>NC_139677.1:17433268-19880209 GCF_964106915.1 Podarcis gaigeae
TGAAACAGCCATTCTGTTCTTGCAAAACTGGTATGCCAGCTGACGTTTCAGATGAATGGAGGGAGATTTGTAGCATTCTTGCTCTTAAAACAAGGATCATTTCCTAAACATCACCTGCCTACACAATTACTCATTGGTGAAGGTTTTCTTTCTTTTTGGTACAATCTTTTTTTATTCAGTTTTACACTGGACATTTAAATTCCAACATTAGACATAATCATCAGCATTTCGGATTCCCTGAATCCTTAGGCTCGCCTCCACCCTTCCATGGTTTCTATTTGCAATCTTTTTCAGCAGCATCACATGAAAAAGGTTTTTACCTTAGTTTTTAGTGCTTTACAAGCCTTACTCAAATCCTGCCAAAGTTTTTAGTTGTTTACAGTGTTCTCTTAAGTACGTTGCAAATTTTTCCCATTCCTTATTAAAGTTCCTCTCTTCCTGGTTTCTGATTTTCCCAGTCATTTTCGCCATTTCGGTGTAGTCCATGATCTTCATCAGCCATTCGTCTCTGGTCGGGACTTTATCTTCTTTCTATCTCTGGGCCTGCAGTATCCATGCTGCTGTCGCCGCATGCGTAATCACATACGTCACAATCATTTCTGCTCCTTTGGTATCTATGCACCTAAAATTCCTAGTAAAAAGGCCTCTAGTTTTTTCAAAAACATTATTTTAAACATTTTTTTCAACTCATTACATATCATTTCCCAGAATGCTTTTGTTGTCTTGCACATCCACCACATGTGGTAGAACTTGCCTTTCTTCTCCTTACACTTCCAACGTATGTTTGAAGTGGTTCTATACATCTTTGCTAATTTTGTAGATGTTAAATACCAACAATACATAATTTCATTGGTGAAAGTTTTCACACACTTGCCAAAGGAACCTGTGATCCTCCATATGATGTTGGACCATAGCTCCCATCATCCCTGATGACTGACCATACTGGTTTGAACTGGTGGGGGTTGGAGGACCACCCTCAGCCCGCTTCTCATGTAACCTGATGTCCATTTTCCCTGTTGTTATAGAACCTCTTTGCCCAAACACCTGTTATTAGACACCAATTCCTATCTCATCTAAAGCCTAAGTCTGTACCTAGGGATGGAGGAGAAATTTGATTCAGTCTGCTTTTAAAGCCAAATTTATCCGGTTTGGACTTTCTGAATCAATATGTGAACTAAAACACAGCTATCCTTTGAAATTTTTAAATATCTGAATTTTGTGATGCAGCTCTCGAACCAAAAGACATTTACAAAAATGCATGCATTAGGAGGAAGCATGCATAAAGATGAATATATTAGTGAAATAACATTCACTAATCCACTTTATAAGAGGAAATAGCTCAGAAAAATGTGTACGTTATTCAAAACTGAATACAAAAAGTTGTGTATAAAGAGAAATCCATACTACAAGGCGGTTGATTTTTCATGAGGATTTTTTAACTGAATTGTTCCTGTTTTTATTTTGATTATGTATTATCTGTGTTTTTATGTTGTGATTTTATCCTGTAAACCACCCTGAAACCTGTGGGTATAGGGCAGTATACAAATTTAAATACTACTACTACTACTACTACTACTACTACTACTAATAATAATAATAATTTTAAAATGCAAATTGTTGCAAAACGTGAAGAATTGAATTCAAGAGTTGAAAAATAAGACCATGAGCGAACCAAACGTGACAGATTCTTCCATGCATAGCTACACCTCAGCGTTTCCTTTCCTTCAAGCATACTTTTGAGTTATATTGAAAAACTCCCAAGGCTCCAATCTCTGATTAATCCTCTGGATTTTCCCTAACTGTTACTTCTCTCTGATTAACACTCGTTCTTGGCTGCACTCCTATTCCCTGGACCATGGTCCTTGGCTTCTGTTTGATACATTAACACTAGCCTTACAGATTTGGCATGAGTTGGGCAACCCCTGCTACTGCCATTGTACCTTTAGGCAACAGCAGTTGATTGCTGGCAGGAAAAAAATAATAATTTACATCTTTGGCATTGTTTTCATTTCCACCAGTCTCCAGCTAGCCTAGAAGCTCAGACTAAACATTAGCACATTTTATGTAGGACTCCTCTGAGATATTTAATATTTTTGTAGATAGTTAAGCAAGTTTTGGGGAAAGTGTCACTTAGAGAGAGAAGAAGGCCTACACTAGCTGACCTGCTCTTCTCAAGCTTTCAAAACTCAGAAGCCAAGCAGTTGCAATAAAAAAATAGAGCTGTATTTTTATGCATCCTCTGCCTCCACTGCCAAGCTGGCTATCTACCAGTGGTTTGTCCATTCAGAACTGGAAAGAAACAACATATATTTGGAGAAATAATTGCATTTTTGCTGTTGTTATTCTTCTTGAAGGTAAAGCAAAACACACAGCGGGCTGGATCCAGACAGAGTTGAGCTGTACCAATCAGTGACTAACTTAGCTCCCACTGATTTCAATCATCATCATCATCATCATCATCATCATCATCATTTATTATTTATACCCCGCCCATCTGGCTGAGTTTTCCCAGCCACTCTGGGTGGCTCCCAATCAAGTATTAAAAACAATACAGCGTTAAATATTAAAAACTTCCCTGAACAGGGCTGCCTTCAGATGTCTTTTAAAAATAGGATAGCTACTTATTTTCTTCACATCTGAAGGGAGGGTGTTCCATAGGGTGGGCGCCACTACTGAGAAGGCCCTCTGTCTGGTTCCCTGTAACCTCACTTCTTGTAGTGGGGGAACCACCAGAAGGCCCTCGGCACTGGATCTCAGTGTCTGGGCTGAACGATGGGGGTGGAGACGCTCCTTCAGGTATACAAGACCGAGGCCGTTTAGGGCTTTAAAGGTCAGCACCAACACTTTGAATTGTGCTCGGAAACGTACTGGGATCATCTACTCCAAGCCAAACCAAGGACTTATCTGCACTTTATATTCAAAACAGTATTATATCACTTTATACAAGGATAGCTTCCTTCAAAGAATCCTAGAAACTCTGGTTTGCAACGGGCTGCTGAGAGTTGTTAGCTCCTGGGGACCAAAGGACACATAAATATCCTTGTCCCCTATAAAAGAAAAACTATCAGACAGACCCCAATCAAGCAATTAAAGCAATTAAAAAGATGGCCTGTGGAGCTCAGCCGAATACCTCAGTGCCATGTTGACCAGAAGTCTAAAACGCAAAGGGATGAAGGTGGCGCTGTCATCTAAACCACTGAGCCTCTTGGGCTTCCAGTCGTAAGGTCAGCAGTTTGAATCCACACTATGGGGTGAGCTCCTGTTGCTCTGTCCCAGCTTCTGACAATCTAGCAGTTTGAAAGCATACCAGTGCAAGTAGATAAATAGGTACTGCTGCAGCAGGAAGGTAAATGGTGTTTCTGTGCGCTCTGGCATTCATCATGGTGCACAAGAAGTGGCTTAGTCATGCTGGCCACATGACCTGGAAAGCTGTCTGTGGACAAACACCGGCTTCTTCGGCCTGAAAGCAGAGGTAAGTGCTGAAAACCACTGTAAAATTTGACTGGACTTAACCGTCCAGGGGTCCTTTGCCAAAAATGCAGAGGACCAGACCACTACAAGCTATTTTGGAGAATTAGTTGGCGGTTGGGGATTTAACTGTAACTTTTGTTACTTATGGGTTAATCTGAATGGTTCAGTGTCATTTTATCCATGTCTTGCCACATGGATGCTGTCCTGGTAATGTTCATTGGTTATCAGATAAACATGTTAATAATTTAATTAATAAAAAATAACTACCACCATCAACATGGATCAAAGGTCTGGTAAAAGGTAAAGGTAAAGGGACCCGGGACAGTTAAGTCCAGTTGTGGATGACTCTGGGGTTGCAGCGCTCATCTCGCTTTACTGGCCGTGCAGCTTCCGGGTCATGTGGCCAGCATGACTAAGCCGCTTCTGGCGAACCAGAGCAGCGCACGGAAACACCATTTACCTTCCCACTGGAGTGTTACCTATTTATCTACTTGCACTTTGACGTGCTTTCGAACTGCTAGGTTGGCAGGAGCAGGGACCGAGCAGCGGGAGCTCACCCCATCACGGAGATTCGAACCACCGACCTTCTGATCAGCAAGCCCCAGGCTCTGTGGTTTAAACCACAGCACCACCCGCCACCATCAACATGGATCAAAGGTCAGGATTGTTCTGTAAATGGTGCACAGCCTAATTTAATGGGTTATATCAACTTTTCAAAAGACCAGCAAAACCATGATCTGGTCCTTTGCACAGGAATTTCATTTTGGTACATAGAACTAAACCTAGTTTTCCTACTGCTCTGGCTAGCTGGATTTTCCTTCCCTGCATTCCAATCTTTGTACCACATGTGAATTCCACAAACAGTTTTGACACTTGTGACAAAAGATGCCCCCCTCTGTGTAGTATAGGAATAAAAGAGTTCAGCTCTGAACTCGAAGGGAAGACAGAAAAGTTGTTCAGTTAGAAACTGATATTCATGTACCATTGTGATTAAAAAACAACAACCCTAAAAGAGTTAGTTTGACAGTCAAACAGTGAAAAGCTGATAACTGCTTGTTCACTCATATTCTTGGTCTTGTGTGAAATATTTATATATCTTGATTTTCGTATGTGGCAGCAGTATGTAGGGTAGCACAGTTTGCCCAAAATCATAGTTGTGTTAGATTTAGCGCACAACTATAATCTCTCTCCCCTTCCACCATGTATCACTAGAAAATGCAGGCCCACTATTTAGAGGGAAAAAATCCTTAAAACTGCTCCATGTGCATTGTGAAGAACATTGTGACAGCTTAAGAAGATCTCACTTTTCAATTAACGAACTTGTACCCCATGAAACTTCAAAGGGAACATAGGCTGTATATCTCTTTCAGGAAACTGAAAGGAAAAGAGGACAGTTTGAGGCCTGTACTCTCTCATACCTCATAGGTTATTTCCAGGTATCATTGAACCCTTCAAAGCCTTTTCTGCGGCAATGACTTGCCTGAGTTCAATCTGTCAGCTGTACAATGATGTATAAAATTTTAATGGTGGAGCCAGCTCAAAGAGTGTTACTGAGAGGCCTTCCAGGTGAACTCTGGGATGAATAAATCATATGAGCCATTGAAAGGCTTTAGCAAGGAGGCAAATGCGGGCGACTGGACTGGTGCGAATCTGTCAAAGTTTCAAATGTAAAATGTTCATCTCCTGCCCGTGCCCGGTGCTTGTGGAACAGCATTCGAAATAAGCTGGTTGCCATATAGTGATGATGCAAAGGAAAATGCTTAGAATTTATATCAATAAGTGAAAAGAGAAACGGGGATACAGAAAGCCTGGTCAGGAAATGTAAACATCAGGATTTCTGGATATCAAAAGTAATACTGATGACTGGGAGACATCTGCATCAAACAGGATATTAAAAGCTGACATTTAAGACATACAAGACTGTTAGGAAGAAGTAATGAGAAGAGCAATCCCATACCCTCCAAATGTCCCAGTTTTCCAGGGACAGTTCTGGAATTATGAAAGCCATCCCAACTTCTGATTTGATCCTGGGATGTCCCCATTTCGCCTGCCAGTGCTGCCACCACCAAACTTGGGGGGGGGGGGGGGACAGCACTTGTCCCAAGCAATGGCAGTGGCAAGGTGTAATGGGAATTGGGGTTGCTCGTGCGTAAGTTGCCTCTACTCTTGGCAAAGTTGCCTGGTTAAACCTTTCCCTGGCTGCACAGCCCTTACTCCGCGGCTGTGTCAGTCACTGGCAGAATCCGTCAGTGGGCGTTTCCTGAACTTCTTCCAGCATAAAAGTTCTTTGACTTCAAGTCTCCGCCTAGCCTCCCTGCGCGGAAGTCTTCTGCGCAGGGTGGGCGTGGCCAGCGGAGGACCTGTGCTCTCCCCGCTAGTTTCTGTGGAAGAGTCCTGGAGACATCTCTCTGAAGCCCTCCCCTGCTCCCCTTTCTTCCTGGTGTCACGCTGATTTCCTTCCTCAGTGGATGAATTCCCTCTCTCCCTGCTGGGCCCTTCTCCGGCATCGCTGGGGAGCCTTACCTCCACTCCTGGCTCCGATGGCAGTTCCCGGACACAAGGGAACATCCTCTTGCTTCTCCATGGCTGTTGTTGCTTATCTCCTCCATTGCATAGTTCATAGTGGCTGCTGGAGAGCAGGTGAGGAGGCGGAGAAGCTGTCGCCCCTGAGGCCCAGCCCCACATGCTGTGCCAACTTTGGGGGCAGAGGGCTTCCTTGGGCAGGAAGAAGAGGGAGTGGAGAGGAGCTCTAGGAGTCTTGATTTTTTAATTAAAAAATAACAACCCTTTGTGGGTCTGCATCTAATCTTGCCGCTTTCTATTTTTTTGTGTTTGTGTGTTGTTCTTTTTGTAAATTAGCATCATTTTTTTTATTTATTAAATTCATAAACAGTGGTACCTCTGGTTATGTACTTAATTCATTCTGGAGGTCGGTTCTTAACCTGAAACTGTTCTTAACCACTTTAGCTAATGGGGCCTCCCGCTGCTGCTGCTGCGCCACTGCAGCACGATTTCTGTTTTCATCCTGAAGCAAAGTTCTTAACGCGAGGTACTATTTCTGGGTTAGCGGAGTCTGTAACCTGAAGCGTATGTAACCTGAAGCATATGTAACCCGAGGTACCACTGTATTGGCCTATATCTGCAGTTTTCAGCGCGGTTACAACATAAAATCAGAATATAAAAACACAAAATACGTAATAAAACAAAAACCACCCAATTAACCCCGCACCCTGCCCCAACACATTTTAAAAGAGCATTGGATGTCAGTCAGCCAAAGGCCTGGTTAAGGAGGGACATTTTTGCCTGGTGCCTAAAGGTGTAAAATGAAGGTGCCAGGTTAACTTCCTTGGGGAGAGCTTCCACAAATGGGGAGCCACTGCAGAAAAGGCCCATCTACTAAATCTACTAAAGAAAAATAAAATAAAATAAAAAATAGGTTTTCTCAGGGGCTCGAGGAGGGTCGGGGGGGGGAGAAAGTCCCTATTTTCATCTGGAGAGTGTTGGTGCACATGCAATTGAAACCCTTCTTAGATTTAGAGGGGTTGTGTTGGACAGAAGCTAAGCTGGCCTTCTACTTAGCTGCAGCCAATGGAGTGATGCAGCTTGTCAGTGCAATGCCCCCCTTTCACTTTCTGAATGATCATGCATGTGTGCTGCCAGCAGGATCCCAGCTGGTGGTCAACAGCAGAGGATGAGCAACTCTATCATGAGCCACTGTCGCTGCCATTCCGAATGACATTCAGCCTCATCCAGGCCTGATTGTTACACCAACTTGGGGTTGGGACAGCTAATGGCTCCCTATTCCACCTTTCACCCTGGCCACCAAGAGTGGCAGACCTGTAAATTACATGAAAATGATGTGTAAATGGTATCTAACTCTGGTTAACCTAGCAAAAATACATAAATCTAAGGAAAGCATGAGTTGGAAATGTAAAATCACAGAAGGTACATTTTTTCATCTGTGGTGGGAATATAAAATTATAAAGAAATATTGGGAAATTATTTATAATGAAATGAAGATGTTTAAATTAACCTTTGTTTTAAAAAAACCCCAGAAGCATTCCTATTAGGTATTATAGGAGTTGATCTACCAAAATTGCAAAAGAATTTATTTATGTATGCAACTACAGCTGCACGGGACGCGGGTGGCGCTGTGGGTAAAACCTCAGCGCCTAGGACTTACCGATCGCATGGTCGGCGGTTCGAATCCCCGCAGTGGGGTGCGCTCCCGTCATTCGGTCCCAGCGCCTGCCAACCTAGCAGTTTGAAAGCACCTCCGGGTGCAAGTAGATAAATAGGGACCGCTTACCAGCGGGAAGGTAAACGGCGTTCCGTGTGCTGCGCTGGCTCGCCAGATGCAGCTTGTCACGCTGGCCACGTGACTCGGAAGTGTCAGTGGACAGCGCTGGCTCCCAGCCTATAGAGTGAGATGAGCGCACAACCCTAGAGTCTGGCAAGACTGGCCCGTACGGGCAGGGGTACCTTTACCTTTACCTTACAGCTGCACGGACACTATTAGCACAACATTGGAAAGAAGAAGGTGTCTCAAAGAAGAAGAAGATTGGCAAGTTAAATTAAAGGAATATGCTGAAATGGCAAAATTGACAATGCAACTAAGAGGAAGAGACTACAATGAATTCAAGGAAGAATGGGAGATGTTTATTGCATATATACAGAAGCATTGGACACAGGTTAATACATTAGCAGGGTTTTAAGATTACAGTGGTACCTTGGGTTAAGTACTTAATTCGTTCCAGAGGTCTGTACTTAACCTGAAGCACTACTTTAGCTAATGGGGTCTCCTGCTGCTGCTGCACCGCCAGAGCACGATTTCTATTCTCATCCTGAAGCAAAGTTCTTAACCTGAAGCACTATTTCTGGGTTAGCGGAGTCTGTAACCTGAAGCGTATGTAACCTGAGGTACCACTGTACTTGTAATTTTTATGAATGGATAATAGGTGATTTAAACGTGTTATAATTTTCACAATGGACATGCAGCATCTCGATAAATAATGGAACCAAGAAAGGGACTAGACTAGAGGGAAGTTAGTTTGTTTTGTATTTATTTTATTTTGTTTTTGTGTTGTTGTTTTTATTTTTATAATTGGAACATCAAAAAATGTTATAAAAAAAGAGCAAGTGGCAGAGCTATGGATGTGGAAATGGCCCTGCCACCCAGACCAGCCCTGTTACGGAAGGGAGTTCGGATTGTGCTTCTAGTAAAAAATTTCCTGTTTCCATCTTAGAGAGACTGACGCCTGAGGTTGACATATCCATCTATACTATGTATACCAATAGGAGAGATGCAGGTGTTATTATTTTGGATATTACTTTGGACATTACAGCAGATGTGCGAAAAAATAGATGCATAAGCTGTTCTTGCATTATCTCCGGGTGCATTGTAGGGATAGGGGGGAAATCAATTCAGTTCACATTTTAATGCAAACCCATCCAATCCATGCTTCATGAACCAATACATGAACCGAAACACAGCTATCCTTTGAAATCTGCGCTCCTCCAAATTTTACAATGCAGTTCTCCAGCAGAAAAAGAAAGTCGATGTTAGAAAACGGTGCACACAAAAACGTAGGAAATATTGAAATTTATTCAGTTCACCGTTCACTCAAGCAGCATTATACGGGAAAGTGAAATCTCCCTATAATAATCTGTATTGTGAAATATGCCCAAACCAACAGTAAGGTATAGACTGTAACAATGTTGCTGTGGCAACGTGATGACTGACCACATTGTTGCCTGGGAAACAGATAAATATTTCCATGGTGACAAAGGGAGTGACTCTTTTCATTGAAATGTTTTTATCCAAGAGGAAGACACAAACACGAAGCAGCTGTTGATGAATTAATTAATAGTGCTGTCATTTGAGTTGCTGTTCCTGAAAGCTGTTAAGTAATGTGGTGCTGTAGAAAACACCTTGTTTGAGGCTTCTGCTCTTTGAAAAATGCTTTGATGCCAATTAAGCCACGAGGCTACATGGTATCTATTTCTTCTCACTAAATGATACTTTGAACGTACCTGTATTCATATTAAGAGTTATAGCCTGCTTTTGATATTGCGCAGAGTAGCTTACACAAATTAAAACCAGCATATAAAAATACTTTATTTTTTATTTCATAAAATTTATATACTTCTTGATCGTAAAAACCCCACACACAATCAAAGCATTTTTCATTATTCACTGCTACTGTTTTCATTCCGCAATTGGCATGTAACTGACGCTGCTCCTCGCATTAGCATTGTGTTTCCTTTACACTGAAACAAATGAAATGAAACAACGTTATGTTAGAGCCATTAATTTCGTCATTAATTACAGGAACCACAGTGGACAGCAAGATGAATGACTACTTTTTGTTGGAAGCAGAACTGCAGTGGAACAGAAACAGTGCTGCATAGAGCAGAAATTGATGCCTTCCTACATCCTTAGCCAGATATCATGGTGCACTGAAACAATGTAGAATGTGCTACTCAACCTACAGGTGTCCGGGCTCTGAAGCACAAAAAGTAAAGTGGATTCTGATCTGATCAGTGAATTCCCACTAATGTATTCATTGCTACTCTCAGAGTAACGTTAGCATTTAATCTGACTTCAGTTTAGCTCTCTGCATTTTTGGCCTTCTGGTAGTACTAGCATGGATTTATGATACTGTCATTTTTGCAGGGCCATTGACATTTTCAAAGTTGAGAAGTAAAAGCTTTGCACATATCATGGCTGATTATTAAAACGAACGAAGGACAAAAGGTATACTCTAATGCAGTTCAGTATGAATACTGTTCCTGCCTACGCGAGGGAATTTAATAACATACTACTATACCCACAAATTAACAATCTTACATATTAAAAACACCAAACTGGGGGAAAAGTCATTCATGGTGTGATGGATTAGTTAAAGGAGCCATTATAAATATATGTAAGATTTTTAATTCGCTTGTCAGTTCCCAGCATTTGCTTTGATCATATATTCAGATAGAGGAGCTCTGAAATAGCTTTGTGGAAGAACATTCCTCTCTCCTTAACCATTAAGATATATTTCCTTTTGAACTAGTTAGTAGCTTTGGTGTTTGTATTATTATTATTATTATTATTATTATTAATAATAATAATAATAATATACACTGGTACCTTGGTACTCGAATGACTTGGCTCCTGAACAAATCAGCTCCCGAATGCCGCAAACCCAAAAGTGAGTGTTCCAAACGTTTTTTTGGGAGTCAAATGGACTACCGGAATGGATTAAGTTTGTACCACTGTACTGCCCTATACTCGCAGGTCTCAGGGCAGTTTACAGGATAAAATCAGAATATAAAACCACAACATACATAATCAAAATAAGAACAGCAACAACCCCATAACACCCCCCAACACATTCTGAAAGGCCATAGGATGTCAATCAACCCAGCTGAAAACAGGGAAAACACTGGAAAACAAATTTAAAAAGATGTGTATGTTTGTGTGTGTGTTACACACACACACACAATTTAAAACCAATTTAAAAGAAGAAGCAATATTCTGTGCTGGGTAGCAGCAGCAGCCCTTACATAGCCTATCAGGTCCCACCCTGGGCCTGGTGGAGAGAGGCAGGAGCAGGGCCTTCAAGCTCTCAGCATGGTCTGTATGAGTTTATTAGAACTCAGCTATACAGCTGCAAATGAAACATTTTAAGATTGTTTTAAGTGCAATATACAAGGTGACACTCAATGGCAATGGCAAGCCTTGTGGAAAATTCAGTGTATTTTTAAAGATGCTTTATAAAAAAAGCATTTTCAGAATGATGTTTGTAGATTCCACCCCAGTCTTCATCTAGCCCATCACTGCCTCCAGAGATTGATGCTGAGCTTACATCGTCAAACCACATTCAGATGCTTCCGAAAAATAGACTTGGATGTCCTCAGCACACAGGCGACACTTTGCTACAGATCTCCAGATGACCACGAGCAATGGTTTCATGTAGATGTTAAACAGCACAAGGGCAAGATGGTACCGTGTGGGATCTCAGGGCATAGTTGCCAGGATCCAACAGGCATTGATCCAGTGCTGCACTCTGAAACCAGTCCTGCAAGTAAAAATAGAACCATAATAACAGTGCTCCCAATTCTCAACTGGCCGAGCCAGTCCACGAAGATATCATGCTTGATGCTATCAAAATCTGCTGAGAGATTAACTAAGTGCATCACATTCCTCTTATCTCATTCTTAATCAAACTCACCCATCAGGGCAACCAGTGCTGATTCAGTCGCAAAGCCAGGTCAGAAACCAGACAGAACTTTGTCTGGATAATCAGTATTTTCCCAAAATGCTTGCACTACATCCCTCCCAATCACCTAGCTCTGAAAAGGGATGTTAGACACTGGGTGGCAGTTGTATAAAACCTTATGATCCTTTTCTTTGAAATTCCACAAGGTTCCATCTAGTTCCCTCTCCTTTTCATTGTCTATAAAAAGCCATGAGATGAGGCTGTGAAAGCTGTCTTGATGTATTTATTTCTGGGAATAAACTGTAAATATTTAAGCTACTCCGACAAAGCTTCATTACCGAAACATTAAAATGTATTTCCAACCATGTTTGTCCTTCTTAATTTATGCATGTACACAATTTAATTCTTACGAGCTTTTGTTTTAAAAGGAAAAACCAGGCCATAAACAACTTGATATTTTTATTTTTGCCAGTGTTGATGTCTTTATGGTTTGACACAAGCTCTCTGTTAGCTCTCTGCATTATGGATGCGTATCCTGAAATATTAATTGCCTTCCAGGAAAATTCAGTTTGACTATTTCATTGGCCTCTTCTTACTTACTCGTCATGAAATGAGCAAGCTTACATACAGTACCTCACATTTATTTATTTACATTTTGTGGACTTGGTGTTATAGGCATCTGCAGATCAGCTAGTGTGCCAGTCCAAACATTTACACAAACATATAGTGTATAAATTTGTTTGCTAAAAGGTTAATTTTGGTGTGCATAATGAAACAATGGATGAGCAGAGCTGGTCCTCACCATGTGCCATAGGCACACCTCTTACTGCTGATGTGCATGGTATCAATGCTTTGCCACCATCCATGCACACAGAAGCCATGGGAACATGCTCTTTATGTACACTGCATGTGGGTGGAACAAGAAGACCACTGATTGGGTCAGAGTACATGTACATCTGTACATGTGGCAAACTCTTTCTCCCCACTGAGCATGCAATCAGTGGGGAAGCATTTGAGCCATGCATAGCAGCCGTCAGAAGCATGGCTGCAGTGGGTGGCAGTGGAAGCAGGCAGGACTGGCCTTGTCTCAGCACAATGAGAAGTTTATGAGAGCCTCTCCTAAGCTACAATCCATCAGGAAGTTCTCCTGTGCTCACCTCATTAAAATGAATGGCGCTACTATCCCATTCATTTTAATACAACTCACACAGTAAAACCTCTCATTGCGAAAAGAGTGCCTGAACAGCTTAGAAAGGTTACAGAAGTAGTAACTTCACAGGGGTTTTGTTTAACAGACCGGGGGGGGGGGGGCACTTTATTCTGGATAATGTTAAGGGCACATAAAAGCAGAGTACATGAAGTTTTAATTAAACTTCCATTTCTGAACATGAAAATCATTGATTGATATCTTAATGCGCAGAACATGCTTCAGAAAAGCTTTCATTTAAAAGGTGTCATGTAATTTAAGTAATTTAAGTAATTCTTAAAGCTTTTGTTTCTTTCCCTTGGTATAAATGAGTGGTTTCTTTGCTCTTCTGATTTGTTAATCCCCCCCTCAATCCAATTTAACTTTGGGATTTTACAGTAAAACACCTCTGTTCATGCCAGAAATACACAATGTTTGGTGAAACATTTCTCAGGATATTTTAGAGCGGTACTCTACACCAGGATTTTGTGGGCTAGCCTATCTATAATATATGAAAACCTTAAATAGTTAAGAGCAAACAGAGTAACACTGGAAGAAGAATCTACTCTCATCAGTCACGTAAAAGGAAATTTAGCAAGCGAACTAAATGTGCCACAGAAAATTAGATCGTAGCATACATAAAAAATGAAAAGGGTGCAGTAGCCAATAGCCAGTGACAGCATAGATGAATAAAATGCATTATCAGATGAATAATGCTCATAATCCCATTAAAATCTTAAAATCCTTAATGCAGGCCTACAGTGGGGGCTACGGGGGGAGTTTGTCCCTCTTCCCTTAGGGAACATCCCTGCCCAGACTATGTTTTGGTTAATCTGGTTAATTCCCCTATTTATATGCAATAAAATAGAACCTTCCCCCCGATTTGCTTTCCCTAGGTCTTCTTTGAGGTATGATGGCAACACTTTTTGCTCTTTCCCCAAAATGCCTTTTAAAAGCACTTTGCTCTCCTGAAATACGGAAAGGCAAACAGAAAGTCACATTAATGCCAACAGCTCTGAAAGGCTGCTTAGAGGCTGAGGCAATTAGTTGCTCCAAAGGAAGTGAAAGAGGCGTCATACCTTTGGAGTGGAGGTTTTATTGCCGGCAAGTAAAACTGCCAGGTAAGGTAAATGTCAACTTTAAAACACTACTCTTCCAATTTAATGTTGTATGTTTGCCTCTGTTGTTTCTGGAGGAAATGCTGATTCTTTTAGTTTTACTTAACCACCTCAGCTTGCTTCCTCCCTGTGACTTGCTGACATCACATGCCACCCTCAGCTGCTATATTGGGCAATAATGAAATTTATTACCTCAAAGATTACAGCCTTATTTTCTTCTGATGATTCTCTCTCTCTCTCTCTCTCTCTCTCTCTCTCTCTCTCTCTCTCTCTTTCCATGCCAAAACAAAGCTTCATTTCTGAACATCCTTTTCAGTTGTTGTTCAGGTAGGAGTTCAGCAATATTATTTACGTAGGTATTGCTTTGCACCTGTGAATGCTGGCCCATTCAGTTTCTCAATCAAGCCCCAAATCACAGTTGGGTACAGAAAAATACCTCCGAAAATGTATTTCAGAACACACCAGAAGCAAGTTTGTCACATCATTTGGTTTAATAAAGTGGTTTCTGCTGGGAATTTCATCTCCAGAAAAAATGGGTAGAAGCTAAGAATCACCTTGGTTGCCCTCATAAATGTTTAGAAAGAAACCAAGAAGAAATGGATTCTTTTTATCAGTAAATGGAAATAAAGGGGCCTAGTATGTTTTGAAAATAAGAGTATTGTGGACAAGAATAAATCAGGACAGAGCATTCTAGGAGCTGACTCACTGAAGTTCTCAATGGATACTTAACTGATGTTTTCCACTGATATCCACTGCTTGGTAGACAAAAATAGATTATTTTTCAACATATGGATTCTGGTAATCAAATATAATTTTGAAAAGGCGGAAACTGCTAGCAGAGATATAACTAAAGCTGCAATCCTAGGCATCCTTGCATGGGAGAAAAAATACATACAGTGGTACCTCAAGTTAAGAACTTAATTCATTCTGGAGGTATGTTCTTACCCTGAAACTGTTCTTAACCTGAAGCACCACTTTAGCTAATGGGGCCTCCCATTGCTGCTGCACTGCCGCCGCACAATTTCTGTTCTCATTCTGAAGCAGATATTTGGAGTATCAGCCTCAGCCACTCGAGTCAGTGATCGTGCATAATGGCATTTGTAAACCAAAACTATTTGGAGGGAACCATGTCATAAGGTATGAAAACATGACAACTGGTGCTCTTAAAATACATTGCTTTTTTTTAAAAAAAACCACTCACCTAGGGCTCTTTTGCCGCATGGTGTGGCCATGGTGGGTCCAAGGAGGCTGCCATCTTCTGGTGCAACTGGTGGGAAGGGTTGGTCACCAGCTGCCACCCCACCTCCTGCCACAAGGCCAACCAGGGCAGGGGCTTGGAAGCTGTGCCCAGCCCACCCTAGTCTATTTAAGGGGGTGGCCTGATTGTCACTGGATTTTCCATCCAGTCCATTAAGGCCTGTTCAATGAGTGAGCAGGCGAGGGGTATACAGACCTTGCCATGGTTTACTCAGTCACTGTATCTGGGGCCAGGGAGGAATTTTCTCCACCAATGTCAGGGAGAATTCTGAGGAGCAATGGACAGAAGAGGAAGACAGGGAAATGATGCGGGAGGCAGAACAGGGGGCAGAGAGCAGTCAGGGAGAGCAGGGGCTCAGAGATGCTGGAGAGCCCTGCAACCACCCAGAGGCTCGCGAAGGAAGCTCAGACTCAGGAAGGGAAGGGGCTTTCAAATCAGCACAGACAAGGAGGGAAGTGAAATGTAAGGATCAAAGACTTCTCGCGCGATTCCCACGCCTACTTTGCTGGTGCGGGAATCGTAGGAAGCCACTCCCCGAATCTGACTCAACGGGTTCGGACGCGTAATTCTGAACTGTAGCTGTTCTTGTATATAGGCAATAAAGACCATAAATATCACACTGATTGTGCTGCAGTGTTACTAAGAAGGGGAAACATCACCTTTACATCCAAGCAGATTGGCTGGGTTGCGGGTCTTCGCCTGCTTCACAGCAACTGTCACAACTTTGCCAAATAAGGCATTGGGCTGGAAATCTCTCTAGTTGCAGGGAAACCCTGTTAGAGAGGGTTCTGGAGGGGTGATTCTGTCCAGGAGTTCACAGGGGAAACAATGGGCCAACATATCTTGCCCAATGGTGGCCTCCTATGGGGTTGTGGTACCCAATCTATGTCGGGGGCAACTCCCCAATGCAAGGTTGACCCTACCAGGTTCCTACCAGGTAGCAGATAGATGCATGCCTGATGTCTTAGCCAAACCTACACTTTCATATAATCAATAGAGTTGTAGCTTAATTCAACCCAATACCAGTCTCCTGTGTCCATTGCTGTGGCCCTCCCTGCACCTGCAGTGGCCATTATGCACCTGTGCTGGCAATATTGTAATCTTCAGTAGATCCAAGAGTGAGCTAGAATCTTTCTCCCCATTACTGAGATCTTCTCTCACCATACCATAAAATGAAATATTGCTCATTTATAGAAGTTTAAAAGGGGAGCAGCAAAGAATATATCAAAGGAAGTAAATAAAACTCAGGAGCACAATCATAAAATGCTCTTACTTTTATAATTATAGCATCAGCCCTTTCACTTTTCAGGACGCACTACAAACACAAATTACAGATAACTATTAAGGCTGGAGTCTGGATAACAGGTAAGGCCCATCCGAGGCTGGGAGAATGATGCCTTCCCCAACCCTGCTTGAGATACACTGCTGTATAATCTGGCTAATTCATATATTTATGAGCTGACAACAGCCTCAAGCCTAGCGTAAGGAATCCTGGCGGTATCATATCTCTTATAGCTGGTTGTGCTCTGGTGGGGGGGGTGGGAGGCAAAAGGTAAGGTTTGGATTGGAATTGCTAGAGAACAGGTGCCAAGCCTGTGGCATCGAGGCAGCTCTGAGAGAGGATATGTAGAAAACATTTGGGAGTGCTGTTATACTAGAACCAGCTTCACAGTGTCTTGAGGCTACTGGCACCAGACAGCTTTTGGGGTGAGGGAATGACTAGATGATAGAACCGCTTAGTAGCAAAAGTAGGGAGGACAATGAACAATGACAGTGGTATTTGCTCCTCTTTGGAGGGGGAGGTGAAGGGTCATGTGGACATAAGGAATGCTGGGATAAAATCTGAGAAAACTGGTAGATTACTAACATGGTTGTTGAAGCGAGACTGCATGATCAGGAAATATCCTCTCTATAAAAATTGTGCCTGAATTCTCATTCTGACTTAGCTTCCAGGAGACACTTTGTCCTATCTATTATAATAACTGTGACATTATTGCAAGGTCTCTCTCTGTGTGTTTGAATATTAATAACACAGCTTTTAATGGAGTAAAAGCCTGAATCATTTTTCTTCCCCTCTCACCAAAGTTAACTATTGATCAATGCAACCAATGGTAGTAGAAGTCTATGCATTCAAATGCTCCCCCACCCCCAGAAAAAAGAACTGTAGCTAAAGGCTCACCAAGGGTGATAGGTAATGGAGGGGTAGAGAAATTCAATCCTTTGCTGGTTGCCAGTCCTCTTATTCTCTTCTCTCACAGTCATAGGTGCTGAATAGGGTAAGGTAAAAAGGTAAACAAGGTAAAGGACCCCTGGATGGTTAAGTCCTGTCAAGGATGACTATGGGGTTGCGGCGTTCATCTTGCTTTCAGACCAAGAGAACCAGCGTTTGCCCACAGACTGCTTTCTGTGTCATGTGGCCAGCATGACTAAACTGCTTCTGGCTCAATGGGACACCGTGATGGAAACCAGAGTGCACAGAAACACTGTTTACCTTCCCACCGCAGCGGTACCTATTTATCTACTTGCACTGGAATGCTTTTAAACTGCTAGGTTGGCGGGAGCTAGGACAGAGCAACAGGAGCTCACTCCATCACAGGGATTCGAACTGCTGACCTTCTGATCGGCAAGCCCAAAAGGGAGGGCACAGCCCCCCAATATTTCTCATGAAAGGTTTGCCCCCCCCCCAAAGTTCCATGGCAACCGTGCATATATTCCACTGGGTGTGCTTGCATCACACGTGCAAGCCACAGGGCATGCTGATGTCATGCACACATGCTGTGGAGATGTGCGCACCACATGCTGACATCATGCAGCCCCAGGTCCCCTCAATTGTTGGGGCAAGTCAGCAGCCCTGCTCACTGCCTACTCTTGTGTACATCACTGAAGACACTGAATCAGGCACACCAAGGGACAGGCAAGATCTGCTCTACCGCCTATTTAGGATGTGGGGTGTTTTTTTCTTTGTACAGTAGATTAGTTTCTGCACATGTCTGTGCATCCTCCATCCAGGCCAACAAGAAGCGTGATTAAATTTTTTTAAAAAATGTTCCAGTCAAGCAAAAATATTCAGTAAAGGATGTGGGCTGAGGAGAGGGTGTTTGGCTTGAGACGGAGGGTGACGTTAGGAGGGTCCCATGGGCCAGAGTGTGAGGTTTGGAGACTTGCATTTGGCCACAGGGGTTTTAACTACTCTATTCCTGCTCTAGGCCATAGCAACAGCCTCCCCCCACTCCCCATAGTGTGAAAGCATTACAACAGTGTAAAAATAAGTTATCCCTGGATATATGCCATAAAACCTATTGTGAGCACAAACTCTTAGAAGGAGACATGCTTATTAGAACCTTAGCAAGTTATGCAAACACATTCTGTCTGATTTTTCTTACCTTTTCTAAACCAGTAAGAATATCATAATACCTCTTTTAGGTCACTGCAGCTTACTGAGAACTAACGCAGCCACAGACCAGAATACTTAGAATTCTTTTCCTTGAAGAGGCTACACCTAATTCAGAATCCATCAGTAAGTGCTGGCAGTCTAAATTGCTCTTTCCAATGTACATTATCTCAGGCTTATTGAGAGGCGCTTCAGCTAAGTCAAACTGCAATTGCTTTTTTGAAGACTCTAGTATTTGCATGCTACAAACTGTCACTACAAGTGGAGAATAAAAGGAGCTGGAAATCATATCAGTTTACAATCAGACTCATCCTCTATTCAACTGTGCAGAGGTTTTCCTTTCCTTCTTTCCGATATCCACTCACATTCAATGGGTGCAGGAGAAATGTCATATGACGGCTTTTCATTTCTCTCATTTGAGATTGGGTTAGCAACCTGTTTCCACCTAGATGTTGCTGGACTTCAGATCCCATCATCCTTGACCTTTGACCATTCTAGCTGGGGCTCATGGGAGTTGAAGTTAAACAGCACCTGTATGAAAACAGGTCCCTCTTCCCCAGTGTAAGGTATGGTAAAGGTAAAGGTAGTGTTGAGTTTTGATGATGGTAGTACTGTAGTTGTGGGGCTCCTATCAGAAATAAAGAAGGATCGTACTGGATTGGACCAAAGGTTTACTGCATTGGAAAGCCCATCAGCAATATATGAAAACAACAGCTTTCCCATATATGTTTTCCAAGCATTGTCTGCAGCACCAGTCATTCTGAGGTAAGCTGCTTATGAACATGGAGGCTCTACCTTGATATCATGAATAATTGTTCCTTGCGGAACAGTATCTTCCGTGTTTGTGTGTACTCCATATCAAAGCCATCAAACACAGTGAGCACCACCCAATCTTGTAGCAAGATAGTTAACACCCTTGGGCGTTTTAGGAAGAATATATCAATGCCCTTCTTTCAAAAATAAAACGCTGTATGAAATTGGCTGAATGTTATATGGTACACTCTTATGCTAGCTTTGGAGTGCACAGGGGTTGTTGTTGTTGTTTTGGCCTACAATTCTCCTTTGTTAAATGAATTTTTATGGTAGTTTTCACTTACTTGGATCTTTACTGAAAAAAAGACAGTGAGGAAATGAATCGTTGAAGAAGTGAAAATTGTTATGTTTACAGAAACTTTTGTGCATTGTTCTGTTCAGTAGCATATGAGGCAAATAGGAAGCACTACATAGAGTGCCTTACTGAAGAAGGTACATGGCAGGAACACTGGTGGATTGACTCCACCACTGTGCTTGCACTATGCTGAACTCCCAGACCCTTCACCCCTCTCCCTCTCCCTCTGGTTTACAGACAATGACATCTGCATTGGGATGCCAGGTAAGTAGCCCCCGCCCAACCTGCTCTGCCCTGCGACTGACAAGTTTGGACCACTGGAAAAAGATATCTGTCCTTCCACTTGCCGTCTCACAGGTAGGGAGAGAGAAGGAGAGAAAGAGGAGGAGGAGGCCTCAGAGGAAGAAAGAGGCAGAAGGGGTCCGTGAGAGAAAGCGGGGGTTGGATCCATCCTTTTCAGCTCCAGCCTCATGCACTGTCAACATGCAGACCTTGATGGATTACCCCTAAGAGAATGAGCTCTTTGACATGGAACCGGAGTGAATTAATTGATTCTGGTTGGACAGTGTTCTTGAAGCTACTAACATGAGTTTGACCAAACTTCAGGAGGCAGTGGAAGACAGGAGTGCCTGGTGTGCTCTGGTCCATGGGGTCACGAAGAGTCGGACATGACTAATGGACTAAACAACAACAACAAAACCTAACTCATGAAACATCTCTTTGCTTCATTGTGATAGTCATTGTATTCTTTGACATGATCTAGCTGGATGCTCTTCCCATTGCATGTGCAAAGTAATATCCCCAGGATATAAAAGAAGAAGATAATTTCTCTTTAAGTGTTGTAATGGGGCTCCGTAAAGAGAGGCAAAGTCCATGGATCAAAGCATTTTGAAATATTGCCCTAAATTCTGGTGGTTGCAAGTTGGCAATGCCTGTGACTGTTATCATTGAAAACAACAGCAAATGTCAGAGATGCCAAGAAATTTAATCATCACAATCCTTAAAAATAAGTTGATGTCTTTTTTATATACAAAATAGTGATGTATCCAGTGGATCAAGATTTCTTATTTTCTATTGCTCAGTGGCTGTTTTCATTTCCAACAGTGATACTTTGTTAACAGTGTTACCTATTACAATTCAGGGTCCATACAGTCTAATATTGACTGAGGGGTATTCTGAGATACCACTCAAGATTGGGTAGATTTGTTTGCCATAAAGGTACTGGTTTCTTCATTGAATTAGAAGTATTTCTCTTTTCACTGTCAATTTTCTGAGTGTTCAGTGACGAACCATTGAATATTTTTACACTTCGCTGTTAGATGGGGGAAGGGGGCCTCTAATCCTTTTTTAGCTGTATACTGTAGAGAAAATCCTGGCAGTTCAATAATCTAGTGAGCATGTAAAATGCAGTTTAATAGAATCCAGATCCCTGCCAAATGACTCCCTGTTGGGCATGATATATCCCAGTTTTTGGTGTATTGCTGTCGTAAGAACATGTCATTTCCAGGGATGAGCAGACCAATAGCTCATCTAGTATTAAAGCAGCCTATTACTGAATGTGATAGGTGCTTAATGCCTTAATGGAAGCTGACATAAAAATGTAACCTTTTGCTACAAAAACCCCACCTTCTTGAATGTAGCTATTCCTGTTAAAGCATAATAATTTGTTGCCCGTTAAGGTTATTCCATAATACAAAACTGAGTAATGCAATACCTGGTGATTTATATATTACAGATTATTCTGTAGTGTGTGTTAAGCAACATAGTCCATGCATTGGTGACCTTGAGGCTAGATTACTGCAATGTGCTCTATGTGGGGCTGCCCTTGAGCCTGGTCTGGAAGTATCAGATGGTGCAGAATGCAGCAGCTAGACTGCAGATAGGCTAGATGACTGAGAGCATCATGCTGCTCTGCTAAAACATCTACCACTGGCTGTTCATATCTGACCCACCCATGTTTTGGGTAGGTATAAAAAGCCCTTAAAATGACCACCTGAGCCCTTTGTTGTGTCACTAAGATGGTGGTTCTCAAATTATTTTCTCTGGGCCCACTTTGCTCACTCTACATCATTTTTTTTTTCTTCATAAGAAATACATTGGAAAGCAAAAAGAAACAACTCATAGCAGAGCTTGATGGATAACTGTCAGGCTTCGGGGAATCGACTCCCCACTCCCCTGCAGTAAATAAGCAGATCAAACGAAAGGAATTTTTTACCAGTTAGTTTATTTAATAAACACAGCGAGAGACAAAAGAAAGCATCTCCCTAGAATGGAGGTGCTCCCAATTAAGGCTTACCCCCCTCCATCCCTATTAATCTATGTCACTCCCAAGTCTTATAATCTGAGCTTGTACCCTCTGCGCTTTCTGTTCTAACACTCTCTGAGCTCTCCTTGTCTTTGGGGGTGGGGGTTGAATGCTGTCCAGAGACTGTGAATCTTCTAGTGTTTCTTCTGCTACCTGTTCCCCATCCAGTACTTCCCAGCTGCTGCCTTCTGAACTATGCCCCTCCGCAAATCACTATTCCAAATCTATACTGTCCTCCCGCTGCCAACAACTTTCCCATGAGCCTTCAGACTATTGTCTGGACCATGTCTCAGATATTGTTGGACCCCCATCTCCTATCAATCCCAGCATTCATAGACAATGGTCAAAAATGGAAATCCCTGCAACGATGGGATAATAAAAGTTCATACTACCTCAGAATGGGACTGATTTTTAAATTGACTCGCAAGGCTTTGGAATTTTGTTCCTCCCGCCCCTCCTTTCTGAAGTACATTGCACATTATTAAGTTGTAAGAAAGAACTTAGTTACAAAAATGGCTTAAATATCTTCCCTGTTTTGATCATTGTAATTTTAAAATGAAAAATTATAAGCTAGTATGATTTGTACTGTTTTAATTAACTACAAGGCAAGGTTATTGTAAAGGTTAATTAAAATCTGCTTCCTATGACTGTGGGGAAAACACGTTATGATAAGTACTTCAAGAGGTATTGTAGTTTTCTGGATGTGCACTGAAGCATGGTAACTTCCATCGGTTTAACATGTACAAAAAAGGATTGTGTGGGGTTTTTTTTGTATGTGTGGTTTACTCCAAAAGCCTGATAATCAAAAATATAATCATATTGCTCAAAGGAAAATATAAGACCAGGGGAAAATGTGTGTGTGTACTCGCAGATTAACTAGCTATTTTTTGTTTTGTTTCTGAGCACTTTGTCACATCAAAATGCTGGTGCATGTTAAAAATATGTCAAGATTATTATTACTGAAGAGACAAGATCAAAATAAATCGCTGTGTGCTCCTCTGGAACTCAGCTGAGGTGGTAATGTCAAGTTACGGGTTTTCCTCTTTGATTAAACTCATTCTCAGAGGTGATTTGTTCCACAAAGAAAACAATAATTAATCAGTTAATTACACTGCTGGCTTACCTTATGAACTTGGGAGCAAATGGAATTTAATTTCCAAAGAATATCAAGACTTTCTTTTCACCTTTCTTTCTTCACCTTCAAGTAGTGTTAGATTACCTGAGGGAAATAGCTCATATAAAATACAAGGTGGTGTGCTTTTTAAGGATTTCATACAGCAGTATAATGTTAGGCCAAACCATGCTTTCTGTGACATATCCAAATTGGGGATCTGTTGAATAGTCAGCCATGCATCAGCAGGACAGGGGTGGTTTGCAGCTGAGAAGATAAGAAGCTAATGGGAGCTGAATTGGCCTTTAAAATTCTTAATTGATACGGTATGGAAAGGAGATTCTACTCCCTCAAAATTAGATTGGCAAAATAAAATGTTGGAATATGCATAACTAGCAAGACTCCAAGACCATGCAGATCAAATATTTAATAGAGAGTGGAATATTTACAGAGAATACTTAAAAGAACATTGTAACAACATAAATTCTTTGGCAGGCCTGGACTGATTTCTGCATGAAATAAGAAATTTCTACAGAATTAACATAACAGAATAATTTAGGAGAGATAAAGTTAAGTGCGCAGCTGTAATGAATCACAATGGGGGATCAGAAGTCATGTTAGAATTAGTGATGGATGAACTCAATCTTCTTCTTTTTTATACGGAGGTTAATTTTGGGTTGCCTTTTGTTGATCGTTGTGTATTGTATTGTATTGTATTGTATTGTTTTGCTTCTAAAACCAATAAAGCATTTTTTAAAAGAAAAAGGGGAGGAATTGGCCTTGATTGTTCTGATGGATTACCTTTATCAGGTGATGGACAAGGAAAGTTCAGTCTTGTTCCTCTTACTTGTATAGGTAAGTTTTTAATGTTTAATGTTTTATTATGTTTCTGTATATGCTGGAAGCTGCCCAGAGCAGCTGAGGCAACCCAGTCAGATGGGCAGGGTACACATAATAAAGTTGTACATAATTCCTCAATCTGGGAGGCGTTCCATGCAAAGCGTGTTCTCCTTCATGGAGAGCACGTGTTGTGGTGGGGTCTGCTGAGCCACTCTTCTGTTACCAGGCAGGGTCTCTAAAGATGGCCTGGGGTAGTGATTGGTTCACTGGGTTGCTGGGGTAAAAGTTATGTTGCAATTTTGGTGGGAGGGGTAAAATGTTTAAATACTCTGCACGCAGCCTGGAGCTTTCTCTTTGCTGCGTGCAACGGATCACCCGCCCACCCGCCCTTGAGTAAGGGGTTGTTGCATTGACCTTGCTATGCCTGTCATGGGGTCGTCTGCCATTGGGGCAGGGGCTTGGTAGGAATTTTGTCCATCTGGCTGATTGGCTGGGCCATTTGGTTTTTGCCTACTGTGTAGCAAATCGTCACAACTTGTAAGGTTGTGGTTAGGCATTGGTTATAAATTAGTGGAGGAGGGGTTAGGATAGGCTGGGCCTGCCCCTCCATGGAGGGGTTCAGGATAGGCTGGGCCTGCCCCTCCATGGTTGCTGCGGAAAGGGAATTCCGTTAAAGGAATCCTGGGGCTTGCCATCTTTTCATCCAATCCCTGGAATGGGACTAGGGCCGGCAAGCCTTCGGGGAGCATGCAGATGAGAATTGAGGGTCTGTGACTCAGCTCCATTTCTCCCTGACTTGCTTTCCCCCGCACTGTCTTTCGGTGGTGCCCGGAAGTCAGTTCTGTCCCCAGGCGGGGGGACAGATAGTCTTAAAGAATGCCTAAACAACCACTCATGGTTTTGTATTTAAATAAAGTTGTGGCCAAAATTATGCCAAAAACCTTAAACAAAAATTAAGTGTACGTTGTGAGTTATTTGGGGGGTGGCTTGGGGACCTCGACACGCAAAATAGAAAACTGAACTCCAAAACCTTGAATTCAACATTAGATACGTTGAATACCTCTGTAATGTATTATCTGCCCCGGCTTTATCCTCTGTATAATAGAGGTGGAGTATAAGTTCATTTTAAGCGACAAGAAATTTCTGTGTGATAATTGCTGCTTTCGACTGGTGGCATGAATGTGCGAAACAGTTATCTGATTTGTGCTGTTCTCTTACAGCCATTTCTCTCTCATATAGTGTCTGGCAAATGAGGAAGGCAACCTGAGACATGATTAAAATAGTGTGATCCATGATAGCAGAGAGGTTTCACACATTGAGGCTGCAATCCTAAACACACTTACCTGGGAGTAAGGTTAATTGAACTCAATGGGACTTCTGCAGAGACGTCCATAGAATTGCCATGCCAGACAGTCAATTGATCTTCACAGCTATCATGTAGGAAACCAAAATGTGTTACTACTTAATTTGATACAGTGAATCGAGTCTCCAACTCCTGATGTCAGGAATTGTTGCAGACAATATAATACCTCAGCAATATAATACCTGCTAGTAAATGGCTTTTGAAGATGGAATTTCTCCCAGAGCTTCCTGCTTCAAAATTAGTTGCACTCTTGTGGAGTACAAAACAGGCAACTACATTATTTTGCAAGTTCTGTTTTAGAGCACTTTGTTTTTGATTCAACTTTGTTATAAGGAAATAAGAACTGGGCAGAAAAGTGGCTCTTTTCCTGTTTATTTTTCCCATGGCCTAAAATTGAAATAAAAAAGGAAAAGGAAACATAGGGGTGTGTCTGTGAAACTAAAATTTGTAGAACATTTTGTCTTTCAGATAATTGAATGAAATACTTCTCCATGTAGTTAGTATGGCTTCAAAATATCAAAGATTCAAAGCCAGTGGTGATGCTGGCAATGTTACTGTATTTGCCTGCATTGGCTGGCATGAAGCGTTCATTGACAATAACAACTGAGTGTGACAATAAAATGATCAGTATTGTCTTGCTCTTAGCCAAATCTAACATGCATCAGTATTGGGAAGATTGTGTCAAAAAGGATATCACAAAGTAGGAAAAGATGATGAAAATGACAATCAACATGATAAAAGGGTTTGATTAGACTACCTTCTCTAAATGGAAATGCTAAACCTTCCGGGTTTGGGTGCTTTTTAGTTTAGAAAAAAATGATGACTAAGGAGAGACATCATAGAGGTTTATAAAGTTATCATGGATTGGAGAAACCACATGGAGATACTTTATGTTCTCTGTCTCTCCTTTTATGTGAAATTGATGCCATTTAGTAGATTGTGGAACCATTTTCAGTCCTTCTTGGGAGCATCCCAGAGCCATCTGAGTGGTCGCTGCTAGAAGTAAGATGAACCCAGGATCTGATCCGGCAAGGTTTTTATTGGATAGCTCAGCTGGTTAGAGCATGGTGCTGGTAACACCAAGGTTGCAGGTTTGATCTTTGTAAGGAACAGCTGCATATTCCTGCATTGCAGGGGGCTGGACTAGCTGGTCCTCCTAGTCCCTTCCAACTCTATGATTCTATGTGTATGTCTAGGCCTATGTCCCTGGGTACTAAACAAGCACCACTGTTCAGACTTGATTCTGGGGAAGTACTTTAAAAACGTTGCAAAAACCCAAAACAACCTCTCCTATTTGTTTCAGGAATGCAGTCTCGAAGTCAGCTCAACATATCATTCTTGCAACATGGTGGCAAGGCCTTTATGTGAGTCCACCAGTCCTCTTCCTTCTCACTTGACTCGGATTTTGCATTTTGAAATTGGCTGACAAAGCGTGTTCTCCAATAAATGAGAGCACGTGCTGCGGTGTGGGCCACCAGACCAGGCCTCTTGTTGCCAGGCAGGTTAATAGTTGTTGCCTGGCATCATGATTGGGTAACCGGGTTGCTGGGGCAAATTGTATGTTGCAAATTGGGTGGGTGGGACCATAGTCTTTAAATATTGGTGCACTCTGGTTTCTCTTTCTCTTTGCAGAGTGCATCGGATCACCCGCCCGCCCGCCCTCTTTCCGGTTGACCTTGCTTTGCCTGTCATGGGGTCGTCTGCTTTGGAGCAGGGTCCTAGTAGGAATTTGCCATTTGGTGATTGGCTGTGCCATTTGGTTTTGCCTACTACTCAGCAATTCGTCACAACTTGTAAGGTTGCGGTTAGGCATTGGTTATAATATGCTGGTGGTGGAGGGGTCAGGCTGGGCCTGCCCCTCCTATTGTGCTGAAGGGAATTCCGTTAAAGGAATCCTGGGGCTTGCCACGATTTCGTCCAATCCCTGTTATGGGACCAGGGCCACCCAATCCCTGTTATGGGAATCCTTGTTATAGGACCGGGCAGGCAAGCTTTCGGGGAGCTGCTGGGGTGAGCGGCGTGGGTCCAACGCTTAGCTCAAATGACCCCCCAGTTTGACTTTCTCTTCTACTGGCTACTGATCGGACCTCAGGATGTCAGTTCTGTCCCAGGCGGGGGGACAGATAGTCATAACCAATGTCTAAACAACCACTCACTGATTTTGTATTTTAATAAAGTTGTGGCCAAAATAGTGCCCCAAAACCAAAACTAAAATTACGTGTTATGTGTGAAGTTATTTGAGGGGTGGCCTGGGGACCTACACGCGCAAATGTTTGATAGAATTTAATGAAAGACTTCAAGGAATCCAGTGGGTCTAGTCCCAGGTAGCTTACAGTGCATGGTTACGGTGAATTTCTATTATTAAAAAATGATTGGCCATATTACTTGGTTTTAAATGAATAGCTAAAAAAGGGCTAGGGAACATTTTTCATCCAAAGGACCACAGGAAAAAGCAGGCAGAGCAATGAATGCGCATCAGGCTAGTTTCTGTACAAAGTCAAACCCTGCTCCTTCCTTCATCCAGAAAAGCAAATGTCACAATCAGAATTCAAAGACTCATTCAAGCCAGGCAAAGTTGCTCAAGAAGGGTGTGAAACAAGCCCAGTGACAGGCATGTTATGAGGAAAGTTGAAGTGATGGACAGACCTGAGGTTGTATACCACTGATCTAAATGTATTGATACTTTATACTAGAGGGCCTAAGGTGTTTATTTTGTGAACGTTATCCTCCAAAAATACAACTTTATTCTGTTTCTGAATGGCCACGATTAAGCCAAAACACTATTTCTGAAACCACAAAATTAAATAATTTTGTTTACTATGGTGTTTATAGTTTCTGTTTTGAACTGTGTATTTTGGGTCTATGAACTGCAATATAACTGTGTGTGTTTTGAACTGTCTTGCAGGCCCTGCAGAAAGATGTCAAGTCCCACAGGGCCCTAGTCTCTTGTGACAGAGCATTCCACCAAGTCAGGGCCAGTACTGAAAAGGCCGTGGTCCTAGTTGAGGCCAATCTTACCACCTTGCAACCTGGGACCTCCAAAATGTTGTGATTTGTGGACCTTAAGGTCCTCCGAGGGCCATACCAGGAGAGGCGGTCTCGTAGGTACATGGGTCCTATTATATACATATAAAATGCATTTATATGTATATTTTTATTTTTAAAAATGTATCAAAAAGCACAATTTTAGATGCTGGCCAAAGTTCCATCTGTTTGGCCAATATAGGGACATGAAATGAGTCCTGCTGGACCACACCAAAGATCTTGTCCAGTATGCTAGCCTTACAGTGGCCAACTGGAATGGAGGCCCATCAGTGGCACTGTGCAAAGTCCCCCCTGAAGTCTGGTGTTGGCCTTCTAAGTGGCAGACACACTTTCCCTGGAACAAATACTGGAACAGATTCACCAAGCACACCAGAAGTGAGTTGTAAGTCACTGCCTTTACTTAAGGCCAAGTGCATGATGTTCTTCCTTTTGAAGAAGTCATTACAAGTCCATCACTAGAATCCCAATTAACCCTGATGTACAGCTCTCATTTTTACCTTTGTAAAGATTATCTGAGATGTTAAAAGTTGGGGAGAGATGCTTTTATGAAATGAAATAAGCTCCATTTTTATAGGAGTATCAATCTATAGAAGTATAGAGGTGTCAGAGTTGTCTTTCCCCCCCCCCCTCACTTTCATATATACTGTAAAGTAGATTTTGATGTCCCTTTGTAGTTTTGTCTTATGGGTCCCTCACTCTTTTAAAATACAGCAAAGAAATCAGAGGTGTTTGAGGAGATCAAATACACACATATTTCAGATGGAACTCAGTGTTAAAAGTTATATTTAACTGCATCAGGCACCAGTTAGGTTAGGCTGTGCACAGCTTTCTTTTTATTCCATACATATTACTAAAGTTCGGGGACGCAGGTGGCGCTGTGGGTTAAAGCCTCAGCACCTAGGACTTGCCGATTGAAAGGTCGGCGGTTCGAATCCCTGCGGCGGGGTGCGCTCCCGCTGCTCGGTCCCAGCGCCTGCCAACCTAGCAGTTCGAAAGCACATCAAAGTGCAAGTAGATAAATAGGGACCGCTTTCTAGCGGGAAGGTAAACGGTGTTTCCGTGTGCAGCTCTGGCTCGCCAGAGCAGCGATGTCACGCTGGCCACGTGACCCGGAAGTGTCTCCGGACAGCGCTGGCCCCTGGCCTCTTGAGTGAGATGGGCGCACAACCCCAGAGTCTGTCAAGACTGGCCCGTACGGGCAGGGGTACCTTTACCTTTACCTTATTACTAAAGTTCACTTGAGACTTGACAGCTGCATAAAATGAATATAAGTTGTGAGAAATATAGATTATTATGATGGTTAGGTACTTCCCATGCAAGTGAAGACAGGCTGTGGTGGAGTGCTAACAACAGAAATAATAAAATGCAAGGGGACACAAGAAAATATAAGAAATTCTGACAAAAGGTTGAAGGGTTTGTTATAGGAGCATCCACATATTTTGGCTGTCTCTTTTATTATTTGTTTGTTTGTTTGTTTGTTTGTTTATACAACAAGAAAAACACACACACAAAAACACAAATACCAAATTACACACAAATTACAAAAATAACCATAGACACATAATTTTCTTGGCAAACAATAAAACATCTATTGGTCTTAACACTAAAGATCCAACTTCCCATCTATTCCATATTTCAAATTCATATTACTTATTGCCAATACACATTTTTTTCATAATTAAACTTATTCTCAATAAATCTAATTTCTTCTATCTACCTAGCAACTATTAATGACTCAAATTTTGACTCTCAGTTGTCTGATTCAATGAAGTCCTATTCATGTATTATTCACATGTAGGGCATGGTTGTGTTTAATCTGCAACAGGTCTGCAATTGTCAGCCCTGCTCAACACGTGTTAGCCTTGCTCCATATGGCAGAGTATTGCATACCATAAGGGGCGAGGCTGAAGGTTCCATATTAAATGTGGCAATACTTACTTTTGAGTGAATAAAGCTATATTTGTCTGTATAATACATTCTCTAATACTCACATCAATCTTATGATGTCATCAAGGTTTTTGTGATCAAAGAGTTTGCACTGCAAGCCGGTGTACTCTGCAGTACTGAATGAGGCTGATGTGTCTGAATGTGACCGTTCGATTATTGGAGTTTCCTACAAGCAAACAATCCTTCAAAAAAGCCCCTGTGCTCACTACGTTTTTGGTTATTATGGATTAATCCATAAGCCCCTGACCTCCCACAAAGACTTAAAACTAACAAGTCAATAAACAACCCAGACCTGCACACAAAGTAAATCCCTAATATTCTCATCTACAAGTGAATGCAAGTCTAGAGTGGTATTGATTATGTAATTCATTTTGAAGTTTCTGCATGAGAGATCTCTAAAAGCACAGAGGCTACCATGAGCCATCTGATATTGCATCCACAATGCAACAATCCTGCCATCTGTTAAATTAAAGATTCCTTTAAAATGCCCATTAAGCAACTTAACACTAAAGCTATGATCCACAAATTCAACCGCACTCCTCCCCTATGCAATCACCTCAAGGAGTCTCTCCTGACATCCGACCCACTCTGCAATGCTGCAGAACGCAGACCTGGACATAAAGAACTTGGGAGTTTTTCTCAGAGCAGGCTGCAAATAGATTGTGGCAATTTCATTATAACATAAATTGAGCTTGTGTAATGCAACGTACTTCATGTTCAAGAACTCTCATCCAGTCTGGTGTAAAAATAAATAAATAGTAGAGTTGATCCACACCAGCCTTTGCAGACCTGGTGATCTCTGTATGTTTTCCAGTCATTCCCAATCATTTGTGAGTCGAGGCCCCGCCACCGCTTGGAGATAAAATAATACACATGGACACAAGTATTTAGGTTAATGGGCTAAAAAAGTATTTAGGTTAATGGGCTAAAAAGGGCCACAACTTTATTGGTTACAGAATGTGAGTGATATTGGCATAGACATTGGATTGGACAGACAGATTTTTCACTCCATAGAGCACACCGGACTATAGGGTGCACCTAGTTTTTAGGGGGGGGGGGATAAAGAAAAAAAATATAAACCCTACACAAATCTGGAGTGGAGTCCCTAAGGCTTCTTTCCAGCAACTCATGCAGCCAAGTTGGTGCCAAATGGTTTTCATTGCTTTCCATTGGAACACATTGGTGAGGCCAACAGACTGGGCAGCCCAGGAACGCCATACACGCTTGTCCAGGCTTGCACCCTGGAGAGGTTACTTTGGTGCTGCTAGCACTGCAAAAACTATGTGGGAGGCAGCAGTTGTGAGTTACCAGTCTCTGCAGCTGCATCAGGCGCTGTGATTCCCCAGTGGTTTGACTTCAACCCCGGAGCTGCACTGTATAGTCTCATGAGACAGGTCAATGCAACTGAAGCAACTGAAGGAAAACAACAATCACTACTGAAAGGGCACCAAAATAGTTCTGACTTAGACCTCCACATGTTATCCTGGATTCTAAGCACAGAGAGCTTTATTTTTTAAATTACTGTGATGGGATATTCACCCATGCAATCCTCCATTTGCATAAGTGGTACAATGCACATTATTTTCTCTGAAATTTAATCATTGCATTGAAAAGCAAATGGCCACCCATTTTTATAAGTATAAGCAATTAATGTACTTGGATGCTCAAACTAGGCACTTACTCTTCAAGACAGGGGTGGTTAACCTGTGGTCTCCAGATGCTGTTAGGCTACAGTGCCATCATCCTTGACCACTGGGTGCACTAAGGGGGACTGATGTGAGCTGAAGTCCATCCAACATCTGGAGGGCCACATTTCCCATCCCTGCTGTAAGGGAATCCTCCAGTATCTCTTTTATTATTCTTTTGTACATTTAATTGTAGGTTCAGGGATTTCAAAGAGCAAGACAAATATAGAAAAGGGGGAAATTGCTTTTGACATCTTACAGTACTTAAATAGATGCATAAAAATAGTAATTATAATATTCCATCTTACAGCGCAGATTTCCCTATATGAGAAATCACTGTTTGCTATCCCAAATGGGAAATGGAATTAGTGTGGGAGATTAGTCTGTTCTTCTAAAACAGCACATATAATTTGTTTACCTCTTTCTTCCCAATTTTCAAGCAGTTTGTGACAATAAGATATGTCACTGGGAATTAAACAGGAGCCACAGGTTTGAGGAATCATAAATCACTATAACGTTGCTTTGCGAGGTTTTTTTGTTTGTTTTTTAATTATTCCTGGCTTTTGATGGGCTTTCAAAGCACAGAAATGATGAAAGGACTTGTTCAGTGAAGAAACACCTGGTGTGATCTAAGTTGACAGGCAAGCTGAACAATAAAAAGCAATAATTTACATATGTCCAATTTAGACGAATGGGGTAAGAGGATGGCTGCTTTGCAGGGCAGTTTGTTCTCTTTTGTGAGCTTTGGTTAGGAAATCTCTGATCCCCATGAAGATCAAGACCACACTTTTATATTTGGTTTTCCCTTTAGCTTAGGTTGTTTCCTTTCTGATGTTGTATATTGAATGGGTGGGATCCAAAGGATATGCAAGCTTAATGTTCTTGTTCCCCACCCACCCCAGCCCACCGCTTCCTAGACTGTGTAATGGAAAGGGAAATTGCAAAAAATTGAGCAGGGACCTTTGCACAAACAGAATTGTGCTGTAGCTTACAATGTCATTGGTTATTCAAAGTCAGAAAATACCTGGTTAATGGTGATATCATTATTGGGTATGTCAAAGTAAGAAAGTATGTTGTTTAAAAGAAAATTAACCAATAAACATGAACGGGGGAGGGCTTCATTATACAGGGCTGCCTTCAGATGTCTTCAAAAGGTTGTATAATTACTTATCTCCTGGGCTTGGGATCACATAACTCCATACCCTCCAGCATTTCCCTGATGAAAATAGGGATGTCCTCGAAGGTGATTGACTACATGGGATTGGCGGAGATGACGGGCAGAATCCGTGACCAAGAAAAAGAGACGGTGGAAGAAGACTGGAAGAAATTTAAAGTATATCTCAAGAACTGTTGTAAAATTAATGAGTGCTAAAATGTCAAGGGAAAGGAAAAAATATAGAATTACAGTTGTAATTGATTAAGTATGAGAAGAAGTTGAAAAAAGAAAATGAGCAATTAGTTAATTGGAGTGAGGGGTTGTTGAAGAAATTTTAAAACAGGGATGCAGAAAAGGGGAGGTAAGGGGAAGTCTGGGAAGTAAGGTTTATGAAAAAGAGGTTTTGAAATTATACATGTCTATATGTTTTGTTTGTCTATGTATTGTGTGTTGTTTTGTTTTTTTAATTTGTGTTGGAAAATCAATAAAAAATATTATAAAAAAGAAAAAAAAGAAAATAGGGATGTCCTAAGCAGGGCTGCCTTAAGCATATGTGGTGCCGAGGTGCAAAGATCTACCCAGCGCCCCCCCCCCCAGGTTGCCCAGTCCCAGGCATGCAGGAGGGCAGAGCTGGCTGGCCACCTCATCATCTTGCTGGCTCGGTTGCCCCCAAACTCATGGCGCAGAACCACCCGCAGCAGAAGAGCCCACCACAGCGCTCTGACCAACAAGCGGGCTCTTCCTCAGATTGAACTCTCAGGCCCCAGACTCTCAGCCTGGCGCCCCTGAGAGCCTAGCACCCGGGTGCCCCGCACCCCTAGCGCCTATGGGTAAGATGGCCCTGGTCCTAGGGGAAAGCGGGACAGAAACTGGAATGGCTTCTGTAAATCCAAGACTGTCCCTGGAAAATAGGTATACTTGGAGGGTCTGTGGTGAGGGAGCTGGTGAGGGAAGTGTCATAGGAACATAGGAAGCTGCCCTATACTGAATCTGATCATTGGCTCTGATCTTGCTCAATGTTTTCTGCACTGACTGCCAGAGGTTGTCCAGGGTTTCAGGCAGAGCAGAGACTGGATGTGTGACCTTCTGCATGCAAAGCACAGTGCCTACCATTAAGCTAGGGACTTGCATTGGAATTCACCAGTTAAAACATTGGTGACAGGCTTCTAGAATATATCTTATGAAAAAATAGATAAATAGTAAAATTTCAATAAAAGTAAGACTAGAGGGAAGAATTCAGATGGGTAGAAATCAAATCAAGAGATCAGTGAAGTAAGCATATTTTGTTGGCGGTGGAAAAAAGAACAATTTGGGACGCAAGCAAAGCTGTGATGAGAGGGTTCTTGATACAACAGAATGCCATAAGGAAAAGGACACAAAATGAAAAGAAAGACAAGATTCTGGAGAAAATTAAAGAACTAGAGAAGAAGCTAAGAGCCAATCCGAAGTCACAGCCGATTTTGAGAGAAATTAAACTTCATCAGGCACAATATTCAAAACTGATAAACCAGGAAATAGAATGGAAGATTAAATCAATGAAACAAAAAACGTTTGAATCGGCAAATAAATGTGGGAAACTGCTGGCCTGGCAGTTGAAGAAGAGACAAAAATTGAACATAGTAACAAATTTGGAAATTGAAGGAAGAAGTATACAGAACCCCGTGGAGATTAGAAAGTGTTTTCAAAAATATTTTAAAAAATTATATACTCAAGGGCCGCAGAATGAAGTTGAGATTGAACAATTTTTGAGGAAAAACGGATTGAAAAAATTGTCACAAGAAAATAGACTACTCCTGAACAGCAAAATAACACGACAAGAGATTGAACATGCCATTCAGAACTTGAAATTGGGCAAATCTCCAGGGCCAGACGGCTTGACCTCCAAGTACTATAAGACATTAAGTGATTATTTGATCCAACCACTGCTGGAGGTCAGCAATGAAATTATGGAGGGAAAGAAGGCGCCAGAATCGTGGAAAGAAGCGTTCATCACATTGATACCAAAATCAGAAACTGAAAAGACACAGCTCAAGAACTACCGCCCCATCTCCCTTTTAAATGTGGATTACAAAATATTTGCTGATGTTTTGGCAAACAGACTTAAAAGAGTTTTAAGTCAAGTAATTCATAAAGACCAGGCAGGCTTTCTCCCAGGCAGACACATGTTTGCTAACACAAGGAACATTATTGATGTCCTGGAACTTTTGCAAACTGACATAAACACTAAAGCAGTGCTAATTTTTATAGATGCGGAGAAGGCCTTTGACAACATCTCTTGGAAATTTATGAAGGGAAATTTAAAAGAAATGGGAGTGGGGAGGGGTTTTGAAAATGGGATTGACGCAATATATTCAGAACAAAAAGCAAAATTGATTGTTAATAATGTGGTAACAGAAGAGTTCAAAATTGAAAAAGGAACACGACAAGGCTGCCCGATTTCCCCTTTGTTATTTATCTCAGTCCTGGAGGTGCTCTTAAACTTGATCAGAGGGGACCGGTTGGTGCAAGGGATCCAGGTCGGAGCGAAACAATATAAACTTAAAGCTTTTGCAGATGACCTAGTTTTGACACTGCAGGAGCCAGAATCTAGTACGAAAAGAGTTTTACAATTGATTGACAATTTTGGTCGGGTGGCGGGATTTAAGTTAAACAAACAGAAAACTAAGGTGTTGGGGAAAAATTTGACAGATATTGAATCAGAACAGTTTCAGAGAGAAACAGAATTATCATTGGTGAAAAAGGTAAAGTACCTAGGGGTGAACATAACAGCAAAAAATCTGAGTCTATTTAAGGAAAATTATGAAAAATGCTGGTCTGAAATTAAGAGAGACTTGGACAGTTGGACAAAATTGAAGCTTTCTTTGTTAGGCCGAATTGCTGCTATTAAGATGAATGTATTGCCAAAAATGTTGTTTTTGTTTCAAACACTACAGATTATAGACAAGACGGAATGCTTCCGGAAGTGGCAGAGAGATATTTCTAAATTTGTCTGGCAGGGCAAAAAGCCCAGAATTAAGTTTAAGATACTGACTGACGCAAAGGAAAGAGGGGGCTTTGCCCTGCCAGACTTAAGGTTGTATTATGAAGCCGCAGCTTTCTGCTGGCTAAAAGACTGGCTACTTCTCGAAGACACTGATGTGTTGGATCTGGAAGGGTTTAATAATAATTTTGGTTGGCATGCATACTTATGGTATGACAAAGTTAAGATCAATAAGGCCTTTAAGAACCATATTGTCAGAAAAGCAGTGTTTAATGTCTGGACAAAATATAAAGACTTATTGGAAAATAAAACCCCAAGGTGGCTTTCACCTCTGGAAGCTAAGGCCCGAAAAAGACCCAATATGGAAGCCAATTGGCCAAAATATTGGGAAATATTAGAAAAAGATGGAAATAACTGGAAATTGCAGAGTATGGAAAAAATGAAGGATAAAGTGCGAGACTGGTTACATTACGCTCAGATTAAATAAGTTTTTAAAAATGACAAAAAGCTAGGGTTCCAGGTGGAGAAATCGAAGTTGGAAACTGAACTGTTAGAACCTAAGACTAAGGTACTTTCAAGAATGTATAACTTGCTGTTGAAATGGAACACACAAGACGAAATGGTTAAATCGGCTATGATAAAGTGGGCACAGGACATTGGGCATAACATTATGTTTGAGGAATGGGAAAGGTTGTGGACCACTGGGCTAAACTTTACTGCATGTAATGCTTTGAAAGAAAATATAATGAAAATGATATACAGATGGTACATGACCCCAGTTAAGCTTGCCAAAATATACCACTCGTCTGACAATAAATGTTGGAAATGCAAAGAAAATGAAGGAACATTCTTTCACCTCTGGTGGACTTGCCCTAAAGTGAAGGCCTTCTGGGAAATGATATATAATGAACTGAAAAAGGTATTTAAGTATACTTTCACTAAGAAACCAGAGGCCTTCCTTCTGGGTATTGTCGGCCAGAAGGTGTCAAAGAAGGACAGAACTTTCTTTATGTATGCAACAACGGCAGCAAGGATACTCATCGCAAAGAACTGGAAAACTCAAGATCTACCCACGTTGGAAGAATGGCAGATGCAGCTGATGGACTATATGCAGCTGGCGGAAATGACTGGCAGAATTCGAGACCTGGGAGAAGAAAGGATTGAAGAAGACTGGAAGAAATTTAAGATTTATTTACAAAATTATTGTAATTTGATGGAATGCTAAGAAGGATGCTTGATTATAAACAATTGGCCATCGCTAAATTAGATGAGTATTATTAGACTATATTGTAATGATTGGTTATAAGATTACAAATAAGATGGTAATTTGCTTGAAAAATTTTATGAACAATGTAAGTGCGAGCGGATGACGCGAGGAAGTCCAAAGATGTTATGAAATTTTGTAAAGACACAAACAATGCTGTTTTTCATTTTTGTATCTCTTTTATTAAAAAAACCTAATAAAAATTTTGAAAAAAAAAAAAAATGCTCCTGCCCACCTAGCAGTTCGAAAGCACGTCAAAGTGCAAGTAGATAAATAGGTACCACTATGGCGGGAAGGTAAATGGCGTTTCCGTGTGCTGCTGTGGTTGGCCAGAAGCAGCTTAGTCATGCTGGCCGCATGACCCGGAAGCTGTATGCTGGCTCCCTCAGCCAATAAAGCGAGATGACCACTGCAACCCCAGAGTCGGTCACAACTGGACCTAATGGTCAGGGGTCCCTTTACCTTTACTTTATTATTGCAAAGAATGAATGAAACTGTAAGATCACTTCAAGACTAAGGGATTGAAAGCACCGTTTTCTTTTCAGAGAATTTCTCCCCATACATGCCTCGGGAAGGAAATAAAAAGTGCCAACAGGAAATAAAAACTAAACAATCCCATAGCTGTCCTTCAATCAAACAATAAGGCCTATCAAAAGCGTTTCTTTGCCAAACAAAGGCCATCTGGGACAGTGAAGCACCTGGTGCTTATTCCAGCTGTTCTTAATGTGACAGATAAAGGGCGTTTTTACACTTCTCAACCTTAATTAACCCAAATTTCAAAGATGACAAACATGTCTAGAGAACAGAGGAGAGAATTGGGAGTCAGGTGACGCAGCCTCTCCTCATGAGTCTGCCACAAACAAAATGGAGTGTTTGTGTATCTGTACTCAACATAATTAAATTGGAGAACTTTTGCAGTGTTTGTGGATCAACTCACAGCTAGCCCCAGAGTACCCACATGGACTTTTGCCCAGGGCTTTTTTCAGCTGGAACTCACAAAAACTTAGTTCTGACACCTCTCAGGTGGGCTCCATTGTCAATATAAGAGAACAAGGGAGGTGTTCATGGTGAGTTCCAGCACCTCTTTTTTCTAGAAAAAAATAGCCTGCTTTTGCCCCTCATTCCTATTTCAGCTCTTTACCATCACAATTGATAATTGATTGGTTGTTTTGCTAGGGAACTACTGTGAAAAGCAGGAAATGAAATATGGGGAGCAAAAGCCCATTCAGCATATGGAGGAACACCTAAGCCAATAAGACCATCTGAGGTTGTTTTTTGCCACACTGCCTCATTTTTCCTGTGCTGAGTTTTTTCTTCTGGAAAGTCTTCTCCCGTTCTAATTTGTCATTTGACCTTGATAAGAATTCAGGGTTTTCTAAGGCTTGTTTCTCCTTTGAGGAGAGTGTTACCAAGCCCTCTGAAGCTCATTATTAAGCCTGAGCCTATCAAAACCTACTTATATGTCACTATATTCCAACAAAGAAGTTTGAAATGGAGACTCCAATGTGAAGCTGCTCAGTTGAAATTCTTTAGTAAAATTGACAGTGTGAAATTTGATTTTAATGAATCCTATGTCTAGTGGTACCTTGGTTCTCGAACTTAATCTGTTCCGCGAGTCTGTTCGACTCCTGAAACCATTTGAAAACCAAGGAGTAGTTTCCAGTTGGAAGTTTGGCTTCCAAAAAGAGTTCGCAAACCGGAACACTTACTTCCGGGTTTGTGGCATTCGGGAGCCGATTTGTTTGGCAACTAAGCCGTTTGATAACCAAGGTACAACTGTATAGGGGTGATATTATATGTTTGTTTTGCTTGGAACAGACTCATTGTAGTTAAGTGTACTGTTTTTAACACTTGATTGGGAGTGGCTGGGGAAACCTAGCCAGATGGGTGGGGTATAAATAAATTATTATTATTATTATTATTATTATTATTATTATTATTATTATTATTATTGTGACATAACCAATTATGGTGCATTAATTTCAGTGGATCTGCTTTGTATTGTATCAGCTGAATACAATCCATGGTGCAAATACAGTTTGCATTATTGACCTCTACTCATCAGTGACCATTTGTCAATGGTGGGTCACACAGTCTCACACCCATGTTAACTGGATCTTTTGTTGAATTATGTTGCCATCTTTCTTATTTTTTAGATGTGCTCTGTATTGTACTCTGGTCCTCACACTACTATCTCATCTGTATTTGGCTTTAGCAACTTTAAAGCCACTCCCTGAAATCCAGCTAGAGACATATGCACATATATCAGTTATACCCTCATTTTAAAAGACATAGATTTTGTGTATGCATACTCTGCTTTTAACCCTACACTGCCTTTGATGTTGGTCATCTATATACCAAATAAAGTGACTTGATAAACATATCAACTGGGTCATATGCTAGTGAGGACCTAACCAGAGGAAGATACACTCACACAACCAGATGCTGTGTTTCCAACTCTGTAAACTTCGGTGCAGTTCACAAGAATTTCCAGGTATTACCAGGCATGTGTTCAGGAGTGGGACTAAGGGGCTATATCAGGGATAGTCAACATGGCACCCACTTTAGAAAACTTGAATATCCTGGTTTGAATATATCAGATGAAAGTTGCCAATCAAACTCGATTATTTACAAATTCCCCCCCCCCAAAAAAATGTGCAGCTAGCAGACAATGCCTCCTGAATGATTTCTTTTCCTCATTTATAGTCTTCCCAATGCAGATTGCAAGACAGATGGCTTAAAGCAGGAGAGAGAGAGTGCACAATAAATTTCAAAACCTAACATTCAGCTTTTAAAATGAACTTTGGCTCCCCCAAATGCCACCTATTATTTTTAATGAAGCAATTCATAAAACTTATATTGACTTAAAATGGAGCAGATAGAAGGGAAGGGACAGGCAGGGGAGCCATTTTGCCTGATTCATTTAGCGCTGAATTGAGTACTTAGGATTGTTTGTCAAACAGTCGGCAATTCATTTACAATACCGATGGCCTCTTGTTTACCCTGGGTGGTTTATGGGATTCCTGATTCTCCTCTGGACAACTTTGTGAATTTTCACAATTTCTTCTCAAAAGGTGAAATAGAAGTTTAAAGTTCGAGAGAGAGAGAGAGAGAGAGAGAGAGAGATCCCCAGAGATTGGGAACCAAGCCATTCCAATTGACAGACAGCTTGTATTTCTGCAGTTCAGACGCAATGAATGCACCGCCCGTCCAAGTTTTGCAAATTACACTCTGTTCAAAATGGAAGACACACTTAGAAATGTGACATTTCTTATTTGGCATTTTTGGATTTTGGATTTTAAAGCCTAAAGGCAAGCCAACATATCTGTAGGGTTTTAAGTAGGGCTCCAGTTAGCCTGTGAGCAGCATAGCTGTTGAACAGAGAGAAACAAGATGCTCCTTCACATGCAACCCTGATGGCTCCTCCTGGGAAAATATACTATAACACACTACTGTTGCTTGCCACCCCAGTGTGAGAGTCCAGGGCTTCCAGCTGTTTACCTAGGGTCCATGTTTCTTTTTGGAAATGAGGCACAGTGAAGACTTTGGTGTTTTTCTGTGGTATCATTTATTTACCCATATATACAACCTGAGCCTGATGTTGACAGCATCAACACCCCCAAAGGGTCTTGTGCTTCCCATAGCCACAACTTTGGTTTCAAACAGAGGTCAAACATTGCTCTAACACTTTCCCTCCAGCTTGCTGCTTTACATCTAGGTCACAAACTCTCAGCTCTCAACTCTGGCATTTCCCCTTCTTACTACCTGCGAGTTAAGGGATTTGCCCATTTGCCATCTCCCACAGAGCCCCTTTGTTTGTTCTCCTTAATGGCTCATCACTCAGACTATCACCTCACCTGGAGGCTAGCCTGACTATTGCAAGAATTAGAAGCCTAGATTAAGTTTTAACACCTGCTGGATCCAGGAATTAGGGGGATCTTGGCATATAGCCTACTTCCTCCAGAAGACTATAACAATATTTCAGTCTCACCCTTCTTCCCAAAGGAGCCCAGCACTGATCTCTGCTGCAAGTTGCAGTACAGCCTTGGGCAGTGATGGCGCTAGAGTGCTGCAGAGTTCAGGTCAGCAGTTCCTTCTGCTTGTGAACTGCCTGGGCCCCAAAGGCAGACTGTCTAGTCTGGCAACCTCAGTGTCTTACACAGGTCAACAGCCCACTATGACACTGCCTAGAAAGCAGCAACAGGCCCCAACGAAAAAACAATGGCAGCTTAAATTGATGGAATATGTGCAACTTGCAGATCTAATTTATAGAATAAGAGAACAAGAAGAATATTTGTTTAAAGAAGATTGGAAAATGTTTATTGAATATATGGAGGGAAATTGTGTACACTTGAAAACATTGGCAGAATTAAGATAAATTCAACAGTGTAAATAAGTTTTGATAGAAGTAATAATGGAATACTGAATGGTTTATTTTATATAAAATATGCAGGGATTTATGCCATGTAAAATAATCCATGGAAAGAGAAGAAGGGGAGTCACTGATATTCTAAGGTTGTTTAAATGAATATTCTAAATTGTGAAACAGAAAATTTAATAAAAATTATATATAAAAAAGGAAGGGGCAACAGGATTGAAACAACAAAAATGAAAGCCAAGTACAATTGTTTACAAAATGCATTTCCCCACTCTCGCTGGAACCTATTTTCTCAAAATCCTTTTTCTCTCTGGTGAACTGACATGTTGTTTTCATACATCACAGAATCACTTCCAAATTATTTTGGCATAAATGAGCAACAGATATTTCACAACACATGTCAAATTTTATACTTTTGCTGACTCAGGGCAGAACCCCTCCAAATTAATATGTTGCTTCTTCTTGACCGCACAGTTGCTTCTGTGACCTGCATATGCTGCCTGCAATTTGGCATCATTTATCTCACTGTAACCCATGTTGCTTTCTCAAGTGCATTGTTTTGTAATGCGCCTGTGAATGGGATGTGTGCTATCATTTAATCTTCACCCCTTACCTAACCCCCACCCCCAATAAAAATTGGCTTGAACTGACACAATGAGAGTGAGCCCTTCCTCGCCTTGTCCCATGCACCTGCCCCAACTGCTCCAGATTTTGAGGTTATACACCGGGAGGATGTATTTACATGACAGAAGAGTGTAACTGGAAGTTCTGAACTGACACAATGAGAGTGAGCCCTTCCTCGCCTTGTCCCATGCACCTGCCCCAACTGCTCCAGATTTTGAGGTTATACACTGGGAGGATGTATTTACATGACAGAAGAGTGTAACTGGAAGTTCTGTTTCACAAGTGGACATTTGTTGCCCAACAGGAATGGAAGTGTTGGATACTTTTTTTTTTTTTTTTACTTTGCATTAATGCCACCACCATCATTACAAGCAACCGCATGAACCTTCAAATAATAATAATAATAATAATAATAATAATAATAATAATAATAATAATAATTTATTTATATCCCACCCTCCCCAGCCGAAGCCAGGCTCAGGGCGGCCAACAACAATAAAATAATACAACATTCTAAAATCATTTAATTATAAATTTAATACAAATCAACCACTTCTGTGAAGATTACCAAAGGAGGGAGTCAGGCTGTGCCCTGGCCAAAGGCTTGGTGGAACAGCTCTGTCTTACAGGCCCTGCGGAAAGACGTCAAGTCCCGCAGGGCCCTAGTCTCTTGTGACAGAGCGTTCCACCAGATCAGAGCCACAGCCGAAAAAGCCCTGGCTCTAGTTGAGGCCAGCCTAACCTCTCTGTGGCTTGGGACCTTCAAGATGTTTTTGTTTGAAGATTGTAAGTTCCTTCGTGGGACATACCAGGAGAGACGGTCCCATAGGTATGAGGGTCCTAGGCCGTATAGGGTATATTTGATATATTTCTGCTATTCATTGTGTATGCATGCAACTGTTTGTAATGGTGGAAAGAGGCTGCTATTTACATTGAAAGCCACCCATTGTCAATCTGTGTATGTCTTCCAAAACTTCTGTCATCTCCCACCATTGGCCATGCTGGCTGAAGCTGATGAGAGTTGTAATGAAAATGCCTGGAGGACATCAGGTTGGAGCAGGCAGCTATATGCTATGAGTGCACATTGAGACTTGGTCTTACTAGCCCAAGAAGTCTGCTTTTCCTCAGGACGTCTGTGGCCCTTGGAAAATAATTATATATGTCTATTTCATCCAAAATATTGACATACATTTTAAATCTGAAATGATAAACTCTTTTTTTTTTCATGAAAGGCGGGCTCATACATCTCTAAATGAGGCATCAAATTAGAATTGGGGCTGATCAATTGGGGAAAAAACAATTTGATGGAATATTTATAAAGCAATTAAGAAACCATTTAATAAAAAATATAGTTCTCAATTAAAGAAATATTACATTTAAAGCTCTTAATTATTTACCACATAGATGTAAAATATATGGGAGAGATCCAAGATCTAGGCCCTCCTTATTGACTCTTCTTGATGAATCTATTCAGTAGCTCATTATAATTTAATTCTGCAGATGCTTTGCTAGACTAGAATGCTAAAAGCAAATATAATCGGAAAATTTATTTTGCAGTTCTTCTTGTTATTCACTAGGTCAGTGGTGAATGTCACTCAATGGGCCAAGGTGGGGAGCTGCCTTGATTTTATTCAACGTATTCCTTGCAAAAAAGAGCCTAAGCAAATCCCTCTGCTTGAATGCTTGCAAGCAGGATTTGAGATGAACACTACTCATCTGCTGGTGCTCACTTTGATCCTGTGAGCCACTACTGCTGTCGCCTTCCACCCGTCTTATTTGCTCTTGAAACATGTATACCACTTCCCATTTATAAAATCTCAAAGTGGTTCACTATATATGTAAAAAATAACTAAACGTGCAAAAAATATATCCAACAGTGAAAACACCTGGATAATCATAAAACATGTGGTTCCTACAGCAACCAAAACCAACCCTCCTTTGAAATATCGGTAGTCAAGGAAAGTCAGACTAGACAGAAAATTCTTCAACTATCTGTAAAAGCCTCGTCTCATCAGTGTTCACCTGACCTCCACAGGGAGCTCAGCCTACAAAATGGGCACAAGACAGCCTGTACACTTACTGTGGGAGGGGGCCATAGTGATGGAAGTAGTCCCTCAGTGGAGCATCTCTTCCCTGATAGAACTTCTTGTCCATGAGAAACTGACTCTCTGTGCATCATCTCCACTGAGCAGAAAAGGCAGCTCCATTTAAATCACCTCCCTTCCATTTTGGTATGGTTTAATGTGCTCTACTTATCCAGTTGGTGGCACATTCCAGAAGCAGTCTTTTACAGGTTCCACGTATCACCTGCAATAATTCAGGCTGTGCTTCATGGGATGATTTTTAACTGCCCAAACTGTTCCTCCAGCCTCTGCCTAAGCAGTAGGTGTGTGGTAACTAGTAGCCACCAGACATCAAAACCTATCATACTTATTTAAGCAAGCATTTTGTAACCATCAACTTCCACTGAGGAAACACCATTGGCTACTAACTCTCCAGAAGTCAAACTTAATCATTGTCTCATTATATCCAAAAGACTAGAAGTCTCCAGGGGAAGAATGGGCTGATTTGTTGGAACATTTTTGTTCCATTTTTGCCCTTATTTTCTACATAGGATTTCTGGATCTCAGTTCTGTAATGATGGTTCAGAATGCCTCTGTCCTGATTTAGACTCAAAATCTCATAGTTCTATGTCTATTTGATTTCCTCACTAACAGACCTGAGGCATTTTCCTTCCTCATTTCCCCCCTACCAATAGGGAACCCCAAGGTCTCGTGTGTTGTTTTGGCCAAGTCCTCTTCACAGTATTTATCTGGCCCTGTGTCATCCCAGACACAATGACAACTTTCCCTTCCTTCACAGAACCCAAATGTGAACAGCTTAGTTCCTTTAGCATCTGAATATTCTATTCCACCCACAATGCCATCTCAGCTAAAAGAGCCTTCATCAACACAAACATTATCCAGAAGAAAGGCTTGAAAGATCTGAAAACTTCCCCAGAATTATGACTGGGAATTCCTATTCTCCTTAAGCTACTGTTTTCCACATGTATGGGAATGAAGTAAATGAATTTTATATTGGTGCCCACAAGTCTGTTTCCATCATGGTCCTGAAGTTACTTGTTCCAGAGATGTTACTTTCTCCAATCCAGTCATCATGACCAATGATCAGGGATGATGGGAGTTGAGGGGAAGTCAAATAACATCTGGAATGTGACACGTTCCTCATTCCTGTTGCAGTGACTAAAGATCACAGTTTATGCTAAACTTTTTCTTTTCTTTTTTAAGGTTATTCCTTTCAAATGAAATTGCCTGCAATCCCACACAAACAGAGGAATATTCCACAGAGCTAATAGGCCGATAGAAGTTAATCTTGAATATAAAGCTAAATTAAAAATAGATTTAAAAGCTTTTTTCCCCCTCTGAAGGCAACAGTTCCCCCGCCTCTTTCTTGGGCTTTGTACTTTTTGATAATTCTCTTAATGTCACAGATGCTAATCACACGTCTCCTTCCTTTGTGGATCCAAGACAGACACTATAAATCACAGAAGTTACATTAATGCAAAGACTGGGTCAAGTGGATATAATAAATCAGCTTCAAAAGACCTTTAGTCTTTCTGATTCTCCACATTTGTTCTATGGATTTCATTAGATTGATCGAGGCTTTAAGTGTAATCTTGTGCAAGCTAATTTTGGCTTTTGTTAGGCTGTCACTCACGAGACTTTATAAGATCCACATTCCTCGAAATGTGAAAGTATTCAGGAGAACAATTAGCTGATATTTGAAGGCAGAAGGATATCACCCTTATTGTGCTCACGATTCTTTTCTGTTTGGGCTGGAGGAGGAACAGGTCTGAAATTCTCTGCTCCAACTAGCCGTCATCCCTCCATTAGCAGATAAGACAACAGATGAGTGACTTTCCCCCAGCTCATGCCATGTGAGCTCAGAAATTAGCTTATTTTCTGGAGCTAGGGTAACTTTGTTTTGAATAAATTTTATCAGAATATAAAGAAAAATACAGAAAATATTATCAAATATATTTTTCCCCAAATTAAAATATTAATCTAAATATCTTATCAAAGGGGGGAGGGAGAGGAAAAAGTGTAAAAAGGAAGGAAAAGAAAGGGAATCTGAGTTTGAAAATTGAGCCCCACACCTCAAAGTACTCTCCCATCCAAGCAGTGGCGTAGCGTGGGGGGTGCAGGGGGGGGCTGGCCGCACCAGGTGCAACATCTGGGGTTAGGGTTAGGGGGCGCAAATCCACGGGTTAGGGGGTTCAAATTACTTGCCTTGCCCCGGGTGCTGACAACCCATGCTACGCCACTGCATCCAAGCACCAAACCCTCAAGAGCCTTTCATCCTGGTGCACTGCAGTGCAATGGGGAGGAGAAGGAGGCATTTTTGCTACAGGGACGACAAAACCTGCCAATGCAGGAAAATTCCTTTCCGGCCCTTCAACAGTGACCATAATGTAGCAGCACCCACGTACCTGTGAAAAAGAGATTAACCTGCAAAAGAAGGCTTAACTGAGGGAGGGGAGGGTGGGAGAAGCTCTGGAGCTGACTGAGAACTCCCAGGTAAGTTCCGCCCACTATTGTGTGGGCTGGGCAATCGCTCCCCTTACCTGGCCAACTCTCTCCTGGCAATGCCTCCCCAGCTGGGATGGGTAACTGGCAGAGATAGGCTCCCGGTGTCCAGCCTGGGGTGTGTGTGTGCGAATCCAGGCTGTGCTGCCAGGAGCCACATAGGATTGGGGGGCTGCATGCTACTATGCAAAAGGCCGCCGCCCCCCCCCATTTGATGTGGGGAGCAGTCATTGTGGAAACCTTCTGAGAAAAAGTGTATTTCTGAGGTTTGATGGCCCATAACACCACTTTTTTTTAGCAATACCATAAAATTATACATCAATGGAAAGATAATTTAATGAAGAATGTAATGCAGCAAAGTTTGTTCAGTTATCTATTTTCTATCTAAGGTTATAGCCAAATAACCAGAGAAAGGAAGCACAACTTGCTTAGGTTGATATTAGGTTGACATTCATTTCCTTCATTTGAATGTAGCCAATGAGCATGAGTGTTTAGAGAGCCAATCAGGTGTTATGAGCCGTCAGAACTCAGAAATACACTTTCCCCAAAAGGTTTCCGCAATTTTGGCCACTAGTGTATATGTGGCAAGGTAACATATCTAAGCCAATGGAATCTTTCATTGTGTGTTGGGAGGGGGGGGGGATAATGGATGTGGTTAGGCGAAAGTTCAATATTTTTAAGTACTATTGATTTCTGTGTGGGAGAGTTGAGTGCTTGCATTACAATTTGGGCTTAGCTAATTCCCCTTTGTAAGGCAAACTCTTAACATTTTCAGATTATTCGCACAGGCTTAAAATTTAAAGAAAGGTTTCAATGTGCCCATACCCCCTCCCCCCCAAAAAAAATAGAACTAGGAGGTTTGTTCTACAGTGAGGTACAAGATAAGTAGAATAATAGAATCATAGAGTTGGAAGGGACCCTGAGGATCATTTAGTCCAACCCCTTGCATTGCAGGTATATGCAGCTGTCCCGTACAGGGATCTAGCCTTCAACCTTGGCATTAGAAGCACCATGCTCTAACCAACTGAGCTAACATGTTAGGCTTTAATGGTTTAGATTCTTTAGCTGTGATTCCTGCACTGCAGGGAGTTAGACTAGAAGGAGCATTTCCGCCCCATCATTCAGCCCAGACACTGAGGTCCAGCTCCAAGGGCCTTCTGGCAGTTCCCTCACTGCGAGAAGTGAGGTTACAGGGAACCAGGCAGACAGCCTTCTTGGTGGTGGTGCCCGCCCTGTGGAACGCCCTCACATCAGATGTCAAGGAAATAAGCAGCTATCTGAGTTTTAGAAGACACCTGGAGGCAGCCCTATTTAGGGAAGTTTTTAATGTTTGATGTTTTATCATGTTTTTAATATTCTGTTGGGAGCCGCCCAGATATTTTTATTTTTATTATTATTATTATCATCATCATCATCATCATCATCATCATCATCATCATTGGTTTCCCCAGCCACTCTGGGTAGCTATTACCCTTGGGGTATCTTGAAACTCTACAATTCTACCATTACTGATTTAAAAAAGACATGGTTGAGCAACCTGTCTTGATCTAAACATATAGGGTTGCATCCAAAGTTAGAAGGAACTTCCAATTAAAAAAACTTTGGATTCAATCATTTTTATTTTTACACAAGGAGATCATATTTTGTATTATATGGCACATGATTTGGTATGTTTGGATTTCATGAACAGCAGGCTAGAAATGTTTCAGATTAATTAAATGATTGAAATTTGTTGCAGTAATTTCTCCTTTTTTAAAGAAAAAGTATGTATAAAGGACGTGTTGGAACAGAATATGACAGAGCATGGAAGTAACTGAATTAGAATAACTTATCTATTTGTAGCTGAACAAATGCATACTTGATAGCTGAGCCCATATGCCCCTTCCTTTGTTTCTTGGCTCTGCTGTGGAGAAAAGCAACACTTGAAAATAAATGTGAGAAGACACTATAATAAAGTTACAATTGCTTGTGAATTATGATGGCTTTACAAAAATAATAAAATATTATTATTGAGTTCCTTTTCAGGCAGTCTGGCATTTTTCTACCATCTTTGAAAGAGCAACAAATGTTATAATTAGGTATTGGCATTATCTAAATAACACTTCAGACCCTCCAAAAGTTCCTATTTTCCAGGGACGGTCCCGGATTTACAGAAGCCATCCTGGTTTCTGATTTGATCTCAGAATGTCCCGCTTTTTTGATATTAGACCCGCGTAGAAGACAAAGGAAGTCAACAAAGAAAATGGAGTTAAATTTATGTTAATACTTTTTTTTTAGACATGTTCCTTTTGTTGTTGTTCTTTTTTCCATTTTTATTTTCACTTTTATATATTATTTTTATTTTGTTTGTAATATATTGTGTGTCTATGTGTTGTTTTATGTTTGTTTATCAGCATATAAATAAACTATTAAAAAAACCCCAGAATGTCCTGCTTTTCCTTAGGATGTCTCTATTTTCATCAGAGAAAAGTTGGAGGGTATGGAGTTATGCAACCCCTAAGCCAAGCGATAAGTAACTTATACAACCTTTAAAAGAAAGACATCTGAAGGCAGCCCTATACAGGGAAGGGTTTTTTAAAGTTTAATGTTTTATTATATATTTTTATATGTTGTAAGCTGCCCAGAGTGGCTGGGGCAACTCAGTCAGATGGGCAGGGTACAAATAATAAAATTACTATTATTATGGAATAGGGCATCCCTGTTTTCCTCGGATAAGTGTTGGAGGGTACGGTTAACTTAAAGTTAAGGTTTAGTCTGCCAGCTTAGCTTTGTTTCTTTTAAGAAAGCTCTCTCCTCTGCACAAACACAAAGAGATTGAGAAAACAAGCAATGCCAAAGTGGTCCCCCTCATCTTCAAATCAGAAGATTTGCATTGATTTAGCTAAGTACTTTAGCCCAAGTTGTCAATGGAGTTCCTGCTGTTGTTGGAAAAGACATTGCTTCTCAGTAGCTGAATTATTATTATTTATTTACTTTAAACTAAAGCTGGGGTTAGGGACGCGCATGGCGCTGTGGGTTAAACCACAGAGCCTAGGACTTGCCGATCAGAAGGTCGGCGGTTCGAATCCCAGTGACGGGGTGAGCTCCCGTTGCTTGGTCCCTGCTCCTGCCAACCTAGCAGTTCGAAAGCACATTAAAGTGGAAGTAGATAAATAGATACCGCTCCGGCGGGAAGGTAAACAGCATTTCCCTGTGCTGCTCTGGTTTGCCAGAAGCAGCTTAGACATGCTGGCCACATGACCTGGAAGCTGTACGCCAACTCCGTTGGCCAATAAAGCAAGATGAGCGCCGCAACCCCAGAGTCGGCCATGACTGGACCTAATGGTCAGGGGTCCCTTTACCTTTACTAAAGCTGTTGTGGGGATGCTGTGTGCCCCCGCCAAGATGTTTCTGGGCTAGACCTCCCATCATCCCTAACTATTGACTATGCAAGCTGGGGCTGATGGGAGTTGGAGTCCAATAGCTTCTAGAGGGCCGTAGGGTCCTACCCCTGTCCTAAAAAGCTGTGAGCTTTTAAAGAAAGTTTGTAAAGAAGTATTTCAAAAAAATGGAAACAACATTTCACACTTGGAATTTGTATTTTTTTGTTAGCTCGACCAATATTCTCATCAACTATTTGTTTAGGGACAAATGCAATTAAAATTTGGATTGTATCCATTTGTTTTTGACTCGCCTCCACATAGTTTAGCTTTACACCTAAAATATTTATCCTGGATGAATGAAATCAAATAAGTAATATCCCCCAGGATCCCACTTCCAGACATTTTCTTTATCACTTTCTGTATGCCAGTCAGCACTGGTCTGTAGGCTGCCGAGACCTCATGAGGAAGGCTGTAAGGTATAGCTTTTACCTGTGGAAGCACTTTCCATTTAACATGATTCATTGCATTTAAATATGCTTACCATGTGCACTGGCCAATTTTGTAGAAATAATAATAATAATAATAATAATAATAATAATAATAATAATACTCATAGCCCGCCCGTCTGGCCAGGCCTCCCCAGCCATTCTGGGCAGCTCCCAAAAGAATATTAATAACACAATAAAACATCAAACATTAAAAACTTCCCTAAACAGAGCTGCTTTCAGATGTTTTCTAAAAGTCAGCTAGCTGTTTATTTTCTTGACATCTGATGGAATGGCGTTCCACAGGGCAGGCAGCATTACTGAGAAGGTCCTCTGCCCAGTTCCCTGTAACTTCACTTCTCACAATGAGGGAACTTCCAGAAGGCCATTGGTAATGGACCTCAGTCTCCGGGCTGAATGATGGAGATGGAGACGCTCCTTCAGGTATACTAGGCCGAGCACCAACACTTTTGAATTGTGCTCAGAAACATACTGGGAGCCAATGAAGGTCTTTCAGGACCGGTGTTAATAATAATTGTACCCCACCCATCTGATTGGTTTCCCCAGCCGCTTTGGGTGGCTTTCAGCATATGCAGCAACAGAATAAAACATTTTAAAAATCACCTATACAGGGCTGCCATCAAATGTATTCTAAAGGTTGTATAGCTACTTATCTACTTATTAAGAGGAATTGGCCTCTCAAGCCTGTGTCAGCCAATGGGAAGCATCCTGAGAGGGATTAATGATAGGTAATGATCATCATCATCATCATTATTATTTATACCCCGCCCATCTGGCTGGGTTTCCCCAGACATTCTGGGCAGCTTCCAACAGAATATTAAAATGCAATAGTCTGTTAAACATTAAAAACTTCCCTAAACAGGGCTGCCTTCAGATGTCTTCTAAATGTCAGGTAGTTGTTTACATGCTTGACATCTGATGGGAGGGCGTTCCACAGGGTGAGCACCACTACTGAGAAGGCCCTCTGCCTGGTTCTCTGAAACCTCATTTCTCGCAGTGAGGCAAGATCTCAGTCTTTGGGCTGAATGGTGGGTGGAAACAAGAGTTTTTATAAGGAAGGCAGCAGCTTGTCCACACAAGCCATTTCCTCCTGCCCTGCTGTTCCACATTTCAATACAAACTACAAGCACATGTGATGACTTCTTTTAAATATGGCAGATTGTGCATGGAGCTTTTCTCCCATGTCTTTTATAAATCAACTCTGCGTATGCAAGAGTTGAAATGTGAGGCTTGTCACAACTAGGACCAGAGTTTGATGGAGTGCTGGGGCAGATCGTTACTTTCACCTTAGGCTTCTCTAAGTGGTTTCTTTTAAAGTCTGGCAACTGAAATTAATATGGCCAATTACTGTTAAGTAAAGAAAAATCCCACTCCTTTGACTCCTAATTCATTCTGCAAGTTGTCTTATAGGATGGTAACATATATCAATGGCAATGCAAATGAGCTTTAAAAACAAAACCTGTCTCTTCATTGGTTACTACTTGGGATAGTCCCTGTCAACATCATAAATGTTGCTGCTGTACTTTGTGAGCAGTCTGAGGATGTTGCAAAACTTCAGCTACATAAGGAATTCTGAAAAAGTTCCAGTCAGAAATCAAAGAGAAAGAAAACATGGTAGGGGCAGACTTAGAGACCATTTGCTCCCTATCAAACCAATAAGCCACTAGGAATATTACAATGAACAAGCATCATCTGAAAAAATGGAAGCTAGTTTGAGAGATTGGAGATAATGTTGGCTTATAGAAAGTGGTTTTGTTGAGTGTTATATTGGGGTGGATGAAGTCCTCAGTTAGGAACTCAGCTAAGCCTTCTTTCACTAACAGCCCCGCTATTGTTGTTTATTGTTGTTTAGTTGTTTAGTCGTGTCCGACTCTTCGTGACCCCATGGACCAGAGCACGCCAGGCACTCCTGTCTTCCACTGCCTCCTGTAGTTTGGTCAAACTCATGCTGGTAGCTTCGAAAACACTGTCCAACCATCTCATCCTCTGTCATCCCCTTCTCCTTGTGCCCTCCATCTTTCCCAGCATCAGGGTCTTTTCCAGGGAGTCTCATGAAGTGGCCAAAGTATTGGAGCCTCAGCTTCACGATCTGTCCTTCCAGTGAGCACTCAGGGCTGATTTCCTTGAGAATGGATCGGTTTGATCTTCTTGCAGTCCATGGGACTCTCAAGAGTCTCCTCCAGCACCATAATTCAAAAGCATCAATTCTCTGCGACCAGCCTTCTTTATGGTCCAGTTCTCACTTCCATACATCACTACTGGGAAAACCATAGCTTTAACTATACGGACCTTATGCCTGATGTACCAATTGCTCAATGTCGTACAGCACAACTGTTAGAGATTTTTAATGTCATCTAATTCGATTTTTTGATTGCTCCATATAGCCAGTTCTTTCTGATGCCTTTTATTAGAAGATGACTGGTTAATGTCCAACACCACTTGCTGTCGTTTTCCCCTCTGGCAAATTACTTAGCACAATAAGGGCAGAGGTACAAGCACTTTCAGATTCTCAATCAAAAGATCCTTTGACATCCTTTCAAATTTGTCAGAATAGCACATTCCCAAGACATTTTACTTTAAAGACAATGGTGACAAGGAAACACATTGTTTTTACTTATAAATGGTCAGTGTGAGTTTTGAAAAATACTCCATCCTTTCTTGATTCACTGTTAACTGGTCATTGGGTCTAATAAATGTTTGGAAGTTGTGCACAGAAAGAATAATAGGTAAACAGTCCACTGCTCATGAAATCAAATGGGGAACTGTTCACTGAATTCCAAAGGAACTTCTCAAAGAGAGCAGCTACTGTGTCAAGGTTGATGCCATTAGCCACCAGCAATAAATGTGCCCAACATGATTCATCAGAACATCAACCAGATAAATATGAAATAGGCTATCACTGCCACCATACTACTGTTAAACATTGGTGGCAATATATGGTAACTTAAAGCCAGATTTTTTCCAGGAAGTCAGTCTTCTGCAGCATTTGTTCACAAACGAGTTGGATGTCTGACACTAAGTATCTATGAACCTGGACTTATGAGACATTTCTTTCCAGGGTTTGTAAACACACAAACATGGAGGTAGCAGAAATGCTGTTTGGGAAGACATCACTTGCATTAGTTGACTGTTAATTGAGCAGTTTCATTTTAATAATTGTTTATGGAAATTTGCCATATCAAAGCAAAGGAACAGTAAAGCTCAGATCATATACATTTGGTTACAGCAAACTAAGATCAAAACAAGAAGACAACGGAAGATCTCCCATAAATATACCATCCATTACACACAGACAAATAAACACAAAGTGAAGCAATCAAGGAACCATCAAAGAAGTAATCAGCTAGCCAAACATAAAGAGAAGAGAATAATAATAATAATAATAATAATAATAATAATAATAATAACCACCGAGGCTGGATTTAGACATATCAAAAAAACATTTCAGGAAAACGCATTGTAAACCTCATAATGGGAAATCACGTTGCAGAAAGATGGAAAGTTTCTGTATGAGCCTTGAATTTTTGAAAGTTCAAATTTTGGGCATACTTGCCTGAAGTGAGGCAGCAGGGTGGGGAGGAGGGAGAAGAAATGATACATCAAACCCATACCCCATCTGGTTCTGCAAGAGGTGATGAAAGCAGGAAAACAATGCTTCCTGCTTTAAAAAAATATTTTAAAAACTAGATGAGATGCTATAAACATGAAAAATTAAAAGGGGCTGTATCAAAGACTGAAGTGAAGGTGCCTCCAGGCAGCTTTTTCACTCAGTGAAAAGGGAATCATCAAAGCAAGGATGGGTCTGTCAAAGAGAGGTTTGGTTTTATTTAGAGAGAGGGAGAGGTGTCATTAGGGGCTAACTAAAGACATGATCACTCTAACCACTGGAGTATAGTTGCACTTTGAAGGTGATTGCAAAAAATGAAAAAGCACTCAACAAACTGATTCAGACTTAGGTGAACCATTCATTATCCATTAATATGCTCTTCTTAGAGTTGGATATTGAAAGGGCTAATCTTCTCTAGTTTCGGGGGAAATATCAAAAAAGCTAGATTTCCAATTATCCAACACACCAAGTACTCTGGGAGAGGTGATGTAGTGTGAACTGATATGAAATATTTTGAATATCTACACCTGAAATTAGTACCTCAATGGCCCCTGAACTGTTGATAAAAACCAGACCGTCATTCCTCAGTGATTAATACTTTAAAAATATGCCCTCGTTTTCTTTTGAAGTTTTATTCCTCATCTTTCTATTGATAATATTGGGACTCGGAAAAGTATTTCAAGAAGTAACATCAAATATTTAGGAATCGGATGTGCAGAGAACTGAGAAAATCTTTAAGTTGGAACTGCACCTATACTTGCCTGCCTCAATTTTCAAGTTGATTTCGTTGGGAGAGAAATATTCACCCTCTTTTCAGGCACAAAAAGAGACAAACACTTTGCATGTTTAAACAAAATTTTAAAGATGAATTTGACAGAATTGTTGCATGGGCTTCAGTTGCTTGGGCAACATTTATGAGTCCCACCAATCAGCTGCTTCTCAGGATTGCAAAGCGCTGTGTCACCTGATGCCATTGTGATGTCAAGTGATTGACAGGCACCAACCTCTCAGATTTGGCCATGGCGGGGGGGGGGGGGGTTAGGAGACATAGGCATATGGCCCACTCACCAAATCCAATAAATAACTAAGAGCTGGTCAGGTAGTGATTGCTCTTACAATTTAGAAATTCCTTTTCCTTCCATGCAGCCGAGGTCAGTCAGTGGTGGACGATGCCCTCCTTCCTTTCCGCTCAAACTGTCAATCTCATGGAAGTGACCAGCTCAGTGGCTATGAGGAGCCCACCCAGCCCTTTCAGGAGGTGGCAGCAGTGGGACAAAATTGGGTGTGGTGGGGCCCCTTTGGTTTGAAGCGGCTGCCACAAATTGGGCCCCAGCCAAGCAGCAAGGCAGAGGAAGGTCACCAAGGCTGACAGACTGCTTCTGTCCCGTCGACTCTTACCTGTGTGAGGGCCTAAGTGGGGTGCCTAACTTTTTCCAAAGGCGAATGGGCTAGTGGTTGAATTCCGTGCCCCTAAAAATTCTGTGCCCATGCCAAAAAAGCTGAAAAACATCTTCATGTATGTGACAACGGCCGCAAGAGCTCTGGTAGCACAAGGATGGAAGACTGAAGAAACCCCAACTAAAGAATCATGGCAAGAAAAATGGATGGACTATGCAGAACTGGCAAAACTGACATATAAGCTACGGGACAAAGATAACTGTGACTTTAAAGATGAATGGGAACCCTTTACAAAGTATGTGAAGACGCAACAAAGCGAACTGGGCTCCTTGGCTGGTTTTGAATAAACATTCACAATCTTTATATTGATAATAATCAGCTAAATAGTTTGAGGATTTATACAACTGTGTAACATGCAGAAACAGCATTTTCAGAGAAATCAAAGACTGGAACTGAGGGAAGTTGGGGGTGGGGGGTGGGTTCTGTGGGGGGAGGGAGGAAAAATGGAGGGGAAATAGGGATGATATGTTTCTGGATAATATGTTTCGTTTTAATTTTGAATAAAAAGTTATTTTTAAAAAATAAATAATTCTGTGCCCGGGACGACCACCCCACCGACGCTATGCCTCTACTGACAGGAAATCAGATAAGCAGATCTGCTGCACCATGCTGTCCACTACTGCACCTGTAATTTCACATACACAATATTTTTAAAAGAAAACAAAATGAGGGGACAGTCTACCTGAAGCATTTGAGGGAAAGCAATACTGGTGGCTGAACCAATGTACAACATACGTATGGGCACATTGGTAGATTCAAAGAAATAAAGAATCAAATGAGAAAAGCTGACAGATTGATAATAAATTGAGTTTAAAACCTCACTGCACTCAGTATAAGGAACAAGGAACTTTCCCTCCCATTTCTGCTTGTGCCTTAGAACACATTTGCCCCTTCCCTTTCCCAAAACTACTTATAAATTCTTATGAGTTAGTAATAGGTATTTGTTTTTCTCTGGAAGGCAGTTTACTTTTCTATATACACAAGTTAAATAATCATAGTAATACTTCACAGGCATTGCAGAGTTTAATTAATTATTGTTTGTAGATGTGAAAGTGCTTATAATTAGCAATTATTCTTTCATGTGCTCCAATGAAATAGGCAAATTTCTGCAATTAAAGATCAAGATGGCTCCCTGCTTTCCACAATTTATGAGTTTTAATTAATTAGGAGAGTACACTTTATACAGAAGGTCAGATTCAGAGGAAAGCAACAGAATCTTCTGTGCATAGTAATGCTCCTTGTCTGTTATGTTAATGACAGAAAGAGCTGGTTGTTCAGCTCCAGGGCCATGAGCCATGTTGACCCCAGGCAGGAAGGCAGAAAATTCAGAATAGAACTCAAATCGTTCTGTTGCTGTTTAAGCATGGGACTCCAGGCAGGCAGAAAGGAGAAGGTAGAATGAATGAACTAATCACATTTACATTAAAGTGTGACACAAACAGTGAACCAGTATGGGGTGTTGGGCATGTACTGGACATCTGGTTTCAAGTCTCCAGATTCATTCTGTCTCACGTGACAGTGGTGAGGATCAGATGTGGAACCCATTTGTCACATTATCACAAGCTTTACATTTTTTTTACACCTGTCAAACTTGCTAGAATGAATACTGTATTTTCTAATATATGTTGAGGGGTTATCAAGGGGTAGGCACTTTATACCACATGTGGTGGCCTAGTCCAACATTACCCTACTTTTGGATTAAAAATGGGTTCAAGAAAATTCTTCAATTGCACACCAAATATTTTCACCAGGTTCTTCCTTTGCCTTAGTCTCAACTTTCCTAGATGAGCAAAATTGGATATCAGATTAAAATGTATTCTCTTCCTTTTGGAATGTAATTTAACTTCTTTGTACAATCTCAGGTCCCAATATTATGAGAGAAGGGTCAGGGAACTTTTATGTTATGTTGAATTTTATTAATCTCCTTCATGCCCCTACCAAAAGCACCAAAGTTTGCAACTTTTTCTTAAAGAGGAGTTGTCCTACATCTGAAAAGAAGACTCAGAGACAGTACTTGAATTAAGGTTATAATTTGATGGGGAAGCATCTCTCCAGCTTCACTGGACATGTGTTCTAGCCTCAGACTGGGACTCTTCAGCAATGATCAGACAATCAACACAGTAAGTATAACCTTGGGTATAAACCCAGCATGCACACCCAGGCCCTACTGTCAACTGTTCACCCCAAAGGGTGCATACCAGACCTCCAGGACACAACCCAAGTCTCCCCAGACATAAGGCACTAGCAGATCTCTGAAGAGTGTCTTCAGTTTGCAAACTAGTTCCTCACCTATTTCCTTACTGAGCCTTATTCAATGCCGCAAATTACATTCCTTTTTTAAAAAGTCAGCTGTCGAATCCAATTTATTTATTTTGTTGCGTATGCCACCTGAATCCTTTTGAAGAAAGAAAGGGAGTGCAGAAAGCAGTATATCTGAAAATGCAGAATATTTTTAGCACAATTCTTCCATGTTAGTAAAATCCTTACATCAATGTATGGAAGTAGCACTTTTCTTTTCTTTTTTTTTGCAAATTTTTCAATTTCACAATGCAGTAATAATAAGGAAAACTATATTGTGAAAGATTCTTATAAGAGTTGATTCAATGAAATATAATAAATTGATGTGAAAAAGTTATTTGGTGGAATGCCTTCATTTATTTTATCGTTCCAGAATTGAATAAATATGCACCATATTCCATTTTTTCAGCCTACCCTTCATGATGCTCCTCCTCTGAGACAGCAGAGGAGACACTTGGATTAGGGACTGCATGAGAGCTCTTTTAGGATATTTCCGTTCCTCCATAAAAAGGGAACAGGCTGTTGTGTGTCACAAGCCTGCATACTTCCTGCTCACAGGGAGTTTCCGTTTTGTATATAGCTTTTGCTCTGGCTGTTTCCTCGACACGATGGTTCTGACCAGCGTTGAATAAAGCTGTAAATACGCTCTCCTGGGTGCATCTTCTGTTGTGGAGTCTGCTGAAAAGGGCGTGCATGAGTCTTGGAATGTGTCTGAGGCTCGTGTTGCTAATTGACTGATGCTGTTCTACGGGAGATCCGAGAGATCGTCTGGAGATGATGTGTAGGCTGCATGATGGCCTTTGTCTCCCTGGCAGTATCCCAACAAGCTCATCTTCATGGGCCCTTCAAACATGGGCAACCTGTCTGGTATAATTTGAAAGTGGAACAAATTCTCACACTGACAGTAAGTTATTTGATAAAATACCTCTCCAGATTATTTTTAATCCATAATGGTATAGTGTTAATTTGTCTACTGAAAGGGTGATTTAGAAGACCATTGGTCTCATGTCTTCCTTATGCACTTCTGGTTGACCACTGTGAGAACCGAAGGCAAATACAGAGTATCAGAGAGGGATTTCTCTCAGCCCTACCTGGAAATGTTGAGGATTGAAACTGGAATGCTTTGTAGCTGATCTATCATTGAAGGTGCAGTTATATTTCATGGGATGTCAATTAATTTTCATAATACCATCCTGCAGCCCTTTGTGCATACCTTATTCTCTTAGAACTGAAAGCAGCAGCACAGTTAAAGCCATAACAAAGAAGGAAAGAAGGAAGGAAGGAAAGAAAGAAAGAAAGAGCAAAAATGGAAGGTTTTGAACCATCACGTGGGTCCCATCTAATTTCCTTTCTAATTTCAACACACGGACAACTTCTGTCAGCCAGTTCCAAGTTACTTGATCATGGAGCTGACTAGCTGTTATGTTCTTCATCTGTCATAGTACATATCTCCTCACATCCAGGGAAATGTCATCAGCAATGAGAACTTTTTCCCCCCTTTTCTTTTCTGGAACTCCAAAGCTGCCGGTGGCCATCTGCTTGGCCTTCTGTTATCCAAGTAGAACTCCCCTAGAAATATTTTCAAAGTTTATCTGTTAAGAAGTCTTTGCAGTTGATGGTATTACTTTAACCCTGTTGAATGGGGTGCTGGAAGGGAGATGATGGAGGCTTCATGGCTATACCGTGCATTACATTTCATTGGCAATCCGTTGTTGATGAACTATCAAAGTAGCATGGATACTAAGCAAAGGAAAAGGTCAAGCTTTTAAAAAGTTCCCGGGAAAGACATCTGCAGTGTGTCCCACCCTGGTTCCTCTGACACTGGGAGAGGAGTGCCAGGCTGGGCTGCAGTGTGTAGGGCCACCTGCTACATGCCCCCCCCAAAAAACTGTACCTGGGGCCACGGCCTCTCTGAAGCTACCTTAAACTGAATCAGTCCATTGCCCCACTTTGCTTACTGCTTAGTATCACCTCCACCAATTGGCAATGGCTCTCCTTCCCAGGAAAGCACACTGAGGTAAGCACAGTCCCTGGATTTCCTGAGGTAGGAAAGGCCAGGTCTCTGGATGCATTGGGGTGATGGGGGCCAAAGAAACCATCCCACTTTTAAAGTCTAGCTTTCACGATGGTCTGTGCATTGAGAGAGAAGGGGAGACACTTGGACTCAGGATTGCATCAGGAATTGATATTCGTGAGCCATTCGAACATCAGTGGTCCCCAGATAGGCACCTATCTTTGCTGGGTGTTGATACAATGAGGTAGCCACAATCCTGCTATATATATATATATATATATATATTTGATGTTCATACTGATGAATAATTTTAAGAGAGAGAGAGAAGGGGAACAAGAGTATATCTTTACCAGCTGTGAAGAAGTGGCAATTTTGCAGATGTGGTTTGCCAAGTCATAATTGGTTATGAATGCAAATGCTTTTAATAATTGCAAATAATCAGAAGGCTGATAAAATTCATTTTTACACAGAACAACAACAGTGAATCAGAATGTTGTTTGTACTAACAGATATTTTTTTTTAAAGCCAAGACCAATACAAACTTAATTAAGGGACTGTGTTATTATTCTGCAGTTGTTAATGATGGTGTGAATATACTATCCTTCCTCTTAAGGAGGACGGGGCAATGTACAATGTAAGAAAATACAATGCAACATTAATGATTAAAAGCAGCCAACTGTAACAACTAAAATGATAGAGTCACAATGCAACAGCAGCAGCAAAGCAGGACAGAGCTTCAGATAACAACACAATATCAGAAGTAAAAGCTTGGATACTGCTCTCACTTGTTGCTCCTTCCTTCTGAAAAGCCATTGGCATTTCCCCCTTGTTGTTGTTGTTTAGTTGTTTAGTCGTTTAGTCGTGTCCGACTCTTCGTGACCCCATGAACCAGAGCACGCCAGGCACTTCTGTCTTCCACTGCCTCCCACAGCTTAGTCAAACTCATGCTGGTAGCTTCGAGAACACTATCCAACCATCTCATCCTCTGCCGTCCCCTTCTCCTTGTGCCCTCCATCTTTCCCAACATCAGGGTCTTTTCCAGGGAGTCTTCTCTTCTCATGAGGTGGCCAAAGTACTGGAGCCTCAGCTTCAGGATCTGTCCTTCCAGTGAGCACTCAGGGCTGATTTCCTTAAGAATAGATAGGTTTGATCTTCTTGCAGTCCATGGGACTCTCAAGAGTCTCCTCCAACACCATAATTCAAAAGCATCAATTCTTCGGCAATCAGCCTTCTTTATGGTCCAGCTCTCACTTCCGTACATCACTACTGGGAAAACCACAGCTTTAACTATACGGACCTTTGTTGATAAGGTGATGTCTCTATTTCCCCCTTAACAGGGACTAAATGGTTACACCAGTAACCAAGTTATTCATAGTTAAGGCTAACCAATCAATGCTTAACCAAGATTGAGACCAAGATTTGGGCTACACTTAACATCACTTAGCTATGGTTATGATGTGTGAGTGTGAAGGGGTGCAGTCCCCCCTTGGTGAGGAAAAGAAATTGTGAAAGTGCTTAACTCTCTTGTTTGTAGCTGAAGACTGCAGATCATTTATTATTATTAATTATTATTCATCAGTTGCTTTATCTTGCCCAGGGAAAACCAAAGCGACTCACAACCAACCAAGAAATAGACAAAACCAAACCCAGGAGATAGAAATACATTAACTACAGCTCAGAGGTGAAACTGGAAGCACCAAAGCGAATCACAACCAACCAAGAAATAAGACAAAACCAAACTCAGGAGATAGAAACACATCAACCACAGCTCAGAGGTGAAACTGGAAGCACCTGTAAAAGGATGGGAAGCTGAGCCTGGTAGATAACAAAGAGACCATAGCAAGGAACATGCTATGTTAGCCCTGTAAGGTAAAAGATAAAGGACCCCTGGATGGTTAAGTCCAGTCAAAGGCAACTATGGGGTACAGTGCTCACCTTGCTTTTCAGGCCAAGGGAGCCAGCATTTGTCCACAGACAGCTTTCCAGGGCATGTGACCAGCATGACTAAACTGCTTCTGGTGCATTGATGACTGTGATGAGTGCCAGAACACACAGAAACGCCATTTACCTTCCTGCCACAGTGATACCTGTTAATCTACTTGCACTGGAGTGCTTTCGAACTGCTAGGTTGGCAGAATCTGGGACAGAGGATTTGAACTGCCGCCCTTCCGATCGGTAAGCCCAAGAGGCAGAGTATCAAGACCTGGAACAGCAAACAGTGGAAGCTGTAGATAAGACTAAGAATAGCTGGACCACAGAACAGAGAATCAGAGCTGATGCCCTAGCACTGGCCTGAAGCCTACTGAGGGTTAAATTATTGTTTCAGGGGTGGGTGTTTTCCAGAACAGGGATGGAAAAGAAATTCCTTTGGCCTGCTGTTGCAGTGGACCAACCAGATCTTGAACCTGTAGTCAGGATACACACATTTTTTGTTGGCAAATGTGCTGGAAAGCACTGGAGAGTGTATTTCATGTAAAACATGCACACAAATTTGCACAAAATGCGTACATCGGGCCAGAATGGCACACAACAGAACAAAACAAGATGCAGAGTCTTCCAATCAGATGGAAGTATGAGATTCCCTCTGAGAGCGGGCCAGATAGATTTACTCAGGAGTAACCACATAGTATCACAGTTACCAAGTGCTAAGAAATTATGTAGATCATTCCAGAAGTCTATTCATAAATCATAAAGCAACTTTTATTTTGCCTTCACAAATAAAGTGAATCAAAATTTGTATTCCCTTTGAATGTTGGCTCCAGTTCTGAGTTGTTTAATTAGACAATTTGACTTGCTTTTCTTTGGCTCATTTTAAAAATTCAATTCAGCCTCATTAATTTCATCTTCATTTACTCTGTTTAATTGAATAACAAATCTTTGCAAAAATGAAACTGACACCAACCAGTTTAAAAAACTGGAGGATTTTCACATGCTTCTTTCATATCATGTGACACAATGGCAACCAATCACAAGCTCCATCAATCTATATTAATTATCTCCATATTAATTAACAAACACCTCCAGAATTAATATTTTGTGATGCATTTATTTACAGCATTTGAAGATCCTGATTCACAAGTGATGTGGATTAGTTTTATAGGAGGTTCGAACTGAAATCTGGCATTATTCCTATCAGAAAGCCAAAGCCCTATAAGAGAGTTAATTTTCCGATAGTAAATGAAGTTTATTTGGCACCCAACAACATTATTTTGTGATCTATTAATAATTTCTGTTTCTATATTATTTTTTCAGATGACCATGCAACACCTTTTTCAGATGACCATGCAAAATTTTCTGGCAAGATGATACATAATTACCATATGGTCAGTGGTCGAATAATTGTTCCTAAAGCCCGCTTGCTCATGACCAATCAAATTTGAGTCGTATGCCCAATGGGACAGTTTAGACAGCAAAAATTTTGCATAGATTTTCCCGATGATAGACAAAAGGCTGATGTTCCGATAGTTCTCTGGGTCAGCAGGGGGACCCTTTTTATGGACTGGTACAATCACGGCCTCCTTCCATGACCTAGGGATAAGCCCCGTAGAATTAATTGCATCAAAGACTTTGGCCAGAATTTCAGCCCACCACCTCGGTTGCGCAACAATAGCCTCAGCAGGGACTAGATCCGACCCGGGGGCTTTGCCCGTTTTCAGATCTAGTATCAAGTCCATTATCAGGTCTGGGTCGGTAGAGGGCCACAAAGGTAGATGGTCGGCTCGGAGTTCCGTGGGTGAGTTGGATTCCTCTGCCAAGGAGAAATATTTACTCAAGAATTGTTCCCATGTGGGCGCAGGGATAATCGCCAGTGGGTACTTCCTTCCTCTTTTGTTTATCAGAGCCCAAAATTCCTGTGGTCTGCGGGATCTAGAGGCCGCAATCAAGGCTCGCCAACGCTTTTGGTACCACTCGCGTTTGGCCAGCTTTAAAGTCTGTTTGTATGCTCTTTTGGCTTGTAAATAGGAGGGTGGTAGAGCCTGGGCATTAGAGTTTTTGTATTCATTATAGATGGAATGAAGAAGGGATCTTGCTTGTTTGCAAGAGGTGTTAAACCAAGGGGCCCCAGCACTGCAATGCGCCACTTTCGCCTTTTGAGGAGGTGATGTAAAAAAAGTAGTAAGGTTTGTTATAAGAAGGTTAAAAAGTTTCAAAACCGAATTGAAATCTTGTAAATCAGTAGTTATTTGAGGTAGATAGGCAATGATTTCCCTATGGAAAAATTCCTGGTATTTTTGGGCCACAGCCTCCGACCATTTGATCCCTCTTATTTTGATCGATGATAAGGTTTCCAGAAGGACTGAGTGTTTATAGTCCTTCTGGCACCGAAACAATGACAAAGTGGTCACTATTGGAAGGTGATCACTGAAATGTTGGTTTTCAACTTGGAAGGAAAGTACATTACAACACCTTCATTAGTTGAAGTTACAAGGCCAGGCATTCAGTTACTTACCTTTGTTGTTGTTTAGTCGTTTAGTCGTGTCCGACTCTTTGTGACCCCATGGACCAGAGCATGCCAGGCACTCCTGTCTTCCACTGCCTCCCGCAGTTTGGTCAAACTCATACTGGTAGCTTCGAGAACACTGTCGTCCCCTTCTCCTTGTGCCCTCTATCTTTCCCAACATCAGGGTCTTTTCCAGGGAGTTTTCTTTTCTCATGAGGTGGCCAAAGTATTGGAGCCTCAGCTTCAGGATCTGTCCTTCCAGTGAGCACTCAGGGCTGATTTTCTTCAGAATGGAGAGGTCTGATCTTCTTGCAGTCCATGGGACTCTCAAGAGTCTCCTCCAGCACCATAATTCAAAAGCATCAATTCTTCGGCAATAAGCCTTCTTTATGGTCCAGCTCTCACTTCCATACATCACTACTAGGAAAATCATAGCTTTTACTATACGGACCTTTGTTGGCAAGGTGATGCCTCTACTTTTTAAGATGCTGTCTATTAATTACCTTTAACCCCCCCCCCAAAAAAAAAATTCAGAAGTTACCGAAACCCCCCCTTTAAAAGAACCATTTTATTCAATCCATATACCCCACAGTTGTCTGATGACTTCAATAGAACACTGATAATCTGACAAATTCTGGTTTAGTTTCAGTTTCCAGTTGGGAGTTTGACTGGATGTTTCAGTCTTTAGGCTAATTGGTGTCTCATCCTGGGAATCTGAGCTGCAGGTCTCTCAAAGGAGGGGATAGAACCTGAGAACACAGCATCTTTGTCAAGTGGTGGGGGCCAGTAGCTGTCAAAGCTAAGCTCCAAAATGATGGACAAGTTGCAGAAAGAGCAGAAAGAGAAATGTTCCTGGACTGTGTTAAGGAAGACAGGACCCCATTGCTTGCTGTTAAGAACAATGTGTTACTTTGTATTTTTGTAACTACTTTAAGATAGGGTGGCGCTGTGGGTTAAATCACAGAGCCTAGGACTTGCCGATCAGAAGGTCGGGGGTTCGAATCCCCGCAACGGGGTGAGCTCCCGTTGCTTGGTCCCTGCTCCTGCCAACCTAGCAGTTCAAAAGCACATCAAAGTGCAAGTAGATAAATAGGTACCACTCCGGCGGGAAGGTAAACGGTGTTTCCGTGTGCTGCTCTGGTTCGCCAGAAGCAGCTTAGTCATGCTGGCCACATGAGCCAGAAGCTGTATGCTGGCTCCCTCGGCCAATAAAGTGAGACAAGTGCAGCAACCCCAGAGTCGGTCATGACTGGACCTAATGGTCAGGGATCCCTTTACCTTTACCTTTATTTTAAGATAGTTACAATTTTAAGATTGTTTGCAAAAAGGCTTTGAAACTTTGTTCTTGTGGTGGAGAGCATTCATATCTACTCTGCCCGAAGTCCAGATCAGGGATTCCACTTGAAGCAACTAACATTTCTTCCATGGCTAGTACTGAGAGCTATAATTCCTACTGCAATTTGCTAAGGTGCATTCTTATGCTGCAAATTTACCAACATTATGAAGCAAGAGATACAACTCAGAAAGTAGCCCTCTCATATTCTCATTAAGAACGTTCTTAATGACAGAGCCATTTCTGTATCAGGTTGATGAGAATTTACTCATAATTTCTTTCCGCCTTCATTTATGTATTAGCGAATTGGAACAGGCTGCAATATCATTTTGTTAAGGGGAGAAATTCCTATGCAATTTGGCAGCTCTAGCAGTTACAAGAATAACTCCATGCATAGAAACAAGAATAACTCCATGAATAGAAACTCAAAAGCAACAGCAGCAAAACAACAACAACCCTATTTCTTAGCACCATTCCATTGCCGTTTTCACATTTACCTTTATATTATAATTATTTTATTATTTATACCCTGCTCATCCGGCTGGGCCTTCCCAGCCACTCTGGGCAGGTTACAGAATATTAAAAAACTTAATGAAAAATCAAACATTAAAAGCTTCCCGATACAGGGCTGCCATCAGATGTCTTCTAAAAGTTGTATACTTTATCTCCTTGAGATAAAGTTGTAGTTCTTTATCTCCTTGACATCTGAAGGGAGGGTGTTCCACTGGGATCTCAGACTGGCTTCATGCCAGACCGGTTTCAGAACTCTACAAAGACGAAGCTGATGTTGAGTCATATGCACGCTAAGAGTGGTAGTTAGCCAAGATTTACTCAGAGTAGACACATTCAAATGAATAGATTTAACTTGGTGGTATTTGTTAATTTCAGTGAGCCTGCTCGGAGTTAGTCTTTGTTGAATACCTCCCATGATCATCTAATGCCAATTTCATGATCCAGGGATTTCCACAGCACAAAACGGGGATAATCATTTGCTGGATTGGGCATGGAGTATTGATCTTGACTAAGGATGGAAACATCTGTTAATTTCAGTTTTTGCAATTTATCATCCCCCCCCCCAAATTTTTTAATCAGTTCTCCACATTTTGCAGCAAATTGAGGATCTATCAGTCTTTGCTATGCTTATGGCTCGCATGAGACTCTCCAGAGCCTGTAGAGGGTGTCCCCTTTGGGCTCCCAGGAGGATCTCCTTGTGAGCCAGAGGCACGGAGGAGCTTTGCTGCAGTTGGTCAGGTCTGTCCCCCCCACTTCTGGGGCCCACCTGAGAGGTGCTGGAATGTCGTTCTGGTGAGTTCTGGCTGAAAAAAGCCCAGCACAAGGGAGTTTAGGTACTGCTAGAGCATCTCAGAACAGAGAAGGTGGTGGTATTCCATGCTGCTACCAAGAAAAGCAAAACCCTTCTTCCAATGCAGATGATTTCACCATTGTACCAATTGCCTTTTTTAAAGTGGTGAGGGTGATTTAAGCTAGCAGAAGGGGTCTCTGAGTATGGATGGGGTGGGTAGTTTTTCTAAGATTCTAAGTAATGGCTTGGAACAACCTTCCCCAACCTGGTGCCCTTCAGTTATTCTGGGTTATCACTCCTGTCAGCAACAGCCAGCATTACTGTGCTAGTTGGGATTGGTGGAAATTGTCATTCAAAACACCCAGAGGGCACCAGGTTGGGGTTGTCTTGTGGAGGGGGGATCTGCCACCCCAGTGTGTGTTCTTCTTTCCTAGAAACAGAAATCAAGTAAGTCACCCTTTTCCAATGCCAGGGCGTCCTAACGGCTTAATCATAGGTCAGTGTATCTGCAGCAATTTCAGATGGTTGGCTGTTCCTTTATATATAGTCCTAGCAGGGTATTTCCAAAGGAGGTCACTCAGGTTTGGATTCAAAAGCCAGCACCTGACATTTGCGAGGATATATTGGTAAATGCTAGAGGATTAATAGAACATTCCTATATATGCCTGCCCAGAATGAAAACTCGCCATGTTCAATGGGGCTTGCTGCCTAGTAAGTGTTGATGGGGCTGCAGGTTAAAACTCCCTTGTCAACCCGCAATCGAAACTGGTTGTAAGCAATTTTGGGCTTACCTGGTGACATTTCCTATAGAAGGTCATCTATTCATCAACAGCCTTAAGGGAATATGGACTGATAGCCCTCTTGAGATGTAGGTGGCATGTGATTTTAGTCTGTTAGACTCTGAGTGCATTTAGAGTTAAAACATATGTTGCAGTCATGATGAAGATACTCCCTATGGTGAGTGAGAGCCACTCACATTAAATTGTTGAAAGTATTTGCTGCATGACTCACCCTTATCATGCTGTGAATGTCTATGCCACCCCATCAGGAACCTGTCAGGAACATGGAGTGGGAGTGTAGAGACTTAAAGCATGATAATTTTTTTGGCAGGGGAAGGGGGTTTGGAATCATGCAGCGAGTACTTTCAAATAATACACTTGGGTTACAGATCTCCCACCATGGAGGGGACTGTAACATATGTTCTGGTCCTTGCATACTTTCATGTCCCAGTGTTCTACAACAGGGTGCACTGTTTGGATGTGAGCACGATAGGGAAGCACAGATCACGTTGCAATGTTTCCACTCTTTTCAAAAAAGGCCATGCCGAAGCAATTTCATTTGCTGTACAGATTGGCAGCCCTTTCACAGAAAGAACAAGGAGATGAAGCAAACCGGAAACCTGGAAATTTATCCAGGCAAACTCTAATGCTTTCCAATTAATTACTTTGAATAGGACAACACTAGTTTAGCATTTAAGCAGACTAGGTGAGCCATTTAGCCCTTGTTAAAAGTAATTGAATGCATTGCACTGATTCTCTTACTTTCCAAGTGTCCCAGTTAACCAAACATCCTCTTTTTTTAAATCAGGATGCCAATTAATGACTGGATTGTGGTTGCATTAAAATGAATGGGAGTTTTGCCAAAGGTATTGCAGAAAGCCAGTACTATAATAGAAATATCAACCATATGCCCAAATGGCACCTTCCAAATGTGGCAGTGTTTGGATTGTTTAAAAAATAGACATATTTGCATTGAGCATTTATATCTGATTAACTGTGGCAAGGTTGTTGTTTTTTTGTCCTCTCTCTTTTTTAACGTATAAAGCATATACATTTTAGGGTTTTGAGGTTTTATAAGAATTACAGCTTTTAAGCCATCTAATTTAGGCAAATTTGTGAAGGATATAACTGTCATTGACTACTGGTCATTATGGGTCTAGAAAACCTCTAGGATCAAAGGCCGCTTCTCTCTGAGGTTGTAGCCCTGTCATCACTTACCTGGGAGTAAGCCTTATTGAATGCAATAGGACTTACTTCTGGGCAGACATGCCTAGGATGGTGGTGTAAATTCCTACTTCCCAGTGAACAATAGGAGGAGATGACTGTTTCTTTCATTTTCTACTTACATGTTTTCCAAGATGCATCTGGTTGACCATTATGAAAAAAAGGATGCTGGATTAGGGGTGGGGAACTGCAGTCCTTCAGATGTTCTTGAACTACAACTACAACAACAACACTGAGATCCAGCACTGAGGGCCTTCTGGCGGTTCCCTCACTACGAGAAGCAAAGTTACAGGGAACCAGGCAGAGGGCCTTCTCAATAGTGGCACCCGCCCTGTGGAGCACCCTCCCATCAGATGTCAAATAAATAAACAACTATCTGATGTTTAGAAGACATCCAAAGGCAGCCCTGTTTAGGGAAGCTTGATTAATCACTGTATTTTAATATTTTTCTGGAAGCCACCCAGAGTGGCTCGGGAAACCCAGCCAGATGGGTGGGGTATAAATAATAAATTTATTAATTACTACTACTACTACTACTACTACTATCACCCGCACCTATTGGCCATGTTGGCTGGGGCAGATGAGAGTTGGAGCCATGCGTTCTCCATGCCTATGGTCTGATCCAAGAGGATTCTTCTTCTGTTCTTAAGAGCCATTACTTGTGACTCTGAGTGTTTCAGATGCCATGAAACCAATTCAAAACCAGATTGAAACATACATATGTGCAGGCACCACAAATCACTATGATTATATCACCGTGACTGGGGGTGCTGCAGATATCTGTGAATTTTCATTCACAAAGTGAAAATTGTACATTTGCAACCACAGATGAGCATTTTGACCAACTATAAGGTTTGCAAGCAGACTGGCTGATTTGGTATATTAGTCATCCTGCAAGCTCATGTGCATTTTAGCAATAGTGTGTGTGTTTTGCAACAATGATTCAAACTGCCATCTAAAGGGGATCTGTGCAGTTAAGTCCAGTATCTGTGCTATATAATTGGGGATGATTCTCTACTTGTGCCAAGTCATCACAAAATAGGTCTGATCCATTATATTTTTATTGGTGGAAAGCTGAAAAACATATACAAGAAATCTGGATATTACAAGAATAAGAAGCCTGCCATATTTTAGTCAAAATGCATGTACAAAAAAACACTTGAATAATTGCAGAACATCTATCCACTGCTTGCCGTTTTAAAAATAATAGGGTTTATTTTGTAAATTTTTCAAAAAAACATTAATGAACATTAGTTTTTAAAAATGCAAGAAGCACGGCAAGTAAAATTATATTTTGCTAGAATTTATTCCAATGAAAGTAAAAGGGGAAAAGGTAAGCAGTTGAAGTGAGCCAATAGATGGCAGGCAAACACTATATTTTTGATATGGAAGATTACCTTTTTAATTGTGTTTTAATTAGAATACATATATACTATAGGAAACTCCAGAGTGTATCAGATTATTTTTGAAAGATAACAAGAGTAATGCCAGGAGGAAATATGAATATATAAAAATGTGTTTATTAACGTCCAGGGTGGGTTATTGACAGTGAAAAATTGACGGGTTTTTTGGTACTTTATTCCTGAATAGAAGCTTTGGAGTCTATCGCAGTGCAGGTTTCGACTGTAGCATCAAAATGATGCTCATCCTATTTAGACTGGACTTTACATCCTTAAAAATAACATATAGAGATTGGACAAAGGATAGAAAATGGCACCTCTTGTAGAATATGCTTTCTGAAATGATTGCTTTGTGTTGGCTCTGTAGAGCAGATAGCATGTCAGCTGTTCCAGTAATAAGCCTGCCCAATTACTCCTTTGGCAGATACTCAAATTCTGCTCTATTGTCCTGAGACTGGCAGTATTTATTTCTTTAGTTGATGAATAGGGCTGTCACATTCTGAGTCAGTTGAAATTTCATGACCATCTTCAAAGGGGGCCTTCAACAGAATGCATTACAATAGTTCAGTTGGGAGTTTACCAAGGGATGTATAAGAGTGGGCAGATATTTGGTGCCCTGCTAGGAAGCTACCTTATATCAAGTCAGACCATTGGTTCATCTAGTTCAATATTGTCCACACTGACTAGCATCAGCTGTCCAGGGCTTCAGAAACACAGATTTCCCAGACCTATTTAGAGACGCAAAGAAGATGTTCTACCACTGAGCTATGCTGTTCCCCTATGTCTCATCTGGCAAGGAGGCCAAAGCTGATCAAAGCACTCCTGATCTAGCAAAGACACCAGATGGACCTCCAAAAGTAGCAACAGATCTAGAAACACTCATAAACTCTACATGGACCTTTTCTCTCCTGGAAAGTGCAATGCCATCTAGAACAACAGAAACACCAGTTGGGTTGTCCACCATTAACATATTTGACTTACTTGTTATTTACCACCATCCAGTTCACATGAGATCAGGGTTTCCCAAACTTTGGTCTCTAGCTGTTTTTGGTCTACAATTCCGATCATCCCTAACCACTCGTTCTGCTAGCTAGGGATGATGGGAGTTGTAGTCCATAAAAAGCTGTTTGAGAAACCCTGCACAAGATGATGGTTGCCTCAGCAAAAAAGGCCAATTCAAGCTGTGTTGCCTTGACCCAGTTTCAAGTTAGGAAAAAGAAAATTGTGAGCAATCTAAATTCAAGATTCACTGTGTTTTGAATAAGTGGCTATCCACTGCACTACCTGAAGCTCCTCATCCTGGCTCATCCAGAGATATGCTGACATAAATCCAGGGAAATTCCTGGAAAAGCCCTGGGTAATTCCTAGGAAAGGGGCTTTCAGGGGGAGTAGTGAAGGTAGAATGGGGAGAGAGAGATTTGCCATTCAGTTTGGTCACGCAAATCCCCGTGACGGGGTGAGCTCCCGTTGCTTGGTCCCAGCTCCTGCCAGCCTAGCAGTTTGAAAGCACACAGTGTTTTTGTAGTTCTGTAAATCTACATGGCTAGTGCCATTTTGGTAACATAAGAATCCAAAATTCAGAGGATGGGTTCACTGAATATGCCACATGACCCGGAAAGCTGGATGGACTTAACCATCCAGAGGTCCTTTACCTTTACCTACATATACACACACACCATTTTTCCCATATAGGTCTCAAAGCAGTTTACAACAGTAAACTAAACAACATGCACCATTTAAAATATAAATTAAATCTCCAAAATTTTAAATGGCAAGAATTCAAAATCTCAAGAAATGAAACAAAAGGAAAACATCTGAGAAGCATACAAGGTACAAAGGCATCCTGAAATAACAGTTTTGACCAGATGTCTGCAACTCATTAGAGATCTTAACATAGAACCATAGAATTTCAGAGTTGGAAGGGACCCTGAAGATCATCTAGTCCAACCCCTGCAGTCCAGGAATATGCAGGTGTCCCATATGGAGATTGAACTTGCAACCTTGGCGTTATCAGCACCATGCTCTAACCAAGAGGCAAATCAAGATGCCTATCTTATGACAGAAGGAAGTTAGATAGAATTGGGCCCACAACCTTGAAGGCTCAACTCTCTGTTGAAATTAATTATGCTTCCAGTCCTTAGGGAACCACTAATAGTGCTTTCCCTGACTATCTCAGGGATCTCTTGAGACAGAGAGTTTTGAATAAAGCAAAAATTGGAAGCCTATGGTACCTCAGATGCTGTCTTGTTATTTTTATTTCAATTGATACCAATAGTTAATGGAACAGGACACTTCAAACAATGGCAAAAAGATATATCTAAGTTTGTCTGGCAGGGGAAGAAACCTAGGATTAAGAAAGAGGTGGATTTGCCTTACCAGACCTGAAATTATACTATGAAGTGTCCTGCATCTGTTGGCTTAGAGAATGGATTAGCTTAAAGAATTCAGATATTTTAGATCTGTAAGGTTATGATGACATATTTGAGTTGCATGCATATCTTTGGTAAGAGAAAACGAAGGTTCATAAAGGTTTTTTAATCATATTGTTGGGAAATCAATATACTCTATATGGGGAAAAGGATAAGAATTTATTGGAAAATAAGACCCCATGGTGGATATTACCACTAGAAGCACTCTCAGTTTAAAAAATAAATATGGAAAAAATGGGCAACATATAGAGAGCTGCTGGTGGAGGAGGGAAATCAGTTGACACTGAAGAGCTATGATAATACAAGACATTTGTTAACTGATTGGCTCCAATATCATCAGCTAAATGACATTTTTAAAATGGATAAAGGAGTGGGATTTAGGAAAGAACTCTCAAGATTACAAAAAGACTTGTTGGAAAATAACAAAAAGGTTCTGTCAAAAATATATAAAATGTTGCTGGAATGGGAGACAAAAGATGAAGGAGTGAAATCTGTATTGATACATTGGGCAAAAGATGTGGGTCATAATATGCAACTTGATTCATGGGGAAAGTTGTGGAATGTAGATTGAAGATTTACTGCTTGCTGTTTGTTAAAAGAAAAGTATATGAAAATGATGCACCAAAGGTACTTAACCCCTTCAAGACTTGCAAAAATGTATCAGAAAATGTATAATATGTGTTGGGAATGTAAGGATAATGAAGGTACATTTTATCATATATGGTGGACCTGTAAATTAGCAAAAGCCCTATGGGAAATGATTTATAATATGTTTAAAAAATGTTAAAAATAACTTTTGTTAAAAAACCAGAGGCTTTTCTATTAGGTATAATAGAAGAAATACTGAAGGAGAAAAAGGTCCTACTTATATATGTGATGACAGCGGCAAGAATGTTGTATGCCCAGGGATGGAAGGAAGAAAGAACCCCATCAAAAGAAGAATGGATATTGATATTGAAGAATAGATATTGATGGACTATGCCAAAATAGCGAAATTGACTGGGAAGATATAATTATTGGAAACCAGGGAGAGGGGTGGAGGGAAGTCTGAGGGTTAGAAAAAAAACCCATAAAAATATTGAGATAAATATTGAAATAATGCAAATAATAATGTATGTAAAAACTTTTAAAATAAAATTTATATATAAAAAGCAAAAAATGGAAGCCTATGGTACCTCAGATGCTGTCAGACATCATACCCAGCTGGCATGGCCAATAGTCAAAGATTGTGAGAGATGCAGTATTGGAATTTTTGCAAGTCCACAAGTTCCCAATCCCTGATGTAAATATCATCACACACTTCATATCAATCAAATACCTTTATTGGCATCACAGTATAAAACATTTCAAGTAACTGGAACAATTGGCGAGGTCTGCTGTGTAAATCTAAGATAATCTGGTCCATTGAATCAGGCACGTCTTGATTGCAGGCACACAAACAGGCTTGAAATGGAATGTACACACTTCATATTACATCCTATTGTAACATAATGCAACATTGATGTGCCAAAGCTGACATTATGTACAAGGTAATCTATATGGGATGTGGCACATTTTTTTTAAAGAATTACAGGGTCTAGTAAAACAGAAATGCTATATTCTCAGCAAAACGTTTCCACTTCCATCTTCTTCCGTTGTCATAACAATGACGCTGTTTGCAAGGTGGCAGTTATAGAGCTTTGGGGATGGATGCTGAGAAAGCTGTTCTGAGTTTGCTAACAATGGGTAGCTTTCTCTGATTGCCAGGTGATGGTTAGGAGATGCTGGCAATCGGAGAAAGCTACCCATTGTTAGCAAACACAGAATGGCTTGCTAAAGCTATCAACAAGCCTCCTGTTACAGCATTTCGCCAGCTTCCCAATCTATTAGTGAGGGCTGCATTTAAGCCATCTATCAGCCATCCAGGATCTCATCCTTGTTATTCCAAGTGCTGTATCGCCTTTGTAATCTTGTGGAGACGGCTACCTTCAAAAGCACCAGGTTGGGTAGTCCTTTCTTTCTCACTGTACTCAGAACAATGGTAGAATTTTGAGTAAAGCATGAGTGGAGGACACAGAAATTATTAGTTTTTTTAAAGAAGCAAACCAGTTTTAACCGAGAAATAGCAGAGATCGGTATAACAAATCCCAATTCCCTTCTCAAACTTTGTTTTAAACTGAAATTTCCTCCTCTCACTCTACTGAAACCTCTGTTATTGTTTAAAATCACCCATTTCCCCCTTTCGGTTTTCCTTCATCCCTGCTTTATTCAAACTTCTGCTGCTGTTCAAAAGTTCACTTTTCCTCCCAGTATCTCTCCCTTCTTGCTTTAGTCAGACTTCTGCTGTTGTTATGTAGCCTTACTGGAGTTCACCAGTTGGGTCTGCGTTGCTCCGGGACAGGAGGAAGGAAGTCAAATGACACCGAGGTTGATTCAAAGAAAGAGTTTATTCTGCTCTCCGGATAACAGAAGGCACTTGAGTGATCAAGTCCACAGCAAGTCCAAAGAAATGACAAGTTTCATGCAGTATATATATCCTCCAGGCACCCTCTCCCTCCTTCCCATATAAATCCAACCACGTCAGCCTATGTATGCAGGTTGACATCACATATGTTCTTGCTCTGGTATTCTTAACCATAAAAGGGAATTCCTTCCTGTAAAGGTAAAGGTACCCCTGCCCGTACGGGCCAGTCTTGCCAGACTCTGGGGTTGTGCGCCCATCTCACTCAAGAGGCCAGGGGCCAGCGCTGTCCGAAGACACTTCCGGGTCACGTGGCCAGTGTGACATCGCTGCTCTGGCGAGCCAGAGCTGCACACGGAAACACCGTTTACCTTCCTGCCAGTAAGCGGTCCCTATTTATCTACTTGCACCCGAGGGTGCTTTCGAACTGCTAGGTTGGCAGGCGCTGGGACCGAGCAACGGGAGCGCACCCCGCCGCGGGGATTCGAACCGCCGACCTTTCGATCGGCAAGCCCTAGGCGCTGAGGCTTTTACCCACAGCGCCACCCGCGTCCCTTATTCCTTCCTGTACTTCTGACCATAAAAGGATCTTCCTCTTTCTACTCTTATCTTGGAGGAAGAGGTCATCATCTCCGGGAACACACTTCTGGCGTTGTTCCCGGACTTTGGTCTGTGCATCTTTTGTGGTCAGCACATAAGATAAGGCACGGACGTGTCTTCTCTGTTCTACTGGTGCAGTCAGGTCATTCCTGCCATCACAAACTGATAAAGGAGAGGGCTCTGAGCACAGCCGGGTTTTTGTTTATACATTGTCTCAGAGCTCAAATTAATGGATTTTAGCTAAGGAAAAATAGGGATTTTGGTGCAGTTTCAAACTGCCTTCACAGTCAGTATTGGGTTTGGGAAACCCATTCCTTCAGTTAAAAACTGCTGTTTTCCTCTGTGTGTTTCTGCCCATCTTCTGCCTCCTTTGCTTCCCTCCCCAGTCCTCCAATGTGAGATGCACAATGATAGGCTTACATATACACTCATATATATTCACCGTTCCAGTAGAAGCTGTTCGTTGGTATTTGCATTAATTTAAAATGTGACATGTGCACATAGACTTGGCACCATTAATGTTCTATTCCAAATGAATAAGATTAATAAGGAAACAGAAATAAGATATATGAGCCTTCTTGGTGCCCTGAAAGCGGGGACTCGTTCCATTATTTGTTTGGCATCTATTCAGGGCACAACTTTGTTCTGTATTTCTAATGGCCTGCATTAACTTGGCTTTAATCAGCATTAGTTTATACCATTAATCATCTGGTTTGCCTGATTTAATCCAAATTAATTAAATACTTTTCTCTGATGGAGAAGACACTAAGGATGCCAGCCTAAACACTTTCCTCTTATATAAATCTTTCCTGTGTCCTTAAAGAAATTCATTTATGTTATTTATCAGCTAAACCTTTGTCACTCTGTACTGAGACCTGATTTTTCTAAAGATAACTTTATTCAATATGCATTCAGCTTGAACAACTTGGGTATTCCAAGAAGGAATAATCTGAAATTGTTTTCATAGTGCCACATAAAGGGTTAGCAGGAAAACAGCACATCTCTCTCTCTCTCTCTCTCTCTCTCTCTCTCTCTCTCTCTCTCTAATTTTACAACTAAAATCAATTGTGTCTGCTGTCTAGATCAGTACTTATTTGAAGGTTACTTTTTGTGTTTCATGAGCAGTGTCACAGAAGAGCATTCGGATGAAAGATTGCAAAATGTCTGGGGGGGGGGAAGCGGGTGCTGTGGATATATGTTGTTCTGCACAATGTGCATAAAAAGAAAATACTATAGTAAGAAACTAGGGGAAATGCAGTGAAACATTATGATAGCTTTCATCTTCTGTGCTAAGTCCCAGTGCGTGGTGTAGTGGTTAAGAGCGGTAGACTTGTAATCTGGTGAACCGGGTTCGCGTCCCCGCTCCTCCACATGCAGCTGCTGGGTGACCTTGGGCTAGGCACACTTCTCTCTGAAGTCTCTCAGCCTCACTCACTTCACAGAGTGTTTGTTGTGGGGGAGGAAGGGAAAGGAGATTGTGAGCTGCTTTGAGACTCCTTAGGGTAGTGATAAAGCAGGATATCAAATCCAAACTCTTCTTCTTCTTCTTAAGACCATTGGCTCATCTAATTCAGTATGGTCTAGTTTGACAGGCCACGGCTTCCCAGGATTTCAGGCAGAAATTCTCTCCCAAACCTGCCTGGAGATGCTGGGGATTGATCCTGAGACATTCTGTATACAAAGCAGAGGCTCTCCTACTGAGTCATGTACATTTCCCACAAAATCAAGAGTTATGCTACAGAACGATCACTCCAAACCTGAACTCCACAGCAGGATTTGGCCTTCAAAATACCCTCAGTTGACACCCAATTACCGATCTGGTTTACTAGACATTTTTAATTAATATATTCCATCCATAGACACCTCTGCGATGATTTCTGAAGCCACTGTGTATATCCATTTCCTCCCACTGATCAGAATTGGATAGGAAACCTTCCTTATAGTGGAGCCTTTAGAGAGTTGCTGAAGACTTTGAGTGTTGCTTTATCACAAACTAGGCAGCTGTAGGCATTTGTCTTTAATAAAAGAGCTAACACATCCTTTGGCTTTTTGTTTCTGTCTTCCAAATGTGACCTTTATAGGTCTCAGCTAATCCAAGTCACCCCTCATTGACTTCCAATCTCAGAATCATTGAATGATATGAGATTTCTATCCAGGTCTTGGGAGACTACCAGGTCATAGCATCCTGCATGGGCACGTGCTACAAAAGTATAGTGACCTATTAGGTCAGGTATAGCCAACCTTTTGAGGCCTTGGAGCACGTATGACTTGGAGCATGAAATGCCTTCATGCATTTAGGCTTGAAAAAAAGAAGCTCGTTCTATGTATTTTGACTCTAATGGAGGGTGGGAGTGATCTTCATGGAGAATGGGGTGGAGGAGGCAAAAGTAAACTTTCCCTCCCAGCTGTAATCTGCAGGATAACAATTAGGCTTTTAAAAACCTTCTCTTGAAGTTTTTCCCATGCATTTTCCACAACATCTGGAGGTCACCAGCTTGAGGAACAGTGGTGTAAGGAGTGCCTGCTGGAGCCAGGCCCTGTGACTGGAAGGGCTTCGCAGGACTGGGGCTTTCCTAAGTTTGTTCTGAAGAGGCAAGGCGCAGCCACACAGGTGAGGCCAATTGGTAACTCACAGCACCTGGTGGCAAGAGCCAGGAAGGGACGTAAGGTCAGCATTTCCCTTTGGCTCTTTGCCACAGCAACATGCTTCCTGCCTTGCTGCGTTTGGCTTCTTTACACCTTGCTTCTGGATCCTTGGACCCTTGGCTTCTTGACACCTTGCTTCCTGATCCTCGGACCCTTGGCTTCCTGACTCCCGTTCCTGCTCCCACCCCACCATCTTGCCTCTGGTCCCGACATCCTCAGCTGCGACTTCAACCGCCCGTAAACCTGACCATGACAAGTGGTCTAACTGAACTCACCAAGTGGTCGAGGGGTGCTTTGAAGGGTGTGTGTGTCTCAAATCACTTCCATGCCACATGCAGGCTTCAAGAAAGCTTCCTGTGGGCTACGGTGCAAAGGCTTCCTTCAATTCTCCAGGATAGTAATTTGATTGAAGGTGGGAGGGGGGGACCACATTTTTTGCAGAAATGGAAAGGTTTTATTCCGAGCCTTACTGCAGTGGGCTGATGATTCAAGGTGTGTGTGTCCCAGCTGAGGAGAGAATGGTTAATTGGAAAGCTTCTCTCCCGTCTAATTTCAGCTAGGGGAGGAGAGGGAGAATAGGATGGGCATCAAATAAGGTCTTGCTACATTGGTCATCCCAATGTTAGACTTCTCCCTGATTTTGTGATTCCTCGGAGGAATCAATAATCAAGCAGTTGTGGGTTATTGATGTGCATGTCTGTGCATGATAGTTCTCAGGCCCTGTGAGCCTGACATAGGTCATCTTCATCTCTTTGTCCTGATTTCCTTCTGATTCCCCTACCCTCAGTCCTCTTGTAGAGCACGGTTTCCCGAGACTGGAACATCTCCAACCTTTAATTTCCCTCATTGCATCTGGACTGATTGATAACATTACAAGCTTGAAAGCTGATTTAAATATTATGGCCTTAAAGTGGAGGATGCTGAGAAACACATAAATGTGCTGGTGCTCCATATGGCAAGCATACAATTTAAAGGGCTCTCTAAATCCACACAGTGCTTGCCTGCAGCATGATGTGGACACCACCTTGAATATAGAGCAATGGCCTCCAGAATCAACTATGCATCAGTGCACAGGATACTTTCAAACGCTGCACCTGTAAAAAGTGGGGCAGACATAGGCAAATGCTTTTTTGTGCTTTCCAAACTGAGTATATTTCAGTTGCCCCTGAGATGGGAGAGGAGTGTGATTCAGGTTGTGTTTATAGGCAAACCTACCTTGGCTAGTCTTCCACAAAAGTTGGCCAAAGATGGTAGTAGCAAATGACCACTTTTGATGCTAAATTCAAGTTTGTACTTTAGCAAAAGTAAAATTACTTTTTCCAGTGGTGGTGGAAGAATGAATGTGCACCTTATCCTTCCTCCATCAAACAGATTATCAGATACAGGAAGTGAGTGCTCCATCTTAATATTTGATTGTCAATTCTAATTACTCCTGTCTCCTTCCTCTAAGTGCTTGAATCAGGTGTTCGCACAGTTAGACATTCATATGGAGTGCCTGTTTCATATGAGATGTCATGTGCATGATTGATGAGTCAGGATGGATGAATCTGTCAATTTTGGTTTCTCACAGTTACTCATTTTAAATCTTAAGTCCATATCTCTGCATTTCTACATCAGTTAGTGATTTTCTTTTTTAAAAAAAATGTATGAGACTTCACCAGCATTTTAGTGTGCATGTCTAATAATATGCACTTTGTGTGTGCCATTGTGCCTAGTATACATATTTCTGCAAGCAGCTTTCCCTAATTAAAAATAGTTTGAATAAGATTTTCACAAATATAGGCATTGTTATGCATACTTTCTATGTTATGTACATATTTCTGTACCCACTATGTAGTTGGCAAAATGCACCACAAAATTCAGGAAGGGTGAATTCCAAAGGGTACTGTATTTCAGTTTGTGTATTGTTTCAAAAGTGCAAATCAGATCGTTTCACATTAAAATGTGAACTGAAATCAACTTTCTTCCCCGCCCCTGATAATGACCAAGGGTGTGGTGTGCTTGCATGGAGGGGCATGTACACACATGGTGAAGAGGAAATCTGTCTTAGCTGGCATATAAAACATGTCTTTTAAGAAGGGGGGGGGAATGCAATTTTGCAGATGATAAGAACAGAACCAAAGTCCCTCCCAAATGGATCTGCTTTTTAAAGTGACACGCAGACTGCAATCATCCTTTGTCTTTCTAGGGCTGCATTCATGTATCAACCAAAGGGCTCTGAAGCAAATAATAATTTCAGGGATTACAAAATCCAGCCTTGAACAATTCTGTATAATTATAATGTGGTCTGATTTTCTGATATATAAAGGTATCTTTAGTGGGGGGAGGGGGAAGAGCTACTATCTCATTTATTATTGGTGTCTTACCTTTTCACAGAATTCGCTGAGGCAGAGTGTGGGATGGGTTGCAGGGGGGATGGGATGTGTGAGAACAATCATCATGTCTGAAAGGCATCTTCAGTTTTTGATTAAGTGGCAAAGCTATTTCGAAGAAATCTATATGAGGATTTGCCATTAGGAGTCTACCTAGATGCCATTTCAGCTTTTCTGTGAAGCTAGAAATCTGGAAGAGTTCATCACTCTCTCTCTAAATCAGAGGTTCCTCAAAGGGATAACAGAAATATAGACCTCCCCCCTCCTTCCAAAATAAAACTGTGACAGTTCTTGCTATAGTCCTCTAAAGACATGGTGAGCTTTTATTACATTGCCAATAGGAGTTTCATTTCCACATAAATGCCAAAATAAGGATAGAAACGTTTTGTGCAAAGCTCCATCAATCAGTTCAAGGGTGGGGAGGATAAATCGTGTCTGGCCAGATGCTCTGCTCAAATCAAGATGAATTTCAGTAAAAGTAGGAGGCCTTTGGGGGTGATGGAAAAGGGAAATACCAAAAAGATAGTATCTTGGACTGCAAGAGGTATTGATATTTCCCCTCTTTTATTACTTAGTTGCACTTTAGAATTGTCCAGGCTGGAGGCTGATGGCACACTTTTTTAATGGGGTGTGTGTGTTTTTAGCTCATTTTCTTAAGTAATGGCAAGATTCCCTTGGGTACATATATTTTTATTACTTGAGCCAAAATGTTCCACAAAGTCCAGGCTGCCCAAACATAGGACACAGCTGTATATAGTAGACCGCCAATGCCTAGTTTTTGTTGTCTGCCTGGGACTGCAATGTATGGGTGAATCGTAGGATTGTAGAGTTGGAAGGGATATTGAGAGTCATCTAGTCTTGAGAGCCAGTGTGGTGTAGTGGTCAAGAACGGTAGTCTCGTAATCTGGGGAACCGGGTTCGCGTCCCCGCTCCTCCACATGCTGCTGCTGGGTGACCTTGGGCCAGTCACACCTCTTTGAAGTCTTTCAGCTCCACTCACCTCACAGAGTGTTTGTTGTGGGGGAAGAAGGGAAAGGAGAATGTTAGCCGCTTTGAGACTCCTTAAAGGGAGTGAAAGGCGGGATATCAAATCCAAACTCTTCTTCTTCTAGTCCAATCCCCTACAATGCAAGACTCTCAACTAAAGCATCCATGACTATTGGCCGTCCAACTTCTGCTTTGAAACCTCCAGTGAAGTTTCACTGGAGTCCACCACCTTGTGAGGGAATGTATTCCGCTGTCAAACAGCTCTTAGTGTCTGAAAGTTATTCCTGATGTTTAGTCAGAATCTCCTTTCTTATAACTTGAATCCATTGGTTTGGGTCCTAGCCTCCAGAGAGAATTATATTTCCTGTGACAACCCTTTAGATATTTGAAAATAGCTATCACATCTCTCAGTCTCTTCTTATCCATACCCAACTACCCAATTCTTCATAAGGATTGTTTCCACACCTTTGATCACCTTTGCCACCCTCCACTGCACACATTCTACCTTGTCAATATCCTTAAATTGTGGTGCCAAGAACTGAACACAGTACTCCAGCTGTGGTCTGACCAAGGCAGATCATTGCTGTAACTTCCCTTGATCGGAAAGTATACTTTTGATGCAGCCTCAAATACCATTCACCTTTTTTTGCTGCTGCATCACACTGTTAACTCGTGCTAAGCTTGTGGTCTAAAGAGACCCCTAGGTCCTTTTCACATGTGCTGTGGGTAATCCATTTCATTCACTAATATAAGCATTTTTATGTACACTTTATCTCAGCATAGGGATTTTTGTACATACTGCTTGGCTGGAGAACAACACTGCAAATATGGAGAAGTGCAAAAATGTGAAGAACACATTTCATTTTACATATTGTTTAGGAAAGTGTGAATCAGGTATGTTGTTGTTGTTGTTTAGTCGTTTAGTCGTGTCTGACTCTTTGTAACCCCATGGACCAGAGCATGCCAGGCACTCTTGTCTTCCACTGCCTCCCGCAGTTTGATCAAACTCATGCTGGTAGCTTCGAGAACACCATCCAACCATCTCGTCCTCTGTCATCCCCTTCTCCTTGTGCCCTCCATCTTTCCCACCATCAGGATCTTTTCCAGGGAGTCTTCTCTTCTCATGAGGTGGCCAAAGTATTGGAGCCTCAGCTTCACTATATGTCCTTCCAGTGAGCACCAGGGCTGATTTCCTTAAGAATGGATAGGTATATTCACCTTTACATGAATTCAACTGAATTCACTATCTCCCTCATTCCTAGTCATGACTGCATTCCAACTTCCACTTAGTAGAAGAGGACAACCATTCTAACACATATGGAGGTACATAGGACGCAGCTTAGTTTTATATGAGCTTGTGCTTGCTCCCAACATGTGCTCCCCGGTCTTGCCCTTGCTCTGGTGTGAGGATTATAAGATCAGTATGGGGCACATAGATGAGTAATGTGGTTTCTGTAAAGGCTGAAATAATTTTCAGTGATGCGGGTGTCAAATAATATGGCTTGCAGTTATTTTTGTCGATGTTAATTGTAACTGATTTGATTTCAGCCTCTCTTGGTAATGAGGGCACAACACACAAATGAGCTGCAGTTCTAGCAATCAAGGATCATCTTTGATTTACATTTGTCTGGGATTTAGCAAAGCTTAAGTAGAGACAACTAGTGCAAAATGTCTTCAAGATGTCATGCTCTGAATCTGAAATCTGCTCCTTTGTAAATTAACTTCGCTTCCTACTAAATCACCATGTGATTTTTATTTTTATTTTTCACAAATATTGAAAGCTTGTAAAATGAGGGGAATTTCATAATGTAACTAATGTGGCAATTCCACCAATATTGTTGTGTTTATTGCCTTCATTTTTATTTAGCTCAACTTTTGTTGGCATAATGGGAAGACAAAAGCATTCATAAGCAGACGCAATGGTGCAACAATTTTCTTTCCCCGTTCTGGAATCAATTTAGTCATGCAGTTTTGATCATAGTTCATTGGGACAATTTGCTAATGAAGTGGAGAACAGTCGGCTAATGAAGAAATCATGCACTTAGACTTACCATTTCCATAAACACATAATTATTGTGGCAAAAGGAGTGCTGGAAATATGGAGCATAATGTATTATCCTTTCTAAGCATTATGACATATGTTGGATGGTTTTGATTGGACTTTATTTTTCAGAATATTCCCCCCCTTCGCTTGTCAAGCCTACTGTTTCTGGGAGATGTGGGGTCGGCATGTGGGGGTGTCCCTGGTCCTGAACAGAGTCCATATAACCGGAGACACCCACTGTAATAGTGCCAATACCTGAAATGATGGGGCGTCCTGGATTTCCTGGTTTGTGTACTCTGTTCTGAAACCATATGCCATCAGTGCTCCCAGCTATGTACGTGACACCACAGATTTTCTGAGGAAAATACAATCTTTAAATAATCTTCCCAACAATACTATACTAGCTACTATGGATGTGGAATCTCTGTATACCAACATCCCACACAACGATGGTTTACAAGCTATAAGGAACACCATTTCAGATAAAACCACAGCAGACTTTGCCACCAAACTCTGCCAATTTGTCCTTACCCCCAACAACTTTAAATTCGGTGATGACCTGTTCCTTCAGATCAGCGGCACAGCAATGGGCACCCGCATGGCCCCACAGTATGCCAACATCTTCATGGCAGATTTAGAACAACGTTTCCTAAACTCCTACCCACTCAAACTTCTCTTGTACCTGCGATACATTGACGATATTTTTATCATCTGGACACATGGTCAACAGACCCTGAACACCTTCCACCAGAAATTCAATGATTTTCACCCCACAATCAACCTAACAATGAATCAATCTATGCAAGAAATACATTTTTTAGACACCACTATAAAAATACAGGATGGGCACATAGACACCACCTTACACCGTAAACCAACTGACCGACAAACATATCTACATGCCTCTAGCTACCATCCCAAACATACCAAACAGTCCATTGTATATAGCCAGGCACTATGTTACAGCCGCATCTGTTCCAATTCTACAGACAGAGACTCTCACCTAAGAGATCTACAGCAAAACTTTTTAGAACTAAAATACCCAGCAGATGAAGTTAGACAACAGATCAACAGAGCCAGACTGATACCCAGAGAGAACTTGCTGCAAGACAGACCCAAAAAAGAAAATAACAGAACACCTCTAGTCATCACATACAGCTCCCAAGTTAAAACAGTACAACGCATCATCAGAGATCTACAACCTCTCCTGGACAATGACAGTTCTCTTTCTCAAGCTCTGGGAGGAAGACCTTTCATTGCCTACAGACAGCCACCCAATCTTAAACAACTCCTAACCCACAATAATACTACAACCAGACCTAACACAGACACTGGCACCAGAGCCTGCAATAAACCCAGATGCCAACTTTGCTGCCACATACACCCGGACAACACCATTACTGGCCCCAACAACATCACACATACCATCTCGGGACTATTTAATTGCTCATCGTCTAACATTGTGTATGCCATCAAATGCCAACAGTGTCCTTCAGCTCTCTATATTGGACAAACAGGCCAGACCTTACGCCAAAGAATAAACGGACATAAATCGGACATCAGGAATCACAAGACAGAGAAACCAGTAGGAGAACACTTCAATCTCCCAGGACATTCTATACAAGATCTCAAAGTAGCTGTTTTACTACAAAGGAATTTCAGAAATAGACTGGAAAGAGAAGCTGCTGAATTGCAACTTATCACCAAACTTAAAACCATGGAGAGACCTGGTCTGAACAAAGACCTTGGATTCTTATCTCATTATACATGACAAAGCCATTTTCACCTTTTCACCCCTTGCTTTTTCCTGTAAGACCTATTGCAGTCGTTAAGAGTCATCAACAGGCTCATCACAGCTATCTGCCAATCACCCATTCCCACCACCCTTCTGAGTAATACCCCTCCCCACCTTCTCACTATATAGAAGGGTCTGGAAACTTCTGTTTCAGTGTATCTGAAGAAGTGTCCATGCACACGAAAGCTCATACCAAGAACTGACTTAGTTGGTCTTTAAGGTGCTACTGGAAGGAATTTTTTTTGTTTTGACTATAACAATTTATTTATACCCCGCCCATCTGGCTGGCTTTCCCCAGCCACTGTGGGAGGCTTCCTACAAAATATTAAAAACACGATAAAATGTTAAACATTAAAAACTTCCCTAAACTCGTCTGCCTTCTAAAAGTCAGATAGTTTATTTCCTTGACATCTGGTGGGAGGGTCTTTCACATGGGGGGCACCCTGTTTGGTGTTACTGTGTTTTAATTTGTTGGAAGCCATCCAGAGTGGCTGGGGCAGCCTAATAAGACAGGCAGGGTACTACTACTACTAATAATAATAATTACTAAAACACCACTCTATAAGCCTTCTAGCTGGAACAGCCCACTAGCTACAATTGTGTAGAAGTTACTTAGTAAACAATCCTAACCACATCTACTCAGAATTAAGTCCTATTGAATTGAAAGGTTGAGCATTTTGTTTGGATATATAAACTATCCAAATTAAGAGATAATTATGAAGTGAGAATGCTTTCCTGTCATTTTAGCTCATCTATCAAATGCAGGTGTTGAATTCATTCAGAGTACAGTGCGGGAAGGTTTGTCATGTTGCCATAGTCCAATGTGCTATTTGACAGGCAGAACAGAAGATACTGCAGGAAGGAAAAGCAGTGTCATATATTCACACTGAGTTCTTGGTAATCTGGAATGCATCTACTCAGTCATTAAAATTCCTTGATTTCTGCAGAGCCACAGTTGAATATTTCACAGCATGCAAATGTTATATTCAGTATTTTGTTAGAGACAAGAGGAATGGGACTTGGCTGGCAATTTTCTGTTTTCACTTACCTGGGGCTAAGCCAGGTAAGTGACTTACTTATGAGTAAAAATGTGAATGATTGAATGATTGACCATGTTTTGAAAATTTTTAATACTGAAATTGACTCTTATTTCTTTGAGTTTGTCAACTCCAATTACTATGAACACAGACTGGAGTAATACTAAAATAATAAAAATAATGAAATATTCACTTGTGAGGTGTCTAGATTTCCATTTGAATTTGTTCCCATCCTCAGTTGCACGTACTAGAAAATATGTTCCTCCTTTAAATGAGACACTATTGGTATCCTAGTTCTAGGCATTAAGAAATTATTAAAATGTCTTTGTTAGTTTGTCTGTCTGTTTGTTTATTTGATTAGTTTTCTACCAAACGGTGCTCAAGGCAGCTTAATAAAAATAAAATTATTCAGTGCATACCACATGCCCTGAGAATTAGAATTCTCTCTCTTGCAAATGTGACCCTACAGGATGTTGCATCATGGTGTGTCTTCTGTTCCAGTTTCTTTCCAACTACTTTTCACTCCCCCCCCTTGCTACTTGTGCAGGAGTTCCAATCATGCACAGCCACAATATGTGAGGATCCAATCTCAGGGATAGGGCTAAAAGTGTGTTCCCACCTCAGTATGTACTGGATTATGCCCAACATTAGGGATGCAGATGGTGCTGTGGTCTAAACCACTGAGTCTCTTGGGCTCCCCATCAAATTCCCATGATGGGGTGAGCTCCTGTTGCTCTGTCCCAGCTTCTGCCAACCTAGAAGTTGAAAAGCACGCCAGTACGAGTAGATAAATAGGTACCACTCCGGCGGGAAGGTAAATGGCATTTCCATGCACTCTGCTTTCCATGACGGTGTTCTGTTGCGCCAGAAGTGGTTTTGTCATGCTGCCACATGACCTGGAAAGCTGCCTGTGGACAAATGCCTGCTCCCTTGGCCTGAAAGCGAGATGAGCGCCACAACCCATAGTCGCCTTTGACGGGACTTAACTGTCCAGGGGTCATTTACCTTTACCTTTTACCAGTGCTTTTTTTTCTATAAAGAATGTTTAGAGGTACTCTCATTTTCCTACTCATATTGAAATACCACTACTCAATACTCAATGAGGCCAAACTTAGATCCACAAAATGTTTAGGGGTATGCGTCTACCCAGAAAAAAGCATTGTCTTTTACATATCCCCAGCATTCAGTAGCATATGCCCAGGGCTTGTGTGTCTCAAAGTTCTGTGTCATTAAGTTCTTACAGAGTTCTTTCAGGGTTCCACCTCTTGGGGGGGGGGGTTTCCCTTAAATATTTTTCATACCTGTGCATAATTGCGGGTTACCCATTAGATGTGAATCAGTATGAGCAAAGAGAGCTCCATAAGAAGTGAGTAAAGGAGAAAATTGTGAATTGTTCTGCAAGCTGTTTCAGCATCTGAATTGTTCCAGAGTTTCAAACATCTATTGGTAGACAATAGACCTAGTGGAGATTATTTCAACACAATATACTGTGGTTTGGTTGTTGCAAAGTCCTATCGGTCTCTGTCCTTCAGTTGGAGAAAAAAATACATGTCTATGTCTATGTCTATGTCTATGTCTATGTCTATGTCTATGTCTATGTCTATGTCTATGTCTATGTCTATGTCTCTGGCTTATTCTCTGATTCTCAAAGCATCATGCCAGAGCAAGTAGTACAAGGGTCTGTGTATCCTGCTTGAATGAATTCCCTTAATTGTAGTCAGCAATGAAGAAGTATCCTGCATACATCCTGTTTGACAGCATCCCCTTAATGCCTGTAGATTACTGCTGTTACTAACAGGGGATGGCAAAATTAAATCGGAACAGTCTTTACTCTTGTTTTATACAGTCTCGTGAGGATGGGACTGGGGGGAGAGAAGGCAGATGGTAGAGGTCAACCAAGGTTGAAGAATGAAGGGAAATAGAGAAGAGGGAATTGCCAAAGACTCCAGAGTATAGGCAACTGAGAGAATGAAAGAGGAGTTAATGGAAGAACAAGATGGCAATGATTACAATCTGATTGCATGCAATTTAGGGTAATGCTAACAAATGTCCCCAAGTACAAGGGGAGAATTAAACATGGCATTAGATATGTTGCCACGGAAATTGGCAACTGCATCAAGTTCTCCTCCCCTCATCTCTCCAGAACATTTAGGCAGGCATGGCAGTGGCAAGCAATAATGGAGAGGAAGTACAAGATGATAAGTAGAGTTGGGTAAGTCTACACAAACATTATGGAGAGAAACAGAAGTATACTCTTTCACCACTCATGGGCTTCTGAGCAGCCCTCACCCACCTCCACCAACATTATGGAGAAGAACTGACTGCTCTTCAAAAGAACCAACAACAAGAATTGGCCCTCAGGATGTTCTAAGAGTTCCAATTGAATTGTAGAGAAGAAATTGATGACCTTTTGAAATGGGTTAAACCATGGGTAGGCAAACTAAGGCCCGGGGACCGGATCCAGCCCAATCACCTTCTAAATCCAGCCCGTGGGCAGTTCAGGAATCAGTGTTTTTACATAAGTAGAATGTGTGCTTTTATTTAAAATGCATCTCTGGGTTATTTGTGGGGCATAGGAATTTGTTCCTTCCCCCCCAAATATAGTCCGTCCCCCCCTACAAGGTCTGAGGGACAGTGGACCAGCCGCCTGCTGAAAACGTTTGCTGACCCCTGGGTTAAACAATGAACTTGTGGAGATATGTAGGTTTGGGCATAAAAGGGGTCTATGATAATAGAATAATTAAAAAATAATATATTAATAATTATTTAGCAGGCAGATCCCTGAAGTGTAGGAAATGCTTTTTGCCTAATAGAATTTGCATGTTGCTACTTTAGTATCCCCTTTACTAATTTACTAATTATACTTTACTAGTATCCCCTAGTCCCTTTAATAGGGACGCGTGTGGCACTGTGGGTTAAACCACAGAGCCTAGGACTTGCTCATCAGAAGGTCGGCAGTTCGAATCCCAGTGACGGGGTGAGCTCCCGTTGCTCGGTCCCAGCTCCTGCCAACCTAGCAGTTTGAAAGCACGTCAAAGTGCAAGTAGATAAATAGGTACTACTCTGGTGGGAAGGTAAATGGTGTTTCCGTGCGCTGCTCTGGTTCACCAGAAGCAGCTTAGTCATGCTGGCCACGTGACCCAGAAGCTGTACACTGGCTCCCTCGGCCAATAAAGCGAGATGAGTGCCGCAACCCCAGAGTCGGCCATGACTGGACCAACTGGACTGGACTGGACTGGGTCCCTTTACCTTTACCTTACTTTAGTATTGATTTTTTTCCCTTTCTTTCGCTTTTAAATGCCATGTCAATTCTGACTGCCTTTGCAACCAATTACTTTGCCAAGGAAAAGGAAACAGAATTATGACCCAGCAGGATGCTAGATTTGTTCCAGGGAGCTCCAAATGTTGATCTGTTGATCTATACCTACAACATTTCTCAGGGGAAGTAGCAGCTGCCAGCCTTAGCCACTGTGAGCTCAACTCTGAGATAAGGGGAAGATTGTCAAATAAATTGAGAGAAGTATCACTGAACTAGCAGTGGTAGGCCCTGGAACATTTTGGAAAATATTGTCCCTTCCAAAATCACTCTGTTTCCAGCGTATGTGCAAATATAAAGTCATCCCCTTACTTCAAATGGAAAATTCACATTTTAAGAACTTTCAGCTCAGATCTCTTATGGTGATCACCTTGTGTTCCTGGATGAACAAAAAGGCAGACCATTCATTTTATTTATAAATGAATGAATAAATAAAATATTCACTTACAAGAAATCATGCTAAGAAATGGGGAAGTCCAGGAAGACTCAAACTAGGAACTTATTCACATTAACCCTTTCACAAATACCCACCCAAAAGCAAGCCAATAGCTGTCAGCAATATTACATTTATCACATCAAGAAATGTTCCACATATGCAGCTATCAAGATGGCTAACTTCCTTGCCTATAAATAATACTAATTTTAATAATAATTTTCTTATTTGTACCCTGCCCATCTGACTGGGTTGCCAGTCAGAATCAGGAAAGTCTTGATTATTGTCTTTCTCTTGGTACTGGACAACGAAAGACAAATATCACCTTCCCTAATCTAGTGCTCCTTTCAAATGGTGGAGTTTGTTGGTTGGTTGGTTTTGTGTGTGTATCCCAGTCCATCCACTTTACATACACAGAGTTAAATGCTCATAGAGAGCCCCATTTGAGCAGGGAGCTTGCTCCCTTTATCCCAGAGTGGTTGGGGCAACCTAGTCAGATGGATGGTATATTATTATTATTATTATTATTATTATTATTATTATTATTATTATTATCATCATCAGAAAAGTGTTGATAGCTTAGGATGGCTGATCAAAACATTCCATTAATATAGCCTTTAGAAAGTCCAGCAGCACCATTCTCTTTCTGTGATTTGAAAGCTATTTTACATCACTATTAATAAATTGCTGATTTCATAAGACCAGGGCAGTCGTGCCGGGGGGGACGGGACTGTAGAGACATAGTCATCTTGTACAGTGCATGACTAGAAGCTTGAGTGAGAGCGAGATCAGCAAGCTCAGAACAACTTTGAGACAAAAACAAAAAAACCCCATACCAAACCAGAACTAAACCGCATATCCAACTCCGTGCAGTACCCATGTGGTGTGCTCATGCCACTCACTCTAATAATGTGCCAAGAAAAGGCTCAGATGCACAAAAATAGAGGGGGGAAACTTTCCATATGACTTCTATTTAACTTTAGCAGAAAGTGAATCAAATCCAACTCTTAGATCCTCATGCATGAGGATTCTATTTAAATCGCTGATATCCATTCATGTGTCTCTCGGGGCAGAATTTCCTGTAGTCTCGAGGATTCTGCAGTATCCCAGAGGCTTTAAAATGCCTTATTTTCCTACCTGCATGCTGGGAGCTTTCAGTCACTTTCAATCTGATCACAGTGTTTCAACTGATATGGCTGTGATGCATAGATATTCCCATTAACTAGGTGAACTACAGCCTGGCTAGAAGCTACGCTGTCCCGGGCATTCACTTTCATTTATTCCTCTTAGGCAGCTCCCTTCGTTTCATCTGGAGAAGCTACATTTGTAGGAACGGCAAATTTGGGTACTTTCACATTTCATGAGCCTGGCTCTGTGATTCTCGATGTCAGCTTAATAAGGAATAAATTCAATAAACAAGGAGTTTTTTTTTTAAAAAAACTGAACTCAAAGCATGGGAACCCCCCCACAAAAATTTATAATTTGGCAAAATATTTGGACTTTATGATATGTATTTATTTGGACTTTACGATATGTATTGGTATAATTTGGAATAACTAATGTGATATAATTGGAATGTTAAATAGAAAACTTAATAAAAAATATTTTTTTAAAAAAAGAAAGAAAGAAAGGAAAGCATGAAGCAAAATAAGTGTGTGGTTAGCTCCAACCTTGACATTTTTTTTGGTGGGGGGAGGGTTCTGATAATATCCCCTGAGTTCGGCTTAGGGCAGGAGGAGATGGAGTTTGCCGCTAGCATAAAGGTCTGACGATAAGGTGACAGACTCCTTCTGTATCACACAGAGCATCTTTACCATAAAGCCCCAGAGCAGGTTTCAGCAATTTAAAAATCCCATATTAAAAATAGTTTTTTTAAAAAAATAATTACATCATGATTAGGGCGATGAAGACTCATTTTGCGGGAAGCCGTTAAATGTGGGGTTTTCAGTGCCTAACATTGCACTGGGCCTTTTACTGGTGTTTGGCGCCACTTTGGAGTGAATCGGACAGTGTCAGATTTTTGGCAAAACCGTAATCCCACAGGTTAGGGTCTGAGGGCTCATTTTCTGAAGCGCTGTGGGGTTTTCACCACAAACATTGCAGGGGGGCTTCTGCTAGTGTTTGGCATCACTGTAGAGTGAAAGGGATGATGTCAGATTTTCAGTGAAACTGTGACCCTGCAGTTTAGGGCACTGAGAGTTCATTTTCTTTGGCACCATGAAATGTGAGGTTTTCACAGCCAAATGTTGCAGGGAGACCTTTGCTAGTGTTTGGTGCTGCTTTTTTTTGGGGGGGGGGTATCACTATAACTGGGAACTACAATTAGGGGAAGATGTGGCTATCTTAACAGGCTCAGCTACACTCGTCCTTTTTACTAAAGCTCAGCCTACACCTACATCTAGATTGTGCCCCCTCAAAAATTCTGTGCCCAGGGCCATGGTCCTCCTGGCACCCCCATGCCATGCCCTTGCTGCAGAAACTCGGATTGTGGCCTCAATTAAGAACGTTATATGAACACAGAGAGACAAACCATTTTCAGAATTTTCTTTTTCAGCAAATTGTTCCCGTAGGAGGATTTCAGATTTAGTTGAATCATTTTGTTACAAACATGGAAGGTATGCAGTATAATTACACACACACACACACACACACACTTTGAATAATTTTCAACAGGATATAGTACATTATTCCACCCAAGGAATCCTGGGAACTGTATTTTGCTAAGAGTGCTTGGAATTTTAGCTCTGTCAGAAGTAAACTGCAGTTCCCAGCCTAGGAGCCAGCTCCTAGGGGATGGGGTCCCTTTGCCCCCATTAAAATATTGAGGGGCCTGGTCCCCCCCCGACTTTGCCATTCAAATGGTATGCCTACACTGCGTCTTGTGATCAATTATGCTTGGTGAGACTTTCATGGTTCCCTCCCAATATTTTATTCAAGCTGGCACACATGGTTCCCAGCATTCTCTGAAAGACGTCGTGTGCTTTAAATATGCTTTAAATTTCTGGTGCATACACAGCTGCTATCTGAATCCCTGAAAAAGAATTAAAATTACAATCCCTCCAATTGTCCCTGTTTTCCAGGGACAGTTCCAATTTTACAGAAGCCACCCCAGTTTCTGATTTGATCCCACAATGTCCCACTTTTCCTTAGGACATCCCTATTTTCATAGGAGAAATGTTGGAGGGTATGGAGTTATCTGACCCCCCAGACATCTGAAGGCAGCCCTGTGTAGAGAAGTTTTATAAAAAAATATTTAATGCTTTATTGTTTTTTTATGCAATATATGTTGGAAGCCATCCAGAGTAGCTGGGGCAACCCATTCAGATGGGTGGGGTAGTAAAATATTATGGAATAGGATGTCCTTAATTTTATCATAGAAATGTTGGAGGGTATGAAATTAGTCACTCCTGATGCTGATGTTTCAGTTATTATTCAGAGTCACTTGCATATTATTAACTGTCAAATTCCTTCCGCACAATTATCTGTGTAAGGTTGTTCTACCATACTGTTGTGTCATAAATGGTAGCTAGGCTTCTTCTGAAGCAGAATCATGCTCAGGCTGGAGCAGAGAACGGAAACAGCAGAACACCAACTGACAACAAAAAGCCGAGCACAGCAGTGGGTTCTAAGTTGAGTGCCGTGTTCAGAGGGAAAGACAAAGTTGTTTGATCCTTGTGTTAAAGGGTGAAAATATAATGGTCTGACAGCACGGGAAAGGTGATAGCCAGGTTTTGCTAACATGCACTTGAACAGCAGGAGCAGCTTTTTCAAACCTTCCTTCTGTAAAGGGTCATTAAGAGAAAGCAGCTTTGATCAGTCACTCAGCAGAGAGGAGCTATTCTGAAATGTATTTTTTTAATTTTGTGAAGAGGGGAGGTTGAGGCTTTGTATCCATCGAAGTGCCACATTTGATGCAACGTGCAATTGACCAAGGTGTTGAGAGTCGTTTGCTGTTTTTCTTCTCTGAGATGTACAAAAAATGCTTTGTTTTCAAGAGCTTTCCTGGATTTATGCTAGTTAAGCTCCTCAAGATGGGATGAAAGGGGAAAAAAATACCCTGTTCCAATAGATTTGCAAGGTGAGCCTGACCTAGTACTTTAGAGTGCAGCGTTCAGACAATGCGATTTCAATTTATTCTGCCTAGGGTCCCCTTTCTGGTAGTTTCAAAGAACACATTGATATTCTAGATGAAAAGTCATGGGAATTGCCAGTTTTTCTGCTGTTGTACACTGAATGAATCTCTGTTTTCACCACGAATCCCATGTGTGGGAAAGCTGTTGCCAGGAACTTAAAGCAGTAGTGTAAAATACAGTTCTTTGAGAACACAACCTCTGTATCTGCTTTTCAAAACTTTTTCTGGTGCAGCTAAGAAGCAGAGGATAAGCAAAATATATAATTCAACATGCAGTTCTCCTCTGTATGCCCCAACAGAACTTGTGCAGGGTAAATTTGGCTCACTGACATTAATTTTAAAGAAGACTGCTGACTTCTTGTCCTGGGAAGCACCATACCCAATAAAACCATTGACATGGTAGCTCACAGGGTTTTTTTTTTTTTACTCTCCTTTTGCTTTCATCCCTCAGGTTTGATTTATTATTTTTATTTTTATTATTTAATTTATATACCACTGACCATATTTAAAATATCTCTAAGCAGTGTACAAAGGGACGTGGGTGGCACTGTGGGTTAAAGCACAGAGCCTAGGACTTACTGATCAGAAGGTTGGCGGTTCGAATCCCCGCGACGGGGTGAGCTCCCATTGCTCGGTCCCTGCTCCTGCCCACCTTGCAGTTCATTTTTTTAAAAAAAGAATATTTATTAAAGTTTTCAACAACTTAAATAAATAAAAACAACAAAACAAAAAAAGAAAGAAAAAAAGAAAAGCAAAAATGACAATAAGATAGACATACATACAAAACAAATAACAAGTATATTTTCATTCCCTTATAGTCGTATACCTTACTATCCCGACCTCCTCGTACCTCCCCTCTCTGTATTCCAATCTCTAATCAAGCCAATTCAGCAAATCCTTCCCCTAATTTCTGATTTAATTTTTAATCTTCCTTTTCTTATACATAATCATTACAGCTAAAACCCCCTTAATTTCTAAGTCAACATCGTTCTAACATTCAATAATCTTGCAATGTTTCTTAAGATAGTCCTTAAATTTATTCCAGTCTTCTTCCGCCGTCTCTTTTCCCTTGTCACGGATTCTGCCAGTCATTTCTGCTAGTCCCATATAGTCTATAACTTTCATCTGCCATTCTTCCACAGTAGGTAATTCTTGTGTCTTCTAGTACTTTGCGATAAGTATTCTTGCTGCTGTTGTGGCATACATAAAAAATGTCCTATCCTTCTTTAACACCGATTGGCCTAACATACCCAGGAGAAAGGCCTCTGGTTTCTTCAGAAAGGTATATTTAAGTACCTTTTTTATTTCGTTATAAATCATTTCCCAGAAGACCTTAATCCTTGGGCATGTCCACCAAAGGTGAAAGAATGTACCTTCATTCTCTTTACATTTCTAACATTTATTATCAGACAAGTGGTAAATTTTTGCAAGCTTGACTGGGGTCATGTACCACCTGTATATCATTTTCATAATATTTTCTTTTAGGGCATTACATGCCGTAAATTTAATACCGGCGGTCCACAACCGTTCCCAGTCTTCAAACATAATGTTATGACCCACGTCTTGGGCCCACTTGATCATAGCTGATTTAACTGTTTCATCCTGTGTATTCCATTCCAACAGCAGATTATACATTTTCGACAAATTCTTAGTTTTGGGTTCTAACAGTTCTGTTTCCAATTTTGATTTTTCCACCTGGAAGCCTATTTTCCTATCTAACTTGTAAGTCTCCACTATTTGGTAGTAATGGAGCCAGTCTCACACTTTATCTTTCAAATTCTCATAACTCTGCAGTTTCAATTTATCCCCTTCTTGTTCCAAAATCTCCCAATATTTCGGCCATTTAAATTCCATATTAAGTTTTTTAACGGCCTTTGCCTCCATAGGGGACAGCCACCTTGGAGTTTTATTTTCCAACAAATCCTTATATTTGAGCCAGACATTGTACAATGCTTTCCTGACAATATGATTTTTAAAAGCTTTATGGGCTTTAACCTTGTCGTACCGCTTCTCGGCCTTTTGGCTAAGATCAAGTGTACCACCTTGCAGTTCAAAAGCACGTCAAAGTGCAAGTAGATAAATAGGTACCGCTCCAGCGGGAAGGGAAACAGTGTTTCCGTGCACTGCTCTGGTTCGCCAGAAGTGGCTTAGTCATCTTGGCCGCATGACCCGGAAGCTGTATGCTGGCTCCCTCGGTCAATAAAGCAACCCCAGAGTCGGTCACGACTGGACCTAATGGTCAGGGGTCCCTTTACCTTTACCTTAAGCAGTGTACAAAAAACTGAAGGCAGAGAATCAGAGCCATGCTGGATTTCTGCTGGAACCCAAGGCTTCAGCTGTGGGAGAAGTAAGACCCTCTTGAGGTGATAATGCTGTGAACCTCTCCATCATAAGCTCAGGTTGTATATATGTATAAATGAGGCATATATCATAAGTCTCCACAATACCTCACTCCAAAGGAAATACAAAGCTTGGATGAGTGTCTGAGACCTCTGAAAACTCACAGCACTCAGAGATTGGCATGGCATGCAACAGAAGCAACGACAGACAACTGAAACAAAATGTTACAAAAATACTCAGTTATATATAAAAGTGTTGCATTAATACAAAGCTATTAATATACTAAGGAAGTCAAACTACCCTCCACCAGGGCCTTTTCAGTGATGGCTCCGACCCGGTGGAATGCTCTGTCCCCATGAGACTAGGGCACTTCAGGATTTAACCTCCTTCTGTTAGGCCTGTAAGACAGAGCTATTCCTCCTGGCCTTTAATTTGAATTCAGCCTGATCTTTTATTTCCCTTCTCTCCCCCCCCCCTTTATGAAGACTATCCTCTCTGAGACCCCACAGCTAATTCTCCCCTGGCCTCCTCACTGGCCCAAGTAGGACCAATTCAGCCAGCTAGCCCTGGGGATTATCTAATGCTTATTAGATGGATTTTCCCCAAATTGATTTCTGAACTTTCAATTTTATTGCTATTCATGTTTTTATGCTGTATTTTATGCTGTTTCTACAATTAAATGTTTTAAATTTGTTGTTAGCCGCCCTGAGTCTGGTTTTCTAAACCGGGAAGGGGGGTATGAATGAAAATTATATTTTTTATTATATATAAAAATTAATATCAAATCCTTTTCCTTCTGACACACCCTCTGTCTGAGACCATCCTGAGAAGGGCTGCACTGAGGAGGAATGGTGGGAGCCTCCCCCTCCAACTGCTCCTGCTCCGGATCCTGAATCTTCCCAGGAGCAGGAAGACAGTATAGATTTGGAACAGTGGTTTGCAGAGGGGCATAGTTCAGAAGGCAGAAGCTGGGAAATACTGGATGGGGAACAGCTAACAAAAGAAACACTGGAAGAGATAGGGTTAACAGACTCATAGTCGTTGGACAGCATTCCTCCACTCAGCCCAAGGTAAAGGGGGGGGGGGAGTGTACAAATTCAGATTGCAAGATGTAGGAGTGACGTAGATTAATAGGGATGGAAGGGCCCCGCCATTTCTAGGAAATGTGTCATTTGTTTTCTCACTGTGATTATTAAAGATGTTAAGATGTTTCTTTCTTTGATCTTCTTATCTACTGCCATGGGAAGAGGAAGCTGATTCCCCAAAGCCTGACACCCTCCCTCTCAGCCTCCAGCTTCTCACCAAACAAACTCACAGCTTACCCAGAAAAGTCTCGCAATGAGAAGAATTCCTGGAATCAGAGGGCATCACCCTAGCACCTCTCTTTAGACTTGCTTTTTATAGTCATTCCTCTTCCTCAAATTGCTCTTCCTCAATTGCTGTGTCCCATCAACTGCACTCTCCACACCCAGTTCCAAGTGCATCAGGTTTGTTGAGTTTCCAAGGGCATCCAGAAGATGGGAAAAGGCCCTCCTCTACTCCCAACTCTTTCTTCACCCTCCGTCCTCTCCTCTTCCAACTGATTTCCATAGAAGGATAGAGGGCAAAAAGAAGATTGGAATGGCCATGGTTCAGTGACAGAGCATCTGTTTTGCATGAGAAAGGCACAAGGTTCAATCCTAGCATATCCAGAATAACACTTGGGGAGGGGGAACCCCACATCTGAACCCTGGACAGCAGCTGCCAGCCAGTATTTGCAATACTAAGCTAGTTGGTGGTTATATCATCATAATAGTAGTAGCAGTAAAAGTAGCAACATTAGTATAATTGCAGTAGTAGCAGTTATGGGATGTTATGAGAGGGGTAGTAGTTCAGGTGGGGTACACATCATGCTCTTTGGGGGGGTAGTTTGTCACTTTTGGTCCTCACCCTGTGCTCAGCTCTCACAGGTGCCTTCCAGAAGCTATCAGCATGTGGCAGTGGCCCACAATGGGAAATGGCTTCAACTGGCTAGCTAAACAATGGGTTTCAAACCCTTGGTGAGCTAGGAACTTCCCTTGCATGGGGAAACAGGCTACAGAAGATTGAGTGGACAAGACCAATAGTGGGTCCAATGGTCAAGAAGACAGTTTCCACACCTGCTGTAAAGGGGAAGTGAGGGGAAGACGGGGCCCATCAATCTGGGAAGGTAGCCTATCTAGAAGAAGGAAAACTCTGAACCTAGACTTCTGCTGCCCTGCAGGATATCTTTGGAAGAAGAAAGGCAAACAGATGGATGCCTACAACTGCAAGTGTCCAGCTCAGACACTGAGGTCCAGCACCGGGGCCATCTGGTGGTTCCCTCACTGTGAGACGTGAGGCTACAGGGAACCAGGCTGAGTGACTTCTCAGTAGTGGCACCCACCCAGTGGAATGCCCTCCCATCAGATGACAAACACATAAACAACTATTTGACTTTCAGAAGACATATGAAGGCAGCCCTTTTAAGGGAAGTTTTCAGTGGCTGGTGTTTTACTGTGTTTTGAACATTTCATTGGACGTGGCCCAGAGTGGCTGGGGAAATCCAGTCCAATGGGCAGAATAAGAATAAGAATAAGACTCCAATACTTTGGTCACCTCATGAGAAGAGAAGACTCCCTGGAAAAGACCCTGATGTTGGGAAAGATGGAGGGCACAAGGAGAAGGGGACGACAGAGGACGAGATGGTTGGATAGTGTTCTCAAAGCTACCAGAATGAGTTTAACTAAACTGTGGGAGGCAGTGAAAGACAGGAGGGCCTGGCGTGCTCTGGTCCATGGGGTCACAAAGAGTCGGACACAACTAAAAGACTAAACAACAAAAACAACAGCAACAAATGTTGCTTATGTGGGCAATTGAGGAATGCATTCTAAAGGTTTTCCTGTTGCTCTAATCAGAGGTTCACCTTGCATGTTAAATCAACATGCTAGAGGGAGAGTGAGGAAAAGCACACTACCTATGCCCGCTATTGCCATCCCACTGCCCTCCACAAATTGCAGGGCTGTCATCTTCAGGAGGAAGCCTGCTCTGCTCATGTTGATTTCATGTGTGATGCAGACCATGAATTGTGTGTGTTTCTTTTAAACAATTCATGCTTTGTTACAGAACACTACATGCAGATAATCTGTGTTTAAGTAGGTGATGAGGTAATTGATTTGAATGGGGGGGGGGAGAGACTTCATTAAGAGAGCTAGGGCTTTATCAGCGCTTCATTCAGGGAGGGGGGAATCTTTATTTGAATTCATTTTCAAACAAAGAATAGATTGGGTAATATCTACAGCAACTCTTATCGGTCTTGCTTTAATGCAAGTTAAGCTCTTTGGCAAATGAAACCTTTCCAAGCAAATAGGGCAGAATAACTCTCAATCTTTCTCTCTGCTCAATTCTTCTGAGCCAATGGTTTGAGACAAATGTAGGCAAGGCACAAACTTTGCACGCCTGCTTTACATAATTGACACTCAGAAAGTTTTGTGTTGCCACTTTTGTATGTCGATGGACGGAAGCTTGGAGCAGAGCGGAGCAAATTATCATTTCTGACAGACAATGATTTCTGAGGTTTCTGTTTTCCCGTAATCAAGATGTTGCTGATAAGGAACATGAAAATTATCGTTCCAAACATCACAATGCAGAATTGAACAGTTGGTATTTTCTGGAGAGCATTTAAAAATGTTTCTGTTGCTTTGGCAGAGCATTCTAGCATGAAAGAGAATGAAAGATGGAGGAGGAGGGACTTGTTGGATTTGCACTAGTCCGAATGTGTGCAGAGTTAAGGATAATTCTTTGTCAAAAGACTGTCTGTGATTTTGTACACCTGATATGAAAACCACATCTTTGTCAATACAGGTAAGTGTACGGAATAGGCAGCACATTTGAGAATATTACCATCAGATCGATGGCAAAAGCAGCATATGGATGTGCAAAGTGACGTGCAGTGAAACTAATTCTGGAAAATGTGAATCTGATCACAATGATTCACATTTCCCTTGAATTACTTAGAGAGAAATCTCTGCCTTTGATTTGGGACTATGTTTAAGCCAATGGTGGATAATTATACATGAACTACACAACATAGTTCAGCTCTTCCTTGTTGAAACCATGTATCTGCCTTTGCAAACATGTGCCTTGAATACATGACAATATGTGTAAGACATAGCATGGCAGGCGCAGGGAGACACATGGTCTGAAGATTCTTACTTATGTGGTTAAGTTTAAATGGCATAGCTGGACGATGGTTGAGGTGAAGTGATATGCCTCTGGGATTTCCTTTATAATGATCATTCTTCCAACACTAAGGCTGAATTCAGGCCATGCTTTATTCCATTTTCCTGATATCTCCTTACCTGATAATTTTCACATTTTATGTGGTCCTTCACACAACATAAAAGCCATTTCTGGAAATCTAGTGGAATTTTGTAGAAGTTTAGTGCTCATTTCTGTGTTAATAGCTTCCATAAAAAAGTCTGTTTGCAACCCCACCAACCAGGAAAATGATGGGACCTTGATGTTGTAATTTCCCTACCAGCTTCATGGATAGCATAGCACTGTAGAGTTGGAAGGGACCCTGAGGATCATCTAGTCCAACCCCCTGCAATGCAGGAATATGCAGCTGGTCCATACAGGGATCGAACCTGCAACCTTGGCGTTATCAGCACCATGGTCTAACCAACTGAGCTATCCAGGCTCGTTTAATGGCACGTGGTGAAATTTAGGGTGCTTTCCCAGCATCTTGTTCCTTCCCATTATTTTCATGGGTGAGTCATGGGGGAACAGAAAGACACATGAGCATAAAGGGTGGCAAACTGTCTGATACGGTGTGATGTTGTCAGGATGCTGTCAGCAGCTCCCGGCTGGTTGCCCAGGAAAGTATAAAGACAAGGGAAGGTTTCTTACCATCCTTTTTTATTCAGTATTTACAGAGAGAGTTTATAGAACCCAGCCTCTTGGATAATGGCATTGTCCCGAGTGAATCTCCACCTCCGTCTCTCCCACTTCCTCATTCGTCACTTCTACGGGTGCTGCTATGTGCCCTCTGTCTTTGATCTCTTTGCTCTCCTACTTTCAAGGATCACCGGGTTATGGGAGAGGGAGGGTCTGGAATGCTTTCTAAAGACACTGTGTCCGTCAGCTGTCACTCCACTTCTGCCTCCTTCTCCTCCTCTCCCATTATTTCCCAACTTTTCCTCTCATCTGCCTCTGAGCTGTGACCTCCCTCAAACCTTGTTGTAAATCTGGGGAGGTGGTCTCCACTATTCCTCCTCTGCCCAGTCCGTGACAGACGTTGTGTCACACCATACCCATAAGTGTGAATGAAATTCAGTGTGGTGTAGTGGTATATCAATCAAAATGCCACAGTTCAAAAACAAAGCAGATGATGCAGTGTAAAAGGCATGTTAGAACTGGGACAGAAGCCAGGAAAGCTAATAATTCCCATGCCTGAATGCAGCCTAAGTTGTGTTTGTGATACATTTGGTTTCTTTCTATTAAATCACTACAAATAAGAATGATAAACAGTGGGGTGGATCCAGAATAACAGAGCAATCCAAACTCCCCCTTCTGAAGTTCTGTGACACTACCACCACATCCACAGCCTAGACACTCACGGTAGCTAGGATGGAAAATGGAGGAGCAGGCAGATTGGAACCAATGCTGGCTGATGCCACCTGTGAGAATGGCTTGAGATCCAGTGAATCCTGAGGTGGCTCAGTCTCACCAGTTTGGGGACATTCTGCAGGCTTAGTCGGTAGAGATGGCACTGGTAGACCTTCAACTGGTAGACCTTCAACACATTCAGTGGGTAGAAGGGAGAGGCATGAACCAATAGTCTGGTACTTGTGTCAATGTGTCAGGGACTGGGCAGAGGAGGAATAGTGGAGACCGCCTCCCCAGCCCGATGCTTCCGGAGAAGAGGAAGACCGTTCAGATTTACAACAGGGTTTGAGGGAGGTCACAACTCAGAGGCAGATGAGCTGGGAAAGTTGGGAAATAATGGGACAGGAGAAGGAAGAGGAAGCACCAGGGGGGTGACAGCTGATGGACCCTGTGTCTGTAGAAAGCATTCCAGATGACATCTCCCAGAACCCAGTGAGCCTTGAAAGTAAGAGAACAAAGAGCTCAAAGACAGAGGGCACATAGCATCACCCGTAGGAGAGACAATGCGAATGACGAATGAGGAAGTGGGAGAGACTGGGGGGGGGGGGCGGAGAGATTCACTTGGGGCAATGGCATTATCCAAGCTGGGTTCTATGGCCTCTCTCTCTGTAAATACTGAATAAAAAGCACACAGTAAGAACATTCTTTGTCTTTGTACATTCCTGGGCAACTGGCCATGGGAGTCGCTGGCAGCAGCCTGACACAATGTGACTTAAGTAAGTTATGACTTCTCTGTGAGCTAGGTGGATAAAGTGTTTGACTCAGGATAAGGTAGCCTCCTATGTTCTTATGTCCACCCCTAACCAAGACTTATTATAACCACTCTGAATATCTTGGAGAAAGGTCTGTCATGCCTCTTACTGGTGGCACGGAACCCAAAAGAGCTTGTCAAAAATTTTGCAATGGTTGCTTCAGTCAATAATTGCTTCTTTTCAATATTATGCCAGGTGTCCCCTTCCAACATGGCCTCTATTTATCTGGGACAATTTCCTTTCCCTTATATTAAATCCATAACTGCTGTTGTTTCTTCCAGAATGGTTTTCTTGGGACTGTGACAGATTGCCCTGGTGAAGATAGTTCTGCCTACAAGGCTGTCAATTATAGATTTCAAGGAATAAAATAAAATGTTTCCAAAAGCTGAATAGAGCCTGGCTACATTAACAAAGCATTGCTGGGGAACAGTTGCACGCAAAAACAGAATTTGATATAGAAATAGCCGGTTAGAAACCTTTGCCGTGTTGCAGGGCCAAGCACTCTGTTCCTGTTATCTTTAAAGCACTTTAAATTTATAAACATCATTTTTTAGTAAAGTTTGTGATCTTATTTCGTGCTTTCCGAACTGTGATTCACACCCCATATGAAATCATGCCTTCAGCATCTGGGTCAAATTCTGAGAAATTCAGCATCAAGATGTACCAGCAGAGGGTGTGGGAAAAGGTTTCAACCTTTCATGCTTTTCTCCCAGACGTTATCTGTTCAAGTCTGTGGGATGAGAGATAAAATAAATAAACAAACTGAACAAGAGTCATGAAAAGGGGGCTTTTAATGTGAATCTGGCTACTATCTTGACCCAAAGTGAATTGAAATAAGACAGTATTTAAAACCCATGCAGGGTAGGAGTCAAATGTTCTTCTTGTAGGAGGAGGTATCAGAGATATGGGGCCATCACTGTCTTGTGTGCCTGCCTACCTGGTTGAACTTAACTGTGCATTCTGATAGCTTTGAATGAGGCCATTTTTATTGCCAGAAATCTCATTCAGAAAATATAGGAGACTTGGGAAAGGTACACTAGGCCTGAAGTATAAGGTTGGATGGTAGGAATTGTCAGTTTGCATTTCTTAGTACAGGAAGTATTGATCTGGTGTGTAGAGATCTTTCCTATTCTGCTTAATTCAAGAGGTTTCTGGAAGCTTCTCTGTGTGAAAGAAACAAGCAGAAGGTTGATGATGTTTGGGTTATTGCTTCAGAGAAGTTGAGTACAGCTGGCTTAAACTGGTTCTCTTATCTCTTCTGTCAAGGTTATGCTGACTATAATAAGAGGCCAGAAGGAGCCTGGGTTTCACTTTCACTTTCTGTCCCTCTTCCTTCTAGTATGCTTAGTGTTAAGGTTTAGACTTATTATAAGTTATTGCAAGTTTAAGTTAAGTCTGCTGCAACTGAATTTCTCATGGACACTGCCAATCCTCAAAACAAAAAAAATTAAAATCCTTCCAGTAGCACCTTCCAGTAGGTGCTACTGGAAGGATTTTTTTTTTTTTTTTTTTGACTATGGCAGACCAACACGGCTACCTATCTGTAACTGCCAATCCTGAATGTATTGGATTTGTGACCATTGTGCTCATTTGCCTTCAGTAGCAGTAAAGCTCTGCTGGATGAAATATAATTGCCTCTGATCTTTTTTGGGGGGGTGGGGGAATCGTGCAACGTATTTAAGTTTTTACTCTGCAAACTATACATTGGAATCTGCTCTGGATCAATATTGAGTCGAATTTCAATGACAGGTATATGATTAAATATGGTGACATTAAAACTGGTTCTATAACATAGGATAGTCACAGTATCCAAAATATGTTCCATTCTGGTTTTTCATGGGATGGGACAGAAGCTTAGCCCATCCCACTTCTATGTATTTTGTTTTAAATATGGAAAATCATTTACAAATCAACACTGAAAAAAGGAGAGAGGATGGACTTGTTCCTCTGATCTCTACAGAGCTCTTCAGCATTACACAGGCAGCCTTATAGACAGCCACAATTCTTCTGATACTTATTGCATGGACAGGGGAGTCCCCACAACCCCAAGCGACCCTCGAGTGGAGTAATGACTCGAGACAATGTGCTATGGGATTAAAATTGGCCACAACTTTATTCAGATGTAGGGAGACCTTGGCTCAGGCATTGGGCATTTATCCTTTCCAGTCCCCAGCCGGGAATCTGGGAGACATCAGGGTTATTCAGAATGTGTGGGGATTGGGCTGGCTCTGGAAACATATGTTTTGCCGCCGTTGCAGGGGAGAGCAATGACAACCTCTTGGCATATGGCCAATGCCTCCCCTTAAGACCCCTTTAACGGGGAACCCTGGGATCACCACCACAAGGGGGGCATGGGTCACCATTTCATGCCCCCCATTTAGGAATATAGACTAAAGGATTCCGCCCAAGGCCTGAAACCCAAGGCAGGGTGATGTCTCTGCTTTTTAAGATGTTGTCTAGGTTTGCCATCGCCTTTCTCCCAAGGAGCAGGCGTTTTTTTAATTTCGTGACTGCTGTCACCATCTGCAGTGATCATGGAGCCCAAGAAAGTAAAATCTCTCACTGCCTCCATTTCTTCCCCTTCTATTTGCCAGGAGGTGATGGGACCAGTGGCCATGATCTTCCTTTTTTTGATGTTGAGCTTCAGACCATATTTTGCACTCTCCTCTTTCACTTTCATTAAAAGGTTCTTTAATTCCTCCTCACTTTCTGCCATCAAGGTTGTGTCATCTGCATATCTGAGGTTGTTGATATTTCTTCCGGCGATCTTAATTCCGGCTTCGGATTCATCCAGCCCAGCCTTTCACATGAAGAATTCTGCATATAAGTTAAATAAGCAAGGGGACAATATACAGCCTTGCCGTACTCCTTTCCCAATTTTGAATCAATCAGCTGTTCCATATCCAGTTCTAACTGTAGCTTCTTGTCCCACATAGAGATTTCTCAGGTTTCTCATGTTTAGCAAGCGTATATTGTCAGTCCTCCTGGCAAAAGCTCTACCACTTTCCTTGACTTCTTCTCTCTGCCTCGTAAGGAATTTGTGTGTTCCAAGTGTGTTCTGAAGGCAGATTCAGACAACTCCTGGCTTTCATATATTATATACAGCCAATGTACTTCTTTATATGGTCCAGGTGGCTGCTCCCAGTCACCAGTCTAGCTGCCACATTCTGGATTAGTTGGGCCATAGCCCATCTCCAATTTCAGGGAACATCAGCTGTAGTTTGTCTGAGGCAGTGTAGTCCACTTTTATTTTGAGACGTGCATAGATCCAGCCTGAGTGGTGCCATGCAAGGTGAGTTGCCTGAAAAATATTCGTTTCATTTGAATGATTTGCCAACTCCATTTCTATGAATTGGAAGAGCACATCCTCTGGGCAAGCTGAATAGTGCAAATATGCAAAAAAAGAAGCATGTGGAGACTTCAACTGTCCTACAAAGCGGTGTTAAGGGAAGACCTTGAGGGAAGAGAGAAGCTGACAGAAGGTAACAGCTTCGAGAACCACATTACCCTGGACACATTCAAATTGTCAGCACATCTGTTGTATGGAGTTGATTTGCTATGATAATGTTATGCTTTTAATCCTCTCTCTCTCTCCCTCTCCCTCTCCCTCTCCCTCTCCCTCTCCCTCTCCCTCTCCCTCTCCCTCTCTCTCTCTCTCTCTCTCTCTCTCTGCCTGTAAATATACCCAGAAGCACTGCAATGGGAACACAGTTGCAAATGCATATATAAATAAATAAGAATAAAAGCACCCCCTTTTTGGTGTGTTTGTGTGTGGGGAGATTCGCATATCCGAGTAAAAGAGATGAGCCTCAAACATATTAAGCACACAAACACATACCCAATCCAGATTTTTCACACTAAAATAGTTGCATTTTCTGAAGTGACAAAAGCTCTTATGTTCACTTCTGCAGCCGACGCAAGTTATGTTAATATGCTTCAATTCAGGGTTACTTAAAAGCAAAGAGAGAGGGAGAGTTTGTCCTAGTTTATTTCACTTTGAACAACAATGATACCTCGGATTAAGTACTTAATTCGTTCTGGAGGTCCGTTCTTAACCTGAAACTGTACATAACCTGAAGCACCACTTTAGCTAATGGGGCCTCCTGCTGCCGCCGTGCCGCCGGAGCATGATTTCTGTTCTCATACTGAAGCAAGGTTCTTAACCTGAGGTACTATTTCTGGGTTAGCGGAGTGTGTAACCTGAAGCGTATGTAACCTGAATTGTATGTAACCCAAGGTACCACTGCATATGTGGTTACCGATAGGCATGGAGGCTTGTTTGGAACATGTCTGGAAGCTGCTGGTGTTTCTAAAAGGTGGGGATTCTGCAGGTGCCACCCATACTTCTAAACCACTACCATGACATTTTCACTTAGCCCTACTCACCCAAAGCTCACCTTACCTCCTCCATTGCATCTATGCCCATCATAATGCGTTGAGGAATTGATGAATCCCATCAGTTTTGCTTTCTCATTTCCCCCATCTTTAATTCAGTTCCTTCTATTTCCACAACAGTGTGCGGTGGTGACGATGATGATCTACAAGTCCTCTTGAAAAATTATATGAATCTCTGTGTGCATTTCATTTAATATATGCATTTCTGTACACAGTTTTGCCTGTTTGAATGTATATCTCCACATTATTTTCAGTGATGTAAGCATTTCTGTCTACACTTTCCCCTAGCCTTCACTTTTCATACCACTGTTTCCGCTGGATTTTTTGCTTCATAGAATTTGGAGAAGTGTGAATTGTGGTGGGTAGCTGTCTTTCTGTTTGCATAGAGGTTTAAGAAGTACAAATTAACTAATCACATTAAAATCTGAATGAACAAATCACCCCAGCCCTACCAATGAAAGCAAAAACAGCTATGTTGGCTAAATTAGGGTTGCCATATTTTGAAGAGCAAAAAGGAGTACACTATGAAGACTCTCATTTTAAATACTCCTACTATATGTCAGCTATAGAAGCTGTGATATATTACTGGGGGGAAGGCAGGAGAAGAGAAGAGGAAAGCAAATCTTCAACTACCAGTTATATATATGTCTCATCCAGAAAGTATAGCCAGAGACATTTTGACAAATTTAAAAATTCCACCCAGACAGAAATTTTACCCCTGGAAAAGAGGACGTGTCCTGGAAAAAGAGGACACATGGCAACTCTAGGACCCTAGGCAACCCATGTCATTTTGGTCATGTCCAACCCCACATACCCATACATTTAGTGAAATGTGTAAAAGGGGCTCCTACATACACACTGCTTCTTGTACGCAGGGGTTGTATTCTGATCAGGAACCTTGGAACAAATATGGTTCCTGATCTCACGATAGTCTTGATATGTCTTCAGATCAGTGGCGTAGCGTGGGGGGTGCAGGGGGGGCCGGCCGCACCGGGCGCAACATCTGGAGGTTAGGGAAATCCACGGGTTAGGGGGCGCAAATCCACGGGTTAGGGGGTGCAAATCCATGGGTTAGGGGGCGCAAATTACTGGCCTTGCCCCGGGTGCTGATAGCCCACGCTACGCCACTGCTTCAGATTCACCTGTATAAGGGGCCCATTCATATACTCAACAAAATGTGAAGACCTCTACTGAAAGGAATGCCAGCATTGGCAGGATGGCTAGCAGGCGTAGCTCTTGTCATTGCTCATGCATGCATCAGTCACTCAACTAGATAATTCTAATGCTCTTATTTGGAGCAGGTGGGTTTTTTTCGATAGCTGTACAACTTTCTTCACTCATTCCAAAGTGTTCAGCTTTGCTACATTTAGAAGCTGACTGTGCCCCTAGATTTCTGCCCCAAAGTTCTGCCTTGATGACACCACTGTATTCACTCAGCAATACTTCTAAGAGGGCTACAGAGGGCAGCTTATGCTGGAGGAGGATGCTTTGGGCTCATATCATTGTGGTACACAGAGAGTTCTCCTGCAGCATGCCAATGAGCCCCAGGGCATATTTCAGAAAGCAGGTTCTCTGGAAAGGGAGTTCAGCAGCATAAAATGAGGACCAAGGAAATTACTATGATACAAGAATCAGGTGGAAAGAGAACTGATTATTTAGTCGGGCGGAGGGGGGGAGTACCATATTTAATTTTTATACCTTAATTAAGGGCAGATTAGAATTCAACATGAAAAAATGCATTTGCATTCAAACTCAGAAGCACAGGTCAAATGCAAATTATCTGGCAATTCTGAGGAAGAATGTAGAAAAGTTCTTCTGTTTGGGTGCCTGGAGAATATTTATTGTTGCCCTTGTTAGGCATATTTTTAAACTAATGCATATAATCATGAAGAGAATGGAAATCTGCTTTGTTTAAAAATTTAGAATGCTATTTAATAAATACTGTTTAGAATCTCCCACTAATAAAAGAGGTCAAACACATTTAAAATTATACAAGCAGTGGGGACCACGAAGACAACCAGAGGCATTATGAATAAAGTATTTATTAGACACAAGAAAATGAAATAAAAATGCAAAATTAAGTTGACAATCCTATATTCGGTTACATGGATGTAAGCCCCACTGAGGGAATGGAAATTTCCAAGAGGAGACTATTAAATTTATTTTCCTCATAGTTTAGCTTGAAAGTATAATGTAATGCGAATCTGGCCATATTGTGACAACTTGGTTTTAACAAAGAAAAAAAGGAAATCTCAGAGCATTACCAAGTCAATCCAAGGAGCATGCGGAGATGGCTGATCCAGTAGAAACTGTGAAGCTGGACATTCAAATTGTTAGCAAATTGTTAAAAGAACAGGAAGCAAAGAGTAGGAATAAATGGAGATTCCTCTCAGTGCAGAGATGTTAGAAGCAGTCACTCAAGGATCTGTGTCAATGCTGGTGCTTTATGGAGTAAGGAATGAGATCCTGCCAACCTTGCAGTTTGAAAGCACGTCAAAGTGCAAGTAGATAAATAGGTACCATTCCCGTGGGAAGGTAAACGGCGTTTCCGTGCACTGCTCTGGTTTGCCAGAAGCGGCTTAGTCATGCTGGCCACATGACCCGGAAGCTGTACGCCGGCTCCCTCGGCCAATAAAGCGAGATGAGCGCCGCAACCCCAGAGTCGGCCATGACTGGACCTAATGGTCAGGGGTCCCTTTACCTTTACCTAAGGAATGAGATGTGTGGTGGCCCACCCAGATTGCCAATGACACCAAATTCTTAAGTGTGGGTGAAACTAAAAAGGATTGCAAGGAGCTCTAAAATTGGCTGCTCCCAAAGTATCTCCCCAAACTGGGTATTGAGCATCAAAAAGGCAAATGCAGTTCAATGTTAGCTTATGTAAAGAGATGGGAGCAATAAATAAATAAATAAAAATCCTGACACACACAACCCCCCCATATACACTAATATGGGCTGAACTGACAATGTGCAACCAGGAAAGATATATGGGGTTGTTGTGAAAATGTTGACCCAATCAGCAGCAGCCATAATGATTGCAGCCGTGCAGCCACAACCCTCTCAATCACCTTGCTGAAGCAAGGAGATGTCAGTGACCGGACAGTAGCTATCTATTGGGATTCGCCCAGCCTCCGTGAGTTGCCACACTATTACCTCCTTCAGGGCAGCAGGCATCGCTCCCCTGCATTAAAATCCATTCATTCAATACCCTCTGCCCCTGGCTAGCTTTCGTCAGTCAAGAAGAACAAGTGTCTAGATGGCACATGGTTAACCTCATTCTTGCAAGCGCCTTGTTCATGGCACTAGGCTCCATCAACTGAAACTGATCCCACTGGACATAGTGTGGGACACCAATTGGATTCGCATTCGAAGAAAGTAGCAGGAAGACCTCCATGGAAAGAAGTGATTTTATTCTCAATGTGTTTTGCAAACAGAATTAGAGAAGGATGCATATTGTGCTGAATGATCATATATAGTCTTTTAGTTTGCTCTGCTAAATAGATCTTTCTTTATGAATCTGAAGTGCTCACACAGTCACTTTCTCTGCAGTTTCTCATACTCTCACCACAATGTGGCTTGATCTCCCAACCTCTGATAGTTAATTCAATTTATTCCACTGCCTGTGCTTGCTATACAATGCATCATGCTGGCCACAAATGCTCTTCTTCTGTGTTCCATCATGATCCAAACATGCACAGTGAGGGCATTTCACTTACCACCTCCTGCCCATAATTTCAACCTGCAGGGAACCCTTGGAAGGAACAGCAGTGAAGCTTTCTGCTGGAGCTTGGGCATAGGCAAGAGAAGGATGCTGAATGCATCTTGTGAAGCACAGAAGAGCATCTCCTTGTTTGGTCTGAAAGTTGGAGTTATGATGAGACATATATAGGGAGTTATGGTAGCAGAGAACCCCTGACAGCAAGAGAGGAGAGAGTTATGCCAGCCTCTAATGCAATATGCATCCCTCAATATATTGGACTACAACTTCCATCATCCCTGACCATTGGAAAGCGGGATGTTGATGATGAGAGTTGCAAGTCCAACTACTTTTTGAAGGCACCACATAGTTTACCCATACTGTAATGGAACTGCTATAAGTCTGCTTGGGGGCAGAGGACAAACTAGGATGGCTTCACTAGCCACCTGTTTCTGTATGTTTTTGAATCTGATGTTAGGACTTCCAGTCCTGTCCTCTCAATAAGATGCATTAGCAGGAATCCTTTCTCCATCCATTACACGTAGCATATGCAGGTGATGCATATTTTGTAGAGACAGGAAGTCTCTTCTACTAGACTTCATCACCATGTTCAAAGTAATGCATGAATTAGGGCCTTGTTAAAATAAATGATTATATTAATGAGAACTTTAACTAAGACAGGACTGGGAATCAAGTCAGCATCTACAGATCCTATTATGTAGTGGTTAGCAAATATGAACAACTCACTTTGGACGTTGATTAAATGAAGGTTTAATTTGCCTCATTCAAATTATGCTATAGTGTTATACCTCTCTGAGGAACTCATCATGCAGGTTACAATTCACTGGGGCTGTCTGGTCAAAGATAATTGGATGGGAATAGCTAAAGGAGAAGAAAGGGAAGCCTCTTGCAGATATTTCCCCCATGATATTCAATACATAAAATAAGGATTGCCCATAAATGAGGCTGGGTTATTCCACAGAAAATAGCAGAGATGGCAGAATATTCTTCCATTCAAACAGATGGTTGAATTGAAGTTGACAGCGAAGTATGCAGAAGGGGAAAAGTTTTATCTTTACATCAACCTAAACTTACCCCACATATAGGATTGCCGTTGTCTGGATGGGAATCGGTGAAATGTTCAGGAAAATCCAGATGTATGGCAGCCAATGTCGACAGTGTCGCTTTTGCCAATTTCCGATAAAAATAGCCCCAAAATGGAATTTTTGCAATTTTGCAATTTTTGCTCAACAAATTTGCAATTCCCCCCAATAACTTTTTCCTTCATTGAGTTAATCCAATGGAGGCTTACATTTGGTGTGGAAAGTCCACATTGGCCACCCAGAAATATATATGGGGATCACTATGTTCCATGAAGTCTACTGTTTGTAAGAGCCAGCATTGCCTACAGAATTGATTCCTATACAGTGGTACCTCAGGTTAAGTACTTAATTCGTTCCGGAGGTCCGTTCTTAACCTGAAACTGTTCTTAACCTGAAGCACCACTTTAGCTAATGGGGTATCCTGCTGCTGTGCAGCCGGAGCACGATTTCTGTTCTTATCCTGAAGCAAAGTTCTTAACCCGAGGTACTATTTCTGGGTTAGCGGAGTCTGTAACCTGAAGCGTATGTAACCTGAAGTGTATGTAACCCAAGGTACCACTGTATAGTGTTAAATTAATTACAGTCCTAAAGCCACTTCTGTTCATACTTTCATGAGCTACCTGAGAGAAATGTGTTTTACTTCATTTTCATTCCAGAATTTTTGTTATTTTGATATTTAGAAAGAAACCTAAATGTGAAAGCTTGATTTTCTTTGTTGAAACCAACACATTATTTGTAATATCACCAGATTAGTCTTCTGCCGCAAAAGAGATATAGCATTCATGAAAACAAGGACTTGAGTACACGTTGATATCCAATTCCCCCCAAGACAAAATTAAGCTAGAAAATACACAGTAAATATCAACCAAACTGATCAAGGGGTCAGAGCAGATTCTGTAAGCAGAAAAGCCAAAGCAATTGGAGAGTTTTATTCTTTAAAGTAAGTGGGGGTATGCCTAAGGGAAGCATAATAAAAAAATAAGAAATTATGAAGTGTCCCGGACCTCACTACTGGGTGAAGAACTCAAACTCCCAGTTCTGTTTGTGCCACAGGTTTTAATGCATAAATAAGATTGGAATATTGGCAAGGCACATGTTACAGGATGCAGCAGGTACATAAAATGTATTGTCACATGGTTAAGTGCAAGCTAAGATGTTGATTGAATAAGCGACACTCGCTCTGTAGCTTCATTTTGAAGTGCAAAGTAGACAAAGTAGGCACACTCTTAGCATGGCATGGCATGGCAAATGGTCATGGTCCTGGGACTGGGAAAGCAAATGGGCATTCCTCTGAGTGGGCTGGGTCTGCAAGGTTTGTTCATACCAGTGCTAGCATCTCTGCATCCTTGGAGAGGGAGGCAGAGTCAGCACTGGGTAATTTTCCAATTGAATTCCAGTCGCCGTCCCAGAAGGAAGAGGCTCCTCACTGACAGGAGGAGGCCTTAGGGGTGGTTCAATTTTACAGGAGCAGAACACTCCTTGATCAACCTGCTTGCTCTCTTCCCTAGATCTAGTTCTCTGCTCCCTAGACTGCTGGTTCTTTGCTTGGGCTCAGATACTTCTTGGGGTCCAAATGCCACCTCTCCCAGCCAACTAGGACCATCCCCAGAGTTGTCCTGCTCCAACTGGTTGAGTTCCTCCTTAGGACCATCCCCTTCCATGATCTCTTCCATGGGACTCATGAGATGAAGAAAGCTGATAGAGAAACACATTTTTTTCTCTGTTAATAGTAGAATATCACCTATTCCAGGCACCCCCAAACTCAGCCCTCCAGCTGTTTTGGGACTACAATTCCCATCATCCCTGACCACTGGTCCTGTTAGCTAGGGATGATGAGAGTTGTAGTCCCAAAACAGCTGGAGGGCCGAGTTTGGGGGTGCCTGACCTATTCAAACTTATTGGTGGTACTAGATTGAGGGCAAATGGAGTACTTCTTCATAGAATGCATAATTAAACTATGGAATTTGCTTCAATGATATTGACTTTTTAAAGATTACACAAATTCTCAGGTAGGAATTTGCAAGAGAGATTTAATATTCGAGGAATTCTCCTCTGGCTCAGTTTAAAATCTAAGTTGGGGAAGAATTTTTAGCTCTCATCCTGTCATAGCTGTCAATGTTTTCCTTTTTTAAAGGGAAATTCCCTTATTCTGAATGGGATTACTTGCAAGAAAAGGGAAAAGTTGACAGCTATGCATCCTGTCCATCCATGCCATTCCTCACTGTACCAGCAGATTCTTCCCTCAGCCTCCATCCTGCAAAACCTATCCACCCCTCCACTTAATTCTCACAAGAGCTGCTCCAGTTGTCAAGTTAGAAAAGACTAATATAAGGGTCTGAGTTGGATAGCAATCACTTTCTCTGCTTACTACGAGATGCTGCTATTACACTCCTAAATTTGATGCAGCTTTCCCAGGATGGTGTAACTCAAAGTTCATTTTCATATATTTAATTGTTTGCTGTGATGAACCATTTAATGTCAAATCATGCATTCCATATCTGTTTTAAATAGTGCTTCTTTGGAAGTTCCAGTCCTTAGCTGTCTAATTACACATTTCCCATTTGTTTACTATGCCTTTTTAAACTTTAATTAATCACATTTCAAAACATCTTTATCAAAGCTGAAAGGGAAATGAGAAAAAACAAATCACTTTGCAGAACCATTATATAGTTACCTTTTTGCCATAATTCCCCTAGATTATGAAAATATAGTGTCTTGCCTCACTAAATTCATAACCTAAGATTATCTGCTTTTAAATTCTGTGCAATTGTGACAAAATCATATGCATTGCTAAACTGTTCATCTCATTCTGCTTAACTCTTGGAATTTTGGAAGAAGTTTTGAACAAGTATTTTAAAATACTTGCATTCTTCTCTTTCTTTTTGGCTTCTCCACAGTTTAATTGATAAGGGGTTCACCAGATTCTCTCCCAGAACTTGTTTTCATTCCTACAGTCTAGCCATGGAGCATATAACCTAGCAATATTCATTTTATTTTGCTTTTAGCATTTTCATTGCAAATTGCATATTGATGGGTGGTTCTCATATATAATGAATAAAGCAGAAATAAAGAAATAACCAATAATTGAAACAGAAAGCTAGACCCAAGTTCCTGCTTCCAGCTGACAAACAGGCAGATGGAAGTATCTCCTCTAGGTGAAAGGCAAGAAATGAGCTGACACAGCCCATGATCTATTAGATCCCAAGCCAGTCCCACTGCTGTCATGTGATGGCATCACTCCTGAGATGATCCCAAGCTATATGTCCTCCCACCTTCCACCATCACCACCAGGCTTGGTGGAGCTGCAGATACAGCAGTAGCCCTACCACTACATGAAGCCCCCAAAGGCAGTGACCAGGGTTAGGATTGCACCCTAAATCATTTGGGAAGCCTGAGAGTGCAGAGAGTGAAGGAGCATCTCCACCCCCATCGTTCTACCAGGACACTGAGGTCCAGCACCGAGGGCCTTCTGGCGGTTCCCTCACTGCGAGAAGCCAAGTTACAGGGAACCAGGCAGAGGGCCTTCTCGGTAGTGGCACCTTCCCTGTGGAACGCCCTCCCACCAGATGTCAAAGAGAACAACAACTACCAGACTTTTAGAAGACATCTGAAGGCAGCCCTGTTTAGGGAAGCTTTTAATGTTTGATGTATTACAATATTTTAATATTTTTTTTGGAAGCCTCCCAGAGTGGCTGGGGAAGCCCAGCCAGATGGGCGGGGTAATAATAATAATAATGGTTCCAGTTACAGATAGGTAGCCGTGTTGGTCTGCCATAGTCAAAACAAAACAAAACCTTCCAGTAGCACCTTAAAGACCAACTAAGTTAGTTCTTGGTACTGTATGAGCTTTCGTGTGCATGCACACTTCTTCAGATACCAAGAAGTATCTGAAGAAGTGTGCATGCACACGAAAGCTCATACCAAGAACTAACTTAGTTGGTCTTTAAGGTGCTACTGGAAGGAATAACAACAACAACAACAACAACAACAACAACAACAATAACAATAATAACAATAATAATTAATGTTAACCTGGACAGAAGCAGTAGCCCACCGGGTGGGGCAGAGTGGCTATACTAGTGTCCTGGCAGGTGGGTTGCTGGGGGTTACTGGGAGGGAGAGGGGTGAGGCAGCAAGAAGGTCTGTGTAGTGCAAATGCACCAGCAGAGCCAATCTGGCACTCCATGTATCTCCATGGCTGCAATAGCCTCGGCTTTGTTTTTAAATTACCCTCTGCTAACAAACCAACCTAAAACCCCGCCGCCTAGATTCTCAGCCTCTGCAACCGTAACCTCCATCTGAACCGCTCCCCCCATTTCTGCTCCTACACTTGCCAGCAGACCCAATTCAGAGGCATTACTTAGAGGGTTGCTAAGTTGAAAAATCATTCAAGGTTTCACAGGAAATATAGGAAGCACAGCACAGATGTCCATTCACAGGTTCAGTGTATTTTATTCCCGGAACATTTTAAAGCATTTCACCATAAGTGGATGTATTTTGAGGAGGGGATTAAAGTTCAGAGGGGGAAACAAGCCTTCTTTCTTGAGACTGCTTGCTGCTCCATTTGCTGCTCACGTGTGTGACATAAACTTCAAAGTGCTAAGGTAAAGGTAAAGGTACCCCTGCCCGTACGGGCCAGTCTTGACAGACTCTGGGGTTGTGCGCCCATCTCACTCAAGAGGCCAGGGGCCAGCGCTGTCCGGAGACACTTCCGGGTCACGTGGCCAGCGTGACATCGCTGCTCTGGCGAGCCAGAGCCGCACACGGAAACGCCGTTTACCTTCCCGCGTAAGCGGTCCCTATTTATCTACTTGCACCCGGAGGTGCTTTCGAACTGCTAGGTTGGCAGGCGCTGGGACCGAGCAGCGGGAGCGCACCCCGCCGCAGGGATTCGAACCGCCGACCTTTCGATCGGCAAGTCCTAGGGGCTGAGGCTTTAACCCACAGCGCCACCTGCGTCCCAAAAAGAAGACCAGACAGCGCCCGCGGGGTATCAAACTGCTGTTAAGCAATTAGAGAGTCTGCAAATGTAGAGTCGAAGTAACCGCTAGGCTAAGCTGGCCCCTTAGCATAAAAAGTGCTGCCTTAGCATAAAAGCTAGTGCCAAAACAATTAGCATAAAAAGTGCTGCCTTAGCATAAAAGCTAGTGCCAAAACAATTTGGTCTGCCTTGGCCTGGAAAGGGAAATTCCCATACAAGAACTGTCTTTTCTTTAAAACCAAACACGGAAGGACCTAAACGTCATGGAAGTGAATATTCATTGGCTCTTGGTGATTAATGTCTCCAGCAGCAGTCAGCTGGCTGGTGCAGGCTTCCTAATGTTGAGTATTTCTGCTGGTTCCTGAGACGAGGAGATATGAGGTGGGCGGGGGGGGGGGGGGAGCTCAGCACAGTGGGGCAGAGCTGTGAGGGGGACATTTAGGACCACAGTTTTGGTGAAAGGTTTTTTTTCTATATACAACCCCCCCACTTGTCATGCACCACAGTCCTGATCCTAATTGGACCATCTTGGAGGTGCTATTTTAAGGTTAAGAAGAATTGCACATCACCAAACTGAATGCATGTAGCATGTAGGCCTAAATGGCTCTAGTTAAACCTACATTTAGGGTATCTAAGGGTCATTCTAAAATCTCTGCTGCCTGGGTTGCCTTTGGCTGTAGAGACAATAGACTAAGTTGGTGCCTTTCATTTGCCAAACATTTACTCTACCTTTGAGCGAGGGCCTCTCTCCTGTTATAGCATCTTATAGGAAGAAGAAGAAGAGGAGGAGGAGGAGGAGGAGTAGTTTGGATTTGATGTCCCGCTTTATCACTACCTTAAGGAGTCTCAAAGTGGCTAACAATCTCCTTTCCCTTCCTCCCGCCACATCAAACAATCTGTGTGGTGAGTAAGGCTGAGAGACTTCAGAGAAGTGTGACTATCCCAAGGTCACCCAGCAGCTACATGTGGACGAGCGGGGACGTGAACCCAGTTCACCAGATTAGGAGTCTACCGCTCTTAACCACTACACCACACTGGCTCTCACCCCCCTTTTTTTATCTGGTATGTTGTTTTCTAGAGACAATCCTCAGAGTAACGTGCTGTTGAAGAAGCTGTTGAATGCTGTTGACACCATGATTTTTGTGGTTGTCCCCTTGGATCAGGACGTCTCTATTTTCACTGGAGAAATGTTGGTGGGTATGGAATAGAAAGTCCCTATTTTTATTATAGAAAAGTTTGAGGGTATGATGCTTCAATTCACACAAAGCAATATGTAGCATATTGCAATGTGCTAACAATATTAAATGTTGCTAGAATTATCTCTTTAGAACTGTTTTCTTAGGTATTTGCATTATAAATATTAATTTCTGCCAGACTGATGCTTTGGAACACAGGACGTTGCCGTATACCATCAATTTTCAGAATTTCAGATGTGAGTCTTTCCCAGCACTGCATATATATATATATATATATATATATATATATATCGTATTTTTCTAGGACACACCTTGTTTTAGAGGGGGAGAACAAGAAAAAAAAATCCTCCTCCTCTCTGCTCAGCGCCCCTTCAGTGAAGCGGCAGGAGAAACGGAGCCCCTTCCATTTCTCCTCCCGCTTGGCTGAAGGGGCGCTGCATAGCTCTCCCTTTCTGCTGAAGCCAGGAGAGTCTTGCTCTCCCGGCTTCAGCAAAAGGAACCTGGAGCCTGCGGAGCGCAGCGGGAACTCGTGCTGTGCTCTGAAGGCTTCAGGCGGCTATACCTGAAGCCTGGAGAGTGAGAGGTGTCGGTGCACACCGACCCCTCTCACTCTCCAAGCTTCAGCGAAAGCAACGCAAAGCCTCTGGAGCACGGAGGGAGTGCTCCCTCTGCACTTCAGAGGCTCCCTGTTGCTATCGCTGAAGCCAAGGAGCCTGCATTCCCTCCCTAGGACGCACACACATTTCCCCTTAATTTTTGGAGGGGGAAAAGTGCATCCTATAGAGTGAAAAATACAGTATGTCAAGGATTGAACCTGGTACCTTCTGATTGCAAACACCTATCATTTCATGTATGAGGCAATACCAAGGGTGAAAAGCATGAATGTACTTTGTTGTAGTTTATCTCTATGTTCCTAGCAGATCCCTGTGGGGACAGCTTCTCTTTGTGCCTTCTTTTTACTCAGGATCACATGCTATAATACTTGCTGTCTTTTGTTCAGTATATAAACTCTGGTGCAGTTTTCGTTACTCATAAAGTTGTATGTAATCTTGCTCTTTCAAAAGTCAACTCTGTTGTTTACAAAAAGTTTATTTTGACCTGGATAACAGTTACACCATGAATATTACAATTGCCACAAAGACTGACTATTGAAAGGTTGACGTTTGCAGCCTTAGCTATTTCATTGGCTGACTAAAGTGTAATTAGTATGTCAACCAGCACCTTCCCTTGCTAGCGTAATTAATCCAATTCCAAGAGTGCTGCACAGCAGATAGGGAAGGATGGTGAATGAAAAGAAAGGTAAGGAACAGGCAGGAGAGAAAACCCTATTGCTTCCTCGTGCATTTGAGCAATCTAAAAAGGCAACAATTATATTACTATGCCACAGTCATGTGATTTCCAGCTTACTGCTGATTCGCTCCAGGTGTTTTGGCCATACTTCTTTGCTATGAGCAGCCAGTTCTCTGGTTAGTTAGTAACCACAATTCTAGACCTAATGAGACGCTTGACATTTCTGGCTGGTGACCATGGTTCCTTTGCTCTGTCTCCTTGATTTCTCTGGCAGCTTGCGATGGCTACAAGCTTGTCCAAGTTTGACTTTCGATGACCTTTTCATTTGAAAGCAGGTTTGCAAGTAAGAGGAGACGAAAAACTTCTAGGCTGTCACTGTGTATCACCAGTTTTAAAAAGTGTGTCGCTCACTTATATAAGAAAACTTTAGCATTTATTCTCTGTTACGTTTGGTTTTTCTGGCAGTTGTGGATTTTCACGAAACTCAATGGGAGTTAGAACCAATTACACACCTTGGTATGGATGGTTCCATGAACGATCTAGTTCACCTGTTTTGTGAAAGGGTCATTTGCCAAAGACTTTTTGAGATCAAATCCAATCTCCCATCTTAATTAATTCATTTTTTAAAAATACCCTTCTCAAACAAATAATCATGTATTCTTAATACTCTGCTTAAAACTTAAAATATCAGCATATATAATACGCTTGGAAGGTCAAATTCCATTTAATCCTGAAAGGAAATATGTCACCGCACGCTGATGCTTAGCAATGTTGTACAAGTTCAAAGAGATTTTGCAGATATTACTAATAATGTTGACTTTTAAGACATTGACATTGCATTTAATAACTGAGGTCTTATAAATACATTTGAAGACCTAATTATAAAAAAGTGAGAAATTCATTTAATAGTAATGATTTGCAGATCTGAAGAGCTGAAAGTTACAAGAAATATGATCTAGTCCACCCCCCACCCCCCGGGAAATAATCATGCAATCCCTTTTAGTCTTACTTGTGTCCTATATTTTAAAAAAAGAAGCACAGAACTGGTACAGGGACTCACCTATAATTATTCCCTTCCTATGATGGAGGAGTGACTGTAACATGAGGCAAGCCATATGGATGCCATCACATATAGAAAACTGGTTTTTCCCTTTTGAAAAACAAGAACAAAATGGCAGGGGATTGCTATGAATATGATGCACATGAAAACCTGCCTCATGCCTTAACATTATGTAGGTGCATACATCCATCTGCCGACCACAGATAAGAACTTTGAAAAGGAAATGCGAACCGGTCTATACCCCACACAATATATCCATAACCTTGAACAGTACAAGCAGATTAGTATACGTGAAAGATTTATATGTGTGAATTCCATTATGAACTGAACTTATCTGCACCTCCTGGAATAAAGTGTGGATCAGAACATAATCCTTCACCAGATTCCTGAATGTTCTGACACAGTTCCTTGGCTCAAAAACTGCTGCATATACATTTCAAGATGCATATCTGGGAGAGAAGGTTTATAGAAATGTGTATTTTGAGACCAAAATGGTTTGAAATATTTAAATGAAAATTGTCATGAGTAGATATGGTGGCCCATTCTAGCCAGTGGGTGCAGCTAATTTGACGATAAATAGTAAATATTGAAATATTTGATTGCAGGTAACAGTAGTGAACTATACTATAGAACTGTGCATACAGTGGAATCTTGGTTCTCGAACTTAATCCATTCCAGAAGTGCGTTCAACTCTCAAAACCATTCAAAAGCCAAGGCACGGCTTCCAATTGGCTACAGGAGCTTCCTGCAGTCAAGCAGAAGCCACATTGGACGTTCGGCTTTTGAAAAATGTTCAAAAACCGGAACACTTACTTTCAGGTTTTTGGAGTTTGGGAGCCAATTTGTTCATCAACTAAGGTGTTCAATAACCAAGGTATATACTTAATACCAATATGTTTTTAACAGTGCAGTGAAAAATGTTGATTAATATAGGATGGCTGCATGAATTGTAAGGTAAAGGTAAAGGTACCCCTGCCCGTACGGGCCAGTCGTGTCCGACTCTAGGGTTGCATGCTCATCTCGCTCTAGAGGCCGTGAGCCGGTGCCGTCCAAAAACACTTCTGGGTCACATGGCCAGTGTGACGAAGCTGCAGCTGGCGAGCCAGCACCAGCACAGCACACGGAAATGCCGTTTACCTTCCCGCTATAAAGCGGTACCTATTTATCTACTTGCACTTAAGAGTGCTTTTGAACTGCTAGGTGGGCAGGAGCTGGGACCGAATGACGGGAGCTCACCCCGCCGTGGGGATTCAAACCGCCGAGCATACGATCGGCAAGTCCTAGGCACTGAGGTTTTACCCACAGTGCCACCCACGTCCCTCAGTATGAATTGTACCTTGCTTCAAAATCTCAATTTTCTTCCTGAACTGTTGCGCCCCCAAATTTGCATGTTCATATTTATATTTATTTACTGCATTTATACCACACCGTTCCTCAAAGAAACTAATGACTTCTCCCTTCTCATTCTATCTTCACAAAAAATACCCTGTCAGGTAGGTTAACCTGAGAGACAATGACTCATCTATGGCCACCCAGGGAGCTTCATAGCTGGGTTTGAACCTTGGTCTCCCACATCCAAGTTTGACACTCCAACCACTACCACCACACTGCTGGTTTTCAACCTATGCGTTTTGTTTGTTTGTTCCATTATCTAATGAACTGCCCAGGACAGGTCTGACAATATGTTACTGCTAAAATCCAGAAGAAATGAGTCAACCTGTTTGATATATGAAAGGTGCCAGGTGCATGCATTGATATCAAAGAAAACATTATGATGATGTTTTACCCCTGTAAAACTGGCTAAAATTTATAAACTAACATCGGATCTGTGTTGGAGATGTGAGGTATCAGAGGGATCCTTATATCACGTCTGGTGGGGATGTGATAATTTTTTTTAAAAATTGAGGAAATATACATGAGGAACTAAAAAAAATGTTGAAAACAACAATTGGTAAGATGCTGGAATCATTCCTTTTAGGAATTATAACAAATGACATCCCCAAAGAATTGAAGAGAATCTTTTTATATGCAACAGCCGCCGCAAGGTTACTGATTGCAAAAAAATGGAAATCAAAAGAAGTACCAACAGTGAAAGACTGGAAACATAATTTTTTTGAAATGATTGTATTAGCAAAAATGACGGCAACAGTTAGAATGCTATCTAATCAAAATCTCAAAGAGAAATGGAAAAGATGCTCCAACAAGAATTTATTGACATTTATAGACTGATTTCACAAAGTTAAGTTAAGTTAAGCAGATATATAAGATTGAATGTTTAATTATTAAGATACAAAAATACAATCTCAATAATAAAGTTACAAAATAATAACAAGGAAGTCACGCATGGGTGGAGGGAAGACACAGGGCAAGAAATAAGAAATGGATAAATATTGGTACATAATGAAATGTGAAAATGCGAATTTACAAATATAATGTATATGTATCATTATGTAAAGATTTCATATATGCATTGCAACATATATGCATTGCAACATTAATAATAAATGAATGAATGAATAGGAAGGAAGGAAGGAAGGAAGGAAGGAAGGGAGGGAGGGAGGGAGGGAGGGAGGGAGGGAGGGAGGAAGGAAGGAAGGAAGGAAGGAAGGAAGGAAGGAAGGAAGGAAGATGGCAGGAATTGATTGGAATGGATCAAACTAGGATGTAGAAAATGAAACATTTCTGCCTCTTCATTTTTCTAAGATGTCTCCAATTAGAAAATTTAAGAGATAATAAGCACCAGATTCATCCCTCTGCTACTCTGATTAAGCACCATGCTAGGTTACCCCTTCATATAGTGATTTCTAGGCTGGTTCTTGCAATTTAAGATAAGGACAGAAGATAAGGGCAGGGGAAATTGCAGTCTTACAATTAGTTATGCAGTCATTGATTTCACTGAGATTCAAACATGGTTGCCTAGTCTGGGATCTCGGCAGAGAAGAAATGCAGTCACTTTGTTTTACTAGCACCATATTTAGACATACAGCTGTGACGTGGATTTAAGGTACAATTGTCTCATAAATTCTAAAGAACATCATGCATCATTTTGCTAGATCTGACTATCAATCAAAGGTAACTGGTGAGGGTGCTCAGCAAGATGTTTCCATTGATGGGACAATGAATCAAAGCTGTCACCCATCATGGTGAACAATCTGAACTTTTGATCTTGTCTGATCATTATCTGTCTCCTGGAGCAATGAAGTTATTGAGTTAAACGTATGACTTGCGGACCAGAATTTTCTGTTTAAGTTAAACAAGGGTGGATGTTGACCAGTATAGGGAAGTTTTTAATGTTTGATGCTGTATCCTGTTTTTAATATTTGGTTGGAAGCCACCCAGAGTGGCTAGGGAAACCCAGCAAGATGGACAGGGTGGTATAAACAATTTATTATTATTATTATTATTATTATTATTATTATTATTATTATTATTATTGTAGTAGTACTCCATTTATGGGGATGCGAGTGGTGCTGTGGTCCAAATCACTGAGCCTTTGGGGCTTGCCGATCAGAAGGTTGGTGGTTCGAATCCCCACAATGGCCTGAGCACCTGTTGCTCTGTCCCAACTCCTGCCAGCCTAGTAGTTTGAAAGCACACCAGTGCAAGTAGATAAATAGGTACCACTGCAGCGGGAAGGCAAACTGTGTTTCCTTGCACTCTGGCTTCCGTCATGGTGTTCCAAGGCACCAGAAGTGGTTTAGTCATGCTGGCCACATGACCCAGAAAGCTGTCTGTGGACAAACACCGGCTCCCTCAGCCTGAAAGTGAGATGAGTGCCGCAACCCCATAGTTGCCTTTGACTGGACTTAACCATCCAGGGGTCCTTTACCTTTTTACCTTTACTCCATTTATGCTTCCTTCTGCAGTACTTGAGTAGTAATAGAGAACTGCACCAATCTTTAGCTTTTCTTTTAAATTATCTTCTTCCATCCAGATATATCTATCTGCTTCTGATCCATGTGCCAATATTTGTTTAATCCCATGGTTAACATGCCTGCTGCAAACATGGCTAATCTCTTCCACTTCTCCCAATTGTAAAGCATTCTTTATTTCCTTCTCAGCATAAGAATTAAATGTTGCATTGCCTCTTTGCTTACAACAGGTTTCTGTGATACTCTCTTCTTGATGCCACAATCTGTGTATTAAGCAACAGAATCTCTCTCTCTCTCTCTCTCTCTCTCTCTCTCTCTCTCTCATTTTAAGTAAAGCATATCATTATTTTTTTGTAGTTAATGGTCTCCTAGCAACAGAGCTGTGCCCAATTGACTCCTGTCATTTCAGTGTAACTGCAATGAAACTACCTTCAATAGCTATAATTACTGCTCTGCTGTAGTTTCCAAAAATGAATTCTTTTCATTATGTAAATTCTGAAGACATTTGCTCACGTTATCACTATAAATTCAATGCCATCAATTATAGACCTGTGGACTATTCAATATTTAGAAGGGTAACATAAGAGAAGGTGTAGAATCAAAGCAACATTTTTGTAAACTGTTCTAGAAATATAAAGGATGCAGTAAATAAAAATACTTGTAAATGATGAATCCTCCTCCTCCTCCTCCTCCTCCTCCTCCTCCTCCTCTTCCTCTTCTTCCTTCTCCTCCTCCAGATTATAGGCATTTAAGCTATTCCTTATGTCTGATTTAATAAATTTGCATCCCACCCTTTCTTGGCAGCAGAAGGAAGCTAGAAAGAATAATAAAATACTTTGAAAACTCATGGTACTATTAATTATATAATTATTGCACATTTATTCATTAAATTCACAAATTTATACAGTGGTACCTCGGGTTACAGACGCTTCAGGTTACAGACTCCACTAACCCAGAAATAGTACCTCAGGTTAAGAGCTTTGCTTCAGGATGAGAACAGAAATCCTGTTCCGGTAGCATGGCGGCAGCAGGAGGCCCCATTAGCTAAAGTGGTACCTCAGGTTAAGAATAGTTTCAGGTTAAGAACGGACCTCCAGAACAAATTAAGTTTTTAACCCGAGGTACCACTGTATATAATCCCCAGTAAAAACTAGTGGTAAAATAACAATCAAATAAAAACAAAGTAAACCATTTCTCTGAAACAAATCTGGACACTGATGAGGAATCAATAAACAGAAAGTCAAGGGCTCTTAACATTGGTCTTCACCATTCAGCAGAAAGCTAATAAACAGTGATATGAGTATCCTTCAGGAATGTGAATAACAAGCTAGGGTGACTCTGGTCCCAGATGCATGGCTAGCAGGGATAGAACAGACAAGATGTTTATCCTAGTAAGTGGGCAGTTTTCTATGGAAGAAGGTGGTCTTTCAGATATTCTGGCCCCAAGTTGTAAAGGACTTTAAAGATCATGACCAACATATTGCATTGGGCCCAGAATCAAGTCAGAAGCCAGCATAGCTGCTACAGTAAGAAAGTTGCATGTTATCCATAGGCACTCTGGTGCACTTGTAATTGCAAAGATCTAAAATCTTGCAGTTGGATAGACATGGTGTACTATAGCCAAATCTAAATATTCCAAGATTGGGTGTCTTTGGTGTGATGGTTATATGGGGTTGCTCATGCGTAAGTTGCCGCCACTCCTGGCTAGGGAGACTGGTTAAACCTTTCCTGGCTGGACAGCCCTTCACTTCGTGGCTGTTCAGTCGCTAGCAGAATCCGTCAGTGGGTGTTTCTTGAACTTCTTCCAGCAAAGAAGTTCTTTGACGCCAAGTCTACGCCTACTTTCCCTGTGTGGAAGTCTTCTGCGCAGGGTGGGTGTGGGTAGCGGAGGACCTGTGCTCTCCCCACTGGTCTCCAGCGAAAAGTCCTGGAGCCCCTTCTCCGATTCCCCCATCCGCCCCCCTTTTTCCCTGGTGTTACGCTGATTTCCTTCCCCAGCTGATGAGTTCCCTCTCTCCCTGCTTGGCCCTTCTCCGGCATCACTTGGGAGCCCTGCCTCCACTTCTGGCTCCGATGTCAGTTCCCTGACATTTGGCATGCTAGGCTAAGCTATGCAAAAGCAGTCCTAGTGACAGCCATTACCTGTACATATAAAGTTAAGACTGGGTCTAGTGGTTGCCCCCTAAACTATAAACCTATGACTTCAGTGGGAGTAGATATGGAAGAGAAATTTGATTTGGTCTCATTCACATTTTCTGAAACAATACGTGGACCGAAAATATAGCTAGCCTTCAAGAGTTGGCCTTGCCTAAAAATGTGAATCATAGATATAATGCTCCAACATCTCAGATTTATAGGAGCCCATCCTCTGTTAATGTAGTTTGTATAGCTGCTCTAACATGCTTAAATAATAATAATAAAAAGTTGACCTCCAACTTGCTTCCATGTCTCATCTTTTGCAAAGGTCTAGGCCAGGGCTGGCCAGCTCCCAAGAGACTGCAATCTACTCACAGAATTAAAAACTGGCAGTGATCTACCCCCTTGAGCTTTTTGTTGTTAAGCTTATTTTAGGAAGGGAAGCCCTGGTTTTTTGGTAGATCAGCTGTGATCTACCTGTTGGATATCCCTGGTCTAGGCCAAGGTTTCCCAAACTTAGATCTCCAGCTGTTTTTGGACTCCAACTATCATTCAGAGATAATGGAATTGTGGTCCAACAATGATTGGAGACCCAATTTTTGGGAAACCCTGGTCAAAGGCAATGACTATGCCTCTTCTTTACTTGTCTTAAGACAAAATGAAAGTTAGTCAACAACCCCATATTGTTCAGGGGCTCAGTTTTCACTTGTTTTGGCTCCTAATTGTGCATAAAAACCAATGGACGATGCAAATGGAAAGGATATTATTTAAGATGAACTGGTGTTTAAAAAGACAGAGATGGATAATTTGTAACACTGGCTCATTGCCTGCTTAGAAGTGGTTCAAGTAAAGAAAGAGTTTTTTTATTTATATCATGGCATTCATCAGAGGATTGAGAGTCTTGTCATTTAATTTATTCAATTACCCTGGAGCTGAAATTCTCTTGTTCCAGTTAATTAATAAAATGCCACATCCAAGATTTGAATCAGCATCTTTCGGTGCATGGGAGGAATGTATGGTATGTTGTAAGGAGAACAGAAATAACTGCGCCTAAAAGATTACGTCTCTTGTGGGAGATCTTTCAATTAGCAGGAAGGCACAGATGAGGAAATGTGCCAAAGTCAGAAAACAGTGAAGCAACTGCAACTACCACAAGTTCTGAAAAGCAAAATAGAAGGAGAAAATATTGCTGGGGTGATCCTGTGTCTTGGGTGCTGTTGTAACAGAAGTTGGAAGTTGTGATTGACAAGCCAATATTATACAAGAGGATTAAAACAAAAACAGAAAAACAACAGAGCCTGTAATAGGATGAAGGCTGCTATATCAGCTAACTAGTAGACCTGAAGCTCTGTAGTACAGCGTATGCTTTGCATGTAGAAGGTTCTATGTTCAATCCCTAGCACCTTCAGATAGGGCTGGGAAATAATACTGCCCAAAACCATGGAAGGCCACTGCAAGTCAGTGTAAACAATACTGAGTTAGATGGTTTGAATCAATATAAGATATTTTCCTGTGGTCCAGAAGCACCACTTCTGCTCAGAAAGTTTGGTCCCATCCCAGAGTTCTCATTGAATAGAGGGGAGAAAGATGGGATGCTACTAGGGCATGGCTAATGGGGCGATTTGGTGGCTTCAAGAGCAATGCCTAACATTTGACTCCAGATTTAATCCAGGGGAAAAAATCTGTTTTGCAGGTATCAGCCATTGCAATAGGGGAGGGTCCTCCTTTCCATTGGACCTGAGCTATTGCCCTTTTTACTGTATTGGATCCAGAGAAGAATGAGCAGGATACTGCTCGTGGAACAGGGTTTTTTTTTGGCTTCTTGTCCAACTACACTCTAGAGATAGATAGAGCACTAGAGTACTGTAGCAGGACATGAAAATGGGAAATTCATCCAGGCTGCCATGCCAAGTTGAGGTGCTTTTCCACTCATATGAGACATCTGTCGATCCAAGCCATGGGGTATTCATTCTGTTAAGCTTTACTAAGAATACACCGCTTAACATTAAAGAACCTGACTAAGTTAGGTCCATTAATTTCAATAGGCGTACTCTGAGGGGGAGGGAATTGAATACCACCCATTATATTTGTTTACAAAGAGGTAAACCACTTCAGCCATGTGTGAGAGAAAGTAAAAGAAAGTCAATGACATGTTTCTCCAGTGAAGAATTTAAATTTAAAATGAGTGATTTTATTCTGAAACAACTGGTAGCTGAAACAAGCATTCGGTGCCTGTTGGCATGTCCAGAGACAATTGTTTAATTTGTGTTTCTTTGTGAGCAAGAGGGTTTAATTCTTCTCAACAGCATATGGAGAAATGTTCAATGGAACCTCTGTGCTTGAGCTTCCTGGCATAACACCTCGCCATCAGCATTGCCAGAGAGACAGAAAAGACAATCATCTCCAATTGCACATAAATGGCCGCAAAGAGAATGAACTCCCAGCCAACCTGAATCTTTCCAAGCTCTTTACATGGGCAATCCTCTACACAATGCACACTGCATAGGAGGACAAAAGGGAAAGAGGTGCAAGAGAGAGGCGTGAAATCGAATGAGCAAGCTAGAAAAGGTTCGAGGTCTTTATCTGATAACAAAAGGCATTCAAAATGTTATGATCACCCACACTGGCCAAAATGAACTATTCTTTCCCACCTGTCATCTGCCTCCTTATTTTCAACAGCCCACTGTCTTTCAGAGGCATCCATCGCAACAGCACATTCTACTTTGCTCTGCATGATTTCATTATTTTGCTATGGGGAAAAAATATTTTGATCTATCATGAACAGTACCATAAATAATGTTATCTGTGCCTCCCAAACTCCATCCCTTTGTAATTAACACATGTGGGGCAATTCTATAGCAAGATTCACTGGGAAGATACAATGGCTCCCTGGCTCAACTGGCTCAATCACGGTCAGCTGGAGTTAAGTCTTCAACATCGGCTGAGCTTGAAGATACGGCAATGTAACTGCCTCATTGTGGTTCAGCTGGGACTCAGTCAAAGTTGACTGAGCCAAGGCCATTGAGACCCACCCCCAAGGGGCATTGTGGGGGCAGAACCAGAGAGAGGAGCTTTAGACTGGATGCAAAGTCCATTCAGGTGGATCACATGACCTGACAACATGACACACAACAGTGTTTAAAGGTTTGTTTTCCCTCTGCCTTGCATAGGCTACCTCAGCTAACAGTGAATGGGTTTTGGATCTGGTGTAACTGCACACCAGTTTGAATTACACCGACTTGCTTTACACCAGTTTCCTGTGTGTAGGATTGCTCCCATAATTGACAATTTAGAAACATACAAGGTCAATAGAACACTACTCAGAAAACCACAGCCAGCTGTTAATTTAGTATATATACACAATTTGTTGCTGCTAAATGGCAATCAAATCATTCAATTTATAACAAATTGGTTAAATTAGTGTCATCTGTGACTTCATTGGATTTATATTAGAGATGAGTGTGGCTTCTTCTTTTTTCTGAGCCCAGAGATATATTGATTAAACAATGTCAATAATGGATTAGGAAGTCAGGTCATATCATCATTATTATGGTATAAAAACCAAACAAATACTCATATGGAAAATAAAAAGCTACTTTATTCTTTCAGACCAGAAAGAGGCTTTAATGTCAATTGGATTTGCCATCTGGGAATTAAATGAAAAATAAATAAAAGGATAATGTTTTAAATTAAGTGCTTCCAAATAAGGATTTAATTTAGATTTAATAAGGGACTGAAAACTGGAGACAAAAGAATAAATGCATAAAATTGAAGATCTAATCAACTTGATTTCATTTTAATATTGTGGAATCAACAGAAAGGAAAAAGAAGAAACCCCAGCTGCTCACATCTTAATCTCTTTTCTATGTATTCCAAGAGGAAGCATATCCAAATATTTTAAAATAACTATTGTCCCACTCATTCATCCACAACCAAACACAGAAAGAGAAATTGTCTAGTAAATAATGGAGATGATTATAGAACTAATAAGATGTAAATAAATGTTCTCTGCCTGACCTCCTTAAGATTGGGTAGGAGGAGAGTGACAGGTAAAAGTCTAAAGGGCATATCTCATTAGGTATTCAAATATTCACAGAATGATGCTCTGTCTTTTTTTCTTTCTTTAATTAATTTCAGGGCACCTACCAGAAGGGTAATTTGTGAGACTCATGAAAGAAATGTTCATTTATTAAAAGTGTTTTCTGCAAGCACCATGCCATACTTTGGGGAGTTTGTTTCATTCTGAATCAGCTTTTCCTGACCTGCTTCCTTCCAGATGTGGTTGATCAGCAGTGATGTGTGAGTGCCTGGAGGCGACTGGAGGATGGATGGCGGCTAGCAGATTGAGGTTGAATCCTGACAAGACAGAAGTACTGTTTTGGGGGGACAGGGGGCAGGCGGGTGTGGGGGACTCCCTGGTCCTGAATGGGGTAACTGTGCCCCTGAAGGACCAGTTGCGCAGCCTGGGAGTCACTTTGAACTTGCAGCTGTCCATGGAGGTGCAGGTCAATTCTGTGTCCTGGGCAGCTGTCTAACAGCTACATCTGGTATGCAGGCTGAGACCCTACCTGCCCGCAGACTGTCTCACCAGAGTGGTGCATGCTCTAGTTATCTCCCGCTTGGACTACTGCAATGCGCTCTACGTGGGGCTACCTTTGAAGGTGACCCGGAAGCTGCAATTAATCCAGAATGCGGCAGCTAGACTGGTGACTGGGAGTGGCCGCTAGGACCACATAACACGGGTCCTGAGAGATCTGCATTGGCTCCCAGTATGTTTCCGAACACAATTCAAAGTGTTGGCGCTGACCTTTAAAGCCCTAAATGGCCTCGGTCCTGTATACCTCTGAAGGAGCATCTCCACCCCCATCATTCAGCCCGGACACTGAGATCCAGCACCGAGGGCCTTCTGGCAATTCCCTCATTGTGAGAAGTGAGGTTACAAGGAACCAGACAGGGCCTTCTTGGTAGTGGTGCCCAAGGTGAACGCCCTCCCATCAGACGTCAAGGAAATAAGCAGCTATCATATTTTTAAAAGACATCTGAAGGCAGCCCTATTTAGGGAAGTTTTTAATATTTAATTGTTTTTAACACTCAATTGGGAGCCGCCCAGAGTGGCTGGGGGGGGCTCAGCGGGGTATAAATATATTATTATTATTATTATTATTATTATTATTATTATTATTATTATTATCATTATTGTAATGGTGGAAGTTGTAGTTGAAAACATCTGAAGGGTATCAAGTCAGGGAACACTGTTCAGGAAGGTTGTTTTCTTTTGTTCCTTTGTTCCTGTTTTCCTTTGTGCATTGCAAAATTCAGTGAAGTGTGAATTTCAAAGGACGGCTGTTTTTCAGTTCCCATATAATTTCAGAAAGTGTGAATTTGGTAAATTTCACTTTAAATGTGAACTGAATCAAATTTCCCCCCTTCCTAATTTTAAAGTGACGTAAAACATGGACTGGACTCAAACATTACACACTCCAAATTCACCTTGCCCTCTAATTCAGTATTTGCTTGGGAAGAAACACGTCTGATGCAGCTGACTAGATAACCCAAAGTAACAACAACAACAACCTGCACATCTGACTGGGTTTCCCCAGCCACTCTGGCTGGCTTATGATATATATATATATATATATATATATGCAGGTTTTGGTGTCCTCGGGTGTCTTCCCGTGTAAAAGTTGGGGTGTCTAGGCGACGTTTCGACGAGGTCTCACTCGTCATCTTCAGGCTGGTGCTTTCGGCTTCTTGTTACTGGAACAGAGCGGGATCTCAATGTTTGAGTTCCTATAAATACTGTAGAGGGGGTGTGGTGTCTAGCCTCCAATGTTCTGGGCAGAGAGGAAGTTCCCAGGCTAGTGTGCCTTTTCTTCTTTTGTTCCTTAATTACTTGAGAGATACCTTGAGTGATTTCTTGAGTGATATCCTGAGTACCACTTAGGTGGGTCATTAGGTGTGGATTAGTTGCTAAAGTCTTTGTGTCTTGACCTCTTGAACTTTGTGAAGAGTTTTCCTGAGAAGATGGCTGTATTGCACTTAGTTGTGCTTTGGCTTGGCTTCGTGTATAGGGGCGAGCTGTGGTTTTGTGGCTTGTGTCAGCCAGATCTGTGTAGGGATTGCAGGGGGGTGCAGCATCCGGAGGTGCCACCATGGATTGGCTACTGGATGGTGTCAGTAATTCATCTGTGGAGAGGGTCTGGGTTTGGGTCTGGTGTGGTTGATTGGTGTTGGCGTTCTGTGTGCCTCTGGATCTGGTGTCAGTTTTTGTGGAGAGGGCTAATTTCCAGATGTCTGGCAAGCGGGATGTGTCGTCACGCTTGTTCATGTTGTGAGGGTGTTTCTCTATCTCGATGGCTTCCATGATTATTCTCTTGTGGTGATGTTCCGTGTTAAAGAGCAATTTGGAATCTGCAAAATTAATTTCGTGTCCTGTTTCTTTCATGTGTTGGAAAAGAGAGGAAGTTTTTTCTTCTTTTTTGACGGCATTCTTGTGTTCTGCGATACGTGCATTTATTCGTCTGTTTGTTTGTCCAATGTACGTGGCTGGGCAGACTTTGCAGGGTATTTCATAGATCCCTTGGTTTTCCAACTGGATTTTATCCTTGGGGTTTCTGAGGATATTGGCTATTTTTTGGTTGGTGCAAAAGGCTGTTTTGATATTGTGTTTATGGAGGATTTTGCTAATTTCAAAATCCTAATGGCAAAATATCAAGCATTACAAACTTCCTGATACAGGGCTGCCTTCAGATGTCTTCTAAAAGTTGTGTAGTTCTTTAGCTCTTTGACTTCTGAAGGGAGGGTGTTCCACAGGGAGGGTGTGTGACTACTGAGAAGGCCCTCTGCTCACCTCGCTCTACTGTAGTGTCAAGATGTTTCACTGCCCCTTAGTGCTATTTGCCTTCCTCTTTTTAACCCACATTCTTAGACATCTCCTCACACTGCCTCACCCTGTAATTTACTTTGATATGCTGTGGAAAGCCCTCATGATCCCCCCCCCAGCAATCTCCATGGTTTTTAACTTGTGGGTTTATAAATGTTAGGTGCTTTGCTGGGAGCACACAGCACAGGGAGTTAGTGACCGTGCTTTGTGCCAGCCCCTCCTCCAATCTGGGGAATTGTCGTCGTTTTTTCAGCTAGCCCTAGGGTCTGTGGCTGCTGTTGCTGAATGCCACGCTGGCTCAGAGTAAGACCTTCCTTCCTATAGTTAAAACTATGGTTTTCCCAGTAGTGATGTATGGAAGTGAGAGCTGGACCATAAAGAAGGCTGATTGCCAAAGAAAGACTCTCCTCCTTGGAAGAGAGGTGAGTGGTTGTGGGCGGGAGCCCGAGCACCGCCCCTAGCAGGGGGCGTTAGCCCCCTGCCTCCACCTCTCCTGGCTGGCGCCCACGCCCCTCGGCAGGCACCCAACCAGGTGCCTCCGAGGGGGCGTGCTCAGCAGCCTTTTGCTGCAGCGCCAGCCTCTCCCCAGCCTCATTCTTCGCTGTCGTCTCGTCGCGAGTCACCCACCCTCCTCTCTCTTTGAGTTAGGGCTTAGGTCATTGGCCTTGCTATGGACCTTAGGTTGGTCACCCTGGTTGTCCAGGGGGCCTGGTAGGAGTTTTTCCATTTAGCATTAGGCCTTTTGGTTTTTTCGCCTACCTCGTAGCAATCGTCACAACTTTTGTGGTATTGGTGGGTAGGTTAGGCATTGGAATAATGTGTTGTGGTGTGTCGAAGGGCTAGGTGTGGCCATCACCTATGCCTTCAATTTTTGGGTATTCCGTTAAATGAATCTGGCGGTCGTGTATTCTGTCCGATGCCTGCTTGGCGGGAGGCCATGACACGACCCTCGGTGACATCAGGGGTGAGCCTATAGTTGGATTAGCATCAACAGGCTCCACCTACTGGTGAATAAACCCACTTGTTTTAGAGATCCAATGCCTAAGCCAATACCTTTTCACTGCTGTAATCAATAAAGTTGTGGCCTTTCCTTGCCCATTAACCTTATATCACGTGTCCTTGTGTATTCATTTCACATTGCGGGGGTCGGGTCCTCGAACCACAATTGATGCTTTTGAATTATGATGCTGGAGGAGACTCCTGAGAGTCCCACGGACTGCAAGAAGATCAAACCTATCCATTCTTAAGGAAATCAGCCCTGAGTGCTCACTGGAAGGACGGATCCTGAAGCTGAGGCTCCAATACTTTGGCCACCTCATGAGAAAAAAAGACTTCCTGGAAAAGACCCTGATGTTGGGAAAGATTGGGGGCACAAGGAGAAGGGGACGACAGAGGATGAGATGGTTGGACAGTGTTCTCGAAGCTACCAGCATGAGTTTGACCAAGCTGTGGGAGGCAGTGGAAGACAGGAGTGCCTGGTGTGTTCTAGTCCATGGGGTCATGAAGAGTTGGACATGACTAAACCACTAAACAACAACAACAAAGACCTTCCTCATCCATGTTTTGATTGTGGATAAGGAGACCAATCTGGTCTGTATCATTGAGACCTGGGTTGGTGAGTTGGTCTCAACCAGCTGTGCCCACCTGGATACTCAGTGCAGAACCAGGATAGACTTTAGAGTTGGGAAGGAGGACTTGCTGTGGTCTATAAAGGTTCTCTCCCTACCCCCAATCTTCTTTGTCCAGTTGAGGGGAGGATCTAAAGTGGGCAATCAAAGATTATGGATTCTTCTGGTTTGCTGCCTGCCTCACTGCTGAGAAATCTTCCTGCCTGAGCTGCCAGAGCTGGTCTCAAAGGTGATGTTGAGGGCTCCCCGACTGATGGTTCTGGAGGACTTCAACATTCATACTGAGGAGATTGGTTCTGGGGTGTCAGGGCTGGTTCAAATGCACTCAAATATCTCCCCCTATGATCCTATCCAAACCTTGCAATCATCACCAGATGATTCGTGTGCCTCCTCCATGAGAGGTCCACAGGGTGGCAACATAAGAACAGACCTTTTCTGCAGTGGCTCCCTGTTTGTGGAATGTTCTCCCCAGGGAGGCTGGCTTTGTGCCTTCATTACGCACTTTTAGGTGCCAGGAGAAAACATTATTCTTCAACAAAGCCTTTGACTAATATCGTGCATCCTTTTAAATGTAGTATGAGGGTATTTTTTTGGTTCTTAGTCTGGTTTCTATTATGTATTTTTTTATCTTGTACTTTTAACCTGTCAACCACTCTGAGATCTTTGGACGAAAGGTTGTGTACAAATTAAATGAATAAATGGCAGCTTTAGGAAATCACTAACCACATCAACCTGTTTTGCCACAGCCAATAGAATTCAACAGCAGCAGTTTGAAGTTGGAGGTGATTCCGTGCATGATCTGGCCATTGACTTTATCACATCCTGCCATGTAAATGGTTTTCAGACTCTAACCATAAGTTGCATGCAACCTACTCCCACTCATTTCATTTCCTAACTTGTTCCCAGGATTTCAGCCTCAGGCTACAATCATAAGCACGCTTCATTGGAAGTACAGGCCATTGAAATCAATTAGGCACACTGTCAAGTAAATGTGTTTTGGACTCGGGTGTTAGGCTGTAATTTTCACACCATTCACTCAAAGGTTGTTTCGTTGGCTTTGATGAGAGAATGTTGAAATAAATCATGTGAGCAATATACATGGACATTGATGAGTAGTAAACATGTATGTGTTTTCAGGGTCATGTGTTGGCCATGATCTTCCTAATTTATACCTTAATTATTATTGGCATATCACAATGATATTTTTTTTTCCTTTAAAAAAAGGAGGGGGGAAGAAAAAAAAATTACAACTGCAATTCTATACTATCTTACTTGAGACAGTCAACTTCCTCTGCCTTTTGATAGATACTGTGTTTCACTGCACAGTATTCTGTCACTCTTTAGAATTACAGTGGTACCTCAGGTTACAGATGCTTCAAGTTACATACGCTACAGGTTACAGGCTCCGCTGACCCAGAAATAGTACCCTGGGTTAAGAATTTTGCTTCAGGATGAGAACAAAAATCGTGTAGCAGCAGTGCGGCAACAGTGGGAGGCCCCATTAGCTAAAGTAGTACCTCAGGTTAAGAAAAGTTTCAGGTTAAGAATGAATTAAGTTCTTAACCCGAGGTACCACTGTACTCAGAAACAGAATTCAGAATAATAGTATGCAGATTGGAGCAACAAAATTGATTTTCAGTGGCTGTGATCAACAGTGGCTTAAAAGCCACATTATCATCTTATAAAAATAGGTAGGGAGGCAGGAGGTGAACAGCTTTAGAATCAGTTAGCTCTCTTGTGTGTTGAAAAGTTATTTAATTTGCAGTCAGCACAAGGATTTTCCCCTTTTTACTGTAAACACAGAATGTGGCACTGTCTAGAACCCCACCCCTCCCAAACCCTCTAAGTTGCCTTAATTTTGACAGGAGAAGTGAAGCATATGCTTAAATTTCTCCCATTGAAATAATGAGACTTCAAAATGCAACAGTTGGATTCATTTGTGTTCATAGCCATAGCCATTGTTTGTTTATTTGTTGTTTCCTATGCCTGCTTGGCCTCCTTATGCTTCCTCCAAGCTTCCACAGTCTACTAAAACAGTATTCAAAAGATAGGATGCTGTCAATTATTATTATTTTAAGTCACAGATTGCACACATTCTAAATCTGAAAGCACTGATTAATAGATTTTGTTTTTAATCGAAAGACAATTGGACATGCAGATTCGAGAGCTGAGAACTGACTTACGATCACTGCTGAAGGCTGCAATTTCCATTCCTGTTACTATGGAAACAGATTTTGAATTTTCCCCCAAAATATGATAAAGAGCATAAAGGTCACCAGTGTTTCAGCTGAGGTATTATGAGGAATGCCATTATCTGGCTATCTATATTATCTCAGTGCCAACTGACCACTTTTTCTCTCCACGCATTTCTTTCTCTGTACCCAGGCAGGGGATCACGTCGCAGACATGCCAGCATGCATCAGGACGTGTGCGGGGATACAACTAACAGTGACCAGCTAATAATAGCAACTGGGGGGGAAAGCACTGCCACCATTGCAAAAACTGCTGCAGGACCTTGCCTGCTTTTATTATTTGTATATTATCATTTGTTTACAGAGCGCCATTGGTGCAAGCAGCACCTTACAGAGTTCTACAGGTAAAAAGCAGACCAGTCCCGGAGGCACTGAGAAAACAGACTAAAAGGGGTGGCAGAATATAAATGAAGGAAAAATGCAGATATACACAATGCATCTTTGGAAGCCTGTGGGAGCAGGAACTTGGAGGGTAACTTGGAAGGGCGATTCTACAGAGAGGGGAAAGGGTTCGGCACTCTCTGCCAACACTTATCTGCCCACAACTGCATGTTTGTCAGAGAAAAATAGACATCAGGGATAAGTTGCATGCACTTGCATCGGCCGCCAAAGAATGCTTTAACTGGCAGATGGGTACTTTTCTACGTAACAGTGAAGAGTAGATTATATAGATGGGCAAGAGCAATTTATGAGCCCGTGTCCCGTGTTTCCTGATATGATCGTACAATAATGGATGGTACCCATGTAATCTACGGCTCTCCATCCCATAATACAGCTACTCCCAATTGCACTAATTAATCTTTGCTTGGAACACGCCGTGACTGAAACCTTGACTGACATTTTGATTTGGATTCCTAATGGGCTACACAATTTCCTGCCATCCTAGACAAATGGTGACACTAGACTCAAGTGCAATAAAGAGATATTGGTGCACATGGAAGGGCGGGGGAGCGACAGAGTAGGCCAGGAGATTTCTAAATGTGTTGCAGATTCGTCTGCTTCTTTCATCTGCTTTGCCATTCTTGCCCCCTCTTCCCCCTTTGAGATCTGTTCTCCATATGTGCTGTTTCGTATTTCTGAATTATACTAACAGCTGAATTCCCTCAGAGTCCCCAGTAGGATATTCTTCCTTAAAATAGAAATGTGCTGTGTGGCATTGTACTTATTTTAAAATATGCATTGACTTCTAACAGGAGTCTGCTTTGAAATGTGTGAGCGCACTGAATAGCATTTCAAGCAGATCACTGGAGACTCAAGCAACAATGCAAGCAATTGTCCACACTGGTAGGAGCTCTCCAGAGTTTCAGAAAGGGGACATTGCCCGCCTAGCCTGAAGATGTTGGGGACTGATGATGGGATTTCTACATGCAAACTTTATGTACTGCCACCAAGCTATGGCCTCATTCTCCACACAGCAGTGGCCATGGGAAAGCTCTGCATGGGGCAACATTACCAGAAAAGGATTGGGCCTGTGACTCACACCTGTTCCCGTTCTGTCATTGCACCCTTCACAAACAACTAGCAGGAAGTCTTGCAGTCTTGATGACTTCCAACCATCTTCTACAGATACATAGGCACCCCCCGCCGGACAGATATTAAACACGATAAATTGCTGTAATTGTGGTGGTCATATATAGTTCATGTCTGGTGGTGACAAAAAGTGGAAGCTATGCTATTTTCAGAAAGACTTAGATTATTGGTAGCAGCTACTTGATGCTTCGGCGGCCACTTCCACCGGAAGCCAGCATATGCATATCACCCAAGGCATAAGTATTTCCTCTCTGCTTCCCAGCAGTCCTGGGCACAACTGGAACAAAGCAGTACTGATCACGCCTTCTCCTCCCCACTACTTGGAAGTTGTCACTGTTAAATCACAGGGTTTACCACAAGGTACAACCACAGTACGCGGGTGGTGCTGTGGGTTAAACCACAGAGCCTAGGACTTGCTGATCAGAAAGTCGGCAGTTCAAATCCCCGCGATGGGGTGAGCTCCCTTTGCTCAGTCCCTGCTCCTGCCAACCTAGCAGTTCGAAAGCACACCAGTGGAAGTAGATAAATAGGTACTGCTGCAGCGGGAAGGTAAACGGTGTTTCTGTGTGCACTGGTTCGCCAGAAGCGGCTTAGTCATGCTGGCCACATGACCCGGAAGCTGTCCGGCTCCCTCGGCCTATAGAGCAAGATGAGCAACCCCAGAGTCGGTCACGACTGGACCTAATGGTCAGGGATCCCTTTACCTTTCTTTACAACCACAGTACAGACAATTAGCATTCATCCACATTGTTTGCAATAAGTTTCTTAAAAGGCATAAAAGCCTGAGGAATATATTTAGAGCTTTTTTTTCAGCCAGAAATTAGTTCCCGCACCTCTCAGGTAGGTGACATGGCCATTATAAGAGAACAAGGGAAGTGTTCATTGTGAGTTTTAGCGCCTTTTTAAAATGAAAAATAGCACTATCAATATCAATATTATTATTATTTATTGAATTTATATACCGCCCTATACCCTAAGATCTCAGGGCAGTTCACAGAACAAAATCAAGATATAAAACCACAAAATACATAAAAAAATAAAAACAACAACCCAATATCCCCCCCCCCCAAAAAAAAACACATTTTAAAAGGGTATGGGATGTAAATCAGATCATCCAAAGGCCTGGTTAAAAAGGAACGTTATTGCCTGGCGCTTAAAGGTATATAATGAAGGCACCAGGCAAACTTCCCTGGGGAGAGCATTCCACAGACGGGGAGCCACCGCAGAGAAGGCCCGTTCTCGTGTTGCCACTCTCTGGACCTCTTGAGGAGGAGGCACACAAAGAAGGGCCTCAGAAGATGATCTCAGGGTCATTTATCACACACACCTATCTATTATCTATCTATCTACCATCAAGCAAACAAACACCTTACCTACCTACTTGTCTAAGGCAGGGGTGGGGAACATGATGCGCTCCTCCAGACAGTGTTGAACTACAGCTCCCATCATCCCTACAGTGTAGGGTTGATGGAAGCTGAAGGGACATGGTTTCTCCTTCTCTGGTCTAGGATTTCAAGCCACACAGATCTCAGAAGGAGGTCTGGGAAGTACAAAGCAAGGGTTTGCATCAATATTTCCAATGTTTCCAATGCATTCACTAGTGAAATACATCTCTTATATGCATCTTTTATATAAACAATGTAAGATACTGAACACCTTTTTGTACCCAATTTATGTGTGCAGAATTCCACTGAAAAATCCAGAGGAGTGTTTAAACTCACTGGGAGTTGTGTTCTGAGCCACAAGCAAGTTCAGAAGTGCTGGAGCAGATGGGTTCACTCTGTAAAACACACCAAGTAAACTCTTTTCTCTAATTGTGTCGTGTAACAGATTTGTTGATTTTACACCATCATTTCTCTCATAGCTGCTTTAATCAGAGGAAGAAATTGCTACATCTTTGTCAGCAGGTCAGGTTTCCTAGGTTTTTTTAACTGTCTGTATAGTTATTTGTAGCAATGTTTCCATAGAATTAAAATAGGTGTTCTTATGGAATCCTGCTTATCCAAATCATACCCTGAATTTTGAGGTTTCTATTTGCAGGTTTATCTGAGTGCTAAAATCTTTCAAAATTGCAGTGGGGTGGGGAATACAGACGACAGCATTTAAAATTTAAAAGATATACTCTGGGCACTTTCTTCTTTCAATATCAGTTTAGTTCATTTCAGATTTATTGTATGTAACTATAGGTCATAGCAATCTGAAATAGGAACGATAGATATATAATGAATGGAATGAGAAATAAAACAAACATAATAAAGCAGAAATCAATTTTTTAAAGGCTCAGTTAAATTCTGGCAGTCAACCCAATGAATAAAATAATTACAAAGTCCAGTTCCAGATTTAGTAAATTTAGCTACATGCCTGCATTTAAATTTGCACTATAGCAGTTTCCACTTTTCATTTTTATAGGCAACTATGAACCACTAACCCACAAATAAAACCTACAAAAATAAAATAAAAAGACATAATTGAGCTTCTGCAGTAAAGTCTTTGACATTGGAGTTAAAAAGTTGGCTCAGGTCTGGACAAGTGCAATTGAGAATGCAGCAGGTCTTTTCTCTCTCTCTCTCTCTCTCTCTCTCTCTCTCTCTCTGTGTGTGTGTGTGTGTGTGTTATTGAGCTTTATCCATACAAAGAAAAAAACATACATAATTGCACACCATCATTGGTAAGGTAAAAATAATAATAATGAGGAATAAAAACATATTCCAAGGCAATTTAACATAACATCACCAAAGAAAGAAAGAAAGAAAAGGAAATAGGGCCTAAATACTTTCACATTTTCAGCAAAGGTAAGTAATACATGTGACTGAAAAAGCAGAAAAGAAATAAAATAAATATAAATCTATCTTTGGACACACTGACCAATTGGTACCATTTTTTAAACAGATGAGCAATGTATTGTCCTCCAATAGATCATCAGCCTTGACTAATGGCCAGATTTGGTGGCATGGTATCTTTGTTCATCTGCCTCATGTGTTGAATTATTTAAAAGACAAAGAAAATCCGCTGCTCTCCATTAATAAATCAAGCCAAGGGAGTATGGGATCTAGAAGTTCCTCTGCCTCCTGATTCAATTTGGGAAGCAGAGAAGATTACAAACTTTATGCTCAGTGGAAGAAAGTAATGTTCCTGAACATTCTCAGGATCATCATTCTTAATTAAGAAGGGGCTAGAAAGGCATCTCCTGTCTCTAGCTAAGCATCCCAGCCACCGGTAAGAGAGAGAGAGAGAGAGAGAGAGAGAGAGAGAGAGATATTTTCCTTTGTTTGGGAGGGGAGTGAAGAAGCTGGCATGCTTTGTCTTTCAGCTTGCTTCAAGAAAACTTGAAAACATCCTGAAAAAAGCAACCTTTGCATGCATGTGCGTGTGATTGTGTGCGTGCAGACTGCCTGAAGGAATCTCATCCATATTCAGTAAACAACTTCCCCATTTTTAATCCCCAACCTTTCCTACGAATAAAATATGTTAATACACAGCCCTCCCTAAAGATGGTCTTGTAAGATCTCTCCATGAAATTCTGTGTAAGATCTCTCCATGCACTCCTGTGGCCCTTCAAGGGCCTTCGTTCTCAACGGAACAAGTTGGAACATTTTCCCCCTTGATGCTACTTGCCTTGAGCCTACCTGAGGAGCCTTGCTTGTGGTTCATATTTCCATTAGCCTGCCTCTCTACTGAGATAGCCTTCCCTTGCTCGATGCGGCAAGACTAATCATTCACAATTTTTCTCAGAAGCATGGGTGTAGCCAGGGGTGGGCAGGGGGGAAACTGCCCCCCTAGATCAAGTAAATAAATAAAAATACTTAACTAAAAGTAGAAATAATCAGAATATTGGAAATGTTTTGACAGATTTATCTGAGCCCTTGGGGTCAAAAGAAAGTAAATTAAAGCAATTGTTGTCATGACATTTCATTCTGAATATGCTAGACAAAGCCAGACCGAGGATGATCACAGGTGGGTATCTTGCCCACGTGAGATAAATCATGGTTACATCAATGCTCAGAAGCTCTTTAAAAGCATGTTAGAAAATCAACAGTTGTTTCAAATTATAAACTTCCATCTTGGACCAGTGCCAGATTAAACCCTGTGGAGGCCCCTAGACAGTCAAAATCAAGGGGCGTGCATCACAAATGATCTCCTAATATATTTTTGATTTTGTTGTTGTTTAGTCGTTTAGTTGTGTCCGACTCTTCGTGACCCCATGGACCAGAGCACGCCAGGGACTTCTGTCTTCCAATCCCTCCCGCAGTTTGGTCAAACTCATGCTGGTAGCTTCGAGAACTCTATCCAACGATCTCATCCTCTGTTGTCCCCTTCTCTATGTGCCCTCCATCTTTCCCAACATCAGGGTCTTTTCCAGGGAGTCTTCTCTTCTCATGAGGTGGCCAAGGTATTGGAGTCTCAGCTTCAGGATCTGTCCTTCCAGTGAGCACTCAGGGCTGGTTTCCTTAAGAATGGATAGGTTTGATCTTCTTGCAGTCCAAGGGACTCTCAAGAGTCTCCTCCAGCACCATAATTCAAAAGCATCCATTCTTCGGCGATCAGCCTTCTTTATGGTCCAGCTTTCACTTCCATACATCACTACTGGGAAAACCATAGCTTTAACTATATGGACCTTGTTGGCAAGGTGATGTCTCTGCTTTTTAAGATGCTGTCTTTTTGATTTTACCAACCAACAATTTTAATAAACCAAATTCAATGTCAAATCAATATTATTTTGATCTGCTACTGTTGGGCCCCTAAAAAGCATGGGGCCCAGAAGCCAGTGCCTATTTGGTAATCCGGCACTCTTATGAGAGCTTGCTCAGAAGTAAATTCCACAGTGTAACTCATTCTCAGTGAAGTGCTCATAGGATTCTGAAGCCAGAATCAAACATAATTGCTAGGGTTAACCACTTGTGCTCTTTATTAAAAGGACAATGCTCTCATGACTGCAGAATGCACATTTTAAGCACAGATAACAGAAAATGAAGAACTAAACTGGCCAATGACTTTGAGGAGGGGAAAAGGAATTGCATTACATAATTTGCCCACGACTCATGAGTGTGAGTCAGCTGCATTGCTCATTAATATACATTAACTAATATTGCTGTGTGAGGTTGTTGCGCTGTAATATAAGACTACTGTGGCCCGTTTGTGAGCATGATTAAGGCAGTGCGCTGAGCAAAGAATTTGCATAATACAAGTGTAAGCATATGGTGTCCCAGAGAAAGGAAAAGTTAATCACTTCTCCTAAATGAGAAAGCAAGTTTGTGTTTATTAGTCAAAGATTATGAAAAATGTGGCTTCTGTTTTGCTGTGTCGGTTTCAGTTTCTGTCAGAAGACATATGCTTCTGTTTGCGAGAGCAAGCATACCAGCACAGTATATTCCTTGAGCCTCCTGTTTCTCTCTTTAGTGATTTTGTATTGAGGATTGAGATTCAGTTGTTTTTTTACAGCAATTCTGAAAAATCTGACAGAGATTTGTATCATTTCTTTTGGCAAGTTTTTCTCTTGTTTACTCTTGTATTTCTTTGTCTCCAACCGAACAGCAGTAATGCCTTTGCATGTAATTGAAGGAGACTACTAAAAGCAGAGTGTTCTCCCTTTTTGCATTAGGATGGGAATCAATAGCTATTAGCTGTTCGTTCATTTGTCTTCCTTTCTGATGGCATCTTTCTCCTCTTCATTTCTCATTTATGTACTCACATCATATGCAGAAATACTGTCTCCAAATGATTGCAAATATGCCTTCTAAGCTGTCCCTCTTTATTGCGCTTTAAACAAGCTTGCTCTGATTTTAGCTCAACATATCCATGCTCTGATTTTAGCTCAACATATACAGTCCAACTGTAGCATAACTCTAGAATAAGAATGGGCAAATCTGTCAATTTCAGTTTTCCTCAATTTCTCTTTTCCTCAGTATTCTCTTTTCCCCTCTCTTCAGTTCTCCACATTTTCATATTCGCTTGCATTATATAAAAAAAGTCCTCACAATAATTCATCAGCATTTAGGTGTGAGCTTTTCTTCTAATGTAGATGGCTTTTGCAAAACAAATTTCTCTAAAATTATGCACTTCTGAGTGATTTTCACTAAGATATGCATTTTTGATGCATACCTTATGCTAGTGTTTGCATTTTGTACACACTACATGACTGAAAAACAGCACTGCAAATTCCATAGAAGTGTGAATTTTGAAGGATGTTTCAGTCCACATGTTATTTCAAAAGTGGGAATTATGCAGGTTTACCTTTAAATGTGAACCGAATCAGATTTCTCTCTAATCTCTCTAATGACTGCCCATAAAATGAGCAAAGGGGAACCTATATATTCAATATATATTGTATCTTTCTTGCTTTTTTTTTACTTTGCCTCATAGAACCCTGTGAGACACTGAGAACTGAGTCCTCTCCCTTGACATAGCTGTTCTTTACATCATCTTGTCATACTAGAGTGTGACAAAGTGATGTTAACCAAGAACTAGTGTATTTAAGTCATGGGTTGGCAAACTAAGGCCCGGGAGCCAGATCCAGCCCAATTGCCTTCTTGATCCGGCCTGTGTGGATCTGATTCTGACCATTTGGGCTGTGCCATCCCCCTCCCTCCCTCCCTCACACACACCGCGGAGGTGCCTCCTCCCTCCCTTCTCCTGGCTTCTCCCTGCCCTGCAGAGGAAGGGGCTGGGCTTTGATTGATCCCAGCAGCAGCAGTGTGATCGCTTGAGTGGCCTCCATTTAAAGCAGCCCCTCTCTGGAGCCCTTCACACAAAGCTCAGCGTCCCTCCGCCGCTGCCGTCGTCCGCCCCCCCCCCAAGGTCTGAGGGACAGTGGACCAGCCCTCTGCTGAAAATTTTTGCTGACCCCTGGTTTAAGTTTAGAAAAATGTTTGATGGTAGCCCTATTTGGGTGTTCAGTGAACTCACATGTAAATGATCATGCAAAGTGGAAAGGGGTGTGATCTTCTGAGCTCTGCTCCCTCACGAGAATCATCTTTATTCTGTTTCCTGGCATTCATGATCAGGAAACAGGATAAAGATGATGCCCTTGAGCGAAGAAGCAGGAACCTCTTCTTTTATGTACTGAAGTTCTCACCCTGGGCCAGCAGGGGGATACTGTAGATCGTTATGCAAATAAGGGTTTGAAAGCGACATTCAATGATTTCGCTCAGTGTTTCAGCTCAGTGATTCAGTTCCGCTCAGAGGGTGGCTGCATCTGGTTGTACTCTGTTGTCCATCCATCCCATCCTCGTCGCCAGTGTTAAGTTGTGGGTGAACATATCAGATGACACAGCAATTCTTCAAACGGCTCTTGTTTATTCACAGGCCAGGACAGAACTGAACTGAAGGGTTCAGTCAGTCTGCTTATATAGAGCTCCAGTACAATGTAACGGTAACAATTTTCTAAAACTATCCAATCACTGAACATCACTTTCAATCCCTTATTTGCATAACTATCTACAGTATCCCCCTGCTGGTGCAGGGTGAGAACTTCAGCACATAACACCCTCTATGTGTAGGGCCCCCCCTGGAGGAGCTCAGGAGGGCAGAGATGGATTGTTCCCATTTGGGCTGATGAAGAAAAAGACGGTGAGGCCAGCAGTAGACAGAACTAATGTCAAGCAGAGTCAACTGATTCTAGTTTTGTTGCCATTCTCTTCCCTGCTGAGTTTTACAACCAGAGTCACCCCAGTCTGGTTGTAAGAAGGCAGGCAAGGAGGGAAGGTTGGCTGAAGGCAGACAGAGGTTGGTAGGGCAGAAACTTCAGAAACTTATGGGGGGAAAGTGATGTTCCAGATTATGTAAGATTTGGCAGAGTTCCCCTTCTCCCCCAGCATGATTGTTTGTATGTAAGTACAGGGTTTTCCCCTGCTGAAACTCACCAGAACTCCGGCACCTCTCAGGTGGGCGCCCTTGTCATTATAAGAGAACAAGGGAGGCGTTCATTGTGAGTTCCGGCACCTCTTTTTCTAGAAAAATAGCAATGGGTGCATTGGGCACCCATATAGGGCTATTGTGAAAATTAGGAAGATGACCCTGTATTGCCTTGTGTGGAGGGAAAGAGGCACAATGTACATCTATTTATCCAGTGCTTTTTTCGGGGGGGGGATGCAGGGGTACGCATACCCCGAAACATTTTGTGAATCTTTGTTCTTTTGCCCATTTACTCTATTTATTTTTCCCAATTTGAACCATAAAATGGTGCTTTTCTTCAGTTAAAATGAGAGTACCCCTAAACATATTTTTTTTAAAAAAGTACTGAATTTATCAGTTGCAGAAACAACCAGAGCAACTTCTATGGGTAACATGACAGTGTGTGAAACTGAAACTTTGTTCTTAAGTGTAGCTTTTGACTCTCCCCAACACCACCGGTATGAATTGCAGCTGCTATATATTTAGTTTACTATCTGCAGGTTGATCATAAAGCATAAGGATCTCTTCATGGGAGCCTGATAAGTTATAATTGATTTGAAGGAAAGTGCCCTATTCTAGAGGGCCCCTCTCATTCTAGAGCCTCACTGTCTCCCGGAGTATAATGGATGCTCCTATTTCCTCACTTCACACTTTCGTTGAACATAATGGATGTCCCTTATTTCAGACACTACTAGTCCAAAGTGCCCTTATTTTTCATATTTTGCTCTGGTAGTGGCAACTGTGGAAAGCACGTACAGCCATGAACTGAGCACAATGGTACCATTTAGCATCTTTCAATTCTGCTGTTAGTTGTATGAGGACAAGTCAACCATATTTTCCCTGCTTTATTCCTTGACCTGTTCTTTCCACGCAATGTAGTAGACTGCACGGAACTTTTGGTGATAATTACATACCTAAAGTTAAGATATTTTTTAAAAGCCACAAAATTCAGCTAACTTATTAACTCTCTGAAATGTTGGAAACTTATATTTTCCTTACATTTTCTTTCCTTTCCATTTTTTTTAAAAATGGCCAATATTATAAAATCTGAGGATTGCTTTGGATTCAGAAGTATTAATACTACTGCAAGATTAAGAATACTGAATCATTATATTCCAGTGCAGCATGGTGGCTAGAATGCTGGGCTGACAAAATAATCCAAACTATAAGAACTTGATGGAATTTATGCTGGGGTCTAAACTATGCAGGTTTAAAAAATTACCCATATTTCACACTTCCTTCAGGAACGCGGCTACTGTTGGCTGAGCTAAATTTGAGCCAGCACAGGGAAAACAAGCCTTTAAAATTAGAGTTTGACTTATTAAATTATCTTCTTCTTCTTCTTCTTCTTCTTCTTCTTCTTCTTCTTCTTCTTTGTAACTTCTGCTGCTTTGATAGGCCATCTGACTAAGCTAAATGGAGTTTGAAATATGGGTAAGTCTCTTCCAGTTTTGTCACACCACTCCCCACCCCCACTATTCTGATAGAATGCCCTATTTTGGGACTTACTCTTGTCTTGCCTTAGTCAACTTCAGATAAGCCCTGGTTAAGGTGGGATGAAGAACTTACACTGGAATATATCCAGACAAGCCAGGATGAAAGGCTTGAGCCAACTCATCCAGCGATCATCTACCTATTTCAAACTTCACTCATCCTAGCTGATCTAGGTTGTGGATTGCTCCTTTAGAACGTTTGGTTTGGAGCAGTGGTTCCCAACCTTTTTTTTGGCCATGCCCCACCTAAGCATCTCTAAAATCCTGACCCCCCCCCCTTATTATTCAAAAAGTGAACTCCTGTTCACTTGGAGAAAGCCTAAAAGGACCAAGCCTAAAATTTGGTGTAACTCATTCTCGAATTGCCCCCCCTGTGGGGCATGTGCCCCACATTGGGAACCACGGGTTTAGAGCCTTGCTTAGCTGCAAAGCCAGTGATTATCTCTCAACCTATCCCACCAATTCATGCAATATTACATGGTGATGTACAATATATTCAATAAAAGGTAAAACACCTTAAAATATTACAGAATGATTAAAATGACATGTCTGCTCAGTTTTTGCTGGGAGAGTGTTTCACAAAGTGGGACCAAGGACTCAAAATGGCTGACTTCATTTCCTCTGCTCCTTGTTCTACTAAATGCATAGGTGTGAAAATTGGGTGAGAACACTTGGTTGCACAAGAAAATGGGCACACATGCTTTGGCACATAGTAGAAGAGGATACGATTGTGTACATGTCCAAGGTTTTATCTAACATTCCCTTTTCAGCATCTCAGAACATGAACTACCTTGTGTTGGTGAGAAGAAGCATAAACAACAATTGATGGCGTCCCGTTATGACGTTCAAGGAACCTTATATTTTATGCAGACAACACAACATCCTTATACAGTGGTGCCCCGCAAGACGAACTCCTCGCAAGACGGAAAACCCGCTAGACGAAAGGGTTTTCCGTTTTGGAGGCGCTTCGCAAAACGAATTTCCCTATGGGCTTGTTTCGCAAGACGAAAATGTCTTGCGAGTTCCTGCGGGTCCCCCCCCTTTCCCCCCTTTTCCTAAGCCCTAAGCCGCTTATCAGCTGATCCACTGATAAACTGCTTATCAGCTGATCCGCTAAAAGCCGCTAAACCGCTAATAGTGCTAATCCGCTAAACTGTCAATGGGCTTGCTTCGCAAGACGAAAAAACCGCTATACGAAGAGCCTCACGGAACGGATTAATTTCATCTTGCGAGGCACCACTGTACAATTTACAGAACAATGTTCATGGGACGCAGGTGGCACTGTGGTCTAAACCACTGAGCCTCTTGGGCTTGCCATTCAGAAGGTTGATGTTCCGAATCCCCATGATGGGATGAGCTCCCATTGCTCTGTCCGAGACCCTGCCAACCTAGCAGCTTGAAGGCATGCCAGTGCAAGTAGATAAAAAGGTACTCCTGCAGTGGAAAGGTAAATGGCGTTTCCATGCACTCTGCTTTCCATCACAGTGTTCTGTTGCACCAGAAGTGGTTTAGTCACGCTGTCCACATGACTTGGTAAGCTGTCTATGGACAAACGCCAGCTCCCTCCGTTTGAAAGAGAAATGAGAGCTGCAATCCCATAGTTACCTTTGTCTGGACTTAACCATCCAGGGGTCCTTAACCTACAATGTTCTACTTGGGAACTTAATACACTCAACAGAAGAAGAAGAAACCGTCTATGAGCATTAAAAAAAACCCTAAACATTTTAAAATCTTATTTTTGCATGGGAGAGTTGTCAAAGATGATGCTGATAGCGTTTCTATATGATTCTATGCAATGACTCAAAGATCTTAATTATTGCTTCTATTTTTCTTTTGTAGAATTCCCTTGGTGGAGAGAAGATGAAGAGAAGATTCATCAGGAGACATTCATAAAAGCTCATAGTGCCTGCCAAGGACCTTTTGCTGAACCCAAAAAACAACAAAAGATTAAGCATCAAGTTAGGAGCACTCATTATATCAAAATAACAAATACAAACAAGAAGTATACTGCTAAATAAGCAGTTTCAGAAATGTAAATGATCTTGGCTTTACTTATAATAAAACTTTTTTAAAAAGAAAAAATGTTTGATGGAAATATTGTGAATGTATAATGATGTTAGGTGGCAGCAAAGCTATATCTCTAACCTAGATAAGGGACTGAAGGTCTCTCATGAGATATTTTACTCATTTTATCAAAACTCATTTTGCTTCTCTCAAAATCTGTCAGTTGTTTCATCATCTCAGAAAGTACCTTCACCTTAAATTTTCCTTTTAGAAATGTGACTGTCAACTCTTGATTGACAGATTCCTACAATTGGGAATATGTTTGCACTCAAGGTCTAATTCATTGAAGCCCACAGCATCTCTTCCTTTGCTAGTTTATGGCTGTATCTCAATGGTCCACCTACCCAAACTATGGTTTGGTCCATGTATCTAAAGTGACATACAGACTCACCTGAGTTGTTCTGACATACTTGTTCTGACATTCTTTAGAACATATTCTGACACCCTTTGGACATAGCTTTTGATCCGATAATCTGTGTCTCCATAATTTGCTGTGAATTAAGGTATACCTAATCAACACTACCAAATTTTGATTTTGCTGTTGTTGCTTTTAAGAAGGAGAGAGAAGAGCTCTATGCACATGCTACTTATGTGTGAGGAATAAGCATGGGCAAACCACATTAAGTAAAATTGGTTTAATTCACAAAAATTTAGAAAATGCCTATGTGTATTAATGAAGGTATAACATGGAGAATGGCTAAATGTGTATTGCTAACATTGGGGTTTCCCCACAGATTTGTAAAGTGGTTTCTGAGCTCCTTAATGGGCTGATAATTAACTAATGGTTGTTTTCTGCTAATTTTAAACTGAATGTAACCTTTAATCGGGTAACAAAGGTACTGAGTTGCAAATCACCATATTGAAAGGGTGGTGGCTTTAGTCATTGTCTGAACAAAAATATGTGATAATAGCTCTCCAAAAAGCTGGATTCCCTTAGACAGACAGACTGTAGTAGGGGGGGAGACAGTGTTTCAATATTTGGGGGGGGGGTTGGAATTTTTGTTTCTAAGAAGATGCTAAGCATGTGCTGGACATTGAACAAGATCTTATGGATATAAGATGTGCTATATCAATCACTGCACAGACACTGTCACAGTAAATAAATCCATCCGGTTTTACCCCAATCAGAAACCCTGGATGAATAGAGAGGTCCAGTGCCTGTTGCGGGAAAGGAACAGGGCTTTTAGGTCGGGCGAGGTGCAGCTTTACAGTGTGGCAAGAGCAAACTTGAAGAGGGGTATTCGACGGGCAAAACTGGTCTATAGGCAGAGGATTGAGGATAATTTAAGGAGTAACAACACAAGACAGATGTGGCAGGGGATTCAGCATATTACCAACTACAAACCTAACCTTGGTGCTGTCGACGGTGACCCTTTGCTGGCGGAGGAGCTTAACTTCTTCTTTGCTCGCTTCGAGAAGGAGCCACCTGAGACGCCGGTATTACAGCCACCAGCCCATAGGGGCCCCTCATTCACTGTAGAGGAGCATGAGGTGAGACAGGTATTGAGGATGGTGAATCCGAGGAAGGCTGCTGGACCTGATGGCATCACGGGAAAGGTGTTGAAGGGCTGTGCGGATCAGCTGGCGAGGGTCTTTACTAAGATCTTCAACAAGTCCTTACACCAGTCTATTGTCCCACCCTGCCTGAAGTCGTCAACTATTGTTCCTCTGCCTAAAAAATCCACAATCAGTAGTCTGAACGACTACAGACCAGTTGCACTGACTCCAATCATCATGAAGTGTTTTGAGAAACTGGTGCGCCGTCACATTATTTCCTGTCTTCCATCAACTTTTGACAACTACCAGTTTGCATACAGGGCAAATAGATCCACGGAAGACGCTATCACTACCACTCTCCATGCTGCTCTGTTCCATCTGGAGCAGCCGGGGAGTTATGTGAGGCTGCTGTTTGTGGATTTTAGCTCTGCTTTTAACACTATCCTCCCCCATAGACTGGTGTCCAAGCTAGAGGCGATTGGACTCTCCAACTCCACCTGTCTCTGGGTTTTGGACTTTTTGTCAGAACGTTCTCAGAGGGTTAGAGTAGGGTCACATATGTCCACAGCCCTTAGCCTTAACACCGGCTCACCACAGGGTTGTGTGTTGAGTCCCCTGCTCTATACTCTCTATACGTATGATTGTACAGCCATTTATTCCAGCAACAAAATCATCAAGTTTGCTGATGACACTACGGTGGTGGGGCTCATTTCAGGAGGGGATGAGTCCGCCTATCGGGACGAGGTGGAGCGGCTTTGTGCTTGGTGTGGAGAGAACAATCTGGCTCTTAATACGACTAAGACCAAGGAATTGGTGGTGGATTACAGGGAAAAAAAGGCGGACATTCAGCCCTTGTATATCAACGGGGAACGGGTGGAGAGGGTGGCGGAATTCAGGTTTTTGGGAGTGACTATCGATCAGGGCATGACTTGGAGCGCAAATACCACTGCTCTGGTGAAGAAGGCCCAGCAGAGAATTTATTTCCTCAGACTTTTAAAGAAGAACAATCTGAGTGAGAGACTGCTGGTGTCCTTCTACCGAGGCTCCATAGAGAGCATTCTCACATACTGTATTTGTGCCTGGTTCTCCAGCTGTACAGCTAGGAAGAGGAAGGTGCTCCAGAAGGTCATAACCACAGCCCAAAGGATTATTGGTCATCCCCTCCCATCTTTGGAAGAACTGTACGGTTCCCGTTGTCTTAGGAAAGCAAACAATATCCTGCAGGATGCATCTCACCCGGGACACAGTCTGTTTGTACTACTGCCTTCTGGCAGGAGATACAGAAACATCAAGTCAAGGACAAATAGACTGAAAAATAGTTTCTATCCAAGAGCTGTGGCCTTCTTAAATGCAGTAACTCGATAGTGTGACCTGGGAGTTTGATGGGTGTGGGTGTGGGTGTGGCTGGAATGTGGTTTGTTTGGTTGTTGTTGTTGTGTTGCTTTTGTTGTTTTTAAGGGATGGCATCCAATTTCGTTGCACTTGTGCAATGTTGCACTTGTGTAATGACAATAAAGAATCTATCTATCTATCTATCTATCTATCTATATTTGGATGTATCTTTGATGTTTTAATTTTGTTTGGAAGAAAGTTCTGCAAGCAAATTTTGAATAATATTTTAATAGGTATGGGCAATGCTTCATTCCAAAACGAACAGTTTTTATGCATTCAGTCACTTCAAACTGTGGAATATTAATATCTGAGGTAAATGAATGTGGGGCCTCACTCTTAGCCCCACAAGGCGTATTAAGTCTTCTTTCTTTAACAATGAACCATTGTGTGTGGTTGTAGGAGCCAGTATTGTGTAGTGGTTAAGAGCAGTGGACAACGTGCATAAAAAGTAAGAAAATACTATAATAAGAAACTAGGGGAAATGCAGTGAAACATTATGATAGCATTCATCCTCTGTGCTAAGTCCCTGTGGTTAAGAGTGGTGGACTCTGGTGAACCGGGTTCGATTCCCCGCTCCTCCACATGCAGCTGCTGGGTGACCTTGGGCCAGTCACAATTCTCTGAAGTCTCTCAGCCTCACTCACCTCACAGAGTGTTTGTTGTGGGGGAGGAAGGGAAAGGAGATTGTGAGCTGCTTTGAGACTCCTTAAGGGGCGTGAAAGGTGGGATATCAAGTCCAAACTCCTCCCCTCCTCCTCCTCCTCCTCCTCCTCCTCTTCTTCTTCTTCTTCTTCTTCTTCTTCTTCTTCTTCTTCTTCTTCTTCTCTCTATAGAAATCTGACCATAGTTATGTGCAATACTTTTTGTGTTGGGCTGTTTATACAGACAACTGCACAGAGTGAAATATGTTAAAGAAAGAAGAAACCTACACATGAGTAACATGTAGATTATCTGCTAGAATGTACAAGGTAACAGGAAATATACTTACTACTGAGTAAAAATGCATAGCATTGGAGTACTAAGTCCCACTGTGCTCAATGGGGCTTGTTCCCTAGGAAGTGTGTATAGTATTTCAGTCGAAAGGTAGTTCCTATGGTGCAGATTGGGCTTTGAGGTGAGCCTGAAAATCTGGAGATGCAGGATTCCTATGGGCTACCAGATGCTAGTAAACAATGCCAGAGAAGTGCCATCACATTCATGCTCTGCTTATGAGCTTCCAGAGACCTCTGACTGGCTGCTATTTGAGCTTGGAAGCAAAGCTTGCTACATGGCTTTTGAATGCTCCAGCAACATAACTTTCACACCGTCATATTCTTAGAGCATTATTTTTGTTCTGCTGCAAATGCGGCAAATGATCTTTTCCTTTAGATTGACGGCCTTTGATGGTTAAAGATGATGCTTTCCTCCCCCGCACTTGTTCTCCTTTTCTCCTGCTCTTTGTTCTTCCTTTTATGTCCATCCATGACAATGTTTTAAATGTCTCGATGCTTTTTAAAGAATGACTGTAAGGTCTGCACATGTGGGCACACTGCTGTTACACAAAAGGAAAGGGGAGAAAATCCTTTTTGTATGTTATTTGCTTTGAATGTCAGTCTAAACGTATTTATTATACTGTGGGGCAGGGATAGAAATATTTCTCTTTTGTTGGATCGCCATATATGAGACAGAAAGGGAGACTGATTATTATTTATAAGAATGCTTTTGGAAGAAACCCTCAATGGAAATTGTTAATTTCTTTATTTAGCAAGATGTATTTATTGCTTAATCAGTAATCATAATTATAATCTCTTAGCAGTTTATATAATATTGATATAAATATTCATTAAATATAGCAATAAAACAGTCTTTTAAAAAGTGAACATAATAAAACTATCAAAATGTAGACTGAAATCAACAGATTTTGAAAACAAATGTACACAATAAATTACATGTCTGGGTAGGTATTCCTAATTATTTAACATCTTTCCTTACTTTCAGTTTTTGGATAACTTAATTCCTTTCAGCCCTCATCAAGTTTCAGCCCTCATCAACATCTTGAATCTTGATCCACCCATCCCAAACAATTAATCTTTCAGGGTGAAATCCAGCAGCAAGATCCACCAGGATGAACACCTTAGGCTGCAGTGGATCTCTGGTTTAGCTGGCTGATTCCTGACTTTTTTTGAGACCTACACTGCCCTTAGCTCAGCCAGCTTCCTGTTTGAGGCTAGCTGAGCTGGGAATCAGGCAGTTGAACCAGAAACCTGCTGTATCCCAAGATTATCATCTCAATGGGAGCCTCAGGATTCCCATTTAAATACACAGTTAAACACAGTTGATCTCCACAGTTGAACACAGTTGATCTGGTGTAACTTTACACCGGATTTATTCAGACTGTTTTGCTTTACACCAGTTTTTGTGTGCACAGGATTGCTCCTGGTGCCATGTGTAATTGTGCTGCTGTAAAAATGTGCAGGACGTGGGTGGTGCTGTGGTCTAAACCACCAAGCCTCTTGAGCTTGCTAATTACAAGGGGTGAGCTAATTACAAGGGGTGAGCTCCTATCACTTTGTCCCAGCTCCTGCCAACCTAGAAGTTCAAAAGTGTACCAGCGCATGTAAACAAATAGTTACTGCTGTAGCAGGAAGGTAAACGGTGTTTCCATGTGCTCTGGTTTCCATCACGGTGTCCCATTGGGTCAGAAGTGGTTTAGTCATGCTGGCCACATCACTCAGAAAGCTGCCTGTGGACAAACGCCAGCTCGTTTGGCCTGAAAGCGGAGATGAGTGCCGCACCCCATAGTCAAATTCAACTGGACTTAACCGTTTGGGGCGGTTTTTTGCCTTGCCTTTACCTTTTTACATAGAGACCACTTGCTTTACCCCCCCCCCAAAAAAAAATCCCCAACCACCTCATCTCTATGTATAGATAAGTCTAAGTTTAGATGAGTTGTAACAAAATGTTCCCGGAACATTAAAAAATGAAATACCTAGGGCAATTTATCACAGGGCGTATAGGGCTAGATCTACCCTGCAGTTTTCCTGAGGTAAATTTCACATGAAACACTCCCTGGGTTCAGTCATAGTTCAGTATCTCCTTATACCAGGCAAGGAACACTTTCAGGATTGCTTTGTCCCAGGGAATAGCCTAAGTGTTATTTAAATGCCTCAAGGCAGATTTGGAGTTACAATGAGACAGCCGCGGGTTAACTTGGGCTGCGTATATGACTAAGTTATAAATGTTTTTGAGTCATTACTAATGATGACTGGTGTGCACGTGGACTGTCACAGGCATGAATACCATAATAAAATGGCTACTACATATATAAACACATCGTGTGTGTAAGAGGAAATATACTTTTCAGGTGTTCAAAGTGCTTGAAGAGAGCGGGGTCATGTGCCTCACTTCCAGCATCCAACGATTCCTTCATGCATGGAATGGGAAGATTTGAGGGGGAATTCTAACCATGTCCAGTCAAATCTGCTTGGAATCCTTCCCACAATCAGGAAACTTGTAACATCTCCCTGCAGACACTCACACTCAGCTTGTGAAGGCAGGAAGTGGATTGGTCAGGCCAGCATCCCATGCACACATAGAAGGGCCCCCTATATGGTTAGAGCCCTCATGCATTCCCCCATAATAATCATGTTGTTGTTGTTTAGTCATTTAGTCATGTCCGACTCTTTGTGACCCCATGGACCAGAGCACGCCAGGCACTCCTGTTTTCCACTGACTCCCACAGTTTGGTCAAACTCATGCTGGTAGCTTGGAGAACACTGTCCAGCTATCTCGTCCTCTGTCGTCCCCTTCTCCTTGTGCCCTCCATCTTTCCCAACATCAGGGTCTTTTCCAGGGAGTCTTCTCTTCTCATGAGGTGGCCAGAGTATTGGAGCCTCAGCTTCAGGATCTGTCCTTCCAGTGAGCACTCAGGGCTGATTTCCTTCAGAATGGGTAGGTTTGATCTTCATGCAGTCCATGGGACTCGCAAGCCTCTCCTCCAGCACCATAATTCATTTTTTTAAATATATTTTTTATTAACAGGCCAATCAAATCACATTAGTTCCAAATCACATTAGTTCCAAATTATACAGCCAAATTTTTAAATTTTTGTTGGGGGTACCCATACTTCAAGCTCCAAAAAGGTGTCCAAACATCACACATATTGCTGCTTTAATTAGACAATTCTATCCAGTTCTGTCCAGATAGTCTCTTTGTTACTTTCCTCATCTTCTTGTTGTTATCATATATTCTTTTCTTTGCGATCTCTGATAATCTTCACAAGCGGGTGAAAACAAACATCCTCTGTGTGGGTTTTACACTCTGCAAAAATCATATCACATAAGGACAGCCGAAATTTCCACACCTCCGTAAAGAGACTTTCCCTCGGTCTGTCCGTTGATTTTCCCAGGCTTGCCAGACATATGTCAGAGGGCTCTGCCAAGGTCTAGATCGCATTCCTATAAGTATTCACATTCCAATGACCCTGGTCCTCCTCCCCCATCCTTCTTAGGTGTAGTGGTTAAGAGCGGTAGTCTCGTAATCCTGGGTAACCGGGTTCGCGTCTCCGCTCCTCCACATGCAGCTGCTGGGTGACCTTGGGCCAGTCACACTTCCTTGAAGTCTCTCAGCCCCACTCACCTCACAGAGTGTTTGTTGTGGGGGAGGAAGGGAAAGGAGAATGTTAGCCGCTTTGAGACTCCTTAAAGGGAGTGAAAGGCGGGATATCAAATCCAAACTCTTCTTCTTCTTCTTCTTAGGCAAGCCTGTCTTGGTGAGGCGCCATTTGAAACTGCGTCATAAAACTTTCCTCTGTTCTCCTCCATTCTCCGATATTTACCAATCCTCTCTTTGATCGATAATTCACTCCACACAGTTCCTGAATTCCTGCTTGTGATTAATAAATTGCAACGATTCTTCTTTCTGGGGTGGAGGGTTATTAATACTCACATAAGGCAAAGAAAAAGAAAAGTTTTTTCCTGCACCCCCCTTTCCATTTTGCACCAAACATACCAGTCTTTTAATGGTGATTCATCACTTGATTTATTTGTCCCGCCCGTCACTCCACTCCCAGAGATCCATTAATCAGCAGTCTTAACTCCCAATCTTCGCTTGATGTATGTGCTTTAGCTTCTTTCCAGTTATATATTTCCAATTATATGTTTCAAGCTAAAGCAGCCAGTGCACTGATTGGAGACAGCGTCCTGGAAGAGCCGACTTCACACAAGGGCTTGTGCCAAGTGTCCGCACCCCCTTATTTCGAATCTCGGGGTGAATTATGGACACAACTGGCAAGGCAGTCCCCCCCCATCCCCTTGAGGGGGGGGGGGCAGGAAGACTGCATACTTCCCATAGCAGCCTCTTAATTACCTTGTGTGGGTCGGAGAGATGTTATTGTCGGCCATCTTCCAATGCGCCCCCTGGTGGCCCCAGTGCTCCAACACCATAATTCAAAAGCATCAATTCTTCGGCGATCAGCCTTCTTTATGGTCCAGCTCTCACTTCCATACATCACTACTGGGAAAACCATAGCTTTTACTATACGGACCATAAAAGTTTATTTATATCCCGCCCTCCCCAGCCAAAGCCGGGCCCAGAACGGCTAACAACAGTAAAAAAATACAACATTCTAAAATCATTTCATTATAAAATTAATTCAAATCAGATTAATGGCAACCATTGGGCTGGTTCTGTGAGGATTGCCAAAGGAGGGAGTCAGGCTGTGCCCTGGCCACAGTGAAGAAAGGCCATATGCCTGAAGAAAGCTGTAAGTTTTAGTAATGCAGCGGGTCATGTGGCCAGCATGACAAAACTGCTTCTGGCACAACAGAACACTGTGACGGAAAGCAGAGAGCACGGAAACACCATTTACCTTCCTGCCACAGCCATACCTATTTATCTACTTGCACTGGCGTGCTTTTGAACTGCTAGGCTGGCAGAAACTGGAACAGAGCAACAGGAGCTCACCCTGTCACAGGGATTCGAACCGCTGACCTTCCGATTAGCAAGCCCAAGAGGCTCAGTGGTTTAGACCACAGCGCCACCCACATCCCTTTTACTTATAGGTCTGTTTGGATTATTTCATATTTTGTAAGGTGCTGAGCCTGTTCTGGACAGCACAAGATATTGCATGTATATTTTTGATGTTTTAATTCTGTTTTGAAAAAGGTTCTGCTAGTAAAAGTTTAAATAATATTTCCGTGGGTCTAGACAATGTTTCCTTTCCAAAGGAGGCAGCTATTATGCTTCTAGTCACTTCAAACCACACAATATTTAATATCTGCAAAAGTGCAGTGTGGGAAGAAACAGGGGGGCAGTGTCCCACTCTTGGCTGACCTCAGAAAGTGTGGTTGGTCCAGAACAAGGGGAAATGGAGGGGCACCTATCACAAGAAAACAAATGAGAAACAAACCGATACTTAAAATATATATGAAATACATAAAAAAGCCCAATGTCTGTTGGTGAAGATCTGCTTATGGGGAACTGACTGAACAATTGCCTCATACGGCTTCAGAGTGCATCATGGCTGCGAGGAGTTCTGACTGCAGAAGAGAAAATGAAGACTTGTTATCATTCCAGCCACAGCAGTTTTGAGGATAAGCACGGCGCTAAATGGGAGAGATGCCCACAAGATAAATTAGGATGCAAATATCATACGTTACTACACCATTAATTTAACAAGAAATGTGCCCAGAACATAAATTAAGAGCGTTAATGCTTTTTTTTTTTTAATGGTCTGCACTCAGAGAGAAAAGTTTTGATGCATTTCATTGTCCGTTACCAGCCAAAGCAGATCTGAAATATCAATAGTTTGTTATTCTGATATAGATCTTACCACTGTAGTTGTTTCTAAAATAGTGCTGCCTATCAGAAATGCACAATGAGTCAGAAAGCCTAATGGCGTCAGATATTTGCTGAGTACTCCTACTGCAAACTAGCTAACTTCACAGTACTTAATTATATTCAAATGATATATTGTCACTTACTAATGCTCTTGAACAACAGTGCTCCCTGCAAGTCAATGTACTGTGTGCTGCAAAGGAAAAGGTTTGGAAGTTCAACAGCAGTGATTTATATTGTGAAGGGTTTGGGGTTTTTTTTAACTGGGGCACATGGGTCAGACCACTGATTGCCCTGGCAGATGCATTCTGAGTCCCAGAACAGTGAGAAATGACCAGACAGGACACTGGGTGTTAGAATGAAATCAGGCCAAATATAGCAGGATACAAGTTGGCATGGCAGCAGGGCTAGGTTCAGTCCCCCGAAATCTCATCCTGTTGGTGGAATGAGATCCACTGGGGTTGAACCATGACAAACCCATTGCATGGGAGTTGTCCAGTGCTGAACCCTGTTGTGTTGCAAGCCAGGCTGGCAAGGTTTAACTGGGTGACTGCAGTGAAATGCATCCTTTTTTGTGTTATTTTGACTGATATATGCATTTATGTTGGGAAACTGTGTACCTGCAGCTACTCACACAGAGTCAATTAAGGTTTGGCAGACAGCCAGAAGGCAATCTGAAGGAGTAAGTCTGCCTAGTGATAACAGAGACATGGAGACTGTTCCCTGATTGGTCAAGCTCTCTCAAAGGAGTGATAATTAATGGCCTACTAACTGGAATGTGTTAGTTCAAGAGTTCAGAGGTTCAGAGTTCTGTGTGTCAGTGTAGGAGTTGAGAGTCCTATCAGAGAGAGCTAGCATAAGATCAGTGTTCTGTTCCTGTAAATAGTCCACTGTATATAATAAACACCTAATTACACATTCCTGGTTCCTGCTTCGTCTATCCTGTTTGCAGCCAAATCGCCAATTGCCTCCGTGGATTCTGCGTGTACTCTGCTAGGTCTGGCTAAGGTCCTGCAACAAGTCAGACTGTTGTGAAACACCAAATAGGTTTTGCCAATAATTTATATGTAGACTTTGCCCTGGTATCTGCAATCCTGTAAACATTACTTGGCTTGAGGGAGAAGATTGGTTCAAGATGGTGATGGAGTAACATCTCCAGGCAGAGTCTCCTCCGTAATTAGTGTTCCCCCTTCTTTCTTCTATTTACTTGGCTTGAGCACTGCATTGCAATGTTCAGAGAAGTGTGAATGTCAAAGAATGGCTGGGTTTTGGTTCACATCTTGTTTCGCAAAGTGCAAATTAGGTACGCCCAGCTTTAAATGCAAACTGATTCAAGTTTATCCCCCATCCCTAACTGAGAAATGGCATTTAAAAAAAAATATCTGAATAACAAATTTAATTATTTGACACAAAGATTTTATACAATTATATGCAGCATATCAGTAGGGGATGAGCTCACCCTTTCCTCAGTGGAACCCAATCCCAAAGTTGTGATGATTAAACAAGGCTTGAAATAAAGTAAGGCCTCAGTGGAGGTGTGCTTCCATTTAATACGACATATCTTTTTCTAGAGTTAGTCATGTTGTGGTCTGCTTAAACATAGTTCCTTTGGACACCTTGGTCTTCCTTTTCTCTATGAATACGTCATGGTGAAAAGACAGCGGTAGAAAACCCATTGATACAAAAACTGGAGAAATGTCACAGGCAGCTCTTGTTGACATCATGGTCAAACAAAACCATGCACTCCCTTACATCTGGAGTCTTGAATCCAGATTTGAGCATATTTTTCTCTCCCTGTGGGGGGAAAAAAGCCTACATTGGGTTATTGGTGCTGGTTGAGTTCACATGCTCACAATGGTTCAGGACATACTCTTAGCTTTCCATCCTTCTCCTTTGACCATTAAGATACTTGTTGCTACCATCAAAGTTGCAGCTAGTGGGTGAGCTGCATCCCTTTGTCCCATCAAAGGATTTGTGCATCTAGCTGCACATCATCATCTTGACTGTTGAAAGCATATGCGCTGCTCCCATGTTATGGTTTCTCCCCTAAGACAACTGGTTAATGCTGCTGTGTCACACTCTATTAACCAAGCAAGGGTTGAGTTGTGAATCTGTTTGCAAGGGATGATAAAATTCCTTCCTGGGCTAGGTCCTATGGGGTGGGGAGAGAGAGCACAAATGTGTTTGGAGGAGACATTTAATCACTGCAAGCTCAGGCTTCAGAACACTTTTTGTACAGCAAAGGACTGATGAGGCATGGCAACAAATGTCATTGGTGTTCTATTGCCAGGAGATTAATTTGGAAAGAACCAGGGGCAGAGTCAATTCAATTGAACTTTGGTCATGTTGGTTGGAGAGTCAATGTCTATGGTATAATGTCTCATTTCATGTAGCCATGGCTGAATTTGCTGCACTGTTAAACAACTGTTTGGCCCCAAGTCTTTTGGCTCAGTTTTTATTCTAATAGTTATGTTAAAATTATAAGTTTTATTTTGCTCCAGTTGTTATGAAGATACACGACTTATTCCGTTTAGAAATTCTGGTGTGGTGGAAACTAAAATTAATGTAAATATTATTTACATTATTTAGTATTTGTTACTAAAGTAACAAATTTGTTCCTAAGTAACTCATTCTGTCCATACACAGATTTGAGCTTGAACAACAAAACTTTCCCCCACTTCTCTCCCTGTTCTGTTTTGTTTCTCTTAACTCTCCAGAGTTGAGGTGACTGTGGAGTGAACAATGGAGGGAACATGAGGGGGGAGGAAATTTCATTGAGCAAGCATAAATCCTTGTGTTGGTGAAATGTGTTAGTTGGACAAACAGAATGATGCTAGCATGGGCTGGAGCAATGCCACAGGCTCCTCCCACACGGCCAAGAGTTCTTCATGTTGTCTGAGTGGCAGAGGAGTAAGTCACCCTAAAGTTGTGCCCACATTAAAAGGCAATTGAAGATTATAGGGTTTAGGTTTTGAGGAAACCTACTTTTCCAGCAAGAAAATCACATTTCTGAGTGGGAAGGACAGTGTAGTGCTAGTCAGTAAAGACAATGCACTGACTCAGTAATAAGGCAGCTTCCTACTTATCCCCTACATCTCTGATTCTTACAAACATTGTATGTTGAAGGTGCTAACATTGTGAATGACTTCACTGCAAGATGAGACATGAGAAATTTCCATGATCCTCCTGCATCAATATGTGCTAGGAGCTCATGGTATCACTCGACAAGCAGACTGAACTTATATACCAGGTGAAAGAAAGGAAGGAAGCAAACCCTCTTGTGCCTAGCAAGCAGGAATGGCAGGACCATGTGTCCTGGTTTGTCCACCAACCTGTTGCAGGTTAATGACTCACAGAAGATGGCTATCATTGACTGTGAGCTGACAACACTCAAAATTGATGTTGCCGAGCTACAGGAGACCTCACTTCAAATGGCTGCCTCCAAGAGATTAACTACGCCTTTATCTGACAAGGCGTGCAGCCAGAAGAAGGTACTTCATATAGGTTTCATGTGTCACATTCAAGCATTGCACTTAACTATGTATGCTGATGAAAGCAACTTCCCAATTAACCTCTTCCTCCATGCTTGTATTTCCATTACATTATGAAAATCTGCCTAAGACTTGCCTGCTTGATTTACATCTTTGCACAGTGCCTGCAAGACCGAGTTGTTCCACCAGGCCTTTGGTCAGGGCTTAGCCTGACTCCCGTTCTCTTTTTGTATATGAACTAGTATGAAAGAGGTCTCCCAGCATTCTCACAGGCCCATAAAAACAACATAAACAGTTGGCCTGATGAACATTTACTGTTCCCAACCTTAATCCTGCGGAAAGCCATCTAATTAGATTTTAATTTGACCCTGACTTGTTTTTAGGAGGTAATTTAATTATTGATTGATTTTATACTAATGTTATATATTTGATGTTAGACACCCTGAGCCCGGTTTTGGCTGGGGAGGGTGGGATAAAAGTTGTTGTTGTTGTTGTTGTTGTTGTTGTTGTTGTTGTTATTATTATTATTATTATTCACAATGACTTCTGTCTCTTGAAGCTGGCATTTGCCTCCACAGATATACAAGGTTCCTTGCTGCAGACATTCATTTAAATCATATGAGTAGTCATGCAGCCCCAGAGGTAGGGCTAAACACACATCCCAACAGTCCAACTGTCTCACAGAGAAATCCCAACAGTCTCACAGTGAAGTTTCAAATCACATTCAACAGAACATACTTAGAAAGCTTTTGCAGACTTTTGCACCATGTTTCCAAATGCCTAAAAAGGAGTCTATGTGCTTGGGGACATTGAGGGTAAGTCTTGAGGCACACCCCTGACTTGGACCCTTGATTTTAACCCTCAAGTGTACAAATCAAATACCTTAAGGTAGCTACAATAATGCATATTTCAATAGATATGAATGCATGTGACTTCCACCCTAGAATAATTCAAGCTCTTTTTTGCTATGTATATGTGAACTCATGTACACTCATGATCACATACTGTGATCTCATTGGCAAAACACAAGTGCAATTTAACACCTGCATGTTGCCTTCCCTTCTTTATAATGTTTGATGGTTTGAAGAAAACCGTGGCTTTTTATGTCCTGAATGGAAGCATCCTGTACAATTTGATCTGAACTCAAATGCGTGGCTAAAAGCCAAAGTGACACATGGGACCCTAGACAGAATGTGGAACATGAAAAGGACATTTAAAATGTTATTAGCTTCTGAAAACAGCTTCAGAGAAGTAAAATAACATGTGTCTGAAGCTTGCAACCTCTAATGTGTTTGCTTATTGAGTGCTTAAGATATTCATTGTCATATTGCTCTAAGTTCTTTGAAGTGAAATAGTTCTCTGGAGTCTGAATAATCTCAACAAATCACTATGCATAATTCAGAGGTATCTTTTCATGCTTATCTCATCTCAAATTAAATAAAGCAAAGAGATTTTCCTGTGGCAGATTTGCTATTTCCCTCTATCCATACATTTCAGCAAAACAGTTAAAAATTGACAGGTCATTACTTGGTTGTACTTGCTTTCGGGAAAGATTTTCTTTACATTTGTAAGTTAATGTCTTGTCTCCACCACAGTGTTAGGCAGGCTGCAGTGTCGCTTGTGACAATTTTATCAGTATTAATGTCATAAAGCACAAAGCAAAGGCTTTATTCTTTTCACAAAGGTAATGGAAATAGTATCCTACAGAACACAGGGGATTTCAATAGCCAGAAAGTTGGCAGAGTTTGTTCTCTGGCTCTCCTGCTCCATGGGATTTAAACTAGCTAACGGTGTGGATGATTGTAATCTAGATTTATATTATATATGGAACTCAAATATTTATTCCCCTGCTGCAATTCAAAGGTGTAGTGAGTGATAGCCCCTTAAAATACACATGCATGTTGTTCTACCTTCGTAAGAGTAGGATTGTAGCCTTAATTTATCTGTTTATTTACATGGTGGTATATTTGAGTGAGCGACGCGGGTGGCGCTGTGGTCTAAACCACAGAGCCTAGGGCCTGCTGATCAGTAGGTCGGCGGCTCGAATCCCCGCGACGGGATGAGCTCCCATTGCTCCGTCGCAGCTCCTGCCAACCTAGCAGTTCAAAAGCATGTCAAAGTGCAAGTAGATAAATAGGTACCACTCTGGCGGGAAGGTAAACGGCGTTTCTGTGCGCTGCTCTGGTTCTCCAGAAGCGACTTAGTCATGCTGATCACATGACCTGGAAGCTGTCTGCGGACAAACGCTAGGCAGTGGTGGCATCCATAAGTAAAGAAATATCATTGTAAACTTCACACCTTACTCTGTCTTCTGGTATCAGAGGGCATGTAACATCTCCCTTTGCTTGTTGTCAGGACCTTTCATTATGTCAATACATGGATGTTTCCTATTCCTTCTGTTACTCTGTGCTTTATTCCTCCTCTGCAGTTTTCCTTTTGTGCTGCTCTCTGAAACATTGGGGGTGGGGTAATACATTTTCAAATAGCTGTGTGCCAAGAATGAACTTAATCATGGAAACAGTTTCCATACAATATTCAGCAAGTCAGCTATCTGATGTTTCCAGAAGTTACACAAAATGATTTATGGTGAAACTATTCTAAAATATTCACATGATTTCAAGCCATTTATTGGATGACCCTGAACAGCTTCTTCATAAAGAAGGCTATAATTGAATAAACAACGTAGGGGTGGGTGGTGAGAGAACACAGCTAGGTCAGCAGAAATGTTGTTCCCATTCGTAAGGCATGGTAATGGGACTGCACATTCCAAATTTTCAAGTATCTAGCAATTTTTCTTCCATGACAAACTGAAATAACATTGTTTTGATTTTACTTTAATTTGCTCCTCGCTTTTTCCTTTTGCGCCTGCTTGGGACAATGGAGCACAATGAGGAAAAGGAAGAGACTTTTTTTGTATCCTAAGATATATAGTGGAAAAAGAGGAGGGGAATGACTTTTGGGTCATGATATCAAATAAACTTCTAAGGAAGTGAACATTAGCACAATGCAGGAAAAACTTTTATTACAACTGTCCATGGATGCATGTGAAAACGTAAGCATATTAAAACAAACCAACAACAAATCAAACAGGTTGCCACTGAAAGTATAATGATTTGAGATTAAAACTACAGTCCCAAATCACTGATTAGATTTAGCCTCACTGAATATAGTGGGTTTATATGACTATACTCTAAATTCCTTGAAACTAATGAACTTAAGGTAAATGCATACCCCTAAACATTTTGTGAAACTAAGTTTGGCCTCATTGAGGGGCAGTATTTCAATATGAGTAGGAAAATGAGATTACCCCTAAATATTTTTTTTTAGAGAAAAAAGCACTGTATATGCCTTTCTATTGCAACAGGCCTTTGGAAACTGACTGTTTTTGAGGAAAGGGCTGCTGCCATGATGTTTTCGTTATTGTCTGTGTTTCAAACTGAATTTTTATACTATTTTAATTCTATTAGTGTTTAATTACATTTTAGTTAACGTCTCTTCTATGTTTTCAGCTTCTTCTGTTTTATCTGTGTAAACAACCTTGAGTCCCAAATGTGGAATATTATTATTATTATTATTATTATTATTATTATTATTATTATTATTATTATTTGGTACACAAAAATAAAAGCAAAGCAATAATGCATTTTAAAATTGGAAAGCGCCTTTGTTGCCTTTGTAGGGAGTGAGTATATAAAGGCCATGAATAACTAATAATATAACATTATGTTAACTTCAGAGCAACACAAAACAACTGGGAGTTGAATACTTAAAATCATAGTAGTCATGAGCCATCAAATATTGAGACAAACAAGAAGCAAGCCCCTAACCTGGAACAGTCAGTGAATGATTTATTTCCTAGGGGAAGGCTATTCTATTCCAGAGATGGGTGTCACCCATCTCTTCTTGGTTGTTGCCAGATGGATATCTGCAAGTTGCAGAAGTGGATCTCTGATTACCACAGTTTCTAGGCAGCTTGATATGGGAAAAAGAATTATCTCTGGCATCTTGGTCCCAAGTTGTTTACAGACCTGCAGGTTACTACCAAGGTTTTGGAGTGAATTGGCAGGCATTGCAATTCTTTCAACAGAGGTGTTACATGATAGGATCTCTGTTGATTACACATCCTTGTTGCTGTATTCTGCATTCCTGCAGCTTCTGGACCATTCATGAGGGCATCTCCACATAGAGTGCATTGCATTAACTGAGATTTGAGGTCGCCAATACATGGATCGTTTAGTTTGTGTGCAACCAATTGGGGCTTACTGCTGAATATATGTGCATAGGAGTGCACTGCACAACTACTGAACTCAGCGGATTGCATTTTAAGGCAAGCAAGAGATTGCCTGCCTAGAAGGCAGTTTCTTCTAGCAGGGGAGAACCACATATTCAGCACAGCATTCATGCCTGCAAGGAATCAGTGTACAGAAGTTGAGTCCACTGAGTCTTATGCAGCAAAAGTTGATTCGGATTAATGCTCTACTCTTCAGCATACTTGATGAAGTTGGTTGGCCTTAATTCTGAGTCAGTGTGGAATGGATGGGATTGTAAGATCCATTGAAAGCATTCAAAGGGGATATGCAGCACAATATTTGCAAAAGGGCCCCAACTCTTGAAGGGAGAACCTCTCCTGCCCATCCCTTCCATGAGGCCCCACAGGAGCCAAGATGAGGGCAGAAATGTGATTCAATTTACTGTTTTGTTGGTCACATGCCCCAGGGGAAAATTTTACCCTGTATGGGTTAAGCTGAAAATTAGGCTTACCTGAGAATCTGGTCCAATGAACTCAATGAGATTTACTTCTTATTATGTCTGCATAGGATCAAACTGTTAGGCACATACTTTAAGAATGACAACATATGTCTTATAAATTAAAATCTGATCAAAAATATAAGGGGATGACTAGCAAATCAGTAAACAGATCCTCAACATTATTGTCCTGCATTTGAAGAAGGATGTGTTCAAAAGAAAAGGACATAATAACTGCTCCCTGAGAGCGCTTTAAAAAGAAAGAAAGAAAAGAAAATCTGTTTGGTAGGAGGGAGAGGAAAATGCAGAGCAAAAGCACTGTATAATAGAGTTAGCTTGTTGTGTTACTTTAATCAAGTATTCATTGGTAATGTACTCTATGTCCCACTTTCTCCTTATACACTTAACACAAACAGACTTGAGCACAATGATAACTTTTTAATTATTTGTCACTTTGAATCTATATGAGTTAGAGGTTCATTAAGTTGGAAAGGAGAACAGTAGCCTGAGGGCCCTGGTGAGGTGAGGTGACTGAAACACAGAAAACCCATACCACAGCGAAGTATTTGTATGTGCAATTTACAAAATAGAATTCCTTTAGAGAAAACTGGAGAAGCAGATAGATAAATGGACAGCACATTCTGGGGCATCAGGTTCTGACCTGCATGAGAAAAAAACACAGAAGAACCTGATGTAATACTCCTTAGAGAGGAGTATTAATAATGATAGTGGAATGATGGGAAACTAGGCCCCATACCTGGTAGGGAAGGCTTTCAAATGGCTTCTTTCACAGTAAAGGTAAAGGTACCCCTGACCATTAGGTCCAGTCGCAGATGACTCTGGGGTTGTGCACTCATCTCGCTCTATAGGCCGAGGGAGCTGGCATTTGTCCGCAGACAGCTTCTGGGTCACGTGGCCAGCATGACTAAGCTGCTTCTGGTGAACCAGAGCAGTGCACGGAAACACCGTTTATCTTCCCGCTGGAGCGGTACCTATTTATCTGCTTGAACTTGACGTGCTTTTGAACTGCTACGTGGGAAGGAGCTGGGACTGAACAACGGGAGCTCACCCTGTCACAGGGATTCGAACTGCTGACCTTCTGATTGTCAAGCCCTAGGCCCATATTTCTTTTGATTCTCATCCTTGCACAAAACCAGAAAACTGCATAAGCAAATTTACAATTGTCTGGCTGTGTGTTTTTGCAAAATTTTAAGATGGGGAATCTTGGCAGGGGGGACAAGGTTCACACACAGCTATTAATATTATGCAGATTGAAGTGACTGGAAGCATAAGAACTGACTCCTTTTGAACAAAATCATTGTCCTGACCCATAAAAATATTCTTCAAAGTTTTACTTGCAGAACTCTTCAAAAAAAGGATCAGAGATACCACCAAAATAGCTGTACAATGTCTTGTGCTGTCCAGCACAGGCTCAGTATCTTAGAAAATATGAAATGATCCCAACAGACCTAGAAGTAAAGGTTTCTCTCTCTTTAACAGCATCCATTTCCCTGGAGCTGTTTTCCTTGAGAACTTCATTTACTTTCCTTGTGGCATTCAGAGAAAGACTAACAGTCACCACCCTTTCAAGATGGCAAATTTGCAACTCAATATCTTTGTCACCTGATCTAAGGTTACAACAGTTTAGAATAACAGAAAACAATGAACATGAGATCATTAACCCATTTAGGAGCTTAAAGTCCCTTAGAAAAATTGCTGTGGAAAACCCCCAATGTTAGCAATACACATTTAGCCATTTTTCATTTCTAAACCTTTGTTGGATTAACAGGTAAATAGTGCTCAAATGTGGACAAGCCATTTTCCTCTCAAATTACAATTCCTATCTTAACAGCAAAAGCACATATTCCCTTTTGTAGAGAAGGGTCTGACCCAGCAATGCACTTTTCCAAAAGTTGCATTCTCTGCTCTAACCCTGCAAATCTCAGAAGATCTGGACAATAGGTACAAAGATACAAAAATATTTTTTTACAAACATCCTCAAGCATAATTTGGCCTCATCCCCCAGCCCCTCCAACATCCTAATAGGGTTGCAGTCTGGCCCAGAGAGGTTTCACAGTGCTACTTTCCCTGGAATTCATGACAATGGGTTTTATATATATATATATATCCAGTTTGCAGTCTGGCAGCAAGCTTATTCCTAGTTTTGAAGTTTGTGAGCTCTTGGAATATATCAAGCTGGATATATTGTGTTCCAAAACGACTGCTGGTAATAAATTATGTAAATTAAGTAGATTTGCCTACATTTACTTCCCTTTGCATAATTCATTTTGCTTCCATTATGTTCCTATGTGCATGCAATGAATGCTGAGCTACACCTCTATATTTGTGACCTAATAATGTCTATGTCCATCAACACTTATTCTGAGATGAAACAGGTGAATCAAGAGCTAAATACTATCTAGGCATATCATTATTTTCTTCCTTAAAAAAGTGTGTTTTTTGTATATGTTGATGGATGGATGGTTAGTTGAAAGAAGAAAAGGAAAGGAAAAATCAAAGGGCATCGCTGTATGGTGTTATATATGGATAAATCATTCTGACTTGTGAAATTTATGGATGGGGGAAATAGGGGATAAACTGCAGCCAAACAGCAAGCTTTTTCAATTTTGTTGTTGTTCTTCCATCGTATTACTTTATTCATTGCTTATTATTCACTTTTTGCATATGCAGCTGGCTCACACTGCAGGCCCAGGAAATTTTGGGTCTTTGTTCATGTTCACACACACACACACACACACCTGCCACTCTGAAAGTTCACAGGGCACCGTAGTGTGATATTCACTATTCTGAAGCAGGTATTCCAGTTCCATTTTAATATTCCTAAGGGAAGCATAAAAACCACAAAATAATGTAGATTAGCCCGACTTTGTACAAATTTCATAGGGAAGGTATGAACTCTGAATGTCAAGTTAAAAGTGATTTTTTGCAAATATTATCTAAAAAAGGGGGGGGGGATATCCATAGGAGCGGGAGAGAGCATCCCAATTCTAATGAAGCACATGGCTCATGAATAAAAAGAATGTGCGCTCTTGGATTCTTTTAAAAGAGAAATAGGAAAGTGTATTGCAGAAGAGAGAAGCAGTCTTCCATATTGTGGAAGGCTTTAGAAGAAGAGGGAGAGAAAACTTCCCCCAGAAAATGGATAAGTGATGAATGCAGCCTATTGGCAAGGATCATTGTACAAGCAGAGAAAGGGATAAATTAAGAAGTTACACGTGTGACACACCATCTGTGTCTGTTTTTGTTATTTTTGCCACGTGCATCTGTTTCTATTCAGCTATAGGGCAGCACTTTATCATCATTTGCAGGCCCTGAATATCACCAGGGGGGTGGGGGGAGTTCAGTTTTGTTGGCAAAAGTCTCATCCACCCCTAAATGTGCGATTAAACCAGGAGTGTTCATTATGAACCAGCCAGCAAGCAGAATGTGAGGGAGGGGATGTTCTGAAAGTAGGCATTAAATGTCAAGCCCTTCAGATGATGAAGTCTGGAAATGTTGCTGCAGGGACAGAAGGCCTAGATTTCAGCATGTCCCTATGACTTGTTCAAAATGTAAGGCTGAAATAGTCCTCTTTCTGCTGTGAAGGCAGCTGGAACTGTGTAGGTAGGAGTGAGCCGTCTCAAAATACTCTAGTTCATGGGCAGGCAAACTAAAGCCCGGGGGCCGGATCCGGCCCAATCGCCTTCTCAATCCAGCCCGTGGATGGTCTGGGAATCGGGTGTTTTGACATGAGTAGAATGTGTCCTTTTATTTAAAATCCACCTCTGGGTTATTTGTGGGGTATGCCTTGCATTTTTACATGAGTAGAATGCATGCTTTTGTATAAAATGCATCTCTGGGTTATTTGTGGGGCATTGGGATTCCTTCTTTTTTTTTCTTTGCGTGTCGAGGTCCCCAAGCCACCCCCCAAATAACTCACAATGCACACTTAATCTTTGTTTAAGGTTTTTGGCATAATTTTGGCCACAACTTTATTTAAATACAAAATCGTGAGTGGTTGTTTAGGCATTGGTTAAGACTATCTGTCCCCCCGCCTGGGGACAGAACTGACCTCTGGGCACCACTGAAAGACAGTGCAGTGGAAAGCAAGTCGGGGAGAAATGGAGCTGAGTCACAGACCCTCAATTCTCATCCGCATGCTCCCCGAAGGCTTGCCGGCCCTAGTCCCATTCCAGGGATTGGACGAAAAGATGGCAAGCCCCAGGATTCCTCTAACGGAATTCCCTTTCCGCAGCAACCATGGAGGGGCAGGCCCAGCCTATCCTAACCCCTCCTCCACCAATTTATAACCAATGCCTAACCGCAACCTTACAAGTTGTGACGATTTGCTACGCAGTAGGCAAAAAACAAATGGCCCAGCCAATCAGCCAGATGGACAAAATTCCTACCAGGCCCCTGCCCCAACGGCAGACGACCCCATGACAGGCATAGCAAGGTCAATGCAACAACCCCTTACTCAAGGGCAGGTGGGCAGGTGATCCGTTGCATGCAGCAAAGAGAAAGCTCCAGGCTGCATGCAGAGTATTTAAACATTTTACCCCTCCCACCAAAATTGCAACATAACTTTTACCCCAGCAACCCAGTGAACCAATCACTGCCCCAGGCCATCTTTAGAGACCCTGCCTTGTAACAGAGGGGTGGCTCAGCAGACCCCAACGCAACACGTTCTCTCCATGAAGGAGAACACGCTTTTTCAAACTATAGTCTGCCCCCCCCCCAAGGTCTGAGGGACAGTGGACCAGTCCCCTGCTGAAAAAGGCTGCTGACCCCTGCACTAGTTAGTCCAAAGGTCCATGCTCCTGAAATTTGAACCCCTTAGTTTATACTGTTCCCATCCTGGCTTAATGTTCAACTATTTTGAACTATGTTCAAAATAATCCAAGCGTATTTGGATTATTTTCGCCTTGGTAAGGATTTTAAAATGTCAGAATGAGTTGTTTTAACGAGCTACCTAGCTAACATTCACATGGGATTATCCTAATGTATTAGGACAGAATGCTGTGTTTCCCATTCCATATTTAATGCACAGTGCAATGTACTGCTTGTTCCAATGTTCTAAGCTTGGTAGTCAATGCTGCTACTGAGTGTTCTCTGAAAGCAACTCATTTCTTTGGTTTGGTTTTACTGATCTATAATTATCTGCATCAACTGGGAAAAACTAACTAGCTGTGTTTCAGGCATAACTGTTGGCCATTGAGCGAAACAACTCAGATTGAACATCTGTTTTTGAAAATTGAATTTAGCATATATATATTTTTGGGGGGGTACAAGTAGTTAGTCTTTCCTAACTAAATAGGCCACAGCAAGCAGAACGAACTCCTCCTGTATTTGCTGGTACCTTTCCCTCTTGGGTGGACAGTCTGCTGCCCTGACAGCTACACTAAAATCTTGGGTTTCCCAAATTATTTTCTCTGGGCAGCACTATACCAGGGAAGACAGCAAACAGAAAGGTTTTTAATTAAACAGGAAGTGTCTCTTCTATTGTGAGAACCTAGGAAGAAAAGGAAGACCCAAAACTGACTTTAAAATAAACCAGGAATGTGAACATTCCTTCTCCATTGTCTGGAGAAGGGACTTCCTAGGTGATTTTGAATTTTTATTTGGTTTTCTCTCTGCCACTTACCAATCACAGGTCCAACTTCACCCACCGGTTAAAAATACTGAAAGTTGAGAGCAGGTTTGTATTTCACTAAGCAATTGCTTTGACTGGTACCTGTACATTTTGCTTTCTAATTTTTGTTCCAAAGGGGGTAGAGACTTAGTTTAATTTTTTGAATGAAAACTCAGAGTCTGGATCCTCTGCTGGCTCTGGGCCTGTATAGATGTGATATCTGTAACCCCGACCCAAACTGGTTCTGGCTTCACTGTCATCCCCCAAATCAGCTCTCTGTCGTATTGCTTTGTCAATATATTTTAGGGTTTTCTCCACTATATAGTGGGAGTCTGGATAGGAAATAATGCAGTGTAGTATTTTGCCTTGGCACATTTAGTTGAGAGATTGTTGAGCTGAAAATATTTCACTGTGTTTAATTGCTCCACTACCTTTTTCTGCTACTCACATTTCAATGTGTTGCTAATTTTGTTGAGTGGTTTTTTAAAACACACCCACACCCACACAACACATCCACCTAAACACACTTGTCTATGAAATCATTTTCCTGTGTCAAAGGTAAATAACATCTGCATGTTTCTGTAGCATGTGCTACTGAGATACATTTATAGCCACTCCCGGAGACAAAATTACATCAGAACCTTTATTGCCAAGAGTTGTCAAATGTTTCTAATGATCTTCCCTCCCTCCTCAACTCTCTCCCAAACCCCCAAACAAGCACAAAGCATGAGGCAGCCAATCAAGCACTTTAAAAACCAGCATTAACAATTTATGATATATAATTTGAATTTTAGCCCAAGGCATCTGTGCCCAGCTTGTTGTTTGTACCAAGCATGCATTCCAAGGGGCCTCTTATCAGTCATAAGTAGTGTGGATGCTGCAATGATTCTCTATAAACGACTGCAAAGGGAGGCATAAGACCACCAAAGTCTTTGAAACCCATCTGCCCTCTCCTGTCTCAGATGTAATCATTGTGACTCCAGTGACTCTATTCACCTTCAGGCATGCACAGAAATGCTAATATATCGAGTTGCTGCCATTATTATTATTATTATTATTATTATTATTATTATTACTATTTTATTTGTAGTAGTAGAAGAAGCACCTGCAGTACTACTAGTAGGAGAATGTCAAGCACATTTAGACTGTGATCCTTTACACCAGTGTTCCCCCAACTTGGGTCTACAACTATTTTTGAACTACAATTCCATCAACCCTGACCACTGGCCCTGATAGCTAAGGATGATGGGCATTGTAGTCCAGAAACAGCTGGTGACCCAAGTTGGGGAAACACTGCTTTACACACTTACTTGGAGTGAACTTCATTGAACACAGGGGAAGACAAAAGTGAAAATAAACATAGGATTCCAATTTCACAATGTAGGTGGTCATTTTCAAGGCATTCCTTCATATCAACAGTTTTATCGACTTCAATGCATTATCAATTACTCTTTTTAATTAGACTAATGTCCAGATTGTAAACATCTTCTGCTTGGTGAAGGAAGGTGCTTGTAGAATGTGATCTGCCCCCTTAATCCATATAACATGTGTATTACTTTTTCAATTTTATTTTATGTATTGGATACATGTATTGGATACATTGGAAACTCCAAAAGGAGTTTAGAGTGGCAAACAAAAAGCAATAAAATGACAGATTTTATAAAGCCTCTCCTCCTTCCGGAGGGGAGGGATTGTGAGCGGGAGATGATTCCTGTGTCACGCAGGGGGCATTTTGCCCCCTGCCCTCTCATCATCGCTGGCGCGCCACGCCTCCCAGTTGGGCACCCAATCAGGTGCCACCACGGGGGGCGTGGTTTAGCTCCTCAAATGCGGCCGCACCAGCTCTCCCCGCCATTGCGCTTCAGATTTTCCACGAGTCATTCTGTAATCAATAAAGTTGCGGCCTTTTCTTGCCCATTAACCTGATATACTGTGTCCACATGTCTTCATTCCCCAAGCGGGGATCAGGTCCTCGAATCACAAGCATTTTAAAAAACAATTCCAATACATATGCAGACTGGGAAAGACCTCAACTTAAAAGGTTTGTAGGAAGAAGGTATTCAGTAGGTTCTGAAAAGACAACAGAATGCCACCTTTCTAATTAATATTTAAAAGGAAGCAATTTTTCTATTTCTTCCTATATACAGCATGAAGGAAGTTTGAGAAGGCTCTACTGTGTTAGCATTTATTTGTTAACTTCTGTGTTATGCCCATCTTTGCCATTTCTCCTTTTAAAAACTTAAAAACTTGAGTAAAGCTCAGTTGCGTCTTTATTCAGGCCTCTACTCTTGTTTAAAAATTCCATTTTCTTTCTCAGTGTTCTCCCATCCCTGCTTTACTCAAACCCCTGTCATTGTTTAAAACTATAATTTTCATCTCAGTGCCTTTCCATTTCTACTGTATTCAAACTCTTGTCATTGTTTGAGTACAGTGAGAAGGAAGAAACACTGAAAGGCAGGTGTTTTATACTTCTCTATCTCTCTCTCCCCCATTCTTCAGCTGCCTTATGTGTGAAAGAGAAGGATGTGGATCCCTCAAATATTCCACAATGTATTTCACTGCTGATCCCATGGGTTATCTTCATCATGAAGTTCCAGATACAATTTAGTAAATCCAAAGAGAGATTTTATTAACACACAAAGACCCTCAGCAAGTCTCTTCATTATGAGGTTTTTAGGATATCAAAGGATTCCTATCTGACTTCCCATGTTCTCCTGTCTGCTGTTCTTGATATTGGATGGGACACACAGCTTCTGCTGTCAGCATCGCCCTTGAGCCAGTGCCACCAACTGGACTCATGCACTTCAGCCCCGACTGGGCTAGGCGAGCTGGGTAGCACTTCCAGAGACCACCTTCTGGACAGGAACAGGTCAAAGTGCTGTGGACTCACAACTTAAAGTTGTGAGCACCGGATTCACTTCCACAAGAAGACAGTCATCACACAGCAGAGTATAGCAGAGTCTAGCAGAGTATATAAACGACTTGGAGAGCAGCTCTGTAGAATATCTTCTTTATTCTGTCTACAACTATTATACAACTATATACAGAGCTTAATGAGGTCTAAGCATAAAGAATGCTGCACTTCACTGAGTGTCTGCAGCTGCTCTTAGCAACAACCTTATCTCTACACATGATCTGTAACACTCAGTCTCTCTCTCGCCAACACACTGACTGACTGACTGACTCTTTGATGTGGTGCTGGGGCAGAATAAGTAGAGAGCAGAACACTGCTCCTCCTCTCTGGAGAATCAGCAGAGATCATCAGGAGATTCTTGGATATGGGAGGGGTGAAATCTCCTCATCTGCCTCTGTGCCGATTGCCCATTGCCATCAGTTCATGACCAATTCCTAGTCCTCCTTCCACTCAACCCTACCATGGGTGGCATTGGGCTCATCATTCTTAAAGCCAACACTCCAGATAACTAGCAAATGAATTAATACGTTTGAAACTGTGGCATACCACCTTGCATAGCTGTCAACTTTTCCCTTTTTTAAAGGGAAATTCCCTTATTCCAAATATGATTCCTCGCAAGAAAAGGGAAACGTTGACAGCTATGCCACCTTGCAATTTCAAAAGTTGTTTGCTTATATTATTCATAAAAAAGTTGTTTGCTTATATTATTCATTTTAAGCCAACATTGGAGACCAGCAAAGTTACCCAGGCCTGCTTAATCCCACCCATTAATACCCAGTTCAGTTTCTAGCCATGATGAATCTCCTATAGTGTCAGGTTTGGAGAATCGGCTTCCTCCCCCATGGCTGTAAATGAGCAGATCAAATTAAAGAAATTCTTACCAGTTAGCTTCCATAATAAACACAGTGAAGGACAAAAGAAAGCGTCCACCCGGAATGGCGGTGCTCCCAATTAAGCTTACACTCCCTCCATCCCTATTAAGGTACATCACTCCTACCTCTTGTAATCTGAGTTTGTACCCTCTGTGCTTTCTGTTCTGAAACTTTCTGAGCTCTTCTTGACCTTGGGCTGAGTGGAGGAATGCTGTCCAGAGACTGTGAATCTGTTAACCCTCTCTCTTCCAGTGTTTCCTCCCCTAGCTGTTCTCCTTCTAGTATTTCCCAGCTTCTGCCTTCTGAACTATGCCCCTCCTCAAACCACTGTTCCAAATCTATACTGTCTTTCTGCTCTTGGGAAAATTCAGGATCAAGAGCAGGGGGAGGGGGTGGCTCCCACCATTCCTCCTCAGTGCAGCCCTCCTCGGCACGGTCCCTGACATCTAGGAACATTCTTTTGTTGAGATAATTGGTACATAGAAAAGGTGCTTTTAGGTGAAGCCAAAGTTATTGCCATTCTATTTGCCCTTATTCTTGAGAATTTGGACATGGATCAAGGAGGCTCAAGGAGAAGGAACTCTGAAAACTTATGTGGAAAAGTTAGCAGCACTCCAAGAGAATCAAACACATGCTTGTTACATGGACTTAACACGTGAATCACTATAACTCCTAGACAACCCAGGAAATAGCTGGTACTTTCGTGATAAAGTTGACTTTGATTATAAGTCAAGAGCTTGACTTCTTCATGATTAATAGTTTGGATTCTGATGTAATGCTAGTACAAAATATGAAATGGTGGGCTCCTGGACTGTAACTGGCTTCACAGGGATCCTGCCACACAACAAGTAAATAACAATAATTCTCCTTTCATGGTCATATGCTACACATCTGCCAAATGTCCTACAAGAGATGCCAAGGGTAATTCATTGTGAAAAGACAGGCTGTTTTGTTAGTTTATCGCAGTTTTTGCTCCCAGCTTTGCTGACCTTGACGCTAGTGTTCCGAGAGGAGATAATTACAATTTATCTCTCCCACTTCAAGAAAGAAGCTTTGCTATGTTGACATTTGTACACCTGGAGGACAGCCACACTCCAATGAACTGATAATAGATATCAAGTCAGCTGTATCTTTCCAATGTTTTAAGGCTGCAGAGGTGAAAATCCTATATGAGGTTGGGACAAGTGTGAGGGACATGATAGGACTTGGGTTGTAACAGTAGAATATGAAGGGTTTGTGAAGGACAGGATGTTTAATCACAGGCCACCTCCCATTTGTTCTCCTCAAGCCAACACTGAAATAGACTTTGAGCATTTCAATCAATCTTCCATAGACAGTTACAAAATGCTGACCAAATTGGAGAGTCTCAAAAGTCATTTTCCAAGGTCTATAACAGACATATAACAAATACGCTTATGCATCATCTACCCACATTTCTACAGATACACTGTATACAAGAAGTTCACAGGTGAGTGAGGTAGAGGTTAATCACATATTCCTGCAAGTGCCATTGATCTCAATGGAATTTTTCTGAAGAATTATAGCTGGACGATAAAAGGCACTGGAAGTAATGGGTCTTTGTTGAGCCATTTACCTTACTGGAAACAGTTCTGAGAGAGTAAATAGCATATAATCAAGTATACTGAGCGACAGAAGTCCAATATTCAAATATTGTTCTAAGGATATCGACAATATATCACATGTTAAGCATTCTGGGAAGGAAACTGTATTATTATTATTATTATTATTATTATTATTATTATTTACAACCACAGTTTATCTGGGGAAAACAGAGTTTTATAGAGGATGGATTGTACGCTCTATGTGGGGCTGCCCTTGAGATTGACCCAGAAACTCCAGCGGGTGCAGAATGCCGCAGCGAGACTCCTTACGGGGTCCTCACTATGAGATCACATTCACCTGGTACTATACTAGCTGCACTGGCTCCCGGTAGAGTATAGGATCAGGTTTAAGGTACTGGTTTTAACCTTCAAAGCCCATGTCCCACAGAGGAACTTATGATCTTCAAACAAAAACATCTTGAAGGCCCCAAACCACAGAGAGGTTAGGCTGGCCTCAACCAGAGCCAGGGCTTTTTCGGCTGTAGCTGCGATCTGGTGGAACGCTCTGTCACAAAGACCAGGGCCCTACGGGACTTGACATCTTTCCACAGGGCCTGCAAGACAGAGCTGTTCCGCCTGGCCTTTGGCCAGGGCACAGCCTGACTCCCTCCTTTGGCAATACTCACAGAACTTCTAACCCAATGGTTGCCATTAATTTGATTGGAATTAATTTTATAATGAAATGATTTTAGAATATTTTATCGTTTTACTGTTGTTAGCCGCTCTGAGCCCGGCTTCGGCTGGGGAGGGTGGGATATAAATAAATTTTATTATTATTATTATTATTATTATTATTATTATTATTATTATTATTATTACAGGGCTTACATTTGTGCAATTGGACATCTTCCCATCCCCTGCACAGCCCTCATGAGCCCCCAAACTGCTCTGGATGAGAATTTGGGGGCATACAGGGGCCGTAGGAGGTGAGAAGAAAAAAAAAATTCATTACAGTATATGAGTGCAAATTGTTTCCAATGACACTGTTAGATGTTAGCCATGGGAATTATTAATAATTATTATTAAATAATAAATGTTGTTATGAAAAATATTCATTTTTATTTAGCTATTTAACAAAATTTATATACCACTTGAATGTAAATTGTTGTTATTAATAGTTGATTTATGAGTTGCTTTCTACAACAAAGCCTCTAAGCAACTTATAAAAGATGAAGAGCCAAAGAAACAATAGATCACAATAAAACCATTATAATAACCCATAAACAGCCCTAGCAAAAACTTCAGTAGCAGAAAACATTTAATCAATAAGCAGCAGAACATATATCATCTGTCAAATGCCTAGGAGTAGGTGTCTAAAAAAAGGTAAAGGTACCCCTGCCCGTACGGACCAGTCTTGACAGACTCTGGGGTTGTGCGCCCATCTCACTTAAGAGGCCAGGGGCCAGCGCTGTCCGGAGACACTTCCGGGTCACGTGGCCAGCGTGACATCGCTGCTCTGGCGAGCCAGAGCCGCACACGGAAACGCCGTTTACCTTCCCGCTGGTAAGCGGTCCCTATTTATCTACTTGCACCCGGAGGTGCTTTCGAACTGCTAGGTTGGCAGGCGCTGGGACCGAGCAGCGGGAGCGCACCCCGCCGCAGGGATTCGAACCGCCGACCTTTCGATCGGCAAGTCCTAGGCGCTGAGGCTTTAACCCACAGCGCCAAGATGTGAACCTCACTTGGGAGATCATTGTAGTGGGGAGCCACAATTGAAACAATCTTCTCCTTTTTTGCCACCCTCTTGTCTTTTCTCAGAGGAGGCATCCAGATGAGGGCCTCAGATGAAGGTCAAAGGGCCCAGGTAGGTTCACATTGGGAAAGGTGCCCTGAAAGATATTGAGACGACCTGAACAATACAGTTCTTTGTAGGTCAAAACCAGAGTTTTGAAATGAGCACAGAAATGTACAGGCTGCCAGTGCAGCTATGCCAGGGTTGGTGTTGTATAATCATCCCACCTCAAGCCTGTCAGCAATCAGGTGGCCACATTATCCACTAGCTGCATTTCTGAACCTTCTTCAAAGGCAGCCCATGTAAAGTGCATCATAGTTATACTTCAATGAGGAAACTAGAGGGCAGATTACTGCAACCAATCCCTGCCCAGATGGAGTTGCAGTTGGGCCACCAGCCTAAACAGATGGAAGGTCTGCCAAGACTACCTGTGCCTCAAGTGACAATAACATTGGAATTGTCAGCAGAATGTCATCAAAATGGGTCTTAGAGAAGAAATGCCACTGAGTTCATTGGTGCTGACTTCTAAATAAATGTGTTTAAGACTGAGGGATAAAGAAACTTCTGCCCGTTGTTGTGTAAAACAAGAAATTATTTTTTTAAGAGAGAGGGGGGAGAGTCAAAGTGACTTATAATAAACAATACATCGTGATTCATGGATACATAGAGTTGGATCATCTAGTCCAGGCATGGCGAAACTTGGCCCTCCAGCTGTTTGGGCACTACAACTCCCATCATCCCTAGCTAACAGGACCAGTAGTCAGGGATGATGGGAAGTGTAGTCCCAAAACAGCTGGAGGGCCAAGTTTGACCATGCCTGATCTAGTCCAATCTGAATATTCAGCTCTCCCATACGAGAATTGAACCTTGGCATAATCAGTGCTATTTTTCAAGAAAAAGAGGTGCTGGAGCTCACCATGATCTTATTCTTTCACATGAACTCTGGTGAGCTCCAGCGAGCGGGGGGGGGGGGAGCCCTGGGTATTGCTACTAAGTTGGAATACTTGGGAAATTGTTCATATATTCCTTCAGCTAATATTAATTGTATCTTCTTGATGCTTACATGCTTTCGGTGATTCTGTTGGCATTTTCAATTGCTGCTGGAATTTAAATTCCTGCCTTGACAAGTGCATCTGTATCTCATGGCTTATCGAGAGCACAAATGCAGTGTGAAATTCCATCACTATTTTCCAGTGCTTCAGGACTGCTGTAGCAGATGGACATCCTGATTACAACAAGTGCTGCCATTGAATTCCATCTGAAGCAAAATTGAGGGTGACATCTGCATTCTGATATTGCTGATGCTGTAAGGAGGCTTATCAAAATCTGTACTGTTCTGAATCTGCTACTTGTTCACCCACGAAGTACCTCCTTGAGTCTACCATCCATATGTTTGTGATATAAGGCACAAGAACTACTAAGTTTTTTTAAATAAAAAATTGTCCAGTAGCACCTTAGAGACCAACTAAGTTGGTCACCAGAACCTTATGACTTCTGTTTCAGTGTATCTGAAGAAGTGTGCATGCACACCAAAGCTTATACCCAGAACAAACTTAGTTGGTCTATAGGGTGCTACTGGACATTTTTATTTATTTATTTTGACTGCTTCAGACCAACACGGCTACCTACCTGAATCTACTAAGTTTTTTTTATTATTGATAATGGATTATATCACCTACAAAACTCTTCATGCAGTACAAAACCGACATAAATATGATTAGACTAGGAATGGTTCGTGAAACCTTAAAATTATGATAAATCACTTAGTTTTGGAAAATGGCTTTCATATGAAAAAATTTCCTGAGGAATCCTGGAACTCATATGTCCAATACTCTCAGATGTTCTCAATATCTGTGATGTTATGCTCGCAATACAAAAATCCACATATTTGCTGCACATACAGGCAAAACAGGAAATATAACTGAAAATATTATCAGAGGATTTGCACAAAATAATAATAATAAAATAATCCCCACTGGATGCATACTTGAATGTGCAATTAAGAAACTGCAAATATAGAGCACACAAAAATGTTTGTGCAACAATTTTTGTTAAGCTCCTAGGAATGAAGAATGTGATGCACAGTAATAATATGCACTGATGCACAACAAGGGTCTGGATCTGTGCTGCAAAAAAACCCCAAAACCTGGACATGAATGTCGGTGTTTAGAATGGATCTCCACATCCCTAAACTCCTAAGTGGTGAATGGAACATACGCTTTACACTTTTGTCATTTTCCTGGTGTAATCAACAGTAGGTCAAAGCATTGCTTAGATTATTAAAATTACACTACCTAGCTGTGCTTATGGCTAATAGATATTCGTCATGTCTGGATACAAAGTGAGTGTATGGAAGTTGTTAGTGATGAATGAGTCATAAAAAAGGGAGGGAGGGAAGCAAGGAAAGGAACAGCATTTATGTATGTTCTCTTGAAACAAGTTTGTAAAAACTAGCATAATTTAATTTTCAGTCCATCTGCATTCAAAGTCATTATGAATGCTTGATATATTTTGATATTATCTGACCTAATCTGCGTCTCCCAGGCTAATGTGCATACTGGAACTTATTGGAACTAACACGTCTACTCAACATTGAGTTCATTTGGGCGTACACTGAAGTGAATTGACGATAGGATTACAGCTTTTGTTATCCAAATATTATTATTATTTTGCAGTTTCCGAATGCATTACCATAATTCTCAGATTATATCAAAATACATTTTAAAACCTGTATTTAGAAATGTACTCTTTCAGATGAAAACGCGTTCAAACGAGAAGTTTCATCAGATTTTGAAGCATGTTGACATACATCAAATACAGTCAATTTATCCTCTGTTCATTATTTCCTATTTATAAAACAAACTATATTGTATGTATTTTTTAATGTTTAGAATTTATAAACAGTATGCAGAAGCAATTACCATATTTTTCGCTCTATAAGATGCATCAGACCATAAGACGCACCTAGTTTTTGGAGGAGGAAAACAAGAAAAAAAAAATATTCTGAATCTCAGAAGCCAGAACAGCAAGAGGGATCGCTGTGCAGTGAAAGCAGCGATCCCTCTTGCTGTTCTGGCTTCTGGGATAGCTGCGCAGCCTGCATTAACTCCATAAGACGCGCACACATTTCCCCTTACTTTTTAGGAGGGGAAAAGTGACTCTTATAGAGCAAAAAATACGGTAATTGGTAGGATGATTTGCATAAAGAAATAACAAAGCATTAAAAGAAATGGAAAATGAAGATAAATATAGGAATGGGACAGAATGAATGCAGGGGAAAGTGACATGGACCCCATAATAGACTGATTGATCCATCTCTAATTTCCATACACATCTGTATCCATGTGAAAAGTGTTGAAATATTATGGAGATAAGTATTGATTCAGCATTAGCATTTGCTGGCATGTGGAGCAGGCATTGAATGGCAGGGCACCAGAGCGTATGTAGCTCATCTTTTAAAAACCTTTGCAAGGGTTGTAGTGCAGCAATTAAGTTAATTTAAAAAAGGTAAAGGGTAAAGGGACCCCTGACCATTAGGTCCAGTCGTGGCCGACTCTGGGGTTGCGGCACTCATCTCGCTTTATGGGCTGAGGGAGCCGGCGTACAGCTTCCGGGTCATGTGGCCAGCATGACTAAGCCGCTTCTGGCAAACCAGAGCAGCGCACGGAAACGCCATTTACCTTCTCGCTGGAGCGGTACCTATTTATCTACTTGCACTTTGATGTGCTTTCGAACTGCTAGGTTGGCAGGAGCAGGGACCGAGCAACAGGAGCTCACTCCATTGCGGGGATTCGAACCGCTGACCTTCTGAACGGCAAGTCCTAGGCTCTGTGGTTTAACCCACAGCACCACCCGCGTCCCTAAGTTAATTTATAAGGTGCTAAACCAAACCCCCCCTTCATGGATCACTGCCTTGCCGTGGCGAAGGGGCTTGAAGAACTCAGAGAAGCTATGAACTATGCCGAGCAGGGCACCCAAGATGAACAGGTCATAGTGGAGAGTTTTGACCAAACGTGATCCACCTGGAGGAGGAACCGGCAAGCCACTCCAGTATCCCTGCCAAGAAAACTCCATGGACAAAGACAACAGGCATATAAAAGATATGACGCTGGAAGATGAGCCCCTCAGGTCGGAAGGCGTCCAACATGCTACTGGGGAAGAGCGGAGGGCAAGTACAAGTAGATCCAGAGCTGATGAAGCGGCTGGGCCAAAGCCGAAAGGACGCTCGGTTGCGGATATGCCTGGAAGCGAAAGGAAAGTCCAATGCTGTAAAGAAAAATATTGCATAGGAACCTGGAATGTAAGAACCATGAACCTGGGTAAGTTGGAGGTGGTCAAAAATGAGATGGCAAGAATAAATATTGACATCCTGGGCATCAGTGAACTAAAATGGACGGGAATGGGTGAATTCAGTTCGGATGACCATCATATCTACTACTGTGGGCAAGAAACCCATAAAAGAAATGGAGTGGCCCTCATAGTCAACAAAAGAGTGGCGAAAGCTGTACTGGGATGCAATCTCAAAAATGATAGAATGATCTCGATACGAATCCAAGGCAGACCTTTTAACATCACAGTAATCCAAGTTTATGCACCAACTACTTGTGCTGAAGAAACTGAAATTGACCAATTCTATGAAGACTTACAAGACCTTATAGAAGTGACACCAAAGAAGGATGTTCTTCTCATTATAGGGGATTGGAATGCTAAAGTAGGGAGTCAAGAGATAAAAGGAACAACTGGCAAGTTTGGCCTTGGAGATCAAAACGAAGCAGGGCAAAGGATAATAGAGTTCTGTCAAGAGAACAAGCTGGTCATCACAAACACGCTTTTCCAACAACACAAGAGACGACTCTACACATGGACATCACCAGATGGGCAGCATCGAAATCAGATTGATTATATTCTCTGCAGCCAAAGATGGAGAAGCTCTATACAGTCAGCAAAAACAAGACCTGGAGCTGACTGTGGCTCAGATCATCAGCTTCTTATAGCAAAATTCAAGCTTAAACTGAAGAAAGTAGGAAAAACCACTGGGCCGGTAAGATACAATCTAAGTCAAATCCCTTATGAATACACAGTGGAAGTGAGGAACAGGTTTAAGGATTTAGATTTGGTGGACAGAATGCCTGAAGAACTATGGATGGAGGCTCGTAACATTATACAGGAGGCAGCAACGAAAACCATCCCAATGAAAAGGAAATGCAAGAAAGCAAAGTGGCTGTCCAATGAGGCCTTACAAGTAGCGGAGGAGAGAAGGCAAGCAAAATGCGAGGGAGATGGTGAAAGATACAGGAAATTGAATGCAGATTTCCAAAGAATAGCAAGGAGAGACAAGAAGACCTTCTTAAACGAGCAATGCAAAGAAATAGAGGAAAGCAATAGAATGGGAAGAACCAGAGATCTGTTCAAGAAAATTGGAGATATGAAAGGAACATTTCGTACAAAGATTTCCACAATAAAGGACAAAAGTGGAAAGGACCTAACAGAAGCAGAAGACATCAAGAAGAGGTGGCAAGAATACACAGAGGAATTATACCAGAAAGAAATGGATGTCTCGTATACCCCAGGTAGTGTGGTTGCTGACCTTGAGCCAGACATCCTGGAAAGTGAAGTCAAATGGGCCTTAGAAAGCACTGCAAATAACAAGGCCAGTGGAAGTGATGGCATTCCAGCTGAACTATTTAAAATTTTAAAAGATGATGCTGTTAAGGTGCTACACTCAATATGCCAGCAAGTTTGGAAAACTCAGCAGTGGCCAGAGGATTGGAGAAGATCAGTCTACATCCCAATCCCAAAGAAGGGCAGTGCCAAAGAATGCTCCAACTACCGCACAATTGCACTCATTTCACACGCTAGCAAGGTTATGCTTCAAATTCTACAAGGAAGGCTCAAGCAGTATGTGGACCGAGAACTCCCAGAAGTGCAAGCTGGATTTAGAAGAGGCAGAGGAACCAGAGACCAAATTGCAAACATGCGCTGGATTATGGAGAAAGCTAGAGAGTTCCAGAAAGACATCTACTTCTGCTTCATTGACTATGCAAAAGCTTTTGACTGTGTCGACCACGGCAAACTATGGCAAGTTCTTAAAGAAATGGGAGTGCCAGATCACCTCATCTGTCTCCTGAGAAATCTCTATGTGGGACAAGAAGCTACAGTTAGAACTGGATATGGAACAACTGATTGGTTCAAAATTGGGAAAGGAGTACGACAAGGCTGTATTTTGTCTCCCTGCTTATTTAACTTATATGCAGAATTCATCATGCGAAAGGCTGGGCTGGATGAATCCCTAGCCGGAATTAAGATTGCCGGAAGAAATATCAACAACCTCAGATATGCAGATGACACAACCTTGATGGCAGAAAGTGAGGAGGAATTAAAGAACCTTTTAATGAGGGTGAAAGAGGAGAGCGCAAAATATGGTCTGAAGCTCAACATCAAAAAAACGAAGATCATGGCCACTGGTCCCATCACCTCCTGGCAAATAGAAGGGGAAGAAATGGAGGTAGTGAGAGATTTTACTTTCTTGGGCTCAATGATCACTGCAGATGGTGACAGCAGCCACGAAATTAAAAGACGCCTGCTTCTTGGGAGAAGGGCAATGACAGGCCTAGACAGCATCTTGAGAAGTAGAGACATCACCTTGCCAACAAAGGTTCGTATAGTTAAAGCTATGGTTTTCCCAGTAGTGATGTATGGAAGTGAGAGCTGGACCATAAAGAAGGCTGATCGCCGAAGAATTGATGCTTTTGAATTATGGTGCTGGAGGAGACTCTTGAGAGTCCCATGGACTGCAAGAAGATCAAACCTCTCCATACTGAAGGAAATCAACCCTGAGTGCTCACTGGAAGGACAGATTGTGAAGCTGAGGCTCCAGTACTTTGGCCACCTCATGAGAAGAGAAGACTCCCTGGAGAAGACCCTGATGTTGGGAAAGATGGAGGGCACAAGGAGAAGGGGACGGCAGAGGACGAGATGGTTGGATAGTGTTTTCGAGGTTACCAGCATGAGTTTGAGCAAACTGCGGGAGGCAGTGGAGGACAGAGGTGCCTGGCGTTCTCTGGTCCATGGGGTCACGAAGAGTCGGACACGACTAAACGACTAAACAACAACAACAACAACAAACCAAACCCACTACCTCTTTGTTCTACCCTCCAGCACCTGGAACCTTCATAAGGGAGTTGCTGTCCCACAAACTTTCTGTTGGGTTTAGGTCTAAAATGAGACGAGTGCCAGAACACATGGAAACGCCATTTACGGTGTCCCATTATGTCAGAAGCAGTTTAGTCATGCTGGCCACACAACCCAGAAACCTGTCTGTGGACAAACGCTGGGGAACAAATATCACAACTGAAGAGGGACCTGTTGGAATGTAATGTAAAAGTGCTGTCCAAAATGTATAAAATAGTATTGGAGTGGGAGACAAAGGATGAGCAACTAAAATCCTCAATGATACATTGGGCAATAGATTTTGGTCATGTCATAATACAGACATGGAAGCATGGGAATGATTGTGGAAAATGCATATAAAATTTACAGCATGTTATGGTCTAAGAGAAAATTATATGAAAATGATATATCGGTGGTATTTAACACCGAGTAAATTGGCAAAAATGTATAAATCTAAATCAAATAAGTGTTGGAAATGTAAAGAGAAAGAATGTTATTTTTATCATATATGGGGGTCTTGTAGTAAGGTTAAAGCTTACTGGGAAATGATATATAATGAATTGAAAAGGATGTTTAAATTAACATTTGTAAAAAAAAGCCAGAAGCTTTTCTTTTGGGAATTATAGGGACAGAACTACCTGAAATGTATAGAAACTTATTCATGTATGCTGCTACAGTGACAAGAATGTTACTCACTCCAAAACAGAAAGAAGTAGAAGTCCCAGCAAAGGAAGATTGTGTGTATATGTGTGTGTGTGTGTGTGGTACTGTATAATTTCTGTCATGTTTATGCATCACCATTGCCAGCTTGTTTTCCGTGAACTGCTCTGTGAAAAATGAAGTATGTAAATATATAGTTGTGATTCGAGGACCTGATCCCCGCTTTGTGGAATGAAGACACTCAGAGACAGAGTATAAGGTTATGGGCAAGAAAAGGCCCCAACTTTATTGATTACAGCAAGTGAGAAGGTATTGGCTTAGGCATTGGACCACGACAGATTGACTCCACCCACTTGGAGAGGGGTGAGCCCAAAGGGGGTTTATTCACCAGAAGGTGGAGCCTGTTGATGCTAATACAACTATAAGCTCCCCCCTGATGTCACCGAGGGTCGTGCCATGGCCACCCGCCACACAGGCATTGGACAGGATCCACGACTGCCAGATTCCTTTAACAGAATACCCAAATTTGAAGGGGTAGGCGATGGCCACACCTAGCCCTTCCACACACCATCAACACATTCCAATGCCTAACCGCCACCCGAGCCAAAGAGGCTCGTCGCCAATACCCTCACAGCTGTAACCAATCACTAATACTGCTGATGATGCTACCTAACCAAATATAGTTCCCCCAATCTGAAAGATGAACCCCATCATCCCGGAACAAGGCCTGATCGACGAGAAGGCGGAAAATGAGGCGGAATGGCTGGCACAGCAGTAAGTTAAACTGCAAACCACGCCCCCTCCAAGCCGCCCAGTTGGGCGCTTACCTGTGGGCGTGGTGCACCAGCCAGGTGAGTGGGGCAGGGGGCGTAACGCCCTCTGTGTGATGCAGAAATCGCGTCCCACCCACAACACCTCCCCTCTTGGATGAGGAGAGGCTTTTCTACTGTGGCTATTAGGTATGGAAAGATCTGACAGGTCTCCCAGTTTCTCATTTCAGTTCTCCACATTTTGAAAATCCACCAGCATTTTAGTTCAGAATTTCCTAATAAACATGCAAAAGAACTGTCCCTAGTATAATGTATTTTTATGTCCTATTTAGCTGATATATTCATTTTATTCACATTTCCCCCTAATTTATGCATTTTTGAAAGCATTGTTTGGGTTGTTTGGATGATATATAGCAAAATTCAAATATATGTGAATTTAGGATAGCTGTGTTTTGGTTTGCATATTTTTTCAGAAAGTGCACATTTTTTTATTTGACCCCATGAAAGGTTGTTTTGGTAGTGGCTCCCTCTTAAAAGATACTTCCCCTATTGCTGAGTGTTTTGTCTTTCCAGTACCAGGTAAAGAGATCATTTTTATAACTTGACAAGACCTTTTAATCTCATCCTATTATAAATTTGTTAAAAACATTTATGATCCTTTTTAATACAGTACTGTTGTTTAAATCATTCATTTAGAACAGTTGTATTTTTATTGCTTTACATTATGCATTGCAAGTTACCATGACAGGTTTATTTTAGCTAATGGATGACATATTACGTATTTTTAAAAACAGAATAAATAGTGTTAATGGTGTGTTAAATTGCAATGGCATCTTGAAGCGCCATATGGGAAGACCAATGCTTGTGGTAAAGGATCACAATGCTGGCTATATGAACAGAATGACATTAGCCATCACTGCACAACGTATGTGATTCAGAAACTGTTGCTTGTTGATATAAAAATATACCATGCATGTAGCAGTCCCAACTATTCTTAAAACAAACCAGAACACACAGACAAAAGCATAAAGGCAATGTTGCTATAGGACACCATTCCACCTCCATTTTGAATCCTCACGCTATCACTTTGGCTCAGAATAATATCAATTTGCCTTGAAAAGTTAGTTGGAAGGGTAAGCAGAGTTTCAGTTCCCATAAACAACCTGTGCATTGGCATTTCAATATGCCCACTTAGAGGCCAACACCCTCTCTTTTGTTAAACAGGATGCTTATCACATCCTTACCTGTATTCACCTTCTAGCAGCACCCCAGTCTTTTGAATTAAGTATAATTTCAGGAAAACACCTTGCTAGGATGGACTCAACATAGTTGACTCCTGAGATTCTGTAAGATCCTGTGAGCTGTCCAATTGTTCAGATAAACACAACCAGACTGCACCTTTGGAATTACTAGTTTTAAGTGCCCACAGACATTTTTCCAATGATATTTGCCTAGGAAAGCCTTGCTGTTGCCAGACCAGGCCTGATTTTTATGCCTCCATTTTCTGTTTAAAGGTAAAGGGACCATTAGGTCCAGTCGCGACCAACTCTGGGGTTGTGGTGCTCATCTCGCTTTATTGGCCGAGGGAGCCGGCATACAGCTTCCGGGTCATGTGGCCAGCATGACTAAGCCACTTCTGGTGAACCAGAGCAGTGCACAGAAACACCGTTTACCTTCCCGCCGGAGGGGCGCCTATTTATCTACTTGCACTTTGACGTGCTTTCGAACTGCTAGGTTGGCAGGAGTAGGGGACCGAGCAGCGGGAGCTCACCCCATTGCGGGGATTTGAACCTCCGACCTTCTGATCGGCAAGTCCTAGGCTCTCTGGTTTAACCCACAGCACCACCCGCATTTACTCTGATCCTAAAGATATTTGCTTCCCCTCTCTGTGGTATTGGGGAGTTAGTGAGCAAGGAAAAATTACTCCCTCTATATTTTTATCTTCCCTTCTCTTTCTCTTGACATTTATCTAGACCCCGCTGCTTCACTTACTTTACCCTTGCCCCCAAATGCTGAAGCATCTTTGTGCAGCCTCCTTGGTTTGCTACAACCCACCATAGTGCTACAACTGGAGATTTTTCAACATACACAGCTGGGATTGAAAGAGCCGCATTAGGCATGCCCAAAGGCTTTTTACCACCACTAGGGTTTTAAGACTTGGGTTCCAACTAGGCTTCCTTGGGCAGGAGCATTCCCTCTGAACAAAATTCCGTTTACTGGACACTCCCAAGAGCAGAAGGGGAGAGGCACATTTCGGCAATCCCTTATTTCCCCTGCAGTCCTTTTGTGCCCCCTGAAAGTCTGTCCTTAAGGGCTGAGGGACCCTCTGCAGCAACATGAGAGGGGGCACAGGGAACTCAATGGCTTCCCCACCCCTGCTGGATCTCTGTCCCATATGAAGGGGCCCTTTCATTTACAGATGCCTTGTTAGGATCTAGCCCTTACCTTTTCCTTTTGTTCTTTCATTACTATCTCATGTGCTTTCGAAATTCTCTTCGGTTTCCTTGTAGGATTTGCAAAGGGTGTCCCCTCTCCCATATTTTATTTCTAGCACAACACGTGCATTCAGACTCGGGCCTTTTTAAATGTCGGTTTGGGCACTACTTTCAAGCATTTTATTTTGCCAATGGTGTGAGTGCCCCCAATAATTGTCATTAATGGGCTAAATAGTATGTGTTATGCAATCCATGCTTTCCACTTCTGATATTACTCTACACAAGATAATGGGGCCACATGCAGAATAAGGTGCTATTCAGCCTGGTAATGATATTAACGATGTCACCTTGATGCAATATTTATGCTGTGCCTTCCTCCCATTACAATAACCCTAATATTCATAAAGTTCTTTAAAAATTGTTTTTAAAAATAATATTCAGATTGGTTTAGCCATTAATAAACGCATAATATGGCCCATGGACAGCCATTTCCCACTTCTTTCATTCACTGATTCTTCTCTCTCTTTTTCTCTTGAGCTCTTTAAAGCAATTGTTTTCAATATGAGATTTAAATGCGAGCAAAACTCTCTCCCACTTAAATCAGTGTGCGTATCTTTGGCTGGAGTATGACCATTTTTAATTGAAATGTGCTTTGCAAAACCAAAATAAGAAAACAACAGCATAATACTTGTATACATGGCTAGACAATAGATTACAATTTTCCTGCTACTGTCAACCCCTTTTCTAGTTTACTTAAGCAAGGAGTAAGATTTGTTACTAATAGTACAAGAACCTCTCTTTTTGTTTTAGAGTGTATCATTTTGTAAAGAAATGTTTTTATATATGCAATTGCTTGAATTGGGTTGATGCATGCAATTGTTTTATATGTGCCATTATTATTATTATTATTATTATTATTATTATTATTATTTTAAAAGGATGTCACTCCACAAAGGGAAATGCAAATCAGTTTAGAGGTACCTCTTCAGGAGAATTAACTTAAGAATTCCAAAAGTAGCCAACAGAGTTTCTGTGAAATTAGCACAGCGGGTGATTGGAATGATGGCAGAAGGAATCACACATTCCTACTAGAGGGACACATGATTTCATGTAGAGTCACCTTTACTTTGATCAGGACAGCATTTTTATCCCTCTGAATTATTACCCGAAGAAGAAGAAAAAAAGCCTTTTGGAATGTCTTGCTTCTGTTGTGCTGCAGAATAAAATAAAATTAATGTAAATGCACCAACGGTGCCATTCATTTTGGTCAATAAGCAATTTCAGTTGCCTTCATACTAGTGCAACTTTCCCCCCTCTGGGCAGTTGATATTTTCCTATTAAATAATCATTCATAAGAAATTTAACTAGGCTGCAAATGTCACCTGTGAGGTGTATATATATCAAATTAGTCAATATCAGCTGCTGCAATGTTGGAGGAAAACTTTTTATTCCAATGTTATTATTCTAATACTCAGTGCTGTCGAGCTGCTTGAGGGCTGAGGGGAAAGTCATTTCTATTCAGCACTAATGCTCAGAAGGAAAGACGGCTGAGGAAGAGGTGGGACATGTTTGCTAGTTTCTTCTATTTCCCATAAATCATGAGGACCAATGCTCATGATATGTTTAAATATTCAGATCATACTGCGGCAAACTAACTCTCACTTAGTTTTTGGGCCCAAGCAAAGGGACTGGTTTAAGAAGGTATCTAACTAATGCACACTTGGGCGACAGGAGTTTCCCACCTTCCCTCCATACCCTCCCCATACCCTCTGGAGTTTGGGGAAATCCTTAGAGCAGATTTAGTGGGAATGCAGAGGAGAGGAAGCGAGAAGTCTCATTGTGCTAAATGAACTGTGATTTATGCTATTTTGCATGACTACATTGTTAGCAGGCCCCTGTTCCCCTCACAGACCTATAAGTCCCAGAATTCCCTGTGAAGAGAGTTTGACTGTTGATCCAATCTGGGAATTGTAGCTCTCTAAGTTGACCTGGGGTCTCCTCACAAATCTCAGCACAGCCAGTTTAACTCCCTCAGCTCAGCCAGAGATACACCAGCATATCCTTACATCCTCAGCCAGGTCATGTAACCAGGCAAGCAGCTGGGCATAGAGGATCTTAGGCCAGGATAAGCCCCACAAAAGGGGTATTATGGGGGTGCAAGACTATCCTAGGTGCAAAAGATCCAGGGTGCCTCAGACTTCAAAACATTTTAAAGGTCCTCAGCATCGTTGAGATGCTCTCAAAAACCTCAATAATTGAGGATATGGTTTGCTGTGCCCTCGGGAGAACTTCTTCATTGATTCTTGAAAGAGTCTGCCCATAACACCCCATGATGGTCTTTTGGATGTTAAACTGAGTGAGGAAAAGACATAAAAAAGATGTTTAAGCATCTGCTAGTGTTACTAAGAACCTTGTCCAAATTCTGTAGCATGACTTAATTAGTAAAAGTGAGTTATTATGGGAACATATTGTCTCATTCTCAGAACTTCTCCAGTCAGTAAACTGGATTTTTTTTGTTTGCAGCATCTGGTGCCATTGACAGCAACAAAACTCTTCTTGGTGGGCACCAGCTGGCAGCTGTATTCTCCCCCAGGTGCCTCCAAGTCTATGGAATGATGCTACATCATGACATGACCCAAAGGGGGACAAGGAACAGCAGCTGCTGAAAAGAGTTCTATTCCTACCACCAACACAGGTATCAGCAAGCCATGCAGTGTAGCATCAAGGAAAAATAAGGATAAACTTATTGCTGAGCCCTGAGTAGGAGTACTGTGTATTATGACATTTTGTTGCAGGTCTCACCTACTAATGCCTGGTCATGTCATCATGGTTCTTCTCATGGGCTTGTTCACTTTGGTTAAGGCTAGCTTTATTAATATGGTTGCCAGCAGTGCTTTTTTTGTTAAAAAAATGTTTAGGGGTACTCTCATTTTGACTCAAGAAAATCACCATTTTATTATTCAAATTGGGAAAAATAAATACAGAAAATGGACTAAAGTACAAAGAGTCACAAAATGTTTAGGGGCATGCGTACCCCTGCATAACCCCCCACCCAAAAAAAAGCACTGGTTGCCACACTGTCATTAACACTGGAAGGATTACAATGATGCTCACATATTGTTTCGGAGGCACCTGTTTAAAGTTTAAAAATGAGTTAGAATGCAAATGAAATACGTAAACAATTGCTTGGCATGTGAAAGGGAGCCCCCAAACTGCTCCAAAATGGTTGCTTGCTAGCCCAGTTTTCCTGAAGGAGCGTCTCCACTCCCATCATTCAGCCCAGATGCTGAGGTCCAGCTCTGAGAGCCTTCTGGCAGTTCCCTCACTGCGAGAAGTGAGGTTACAGGGAACCAGACAGAGAGCCTTCTCGGTAGTGGCACCCGCCCTGTGGCATGCCCTCCCACCAGATGTCAAAGAGATAAACAACTACCTGACTTATAGAAGACATCTGAAGGCAGACCTGTTTAGGGAAGTTTGTAATGTTTGATGTTTTATTGTGTTTTTAATATTCTGTTGGGAGCCGCCCAGAGTGGCTGGGGAGGCAGGTCCAGATGGGTGGGGTATATCATCATCATCACCATCATCATCACCATCACTTCAGTCCCCGACCTATTATTATTATTATTATTATTATTATTATTATTATAGCCATGTGGCCTCTTCTTCCAAGACACACCCTCTTTTTCAGGGGTAAAATTTGGAACAAATTGCATTTATTAGCTTTGAATGCCCATTAAAAGCGTCCTCTTTTTTGCTCTTCAAAATATGGCAACCCGAGCTAATATAGCCAATATAAAAGAAGTCCAAGGGTCAGGGCCGCCAACTCCAGGGGGCTTGGGGAGCCCAGGCACCCATATAATTTTTGCTGTGGTTGCCCAGCCTCCAACACATCCCACCGCTGCCATGCACCGCCTGCTGCCATCGTCATGAAAATCAGGGACAGAAACATATAGCGATACAAGGGCAGGGAGATAAAGGCCATGGAAGGTTTTGATGGAAAGGACAAGTGTTCAGGAATAAGCAGCTGGCTCTTCATATCTGCGCATTTGCTGCTAGAAATAGAAGTGTTGCTGTAGGAAACATGATTGCCACGTAAAGTGTGAAGTGACTCCAATTAAAAATAAATTGGTTAAAATTCTGGATCAAATGGGATTATGCTGCAGTACTCACCCAGCTCCCAATACTTGATTATTTAGAATTCCAAACCCCTTCCTATTAATGCTACCAGGTGATTTGACAGCTTGGAGGAAATATAAATCATTGTGGACATTACAGAAGGAGACAAAAATTCTTGTTGCAGAAGATAAATCACCCATTTTGATTTCCTTGTCCTTGAGACATGTAATTTATGTTGCCTCCTTTCCTGAGATGTAAATATTGTGGTCAAAGCTTCTTTTCAGTATTCAGTGCAATCTAAACATTATAATTGCAAAGGACTTTAAAATGGTTTAAACTTGTAGAGTCATTTTCTTATTAAATTCAAGGTCATGCTATTGTTGGGCCTGTCTTTTTAGTTGATGGCAGATTCCATCAATTTTTGCCCCTGTACAATGATTGATCTATATCCTGCATGCACTATCTTGATTGTCAGGCATGTAGGTTTATGAAGACTGACCTGCTGTCACCCATAAGACATCATCTGTCTAAATACTTGGAATATAAAATCTCATTTTTACCTCTGCTAAACGAAAACATGACTCAGTGTTCGCATCACAAACAATGTAAAAGTTTATTTAATTATCTTCTTAGATGCAACCAAAATAGGGACATTGTTGTTGTTGATTAGTCGTGTCCGACTCTTCGTGACCCCATGGAAGCAATCATGTAAGAAAGGTAAGCAAATCCATTGTTTTTTGTGTGTCAAATAACCTGCTGGTCCTTGAAAAAGCAATAATGAGAGGGGGGTTGGTATTTCAACAATAATTGTTCACTAGAAATGAAGGGCACAATACTGCTAAAATAAGCACATAGGGGGTCCCATTGATTTCAATGTGCAAGATTTAAACTTGTGTCTTTGCTTTTATCCTTTATCTTGCACACCTATGGGAAATATCAATCGTTACACTTCTCTTGGGGAAAACATAGTTAGGGGCACTATTACTTTAAAGAAAAGAAAAGAAAACTGCATGAAACTGGCATATGCTCATTTGTATGTATAGATGCTAATATAGAAAAAAAATACTGTAAGCTAAATAGAAATACAGAGCATCTCACCATAATGGGGGGAGACCGTGGCCAGGTGTTCTGTGTGTCTGCCCAGTCAGTTGTCTAGATGCTGTTGACAGGCAATTTCAAGACCCTTGCTCTCACTTCCTATGCTTACTTTACTTTACTTTATCAAACCTTTATTAGGCATTATGGAAATAAAACCTTAAAAGAGAAAATAACATATAAAAGCCTTGAAATATATATAAAAAGGCAGCAGTTTGCTAAATGCATATATATATATACATATAGAGTCAGTGGTTTTCCTTGTTATCCTGCTCCTTGGAGGACTGCTACCAAAAACTCGGCTACCCCCGCCGTTACCCTTTGGTCAACGTCGGATAGGTAGAAACCCACACATTCACCTTGCTGCGGTTCCAGACCACCCAAAAGAGGGGACAGCACGCGTTGACGGAGCGTACTGTACAATGGGCAATGAAGGAGAATATGCTCTACAGTGTCCGGGACATTCATAGAGCATCTGCAGAGTCTCTTGTTTCTAGGAATGTTTTGATATCTTCCCCTGACAAATGCTGAGGGAAAAACATTCAAACGGGCCAGCATAAAAGCCCTACGTTGGGCTGGGATTATTAGTTTAGTGACGTAATTGGCTCTGCTATCTAAGATATTTAATTCATAGAATATGGGGGAGCAAATTTTGTTTACAGCTGCCATAATATTTTGTCTCTCGACATCCTTTAGTCTAGTTAGGATATTATGGGAGATATATTGCTCACTAGAATTGTACAGGGGCTCCAGCTCGATGCCTAAAGATTCAATCTTTTTTTCGAGGTGCTGATACCATCTTGATTTATAGGAGTCTTTGAGCAAATCAGCGAGCAGACTTGATGGAGGGCAGCGAAAGTGGCAGCGTAACCAATACTTTATTGAGGTGGACCATGCCCAATATTCCATTGTGTGTATGCCTATTTCTGCACACATTGTTTCATATTTGATCATAGCTGGGAGTCCAAGAATACGTCTCAGAAAGCTAGAGTGAATCTTTTTTAAATCATTGTTATATGCTTGGACCCATAGCGGGATTCCATAGAATATCTGGGATTGCACTTTTGTTTGAAATATCTGATTTGCCGCAGGAATAAATTGATTACCTTTCTGATAATGAAAACGGGCAACTGCTGATGAGATGCACTTTGCCTGTTTTATGGCATTTGTGCGATGGGTTGCCCACCCTAAATTGCTCTGGAATAAGATTCCCAGATACCTATAGATTCCTATGCTTCTTTATCTTTAAACCAGGTGTGGTCAGGAGAGTTCTTCAAATAGAATATGCAGTCAAATAGAGGACTCTCCTCTTTTAAGTAGGACATATGCTCACCTTATGATAGAGTGGTAAAAGAGGCTCACTAGCCAAAGAGTAGGTAGAACAACTTTATTTTCTTTTTTCTTCTTTATTTCCTTTATGATTTTCAATTTTATACATTTCAAAAAAAATTACAATCATTTTGACATTTTGAAACTCAACTTCCTTCCCCCTCTTTCTGCTGTTCCTTAAATTTATTTTTTATATTTTCTGCACATTCAAAATTAACTTATTTATTCATCTACTTTAAATATACACTCTTATAGAACTGCAGGTTATTACAATAATCTTGCCGATGGGTAGAACAACTTTTGGCAGTAGGGGCGCCAAGGAGATGGGCAAAGTCTCTCTCTGCTTCTGTAGAGACAGGTTGAAAGAGACCTCCCATTAAAGAGAGAGGTAGATAGAGATCTGTTGATATACAGTCTGTCTGTCTCTCTGAACAAACAAACACACTGTCAATCACAGCAGGCATTTTGCTAATACCCAGCAACTAGGATAATAAATTAACTTTACTGATAATGCAAAAGTGTGTCCTGCAGGATAAAACCCCCAAAATCTACTAAATCCTAAAGAGCACTCTGAGTAACGGAGAGAGGCCTCATTTAATGCAAAGTTTTACTTTTAAAGTGGTTTTGCATGATCCAACCGAGACAACTTAAAAGGGTAATTCAGCAGAATATGCACGCCATGGGAGTGTAGAACAATCCAGACAGATAGTTCCTAGTGCTTGTAATATGTGTGGGATGAGACAGGTGGGGATATATAGAAATGAAATTTTAGCATCATCAAAACGTGTTAAAATGGAGTTAATACAGAAAATGAATAAACCCCATGAGAAAAGACCTTACAGTCTTAAGACATGAGTTATATGCATCCCCTGAGTAATAAATTTGCAGCATTCAAATATGTAGGGATTCGTTTGGCTCTTGTAAATGATTCTGTAAACTTTTGAGATTGCATATTGATACTTCTTATTACCCCCTTCATGGATCACTGCCTTGTCATGGCGAAGGGGCTTGAATAACTCAGAGAAACTATGAGCTATGCCGTGCAGGGCCACCCAAGATGGACAGGTCGTAGTGGAGAGTTTGACTAAACGTGATCCACCTGGAGAAGGAACTGGCAAACCACTCCAGGATTTTGCCAAGAAAACTCCATGGACATAAAAAAGGAGAAGCTTTGAGAAGAAAGTGAGAGTTTCCAAGGCATGCTCTGGTTCATGGGGTCACGGAGAGTCTAACACGACTAAGACGACTAAACAACAAACAACTACAACTTCTTATCACTATTAGATTCTAGCAGGGAGTGCTAGGTGCTTCCCAGAATATTGGGGGGGTGGGTTGTAGGGGGGGGGGAGATGCATTTTTAAAATGTGTAGTGTAATTTGTTTGAGATGAAGTCATCTCAAAATGGCATTTCAGTCTGCCATCTTGAGTCAAAATGGTGACCAGTGCCCAAACAGCGACAAAGTATGCTGCCCCACATTAGGAACGCTTGTGCCAGTTTTGGTGACAATATCTCAAGAGGGCGAAGTCACACCCAAGTAATGTTTTGATCTGACATCTTGATTCAAAATGGTAGTTTGGTCAGAATTGTGTATACACTTCCAGAATTAATGCTAAATACATTACTTCTGGTAATTGAGCCAGCATAGTTGCTTGTGAAAATTTGTGTCCCAGGCTTTTTAGACTCCTCTACCCAGGGCAGGTAATGGGGCCCTTTATATGTCCAGTTGTCCTTTGTCAACAACAAATTATCGCTGGTTTTTGTGTTGAATATATGCTATATGGTAATTTATGGACCTAATAGGTATCTAAAGCCATTTGCACATAACAAAATATGTATTTTATCAAAGTAATTGTTGAACTGAAATACAGTTAAAAAGTATATTAATAGTGAAATACAATTAAGAAGAAGTATATTAATAGTGAAATAATTATTAAGCTCTAACTTAAAATGATTTTTATTCATAACAAACTTAATAATGCAAACACTTTTTTCCTTTAAAAATGTTTTGGGGCCCTAAGCTATATTGTTTAGCTTATACGTAAATCTGGCACTGCCTCTACCCATGTATTATGTGAAAACAAAGGGGCACATTGGTTGCCAGATGTGATTCCCCCACTATAGCACCCTTAAGAGATTGCAGCTCTCATAATTCTTTGGGAGAAGCCATGACTATTTAAAATGGCATAGCCCTTTAAATGTATGGTGTTAATGTCGCCTAATTCGTGCCTTCATCTTTCACTTGTCCACAACGCCAACTGAAGCATAGCACTACATCCAGCTACATGGAAAAGACAGGCCTGCTTTTGCATGGTGTGTATAACATATAGGCAAGGTCTCATTTAAATACATAGATATAAATGTACCTTCATGAATAGGATTTTTGAGATTTTTGAGATTCACTGTAGATTAAATCAAAATACACCTTCTTGGGACTTAGAAGTGTCAAACAAGCAAACAAACCTTCAGACGTTGAAGGTGATACTGATTGGCAGAGCCTCATTAAATTCTTCCCTCCATCATTTATATAAGCAAAGAATCTGCTCTCAGGTGGCCACTGCAGATCATACCTAATTGGCATAACTTGCTATGGTGCACATATTAGCACTTGGCAAGCTGATTAACTGTATTGTCCTGCCAAATTATGAGAATTTTACCTCTTTGACCTTATTTAGGTAAGCAGTAAATATCAGCAGATACCTGCTACCACAACAAAAACAGTATCTCGGTTCATGGGGGTATTTCTCTACTGTTAGAGAAGAAGTTTGCTGATGTTCAGGAATCCATGTACAGGAAAGGGTGTGATGTAGAAACCATTTGATGGGGGGCATTTACTAGCCAATGGAATAGTGAATATTCTGGGGATACATTCAGTTCAGTTATTAGCTGAAGGTGAATCTACCCAATTCATACTTTGTAAAACAATACATGAACTGAAATCCAGCTGTCCTTTCGGAAATTCATACACCTCTGAATTTATACTGGGGTAAACTGTGCAAAACAAAATCCATCTATTAGTGAAAAGATCATATCAAAATGCATTTTATTTTGTATTGTAAACTGTCCTGTAATCTTTGGATGAATGGTGGTATAGAAATTTAATAACCAACAACAACAGCAACAAATTATAATAGAGGAAGTTTCTGTATTAGACAAAATTACATACACAAATGTGTATATTAGGGGAAATTTGCACAAAAATTCTGATGACTTTTAATGAGGACTTTAAAAAAAAATCACAAACTAATGTGGAAAAGTGAAGAACTGAACTTAAGATAGGGAAAAATGAGAAATTAAAGAACCCAAAATTGACAGATTCACCCATCCCTACTTTGGACCTCAATTCATTGCTTTAGGAAATAGTCCACCTTAGTCCAAAATACTTTTGTTTCCCCTAAAGGGAAGTTGTTTCAACTTATACAAAAAAATCAATGCATTTTTTTAAAAAAAGGTAATAGGAAGAACTTTTCTGGAAAACCAAGTCAGCAACCATGCTAACTTCAAGCACCCAAGAGCTAGACTCCTTGACTTCTAGTACTTTAGTTCTGTAAATAGCTGTCAACTTTTCCCTTTTCTTGCGAGGAATCCTATTCGGAATAAGAGAATTTCCCTTTTTAAAAAAGGGAAACGTTGATAGCTATGGTTATGTAATAAGGCAACTTCATCTATAGGCTGAGGAGGCCAGATAAAAAGAAAAGCACATGGACCGTAAACTTGCAAGAAAATAGTGGGCTGAATATTGCACCCTCCAAAATGATAATGAACAGTGCCCTGAGAAAAAGGCTGAAAAATGGCAGACTCCTTCGCAAGGGCAGAAAACTCCAAAGAAATCAGAGGACTGGTTTCAGCACAGGTTTCTGTGATTAGTGTTTTCACAGAGGGACAGGCTAACAAATGTAGATTAGTAACTTTCTTTGTAACTGCTTCATTGATTTTAGTCAAACATGAAGGCATTGCTCACTTCTAACAAATGTATCAAACCCAATTCAGCCGTGAGCGACCTTAATATCATTACATCTTTATTAAATTCAACTAGCATAGAACTTTAGGATGCCAAAACAAAGTTTTACAGGGGAAGAAATTACACAGTACCCTGGCTGATTGTGTATGGCAATTACTCCGTTCCTTATACAAAATTCAATTAGAAAGGCTTTTTAATCAAGATAATTCAGTTAATTAAAATTGATAAAGTTAAGGTAAATTAAAAATGTTGCAGAGTTTAAGAAAGTAGTCAGGGACAATTAGTTGGGCAAACGTGGGCATTTTCTCCAGGGACTGTTTTCTTTCCCCCTTCCAACCCCCTTGTGTAGCCAAGCATTAAGTCTATGATGTGTGGGACAGGAAAGTCAATTCCTTCACCTTATAAAGTTGTTTTCTCATCTTTTCTTGTACAGGTATGGCTGCTCGGGCCCTATTACTCTATCATACTTCCTCTTGCAGACTTCAGAGCAGATGGCTTTGTTGGGAATAGGTTGAAACAGAGATCCTGGAAAACCTAGGTTGGAGTATGATGTACCACTTCATACACCAAGACAGACAGACGCCAACAACTGGTCTTACCAGTTTTGTCTTAATTTATATGCTCTTAATCCTATTCATACCACTGGAGCAAAAGCCTGGTGCTATACCTAAAACATGGAGGCAAAGCCAGTTGGCTGGCTCTGTCTTCAGGCTTAGATAACCTCAATTCCCTCCCTTGTTTCCCATTATGGCTGGTAGTTAGCTCCATATCTGCAACATTCTTTTAGGCTCCAAACCTTCCCCAGAAACAGATGGAGCAGTGCTAGGTTTGGAATAAATGGCATTTGGCTTTCAAGTTGTTTGGAAGACTGCCTAGAAGTCATTCTCTTCCCACATCCACAGGAGAGCATTCAGCTGTGACTAAGAGAAGTGGAATATACTGCTATGGATTTTCAGGGGGCAAGGATCCCCTAAAATTTCTGGGTGCCAGATTCTCTCTATAATTTCTGAAAATAGTAAATGTGGGGTTTGAAGTCAAGCCAGCTTCCTCGGGAGCTTGGCTGAGAGAGGTGCCATCCAAAAACAAAGACAAGTGATAGCAGGGTCATTGCCCTGGGGAAAATGTCAGACAAGGAGCTGGGTGGGGTTCGTTCCCCAACTGTATGATAGTTAGCAGAAGACAATAGCAGGTTGCCAGGGCAATAGAGGTGTATGATGTCACCACAGGAAAAAGCGAATGTCCTTTTACAACTGAGGTTATGTAAGTCGTAGTTTCTGGGAAGAAGGAGCAGGAATCCTTTAGTCTATCTTCCTAAATGTGTGGGGGGGGGGTGAAGCAGTGACCCACTCCCCCCTTGCGGTGGTGATCCCAGGGTTCCCCATTAAAGGGGTCTTGTGGGGAGGCATTGGCCATACGCCAAGAGGTTGTCATTGCTCTCCCCTGCGACGGCTGGGAAAAGGGGGGCGGCCTCTCTGCTTGAACAGACGTTCTCCAGAGCCAGCCCAATCCCCACACATTCTGGATAACCCTGAGGTCTCCCAGATCCTTGGCTGGGGACTGGGAAGGCTAAATGCCCAATGCCTGAGCCAAGTTCTCCCTACATCTAAAACTTAATAAAATTGTGGCTGATTTTAATCCCATAACACGTTGTCTTGAGTCAAAACAAAAAAAATTCCTTCCAGTAGCACCTTAAAGACCAACTAAGTCAGTTCTTGGTATGAGCTATCGTGTACAGATAGGTAGCCGTGTTGGTCTGCCATAGTCAAAACAAAAAAAAAAATCCTTCCAGTAGCACCTTAAAGAACTGACTTAGTTGGTCTTTAAGGTGCTACTGGAAGGAATTTTTTTTGTTTTGACTATGGCAGACCAACACGGCTACCTATCTGTAACGTTGTCTTGAGTCATTATTCTGCTTGGGGGTCGCCTGGGATTGGGGGAACTCCGCCTGTCCACGCAAAACCAATTGTTTTAAAGATGCTGGTCGTTTGGCCCTTTGTTTATGAAATACGCTGTTTCAAAAAATGTAAGGGGAGGGCAACCTCAGCGGTGTACCCAATTTCCTTGTGCACGTGCACTCAGCTGCTTTGGGCTGTGGCCAAAAACCTGGAAATGTAGTTACTGAGAAAAGCAATATAGTTTCAGATTCAGCATCCAGCAGATAAAATGTATAGTCCATGGAGTGAGTTTCCATCAAACATAAGATTGATTAACCCATCAACAGTTTCAATTGAAGTCAGTCAATCCCAGGAATGCAAGATGCAGCAGTATCTCCCACCAGAACAAGGCAAGATCTCAGATAATATCCACTTACTCATTTTGTCTCATTTCTATTCCAATGCAAACATTATATAAAATACAAAAGCTCCTCTCTCGACATTTGATATTTTATATGTTTGCACAAAACACCTGCTGGGATTTGAATATTTGCAGTATGAATGTGTCTCATTTTGCTGTCCCCAAAACTTTAGAATAAATTCGCACGCCATAATTCACTGTACTGCTTGTGCATATACAAATCACAGCATATGGAAACATTATAAGAGATTCATCAAACCTTTGGAAAGCCACCCTACAGAGCTGATGGTCTACATTTCCCTTGACAGCTCATCAGTTATGTAAGCCTGGTGTATTTTATCAGCTCAGGGACATAGAAAAATGTCTCACCTGGAATTTCAGCAAAACGGGATCAGTTTGGATTTATTCATAAAAGCTTTACAAAAAGCCAATTTGATCTTTTTCGGGCTCCCAGTATCACTTCTAAAGGAATTAAACTTAATGGAAGTACTGCTGTTTAATGCAGTTCAAACAGTGGCTATTCCCCCCAAAATAACAAATGCAGTGGACAGAGTGATAATTTTATGGGTGCTCCAGTGAAACTTGGGTCAAAACCCCTTCTCAGTCTTGACTTGATTGATTGATTGATTGATTGATTGACTGACTGATTTAATCTTCCCTGCCTTTGGGGCCTAAAATTGCTTCCAAACTGAAACACAGATATACAATTTAAAAAGACCACAATGCCCCCCCAAAAAACCCCATAAAAATCAATTATAACAACAGCAGGAGAGAACAAACTTGTTCAGAAAACATCAGCACTTTTAAAACACAGGCAGATTTAAAGTATGCTAAAACAGAATTGACACTGCTCCACACAATTTCAAAAAAGAGAAGGGGCCAACTGAGGTTCTGGGGGCGGGATTCTACAATTAGGACACTACAACTGAAAAGACCCTGCTCTGCATCAAATCTAGCTCAAGAAGGGTACAGGACATTGAACAAAACCTCAGATGGCAAGTCGAGCAGGTGAACAGATTCATATGTAAGTATTCCTTCAGATCACTGGTCCCTGGCTGTTCAGAGCTTTGTAGATAATTTGACTAAAATGATCCCAGAAGTGACCATCCTGTGTGTTGCATTCTCCACAAAATTTAGCTCTCCATAAAATAGATCACACTGAAGTGATCTACCGGTCAATGAACCTTGGCAGTCATCTTTTCAACCTAACCTATTTTTAAAAAATAAAATAAAATAAAACATTATGATCCCATGGATGGCTCTGAGCTTTCCAGATGACTGGTGGGATATGAGTGTGACTAATAGTTCTCGTGATTTTTTTTTATTAAAAAAACCCCTTAAAGTCCAATTTTGCAAAGCTACACTGATTCCCGGCTTCTCCCCCCTTTTCCTTCTCATGCAATTCCACACACAATTATGCCCCTACAAATTCCACCAACTTGAATGGGTTTTAACATGTACTTACAGAACTGCGCTTAATTGCACTTTAGCTCAACCACATCTCCTTTGAACTCAGCTCCTCATGCTTAGCTACTTGTGATGTACTGATTTTCGATCTCCTTTCACACAGAATAATTAAGCTCCAGGTACCGTGAAATATAACAGATATTGACTGATGAGAACCAACAGTGCTGTAATGTATTCTGGCATCCATCTGCGGCCTGTTTCAATTTATGTCCTGCTGACATGCAAGTGGTGTCCAGATACCTGATTTACTAATTCTACTGCATTTCCCAAGATACAAATGGAGATTAGGATCCATCCCTTCATGACCTTTCAGCACCCGCACTTGTTACTGAGGAAGGGTAGCCACTTTTCATTTGTTACGTTACACAGAAGTGCCTCCATTAATTTTACCTCCATTACAAAGTGACAGCGGGAGTCTGGCAAAGGTCAATTCCCCCCCCCCTTCTTGCGCTGAGATACAGCTTGCTGTGAGATGAAATATAGGGTGACTGTGATTCAAAAGGGGTAAAGCTTTTGTCCCTTGAACAAGTGTGAATGGGATTCAGTGGGTATCGTTTGCTCTGGCATTGCATTCCTTTTGTAAGAGATATTCCACTGCGCCTTGGGCTTGCTGATTGGAAGGCCGGCGGTTCGACTCCCCGCGACAGGGTGAGCTCCCGTTGTTCAGTCCCAGCTCCTGCTAACTTAGCGGTTCAAAAGCACGTCAAAGTTCAAGTAGATAAATAGGTACCACTCTGGTGGGAAGGTAAACAGCATTTTTGTGCTTCTCTGGTTTCGCTAGGAGCAGCTTAGTCATGCTAGCCACGTGAGCCGGAAAAACTGTCTGCTGATAAACATCGGCTCCCTTGGCCAGTAAAGCGAGATGAGCGCCGCAACTCCAGAGTTGTTCGTGACTGGACTTAACTGGCAGGGGTCCTTTACCTTTATTTGACATAGGAAAGCTCCTGCATTAAACCTAAAGCAGAGGTTCAGTAACTTTTTCAGCCCAAGAGTCACAATCTGTTCTGGGCAACCTTCCTGGGGCAAGTGCCAGTTGTGCGCAGCAATGGGTGGAGCAACTAAAAACATTCAGCCCAAAGACCTGGATGGTGCCTAGAAGTCTGGGCACCTTTGTGGGATGTTCGGCAAGAGAGGCTTCCAACAGAGGACCTCCTTCTCTGTCTTCTCTGTCTTCATATTTTGTAGGCCCTCTGGATGTTCCAGTGCCATTATCTCGGATCATGAGCCATGCTGAATGGTGATTTTGGGAATTAAATACCAGCAACTTTGTGGAGAGTGGATTCTCCCCCTCTTCTATAGGGGGTCAAGGGATGTATGGTGATGAATTTTAATTAGGATTCAATACATTCCCCCCCTTCAAAACTACTTTTAAATGACATTTTAACGCTTTGTTGTTATTTTAAGCTTTTAAAATCTTTGCAATCTATACTGATATATAGATTCAGTTCTCTTCTGCTAATAATGTTTACCTGCTGTTGCTGTCACAGATACATGATGACCACAGCATTTGTTGTTGTTTAGTCGTTTAGTTGTGTCCGACTCTTCGTGACCCCATGGACCAGAGCACGCCAGGCACTCCTGTCTTCCACTGCCTCCCGCAGTTTGTTCAAACTCATGCTGGTAGCTTCAAGAACACTATCCAACTATCTCGTCCTCTGTCATCCCCTTCTCCTTGTGCCCTCCATCTTTCCCAACATCAGGGTCTTTTCAAGGTAGTCTTCTCTTCTCATGAGGTGGCCAAAGTATTGGAGCCTCAGCTTCAGGATCTGTCCTTCCAGTGAGCACACAGGGCTGATTTCCCTCAGAATGGATAGGTTTGATCTTCTTGCAGTCCATGGGACTCTCAAGAGTTTCCTCCAGCACCATAATTCAAATGCCTGCAGCATAGTCAGGGCCAAAAAACATAACACAGGAGATTGGTATTGGGTTGAAAAAGGACACAACTTTATTGAATCATAGAATCATAGAGTTGGAAGAGACCACAAGGGCCATCGAGTCCAACCCCCTGCCAAGCAGGAAACACCATCATTGATTATAGATGTAAGTAGGTTTTGGCCAAGCATTGTGTATTATCAGCCTGCTGGTTTTTGATTACAGCAGAGTTGACCCAAAGCTAGGGATTTGCCCCTGACATGGACGAGGTGCATCAACGATGCCTGGGCCACTGTTTGGAAAAGGTACTATCGCCTATTGGCCCCCATGTGGACTCCCAGACAGAGACACCCTTTCTGGACCCCTTTAAACCACAGCAAGGTCTGGACCCCAATAAACCACAGCAAGGTCTTCATGCTAGCCTGCCTGCTCACCTTTGGGCAAGCCTGCCATGCTCTGCCCCATCCCATTCCATCCTGCTCCGCACCGCACCGCACCGCCCCCTGCCCTGCTCCACCCCTTCCCCACCACAATCTGATTGGCTCATGTATGGCTGGAAGGGAGAAAGTGCCAAACGTACCCATAAGGACATGCAGAAGGCTGGTGGTCCTGTGACCAGGTCACAGGCATGCCGTATTCCAAACACCACTCCCTTAAATCCCCAGGTAAGTGCGAACTGTCATGATATTTTTAGATCTTGATTTTATGGATTCCAAAATGGAATGATATTTCATATTATAATATGCTTTGGGACACTTTGGGAGAGTTAACCCTGAAAGATGACCTACTAATACCAAAATACACACGTGTACAAATAGACTTGTGCCTCATAAGAATGTTCTCCTTGCGAACAAGTCTAGGGCCTGTGTAGCAAAGCATTTCCACGTGGCATGGTCCATTATCCTTTATGAATTTATTTTCTGTGTCTATTTTATTTGAATAGTTGCACTTCAGAATAGATTACTTCCAAGTAGAACTACATATTCCTTTTTTAAAAAATGTGTATGGCTTTGGTTTTTTAAAAAATCCCTATAATTTCAGTCTAATTGCTTATACTCCTTTCAAAAATGATCCCTACCCCTCACTCTCCGACAGTCTACATAAATTGCAGCTCTTGGCAGATTTGCTTTGGGGGAAAGAAATGTTTTTCTTTTTATATAACTGCTACAACGCAATAGCAATTCAATGACTGTATCGTGAAAAGATGCAATATCTGCTGTACAGTAGAAAGTTTATGTGAGATGATTTTATTTACACTTCTGCTGGTGGTGGCAGGATTTATATATTTATTTATTATTTTGATCTCCAGCTTGCCCTTCATCAAACTAATAAACCCAGTAATAATATAATTTGCCACTGAAGCCCCGTGTAATTAAGGCTGTAATCCCAACCCTTCTGAATTCAACGTAATTTATTTCTGAGTAGATATTATTAGGATTGCATTGTTTGGGCTCTGGATTAAGAGAACTGTGTCACCCTCTCCAGGCCCCCAGGGCTTCATGGAGACAACCACCACATCTGCAACCCTGCAACGTACAGCAGACAAGGGGGGAGGTGGTTTGCAGCGTTGACATCCAGCAGTTCTTGGGGGATCTCAGTTCTGTCCAGTCTCTGTTTCAGAAAAAGCCCTGTTCTGCTGGCAGCACACATGCCTGGCTGGTGGAAGAAGGAGCCTGGATGCAAAGCAGGGTTTGGATTGTTATTTTAGTCTCACCAAGCAAAGAATATTGCAAGATTAAGCAAGAAAGCCTGTTTTAATTCTCAAGTGATATGTAAATACTCTAAAATACAACATAGGTAAATCAATGGGCTCAAAGATTGGCATGAAGGAGCTTTTCTTAGGTTGTTAATTTATGGAATGTGGTCTTCTGTGGGAATATTTAATATTCAGATAAGCAACTTCCAAAGATGGTCTTAAATGCACTTAACTGATCACTTCCATTTTTTTTAATATTTTCTCCATCCCCCCTGCCAGTGAAGTCTGATGCTTTAAAGCTGCTAAAAATAATTGCCCTTCAGGGTCTTTTTGAAGAGGAGAGTCATTCGAAAGGCTTTGCACATATGCCTGGCAATCATTACAAGACCAGATGGATAGGTGTAGTAGGTGTAAACCAGCTACTCATAACTCGTGGGGAAAATAGCCCCCATATTAGTAAAAAATGAGTCCATTTCGCATTCGTGCCTGGAATGGCTATGTAATGGCAGGCAGCAACAGATGGAAAGGACTTTCCTTTTCTACGCTCAGTTTAATGGAGGTGTGTTTTCAATACTTCCTTTTCCTTTTTTTGCTGTTGCTGCTTTGAATTAATGGACGCGAGGGTTAAATGTCATAAGGAAGAGGCCAAAAGACAGGCAAACAGGCCTCAAGCATAGGGATGAGAGAGAAAAAACAAGGGATGCAACCTGGAACAGCTACAACAATTAATAAAATTATATATGCTAATAGTGATCTCTGTTCTCTAAATAGTGCCAGCTCTTTCATAGTCAAAATTCTGTCACTTACACACAGAAACATCACCCACAACATAGCCTCCAACATTCCTCAGATGAAAATAGGAACCTTCTATTCTACATCAAATGCCTGAGCATTTCATAGAATCACAGTTGGAAGGGACCCCAAGGGTCATCGTCCAACCCCCTGCAATTCAGGAATCTCAGCCAAAGCATTCATGACAGATGGCCATCCAAACTCTGCTTAAAAACCCCCAAGGAAGGAGAGTCCACCACCTCTCATGGGAGACTGTTCCACTGTTGAACAGCTCCTACTGTCAGAAAGTTTTTTTCCGAATCCGGAGTCGGAATCTCCCTTCTTGTAACTTGAAGCCATTGGTTCAAGTCCAACCCTCCAGAGCAGGAGAAAACAAGCATGCTCCCCTCCTCCATGTAACAGCCCTTAAGATATTTGAAGATGGCTATCATATCTCCTCTCAGTCTCCTCTTTTCCAGGCTAAACATATCCAGCTCCTTCAAGCACTAGTCATAATGCTTAGTTTCCACACCCTTGATCCTCTTGGTTGTCCTCCTCTGCACACCTTCCAGTTTGTCAACATCCATCTTAAACTGTGGTGCCCAGAATTGGACACAGTATTCCAAGTGTGGTCTGACTATGACAGAATAGAGATGGACTATGACTTCCCTTGATCTGGACACTATACTTCTGTTGATGCAACCTAGCTTTAATTATTATTTTTTGCTGCTGCATTGTACTATTGACTCATGTTAAACTTGTGGTCCACCAAGACCCCTAGATCCTTTTCACATGTACTGCAAGCAATCCAGGTGCCCCCATCCTATATTTGTGCATCTGGTTCTTCCTGCCTATGTGCTGAACCTTACATTTGCCCCCCGCTGAAATTCATTTTGTTAGCTTGTGCCCAGTTCTCCAATCTGTTAAGGTCATTTTGAATTCTGATTTTGCTTTCCGAAGCATTAGCTACCCGTCCCAGTTTGGTGTCATCTGCAAATCTGATGAGCATCTCTTCAATTCTTTCATCCAAGTTATTTATAAAGACGCTGAACAACAATGGACCAAAAACAAAACCCTGCGGCACCCCACTTGTCACTTTTTTCCAGGATGATGAGGAACCCTTAATGAGTACTCTTAGGGTTCGGTCAGTCAACCAGCTACAAATCCACCTAACAGTCACCTTCTTCAACCCACATTTTACCAGCTTCCTTGTGAGAATATGAAAACCCTTACTGAAATAAAGTTACACTATGTCCACAGCATTTCCCTGATCCACCAAGTTTATAGTTCCATCAGAAAAAGAAATCAGATTGATCTGGCATGACTTATTTTTGAGAAACCCATGCTGGGTCTTAGTAATCACAGCATCCTTTTCTAAATGCTCACAGACCAACTGTTGAATTATCTGTTCTAGGACTTTCCATGATATCAATGTCAAACTCACTGGTCAATAGTTACCTGGGTTTTCCTTTTTTCCTTTTTGAAGATTGAGACAAAATTTGCCTACCTCCAGTCTGTAGGGACATCATCTTTTCTCCAAGATATTATCAAATTATATCTGCAAGCTCCTTTAGTATATTGGATGCAGCTCATCAGGCCCTTGAGATTTAAATTCATTTAAAATAACTAGGTGTTCTCTTCTTACATCATTCATTCTGTTATCACCAAGGTTGGGCATCACTTTCCTTGTGGGTAAAGACAGAGGCAACGTAGGTGTTGAGTAGTTCCACCTTTTCTCTGTCACTCAGTAGCATTTTTCCATGTTCCCCCTGGAGAGGACCTACCACTTGCTTGTTCCTCCTCTTCCTTCAGACACCTCCTCCTGATCATGTACAAAAGTTATTAGAGGAAACACACAAAACTGCTGTATTTTAAGCACAGAACTCTTTGAATTTATGTCCTGCATTTATGGAAGCCTGAGGAGGAAAGAAAGCCCCAAATCAATAAATACAGCTAACTATATGTGTGGGTGTGGAGGCTATGTGATGCCTTCCTGCATTTATGAGTATTTTGGAAGCATGATAACTTTGAACAACTGTTATTGTTGTAGTTGAGCTGGTCTAGGAGCTCCAATGCCAAGAGAAGAGGGAGGGAGGTTTCAATGTCTTATCTAGAACATTATGCTAGCTCTGAGACACTTGGCTGCTCCTTACAAAAAAAGAAAAAAAGAAAAAAAGTGGACAGCAAGAGGGCAGCAAAGGATTAGAATTATAATTAAGTTGATTGTTATAAATAGCTGTAGTCAATTAATCATCTGGCTTCTAAATGGTTACTCAATGAAATGTAAAAAAGTGCATCTTATCCAAAAATTTATATTATTGCTCAAATTATCACAAAGCTGGTAACAGAAGAAACAGAACTTTGCTAGAGGCTGCCTCACCGAATAATTCTAGTTTGCTACTTTCCCTTCATTGTACAGCTGATCTTGCTCCAATTGTACAACCCGACCGCTGGTTAAATTGCAAGAAGCGAGAGGGCTAAAACAACCACCGCAACAGCAACAGTGCATTGGAGAACCTATACAAAGACAATTCCCCTCAAAAACATCTGCAGCAGCTTTGCAGCAGAGCCAGAAAAAAGCGGCATCTTCAAGGTCCCAGACTGGGAAATGGTTTCTCCTCTGTAAATGACAAAAAGCTCTGCACCCGAACCCCACACCATAGCTAGAGATGAGGCCCCCACAGTTTTTCCCATGCATTCCTTCCACTTATCTATCATCTGCCCACCTCTGTTAGACACTTATGGCAGGTGTGAAGCAGGTGGATGTTGAGACTAGGGAGGAATCAGTGTTGCCTTTCTCAGGGAATTTAAATGTAGATTGCTGGTCTCAGGATTGAAACCTAGCCACTGTAGTTGGGAGGTTAGTGTGAGAACCTGCTTTCCTCTGAACATTACAGCACGAAATCTAGTTTTCACCTTCCCCAACCTGGTGTTCTACAGATGTTTTGAACTGAAGCTCCAATGAACCTTGGCCAACCAAGTCACCAGGCTGGGGAAGACTGACCTAGGTTTGAAATAGTCGAGTGGAATGTGTGGTCCAGCCAGTTCTGCAAATGAATTCATAAAGAGGGAGCTTTTGAAGCAAGCCTCACTGAAATCAGAGGAATTTCCCCCTTGCCTGGATGCTATGTTAATGGTGGGTTGCATAAGTTCCGTTGCTAATAAGAGAGCTCTCAGAATGGCTGCTAAGGCAAATTGTGGAAACCTATAAACCGTTAGTTCACCGCATATCACATTCGAGGAGTGTCAACATCTGTGAAGATCAAAAAGAATCAATGATCCATTGTTGTACTGCTGCCAGAGACAAGAACTCTAACATCTATATTCACAAAAAATAAAATAAAATGAATGAACAAGGGCAGTGTCGATCTAACCCTCAGTAATGGGGATATCCGTTACGGATGACAAAAGGAAAAAATGCATTGCCTAAAGGAATAGAACAAAGAATCTGAAACCTAGAATAATGCCCACCGTTGTTTATCAGAGACATTATATCAACTGTAGAAAAATAGGATATTTGGTCAGTTGAAAAGCAATTTATAAAATATGTGCATAATTTGTTCAGGTACTAATAAAATTGCCAAATATAGGAATTAGGAGGGATAATTACTATTATTATTTTTGGGTACAGGCTACATGAAGATAATTGAAAAACTATGTTCTAATATGAAACCGATTCCTCGTATATATGGGGACTACAGGAAAAGAAGGAAGAACACCTACCTCTATGGCGCTACAGAAATTCTGCAGGGGATTATTATAATTTGTGCTATAAAACATAACACTATAAAGCATTTTGCAATTTGTACACTTTGTGCACGCCACTGCAACACACCTGTACATTTTCTTTTTCCTGTTTCTTTACATATTTAGCATTCCATTTAGAAGCCTACACATAATGGCCAAAAGTAATCGAGACCAGGAATTAGACAGGACTGGTGCCAAAGAAGGTTTTAGTCAAGCTTCACACTTGTCCTTTATGAACATGAAGGCTGGCTTATACTAGTGCTGTGCCAAATGCTGTTATCACCACCTAAAAAGGGGGCTTCTTGTCTTTATCTCTTTCTCAGAGTATGAGAACTTCAGGGAGAACTGTTGAAAATACTGGGAAAATATCAAATATAATAGAATAATTACAGGTTTTTCTCTGGACTGGAAGCATGTCCTATAGAGCAATGCTGACAAATCCCTATTGACTAGGCCAGGACAGAAAGTTCCTATTGACTGAATAAGAACAGTAGGTTTGATTGTACCCCTGGGAAGGGAAAATGTTAAATGTGCTTAAATGATTACTGATTCTGCATAAAGTCTCTCTCTTTCTCTCTCCCTCTCCATATAGACACACACACACACACAGCGCCAGGCCTGGTACAACCAAACACCACGGTCAGGCAAATGTTGGGACCACACTACAGGCGATGGTTGGAGAGGGTTCACCACTCCTAAGTCCTTTGCTCTTGTTTCCCCCTTCAAGGCAATAGCCATGCCATTTGCTCATAAAATGTAAAAACGGGAATTTCCAATCAATTGCATTTCAGGAAAAATGTAGCCATTGAGGGAACTATCCTGCCAAGGGACCCACAAGCTGTTGAGCTCTGCCTGCTCCAAGTGTAATGTAATGAATATTTTTTAATGTAATGATGTGTATACCAATGTGAACCGTTCCTAAGTATCAGTTATGTATTTTAAAAAATGCATTGAAATGAAATCTCTGATGCTTTCAAAGCAAAGCTCTTGTGCTATCTGTAGAATGTTGACAGCGGGCCAGTCGTCTTACTTTCAATCCCAAATCTTTCTCTCTGTGGCATCTTTATAATGAGCAAATATTGTTTTTAGTCTGTGTAAGTCTCATTTCTTGGCAGAGAGATAGTGAAACAAAATGCTACTACTTGGGAATAAAGTTCATTAGCACTGATGGAATGCTTCCCATTGGCTATAATGGGAATTAAATTGGGCTTCAAAAGAGCAAATTACAGAGAGATGCAGCAGGATTACAGTGCAAAAATTTTACAAAGAGGGAAAGAAGCTATTGAGGTTTCTGCACAGGTCATTAAGGAATCTCAAGAGTTCTCTCCTCTGTTGGGGTGGGGGAAAAGTACTTGAAATAATATCATTCCAATGGGATAGGGACCTAGAAGCGCATCTCAGCCTGTGTTCTGTGTTGCGATCTGAGCTGATCATGTAAAAGTCCTTTCAGTTTTCTCTCTGTACACTAGGAAAAAAATCCTTCCTATTCTGCCTCACAATGGGAGAGCTTTTGTGCGCTCTGCATTTTACAAAATTCAGTATATTTTGATGCCCATTTGAAATCTCAAATCCTTTTGAAAATATCACTTTGATTTTGAGCACTGAACATCTGACAATGCGATGCTCATTTTTATATTAATCCCCTAGTATATCTTTGTTGTGAACTGGAGACACAGAGTTGCTAGAAAATGAGAGGTTATCCAATGAGACCGACACAGCAAAGATGTACTTATTCTGGTTGTCAGTAATTGGGGGGGGGGGTGAGATGAATTGCTGAACAGAGTCAATTTTGTGCAGAATTACCTGGCTGAAAAATCACAGTAGGAGCATTATTATTTGCAACTGACCATACAGCCAACACCGTTTCCCATAGCACATTAGCTTAGTCTGTGCACAATTGACCTCTCAAAATTCTTCATCTACAAGAGCTTTGCTTGTTGGGATTCTAACTCCATGAGATGGTTCTAGGAGCTTACAAAAAGGTTTTTAATGCAGCAGCCCTCATTGACTTCATCAACTAGTATTCTGATATATTCTGCACTAGGAAAGAGGCTTGATTTAGCTAAAATGGTTAATAATTGTTAACAAGCCGTAAATTTATCTAATCCTTAAAAGAAAAGTCATAGGGATGATCAGTGCATCTGGTGGTAAGGAATTCTGTCAGTTAATTATAAACTAATTGAAGAAGTCCTTCCCTTTCTCTTTTTTATCTGCCAGTCAATGTCTTTGGGTGACCCCAGATTGGAGTTTTATTTCCTTAGGGCTTTGTACTGCTTATGAATATCACTGAATATGACATGCGGACAGATTTCTTCCTCCCAAATATGAAATATATATATAATTGAGAGAGGTGTGAGGAGGGGGGAATAAAAAAAAATCTGAATAGTCTCTGGCATGCCTTATTTGCAGACAGATTACTGAGCAAAAGCTTATTTTCTGACTGAACTACCTAAAAGTTCTGGAACTTTGTGGGAAAGAAAACTTTTGGAAAGTCACCTAGGAGTTGGCTGGATATATAGGATAAACTCTGAAGATGCTAATCTTTTAATTTACAAATTGCACAAAGATAGAGGCAATGCTAGTATTGCCGGAAAAAACTTGCTAATGCCAAAACCCAGGAGCTACAAGTGACTTTGAGGAAAGACTGAGAACTGTGACTGATTGACATGTGCATTTATAAATCCCAACTTGTGCCTCGAGTGCTATAGATCCTCTGAATTGCTCATTCCAGAGATATTGTTTGTTCGCATGTATGTATGTTTTGCCTCCTCTTTTAGAATAAAATAGCTTTTAAAATTCAGCACCACAGCCAGAGTGAACTTTATGGCATAATTTTGTCATGAAGAATTTCCCCTCCAATTACTCTTCTTTCGGCTCTTTCCCACTTCCTAAAAAGCATTCTTATCATTCCTGCAGTCTATTATTGCCACTTAGTCAAAATGTGTTTTAACAGCAAAATAAACCACTGAGCTAACGGCCCTTCCAGATTATGATTAAAGGCATGTAACTAGACACAACCCAATTAGATAAGAGGAATCCTTTTGTGTGTGCGCACACAGAGTTTAACTTCATACCATATTATACTCCTAATTATTTTCCGCAGTGCGCATGATATATTTGAGTCAGTGCTGGGGTCATTTTTCATGATGGTTCATAAAGAATTCTGTATGCCAGACAGTAAGTGCTAACAAGCATGCTACAAGCCTCTTGAACTACAGTCATCTATTGCCTTCTGTAACATGGAGGTTGTTGTGTATTTTGTGTATAAGGGAACATTGAGAAATTAAAAGAAAACAAAAGCAGTGCTATTTTTCTGGGGATGAAAGGTGCCTAAACTCACCATGAACTCACTTATGATGGCAAAGGTGCCCACCTGAGAGGTGACAAAACAGAGTTCTGGTGAGTTTCAGTTGCAAAAACCCTGAACAAAAGTATTGGTTCCTAATCCAATATTATTAACCTGCCAGGAACTAGGCAGAACGCCTTTTTGGTAGTGGCATCCGCCCTGTGGAATGCCCTCTCATCAGATGTCAAGGAAATAAACAACTATTTGACTTTTAGAAGACATCTGAAGGCAACCCTGTTTAGGGATGTTTGTAATGTTTGATGTTTTACCGTGTTTTTAATATTCTATTGGGAGTCACCCAGAGTGGCTGGGGAAACCCAGCCAGATGGGCGGGGTATAAATAAATTATCATCATCATCATTATCATCATCATTACTTTAGTTCCCCACCACATACACCTTAAGAGTTTGATGGACCCCTTAAAATTATCCTGTGGGTTTGATGTCCTATTGCTTATATATAATAGTCATGCTATCTTTAAATATCAGGTAGCATTAGCTGGTTTCATAAGTGAGGAATACTTTGATTCTGTGTGCCAACAACAAAAGTAGGTAAAGCAATTGTATTCTCTCTCTCTCTCTATCTATCTGAGAAATGAAAGCATATGAGATTGGGAACAAAATAGCAAATCTATCAACAGCTCCAAATGGCATCATTTCTGGAAATGATATGAACCTGCCGGTTTAGGGACAAAGCAATCCATCTTTCTTTGGACTGCCCAGTAACTCCACACAAATAACTGTGCCTGGTAGCAGAAGACCCTGCCACAGTTGCCTTGCCACCCCTCCTTCTATAAGCAGAGCAATGAGAGAGAAGGGGCGATAATAGCATGATTTCATCTGATTAAATTGACATTTGAAAACAAACTGCTCATAGACTTCACACTTTGGAATAGAAAGCACGAGGCAGTGTTTTCTCATGAACAGATGGGGTGCAAATCAATGTTTTCCTACACATTGGCAACCATACTTTGCTGTGGGCCGTTGTGTGAAATATGTCCCCCCCCCAATGTAGTCTGCTATACACCAGTGTCCAATTGCATACCTCAGACCTATCAATTCTTAAGGAAATCAGCCCTGAGTGCTCACTGGAAGGACAGATCGTGAAGCTGAGGCTCCAATACTTTGGCCACCTCATGAGAAGAGAAGACTCCCTGGAAAAGACCCTGATGTTGGGAAAGATGGAGGGCACAAGGAGAAGGGGATGACAGAGGATGAGATGGTTGGATGGTGTTCTTGAAGCTACCAGCATGAGCTTGATCAAACTGCGGGAGGCAGTGGAAGACAGGAGTGCCTGGCGTGCTCTGGTCCATGGGATCACGAAGAGTCGGACACAACTAAACGACTAAACAACAACAATGACTAGAGGTAAAACATTATCATGAGAAGAAGAAATGCAACAGGACATCAAGAACAAATCTCAGAATGTATATAATTTGTAAATGAATTTTTACATCTAGGATGAATTGGCATATCAAGTTATAGTAGAATATTAGTGTGGAGGAAAACAAGAAAACCACAAAAAATAATATAACTCTAGCATATAACAATATTATCTTATTTGAATTGAGATTTCTGATGGGTTTAGTGGGGCCAGTAGAGTCTGTGGGTCCTTGTGCACTACATACATGCTTACCCTATATGACCATCATTCTTCCTGTCACCTTTGGTGGTCCTCCCTGCCTACTATCCATTTATGCACAATGGCTATCAACCAACTCATGTAGGGAACCCTTGAGCCAAGTTTGGTGGCAATATATTTACAATATATTTCTTCAATGATAGGCATTTTCCTAGCATAATATATCCTCCTATCAAGTTTTCCTTGGATGAAAGTTTCATAAATATAGATGGCTATTGAGTATTCTTCTACAGGTAAATTTTGAACTGGATTGCTTCTCTGAACCATGAGAGGGAACCAACAAGTCCTGTTGGGCAAGATCTTGGGATATTGTGGAGGTAGCCATGGGATAAGGAAGATCAGGCTCTGTAATGGGGAGGGAGAAGCTTCGACACTACAGATATTGGACTATACATCCCATCATTCTTGACCACTTGGCATACTGGCTGAGGCTGGGTGCTATAAGTTCCTCACCCCTGGTCTATAACCATTTAAAAAACCTCCTAATCACAAAAGCGAGTAAGAATTCTAAGCAACATTAGAACAAATACGTACCATTTTGAGAAACAAATAATCCCTTTGGGGGCAAGGCATAACTAGCAGGAAGAAAATAGATTTTTCATTATTAATTTATGGTCTTATTGCAATCTTAGGTTGCTACTGAATTACTAGAATCTAGACAAAGGGGCTCGTGAAAATTCTTAATCTATGTTTAGGCAAGTAGTCATTTATAAAGCAATAACACCCCAATGTGCTTGAAAACTTCTTTTTTTAAGCCAACGTTTCCCAGAGTCCAGGAGTACTGGCATAATAGTTGCAGCCTCCAGAAGCATCAGAGGGCACGCTACTCAGAATGCATTTAGTATAGGCCTTAAGGTAATGAAGTCATGAATGAGGGTTGACAGCTCTAAATCTGAAGGAATTGTTTTTAGTCTTCCCATCAGGTAGAGTCGGACCATTTTTAGCAGGACCAAGTCTGTAAAACTGAATTACTTAAACAATTAATTATGTGTTACCTCGATTCCTCACAGCTTTCTCAGTCTGCCAACCGACACTTCAATCTTGTCTCAATCCAGCCTCGAGAATTTCACTGTCATCCACTTGTCGAAATAAGCATTGAACCTGACTTTTTGCGAGAAACAGAACCAACCTCAAACACGTGCTCTTGCCCAGCAACATTTTATGCATGCAAAACAAGCAGTGGGAAAGGCTGGAAGCTTGTAGAGATGAGAGTTCAATGGAGAAATTCAAAAAGAGACAATGGGCAACCTGTAGCCTTTGGGACTTCCCTGCCAAGAATGGAGAATACTGTAATAACAAACTGCAGAGGAGAATTATTGCCATGCAATGTGTCCTAAACACCATGTCTCACAAAGCTTTCCGCTATGGATCAGATATCACACCAGTGACCATATTTTGTTTGAATGCTATTAAAGGTATTGGCAAGATGTTTCTGGAAGCTGAATGCATAATTATTTTTTGTTTAGGGGGCAAAGTCTGCATAATTATTTGTTAAAAGCTTATATGTGTGTTTTTGGCAACAGATATGTGTTGGAAAGTGAAGTGAATTGCACTGTTTGGATGGTTTTATAATCAGATCCATATCTGTTAAGTTGTGGGTGAACATATCAGGCGACACAGCGATTCTTCAAACAGCTGTTGTTTATTCAGAGGCCAGAACAGAACTGAACTGAAGGGTTCAGCCAGCCTGCTTATATAGAGCTCCAAGACAATGAAACTGTAACAACTTTCTGTAACTATCCAATCACTGAACGTCACTTTCGATCCCTTATTTGCATATGTGGACCTGAACTATCTACAGTATCCCCCTGCTGGCTCAGGGTGAGAACTTCAGTATATAACAATATCCACTCTTTTCTGATCCCAATTTAGGGAAGCTTTTTACCCTTGTGGCTTCTAAGGCACCACAGCATAGCAATCCATAGATTACTAAGGTATTCTAAGGCAGTGGTTTTCAGCCAGTGTCCCATAGCACCATGGGATGCCTTGAGTATCAGACCTTTCTCCACAACATCTCCTGCTACCCTGTTTGCAACTCCAGCTTTCACTCACACCATATGTTAAGATCTTATATGCAGCATGGATTAAATTACATTTCCCCATCATAATGGTATTTGCCATCTCTTGGCTTCCTCAAACTAGGTGTCTCTCCCTCTGGAGTCACTTGTGGCCAAATGGCATATTTTTGTTTGAATGCATATCAAAGCACCTTCTTGCTTGTCTAGTGTTTCCTTCCTGGACAGCGATTTTAAAATTATTCTGTGCTGCCAAAAACTGCAGGCCCCATCTAAACAGGAAAAGTAAAAGTCACATATTTTCCTGGTGGTTCTTCCTTCTTCCTTCAGTTGATTACAGCCTCTAATTAATCAATTGAATAGGTAAACAACTGAGAAGTTCATATAATTTAAGCAGTTGCCACTTCAGGATAAATAAGTCCTGATTTTCTGTAGAATAGTACACATATTTAAACCTGATCCTCAGTGGACTATAATGAGTTCTTAAAATCTATTGCTTTTAACCAGAATTGTCCTAATGCCTATGCTTTAGGTGTTTACTTTTTGTGTTGTTTTTTACCCTAGGCCCTGATTTATTTAGAAGGAGAAAGAATAGTTTCTAGTCCCTTGAACTTTTAGACATGTCAAGATAGTTACTCCAAGATATCGCCAGTGAGGCTATATATTGTTTTCAATTTGCAATTTCTGCTATCATTTAGTTCCCTGCAAGTAGCAGAAGGTTTGGGAATTGATTCAGCTCCAATGTAGCATCAGAGTAATAAACATTCAGAACGCATTTCCATTTGTTTTAAAAGCACATTTTGCTGTAACTTTCCTTAAAGTAATGGAAAGATAAACAAAGACACATTTGCTTTGTTGGGGATTGCTTTTCCAGAAGTGAATTCTTATGCACAATGTTGCTCTTAAACTTTTTTCTGTTTAAAATACACATTTTTTTTTAAGTTTATAGAGCAGCAATGCTCTATTAAAAAGGTTCAAACCGGTTTTGAAAAAATAGTACCATTCTGTATTTTTAAAGCATTAAAATATTCTACAATAGAATTCTTATCCCAGTTATCACAATATTTTCTCCCATATAACAGAATCATTTTTTAGGTTATTTTAATGCAAATATCATCTAACCTCTGCTTATTTTCTCTATGTTTATGGCATATTTATTCACCACAAACCAACAAAAATGAGCCCCAGTAAACAGGCACTGTAAAATTAGTTTGGGTGCATATTTCAATTAAATGTGGCTATACCACCCTCACCAACCTTGTAACTATAAATATTAGCTAATCCCTTACCCAACAGTGTTCATCCCCCATTAACCCCACCAGCATCTTCACCAGAGGCTTTCACCACCCCTTCCCATCCCCAATAAAATATGCCAAGCAAACTGAACATTAGAAAACAGTATACAAATCGGGTCCTCCCTTAAAGAGGGCACGTGTTGCGGTGAGACCTGGCAACCAAACCCTGTGTTGTGGGTGGGTACGTCTGGATAGCCATAACATCTAATTGGTAGGTCCCTTGATGCAGGGTTCAATCAGGCCAATGGGACGCAGGCTAAACAAATCAAGGGAACTATATATACCTATGCACGTGACCCAGAGCTTCCTCTTTCAGCTCGTGCATTCAGAACACCCACCCACCTCTCCCTATTTTTAGGACTTGTGCGCTTGACCTTGCTATGCCGTTGTGTGTTGTCTGTCGTTGGGACAGGGGCATGGCAGGAATTTTCCCTACTTGGCTGATTGGCTGGTGCCATTTGGGTTTCGCCTGCCGCGTAGCAAATCGTCACAACTTGTAAGGTTGCGGATAGGCACTGGTTCAGCTAATAGGGATGGGAGAATGGTCTCACCATTCCTATTTGAAGGGTATTCCATTAAAGAAATCCAGGGAGTCGATGGTTTGGTCAACCCTGTGAGGGGGTTGTGCCCATGCCTGAGTCCAGGGGGCATTTGGGTGGTGGAGATAGCCTGTTCCTGGCTTTCTGCTTATCCAGGTGTTCACCCTAGGCTGACCTATGCTGGTGCCCTGGGTCAGCGTTACCTGCAACAGTGCAGGGAGCTAGTCAAACCAGAGCCTATGCAACTGATCACTTGCTGTAATCAATAAAGTTGTGGCCTAAATTCTGCCAAAAACCAAACCAAAATTTGAGTCTTGTCTGAATTTATTTAAGGGGGAGGTTTAAAGGTCTGAACACACAAATGCTTAATATCTAAGCAAGCAAAAAAGTATGTCATACAAGCAGTTTGCCCAGATGGTACTTAGCAGAGTAACAAAACCAAAAGGCTGGTCGCTGCCCTGATTGGCTAACATTTTAAATATAGACATGAGAAGGGAGATGAGACATTCCTGGAATATGCTGTAGAAGCTTATTCACTTCAGAAGTAAAGCTGTGTACACATTGTTGGGCACTCTCTTAGGTAGTGTCTGAAGTTGAGCACACATGGTGTTAGCCACAGTTCACCTGTATCCTGTAGTTTCTTGAGAAAACTCTTAGCTTCCATCTAATCTGAAAATGAAGGAAGAAAGCCTAAGCAGGGTATACCATGTACCCCAAGATGTACCCTAAGCCTGAGCAGAAAGCCTTCAGTTGAGCCTACAAACTCACAATGGGCGAACTATTCAACTATTCAGAGAAAGGTTGCCATGACCCAGCTGGACACTGTAAGAGTTGGCAGCCTTAGGGAATAAGGTAAAGGTACCCCTGCCCATACGGGCCAGTCTTGACAGACTCTAGGGTTGTGCGCTCATCTCACTCTATAGGCCGGGAGCCAGCGCTGTCCGGAGACACTTCTGGGTCACGTGGCCAGCGTGACAAGCTGCATCTGGCGAGCCAGCGCAGCACACGGAACGCCGTTTACCTTTCCACTGGTAAGCGGTCCCTATTTATCTACTTGCACCCGGGGGTGCTTTCAAACTGCTAGGTTGGCAGGCGCTGGGACCGAACGACGGGAGCGCACCCCGCCGCGGGGATTCAAACCGCCGACCATACGATCGGCAAATCCTAGGTGCTGAGGTTTTACCCGCAGTGCCACCCGCGTCCCTAGGGAATAAGGAAGTATTATTATCTAAGGCACAGTTGAAACTTGTTTGAAGATCATACGCTACAGGGAGGAACCGGTGGGGCAGAATTCATGTGATATTATGTTTGCGTGCAAAATAGTATATCTTGCTTTCATCAGGACAGTTGTTGTGATGACCATTCTGCTAGCCAAATAGCTTATCTTGCTTTGAAGTGCTCTTATCAGGGCAGCTGAATGTCATGGCTCACTTGCAAAAATAGTAGATCCTATCTGTATCATGTCAATTTCTTGGCTTGCAATATGTCCTGTCTCATACATCATGTCAACTTCTTGACTTGCAATATGTCCTGTTTCATACATCATGTAAACTTGCCTACTGAATTATTCAGTAGCCTGCTCTGAAATGAGTTCAGGGCTTCAGTCTTTTGGGACTGTGGCCTAGCTGCGCAGCTACAATAAAGACGTTTTCTTCAAACAACCCGGGTCTGTCAATTGACTGAGAAAACTTGCAATGAAAACACAAGCCTCTGTTAACACAAGATATGTACATTTCAGACAGCAGCTGTGCATCCACACATGACAGCTTAATCCAGGCTTCCTCAAACTCAGCCCTCCAGATCTTTTTGGCCTACAACTCCCATGATCCCTAGCTAGTAGGACCAGTGTTCAGGGATGATAAGAACTGTAGAATCAAAACATCTGGAGGGCCGAGGCTGAGGAAGCCTAGCTTATTCGAACAGGAGTTTGCAGGCATACAGGCATGGGGGAACAAATCAGGTTGTATGCATTGGGTAGAGATACCCCTGCTCCCTTTCTGGTGTGTACAACAAGTGCAATGACTTGAAATGCAATGGGGGAGGGAGAGAGAGAACCTCGTTGCAATCCTAGCTATGTCTACTCAGATGTAACGTGAGTTCAGTAGGGCTTATTCCCATGCAAGTGTTTATAGGATTGGTGCCTTAGTCATCTTCAGCTGTTAGTTTAGCTTTCACCTATCCTTATCCTCTAAGGATATTTTATCTGCATTTTACGAACATTTATGTTCCTTTGCCATTTTTTACTCTCTAAAGCAAAAAGCAGCATTTGTAGAATCATCATTTCTTCTGTTTCCCTCGTCCTCTCTTTGAACATATAAACTGTATTATAATAAATATAAATTGCCTGCAATCATCCAATCCTAGAAGGTAAAATCTGTTTCTCTTTACCAAGCATAGATTACTAGAGAAAGGTTGTGGAGTGAAGCTTATTCTATTTTCATAACCGAGATGGCTCCCCCATGCTGCAATAGAAATTTCTTAAATATGTACAACCAAGAGTCAATTCAAACTTTACTTTGTTCTTGCTCCGGTTGCTTCAGGGAAAAATACATACTGTTGGGTTTAACATATATGGCAGTCTTCTCCAACGTCGAACCATTCAGATGTTTCAGACTCCAAACCCTGCCAGCCCCAGCTGTCATAGCCAATTGTTAGGGTTGATGGGAGTTGAAGGGCATCACTTTTGAGAAGGCTGCTGTATAGAATGTCTCCTCTCCTCTTCATGCCATTACCAGCGGTTCCCAGGAAATACAAGGAGCTCAGTAGAAATGTTAGTCTCATTTACACGGCAAGAAGTGATGCTGCACCACATCAAGCCAGAGGCTGGGATGGGGGTGAAATTAAATTTAGTTCCCATATACAGATGAATCTATCAAATCTGCACTTCATGAAACAACATGAGTACTGAAACACAGTCATCTTTTGAAATTCGCACATATCTGAATTTCGCATTTCGCATTTTGAATTTTTATATAAAAAGCATATATATATGCTTTTTATATAAAAAACATATATTAGGGGAAAGTGTGCATTAAACTCAATAGTGTAAGTAATATACAAAAATGTATTATATTTTTCTAAATTTCTTGCAAAATTGTGGCCAATTTGTGGTATTTGTGGTATTAAAACTGTCTAAAGATTCCAGTCCTTGATATATGGTGATGATACTGCCATTCCCAATGCCTCAGGAACTCTAAGGACTCAGTCCAAATCTATGACCAGTGTCATATCAAGTGTGAAAGAGATCAACAAAGAAAGACCCTCTACATTCAGGTGAAAATGTTGATTTGGATTGGAGTTTGCTAGCAACCCTGATTCCTTCCCACATAAATTACTTACATGAGGAGCTGGAACAGTTGGGACTCAGTTTGTATTAACAGAAATGTAGCATCAGTACATGAAGAAAGCACTCTTCCCAACACCTTTATATAAGCTGTGTTTGTCATGCTGCAAGCATGCAGGTTATTACTAAACTTAATCATCCTGAGAGCATTTCTTTCAGAAAAGGATTCCTCAGCCAACATTTATTTGTAATGCATAAAAATAGAAATAACCTCTGCTGCTGCAAGAATCTTGGTTGAATCCTCATAACAAAAATGCACAGGGCCCACTTAAATATAGTAAGAATCAATATTGCTTGACATGAGATACGAAGGTCGCAAAAAGGAAATAATCATCCAAATTCCCTCTCCACACATAGATAAAACTGAGAGAGAGACAAGTTTCTTCCCTATTTTGTTTTATTATAAATAATTAGGGTTCTTTTCAAATAAGCCATATTCAGAGGAGACCCACTGAAATCCACAAACTATGAAGAAATTCTTAACATTTGAAATGGGCAGCATTTTTTATTTGTTCAAAAGTAGACACAAGTATTTATTTGAAATATGAAAGAGCCAGTGTGGTGTAGTGGTTAAGAGCGGCAGTCACATAATCTGGGGAACCGGGTTCGTGTCTCCGCTCCTCCACATGCAGCTGCTGGGTGACCTTGGGCCAGTCACACTTCTGTGAAGTCTCTCAGCCCCACTCACCTCACAGAGTGTTTGTTGTGGGGGAGGAAGGGAAAGGAGGTTGTTAGCCGCTTTGAGACTCCTGAAGGGGAGTGAAAGGCGGGATATCAAATCCAAACTCTTCTTCTTCTTCTCTTCTATCTTTTTTCCAAAGATGTTTGTCACTGTCAGAAACAGCATAGAATCATAGAATGGTAGTGTTGGAAGGGACCGCAAGAGTAATCTAGTCCAACCACCTGCAATGCAGATTTTTATTTATTTATTTTTTTGCTCAATGTAGAGCTCAAACTCACAATGCCAAAATTAAGAGTCTCATGCTCTACCAACTGAACTAGAGGCATTTTCGTTTTTAAGATAATAAACCCTGGAATGATTTGTACTGGAAAAGTGTGTAGATTTTAAGTATTGTCACTGAATTTCACTTACAATAACGGGGGGGGGGGGGGGGGGACGACAACCCCAAAGAATAATCTAAAATTGCAGAATGGCTTGAAATATCAAATAAAATAAATAATCACTATAAGGTTATGAGCCTTTCTTAATGTGCTATATCTGTAGGTATGCTTGGAGTTTGTTTGTTTGTTTCCCCCTTTTTCTTTTATCCCCACCGTTGTAGTTGCTGTTGTTTGCAAATGCATTAACTTAAGAGCCATCATAACTGGGGCAGAGGGGGATGAGGAGTGGTGTATCTGCAGCCCTGATAGCTTGTGATGACCAGGGCAGAGGAGAGGGCCTTTTTTAGCTTAGCAGTTCCCACCCTCTTTAACCCACCATTCTACAGAAGGAAAGTGGCTGCCAGAACTGAAGTAAATGAACATTTGGCCACTATTATTGTTCTGGTTATGCATAACTTTCAAGCTTTAGAAACTGCCCTAATTGTAGTATATATCTCAAGGTGATTTTGGGTAATACCCACCACCTGAAAAGTCATGTCCTCCATCATGGAGGACATGTGTTGCGGTGAGATCACCAGAAACCGCCTCCCTGTTGTGGGGCGGGACCGTAAGAATTGCCTCAGCGCCCCATTGGTTGCCCCTCTGTTGCTGGGGCAGAAATTTGGCTGGTTGGGATGACTATTGGCTGCCAAGGGGCTATTTAAACTGATACACATCGCTGGAGAGTTTCTCTTTCTTGTGACATGCAGCGGATCTCCTGCCCTCCTCTCCCTATATTTAGGGTTGTTCTTTTGGTCTCGCTATGCCTGTCTAGGGGTCGTCTGTTTTGGTGCAGGAGCCCGGTAGGAATTTTGCCATTTGACTGATTGGCTGGTGCCACTTGGCTTTTGCCTATCATGTAGCAAATCATCACAACTTTGTAAGGTTAGCAGTTAGGCATTTGGTTCAATGTTTTGGGGAGGGGATGTAGTTAGCTGTGCCTGCTCCTCCACTGCTGCTACTAGGGAATTCTGTTAAAGGAATCTAGGGGCTCACCTTGCTTTTGTTTGAACCCTGCCAAGGGACTAGGGCCACGCCAGAGCCCCTGGAGCATCTGGGGTGAGCTGTGAGATCTAAGGAGTTCTCACTCCCCCAGTATGCTTTCCCTTACTGACATATGGTGGTGCCCAGTATCAGTCCTGTTCCTGCCACTGTGCAGGTTCAGATAGTCTGGAACAAATGCCTAAGCAACCACGTACATGCTGTAATCAATAAAGTTGTGGCCAAATTTATGCCAAAAACCTTAAACAAAATCTGTGTCTGTTGTGTTTTTATTTTGGGGGTGGTTTTGGGGGTCTTCATATGCAAAAACACAAAACTATGAAGAAGCAATGAGTGCTTCACCTTTCCTTCTTTTGCTAAAGCCAACGTGGAGTTAAATTCTTATCTAGGCACACTCCCCAAAGACATGAGGACTTATAAAAAAAATGTAGAATAATTAGCTCATTCCCTTAGATCAGGTATAGGCAACCTCAGCCCTCCAGATGTTTTGGGACTACAATTCCCATCATCCCTGACCACTGGTCCTGTTAGCTAGGGATCATGGGAGTTGTAGTCCCAAAACATCTGGAGAGCCAAGGTTGCCTATGTCTGTCTTGGATAAAAACTGGTAGTGATTGATCAGAGAACAAAAATGATGAATGCTTCTTTGCTAGACACTTCCAGTTGGAAGAATCACTAATTACACAGTCTGACTTGATCATTTAACCTCCTCTCCCTACTCCAGCTGTTAGAGAGCTAGGATTTGCCCCAAGGTTGTTTCAACGCTTTCCCGTAGACAATAGTTCATTAGCAGAGAGGAGTTTAAAAAGCCTTCAGATTTTACAGCTGTAGACAGCAACAGCAACGGATCCATTATATGCATGAGAATTTCTAAGGAACTGTAATAATAGCAACAACAATAACATGCTGGGAGTTTCCGTCATTCCTGCAGTAGAAAGCATGATGATTCCATTAAGTAACACATGGCACCATTTTTGAACCAGTTAAGACATCCCCTTCTGTGAAACATTTTCAAGTCAGCTTTTATAACATTATTTTGATTTTCTCATTGGCGACAGTGAACCTCTCTTGCTCCCTTTGAGGACTCACTTCATATCAGTTTCTACCCATTCTTAGGGAGACATAATGAGGAACACAAATATTCCCTTGTCATTGGCTCATTCACAAAATACATTTTAAACTACCAAAACAAAGCCAGCCAAGGGCAACTAAATTTAGCCTGTCAATGAAAGCAACACTATTTGCACTACATTTTTGAATGTGGAGATCTTATAGTGGAATATTGAAATACACCATTGAATGTTCTGTTTTCTTAGTCTTCAATTAGTTGTGTAGACAAGGGGACCTGCCACAAAGAGTCTCAATGTTCCATCACTCCCTAACAGAAGAGATTAGGGTACTGGTCAGGTTAAACAGGAAAGCCTCCCCCACCCATTTTTTTTCATTAGTCTTTTCCAGCTGACACAACTACTAAGCATGCTTAGTTGGGGGCTTCTTAAAGTTGGTTTGTTTTTAATTGCATTTTTAGAAGCTTTAGAGATTTTTTCCCCCAGGGAGGCTGAAATTATGTAGGTCATTTCTCAGTGACCTAATTTTTCATCTAGTCCTATTGGCACTTCACATTTAGAGGGAGTGACAACTGGAACCCAACTCACCATATTGCTTGGACTGATGAAAATTATGCAATGCCCCCCAAAGCTTCTTAGTTCTTCTTCTCATTTCCCTTCCTCTGCTCATTGCTCCGTTTTGGGACTCACTTCTTTACTCCCCCAACTCCCATTTTGCACATCTGCCCCCCTTCTCGTTACTTTGTTGGTTATCTCGCCATTCCCTCTCCCTACCTGTGCTTCTGTCTCTTCCATGTCTCATTTGCTCATTTACCACCCCAAATGACAGTTCTGAAATACCAGTAACTTCAACTTAAGGAAAATTTAAATGGAAATACCAAATAGCAAGGATTTGGTAGTTATAAAGGCCTGGCTGCTCTGAAATCCCAATGCGAATAAATACAGTGAAACATCTTCTAACACAAATAGTAGATTTTGTAGCATGTTTCTATATCTTCTCTTTTAATTTATTCCATCATTGGGTTTCGTGCATTTCCTTGGGCAAACTCCATGAAGTCTGAGTACAGAGACGTATAATTTGATAGTCTCTGTCCGCATGATGTGTTTTCCAAAGCTCTGGTGTGCAGAGTGTGATCAGTCAACATGTTTTCTGGAGCATCTCTATGGCAAATGTTATCTTTGCTCCATCCTCAAGTTGCTACTGAATAATTTACATCCAGCTGAGAGTGAGAAAGAGAGAGAGAGAGAGAGAGAGAGAGAGAGAGAGAGAGAGAGAAGACAATTGCAAATTTAGGCTATGAAATCATTAAACTTGGGCAGAACCCAACAGTCATTTTTACTCCTTATGCAACTGAAGCCTAATGAACTAAATGGAAATTTGAAGTACAGAGTCTTGCTTTATGGAATATTGAATTGAATAAGGGGAGGCCTCTCAGGATCACTCACAAGTGCAGAGTTTATGTTCTGCTGACTATAGTAGGTTGTCATATTTTAAAAGCACAAACTTAGTGATAAGTTTTTATGCTGACATGCTAACTTTTATTTATTATTTGTATTCCTGCTCAGCAGTCTCTGAGATCTTCAGGCGTTTCAGTCGAATGTGTTTTAGCAAGCATTGGTCTACTGCCCTGCAGGCAATTAATTAGCAATCAGATAGAAGCCTCCCAGCCTGGTAAGTATATTGCTACATAGTTAGTTTATTGATTCTTATACCATATTAGATTTTATACCTCACCTTACAAAACTCCAGTGAGACGACATAGTGGCACAACATTAATCACTGACAAGTCTTGCAACTTCTCGATAAAGAAAGATTTCTTTAGTGATGAACATTGGTTGTTGGGCGACTACCTCCTGCCAATCTCAAAAAGGAGGGATGGAAGAAAGACAAAGAGCACCTCTCTGAAGTCTTTAAAAAATATTTATTGTAAAAAAAGAAATACACTGCAAATGGATTTCAAAACCATTCTCTACAATTGCGATTCTGCTCAATCTTCTGCTTCCGAAGTATTATGGGTCATGTCTGTGGGTTGTATGTAACCGAAAAGATGAGCCCCAACCCCTTATTTTCAAGAATAATAATGCCACCTACTGTGAAGTTATTGGTGTAAATGTAAAGTTAAATGCAAGGAATTGCTGTGCTGCTTGCAAAAACTTTCCCTGCCCATTGAGGAAAGTACTGTAATTCAATATGCCACAACATCAGGTGGAGAGTTCTTCAGATAAGAACACCATGTTTTTGGAAGCATAAAAATGATTGGCATTGGGCCAGTGAAAACAAGTAAAAAATATTGTAAAGCAATAATTGGTAGAGAATGGAACATTGCTCACTCTCCCTTATAACACTGAGGCAGAGCCTAGGATAACCAAATGAAAATGAATAGTGGTAGATCCACAACAGACATAAGAAAGTATGCCTTCACAGAATGCCTAATTAGGTGATGAAATTCATTGAATTATGAGGTCATGCAGTGCATAATTTAAGGGGCAATCCTATGGCAAGATCTGTCTTAGGATGTAACAGGTGTCTGATGCAGTTATCTGATTCCTGGCTCAACTGAGGTCAGCTGATCCACCATATATATGCTGGCAAAATTTGCTCAGCTGAAGCTGGCTGAGTCAGTGCCAGTGTAAGTCCCCAAAAGGGGGCATTCTGGGGGCATGGCAAGGGCCAGGGTCAGGGGGTCATGTGACCTGAAACCTTGGTGAAACTACTATTTTAAAAGCTTGTTTTTCCTCTGCCAGGCTTAGGCAGAGCAGCCACCGCTGCCCTACTGCTGAATGGGGTTTGAATCTGGTGTAAATTTACGTTGCCTCAACTTACACTGGTTTGCTTTATCCCAGCTTCTTGTGCAAAGGATTGCTCCTTATGTTATTGAACTCATTGCTATAGGATGTGATTAGAACAACTGGCCTACATAGCTTTAAAAAAAAGATGACACACAGCCATAAACAATTATTAACAATAAAGCAAAATGGAACCATCAAATCTACCGGTTTCAAGTATCTCAGAGGCCAAGATTTTTACAAAGGGCATTCTAAGTTCTATTGCAAGTTCTGGGAAAGAAAACATTCCTTTTCATTTCATGTACACCCTTTTCTGCTTTTCAAAGTTTCAAATCTATTATAGTTATTCACATTTTATTAAATATAGTCCTAGCCCTTCCTTACAAAAAACAACAACAACAAACCTATCTGGCCTTGTGCCATTAAATCCTTAACAAACAAACATTGCTACTTGTTTGTTAAAATTTGCCCCTAATGTTCTGGTGGAAGAAGCATTTCACTGCCATCAGACTATTTCACATTTCATTAAACGTGATTTTTTTTTTTTAAAGTGAGTAGTCCAATCAAGAATGTAACTAAAATGTTGAAGAAGCAGGTGACATCCTGTAAAATGTTAGACAATCATTCCACATTGCCATCTGTATGCATTTAATCAGCATTCCTAAGAGGTTTTTAGAATGCAAATCTGTTGCAAATGTATCACAGCAGTGATGACTTTATAGAGCATAGCAACTCCCAAAGAGCATAACTGACATCAGTGGAGCCCATTGCTCTTAGAGAGGCACCAAAAAACTAAACAAAAAAAAAGTTTATTGCAGATGCCTAGCAGGGAACCACATGTAGGTATTTACAGGTTCTGGAACATGAGGTTTATTGCATACCCTGTTAACTTGGTTCCCTCATTACTTGAATGCTGCTTAAAGCGAAGAGATCTATGCTTGATTTATTGCTTTGTTTGTCTTTGGTCTACTTACACTTGAGCCTAACCGAGCACAGGAAGTGGTGGAGATAATATAAGGGCTGTTTGAGACCCTGCAAATGTCCCTATTTTCTAGAGACAGTTCCAGATTTACAGAAGCCATCCCAGTTTCTGATTTGATCCTGGAATGTTCCATTTTTCCTTAGGATGTCCCTATTGTCATTGGAAAATGTCAAAGGGTATGGAGTTGTGTGACAACCCCCCTCCACCCCACCAAGGAGATAAGCAACCACATAACCTTTAGAAGATATCTGAAGGCAGTCCTGTGTAGGGAGGTTTTTTTCAATGTTTAGTGTTTTATTATGTTTTTATATATGTTGAAAGCTATCCCTATTTCATCAGATAAATGTTAAGGAGTATGCTTTTAGGTTTTCCACGGCTAACAACAGTTTTATTTCATGCCAGAGGATCCATTTGAGGAAAAAGAAAATATGAAGTAAACTTTGGCCATTTCTGGAATTATTTTCCATGCTAGGCAAAAAAGTGAGGACAATCAACATATATAGCGGGGAGGAGAATCATGCTCACTTGATTACGCTAATCCAGTTTTTGTTTTGTTTTTCAAAAAAAAACCTTTGACTCAAGTGTTCCCTTAGGTCTGGAATGGGTTACCTGCAGCTCTCTGGATATTTTTGGGCTGCAACTCTCATCAGTTCTGACTATTGGCCATAGTTGCCATCTCCCTGGGGCCCTGGGTGCCCAAACACCCACAAAATTCCTCGTGAAGGGGCCAGGCACCCACAAATTTCAGTGCCAGGGCACCCATGGCCCCAGACACCCATGGTCACAAGGCCAAGTTGGCACTCCTGCCATTGGCTATGTTGTTTGGGGGCTAATGAAATCCCTTAACATCTGAAGGCTTTCTTACACCCTTCTTTAGTTTCTTCCTGAATCCCCCACCCTAAGAGGAACTCTTTAAATCCACTTCAAATGAAATTGGATGTCAAATTAGTCCATGAAGAGAAAATGGCATAGAAAGAGCTTCAAAAAAAGTAAGGGGCACATTTGACATGGTGTTAATTGTGTGAGCATGAATAGCGCAGGTCAGCAATCAAATCAAAACATGGTGTCAGTGAAGTTAATCCTTTATTCAAGAAACCCAAACAGTGCAGGTCTAATGATCCCAGCAGCTCTTCCCAGTAGGTTTTTCCAAAAAGGCAGTTGGGAGGACTGAAGGGTCTTGCCACCACTTAAAGGCTCCTCATCTCAGGGGTGTTTTCCAAGCAGTCACAAACTGTGCATGCGCACAACCAGCCACTGTTCTGCACTGTTCACTTCTCTGCATGTTCTAGACCAGTGGGGAGGGAAGCTGGTCGCAGCAGGCGGGAGAGACTCCCTGGCTTCTTCAGCAATCTGCCTCTCTGTCTCCTGGCCCCAATCTCCTTCAGCCTCTGCTTCTGCCTCTGAGTCTGAGCTGCCCTCTGCCACAACCTCTTCTTGCTCACCAAAGCCTGTTACCTCCTCTGCTTCTGACACCGCCTCCTCTCAGTCTGCTCTTTCTTCTCCCTTTGACCACTCATTGTCATCCCACCACCAATCCCCTAGCTCTGAGCCTTCTTCCCCATGGAGATGCCCAGGCTGGTGCCTCTCACCACCTCTCTGCACCCAACCAATCCACAACACAGTCTGAAGCTCAGGGGCGCTGACTTGCCCCCCACATGAGGGGGTCCAACATGTGCCGGGCGGAGGCGTGGGTGCAGGAGGGTGATCTTCACCCTTGTTCATCCCAGCTCCCACCCAGCTCCTGGGCTTCCAGGCTGAGAGGAGGTGTGGGCACAGTAGGGCAATCTTCACCCTCACTCGTCCTAGCTCTCACCTGGCTCTTGGACTCTCAGGCTGCCAGGTGGAAGCTTGGGCACACAAGGGCGATCTTTGGCCTCACTCGTCCCAGCCCCCACCCAGTGCCTGGGCTTCCGGGCAGAAGCTGGAGCATGCAGAGGGCACCCAGCAGCAGCAGTGGGGAATGTCACCCCACTCAATATTTGGGGGCTCAGCGCCCTGCCCACAAATGTTGAGGGGGCCGAAGACCCTTCCATCCCCTAAAGTTGGCACCCCTGCTGAAGCTGGAACTATGGTTGGGCCTGGATGAAATAATGGCAGCTGGACTGGGTCCAGTTCCAGTGGGTTCTGGTCCAGTTCAGCTCCTCACTATTTTGGGGTTTTCCATGGGCTACGGCCAATAGGATTGCACCAACAAAATTTATGCCTGCCTGTTTGATGGGGAAAACAGGGACCGGTAGAGTGATGTTGGCACGGCTGGGTGGAGGATGAACTCTGCTCAATCCACACCCATCCCATCCTAGTGCAAAGAGGGTTTGTGTTGCAGCCTTAATTTTTATTCCCCCAATTGTATAGTCTTCACCTGGAATAATAAAAGTTAAGCACTTTACGTTCTACCAAACTGTGCAATCAAACTGCATACTCATTTTCTCTTTACAAGAGCTCACCAATTTGTATCACAAAACCATCCTCACAAAATACACTCCAAAGCTTCACAACTGGCTGGCGTAATGTAAAAAGCTCAGTTTGTAATTGTTCAAGGCCCATAATGTGACTTTAATAGAATCTGTGGAACTAGGATTCATGTAATGGCCTGAAAATAAGCCTTCTTCTATATTAAATAATGCTTGCTCATACTACATGGAATGGACACATAAACATTTATAGATTGGAATAACTATATAGTAAGAATGTCATTTCTCCCTCCAAAAGCCATTATGGAAATACTTAGTTGATGGTAGTGTATATATATATGCATAAAGTATTTTTAAACAGCTGTGACCTGTCAGCATTGCTTTTCTTCAAACTTTATTTCAACTTACATATACTTGCTGTGAAATTTAAGTCTCACTTTGTTACTTATTGTATGGTTTTAATCTTCATTAATTCATGTAAGCTTTGAGTGTTTGGAGTTATTCAATTACACAGAGAAAATCCTTGGTTAATAAAACTTTAATACAATTTAAGCTTCCCAAGACCATTAAATCACAAATGCATAATGCTATCAAATGTACATGTCACTGGAAGAGATTCAGAATTTAATCTTTTGGCATTCTGCAATTATAATGAATGCAAATCTCTATAGGAATAAAAGATAATTCACAATCAGGTGCAGCACATTATCAGTCGGAATGACCGAAGTTTATCTAGACATACCACCTTCAGTGAGACAGCAAAACTCTTATGGAATTTTTAAATGGCAATGACATCACTTGCAATTGTTGGCAGAGAGCTTCCTTTTGCACAATGAAGTAGACATCAATCAAAAGGACTCTCATAGGGTGGTATTCATCTCAGTAGCTGCCCTAGCTCAAGGATTATAAGTAGTGCTATGGGACTTTCCCACTCTCCTCCCTCACATGCATCCTGAACCATCCCCAAATCTGCTTTGGGCGTTTGGGGAAATTACCAGAACAGATTTAGGAGAGGTTCAGGAAGAAGAGAAGTAGAGAACATTCTGTTGCACAAGGACAAATCATTGTGCTAACAAAGCAATTTGCTTAGCACTACAGTGAATATAACCCTATTTTATTACGCCATACTTTGTAGTGTTAATTCCCTACAGTCAGTTCAGGGTGTTGCTGTTTCCTGCTATAGGTTTGATGAGAGAACATAATGTACAGTGGTACCTCAGGTTACATACACTTCAGGTTACATATGCTCCAGGTTACAGACTCCGCTAACCCAGAAATAGTGCTTCAGGTTAAGAACTTTGCTTCAGGAAGAGAACAGAAATCGGGCTCTAGCAGCGTGGCAGCAGCAGGAGGCCCCATTAGCTAAAGTGGTGCTTCAGGTTAAGAACAGTTTCAGGTTAAGTACAGACCTCCGGAATGAATTAAGTACTTAACCTGAGGTAACACTGTATATAAATTCCCATCTTCAGTGGTGTGGATGTGAACTTGCACCACCCACATGCACAAGAGTAAGGTATCGAGTGATTTGGGAAAATCTCAAGATTTGCAGAAGTTGGGCAGGTGCAGGTTTGAGGGGAAATACCCTATTAGAGATGGTGGTTTTAAAAAGTCATCCTCAAAACAGCCCAATGAGGACTGAGCATGCTCAGTGGGCATGGAGTGCTGACTGTGGAGGACAAGACTGGCAGAGGTTCTCTTACATTCTCAGAAGAGGTTAGGATCATTGAAACCAATGGATTTAAGCAAAACGAACTCATTGTTGGGTTGTAGCCACTGGGTACAGAGGCCTTAAGAGACCAAACGGAAAGCAGCACATCAATATAAAGCTTTTCCTGTATACCTTTTGAATTCCTCAAACTAGCCCACTGGAGGGAAGGAAGGAAGGAAGGAAGGAAGGAAGGAAGGAAGGAAAGAAAGAAAGAGCAGGTCAACTACAATGTATTTTGAAGTATGATAGCGACATCATTTCATACCCTCCAACATTTCTCTGATTAAAATATGGACATCCTATTTCATAATAATAGTATTAATGATTTTATTATTTATACCCTGTCATCTGACTGCCCCAGTCACTCTGGGCAGAGAGATATAGATATATAGATATAGATATATAGATGATATAGATATAGATATATAGATATAGATTATATAGATATAGATACACACACACACACACTAACATTAAAAGAAACTTCCCTATAAAGGGCTACCTTCAAATGTCTTCTAAAGGTTGTATAGTTACTTATCTCCTTGGCTCGTGGGTCACATAACCATACCCTCTGATGAAAATAGGGATGTCCTACCACACTGTCAAACATTTCTCTGATGAAAATAGGGATATCCTAAGGAAAAGTGGGATATTCTGGAATCAAATCAGAAACCAGGATGGCTTCTATAAATCCGAGACTGTCCCTGGAAAATGTGAACGTTTGGAGGGTCCATTATTTTGCCCACACACCCATAAGGAAGACTCGAGAGACATGGTGAATCAGAATTCCAGGTAGTATGGAGTTGATGAAAGAAGGGGAGCAACAAAGGCCAATCAAAGACATCCCTATCAAAATAAAAATAAAATCCTACTCAGTTCACCAAAGGGCTACTAACATGGTCTACATTGCCAAGGGTGGGAGGGCAGATGCTGCAAGAAAGAGTGAGAAAGCTGCCCCTCTATAATTGGGCCAAAGGTCCTACAAGGTCCCACTCCACTTCCTCCTTTTGAGTGGAAGACTTCTTCTCTTGGGTGGAAGACTCTTAAGACTTCTTCTCAAGGGTGGAACACTTTTGTCCCTGCTTCAGAGCAGGACCAGCATTGGTTTTTGTGTCTGCTGAAGCCTTCTGGCTCAGAGCTTAGCTATAACAACCTTCCCCAACTTCCTGGATATTTTAGATTACAAGTGTCCTCAGCTCCATTCAGCTTGGTTAAAGGTAAGAGATGATGGTAGCTGGAATCCAAAACCTCTGGAGCCCACCTGGTTGGGGAGGGCTGGGTGTGAATCTGCCCTTCTGGCTAAAAGGCTACATTGATAAGGCCTCTATTTACCGCATTTTTTGCTCTATAAGACTCACCTTTTCCCTCCTAAAAAGTAAGGGGAAATGTGTGTGCGTCTTATGGAGCGAATGCAGGCTGCGCAGCTATCCCAGAAGCCAGAACAGCAAGAGGGATTGTTGCTTTCACTGCACAGTGATCCCTCTTACTGTTCTGGCTTCTGAGATTCAGAATATTTTTTTCTTGTTTTCCTCCTCCCAAAACTAGGTGCGTCTTGTGGTCTGGTGCGTCTTATAGAGCGAAAAATATGGTACTTATTATTCTGCTGATACAACCTTGCCTAGAGCCCTCTCTGCTATGAGTTGCACCTGTGTATCGTGAGAGAAATACATTTAAAATATGTATTTTAAAATCGTGTGTGTGTGTGTGAGAGAGAGAGAGAGAGAGAGAGAGAGGTTTAGGACTCTGGTTAGAGAAAGTTGTGCTATATTTTAATACTCACTACAAAATTGTAATTTATAAATCTTTTGGCTCAACAGTCAATTATAAAAATGTTTGTAGACATACATTTCCCCCAACTGTCATTTATTAAATATTGCTTACTATCATTCCAAAACAGCATTTTAAAGTCTCTCTTTCTCTCTCTTTTATCCCCTGCAAGAACAAATGAACAAACCCTATAGGAACATATGAACAGACAGATGGAGAATCATTTCTCTCTAGAAAAGTGACACCAGTTCCTGTGGAAGGCCAGATGCAGAACACTCCAAATAGCTTCACAGGCTATTTGTGGTATGCAGATGACAGTTTTGAAAACAGAAGATTAAAGTACACATCAAATGCCAGGCTTCTTTGTTAATAGGGGAATCAAAAAGATGTGTCGTGTATCCTAAGTACAGCTACCTTAATTTTTTTTTTTTAAACTCATCAAGTTCATGTGGTTTCAAACACAGTCTTAGAAGTATGAATGAATACCATGATGCATTGCTTTACAAAAACAACTCTTCTCAAATGCAACAATTGGTGCTCTTGGAGTTACTTTGTAAACTTCTGCAGAAATGAGACTGAGAAGACTTTCTTGGGAGGAAGAAAACACACACACGCACACAGAGTGTAATGTTGGGGCATCCATTCATAAAATCCCAATTTAACAGTGGAACACTATCAGTGCAATCCAATTTATCTCTGTTCAGAAGTAAATCCTACTGAGCTCATTGGGGCTTACTCCCATGTACGTAAATGGGTACCGGATTGCAGCCTACATAAATAGAGTCCTATGTTCTGGCTACTATTTCCCCAAAATCAATTGAACCCAAGTTATTTTGAGCTGTATTATGATGCTGCTGATAGCAGAAGAGATCACTGGATTCCACCTTAACATACTGGGTCTACTGTGGCATAGAAGATTAGCTCATCGGAAAACAACTGTAACAAGACTCATAGTGTTTCAGCCAGAGAATGCTTTATTTTTATCTTATCATTCACAACTTTGACAGCCTCAGGCTAGGAAGTGGTTCAAAAAAATGCAAAATCAATCAATCAAACAAACAAACAAACAATCAAACAACAAACAAACAAACAAACAAACAAACAATCAAACAATCAATCTCCTGGGAACCCAAGGTTGAAGAACACTGATAGGTTTGCTGGCTTTGGGCTAGGAGCGAGTTCTTAAAACCATCTCTGCCATTTATTTTAGTTAAGACCAGCTCTTTCTGCCATGGATAGCAAGGAATTATCTCCTTACCCTTTGTGGCAATGGAATGATCATAGAAAATTTCGCTAATTAATAGGAGCAGCTCAGGTTAATTAAGTAGACATTTCCCCAAATTGAGGGACCTACTTAACCTGCTTCACGGCTACTTCAGTTGTTATAAATATCCCCCTCCCTGAAGCATCACCCCCATTGTAAATTTGACCAAATTATCAGGTACAAGTACAAATATTTCTGACTCTTAAAACCCTGGGAACCTCAGACATCTTTTTAAATATAGACCCAATGTATTAGCAGACTCTCATTCATTTGCTTGATTTTTTATTTTATTTTTAGATTTTATTATCCCCTTCAACACAAATTGAGTTCAATTTGATACTGAGAAAACAATTACATTGGAAAAGGTTAACGATACAACAGCTTGAAAAAATAGCCATTAATAGTAAATTTGGCTATATTAATTGTTCTTTTAAATAGCATACACGGATCGGCATTTCTGTGCAGTGCCCCTGAGCACCTCATTTCCAATTATGCTAATGGCTCTGCATTATCTCCCTTGTCCTCCATTGTAACTGAAGTCTTGAGAGTAAATATTTATTCAACCTGAGTGTTGCTTTTTGTGCTAAGGGTCTGTTTGTTGCTATTGTTCATTTTGGAAGAACTGGAATGTTGACCAGTATCAAAAGCTATCAAAAAGAAAGGATCAAAAGTATAAATGTATAATAGCTATGAGTTTGGAAGTCACATGTGACAAGAAGAAGAAGAAACACTATTTTTCTAGAAAAAAAGTGCCAGAGCAGACCTCTAGCAAGCTCCGTCAGAAAAAAAAAGCCCTGGTGATGATGATGGTGATGATACAGAACAATGCAAAACAACAACAACAACAATAACATCCTTATGCTGGTCTTGGTCATGTGTCCATCGGCCTCACTCCCACCTGCTGCCAAACATGTGAGAAGGAGTGAGACCCATTGGTAGGATCCCCAGTAAGGTAAAGAAAAGGTAAAGGATCCTGGATGATTAAGTCCAGTCAAAGGTGACTATGGAGTTGCGGCGCTCATCTTGTTTTCAGGCTGAGGGAGTCGAAGTTTGTCCACAGACAGCTTTCCGGGTGATGTGGCCAGCAGGACTAAACCACTTCTGCCACATGGAACATTGTGACTAGTGCCAGAGTACACGGAAATGCTGTTTTTACCTTCCCACCACAGCGGTACTTACTTATCTACTTGCACTGGCATGCTTTTGAACTGCTAGGTTGGCAGGAGATGGGACAGAGCAATGGGAGCTCACCCCATCATAGGGATTCGAACTGCCCACCTTCTGATTGGCAAGCCCAAGAGGCTCAGTGGTTTAGACCACAGCATCACCCACACCCCCAGCAGCAGAAGAAGCCCATAGAAGACCTCAAAACAAGGCGTTCTGATGATGAGGAATGGGTGGAGCTGAGCTGCCCCAGAATCCGTTGTATGTATTGGACCCTAGGCTTGTCTTAGTGCTGGAATGCAACAGCACTTGGCCCACTGTCCAGACCATACAATTCCACATGCCCAGAGGTGTAGAGGGCAGGGCATGGTGGCTCCAGTAGCAAAATTATGACAGGGATGCAACAAGATGTCCCCCCCTAAAAAAAAGGCTTACTGCTGAACTTCTGCCACCTTCTGGAGCCATGAGGAACTAGGCTACACCTGGACTGTGCCTTCTGGGTGGTGTCTCCTTCTCCTTGGTCAGTGGTGGAGCTACCTGCTCCGGCACCAGGAGTGGCATACATCTGGGGGTGTAGCTGGCACACGTCCCAGGGAGCGGGGCGTGCTGACCATGGGGTGCTGCATGTCATGGGGATGCACGGCAAGTGGCGCGCGTTCCGGGGCGTGCCCGGCGAGCGTCCCGGTGGTGCATGGTGGTGCATGAGTGTCAAGCATCCCAGGGGGGCGGCCATGTTGTCACTCCCCCCCGGGAAGGTACCTGGGGTGGGCCGCCTCCTGTCGGCATCTCCATTACAACTGAGCTGATAAAGCTCGTCTTCCAGAATTGCCCTCCGACGATAATTAATGACCTGAGCCTTTGATGAGGCCTCAGGCACATTCCCATTCAGCAGAGAATCAAAGCAGCACACGGAAGTGATGAGATTCATGGCTACATGGCTAAAGAGTTTTATTTCTCGCTACGCAGACAGCAAAGAAAAATACATCCTTTCTCTATGAAAGCAGAGAGAAACTGAAACTGAAACAAAGGAACAAAGGAACAGGAAACCAGTATGTCACATCCGTCTCCTGTCTCCCGTGAGACTTCCAACAGTATGGAATGTGTGGAATGTAAACAGAGTCTTGTGACTCCAAAGCAGCTGCACAGTGGCAAACAGAAACTAACACCTCCCACCCCCCACCCCCACCTTCATCTGCCAGTGTCCTTGGTCACCCACTTGTGCTTCATCCCTGGGCTGGCTGAGAGGTAAAGGCTCGCCTGGCCTGTGGGGTGGCAATGATGAAGGCGGCAGGGACCGAGGAGAACTGGGCAGCAGTGGGAGCAGTGTCCAAGGCCTAGTCCAGGAAGGAGGAGTCTGCTCCTGTGGAGAGGGAGCTGGAGAATACAGTGTGAAGAATGCAGATCACACTTGCTTGACTGGTTTCCATTTCTGACCACAGGAGAACACATGAACTGCAGGCATTTCTGCTTCCTTTTCCATTTTCTTTGGAGTCCTCTGACATCCTGGACCATAGCAAGCAAAGAAATGTATGAATCTAACATTTACATACCAGCATATGTGCTCCAGCTCGTATATTTGTCAAAGGCAAGGAGTACATGGATTTCATCTGGAAATCAAATCAGCTCTATTTGTTTGTCGGAATGCTGTTTTGATCATTGACACTGGGTCAGCCGCAATGTAATTCACAAGGATGTAATCCACTAGGCACTTTAGAGAGAACAAAGCTGAGAGACTAACACTCTAAATCAACGTAGATGGTATTTCTATTACTATGTGCTTTCGCCCTTTTTTGTTAAGTAGCTGAGTGAGTCAATGTTTAATCTTGCCTTCTGCATGCCGCAACAGAATTTTCTTTCTTACTCAATTGCCTGAATTGCTGGAATGGAAATTAAAATAAAATGTACAAGCCGACACCGAAGAAACACACACAAAAAGGACAACTTCTTCCATGTTCCTGAATTTGGCCAATGCAACCTGACAATGTCAAAGCTGAAAGAATATTTAATCAATGTGAGTATTTAAGGGGGGAGAGAGAGAGAACTTGAGCTGCCAATTTCAACTAATCACAGATGTATTATGTTGAAATCCACAGTAGAGAAATTACCTGTGCAAAGCAACTTCTGAAGTGACTGACAAGGAAGGAGAACGCTGCAAGCGCAGAGTGCCACTTAGGCTATTAATAGGAATGACATGGACAAAGGGGAAAAGATAACAATATATGCTGACATTGCATAACATGAGCCATGAATCAATTTGCCCTTACACTCGCATCTTTGAAAGGACACCCATCTGATCCTATGATTAACTATGCCACAATCTGCATGTGAAACAAAACGGGGGACATTTCAATTTCATCTCTTTTGGAACTTCTAATAAGAGGCATAACAAATAATCAAGTGTAATCTCCTTCATGTTGTGCCCAGTGTGTCCATTTAGGTAGTTCTGCTTTGTTTGCTTTTTTCTTTTTAAATAAACAAACAAAATGTCATAAATTAGGAGGCCATTTTAGATAGTGTACCACATCTGTATCCATTCCTTTCAGCGATGCATATCCATTGTTACCCTCACAACTACATTGGAGAGGGTCAAATTTACCTCATGAGAGCTGAGAATTTTCTTATTAAATAAGAAAAGGTTTCACTTTCCCCAAGGTTTCGTAAGTATACTTGCTTTTTATGCATGCAGAACCATGAGCGAGACAGATGTTGAACAAAGAAAGGAAAGGATGGAGGCAATATTAATTAGTGCTTCTGTTAGCAGACTCTCCATCTCTCTTCCCCCTGCCTTTTCCTTCCTCTACTTTTTAAAAAATGTTTTGCTGCATTAGCAGTGGCAGAACTGCCAGTCTCTACCCTCCTCGGATAAAAAGTGGGTGGCGCTGTGGGTTAAACCACAGAGCCCAGGGCTTTCCGATCAGAAGGTTGGAGGTTCGAATCCCCATGACGGGGTGAGCTCCCATTGCTTGGTCTCTACTCTTGCCAACCTAGCAGTTTGAAAGCATGAAGTGCAAGTAGATAAATAGATACCACTCCGGCGGGAAGGTAAACAGTGTTTCTGTGCACTGCTCTGGTTCGCCAGAAGTGGCTTAGTCATGCTGGCCACATGACCCAGAAGCTGTACGCCGGCTCCCTCAGCCAATAAAACGAGATGAGCGCCACAACTCCGGAGTCGTCCACGACTGGACCTAACAGTCAGGGGTCCCTTTACCTTTTTACCCTCCTCGGAGGAGCATTGCATTGTACCAGAGTGAGACCTTGTGGGCAAGGCAGCCCGTGAGAATGCTTGTGCTGTTGCCATTTTGCAGTAGCAGTTAGAAGTTATGTTTCTCCCTCACCAATAATTTTATTGGTTTTCATGTAAATACAAGAATGACGTATAACTACAGTGACCCATACAGTGGTACATTCTCATTAAGCTTCATATGTAGTACACAGTACACAAGCAATATGTTTATTTATGCGTTGTCAGTTCAAGTATCCTCTCCACAGAGATTCTTGTGTTGTTGTTGGAATAAAAGTATTTTCTGTCTCATTTATAAAGGAAAAGATTGGAAGCCAAGTCTCACCAAAAGTGTCTGCCTTTGAAGTGCCTTTAATTACCTTTCTGTGGTGAGTAAGGTATTTCAGATATTATTTACACAGATGTCAATGGGGATTTCTATACGTTGTTTCCAGTCTTGGGCTATTGTTAATTGAGCTGCTGATAATGGGGGGGGGGGGGTCTAAGTCTCTGCATTTAAGGTTATTGTTTCAATTTGAGTCTGATGATCACTAGGCAAGAGCTGAATTGGATGGAAGAGATTGCTGCATAATTTTGGAAATAGTGTGAAACACCATTAAAGTATTACCATTGTGCAACTCCACCATACATAAAAAAATATAAGCCTATCTGCCCGTAACCTTCCTAGCATAGGAAACTATGTTTCAAAATGGTTAAAAAATTAAAGTTGGTTTTAAGGGATGATGTGAATAGTAGTCCTAAAACAGCTGGAGACCCAAGTTTGCGAAACATGGGCTTAGAACAAGGTGAGGAGAACCCTATGCTCTCCAGATGTTGCAGAGCTAGAGCTCCCATCATCTCTTTCTTTTTTTTAAAAAAAATTTATTAACAGTTTAAACACTACAAAAGAAAAAAAATAAACAAAACAATACAGTACAATACAAAAACAAAGACACTACATAACACTAACACTAAGACATTAAACTAACAAAACAAAAACAATTTTAAGACACATCCAATAATTTCAATATCTTATTTTTCATTGACTTGTTTCAACGACCTCCTCACACCTCCCTTTTTGTATTCCACTTCAGTTAACTGTTTCAGCAATTCCTTTCCATCTTCCTCTGTTTTCTGTCCTGTAATTTATTTTAACACATTCTAACCTTATTTTTTCCCTTTAATACATTAATAATCTATTTGTACTTAGTTCCTTATAACATTTCTACTAAAGCCATATAACTTCATTCCAACATTTTTCTAACATTCATTGATTTTACAGTATTTCTGTAAATAGTCTTTAAACTTTTTCCAGTCTTCTTCCACCGACTCTTCTCCCTGGTCTCGGATTCTGCCAGTCATTTCCGCCAGTTCCATATAGTCCATCAACTTCATCTGCCATTCTTCCCGGGTGGGTAAATTTTGTGTCTTCCAATACTTCGCGATGAGTATTCTTGCTGCTGTTGTTGCATACATAAAAAAAGTTCTGTCCTTCTTTGGCACCAGTTGGCCGACCATACCCAGGAGAAAGGCCTCTGGTTTCTTCAGGAAGGTATATTTAAATACCTTTTTCATTTCATTATAGATCATCTCCCAGAATGTCTTAATCCTTGGGCATGTCCACCAAAGGTGGAAGAATGTACCTTCAGTCTCATTACATTTCCAACATTTATTGACAGGTAAATTATAATTTTTTGCTCCCATCATCTCTGGCCATTGGTCATACTTGTTGGGGTTGATGGGAGTTGGAGTTCATCAACATCTGGAGGGTCAAGGTTTTCCCACACCTGGTTTAGGTGGGGCAGGGCTATCACATGACATGCACAGCTCTGCCCTGAAGTGCCTCAAGACTTGCTCACTACCTCTAGCAACTGCCAACTCAGCTGCCATCCTTTCCCTAATGTTAAGACTGTGCATTAAATGAGAGTGCAGCCAGGATGTGTCCCCAGAACATTCCCAGACTTCCCATGACTTCCACAGCAAACAAGTCAAGGTAAAAAAAGATAATCTGAAAGCAGACCATTTAAAGGCAGTATTTTATGCTACTAAAACAGTCATGGGGTACAAATTATACCTGAATTTGCTTCTTATTTTACTCTTCAACATCAAAGGAGATGTTGCTATCGTCTCTGAGTTGACATATTCTAACCTGACAGCAAAATTGTTCTTTTAGTAGCGAAATCACTAATGTGAAGGGAAAGTGAAAAGCATTCTTTTTGAAAAGCAGTTTGCTGAAACTTTTAAGAATCTGATGTTCTTTTGTTAACAACTGACCACTTGAAACCACCTTATTTCCAGAATAGAGATATGCCGTTTGACTAAATCATCAGTACATCATCTCAAAATTATGTTTCAATAATCTGCCAATTCACCCTATCTAGTTTGGCTCCAACACTTCCTCAGGGAAAAGTTGGGAGATAAAATTAAAAAGCAGTGTTCAGTGTCTTATGGGATTCAGATTTTAAATTATTAGATAACAAAAAGAAATTACTTTTGAAAGAGCAATTTTTGTGGGTTGCTCGGATCTTGACAGCAGAACATTTTTTTAAAAAAAACACACAGACACACACTTGGGATTTACCACAATAAATTCCCTTTGAACCTCAGAGGCATATCACAAATATAGCTTTAATTATGTCCACTGTCTGATAGAGTCTTGATAAGGTTTGTTGCAGTATCAAAAAGAGAAAGAGGAAAGAACAGTTCCTTACACAACATAGGCAGAACAGTAGTTATTGAAATTTACAACCTATAGGGGAGTCTAGCATACGTCTGATTTATTTCTACTGCTTTTATCCATCAGTGATACATGGTTCATGGGGGAAATTTCATCCTACTCATTTGATATCTGATTTCATTGAAACACCAAAGTATTGTGTATAATAACAGCAGAATAGATAACCTCTGTTGCTTGGTAACATCACATAAAACCTAAGCTGATGGCATAAAAAGTCAGAACACTGTTGACTGATAATAATGTATTTCCAAATATATTTGGAGTGTATGTGTTTTTCTCTGTATAGAAAACATATGTTCTTATTATGCTGCTTCAGAAAGCACTTTAACTCCAGCATTCGACAGAATATCACTGAAAACCATAGAGGTTGCGGGTAGAGTCTAAATATATATGCAAACATCATTGTTCACTTGCTTCTTCTTCTCCCACCCCCAACCCCCGCCATAAAACACTTCGCTGTCTGGAAAACTGTATTATAACATTAATTCCCAATCTACCTTTTGTCCCTTGTAAAAAAAAAGAAAGTATAGCTCTCTCCTGGACATCAACCAACTTAACCAACCCTCTAGCCTTGCTCTGCCATTTCTGGTCCAGCTATAAGATTTTACTTCTTACTAGACTTTGAAGCAAATGACACATTGTGCCCATTTCTTATTTATTTATGAAAGTATTTATATGCCACCCTCTCACAAAATATCAGGTGAGTGTAGAACTACACACACACACACACACACACACACACACACACACATATATATATACAGTGGTACCTTGGGTTACAGACGCTTCAGGTTACAGACACTTCAGGTTACAGACTCCGCTAACTCAGATATAGTACCTAGGGTTAAGAACTTTGCTTCAGGATGAGAACAGAAATCGCATGATGGTGGTGCGGCAGGAGCAGGACGCCCCATTAGCTAAAGTGGTGCTTCAGGTTAAGAATAGTTTCAGGTTAAGAACAGACCTCCAGAACGAATTAAAGTTCTTAACCTGAGGTACCACTGTATAGTAAAGGGGGAAAGGACCCCTGGATGGCTAAGTCCAGTCAAAGACAACTATGGAGTTGCAGCACTCATCTCACTTTCAGGTCGAGGGAGCCAGCATTTGTCCACAGACAGCTTTCCGGGTCATGCGGCCAGCAGGAATAAACCACTTCTGGCGCAACGGGATACCATGACGGAAACCAGAGCACGAGGAAATGCCATTTGCCTTCCTACCGCAGCAGTACCTATTTATCTACTTGTGTGCTAGGTTGGCAGGAGCTGGGACAGAGCAACGGGAGCTCACCCCATCATGGGGATTTGAACTGCCAACCTTCTGAACGGCAAACCGAAGACGCTTAGTGGTTTAGACCACAGCACCACCCAAATCCGGCCCTGTGTGCACATCACATATTGCGACCTGGAAAAATCCCACCTATTATATGTTATGTTATGTTACGTTTATGATATGATATGATATGATATTATAATGTTGCATTACTCATAGAAATGACTCGAGGTGACTTACAGACACAGTCAAAATACTAAAGCCAATTATAAGAATCACAATAAATGAAAAACTAAACACACACACTCCCCAATACATATTGTATAAATAAAAGACAAGTCTCCGTAGATCCAGTCCCCTTAAAAGAGGCCACAGATACAGCCCTATGGAACTCTAGAAGACATATGAGGGCATCAAGGAAGTTTTAAATGGCTGTTACTTTGTTGTGTTTTTAATATTTTGGTGGGAGCCACCCAAAGGGGTTGGGGCAACCCAGCTAGATGGGTGGCATATATGTAATGAAATATGTAATGAAGGATTATTTGAGGTCCAGCCTAGCATCTAGATAAACTTCTCTAAATATAAGAGTCCAGATTCGTGGTTAGGTGAGCAACATGACACCACTTCACTCTGCCATCTAGTAGTTTCCAGAGCATTTTATTATTTAGTCACTCCAAATTTTGGAATTCGAAAGCTTCCAGCAGCAGCAGCCTATGAAAGAGCAGAGAAAGGGTATTATAATTCACTGGCATTAATTGTCTGGAGAAGAGGTTTAAAAAACATAACCCCTTCCCCTAAGGGATAAATAGTTATTACAACGTGAAAGAACAGGATCCTAAATTATGGCCATGCAGTCACAAAAGTAACATTGAATTGCAATTTCCCTTATAAATCTCTAGTTTTCCAGGTTTATAACCTGATAATAAAATTTTGCTTGGGGCTAAACCATGTTGCACAAGCTCTGCAATTACAGGTGAAAAGGAACAAGGCTGTAATTTTTTAAAAAGTTTGGTTTAGTTTAAGAAAAAAACGGGTATTTAAAAATTCCACGAGTGTGTGTGAAATATATATATATGCTACACCCCCTTTAATACACCCTTGATTTTTTAAAAAAAGACACAGTTTACTTAGTGAGAGGCCTTTAATAATGGTCAAAAAATTATATTGTGAAGATTCAATGGCACTATTTGGATTCTGTAAAATATGGGGTTGAGGCATGCACTCACCTAGGTGAAAAAACCACTTTGAATGGCAGGAGAACTAGAGCTGTACATTTGTGCGATCTTCCCTGCCCTTTTGGCAGGGAGGTCTCTTCACATTGTTCTTTCTGTCATACTTTCTGCTCTACATCTCTGTAATATTTGCAAGTTCTTAAAGAAATGGGAGTGCCTGATCACCTCATCTGTCTCCTGAGAAATCTATATGTGGGACAAGGAGATTTTACTTTCTTGGCTTCCATGATCACTGCAGATAGTGACAGTTTGTTTTTTAATTTCTCTCTTAGGAGAAAAGCAATGACAAACCTAGACAGCTGTTAAAAAGCAGAGGCATCACCTTGCTGACAAAGGTCCATATAGTTAAATCTATGGTTTTTCCAGTAGTGAGGTATGGAAGTGAGAGCTGGACCATAAAGAAGGCTGATCGCCGAAGAATTGATGCTTTTGAATTATGGAGCTGGAGGAGACTCTTGTGAGTCCCATGGACTGCAAGAATATCAAACCTATCCATTCTGAAGGAAATCAGCCCTGAGTGCTCACTGGAAGGACAGATCCTGAAGCTGAGACTCCAGACCCTGATGCTGAGAAAGATTGAGGGCACAAGGAGAAGGGGACAACAGAGGATGAGATGGGTGGACAGTGTTCTCGAAGCTACCAACATGAGTTTGACCAAACTGCAGGAGGCAGTGGAAGACAGGAGTGCCTGGCATGCTCTGGTCCATGGGTCACAAAGAATCGGACACGACTAAACAACGACAATATTTGCTGAGATAACCACAGAGAAATGATGCACAGGTTGGCTACTTGTTCTATCTTCCTTCTTTTATCCTAGCCTTTGGGCTGGTACCCAAAACCTCAGTCCTGCCTATAGTGGTACACTGGAACAGGAACCCAGAAGACCACAGGCTGCAATAGTGGAGAGCAATGGGTTCCCTACTAGGGTGAGTGCCATCAGCATATGCTCAGCCATTCTGACCCTTGGTGCTAGCTGTGATCCAGCTGTCCTCTGGGAACCTGCTGAACAAGTGCCTATCTGCTTCCAATATGTTGTCTTGAATTATTTGAAATAAAGGCACTATTACAAAGGCAGCACAAGTCTCCAATGCTCTCTCATCCAAAGGAAACTAGCACAATGCCATACATAGCAACTGTGCTGCACTGCCCCGAGAATGTCTCATGACCTAGGGAAGTGGGGTGCATGTAAAATAGGTCCTGGGAAACAGATCATGTCGCCTATGAGCTGGTGTGATTGAGCCAAGAGGGAGCAAATAAAGGCAGTCACGTAATCAATCAGAACATCCTATCACAGAATGCTGGAAATCACAGCAGTGATTTGCAGGGAGAAATAAAGCAACAGTGAAAGTCAGAGCCTTAATTGATCAGCCACTAAAGGAGAATCACCTGCAGAGCACGCAGTCAGGGGGTGCTGATAAAGTCTATCACCAGGACAAACTGTTGACAGTCCATGGCTGAGAATTAGGAGACTTTAGCTGTCCAGAAACCCAGCAATGAGAGAGGAAAAAGTTGAAGGAACAGTTCTGGGAATAAAGGTAAAGAGACCCCTGACCATTAGGTCCAGTCGTGACCGACTCTGGGGTTGCGGCGCTCATCTCGCTTTATTTGCCGAGGGAGCCGGCGTACAGCTTCCGGGTCATGTGGGCAGCATGACTAAGCCGCTTCTGGTGAACCAGAGCAGCGCACGGAAATGCCGTTTACCTTCCTGCCAGAGCGATACCTATTTATCTACTTGCACTTTGTGCTTTCAAACTGCTAGGTTGGCAGGAGCAGGGACCAAGCAACGGGAGCTCACTCCGTCACAGGGATTTAGACGGTCGACCTAGTTCCGGGAATAGGAAGGAGCAAATTTTCCTAGGGGGAAGTGGTGGGACAAGAGGAAGTGTCTGCCTTCCACTGGATTGCATTAAAGGTGGGTCTCAGGTCTGAAACAGTTGAAATCTGCTGCCTTAGAAGGTTGAACTGGTGAGAAATGACAATTCAGCCAATGTGCATTAAATTAACCTATTACTTTGAGAAGAAACATTTCAGTGAACACCAACTATTGTTCCCTGCATTAATTTATGGACTGCTTCACTAATTTAACCTTAGCAAACAAGGATTGCTTGGGGTGTGGCTAACAGCTTGGGAAAGAAGGAGGAATGGGAAACCTAGCTTTGTCTGGTTGCCTAGGCAATACAGTGTGACTGTGTTCCCTGTAGCTGCTCCTGTCTGCAGGAGACCAAGAGACAAGTTTGCAAATTGCAATGCACTCCAAGGCAGCCAGGTTGGCAAACAAATGACTGCAGAGATTCAGAATTGCCATGTTTACTTGGAAGCAACACAAGTGCATTTGCTCTTAAGTAAACACAGTTTGTATTGTGGCTCATGATGCATTTTATAGCATTTATATGAGAAACAGATGTGTTCAAAGGGTTAGGCCAGTCAACTAGTTGAACACACATGGGAGTAAATGTTTCCATGCACTTTGCTGCAGGATGACATTTTAATAAATAAAATTATTAAAGGCAGAGTAAGTCAAATTCCCAATCCACTAGAGGAGGCTTGGCTAGACAGAGAGAATTGGATGAGGCAGAGATATCTCTGTTTAGCCCTGTCTGGCACTGCTGACCTCTGCCAGCGGGAGATTCCTGCCAGCAAGAAATACATCAATGCTCCTACCCAAATGGTGGTAGGCAGCAGAATACCCTAAAATGGGGAGTTTGGGGAAATGGGGCACAGGCAGGGTTGGGAAATTTCCTGCCCACTCCCTAACTTCTGCCCTCTACCCATCAAGCCTTCCCACCAATGGCAAAGGCTTTGGATTGCACTCTACAACATGGGCAGTTTTGAGATTGTTGAGTTTGAGGGACTTCTGGTCCCTCTTTCCTTTTTTGTATTGAAGATCAAAGTCACTCTGGTCAGGCTCAAAATCTCTGCACATCTGCAGGGTGCTTTTTGCTCAAAAACTCAAAGTGGCCAACAGGTTGTTGATATGGCATGGACCTGGCCTCCCTTTGTCACTGTGTGTGTGTTGTTCCCATTGTTCTAGGTGCATTCTGTGCCAGGGAATTTCATTAGCGCGAGCAGTTTCTGAGCTCTGGGTGCAGTACTATGCCTAAGATTTCAAATTAAATCTGCAGAGTGGAAGGAAAGGAGGACCCTTTTCTGCCTCCCCATTTGCAGCTACTCTCTGAATACTGGAGAAGATACCCTCTTAAGAATGTTAGGGGGATGGCTAGGAGAAGGACGAGACCATGTGAAAAAATGAACATAATATTTTAGCTGCAGTCCATTCATTTTCAGCTTTGTAATCTTGTTATTTAAAAAGTGTGCCTAGACATTCCAATGTTGCACCCATAACCTAGGTTTAAGGTGCCATTTAGTTCCTACCTTTCATATCTCAGCTTCGAACACTGAGCTTCACCATCTCTCAACCCATAGCAAGTTTATTCTGGAACAGAGATGAGGAACCTGTGCCTCAGATGTTGTTGGACTACAGTTCTTATCATCCCTGACTGTTGACCACGGCAGCTCCAGCTGATGGCAGTTGGAGCCCAGTAACAACTTGGAGAGTCACCAGTTCCCCATTCCTGCTCTAGAAGCACAGCCTAGTGCAGGCATCCCCAAACTCGGCCCTCCAGATGTTTTGGGATTACAACTCCCATCATCCCTAGCTAATAGGACCAGTGGTCAGGGATGATGGGAATTGTAGTCCCCAAACATCTGGAGGGCCGCGTTTGGGAATGCCTGGCCTAGTGACTTCAACTAAAGAGCTTTAGACCTAGTGGCTCATAGAAGGCATATGTGTGGTTGAACATTAGCTTGTGGGAGGAAGAAGGATAATCTTTGCCATAGGCCTAAGCCACATGGTAGTTCACTCTTTTGTTTTTAAGGCTTTCTGCCTGGTTAATGGGGTTGTAGTCACTTTGTACCCAAGTGTGATATGGCAAAGTTACTCTTAACTCCCTCTTTTGGTTCCACTCTTTCATTTTTTCAGACAGTGCCTGTCTGATGACTGCATATGTCTTTGTTTTTGTGTACACTTAGTAAATTAAGAATGTCATTTATGAAACACAAATTCCTTCGGCATGACTGGAAATGCACTGGTAGGCATCTATCTGAGACATGGTGACCCTTGCCAAGTTAGGTAACATTTCCTAATTATGAAGAACAGAGGGACAGCAACATTGGAGATTGTTCTTATTCTTAATTAATTGAATTTGTACTGTAATGCCCTTCATCCAAAGATCTCAGGGTAGTTCACAGCATAAAATTACAGGATAAATAAACAAAGTACAAAATAAAACAATAACCCTGCCCCCCACCCCACCCCATCACACAAACACATCAAAAAGGATATATTAGTCAACCAAAGGCCTGGTTGAAGAGGAATGCTTTTGCCTGGCACCTAAAGGTGTATAATGAAGGTGCCAGGCAAGCCTCCCTGGGGAGAGAATTCCACAAATGCGGAGCCACTGCAGAAAAGGCCTGTTTATATGTTGCCACCCTCCAGACCTCTGGATTCTCACAATTCTCTGTAGTCGCGTAGGAAACAACTGAACCAATAACTTTTTGCAAGCTACACTTTACCTTGAATGTAAGTGATTCAAAGCAACAAACACACACACCTCCGCCATGAGTGACCAATACATTTGTCTATGTGGCACTCGGGGGGGGGGGGGGAACAAAATGGTATCCATTTATTGTGTGTGTAGAATGACAAGTTTTAAAACTTCCAAGGAAGTTGCAAGTTCCTGGCAACAGTCATTAGGTCACCGCTTTAATTGCTTAATGTGTGCTTACTCGAGTTTATCCTCACCTCATTCCAATTTGTTAAGAAAGACATTGTCAAATGATACTAGTAGACTTTGTTCCTGTACAGGTTTTAGCCTGTTTTCTGTTTCCTGTGGTGTACTTCCATTTGGATTTATGCCTGTCAGTAATTTATTTCCAATTTTAGCTACAGCTTATCAGACATAATTGCTGTTTCCTTTATACTTAACTTTTTCTGACGTAAACTCTCTTGGCTACTTACAGTGACATTACACCAAACAGCCGTGGAACTTTGGTAGCTCTCGTCTTTGTTTTTCTGCAGAAATCAAGTACAGTCAACAATTTATTTCCAATTTTAGATAGTACTTACGACTCCAAATGTATCATCAAAGTCTCATTCTGCTCTGGACTATACACACCTTCTGCCCACTCCTCATCTTCTCTCTCTCTCTCTCTCTCTCTCTCTCTCTCTGTGTGTGTGTGTGTGTATGTGTGAGAAAGCTAACTTGATTTCATGTGAGTCTATTCAGATTATAGGAAGCAGTGAACAAATCACCTCCTGAAATGCCAGCACCAACACAAGTTGTATTACTCATGTCAATTTGTCCATGTAGTTCTTATCAGAATATTGTGTGAATGCTGGAATGCTGAATATAATGGAGGGTAAATAATAATAAATTGCAGTCACAAATGCCAATGGAGGAAATAATTCATTGCCAAGGTTTTGTGCCATTTAATTTAGCATCTGAAAAAATTCAGGAGTTTTGCTCTCCTGAAAATATTGTCACATACTGCGAAAGGCTGAGCCATACAAGTTGATGAGCATCGCAGGTGCACACGTGAATTCTCCATTGGCATTATACCCAGGCCATGATTGTGTAGAGAATCCTTTGTGTGATTCAAGATACAGAAGTTTTCAGCCAGGATCTAAAGAGCCTAATCTTATGTGTGTCTGCTCAAAAATCCAGCTAAATTCAGTGTGCTTACACTTGTGCATAGAATTGCAGCCTGTTACCAGGAAACATCAGCATGCCTCCCTTTTGCCCTCATACTGTTCATCTTTTCTGGAAAGGTTAATTGGTAGATTATTGCTAATCAGGAGAGGATGAGTGACCTGATTGCAGGACTAGTTATCACTATTTATTAAGGTCAAATTAATGTTGTCAGGCGCTCTGGTGCAGTTCCACCAAAAAAACCTGCTCCCCCAAAAGAATATATGAAATATGGCACCAGAAAATACATCTTGAGGTATCTTAAAGACTGACAACTGTGTTATTTCATGGGGCACCAAAACTATTCTGAGTATCTGCAGGTTCTCAACTCTCAGCAAAACACAAGGAAAAAAGCATTTTGGCAACCTTCATAAAAATAAGCATATGCCGTTTCAAATTTCAAACTCACTTCTCATTGTTTTTGGTCACTTCCTTACAATTTGTATCTTATTTTTCTTTATCAATAAAACCTGTTCCCCCCCCCCCAAACAGAAAAGCTCTGGCCTCATCTCTGTTGCTCCCTTCTGAGTACATTACAAGGGTACTCCATGACCTAGTCCTAGGCCAAAGTCCCTAACATGACCCACATTGTCTTTTGATAAAATGTGCCAGTTTCTGGGCCATTTCTAGTAGACTGACAGCAACATGTCTTCTAGAAGAAGCCTGCAGTGGGAAGAATTTCCCTAGTTCTAAAGTAATGCCAATCGTCATTCATGTTCATGAACATGGAGAAAAAGGTTTTAGGCATATAGCAATCCATGTCTTGAACAGGCATGGGAACAAGCTACATTAATTAATTAGTACTCTGCAGTCAAGTGGTGCTATGGGCTCCCCCCCCCCCCGCCTCAAACTGAACTCTTTTCCAATGCCAAAAGGAAGACCGTGTGGCGATCACACAGGGTCCCTGGACGTTAAACGGTCTATTGATCCCTGTGCCACCACTGTGATCGCTTCCCCGCTGCCACCAACCCGTTTCTCTCTGGTACACACAGAGTCCAGACATTTGTTAACATTAAACCAAATACATAAGTTTATTTTATAAGCTTTAACAAGTTTATGGTTTCAGATAATTTTTCCTGTCAGTTTCTTAATCTTAGTTACTTTACCGGTCTATACCTTCCTAATGACTTCTAACTGGTTACCCCAACTGTCTATCTGACTCCTCTTAACAGATTCTCTCACTCTCTCACATCAAACTATCCCAACCCACAGACTTATCCTCCCTCTCTCTTCTCTAACACCCAACTGACTCCTCAACAACACTAACTCTAACTCCTCCCCTTGGGTTCCCACTTGCCAATCACTTCACACTCATTTAACCCTTTCCTTATGACCCAGCATGATGTCACCTAGGAGGGCAAATGCCACAGACCACTTTTCAGACCAAGAGCACTTCCAGATTGAATCCCACCCCAAAATAGCAGCATTCACAAAATGACAAATTCAGGTGGTGCAATTAAAGATGATTTGGAGGTCTTGGATGGTGAAGCCCAGTTCGTCCCAAATTAATAAACAGGCAACGTTGACTCAGGACTTACAAAGTTTGTGCAAACAAATCTGGATGAATGCTTTAAAAAAAAAAAAAAAGGTAACCTGGAAGCGATTAAAGATTGTGATGGAATTGTTATATAAAGAAGCACTCAGAAATTCCACAGCACATGTACCAGCTCTTATGTGGACCTTAGATTATACTATCTCTCTCTTGAGTATATTATAACTCCAAGTTCAAGTTTAAGAGGCAATTTTATATAGGCATACATATCATACAAATAAAAATAAATTTTGCCTAATGGATCCAAGCTGTATATTTCCTAATGTGCTTAGCCATTTTATAGTTATTTTGCAATGTAGCAACAAGAAAGCCCATTTTCCAGATAGTTTGAAATTAAGGAAAAGTTCATCAAACCTCGCTTTAGATTTCTACCTCTCTTTTTTTTCTTTCGCCAATATCCCGAAATATGCCCCAAACCACTTGTATAATATAGTCCCGTGTTTCATTCAGAGGAACAGCCCATATGCTCCCTAATATTAGTAAATTAATGAGGCTACTTAAACTCAAGCAGCCTGGCAATCTATTGTCTACTTTTAAGGGAATCGTTTATCCCCCCGAATTGCATCAAAAGGCAATTTTGGCTAATTATTCAGTGAATATTGAAATGTTAGCTCTGCCCCCATGGGTACTTGCACTAAACTGTAAATGATAGTGCTTCTGAATGTAAAATAACTTGGTATGCTGTGTAACTTAGAAGGAGCCTGCCATTAAAATGATATGAAAATCTTAAACTACTGATACACTATCTCCCAAGCTATTTCCTTGCCTCATCATTTTTTAATTTTTTTTATTTTACAAGATTATAAAACATGAACTACAGCTTTCATATGTGTTTTTATTTTATAACCAATATGTTGTGGTGCTCTCCGCTGAAACGGGGATGTTGCCAGCTAAATTTCCATCTTCTCCCAGCCTTGCCCAGCTATAGCAAATCAGCAGGCATAGAGAACAGTGGTGATATTGATAATCATGGCCTTCTCTTTAGAGGATATCTTTTGGCCTAGCATTGCAACTGTGGAATATTGAGCAGAGTTGCCAACTATTTTACCAGCCCTTATTTGTTGTGACGGGGGTGCACAGATCAGGGTAAGACAACCTGTTTTCTTGCAGATATTGGCAGACCACAGCCCATCGATCCCTATCACTGGCCATTGGCTATGTTGCATGGGACTGACAGGTCCAAGAACTCTGGAAAACCCTCAGGTTCCTTACCCCAACTATGATAGTCTAACACTGATTTCCATGCCATGAAAAGGTTCATTGGGTGACTTTTGTGGGTCACGCTTGTCTACTTGACGGAGCAGCAGGCTTTTTGTCGTCTGTTGGCAAGCATTGTCATTGCCTTATTTATTGTTTTTATTTAATAGCTTGCTTTTTCTTCAGTGGAGTACATGGTGCCCCCTCCCAGATGTTAACCTCTGTGTAATAGGTGAGGGTGACCCAACTACACACACACAAAAGTAGGTAACTGTGATGTTAACATATGAGAGAGCTGGAGGTGAAATAGTTAAACAGGTTGCCCAATCAGAAGCAAGTTGGAGTCAGAGGGACTATAATACCAGCTCTGGGAGGGGCGAAGGGAAGAGTTTGTTGGGAGTTGGGTGGTTGGTTGGAGTGGGAGTGAGTTGGGTTAGAGTCTGTGGGTAGGTTGAGTTAGTGTAGAGAAATAAGCTGAGTCAGGAACAGTTAGGAGCTAGGAAGACAAGTAAATATCTGAGAGGTGGTTTAGTGAGTGAGAGCAGGCAGCGGAAGTTATAGGTCTGGATAGGCACCCCATGATTGTAATTGACCTATATCGTTTATGAAACCACACACTTGTTAACTGCAATAAATAAACAGAAGTTTATGTTCCAATTTAACCCTGACTGGACTCAGTATTGTACCAGGTAGGGCCTGGGTGGTGGCAGTGAGAAATAAAGTGGTGGCACAGGGATTAATAGATGGTGAAACATCCGGGGACCCTGTGTGATCACCACAGTGACCTTTATGGCCCTGTGGGAATTTGGTTTCCCCAGCCTTAGCCTGGATCAAGAACAATTTCCCCATGTCATGTTGCATATAATCAGCATCTCATTTAAACCTTTAACTATTAGGTGTGCAAAGCCCAGCAATGTAGATCCTGTTCGCAAGCAAGTGCAGCAATCAGGTTTAAGTGAGCATTTGTCCATGTGTATGCTATTCTTTGCTTATCTAGCATCATATTTGCATTAGGTCATAGATATCATCTAGGAAAATATTTTGTAATTAGAACTCCACGAAAGCCAACTTCTGATCAGATAGAACAGGGATTGGAACCTGTGGCTCTCTGGGTGTTGTTGGACTACAACTCCCATCATCCCCGAAACTAGCCCTGCTGGCGGTGGCTGATAGGATTTGGAGTCCAACAACATCTGGGAGACCACAGGTCCTGCATCCCTGAGACAGAATTATTGCGTGGACTGGCGGTGTCTCCAGATCCCGCGCAGTCCCCCCTGTCATGTGGAATAACGACTTGAGACAACGTGCTATGGGATTGAATTGGCCACAACTTTATTAAATTTCAAATGTGGGTAGACCTTGGCTCAGGCATTGGGCGTTCTCCCTCCCCAGTCCTGCACTTCCTGCAGCCAATCCGAAGCCATGGATGGCTCTGGGCAGGCGGTGATGCTGGTGCGGCTTTGGATTGGCTGCAGGAACTTCCTGTAGCCAATCTGAAGCCTTGCTGCCCAAGGCTGAGGTAAACCCAGCGCGACCATGGATCGCTGGTGGGCGGGCGGTGGGTCTGGGCTGTGCAGTGGGCATCATGATGGGCACATTGCGGGGCTTAAGTCGGAGTTTGGCGTGCCTGCTGGCCCCACGCCTGGCACCTGGCTCAGCACTGCTGCTGGTGGCGCGCTCAGCGGCCGCGCTGGAGCAGCTGGAGGGCGAGCTGCACACCACCTGCCCAGTCCTCCGCATGCGCAGCCTGCCCGCCAACCTGCCCTCAGATGATGGGCCGCAGCGCATGGTGCATGCCGCCTGGCAGCTCCACGGGGACAGCCCGATGGGGTGGCTGCTGCTCGTCAACAATGCCAGTGAGCGGGCAGAGCCCAGACGTGCTCCTGAGCAAGTGCAGAGTGTGTTCCTCTTCTAGGTCTGGAGGCAGCTGCAGGACCAACTTGCAGGATATTTATATTTTTCAAGATAAAGTCCAGCCCCCCACAAGGTCTGAGGGCTAGTGGACCGGTCCCCTGATGAAAAAGTTTGCTGATCCCTGGTGTAGAATGAGCAGCTGTTTCACTGCTGAGTGATTTTGTAAAGTAGCTGAATGGGTGCCCATCATTTGCAAGGTGAAATATAGGCTGCATCTACACAGATTTTTATATATAAAATGCAATGAAAATGCTATGGAAAAAAGTTATAAAAATATACATGCAATTTGCCATAGAGCTCTACAACACCATTTGGTGTCACATTTTTATAACATATGTATAACGTTATAATTGCCGCTGTGTAGCTGAGTCCATATATAGCTAAAAGTGAAGACAAATTCAGCCTGCAGGCTTGCATTCCACCAGACTGTGTATATCTGATGTTCCCTACCTCAGTTCTGAAGAAGATACTTTTGTTGTTGTGAAAACTGGTTGTATAAGATATCTTCCTTCCATTATGATTCTTTTGCTTACCAATTCTACCTTCATCTCTTAGTTTTAAAAGGATGGAAATAAGAAAAGAAAACAACAAAGAGGCTGCAATGGGTAAATGCACCATCTGGACATCTTGACTAGGAAACCACTATAATAAAGAAAGAACAAGATACTGTTCCACCCTCATATAAATCTATCTTCACATTCCTAAAACTGCCTTTCTGGAGACAGACAGTATTACATACCATCGTATAATGTGCAGCTTTAGAAATCTGCAGCAAGCCGATGCCTGAGAACCAATAAAGAGGAAGAAAATGTGTGCTATTACACATCTGTGGGTTCTGTCCCCCTCCTTCATGCCTAGATATTTTACTTTGATTTTCTACAGTTCTGTGAGTTTGAATCTGTTAATTGATGTTGACTTTGGAAACCTGAGAATCCCAGCTAACAATTTTAACTAGGTAAGGGCCAGTGAAATTTCACAAATAGAACAGTGATGGAGTAATAGTGTGTCTCAGCTCTTCCCTAGATAGTTTATGATGCTCACCACAATATGGGATAGCTATAAAGTGCCGCTACAGCACAGGGCTAGAGAAGATCTGCCCTAACAGTAAGTACCTAACCATCTGTGTACTTTTTGTGTTCTCCTTGGACACTGCTCCTGAGACAACCAAGGCCTTTCCCTAAGTGCTGGAAGAAACACCTTTTCCCCCCAACAAAGAGACCAGAGGGACAATGATTTTCGAAACGACATCATGTTTTGAAGCCTTTTGCACCATTGACTGACTGTGTCAGAAGACAGAAACCCCTGGCATATATTGATGTCAGGGTTGCCATTGGTGGGGTTGCCACCAAATAAATTTCCCTTTGGGGAAATCCTTTGGGAGTCTTTAGGGTGCTACTACCTTCTATAGAGAAGGAGTCTATGTGGTGTTCCTGCCCAGGTGAGCCCAATGAAGGTTGCCAGGTACCCTGAATTTGACAGCCTGAAGTTGGCAAAAAGCTGGCCTTCCCTGGGTGTGAGACAGGGCAGCTACTTTATGTATGTTATCATAAAAAGGTAAAGGTACCCCTGACCGTTAGGTCCTGTTGTGGACGACTCGGGGGTTGTGCGCTCATCTCGCTTTACTAGCCAAGGGTGCCGGCATTTATCCGTAGACAGCTTCCGGGTCCTGTGGCCAGCATGACTAAGCTGCTTCTGGCGAACCAGAGCACTGCACAGAAGAAGAAGAAGAAGAAGAAGAAGAAGAAGAAGAAGAAGAAGAAGAAGAAGAAGAAGAAGAAGAAGAATAGTAGTAGTAGTTTGGATTTGATATCCCGCTTTATCACTACCCGAAGGAGTCTCAAAACGGCTAACATTCTCCTTTCCCTTCCTCCCCCACAACAAAAACTCTGTGAGGTGAGTGGGGCTGAGAGACTTCAGAGAAGTGTGACTAGCCCAAGGTCACCCAGCAGCTGCATGTGAAGGAGTGGAGACGCGAACCCGGTTCCCCAGATTACGAGACTACCGCTCTTAACCACTACACCACACTGGCGGTGTTTACCTTCCCGCTGGTCTGGTACCTATTTATCTACTTGCACTTTGACGTGCTTTCGAACTGCTAGGTTGGCAGGAGCTGGGACAGAGCAACAGGAGCTCACCCCGTTGTGGGGATTCGAACTACTGACCTTCTGATCGGCAAGCCCTAGGCTCTGTGGTTTAGACCACACTGCCACCCGTGTCCCTCTGTATGTTATCATATTATATTGCAGATCACTTTGGGGTGCCTTCTGGGAAGTGATTCATAAATGAAATAAATTAATTGATATTAATAATATGGTAGCAGCATGCCACCATTTCCTGGACTGCTAGTTTATTGTAGCTGCAGACTGCAAAATGTTAGTGGAGGATCACTTGGCCAATGTATGTTGCTTTCCTTTCCCCCCCATTCCTTAAACTTCTTTACTGCAGTGGTATTCTTTTCATCTCTAACCCTGTCACCTTTTGCTCTGTGTGGTTCTGTCAGCCTCCTCTCAGTCTTCCTGTTTCTGCTGGGACATCTACAAAGGGAAGAAAGTGATATAAAAACACTTGAGGCAGAACAGGGGAGAGGTTCCATCCTTCCTCTTCTACATGAAAGCAGCCAATAGGAAGTGTGCGCATGGAAGCAACAGAAAACTGGCATAACTTTGCTCGATAATAGCTCCTAGGGACTCTTCTTTCATCATGTCTGCAAGAGATGCATTAGTCGTACACCAGGAGGCCTTTTCAGCATCTGGTTTCAGTGGCTCGTTCTCCTGAAGGACAGATGTCACCCAGAATGGAGAAAAGGCAGGACTAGAAAGGAACTGCATGCATGCATAGCTAATAAATGAACACATTCACTTTCACATTCCTTCAGAAAGGAAATGCTTAGCAAAGGTTTCTTTGAATCAATGTGAAGATACCAAACAGCAGCTGTTCCACAAGCAGAGCAGCACAGCGCTTCCTATTTTGCCCTTCCTGCTTCTCATTTCCCCCCTCATAATATCTCACAGGATCTCATGAGTCAGGCGGTCGAGTGGGTAACAGTCTCGGTTGTATGGTGAATCAGGACCATTTTGCCCCGCAAGCTTAGCTGAAGAGAATTCTCCTCTCAACAGTTCTATCCAGACACCTGCAAAGTGGATGCAGCTTGGTGGGGAATTGTGCCTCGAGCCCCCAAACCCATCCCCCATGGAAATAAAGACACAGTGGAGACAGAATTCAGTTTAAAGGTTAATGAGCAAATTTTGGCCACAACTTTATTAAAATACACAAATGTGACTGGTTTAGGCATTGGTATCAAACTATATCTGGCTCCTGCCCCACCCTGCAGGAAGCCTGGAAGGGTAAACAACCAGCAGGGGGAGCTCCATCAATGTATATAAACTGGTGCTCACCCCTGGGGTTCCCAGGGGTCCTGGCATGGCCCTAGCCCCTCTCCGGGCTTCGGACGAGATCCAGACCCCCCAGATTCCTTTAATGGAATACCCTATTCATTGGAGGGCAGGTGATGGCCACACCTCCCCTCCCCACATTCCCCTAAACCAATGCCTAACTGCCAAACCTTACAAAGTTGTGACGATTGCTAAGAGGCAGGCAAAAACCAAGTGGCCACAGCCAATCTGCCACATTGAAAAAAATTCCTACCTGGCCCCCATTCCAAAAACAGGTGACCAACCAAAGTCCAAAGCAAGGTCACAATTGGAAATTGCAGAGTTTGAAGAAAATGGAGGGTAAAGTGCGAGACTGGTTACATTACGCCCAGATTAAAGAAGTTTTTTAAAATGACAAAAAACTAGGGTTCCAGGTGGAGAAATCGAAGTTGGAGACAGAACTGTTAGAACCAAAGACTAAGGTACTATCAAGAATGTATAACTTGCTGTTAAAATGGAATACACAAGACGAACTGGTTAAATCTGCTATGATAAAGTGGGCACAGGATATTGGGCATAACATCATGTTTGAGGACTGGGAAAGGTTGTGGACCACTGGGCTGAACTTCACTGCATGTAATGCTCTGAAGGAAAATGTAATGAAAATGATATATAGATGGTACATGACCCCAGTTAAACTTGCCAAAATATACCATTCGTCTGATAATAAATGTTGGAAATGTAAGGAAAATGAAGGAACATTCTTTCACCTCTGGTGGACCTGCCCTAAAGTGAAGGCCTTCTGGGAAATGATATATAATGAGCTGAAAAAGGTATTTAAGTATACCTTCACCAAGAAACCAGAGGCCTTCCTCTTGGGTATTGTCGGCCAGAGGGTGTTAAAGAAGGACCAAACATTTTTTATGTATGCAACAACAGCAGCAAGGATACTCATTGCCAAGAATTGGAAGACTCAAGATCTACCCACACTGGAAGAATGGCAGATGCAGCTGATAGACTATATGCAACTGGCAGAAATGACCGGCAGAATCCGAGACCTGGGAGAAGAAAGGATGGAAGAAGATTGGAAGAAATTTAAAATTTATTTACAAAAATATTGTAATTTGATTGAATGTTAAGAAGGATGCTTGATCATAAATAATTGGCCACCACTAAACTAGATTGAAAATAGATGATAAGTGAGATTAAGGAAAAGACAAATCCTTTGGGAGAACTACCAGATTATATTTAAACGAGTGGATATAAGATTGTAAACAAGATGATAATTTGCTTGAAAAAACGTTTTAACAATGTAAGTGGGAGCAGGAGACGTGAGGAAGTCCAAACAAGTTATGAAATTTTGTGTATGATATAAGCAATGTTGTTTGTTATTTATGCTTTTCTCTTATAAAAATTCTTAATAAATATTTTTTTTTAAAAAAAAAAAAAACAAAGTCCAAAGCAAGGCCAAACACAACCTAATTAACGGGTGGGTGGGCGGGTGTTCGGCAGTGCAAAGCAAAAGGAGGTCCCTATGTCATGCTGCCAAATAAATACCAACCTTGCCACACTTGTGATTGGTGAAAGGCTATTGGCATAACTGTGGCAACACTGGCTTGGAGCGGGGCAAGGCCCACCCACAAGCCGGTTAGGGAAGAGTTTCAGGGCCGAGCACAACATGGACCCTCTGTTAGGAGGATTAGCAAAGCCATGGCATGCTTTGTGGTTTCCCAGGGTAGCCTGGTGATCCATTGCCCCCTGGATCAGGTATGACTGTGTGGACCTCTTTTGCCCAGATAGTATGCACTGGTTTAAAATGGCCAGTGATGCCTGGCTTGGCAACCTATGTTCTGGCCTCTGTTTGCTTACAGAGGTAGGTGGGGTCCAGTGCCGAGAAACTGCCAAGAGTGCCTCCCAGCCACTGAGCAAAGGCAGATTGGAATGATGATCTGATCCTCACTCTACTGCTCTGCCAACCACATCTGCTGTATTATCAATGAAATTGTGACCTAATTTCACCCAACGCTTTTGTCCAGCGTGAATCATTCATGCTGCACCCACAAGCTGCAAATCTGCAGCTGCTAGAGAAAAGGTTATAAGAAGAAATGAAGGGGCATGCCAGGCTACAGCACTCTCGGTGACACCATTATTCTAAAATAATATGAATAATCAGATTATCTTGATGAGAAGTGTGAGAAATACTGGACTGAATATTGTTCCGTTCTTATATCTCTGCTAAATGAAGTATTGTGAACTGCTGGGGTGTGGAGGAAGGAGAGCAACGCCCGGTGCATGTAGCGTATTTTTTGCTCTATAAGACTCACTTTTTCCCTCCTAAAAAGTAAGGGGAAATGTCTGTGCGTCTTATGGAGCAAATGCAGGCTGCGCAGCTATCCCAGAAGCCAGAACAGGAAGAGGGATCGCTGCTTTCGCTGCACAGCAATCCATCTTGCTGTTCTGGCTTCTGAGCTTCAGAATATATTTTTTCTTCTTTTCCTCCTCCGCACTAGGTGCGTCTTATGGTCTGGTGCATCTTATAGAGCGAGAAATACGGTGATTTGCTTGCCAAGAATATGGAATACAGCAGCAGTGGGTAGGGCTGCAATCCCACACAAACTGTGGGAAGAACTGGCTGAAAAGATGCAAGCAAGAGGACTCATATCAACGTCTCTGTGTGAAAAGCCCAAGAAACTTGCAGCAGGTCAGAAACAGAGAACTCTCTGAGGACATGTGTAGGGTTGCCATACAGCCAAATTTTCCCAGATATTGCCAGGATCCGAAAGTTGGAAACAGTGTCTTGAATGTTTGGCAACCCATGTCGAAAGTGTAGATTTTGGCATGTATGGCTACCCTACCACAGTGTGAGTGACACAGAAAGTGGTCAGGAGACAAGACTCTGTTGGACACATGTGTATTAAAGTAGACCCCAAAAAATCAACTTTATTGAGACTTGGCCTTTATTTGGCATTAGCAACATAATAATGCAGATTCATCTGTCATGTTCTTACTTCATTTCATATCTGTACATCTTTTGGTATATTTATGTCTATGGGAGCAATCCAACTAAGATGATTATCTTTAGTTGACTCATGCCCTATAGTTACATTGCTTAATTTTTATTTGTTTGTTTGCTTGCTTTTATGGTTTTTTAAAATACATTCAGCCAAAGTAACATAAAGCTAGTAAGAATCTTCCACACACAACAGCAAAATTTATCTCATAATGCAGCTTCTCTTCTGAGCGATTCCACTAAAGTTAGCAACTTCGGAGAATCTGCTTTGCTTTCATGGGTATATTGGAGAAAAAGCAGTGTGTTATATGAGAAGGCATGAGCCAATGAAGCATATATAGCTTTCAAAAAAGATGCTTGTGGTTAGTACAGCTATAGCAACATATTTATTCTATTTTTTAAAGGAAAGAAAAATAATAGATAAACGGGGAGGGATGTTCAATAGCAATATCAGTGTGTTTCCCTTTCTTTTCTGTATCCCTCAACTGCCGTCCCAGTATGGCTTTGTATGAGTAAAGCTGCACCACGGTCCCAATTATGCACTACCTGCTGCTACTTGGATTAACAGAAAACACTTTTCAGAGGGAAATTGCTTCCTAATTACTAGCAAAAAAATTCAAGTAATCGGAACATCTTGAATCTTTCAGAACGGCAAATGCACTGCCATTCATGCCACCTCCCTCCCCCAAAGAGCACGGACATTACAAAGGCAGTAAACAGAAGTACTTTGTCATTAAATATATATATAAACATGCACGTGCTTCCTAGAGGCCATTAAAATCAATTTCCCTGGCTCATGATGAAATATGTCTGAAGATGAGCTGTCATTGTGCATGATGCATCCTCCCACATGCACAGCTGTGTGTGTGCCAGAGGAGATGATCGCTCCAGGGCTCGAGAAACCTCTTCCCCACCCTCTTCCACTGCTAGTACTCAGCTGGAAGCAAACAGGGATGTAGCTGGCCAGGTGTAACTTCTTGGCTAGAAATATTTGAATGGGAAAGGTGATATCTGCTGCTTTTGATGGGACCCAGCTGTTGAATTCAGCCCAGATTCGGCTGCTTTGTTCCTTGCACCTGCAGTTCCAAAGTGACTTGCAGAGTAGATGAAGGTTATTCAATGTATTTTGTTGAAGCCAAAACAGGTCCTTAGTTAACAGCTGTACTTACCAAAAAAAAAAGTCATTCATGCTTTTAACTTGAAAAGTGAGCCTCCTTTCTGCCTCACTCATATTGGGTGATTAGCTGAAATCTGTGTGTGCTAAACAGAAGCTGGTAAGGGAATGAAAGCGATCTGTGTCAAATAGGAAGGAAAGAAAGAAAGGCAAGCAGATTGAGGCAGCTACTTCAAGGATGGTGGCAGCAATGGCGCAGCGTGAGTTGCCAGCGCCCGTGGCAAGGTAGAGGGGTGTGTGGGAGGGAAATGGATGGATTACGCATGTGCATTCAACTGCCTAATGGTATCGTCATCACCCAGAAGATCGCAGCTGCAAAGATAAGAAAAGAAGAAGAAGAAGAAGAGTTTGGATTTGATATTCCGCCTTTCACTCCCTTTAAGGAGTCTCAAAGCGGCTAACATTCTCCTTTCCCTTCTTTCCCCACAACAAACACTCTGTGAGGTGAGTGGGGCTGAGAGACTTCAGAGAAGTGTGACTAGCCCAAGGTCACCCAGCAGCTGCATATGGAGGAGCGGAGACGCGAACCCGGTTCCCCAGATTACGAGACTACCGCTCTTAACCACTGCACCACACTGGCTCTCATTCCAGTGAGAGTCATTCCATTGTCACTTCCTGGTTCGCATAGAGAAGCTGTTTACAATGGAGTCCAGAACTGGAAGTGCACAGTGGTACTGTCAGGATGCTGTCAGCGGCTTCTGGCTGGTTGCCCAGGAAAATATAAAGACAAGGGAAAGTTTCTTACTGTCCTTTTTTATTTCAATATTACATAGAGAGGCTATAGAACCCAGCCTCTTTGATAATGGCGTCCCGAGTGAATCTCCACCTCCTGTCTCTCCCACTTCTCATTTGTCACTTCTATGGGTCCTGCTATGTGCCCTCTGTCTTTGAGCTCTTTGCTCTCCTACTTTTATTTATTTATTTATTTTTTAAAATGATATTTATTAAAATTTCCAAAAATCCAGAATACAAAAGAAAAAAGAAAAAAGAAAAACATTTACATTTAAAACCTTACTTTCATTAACATCTTTCCAGGACTTCCCCATCCCTCCCCCTCTTGTATTCCATTTCCATTAAATTAATTCCACAAGTTCTTATGCCAAATTTTAAAACTTATTATAATTATAATTAGCCCATTATTCAATTTAATTTATCTTATATAACCATTTCTCTTTATATTTTTTGTACTTCCCTAAGATCGACCCCAATTCCCTTCCACGAATTCCCCTTTTTTGTCACACAGAGTAAAGCAAAAGAAAATAAAAAAGATATAATTTTACAGCCTTTGGGTTCCAAATCTCCCTCCCCCCTTTCCCGGTTTCGATCCCCCAAATCCATCCATCTATCTACTGCCAGCCTGGAGATCCCACGTCCATGTCCAAATCTCTCTCGATTCCACTTTGCCGTCTTTTTGGTAGTCTTTAGTTTCAAAAGGCCCAATCTTAGAGAAACTCTCAGAAAAGTTCATTCTTCTTCCATCCAGACCTCTATATTTAAGAGTAAAACTCAAATTCTGTTTCTTGATCCTTTTAAAGTCTGGATGTCCCAAATGTTCCAACTTCGAGCTTATTCCAGTTCTTGTTCCTCAGGTTTCTTTTCCTGTTCCGCTGCAAAAACCTTCTAATTCAAAAACTTCTAGTTCCTCTACAGAGGCCTAATTTATTCAGGAACACAAACTTACGTCAAGTCCCTTCCATTCTTCAATAGATAAATCCATTGTCTCCTTTAGTGTAGAGACCTCTGTAGACAAAATAATGCTTCGTTTTTGCAGCTTTCCCAGGAGATAAAAAGTCCTGTTCAATTCCATGAGTATTTTTCCACTTGCCACATTCTTGTAATGTCCCAGAACTCCCTCTAGAGGGATTATGGTAACTTAGTTTCCTTCCAGATCACACCCAAAAGTCAAGTTAACTTGTTACCCTTGTTTTCAGTTATTTATATCCAAATTGTAACGAATCTAACCAGCAAAGTCATCATAACAAAGTTCTCTTTTATTCTCCCACTTTGACAGCTACTTTGACAGCTGTCAAAATTTCAATATCTCTTCACCAGTCTCTCATAACGGATCACTCCCGGTTCCCGGGGGGTTACACTTTAGTTCTCACAAACCACTCTTCTCCAGCACAATTACTTGTAATTTCCCTTCGTGAAATTAATAACTTTTTTTCAAATAAACAGACTCTTCTCTCGATCTTAGTTGTCAAATCCTTGCGTTAAATCATCTACAACAGGGGGGAGACGGACTTCCTTTTTGCACCTCCCCCGCTCGCTCCGAATTCATAAAACAAATTTTTCCTTTTAGGTCCGATAAATTTACTCACGGGTTGTTATTTTTAATCCAAATTTTCAATGGAAGAAGTCGGCGCTCTCCGTCGAATGGCATGCGGCTTCGCTCAGCAGGGGAAGCAGTGGACTCATAGCACCACACCACCCCCCGTCCCCCGCTCCGCAGCCTTTAAAAAGGCTCCTTCGCGGGTCGGGGGGCGCAAATGGTGCCCGCCAAGTCACCAAGTCCATGGGCATCGACGCCCATGGTTTTTGAGGGTCCCCGCGTCACTGGCGCGGCGGGACCCAACCCCTGCCTAGCAGGCTCCCTCCGGAGCTCAGAGGGAGTCCGCCATTCGGCGATGGCACCAACCCGGAAGTCATTTGCTCTCCTACTTTTAAGGCTCGCCGGGTTCTGGGAGATGGAGGGTCTGGAATACTTTCTAAAGACACTGTGTCAGCCAGCTGCCATTCCAGTCCTGCCTCCTCCTCTCCCATTATTTCCCAACTTTTCCCCTCATCTGTCTCTAAGCTGTGACCTTCCTCAAACCTCTATTGTCAATCTATACTGTCTTCCTCTTCCTCCTCCCTGGAGGGGTGAGGATGGGGAGGCAGTCTCCACCATTCCTCCTCTGCCCAGTCCCTGACAGATACTGAGACAACACCAGGTGTTGAAATTTTGCAGCCCTCATAATTTTGCACCCAGGGCAACTGCCCCTGTGCCCCACCATGCTATACCACTGTGCCGCAGGGGGGTGGAGGGCAGAAAAGTGTTGGGAGGGTGGTAGCAAGATGTTGTGTTCCATTTAGCTCTCCCACCTGCTATCCTGCTGCCCTTCAGAGTTTTTTTTCCAGCTGGAACTCATTTCTGGCACCTCTCTGGTGGGCACCGTTGCCATTATAAGAGAACATGTGAGGCCTTCATGTTGAGTTCTGACACCTCTTTTTCTAAAAAAAATAGCACTCTTGTCCTACATTTATGTGGTGGATGCTGTCTCATCATCAGTGTGGAATTTAGATTCAACTCCCAATCAAGTTGGCTTATGTACCTATCATGGGAGGGGGCCATCTTGTATTTTGTCTCAGGAAGAAAAATGTCATGAGCCAGCCCTGTAAACAGTAAAATGGTTTAGATGACATTCATTGGTAGTCCTTTCTTCATGGACATAAACATCTATGACTGGAGAACTAGATGGTGCAGGGTATCATTGATCTCTTGGACCTTGCACCAGCTTCTGATACCTTTGACCACCATGAGGAGGTAAGTTCTGTTGGGTGCTGGATGGTTACAGCAGGTGCCAGTTCCTTGGGTTATAAGTGGGGTCCCCTCTGCCCCAGGAATTCAATTACCCTCTGGTAAATGTTCAAACTGGATCACAGTTTATTTGTGACCTATCTGGTTGTTTAATATACTCTCCTCCCCCCCCCCCCTGCATTGGAATAAATGGCAGAATCTACCTGGAAATACCTCCCTCCCAACCATGATGCCTTGACATCCTTTATAAAAAAGATTTGCAAATTACAGCACTGGTTGTGCTACATCAGCAAGCAAGCAAGCAAGCTCTCTTTTCAGCTGTATAATGAAAGTATCCATCAAAGTCTCAGATTTTTGTATGGAAATTAAGAGTGTATCAGTCAGTCAATCAGTGTCCTGATTTTTCAAAAAGAAAGAAAGAAAATTAAAGTTTAGAAGGGATTGCTTGCATTATGTATAGATGGTTAATGTGTCTGCAGAGATGATCACACACTCACTCTTGAATTCTCTCACTCTGCAGGAAATAAAGGGGGAAATGTATAAAAATTAATTTTAGGAATAGATTATTTGCATTATGTATTGATGTGTAGTTTACAACAGAGTTTACTGCGTGTTTGCAGTTGTTTGCATTCCCATTTGATTTGCACAGTCCACATCATATTCTCTTCAAATGCCATTCTCAATGTAAATTTGGCTTTACCTTATATAGAGATATACTCAGGGTTGCAAACAATTTGCTTTGGAGTTTTTGCATAGGTGGATCAAGTCTTACTTTCTGCTACCACTTTCCACCCTCACTACAGTGCTTTTCCTGTCATGCTTAAAACTATTTCCAGGATGCTCCTGAACAGATTAGCATGTGTGTGTGTGTGTGTGTGTGTATACACACACTACATTTTAATCCCTTAGATTTGCCCAAAATCAGAAACCTGCACAAGCAAACCACAGTAAAAATTTCTACACCAGATATTACTGAGCAATCTGAAAATGTTGTGCTTTAAATATATTTTCTGGTGCTGCTCTTAACATTTCCGGCTCACTCCTGAATGGAAGAATGTGTGTTTATATTTGTGTATTCCCTCAGATTTGCACAAGACTGTCCATGTGTTTTTCCAGTGCTGTTTTGAAATCTGCATTTACAGAGTCAGGGTTGTTAGGTGGCAGCAGGGAGAGCGAACCACTGGCAAGACCAGCGCAGCCAGCTGGGTGCCATTCAAATGCCATTAATACCATGAGCAGTGCATGCAAAGATCTTGAGAACTTCTGTGCCCGAGACCCTGCTCCAGCCTGATCTAGATGGGATATTTTTTGCATATCTCTGTGTATGGCTAAAACCAGTGCTCTCCAAGTGAAACACTTCATCAGTGAAGTGCTGAGGGTGAAGAAAAAGATGTCCAGTGAGCATTCTCTTTTAACACATGCTTTTTATGAATTGCACATGAGAGGGGAGTCCATTTGCTACCAACATTTCATGTAGATCTATGCCTGTGTGCAGTGACATCTTGATTCGGTTCATTTTAGATGACATAATGCATACCATAATAAAATGGAAAGCCATTCGAGAGTTTGGGCACAATGATAATGAAGAATAAACATGTCATGTAGTTAAAGGGTTAATTGAAACTTGTTCTGGTTCTAATTATAGCAGGGCAGCCCACAGGAATGTGAAGAGAAAGGAAGCAGAACGAACAAGAAAAGGGCCATTTTGCTAAATCACCCCTGAGCTTATGGCTTAAAGGCTCCACAAAGGTCTTAGGGGTGTCGGTTTCATTATAGTCAAAGACTTGCAAAAGAAACTCAATGGCAGGCCACCCAATAATTTGCATGATCATTTAGAATGCACAGACCAGATATTTTTCTGACACGATCATTAGCCACTCTAGTATCTGTCTCAGTTCTCTGTGGATCAGTAGTAATTGCATGCTCAGAGTAAGAAAACAAGGAGCACGTCATTAGCTTTTTTCAAATAAAACTAATTAGAGGGAAAATAACACAGCAGTGTTTGTGAGAGTGTGATAATTAAAAAGAAGAGGACAGATAATCATACAAGGGTAATTAAGTGCTATCAGGTAAGAAAGATTGATGTTGCATATTAAATCACCACAATTGCTGTTTTAAAATCACATCTTTTGGAAGAGGGGCTGCCAAAAATCTGATGGTAACAAAATTTTGATGAATTCCTAGAGATTGAGCTGAAAACTTACCAGAATCATTTGGCAGATTTGGCAGGTTTTGATGTGCCTAGGCTTTGATTTCACAGCATGGGGTGAACTTTCCAGAATCCAATGTTTTACGAATTTGGATCTGGAAGTTACACATATTCAAACCTGAGAAAACTGTTTTGTCAAATCTTTTTATATCGTCAAAGAAAGTGTCTCCACCCATCTTTATGCTTCCATGCCTTCATCTTGGATGCAGTATCTAGAAGGAAGTTATATAACTATAAGTGCCATTCCAAACTTTTCCGCTGTTGTTTTGTGAAGAGAAGGAATTGCCCTAATTCATGACAGTATGAATGGCAGCATATTCTTGGGGAAAACAATGGCTGCCTCCACTGGTCAAAGCAGGCAACCTGTCCTCCCCCACCTCACCCCACCCCACCCCACCCATGGGTGTCATTCCCACTGGGGCATATTAGGAAGAATAGTGGCCTCAGTTTCCTCACTTTATATATAGACAAAACTCTGCTGCCTTTTCTTTATTGTTAAGCACCCACCAAAAATTCTGAGAACTTACCTTTCCCTGAAAGTTGCAGAACTGCTTCCCACACACGTTTGTGGGGAACCAATGACCCCACGAAATTGAAGAGGGAATATTTGGCTTAGCACTGCACCTTCTGCAGATGTTGCCCACTTGTATTGCAGCTGATCCAGTGTCTCCAGGGACGGATCTACACTCATGGTTTTTAACGCTAAGAAAGAGTTAAGGAATGGTTCTGATAACTGTATAGCTACATGGCGTTCTGCTCTTAACGTTATTAAAATGTGACACCAGAGGCTCTTGCAGAGCAACCAGAAACCAGGGAGGAAATGGGGAAGAAAGCAAAAGAGAACATTTCCTGATTTGACGTTCTAATAACGTCTAAAAGGTCCGTGCAGATCCAGCCCAAGTTTACATCTTTGAGTTTTTAATAGTATTTTCCTTTGCATTTTTATATATCAGCCTGTGAGGTTCCCCATGAAAATGAACACAGCCCTTGTTATCTAAATAGTCCCTTTCCTACATGTTTTTTGTTGTTTTATTTGCGCATAACGAAAAATGTCACAGTAAGAACAACATATAATGCTTCAGCTCTATAGTGCAGAGACAGCTCACTCTTCACTTTTCATTCCACAGACGCAATGTAGCCATATTTCTAGTTTGTATTTTCCTTTTTCTACCTTGAACGGGATTGTGAGTCCTGGGAGCATGTAATCCCAGGCAGCTCACTGGACTAGTCCCTTGCCTCAAACTGTGAGGTTCAAGCTGTACAATCCTCAACCCTTTTTCTAGTTACAGTTCTCGCCCTTCCCCATAGTTGTTATTGCTGAAATGTGTCATACCCTCCAACATCTTGAGCTCCATAACTGGGATGTGCATCTCTCCACCTATGCTCCTGTGCAAGTCACATGATCCACAAGAGATCATGGAGTCCAAAATAAGTGTTTTCTTCTTTTAGAACAGCCTTTCTCAATCTGTGGGTCCCAAGATGTTGTTGAACTACCACTCCCATCACCCCTAGCTAGCAAGGCCAGAGCTCAGGGATGATGGGAGTTGTAGTCCAACAACATCTGGGGACCCACAGGTTGAGACCTGCTGTTCTAGAAGTTTAAAAACTACTCCTGCATTTGGGGGAGACTGATTGGGAGCAGAGAAGATGGTTTGGAAAATATCCTCATGTGGGAGTTGCTTGCACTCTTTGAAGTACCTGTTAATCTCTGGATAGGGCATGTCTGTCTAGTGACCTGCTGATTTGATCCATCTTAGCCCACCCACCCAAAGTTATCTAGTTTTGAAAGATATTGGAGGATAGTTTGTATCTTATTGTGTTTCCATCACTACCTCTTAAAACTCAATTTTGCCTATAAGTAAATGCATAATCCTTTGCCCTTGTATAGTGACTTGTTGTTCGCAAATCATTAAATGCATCGTGGTGAGATCTGCATACTAATTTTTGTATTCATTATTTGCAGTTCTAGCACAGGATTAGAAATGCCTGCTATTTACTGGCACCCAGAGGTACTAAAGCCTGTTTCTGGCAGATTATCCAGCTTGTTAATTACCTGCAAAAAGTGGTTTGAGAGAATTCATTACCTGCTTAAAACCCAATAATTTCAGGGCAGCGAGAAACATAATTCTTTTGTCTGTAAACAAGACTTATGCAAAGAAGGAAACATTTTGCATCTCTAACAAGCAAAAGGGTGAGTGGAAACTTATTTTGCTGTTATTCATATGTGACCTGAGAAATGGCAGTTGAATCTTGCCAAGTAATCAAAGAAGTCACACATTTGTACTGCTCTGTAAAAGGACGCATATCTGTTCAATGATATATGTTTGTTTGGCATTCGGGAATCAGAAAATGTAAATGCTGAAATCAGAAAGCTTAAAACAAAACTAGTAAATATTTGCTACACACACACTATTCTATCAGTTTGGAACACTGTGTGTTTGGAACAAATGCCAAGGTGGTTACTGGATTTCAACTAAAGTGATGTCCAAAGTGAATTTGGAGGTTCTACCAGCAATGAAACATCTGAATTTTTTTCAGGGAAGCCAGGGAAGCCAAGTCTGGTCATGTAACAGAGCTTACTCTCGCTCTCTCTTAATTCCAATCTCATGCAACTTTCTAAAGCTGCTCTGGTTGTTCCAGATTTGGAGATGATATGGGGATTGTGCAGGAGCAGGAGGGAGTGAAATTTGATTGCATGGTCATGAAATTGCTCCCCTCATGGAAAGACTTTGTTGGATTCAACCCATGAGAATGCACCAGAATTTAAAAACATGTGCAGGGGAGGGCAACTAAGATGAACAAAGGTCTAGAAGCCAAGTCTTATGAGGAACAGTTGAAGGAGCTGGGTATGTTTAGCCTGGAAAAGAGGAAACTGAGAGGAGATATGACAGCCATCTTCAAATATCTGAAGGGCTGTCACTTAGAAGCTTGTTTTCTCCTGCTCTGGAGGGTAGGACTTGAACCAATGGCTTCAAGTAACAAGAAAGGAGATTCCACTAAACATCAGGAGAAACTTTCTGACAGTAAGAGCTGTTCAGCAATGGAACACTGTCCCTTGGGTGGTTGTGGACTGTCCTTCCTTTTAAGCAGAAGTTGTCATGGATGCTTTAGCTGAGATTCCTGCATTGCAGGGAATTGGACTAGATGACCCTCAACATCCCTTTCAACTCTACAGTTCTTTGATAATATTCTATGAAATGCTCTTAAAAAGGAACTCATGACTACTGTTGTTTCCCTTCAGTTTGGCCTGCCTTCCTTTTATTACACGTAGTCTCTTCCAATTACATTAAACCCCAACCAATTTCATTCCCAAATTCCTGGCCCTCTCCAAAGCTAATCCCTAACATACCCATTTAGACTTCATCAGGTGCAGGAGCAGCAGTAATTAATATCTTTGGTTTTTTCCTCCGCAACAAATAATGGCTACTGTTACATTTCCACTCTCAGAACATACAGTGAGAAATCACTCCAAATGCCTACTACACAGCCAGGTTTCTGGGAGTTCAGGGGGAGATGTCCTGAAACACATACAGCCATTTATTATTCCAGCAATCCTTTAATCTTGGTAGCTGTAACTGTGAACTCTGGCATGCACAGCAAAGCCTTATGTCTATGGTGCAACTGAGAAAAGACTTGGCTAGTGGCAAGACTGAGATGACCGGAGCAAAGCAGGATGTCAGCACCTTACCAAGATAAAAGAGGAAGCATCCAGTAAACATGCAGAGAACCGGAAGAGGTTGTACACAGGATAGTTGTAGGTTCAGGGAGGGCTAAAGCAGAACAAAGCAAGGAGCAGCAGAAAGGCCAGCAGGGTTGTGACACAGCCAGAAACATCTAACGAGAGCTGGTGAATAACACCTTCCAGTTTTCCTTCTTATAAAGACTATTAATAGGCTGGAAGCAGGGAAGCTGAGTAGTGGCATCAGGTAAATCTGTATTCCAAGGCAAGAGTGAGAACTCACCTGAGGCCGCTTGGTCTTGTCTGGCTCTAACCTACCAAGAACCTTTACAAAATGGAAACTAGAGGAGTCATTTCTGAATGACAGGAGGTTCTGCTGATTATTATCATGAGATCTTGATCCTATCATCCTTCTGGAGGCCAATTCTTCTTCTTCTTCTTCTTCTTCTTCTTCTTCTTCTTCTTCTTCTTCTTCTTCTTCTTCTTCCTCCTCCTCCTCCTCCTCCTCCTCCTCCTCCTCCACTCGTAGCTGAGTAAGATTGTCTTCCATGAACACAGTCTTAACAGTGAGTCCGTAAGGGACTGTGGAGGCCAATTCTGGATCCACACGTTCTTCCACAGTGGGGACAGAGGTTTCCAGGTGGGAAAGGGTTTGCCAAGTGTGCCTTCCTCTTAGCACGTTTCTCCCTTTCGTCCTGAGTTTGAGTGTCTTCAAAGCCCATGACACCTTTGGTAAAGGCTGTTCTCCAATTGGAAATAGACAGTTCAAATATGTTATTTGCAGCCTGGGACTTGTTTGTTGTGATCTATTCCCATGCTACATGAGCATTCTGGCAGTACTAGAGAAATTAATGACCTGGCCATGCAAATGCTTGTATTGCATTTCTGGAACAGCACCGGACCACATCAAAGCAGTTCTAATGTCACAAAGGAAAAGAGATCTGCATCATGCAGTCTTCACATTGTAGGTGGCTTTGGAGCCTGTTTATTTTTTATTATTTTTACAGTGATTTCATGTAAGTAATTAGGAAATCAGCTGAATGTGCAGGCCAATCTGTTAGTACAATCTGAAACCCCACCCCCTAAGGAAAAAAGGAAAAAGAAATATGTCCTGTTCTGGGAAATCACAAGGACAAAACCAATTCATTTATCAGTGCCCTCTAGCCTATGTAGAAACTTGTGTTACTTCTACAATTCACAGCTAATGTGCAAAGAAAGGACTGTTCCCAGAAACAGAAGCTGAAAAGGCTATTTAGAAATGTGAGATTTTATGGGGGGGGGGGTGGAATGGGGATAAGCATGAACAAAAGAGAAAAGGAGGTTTTTCCTATATAAAGAGGCAGCCTGGAGGGCTTCAAACGCTCACGTTCCCTGCCTTTAGCTCGAAGTTGGTCCAGATAAAATTGCCAGAGTGCCTACTTTGCAGCTGACAGCAGAGAATCAGGATAAAATTTACATTCTTTGAGCCTAATTGTAGCACAAGTATGCCTTTTGATAATAATTTCTGCATGATAAATGTTAAGAAATATCATAAAAAACCGCAATAGAAAAAGCCAGTGCAACTTTATAACCCTTTCATTTAAAAGAACACAGGAGGGAGTAAATGAATTTCTTTTAGACTTGAATATGCATCTTAATGGTATACTAATTGAATCGAGCTTCCGGAGTATTAGGAGCCCGAAATAGAAATTTTTCAAAACTATATCGGAAAATTCTTTTGCAAGAAATATGTTATCCCCTATTGCAAAAACAGACTTTTCGATATTCTGCCAACTCATTCCTTCAGCCAGTGAAGATTTGGTCAGATAGTGGCATCTTATTAGCTTTCTTTTTATCTTATATTTCAACTTTAATCTCTTGCAATATTTTTTCTTTCAGTTGTGAAAGAAAGAAAGAAAGAAAGAAAGAAAGAAAGAAAGAAAGAAAGAAAGAAAGAAAAACACCCACACAGAATGGACAATGCACTTTTAACATGTGTTTGTTTGGATGCATCAAATGCATTTTGCATTTCAAATGATGTTACTATATCGCCTGCCCTTTTAGCGGATGGAAGTTTTAGTATGCTTTCCTGCATAGGAAGCTGAAGATTTATTCATTTTAAGCAAACTACTGCAATATTCCATTGTAATACTTTAAAAAGAATTTGCAAGCACCAGAGTTAATAAGACATTTCAAAACTGTCTCAGGAAGCATTTAGCTGTTTCATTTTTGAAAATATTCAAGGTCTGACATGCCAAATGCTCCACGTTGTTTTGAAGGTGGTATTGTTTACTGGATCTCTGTTCCCCTAACCAACAGTTTCAAAAACTGCTGAATAGTTTTATTGCAGTGTGCTGCAGTAAGGAGCAAAGAATTCGGAGAAATTCATGTATATTTTGTGGAACCTTTGCTGCTTCAAGAGAATGTTCAAATCTAAATCCTGGTTGGCCTTCAGCAACTTCATTGCCTCTTACTTCAAAGAGAGCTTCAGGTGCTGAGAGTGTCACGGGAAGACTCATCAGTCAGCGGATATTTCATACAGGCCTGCATTTTACAGAAGGATAATGAAGAGCTGGAGGTCTGGATTCAGCAAAGCAGTTACAGCATCTTGTTCTTTCAGCCTGTAAGTAGATCACTGTCTTTTGTATTTTTAATTGTCTCTCCCTAATGTGTTTGCCATGGGTTTGGTCCCGAGGCTGCAAAGAAGCCTTGAGCACTGCTGACAAATCACTGAACATCCATTGTGTATGATCAGCCCTCTAATTATAGCCCGGGGGAGCAATATCAAAATACTTACTCTCTGTCAGGTGGTGTGGGATGAAGCACCCAGCTGAGTCATTACATCGCCTTCCAATGCTGGGTCAGGCCTAGTTACCGTATTTTTTGCCCTATAGGACGCACTTTTTCCCCTCCAAAAATGAAGGGGAAATCTGGGTGCGTCCTATGGGGCGAATGCAGGCTTTCGCTGAAGCTTGGAGAGGGAGAGGGGTCAGTGCGCACCGACCCCTCTCGCTCTCCAGGCTTCAGGAAGACATCTGCAGCCTAGACAGCCCTGCAGGAGTTCCCGCAGGGCTGTCTAGGCTGCGGATAGCAGCTTGCTTCCCGGAGCGCCGGACACGCTGAAAGCAGAGCACCCGGCGCTTCGGGAACACATCTGCAGCCTAGGCAGCCCTTGCGCTGGGCAGACATCCACAGTGTGGGGAGCCCTGAAGGAGTTCCCCGCAGGGCTCCCCACGCTGCAGATAGCAGCCTGCCGCCCAGCGTGAAAAACGCCCTCAAGCAGAGCGCCCCTCGCGCCGGGCAGACATCCGCAGCGTGGGGAGCCCTGCAGGAGGTCCCCGCAGTGCTCCCCACACTGCGGATAGCAGCCTGCCGCCCGGCGGGCAGGTCGCGCTGAAGCAGAGCGCCCCGTGCGCCGGGCAGACATCGGCCAGCCCCACAAGCTCGGGGGACAGCAGGGAGGCGCAGCGCCGCCATCCCGCTGTTCCTCGACCTGGTTCGGTTTCCCTGACCTGGTTTTGGGGGAGAAATAAAGGGGAAATTTTTTTTCCTTTATTTCCCCCCCAAAAAACTAGGTGTGTCTTATGGGACAGAGCGTCCTATGGGACGAAAAGTATGGTAGTTAGTATATTTGGCCCAGGAATATCTGTTACAGGGATGGGGAAACTGTGCATAACCACCAAGATTTCACTTGGAAAATAGGGGTGTCCTGTTCAATAATAATAGTAATAATAAATTTATTATTTATACATAGTCCATCTGACTGGGTTGCCCCAGCCACTCTGGTTGGCTTCCAACATATATAAAAACATAATAAAACATTAAACATTTTTCTAGAAACTTTCCTATACAGGGCTGCTTTCAGATGTCTTCTAAAGATTGTATAGTTACTTATCTCCTTGGCTCAGGGGACACGTAACTCCATACCCTCCAACATTTATTTCTCTGATGAAAATAGAGATGTCCTAAGGAAAAGCGGGACATTCCAGGGTGAAATCAGAAACCGGGATGGCTTTTGTAAATCGAGGAATGTCACTGGAAACCAGAGACATTTGGAGGGTATGGAGGGTATACATTTGGAGGGTATACAATTTGAAGATTGGATAAAACTTTGGAAAGTAAATTTGAAATTTACAGATTGTATATTGCTAAAAGAGAATTATATGAAGTTGATGTATAGATGGTATATTTCACCGGTTAAATTGTCAAAAATATATAAAAATGAAAAGAGGGAATGTTGGAGGTGCAAAGAACTTGAAGGTACCTTTTACCACATGTGGTGGGATTGTAAAGTTGTTAAAACTTATTGGGAAATGATATATAATGAATTGAAAAAATGTTTAAAATAGCATATGTTAAGCAGCCAGAAGCCTTCCTGTTGGGCATTGTAGGTCAAGATCTGCTGAAAGAGAAAATGACATTATTTATGTATGCTACTATGGCGGCGAGAATACTGATAGCACAAAACTGGAAAACTGGAGAAGTTCCAACAAAAGAGCAATGGCAAGAAAAAATGATGAACTATACGGAGCTGGCAAAGCTGACAGACAGACTTCGGGAAAGCGTGTTCTCCAATAAATGAGAGCACGTGTTGCGGTGTGGGCCACCAGGCCAGGCCTCTTGTTGCCAGGCAGGTTATAATTGTTGCCTGGCATCATGATTGGGTAACCGGGTTGCTAGGGCAAATTGTATGTTGCAAATTGGGTGGGAGGGACCATAGTCTTTAAATATTGGTGCACTCTGGTTTCTCTTTCTCTTTGCAGAGTGCATCGGATCACCCGCCCGCCCGCCCTCTTTCCGGTTGACCTTGTGTCAGGGAACTGCCATCGGAGGGACAGGTGGTGGACAGGCTCCAGGAGAATAGGAGAGAATCTGCAGCAGAGGAAGGAACCAGCAGGGGGAGTGCAGGAGTCACAGCGGAGGGGAGGCTCTGGGATACTTCTAGTGAGAATAGCGAAGAGGTAACAAGACCCCCGTTAGGAACTCCCACCCTTCACCGGAAACTGTCACGCAGAGAGTCACGAAGGCACATGTCCGTCAAACAGCTTTTATGTTGGCATAAATTCCGTAGACGCCCACTGTCAGATTCTACCAGCGACTGATGGAGTCATGCTTTGGGGGCTCCGTTAGTGCCTCGGTTTGGATGACCAGCCAAACCCCAGAGGGATCAAGCTTTTACGCACAAGCAGCTCACTATCCCATCACAGCAATCTGACAGTGAGATGCAGGAGTTAAGGGAGTTCATTGACAAGAACCTCAAGCGAGGTTTCATCAGAGAGTCACGAGCGGTGGGGGGCAGCCCAGTGTTCTTTGTGGACAAAAAAAACACGGGCAAGCCCAGGCTTGTATGTGATTTCAGGGCCCTAAATGCAGTGTCAGAACCAGTGACTTTCCCTATGCCTAGAATTGATGACATTCTAACACGGGTGAGAAAAGGGAAAATTTTTACCAAGCTGGACCTTAGGGGGGCATATAACTTGATACGTGTGAGAAAGGGGGATGAGTGGAAGACCACTATGTTCACCCCCTTGGGGGCTTTTGAGTACCGGGTTATGCCTTTCGGATTACAAGCGGGCTCCGCCTGCTTTCAATCATTCATGAATCACGTCCTGGGGCCACTGCTCTACAAGAACTGCGTAGCGTTCTTAGATGACGTCCTGGTGTACTCAGAGAATGAGGAGCAGCATGTGCGAGATGTAAGAGAGGTACTGAGCAAGCTGCGAGAAAACCGGCTGTGGGTGAAACTGGAGAAGTGTCAGTTTCATACCAGGAAGGTGGAATTCCTGGGGTACCGGTTGTCTGACAAGGGATTGGCCATGGATCCCAGCAAGGTTCAAGCGGTACTGGATTGGAAAACACCAAAGACCAAGAAGGACGTGCAAAGGTTCCTGGGCTTCGGAAACTTCTATAGGAAGTTCATCAAAAACTTTGCCCATTTAACAGCGCCCATCACGGATTGTCTTAGTAGCAAAAAGAAATTTGTTTGGACGGAAGAAGCGCAGCAGGCGTTCGAACGTTTAAAGCAGGCGTTTGCGTCGGAAGAGCAACTTTTGCACGTGGATCTACAACAACCAATGAGAGTGGAGACTGACGCGTCAGACCGAGCGGTGGGGGCCGTTCTTCTCCAGCCGGGAAAAGATACGTCTGAATGGAGATCGTGTGCATTCTTCTCGCGGAAGTTGAACAAATCCGAGAGGAACTACACAGTATACGACCGAGAACTGCTCGCCATTCATGAAGCATTCCGGAAATGGCGGCACTTGCTGATTGGGGCGCAGCACAAGGTTCAAGTCCGAACTGACCACAAAAATCTGGAATACTGGAGAACAGCCCGAGTGCTGAACCAGAGACAAGTGCGATGGGCCCAGGAGTTCTCCAAATTCCACTTTGAGATTCGTTACGTGCCCGGCTCCGAGAACGTGAGGGCGGACGCTCTTTCCAGGAAACCTGAGTACTTAGAGGGGGAGGGAGCACCTGAGGCAAGGCATGTAATCCCTGAAGACTGCTGGGTGTGTGGGGCGGCATTGGTGGGGCAGAGGGAACTGATAGAGGGTACTGAGAACGATGAATACGCCCAAGAGAAACTCAGAGAGCTCAGGAGGACAGAGGAGAACACAGGGGGGTTTGAAGAAAAGAACGGGGCGTTGTATTACAAAGGGGCACTGTACATACCCGATGGGGAACTGAGGGGCAGAGTACTCAAGCAGTTGCATGACAGCCCCACAGCGGGACATTTTGGACAGCACAAAACCATGTGGTTGGTTACCAGGGAGTTTTGGTGGCCCAAGGTGAGGGAGGACGTACGGGAATATGTCAGGGGTTGCGACAGGTGCCAGCGAGCGAAAGGAGAGAGGGTGGCACCAGCGGGGCTATTACAACCCTTACCCACGCCAGAAAGGCCATGGGAGGCAGTATCCATAGATTTTATGACGGACCTGCCAAAATCCAAAGGCAAAACAGCTGTCATGGTGGTGGTAGATCTATTAACCAAGATGTGTCATTTTATAGCTTGTTCACATGCGGTCACAGCGGAGGAAACCGCCAAGTTGTTTGTAGAACATATTTTTAGGTTGCATGGCGCCCCCTTGAGGGTTTTGAGCGACAGAGGGAAACAATTTACTTCCAGGTTCTGGAGGAAACTTATGAGCTTACTGCACGTAGAACTCAATTTCTCAACTGCCCGGCACCCAGAAACAAATGGGCAAGCGGAAAGGGCAAACGGGATTTTACAACAATACCTGAAGTGTTATGTAAAAGACAGAGAAAATGATTGGGTGGATAAGTTACCTCTAGCAGAATTTGCCTACAACAACGCGGAGAACGTGTCCACAGGGATGAGTCCCTTTCTGGCAAATTATGGGTGTCACCCCCGGGCATTCCCAGGAGAGGGAGGGGAGAGGTGGAGCGTGCCGGCGGCGGAATATTTTTTTGAAGAGATGGAAGCGATCCACCATCAGCTTCAACTTAATTTAGAGAAAGCCAAGGAAGAATATAAGAAGCAAGCAGACAGAAATAGGAGGGAAGGTGAAACTATAAGGGTGGGAGACCGGGTGTGGTTATCCACCCAAGGACTACCGTTCAAGGGCGGGAGTAAGAAATTGAGACCCAAAAGATTGGGACCCTTTGAGGTCATACAGCAGGTCAACCCAGTAGCATTCAAACTCAGGCTGCCCAGTCACATGAAATTACACCCAGTATTTCACAGGTCATTACTGTCGCCGTACCGAGAGGGACGTGAGTGGGGGGGGCGTGAGAGAGAGGCCACCCAAACGCCCGTGATAGAAGAGAGAGAGCGCGACATGAACGTGGCAGGAATCATTGATTCCAGGTGGAAGGGGAATCAGGTGGAATATCTGGTAGAATGGGAGGGGGAAGTAGAGTCGGAAAACACTTGGGTACCAGCAGAGGTAGTCAATGACGAGGTCTTAATAGAAACATTTCATCAGCGTTTCCCAAGAAAACCGCAACCCGTGGCACGATTTAGAAGGGAACACTTTGGGACCACCGATGAGGAAGGAGAGTTTGAAGGGTTCCCAGAGTCAGGGGTGGGTGAGGAAGCCGACTCCGACGAAGAAGAGGAAGACGGGGAGAGAGACGGTACGCCGTGGCTAGAAGTGTTTGAATCCTCGGACGACGAGGAGAGTTCCTTCAGGGGCTTTCCGCCCTCACCGCCAGTGGGAGAGGAGGCGGGAGGGGGTGAAGGGGGCCCTGGGGGGGAGGTGGATGTCAGGGAACTGCCATCAGAGGGACAGGTGGTGGACAGGCTCCAGGAGAATAGGAGAGAATCTGCAGCAGAGGAAGGAACCAGCAGGGGGAGTGCAGGAGTCACAGCGGAGGGGAGGCTCTGGGATACTTCTAGTGAGAATAGCGAAGAGGTAACAAGACCCCCGTTAGGAACTCCCACCCTTCACCGGAAACTGTCACGCAGAGAGTCACGAAGGCACATGTCCGTCAAACAGCTTTTATGTTGGCGTAAATTCCGTAGACGCCCACTGTCAGATTCTACCAGCGACTGACGGAGTCATGCTTTGGGGGCTCCGTTAGTGCCTCGGTTTGGATGACCAGCCAAACCCCAGAGGGATCAAGCTTTTACGCACAAGCAGCTCACTATCCCATCACACCTTGCTTTGCCTGTCATGGGGTCGTCTGCCTTGGAGCAGGGGCCTAGTAGGAATTTTGCCATTTGGTGATTGGCTGTGCCATTTGGTTTTTGCCTACTACTCAGCAATTCGTCACAACTTGTAAGGTTGCGGTTAGGCATTGGTTATAATATGCTGGTGGTGGAGGGGTTCAGGCGGTGCCTGCCCCTCCTATTGCGCTGAAGGGAATTCCGTTAAAGGAATCCTGGGGCTTGCCATGATTTCGTCCAATCCCTGTTATGGGACCAGGGCCACCCAATCCCTGTTATGGGAATCCTTGTTATAGGACCGGGCAGGCAAGCTTTCGGGGAGCTGCTGGGGTGAGCAGCGTGGGTCAGAAGCTTAGCTCAAATGACCCCCAGTTTGACTTTCTCTTCTACTGGCTACCGATCGGACCTCGGGATGTCAGTTCTGTCCCAGGCGGGGGGACAGATAGTCATAACCAATGTCTAAACAACCACTCACTGATTTTGTATTTTAATAAAGTTGTGGCCAAAATAGTGCCCAAAAACCAAAACTAAAATTACGTGTTATGTGTGAAGTTATTTGAGGGGTGGCCTGGGGACCTACACACGCAAAAAGACAATAGTGACTTTGAAAAAGAATGGGAACCTTTTATATTATATTTGCAGAAACAAAGAAAGAATATTAACGTGATGGCAGGATTTAAATAAACATTCACCATCTTATTGATAGGGAGGAAATAATGCAATAAAGGGAAGATAGGATACATTGTAAAAAAACAGCAGAATTCAATAATGAAGATAACAAATCAGAAATGGGAGGTGAAGGACATCCAAAGGGAGGGAGGGGGGAATGTTAAAGTATGACCTCTTTTTTACTGATCCAGGCATGGACAAGATATAGACCTTCAGCAAGGCATGGACAAGATATAGACCTTCAGCAAGGCAGAGGCCTCCTGTGCCTTCAGATTCTACCCTAAGCTAGCATCACTATGAGAATGTATGTGAGTAATGTCATAATTATTCCTATGTTACTTCTCATACTTCTCTGACCCTTTATTGCGGTTGTTGATTGACAGTAATGGAAGAGATGGATTTAAGTGGACCTAGGAGATTTAGATGAGCAGTTTTTGTGCATGCTATATCGGTAATGTGGCCCTGACTCCTTGGCAGCACCCATGTCACAAAACATTACTATGAATCAGGCTGTAGCTCTGAGTGTATATTACAAGGAAAAGAATATAAACTCTTGAAGAGCTCTCCTGGCTTGCATCCTTGGTTTCACTATTACATGACAAGATCTCCTCTTCTAATTGTGACTTGCAGCTATTTTTATTGATCATAGTTTAGGCATTATTTATTGCCATTGTTAAGAGTGAATTTCTGTTTAATTATTATTTGCTCGTGTCTTGAGAGTTAATTGCATTGTGTACCATTATAATAGATTATTGAATATTACTTTGTTTGATATAAGATGATTATTTTAAAGTTATGTTTTATTATGATGCTTTGCATTGGATCAGATTATTGTAAGGTGTATGTTTTTGTTGTTGCTGCTGGTGTTGCTGTAAACTGCCTTGTGTATAGAAATACAGAAATGTGGTATACAAATTAAAAGTGGAATGAAATATAACCAGCTATCAACATGGAAACAGCATCTTGTCCAGAGAGTCAGCATCCCTTGCAGCACTTCTCAACCTGTGGGTCCCCAGATGTTGTTGGACTACAATTCCCATCATCCCTGAGCTCTGGCCTTGCTAGCTAGGGGTGATGGGAGTTGTAGTTCAACAACATCTGGTTGAGAAAGGCTGCAAAGGACATCAGGCTTGGAATGGACACTGATTTCACCTGGGCTGAGATTTGAAGGTGAATGTTCTGGTAGAAAGTCTGCAGAAAGCAACAGCAAGATTGATGAAACTTGCAAAATCACCTCCCTCTGCCTTTCTTTCTGCCTGTTCTCAGACTCATGCCCATATGATTCCTGTTCCCATCAACAAAAGGGTGTGTTTGGACGTGGCCCAGGTCCCCTCCCACCCTGCGTGACACATAATTAGCACTCAGAAAGCACTGATTTCTGCAATCTAATGGATAGTGTTCTTCAGGCATTCACAATCTGTCAGTCGGGTGGAAAGGGATGTCCTCTAACTGGCTTTTGTATTGCTGGGACCAGGAGCCAGTGGGGAATGAGAAAATCTTGGCAGACCACTAAAAAACTGGCCAGATGGCTGGCAACCCTAAAAGCTGAGCAAGCTGACAGCTAAGCTGAGCTGTGAGGAAAGAACTTGGCGGATCATAACTCGTGCTCTTAACCATTGTACTGCAGCCGCATATTTAATTCACAGTATTTAGAGTGGACATGATTTCAGGCAAAAAACACCCCATTATTTTTGCCTTTTCTTTTCTGGCAATATGCATTTCTATTCCATCTGTGATAAATAATGTACAGTCCTCTACCCTCTCTTCTCTCCTTTCAGAGCAGCAGTGTAAATTCTGATTCTCTACTTTTCTGGCATGAAATCAAGTTTTTTTTTCTGGGGGGAAAAGAAACCCATCAATTTTTCTGCATCCTGTACAACACAGGATAAACATTCTAAGTGCCTTTTCTGTCAAATGAAAAGAGAACACAGTTATAGGTTAGCTGTGCCAGCCAGTTCATTTTTGCAATCAACACTGCTGCTGGTGCCAAGTACTTGAAAAGATCAAAAACACAAAAGTAACACCTTGGTTTGAGTGATAATGTTGATACCCTACAAGAATACTTTGGCTGCATACCAGGCACGTTCCCTATTATTTAATTCCTCCGGCAAATATTTTAACATACTGTGTGCCTACCATCTGAAAAATGGTAGAGTTCAAAAATGTCACCTCGTAGAATTGGGAACCCTTTGCATTGTACTTGCAGGAGCAGAAGCAGGGAATCAGTGGCTCTCAAGATGTTGTTGGGCTATCTCATCACCACTGGTACCAGGCCATTCTGACTGGGCCTGTTGGGAATAAGAGGGCCAGAGCACCTTCTTCCCAGGGAAATCTCTGATAGCTGTGTGAGGGGAATAGGAGATTCCAAACGACTCTCAGCACCATTAACAAACTACAGTTCTCAGCATTCTTTGGGGGGAAACTGTGACTGTTTAAAGTTGCATGATACTGCTTTAAATGTATAGTGCCGAAAGTGTCTCTTTTATCAGAGGAATTGTAGAGTTGGAAGGGACCCCAAGGGCTATTGAGTCCAGGAATCTCAGCTAAAGCATCCATGACAGATGGTTGTCCAACCTCTGCATACAAACCTCCAAGGGAGGAGAGTCCACCACCACCCAAGGGAGACCATTCTACTGTCGGACAGAGTTAACTATCTCTTCCTGATGTTTCGTTAGAATCTCCTTTCTAGTAACTTGAAGCCAGAGCATCAGAAGACAATCATCTCATGTTTGCAATGCAGCTGCAATTATTATTGTTTATGTAAGAGCATAAAGAAGGCTGATCGCCGAAGAATTGATGCTTTTGAATTATGGTGCTGGAGGAGAGTCCCATGGACTGCAAGAAGATCAAAAGTATCCATTCTTCAGGAAATCAGCCCTGAGTGCTCACTGGAAGGACAGATCCTGAAGCTGAGGCAAGGCTCCAATACTTTGGCCACCTCATGAGAAGAGAAGACTCCTTGGAAAAGACCCTGATGCTGGGAAAGGTTGAGGGCACAAGGAGAAGGGGATGACAGAGGACGAGATGGTTGGACAGTGTTCTCAAAGCTACCAGCATGAGTTTGACCAAACTGCGGGAGGCAGTGGAAGACAGTAGTGCTCTGTTCCATGGGGTCACGAAGAGTCGGACATGACTAAACAACTAAACAACAACAAAAATGTAAGAGCATTTCTCAAAAAAAAACCAAAAACTTGTTTAGGTGGGAGGTGGAGATTAGAAGACCCATGTTCACTTTTTTATTAAGCTGAAATGTATTTCCTAATACATTGTGACACTGCTTTTATGATGGCTCTCACACAAGAGTGTACAGCATAGCTCAGCTTTCCCCAGGCTGGTGCCCTGTAGATGTTGTTGGGTGATATTTGTTGTAATGCAGCAACATCTGGAAGGTACCAGTCAAGGGAAGCATAGAATTATAGATTCAGAAGGGTCCTGAGGATCATCTAGTCCAACCCCCTGCAGTGCAGGAATCTTTTGCCCAACATGGTCCTTGAACGCACAACCCTGAGATTAAGCATCTCATGCTCTAACAACTAAGCTAGGATATAGTCAGGTGTGTTGAACTTTCAGCTTTCAAATTTCAACGAGTGGGGCTAACAAGTTGTAACATGACTTAGGAATTCAAAATATATTTTGGATAAATCAATATGATTTAATTTTACTTGGTAAATAACTGCATTTTAAAAAATGAACATTTTTGTGGAATTTCCAATACATTTAAACTTGTCTTAATAAAAAAAATGTCAGTAAATTTGCATCAGAGTTATTTAAAATGATTGCTAAGTTATAATATATATCAATATTGTTTTTATTATCCTCACACCCAAAAACATATTTTAAGACCCCTCACTGAAGAAATTTGCAAAAATTAATTTTCACCCCCTATAATGACATGCCGTAAATATAACACTAACACTTTCTCTTCTTCCACTCATAGTTTATTGGATGCAAGCTGATATGTGAAACAATTCAGGAAGCTTGTTCATTATATGCCAGTCTTTATCTCATCAAGTAACAAGACTAAGGATGGGTGAATCAGTCTATTTTGGCCTCTTACATGTCCACCCAGAAGTTTGATCCATCTGGTTTCTGCGTTAATCAAATGCATATTTCTAAATATCTCAAAGCATGCATTTTTAGTAGAGTTTTAAGTCAAGATCTGTGTTGGAACATCTGGAAAGGGTAAAACTGAGTAAACATAAATAAATTAACATGTACAATCCAGGAGGTGTGGATCAAGTCAGTTTATCAGAATTGGTGAAGATCACATTTCTCAAGCATTCCTACTGCTAATACATTTGTTTTGGGCATCCTGAACCATCTTCATCCTTAGATCTCTTTCTACCCAAGGAACAGCTGTTCCATAATGTTTGCTGTGCAACAGCCAAGTGTTTCAGGCTACTGCTAACACGCTTCAACTAAATTCATTGGACCTACTTGAGCGAGCAGCAACACTTCACCTCTGTGCTACATCTGCAGGCATCTGTAATGACTGAAGAGATGGAGGCAGTACAGCCTTAACTGTTCTATGATTAATAAATCAAGTCCCCTTGAAGTAGACAGTAAATTTTTGACCTGCAGAACTTTGACAGCCATAAAGAGAGAGACATCATATGGACACCAGCTAATAAAACCCGTGACAGATGAGTCTGTAAGCAGGATATGACATGACCCCCAGCAGTGCAGAATCTATCACAATGAGCAAAGCTTGCAGTGGCAGGAACAAAGGCTCAATCAAGTAGGGTTGCCATATTTCAAGAAGTAAAAATCCAGACACAAAAAGTTGTGGGGCTCAACAACTTCCCAGGAAACCCAAATTGCTCCCTGGAAGTTTAATCCGTCCTTGGAATTGTAGGCGTATGGAACCCCCCCCCCCAAAAAAAAACACATAGAAATTAATAAGTGGTAGGATTTTGGTTAACTGGGATATGAATGAAAGTACAACCTGTAGAGCTGTGCCAGACAGGGAATCCCTGGGCTGGCTTATGCAAACCAGCCTGGCTGGCCTAGCGAAGGGCCAATCTGTTAACATGACAAAAGGAGTTGATAGACCATCTGAGATGTCCTTTGGTCTGGGGAGAAGGATGTTGCCAAGGTGCTGGCGTTTGGTTTTGAGATGACAGGAAACAAGAGTTTATGAGCAAGGTGTTCTGGGAAGAGGAAGAAAGTGTGGGATCCATCTTGGGCAGGCTAGCTGAAGACTTTGCCGCACTGCTGTGGGGCGCAACAGGCTGAGTGGTAATGTTAGTAACAAATTTCTTTACTGGTTACTTCCTATCATACAAATCAAGTCCAGGATGTATACCATAAACAATCCTTAAGCAAGGTATATAACCAATTTAATTAAATCCAATGCAGATATATTTGTTCCTTTCTTCATACACCCTTGTTTTAGTTCATATATTACACAGTCCTCGAATGTGGTTAAGGAAAGGTCCCCGGAATCTCATGGACAATACAGCTGATGAGGAAACCTTGTTCTACCCTCTACCCTACCCAGCTGCCTGAGCCAGCCTTCCTGTGTTTGCTACCTATGCTAGCCAACCTCATTAGCTGTATTGTCTATGACATTCTGGCGACCTTTCCTTAACCACATTCGAAGACTGTGTAATATACAGCATGAACAAAAACCAGAGTGTATGGAGAAAGGAAGAAATATACAGTGGTACCTTGGGTTACAGATGCTTCAGGTTATAGACGCTTCAGGATACAGACTAACTCAGAAATAGTACCTCAGGTTAAGAACTTTGCTTCAGGATGAGAACAGAAATTGTGCGGTGGCGGCAGCGGGAGGCTCCATTAGCTAAAGTGGTACCTCAAGTTAAGAACGGTTTCAGGTTAAGAACCAACCTCCAGAACGAATTAAATTCTTAACCCAAGGTACCACTGTATCTGCATTGGATTTAATTAAATAGGTTATATACCTTGCTTAGGGACGTGGGTGGCGCTGTGGTCTAAACCACAGAGCCTAGGGCTTGCCGATCAGAAGGTCAGCGGTTTGAATCCCCACAATGGGGTGAGCTTCCATTGCTCGGTCCCTGCTCCTGCCAACCTAGCAGTTTGAAAGCACGTCAAAGTGCAAGTAGATAAATAGGTACCGCTCTGGCGGGAGGGTAAACAGTGTTTCAGTGCGCTGCTCTGGTTCGCCAGAAGTGGTGTAGTCATGCTGGCCACATGACCCAGAAGTTGTACACTGGCTCCTTTGGCCAATAAAGCAAGATGAGCACCACAACCCCAGAGTAGTCTGTGACTGGACCTAATGGTCAGAGGTCCCTTTACCTTTACCTTTACCTTGCTTAAGGATTATTTATGGTGTACATCCTGGACTTGATTTGTATGATAGGAAGTAACCAGTAAATAAATTTCTTACTAACATTACCACTCAGCCTGTTGCACTCTATATGTTGTAACTATTGTATCTGCAAAACAAAGTATTGTATTTTTTTTTGCACTGCTATGGGGGACAAGCCCCTCTTGAAATGGCCATGCTTTAAGATCTGGACTCACTCCGTGCTGGCTGAAGGTAAAAACAGGTGAATAAATCATATTTCTTAAAGCTACAGCAGTCTATGCCGCTTCTCAATTCTCCAAAGGAACACAGACCCTGGGTGAGTGCAAGGAACCCCATGGACTCTTGCAACCACTTGGCAGAGAGATGGGCACCCAGCTTTTGTAACAATATACTTTACAGTGCTGTTCAGTAATGGGCCATGCAAAAGTAAGGGCAGTATCCAACTAACATGTTCTGTAAGCACAAGAACTTACGCTTGAATGATGAAATTTCCTTTATACACAGTCCATATACTCCCCAAATCTGTTCTGCAAGGTTTGGGGAACCCCCAGAACAGATTAAGGGTGTGCAGAGAGGGGAAAGATGGAGGAAAGTCCTATTGCATAGGCTTGAATCCTTATGTTGATGGAACAAGTTACTTACCCGGTAGTTACTTACTGTGGATGCAACCATTAGTCCTGATAAGATGAAAAGATGTGGATTATTATTATTATTATTATTATTATTATTATTATTGCAGACTAGTAGGTTGGTGGCTCCAGTGTTGGTATTCTGTACATCCTGGGGAATTTTCCTTCGTTCCTCATCACCTTTCCAGCACTTTGCAGTAGCTAGCTGCGGGGTGCAAAATTACTATCTATTTTTGTGCTAGTCTGTGGAAAACACCTGTGCCCTTAGGATACTTTTGCTGTGTAATAAACCAGGTGAATCCATCAGAGTTACTGTATGTTACTGTGGACTTAAAACAGCAAACCCAGTCCCTGAAATGGGCTGTTTCCAAGAAGTGTCCTTACTTTGTGGTCATGAATCTGAGTGGGAACTTCTTTTAAATAACAGAATTGTTTCATAACCAGCATTTCTCGGTGATATTGCAGCTAGTTATGCCGAATGGGGTTTTAGACGCCAATGTTTTGTTTCTGTTTTCCATTTAAATAAAGTTACTAGAAGCCTTTTAGTGTATCATTTAATTAACACTTGGGAGTTATTTCCTAATTATACTTCCTAATTACTTTTAGCCAGTCCCTATAATTAATCTCTGATACTGGCAAATGTCCAGTTTTCTATTGGGGGAGGAATTTCTTTTGTTTTCTCAGGCTGTCGTCAATGCATGTCTTAACTACTTCCTTAGTTGTATCATTGAGTTTCTGTGGTAATTTTACATTATCATTTCCCTCATTCCTTTGTTAGAGCTACCTAGGTATATAGCCCAAACAGCACAACACCATACATGAGAGGGCGGCATCAGCAAATTTGCAGGAACCCTGTGACTTGTAGAGGTGCAAATCATTTTGTGGGTGTGCATTAAAATGTGAAATAATTTCCTGTGTTGTCCATACTCATTAGTGGCCGGATTTGATGTGATAGGGACAATACCACATACAATGTTGTCAAAATGAAAATGTGTGTTGTCATAGAGATGCTTTCGTGTCTTCAAGTATTTGAGCATTTCTCCTTTGGATTCCTTTTTGATTAGGCTTCCTAGCCCTATTCCATTTTGTTACATGGCCATTTGTATCCGAGTGTATGGTCTGAAGGCATGGTCTGATGGCACAAGAGAAAAGCTAGGAAATTCTGGGTCCAGGGTTTCCCCCGCCCAGCCAGAACTCACTGGCACTCAGTTCCTGCACCTCTCAGGTGGGTGCCATTGCCATTCTAAGAGAACAAGGGAGGCATTCATGATGAGTTCTGGCACCTTTTTTTCTAGAAAAATAGTGCTGTCTGCCTGGAAACCAATGCATGTGATGTTGAGTTCTATGGAAGAAAGCAGGAATGTGAATGCATCATACCTCTTTATGGCAGACTTAAGGGGGGATTTAATTCAGCAAAGATCTCTCTTGGCCCAGCCCAGCTGCCCTCTTGTTGACTGTTGTGTCACTGGTGCAAAGCCCACCCACCAAATCATGTCCTCATCACGGAGAACACATGTTGCGGTGAGATCACTAAGACTGCCCTCGCCATTTGTGTGGGTGGGAGCGTTTGGATAGCCACAACAACCTGATTGGGTCCCTATGTTGCTGGGGTAATTCTGGCCAATGAGGTTGAGAGAATTTGCAGCCGGGGGACCTATTTATACTGCTGCATGTTGCATCGAGCTTCCTCTTAGTGCCTCGTGCATCGGATCACCCACCCACACTCCCTATATTTAGGGTCTTGCTATGACCTTGCTGGAACACGTGTGGTGCTGTGGGTTAAACCACAGAGCCTAGGACTTGCCAATCAGAAGGTCGACAGTCCGAATCCCTGCGACAGGGTGAGCTCCCGTTGCTGGGTCCCTGCTCCTGCCAACCTAGCAGTTCGAAAGCACAAAGTGCAAGTAGATAAATAGTTACCGCTCTGTCGGGAAGGTAAACGCTATTTTTTTGCGCTGCTCTGTTCCGCCAGAAGCGTTTTAGTCATGCTGGCCACATGACCTTGAAGCTGTACGCCGGCTCCCTTGGCCAGTAAAACGAGATGAGGGTCACAACCCCAGAGTTGGGCACGACTGGACCTAATGGTCAGGGGTCCCTTTACCTTTACCTATGACCTTGCTATGCTGTCGTGGGTCATTTGCTTTGGGGGCAGGGGCCCGATAGGAATTTTTACTATTTGGCTGCTTGGTTGGTGCCACTTGGGTTTCATCTGCCGCTTAGCAAATTAACACAACTTTGTAAGGTTTGGCGGTTAAGCATTGGTTCAGGTTAAGAAAGGACCTCCAGAACGAATTAAGTTCTTAACCCAAGGTACCACTGTATCTGCATTGGATTTAATTAAATAGCTTATATACCTTGCTTAGGGATGCGGGTGGTGCTGTGGTCTAAAACACAGAGCCTAGGGCTTGCTGATCAGAAGGTCAGCGGTTTGAATCCCCGCAATGGGGTGAGCTCCCATTGCTTGGTCCCAGCTCCTGCCAACCTAGCAGTTTAAAAGCACATCAAAGTGCAAGTAGATAAATAGATACTGCTCTGGCGGGAAGGTAAACGGTGTGTGAACTTAATTCGTTCTGGAGGTCCTTTCTTAACCTGAAAATGTTCTTAACCTGAGGTACCACTTTAGCTAATGGGGCCTCCTACTGCCGCTGCGCCGCCGCCATGCGATTTCTGTTCTCATCCTAAAGCAAAGTTCTTAACCCAAGGTACTATTTCTGGGTTAGCGGAGTCTGTAACCTGAAGTGCCTGTAACCTGAAGCATCTGTAACCATGGCTTAGCTGGGACTGGGTCAGTTGGATCTCAAACTGCTCCCACTGCTCTCATGGGATCTGGGCCCATTCACTGCACCAGCTCTGCTACCCAATTTCCTCCTTGGTTTAACTAACCTAAGGCTATTGATTTCGATGGATTTCTCTGAATGTGCTTTAGTTAGATGCAGCCCTAAATGAGCACCGGCTCTATGGGGTTTGCAAATGGTTCTGTTTGTTTTCAGCTCTTGTTGTTATGGCCTTTGGGTGAAAAAATAAAATGTATGAAAGCGTGTTCTCACTAAAAGGAGAGCACGGGTTGCGGATGGGGCTATACAAGGCACCCCATGATTGCTAGGCAAGTTAAAGCCAGGGCTTGTTTAGATGGGAGGATCTGGTTATCTGGGGAAAGTTGATGTTGCAAACTTAGGGGTGGGGTCAGTGGCTATTTAAGCAAGGTCCACAGCTTTCTCTTTCTCTTTTGCTGTGGACATCGGATCTTGTGGACATCGGATCTCATCGGATCTCTGAGTGACTACAGCAGAAGTTTGGGTCGTATACCCTTTCCCTTTGTTTTTCTTCCTCCATTTTCTCCTCTTTCTTTAATTTGTTGCTGAAAGATCCTTCCCCACTTTATTTAATTTTCCTGTTTGTTTTGATTCCCTTTAATTTAGTCGGGGTGGTGGTGCTCGGCCTGGGCCCAGGGGCCGTGTGGGGAGGGCTTCCCTCAATTCCCCTGCCCTCTTGCAGGGTCGATCCCCAGTCAAGGGAACATTTCTTCTCAGTTTGTCCTTGCTTCTCCCTTCCCCACAGGCTTCTGTTGGTAGCTTCCCTGCGGCTGGCTGCCTGGCTAGGGGTGGCTTACCTTGCCCTGTAGCAGGCCCTGGGAGGCCGGCCTGGTGTTGCTGGGGGGCTGGGTGCCGCTGGTTGTCCCCAGAGGTGCATTGATTTGAGCGGAGAGCTGTGAGGCCTCCATTTTGCAGCCTCATTAGGCGGGAGCGCCATTTTGATTCCTCTCGGCCACGTGGCGGCCTCTAGCGTTCAGGCCTAGTAATTGCAGGGCCTGGTGGTTGCTTTATCCTAGGCTGAGTATAATTGGTACTACTGCGACCTCTTGTGGCAGTTGATATGTTTGCAGGCAATTAATTTCTTCAATTGCACGCAGCCTGGACGGCTAGTGTAGGTGTGTGTGCTGGTAAAGAGCACAAGGTTGTGGTTTGTTTCCGTATTGGACAGCTTCTGATTTGGTGGCTGGTGCTCTTCCCAGCTGCTCCTGGGTTACCGATCTGTTGCATAATCTGTAAGCAAGTGGTTGCCTCCTGTCTACTGGTGCATCATGTTATAGTCTAGGTCTTAGTTTTAATTAACTATTTAATTCATTCTGCTTCATTTTCTTGCAGATTCTAGCGTCTTAAAGAACTTAGTTGGTTTTTTTTTTATTTTTTTTTTATTTTTTTTTTTTATTTATTTTTTTCCTCCTCTACTTAATTTTATTTTCTTTTCTTTTCTCACCAGTAGTAGGAATGGCTCCTAAGAAGGCAGCAGGAAGGCCTGTTCCAGCCCGCTCCTCGAAGCGGCCTATAAAAGGCCCATCCCAGGCCTTGCGATCTCCGCAGCCTGGTCAGTCCTTGAAACGCATCCAGGCTATGGTTTCAAGTTTGTCTGGCGACCCGGTGACACTGGCAAGGGTAGAGGCGGAGATGGATGGCCTGCTACACCGTTGCTCGACCCCGTCAACGTCATCAGCATTCCCGCCTCCCCCGGTGGATGTTTCCTCTCCTGCATCATCATCTAGTGAAGAAGGGGAGCCACTGTTAGCCGGAGTTGGCTTACCTGATGCTCCGCAGGTCCAACCTTCGGTGCTGCCTGTATCGCAGGATGCAGTGCCTAGGGGCCGTGGTCGTGCCAGGGTCGGCGCCAGAAGAAGCGCATCGACCCGGGGCCGCGCTGTACGGGGCTCACCTGTACGGCCCCCAGCGCTGGGGCATTCTAATCCAGTTCATTCACAAGTTGTCTCTGTTCAGTCAGCCCCAGGTGCAGTGCAACAGGGTGAAGCGTCAGATTCTTCGATTGAAGACAGTCTTCCTCTTCCTCCAAGGTCCTCTTCCGGTGGGCATCGTCGCCGAAAAAGGGGCTCCAGGAGGCACTCTAAGAAGAGACGGAGGGACACATCGTCCTCCACTTCAGGTACTTCCTCCATCAGCTCTAGCAGTGATGAGGGGGCCCCCCTTAAGCTTTACTGGGGCTACGGGGAGTCGTCGGGGCTGCCAAAGTGGGTTTGGGAGCGTAGGGCAAATTCTCATAGGGCCAGGTATGGCGCCGTACAGGAGTGTCGAGAAGGGGTCCTGGTGCCTGACGTAAGAGTCTCCACCAATTCTGCTAGGGATATTATTCCTGGTGCCCACTTGTCTTCCAAATTGCGGTCTAGGATTCTGGATGGCCGCTACGTGGATATTTTCAGCTTGGCTCCTCCGCTTGATGGTCGGGAGCCGCTGGACAAGGGCCTTTCCGTTCCCAAAAGACGGACAATTGTAGCAAAGGCTGACAGGACTTTTGAACGTTGGATGGATAGTTTCCAGGTTTTTGCTGGTGTGATTTCTGCAGCGTATCCCAAGAGGTCTCTGCACCTCTGGGTTTATCTGTCTATTGTCCGTTCAGCTTTTACGATGGCTGGCGAGACTGCTGCATTATCATATGACCAGAACTTTAGGCGTAGGGCGGCCAAGATACCGACGGCCCGCTGGGACAGGAAGGACTTGGATGTGTGGACCACTTATGTGGCACCACGTATTGAGAAGAAGGCTTCTGAGTTGCAAAAATTCAAGCCTGCCACCCAAAAAGTTGGGCGCAAGTGGTTCTGCTGGGACTTTAATAAGGGCATTTGCCAACGTCAAGCCTGTAAATTCGCACACCTTTGTGACAAATGCTCTGGGAGCCACTCGGCTTCTGCTTGCTCCGCGGCCAGGCGGCCCTTTCGCAGGGGAGGGGGCTCCCAGCAGCCCCCCAAGGTCCCTGCCCAGCCTCCTGTTCCCGGAGCAGGAAAGTGATATCTTTTCTTTGGCCTATACTCCGGTTCGGCTACAGCCGTTACTGGCGTTACTGGAATCTTACCCAGACAGAGAGTCAGCGTCGTATTTGAGTAATGGTTTTTCGCTGGGATTTAGGATCCCAGTGGTCGTGGCCCCTGTAGCCCAGAATCCTAGGAACCAGAAATCCGTTAAGGACATGCCTGGTGTGGCGCGTAAGAAAATTGAAAAGGAGCTGGCTTTACGTCGTATGGCTGGTCCTTTCGCCACCCCCCCCTTTCCTAATTTGCACATTTCACCCTTGGGAATAGTTCCCAAGAAGGCCCCGGGGGAGTTTCGCCTAATTCATAACCTCTCTCATCCTAATGGTACGTCGGTTAACGACGTAATTCCCCCGGAGCTCTGTTCGGTGAAGTATGCCTCTCTTGATCATGCGATCAAGATGATAAGGAAGTTTGGGCCTGGTGCCCTATTGGCCAAGTGCGACATTGAGTCGGCTTTTCGTTTGTTGCCAATTCATCCTGAGGATTTCTGGCTGCTGGGTTTTCAGTTTGACGGGGGATTCTATTTTGATAAGGCTATGCCCATGGGCTGCTCGGTAGCTTGTGCGGCTTTTGAGTGTTTCAGCTCATTCCTGGAATGGGCCTTGCGCGACAGAACCGGTTTGGGCGGGGTTACGCATTATTTGGATGACTTTTTACTGGCCTCCGCGAGGGACACGGGGAATTGCGTGGTTCTGCTGCGTGCCTTTGCGTCCCTGGCTGAAGACCTGGGGGTTCCATTAGCGGCAGAGAAAACTGAGGGTCCCACTACGCAACTTACCTATTTGGGTATCTTGTTGGATACCGTGGCCCAAACCTCTAGTTTGCCGCCAGATAAGTTAGTTGCTTTAAGGAAGGTCATTGAAGAACTGCTCCCATTGAGGAAGGTTACCTTGCGACAGCTTCAGTCGTTGCTAGGTCATTTAAACTTTGCTTGCAGGGTGGTGGCGCCGGGGCGCCCGTTCTGCTCTCGCCTGGCCAAACTTACCTCGGGGCTGCAGGCACCGCATCATAGGGTTCGTTTGTCCGCCCAAGTGCAAGCCGACCTCCGTGTGTGGCTGGAATTCCTGGAAGAATTTAATGGCGTATCACTGTGGCAGGACACTTTGAACCTCCACAATGATTTTCAAGTGCATTCGGACGCGGCAGGGTCACTGGGGTTTGGTTTGTTTTGGGACGGCAGGTGGTGTGCTGAACCTTGGCCCCAGGCTTGGTGTGGGGAAGCGATAACTCGAGACCTGACATTTCTTGAGTTTTTCCCCATAGTTGTTGCGGTACACTTGTGGGTCGAGCATTTTAAGGACCATCGGGTTTGTTTTTGGTCCGATAACCAGGCAGTAGTGACTGTTTTAGCTAAGCAGTCATCCCGGTCGTCTAGGGTTTCGGCCTTGCTTCGGGTGTTTGTTTTGCACTGTCTGCGTTTTAATATTGTATTTTCTGCTCGCTTCGTTCCGGGTATTTCTAACGAGATTGCTGATGCTCTGTCCCGTTTTCAGATGGAACGATTCAGGTCATTGGCGCCAGAGGCTCGAGACCGTCCGGAGATTTTCCCGGATCATCTCTGGAACCTTGGCAACACTTAGTTTCACAGGGAGTAGCAGCATCAGTCGCCCCTTCCACGCTAAGGTCCTATAAGAAGGCCTGGGCTGATTTTCTGTCCTTTAATGGCCAATCGGCGGGGGCGGTCATCACCCCTCATTCTACTGCCCAGGTGCTTAAGTATCTGGCACATTTGTTCCAGATGCGCCGGGCGGCTAGGACCCTGCGACTTCACTCGGCAGCAATTTCTTTCTTTAGCAGGGCCACTTTTGACAAGGACCCATGTAGGAAGTTTGTGGTGCGCCGGGCATTGGAGGGATGGGGACGGCTCACCCCATCGAGGACTGTTCCCAGAAGTCCCATCACTTTTGAGTTGCTGATACAGATGCGCAGTAAACTGCGGAGCATCTGTTGGTCCAAGTTTGAGGCCCGTCTATTTTCAGCAGCCTTTTCCTTGGCATTCTTTGGGGCACTGAGGGTAGGCGAGGTGGTCCTGGAGCAAAAACGGGATGGAGGTTCCAGGGGTTTGCTGTTGCAGGACGTGAGCATGTCACAGTCGGACCTGAGGGTGCATATCAGGAATTCGAAGACCGACCAGGTGGGTAGGGGAGCCGTCATTCGGCTCTCGGCAACGGGAGAGAAGGGTCCTTGCCCCGTAAAGGATCTTAAGAGATACTTGTCCTTGCGGCCGGCAGGCGAGGGGCCTTTGTTTATTCATGAAAATGGGCACCCTTTAGTCCGGCATCAGTTCACTAAGGTGATGCGCAAGGTGGTAGTGGCCTGCGGCCGCAAAGCATCGGAATTTGCTCCTCACTCCTTCCGTATTGGTGCCGCAACGACAGCTGCCCATTGGGGTTTGTCTGCAAGGAGGATAAAGGACCTGGGTCGTTGGAGATCGGATGCATTCAAAGTATATGTGAGGAAATAATGGTGGTGTGTGTACTGACATTTTTTGTGTTTTAACCCTAGGTCTGGCCGCTATCCGTATTTGGATAGTGGGACACAGCATTGTGCACTGGGCCGCTGTCAGAGCTCGTCAATCTGGTCTGGGAGCTGGCTTGGGCCTTCCGCAGCACGTGCAGGTGTCCTGGATTTCCAGACGAGGGATGCAGTGGAGAGAATTATTGCCTCTCATGCACAGACGGGTCCTCCACGCTGGCCCCCCTACAGCGATAGTGGTGCAGCTGGGGGAGAATGATATGGTTTCCTCTTCCTGCTTTGGGCTGCGTGCTGCCATATTACTGGACTTGAGGGATTTGGCGGCCTTGGTGCCTTCAACCACACTAATTTGGTCGCAGCTGCTGAAACGCCGCATTTGGAGGGGTAGCCCTTGCCCGGCGGCCACCGAAAGAGTTAGGAAGCGGATTAATTCCGCGGCAAGCAAATTGGTGGTTGGTTTGGGCGGATTTGTGATTCCTCACCCTCTGATTTCGTTCAAGGCCTCTGAATTATTCAGGGATGATGGGGTGCATCTTTCCCCGTTGGGGAATGATGTCTGGTTGGATGCAGTGGTGTCCAAGTTGAGGGTGTGGTTTAGTCTGTGAGTGGTTGGCGGCGAGCGTAAAGGGCTCGGGTGGCGGTTAGGCATTGGTTAAAATTGGTTGGTGGAGGGGTATGGATAGGCTGGGCCTGCCCCTCCAATGCTGCACGGGTATTCCGTTAAAGGAATTCTGGAACTTACCATCCCCTTCGTCCAAACCCTTGGTGCAGGGTGCGGGCCGTGTAAGTTCCAAGGAGCATGCGGGGATTAGCTGAGGGTCTGTTTCGCAGCTCCAGTTGACCCTGATCTTGCTCTTCCGCACTGACTACGGAGTCAGGGCTGTCCCCAAGGCGGGGAGGACAGATAGTCTAACCAATGCCTAAGCAACCACTCACAATTTGTATTGATAATAAAGTTGTGGCCAAAATTATGCCAAAAACCTTAAACAAAAATAATGTGTGAAGTTTGAGTTATTGGGTTTGGGGTGTCTTGGGGACCTCAGCACGCAAAGCGTGTTCTCACTAAAAGGAGAGCACGGGTTGCGGATGGGGCTATACAAGGCACCCCATGATTGCTAGGCAAGTTAAAGCCAGGGCTTGTTTAGATGGGAGGATCTGGTTATCTGGGGAAAGTTGATGTTGCAAACTTAGGGGTGGGGTCAGTGGCTATTTAAGCAAGGTCCACAGCTTTCTCTTTCTCTTTTGCTGTGGACATCGGATCTCCCGCCCGCCCTCCCTTGTTGGGCTTCGCTTGACCTTGCTATGCCTGTCATGGGGTCGTTCGCCTTGGTGCGGGGGCCCAGTAGGAATTTACCTCTTGGCTGATTAGTGTGTGCCAATTGGGTTTTGCCTACTGCGTAGCAAATCGTCACAACTTGTAAGGTTGGCGGTTAGGCATTGGTTAAAATTGGTTGGTGGAGGGGTATGGATAGGCTGGGCCTGCCCCTCCAATGCTGCACGGGTATTCCGTTAAAGGAATTCTGGAACTTACCATCCCCTTCGTCCAAACCCTTGGTGCAGGGTGCGGGCCGTGTAAGTTCCAAGGAGCATGCGGGGATTAGCTGAGGGTCTGTTTCGCAGCTCCAGTTGACCCTGATCTTGCTCTTCCGCACTGACTACGGAGTCAGGGCTGTCCCCAAGGCGGGGAGGACAGATAGTCTAACCAATGCCTAAGCAACCACTCACAATTTGTATTGATAATAAAGTTGTGGCCAAAATTATGCCAAAAACCTTAAACAAAAATAATGTGTGAAGTTTGAGTTATTGGGTTTGGGGTGTCTTGGGGACCTCAGCACGCAATAATATTTATACAGTTGGTAAGAGGTTCTTCAGTACTTGTTTCTAAAATATCCAGACTTCTCTCCCTCCCTCCCTATTATTTTGGAGTGCAGTTAGGATGTGAATAAATGAGCCAATTCGCAACATCTTTGCCTACCCACTGCAAGCTGTTGCTCGTGACAAGTCTCAGAACTATTTGCTTAAAAAGCACAGTTTGCACCATTGCCCCCTTTTAAGAAAGGACAGCACATTCTGAAGCATTATTTGTCCTCCATATGTAATAGATAAAGCATGATCTGTCTAACTTGCTCCCGGCTGTATGTACCAGTTTTAATGAACACAAACAGCCATTTTGTTTTCTTTTTCACTGTAAGAAAAATGCCACAGGCATTTCATACATTATCAGTAAAAATACACAAGAACAAATAAAAAGAATACGCTCCGTCATTTGGTACTAGAAGTTTCAAAATATATAGTACTTTGGAAGAAAATGTAGATTTTAAACCAGCAATTTAAAATATATCTTTACAAATAACTTTTTGATTGGAGTCCCACCATCCCCTCCCCTTGAGATTTCATATGAAATATATTTCAGGGCATGGAACAATCGTCAGCATCCTATATGTGAAATATTTAAATTACTTTTAAAAAGGGAAAAACAAGGACCAAACTAAGGGAGCAATCCAAACCCAAGATCCACTGGAATGAACGACATTTGGCATAAGCAGATCTCTGGTTGAGCTGGCTCAGTCAGGTCTATGCTGGCTGCAGTTGCTCATCCTGCGACTCAGCTACATTAATAAAAATAAAATGCTTTAAATGCGTTATAACACTGTGACACCAGATGGAGCTGCAGAAATCTATAAAATTTTCCATTGTGAGCTTTAAAACTATTTTTTCAGAGCATTTTTTTTTATAACTGTGTAGATGCAGCCCTGTTTTAGCCAGGGTTAATGTCAGGGACTGGGCAGAGGAGTAATGGTGGAGACTGCCTCCCCATCTTGACCCCTCCAGGGAGGAGGAAGAAGAAGGCAGTACAGTGGTACCTCTGGTTATGAACTTAATTTGTTCGGGAGGTCCGTTCTTAACCTGAAACCGTTCTTAACCTGAGGTCCACTTTAGCTAATGGAGCCTCCCGCTGCCACCGCGCCGTGATTTCTGTTCTCATCCCGAGGTACTACTTCTGGGTTAGCGGAGTCTGTAACCTGAGGTGTTTGTAACCTGAGGTGTTTGAAACCTGAGGTACCACTGTATAGATTGACAACAAGGGTTTGAGGGAGGTCAAAGCTCAGAGGCAGATGAGGGGGAAAGTTTTAAAATAATGGGAGAGGAGGAGTAGGCAGAGCCACAACAACACCCAGCTGACACAGTGTCATTAGAAAGCATTCCAGACCCACCATCTCCCAGAACCCAGCGAGCCTTGAAAGTAGGAGAGCAAAGACCTCAAAGACAGAGGGCAGGTAGCAGAACCTGTAGAAGTCATGAATGAGGAAGTGGGGGAGATGAGGGGTGGAGATTCATTCGGTACAATGCCATTATCCAAGAAGCTGGGTTCTATAGCCTCTCTCTGTAAAGTGTTCCAGGGTGGTGATGTTGGAGAGGCAGGGCAGGGCAGGTGGAGAATTACCCCTATTCCAATCTCTGTTCAGCTTGGCCATATGTCCTAGCAACCCAGCAAAAGTGACATTGGTGAAAAAAGTGGCATGAATCAAACTATTTTAAAGGCTTGTTTTCCATCCTCCAGGCTCAGACAGGCTTAGCTGGAATTAGCTGCACTCCTGAGTGGATTCTGAAATAGAGGCAAGTTACGCCAGCATAATTTACACCAGCAAATTGCACTGGCTTCTTCTAGCTTGGATTGCTCTGCAGGTGTTACATGGCACACTTTTAAAGAAAACAAACAAAAAAAACCCTCCAAACCTGAGAATCTGAATGAAGAAATTGCAAAGGCAAAATGGCAACCCTTTCCCCTCTGTGAAGGCCATCTTCTGCTCAAAATCAACATCATGGAATGCTGTATACAAAAAATCAGAAATCTCTATTGCAGGACCAAAGAGATTTTGGATCACAGAAGTCAGTATGGTTGCTTAACACTGGATGCCAAGAGGTCCTGGGGTTAGCCCTAGAATTGGGCAGAGTGAGGTGGCAGATGCTATGGTCAGGAAGCAGACAGTGATATGTCTCACAGAGACAGATCTGTGCCTCCCTGTGCTAGCATTTTGGCCTCATGTCCAGTGAAGAAATGCTGTCCCATCTGCAGTGTTAAAGGTAAGACTTAGCTGCCATTCTGGTCATCTTCTGGATATCAAATGTGAGTGTTTGAGGGATACTTGAGGAATTAGGTCTTTTTGAGTGTCAGGAGGAACTCACTTGCAATGCAACTCCCAGACTAAGGTGCAGATGAGAATTTAGGCTGCAATCCTAGTCATACTTACCTGGGAGTAAAACTAATTGCATTCAGTGAGACTTTCTTATAAGCAGAAATGCATAACACTGTACTAAGAGTTGTATTTCCTTAACATTCTGATGTAGTTATTCCTTCTTCTTTTTTAAAAAAGTATTAGATTAGGTTTACTCTGGCAATGCTATGGAGTGGATTTATGGGTTACAATCCAAATAAATAAATTAGGGCACAATCCAGCCACACTTAAACATTGTTAAGTCTCATTGTATTCAGTGAGAGATCTAGAAGTACATGCTTAACCCCCTCCCTGACATCGATTTGTTTGGATAGTGCTTTATTTCTTAATATCATGCTCATAATGTACCATAAATGTGACTAATATTTGCTAAGGATGATAACCAATTACGTCCTTTCAGACCCAGTGAAAGCGATGGATTTAAGTTACATGATTTCTATGGATCAATTCTGAGTATGACTAGCACGGAATATCACCTTATGTTCAAAATACTTGCAAAAAAAGGGGGCCTCAGAAAAGTGGTATTTAAAAAAGAAGTGAACAGAAATTATATATATATATATATTGCATCACATTCATTGTCTCAACCCAGTCAGATGGGTGGGGTACAAATAAAGCTAAATTAAATTAAATTAAATTAAATTATTTTTATTATTTTTTATCCTTACAGCAACCTGTAAGGTAGGTCTGTGTTGCAGATCAGCAGATCAGGATATCAGGCTGAGAGACAGTGATCTACCCAAGGTGACCTATCAAATTCATGGCAGACTTTGGAGACTAACCCTTGGTTTCAGTAATGCTACACAAGGCTCAAGAGCTCTCTTTGTCTAAATCTTTCATGCATGACCTAAAGGAAAACCACAATCTGAGCTTGCTTTGAAATAAAACTGAAACAGTATTTGGAATTACTTGTGACTCTCCTTGGAGATTTCTTTGTTTGAAAACTTGTCAGAGAGGGGGAAACCAAAGTTCATTGGTCTAGTCAACAAGAAACATAGTGGAAAACGAGAAACTGTACCAGTGTACAGGAGTGGGTTTTGTTATGTTAAATTAAAATATGTTTGGATGCAAGCTTATATTCTGTTACTGACAGTAATGTTCTGTATGCTTTATCTCTCTATGAACAGAACTCTCTTGACTAAAAAGTTAGTAGGTCTTAAATAATATCTCCTATGTGACTTGGGATCAGGGGTGCAGGAAGGGGGGGCAGTTTTTACCGGATGCCTCACATATGCGGTCATATGGGATGCCGCTCACGTGGCAGCCTGTATGGTCACCGTGTAAGCGGCAGCCCTTATGGGGCTCTAGACTTCTGCTGGATTCTGCTAGATTTCCAAAATTATGTGAAAGATCACATAAAACATGGACTTTGTTTTAAAGGATGAACGTGATGCAAATATACAAAATAAATACTATACAAATAGGTTTGCGAATTAACAAGAAAGGAAGTGTCGGGAAGAAAGAATAAGAGGTAGTTTGAATGTAGCATCAGTGTGAATTTCTCCTAATCTTCCTATATACATAAAAATGTAGGATGTCACCAGGCTCCACAATAGGTGACTTCAATAGGCATCTCCTATTCAGGAAGGTAAAAGGGACGCAGGTGGCGCTGTGGGTTAAAGCCTCAGCCCCTAGGGCTTGCCGATCGAAAGGTCGGCGGTTCGAATCCCTGCGGCGGGGTGCGCTCCCGCTGCTCGGTCCCAGCGCCTGCCAACCTAGCAGTTCAAAAGCACCTGCGGGTGCAAGTAGATAAATAGGGACCGCTTACCAGCGGGAAGGTAAACGGCGTTTCCGTGTGTGGCTCTGGTTCACCAGAGCAGCGATGTCACGCTGGCCACGTGACCCGGAAGTGTCTCCGGACAGCGCTGGCCCCTGGCCTCTTAAGTGAGATGGGCGCACAACCCCAGAGTCTGTCAAGACTGGCCCGTACGGGCAGGGGTACCTTTACCTTTACCTTTACCTATTCAGGAAGGTCTGCGTAGGAATTGGGGGGGGGGCTGTGTGCCTCTTTAAGACATTATCCATTTGCCCTGAAAGCCCTGAAGAGGGCTTGTATAAAACCTTTCTCTTGTCAAATTGAGAATTCACATTATGAAGGTAGAATATGCTTTTTCTAGACAAATCACAGGAAAGTGTGCATAAATCCATTAAAATATACAAAGCACGAGTGCACCCTCAGTTTTAATGACAACGCTCAGTTCATAGTACGTATATTGACCTCCAGGACATGACAGAGATCACTAAAGGGTTTCGATGTGTTTTCTGCAAGAGATGTAATCTGGATCAATACTCCTTTGTGAATAGTGTAACTGTCAATCCAGTGATATGCATGTACATTTGATTACCAGAATGGATAACAGCCAATAATGAGATTGGGACAAAAGTAAAATAATAATAATAATAATAATAATAATAATAATAATTTATTATTTATACCCCACCCATCTGGCTGGGCCTCCCCAGCCACTCTGGGCGGCTTCCATAAAAACGAAAAATACAGTAAAATATCACACGTTAAAAACTTCCCTGAACAGGGCTGCCTTAAGATGTCTTCTGAATGTCAAGTAGTTGTTTATCGCTTTGACATCTGCTGGAAGGGCGTTCCACAGGGCGGGTGCCACTACCGAGAAGGCCCTCTGCCTGGTTCCCTGTAGCTTTGCTTCTCGCAATGAGGGAACCGCCAGAAGGCCCTCGGCGCTGGACCTCAGTGTCCGGGCAGAATGATGGGTATACTGGAGTAAAATCCACTGTTATGCAGTCGTCCCTCCTTTCTAACATCTAACCCTTACATTAGGCAGAGTGAGGTGGCTGCCTCAAGCAGCTGGTTTTGTTTGTCATGGAAGAAGGGCAGCAAAGTAATATTTATGTGCTGACAGCCCATATGCTACCAGGCCAGGTTCAAGGTTATTGTCCTGACATAGAATCATAGAGTTGAAAGGGACCCTGAGGATCTCCAACTTACCTCAACTAGAAGTTGAGCATCCCATTGCCTCTCCATGGCTGCTGCTGCTGGCTTTGGACAGCTTGTAGTGGCTGCTAGAGAGCAGATGAGGAGGTCTGGACAAAAAAATGGGGGGTTGAGGAAGGTCAGTTGGAGGGGAGTGAGAAATGTCCCTATTTTCATCTGAGGAATGTTGGAGGGTATGCATTTAGTGTTGCCACTTCCATACGATGTACTGTAGTATTTCGGGTTAAGTACTTAATTCGTTCCGGAGGTCCGTACTTAACCTGAAACTGTTCTTAACTTGAAGCACCACTTTAGCTAATGGGGCCTCCTGCTGCCACCGTGCCGCCGGAGCACGATTTCTGTTCTCATCCTGAAGCAAAGTTCTTAACCTGAAGCACTATTTCTGGGTTAGCGGAGTCTGTAACTTGAAGCACCTTTTGGTTGGACGCGGGTTCCTCCATTAGAAGTTGTGCAAGGTACTGTAATATTGCCAATATGGTTGGTTTTTCCTTTCTGAAATATGTACAGTTATACTTATGGTCCTTGGTTCCACGGAGAAATAGCTATGAAAAATGAGGTATTAATAGACTCCCACACTTACTACAAAGGAATGTGAACGATTACGTTTCTTTAGGATGTGTGACAGTTAAAAGGATGTTGTTTGGCAGAATGTCTTTATTGGTGCCTCATTTGTGATGCCCTGTATAGCTGACTTTTCATTTTAACGATGAGAATTAAACTGCAGAGGGCTGCTGTCTTTTAGTCTGACCTGTCGTTTTCACTGATAATAATGGTTTCCTTGCAAAAATAAATGAAAACATTAAACAGAACAAAATGAATGCCCATGGCAAGCAGGTTAACAACTGTTCTTTATGACTTAAGGAATAAAGTTTAGCCAAAGATAACGGTTAGCTCTTGAATTATGTTTGGGTTGAACTTATTCTTTCTTTGCCAAGGAATCCTGTTCTGCAGAAACCAGATTTGCTAGGTCTGTTGTTCACGGCGGAGAAAATGATCTCCTGATATATACAGCATGATCACTAAACCCAGTCTGCAAATATCCAAGCATGAAAAGCAACCTGGAGATAAATCAGATGTGTCAGATAATAATACACATGGCTCAGCGGTGGAACAAGCAAACCCAGAGTATGTGTTGGTTTTGAAGGAGTGAGTGTTTTGAAGAAGTCTGACTTAACTGAAACCCATCATACGTTTGATGTGGCTACTTTGGGGTAATATAAATGGCTTACAGTTGGGTGAAGAAAAGCAAAGGAAAAATAATGATTATTTGTAACATGTGAAAAAGAATGAAAAAAAGACAAATAGTAACAGTCAACATTTTAACTAAAATTATATATATTTTTGAGTTAACAGTTTTGATGATATTCTAAATAGTGAATAAATTAATTCTATTTACTTGCAAAAGAAATGTAAAGGTAAAGGTAAAGGTAAAGGGACTCCTGACTGTTAGGTCCAGTCACAGATGACTCTGGGGTTGCGGTGCTCATCTCAATTTATTGGCCGAGAAAGCTGGCATACAGCTTCTTGGTCATGTGGCCAGCATGACTAAGCCACTTCCGGTGAACCAGAACAGTGCACGGAAATGCAATGTAGTTTAGTAGTACCCAAATTGCTTGTTGGAAGATACCGATATAATTTATCCATAAACGATCGAGGCTTTTTTTGCCATTCATTGATTAAAGGGAAATCTGTTTTTCTCTGTTTGTTAACAACTTCTGCTACTGCAGTTATAATTACATTAGGCACTAGTTCCCTGTTGCCTTGTTTATCTACTACATCTCACAAATATCCCAGAAGAATAACTATTGGAGCTAACAGGATTGTTTTTAAAGCCTAAAAGAATGCACTGTTTGCATTACACCTTGCTATGAATAACACAGTTGTAAGCTAACTCCTCTGAGGATTTGCTATGGATGCTTTAGAAAATTGATCTGTGTGCATTCTGACCCAATCTGCTCTGCACTTTTTGGACTAAAACGTGTGGGCCATAACTATCTATCAAACTGTGCCTTCTCCAAATGTTGTGATGCTGTTCTCAACTCCAAAAAATAAATAAATCAAAAATATCAAAATGTGTTTAGAAGGAATACAAATTTCAAGAAACTACATGGATAAATATGTATCTTGAAACTATGTTTATAGTTACTTATCTAATTACATATTTTAATGAGAAATCCAATTATTTTAAAGAAAATTACAACCAAAAGGGGATAGAAGAAACTGATGAATCAGCATCTGTAGAAGAGCTAAAACTGGGAAAAGTCTAATGTATCCATTCCTTGTCCCACTGAGGGTGTCCCACTGAGGCTTCAGAGTGTGCTTCAAGGCAAACACATTGTTGTTGGCATGTCTGTCTTGAGGAGACAATCAAGTGCACCTCTAGAGGTGAAGTCAAACCACTATGTTATCAGCATTGATAACCTCCCCAGGCCACAAGCCTGGGCAGTGTGTATGAAGACCCTGGGCTAGTGTCCAGATGTTGACCCCCTCTTGGCCTCACTGATGTGGTCCAAAGGAAAGTAGACTACTGTGATGGAAAAGTTTGTTTTTGCTGGGCAGGTTGGGTCTACGTGTGCTTTCTTTTTCTTTTTCCCTGACAGCAAAGGGTTAACGAATGGCAGGGATTCCAGGAGGGGGAGGATTTGTAGAAACAGTTTTTTAGGTTGGGATAGATGTTGGAAGAATAGGTTGGGAGACAGGGAGGGAGATAGGGAATAAGAGGAGAGAGCGTTGGTTCTGGGTAGAAACATCCACTCTGAAGAATATATCACAAGCCTGAGAGTTTCTGAGCTTAGTGTGAAGGACAGTGTGTGGTGTCCTGTAAGAGTAATAGGCTAGGAATTAGCTGGTAGGCTGAGGCTGAACCAGGAGACATAGAAGCTGTGAGAATACAGTCTACTTAGGACTCATTCCAGTCAGGAGGGGAGAGATTCTTCTACAAAAAGAGAAGACTCCCAAACCAGTTAAGAGGGGTGTGGAGATCCCTTGGGTCTGTTACTTGGAGTACCTCAGGAGTAGGGTTGTCTAAGGGGTGTGTAACTGACAGGAAGTACCACCTTGTTAAAGAACCAAAGTATTAAGTGGCAACAAATGAGAAAGAACTGAAGTGAAATAATATTGTAATCTGAAGTATCTTATGTTTTACCCACTTTGTGTCATAAACTTCCTTTATTTCATAAGATCATTCTTGTTTATTTGATCAAATCCTGCCTGAGACTCCAAATTATTAAGTTTTCCCTCACACGTCCCCCACAAGTTAAACTGGGGTAGTTTGCAGAAATTCGTAGAGCTGGTGTCCTGTGAGGTGGGTGCACTATATTTAAGTGAGGGCAGGTGCAATGGCGCCAGAGGAAAAAGTGCTGTCATGCCGTCACAACTACATATTGTTATTCTAGCAGTACCAAAGAGACTTGGGCCCAGTTAATGCATTTACAGACCCTCCAAGTGTCTCTATTTTCCAGCGACAGTCCCAGATTTGCAGAAGCCAACCATGTTTCTAATTTGACCCCAGAACGTTGAGCTTTTCCTTAGGACACCCCTGTTTTCATCGCAAAAATGTTGGATGGTGTGGAGTTATGTGACCCCTGAGCCTAGGTGAGAAGTAGCTATACAACCTTTAGAAGATATCTGTAGGCAGCCCTGTATGGGGTAGCTTTTGAATGTTTAATGTTATATTTTCTTTTCATGTAAGGTGGAAGCCACCCTGAGGGTCTGGGGGACTCAACCAGATGGGTGGGGTATTATTGCTGCTATTATTATTATTATTATTATTATTATTATTATTATTAGACATTCCTATTTTCATCAGAGAAATGTTGGAAGACATGCATTTACTGGACTGATAGTTTTCTACCATGCTAAAATACTATCAGCAATCTCGTAATTCCTACCAGGCACATTTATTGCATCAATGTGGTTATTGCACAAAAAGGCCTATATGCCTGGAGGCCTGATTTGCACATTTTTTTTCCACCTCAGAACAAAAGGAAAAGGCCATGTAATTTGTATTTACATTCAAATAGGCCACATCATGCCCACCTCACGCATTATATTGTGTGAGGCGTATATGTTCATGTCTCCACAGTTCAAGAGAATTGTCAATTCTGTAAGCATGTTAATGAGTTAACTTGCAGACTGAACTCAGAGACCTATCTATTCTGTAATCTCACAGATTACATCCTTTCTGTGGTGAATTCAGTGTTTGTAAATGTCAGGGAGCCAAGAGCATGCAGAGGAGCCCTCAGATCAACAAATGGTTTTATCAAAAAGAGTGAGGCCTACCAGAATCGTACATGGCTGTTTGATGTGAAGGACAGGGAGAGACACAAAGACCTAAGTAAAAATGGGCTTGAGCTGCTTCAAATTCTGGAACTGCTAGAAACAAAAATCGTTTCAAAAACCTAACAACTGAAGAAGCCAATGTTGCACAGCGTCTTGCCTTCAATCTGAGCAGTGAGTACTCTGTGTGTGTATTCAAACAATATCATGAAAGGGAAATTTTGAATCAAAAATAGAATCAACAAAGCGTCCTGAGACATCCCAAATTAAGGTTTCAACATGTTTATTTAAAAACAAGGGTCTACGAGGCATTAGCTAACAAAAATACCAGTCAGAATAAAGCCCCATAATTCCATAAGATATGCAAACTCCCCTCCACCAGTCCATAGAAACCATACACTGAAATATTAACTCTGTAGGCATGCTTTGATTCTCTAGGTTCTGTGTGATTCTCTGTGACTCAAACATAATAGGTAGCAATCTTGGTTTTCCAGAAATGAGTCCATGGGACTTTCCCCTAAGATATATAAATCCACATTAGCAGTCAAAAGCAAAATGTAAATCCCCCTGCCACAATCTTCTGCTCATAGAATCCTCTAAATTCTGAATGCATTAGTTGCAAGTGGTAAAACCATTCCACTACCCAGTGGGGAGGAGTTGCAGTGGACCACGTGGCCACCCACTCCCCTCTGGGGCTGGGGGGATGAAGTCCCGCATCACCTGGAGGTTTCCAGCCACGTCATCATCCAGCCAGCCAATCTGCTGGCTGGGGAGGCATGGCCAGGCCCCAAACTGAGGTGCGAGCCAGAGAGCTTCCTCTTACCTCGCTTCTGCTCACATTCTGTAACCAATAAAGTTGTGGCCTAAATTTGCCTGATAACATTAACCTAATACCTGTGCCCTTGTGTCTTATTCAGCAACGAGGGGGTGGTTTCGGGGTCGCAACATGCAAAATGCAAGTTTCAGCAGTTACCGTCTTCATGAGCCAATGTAGTTCAACTCAGCAAAAACTAGTTAAATGTACACTGCACTTAGGCTTTATTGGAGCTGTTACCAAAGAGAGGACAAGTCAGTCTCTTCTAGTGCCAACAACCTGCCCCCAAAGGAGGGGGTCAGAGAGTCTCCTTGGCTAGAATCCTCACCCTGGTGGCCCAGTGAGACCTTGACAGCTTGGCTTGCACCACGACAGGATTCAGCACTGGTCAGCTCCCATGGAACAGGTCTGGTATGGAGCAACCTCAGTGGATTCACCAGCATGGGGAGGTGGGAATGTTGAGCTGATCCTGACTCCATTGCCATGCCAACTCTGCCTGTTGCAGTCAAGAAAGGTTTGATCTGATTTTTCAGTGTTTAGGACACTGAATCCTTTGTGGCTGAAAGCAGGTGTGAAATTCTAAACTTACAACAGGTAGTTAAAATTGTATTACAGACAGGCCATCTTTTTCTCAATCCGTCTGAACTCAAAAGCACTGTCAGGTTTTTTTTGGTTAATACGAGAACCAGAAAAGGCATATTGATGTCATCATGAAATATGTAGCTCTTGAAACAAAAAACGAATATTTGGGTGGAGTTTTCTCATTCTTTGTTCATTTATCATTTTTTCTTTCCCCTGATAAACAATTAATTACAATGTCACTTTTAATAGATGCTCCAGCAAATGAATTCAAAATCTTATTAAAAACTCTCTGGTAGAGGCTGAGCAACTAATTAAAGCCCAATAGATACAGAAATCACTGTGTATAAATATCTAATTATAAAAAAAGTTTCGAAAAATACCCCAGTAAACCATCAGTGTTCATTTTAAATTACAGAAGTTTAAAAAAGAAGAAACTATACACCAGCAAAACAAGGTAGTTAATATTCCAGTACTGATCATTTTATTCTCACAACACAAATCCCAGTTTTAAATCTAAACTCCCCTGTCTTTTAATACACTGGTTTTATTATTAATCTCACATTCCACTTTCTAGCATGCACCAAATTACATTCAAATATATTACTGCTCTGTGATTAAAGATGCAAAATGTGCTTTCCTTAATAAAATTGTTAACATATTTTATTTTAAATAAAACTTCCATGGGGATTGTGCCCAGTGTCTTAAGCAGCAAAATCATGAGTGGGATTTTGTTTTTAGGCCTTGGTTTTAAAACTGGTGCTCCAGACTTCTTTTAATCTCTCCCCATGCACAGGTGATTACCTTTACCTTTAAAGTATGTAAGGTAAAGGACCCCAGACAGTTAAGTCCAGTTGAATTCGACTATGGGGTGCAGCGTTCATCTCTACTTTCAGGCTGAGGGAGCCGGCATTTGTCCTAAGACTGCTTTTCCAGGTCATGTGGCCAGCATGACTAAACTGCTTTTGGCACATGGAGCACCGTGACGAATGCCAGAGCGCACAGAAACACTGTTTACCTTCCCACCGCAGCAGTACCTATTTATCTATTTGCACTGGTATGCTTTCAAATTGCTAGGTTGGCAGCAGCCTGGGACAAAGCAACTGGAGCTCATCCCCATCGTATGGATTCGAACTGCTGACCTTCAGATCAGCAACCCTGGAAGGCTCAGTGGTTTGGACTAAAACACAACCCACGTCTCTACAAAAGTCTCTTTAAAAGTAGATCTAGGGTGGGCATGGGTGAATGGGCAGGCTGCAAAGGGATTGTCAAATATGGAGGAGACAACTGGTGTGAGGGAATAACATTGTCAAACTGGCAGTGCAAAAAGTTTAGTATATTTATTTATTTATACATACATACATACATACATACATACATACCCCGCCCATCTGGCTGGGTTTCCCCAGCCACTCTCAGCGGCTCCCAGCAGAATTAAAATGCACAATGAAACATCAAACATTAAAAACCTCCCTAAACAGGGCTGCTTCAGATGTCTTCTAAAAGTAAAGTCAGGTGGTTATTTATTTCCTTGACATCTGATTGGAGGGCGTTCCATGGGGCCGGCACCACTACCAAGAAGGCCCTCTGCCTGGTTCCCTGTAACTTCGCTTCTCGCAGTGAGGGAACCGCCAGAAGGCCCTCAGAGCTGGACCTCAGTTGTCTGGGCTGAACGATGGGGATGGAGACACTCCTTCAGGTATACTGGGCAGAGGCCCAGTGATGCTGGGGAATTTCAGACCCCCCTTTAACTCCCCTGCCCCAATAGTTCATATTGGCCCTTTGGCCCCTCTTATTATAAATATGATATATACGTCTCAACTATAAAGCATTTGAAGGTATGCTCACCAGGATGCTGCAGTGATCAGTATGATGGGATGGGTAAACATAGAGTGTACAAGTGGCATTGCATGCTTTCTGTGGAGGGGCTTTGGCCCTCGTTGCTCCACATGCACCAAGACCATCAGTGTTAACAAGGAGCAAAATCAAACTTGCCTTCTGAAAAGGCAGCTCCTGCCATGTACTGTGGTGAACAGGGATGGATGGCTTGAAGTGATATCAGAGGCAAGCAGGCAGCTCTGACTGAAAGCCAGAGCCAGACATAGCTAAAGCCAGAAGAGCATCAAGCAGAGGCATTTGATAGCAACAGGCAAGAGAAGAAACACACAAGCACACCGAGGAGAGAGGCAATTTTCTGAAACAGCTGTCAGCCAATCCTCAGCTTGCTATTAGCCAGCTGAGCAGTCTGGCAAAGCAATGGTATGAGCCACGAATGAACAGCTTTTAATTTAAAGAGGGCCAGTTATTTCTAACTGGATTAACTGGATTAGCAACTTGCTCCGTCTCAAAAAAAAGAAAGAAAAGACCAGACCTTTAAACATAATATTTTAAACAATTAGTGCGCAGACTTGTGACTCAGAAATAGCTTTCTGTTAGACAAAGGTGCCTGTCAGCCTTCCCTTTCAGCTGGCTCGCTATGTGTGATTCCACAACCAGCAAGTGGAAATTCATTGCATACTTCTGAAAGAAAATTTGCTAACGCTTCAGAGTGCCTCCTTGCTTCGCTTTAGTTCCATTTGCCAAAAGGATTAGACTGCTCATTGTTTAGAAACACAGGGATGCGAGATCTTTAGCAAATCTTTATCCACTCCACAACAACTGCTATAAAGAGGCAGAACGAAACCTCGTTTGATAAACTTGGAATGACTCCATGCACCAGGTAGTCAGGGGTAACTTTTCCCTCGGTTGATTGTTGTTTGAATATATCAATAATTACTTCAGTCAAGTAAAATATTTGACACCTACCTCCAAAATCACATTACTCCCTCTGAGCTTTCCTGACGCAAATGATAGGGCAGTCTATAAATTCTAATAATAATAATAATAATAGAATAAGGCCACATCCACATCATACTGTTATGATGTGGGGATAGGGGGGGGGCATATGCTGTATGCCAATACCCTTCTAATTCCTGGAATAGCCTGGCTAGCTTCCTGGGGAGGCAATGAGTCATTAAGAAAACAAAGACAGTGGCTCTGTGCTAGATAACAAATGTCCGGAGGGGCCCTTCCCTCAACTCGCTGGTAATTAGAAAGACAAAGTCAAGAGTTGAGAGTTGAGCTATGTGAGCTGGAAGCTGGAAGCAAGGCAACAGGCTGGGAAGGCAGAGGATCAGAGCCATGCCTGATTTCTGCTGGAATACAAGGCTGCAGCTATGGGAGAAGGAAGACCCTACTGGGGTGTTAATGCTGTGAACCCCTCCATCATAGGCACAGGTTGTGTGTATGTGTAAATAATCCATACATCGTAAAGACACAGTCTTGTCTGTATCTCATACCAAAGGAAACACAAACCCTGGTTAAGTGCCTGGAACCCCTGAAATCTTGTGGTGCTCAAAGATTGGGGTTGGTATACAACAATATCGTTATAAAAGTTGTGTACCACCCCCCACTTTCTGCAAGAGTTGACACACAGTGGAGACTTTAAGAAATATGGTTTCTTCACATATCTACACCTTCAGTCTGCATGGAGGGAGCTCAGATCTTACAGCATGGTCACTTCAAGAGGGGCTTGTCCCCCCACCCCACAGCAGTGCAGCCAGCCTTCAGCCAACATGCACAAGATGAATCCCAGTCTTCCCCCCCCTCCTTCTTCCACTCCTCCTTGCTAAAAACTATCTTTTACTGTCACCTCGCACCCAGTTACCCTGGCAACTTCCCAAACCCCCAGTCTGTGAAGGACAGTTCTCTTACATTGCCAATGCATTGCTAGTCTATCAATGGTCTTGTGTTGTTTCTTAATGGTCCTAGCTTGGCCAGGAATTCCTCTGCAGCTTGTATTTCTCCCTTCACACCCCAAATAATCAAAATCCTGCCATTTATGCAATTTAGTCATGCTGGCCACATGACCAGAAAAGTTGTCTGTGGACAAAACGCCGGCTCCTTCAACCTGAAAGCGAGATGAGCGCCACACTCCATAGTTGCCTTTGACTGGACTTAACAGTCTAGGGGTCCTTTAAAAAGGTAAAGGGCCCCTGGGTGGTTAACTCCAGTCAAAGGCAATTAGAGGGCTGCAGCACTCATCCTGCTTTCAGGCCGAGGGAGCCGGTGTTTGTCCACAGATAGCTTTCTGGATCACATGGCCAGCATGACTAAACCTTTTGGTGCAATGGAACACCGTTACGAAATCCAGAGCGCACGGAAACACCATTTACCTTCCTGCCATAGCAGTACCTATTTATCTTCTTGCACTGGTGTGCTTTCGAACTGCTAGGTTGGCAGGAGCTGGGACAGAGCAAAGGGAACTCACTCCGTTGTGGGGATTTGAACTGCCGACCTTCTGATTGGCAAGTCCAAGTGGCTCAGTGGTTTAGACTACAGCACCACCCACTACTGTACCACTTTTACAGTCATATTTTTTTCCAAATCATTCCAGGAAATGTCATTTGTTAAAGGTGCTGACAGCTGTTCAAAGAACGCTTTTTCTCTCACAGAGCTACAATTTGTAGAGTTCTGTGGGAAACGGGATTCATTGTTAAAATAACTCCAAGAATTGTAGCACTGTGAAGGGAACTACAGTTTCCTCACAACTGTCAGCACTCTTAACAGACAGAAATTTCCAGGATTCTTTGGTGAAGGAGCCATGACTGTGGCCTCAATTCTCTGAAGGGCCAATGCTCTGTAGGTCTTAGAAAAATGCAGAGGAATTAAAACTTCAGAGTGCACCATTAAAAAGAACCTGCTTACTGATGGCTGGCTATTTCTGTTTTAGAAATCTGATATTTGCAAGTGTGTTAGCCCACTCAAAAATGAAGGGCTATATAAGACAGTTAATCAGCTTAATTTTTAGCATTTATTATAGCAATCAAAGTCCTGGTAAGTCAATTTGCATCCATACTTGAAAAATATATTTCTTTGGCATGCACTGAAAAGAAAAAGAGAAAACAGAGGAGCAAAACTCCTTCCATGCTCCTATGTTCAACTTGACACTTCTTTAGCGACATTTCATGTCACAGAGAATTACTTCTCACCACTTCACATTGCCTGGTATGCCATGTCGCCCTGACTTAACAACAGAAAGGCAAGGCAATGCAATGTGACACAAACTTAGTGATATTATACAGCATTCCAGGGAAGTAAACAGAGAGACCTGGTATCTTTTGGAAGACCAGAGACTTTAAACTAGGTTTCATGCTATTGAGTAAAACTGAACCAATGCTACTAGATATCACAAATGTTAATTTTTCTGGAAAGCAGATAAGACCACTTCTTTGGAGTGGGGGAGGGAACAAGTTCTTTACAAAAGATTTCCCACACTTCACATTTTGATGAATTAAATAGGTATTTTCCTTCGTTTGTTTCGAAACCTGTGGGAATATTAGTGCTAAAATCCTGACTTGTTTTCAGCCTGTTTAAATGTCTTTTTTCCTAATCTAAAAAACTATGGACTACCATTGCCATTAACCTATGCTGGTTCAGGATGATGGGATCACTAGGCTGAGAAATGCTAGGTTAAAGATGTTTGATCCCTGAACTAGCTTCACCTTCTCCCCCCTGCTAGAATGATTTATTAATATGTTTTATTATTGCCCTTCATCATGCCAGAAATCCCACAGCAGTTTCCAACATATAAAATGCATTTAAATAAAACAACCAATAAGAATCAAAACACTACTGCAGCAATCCAGCTACCACTAGAAATGGGGGCTGTCATTCATTAGCATGGGCAAACAGAAATGTTTTTACTTGGGGGTTAAAACTCATAAAAACCTCACCACCTAGGGATGAACCAATTTGTCCATTTTAAGTTCTCTCTATTTCTCATTTTTACAGTTGTAAACTGAGTCCCCCAAATTTCCACATCAATTTGCAGTTTTAAAAGGCAGCATAAAAATTCATCTGCATGTGGATGTGAATTTCTCCCAAATATACATTTTGGATATAACTTTCCCTAAAATAGTAATTCTTGCATCTTATTTTCATCAAATATACATCTCTAGGGACAATAGACCCCTGAATGTGCATGTTTGACCACATTACTTGACTGGAAAACTGCATTACAAGATTCAGAGAAATGTGAAATTCAAAGGATGGCTGGCTTTTTGTTCTTGTATTGTTTTGGAAGGTGCAAATAAGTTAAGTTTGCCTTTAAATGTGAACTGAATCAGATTTCTCTCCATCCCTAAAGTCATCCATGCCTGCAAGGAACAACAGAGAGGACCTTATCCTGTGCTATACAGTCAGCTAAACATACTGGGATGACTATGAGAGGAGCATGCCAACTGACTGCAGGGCCTGTGATGGTGGGCAGATGAGAAAATGCTTCAACAGATACCTGCGTTGTTCAGCAATGGAATAGCCCAGTTCTGCGCCTCTCCCTTTGTTCTGAAGCCAGATGGTATAGCTGCCACAATGTTATGGCTTTGGCACTGGGGAAGAAAACTCCAAACTGAAAGATCTACATTGGCTCTCAGTACGTTAGACAGTATCTTAAAAAGCAGAGACATCACCTTGCCAACAAAGGTCCGTATAGTTAAAGCCATGGTTTTCCCAGTAGTGATGTATGGAAGTGAAAGCTGGACCATAAAGAAGGCTGATTGCCAAAGAATTGATGCTTTTGAACTGTGGTGCTGGAGGAGACTCTTGAGAGTCCCATGGACTGCAAGAAGATCAAACGTATCCATTCTTAAGGAAATCAGCCCTGAGTGCCCACTGGAAGGACAGGTCCTGAAGCTGAGGTTCCAATATTTTGGCCACCTCATGAGAAGAGAAGCTCCCTGGAAAAGACCCTGATGTTGAGGAAGATTGAGGGCACAAGGAGAAGGGGACGACAGAGGACGAGATGGTTGGACAGTGTTCTCAAAGCTACCAGAATGAGTTTGACCAAACTGCGGGAGGCGGTGGAAGACAGGAGTGCCTGGCGTGCTCTGGCCCATGGGGTCATGAAGAGTCAGACACAATTAAGTAACAAACTAGTTGGTGGCAGTGGGGAAGCGACCACAGTGGTAGCACAGGGATCAATAGACCGTGTAACGTCCGGGGACCCTGTGTGATCGCCACAATAACAATAACCTGCTCACCTTGCCTAATAGTAAGGTTGGGCCTAAGCAAAAGCAGCAGATCGGATGGCATTGTTCATCTGATTTCCTAACACAGAGGTTGCTACTTGTAACCAAGAGGGGCGATGTCAGGTATTGTACTGAAGAGGAGGAGGAATGGTGGAGGTCTCTCCCCGCCCTTTTCCTATAGATTACAGGGAGGGGGGTGGCAGTCTCAGGGCTTTGAGGAAGATAGCAGCTCAGAGACAGGGGAACAGCCAAGTTATGCTATGTTAGGAGAAGGAGGGGAGGCAGAATACCCAACCCCCCTTCTCCCAAAAAATGGTGTTCATTAATGGTGCTAGAACAAAGAGCCCAGAGACAATTGTCCACAGACAGATGCCGTAGAAGCAGGTGTTGTTGCTAGAGGGAAAGGGGAGGAGTTCAATGCGAGCAACTCCATTATGGAGGAAGGACTGGAATTCTTTGTCTTTCACCTTGATGACTGAATACCGGTGAATCATATGTAAGAACTTACTTGTTTCCTCCCTGCCTCTCGGTGCCATCGGGGGAAAGGAGCGGATTCATCAAGCCTGACAGGTGACGTGGCAGTGAGGTGGGTGCTATTCATATGCTGCAATTGGAGCATTGATTTGGCTCCATAGTTGTGCCTGCACCGCATCCAATCTCTCCTCTGCCTTGCCACTCTCCAACAGTGACTGTGTGCTGGGAAGCCAGGGGAGCAACATCACCCCAACACTGTGCTATGTCAGACATTACTGGCTCCAAAGAGAGGAACCCATTAGAACAGAACTTGTTTTACTGCATGAGGAGTCCAGAAACAAAACTGTAGCGGGGGGGGGGGGGAGATGGGTATATGATGGGCAAACTGTACACAATATTCATTGTGGTTTGTCCTCAATGCCTTCCTCTGTCTCCCTCCCCCAAGCTTTATCAATCTCTTGAATCCTGAAGGGCAAAAAGCAGTTTGAGGGATATTTTTCCATAGAAAAGCCACCAGAGGTGGAAAGGTTAAGGAGATCATCTTTCTGTGTTTCTTTCACTTTAGACAGAAGCCTCCAGGGGTACATTTTGTAAACGAAACCTAGTGGATAAACTACATTGGCTGAGCATCATATATAGTTTGGCCCTAAGTGAACACACAGCATTGCAGTCATTATGTTTAAAAAGCCTTTTTTTATCGCTTTGTGATCTGACAATACATTAGATGTAACACATATTTTGACACAGTAAACAAAAGGAAAGCTCTTCAGCTATATTGAAAATGTCTCTTTGACAGTACCCTTGCACTCTCATTTTTGGCGCTTCTTTCCTTCTGATTAATTTTTTTTTTAGTGCTGGAAAGGAAGGAGCGTGCGGAAGGGGATTTCAGTAGAGCTGTTCAATTGGGGGCTGGATTAGGCTTGGCAGGGAAGGGGGATTAGGAGCAAATGGCCTTTTCAGAGTAAGAGAAAACAGAGCTACAGGCTGGAAGCCAGGGAGATGGTGAGGTTCATAAAAGCAGAAATAAAGTGAACTGAAATGTTTATATCCCCTGAATATGTATAAAGTTGTGACAGGGGAGCGGTCAAATCATCAAAACATGACCTAGCATTGTAAGAAATATTTTAATTTGTTTGCTATATCGGAAGAAACACAACAGGAGAATACAAAGAGATGCTGTTTGCCTTCTAACAAAGGGTATAATACCCAGTATATTAAGGATGAATCTACATCAGGGATAGGGAAACTGTGGCTCTCCACATGTCTTCTGTTGAACAGTAATTTGCGATGAGGCGTTTGGGAGGTAGAATTGGAGGCAGGGCGCCTAACTTGAATAAAATATTAGGGGGGGGGGTGTGAAAGCTCCACCCTGCATAATCGGTCACATGATGCGGTGCGCACACCCCGTTTGAATCGTAATGCAACTTTGAGAGGCCCAGCTCTCTCAACTATTTAATTGGAGGGGGGTAAAGACCCCTCAGCCCTTAGGAGTTGGCTCCTATGATTGGAGGGCAGGAGGAGATTGCTTAAAGATGCTGGGTTTATATATGCTCCTGGACCTAGAGAGAGGAAGAATGGGATAAAGGCTACAGAAAGGGCTTCTGGGTAGATAGTCAAGTCATCCCGTTTAATAGAGCCAAGTTTGATCTCATGTTCCTTGGTGTATCGGGAGTTGCAGCAGTAGTGGGGTGAGTGTGAATGTGTGTATGTTGCACAGTCAGCTAATGCAGCAAGCGAAAACAACAACACCTTTACATCCTAGTACAATATGCAGTGAATGCAAAACATTTCTGCAGCAAAAGAGGACATATGTTGCTGGAGACAACAAAGAGCCTTCGCTGTAGCCTTCTTAGACTTTACTGAATGGTGGGGTCTGCGTTGCTTCCGGATGGGAGGGAGGAAGTCAAATGACACCGAGGTTGATTCAGAGAAAGAGTTTATTCTGCTCTCCAGATAGCAGAAGGCACTTGCGTGGTCAGTCCACAGCAAGTCCAAAGAAATGAGAAATTTCATGCAGTATATATATCCTCCAGGCACCCTCTCCCCCCTTCTCCAGGAATCCAACCACGTCAGTGTTGAAAAACTAGCCCCCTCGGAAGAGGCTGGCCCCCCTCTTCTCTTCCCGGGGCTTGTTTACCGGTGATCTGCCCTGGCTGGCATCCCCGCAAGTCCAGGGAGATCGTGATAGGCAACATCTCCCAGCGTGGAAGATGCACACCCCCTTTGCTCCTTGCATACCAGCAGGAGAAGAAAGTCAAAAAGTCTACATATCTATGTTTATTTCTGTCTTTACATCTGTACAAAAACATGTCCGTTTAGTTCAGTCTCCTCCAAGCAACTCAGTAAGACTTCCTTCACATGCGCAACAGGAAGGTCTCATATTACACACAGAACAAAGCCCTGTGAATTCTTTCCCAGGACTAGCCACATCATGTGATGTAAACATCTGGCTGCTTGTTTGCAGCTGCGTTGTACTCATATCCCAACAGTCAGCTTATACACGCAAGTTGACATCCATGACCATAAACAGATATTCCTGTTCCGGTACTCTTGACCATAAAAGGTTGTTCCTGTTCCTATATTCTTATCTTGGGGCAGGAGGTCACCAACTCTAAGAACACTCCTGGCGCCATTCCCATGTCTCTTGTCAGACCTGACAAGGTCTGTGCGTCTTTGTGGTCATGATGTAAGATAAGACCCAGATGTGCCACCCCTGCTCCACTTTGGAATGGACAAGGCCATTCATTAGGCGTCACGGACTGATAAAGGAGAGAGCTTTGTTTATACAGCTGTGTTCTTGTTATGCATTTGCTCACGAGCTCAAGTTAATGGTTTTTAGCTAATGCATCCTTGGAGAAGGAAAAATGGATTTTGGGGCCCATTTCTGACTGATTTTAGATTTGGGAAACCCATTCCTTCACACAACTGTTCCAGCAACACTTTTTTCTGCCAAAGGCAACTATATCTACCAACACACTGAAGTTAAAATGTGAAACATGCAGACACATGCACGCACGCACACACACATGGCATGCTCATTTCTTCCAAAAATTATCCTTTTTAGGAAACTCTTTAATTTGGATGGCTAGATGAGGCTTTTACCATCAGCAACATTTCCCAGGTCACATAGAAAAATGTACCGGAAGAACAAATACAATGAAAATGGCTTGCTGTCTGATCACTAATCTCCTTCCACCAGGCCATTTCCAACAGCAAGAAACCAAAAACATGCTTTGCTTTGCCTTCCTTCCAACATCCCTTCAACTGAGGTGTGATAGATTCCATATCAGAGTCAGGGCAGCTGTGACATGTTATACAATCGCTGTGAAGGGAATGGAAATGTGGAGGAGCAGCTGAAACTGGTGCACTGTTGTGAGTTAAATGAAGAAAAAGAAAAAGAAAAAACACATGTGAAGGAAGAGCCAAGATTGCTCCACTCACCTCTGCTGTGCCCAGAGGTTTAATATGCATTTCAACTTCACTTTACAGAAGAGCAGTTGATAAGCTGTGAAATGCCTAGATTTCCATCAAAGCAAAACTGGGTGCTGTCAAGGCTGAGAGATTGGAGGCAAGGAGAAAGGACAGGCTGAGAGCTTGTGACAAGCCATCTTGGTGGTAGCAAGAGTAAAATCATTTTAGTGTGAGACTCCATCATTTGCTACTCCTGACACATTCAGATCCATGGGAAATAAGCAAAGCAGATGTCCCAAGGAAGACAAAGAAATGAGTTTTTTTCCCTTAGCTTTAGGTAAAGGTAAAGGGACCCCTGACCATTAGGTCCAGTCGTGGCCGACTCTGGGGTTGCAGCACTCATCTCGCTTTATTGGCTGAGAGAGCTGGCATACAGCTTCTGGGTCATGTGGCCAGCATGACTAAGCCGCTTCTGGCGAACCAGAGCAGCGCACAGAAACGCCGTTTACCTTCCTGCTGGAGCAGTACCTATTTATCTACTTGCACTTTGACGTGCTTGCTGCTAAAAGCACCCACTCAGAGGTTTAAGGACACAAGGCTGTTAACAGAGATAAAAGTGTTCATCCATTCCAAGTGAGGGCAGGAAGCACTGCCTTCATTCTGAACTGGCATTGGGAAGTGAAATAGCTGTTTCTGATTGGCCACTTAGTCACACATTCAGAATGAGGTCAAAAGTTCCCAACTTCAGACTAAACTGACTTTGTATTGGGACCAGCAAGAAGACCAGCCGCTGGAATATATCGTTGCCCTTGATATTATTAGATTGTGTATCTAATTTTAGTAATTCTGCTATTGTTGTTTTATATTGCATTTCTGTTGTTGCATATTGCATATTTGTTGTTTTGTATTGTGAGCTACACTGAATATTATTTTAATAGAAAAGCTGGATATAAATATGAACTCTAATCTAATCTAATCAGGCAAGTCAATCAGGTCGGCAAAACTATGTTGGGACATTGTCACATTTTTTACATAACCCCCAATTGCCTGCGAGACTTCAGAAAAGGACGTGTGTGTGTGTGTGTGTGTGTGTATTCTTATTTGGTTTTCAAAAATAGAAAAAGAAAGAAAGTAAACATACATTAAAAAAACCCATACTATATCCACATATTGAGATTACCCTGAATCTCTTGACTTCCTGGCATCCCCTCCTTGGATCTTTTTGGTTCTATTTTCAACTGCATATCAATACTTCTCAATTTTTTCATCTTCCTAAGTTATCTATACATCCTATTACATTAAAAGCGTGTTTAAAATCCTGCTAATGTTTTAACCTGTTTACAATGATTTTATAAATACATTATAAACATTTCCCATTCTTTTTTAAAAAATTCTTGTTTTCTTGATTCCCAGTTAATTTTGCCATTTTGGCATAGTCCAGGCTTCCTCAACCTCAGCCCTCCAGATGTTTTGAGACTACAATTCCCATCATCCCTGACCACTGGTCCTGCTAGCTAGGGATCATGGGAGTTGTAGGCCAAAAACATCTCAAGGGCCAAGGTTGAAGAAGCCTGGCATAGTCCATCAGCTTGATTTGCTATTCTTCTTTAGTCAGGGTTGTCTCTTCCTTCCATCTCTGGTTACAGACAAGGACATTTGGAGTGGGTGAAGGAGTGCTGAAACAATAGTAATGATGAGAGCAAACTACTACAAAACTAAAAATGTTGGTGAGCACTGGGTGCAGTTCTCATTGTTTGAGGGAATCTGATGAAAGAGAAGCCCTCAGAATTGCCTTCAACATTGCCCTACGGGTAGAAAACACTACAACATCATATACTGGGTCTTTTTCAGTCTTCAAATATGTCAGGAAGATATGGAAGAGAGAGACCTGGGTCACTCTCATCCAGGAAGAATCCTCTTCCAACTGTTCCTGCATCCTGGGGGTGCCCAATATGGGAGGTGCGGGGGATGTTCTCATAATTCGAAAGCAGCTCTTGAATCACCACACTGTTTGCTTTTTTAAAATGTGAACAGAAATAAATATTCCCATTCCCATTTATCATTTTTTAAATGTTGCAGGGTGTGAAATTTGATTATATAACTATTATGTAGATTAAATCAATGCCATGCCTCTTTTCCGAGACAAAACAAGAACCAAATCTGGTTTGAGGATGAAGCAAATTGTAAAATATTACACATTGGTTAAAACACTTATTTTCAAAACTCCTAGGTTAACACAGTGTAAAAAATTCAATGAATTTTTAATTTTTCTTATTACATGCACTGATGGTTATTGTCTCCAAATATCAACTCCCTGAAAAACGATCCAGCCTGAGCGTTACATTATATGTTTGTATGCGAGATAAGAATTTTACAACGCAGAGAAAACAGAGTGGGAGAAAATATGGTGTCTACCTTAAGATTGAATGGACAAAACCGACCTGATTGTCTCTTTGGAAACTTGGTCACAGCTTAAACACATGATGGGGGAGTTGTTCAAAACAGCATATAGTGACTTGTTATGTATATATTAGCCATAGCAGAAGCTCATGTTTTACACATGCTAGCATATGTTAGCCTGCAGTAAACTATTTAAACACTAGATGTAGGCTATAGCATATATTGTATACAGAGGAGAGCTGAACAGGATAATTTGTAAGAGTTACACAGAAAAATAGACACAACATTAAAACTGTAGCCTCATCAGCCTTAAAGTGGAAATCGCAGGATTGTTGATCACAGGGAAGCTAAGCACATTCAGATGATATGCTTAGAAGTAGCTTCCAGAGGCACTGAGTTCTGCTCCACATGAGGGGAGGGTCGTCTCATTCAATGAGTGTGACATCACACATACAACACACACGTGATGTCACACAATCAGGAGGAGACTCAGAGGCCTGGAGGGGCCCTCTACCACTGTGAGGAGGCCCTGCAGAGCCCTCCACCACCACAGCCCAGCCCCTCAAAATTCTTAGCATGTTACTCCTCCCATTGCAAGGATCATCTGATCTCCTTGCTAACTTTCCGTTCCATGAGAAAGGAAGCCAGTCTGTGTAACTTCCATCTCTGGTACTATTGTACTTTTTATTTCTGCTCTGTCTTGTGTCGAAACATGATGTCTGTATGAAGACTGCTCCTCTCATATGTGTTTGTTATGTTATTTAATCTATAATTAGTAGAAATAAAGTAGGTATGCCCAAATACCTCCTCAACTCTGTCTACACTGCTTTTACTCTGCTATACCAGGTGCTCACAAGAGTTCAGCTGTGAGTCCCAGAACACCAGGACCCCTTCCTGGGAATGCTGTGTAGCTGTTCAAGTGCCAGTGGAGGCCATGGAGTTCCATTAAAAATTGGGGGGCATCCCCACATACATTGGGGAGTTCGGCCCCATAGAATTGGCACCTATGGTACCTTCAGATCTTCACACAAAATATGTGATTTTCAAGAGTGAAGAAAAAGGTTAACCTTAACTCTGGCCCTCTATGTATGTTTTGCCCTGCTGCCTTCAGGGCAGGGATCAGGAAGAAAATAATTTTAGTTTGCATTGAAAGGAGAACCTAACAAGTTTTAAGGCTAACTTAAATGAGACTATCCTACATATGCTCACAGCTGCTCTACATTCCGCTAAATTTGACGTGTATTTACTTGTCCCAAGATTATCTAAGTTTTCTTTTTTAATTTATGCACACATTAGTCTTAGTCCACCCCTTCTAGTTTATCCGTTTGTAAGAAATTGGGAAGGAAATTGCATTTTAATGCATCTGCCCCCCCAAACCATTAATATGGCACCTATGAGAAAAGAGAATCACATAGTTGACATAGGATGGGCACTGAAGAGTCTTTTTCTTTGGTATGGAGTAAATAAAGCTATTGAATTTTTAATTATTAAAACAGGGCACAAAAGAGGCAGAGACAGAAATTCAATGAAAACTAAAGCAAAATGGACATGATACATAATCAGTACTCTCAGTTTTCTGTACATGTTTACCAAAACACTGGAAGCTCTATTCAATTAACATTTAATGGGTACCAAAAAGAAAACAACTTGGATAAAATTCCATGCTAATCATAATCTTTAGTATAGTGTGAGCTTCAGAAATCTTGCCTTTGATAAATATGCAGCAAACTAACAAAATTCAGGGTCTAAACTATACCATTCCTAAGAGGCTACAGAAATTTTAAAAATGGTCTAATATGTATTATTTATCGGTGCTTATTCATGCTTTAAAACAGGAATGTATAATACTTTCCACACTCTTCCAGATATTTGGGGCATTGGAGAGAAAATGTGGAAGCTGCCAGTGGAATAAGGCTCATATTTTTTCCTGGAATGCCTGAGAATGAGTTGTCCAGGACATTCTGGCAAAAACAAAATGCCAAAGAGCTGGCAATGTAAAATAAAATAAAATAATAATAATAATAATAATAATAATAATAATAATTTATTTATACCCCACCCATCTGGGTGGGTATCCCCAACCACTCTGGGCGGCTTACAATGAAATATTAAAATACAGTAGTCCATCAAACATTAAAAGCTTCCCTAAACAGGGCTGCCTTCAGATGTCTTCTAAATGTTGTTGTTCTTTTAACATCTGGTGCGAGGGCGTTCCACAGGGTGGGTGTCACTACTGAGAAGGCCCTCTGCCTGGTTCCCTGTAACTTGGCTTCTCGCAGTGAGGGAACCACCAGAAGGCCCTCGGAGCTGGACCTCAGTGTCCGGGCAGAATGATGGGGGTGGAGACGCTCCTTCAGGTATACTGGACTGAGGCCATTTAGGGCTTTAAAGGTCAGCACCAACACTTTGAATTGTGCTCGGAAACGTACTGGGAGCCAATGTAGGTCTTTCAAGACCGGTGTTATGTGCTCTCGGCGGCCGCTCCCAGTCACCAGTCTAGCTGCTGCATTCTAGATTAGTTGTAGTTTCTGAGTCACCCTCAAAGGTAGCCCCAAATAGAGCGCATTGCAGTAGTCCAAGCAGGAGATAAGTAGAGCATGCACCACTCTGGCAAGACAGTCTGTGGCCAAATAGCATCTCAGCCTGTGTTCCAGATGGAGCTGGTAAACAGTAAGGTCTTCTGCATCTGCTGTCAGAGGTGGGAGAATTTTTTTTAAATTTTTTTTGCACAAATTAGAAGGGGAAGCGAATATGAATGCAAATACAAATTAATGAATGAAACTAACAAAAGAGGTGCCAATGAATGAAAGACAAATGAACAAGGTTTTCTACTTTCAGCAAATGAAATCTGAAAATGAAAAGAACTCTCTCTCTCTCACACACACACACACACACACTTGCAAAATACACACACATTCTCCTCCAGCCTGTAGCTGTACAAATGGTTATGTGTCTGTGTTTTTTTATACTTCAGGTATATGAGTCAAATATCTGACACCCACCAGGGGCACCGACTTATAAAAAATATTGGGGGGGCGGGGGCCCATACCAACTTATAAAAAATATTGGGGGGGCCCAAGACCTCCCAACCGCTGCTGCTGGGGGAACGAAAGGGGCGAGCCCCGGGCTGCCCCGACCTTAAGTGAACCTGTGAGGGCCCGCCCTTTGCGGCAGCCGATTGGCTGCCACCGTGGGCGGTGAATATTAATGAGCTAGGGGGAATCCCCGCCTCTCTAGAACGGAAGTGGCTTTGTTTTAACTCATTACTGAATGTATTTTAAAAGGTAACTATCGTCAAACAAGGAAAGTAAAAAATACCAACATAATTTTGTGATTTTACAAAGCATAATATAACTAATAATTTTTTTAAATTATTGGGGGGCGGAGCCCCCCAAACGAATTTTTGAGGGGGCTCGGGCCCCCTCAGGCCCCATGGAGTCGGCGCCTATGACACCCACTGAAGGATTGCAATGAAGGTCCTTCAGGGATTTGACATAGCTCTACAATGCACTGGTGGTCAGCTATACTCAGCTTATTGGTTCAGGTATACTTCAGATTCCACTGTTGATCCATGTTTTGCCCCTTCTCTTATTAAGAATATCATAGAAGAAGCATCTTACATCAAGGCACTCCTGTGTTCACACAACTGTTTGTTTAATACCTAGAAGTCATCATGATGAATCTGCGCATGGGAAATAATATATATGGGAAATTAGTAGATTTTCCATAATGAAAGTTGAAGCCAAATGCCATATTAAAGCCTGATTTGTTCTGTTGCTGTCAGGGAAGCAACCAAGTTGTTAAAAATGCATAAATAATAGGTTCATGATACCCAAGAAGTCGTAATACATTTTGTTAATCAATAGCTTAGCCTTTTTTCCTGGAATACTAATGCATAGCCTTTCACAAAAATTATGTCACATTGCAGTGATCCAAATAATTGTGAATGCACTCTTTTCACCGATCTTGCCTGCAGACTTTTGCAAAGCATTTAATCTCTCGACTTCTGTGTTCCATAGGCCCAGCATTGTTGCAGTGAATACACACAAGCACATCACTGGTAGGTTATAAGTAACTATACAACCTATGGAAGTTTTTAATGTTTAATTTTTTATTATGTTTTTATATATGCTGGAAGCCATCTAGAGTGGCTGGGGTAACCCAGTCAGATGGGTGTGGTACAAATAAGAAAATGATGGTGGTGGTGTTTGGGTTCAATGAGAATAGCCTTCTCCTTTGGCAAAGATCCCCTCTGTACTCTTCTAACTCTACCAGAAGCCATGATCTTCTTCATAAGCTTATCGTAACTCTATCTTTTTAGAAAGCTTCTTTCTTCCAGGTTACTCTTGTAGCGTGGCACATATCCGTTGTCTGCAGCTCTTCTCTGTGTTATAGGTAAAGGTAAAGGTACCCCTGCCCGTACGGGCCAGCATGACGAAGCTGCTCTGGCGAGCCGGCACCAGCGCAGCACACGGACACGCCATTTACCTTCCCGCTATAAAGCGGTACCTATTTATCTACTTGCACTTAGGGGTGCTTTCAAACTGCTAGGTGGGCAGGAGCTGGGACCGAAAGACGGGAGTTCACCCCGCCGCGGGGATTTGAACTGCCGACCATACGATCGGCAAGTCCTAGGCACTGAGGTTTTACCCACAGCGCCACCTGTGTCAATGTTATACCCTGAGCATTTATAGACAAGAGACAGGATTACAAAAGCAAGCCCTGCTCCCAGGAACAGGAAGATCTGAAGAAGGCTTCTAAGGAAAAACCCCTCAGCTACCTTTTATTTAAAAGCAAGAGTTCTCCTGGAAATTCTTAAAAGGCATCCATCCTCCAGAAGTCACACAATAATACCCCAAACTTTAATGGAAGATAAATAGTTCAACAAAATTGGAAGTGTGGCATTTGGTACACCTTCATTTTACATAATGTACAAATAAGAGTAGGCAGGACCTCTGTTAAAGTTCCATAGGTTGTTTAAACTTCCTAGGAACATGCCTGAGAAAACTGGTTATGGCTGTTTGCTGTATGTCAGGAAACTGGCAGTACTATGGGGAGAAGGAAGAGGATCCCGGCAAGGGGTGTAGCCGGGATTGGGCAAGATAGGGAAGGAAAGGTTGGTGTAGGAAGTACTCAGAGGATGGTGAAGTGATGTAGAACAGAGAAACATACTGGACTAAGTTTTTGGTATGATCTGAGCATGCTCAACAGCGGTGGGGAAATCTAATATTGTGGTGAAATCTAATCCTGCAATAAAAATCTAACAGACCACAAGGAATTTCCTTTGTCTATAGACAGCCAGGATCTCGGTGGGACTCTGGATTGGATTGACTGGGGACTTGGCATACTGACTTGCTGCCAGGTAGGCCAGGGGTTCAGGACACTGTATAAATAAAAACATATGCAGTATTGGTGGGCTGGCACCTCTGTACTATGAAGCCCAATTAAAAATCAAGGGTTCTGTACTGTTCTACCTGGAACAGTGGCTGTGAAGGTATGGAATAAGGGTGTGAACTTTGCATTTTATCTGTGATTTTTTTTAAAATGGTTTTGCAGCACTCACTCTGTATTCCACTTGAATCAGCAATTTGGTTTCTGAGCTGATCTCTATAAAAATAAAACCCTCTTTGTTTTCCAGTCACCCTTATGAGGAATCCAAAACCAGGTGTAACTCCCCTTCTGGGGGTAGCAATTGTAGGCACAGAAGCCCCTCCAGACAGAATTAAGCCTACAAAAGTGCAAGTAGGTCTGGGGCATTTTGTGGGAGAAGTAAAAGGGACCCACTTTCTTCTATAATTCATATACGGACAATACTTTTATTATGTCAGGTACAATTTCACATCACCTTTTTGTGGAGCGAGCAGGGGTTTTTCATTTGGACTTTATGACCTTTAAACGATTAAGAGGTGGCTGGATGGTGTATACCAGGCATCCCCAACCTTCAGCCCTCCAGATGTTTTGGACTACAATTCCCATCATCCCTGACCACTGTTCCTGTTAGCTAGGGATCATGGGAGTTGTAGGCCAAAACATCTGGAGGGCCAAGGTTGGGGATGCCTGGTGTATACTCTTGCAGGGGTTAGAAAGTAATGGCTCGTCTGCCACATGATCTTTTTTCAGAGGAACTGAGACCATAAGATTGTTTGGAAATGCAATAAGAAAACAATCAACCATTGTTTTTTAAAGCAAGCAGAAAAATACCCTAAGCATTGCAGATGGTGTCAGAGAGAGGAAGTAATCCATTGTTGATTTGCTGATTGGCATGTCTGTCAAATGCCATGTGACCTCAGGGGAATGTCAAGTTGGAGAATTTCAACAAGCCCTCTTTTAAGATATGAGTTAGCTCTTCCTCATGTAGTTAATGCAGTATCTTGAAATAAAATGGTCATATTCTGAAGAAGAAAAAATAGTTTTCTTCTCTGTGACAGGTTTTTGAAGTTGGCTTAAACTGAGTCAAAATTGGTTGTGAACATAAGAAGGCAAAGCAAAAGTCAAAGAAAGGAATGTGGAGATAAGTTTGAATATATACATTTAAATAGTGGTGTGTTGGAAAGGATTTCAGACACCAGAAATCAAAGTTGTTGTGCGTTTTTGTAGTGCAGCCAAAGAATGATAAGGTTTTCTAAATGGTTATCAGAGACTGCAGGAAAGATGTCCTGTGGGTTGTGAATAAGGGAAAAATGTTAATGTCTAGACTGGGAAAGAAAAGAGCAAGAATACTGCTCATAGCACAGTTCCTTAAAATAGACATTTGTCCCACTGTGAAAGCTTTTGAGCAAGCTGGCCTTTTTATGGTGTTTTTAAAAAGTTGATGGCACTTGACATCTAATGTGTGTAGCAGCCTATCTCTGTGAAAAATATACTTTATGAACTGGCAGTTTAAAAAAAAAATCACTGAATCCATAGATCTATGTGGGCACTCTACTTGTGTGCAAACCTTATATGAGCAGGGATGAACGCACTAAGCTCTTCAACTGTGTTGCCATACTTGTAGTCCTCCAGTCTTTGAGGACAATGGTGTGAAGCAGGGATCCTCTGCTACTAGTGGAGGTTACCGCACAACTTAGAACCTGCACAATCAGGGTCCTAAAGTCATGCCAGAGAAGTATCAGTGAGTACAGCAAAAACCAATGAGAGTTCCCAATGCACAGAATGGCTAAGCAAGGCTAGGGCAATGTCTGCAGTCTCTGAAATATGCCTTGCAGTTCTTTTGGAAGACGTTATCCATGCAGAGTTGAATAAAATCTATAAAGGTGTAATTATTAGCAGAAAAAGAAGGGGAGAGAGAGACAGAGAGAGAGAGAGAGAGAGAGAGAGAGAGAGAATAATAATAATAATAATAATAATAATAATAATAATAATAATAATAATAATTTATTATTTATACCCCACCCATCTGGCTGAGTTTCCCCAGCCACTCTAGGCGGCTTCCAATCAAGTGTTAAAAACAATACAGCATTAAATCTTAAAAACTTCCCTAAACAGTTGAAAGCAACTGTCGAAAACAGTAAAGAAAGCAAGCAAATATTTGAGATAAGAATTAGCAACCCAAGGTGTATACAGTGGTACTTCGGGTTGCATACCCTTCAGGTTACATACGCTTCAGGTTACAGACTCCGCTAACTCAGAAATAGTGCTTCAGGTTAAGAACTTTGCTTCAGGATAAGAACAGAAATCGTGCCCCAGCGGTGCCCTGCGGTTAAGAACAGTTTCAGGTTAAGAACGGACCTCTGGAACAAATTAAGTACTTAACCCGAGATACCACTGTAATGGCATGCTTGAACTATGCATATTTATTATGCAAGTAGGTCCCTTTGACCTTTGTGGAATTTACCTGCTGTGTCTGGGCTGTGCAAGAACATTTCCGGGGTGATTTGCAAGCTTCCACAATAACATGTCATTCACTTGCAGTTTTAGGCATCTACCCAGTCTGGGTGGCATTGTGGTCTAAACCACTAAGCCTCTTGGGCTTGCTGATTGGAAGGTCAGTGGTTCAAATCCGCACGGTGGGGTGAGCTCCCATTGCTTAGTCCCAGCTCCTGCCAAACCTAGCAGTTCAAAAATATACCAATGCAAGTAGATAAATAGCTACTGCTGCAGCAGGAAGGTGAACGCTGTTTCTGTGCGCTCTGGTTTCCATCGCAGTGTTCTGTTGCACCAAAAGTGGTTTAGTCATGCTGGCCACATGATTCGGAAAGCTGTCTGTGGACAAACGTTGGCTCCCTCGGCCTTAAAAGTGAGATGAGCACAGTGGTGGAGTTTCATGCTCTGGCACTGGGGGGCGGAGAGCATGCGGGGGAGTGCCTGGCATGCATCCCGGGGGCGTGGTGCACACCCCAGGAACGTGGCATGCCTGCAGGGGTGTGGCTCGCATCCTGGAGGCATGGCACACGTCCCGGGGGCATGGTGCATGTCCTGAGGGCGTGGTGCGCTGCCTGCAGTGGTGTGGCATGCTTCCTGGGGGTGTGGTGCACCGCCTGTGGGGGCATGGCGCCCAGCACAGGCAGGGGGGCGGCCGTGATGGCACCCCACTGGGATCGCACTGCCGGGGGTGGTGCACTCCCCTGCCCTCCTCTTCCTCCGCCAGTGGCGCCGCAACCCCATAGTCGCCTTTGACTGGACTTAACCGTCCAGGGATCCTTTCCCTTTCCCTTACCCTAGTGGCTTATTCCATACAGTTCCACTCAGATGAAATTAGTACCATTCACTGAGATTAGCCAGTGTGATAAATCAAAATCTATTTTTAATTTTCGCTATGTAGGACTTTAAATCACTGCATTTTAAATCAAAACTTCCCATTTTCTTATGGAAATATTCTGTTACTTTTCACAAAACAGCCTGCCCTCTAGAGAACCTCCTTTAGAGGTTACTGATTTGTGTGTGTGTGAATGTTTAACACAATTATGTAACACACTGAGAGGCATTAAACATAATTCTAGTACCCTTTTATACTGTTTGAATAATGCTCTTGTTAAAGGCTCAGCCAATGCCTAGAAGTGGAAAACTAAAAAGTAATAAGCTGAGGGAAATGAAAATTGTGTAGGATAACATAAGTTACATTTGACAATATTGGATCCCTTCTTCCTATTTCTTATTCAAATAGCAAGTATCACCCTTGCAAAAGAAGTGAGTTTAAAACCAAAGCTTACACAACTAGTAAAATATGGAAAGGCTGGCAAATAGGCATGAACAAATTGAATGAGTCTCTCGTATTTACATACATTTTCTGAAAAAGTAAAGCGAATAAATAGAAGAAGGTGGTATTTTTTAAAAAAAATAAAAATAAAAATCCAGGCGGGTAGATCATAGAAGAAATCAGACTGCAAATTGAATTTGTGTACGGAACTGACATTTATTTTATTTTATTTGTTAGGAGCAGATGATTTCCTTAGATTGCCTCTAGAACATCTATCACACTGGATAAGAATTTATAGGATGTTTGAGACGAATGATGAGAAACTAGTAATGCTGAAAAACAGGCTGCGGACAAGAGAGAAATACCAACAGTTGAATTCGGATGGGTAGCAGAGTCCAAGCCCTCTTTGCACCACGGGGTGGGTAGGGTTTGCCTTAATGGAGATACCCCTCTGCCTAGTCCTGGCCTCTGCTGGCCTCCTGTAGCCCAGAATAGAGGTAGCCATTAATGTCAAAATACAAATATATTAGGAATATTATCGCCAACTACCGTATTTTTCGCCCTATAGGACGCACTTTCCCCCCTCCAAAAATGAAGGGGAAATGTGTGTGCGTCCTATGGGGCGAATGCAGGCTTTCGCTGAAACCTGGAGAGCAAGAGGCATCAGTGCGCACCGACCCCTCTCGCTCTTCAGGCTTCGCGCACCTCTCCGCAAGCAACGAAAGCCCAGCGCTGGGCTCCCGCTTCTTGCGGAGAGTTGCCTGCATGCTGAAGCCTGCGCGCGCTGAGCTCAGCGCATCCAGGCTTCACGGACCTCTCCGCAAGCAGCGGGAGCCAGCGCTGGGCTCCCCTGGCTTGCAGAGAGCTGCCTGTTTGGGGGCTGGGGTCGGGGGAAGCTCAGGCTTCCCCTGCCCCGCCCCAGCCCCACCCCTGGAGGGAAAATCATTCCCCCCCCCCTTTATTTCCCCCCCAAAAAACTAGGTGCGCCTTATGGGACGGTGCGTCCTATAGGGCGAAAAATACAGTATTTCAGTCCTCTCATTCCTGGAACCCTGGCTTCTGCCGGCCTCATGCTGCCCGTATAGGAGACAGCATAGCCTCCAAGAGTCCTGATTTTCCAGGGATAGTCCTAGAATTAGAAAAGCCACCCCTGCTTCTGATTTGATACTGGAAGGTGGATGATCCCGTGCTTGTATTTGGAAGAAGGGAGTATAGGAAGCTGTCTTATACTTGGTCAGATCAATGGTCCATTTAGCTCAGTATCATCTACATTTGCTTACAGTGTATCTCATGGGTTTCAGGCAATAGTCTCTACCTGCCTTACCTGGAGTTGCCTATGATTGAACCTTCTGCATGCAAAGTAGATGTTCTAACACTGAGCTACAGCCCTGCCAGAATTTGTTTGCAATTCCATGTACAATTTAGGAGAGCTAATGCTGTGCATGGATACTACAGGTTAAATTGGGGTGCAGGTGGCGCTGTGGTCTAAACCACTGAGCCTCTTGGGCTGGCTGGTAAGAAGGTTGGCGGTTTGAATCCCTGCAATAGGGTGAGCTCCTGTTGCTCTATCCCAGCTCCTGCCAACCTAGCAGTTCAAAAGCACACTAGTGCAAGTAGATAAATAGGTACCACTGTGGTGGGAAGGTAAACGGCATTTCCGTGCACTCTGATTTCCGTCACAGTGTTCCATTGCACCGGAAGCGGTTTAGTAATGCTGGCCACATGACCTGGAAAGCTGTCTGCAGACAAACGCCGGCTCATTCGGCCTGAAGCGAGACGAGTGCTGCAACCCCATAGTCGTCTTTGACTGGACTTAACCATCCAGGGGTCCTTTACCTTTTACCTTTTACCTATACAGGTTAAATCCTGCTTCTCACTAGCAGGCCTTATCCTTGCTAGTAGCATAGGCACTCTAGAAAATCTGAGATTCAGATTAGATCTAGTTGATGGTGGTGTCTGTGTTTTTAAAAGGTATTTTTAAAATCCCATGATTTTTTAAAAATAAATTGGGCATTTATAAATGCTCATATAACAACAAAAACACGTTTACATCATTTTCTTAGAATTTCAGAGTGTCTTCCCCCATCTCTTTCTGCACATAAAACTTTCAAAATTTTAATTTCTGAATGTTAGTATTTGATGTTCATTAGCATTAAATTTGGATTTCATTTTATCCCTTATTTGAATAATTGCAGAGGGGTACCTTTAAAAGCCAATTTGAGAGGGGAGAAAAACTAGATTAAAATGATTGATGAATATATAAACATTAAGCAGTATACATTCATTAACTAGAGTGCACACTACATTAAACAATATTGCTTTTTTGTTTTTACAAATTTTGCCTCTGCGACCTAACCAATGAATCAAGAAAATTTGTGAGGATGTCATCAGAGACAGATCTCCATTTCACTACTGCTGCCTCATTCTCTCTTAAGCAGGGCTCCTTCTACACTGGGGGATATTTTCTTTCAAGGACTATGGTTAGAAAAGTTGAATCTAAGTGAGTTGCTTGAGTATCATCATTCAGAGTTGTCTTACATCATATGAAACAGGGATGGGGAAACTGTGGCCCTCCAGATGTTTTGGGATTCTAATGGCCATCATTCCTGACCATTGATGATTCTGCCTGAGGTTGGGGGGTTGGAGTTCAACAATATCTGGAGGGTCATAGGTTCCCCATATATCCAGTGTAAGAGTGTCATGGTAACCCTGAAATGTCTGCTTTAAACCTTACAGAGTAACCTATTTACTTGTCCTGATATATTAACTTGTACTGATATATTTGCTCATAATACAGAGACAAGTGGGGATCCAGGAAAAACCTTCACAGAGAGGGAGAGATGAGGGGTAGGTCAAAGTAGAGCTTTCCCTAATCTCCCTGCTACCGCACTTCCTTGTCATGGTTCCACTATGGGCAACACATGAGCTGGGAAGCAGAATACTTCCTCTGATGTGGGTCTTCCTCAGCTTGGTTTGGTTACATATAGCTATAGATGAGTCTTAATCATTCTTCTGTCCAAGCTCAGATAGGTCAACCTGAATCAATAAAGTTACTTCTGTAGACCCCTGTCTTGGTCTCCTTACTTGAGTGGTTACTGTGGATACATGCCCTCAGGTATCCTGGCATTCTCCATTTGTGCAGAGGGGCTGTATCCATGGCTGGTGGAAGGCCTCAGGGCCCCCGGACAAAATGCCCTCTGGGGTGCCCCATTGTACCACTCCCCCCCCCATTTACCATCATAAGAAGTGAATCATCTTCATATGTTGCCAAATTTTACTATGTAAGCTCCTCTCTCTCTCTCTCTCTCTCTCTCTCTCTGTGTGTGTGTGTGTGTGTATAAGCTCTGTTGCGGATTCCTCAGGCAGAGAATCACAGTGTCACAGTGTGACATCCTCAGGCCTGTAAAGTGTTGGCAGAATGGCTTCCTTTTATGTTGTTGCTTCTAGGGCAGGTGAAGATTAGTTTGACTCACTCTACAGACAATTTCCTTTTACCAGCTGATTTTTCCTATCAAGTCCATGACTTTATTCTTAGAATAGAGAAATCTGGACCCCAAGGTCAGGACAGAAACATACCCTATTCATGCTTATTGGGGGGGGGGGATATGACCTGTACCCTTAGAAAGTCCATCTTTGACTATTTTGAGTACCCAGTCTGAAGGAAATCAAATGGCAAATGGCTGTCTGAAGGTTTTTAACTGCAAGCTTCTCTCTGATGCCAATGTTCACTGGAAGAACAACAGATGGTCAGCCAGAACTATTCCATGTCCTTGTCACTTGTGCATGTTTTATGATGATTGTTATTAAAGGTCAGAAACAATGCAGAACATAGCCCCAAGGACTAACATTAACCATTTTTCTATTACTTTTTCTCAGTCCTTCCAGATTCAGAAAACCAGAATGCCATCTGTACAAACCAATACTTTGCTAGACACCTTGAGGGAAAGCATTAAAAAAGTTCTAGATGAAAATTCTCATTTGAATGTGTACTTAAAATGCATTTTCTCAGTGTTATGAGTTTGGGGTATTAAGCTGGGTGCCAGGCCCCTATAATTTTCGGATCTATTAAGTGTTAGAATTAAATCAGGACTTCTATTTCTTGAAATAGCTATGCTAGCTTCCTGGTGAGATGATAGCCGTGTGTGTGTGTGTGTGTGTGTGTGTGTGTGTGTGTGTGTAAGCCATTAATGGGCAATAAGGGGATCAGTACTGTTGGGAAACTGTGTACGTGCAGCTACTCACACAGAGTCAATTAAGGTTTAGCAAATAGCCAGAAGGCAATCTGAAGGAGTAAGTCTGCCTGGTGATAACAGAGACATGGAGACCGCTCCCTGATTGGTCAAGCTCTCTCAAGGGAGTGACAATGGCCTACTAACTGGTATTTCAGTAGTTCATGTGTTCAGAGTTCAGTGTTCAGAGTTCTGTGTCAGTGTAGGAGGTTGGGAGTTGTGAGTCATGTATGAGAGAGCTAGCTAAAGATCCATGTTCTGTTCCTGTAAATAAAGGTAACGGTAAAGGTACCCCTGTCCGTACGGGCCAGTCGTGTCTGACTCTAGGGTTGCATGCTCATCTCGCTCTAGAGGCCGTGAGCCGGCGCCGTCTGAAGACACTTCTGGGTCACGTGGCCAGCGTGACGAAGCTGCAGCTGGCGAGCCAGCACCAGCGCAGCACACGGAAATGCCATTTACCTTCCCACTATAAAGAAGTCCCTATTTATCTACTTGCACTTAAGAGTGCTTTCGAACTGCTAGGTGGGCAGGAGCTAGGACCGAACGACGGGAGCTCACCCCGCCGCGGGGATTCGAACCGCCGACCATATGATCAGCAAGTCCTAGGTGCTGAGGTTTTACCCACAGTGCCACCCGTGTCCCGTTCCTGTAAATAGTCCACTGTATATAATAAACACCTAATTACAAGTTCCTGGTTCCTGATTCGTCTATCCTGTCTGCAGCCAAGTCCCCAATTGCTTCCGTGGATTCTGTGTTTACTCTGCTAGGTCTGGCTAAGGTCCTGTAGCTAGTCAGAAAGTTGCGAAACACCAAATAGGTTTTACCAAGAAGGCAAATGGGTGCAATGCCCTCCCTCAGCAGAAAATGCTAGAGCTTAGAGGGTTTTTGTAGCGATGACGTGACCTGGAAGTGAAGCATCGAGCTGGAGGGAGAATTGGAGCAATGTTTGACCCTTTGAGGTGTTCACGCTGTGAAGCCTCCATCATAGGCTCAGGTTGTATATATGTATAAATACAGCAAATATTATGAAGACCTATTCTCAGCATGACTGGCAACTGGTCACCCAACCAGCTGTTCATGTTCTGTCTCTGTCCTGGGGGACAATCAGCTGGGCTAGTTGGCTCCTTGGAATGGCTTGAGATGTAGCCTTTTCCCTTTGGTTCACTCATAGGTCATATATATGATGAATGGCCTTCAGCTATGGCATAAATATGTTTCCCATCAAATGTTCAGTTTCCAGCACATTTCCTCTCAAAATAAACATTTTTAAAGCACATCTTGATATCTCTTTGGCTGAGAACTACATCAGAATACCTGGGGTTCATGAAGTCTGGTGGAAATGAAGTTCCTTTCTGCACATTATAAATAAATAAATAAAAATACATTTTTATCTATACCCCGCCCTTCCCAGTTTAAAAACCGGGCTCAGGGCGGCTAACAGCAAATATAAAACATTGATTAGAATGCGACTTAAAAACAGCATAAAATACAACATAAAATGCAGCATCAAGATCAATAAAATTCAAAAATTCAGGGGTCAGTTTGGGAAAGAAAACAAACAAACAAACCCCAGTCAATAGACATCAAATGATCACCAGGGCTAACTGGCCAAGTTGGTCCTACTAGGGCCAGCAAGGAGACCAGGGAAGAATTTAAGTGTGGGGTCCCAGAAAGGGTTACTTCATAGAAGAGGAAAGGGGGAAAGGGAATAGAGGATCAGGCTAATTCAAATTGAAGGCCAGGCGGAATAGCTCTGTCTTACAGGCCCTGCAGAAGGAGATCAAGTCCTGCAGGGCCGTAGTCTCGTGGGACAGAGCATTCCACCAGGTCGGAGCCATCACTGAAAAAGCCCTGGTGGAGGATAGTTGAAGAGGCGCAGGTGATCAAATCAGTTCATAGTGGGATTCACAGATTGACTTCATCAATCATCTCTAACTGCAAGCATGAAGGCAACAGGCATGCACAGACCTTATTCCTGGACAGTTTAGGGGCTTAAGGCTTTAAAAATGAAACATGTCCTTTCTCAAGTTCAGACCCCCTATTTTAGCCCTCTTCCTCCTTTCATTTCATAGAATCATGGAATCTTAGAGTTGGAAGGGACACCAAGGGTCATGTTGTTCAACGCCCTGCAAGGCCAGAATGAGTGACCACATAAGGGAAACACATTTTGCTAATAGGTGGCGGTTAGGCATTGGAATGTGTTGTTGGTGTATGGAAGGGCAAGGTGTGGCCATCGCCTACCCCTTCACTTATGGGTATTCTGTTAAAGGAATGCGGCGGTCGTGGATCCTGTCCGATGCCCTGTGTGGCGGGGGGCTATGGCATGACCCCCGGTGACATCAGAGGAGAGCTTATAGTTGTATTAGCATCAACAGACACCCCCTACTGGTGGTTAACCCCTCATCAGACTCACCCCTCTCCGAGTTGATGGAGTCAAATTTGCTGTTGTCCAATGCCTAAGCCAATACCTTCTCACATGCTGTAATCAATAAATGTTGTGGCCTTTTCTAGCCCATTAACCTAATATACTGTGTCCACGTGTCTTTATTATTCCCAAGCGGGGGACGGGTCCTCGAATCACAAATATTGTCCATCATAAATACTTGGTTCTGAAGTGTAACTGCCAACAATAACAAAAACTTTTCTCTCTCTAAATGTTTTATGCAAAATAATAACAAATGATTTAAGCAGTCCTGAAAACAAACCACTTGAACATTAGCATGCCTATCCATTCAACAGGTTGTCATGACCTTCTGGTTTCATTTGAAAGTGTTTCAAAGGAAAGGTTTTCATCCTTATTCTGCTTGCAATTTATCTAAGCATTTGTCTTGCCAGTGGAGTATGTATTCAATTGCAGGTGAACAACTTTTTTTTGGGGGGGGGGGTTTGAACATATCATCACTGAAAATAATGGATCTATCTATGTAAGAGATTTCTAGTGTGACCTCTTCACACTAGAAGATGTAGTTTTGGAAATGGTTATCTAGAAATGCTTATCTATATTGCAGCATAGCAAAATGAGCAAACTAATAAAGCACGTATGTTTAGAAAAAGCAGAATTTGCTGGGAAATATTACTCACTGATTCTGTGGCACAACATATGGCCAAAAGACTAATGTGGTCAGATGTAAAACCTGACAGCTTAATATATCAGTGAGGCAAATGTGGAAGCTAACTTTGCAACCAATGATGCTCAAAAGTATGGCATTAGAAGTGGGGGGACGACTCAGAAGCACATTCCCCAAACCAAGAACTTTGATTGGCCTGCTGTTCTGTTCATTAATATATTTACTTGATTCAATAATAATAATAAATATATATAATATATTTATGCCTTGCCCACCTGGCTGGGTTTCCCCAGCCACTCTGGGCAGCTTCCAACAGAATATAAAAACATAATAAAACATCAAGCATTAAAAACTTCCCGATACAGGGCTGCCTTCAGATGTTTTCTAAAAGTTGTTTAGTTTTTTTATTGCATTGACATCTGATGGGAGGGCGTTCCACAGGGTGGGTGTCACTACCGAGAGGGCCCTGTGCCTGGTTCCCTGTAACTTCACTTCTCACAGTGAGGGAACCACCAGAAGGCCCTTGGAGCTGGACCTCAGTGTCCAAACTGAAAGATGGGAGTAGAGATGTTCCTTCAAGTATAGTGGTACCTTGGGCTAAGAACTTAATTCGTTCTGGAGGTCCGTTCTTAAACTAAAACTTTTCTTAACCTGAGGTACTACTTTAGCTAATGGGGCCTCCCACTGCCATCGCGCGATTTCTGTTCATCCTGAAGTAAAGTTCTTAACCCGAGGTACTATTTCTGGGTTAGTGGAGTCTGTAACCTGAAGCGTCTGTAACCCGAGGTACCACTGTATTCAAATAGTATTCTGTGGCTTTGATTCTGTAAAAGTTCCATGGGTATTCATGGGACTAAAGAACAACTGCTGGGACTCATAATGTTACAGAGAGTATTCTCAGACACAGTGGGAGATTACACATGCTCTCTCACAAGGAAACTCAGCTGGGAATCATTCCTCAGTAAGATCTACTGACTGGTTTGCTGCCACTTATGACTGCCTTGCTCATTCCTGTACTCATCCTGCTGCCTAATTGGTCAGAGCAGCATCAACAGAAGATCAAAGCTTTTTGCAACCGTCCTGCCCTTCTCCTTAGCACCTCTGATATTGGGGTGGGAGAAATGGAGGGGGAGGGCAGTAAAAGGCTTTGGGCAAGTTCTAATGGGAGGCAGTTTGAGCAAGCTTTAAGAGGAGGATTGCAGTTGGACAAGCTCCAAGAAAAAGGAGTGCCTTGAGGGAAAGGAGGTTGGGTGGGTAGGATTGGCACTGTCAACAATATCCTAAATGCAAAAGTCCTTCAAATTTTAGAATTTTGATTGCAAAAAAATGGAACTTTCCTCATTTTAAAGGAAAATAGCCCAGTTTGCTGAGCTGGATTCTGAAATTGTTGAGCAGAGTTAATCTCTCTCCAGTTTGAATAAACATTCGTTGTGTTCTGAAGCAGTAAATGTGTGTTCACATTTCTGGGGGGGGGGGGAGTAAGCCTCATTGAAATACTGTTAAGTTTACTCCTGAGTAAACATGGGTAGGATTAGATTCCACATTTCTGAAATGTGCAAAGAAGAATGAGAGAGCAAATGATGTTTGAATTAAGTTAAAGTTGAATTAAGTTACAGTTTAATTGGATTTGTAAATCTGAGACAGTTCTGGGTACTCCTCTTCAGTATTTGGTCTTATGTCAGCTACTTTTGAACAAGTCTAAATCAGAACTTTTTTCTGCTAACTGTGAGGAAATATGGAGTATATGTAATACATACACTGCAGTTTTTACGGAATAAAGAGATCTGTGATTCATCATTTTGAAACCAAACTTGTACCCTCTGGAGGTTTTGGTCACACTTGCACTCAGCAATGACAGATCTTTGCTCCAAACATTTGCCTATAGTGTGCATGTCTTTTTCATGATACTGAACACTTAAAAGACTGTTTACAGTAGTGGTCAGTGCTCATTGGGACTGGAAAAAAGGAAGGATGCCAAAGTGGGGAAAGCCAGAGCCCATGAGAGGTGTAAAGGTAAAGGTAAAGGGACCCCTGACCATTCGGTCCAGTCATGACCGACTCTAGGGTTGCAGCGCTCATCTCGCTTTATTGGCTGAGGGAGCCAGTGTACAGCTTCCAGGTCATGTGGCCAGCATGACTAAGCCGCTTCTGGCAAAACAGAGCAGCGCACGGAAACGCCGTTTACCTTCCCACTGGAACGGTACCTATTTATCTACTTGCACTTTGACGTGCTTTCGAACTGCTAGGTTGGCAGGAGCAGGGACCGAGCAATGGGAGCTCACCACATCGTGGGGATTCGAACCGCCGACCTTCTGATCGGCAAGTCCTAGGCTCTGTGATTTAACCCACAGCACCACCCGTGTCTCATGACAGGTGTGGAGCCAACTAATTCAGCTATTGCCCTCAGCCTCCTCCCTGCTGCGTTCGACAAGGGCAAGTATGAGACAAAGGAGGAAGGAACTCTCAGTCAGTGACTCTGAACTGCTTCTAAGTAGGAAGACAGACTGCTGGGCTTGGAGGAATCAAGACTATAGTTAGTGTGGCAATGTCCCATTTGCCCTGATAGTCCAGCCTCCACTGCCTGGTTGAGGCCTACATGATGGAAAAAATGAATATTTTCTTATTCCTAAGTATTGATAGACTCTGGAAGACAGCAACACCCACTTCCATCCAATTCCCCCTAAGAGTGACAAAACACTATCAAGTCCTGTCACTCCCAGAGACACCCTTGCTGTATTTGCATGCAAAATGTGTGACAGCAAGGAGCAGATTTTGAAGTAGACTCACGACTCGATCTGGTTCATAATCTGCCCAGATTGAATGAGATAAATCTGGACCTCTCAGCAGCTTTTGATACAATCAACCATAATATCCTTCTGGACCATCTAGAGGAGCTGGGAGCTGTGCTCCTTCCTCCTGGGCTATGTCCAGAAAGTAGTGGTGGGGGATGAGTGTTCAGACCCCTGGGCCCTCACTTGTGGGGTGCCTCAGGGTTCCATCCTCTCCCCCATGCTTTTAACATCTACATGAAGCCGCTGGGAGGGATCATCAGGGGGTTTGGGCTGGGTGTCCATCAATATGCGGATAATACCCAGCTCTACCTCTCTTTTAAATCAGAACCAGTGAAGGCAGTGATGGTTGGAGGCAGTTGGAGGATGGATGGTCGCTAATGGATTGAGGTTGAATCCTGACAAGACAGAAGTACTGTTCTTGGGGGACAGGGGGCGGGCTGGTGTGGAGGACTCCCTGGGCCTGAATGGGGTAACTGTGCCTCTGAAAGACCAGGTGCACAGCCTGGCAGTCATTTTGGACTCACAGCTGTCCATGGAGGTGCAGGTCAATTCGGTATCCAGGGCAGCTGTCTACCAACTACTTCTGGTAAACAGGCTGAGACCCTACCTGCCCGCGGACTATCTTGCCAGAGTGGTGCATGCTTTAGTTATCTCCCGCTTGGACTACTGCAATGCACTCTACGTGGGGCTACCTTTGAAGGTGACCCTTCAACTAATCCAGAATGTGGCAGCTAGACTGGTGACTGGGGGCAGCCGCCGAGACCATATAACACCAGTCCTGAAAGACCTACATTGGCTCCCAGTACGTTTCCAAGCACAATTAAAAGTGTTGGTGTTGACCTTTAAAGCCCTAAATGGTCTCGGCCTGGTATACCTGAAGGAGTGTCTCCACCCCCATCATTCTGCCCGGACACTGAGGTCCAGTGCCGAGGACCTTCTGGCAGTTCCCTCACTGTGAGAAGCAAAGCTACAGGGAACCAGGCAGAGGGCCTTCTCGGTAGTGGCACCCGCCCTGTGGAACGCCCCCCCCCATCAGATGTCAAAGAGATAAACAACTACCTGACATTTAGAAGACATCTGAAGGCAGCCCTGTTTAGGGAAGTTTTTAATGTATTTTTAATCTTCATTGGAAGCCGCCCAGGGTGGTTGAGGAAACCCAGCCAGATGGGTGGGGTACAAATAATAAATTATTATTATTATAGTATGTGTGTGTCACCAATAAGAGCCTAGATGTCATGGAAGAAGAATGAAACATCAGCTGATAGAGTCCTGCTTTTCCCTGTCTTAAAACTGTAATTCATTAAAAGGGATGCATTCCGCCCCCTTAAGGATAGATCCTGCAATGCATAATTACGTTCTATTGTGTTATGTTGCATAACTAATTGTGCATTAATTAAAGAAATAAATGGGGGTAACATATATTGAAAAAGGATGTACAAAAATGCTACCTGTGCTAATTTTGTTCGAGGGGAATAGAGGAGTCACAAATCAAGATGGCTTGGTGCCATGTTGTGCTGGAGACAGGCTACAGTTATATAAAGGAACACATCCTCCTTGAAATGTTCCCTAAGGGGCTCTCTGCAACTGGACACAGCACTCTGTAGTCAGAGATAATAAGATCCTTGTTATGGGAGCTGCAGTCTTCTGCTCTCACAGCATGGCAGTACATTTGATTTAATAAGCGCGGATCATTATAACATCTGCTTTGCCTCTGTGCTTTAGTGTATGCAGAAATCTGTGCTGTCTCAGGATCCTCGAGATAAGACTTACACATTCATCCCATGAGCCGAGAAACTTGCACTCCTGCTGATGTAGCAAGTTGTTTTCCCATTGCAGCTTGGTGGGAATTTTGACATCCTTTACAGAACAGGTGAAGCAGTGCAAGGGAGAGAGCCTAATGATTACCAGTTTTGAAGCACGCCTCTCCTTCATCTCCAGCATTGCTGCTAACACACACTCAACCTCCAACAAGGAAAGACTCGGATAGGTGGAAAACCCTGTGTGTGTGGTTTGTGACTGAATTATGACGTCATAAAATTGGGCTACAGCACCAACTCTCCAAAAGCAGTCATTTAACAGAAGCCTTCTGTTGGCTTAATAGCTAACTCTTGTGCGTATTTATTTACCACAGAGATTTTATGGTGGTTTTCTTACTGTATAGTTCAGGGATAATTTTATCAGCAAAAGATGTTGTAAAATGGGATGTGTGGAATGTATGCAAATGCCTGTCGGCTAATAATAATAAAAAAATAATAATTTATTATTTATACCCCGCCTATCTGGCTGGGCTTCCCCAGCCACTCTGGGCAGCTTCCAAAAAAATATTAAAATACTGTAATACATCAAACATTAAAAGCTTCCCTAAACAGGGATGCTTTCAGATGTCTTCTAAAAGTCTGGTAGTTGTTGTTCTCTTTGACATCTGGTAGGAGGGCGTTCCACAGGGAGGCTGCTACTACCGAGAAGGCCCTCTGCCTGGTTCCCTGTATATATCTTGAAATGGTGTGTGTGTGTGTGATGGCCATCAGTTCTGGTGGCTTTTAAAAGAGAATTACACACGTTCATAGAGGATACAACTATTAGTCATGATTGCTGTGATCTACCTTTAATGTCCCCAGGGACACGGGTGGCGCTGTGGGTAAAAGCCTCAGCACCTAGGGCTTGCCGATCGAAAGGTCGGCGGTTTGAATCCCCACGGCGGGATGCGCTCCCGCTGCTTGGTCCCAGTGCCTGCCAACTTAGCAGTTCGAAAGCACCCCCGGGTGCAAGTAGATAAATAGGGACCGCTTACCAGCGGGAAGGTAAACTGCGTTCCGTGTGCTGCGCTGGCTCGCCAGATGCAGCTTTGTCACGCTGGCCACGTGACCCGGAAGTGTCTCCGGACAGCGCTGGCCCCCGGCCTCTTGAGTGAGATGAGCGCACCAACCCCAGAGTCTGTCAAGACTGGCCCGTACGGGCAGGGGTACCTTTACCTTTAGCTTTAATGTCAGAACCAGTTCTCTGGGAATCCCAAGTTGAGGGAGAGCTGCTGCACTCAGAAGCAGCTGGTTGGCAGTCATGAGAATAGGATGCTGGAGTAAATGGGCCTTTGTCCTGGCTCAAGAGGGCTCTTTGTATGGTTCATATGTAGTTTGACGCTGTGTTTACGTCATACATTTCAATTTTATCCCCTCCCCCTCCAAATAAAGATGACATATTGAGCTTCATGACTGATATGGAGGATCTGGATGAAAGTCGAACACTCTAAGCGCTACACCACACGTCTCAAGGATTCAAGGATTTTAAGGCCGCTTTTTTCAGACAATGAACTGATACACCAACATGTATTTCAAATTCGTCATAACGCACAAGGCACACATTTACAGAAGGGTCAGGAGGTGGCCATCCAAAAGGGCAAATCAGCTTAAAGAGCATTCAGAGACATAGTCGACTGTTTTATTGACTTGAGCACTTTGTCAGAGAAAGGCATCGCTTCATACAGATTCAGCTGCTAGATTAGGCTGCCGGCTGCCCTTGCCAATTGGACAGATCTAGGGATGCTTGTGGAATTTGAGCTTTGCAAATCCTGATGCAAACTGACATGATCCATGTCTTTTGGACTAATGTGGAGATTGGAGATTAGTTCTCCACTGGCTTCCGCACGTCTCCCAATGTTTCAATGCAGTTTTCGGCAGCATGCACATATGAACAAATACAGTTTAAAATCTGTATTTTGAGGGTGTGTGTGTGTTTATCTTACTTTTTATTTCATAAAATTTATGCACTACTTGACTGCAAAAAAAACAACAACCAACAAACCCTCAACCCCTGTACTAGTGCCAATTCCACTGGTAACAACTTGTTAAGTATGCTAATAGTACAGAGGTGCCGCCTTGCGCTGAAGATTGGGGGGGGGGGGAGTGGTAAAGCATGGTGCGTGTGTGATGTCACACACACAATGAGTGCCTGTGACATTATATACGCATCACTCGCACATTGTCGGGAGGAGGCCTTGCCCGGCACTGAACAGCTTCAATTGCTGCAGTTCCTTCTCTCTTCCACTTAGAAGGGACCTGCCTTTGATGTTGTGCTGCATTGAGCTCAGCGGTCCCCCTCAATAGTGTGTGTGTGTGTGTGTGCGCGCACACACACACACACATGGGCGCTGAGTCCCCTATTAAGGAATTTTGCCACTTGCTATCAACATCAGCAGGCAGAGTTTAAAATCCCCCCTCCCCTCAGACACTCCCCTCTCATACGCCTTTTTTCTGTTCTGGGCATACAAGCAGGTATTTCTGCATCTGTGTACTTAAATAATTGCCAGGAAGTATGCAAGAACAAGAAACGCGGGTGGCACTGTGAGTTAAACCACAGAGCCTAGGACTTGCCGATCAGAAGGTTGGTGGTTTGAATCCCCATGATGGGTGAGCTCCCGTTGCTCGGTCCCTGCTCCTGCCAACCTAGCAGTTTGAAAGCACGTCAAAGTGCAAGTAGATAAATAGGTACCGCTCCAGCGGGAAGGTAAACGGCGTTTCCGTGCACTGCTCTGGTTCACCAGAAGCGGCTCTGTCATGCTGGCCACACGACCCGGAAGCTGTACGCCGGCTCCCTCAGCCAATAAAGCGAGATGAGTGCCGCAACCCCAGAGTCGGTCACGACTGGACCTAATGGTCAGGGGTCCTTTTAACTTTACCTTTATGCAAGAACAAATGTCCCCAGCCTTGAATATGTTTCACAAAGGGGAAAATGGAGGTTTGTGCTTTGGGTGCATAATATCCATTTGCATTTAAAAATGATAATACTGAGTTCATGAGTAGAGGCAAGTGGCGTGGGGTGCCAGAGCACCAAGTTCTGGAGGGCGCCAGGGAAGAGGCAGCCGGCATTAGCTTGCTGCCCTCGCCCACCTCCGCCATGCTGTGCCAAAGCAGCACCACATCCGGAGCCTCCACCTGCCGTGGCCACCATAGCACGGGTGCCAGGGAAGAGGCAGAGGCTGGGCACAGCACCCCCTGGCATTAGATCTCTGCCCTCGCCCACCTCGCTGAAGTAGCGATGCGCCCGGAGCCTCTGCCTCTTCCCCGCCACAGGAGCCACTCTCCAGCCGCTGCCTGCCTCCTCCAGCCCCGCAAAGGTGCTGGCAGCGCCATAAAAAGGTCAGCAACTCTGGGAAATGGGGGGGGCGGGCACGGGAGGGATCTTTGCCCCACAGTGCCAGATATATACTTAAGACGGCCCTGCTCATGAGCAAGCATGACAAAGAATGGCAGGGACTACACTCGAAGGCGGTGGACTCTCCTTCACTGGAAGTCTTTAAGCAGAGGTTGTCCCTATGTAGCGTTTTACCTTCTTTTTTCTTTATACTGCATTCAAATTCCATCCTTCCCCCATGGCATTTGAGGGGCAGATAATAAACGGGAGGGAGGATGGATTAAAATGTGACAGCAGAGGGTGGAGCAAAGCAACCAGCAGCAGAGACAGAAACAGTGTTTTGGAAAATGGTGTGGCTAGGTATGATGTAAAAATTAAAAAAGAATTTTTTAATTAACAAGTATGCCCTGCGACGTTTTAGAAGACCATCTCTACTATCGTTCTAATAGGGGAAAATAATGCTAAACAGGTCAGTGGAGATCCAGCCCAGGACTGGATCCTGTATTTGGACCCCCAATTTTTATAGCACATATGGTCCCTGAGAACAGAGAATATAGCCACTCTTGCTTTAACTGAGCCTTCCTCCACCTGATGCCTTTTAGGCATTTTGGACCACATCTCCCATCATTGATGGTCATTGACTATATTTCCCAACCTTGTGCCTCCAGCTGTTTTTGAACTACAACTCCCATCATCCCTGACTAGCAAGACCAGTGGCAAGGGATGATGGGAATTGTAGTCCAAAAACAGCTGGAGGCACAAGGCTGGGAAACACTGGACTATACTGATTGGGGATTACAAGTATTGCAGCCAAAAACATCTGGAAGGCACTAGGCTGGGGAAAACCACCTTAGAATTTTACCCTGCTGCTGTACAATAAAAATGTAAAGGGGGGGGGGAGAGAACAAGTTAAATCTATAAGAGATATAATAAGAGACAGCAACAGAAGTGATAGCATGTAATGGCAATAAACACATTTTATTCACTTTCTCCACATTTTGTCTTCAGTTAATACCAGATGCCAGGCACCTTCAGCATGACCCTGTCTATTTCCTCCATCTACTTCATTTCCAAACACAGCCTCCCATTGTCCTTGACTGCTGCCCATTAACAGCACTCTCCATAAATCTTAATTGAACACAGCAGAGCATCACAGACTTATCCTCTCTCTAGTGAGTTACTTAACCCTTCAGACACAGAGTCCACAGCAAATAACAGGTGAAAGTAATGAGGTATTCAGAGGGGAATGCAAGTGCTCGGGAGATCACTTGCAGGCGCAGAGAACACAGAGATCACAAATAGTGGGAGAATGCCACAAAAGGTTGAATTAGCTATATAAATGCAAGGAGTAATTTTTGTGTACATTCTGTCACAGCAAATCCAGGGAAGGGAGGGCAGGCAGAAGAATTAGAGAGCCATCATCTCTATTTGCAGGAGATGGGAGGTCTAGAAGCCACATTCTAATGCATAACACACAATACTTTTCTTCAGATTCATGACACTTAAGTCCTGAAATACACAAACGATAGCTGAGGTGATGAAATTGTTCCCAGAAAAGTGGACTACTTCAAAATGCAGGTGGGAGCTGTAATAGTTGAATACTCTTCACTACTGAAAAACAAGCAAACCAAAACAAGCCTCTGACACGCTGAGGTCTTTGACATAAGCTCAAGTAGTTTACAAAATGAATGCACAAAGGGGGAATGAGAGGAGGTGAAACACGTGCCCAGGCTCTGCTCTGGACTTCTACACATTTATTTGGAAGTCTGCATGGAGCAAGATTGGAAAGCCATAGGTTTCCCATCAGCAACTACCCAGCATGGCCAGAGACGTCTCTGACATGAAGCCTCCATGATGCCACTTGCTTTTTCAATGTTCCTGGTTGTGCATAGAGAGTGCTTGGTAGGGTGGGGTGGCATTACTTACTTGGGTCCCCAGTGCATAAGGTGCTGCCAGTAACTGAGAAGGGAAGTGGCAAGTGCAGTGGCAGGGCAGGAATGTTGGGTTGGGCCTACCACTGCACCAAACTCCCCACCATCTCCTCCGTGGTAGCAACCTCTGCATTGGGAAGGCAGGTAAGCAGCACCACACCACCGAGCCAGCCATTACTGGTACAAAAGGGTCTACTGTTTGAAGACCATCAAATGAACACATGAAAGTGAGGATGAGCCTGTTCCTTCAGACTTACATTTGTCTTACACACATACTGCAAGAGGCTATTGGACCCATATTTCCCATGTAGCAATATAGAAATCTGTGGAGCAATTATACTTAAAATACTGAGTACAGTATTGCCTTCCTTCAGAAATGAAGAGGAAGATGAAGATCTGGAGTGTTTCTTCTTTGAGAAAAGGCTTTAGGAAAAAAGAGAGGAACATGATGGAGTTGTGGGCATGCTGGTGGCAGCATAGACATCATGAAGAAGAGGAGGAGTTTGGATTTGATATCCCGCTTTATCACTACCCTAATGAGTCGCAAAGTGGCTAACAATCTCCTTTCCCTTCCTCCCCCACAACAAACACTCTGTGAGGTGAGTGAGGCTGAGAGACTTCAAAGAAGTGTGACTAGCTCAAGGTCACCCAGCAGTTGCTTGTGGAAGAGTGGGGAAGCGAACCCGGTTCACCAGATTACGAGTCCACCGCTCTTGACCACACTAACTAGGTGCCCAGTTAGCCCAGTTAGCAGAAAGCTGTCCCATGAACCTTCCACCCTGACCACCATGCATGGCACATGTAAGTCCCAGATCCAGAGGATGCTAGGACTCAATAGTGCATAAGGGCTTTCCATAGGCATCTGGTTGGCCACTGGGTGAAAAAAATCTACAAGACTAGACAGATGACTGGTCTGACCCAGCAGATCTGTTCTTATGTTCTGATGAGACAAGCATTTCCTTTATCTCAAGTTCACCCAGAAGTTCTTCCATAATTATGTAATGTCACCCTTTTGCACAAAAGGGCAGGACTCACTTAATTTTTGCAAATGTCAACTTCCTCCCGCATTTTATCTACAGCACTGCTAATGCCTTCAGTAAATCCTGGTAACAACTGCCGGGTAAAGTTCGATGCTGTGATTGAATCAAGAACCTGTTGAACCACAACGAAAGGAACTGACCACTGGATGATGCTGTTGCACTACGGAAAAATGCCAGCTGGCTCATTAAACCGGCTGTAAATCCAAAGAGGCACCAACACAAAAGTTCAGAAGTGATAGTTTCAGGTGTTTTGCTTGTCTTTAATTACTTATAATCATGCAGCGACAGATGTCACATTCTTCCTTTTCTTCCCTGGTAACTGCAATTTGCCCACACTTACATGTCATTTTGAATTCCCAAGCACTACATATGTCTCACCTCAGAGATTTCAGAATCTGTCACTGTAAAGAGAGGCACCATTCTTAATATGCAAAAGAAGAGGGAAACAGTCAATGTTTCATGATTTAGCAGGATTTTAATTTCACAATCTGTTGAAGGTGAAAAAGAGTATTGCACCGTGGAATAGAGCTGGATTTACAGCTGTTTGCCAAATGTAACGAAGTGTGTGCATTTTTTTGTTATGCGCTGTCACCGTTTTATTAGCAGGCCATTCCTAACAGCAGGAATTCAATACAAAAATTGGCCACTGAGTGGGAATATTCTTATTTTCATTTCTCGCAGCTTTTTGATACTTTATCTTCCTAGCAGCTGTGGGGAGGTGGTGGTTAAGTATTTTTGAAAAACACACACACACACAAAAAAAAAACAATTTAGGGGTACCTCATAGCTCACTTCCAACACTCACATCTCATCAAAGAGAACTATCTAGATACAGTACTTTAATAATCAAAATATTGTTTGCCTTTGCTTCATGACCCAGAACTAGAGATTTGCTTTCTGGTTGAAATATAGGTAAGAAGCTGAGAGAGAGAGAGAGAGAGAGAGAGAGAGAGAGAGAGAGAGAGAGAGAGAGAGATCAGAAGAACAGGTTAGAAAACAGTGTGAAGGGAACTGAAATTGAATACCTTCAAATTATTATGGGTGGTGTTCAGGGAAGACCCACTGAAATTGATGGACATAACCGAGGTCCGCTGATTTCACTCTGAGTAAAACTTAGTTGAATATTGTTCTGTATGTATACAAAATAGAGGTCATTAATCCTGGACTCCTGAAACAAGTTGCTAGCCCCTCACTTCCTCTGCCACTATTACAGCTGGTCCGAAGGAAAATTACAGGTACCTCAGCAGATCAAAGCATGTTTGGACAAAATGATAATCCTAAAATATGTTTAAAAGTAAGGTAAGCACATTGGGTTGAATCCAGCACATGTTATTATCTGAGCAGAACAACTTCTACTCATGCAACAAAAATATTTTTTTCCCTGCTCCCCTTGCTCACTCCTTATATCAGAAAGTTGAAGAAACTTCTGGAGGCCTGGGGGACAATGGGAGGAGGAAAGAGAAAGGAATTTACAACCTTTTACTTAGATTTCATTATTCCAAAGTCTTGAAAATGGTAAATATTGGCACATCTTTATCACAAAGGCATATAAAGAGGGTTGGATCTAGTCATGCTTAGAGGAGTCATTTGAATAAAGGTAAGTGACCGACTCTGGGGTTGCAGAGCTCATCTCACTATATTGGCCAAGGGAGCCGGCGTACAGCTTTCCGGGTCATGTGGCCACCATGACTAAGCCGCTTCTGGTGAACCAGAGCAGCGCACGGAAACGGTGTTTACCTTCCCGCCGGAGCGGTACCTATTTATCTACTCGCACTTTGATGTGCTTTCGAACTGCTAGGTTGGCAGGAGCAGGGACCAAGCAACGGGAGCTCACCCCGTCGCGGGGATTTGAACCACCGACCTTCTGGTGAGCAAGTCCTAGGCTCTGTGATTTAACCCACAGTGGCATCCGCATCCCTCTTATTTGAATAAAGAATGGTTAAATTAGTCAGGACAAACTTAATTCCCATTGAGTTTAGTGAATCTGCCCTAAACATAACAAAATCTGTATTCAAGTCCATTAAGTAAACTTCATGTAAAGTGGTATCTCAGGTTACATACACTTCAGGTTACATATGCTTCAGGTTACAGACTCCGCTAACCCAGAAATAGCACTTCAGGTTAAGAACTTTGCTTCAGGATGAGAACAGAAATCGTGCTCCAGTGGTGCGGCGGCAGCAGGAGGCCTCATTAGCTAAAGTGGTGTTTCAGGTTAAGAACAAATTAAGTACTTAACCCAAGGTACCACTGTAATATGAATCGTTACTGAATCTGTTTTTCTTAATATAATAAGTGCACCCACATTAAAAGCACAGAACATTGCTAAATAATGAGGATGCTCATATTTAGGAAATAAAATCTGAATTACAGGAGGAACACAAACAACAACATTGAGCAGAAGTTTCAGAGTGCACAGTGTCTCATACTTATGAAATGCAAGTTTCAAAAAGATTTGAATTTAAAGTTTTCTAGTTCTTTGCTATCACTAATCTAGCTGCAAGCATAAGATCTTAATTAATTGTATTCTTAAACTGAGGAGTGTACCAAGATAATAGGGCTAGTTTGAGATCTGGTTGTAGTAACTGTCGTGTCACCTGATTAATTATTTAAAATATTTCCCCCCCAAAGGGAATAATTTTTGAGCAAAACCACTTTTTCGAGTCCTAATTGAGATAGATCCCAATGGCAGTCTAGTCCAAATTTATTTCCAAAGTTTTCTTCTCCAATAGCTTTTCCCCATTTTAGTCTTAATGATATAAGGGGAGGGGTAGTCAATTGTGTGAGGATTTCATATAGTTGGGAGATTATTCCTTTTCTGAGTGGGCTGCTAGAATCAAATAATTGTTTAGGTTGCGTAGTGCCTGAGCCCTTATGTTGGTTGGTTTAGGAAGTGTATGATCAGATGCATCTCTAACCAGTCACAAGATATACCTCCTAGCATAAAGTTTTTTTTCTGGCCAGACCATGGCCAGATCTAGGTGTTATTGCAGATGCATTACTGGTGCCAAAACAGCAAAACAGCCCCTTCACTTTTTCTTCTCTTGATAACATGTACTAATACAAATGCCTGATGTGATGCTATCATGCTCCAAGTTTCTTTCTCCCCCACTGTGTTTCCTTGCCTGTCTTTTGTGGAGTGCAGCTTTCTCCCAATTGAAGTGCAGAGTGTTTGAGGACCGGGACATTCGCAGGGAAACCAAAATGCTTGTTTGCCAAGTTATTGTACTACCAACCTTAATGTTTGCTTGTGAAATATGGACCACTTGTAAACACCATCTCTAACTCCTCGAAAGATTCCATCAACAGTGTCTCCGAAAATTTTTACACATCACTTGGGAAGACAGGCGAACTAATACCTGTGTACTGGAAGAAGCAAAGATCAGTGGCGTAGCGTGGGGGGTGCAGGGGGAGCCGGCCGCACCGGGCGCAACATCTGGGGGTTAGGGTTAGGGGGCGCAAATCCGCGGGTTAGGGGGTGCAAATTACTTGCCTTGCCCCGGGTGCTGACAACCCACGCTACGCCACTGGTAAAGATCACCAGTGTTGAAGCAATGATTCTTCAACATCAACTTCGTTGGACTGGTCATGTTGTGCAGATGCCTGATGGTTGTCTTCCAAAGCAACTACTCTATTTTGAACTTAAAAATGGAAAGCGTCATGCTGGTGGTGAACAAAAGAGGTTTAAAGACTGTCTCAAGGTAAATCTTTAAAAATGTAGTATAAACACTGACTAATGGGAAACACTGGTCTGCGAGTGCTCCATTTGGAGACCAGCCTTTACTAAAGCTGTCATGGGCTTTGAAGACACTTGAACTCAGGACGCAATGGAGAAACGTGCTAGGAGGAAGGCATGCTTGGCAAATCCACACCGTGATCAACTCACCCAGAAACCAATGTCCCCACTGTGGAACAACATGTGGTTCAGAATTGGCCTCCATAGTCACTTACGGACTTAAAAGCGTGTTTATGGAAGACAATCTCACTCAGCTACAAGTGATTTCCAAAGAAGAAGAAGATAGGGAAACAGGAAGTGTGACAACGATGTCACTCACAGTTTGTTTTACTGGGCACTGGGAGATAAGGTGATTTTGTTACTGGGCACAAATTGGAAAGAGTGAATCTACTTCCTCTTTCAACATGCACATAATTCTACACTGAAATATATATATATATATATTAAATATTCATTTTTCACTTTATTTTTCTCTCAAAATACACATTTGTAAATGCATTGTGCTATGTTTGTGACTGTTTTGTGCCAATACATTTGGGAAGTACAAAACCCAGTGGATCAGTGAGGTTTCAGCGCACACAGTAGTCTGGGAGGTGCAGATCAGGTAGAGTCATATTAGTATTGGAATTCCTACAAATCAAAACCCTCAAGTATCTCTAGTGGCAGCCAAGTATCACCAGTTAGATCTAGTTATGATTGAACAGGAAATAAACCCAAGGTCTGTGCTCCTTGGAGAAAGTGTGGGGTATATAACTGCAATAAGTAAACATATGGTTTTCATGCATAGGTGTGTCTGGGATACAGTTTCCCCACTTTCTATAGCTTCTAATGCCTGTTGTGGATTTGTTACTAACCAGTGTTAGGAAGAACTGCAAAGGGGGATGAAAAAAAATATTAAATTGAGCTGCAAATAACACAGGATCAAGTGACACCTCATGATCTTAACTGATGACGTTTACAAATGACATGCGCTGTTCAGTTGTTGTCTGTAAGTAATCATCAGGTCTTATCTGACTGAAACTTTGCAAATACTTTCAGAGTGAAACTTGTTCTTCCCTGATCTGAAAGCAATTTTAGACAACATATTACTGCAGGAGGCTTATCAGGTAAAGTGTCTCAGTCAAAGGAAACTGTACACAGAATACAGATTCTGCCAGAAGCCAACTTGCCCATTTTAGAGAGCTGCCACCAAACAAACAATATGAAAGATTTGATCGCTGGGCACATTTATTTATTCTGGAGAAACTCTTTTAAGAGAGGCTGTTTAACAATAAGATTAACAATAAACTGGGCTGCTCTCAGACACCACATTAATTGTTCAACAATACTGCCATAACATACGAATCTCTCAGTGAAGCTGAGTCCTGTTCACAAATCCATGTTCATAACCTGAAAACTGCACCTTCCAGGGGTTCCTCATATGTGAGCATGAGCCTTGATATAAACATTCATTTTGGCTCTATTAAACCCACCCCATAAAGGGATGCAGGTGGCGCTGTGGTCTAAACCACAGAGCCTAGGGCTTGCCGATCAGAAAGTTGGCGGTTCGAATCCACGGGACGGGGTGAGCTCCCGTTGCTCTGTCCCAGCTCCTGCAAACCTAGCAGTTCAAAAGCATGTCAAAGTGCAAGTAGATAAATAGGTACCACTCTGGTGGGAAGGTAAATGGTGTTTCCATGCGCTGCTCTGGTTTGCCAGAAGCAGCTTAGTCATGCTGGCCACATGACCCAGAAGCTGCCTGCGGACAAACGCAGGCTCCCTTGGCCAGTAAAGCGAGATGAGCGTCGTCTGTGACTGGACCTAATGGTCAGGGGTCCCTTTACCTTTAAACCCACCCCATCTGACCTCTTTTCCAAAGGCATAGTATATCTGCCCTGCTAGATGACTAATCTGCTGCTGTAAAATCACTATCCTCTTACAATTTCACATACTAGCTAACACATCTTGCACTACTAATTTTCCAGGGTTCACCTGGACCCAGTATTGCACAAAATGGGTCTAATACTGCCAATTTTTTCCTGCTGTGTATTTTTCCTTCCTACATAGCTTAACTTCGTTCATCAACATGATGCTCCCATTTCTTCTCTTTCACACCTCTAAAGAGTCATAGAATTGGAAAGAGTCCCAATAATCATCTAATCTCACACCTTGAAGGTGCAGGAAATCCAGAACTGCAATATTCTTGATAGGTGGCTATCCAGCCTTTGCTGCGAAACCTCAAATGAAGAAGAGACCACCACTTTCTGAGGCTGTCTGTTCCAAGGTCAGACAGTTCTTTCAATCAGGAAGTTCTTTCTTATGTTAAGGTTGAAATCCTCTTTCTTGCCCACATGTCAATCACCTGATATCACTGTGACGTTAGTTGATGCTGTGCTTTGAAGCTCCATTTGTTGGGACTTCAAAGCGCAGTGTGGGCTGTTTGAAAGTCCTTTTGCAAACAGCCATGCTCTTTAAACAACCAAAAACTGAAATCTTGAGGAGCAGTGCAGGGCTGTTTGCAAAAGGGCTTTCAAACAGCCCACACTGTGCTTTGAACCTTGCACTTGAACCTTCCATGGAAACCACTGTTAAATTGAAATGGAGTGGGGGAATCTATTTTAGCAGCCATTTCAGTGTAGTCACTTCCTCCTCCTAGAGTATGGCACATTCTCACTGCCCACCAACTGACTGAACCTGGGACCTGCTGCACGAAAAGCATGTGTTCTGCCATCGAGGTACGGCTCTTCCCCATTGCTGCCATTGCCTCTTTAATTGTCAAGGTGGTCACAATGAAATGTAATCCATATGGATACTTCCTCAGGAAGTGCTACACCAAGCTGAGTACAGCTATTACGCCTCTATTGCTATGGAAAAGAAAACAATGAAAAAATGGGTAGCAGTATTATGAGCCGCATGCTTTTGCTGTGCTTGTGTGATATGGGATGGCAGCCGGCTCCAGTTCTGCAGAGCCTGTCAGGATTTTATCTCGCAAGTCCCTTCATCTCTCAGGTGACCATGTCTGCAATAGTTTCACCCCGCCAGACTTCATTGTTTCAAGCCTTCTTAGGGCTGAGTGACAATTCAATCAGAATGCACTTGGGAACAGGATGTACAAACAAGTGTCCAATTCCTGCTAAAACATTCTGCAGCACACATCTGCTTTAGTTTCATATAGTTTTCTTTATCGTCATATCAGTGATTAGTGGATGGAGTCTGCTATATCAAAAGAGCCAAGCTGTCTGTGAAAACTACAGCTGGGCGGAAAGCAAAAGAAAGAAAGAAAAGAAAAAGTAAAGTAAAGTAAACATGGTTGCATCTAAACACCTTGAGAGCGGGAAACGGAGAATAGTATAGAATGATTTCAGAGTACAAAATGTATTCTGGTAGTTCCAATCCAGTCAAGCCTGCATGGAAGAGATGGTGCAGAGTGCACATAGTCCTTTAAAAGAAGTAGTAGCTAGGTCAAGTTAGCCATATTGATTTGTGTGAAATTGGGAAGTTTTCTCATGGGGCTGTGTACATAATGAAGATATCCTCTTCCGTTTATCCCTGTGCTAGCTTCAATTTGTTGGTTAGCTTTTCTAGTATGGCTGTTTCTCTTACAGTTTGGTACCAGTGGTCCATGTTCATTCCTGACAGGTCCCTCGTGTCAAGGAACCTTGCACACACACTGTGTAAAAGAATGAAAGTTTATAACCCCCTCCTCTCTCCCCCCTCCCCCTCTCTCTTCTTCCCCAACCTTATCCTGTCTCACATTGAATATAACTGATCTGCAGAAAAGATTCTACGAACGGAATAAATTGTTAATGTTCACTTATTTGTCCTAAAAAGAAATCATGAATTTATGAATCCCCCCTGCAATGAAACCTGATGTGAAGCATTTTGATGATGCAAACTTATATTTTGTTACTACCAGTTCACAGAATGCTGGACCGAGATTTTTGATATATTGCCCCAGACAGAGGACATATGGTCAGCAAAAACATTCCAGTATCGCTTGCTTTCCCCCAAGGTATTGCAAGGAATAACATCAGCACTGCTGATTCATTTTAAATATACTTTGCGATTTTGTTCCATTTTAAAACTAGTAGCTAATGGAAATCAATTACAGAAGTGAAGCTTATCCTTTTGAATGATGTTTCCCATAAGCTTAAGCAAAGCGAGGAAGCATAGCAATTAATTGCAACATATCTCAAGGTAACGTCAGGACTGTATGCTAACTATGATTTATACATTTTTATTACTTACATATTCCAACTGTCAAAATGGCAATCTGACTTTAAAGATAGCTTCCTCAGGGTAGCCTTCACTTTCCTCACTAAACGCTTTGTAGCTGTTAAGATGTTCCTGGAAAAGAGGCAAGCTTTTTGCCTGTATGGAACAAGAGAGAGGGAGGAAAAATATGTCTGCTGTTTCTCAGTACAGTGGTACAGGTTAAGTACTTAATTCATTCCGGAGGTCTGTATTTAACCTGAAACTGTTCTTAACCTGAAGCACCACTTTAGCTAATGGGGCCTCCTGCTGCCACCGCGCCGCCGGAGCACGATTTCTGTTCTCATCCTGAAGCAAAGTTCTTAACCTGAAGCACTATTTCTGGGTTAGCAGAGTCTGTAACCTGAAGCGTATATAACCTGAAGCGTATGTAACCCGAGGTACCACTGTATATACATTTTCCTTGCTAACCATCCCCCCCTTAGAATCATCAGGGGAAAACTTAAAATAGAAACATTAGTGTTTCAAAAATACTACATTCAATATTACGCAGATTTCCTCATTATATTTAAATATCCAAATTCCAAATTAGTAATGGAGAATTCCACCAATATGTGTTTTATGCACAAATGAGCTTTAGTCATTCATTCCTGCTGTGTTTAAAAAAAACCCCAACTCCTAAAACTTTCTCTTAGGCATTCATTACTTTTGTTCTTCCAGCATTTTAGCAAAAGGTTAGTCACATGGTTAGCATTATGTACAACAAATAATTCTGCAGCTGATCTGCAGGACTGGTTTGAGTCAATCTGCGTTTCTTGCACTTTGAATTCTGCTTCAGGATCTGAGCTGCTGTGTATAAAATGAAGCTCTGTGTTTTCCATTCACTGGAATCTAAAAACAACTTTCGTATTTTTCACTCTATAGGACACACCTGACCATAGGACGCATCTTGTTTTAGAGGGGGAGAACAAGAAAAAAAAATCTCCCCCTCTCTGCTCAGCGCCCCTTCAGCGAAGCGGCAGGAGAAACGGAGCCCCTTCCATTTCTCCTCCTGCTTCACTGAAGGGGCGCTGCACAGAGAGGGAAAGCTGTGCAGTGCCTCTCCAGCGAAGCGAAGCCTGGAGAACAAGAGGGATTGGTTGCTCTCCTGGCTTCAGCAAAAGGAACCCGAAGCCTCCGGAGCGCAGCGGGACTTCCTGCTGCCCTCCAGAGGCTTCAAGCGGCTATCCTTGAAGCCTTCGGAGTGCAGCGGGAGTTCCTGCAGTGCTCGGTAGGCTTTGGGTTGCTTTTGCTGAAGCCAGGAGAGTCTTGCTCTCCTGGCTTAAGGTGGCTGTCCCTGAAGCCTGGAGAGTGAGAGGGGTCAGTGCGCACAGATCCCCCTCTCTCTCTCCAGGCTTCAGCGAAAGCAACGTGAAGCCTCCGGAGTGTGGAGGGAGTGCTCCCTCTGTGTTTCAGAGGCTTCACATTGCTATCGCTGAAGCCAAGGAGCCTGCATTCGCTCCATAAGACGCATACACATTTCCCCTTAATTTTTGGAGGGGAAAAAGTGCGTCTTATAGAGCGAAAAATACAGAATTTCTTTTCACCCCTTTGGCCAAAGTAGATGAAATGCTCAGGTTCAGGAGCCCTCCTAGAATGGGCTAAGCCTGCCAGTTTGGGGGCAAATGCATCAAAGAGTTTTGCACAGGGTACTTTTAAATTTTGATTATTATTTTTTCAGATATAGGAGAAATCTCTTAATTTTTTGATTTTCTGCTAGAGGTGGATGCAATGTGTAGTCATGGTCATCCCTTTTAACATGATGAGGCCTGGGAAATTTCAGAATAGTAGCTATCGTGGCTTTTGCCAGTGGGATGGTAGAATAGGAATCAAAGTGGGTAAGGGGTTGAAAACAGAACGTGGATCTGCAGGAAAGACTGGATATGTAGACTGAAAGCAGCAACAGGAACAGATGCGAGTTGTATAAACTGGATTGAGTTCTGTTCCAAACATGGGACAAATAAGTAAACATTAACAATACCTGCTCCCATTTCTGATGGAATTCTTCAACCCCCAGCTCCAAATGAACTTATCTAAATGTTGTTAGTAGGGGTTGCTTTCTGCTGCCTCAGTTTTTTTGGGGGGGGTACAGTGAAAATCTGACTGTGAAAATAATTCTGTGATAAAGAGACCTATTCATCAAAATGAAAGATTACTCTCACCCCCCCTTACTGCCCTCTCCTCTTGAAGTATGGGTGCTTCCTCAGTCAGTTTTGCTTTATTTCTTGTGGGGTAGAGAGAGTCATGATTTAATTGAGAGAGAGAACTCCACAGGGCCTATTAAATCCCTGTTCCACAAGATGCCTTGCTAACAGCGCAATCTTACTTGGGAACATGAGCACATTCCCCAGTTCACCTCAGTTTGCCTTGTAATTTTGGGGTATGCACAGAGCTGATGTAAATATTTAGTGCATACCCACCACAGATGTAAAAAGGTTGCTCTTTGGATAGAACTATGGCAGATAACAGTTTTTGCATTGGTCCCTCGATCCAAAAGCTGAAAGTTCAACAATTCTGTAAAAAGCACAGCCTTTTTCTTCTTTTTTTAAAAAACAAGAAGTCACAACCTTTCTCATAATGAAAGGCATGATGCTTGCTTAGGATGTGATCTGTTGATATGATGCAGTGGGGTGAGGGAAGTTAGATTTAATGCATCTGTCCTCTAATCTGAGTGCAGTTAAGTTATGTGAGCTGTACCACAAAAAGGGATGAGTTATGGCAATTGTCCCTCAGGCTCGAATATCTATGGATCTATGATTTATTTTTTTTGTACATGACACTCAATATAAGTAAGAACAGCCCACACAAAGGCAGCCAACAAGGGAATGGGCAAATTTGATAGGCTATACAACATCATCCTACCACAGAAACACTGGCAACAACTTTGTGAAAATAAAATTGAGATGTACTGAGCTTAAGCAACTAAAGAAGTTTTAAGGGAAGTTTCATGGGTTTCTTCTAGAATTTGACTTTTATTGACAGTATACTTTAATATGCATACAATAATATGTATTGCTCCTTGGTGGAAGAAGCTGTAATGAATTATACAGTTTTGTACTGTTTTTCATCCCATCAGATGTCAAACAGATAGATAAGTATTTGACTTTTAGAAGGCATCTGAAGGCAGCCCTGTTTATGAAAGTTTTTTATGTTTTGTTATGTTTTAATATTTTGTTGGGAGTCACCCAGAGTGATGGGGGAAACCCAGTCAGATGGGTGGCAAATAATAACAATAACAACTCAGACTCTTCTGTTACATTTTATTTCTGAGAACTTAATTTTAGTTATTAAGGGTGAGTAGATGATGGGAAGCTCTGCTTCTGCACATGCCTGTGGCCTGATAGGAAGTCTTGCTTCTAAGCTTTGCTTCTGCATATGATGCTGCACAAACCGTTCTAAGCTGAAACATTCCTAGAATGTTCAGCTCACATTGAGTTCGTACTCTGACCTGTTCTTAATGCATAGTTGACCACATCTACGGATGAATGCTATATCAATCATTAGTTATAATTTAATTAGGAGGTTTTCATGCCTGTTGAGTTCTGTGCTCCCTTTCCCAGCCTTTAATCTATTGGTGATTAATACCTATATGCAACCTTTGCTTTGTACTTGTGTTAACCAATCAGCAATAAGCACATACGTGGCAATGCTGTAATATTCAATAAAAGAGACTCCTCGAGACTTGCTCGAGAGATGCCTCCCATATGACACCTGCTACTTGTCTATGTTATTTCAACCCAACAAGTAATCATTGCCACCTAAAGTAATTGTGAAATCATCTGTTTTGTCCAAATTAACCACCACTGAGTTTTATCCATTTTTCATTTTCATTTCCCTGGAGGTTTTCAGCCATATGGACTTTGACACAAAGTCACAAAAAAGTAATCAGCAAACTATTCCTTTAAATTCAAAATTATGGTTATTGAGATTAAAGTCCCCTGCAGTATTCCTATTGGAGGTTTCTTTGACACCCGAGAGTACTGGGGGCCACCCCTGGACATGTGGATTTCATGGACACAACCCATGTGCATGTTAATGTCTTGAAATGCTTTCTTTCTAACTATAACCTTGCTGAAGATGTAAGCCAACTTTAGTCCACATATGCAGATACATGGACTTGGAAAAAAGATCAAAATGGGCCTAGCTGAAACAAAATCACAATCCTGTTGTCAGCTCAGAAGTAACTTCCACTGAATTCAGGGAGGACTCAGCTATACAGCTGCAAATAAAACATTTTAAGTGTGTTTTAAGTGCAATATACAATCTGACACTAGATGGCGATGCTGAGCCTTATGGAAAATTCAATATACAGTAGCTCTGGTTGCGAATGGGATACATTCTGGAGCTCCAGTCAGTTCTGGAGGTGATTCGCAACCTGAGGTGCCGCTTCTGCGCATGCACGTGGCACAGTTGAGTGTTTCTGCACATGCGTGCAGAGCATAGAGTGCTTCTGCACATGCGCGCAGCAAAACCCAGAAAAATACTTCCGGGTTTGCCATGTACGCATCCCGAAGGATACATAACTGGAGGTGAACATAAGTAGAGGTACCGCTGTATTTTTAAAAATGCCTTTTTAAAAAGTATTTTCAGAACGTTTTTTTATGTGTGTGGATTCCTCCTTACTCTCAAGTAAATGTGTCTAAATGCTTTTCACTGATGAACTTTAGCACTCTGTTTACTTCTGTAAGTCCAGCGACTTTTCCTTCTTGATTATTATTATTTTTCAACCCTGCCCATTTCTAAAATGGGCAATGATGTGCAAGTTGTAACCAACTATTAGCTATGAACTATTGTTGGCTGCTACTCTCACTTGTACAGTTACTTTTGGATTTTCTTACTAATTTCCTCTATGTTCTTAGAAATAATAACTCCCAGGGCTTCTAATTTTATAGATATTCCTTTAATAAAACCCAATTCATTCCCAATTTTACAAAAAGCTTATTACAAGGATTATGTGAACAATGAAAGCTTTCTGCCTACAGCAGAACCATAACACATTTGAAAGAAAAACACCCGAGGACATTTAAGGCATTTGCTGCCAGCATCGCTTTCTTTTTATTCATTCGGTTGTTTAGTTATTTAGTGCTGGGACTATATGGTTATTTTTGGTTTGTACATCCAGGCATGGATCTTAAGGTAAGCTAGCAGCTTAGGGAAATACACAGAAAAAGAGTTTCACATCTCCTTCTTCCCACCACAGTTCCCTGTGAGGTCCAAAGGCCACTTCAGATCATTGTGGTCTCTTCCAGAATATTGTGCATTGTGTTGAGGGCGCTTGCTGGTACAAAACGCCTTCTGAGAATGTTCTCTAACATTAACTTACCTTACAATCCAATCATGATTTCGGACAATTCTGAGTCTCCCATTAACAGCTGCATCCCACATTGTCCAGGAGGTCTCACAACCTTCCGGACATGTTTTGCAGGGTGCAGGTGTTTTCAGCAAGGGATAGGGAGCTTTTCATGTTTGAACTTCTTTAAGTCCTCTTGCCTTAGGATCCAAGCCAATGAAAACACAATTAAATAACAGGTCACAATTATATCTATATCTGTGAACAGGATTTTTTTTTAAAAAAAACACACACACAAAATGAGTAGCCAGTTATACCTAGGAGCACTCATGTGCAAAGCCGAAAACTTTGCAACCCTGCTTCTCAGCTGAAACTACTTGTCTGTTTTCATATTTCATATTCCACTAATTGCAAAAAGTGAGCCCTGTCTTTATAGGGTCCCCCCCCCCCCCCACTGGGCCTGTCAAAATTTACATCTGTGTTTGCTTACAATACAGGAAACCTCACAATGAAATAAGGCACATCAGACCATTCATTCCTGTGCAATCCAATGCCCCTTGCATGTTTCCTCATTCGGCACCGTGGCCTATACAAGTGCGTTCACAAAGAAACAAAGTGTGCCTCCGGACAGTCAGTATTTTGCGAGAGGGTCTCAAGCACTCACCGTGAATGTAGGTTTGTGCAATTAAAGTGGATTAAAGCACTCTGTTGCAGCAAATCCACTTAAACAAACAAACAAAAAACAGTGTTTCCACTTCCAAGGAGGCTCAGGAGACTGATTTGCCTCACAGAAGACATTCTGTTTCCTCTTTTCTTCCATACCTTTCACAAGGCAAATGTAACTAATGGGTGAAGCTATCTGAAGCTTCATTTTTTCCCCCCTTCTTCACTAGGTATAGCAGTGAACTCTAAGAATGGCTGCCAGAACTCTGCAAGTTCCTGAAAGAAGGAGAATAAACAGTATATCAATTGAGCTGGTGGTGTAAGAGTCCCACTTAACAGGGTCTAGGGGAAACCCCAGCTCTTATTGACAACACATTCCTCCTTGCAAAACATTACCATTGTTCAAGCATGTTCTTGGATCCTGTACAATTTTTCAACACTTTCCATATTTTCCTGTAATGTTCATTTTTAGGGCAAGCAGACTTCTGCTTGCTCATCTCTTTTTCAAACAAAGCAGTGAAACTTAAAGTAAAGAAACAGATAAAAGTATCTGTATTCAATGTTGGATCTAATCCTGAGATTAAATGTTAAATCTCATGATAATGTGCCTAATTACCAGGCTTATCTCTATATAGCCTGAAAATCTCTGCAGGAAACTTACTGATTATTAATTAAACTATGAAAATCAACCTTTTAATTTATCAACCAGATATGAATCCTCGGCTTGAAAGCTCAATTATACTGGATCTTTTAGTGTAATGTTTACATTGTATCATCTTTTAGTCGGAGATCAAATCTAAAATGAGCCTTTTGGAACCAGAATAAATCCCCCAAATTGTCACTTAATAAAAGACCAACTTTGAAGTTCCTCTGCGCTTTAGCTGTAATGTAGTACATTACTACATCGCAGGAAAGAACTGCACTTTGGCTGATCACTATGAAAGGATTTGGGAAAAGACAGCCATCTGTTTCCACCCCACACTACTTCCCGATATAACTAAACAATTCATTTAGTGATTGGTTTCAGTTCTCCAAGTCATTGCTGTGCTATGCTTTCAACTGAGAGAAATATTTTCCACAAAGACTATTGAATCTATTTGGTACTTGTGGTGATTGTGGTTTGTGAGAAGAAACACTGTGGATGAGTTGATTCAGACTTCACATACAACAAACAGACTGGTGTGTGTGAAGAGGCATTTTTCTTGCTGATTGTCCACCCTGGAGGGCACACTGCTGTCCACCAGTGCAATCTCCTATGTTGTTCTGGAGGTGGTGGTATTATTATTATTATTTATTATTTATTATTATTATTATTATTATTATTATTATTATTATTATTATTATTATTATTATTTACTGCCCTATACCTGGAGGTCTCAGGGTGATTCACAGAAAAGATCACAATATATAAACTCAAAACAAAAACAATAGTTCAGTAACACCCCCCCCCCCAAAAAAGAGCCACATTTTAGAAGGGCATAGGAAGTCAATCAGGGCAATCAAAGGCCTGGTTAAAAGGAACGTTTTTGCCTGGCACCTAAAGCAGTATAATGAACGTGCCAGGTGAACGTCCCTGAAGAGAGCATTCCACAGATGGGGAGCCACTGCAGAGAAAGCCCATTCTCGTGTTGCCACAGGAAGGAGGGCCTCAGGAGATGATCTCAGGGTCTGGGTAGGTTCATATGAAAAGAGGCAGTCCTTGAGGTACTGCAGTTCTGAGCCGTTTAAGGCTTTATAGGTCAAAACCAGCAGTGGACAGTGTGTGAGGTGGTGTGTGAGGTGGTGCCTGGGTCACAGGGGATAATCAGGAAAAAGTCCCCCCTCATGCTCATCTGTGGGAACATCCCTTGAACAAACGGCTGGTTGGAGGATATTTCCACTCTGCCTCTTGATTCCCCCGCTCCTGCCTCTGATTCTGGACTGTTCTCTGTCACAGCCTCTGCCTGCTCACTAAAGCCTGTCTCCTCCCTCTTCTCTCTATGGTCACTCATGGTCATCCCATCAAAAATCCCCTGGATTTTCTTTCTGGGGGTTCCCTTGTGGGTTCCTCAGCTGGTGTCTCCCACCACTCTTTTGCATCTAGCCAGTCCATGACACGAATCTTTGCACCTGGAAGACAGCACACCTCCTGTGATATCCTGTTACCTTTGCACATTGCTACCTCTGTGTCTTGCTCCCAGAATCAGTTTCTGAGGTTAGGGGAATGTGATTGATTTTGCAGCCCCAGTGAGACAGCATGAATCCTGGCAGTCCTGCTTCTATGTGTCACACATTTGTCTCTTGCAATGGGTAATCTTCTTCCTTCCTTGGGGCAACCCTCTTGCAATGTTGTTTCAGTACCATTCACTCTGCCCTATCTAGAATTTCCTCATCTTGCCCAGGAGTTCGAAGTGGACAGGTGAACATCAAGTTGCTGAACCTTCTCTTCCAGCAAAGCAACCAGCTTGCCCTTGCTGCAGGTGTAGTTTTGCACGTTCTCAAGCTGGAAGACAAACATGGCAGAGTAGTTCCTTCACCGTCTATGTCTCCACGAAACCGCACTCTGGGTCTCTCCCTCAAAACACCCTTGTGAATGCCCCAGTTTGCTGGTCATGAGCTTCCAGAAGCTGCAAACAGCTAAATATATCTGCTGCTGGCTGCTAAGTCCTCTCATTTCATGTGTGTATCCACAATGTGCCACACAAATAAAACTCTCCGGGGCTATCTTCTCTGCATATCGAAAAGGTGTACAGTATATTTCAGAAGGGGGAAATGTTGGTTTTCTTTGGCAAATAAATATTTGGACACTCTTCCCAGTATTAAAGTCAACAATTCAGCAGATTTCATCAACCACTGGTGCCTGTTAGACCATTGCAATCATCATTTCCCCAGTTTCTTGCTCATAGTTGCATGGCTTGGGAAAAGCCCTGAAGTCTCGTCCCTTCCCATTTCCTGCTCTCTTGTGCATGACTCCCATTTTCAGTATTGTTCATGGATAAGATACTGAAACAGCAGCAGCAGTTTTTGTGCTAAATTTGCAAGACAGTTTTACATGTTGGCTTAAAGCTAGCCTTGGTATTAATGCCAGCATTGATAGGACACTGTATCACTGTTAATTCTAACAGTGGATGTGGAATTATGGGTGTGGAAATAAATACAGAGAGTAGTAGGAGGTGGAGACAAAGCACAAATTAGAATTAAGAGACTGGGAACATTTACAACTGGGAACATTTACAACTCTGTTTTCTTCTATGTATTGTATCTGTGCTGATTCACTGAACAGTGGTGAAACATTTTCAGAGTTGCAAGGGCATGGTTTTGCAACAAGGTTACACTCTTTTACTTTGTTCACAATATATTATCAATTTATTATTTTGTTCTTCCACTATATTCTTTTGTAAACACTTTACAGAAACCTTCTTTGGCTCTGAGACTGCTGAGCCCATCATAAAACTACCAACTCTTGCTGAGTTTTAATTTTCACCCTAAAGAAACAATCAATAAAAGTTTTAAATGTTTTTCATTGTTTTTTTTTAAAACAAGGATATTCTCCTAATCTACACCATTATTAGAAGCCAAACAACATGTTCGGTTTTTTAATGAAATCCCACACTAGGGCTACCATCGGTTAAATTGGCTCTTAACTCTTTGTTATGATTAAAAACACATCATTTTAAACTGGCACCATTAAGAAAACATGGTATAAAGTTTCTTATAACTAGTATGATGATGATGATGATGATGATGATGATGATGATGATGATAATGATTTCTTACCTGCTCTTCAACATAACGTCCCAGGTTAGGTTACAGCAATTTAAAAATACAATACACAAATTGTAGTGACAAGAATAGAGTGGATCCTAAAATGCATGTAACCAATGTGTCAAATGTCATGGGAAAGAGGTGTGTCTTCAGCATATGAGCTGTAAATATTTTGCACATAGCAAAAGCAGAGTGACTCTGTGGCTTGTGAGGGCCCTGTTCTGACTTCAGATCATAGTACACCATTGTGTCCATATAGTGGAAACCACTATATGTTCCAGATGTAAAAGAGAAACGGAAATGGATCTCACCAACATAGTTAATAAGCTGCACTCCAAGTCCTTCAAGTCTACTGGCTACTGTTTCATTTACTAAACTCCAGCCCAGTGTGCCCTTTTGCTTACCTCACCTGTTTATGTGAGTGGTTTAATTTGACAGTTCATCTTGGATTGTATCTGTCCCCACTAGTGGTGTAGCAGCACTTGCTGGTGCCCAGGGTGAGCACACACCAGGTGTGTGCATGCGTGCGCAGGGCGGGGAGCAGTGTGTGGGGGTGCTGGCCCAGCCACCACCACCGATGCCACTGGAGCAGCCCCATGCCCACCAGAGCAGGGGCTCCACCTAATTGCCCGCCTGTCTGCACGAGAGTTGGAGGGAGCTGGCTGGCTGATGCAGCCCTTGACAGGCAGAGAGGAGCACCAGACTGGGCCATGCTGCCGTTGCCTGCATGGGGGAACCTAGTTCGTGCCCCCTCAAAAATTATTCTCCCGGTGCTATGACCCCCCTGACACCCCCATGCTATGCCCCTGGCCCCCATTGCACATGTCCAATTGCCCATATTGGACATAAAGATGGGTGCGAGCTCTGCATAGACTGAAGAAAAATGACCTTGTGGAATATGGACCTTCTGAGTATTGAATGAATGCAACTGATCCTCAAAAATGCATAGCAGGGGTACCAATTTGGGCCCAGAGTTATGGGTGCCCAATGTGGGTGACATGATGTCAGGACGTCACGTTGCGACAAGACATTAGGACATCACATGCCCCGTGGCAACGGAGGTCAGGTTCCGAGGTCTCACAAGGCCCCAGGCAGCATCTCCAAGGTCTTGCAAAGCCTCGGAGATACTGTCTGAGGCCTTGCGAGACCTCGGACATGACTTCTGGTGCTTTGTGAAGAACCAGAATTTTTTTGTGGGTGCTCTGGCCCCCAGGGCGCCCAATAGTTGGAGCCCCTGGTGCATGGATAGAGCCAAGCACCCTATCTTGACATGTCAATCTTGTACCACTTGCATGTAGTCACTTGGCTTAAATGTATTCAACCACATTTAGATATAAATAACCACGTTCAGAAAATAAGGTGCTCAGAACATAATTGTCCCCAAAGTTAGTACCCATAATGAAGTCTAGCCGCAATGTCTCATTTAGAAATACCAGCATCGTCATACCAACTTATTCTGCCAATTTGAATTCTTATTGCTAACTTTAAGTAAATCTTGTGCATACCAGCAGATGCATTAGACTAGGAATGCATCCTTTTGCCATTAATGTTTTGTGGAAGATGCTTAAGACTTCTTTGCTTATAGGAAACGGTGGCGAATGCATTCATAATTGCTATCATGGGGCTGAAGCTGTGCCATATGGTATACAATAAGAATGTGCTCATCTAGATTTACTAGAGCAGAGTAGATTTTCTTAGTCGGACTATTAACTCATACTCATTCATTCCCAGGCATTCTGCTTCAAACCTGCAGTAATACATAGTCATGAGCTGTACTGGTTTCTGCTTCAGGTGAATTTAAGAAAACAGACTTCTAAAAATAAGTTTATAACACAGTTTTCAGTCTGTGGAAGCCTTAACTTCTGACATTTAAAATACACCTGTTGTATTGTATTGGTTGGAGATAGTTATCCCAGGTATTATAAAGAGAAGCTTCCTTAAATATAGATTTTCCTATGTCAAGGATGGAATGCTTGGATTGTCAGTGAAAACTGGGAAGGGCTGTCCTGGCAAATATGCACATTTTGATACAAAAATGGCTTATTGCTATTTTTTGCAGAAGGTGGGGTTCTGTCTTTTTAATTTTAGAAAAGGATAAATAGTAGCTTTTCCTTGTAGTGTTACTCAGAGCAGGCAATGAACTCTTGCCTCTGTGAGATGTCACTGTGACATATGGCATTTGCTTGCTTGATGCTTTTGCTTACCCTAATGCTTTCTGAATCAAAATCAGGACGGAATGGGGTTGAAATGGTCTTAGTCATAACTTACTCTGTGATCTAGAGAAATTGTGGGAGACAACGTACGCTATACATTGTCAAGATCTAAGGATAATCAGAGTAGCAATGTGTTTAATTAAAACTACGCCTTCCACAAAAATACATGAATAGCAATGGAAAAAAGTAATTAAAACATATTTTGCAATGCTTGATGAAGTGACATGGGAATACCCAAATACCAACCAGTATTTCAGTACTGTTCCATAAACGATCATTCGCAGTATTCTACAATTTTTAGAATAGTATTTATAATTCAGTGAAGGGGGAGACCTTTTCTCTGCAGAAATACTTTTGGTAAAATCAATACTTAAACAGGTTACACATAAATCCATCTGAGCATTATAGTACATCCAAGATCTCCTATTGTACAGGAATCAAACTTGGTCCAGAAAGCCAAAAGAACATTCTGAGATTAGAGACATTTGAGGAATTCCTTATTTGAGAATTGCTATGCAAAATAGAATACACATTTTGAGAGAAAATGGACATTTTGGATGCAATCCCATGGTCCGTAGAAGGGCATCTTGGGGGTCATAGAATCCCTCCTCTTGATCTATAGGTAGAGAAGGATATCTGCCATTGCAAACCTCCCTCGGGTTTTTTTGGATGAAATTATTATTATTATTTTGCTGTTGCTACATTGCTCCAATAACAGTAATAGCAGGAAGTGCTTTGTGCTAGGGCAGACTTTTAATCTATTGGAATGGGAGAGAAAAAGTTCATAATGGAATGGGAAAAGTATGCCAGTGCTGGAGCTGCAATGTTTATCTTCCATCACACTGGAACCAATGAGATGGGATTCTTTTTGGGGGCGGCTTGAAAATCAAGGTTAAAATGGGGAGATGCTTCCATCTTCTGCCCGGCATAAGCATGACTGGGATTTGGGTTTCAGAGCTTCTCCAGTTGCATGGATCCTCCCTGGCCTCAGAGCATGGCTCTGTCAAAAGCACAATTTGTTTGTTTAAATGTCAAGAACATGGGTAGGCAAACTAAGGCCCGGGGGCCAGATCTGGTCCAAATGCCTTCTCAATCCATCCCACAGATGGTCAGCATGTTTTTACCCGAGTAGAGTGTGTCCTTTTATTTAAAATGCATCTCTGGGTTATTTGTGGGGCATTCCAGTGTGGTGTAGTGGTTAAGAGCGGTGGACTCGTAATCTGGTGAACCAGGTTTGTGTCCTTGCTCCTCCACACGCAACTGCTGGGTGACCTTGGGCTAGTCACGCTTCTCTGAAGTCTCTCAGCCCCACTCACCTCACAGAGTGTTTCTTGTGGGGGGGGGGAGGGAAGGAGAATGTTAGGCGCTTTGAGACTCCTTTGGGTAGTGATAAAGCGGGATATCAAATCCAAACTCTTCTCTTCTTTTACATGAGTAGAATGTGTGCTTTTATTTAAAATGCATCTCTGGGTTATTTGTGGGGCATAGGAATTCGTTCATTATTATTTTTTTCCAAAATATAGTCCGGCCCCCCACAAGGTCTGAGGGACAGTGGACTGGCCCCCTGCTGAAAAGGCTTGCTGACCCCTGGTCAAGAATATGGTCCCCCAGTCAAAGGAGTCAGCCTTGGAAAGTGAGCTAAGCATAGAAGTGGCTGACTCTGCAGACGAGCTGTCACATTCCAGATTGGACAGCCTGGCCCGCCTTTCTTCCAGGGCAGACTGTTAGCTCAGAAGTAGAGGGAGAATTGGAAGATGGCCAGAGCGAAGCCCAGCTGCCAGCAGAGGTAGAGTCGATATATAATGGGAGTGGGGAGGGCGAAAGCCAATCCATGAGCCCTTGGAAGGGTAGAGAAGTTCAGAAATCAGCAGAAGGGGCGGGGAAATAAGATTAGGCTCTGGCATCATTCCTGTTGGGGAAGGAGCACTGATTCAGATTAGCCAACTATTGCTACTGAGAGGCAGCAGGAAGACCTGCTCTTGATGTGCTTTTTCTGTAAATAAACCAAAATAGAACTGAAGGCATCTCATTACTGCTTATCCAACTGCTTGCCTGCCAGAGATCATTATATTAAAAAGGTATTTTGAAAAAAATAATACATGTGTAAGGATGTAATCCTAACTATGTCTACTCAGAAGGCACTTTGAATAAGTGGAGTCAGGATTGCAGCCTAAATGCAATTTTTACAGCTCTTCTTCTTTTTGGGCAATCACTCGTAGCCGAGTAAGATAATCCACACTCAAGTACACATCTAAAGAGGACTTTAAAAACCCGATTAATGAAATCCTGAGTAATGAAACCTTGAGTAAAAAATGTGAATCGTAAGATGAGCCAGATATTGACAGATTCATCCATCCCCAGCTGAGATGAGTTCACAGACTTTTACGTTTACTTTTGGCTTATACAATTAACATTCTAAAAAGAAGCTGTGACTGACAAGTTGGAAGCTCTTCTTAATATAGCAGGATGTTGAATTAATACATAATATAGCAGCATGTTAAACTCAGCTGTCAAATGCTTCAGAAGTCGAACGTTTTAGCTTTCGAATGTCGACAATCCGGAAGTGAATGCTTCCGTTTTTGAACATGCCTCAGAAGTTGAACGGCTTCCAAGGTGTGTTTCTCCATTTTCTCCATTGCAATTGCTGACAAGCAATTGCCCCTCGGTTGTCAAACATTTCAGAAGTTGGACGGTTTTCCGGAATGGATTACGTTCAATGAGGTTCCACTGTATGACAATATGTAGAAAGAAAGAAAGAAAGAAAGAAAGAAAGAAAGAAAGAAAGAAAAGTTTTTATTATGCATTTTGTGCTTTTATACTGTAACTTTGTGTTGTGAACTGCCCTGAAACCTACAGGTATAGGACGGTAAACAAATTAAATTAACAACAGCAACAGCAATAACAAAAATAATAATTTGCGGTGTATGATGGTTTGCTTACATAGTCATACATTTAGGTGGTGTTGTTTAAAAAAGCAGCCTATAATCTTGTAATGACATGGAGATTAATGTGGTCTGAGTTCTTCTTCTTTTTGGTCTTCTTAATGCCCAGAACATGTGAGTTAGCAAAGAAGAGGGTGACTTTGAGTCACCCAGTGACCGGAGTTGAAGAAAAGGGGATGTGAGGTGGCTTTGAAATAAGTGGGGTCATTTCAAAACAGATTTTAAGAACTGTTAGAACCCAAAGCTAAGACACTATCAAGAATGTATAACTTGCTGTTGAAATGGAATACTGAGGATGAAACGGTAAAATCTGCTATGATAAAATGGGCACAAGATATTGGACATAACATTATGTTTGCTGACTGGGAGCAGTTGTGGACCACAGGCATGAAATTTACGGCATGTAATGCCCTAAGAGAGAATATTATGAAAATGATGTACAGGTGGTACATGACCCCAGTCAAGCTTGCAAAAATTTATCATTTGCCCGATAATAAATGCTGGAAATGTAAAGAAACTGAAGGTACATTCTTTCACCTTTGGTGGACGTGCCCAAGGATTAAGGCTTTCTGGGAGATGATCTATAATGAAATGAAAAAGGTATTTAAATATACTTTCCTGAAGAAACCAGAGGCCTTTCTCCTGGGCATGGTCGGCCAATTGGTGCCAAAGAAGGATAGAACTTTCTTTACGTATGCCACAGCAGCAGCAAGAATACTCATTGCAAAGCATTGGAAGACACAAGACCTACCCACCTTGGAAGAATGGCAGATGCAAGTAATGGACTATATGGAAATGGCGGAAATGACTGGCAGAATCCGAGACCAGGGAGAAGAGTTGGTGGAAGAAGATTGGAAGAAATTTAAAATCTATCTACAGAAACACTGTAAAATTTTTGAATGTTAATGACGTTGGAATGAAATGAAGTGGTTCTAGTAATAAGGTAAAATAAGAATATGCAAGAATGGATTGATATTAGACAAAAATTTGAAGCTATAATATGTGAGGATAAATAATTAAGGGTAAATTAAGAGGGTATGAATTTGCTGAACCAATTTTTAAATGGAATACAAAAAAGGGAGGTGTGAGGAAGTCAGGAAAATAAGTAAATGAACGGTGAGAAATTAAAAAGAGGGGTTTTTATTTTTTATTTTTCTTTCTATGTTAAATTTTGGTTTTTGTATTTTTCTTGTGTTTTTTGTTTATCGTCTTGTAACTTTTTTCTTGTTAAAAATTTAATAAAATATCATTAAAAAAATCAAAACAGATTTTAAAAGTGAGGTGGTCAGTATGTCCTAATAGATATTATTATAGGTCCTTAATGGGGATGGCATCAAGGCCTCAGCATGGAAAGGCCTGAATTAAAGCCAGTGGGTGAATGGCTGACCAGGCATCTAGGGCAAGAGTTGTTATCCTGTGGCCCTGAGATATTGCTGGACACCAGCTCCCTTCAGCATAGACAATACCCAGGGGGGCAGAAGTAAAGATCTAGCAATATCTAGAGTCCCAAAGGTAATCCAACCTTGGCTTACAGGAATTCTGACAGGCACAAAGGTGTAGCTAAAGAACAACATCCGGCCCTGAGCTTTGTGCAGGTAGAAGAAGTGGGTGATAGGTTCCTCTTGATCACCTGACATTTTGTTAGCAAATCTGTGATTTCTGCATATTGCCTACTGAATGTTCTTCCACCCAGCTTAAATACAGCAGCAAATAAGCTGGTCGGTTGAGCCCACAGTCTAGTGCTGACACTGAGGCAGGGTAGTAATTTCAAGAAAGACAGAAAATGGATAGTACAAGAATCAAGCCCAGTTACAATGCCTATTCTCTCTCTCTCTCTCTCTCTCTCTCTCTCTCTCTCTCTCTCTCTATCTCTCTCTCTCTCTCTCTCTCTCTCTGTGTGTGTGTGTGTGTGTGTGTGTGTGTGTGTGTGTGTGTGAATGAATGATACAGTGCTAAATTTGGCTCAGTTCTCCTGGAATGCTTTTTTTTCAATTTTTTTTATTGATTTTCACAAAATTATAAACACACAAACAAACAAACAAACAAACAAACATCATAACCTTATTAAAACTAATCTTATTAACATTGTTAAGTGACTTCCTCATATCCCCCTGGTTGAATTTCAGTGTATATCATTTTAACGGTTTTCCAAATCAAAATTCTTATAAACTTAACTTAATCACTTAACATCATTCTTTCTTCCCAATTCAGCATTAAACATGTTAATTCATCACCTTACTTATTTAAATCCTAAGCCTAACTGGTAATTGCAAGCTTTTTCCAATTAATTTAACTTAACGTATTTAACTAAATAATCATTAAATTTCGTCCATTCTTCCTGGACCTCTCCTTGTTCTGGTCGCGGACTCTTCCGGTCAGGTCAGCTAGCTCTGAAAAGTCCATCATCTTCATCTGCCATTCTTCCACAGTTGGTATTTCTTGCATTTTCCACTTCTTAGCTAGTAAAATTTGAGCAGCAGTTGTGGAATACAAAAATAATTTAACATTCTCCTGGAATGCTGTTGGTGGGTTTCACCTCCAGAATGGCACAGCTCAATCTTTAGTTGCCCAGATTGCAAGAGCAATTCACACTTTAATTATGAGGCACAGCATGTTTAGATGGCTATGTTTCTCAGGATAGAAAGAAAAAATAGAGAGACCAGTCTGATGTGTTCTCTTGCTGCTACCATCCAAAATTCACAAAAGAACCTCTTACACCACATCATTGACAGACCTCTACATGTATCTTGAACCTGGGTACCTGTAGCCATCTGGGAAATGAGGACTTACCTGCTATCACAATGGTAGTACCAGTGTGGTACTGTGTTCTTCCTTGAAGATCAAGAAACAAGACTAGATCTGAGCTCCTCTGAGATGCCCACTTGTGACTGACAGTCTTGACACAAAGACAGAGTGTATCTAATTCCTTTACAAAAGTCCCCCAGTTGAAGTACAGAACTTCATTTAGATAGGATAGCAGGGGACATAGGCACACAGAGACTTTGATACCCTTTGTGATTTCACCCTTTCCATTATCATAGCAATCAGAGCAATCGTGTTCTGCTCTGTTACAGTGAAACGAGAGTGACATGTGGCTGATTATCTCTTATGAGATGCAAATTGTCTATAAGAGGATTAGCTTCTAGGAGCACCAGCATTTGACACCAGGATGACCATTCAAGAGCTCCTCAGAAGTCAGAATTTGATTATTGAGGAGATGAATTATGCACCAATGCTGGGCTGAAGCAATTTTTATTGCTTCTGAGGAGATAATTATTTTCTCAACATGCTTCTGTTGCAGAGAGCTAGAAGCCTCGGGATTCATTCTCAGTCCCTCTTTCCCTTAATGTTTTCTTCCATGTGACTTCCCCTTACTCTTTTGTTCGTATGTTGCATAGTCTCTTAAATAAACATTGTTTTTCAATTGAGGATCTCAAAGCATCTTGCAGGTACTTTCCTTATATACACAGTGGTACCTTGGTTTAAGAACTTAATACCTTCTGGAAGTCCGTTCTTAAACCAAAGCATTCTTAAACCAAGGCATGCTTTCCCGTAGCAGTGGGGAACTCAATTTACAAATGGGACACACTCAACAGGAAGCGGAACATGTTCTTATTCCAAGGCAAAGTTCACAAACCAAAACACTTATTTCCAGGTTTGCAGTGTTCTTAATCCAAGTTGTTCATAAACTGAGCTATTCTTAAACCAAGATACCACTGTATCATCTAACCCCCAAGGCCATAAGATACCCTTTTCCAGAACGGATAAACGCAGCAGATGCCAATGATAGAAAATTCCATTTTCCCCAAATAATTTAGTCTATAGCAGGGATAGGCAGATGCTTAGCAGGATTTCCCACCCTATGCTATTTTATTGGGCCCCTGGAAAATTCTCTATTTCTTAATTACATTTGGGCAAAACATTTGCCATAGTTTTGCTCAAAAGCAAAATAGTGGGAAACCAATTATGTCCTGGCCCTACATTTCAATTTTATAATGGAATAAACTGAATAAAATAGTAGTCAGAGAAACATCAAATAATCATTAATAGATATATATACACTCCAATACAGTAGCAGTCATAACAAGGAGCTATCAGACCAAGGTACAGTTAAAAAGCATAAAACTTTAATCATACATAGAGGTTGTACTATCTGGATCTCTCATCACAAGATGTGGCTATTCAGCTTCAGTTTTTATCCAAGAAGGTAGTATTGAAATTACAGGTTTTGCATAATGTTGCCCCCCCCCCTTAAGCATCATTTGCTCCATTTCCTAATTAATGAATGATCAGGACAGGCATTCTTGTTAAATATTGGTGACCTGTAAAAACCTATTTATATATTTATTTTTGTGGTTGGTTGGATGCTTTCAGTTGGTTTATTCCACTTGCTGAGGTGACTACACAGATAAATGTCTTGAATGTGATGTGAACCTTGAATAAAGAACAAGAGTCCTGTGCGGAATGCCAATTTAAAGCTTTGTGTGGTTATTCACCTTAGAGAACACAGCATGGATCTCAGCGAACCTCTGAATTTTAATTTCAGAGATCTGAGTAAGTATTGTGAAAGGTGTCTGCCAAATGAAAATAGCAGAAAAGTAGCATTCTAAGATTGCTTAGATTCAAGGAAACTGATTCTGAAGCGATCAGTTAAGTCCAATGATGCAGTTCTACAATTAAACTTGTTTGCCGATTGTCCCAATGTTTGTTTGTTTTGTTGCAACATATTAAAATAATAATACAGTCTATCCTGATAAATTTTAAAGAAGCAACCTTAGAGAAAATGTGTTTTTCTTCTTCCAGATATATAGTTTTCATCTAAATGAAGTGTAGACACTTCTCCTGACTAGGGAGGGAGGGAGGGGCAGATAGGTCTACTGCTGGTCCCTGTCAGTGTGGCATATCAGTGTGTCATCTGATTATTATTATTATTATTATTATTATTATTATTATTTCTTCACATCTGCCACATTTTAATCCACATTTTTAGCTATACTGCAAAATTTGGAGAAGAGTGAAAACTGAAGAATAACTGCTTTCTGATCTGCTTATTATTACAGGAGTGCAAATCAGATCAGCTCCCTTAATAATACAGAAAGAACATAATCCTCAAGCACTGTTACTCCCAAGCTATTGCTGTATGTTGTCTTACTCAACATCTTTATCAACGACTTGGATGATGGACTCAAGGGCATCCTGATCAAATTTGCAGATGACACCAAACTGGGAGGGGTGGCTAACACCCCAGAGGACAGGATCACACTTCAAAACGACCTTGACAGATTAGAGAACTGGGCCAAAACAAACAAGATGAATTTTAACAGGGAGAAATGTAAAGTATTGCACTTGGGCAAAAAAAATGAGAGGCACAAATACAAGATGGGTGACACCTGGCTTGAGAGCAGTACATGTGAAAAGGATCTAGGAGTCTTGGTTGACCACAAACTTGACATGAGCCAACAGTGTGACGTGGCAGCTAAAAAAGCCAATGCAATTCTGGGCTGCATCAATAGGAGTATTGCATCTAGATCAAGGGAAGTAATAGTGCCACTGTATTCTGCTCTGGTCAGACCTCACCTGGAGTACTGGGCACCACAGTTCAAGAAGGACACTGACAAACTGGAACGTGTCCAGAGGAGGGCAACCAAAATGGTCAAAGGCCTGGAAACGATGCCTTATGAAGAACGGCTAAGGGAGCTGGGCATGTTTAGCCTGGAGAAGAGGAGGTTAAGGGATGATATGATAGCCATGTTCAAATATATAAAAGGAACTTCCTGACAGTAAGAGCTGTTCGACAGTGGAATTTGCTGCCAAGAAGTGTGGTGGAGTCTCCTTCTTTGGAGGTCTTTAAGCAGAGGCTTGACAACCATATGTCAGGAGTGCTCTGATGGTGTTTCCTGCTTGGCAGGGGGTTGGACTCGATGGCCCTTGTGGTCTCTTCCAACTCTATGATTCTATGATCCTATGATTCTATGATTCTATGTGCCCACAGATCTACACATAGTGGGCCCTTATCCAAGTTGGCCATAATTAATGCCCCATTGATTTCAAATGGGCTTTAGTGCAACTATCATTCTCTGGATTGATGCCCATATGCGTAGGGCTTCCCATTTACTTCAAGGGTATAAGTCAGAACTCCTGCAGCTAAAATGGATAATTGCATCAAGATGAATAACATATCCCATAGGTGCCAGCTCCTAGGGGCTGGGGGCACCCCCTCCCAAATGGTTTTTGAGGGGGCAGAGCCCTGTTCAGATGGTGTTTCGCTCCACCACGTCTCTTCACGAAATCGTGAGTGTGACATCAGGGTGTTGTGTCGGGCCCCCCTTTCATCTTGAGTAGATGGAGCCTTTTGTGCCCCACAAGCACAAAAAGGTCCCATATGGGGTTAAAGAAAAATATTCGATCTAGCCCAGGTATGGCTAAAGTCCGGCCCGGAGGGCTAATCTCATTTAATCTGGCCCCTGGGACAAAATTTCAAACTGGCGCCTGGGACAAAATTTCAAAAAAGCTCAATAACTTCAATCCTAAATAAAGCTCAACAACATCAATTCTAAAAAAAGCTCAATAACTTTGGTCGGCCTGAAGGAATGGGTTTCCCAAATCTAAAACTTGACTGTGCAGTCAGTCTGAAATGGGCCCCAAAATCCCCATTTTTCCTTCTCCAAGGGTCCATTAGCTAAAAAGCATTAACTCGAGCACTTGAGCCAATGTATAACAGGAACCCAGCTGTATAAACAAAGCCCTCTCCTTTATCAGTCTGTGATGTTTAATGGATGGCCTTGTCAGTTCCGAAGTGGAGACGGGATGGCAGAGCTGGGGCTTATCTTATCTTGTAGGTTGTAAATATCCTGACACACTGACGCACAAACCTTGCAAGACACCCCCACGCTCGGGGATGACGCCAGGAGTGCTCTTAGAGTTGGTGACCTTCTTACCCCAAGATAAGGAATACAGGAACAGGAACATCCTTTTATGGTCAAGAATACAGGAACAGGAACATCTGTTTATGGTCATAGATGTCAACTTACATGTATAAGCTGACGTGGCTGGATTCCTGGGGATGTCAACTTACGTGTATAAGCTGACGTGGCTGGATTCCTGGGGAGGGGGCAAGGGGACCAGAAAGGGTATATAAGATGTGTGTAACCATTCCTTAAGTGCTCTTGCTGTGAACTGACCACGCAAGTGCCTTTCTGCTGCTTCGGAGAGCAGAAATAAAGAACTCTTTCTCTGAAGCAACCTCAGTGTCTTTTGACTCCTTCCTCCCTCTCCGGGAGCAACGCTCACCCAACCAATCGGTAAAGTCTAATAAGGCTACAGGACCTCATGTATGTTCACTTCATCAAATCTGGCCCTCTTTGAAAAACGTTTGGACACCCTTGATCTAGCCCCTGATTCATAGATTGAACAAACATGTGTGTCTTTTAGTAGCAGCTCAGAATGTTCAGTTTTAAAAACAGCTACTAGCAGAGTGAATTCAGTCTCACAATTCCCTACTGCTGTTCAACAGTTGATCGGTGCTGCCAAAGGTGCCAGAACCTACTCTCTGTATAATGGGTGTGCTCACAGAGCTTACTGGTGAAGATGGTTGACTTTGAGGGAAAATAGATAACTGTGAGTGTAGTTCAAGGTAGCACTAAGGCGATCATTCCACCAGTGAAAGCATTTCTGATTGCCCGACAGAACAATCTCCCATCTCCTCTCTTTCCATGCAGTGTTTGGGTGGGCTGACATTCCAGTTGGGATTTGGGAGAGGCATAGGGGGCATGCAGGAGAAGAGGAGGGAAGCCCCATTGCACTTGTGTTTGCTTCCAATAGCAGAACGGGTTAGTAGAAAACCATCATAAGTGCAAAAAGTATTCCATGGCGCTGTAATCTTATAAACAATATCAGAAGTTATGTAGTGCTTGGATTCTGGGCAGGAGGTATGGTTGATTTGTAGAAAAATATAGCCATGCTAAGAATCACCCAGAAATAGCAACTCCCGAATGCATAATTTGCGATTGCCAAATGACTCCTCTGTGCTTAGGCTAAAAAGGTCTCACTTCACATTTATAGGTGTTATTGTTTCATTGTCAAGGCAACAAATTGTTCAGTGGAATACCGGAGCCTTCCACCTTTGGAAAAATCAGCGTGTAAGCACAACAAAGAGACATTTTTGAGAAAATTAGCTACGGTAGTTAAAATATATATACTTTGGCATAAAGATATTCAAAAGCTATTGAATTCACTCTCAAAAATGGAAAGATCAAGAAGTCTTCTGTTATGGAAATAAAAAGAACTATAGTCCAGAAACTTAGTTCAGTGTGTGCACACATTCACGGATATCTGCTTTGATACTAAAATTAAGGCTGAGTCAAAAGAGGAAGCTCATTTTACAAACTTTTTTCTTTGGTTGTGGATGAAACACACCTTCCGTTTCCGTAATCTTTCACACCATCTTGTGAAAAGGAGTAAAAATATTCTGCCCTTGAGACTGACCCAGAAACTCCAGCGGGTGCAGAATGCCACGGCGAGACTCCTTACGGGGTCGTCGCTGCGAGATCACATTCCCCCGGTGCTATACCAGCTGCACTGGCTCCCGGTGGAGTATAGGGTCAGGTTTAAGGTGCTGGTTTTAACCTTCAAAGCCCTTCACGGCCTAGGACCCTCGTACCTACGGGACCGCCTCTCCTGGTATGTCCCACAGAGGAACTTACGGTCTTCAAACAAAAACATTGTGAAGGTCCCAGGCTACAGAGAGGTTAGGCTGGCCTCAACTAGAGCCAGGGCTTTTTTGGCTGTAGCTCCGATCTGGTGGAATGCTCTGTCACAAGAGACCAGGGCCCTGAGGGACTTGACATCTTTCCGCAGGGCCTGCAAGACAGAGCTGTTCCGCCTGGCCTTTGGCCAGGGCACAGCCTGACTCCCTCCTTTGGCAATCCTCACAGAACTTCTAGCCCAATGGTTGCCATTAATTTGATTGGAATTAATTTTATAATGAAATGATTTGAGAATGTTTTATCATTTTACTGTTGTTAGCCGCTCTGAGCCTGGCTTTGGCTGGGGAGGGCGGGATATAAATAACATTTATTATTATTATTATTATTATTATTATTATTATTATTATTATTAGGTACATGTCACAGTGGCGCAATCTAGATATCCCCATTGCAGAGGCAGTTGGTCAACATAGCTTCATCCTGATCTGGTCACGTTTAGTGGATTAACTGCAGTAGACATACGTACTGTTAGGTGGAAGTGGTTGTTTGAATGCACATCCAGCTGCATATTCTATAATAGTATCTCTCTGAATAGGATTAGAGAGGCTTTTCTTCCACTCATGGTACTAGAATTTGGGACCATCCAATAAAATTGAGTGTTGGAAAATTCAGGACAAAACAAAGCTGAAGTGCTTCTTCACATGTTACATAAACTGTGTATTTTTTCTCTTACCTACTTGGATGGCTTTAAAAGGATAGACAAATCCCTGAAGATTAAGCCTATCAATGGCTACTACTGAGTGTCGGAGGCAGCATGCCTCTAAGTGCCTGTTTTTGGGAATCACAAGTAGGGAGAGCACTGTTGCACTTAGTTCTGGCTTGTAGGATTCCCATGGGCATCTGGTCAGCCATGATGTTTTAATATTTCATTCTGCATTTGCGTGGACAGGCGGAGTCCCCCAGACCCTGGGCCCCCCCCATGTGGAATAACGACTCAAGACAACATGCTATGGGATTAAATTGGCCCCAACTTTATTATATTTCAGATGTGGATAGATCTTCGCTCAGGCATTGGGCGTTATCACTCCCCAGTCCCCAGGCGGGGATCTAGGGAACATCAGGGTTATCCAGTGGGTGGGTGGGGGATGGGCCAGCTCTGGAGAACATATGTTCAAGCAGAGATAGCCGCCCCCATTGCGCCGCCATCGCAGGGGAGAGCAATGACGACCTCTCGGTGTATGGTCAAAGCCTCCCCTCAGAAACCCCTTTAACGGGGAACCCTGGTATCGCCGCTGCAAAGAGGAAGGGGGCATGGGTCACCGCTGCACGCCGCCCCCCCCCATTCCAGAAGATAGACTAAAGGATTCCACCCAAGGCCTGATACCCTCAAAGTTATGACGTTTTGCTACGGGAAAGGCAAAATCTGCCAATGCAGGGGAATTCCTTTCTGGCCCTTCAACAGTGACCTTGACGTAGCAGCACCCGTATAACTGTGAAGAAAAGGTTAAGCTGCAAAAATAAGACTTAACTGAGGGTGGGTAGGGTGGGAGAAGCTCTGGAGCCAACTGAGGATTCCCAGGTAAGATCCTCCCTCTATTGTGTGGGCAGGTAGTCCGTCCCCTGCCTGGCCTGGTCTCCTTGGCAACACTTCCCCCAGGCAGGATTGGACAACTGACTGAGGTAGGCAGAGACCTCCAGGTATCCCACCTGGGGGAAGGCAAAGCCAAGCCTGTGCTGATGCAGCCGCTCCAGGTCCAGGGGCTGCGCACGTCCACGCAAAGGGCGCCCCCGGTTTAATGCGGGGAGCGGTCATTATTTATAAATTTTGTAAGCCACTTTTCACCACATGTGTGGTCCCAAAGCTGTCTCCAACACAAAAGAAAACACACGATTTATTGCAAAGTGACAGCTGAAACGGACGCAGGTGGCGCTGTGGGTTAAAGCCTCAGCGCCTAGGACTTGCCGATCGAAAGGTCGGCGGTTCGAATCCCCGCAGCGGGGTGCGCTCCCGCTGCTCGGTCCCAGCGCCTGCCAACCTAGCAGTTCGAAAGCACCTCCGGGTGCAAGTAGATAAATAGGGACTGCTTACCAGCGGGAAGGTAAATGGCGTTTCCGTGTGCGGCTCTGGCTCGCCAGAGCAGCGATGTCACGCTGGCCACGTGACCCGGAAGTGTCTCCGGACAGCGCTGGCCCCTGGCCTCTTAAGTGAGATGGGCGCACAACCCCAGAGTCTGTCAAGACTGGCCCGTACGGGCAGGGGTACCTTTACCTTTACCTTGACAGCTGAAACACAAATTAGCAGCAGCATTACATAGTACAAGCAACCCTATAATTCTAGATCAGACTCATCTAAGCCCTCCAAAAACCTGGAAGAACAGATGTGTTTTATAATTAAGTGACTTGTCAATGATGATGCTCATCAGTGATGTAGCCATTTGTGGCATCTAGGGGAGGGAGTTTCACAGCCCAGGAACAATTACTGAGAAGGGCCAATCTCGCATCCCATATAGCGATCATTAGCTGGTGGGTCAAGGAGGGACTCTGCCCCTGCTAATCTGGGATCTAGGCTGATTGATATGAGAAAAGGTGCTCTATTAAAGTCTCTCAGGGCTTGATAAGTTGATTTATTGACAAAAGTATCTATATGCCACCCTCTCATAAAATATCAGGGCAGCATAGAGCAACATCATCATCATCATCATCATCATTATTATTATATAAAAATTAGAAGCTGTACATATCAAATTAGCATCTTGAATTGGGTCGAGTAATTGAGAAGCAGTCCCTGCACATCTCACAAAATAGGTGTCACATGGACTGGCATACATGATAGGAACATAACCATAAGAGAATGCAAATGCTTACTTTGCCCATGGACAGTATTATATTTTATAATGCTTTTTGAAACACTTAATATAATAAAAGTCTTTAAGTGGCTAACAATAAAAATACAGAAACAACTATAAAAATGCAACTAGCATTACCCAAAGAACTGGATAATTGCCTAATTGCCTAAAGAACTAGATGAAACAAGATTAAAAACACAATTGCATATCACAAATGAACTTGTATGGATTTATTTATTTTTTAAGTTAACGAAGTCCAGGGAAGCTTTGGAACAACAACAACAATAACAACAACAACAGTGTATTTTTGTACCCCACCCATCTGACTGGGTTGCTTCAGCCACTTTTAAAAATATAATTTTTAGAGGCGTTTAAAGGCCTTGGCCATTAATATACTAAAGTAGTGCTAATACCTTAGGGACAGAACACTTTGAAATTTATATGCCATTCACCTTAGGTTAATCTATTTTAAAAAAACCTCTGTTGTGTATTCATTTGTACCCCACTAAATGGGTCCCCCCTATTTTACTATGTATTCTGTGTTCTCATTTTGTATTTTTATGTCGTGAACCTCCCTGTAATCTTTGGGTGAAGGGTGGTATACAAATTTAATAAATAGTAATAATGACCGCATTTGCATCATTAGCATTTCCCTGCACCATTTTAATCCTAGGCTGTACAACACTGTCTAAACATAAAAAGTATTGTGGATCTGCACAGTTGCCTTAGTAGCTGAGAGGGGTGCTTTATAGTACGGGGAGCCTTGCATAATTCCATCTGTAGACCTAAGGGTCAAGAATATACTAAAACAAATAAAGAACTTTGGTACATGCTTTCACATCCAAATAGCAGGATTTTAATAAATCCCTTTGATACATCTAGTAACACCCACTTTGTGAAGTCTGGCTTCCTCTATTCCCATGCATTCCTCCTTAATTTATCTCTTTCTTTTTATAGCCCTGCATGCTCTTCTCCTTAGATGATTTGTTGTAGCTCGCTCCTTCCTTCCTTCCTTCCTTCCTTCCTTCCTTCCTTCCTTCCTTCTTCCTTCCTCCTTCCTTCCTTCCTTCCTTCCTTCCTTCCTTCCTTCCTTCCCTTCTTTCTTTCTTTCTTTCTTTCTTTCTTCCTTCCCTTCTTTCTTTCTTTCTTTCTTTCTTTCTTTCTTTCTTTCTTTCTTTCTTTCTTTCTTTCTTTCTTTCCTTCCTTCCTTCCTTCCTTCCTTCCTTCCTTCCTTCCTTCCTTCTTTCCTTCTTTCTTTCTTTGCAGTGGGTTGCTCTAGATGATCCTCGAGATTCCTATCAACTCTGTGATTCTTTCTTTCCCCTTTCTTCAATGCCTTGGGATGGGAGAGCCAGAAAAGGGCGCTTTGACTTGGTATCAGCTGTTCCCTGTCGTTACCTACAAAATCAATAAAAGACTTAATAAAAACATAAGGAAAAGAACTCACGTAGCATGTTTGCAATAGTATCTGTGGCAAAATTTAATCTGGCAGGGCCCCAGATGGTACTTCATTTCTTCTTTTCTATTAAACAAAAAAAAAAAAAAATGAAAAAAGTAGCAGGTATCAGAAAATGATAGGATGCTCAGGAACACCAAGGCATCCAATTTAAGACTTATCTCTTTGGAAAATGTATCAATTACAGTGGTGCCTCAGGTTAAGAACTTAATTCGTTCTGGGGGTCTGTTCTTAACCTGAAACTGTTCTTAACCTGAAGCACCACTTTAGCTAATGGGGCCTCCTGCTGCCGCTGCACCGCCGGAGCATGATTTCTGTTCTCATCCTGAAGCAAAGTTCTTAACCCGAAGTGATATTTCTGGGTTAGTGGAGTCTGTAACCTGAAGTGTATGTAACCTGAAGCGTATGTAACCTGAGGTACCACTGTATGTCTCTACTAACATGCTGCTCACATGTAGGGTTGTGCTATGCTTTTAGCTCCACACCTGTTGTTACTGCTCATATTTGCAACAAAGCCTCTCCTCCTTACAGAGGGGGGGAGTTGTGAGCAGGAGCCGTTTCCCACATTGCATGGGGCTTTCCAGCCCCCTCCCCAGCTGGCCTGGCTGCCGCGCCACACCCCCAGGTAGCCAACCAACATGCTGGAGGCTTGGGGCGGGGTTTTGCTGCTTAAACGTGGCCGCGGCAGCACTTCCCTTTCATTCCGCTGCTGGTGTGATTTATGAGTATCCTGGATTTTTCAATGGCCATAGCACTTTGGGAGCCTTGCCAAACCCTTCTCTTCAGAAGGTTGGACCAAAACAACGCTGCCCCAGGGAATAGAGCAGCCAGCTCATCAAAGTCCTTTTTTATGTTCCAAAGCAAGTCCACGCTCTTTCTGAAAGTCAAATCATCCTCCCTCAGCTGGATGATTAGAATGTCAGGAAAACCAAACGAAGCAACTTTCGCCTTCAGCCATGGCACCTGGTTCAGTGAGTTGTCAGTGTTTTGTGATGACGGTGTTCACCTTTCGGATCTCAGCAATGATATTTGGCTGGCCGACATCATCAGAAGCCTTAGAGATTGGTTGCAGCTGTGAAGGTATTGGCGGCGAGCCTCTTTGGGATCGGGTGGCAGTTAGGCATTGGAATATGCTTGTGTATTGGAGGGCAGGGTGTGGCCATCGCCTACCCCTCCAAAACGGGGTCAGTAGAACCAAAGGTCTGGTGCCACCTTCCCCCTCTATTTTTCTGTTCATCATAACATTATCTTCCCTCCCAGAAATAACTTGTTATGGGATACCGATTCCCCTCCATGTCACCCCAGCATGCTTATTCCAACACATCCCACCACACCCATCCTGTGTTCACGTCACAAATTCCCCGTTATCCAAGTGTGTAACCGGGAACAGCTGATCTAAGCTCTCACCAAAGCAGCTGTTCCCCCCAGCACTCCTCCTCTCCCTGAGAGGCTAAGCTGAAAACTCACCCCACACACTCCCTTACGTCTGTTTCTCACTCAAGAGTTACCCAACCTCTCAAAAAAAATATATATATCTCAGAATGTGAGGTCTATGACTTCACTGCTGCCCAAAGGAGTAGGCGTATTCCGGTAAAAGAATCTGGCGGTTGTGGATCCTGTCCAACGCCCTTGCTGGTGGCTACGGCCATGGCACAACCCCCGGTGACATCAGAGGGATCTTTCAGTTGTATTTGCATCAACAGGCTCCTCCCACCCTTGTTAGACTCATCCCTCCCTGAGGGGGTGGAGTCACTCTCTGTTGTTTTATCCAATGCCTAAGCCAATACCTCTCACATGCTGTAATCAATAAAGTTGTGGCCTTTTTTAGCCCATTAACCTAATATACTGTGCCCATGTGTCTTTCTTATCCCCAAGCGGGTGGCAGGTCCTTGAATCACAACTTCATGTTGTGCACGGTTGTCACCAGTGAAATTCTAACGTGTGAACTCTTGGTTACGTTTAGGGTTTCCACGTGGTTCTGTGATTGCATAAGACCCCTACGTATAAGCAGGTGTTTGCATTATGGAATCTCACTGCAGAGAACATACTGTACTCCAGCCTCTTCCACAAGACAGAGGGTAGGTAGACTGCTGAAAAATATATGTAAGTTTTTCTCAGTTTAAATTAGGGTCTAAACTGGAGAATGCATGACCGCTGCTTGACTTGATGAGTCATATGTGTTACTCACATTTACAATCCAAACCACAGAATTACTCATTTGGAGATGTCATGTTGAAGTACTGTAGAAGCACTGAAAGAGCAGGCAGTATTGCTGATGGGCAATTTCATATGTTCTTCGCAAAGTGGACAGCTATCATTATCAGCTGCATCCTGCTCAACCAATTTGTCATCGACCTGCAGCCCTGTCTGACAAGATACCTTTACATTTTGGTTCCTTGGACAAATGGGTTGAGTAGAAAGTGCCCCCCCCCCACAGAGAGAGAGAGAGAGAGAGACAGACAGACAGACAGACAGACAGACAGACAGAGGCATACCTCAAATATATTTTGTGTTTGGTTGCAGACCACTGGAATAAAGCAAATATTGCAATAAAGAAAATTGCACAAAGTTTCCCACTACAGTGGTACCTCAGGTTAAGTACTTAATTCATTCTGGAGGTCCGTTCTTAACCTGAAACTGTTCTTAACCTGAAGTACCACTTTAGCTAATGGGGCCTCCTGTTGCTGCCGTGCCGCCAGAGCCCGATTTCTGTTCTCATCCTGAAGCAAAGTTCTTAACCTGAAGCACTATTTCTGGGTTAGCAGAGTGTGTAACCTGAAGCGTATGTAACCTGAAGTGTATGTAACCCGAGGTACCACTGTATATATAAAAGTTATGTTCACACTATACTATTAAGCCAGCCAGCCCCCCCTTGGCTGCAGGGGTGGGAAGGGGAAAAAAACAGTCTCCAACCCTATCTAGCTCCACTTGTGTGGCCAGAAGAGGGGCAGCAGGGCCTTCCTTCCCTTGGAAGTGGCTGGGCTTCCTGCCGTTGCACCCGTGTCCTTGTAGTGAGCAATATCTTTGAAGCACAATAAAACAAAGTGAAATAAAATGAGGTATGCCTGTATCATCTTTCCAACGTACAGATGAAAGCCCTATTTTAACCTAGCTTCTGACACATTGGAATCTATGCAATGGCCCAGTCTCCTGGTGTTGTTTGCTCCCTCTGTGCTTGTTAAATTAATTTTGCAATGTAGCTGGGGGAAAGTACAATGCAGTAGTTCATGTTCAAGGTGACAGAGTCAAGGATAATCACACTGTGTTCCGTGTCCAAAATAAAATGGCATAATGCTTTCTGCCAACATTCTCTGTCAAAAAACAGGAGAAACAGCAGTCAATCGACAACTAGACTTGTATGTGTAGCTAGACAGAATCAGGACCTCTATTGATGGTGGTGGTAAAACACGTGTTTTAAAAAGAATACGTGAACGTTTATGTCAGGGGTAGTCAGTGGGGTGTCCACCAGATAGGGATGGAGGAAAATTTCAATTCTGTTTGCATTTAAAGCTGGGTCTATTAAATTTGTGCTTTCCAAAACCATTTGAGAACCAAAACAAAGCTGTTCTTGAACTTCATGCTTATCCAGATTTTGCAACACAGTTCAACAACCAATGTTTATGAAAATGCATATATTGATTAACTGAAAATAGCTTGCAGATACCTAATGGGCTTAGGATTTTATTTACCGGTATGTTAAGTGATTAATTAATATGTTTAATTCCATAAGGTGAAGATTTAAGGATGTTAATGTTTCAGTTAAATTTCATAAGAATTGGGATTTGGAAAACTGTTAAAAGGACATGCAGTGAAATTCTTTTTTTTTTTAATTCTATTTATTAAGCTTTTGCAAAATACATTAAACAGAAGAAAAAACAACAACACACACTTTAAAAGACAAAGACAAAATAAAAAAGAGAAAAGGAAAAAAAGAAAGATTCAGAGAGAGAAAAAAGAAAAGAGACTAACAAACAAAAAGACAAAATCAGATCACCACGTATCGCCATACAACAAACAAATTTGCAAACACTTGACCTCCATCCAACTCGGTTTAGGTTAGGTAATCTTATAATCTTTCTGCAGTTGTATTATACTAACTATACATCGCAGGTGTTAAATTCCATCCACTGTGACTTTAGTAATTCCCAAATTAACTTCAATATAACTTAAATATTTATTCCAATCGTTTTTTAGTTTTGCTTTGTTTTGATGCCTAATTCTTTGTGTCAAACTCGCTAACTCTATGTATTGAAACAATCTCATTTGCCATTCTCTGACCGTGGGGGTGTTGGAGGTTTTCCAGTTTTGCGCTATTAAAATCCTGGCCGCCACCGTAGCATACTGAAAGAATGTTTGGTCCTCACTTTTGATCTCCTCACCAATCATACCCAAGAGGAACGCCTCTGGTTTTTTAGGGAAGTTATATTTCAATATTTTCTTTAACTCATCATAAATTTGTCCCCAGAATCTTTTCACAACGTCACAAGTCCACCACATATGGAAGAAGTTTCCTACCTTGGTTTTACATCTCCAGCAAGTGCTGTTTCCGGTTTTGTACATCTTCCCCAGTCTTGCCGGGGTGATGTACCAATGATACATCATTTTTTCCAAGTTTTCTCGGAGAGCAGCACATGCTGTGAACTTCATACCCCTCTTCCAGAGTTTCTGCCATCTGTCATATTCCAGGTTATATCCAAGGTCTCTGGCCCATTTTACCATAACTCCTTTCACTTCTTCATCTTTAGTTTCCCAGTCCAACAATTGTTTATACATTTTGGAAAGAAGTTTAGTGTTACTTTCTAAAATTTCCACCTGGTATTTCGACTTTTTTTCACTCATCCCTAATTTTTTATGATCATACCACAATGCATTAATTTGGTGGAATTGCATCCATTCGTTTAACTTATCCTTCACCTCTTCATACGGTCTAACTTTCCATCCTCTTTCTGTTTTAAATAGGAGATCTTCGTATGTCCATCTTTCACCTGCCTGATTTAGTTTTTTTATCGTTAAAATGTCGATTGGTGAAAGCCACCAGGGCGTACCTCTTTTGATCAGTTTTTTATTCCTGTTCCAGACTTCGAGTAACGAGCCTCTAATAATATGGTTAGAGAAGCCTCTGTAAGTAAAAGGACATGCAGTGAAATTCAACCAAGGGGAAGTGAGGAAGTCACTTAACAAAGTTAATAAGTGTAATTTTCAGAAAGGCTATGATTTATGTTTGTTTGTTTTGTGTGTTTGTTTGTTTGTTTATGATATTGTGAAAACTAATAAAATTTTTTTTGGGAAAATGCATATGTTGAGAGAAAATTGTGTAAAAATAAATATACTAGTAAAAGTAGCAAAACAAAAAACATTATATTGGGAGAAGTTGTTCACAAGGATGTGTGCTTTAGTAGGGTTGCCATATTTCATTTTTTTGGAGGGGGCAAATTTGTTGTGCTTTTTAAAGTTTTGCCCAAAGTTGTTAAGCTTATTTTGCTATTTTTAAAGAAAATTGGAAAAAAAATTACACTGCCAGACATAGCTTCCGATGCGTCTGGATTTTCAAGGAGATTTTGCCAATTTCTGCCCGGAGACTGCTTCCAACTACAGTATTCCATGCATGTCCAGGGAATTCCAGGCATATGGCAACCCTAACATTAGACAAAACTGCGTATAAAAACTGTATCAGGGTAAATTTGCACTAAGCTGCTGAAGAATTTATGTGAGAACTGAACTGTACAGATCCTTCCATCTGTCCCATCATCCCTGACCTTGGGCATGCTGGCTGTGACTGATGAGTCTTTAGAGCCCAACAACACCTGAAGCATATCACATTGGTCACCCATGGTCTATAAGAATAGACCCTGATTGTCTCCATAATCCTTAAACTCCCCATATTATCATTATTTTATTAAATATTTTAAAAGGTGCTCAGCTTTGGCAAAGGCTTGTGAAGCATGAATCCAGTCTTAGTGATATGAACCCATACATTGCAAGAATGATAAATACAGTGGTACCTCGTTCCGGAGGTATGTTCTTAACCTGAAACTGTTCTTAACCTGAAGCACCACTTTAGCTAATGGGGCCTCCCGCTGCCGCCACACCGCCGTAGCCCAATTTCTGTTCTTATCCTGAAGTAAAGTTCTTAACCTGAAGCACTACTTCTGGGTTAGCGGAGTGTGTAACCTGAAGCGTATGTAACCTGAAGCGTATGTAACCTGAAGCGTATGTAACCCGAGGTACCACTGTATATGCTAACAACAACAACAACCAGAACAACAACAACAACAAATTTGTACCCTGCCCATCTGACTGGGAAGCGTCCAGCATATGTAAAAATATAATAAAACATGAAACATTAAAAACTTCCCTAAACAGGGTTGCCTTCAGATGCCTTCTATAGTTGTTTATTTCCTTGACATCTGATGGGAGGCCGTTCCACAGGGCAGGTGCCGCCACCGAGAAGGCCCTCTGCCTGGTTCCCTGTAACCTCACTTCTCACAGTGAGGGAACTGCCAGAGGGCCCTCGGCGCTGGACCTCAGTGTCTGGGCTGAATGATGTGGGTGGAGACGCTTCTTCAGGTATACTGGGCTGGGGCCGTTTAGGGCTTTAAAGGTCAGCACCAACACTTAGAATTGTGCTCGGAAACATACTGGGAGCCAATGTAGGTCTTTCAGGACCTTTCTCAATATGCCACTGTCAATCCCAGCCCAGTCTTGTTCAATTAGACCTGAAGTAGCTGTCCCAGGTCTCATGATAGGATATTTCCCAGCTCTGATACCTTAAAATTTTTAGTGGATGATACTCAGTATTAAACCTGCAACCTTAGGGACAAAAAGCATGTGTCTTACCACTGCGCTATGGAGCCTTAGCTTAATCCCATTGTCAAGCAACCATCTCACAGTAAATACTTATCTGGGAAATGGGAAATATCTTAAGTGAAAATTCAGTCTCTCTGCCACACCAAGCTCAATGAGGGTAATGATGATTTAAGTTTTAAATTATTATTTTCTGCATTGTCATATGATTTTCTTTCTTCTTCTTCTTTAAGTGGAAAATGGCCATGAGTATCCCCACGGGGGTGGCTAAAATTTAAATTAAGGCTAAATAACTCAGTAAGTTTAATTTAATATTCCAACCTGCTCATGACCCAGCAGGATCATAAGGCACAAGTTTCTGTCTTGCTTAGGGAAAATGGAAAAAAAAAAATGCTGACAAAAATAAGATTTTTTTTAAAAAAAAAACATCAGCAGGCTTTACATGCACAAAGAATATAGGGCAAAAAACAACAACAACTGTGCTACAAAGCTGAAACAGGCTTTCACTGGAGGTGGTTTGGGGGCACATAACTTTTCTGCTTCCCTTTTTTGCATTAATTTGGAATTTTCTTTAGAAGGAATGTAGATTGCTCCTGAATTAACGATTGAGATCTAGGTGTGTATTCCTATCATTTGAACTGGAGCAAAAACCATTTGGGCCTTTCCATTAGGATTCAAAGGATGCACATGCTGTTTTAGTGGTTTTTCTAACCACTAGAAAAAGTAGGGGGGAAGCAGCACATACATTTTAAATAAATGTTGATATAGCTATAGGCAGTGCTTTTCCCCTTTAAAAATGTTTAGGGGTACTCTCATTTTGACTCAAGAAAATCACAGTTTTATAGTTCAAATCAGGGAATATAAATACATTAAATGGACAAAAGTACAAAGATCCATAACTCTGATGCAGCACATGAGCTGCCACTGTGTTTATTCACGTGTAAGTTTCCTGTACATTCAAGATGATGTATACAATATGAACAAATACCAGGACCAAAAAAACAACAACAACCAATAATAGAGGAATAAAAAAGCAAGGGGTGGCAACAGAAATAATGCCATATACATAGGCTGAGCCCAAATGTAATCCTAAGCCTACCTATGGGTTCATCATGAATGAGTAAGTGTGCTGATGCAGTTAGACCATGATGCTTCTCCCATGATACCATTGCTGTCATGTTAAGTACAGTCGTACCTTGTAAGTCGAACGGAATCCGTTCCGAAGTCCATTCGACTTCCAAAATATTTGGAAACCAAATCACGGCTTCTGATTGGCCAATCAGAAGCTGTGGAAGTCTCGTCAGATGTTCGGGTTCCAAAAGAACGTTAGAAAACTGGAAGAGCCATTTGCGACGTTTGGGAGCCAAAATGTCCGAGTTCTAGGGCGTTCCGGATCCAAGGTATGACTGTTTAGTAATTTAATTCACTGAAATTGTAAATACTTGTATGTATAAATATGTGCTTAAGTTTGATTGGTTGGTAACTGGATTCTAGAGAGTTCCCTAGTAGTTCTCATGTGACTGGCTAACGTTGGTCTCATAGGAGGTATCTAAGACTCCATTTTATGTGAAGTGAGATGACTGTGTTTGAGAATCCACTGTGAACACTGTGAAGTCAAATAGAATGTTGGAGTGCTGCTTCTCTGCTTGAAAAAGCAAAGCTGCAGGAGAAGTTGAAAGTGGAAATTTCTCATAGGAGCTGCAGGGCATAGCCTAACATAAGACTGAAAGTGCTGAGCTCTGGAAAGAGAGGAAAATAAAGTTGTTTGCAAGTTAGAAGAGACTGTAGGCCCATGCTTGGAGAAGCATGTGACTGTAAATATTATGCTTTAGTTCACCTATAAGCAAGGCTTTTGAATGTTAAAGTCTGAACATTGGTTTAATTTCCAAGGAAGAGTGTCAGTCATATATATGATTTGAGCTTCTTAGCTGCATTTTCGCTACCCTTACTTCAACATGCCTTGCCACCAGGAGCCAAGAAGAATGCAAAATAAACACCAGAAGGGGAAAACATCCTATTCTTCACTGTAACTAGATCCTGTTAACTGAAATATTTCATTCTAATTTGAAATTGTGGACTTCGTTTTCTCTACATGCGGACCTAGTTTTACAGAGCTTAATATCTGCTTGTTTATTTGAACAAGCCTCACAAGGGAGCACGTATAATATCGGTCAGCTTTGCGTTAAGTTTCAGATTTTTTTCTTTAAGCAGTTAATCATCTTGCATTCTGTTCTTCCAGATGGTCAGAAAATGAAGTCCTTTGAATAAAGTCAAGGATCTAAGTCCTCTTGATTAATAAGGAGTGCCTGCTTTTCAGTGCCCTAGATCAGTTGTTCCCAAACTCCCCACGCCACCCCAGGCCACTTAAAAATTGCTGAGGGTCTTGCCAGACCATTTTCTCTGTTTGGTGTACCAACCGTAATGTTTGGTGTACCAACCGTAATTTCCTGGATGCTATATGAGTTGTTGGGGAGCTTTTGCTTCGTTTATTTCTTGTATTACAATTTGAATTCCACAGAACTCAAACTGTAATATAGGAAAATGCAACATAAGAAACAACAGAAGCAATAAAAAAATAAGATAAAAATATATATAAAGATTTTGTGCCATAGATATGCCATCGCCTGTCTTCAACCACAAATTAACAGACACACCATCAATCACATAAATGAAGCTTGTGGAATACTGGGAACCTCTGCCCTAGATGAAAGTGCACACCTGATTGAGATTATCCCTATTCAGACATTTGTCTTCCGCATTAAATAAAAATGTGAGAGTCAGGTTGAGAGAGTGCTAGCTCCATTATCACCTGTCACCATCAAATTCCAGGAGGTGGTGGGCAATTGTTTGCCATGGAAAGTGTGACTCATACTGCCTCTCTTCATAATATGTAATTTTTGAAAATCTGGGCTACATATATATATCCTACAGAGAACTTACACATGTAAGGCATAGTCCCTTGTGTAAGTAGTTTATAGAAGCCAACTGAGCTTCCACTGAATTGCACAGGTCTATTAAGCTGGCAAACGGCAGATTGCCTTATAGAAGATTTTACAAAAATCTAAATGGAAAGGATTCTATAGTACATCTTCCTGATCCAGTTGAGCTTAGAAAAAATGACACGAAACTATAAAAAGCTAGCTACAGAAGTATGATATTTAATGGACCATCTTCTGTGGGTTAAGTGGAATATTAGCTGTAACAGGAAACTTTTCCCCATACCAAAATTGGAGAACTAAAAGGTATTCCAATACTTCATCATTTTTCTCTGAAGCTAATGTAGCAAGAACGTTCTATACATAATAGAGTGGTGGTGAGTTCAGAGTGATGCTACCATGGGAATTGGTTCCATTTTGAAAGTTGTCATTCCCTATATAAGACACACGGAACCTGAGCTTTGTATCTTCTCAGTGTTTAATATTCTTGCTGACCGGCAGGAATTACAAACACAAAGCAGACAGAGTGAACCTGGTAGAAAGATGAGTAAAATATTAGACAATATGGTCATCTTCTGTTATTTATTTCATTTACGCTAGTTATTAAGGTGCTGAGCTAGGAGACTAATAACACCACCCTGGATACTGTCACCCCCTGGTTCAGTAATCTTGAGCCTTTTCAGACCTGGCACCCACCTCTGGGACAAACCTTTTGCCTAAAGATGAATAATGGGATCCACTTCTTAATTTCTACCATGGATGTGTAGTCTTGCTTCCGTAACTCACCTGAGATTAGAGGGTAATGCACACCCCGAGCTTAAGACTGTAGTTAAGGAAATAAGCTGTAACCTGAGCAATCCTTTTCTTCACTGAGTCTTGAAATCACTGAATAGAAAATAAGAACTTGATCATTCCCTCATTACCTTTCTGGCCATGCCCCTATGACATCATAGCAACCCCTATGAGGTCAGTAGGCACCAGTTGACACTGGGACCTGAGTATGACAAAACAAACTTCAGTAATACTATTGATTACTAGTGATTATTGACTAAATCCCTGGTCACATTACAGCACCCCCCATTTCAGTGTGCTTTCTTTGTTCGTTTACTTTTCAGCTTGGCTCCTCAAGCATTGCCAATTATTTTTGGGCTGAATAAGCAGGTTCTCACATATTCCTGCTATTTGATATTTTGGGGGAACAGTCATGTTGGGTACTGGTTAGATTTTTTTAAATTGATATGCCTTTAAAGACACTCTGATTAATGCCATTTTTGGGCCCAGAATGCCAACCTAGTTGGGACTCTTGGTCTAATGAAGTAAGATTCTTATTGTGTTGCATGTCAAGGTCCCCAGGGCCACCCCAAAAACTCACACATCACACCAAATTTTTTGTTTAAGGTTTTTGGCATACTTTTGGCCACAACTTTATTAAAATACAAACATGTGAGTGGTTGCTTAGGCACTGGTTATGACTATCTGCCCCCACCGTGGGGGACAGACTGACATTCCGCATGCCTGTGAAAGTCAGAAAAGGGGAATACACTTGGGGATAGCGATGGAGCAGGGAACCTGTCCTCAGCCCTCCCCAAATGCAGCCAGGAGCTCTTGCAGTGGCCCAAGCCCCCTTGACAGGGTGGACAAGCAATAGTTAGCCCCTGATTCCTTTAACGGAATCCCTTGCAGCAGCAGCATTAGAGGGGCAGGCACAGACAATCCATGCCCCTCAACCAACCAAACCATAAACCAATGCCTAGCAAGTTGTGACGATTTGCTACGCAGTAGGCAAAAACCAAATGGCCCCAGTCAATCAGCCAGATGGACAAAATTCCTACCGGGCCCCTGCCCCAAGAGCAGACAACCCCATGACAGGCATAGCAAGGTCAAAGCGAACAACCCTAATTCTAGGGAGGGAGGGACGGGCAATCCGATGCACGGGCGAAAAGAGGAAGCCCTAGCCTCGTGCAGGGAGTTTTAGCATTTCTGGCTGTCATTCAACAAATGGCAACATTAACTTCATCCCAACAACAAGGGAAGCCCAACTGCATCAGTGGCCAACGATCAATTAGCCCGCCCCACAACTTTGGAGTGTCCTGGAGGCCCCCACCACAACACGTGCTCTCCATGAAGGAGAACACGCTTTGTGAGCAGCCTTAAGGTGTCTGTTGGAAAGGTGGGATGATGTAGTTTTTTAGTGTCCAGACAGGACTTCAGATTCCAGGGACATTTGCATGGGTAGCACAGTTGGTTAGTGTGTAGTGCTGATAATGCCAAGGTTGCAGGTTCAGTCCACGTAAGGGGCAGCTGCATATTCTTGCATTGCAGGGGGTTGGACTAGATGATAAATATATGGGCCATTTTTAGAAGCCTGAAGCTTTTAGATCTCCTAAGTGGTGATTAGCTTCTTACCACATTGCGTGATTAAGGCTCATCATTGTATTCAGGCATAAGTTCTATTGTATCAAACTTAAGCCTCAAGCTAGCATCCTTGACATTTAGCATAGCTTGGAGAAAATGCAAGAAAAGTGCTCTCCAAATCATTGAAAAGGTAATCTATTCTTCTCTGCAAATAAACAGCCAATTTAAAAAGAAACCCCAAGGTAATCCGCACTTCTGTTGAACACATCAAATAAGTAGGAACTGAGAATGCTCTTGAGTACTTAGAGCCAAACTTTATGACTAGTTATTATTTGCCAAGATTTAAAATGCCAGTATTGAGTACTGTAATACAAGCTGGATGGAGGATACCAAATCACCAAACTAATGTCTAAAGTCTACGAAAACAATATGGTGAAGATTTGGAAATAAACTGGAGATGTGATTACAATGTCCTTCACTTTCAGTCTTCAGGTTCAACTAGTAGTTTTAGTGGTGCAGACATACTTTCTGGAAACACATTCAAAGTGAAAATCTTCCCCCTTTAGGAATCCTTCTTTCTACCATTTTTTTTTTTTTTTTTTTTTTTTTTTGGTCATTGATGGCTGCTGTTGCTGAATCTTGAGTGCGTTCCCTTGATAAGAAAATCCATCTCAACAGAAAAGCTATCTAGATGTTGAAGTTCTGGTTTACCAGTTCAGAATTCAAAATTTCAGGATACAGTGGTACCTTGGTTCTCAAGCGGCTTAGTTGTCGAACAAATCGACTCCCAAACATCGCAAACCTGGAAGTAAGTGTTCCAGTTTGTGAACTTTTTTGGAAGCTGAATGTCCGACGCAGCTTCCACTTGAGTGCAGGAAGCTTCTGTAGCCAATCGGAAGCTGTACCTTGGTTTTCCAACTGTTTCGGGAGTCAAACAGACTCCCGGAAAGGATTAAGTTCGAGAACTAAGGTAACACTGTACATGGTTCTTCAAGAGGTTCTTTTTTGGAATTTTGTGAGTCATTGATTAATTAATACCTCAGACACAAGATAGGGACAATTAGTAAAGGTACACAGAAAAGTATTGGCCCTTACTTTGCATGTTGTTTCCCAATAAGAGAATTACCAAATAACTGATATTAACAATATCACAACGTATCATTGAGAGAATGTGGCTTTCTCATAAAGACTCTAGTGAACTATGGCAATATTTTCATTTGCCTTATCTTAGCTCTAGGCTGTAATCCTATACACATGTAGAAATAGGGAAAGGTACCCCTGACCGTTAGGTGTAGTCGCGGACGACTCTGGGGTTGCGGCGCTCATCTTGCTTTACTGGCTGAGGGAGCCGGCGTTTGTCCGCAGACAGTTTTTCCGGGTCATGTGGCCAGCATGACTAAGCCGCTTCTGGCAAACCAGAGCAACGCACGAAAGCACTGTTTACCTTCCCGCCGGAGAGCTACCTATTTATCTACTTTCACTTTAACATGCTTTCGAAATGCTAGGTGGGCAGGAGCTGGGACCGAACAATGGGAGCTCACCCCATTGCGGGGATTCGAACTGCTGACCTTCTGATTGGCAAGCTGTAGGCTCAGTTGTTTAGACAACAGTGCCACCCTCCGGAGAAATAAGTCTCATTAAACTCAATATGCCTTGCTTCTCTGTAGACATGTGCAGGATTGCCCTGCTTATTACGTCAAAAACAATGGCTTACTATCTCTCTCTACAGATTTACTTGAAATCTGGTGAATTCAGAAGAAGAATTTTCACAAGTTTGGCTTCTCATTGCAGTCTCCCATGCTCTTATTTCTGCTGGGATCTAGAGCCAAGATCAGCAGTGCTGTAGAGAGGAGAAGCACAATCACTGCTATGCCATTATGAGGGATGACAAGCTGTCAAATTTTTTATTACCTCACAGTTCTTGGGAGTGCAAGTATTAATTTGTTAATTGTACAATCATGTTCTGCTTTCCTCTCTGCAGGCCTAAAATGCCTAGCAAATCATAAATATTAGGGCAGCCTTGAATATTCTCTAGCTGAACCCTCATATCAAAAAACCAACTTCCATACATATCACAGAAATAGAAGGAAAAACCCTTGCCAGTTTTTTTCTGCAGCTTGCATCTTTTTATTGGTGTGCTTGCAGAGATGGCAACTGCCTCCACTGGTAAATGTCATCCCCCATCTTTGGAAGAGAGAGCTGACCTCAGGTGCAAGGGAGGGTGATATCCCATCATCAGCAGTGAAGTAAGATACAACTGCAAATTCTGTACATGGAATGGGAATGTGGGAGCATCTTGTCCTTCACCTCCAGGAGCAAAATGTCTTGGACCAGCCCTCTGTGCTTGCTACTGCTTCTCATCACTTCTTTACTCCTTTTCATTCTCTTGAAAATCCTCACTCCCATTTGATCACACTGCTTAATTTAACACCCTACATAGGGAAAAAAATGATATCTGCACATTCTGATACAAACTTACCTGCTCTTCCTTTCTTAGAGTGAAGTACAGATCTGAACTTAGTTATCCTCTTCCCAAATAATCTGATGCAATTATTGGCTAACTTCCTACCCTCAATGTTTAAAACATATATTTTGAAGGAACAAGTGCTAAGATCACATGCCACCTTAAAAACCTTACATTTTATTGTGGTGTAGGTGCTTATGGCGTTTCCGGCTCGAATGACAATATGTTGGGACACAGGTGGCGCTGTGGGTTAAACCAGAGCCCAGAAGGTTGGCGATTGGAATCCCTGTGACGGGGTGAGCTCCCGTTGCTCGGTCCCAGCTCCTGCCAACCTAGCAGTTTGAAAGCACGTCAAAGTGCAAGTAGATAAATAGGTACCACTCTGGCGGGAAGGTAAACAGCGTTTCCATGTGCTGCTCTGGTTCGCCAGAAGAGGCTTAGTCATGCTGGCCACATGACCCAGAAGCTGTACACCTCAGCAAATAAAATGAGATGAGTGCTGCAACCCCAGAGTCGGCCACGACTGGACCTAATGGTCAGGGGTCCCTTTACCTTTACTATGTGCTTATGACATAGAGCCCATGAAATTGGGCCTCAGCAACATGTTCTTCCAACTGTTAGCGTGCTGGGAGTGATTTGCATGCTTATATAGCCTGTAACCAGTTTGTATCCTAGTTGAGGAATTTTGAATCAACTGAAGTTTCCAAACAGTTTCCAAAGGCAGCCCCCACACAGAATAAATGTTTGTAGTCTAGTTCATGAATTATTAGGTAATAAATCATGGTCAGGTCCCAAACATAAACCATTCATTGTACAAGAAGTCCCAACAGGGTCAATTAGTCAAGATGAGCAAAAGGTTGAATAAGCAACCCATAGACAACTATGACAAGCATCCTAACTGTGCCATTATTTTGCAACAACTGAAAGACTAATAATAATAATAATAATAATAATAATAATAATAATAATAATAATTTATACCCCGCCCTCCGTGGCCAAAACCCGGCTCAGAGTGGCTAACATTAGCTATATAACATATTAACATAAAATCAAGCAATCAATTAAAATACATCCTAAAATCAAATCAGGATCAAAGTGAAATCCAATCAGATGGCAACCCGCAGATTAGGGTTGGCGCAGTAAATGCTCACCAGGCCTAACTGTTTATGCTGATCATATATGAGCCTGTGAGAAAAATTAGGGGGCCACTTTCATGTAAGTACCTATAAGGAGAGAGGGGGAGTCAGACTGGACACCGACCAAAGGCCTGTCGGAACAGCTCTGTCTAGAAGGCCCTGCGGAAAGATGTCAGATCCCGTAGGCCCTGGTCTCTTGTGACAGAGAATTCCACCAGGCCAGGGCCATGGCCGAAAAGAAGCAAATGCCACTTGGCCATAATCTCAGAACATCCAGCTGTTGTACTGCCATGGCTGCTGAAAGTCTCAGTTACAGATAGGTAGCCGTGTTGGTCTGCCATAGTCAAAACAAAAAATTCCTTCCAGTAGCACCTTAAAGACCAACTAAGTTAGTTCTAGGTATGAGCTTTCGTGTGCATGCACATTTCTTCAGATTCTGTGTATCTGAAGAAGTGTGCATGCACACGAAAGCTCATACCTAGAACTAACTTAATTGGTCTTTAAGGTGCTACTGGAAGGAATTTTTTGCTGAAAGTCTGTCAGAGTGCATGGGCTCACTTACTGCTATCATCCCTGATGAGCAATATTCCCTTCCCTACAGAAAAAAGCTGCCTTGTGCTGACGGAGTGATGGTGGAGGATTAACTCCAGTTCTCTGCATCATTACCTCCTGGCTTGTTATGTTCACTGTGAGTCTTCTTCCACTTGCACTCTAGCTATCTTCTCACCTGTTCTGCCCCCCCCCCCAGTTTCCCAGGAAACCAGGGAGTTGATCTGGCTCTGCTTCATCAGATACCACAATACAATCCAGCAGCTAATGACAAAATGAGTTTGTTTGTTTTTCAGGGGCTTTTTGCTGTGTTACGACCCCACAGCCCCCTGCAAGCGACTTACAGAACCACCCATCTAGAATTTATACATATAGAAAGCAGGTGCATATAGCGTTTGGGTTTCATTCGCCCAAGATGCTCATTGCAAACTGCAACTATAAATCGTGATTGCATTCCTAAATCAGTCAGATGAAATGCTTACAAAAGTAGTATGAATTAAATCTTGGGAATTTGTTATATTAGCATTCTACACATCCACAATCTAGCATTCCATCTCCTCCATTTTCTACTCAGCCTCCCCCTTTAAATCGTGAAATGTGCTGTGACTGGATATTTCTGACCTGTGGAAAGGCTTGCAAGATCATTATTTGACAGAAGCAACTAATTGTTCCCTTTTATAGCCAGTCAGTGGGTGATTTCTATGCTCAGATGGTTCAGTATGTCACAATGTTTTCTAGCTTCGGGGCTTTTTTTATTGGAAGCAAAAAGTAACAAGGATGTGTTTGTATAAATTGTGTCATCATTTGTTACCGTAATAGTTCCTCTGCTTCCAAGTTCACAGTCCAACGTGTTCCTTTCTCCTATATCATTGTAAAGATGCTGGGGTTTCTCTTTTCTTCCTTACATGCTGCATGGTGTATAAAGACTGACTTTGCTTATGGAATAGCCTTAGGTCTATTTTCCACAACTGAGAATGTAAATGGGGGGGGGGGGGACAGTGAAAATTCATATTTTGATCACTAATTAACAATTACTAATTACTAATTAACAATCACCTTGCCAACAAAGTCCGTATAGTTAAAGCTATGGATTTCCCAGTAGCGATGTATGGAAGTGAGAGCTTACCATAAAGAAGGCTGATCGCCAAAGAATTGATGCTTTTGAATTATGGTGCTGGAGGAGACTCTTGAGAGTCCCATGGACTGCAAGAAGATCAAACCTATCCATTCTTAAGGAAATCAGCCCTGAGTGCTCACTGGAAGGACAGATCGTGAAGCTGAGGCTCCAATACTTTGGCCACCTCATGAGAAGACTCCCTGGAAAAGACCCTGATGTTGGGAAAGATGGAGGGCACAAGGAGAAGGGGATGACAGAGGACGAGATGGTTGGATAGTGTTCTCGAAGCTACCAGCATAAGTTTGACTAAACTAGGGGAGGCAGTGGAAGACAGAAGTGCCTGGCGTGCTCTGGTCCATGGGGTCACGAAGAGTCGGACATGACTAAACGACTAAATAACAACAACAAATTAACAATTAGCATGGGATTAATGCCCTCTTCTTAAACATCAGCAACAATGTTGGAGCTGTTTCTCAGTGAAGAAGGTCTCAGGATTTTGCCCTTACTAACTTATTCACAAGTGGTGATGTCACCTGGGGATTTGAAACATGGTGTCACCAACATGCTGATGATACCAAGACCTACCTCTCTGTTCCATCTGAATCAGGAAAGGATGTGCAGGTGCTGTGTCAGTGTGCCATGATGGCAAGGCTGTCTAGGTGGCAGTGTCTTGAATGTGATGAGAATTTGTCGCCCATCTTAACAGCCTTTGGCTGTCAACTGTAGATGTATCTGTTGGTCCAAGCTTTGGGATATAAATGGACTGTGGAACCCAGAGTTTGAGTATAATAGTTTGGAGCATAGTTTGGTTTTCAGATATGTAGCTGTTATATTTACTCTACATTTATCCATTCCCTTTCACTCCCTAAAGGACAATCAAATACCAATATACTTGTACTTCAGAGTATTTCACATTTTCTAGTGCTATTTTTCTAGGAAAAATAGGTGGCAGAACTCACCATGAACACCTGCCTTATTCTCTTGTAATGGCATCCACCTGAGCATTGCAGATTTATTACAATTATATCCTACCTTCTTTCAAGAAACTCAAGATGGCACATATTGTTCTCCTCCCCATTTTATCCTCAAAACAACCCTGTAAGGGAGTTTAGGTTGACTGACGGTCACTCAGTAAGCTTCATGGCTGAGTGAGAATTTGAACCCTAGTCTCCATAGGCCTAGCCCAACACTCTAACTCAGCCACACTTCTCATGTCAGGACTCTGCTCTTGAGCTTTATACAGCTGTCTACCTTCATGACTTTTATGTTCCTATCAGGTTCACCACTGGAATTCTTCATCCAGGACTTGACACTGTATTTCTTGTTCCATTATTATTTCTTCCGCATGTGAGGGCTCCAACAATCTTTTATCTCTTTTGCCAGTTGTGGCTGCTCTATCATTTGAGAAGGTACCACCCTCCAGATCCATTTTTTCCTTTCACATTTCTTTGGGCAATGTTTTAGAAGGGACCACCCTCTTATTTCTGTTCCCCTTGAGCTGCCTGTTCCGTAAGCAGGGTGGAATGAGTCATGGTGGTTCCACCGCTCCTCTCCAATCTCCTTTTTCTGATTCCCAGGCAAGACTCCACATCCCTCTCAGCATTTCTGCTTCATCCTTGCACACCGAGGAGGAAGTCTTGCTGTCCTGGTTTGTTTCATCACTGTAGAAAAGCAATAAGTAGCATAATAAATAAAAGAATATAATTTCCCAAGCAATGTCAGATTGCACTATAAGGAAGCAGGTACCAACAACAGCTTCACTTTCTACAGGAGAGCCAACTTTTGGGCTTATGTGTCCTCTATTTGCATGATGCACCCATCAAAACTGATGGGGAAATATGCAAAATCATGTCAACTTATACCCGTATACAAATTTGCCCAACATACACCAACATATGCTCCAGCAGTACATCCATTTGTTTTTAGTTAATGGATCACGAGACCTCTACAGCTATAATTGTACATATATAAGCCTCAAATCATGCTTAATGTCTTGCACAGTGTGTGTGTGTGTGTGTGTGTGTGTGTGTGAGAGAGAGAGAGAGAGAGAGAGAGAGAGAGAGAGAAAGAGAGAAATACAAACATGAGACTTTCTCCTTTGCTCCTTGGAACGTAAAAACTTTCATCTCCCTATTCGAAGCATTATAGGGGGGGAAATCAGCAATATTAGGATGCATTTCATATCATCTTAGAAGCTTCAACAGCATATCTCAATGAATTGTTGGGCAAACAGCCAGAGAGGGAACTATTTTTTTAGGAGTTTCTTTTATGACAGCTAGTCGTCCTGAGAACAAATTATTTAGAAGTTGACTGCAGACTTAAGAAGCAGCTGGTAATTCTATTCCATTAGATATCTAAACATGTGTAGCTTTAGTGAGATATTTTTGATTTACAGATTATACAGCCAGCCTGTAAAAATCCACATCACTTATCAACAAAAGTGCACACATAAATAAATAATAAATAAAAATCAACGCTGTGCGAGCATTGACGTTGGAATATACTTCCTAATACATATTTTAAGGGCCATATAATGTTCCATATAAGTTCTTGAAGAAAACCTGTTATGTGTACCCTTGCAGCTCAAATTTAATAATATAAAAGGACTCGGTGAAGAAATATATTGCTTACAGCATGACAAAAAAAAAGAAAAGCCAATGGATAGAGTAAAATAATGAATAAAATAATTTGTTTTAACACAGCATGCTACATTTTCCAGTCGTAACCAGAGCTACAAGGCTGTACATTTTGCCTTTGTACACATTACAGATTAATATTAAGGGTGAAAAAAGAGAAAGAGATGCTTTTGATCACATTTATAACAAGTGCATGGTCACACAGGACTTCACGGTTGTCACTAAGCTGCAAACCATGGATATGCCAAATTCACAGTGACAGCAGGGAAGGAATGTAGATCATTCTATTCAAAGAGCCACCATATCCCTGCAGTCAAGCAGGTCACGTATTCCATCTGACAAAGGTTAGAACTATTTGTATGAAGCAACCCTTTTTATTCCTTGTTCAGCCTTCCAGAATCAAAAGGAAACTAAAGTCTTAACCATCAGAACTGAAGCCCATGATAGTCTGCACAGCTCACCATCTGAAGGTCCTTATAACAGAATCTTGGTTCATCTAGCTACTGTATGTAGCATCTGTTCTGTCTTCAAGTACTCCATTGATCAATGGGACAATGTCATACTTTCCCAAAAGAATCCCCTGGGAATGATGCTATGTAATGATGTACTTTGCTTCCATGGGACTGGCTGTGTTCTGGGAATGAACCAGGTCATTTGAATGAAGTTCACTGAACTATCTCTGAACCACACTTGAAAATAGTTCCCATCATTGACAGGTGAACGAAAAGCAAACTACCATATTTTTCACTCTATAAGACACACCAGACTACAAGACGCACCTAGTTTTTGGAGGAGGAAAACAAAAGAAATATTCTGAATCTCAGAAGCCAGAACAGCAAGAGGGATCGCTGTGCAGCGAAAGCAGCAATCCCTCTTGCTGTTCTGGCTTCTGGGATAGCTGCGCAGCCTGCATTCGCTCCATAAGACACACACACATTTCCCCTTACTTTTTAGGAGGGAAAAAGTGAGTCTTATAGAGCAAAAAATACGGTATACTAAATTTTGAACAAAACTGCAAACAATTTTCGATTAATATTCACGTACATGACCCTCTCTAAAAAGCTTTGTAGATGGCACAAATTAAACAGAGAAAGCCGCTTCTTAATACAGTTGTGGGGAAAGCTTCATATGTTGCCATTCTGTCTGTCAGACATCTTATTCCTTGTGTATTGATTTGCTTTTGGACACTGAATTTCATCTCTGCAAGATTTTACCATTTTGAACAACCAATATGTGGAGGGGGCGTGTTTCAGTCCCCCCCCCCCCATTTGCAGAGTGCAAATAAACATGCCTTGCCCTGTTCTGCAACTGTTCTTCCATCTTCTGGGTCCAAAAGAACCTGAGCATCAGCAATTGCACATTATTCGAACCTGCCTAAAATGGTCCCCACCCGTACTAAAATTCTTCTGCTGAGAAAGAATACAATCAGGGGATAGCCTGAACACCACCTGGAGTGATGGCAAAAAGACTAACCTTCTGCCATCTCTTTAAAGGTAAAATCTGCCATCACCCAAAAATTCTAAGGCACGCCTCTCCCAGGAAATTCACCCTAATCTTGGTGAAAACTTTATCTTCCAATTGGCCAGTAATAAAGATTGACGTGTCTGGACAATATCAGGTGAAGCATAATTAAAACAGCAACAACATAAAATGGCTGCAATAGGAGATGGGTGAACATGAATCTGTTCATTGGTAACTTTGTGGAGATGGGTGCAGCAGGCTATATATATTTGTTTCTGGACATGCAGATCTTTAGCCTCCTCTCTTACCACTTCTGGAGAACACCCAAAGCAGCCCTTATGATATGCAGATTCCAAAATGTGACTTCATCCGGGCAATTGACCTGGGTTACAACATAGATTATGATAAATGGACAACTTTATGGAATAAGGGAATGAAATTTATGGCATGTTCTACTTTAAAGGAAAACCTAGAAAAAATGATGTATAGGTGGTATATTACCCCAGTTAAATTAGTAAAAATGTATAAAACGGGAAACAAAGCTTGCTGGAAATGTAAAAGTAAAGATGGAGACCTATATCATATGTGGTGGACATGCGAGAAAATGAAAAAATTCTGGGATCTAATATATAATGAATTAAAGAAAAAATTTAGGTATACCTTTCCAAAAAAACGGAGGCACTTTTATTAGGGATAATAGGGGACGAAATAAAAAAGGTTGATCACAAATTATTTCAGTATGCAATGGTGGCAGCCAGGGTTCTAGTTGCACAAAAATGGAAGACATCAGAAATCCCAACTGTTACGTAATGGCAGGTAAAACTATTTGAATATACGGAATAAGCGAAAATGACACATAGGATTAGAAACTGAAAAGGATCAAAGTTAGCACAATGATGACAATATGCGTGATTGTAAAGAATTTTTAAATTAATTCTTTGTTTATCATTTTGTATTAGTGTTTTTTCCCCCTCTTTTCTTTTTTCATGTTTTTTCTTTTTTGGAAAATGCCAATAAAAAAATAAAAAACAAAACAAAACAAAACAAAAGGTGACTTCATCCATTTTGCCCATGTATGGGTATACTCCAGCATTAAATCCTGCTGGAACAGATTGTCTTACTCACGCATGCTAAAATGTTATCCAAGAGTGGTTTTAACAGTAACAAGGCTGTGAGGTCACCCAGAATGATCTTTGAACCATGACTTCACCCTTAATATTTTATTGGAATATTAACCACAAACTCCTTCTCAAATTGCTTACTGCAGACATATTTCAACAGAACCAAGGCAAACTATACGATTTTTAGTATTGCATTCATGGTACTGGTTTGCAAAGTCTAAAAGGCATCGTTAATTTTTTATTTCAAATTACAATGCTTTTGAAAGAATGGAAGGAATAAACCCTCTTTCTACATCTACATTTCCTCCCTTTGGGCTCTCTGCCTTGCTAGTCAGAGAACTAAGGGGTTTTAAGGTCCCAGGTGTAGCACATTTGTTTTTACATTTAGCTACACTTTACAGACATTAAGATTTAATTTCTTGCTAGGCCTAACAGATGACACTGAGATAGTTCACCAAACAGCTCTCCTACCCTGATTACTTCTGTTAATAAGGCCTGAAGGTTGATTAAGAAAGTTGACAAGATGAATGTCACAATTCAGCATGGGCCTGTCTCTCGTAAAACTTCTGTGCCACCCCCCACCCTTTTTAACATATTAGCAACAGATGGGACATCAGAAGGTCACTATCTTGAACTTCCATAGTACTCAAATGTTTCCAGTTTTATTTCTAAATGTCAAAATCACACCACTAAATTCACTGTATATTACTTTTTTCTCCTTGTCATATAAGATATTGGCAAAAAGGTGAGGTAGACAGATTTCATGTTTTCCTTTTATTTATAAAGTAAGCAGATGCTTTAAAAAAAAAAAAAACCCTCATGATTTAACAAGCATTCTGGTATAAAATAAAACATATATTCAGCTGGAGAGGGAAGAGGGTAGCCCACCCCAAATCCTTCAAATAGAAACTCATAGCTCTGACAAAGCATGTTTGCTTATTGGAGTAATGCTTCATATTTATGTCATACTTTCTTTGAGCTCTCAAAGCTCTCCATGGACATTATATAGGCAATAGGGTTCCAATGTCCCTGTAATACAGGCCATTCAAATAACCGTAATAGACTGGAGGTCTGTGGCTGAGGTTGAGATGCTGACTTTCACAAACCAACATGAAAACTGCATAGCTGTGGTAAGATGTGAAGATAAGTGGGGGCATTACAAAAAAAAAAAAAAAAAAAGGAGAGAAGGAATCTTCAATCAGTAGGGATGGATTAATCAGACTATTTTCCGTGTTACTATTAAAAAATTATGAGTCTGTTCTGTCCCATTTCTACTTTATTCAACCTGTGACTTTTTAAAAAACAACAACATGCAAGTCCATTAAAAGATCTGCATTTAAATGTGCATTTATACATTTTCTCACAAAACATTGATCCTAGGATTCACAGGTGTTTTAACAATGAATTTTGGCATGTTTTTTTGAAGTGAGACCTGTATCTCAAAATTTGAAGAACAGTGAAATTTGAAAGGAAAATTAAAATCCTATTTGTGAATTATTATGGAAGGTGTACATTATGTTCTCCAGCTCCATCAGCAAATGCCAAGGAACTGTTTATGAAACAGGAACAGTGTGTTTATACTTCTTCAGGGAGGGACAATCATGTAAAAAAGAAGAAGTTTAGATTTATGTGCAAGGAAGACCTGGTAACCTTGAATGGTTTGGATACACTTTTGGAATGGCTGCTATTTCAACCTTTCACCTGTCTCTCACATAGCCTCACGTAGTCAAGTAGGAATATAAAACTAAAAGTTCATCTGTCCCATCATGTTCCTACTGTGGTCCCATTCAGATGCACATAGGAAGGTCACAACCAGGGCATGAGCCCTATTAGGACTCTCCTAGTTGGGTTAGCAGGGACGCGGGTGGCACTGTGGGTTAAACCACAGAGCTTAGGGCTTGCTGATCAGAAGGTCGGCGGTTTGAATCCCTGCGACGGGGTGAGCTCCCGTTGCTTGGTTCCAGCTCCTGCCAACCTAGCAGTTCCAAAGCACATCAAAGTGCAAATAGATAAATAGGTACCACTCCAGCGGGAAGGTAAACGGCGTTTCCATGCACTGCACTGCTTCTCCAGAAGCGGCTTAGTCATGCTGGCCACATGACCCAGAAGCTGTACGTCGGCTCCCTCGGCCAGTAAAGCGAGATGAGCGCCGCAACCCCAGTCGGCCATGACTGGACCTAATGGTCAGAGGTCCCTTTACCTTTTAGTTGGGTTAGCAAGTGGTATTCAGAAGCAACTGCATCTAAGGTACATCCCAGAGTGTCAAGGCAAAAGGCAAAATTACAAATGAAATAGAAATGGCAGCAGCAGCAGCCCACTCCCACATCCTTTATTATTTTTATTTTGCTTGTTAACTGAATATTTATAGAAAACCTTTATCCACAAAACGGACAAAATGTGTGGTCTCACTTCTGTTATTTTATATTTATATTCCTTAAGTGTGAAATTATGGCTGCAACTTTATTTACCATTCTTCCCTCTTATTATCTGAGACCATAAATGTTTGCATTGTGTTTCGGGGAATGGGGGACGGACAAAAACAAAACTTGTGTGTGTATGTTTAAGTACTTTGCCTGTTGCAATGAAAAAGTGCTTCAAGCAAAATTAATGGCTGACTTGGGATCCTAGTGAAATAATTGCTTTTTCTGCCTTGGGAACAATTATAGAGAGCTACTTGAAACTGCCCTTATTATTTTCATTCTAAACCAGTGCAACTCACTAATTGGTCTGGAAGCCATGTGGCCCGCTTCCCTCTTGCCTATTCTTTACTTTTTAAAACACAAATGCAACACTGATATGTTTTATTATACTCTCAGGCCTATTAAGCACTCTATACTTCTACAGTAGGTCTTGGCAGTTTCATGTTGAACACAACTGCTCAGAACTGATAGAGGAATGACTAGCTTCCATTCAACATTATGTACCTGCATCTACTGTATATACTTAAAAGCCTTCATATTATATATCATTTATAAAGAAAACACATTTGCTGGTATGAGGCCGAATGCTCAAACTTCATGGTGATAACATGAACACAGTGAACATGTAGTTCTGAGTAAATATGCAAAATATTGTACTGTAAAATGGGATACTTCCAAAGTGGGAAACCAAGTCTTGTAAAGGTCAAGAAAAGATGGGTTGTAGACTGTGCTATTTTTCTAGAAAATGAGGTGCAGCTCCAGCGAGTTCTGGCTGAAAAATTGCCCTGGGTGTAGGAGGGTTGATGGGTGGCAAAGAGTATGGAAATAAATGTTCTCTCTCTTTCAAGTGTCCTTTTCAAATCAACCTCACAACCAAAATAATAACAACAACAAGTAGCTGGTGGAAATTCACATTTAGGTTTCAGGAATTCCTCTTGAACAAACAATGTTAGAGGAAAGGGATTTATTGTGAAAACCAATGAAACCCTGGGAGAGGTCTCTTTATGGTCTCTTCAAAGACCAAAGCAGCATATGTTATATAGAAAAAAATATCCCCTCATTTAAAGTTAACAACTTTTGAAATAAATAGATCTGATATCCATAGCTGTCAACCTTCCCTTTTTTTGCGGGAAATTCCCTTATTCCAGCACCGTTTCCCGCTGCTTCCCCCTGCTATCCCGGATTGTTAGATATCCCATAGACAGTCCCCGGGATAGGTGAGGCTGCTGATCCCTTATTTTCAAATCTGAAAGTTGACAGCTATGCTATGAGTGGGATCTCAGGTGAGCCCATGTAGATTTCTGGATGAGGCCCAGAGTAGGTCCAGTTCTGGAGCCAGACAGAAGGAATTTATGGCATGCATGGGAGCAGAAACCAACAGTTTGTAGTTATTTTCATTATAGGGACCGGAGGGGAGGGGAACTGATTAGACCTGATATAATTTGATATATCTATGGCAAATCACATATGTGGGAAACCTACGGATCTTTAGATGTTGTCAGATTCCAACTCCCATCATCCCTAATTATTGGCCATACTGGATGAGGCTGATGAGAGATGGAGTCTAGCAAAATATGGAAGTACAAAGAACCCCTGAACAGCTTAAAAAAGCACCAATGGGGAAAAAAATCTCTTACATTTGTGGCAGCTGATCCCCTCCAAAGTCAAGGCTGTTGCATTTTCATGGTCAGCTGACATCTCTTTACCTATTTGTGACCTTTCTTATAGCAGCCAAACCTGCAGAAACCTGAAGCAATTAAGGCATTCCTGCTTAAATGAGGTCCTTGAACTCAGTTGAATAAAATATTTTTCTTCTGACCTGTGGAGAACTTCCTTCAGATTTCTAACATTTATTATCTGGATCAGTTCTCGGATGTATGACATGTTTTAAATAATTACAAGGAGCAGTTTGTAGGGCTACGTGCTAAAGTGATTGTGACTTCCTTACAAATGTACTTTTGTTTGAATTACTCTGGCTTTTACCTTTGCAAGCAGATATGACCTCAAACAAACCTGCTCATGAGCAAATATCATAAACATTAAAAAAAAGAAAGAAAGATTGGAACACTAGAACAAGCTGAGACTGAAAGAAACTATATAGTTTTCTTATGTGCCCTATGAAATTATTAGTGTGGAGAAATACAATGGATATGACAAGGCAAGACAACAAAGGATCCATCAATATGAAATTGCATCCATTCAACTGAATAAGGGAGAACAGGGGAGATATCTCAAAGCAAATAGAGTATTTACCAAGAAACAAAATATGGATGTTACTAGGCAGATGTAGATGAATAGACCAAGGAAGACCAGAGAGAATCCATCACCTTGTATACCGTAACTGCTCACAAGACATGGTGCATGCACAACCTTTGAATGGCAATTCCCATCATTGGGGGGACAGCCCCCTCAAATATTTCATTGGGAGTGCCAAAGAGACCTCACCCCCCTAGGAGTTTGCTCCTATGCTTAAGACACAGTAGAACAGCTTGTAATAATTGTTGTTGCATGTTGAGGTCCCCAAGCCACCCTCAAATAAAACACAATCCACACAGAATTTTGTTGAAGGTTTTCTGGCATAATTCTTTGGCCACAGCTTTATTGATTACAGAATGTGAGTGGTTGCTTAGGCATTGGTTCATGACTATCTGTTCCTACCTAGAGGTAGGAACAGAACTGACATCTGCAAGCCTGCAAAAGTCAATAAAGGAAAACATTTTGGGGAGAGAATAGAGCTGGGTGCCAGGCCCTCACCTCTCCCCAAATGCTCCCAGGGGCTCTTGTGTGGCCCTAGCCCTGGACAGGGGTTCAGACAAGAGCATGGTGAGCCCCTAGATTCCTTTAAAAGAATACCCTTGCAGCAGCAGCATTGGAGGGGAAGGCATAGCCAACCATGCCCCCTCCACCAAACAAATTTAACCAATGCCTAACCGCAACCTTACAAGTTGTGACGATTTGCTAGGCAGTAGGCAACAAACCAAATGGAAAAATTCCTACCAGGCTCCTGCCCCAAAGCAGATGACCCCATGACAGGCATAGCAAGGTCAATGCGAACAGCCCTAAATATAGGGAGGGTGGGTGGGTGATCTGATGTGTGTAGTGAAAAGAGGCAGCTCAACACTTCATGCAGGGAATAAATAGGCCCTTGGCTGTCAATCATAAATTGCAACATCAAATTCTCCCCAACGTCCAAGAGGTGCCCAATAAGATTTGTAACCATCCAAACTAACCTGCCCAGCAACAGAGGGATGTCTTGTATGCCCCCACCGCAACACGTGCTCTCCATGAAGGAGAACAGGCTTTGTGCATAGTGGGAGATCTGTGAAATATTAACAAAGGATGATGTTGCAAAATGGGTTAAGTAAAACCAATTAGAATTCCACTGTTACTCAAACCATAGCCTAGCTATGTCATAGAACTAATGCTAAACTCACAAGCTAATAATGCTAAATGACTCTGTGGGGGCAGAGTGCACCAATTAATGTCCCCATCTTGAACAAGTGCTGGGCTGGTTGGGCCATATTTCATGAACAAATGTGCTACTGCGATAGAAATAAAGCCACTTTTACTATTTTCTAAGGTGCTATTCATTTGTTACAGCAGCAGTATGGGAACTGCTTTTCTTCGTTCGCCCCACAGCATTGCAGCAATATGGAAAGGATTGGTCCTCGCGGGTGAGGCCAAACAATGGATCATTTCCAGTTGACAATCATCCTCCCATTTTGTGGTTGGACGATGATTGCATGGACAGCACCAGGGTAGTTCTGTCCACATAATACTTTGACTTCAAACATGATGGTACTAGAATGAGTTGAAAGAACTGGGGGGGGGGGGTTGTTGGAGCTTCCCCCCCCCAAACACGGTTGGAATGTTATAAGATATAAAAACCCCAACGAACTCCAGAAACCTTGGCACTTTGTGCATTATTTGTCAAAAACGAACATGTTACTATTCTAGATTACACAAATCCACAATAATGAAATGCATCCTGTAAACCCAAAATAATTCTTTTCACTGTGAACACTTACTAACACAACTTCTTTCTTCCAAATCACATTAGCCCCATTCATTCATTACTCACGTGGAGAGGATTCATGTGTAGAATGAAGAGTGAGACCAATTGCTATCTTTACCACCTATGTCATTTGACTGGGTAACCACACTTTTGATGTCCATCGATTGAGCTCAGCCTGAAGAGGAACCTCTAAGCAAGAGCAGCTGCTCATGAAGTCTTCTTCAGATGTCCAAGCTCAATACAAGGATGGTGTCACCAGCAGTTGGGCATTGCTCCTCTTTCTACACATGAATGCCTGTCAAGGGAGAAATGCAAGAAAAGGAGTAATTTCACACAAATTTGTGACTTTCAGAACTTCTTTGAGGTTGAGATGAAAATCAAGCCAAATGAGTAGCTGCCAGGAGAAAAGCCTGAAATATAACAAACTACCGTATTTTTCACTCTATAACAGTGTTTCCCAACCTTGTGCCTCCAGCTGTTTTTGAACACAACTCCCATCATCCCTGACTAGCAAGACTAGTGGCAAGGGATGATGGGAATTGTAGTCCAAAAACAGCTGGAGGCACAAGGTTGGGAAACACTGCTCTATAAGATGCATCAGACCATAAGACGTTCCTAGTTTTTGGAGGAGGAAAACAAGAAAAAAATATTCTGAATCTCAGAAGCCAGAACAAGAGGGATCGCTACACAGTGCAAGCAGTGATCCCTCTTGCTGTTCTGGCTTCTGGGATAGCTGCGCAGCCTGCATTCGCTCCATAAGACGCACACACATTTCCCCTTGCTTTTTAGGAGGGGAAAAGTGAGTCTTATAGAGCAAAAAATACGGTATATATTGAGACAATGGGAATCATTTACAACTCAGGGAATCTATCGCTTCGGATATGTGAGGGCAACTTCGATTGGGGCAAAAAACACGGGAGGTCTATTGCCTTTATGGACTGCTTGTAAGCTTCTACTGCTCCTATGGTCTGATCTAGTACGGCCTTTCTGCTCTTAAGTTCTCTCACCTAAGTTAAAACTTAGGCCAAATCCCTGTTAGTTCTATCTCAGGCTCAAGTGACTGGTTTAGAGTATGTCCCAGGGTTTCTCAAACTTGGGTCTCCAGCTGTGTTTGGACTATAGATCCCATCATCTCTGACTACTGCTCCTGCTAGCTAGGGATGATGAGAATTGCAGACCAAAAACAGCTGGACATCTAAGTTTAGGAAACCCTGGAGGAACCCAACATATGGTTGGGTTGTGGGAAAGGCATCCAGATTTTTTTTTTTTATTAAAAAAACGCTTCTGCATAAGCTGCAGTTTATTTGGGTACGGCAGCTTTTACAAGCTTGATCAAGGCTACAAGACTTGCAATACAAAAATTACATCTACAAGACTTGTTAAAAAGAAAGAGAGTGAATTGAAAAGGGCAGTAAAAAATACTCTGAAAATAGAGGCACCTTTTTGAACATTTGCACTAATCAAAGCAAAACTAAAAAGACTATTTCAGCTCTTCAACCTGCTTGTTGTATTTCTTAGAATATTCTCAAGAATGCTACATGGAACCCTGGATTTTTCCTGTTTTTTCTCTCTCTGTGTGTGTGCCTTTGGCAACTTGTGGTTACATGAATTAATATCGAACAGTGCAATGCTGAAATCTCCTTCTATGTGGCATATGCACCTAGTGTTGAAACAGCACTGAAAGCATAAGTTCTCTAAATAATATCTCTTCAGAGTTATTAGCTTTGACATTGGCTTTTTCAAATATGTTTCCAGCTGCAGAAGCCCATTGTTTAACTTTGCTATGTGACCTGAACTGCTCATAAAAAAATCTGCTACAGCTCTCAGCATTCCTTTAGGATGGCCTGGGTCATTAGTGCCAAAAGTAATGCACAATGTAGCCATAGAGGAGAGCCTCTGACTCACTCATCAGATCTTCCTTCTAGACACTGCATCAAAGGGAACATGAGATCATTCAGCATGAATCTCCATGATGACTTTGAAAAGCTAAACGGAAAGGTTGTTTGCTGTCTCCAATCTTTGTGTTCATGTGTGATGTAAAATACACACAGCGAGAGATAGTAGTGTAGCTCCCCTGGCCCTGCAATTTGCTTGTTATTTGCTGCTTTATGCAGAATACAGGTTCAGGTAATACAGCCCAGCAGTGTCTCCTTCCTGCCCCTTTGTCCTTTTCTTTGTGACAGGCTACCATGGGGCAGGGACTATTGGATCTAATTTATGGCTAACAAAACGCCCTCAAGAAGGGGAGATGAACATCCACAGTTTTCCGCCGGTTCAGTCTTTCACTCAGTAAATGCTGGAAGGGTGGGTGCTGGCAATAACAATTTTTGTTTTGCGAGACCAACCAATTTTGGAGACTCTTGTGTGGGGATTAGTAAGTTGTGAATGAAACACGGAATTTAAAGCATTTGTGCAAACCATTGTGACTTTAAAGTGGCAGAACCGAATGAATTGTGCCCAGACTTCCTGCTGGAAATACTAATCAAGAGTTGGCCACTGAAATTTCATCCAAACTGAAATAAAAAGTAAATGTTGTTGTTCATCTTCTGGCGAGACGCTTTTTGAAAGAAGCGAAGGAGTCCCATTAAAACCAGTAAAATCACCCAGGGATGTTCTGCATATTTCTAGTTGTCACTAGATTTTACATAAAGTGGATTTTTAAGCAATATATCTGAGATGTTTCAAGTGAAACTAAAGGAGCTTTGATAAGACAGGTGCCTGTTGCTGATAAAGCAAAAAAGCAAAATAACCTAGCCACTCTAAATGAATTAGTCTTCAGTGCCAGCCAAATTGCATCCGAGGATACAAGAAGGAATTTGTAATCCCAGAGCCTACGTCTATAATCTAGAACAGGTGAAGTGTCATGAGACTGGGAACAGACAAATGTTTTTCCCATCTTTTTTAAAGGGAGTGGGCACTAGGCAACCACTAAATCCAGCTTCACATGTTTAGAATATACCATATTTTTCGCTCTATAACACGCTCCCAACCATAACACGCACGTAGGAGGAAAATCCGTAGGCATGCCACCCGTAGGCATTCCCTCCATAACACGCACAGACATTTCCCCTTACTTTCTAGGAGGAAAAAAGTGAGTGTTGTGGTGCAAAAAATACGGTATTATTAAGAAGTCAGTGTAGGAGCATTTGGGGGTGAGAGCTGTCCTCACAAAGAACCAGAATGGGTTTCTCAGAAAAAAGTCACACCAAACCAACCTTATCTCCTTTTTAACTTGCGTGTTGAGTCCCACAATGCCACCCCCACCAAAAAAGTCACACTTCACACATCAATTTTTGTTTAAGATTTTTGGCATAATTTTGGCCACAACTTTATTCAAATACAAAATATGTGAGTGGTTGCTTAGGCATTGGTTATGACTATCTGTCCATGCCCAGGGACAGAGGTGACTTCCGGATTCCAGCGAAAGCCAGCGTTGGAAACAAGTATTGGGTGAGAAGATGAAGCTGGGTATCAGTCCCTCACTTCTCACCCTCATGTTTCTGTGGGGCTTGCACGGCCCAAGTCCGACTCCGGGGACAAGGACGAAAAGAATGGCAAGCCCCTGGATTCCTTTAACGGAATTCCCTTTCCGCACCACCATTGGAGGGGTAGGCACTTACCCCTCCATCCACCAATTTTAACCAATGCCTAACCACCAACCTTACAAGTTGTGACTATTTGCTACGCAGTAGGCAAAACCCAAATGGCACCAGCCAATCCGCCAGATGGTAAATTCCTACCAGGCCCCCGCACCAAGGCGGGCGACCCCATGACAGGCATAGCAAGGTCAAGCGAACCAGAAACACCCCCCCCTTAATTAAAGGGAGGGTGGGCGGGTGATCCGGTGCAGAAGCCGAGAGGACGCCCCAGCGTTAGGCGCCCTGCATTTATAGCCTCTGACCCCTCCTCCAAGACTGCAACATCCAAAACTCCCCAGTAACCCGATTAACCCCTTAAGGGCTTGGTTTCCCAAATCTGCCCAACAACGACAGGGTGGCCTGTAGTTCCCCCAACCGCAACACGTGCTCTCATTTCCAGGGAGAACACGATTTACCAGCCTGATAGATCAAGGGAATGAGCTTCAAATAATATATCTTGATTTTAGCAAGCCCTTTGACAATGTCTGCCATGGTGATAAGGTTAGCTGCTGGATGTGCTCATCAATGGCTTCTTCACTGCAGAGCCAGTGTGGGGTAGTGGTTAAGAGCTGTGGACTCGTAATCTGGTGAACAGGGTTCGTGTCTCTGCTCCTCCACATGCAACTGCTGGGTGACCTTGGACTAGTCACACTTCTCTGAAGTCTCTCAGCCCCACTCACCTCACAGAGTGTTTGTTGTGCAGGAGGAAGGGAAAGGAGAATGTTAGCCACTTTGAGACTCCTTAGGGTAGTGATAAAACGGGATATCAAATCCAAACTCCTCCTCCTCCTCCTCCTCCTCTTCTTCTTCTTCTTCACAACCTGGTTACAAGTGGCAACTGGATACAAGTGGTGTGTCTTAGAGTTTTGCCCTTGTTATTTCACACACGCACACACACGAGAGACAGAGAGACAGAGAGACAGAGAGAGAGAGAATGACTTAGATGAAGGGGTAAAAGTGATACTTGCCAAATTAGCCAAACTCAGTGAATGGCTGACATCTTAGAAGACAAAAACAGGATTCAAGATGATGTTGTTACAAAGGAGAACTGGGCCAAAACTAACAAAATGAATTCCAACAGAGATAAATGCATTTTTGTAGGAAGACTCTGTCTGATGCACAAATACAGACTGGGTGACACCTGACTTGAGAGCAGTAATGTAAAAAGGTCCTAGAGGTTTTAGTAGCCCACAAGCTAAGCATGTAATATGGTGGCTAGAAAGATTAATGCAATTCTAAGCTCCATCGACAGAAACATAGCATCCAAATTGCAATACTTAATGGTAACTCTGTTATGCTTTGGAGTACTGTCTGGCATCACAGCTTCAGAATGATATTGGAAAACTGGAATATGTCCAGAGGAAAGCAACAAAGACGGGTAGGGGTCAGAAGTCCAAGTCCATGGAAAGACTGAAGGAGTTGGGTAGCTTTGAGAATTGATGATTAAGAGGATACATAGCAGCTATCTTGAAGTATTACACAGAAAATAGACCATATTTATTTTCTGTTGCTCAGAGAATAGTACCCACCCACTCTTCTGATAAATAATCGTTTAGACGAAACATTACAAAGAACTTTCTTATGGTGTTAAGCTGCTCAACAGTGAAACATGCTGCTTTTGAGGGTGATGGACTCTCATCCATCAGATATATTTAAGCAGAGGCTGGATGGCCAGCTATTAGTAGTAATGGATTTCCTGCATCTACTTTACAAGGGGTTGTTCCCTTGCAACTCCACGATAGCTTAGATTGGATAATATGCTGACTAGACGACTATCAAGGTTCTCTGGGTAGATTTGTGACTTTGCAGACAATAATTTCATAATAAAGCAGCTGCATGAACATTTGTAAAAGATCGAGTGAAAACGAAAGTGCCCATAATGCATTTCTCATGGAAGAGCTATTTGCATAGACTGGCAATCTTCCAGGAGCGCTCCAATTAAGTCTTTTAAAAGCTACTTTACTTATGTTCTTTAGTAGCAATTTTGGTGTCATTGTAAAGTACAAAGGCTGTTCCAAAAAAGCACTATCCTTCTTCTTATGGTCTTATTACTCTGTTGTAGAAAATGAAATATACAACATTTGTAAACAGTCGTGTTAATGATGATGATGTAAGGTATTTATCATGTCAGCTTAAAACACATAGACTTTTCCCACCCCCAAAAAATTCATTTGACACTATTTACAGAAGAGTTATCCAAATGAGAGCTCTTTTATAATATAATTAAGGATGAGATTACAAGACCGGCTTATACTTCACTGCACTAAAATGAGATTTAATACCTGCTTATCCCATTGAAATATGAGCAGTATTTTTGTACTTTGTAAAGCTTTATATATATATATATATATTGTAGTGGCATGGCTCTGCAGAAAGAAGTCAAAACTTTTAATGCTCTGCTCCTTCTATATTCATAGAATCTATTATTTAATTTGCATTAAAGTATAATATTTATATGAGAAGAAAGAATTTTAACAACAACAACAACAACGCTTTCTTCTTTTCAACTTCTTTTAAGAAAGTTGGCTTCCTATGGCATAGTTCTTTAGAGCTCTTCCAAGGACAGCACATAGGAACAGTTTGAATTGTAATATTGTGAGTGATACCGGCGTAATTTGCTTCTAACTAGAATTGCTGGTGGAGTAATCCTCCATGCAGGAAGGCACTCTGAGTAATCTTGATGTTTATAATGTGTGAACTGACCTGATCTGTACTACCTGGACTAATGTATAGACTGGAACTTAGTTATTCACTGCCTTTAAGATTTTCTGAAATGTTCCAATGCAGTTCTTGGCTCAGAAAGTACTGAAATACATTTCAAAATCTATTTGCGTGTCGAGGTCCCCAAGCCACCCCTCAAAATAATTCACAATTCACACATAATTTTTGTTTAGGGGTTTTGGCATAATTTTTGGCCACAAGTTTATTAAAATACATTATCTGTGAGTGGTTGCTTAGGCATTGGTTAAGACTATCTGTCCCCCCGCCTGGGACAGAACTGACTTCCAAACTCCCTCAGAAGCCAGTGAAGGGAAAACAATATTGGGGATCAGTTGAGCTGAGTGACCGGCCCTCACCGCTCACCCAACCTGCTCCCCAAGGCTTGCCAGCCCTTGTCCCATTTCAGGGATTGGACGAAATTGTAGCAAGCCCCTGGATTCCTTTAACGGAATTCCCTTCCACACCACCATTTGGGGGGCAGGCCCAGCCTATCCTTACCCCTCCTCCAACCAATTTTTATAACCAATGCCTAACCACAACCTTACAAGTTGTGACGAATTGCTAAGTAGTAGGCAAAAACCAAATGGCACCAGCCAACCAGCCAAATGGACAAAATTCCTACTAGGCCCCTGCCCCAACGGCAGACGACCCCATGACAGGCATAGCAAGGTCAGCCGGAACTGAGGGCGGGTGGGCGAGCCGATGCACTCAGCGAAAGAGAAAGCTGAGTGCCCCAATATTTAAAGCCTTTGGTCCCACACACCACATTGCAACATGCAATTTGCCCTGGCCAAACATGCAACATGTTGCCCAAGCCAGCTCACTTTTATTTGCCTGGCAACAGAGGGTTGGCTTGGCAGACCCCACCGCAACACGTGCTCTCATTTCAGGGAGAACACGCTTTACAGTAAGACAGAAGATGCATTTACAAATGTGGGTGCTGAGTGAATATATGTTTGGAGTGTGCATTTAAATATTATTTAAATGTGAATATTTGTGTAGGGTTTTTAAAAAAAGGGGGGGGACCCCAGCAGCAACAACAGCCTGTAAATTAATGATGAAATGAAGCAGAGTGGACTCACACCTGAACAAATGTACCAAGCGACATGAACAATAAATAAATTCATTAGTGAATCCTTATCATGCAGTGGTCTATGTTAGCACCTCAGAGACGCACTACAATACTTTTTCCTAAAATGAAATTTTGAGACAAAATTGTTAGTTATTGCTTAGGCCAGGACAGGCAACCTCATCCCAAAGTCATGAACCTGGCCCATAGACATGTTTCCTCTTCTCTGTATTCAATTTCAGCTGAGCAGCCTGAAGAAACAGTAAAAAGAAAGAAAATAAAGTCACATTGTATGCACTACATATAAACTTGTTAAATAAGAACGTAGGAAAACTTTTCTCTTATTAAGTTTTCCAATGTGAGAAAAGGACATTTTTCATGTATTCTACATTCTTGGTGGTTCTGAACAATGCACGCCCCCCCCCCCCCGGCAAACTTTTAGTATTCCTTGGAATAATACTCATTTTTATGGCCTCATTCTCAGGTGATATCAGTGGAATATCCACTGGTAAAGGTAAAGGACCCCTGGATGGTTAAGTCCAGCCAAAGGCAACTATGGGGTTGTGGCACTCATCTCGCTTTCAAGCTGAGGGAGATGGCATTTGTGCAAAGACAGCTTTCTGGGTCATGTGGCCAGCATGACTAAACCACTTCTGGTGCAATGGGACACCATGGCAGAAACCAGAGCACATGGAAACACCATTTATAATCACACAGCTGATAATGATTCACCATTTAGGATGAAGATATCATGCAGTCTAGTGGATGATCTCTGGGCTAGGGTTGTGCATGTGAAACTCCCAAAGTTGGGAGGGAGGGGGTAAAAACAGGCTGGGAAAATATTGGGCTGATAGGATTTGGGGTGGAGAAATAAATATTAAATAATGAGAACAGCAAAATTTTCTATACCACAACCATTATTAGTTTTAAGCTGAAGATTGAAATTGGGGGATGCTAGAACAAACCTCTAGTTCTGGTATACTATTGTAACATAGAACGGAAAGGAAAAAGTTAAAACATGGCCTTTACTTCTAACAGTGGATAGTTAATTTTAAGAATCAAATTGTAAGTTGTGTAATAATTCCTTCAGCGTTTCAACAAGGCATCCATATGGGGTTTTGGCAATATGCAAAATTATTTGCATTCAAACTTATTAAAAATAATATGCTTCATCAATTAAAATTATGTTATCAGTAGATGCTAGACACAAAGAGAGAGATTTCCTAAGAATAAGGAAGAAAATCAACCAGGAAGTAGAAAGTTAAAAATATACCAAGCAAACAAAAACCAACCTTTCAGTTTGGAAGCATCTATTCACATGCCATCTCAAATTATCTTCAGGAAAAAATAAAATAAACACTTGCCATATGGTACGCTGATTAAACAGGAAGCCATTCAACTTGAATGATAATTAATAGAGCTGCATTATATGGGCTATTTTTATATAGAACCAAAAATAGAATTACTGCTTTGTTCAATATTTCCCTTCCAAATTGATGCTGTTGTATACAGAATTGTCCTTTCGTTAATCCCCTCTGGGAAAGACAGTCATCCAGAAATCTGCACCTGAAAGTGACTGACGTGGATGCAGCTGACATGTAAGCTGCAATGGAGCACAGAGTGGGACCTCACGGAGTCGGTGGAAGAAGATTGGAAAAAAATTAAAGATTATTTACAGAAATATTGTAAAATTAATGAGCTTTAGAAAAATGGTGGAATGAAGTTATATGGCTTTGGCAAAAATGTTATAGGGAGCTAGGTACAGATAGATTGTTAATGTATTAAAGGGGGAAAAAACAAGGTTAGAATATGTTAAGATTAATTACAGGACAGAAAACAGAGGAAGATGGAAAGGAATTGCTGAAACAGTTAATTGAAGTGGAATACAAAAAGGGAGGCGTGAGGAAGTCAATGAAACAAGTGAATGAAAGCTAAGTTTGAAAATATTGGAAGTGTTTTTAATTGTTCTTGTTTTGTTTTGTTAATTCAATGTTCTATGTAGTGTTTTTGTTTTTGTTTTGTAATATATTGATTTGTTTAATTCTTTTTCTTTCTTTTTGTAACCTTTAAATTTTTAATAAATATTATTTTAAAAAAACAAAACAGAGTGGGTCCTCACAAATCTCCTCACTTTCAGCTGAATGTGTGGAATGAGCTTACCAATCATCGAATCATCGAATTATAGAGTTCAAAGGCACCCCAAGGGTCATCTTGTCCAACCCACTGCAATTCAGGAATCTCAGGTAAAGCATCCGTGACAGATGGCCACCCAACCTCTGCTTAAAAACCTTCAAGGAAGGAGAGTCCACAACCTCCCGAGGGAGACCGTTCCACTGTCGAATTGCTCTTACCATCAGAAAGTTTTCCCTGATGCTCAGTCAGAATCTCCTTTCTATGCCTGTCAAGGGGTCGTCTGCTTTTGTGGCAGGGGCCTGGTAGAAAATTTGTCCATTTGGCTGATTGGCTGGTGCCATTTGGTTTTTGCCTACTGCGTAGCAAATCGTCACAACTTGTAAGCTGCAGTTAAAAAGGTAAAGGGACCCCTGACCATTAGGTCCAGTCGTGACCGACTCTGGGGTTGCGGCGTTCATCTCGCTTTATTGGCCAAGGGAGCTGGCGTACGGGAGCGGTACCTATTTATCTACTTGCACTTTGACATGCTTTCGAACTGCTAGGTTGGCAGGAGCAGGGACCGAGCAACGGGAGCTCACCCTGTCGCGGGGATTCAAACCACCGACCTTCTGATTGGCAAGTCCTAGGCTCTGTGGTTTAACCCACAGCGCCACCCGCGGCCCAAGTTGCAGTTAGGCATTGGTTAAAAATTGGCTGGTGGAGGGGTAAGGATTGGCTATGCCTGCCCCTCCAATGCTGCTGCTGCAAGGGAATTCCATTAAAGGAATCCAGGGGCTCACCATGCTTTTGTCCGAATCCCTGGCATGCGGAGCTCCCCTGGCAGGGAGGTGAGGGTCTGGTGCCCAGCTCCATTTTCTCCCCAATATCATTTTCCCTTACTGACTTTCGCTGGAATCCAGAAGTCAGTTCTGTCCCTGTGCGGGGACAGATAGTCATAACCAATGCCTAAGCAACCGCTCACATTTATGTATTTTAATGAAGTTGTGGCCAAAATTATGCCAAAAACCTTAAACAAAAATTCTGCGTGAATTGTGATTTATTTGGGGGTGGCTTGGGGACCTCGACACGCAACTTGAAACCATAGGCACATCTCTTTGCAACTGACATCTGCGGGCTAGAATGCAGGTGTTAGGAGTATGGCACTTCTGAATATAATCTTGTTTTCCACATTACATGTTCAGTATATTCACTAAGTAACTTGTCACCTATGGCATGGGGTGCATTCAGATATGATAGTTATTGCTTTAGTTTTCCTGGTTATAATGCTAGTGCAGCTGTCCTGTTTTTTAACAGGTACTTTTAACACTGCAGTACCTGTTGAGTTATGATACTCTGGTGCTTTGATGGGTATACCGACATGTTGCAGTAAATTTCATTCACAACCGTTGGACAAGGTCACTACCCCACAACCCCTTCAGCACATGTGTGCTTCTCTCCCCCCCCCCCCAAGAAATCAGCATGAAAGAAATGTATGTCGGTATGGCACCCCAAATGTTGTTATTTTCTGGGTTAATGGAGTTCCAAACATGTTTTCCAGAAGCAATTAACACGGAAATGAGAGCTAAACTTCCTCTATATTTTGTTACATTTCCAGAAGTGGGTTTTATTTTGTGTAAATGCTCAAATATAATGCTGAAATTCTAGGTCATCGGGGGAATTATTGGGGAAACAGAATATACGGACAATTGAATTGAACATAGTTGTGTACAGGTTGAGCATGATTGTTTTCTTTTTATACCCAAAGCAGCTGGGGTGGGCTGTTTCTGTGCAAATGGAGGGCACATTGGGAAAGCCAGCATCCCAGTTTCTCCATCCTGGTAACTCCTTTTCCCTCAAACAATTTCACAGATCAATCCACTTTCCCTCTTACCCTCTTGGTCCCTCCCCTTTCTTTTCACCTGCTCAGGTGCTGATTTGAGACTAGAAAAGCACAAAGAGATGGAAGAAGAATTGGGGTATGTTGCCCTTTGAAGTACCCCTTTATGTTTTACATACTTTTTAGGGTAGTGGTGACAGAAATATAACAACCCTCACCACTATATGACAAAGGGAGCAGTGAATAGGGGATGGCTCAGAGACTTGTTGAGTACTGGGGGAAAACTTCAGTGGCACCATTGCTCCCTAAGGAACCACACTGGGAACCTCAGCTGTACTCCCCATTCCTCGAAGCGTGTTATGCTATTGCTATAGTCATTATGACCACAGAATTGTAGAGTTGGATGGAACCACTAGGATCATCAAGACCAACATATTTCACTCAACTTGGGGCTTGAACCCACAACCCTGTGATTATGAGTTTCATGCTCTACCAACTGAGCTATCTCAGTGTGTTTTTGCTACCAAACTGAAATACCCTGGGGTGTCTATTCTTGTTCTTTGATTTCTTATTACAACTCCTTTAAAGGTAAAGGTAAAGGGACCCCTGACCATTAGGTCCAGTCGTGACCGACTCTGGGTTTGCGGCGCTCATCTCGCTTTATTGGCCGAGGGAGCCGGCATACAGCTTCCGGGTCATGTGGCCAACATGACTGAACCGCTTCTGGCAAACCAGAGCAGCGCTCGGAAACGCCGTTTACCTTCCCACCGGAGTGGTACCTATTTATCTACTTGCACTTTGACATGCTTTCGAACTGCTAGGTTGACAGGAGCAGGGACCGAGCAACGGGAACTCACCCCGTTGCGGGGATTCGAACTGCCAACCTTCTGATCAGCAACTCCTAGGCTCTGTGGTTTAACCCACAGCACCACCTGCGTCCCTACTTTACAATTCCTTTACTTCACTTCATTGGCAATGCAGAACTGTGGATTCATTCCCCCCTCCTCCCTGCCGGAGCCATTTCATTCAGATGGTTTCTCCTTTTGAAAGATAACTAGATATATTTCAACACACTCATAACCTTTCAGGCCAATGGGTCATGCATATTGACACTGAATCTCAAATGGCAGGATAATGTGCTACGTTTATGCCAGTGGCATCCAATCATTTTTAAATTAAACTGCTCCCATCTTATCACTTACAGATGTTCTTGCTTATGATAATTTAATATAGGATGACATGCTGTAATTATTCATTATTGAAATACACGATATACCACTAACATCTGACACACATAATTTCCCATGTGTTTTATTTATTTTTAGATACGAGGCAGCTATATCAATTAAGTTCAATGTTTGGTATGTGTTTTTTTTTTCTTCTAATATAAGCCAGCCTGAATCAAGTTGTTTGGTGCAAGTCAAAATTCTGACAAAATTAGCATTATGGTAATTCTGTCTTTACCTTATGGTTCAAAGAAACATTAGATTCCCTAACATTATAAAGAAGGTTGTTTTCTTAATAAGCAATACCTAAAGAGATGGATCAGGGCGGGGTGAGGGTGGGAGCGGTGATGTTACTACTGAATTTGCCTTAAATAAAATGTTGAGGCAAATTTGCAGGTTGCTGCTCAGGCAAACTGTTTCCAGACAAACAAAAATTGTGAAAAGACTACCAATTCAGGGAGGATGGAGTTAAGTTCCACAATTCCTATGAAGAATTATAAATCAATTACAGTGGAACCTTGATTTTTGAACATAATCCATTCTGGAAGACTGTTTGACTTCTGAAACGTTCAAAAATCAAGGAGCAATGGGCGGTCAGCAAAATCCACTGGGAAAAAAGGAAAAACACACAGTGGAAGCCATTCGACTTGCGAGGAATGTTCAAAAACAGAAGCAATTACTTCTGCGTTTTTGGCATTCGCCTTCTGAAATGTTTGGCTTCCGAGATGCTCGGAAACTGAGGTTCCACTGTAGATCAACACACACGTTTCACTATTGTACAGTCACCAAACAGTGTCTACATTTCAGTATTCATATTCTAGTCGTGATACCTTTGAACGGGGAAGATTTGTTGCCAGAAATGGTGTAGTGTGTGGCAAATTAGCATTAAATAAATTAATAATAAAAATTAAATTAAAATAAAATAAAAATAAAAAAAAACAGACCAGGTTTCCCTTACATACAAGATGCGTGCAGACATTTGTTTGAATACACGAACTCCATATCTATAGACAGCATACAGGGCACAAATAACAAGTCCCTACATGAATGAGCCTGTGCACCGAATCTCTGATCATTTCCATGTTTTAGAAGGGAATGTCTGTGGGGGTTTCTTTTCACGTTAGTTTCAACATGAGTCAGACCCTTCACATGATCCAACATGTGAGTGTACCCTTTGAGCATTCACGTTTTTAAGGCAAACACTTGGTCATGCCTACTGTGTTTTCAGACTATGTACAGAGCCTTCTTCCTAGCTTTATTAAATCTCCTAAACATTTTGCTGTTGTTATTTAGTATTATGGGACAAAAACCTGCCCTGATACACTTTTCATAAAAGTACATAAAAAGAGACCTGTAAAAAAAAAACCTTCTAGGGCATTGTCACCTGCACAGTAGCGAAGTGTCCCCACATTTCCGCCAAGTTTATTTCTGTAAACATAAAAGCACCCAGGACATGAAAAATCACAAGAATTTATTTGCCATTGACACTGGAGCGCTTTTCTAAAACCAGTTAATATGGAGGTGTTCAAATAAAAATTGATACAGGGATGCAAACTGTATAAAGTACCTGTACCTGTATCAAGTTTTATTTCAATAAACAAACAAACAAAGATTGGCTGCTACATAAAGTATCCCAAGAAATCTATTCATTTTTGCCCATGGGGTGTGCTTGTTGCTTCAGCCAATATAAAGTATTGTGGGATTGGGAAAGCGCCACTGAGTTTTTCAAACAAAATCTGCTGGCTCACATTTTTCTGCCATCAAATACATGGCTTGGTTTGGGTACATTTTACTACCCCAAAAATACATTTGAATACTTGGGAACACTATGTTTTTTTTTCTTTTCTTTCATATTTTGTGTGTGTGTATTGGGCAGAGGGAATTAGATAGCTATTGGACTTCCCTTAAAATCTCCCAGTTGTTTTGCCTGAGGAAAAACTCCCAAATGCCCCACAAATCTCACTTTAGGAGATCTCTCAGAAATATCACTAATCTTTCCTTCAAAATTCCACACAGAATTTGGCTGAGCAGGAAGTTCAAAATTAACCTCTAATTTCACTTGTGGTGACTGTTCTACTTATTTAATTCTCAAATATCCTTTCAATTTTTTTTAAAAAAAGGAAAAATCATTAACCGTTTCACATTTTCCCATAGTAAAATAAATTACATTTTTATCACAACCTCCTGTCTGTCTATGTCTTGCTTATCCACCCCTCATTCAGTTCCTTCAATACAGAATGGAAAATTTGTATTTCTGTTTGAACTGTGCCCCCGAGACTTATGTGCCTGGGAAGAAGTATTTCCACATACCATTTGTTTATGTGGAATTTGTACTTTGGTGGAATTCCAGGTCTCATTTTTTCCCGCCCTGGTCTGCATCACAAATGCCTGCTCACCACAAATAAAACTGACACCTAGCATGCAACTCCCCAAAAAAGCACTTCACAACTCCTTACAGTATGGATAGTATTGTCTTTCCTCGGGTAAAATTACCAATGCATGAGCTGTCACGAGAGAGGGGAAAATACAAAGCATAAAGACTTCAATTATCTGTATCATCCATTTTCAGACCCACTTCACTGGCAAGGACTCTTCAACACTGCATCCTTCAATCATGCTAAAGACTTAAGCTAGTGCTTCACAAGGCTTTGACAACAGCATTTTAGTTAAGGATTAACTGATTCTGTTGGGGAATGATACAAATCCCAGTAGACTCATACACCTTGAATGCACAAAGGTAACAGGCAGGGTTGTTCAGATTAGCCTACCATTTCTCTTGTCTCTGAAGCAGAAGAGATATTGCAGAGAAGTTGCTATACTTAGCATTTACCAGCCAAAAATCCAAAGGGTTAACACTCAATACAGTGGTACCTCTGGTTACAAACTTAATTCGTTCTGGAGGTCCATTCTTAACCTGAAACCGTAATTAATCTGAGGTACCACTTTAGCTAATGGGGCCTCCTGCTGCTGATCTGTTCTCATCCTGAAGCAAAGTTCTTAACCCAAGGTACTACTTCCAGGTTAGCAGAGTCTGTAACCCAAAGTGTTTGTAATATGAGGTTTTTGTAACCCAAGGTACCACTGTATTAAGCGTCAGAATTTCCTGTTGCGATTCAGTACAGTGGTACCTCGGGTTACATACGCTTCAGGTTACATACGCTTTGGGATACAGACTCTGCTAACCAAGAAATAGTACCTCAGGTTAAGAACTTTGCTTCAGGATGAGAACAGAAATCCTGCTCTGGCGGCGTGGCGGCAGCGGGAGGCCCCATTAGCTAAAGTGGTGCTTCAGGTTAAGAACAGTTTCAGGTTAAGAACGGACCTCCGGAACAAATTAAGTACTTAACCCGAGGTACCATTGTACTTAGTAGTTGCTAGTTGCATGGCTGCCGCTGAAAACAACTGTGCTACCTCCTCCTGGTTTGTTCTCATTAATGCAAATTAAAATGTGTGACATCATTTCCTCTGCCTTGCCAATAGTTTAATTTCATTGCCTGCTGTTAGCAGGGGTGCAAATACTCGTGAGTGTGAATGCTATTGTGCCATGCATTTCCCTTTGCTAAGCAATTCCAGAGAAGGAAGCAAGAGATACAGGGTTTTCTGCAGGAAACATGCATGTCTGCAGTAACATTTATTTCTGGTGGCGGGCCAGAAATCAGCATGCATAAATGAATGAATAGAAAACCAGCATATTTTGTAGATCCAGTTAACACACTGGCCTCCACAGGAGCAAAAGCTTCTCTAACACTAGTTGAACGACAGCTTACTGTGGAAACATGTGTTTAAAAAGGTAAAGGGACCCCTGACCATTAAGTCCAGTCGTGGCCGACTCTGGGGTTGCGGCGCTCATCTCGCTTTATTGGCAGAGGAAGCCGGCGTACAGTTTCCGGGTCATGTGGCCAGCATGACTAAGCTGCTTCTGGCGAACCAGAACGGCGCATCGAAATGCTGTTTACCTTCCCGCCAGAGCGGTACCTATTTATCTACTTGCACTTTGATGTGCTTTCGAATTGCTAGGTTGGCAGGAGCTGGGACCGAGCAATGGGACCTCACCCTGTTGCAGGGATTCGAACGGTGGACTGATTGGCAAGTTCTAGGCTCTGTGGTTTAACCCACAGTGCCACCCGTGTCCCTAACATGTGTTTACCTGCATGCTTTTAAGCTTACACTGAAATTGCAAAGCCCTGTTCGTGCAGAAGTAGCATATGTGAATTGGAAGTTTGCATGTGTAGCCCATGCTCTCTTAGCTTGCATAAATGCCTGCATCTCTTCCAGCAAAGAGTGAGACAATTACCCTCCTCTTCTTTCCCTGGAGTCTCAATAGTAGCTTTTCAGGGTTGAGCTGGTTGCTCTCAGAAGAATCTAGCAGTTCATCCTGGGCCAGGAGCAGACTGTCACCCAGAGGGGGTGGGAAGGGCTACAGATTTAGTTTGCTGACTTTCATGGGCTTACTTTTGACCGCTTACTAGTATGTGCTGGGAGAGGCCTCTGTTTAAGAAATATAACACAAATAGTTGTTTTTCTTCCTTATCATTTGAATTATGTTAGGCCTTAATAGTGAAGATATATGGCAAAGGGGGAAGGCCTGTAAAGTTTGTGGACTTGTATAGCCCTGCTTTTAACCACTTACCAGTGTGTGCTGAGATCACAGAAGTCCCCCTTTTAAGAAAAAGAGTAACATTTCTTTGTTTTAGGAAAACTTGCTATTATTGTTGTTTACTATTTTACAATTATTATAAGCCTTGCAACAGAAAACATACGGTAAAGGGAGTTGGGAAGCGCTGCAAAGTTTGGAAACCCTTTTTAGGCCTGCAAAGTTTGCAAGACCTTTGAACCACTTGCTGGATTCAGGGGAACAAGAAAGGTCTGATTTCTTCAGAGGACTAACTGAACATCGATTATAAACAAATGGGAGCCATTTGGACCACAAGACCTTTCATTTTTATGCTGTATCTTTGCTGTCCTGTGCATCTTAAATGTGCTGGGGATATATCTGAATGTGCTGGGTATCTGAAGAAGTGTGCATGCACACGAAAGCTCATACCAAGAACTAACTTAGTTGGTCTTTAAGGTGCTACTGGAAGGAATTTTTTTTGTTTTGACTGGGGATATATGTATTTTATTTATTAACTAGACAAAGGGTTTGTTGCTATAACACAACAGCGATCAGATTGACTAAAAGTATTCAGAGTTATTGCCACTGCAAACTTAAAATGTTTAGGCTTTATGTTTGTTGCCATCCCTTTTCTTTAATATTACAATTCAGATTTGGGCTAGTCCATTGCTGGGTGGGAGTTGCCCCGTAAATCCTGATCAAACGGCCCAATCCTGCAAACATGAGGATTACATATGCGAATACTGCCGGATCAGTATTTGTTGCATGTTTAAAATAAGTGGCTAATCTCAACTCAGAAGTTAAGATTCACTGAGTTCAATGGAGTTTACTGCCAGGCACATTTATATTCTTTATATTTATATTCTTATTAATTCTTTATTAAATTTGTACACCACCATATACTCGTAGGTCTCGAGGAGGGTACGACATAAAATTACATAACAAAAACCCAGTAAACCGCCCCCCCCCCAATACATGTTAAAAAGGTGTTGGATGTCAATCAGCCAAAAGCCTGGTCAAAGACAAACATTTTTGCCTGGCGCTTAAAGGATTTATATAGGATTTCGGTCCAAATTAACACATATAGGTGGATTTAGGTTTCACAACGTTTTCAGCAGTTCTCCATTGCAAAGTTTCTTTCTGTAGGAATCATTTGTAGCTCAGTGTTTAGGCTGTTTCTTATCACTTGATTACTCACATTTGGTTGTGTTGAGAATCATTACATTTGAAGCGATTCCATGTGGTATGAAAGTTCTGTCTGTGGTTTTGATCTGTGGTGAATCTATCACCTGTGGCCTGAGTCAAGATAATTTTTTTGTGTTTTTTTTTTGTTAATGCCACTTCAGGTGTTCATTAAATGCCAAACTGTTTCGGCTATCACCAACGCTGCTTTGTGAATGGGCACCAAGTCTATTTTATGTACATAAGAGATTTAATATTTGTCACTCTGCATTTGGTTTTCTTCCATTCTTATCACTTTCTTTGCACCGTCTCCCTGTGTGTATATATGTGTATACCATCATAAAATAATGCTTGGGTGCATCTCTGGAATTTTGGTTGTAGATTAAGTTAAATACTTATGCTGAAGTCATGAGGAGATGAATGCACATGGTGACAAAGCTAACATGAGACAAGCTCTTCCTGAGCTGATGGGAGAATTTTAGTCCTCTTCTGGAAAAAATATTTCACAAAATGTTCTTAATTTGTCATTTGCCATTTAGGACATGCTTCCTGTCTCCTCCTCACAGCCTCTCCACAGAAGCAGTAGAGACCCCAAGGTTTGCTGCTGCACATATATGTGGAAGCAAACTATAGCTTAGGGTTATGTACAATATGGACGATTTGGTTACATCCTTCATTATTTCTTGGTGGAATGCATTATGATTTGTACACTAGCATATCCTGCTTCAGAAAAGAATAATGGACAGGCTTCTTTAGTGTGAATGAACATCAGACAGAGAAAGACCCTCAGCATTGCAGACCCTCCAAGTGTCCCTGTTTTCCAGGGACCTCCCTGATTTAGAGAAACTGTCCCAGTTTCTGATTTGATCCTGGAATGTCCCACTTTTCCTTAGGATTTCCCTATTTTCATTGGAGAAATGTTGGAGGGTATGGAGTTATCCGACAACCCGAGCCGCCTGAAGGCAATCCTGTGTCGGGAATTTTTAAAATGTTTAATGTTTTATTATGTTTTTAAATATATGTGGGAAGCTGCCCAGAGTGGCTGGGGCAACCCAGTAAGATGTGTGGGGTATAAACAGTAAAATTAGCATTATGGAATGGGACGTCCCTATTTTCATCGGAGAAATGTTGGAGGGTATGGCGTTGTGGTAGGGTGGAAGTCTGTGAAATGATCATGTTTGTGGAATGTTGAAGTGTATAGACATTAATATTCAGAATCAAAGTCTACAAATGATGGTTTATAAAGTTAATTCATATCATTCTGAGCAGCAAAATACATATTTGAATCATGAATTTGAAATGGTTATTCATAGAATTAATGATTGTGGTATTTTGTCACATATTGCAATTTTATTCAGTTATGAGCTAAGCTCTTCAGCTAGAATTTAGTTTTGATATGTTTTTCCAAGGCTGGTTCTTATCAAGTGAATAATCGTGATGGTGCAACATTCAGAAATTGTGCTTAATGTCTTGTGACTGTTTATTGTGCCACAAGCTACTTGGTGAAGTAATGTATGAAGTGATCTTTGCAAAGCCTCTTCTGTAGTTTTGTAAAGCTGTGAAAGATGAGAATGCCTCATGTCATAAAAATAATTGAAAAGGGTCATGGTCACATCTCAAGGTATGGAACAATATAATATACTTTTATACAACATTAGTCATACTGAATTATTGTTGGAGTAGTATTTGAAGCCTTCAAGAAGCCATTGCCTGTGAAGTAAAGCCAAAAGTTAGAGGTCATGGATTAAAAGTGAACCAGCCTTTGGTTAAAGAGTTCTTTGTCCTTAAGACTGAAGGTATCCAAGTGTGCCATAAAGCGCTTGTTAGATTGAGCTCCTCTGTACCTGCTGGTTGCACAAATTATCCAACACTAGCCTACTGGAGGACAATGCTTTTGAATTAGAGATGAATCTTTTATTCATGTACAGAATGGTTCTATGCAGTAGGCTTTATTCTTCCTTCTCTGATGTATGCCTGCAGTGTTTGATAGAATAGATTGAGGTCAGTAAAGAATCTAGAAACTCTGAGCAACCATGACAACCATGTCAGAAGCCAGAAGGAAGAAGAACAGCATCAGGAATATTTTATTCAGCAAAGATCTTGAGTGATAAACAAACACAACAAGTTAGCTCATGGGAAAGTAGCCTCCACCTAAATATGTACACTCAGAAGAAATTCTCAGAAAGCTTGTTATTTACTGCCAAGTAAGAAGACAGTAGTAGTGCATGCACAGAACTGCTTTATACTGAGTCTGACCATTGGACTATGTAGTCCAGTATTGTATCGTCTTCGGTTAGAAGCTCTTCGTGGCTTAGGCAGAAGTTTCTTCCATCCAAATAGAGATAGCAAGACTAAATGTGTGCAGAACACATACTCTTAATAGAGAGTGATCTGCCCTACCCAGGAGGAAAAAAAAGGAAGATTTATATTTTGGAACATAGAAATATAAGATATAATTTCACCCCTCCCATATCCAAGAATCTCCTGATGAGTCTGGTGATTCTCCAGAGAGAAGGAGGCGTGTTCTGCTCTCTACTTATTCTACTCCAGCACCAAGTCAGTCAGTCAGTGTGTCGGGGAGAGAGAGAGACTGAGTGTTACAGATCGTGTGTAGAGATAAGGTTGCTGCTAAGAGCAGCTGCAGACACTCAGTGCAGTTTAGCATTCATTTATGCTTAGAACCCCTTTAGCTCTGTATATAGTTGTCTAATAGTTGTAGATAGAATAAAAGAAGTTATTCTACAGAGCTGCTCTCCAAGTCGTTTATATACTCTGCTAGACTCTGCTATGCTCTGCTGTGCGGCGACTGTCTTCTTGTGGGAGTGAATCCGGTGCTCACAACTTTAAGTTGTGAGTCCACAGCACTTTGACCTGTTCCTGTCCAGAAGGTGGTCTCTGGAAGTGCTACCCAGCTCGCCTAGCCCAGTCGGGGCTGAAGTGCATGAGTCCAGTTGGTGGTACTGGCTCAAGGGCGATGCTGACAGAATATAGGGCAGAACCTCTAAATCTGAGAACTCTCTCAGAACACTACAACTTGTGGACCATCCAATGAAGCCGAACATTAAGAGCACTGGGAGAAAAAGAAAATATTTCATCAGCTTACAAACTAAGGAATTTGCTCACACAAGGGGCAGTGGTGGTTACCAATTTCACTTTAAAAGAGGATTAGACAAATTCATGGAGGATAAATGCCTAATCCTGGGGGCTATTTTCTGCCTCAACTTTGGGAAGCAGTATACTTCTGCATACCAGTTGCAGGAAACTGCAAGAGTAGAGTGTCCTGTTGACCTCAGGACCTGCTTCTGTGCTTCCCATAGGCAACTGGTTGGATATTGTGAAAATAATGGCCAACCAGTTGCCTTCTTAGGTTCTTGCAGGACCAGATGGACCAGTGGCCTCCTCTCAAATTTTACCAAAGAACTGTAAAACAGATCACTTTTTAATGTAGTGTTGTTGTTGTTTTTTTCAATTGTTGTAGATGTTGCTATGTTATTACAGTGGTACCTCAGGTTACATATGCTTGAGGTTACAGATGCTTCAGGTTACAGACTCCGCTAACCCAGAAATAGTACCTCGGGTTAAGAACTTTGCTTTGGGATGAGAACAGAAATCGTGCAGCGGCACAGCAGCAGCAGCAGCAGGAGGAGGCCCCATTAGCTAAAGTGGTGCTTCAGGTTAAGAACATTCAGGTTAAGAACAGACCTCCGGAACGAATTAAGTACTTAACCTGAGGTACCACTGTATCTTATTATTATTTAGTGAAGTGATTGTTTTTATTATGTTATTGTTTATTCATGTTTGAGATGTGTGTGCATGTGTGGTGGAAAATTTCAAAAATGAAAGTGTAGACTTGGTCTAGGGGATAAAATCTTACCCTCATGGTTACCCAAGTCTTACCCAACCATGGTTACCCACCAATGGTCCCAACAGCATACTTTTGAGTCCCCTTGTGTTATTTATCTTTCTGAATTTTCATATTATGGTGCAGGTGGTGTACACATCACACCCATTCTTGCATAAAGCTGTATGCGATCCAAAGGAATATATTATGAAACTGAATGTCTGCTCTGACACAAATCACATTGCCAATGGCAAAGTGGTCATTACATTCTGAAATCATAGCAGGTAAAGTCCAAGGGCAATTTCCAAAGACAAATCTAGCAGTATTTCATAAATGGGGTGGTGGGATGGAATCATTAATGATTATGTCTTTATACTAATCAAACTCCTCTTGAGCTAACATGCTATTCAGATTTCCCTCTTTAGCCTGACAAGATGCATCTGTTTTTGTTATTCTCATTTGGCACAACACATTTTACAAACCAAGCAATTAAAAGTGAGTATTTTAGCCTGACATCCTGATGGTGTAATCAAGAGTGAAATGAGATATGATTTTATTATTGCAATCAATAGGTCATTCTAAAATTACGTCCTGAAAAATGGAAACCAAAATAGTACTCAAAACATAATTAGGATGCTTTAAGTGTCAGATTCTCTACTGATTATTTAAGGAAACTTTAAAGTGATTTATGTATTATGGCATGTCTGACCTTGAGAATAGATTGCTTCAATGCAAAGTGAATTAAATTTGTAGTGCAGGGCTTTTAATATGGCCAGGAGAAGCTACTGTATTATGTAGTAGCAGATGTGCCAAGAAGTTATTGTTTTCATCTCTCCTTAGGAAGCCATATATGACCTTTGAATTTAAAAATGGAGCATCCTGGTTTTATTTTTACATTTGTCAGCTTTGTTAGACACTTCCAAAATATCTAAAATTCTGGAAAGTGAAGATTAGAATGAAGCATCTTTTATGCACTAAATCTGTTAGTAAAGGTAGATGGAGGTGCTTGCTGTGACTTGTCTTGTGATTTTCCGATTTTCTGGAGAATTGTCAGGAAAAAGTTCAAAACTTTTCAATGTTTTTTACAAGAAAGTTTTTAAAAGTTTTCTCCCTCACCAGCAAATCTCACATATAACACACCCCAAAAACACATCTTAATTTACTTTTGAAGGGGCGGGCATCACTGTCAGGGAGAGTTGGGTGGTAGTGATAGGATGTAATTTCTGAATATGGGCTTCTGATCAGATTTCTGAACTTGGAAGGGATCAGTTTCCACAAGCTCCTCCTGATTTTATTCATTACAACCACAATGACCATTGTGTAGCTGGAAAATGTTTAGGCAACACTTAACTGGAAAGGGGAAGGAAATTAGCAATTAGTTCTTGTTAGGAAAATAGCACAGGAGAATACTAAAAATCATAATCATCTCTTGCTCCTCTCTAAAACAGTTTTGCTTTGAAAAATTCTGAAAGAAAGGAAAGAATGGGACTTCTGAATCCTTCCATGAGGGACATGGGGAATCCGCATTGAGAAGGCCCATTACCTTGGTAACCACCAACCTAGAGTTTGATGGAAGTGGAAGTAACAGTTCATAGCAATACCTCAGATCATTGCCTAATCCAGTAGTTCCCTACCTTTTTGCTATGAGGATCCACAAGCCCAAATTTATTTGGTATAGTGACCCATCAATTTATTGTCACATGACTTTTTGACTTTAGGTCTTTGGCAGCTATCGGTTTCATGCATTTTAATGGCAAGTTTCACTATTTTATAACCATTACCATGTAGGCCGGTGTTCAATTCATTCAGATGACCAAACATATGGAAACTTTGCTAGCCAACTTGTGCTCACCAAATGGTTTGCAATCTAGGCTTTTTGTTCCATAGAAACATGAGTACATCCTGTCTTAATTCAAAGCGTTTCTGCAGCAAATGTCTCCTTGACACCCAACAAACATCTGTGTGAAGTAATAAATGTGCCTGTTCAGAACGCATTTCTGAACATAAGATTCCAAAGACATATATGTCGAGTGAACTGACTTTGATAAAGTTTACAGTTTTCACTGCACTGGTAAGTATTTTATGATGTAATTCACCTAACTCTAGTTGAAGACTAGAGAAGCGAAGCTACAGGGAACCAGGCAGAGGGCCTTCTTAGTAGTGGCACCCTCCCTGTGGAACCCTTCAGATGTCAAGGATATAAAGCATTATACAACTTTTAGAAGACATCTGAAGGCAGCCCTGTATTGAGATGTTTCTAATGCTTGATGTTTTATATTTTTAGATACACTGCAAGCTGCCTAGTGTGGCTGAGGAAACCCAGCCAGATGGGTAGGGTATAAATAATAAAATTATTATTGGGGAAACCTAGACAGATGGGTGGGGTATAAAAAATAAATTGTTGTTGTGTTTGTTTCCCAAATAAGCTCAAAAGTGAAGGCATCAGAGAGAAGCTACATGTATTGACTGGAATGTATTCATTGTAAATTTTGCTTGCATTTAACATTATGAGTAGAGCTGCTTAGGAAGGGATAGCCGAAGACGGGAGCATGTTAAATATGATGCTGTTTGGTAGGGTAGTTTAGATTTATTACTGCCATCTACCATGCTTATTTGCAGCATCTGCTGACATACGTACAATTAATTTTGTCCTCAAAGTGAAGTAGCTAGAGGCAGCCAATCTGCAAACTCATCTAAGTGCTGAAGTGCACTTTATAAATACAAAAGCGTTACTCATACCAAGTGCAGATACGTCCAAGATAATTATGTAAGCAATAAAGATGAATATGAGAAGATAACTTTGACTGCAATTGGAAATATAGCCCATCTCTGGTTTGCCTTAAGCAAACATGGAATCATTGTATAGAACCCAATAAGGTTTTTCTTAGCAAAGTCTCAGATTTGGATCTGCAAAACCTGGATTCATATAGTTGACTCACACTTAGCTACAGTATTACAATATATTTAGGGAAACCAAAATGCTTGTTTACAACGCTATTGTACTACCAACCTTGCTATATGCTTGTGAAATGTGGACCACATAATCACCATCTCCAGCTCCTTGGAAAATTCCATCAACAGTGTCTCCGAAAATTTTTACACATCACTTGGGAAGACAGGCAAATGAATGCCAGTGTACTGGAAGAAGCAAAGATCACCAGTGTTGAAGCAATAATTCTTCAACATCAACTTTGTTGGACTGGTCATGTTGTGCGGATGCCTGATTATTGTCTTCCAAAGCAAACACTTCATTCCGAACTTAAAAATGGAAAGCGTAATGCTGGTGTTCAACAAAAGAGGTTCAAAGATTCTCTCAAGGCTAATCTAAAAAAATGTAGTATAAACACTGACAACTGGGAAACACTGGCTTGCGTGTGCTCCAATTGGAGAACAGCCTTTTCCAAAGGTGTCATGGGCTTTGAAGACACTCAGACTCAGGACACATGGGAGAAATGTGCTAAGAGGAAGGCATGCTTGCCAAACCCTCACCCTGATCAACTCCCACCTGGAAAACTATGTCCCCACTGTGTAAGGATGTGTGGATCCAGAATTGGCCTCCATAGTCACTTATAGACTCACTTTTAAAACCATGTTTATGGAAGACTATCTTACTCGGCTATGAGTGATCGCCAAAGAAGAGAAGACAAGTATTATGGTCCTCTTTGCTCCGTGGAAAATACCACCTACCGTAGGAATTGAATTGAACTTTTGGATTTGGTTGAAGGTACCTCTTTGTAATTCACTTGCAACTTTCCTGTATGTGAAGAACTTTTATTGCTTGGCCTGTCTTGTCCCAAGCTCCGATAACAATGGTAGACAAATGGGGATAATGTTACAGAACTTTCAGAATGCAATGTTCTCCACAGGAGGTTTGGACAGAAAAGTAATTGCAGTTTAAGGCTGCATTTTGCCAGCTTTTGGTACAAAATGTGTGCACCAAGGAACTTAAGTCATGCATACACATCACTATCCCAATTGGGGGAAAGATCAATCACAGCTGTGAAAGAATCAATCATGAGAGACCCCAGGAGTGAACGTTTACTTTCCAGCTCCATCAGTAGAAAAGTAGTGTAGCTATAGAGAGAGACCTGGAGAGAAGATAATTACTGGGTCGCAAAATAACTTTCCCCCATACATAAAACAGAGTAGTATAGTAGCCACAGAAAGAGACCCCCAAGAAAGGTGCAATTAAATAGGAGAACATCAAAAGCATTTAAATGAACAGCCTAGCCGAACCAAAGAGGGAAGAGAATGGAAACTAGCCATTACTAGAATCCAATTTCTTCAACATTTTGTTGGAAGATATTATTAGCATCCAAAGAGATTCTCGTCCTCTTTGTCCCTGAATAATTAAAATAATTCATGTTCTATATCTAGCAAACCGTTCATCTGTGACGTTATCCAGGTGAAAGAACAGAGAAGGATAAACATGACAATTGTAACTTTGTGGCCCTTGGTCAAATGTTGGTTTGTTCTTCTGAAGTTTTTACATGCTGAGATCAAATCTGGAAGTTGTCTGTTATTATGTTATTCTGGCAAAGCATGTTCTCCTTCATGGAGAGCACGTGTTGCGGTGGAGGCCGCCAGGACACTCCAAAGTTGGGGGCGGGCTAATTGATCATTGGCCACTGATACAATTGGGGCTTCCCTTGTTGTTGGGAAGAAGTTAATGTTGCCATTTGTTGATTGACAGCCAGAAATGCTAAAACTCCTTGCATGAGGCTAGGGCTTCCTCTTTTCGACCGTGCAGCGGATTGCCCGTCCCCCCTCCCTAGAATTAGGGTTGTTCGCTTTGACCTTGCTATGCCTGTCATGGGGTCATCTGCTCTTGGGGCAGGGGCCCGGTAGGAATTTTGTCCATCTGGCTGATTGGCTGGGGCCATTTGGTTTTTGCCTACTGCGTAGCAAATCGTCACAACTTGTAAGGTTGCGGTTAGGCATTGGTTTATGGTTTGGTTGGTTAAGGGGAAGTGGTTGAGTGCCTGCCCTTGGTAGGTTGAGTGCCTGCCCCTCTAATGCTGCTGCTGTTAAAGGAATTGGGGGCTAACTATTGCTTGTCCACTCTGTCAAGGGGGCTCGGGCCATAGCAATGAGCTTCTGCTTGCATTTGGGGTGAGGGCAGGTTCCCTGCTCCGCCGCTACCCCCAAGTGTATTCCCCTATTCTGACTTTCGCATCATGCAGAATGTCAGTCTGTCCCCCATGGTGGGGGCAGATAGTCGCAACCAATGTCTAAGCAAACACTCACAAATTTGTATTTTAATAAAGTTGTGGCCAAAATTATGCCAAAAATCTTAAACAAAAAATTCTGTGTGATGTGTGAATTATTGGGGTGGCCCTGGGGACCTCGACATGCAATAAAAAAATGTTGTCAAATAGATATCTTTCTCTTTATTTTATGTTCTTGTGAAATTCTTGACAAAGGGCAGCTTGAGCTTTCAACTGGGCTAAAGAGCTACATGGGAATAGCTAGTTCCTCTCTTAAACCTTCACCAAACACACAGCAATTGAAAGAATGGAGCTTGCCAGGCATGTTGATATGGGGGCCTAAGGCCATGAGGTGTGTCCCTGCACCATTCCACCCTCAACATATTATTCCTTTGTGTGGAGGGGTGGAATTATGGTTTCTGAGTTGATGGCATGTATGGTAGTAAATTCCATTTTGCAAGAAGCCCTGTTCCACTTCTCTGAAGGTATTGGGCAGAAGTCTGAGGGTGGAGCTAGCTCTCTGTTTAAGGAGCTCTCATCCACTTCCTCCCTCTCTTCATGGCAACAGTACTGAGTGGAATAGGAGCAACTGAGCCTTTCAGCTGCGGCAATTTTGGAGACATTGGATAGTGGTGGTGCAAAGAGGAGCTGGAGCTGGGAGAATGGAGATTCTCACTCCTTCCTTTTTGCATGGTAGTGGTTCACTATGACTGTGGTGTAATAGAAACTCCCCTTCGCTCCCCCCCCCAAAAAAAACCCAGAGTCCTTTCTGTTGGGGATAACTCAGACTGAAATTCCCAGGTGTCAGAAAATGTTATTCATGTATGCAACAACTGAGCCCCATGTTTTGTTAGCCCCAAAATGGAAAATGAGTGAAGTCCCAACTAAAGATTGGCAGCTTAAGTTGACAGAATATGCACAACTTGCAGACTTAACAAGAAGAACATACGTTTAAAGAAGATTGGAAAACATTTAATGAATATATGGAAAATAACTGTGTACAGCTGAAAATGCTGGCAACATTAAGATAAATTCAACAGTGTAAATAATCTTTAACGGATGTAATAATGAAAAAATGATGGGTATAGTTTTTATTATATATGCAGGGACATAAGATATGCAAAATGAACCAAGGAAAGAGAAGAAGGGAAGCCATTGATATTTTAAGTGTGTAAAACGTTTATCTGAAATGGTAAAACAAAAAATTTAATAAAAAGTATATTAAAAAAAAGAAAGAAGCTGGGAGTGCCAGGAAAATCAGGAATACCATTCACTTGTACAAATAGTAATAATTATAAATGAAGTTGGTTGTCAATACATATGAATGAACATAGATATTTTATTAAGTAATATTTTGTCTTTGCACAGTGTTTTTCAGTGCCAGTTTTCTACCTATGTATGGTGAAGCTATGATGAAGTGAAACAACTTCCTAAAATGAAACCTTGCAAACAAACACAACATAAATTGTTAAGAAATGTAATCATGGTTGAAGATGATGTCTCTCTTCCATTAAGTTCTAGTTTTCCGTGTGCAGTTGCTAAAACTTTACTAATTTGATGGATTTAGCCTTCACTTGTTATTAATTTCTGCAGGCAGGTTTAAGGATTGCACGAATTTTCATCTTCTTGCAACAAAACTTCTGTAAAATAAATAAAAGGCTGTTCGTGCAAAGTATTTCCAGTGGCGTTGAGACTGATGTTTCTAAATCGAATCAGCAGCTTTCACCTGGAACACGAATATAAACAAGGTCTTTGGTTACAGGTTAACAGCAATCTGTTTTTACAACAGGAGTAAATGCCAAAATCATGTCACTCAGGCCTGCCATGCTTCCACAGCAGGTGGAGTGGATGGAGCAAGTGCCTCTATTTCCAACAATTCACAGACTAATGCAGTCCCTTGGAAAGCAAGTTACATTATAAATGTTTGCATATGAATGTTGGAATGGAAGTTAGAACTGGAACCTTTGCCATCTCACTTTAGGAGCTAGGGGACTTTGGGTTAGGGATTCAAATGATGGAGAGTGATTTGTAAGAAGTTTAAAAGCCTGAGAAAAAAAATGTGTAGAACGTGGTGAATAAATTATTTGGAAGTGACATGAAAGCTGTCTGCTAGTTGGCTAGTTGAATTATTCACTGTAAACAGGATTCATTCATTGCAAATTTAGCCTGCTTTTCCGCTGGTGAATTGTTTGCAAACCAACCGTGAGACTTGTAAATCTATTCAAGATGCATGAGAATTTGTCAATGAGCTGTTTGCAGCTGCTCACCAGTCAAAATTCAATGCAAACCCATTAACAGAAATGTGGTGATCTACTTTCAGCGTACACAGAGGGAGAGGCACTGAGAGACAAAGTGGGGCAACAAAACCATTTTCTAGTAGTCAGATTGTAGAAGCAATGCCCAGACTTATGTAATATATATATATCTCAAAGCTAAGTGCCTGAGATTAGTAACTAGAAGTATCCAAGCCCAAGCCTGCTTGCTGATTTTGACCTTCAAACCCTTTATGGCTTGGGACCTGAAATATTTTCTTCTTTCTCTTGAGTTTATTACTGTGACTCTAAGGTCATTATCAGAGTGTAACATCTACTTAGGACATTAGCGTTGATTATCCTCTTCTTTCTTTCCCTTTGTTGTCTTTTTCTCAGGAATAGGAATTTATATTTCTTTTCCTTATACTTGATATTAAAGGTCTGTGAACTCCTGCGAACTAAAGCCAGTAATTTCTGGTATGCGTATGAGAAAATTATTACAGGATGCTGAAGGTTTATACCAAGCACACAAGGTCCATTATGAATTATAATCAAAGTTGCTTTTAGGTTGCAGACAAAGTTTCTTAAAAGAAATTATAGCTTCCTAGAACATTAGTGAACACCTGGCTAGAGAGGATGAAATTACTGGTTGAGGCACTGATAGAATTCCTAGAAAACTACTGCACCTAGAAGTTGTACTTCTGCACCAAAAAATAATGGTACTACTTCACTCTTAGACATTTAGAATTTGGTGCATTAATTCCAGTTACCTAAAATCCAGGTGTCTTTTAAAATTTGTATGAGTAAGCCAAAATGGTTTGAGTCCTTTTGTTTTGTTTTGTAAATATTTTGAAGGGGGGAGGGTACCAAATTCAGGCATTGTTTGAAATCGCCCATCTCATATTTTTGAACAGTTCTCCTTCAATGGAACATGTACAAAATGCACCTACTAGAGTAAAGTGTGCAAAAAAAATGCATATGAAAGCAACACACAGTAATGCATTTTTTTATGAGAAACTGCCAGGCAAAAATGTGCATAGTAAACAAAATTGCATGTAAAAATGTGTATATTCAGAGAAACCCACACTAAAATGCTGGTGAATTTTCACAAACACTTCAAAAACAGAAATATTGACCATGTGGGAAATGTGGAGAACTGAACTTAAGATAGGGGAAATGATAATCTAAAAGGCACCAAAATTAAGTGATTCACTCATCCCTAATTACAAGGAACAAATCAGAATTCAACCTGGAGGGTTGTTTGTTTTTGTTTTTTGTAAAAAAGTATTCTAGCCTCTGAAAGAGGTACTTGGAACACATTTTCAGTTATCTGTGGTATACATTGATTCTACCATGTATACCTCCTTTTTGTTTCATTTTGTTTTAATACAGATCTAGTAAACATTTTTATCTTATGCGTGTATACTGTTATGTGGATTTATAACAGTTTTATTTGGGTGCCAACTGTGGAACAAGTCAATCAGTTCCTTTCTCTGCTAGAATTTGTAACTGATAGGAAAGATCCTTCTGAGCTTTTGAACTGAGATTCAATAAAATGTAGGGTGAGAATCTTTCTGAGCCAATAGTTGGTGGCCTTGTTCATCCCAAGAATGTCACAGTTCTATGAAGATTAGTTCTGTCCCCCACTACTGATACTCCTGATTGCCATTTTCTCCTTCTCCTTTCAACCTCCATGTGTAGTGATTTTACTGAAAGGAGATCCTGGATGTGCTGTGATTCCCACCAATGTGGAGGAGCCGTACATGCAGAGAACCCCTTTTCATACATGCGGCACAAGTGGACCACAAAGAGCATGGCCCCTGTACATGTCAGTGTTGGGACTAGTCCATATGACTGAAGAACTGCCATTTGTTCTTGTAATGAACCAAGCAAACTAAACTGCCTTTGTATGTTAACCAATCAAGAAAATGTGCTAATCATAGCATTCTGAGTTGATGTTCCCTGCAAGCTGATGTATGCAATTTTTCATTTGTAACCTGAGAGTTGACTCATGACCTCCAAATGGAAATATAAGCTAGAGCCAGAAAGACTGGAAACTGCATTTTCTTTCTCTGAAATTTGACACTCATAGCAGATCCCTATCTGTACATTCTCTGTCCGCTTTCCTTTCATAAAGAGAGAATCTTGTGGCCAAGTTGAACAATCTGAAGTATTTTAACTCTGAAAGCCCACAGACTTTCTGTCATCTTCACACAGTTCCCACTACTACTGAATTTAGGTTCCAAAATCCATAGGATGGGAAGCTATCCATTTGTTTAGCTAATAAAAAGTCCAATTAATACCAATCAAAAAAGCAACAAGAACAACACAAATGTGAAATCATCAAGTTGAAGCAACCTAATTCAATCTTACTGTGCTACAAGAGCAATTTTTGAAAAATCACCATAAAACATTAATACTACAGTGGTACCTCAGGTTAAGTACTTAATTCGTTCTGGAGGTCCGTACTTAACATGAAACTGTTCTTAACCTGAAGCACCACTTTAACTAATGGGACCTCCTGCTGCTGCCGCACCCCCGGAGCACAATTTCTGTTCTTATCGTGAAGCAAAGTTCTTAACCTGAAGCACTATTTCTGGGTTAGCAGAGTCTGTAACCTGAAGCGTATGTAACCTGAAGCGTATGTAACCCGAGGTACCACTGTATTCTGGTGTCACTAACAGGGACCTTACATTGGTGTCTGTAGAGTAATTAAAGGTAAAGGTACCCCTGACCGTTTGGTCGAGTCGCGGACGCCTCTGGGGTTGCGCGCTCATCTCGCTCTAAAGGCCGAGGGAGCCGGCATTTGTCCGCACACAGCTTCCAGGTCATGTGGCCAGAATGACTAAGCTGCTTCTGGTGAACCAGAGCAGCGCACGGAACAGCAGCGCTGTTTTCCTTCCCACTGGAGTGGTACCTATTTATCTACTTGACTTTGACATGCTTTTGAACTGCTAGGTGGGCAGGAGCTGGGACCGAGCGATGGGAGCTCACCCCATTGCAGGGATTCGAACTGCCGACCTTCTGATCAGCAAGTGCTAGGCTCTGTGGTTTAGACCACAGCGCCACCCACATGGTGTCTGTAGAGTAATTAGGGCCAGATGATTCAAATATGTGAGCTAGCCTTGTGCAATGTTAAGGATAACAGAGCTCTGCCAAATGATCGGAGCAACTTTTTTGTTTTCTATTTGGCAGGTGTGTAACGTGGCAACACTGACAGGTCAATTTATGGGCAATCACCTTCAAAAAGTCTTGAATTATCCCCCTATTATTGCCGCCACTATGCATGCGCGTTTCCCAGCCACCACAAACCTGATACGAAACGTGGTTCTGATCATGAATCACACAAAGAACCGCTTAAGATATACAGAAAAAGCCCACGAGTATAGGACAAATGCTGACAGGAAGATTAGCTTGTATGATGAATGTTAGAGCAAGACAAATTTCTGTTGGAGAAGAAACTATTATGCTGGAAAACTGTAGCACTTAAAAGTTTAAAACTGCTGCAAGTGTAGTAGCTGAACTTTTGAGCCCTGGTTTAAATCTCACACCCACTATTAACTTATTAAGTGGCTTAGCGTAAGCCACCATATCTCAACCACAGTCCTACATTTGAAATAAATGGTCAATAACAGTGGCCTCTTATTACTGAGAGCTGGTTTTTCCTAAGCTTCTGTATGAACATGAGACAGCCTGGACAACAAGGAAAGATGCAGAGGAACCTTATAAAAGGCTAGATGAAACCAAAGGCCTCTTTACTCAGGCATCCCACAATTTCCCCACAACCAGATGCCTCTTAAAGGTAAAGGGACCTCTGACCATTAGGTCCAGTCGTGGCCGACTCTGGGGTTGCGGTGCTCATCTCGCTTTATTGGTGGAAGGAGCTGGGTCATGTGGCCAGCATGACTAAGCCGCTTCTGGCAAACCAGAGCAGAGCACGGAAATGGTGTTTACCTTACCTATTTATCTACTTGCACTTTGATGTGCTTTCGAACTGCTAGGTTGGCAGGAGCAGGGACCGAGCAACAGGAGCTCACCCCGTCGTGGGGATTCGAACCACCGACCTTCTGATTGGCAAGTCCTAGGCTCTGTGGCTTAACCCACAGCGCCACCCGTGTCCCTTAGATGCCTCTTAGGAGCCCACAAAACAGGAATCATGAAGGCAAGACACTTCTTTTGCTGCTTTCCCCCAAGTGACTGACATCTAATCCCAAAAGAACATAGGAGTGCTATAGAGCCTACATTAGGAAGGTTCGTGCCAGCCTTCCAGACATTGAGTTAAACTTTGATATGGGAGGAGGTGCAATTTGGGGCTCGTCCCCTATGATCTCAAGGTTTTTACATTAACTGAGTAGCATGGGCGTCACTGTGGCAGCTTCCAGGACACTGGGATGTTAATAAGAACTAAGCTTTAATAATTTATATGAAATACTTTGAACATTCAATAAGCACTTACTGTGTTTATTTGGTATTATTGAAAGGCAATTAAAGCTCTACTTAAGTGAACAGGTAGTAGTAAAAATAGGAGGCACAAGAGGAAATGTGATATGGATTGAAGCAAGACCTAAAGTAGACTTACAAAGTCAATATTTTGACTACAGCCTTCATTACCTCTTCAGAGATTTAAGGATTTCCTAGACTTAGTATACTCCTGAAGTTTTAACAGTTTGAAGGCAATAGAATCCATCTTTCTTTTAGCCTGAGAGCAAGAAGTGAGAATGTTCTCTAGAACATGGGTGGAATATCTCATGTTGGCAGTATCAACTTTTTAAACTACAACCTGGGGTGGAAGAACGTGTCCAGAGGAGGGCAACCAAAATGGTCAAAGGCCTGGAAACGATGCCTTATGAGGAACGGCTAAGGGAGCTGGGCATGTTTAGCCTGGAGAAGAGGAGGTTAAGGGGTGATATGATAGCCATGTTCAAATATATAAAAGGATGTCACATAGAGGAGGGAGAAAAGTTGTTTTCTGCTGCTCCAGAGAAGCAGACACGGAGCAATGGATCCAAACTACAAGAAAGAAGATTCCACCTAAACATTAGGAAGAACTTCCTGACAGTAAGAGCTGTTCGACAGTGGAATTTGCTGCCAAGGAGTGTGGTGGAGTCTCCTTCTTTGGAGGTCTTTAAGCAGAGGCTTGACAACCATATGTCAGGAGTGCTCTGATGGTGTTTCCTGCTTGGCAGGGGGTTGGACTCGATGGCCCTTGTGGTCTCTTCCAACTCTATGATTCTATGATTCTATGATTCATCAACTGGATTCATGTGCAAAATTGTAACTCAAGGACAGAAGGAGCCCGACATAAAATGATGTTAAATGTTAAATGCCAGCTTCATCTAATGTTTGTACAACAGTCTGTTCAGATGTAATTTATACATTAAGCTTGAAATATATATAGTCCAATTCTATCAAACTCTCTGTTGTCACAAAGTAGCTGTTAATAAATGAAATTCTCTCTCTCTCTCTCTCTCGTGTGTGTGTGTGTGTAAATCTTTCAGTACCATATCTTGGTCATTAATTACTAACTCTCAACCTGTCAAAATTCTATAGAGTGTTGCCTGAGTTTTTCTTATACTCATACACAAGACTAAAACATCTCTTAGTCTATTTTATAGTTTAGCTCAAGCTCCAATGGTTATTGCCACTGCTGTCCTTTCTGGTTATTGCAAAATCTTCATTAAACCATCGCTAGACCTGATAACTGTGCCTGTTCAGGAATACTTCTTAAAGGTTATGTTTTCACATTACCAAATGATTCTATTCTCAGTTGTTTTTAACCTGTGCACAATATTTATTATGTACTTGAACCCAATATCACCAGTGCTTTGTAAGTTGCTTGCTAATTCTTTTTGCAACACATTTTGCTTCCCTGTCCTCTTGTTCTGTGGTATAGTCAAGTATTTAGATTTTTCCTTCTATTTATGTAGCAATGCCTCCCATGGGTTCAAAGAGGACTACATTCCATCCCTCCTGTGCCCGACCCCCAATTTTCTGTTTTGGACTTCTGCCATTCCTTTGTAGTGCATAGGTATATTACTTTGCTGCTCGGATGAAAAATTCTGGATTCCCACCCACCCCATGTATAGCTTTTTACTGACGGGGTGGGGTGGGAATCAATTTCATAATATTTGGGGAAAACAGAAATATTACTGATCTGTTCACACAAAAATTAGAAATAAATAGCTTTCCTCTCCTATTATCTCTTGTAGGTCTGTTTCCTACATATAGTTGTTCACCTTCAATTTACACATGAATATTTCTTCCCTTGTGCATTAAGACAAAATCTACTATTCATTTCAGTGGACATAAATGAATTCTCTCCCACTGACTGCAGTATTGCTTGCAAAGTTCAAGTTATTCTTGATTATTCGCAAGCGGTTTCACCTCTCCCCTCTCCCCCCTCGGTCCTCATAGCCTTTTTTTTTTCATTTTATCATACCTCCATACCCAAGAATTTGAGTCACTTATGTCCAGCTGTGTACAAAAGCTTGGGCACCCACTGAATCTCCTGTGGTTTGCAATAAGATTGATTTTTGTGACTGTGAAATAGAAACAGGAAATCCGAGGTGTGCTTTGGAAACCCAAATAGTAAAAGATAAGACTATGGTTCTCAATGACATTTTGTCCCGTGGCAAACGTGGCAAAATGACCTTTTATGTTCTGATGGTTTCTAAATACAAAAACATCATGTGAGGAAACCAGTCCTGATCATGCAACAGTTTATTTTAGTGCCTCCTTCTTTGTGCTTAACAATATGTTGCCTAAAATATATTGACCACCAGGCAGATTGAATTTATCCAAACTGGAACCTCCATGGTTAGCATGGAAAGCTTGATATGTGACAAGAACTTCAGCATCCCTTAATAATGAGAAAATATTGAGGAAATTTGGGATGAAATGAAACTCTAATGATAGTCATTCTGCAGCAATTTTACAAGGTAATATTAAATATTACTTGCAGTGCTTTTTCAATCGAGCTATTTATGTGTGGTGGGAAAACCTATTACCGCTGCCAAGGGATTTTGCGTTGTGACAAACCGATTCAGCTGCAGAGGTTTGAAGAAATAGTAAACAACTGTGGATAATGAATGGGCAATAAATATCCTTTTGCTTGACTGTAGAAGTGTTGATGACTAGGGAGCCATGTTCAAACTGTGGGTAATAAACTGAAATCTCCCACGAGTTATTTGCCGAATATGACAAAATAATTAAATATAAGTGCAGGTGTTTAATGCATTTGAAGTTGCTATGAATGAAAGGAAATATTGGTGATGTGGGAGAAAGGAATTATGAAGTTAAAGTATCTAGGTCCCGGTTCTTCTTGAGTCATGTCCCCAGTGCAGAACATCTAAGTAGCATCTTTGGTGGCACTTGAACAGTCCAATCCAGCTCTGTAGTCCAGTGGTTACTGGGTCAATCCTGCAGGGAAGTGACTGGAAGGTTTATTAGTATAAAATGCAGTGGCCAGGTTGGTCACTGGGGCAAGACAGACTGAAAATATAGCACCAATCCAGGCCTGACTGCCAATTGGCTTGGTTTTGGCCTATAAAGCCTTAAACGGCACAGGACTGCCTCTCCCCATATGAACCAACCGAGAGGCTGTGATCATCTTCTGAGGCCCTTCTTTGTGTGCTTCCTCCACAAGAGGTTTGGTGGGCGACAGCGCAGGAGCAGGCTTTTTCTGTTGTGGCTTCCTGCTTGGAAATGTCCTCTGCAGGGAAGCTCGCTTATTGCCTTCGTTAAATAGCTTTAGGCACCAATAAAAGACACTCCTTTTCTCCCAAACATGCTATAGCTATTCAAATTGTGTGTTTGGGGGGGGGGTATTATTTATGTTTGTTGTGGTGGTATGTATTTCCCTATTGTCAACTGAAGTACTGCATACATAACATCAACCACCCTGTGACCCCTAGATGAGGAGCAATATATAAATTTTAATAAGTTACTAGTGTATGGGACGCAGGTGGTGCTGTGGTCTAAAGCACAGAGCCTAGGGCTTGGCGATCGAAAGGTTGGCAGTTCGAATCCCCATGACAGGGTGAGCTCCCGTTGTTCGGTCCCAGCTCCTACCCACCTAGCAGTTCAAAAACACGTCAAAGTGCAAGTAGATAAATAGGTACCGCTCTGGCGGGAAGGTAAACAGCATTTCCGTGCACTGCTCTGGTTCGCCAGAAGCTGCTTAGTCATGCTGTCCACATGACCTGGAAGTTGTACGCCGCTCCCTCGGCCAGTAAAGTGAGATGAGCTCTGCAACCCTAGAGTCGTCTGCAACTGGACCTAATGGTGAGGGGTCCCTTTACCTTTAGTGTATGATTGGCTTGTTCGGGTCTTCTTCTTTTTCTAGTCTTAGAAGAACTTCTGTAGCCGCCTGTTTGCTTCATGCTTCCCTTCAAAGCCCAAATAGCATGAGTTGCAAGTACACAAAGGAGCGTCTCCTGCCTAAGTGCCCCACCCATGCCACTACCCTCAAACATCCCCTTGGGGGGGGGGACGTACAGAGGCTCATCTCAACCATCTTTGGGTAGTTGAATTGAATTCTAACTTATATACCGGAAACATAGGAGATTACAAGGGATCAAAAAAAATATGAATGTACCATGCCATATTAGACGCAAAAAAAAACTTGTTCTCATGAATTAGAAGAGCCGCAAAAAGATTCCACTGAGAACACGGATTGATAATATGGACAGACTAGCTACATACGAACGAATTGCATGTCGACGCAAATTAAGAATGGATAAACATGAAGAAATCTGGAAGGAATATTTAAGTGATAAGGCGGACAATGGTGGGAAGTAGGGGGAGGAGAGGTGGGAAAAGATTGTTAAAAAGGTGTAGTCATAGGTATATCAGTACTGAAATCTGAAATTTAAATTGTGTTATTAGCGTTATTGCGGTTTTTGTTGTATGTGGTTTTTGTGGTTGTTGTTTCTATTGAAAAAATGATGATTATTATTATTTTTTAAACCATCTTCAGTGGAGCCCTGACTGAGCCAGAATGAGCAAGTTATCTTCAGTTGAGCCAGAGTTGGGGACATAATGCTGTCTGAGCCCGACTGCTGGAGGTATGGGCCAGCTGAGCCAGATATCTGCTGCATCCTAAACTGCTTACTCCACCCGATCTTGCCACAGAACTGTCCCCTTAATTACTGTTTAAGGAAGGCAGCACTTTTATTTCTTTAAAAAGATAACCATGCTGAGTGTTTTAAAAGTGCCACATGCCTAGAGCAATCATTTGAAATTCCAGCTGTGTTACTGTTGATTGAATAGCGTTTGAGCTATCCCCGTTTTCTGATCAAGTTATTTTTTTCATGGACGATTACTTAGTTTTTGACATTATCCTTCTAGGATCTGGAGCTACTTGTTTGCCTACATCTCAGAAGTAATAATGGCTGGATCCAGACCAAGTTATTAGCACTAAGGTTCCATCGAGAACAGTTATTTCAATGGGACCTAAGAACAACGGACTTGGTATGGATCCAATCCAATGTTTGTTTGGTAATTGCAGCTAGACCTTCAAACTGCATGGCATAAGTCATCTTCATGCAGGTATAATCATGATTTCCCCGAGCTACAAGAGAATGTGCTAAATGAAGTGCTTAATGATTATTAGCGGGTACCTGATTGACCACTTTTACATGTTCACTAATCCAAATGGGCCATGTTGCTGCATTAAGCACTGACAAGCTAACTATTTCTGTCTTGTGTAAGCAACATAATCTAATAAAATTATTCAATTAATTCACAGATTTGTTCACTATTGAGATAAATTGTACACAAATGCAACAAGCAAAATGAACTCTAAAGTACCAAGGGTATTATAGCTAACATACAATAAAAAATTACATGAAGCCTCATGTAAGCTTCAAGAACACTTCTCCTCTTTAGTCAACTATTTTATTTAATTCCTAAGTGCCATTTAACAAAATTTGCTATGTAACAAATATACTTTAAATTCACTCAGATGGAGGGAAATGTTCGAGCAACACACTCTTACTTTCTCTCTCTCAACTGTACAAGACCTTTTCTGAGGCTGAATGAATAGATTCAGTGTGATAAATCAGATTACAATAAGCTATACTTGTCAAATGGGGCAACTCTTTAGTTAACCATTTGATGTTGACAGTACAAATACTATTAAAGGAAGCTGCTGAAGCTTGTTTCTGCTGCAATGTTCTGTTTCTGTCATTCTTTAAAAAAAATGAATGAAACACCCCGTGATTTGGGGGAAGGTGTGGGTTGAGAATGCAGTTTTTCACTTGATTGCATCAACATTTCTTAAACATCAGTATGGCAGTTATGGTCAAACGAAATATTTTGGGCAAAGTAGCTGGAGACAAAAACAACAATAAAATCCCACCAAAGATGGAAAATAAATTAAACAGAAAGCAAACTTCACATATGCTAATTCTGAAATTAATTCAAGAAGTTACCTGTGGACAATCACAAGGCTGACAGAGCAGAATGGCTGGCACTGCTATTCCGTGGCTAACACATGGAAAAAAATTGGGATATATCCACCCCCCCCCTACTTTTAGTTTCAACTCTTTTTAATTTCTCGTGCTGGTAACTGGACTTCCATAGGCAGTAGGAGTTCTTTTAAGTCAACAGTAACAGCAGAAGAAGTCACAGTAGGACAAAAATATATAGGGAGAATAGAAAAGTGGAAAGGATTTGTCGCGATTCAATACTACTCATAATTTCGTTGGAACTCAAAATGGCTCTGAAATTTCTGTAGTACTTTCCTGTACACCTTCCAGGAGTTCAGAGTTATAGTCATCTCAGCATGGGTTCAGGACTTCTCAAGAAGCGGCAAAGGTGCCCATGACATACATAATCAGCTACTGATACAATAGCACCTTCCTGCTATAACACAAGCATTCAGAGAGAGGGAGAAAGACTTTCAAGGAAGCTTCTTACATAAGTAATTATAGAAATACTTTCTGCAGGATTTTTCAGGTATACAAATTGGTTCTCCTGGCACCTCCTCCGCCACATCATGCCGTGCGGATCATAATGACTGTCTAGTCAAAGAAGACAGCAGGTTGGCTTTCCTTTCTTAAGATGAAGATTTCCCACCATGCAGATGCAGTAGGAAATTCTGAAATTAATCTACCGTGGCATGAGAGCTACCTGATCTTGAGAATATGATGTGTCTGTTACCCTAAAAGAGAGAGGCGTAGAACTCAAACGTAGAACTCTCTTCATGTACTGGTCTGCCTCTCATTATATCCATAAAAATGTCACATTCTTCAATCCAAAAACTAGAATTTCTTAATAATGTCTCAAGTTCCTTGCTGCTGTTAAGGAAAATGTGTCAGATGTTCAGAAGGCTGGTTTTTCATTTATTAACAGATGTCAAGAAATATTACACCAGCATTACCTAAATCTTGTTCTATCTTTATTGAATCCCATGCTCTAAATTGCTATTTTGATCAATGTAATGACAACTGATTTTTGTTAGCCTGCCTTTTGTCCATTGTAATATTTGAGTTCTGTTATCAAATATTTTATGTATTGATATCTACTCCTTTCTGTTTTGTCCCATGATCAATGTTTATATGTCCACCGAGAAAACACAGAGCATCTGTCAGAGAACCCTCAACGTTGCAGATGGTAAGAGGACCATGTTCACACAGGTCTTCAACCCTACATGAACTTACATGGCCACTGTGAAAACAAGATGCTGGACTAAATGGTCTACTGGACTGATCCAGCAGCCTATTATGTGCTTAAGTTTGTGGCTTTTATTTGTACCCTTCCTTTTTTCCTGATGTGACTCAAAGTGGCTTAGAGATAAAAACAAGAATGGTTAAAAACATAGAAAAAGCAACCGTTAAAATGCAACTAAACATAGATTGAAAACTATATACATCCTTGAAACAAACAATGAATTTAGTACAGTAGTTTATTGTACAAAACTCACATATATGTACATTAGTAACGGATATGACCTCTGCTATTTTAAAGCAGCATTTGAATATGGTTTGGCATGGAGTCTACTAGTTTCGAACAGTCACTGTTGATTTTCGGATCCTTGTACTACACTTGAATCAGCCCCTGAATGAGCTTCTCCATAGTCATACAGTCTACAGCACGGAGGCGACTTCTGCATATAGCCCACAAATTCTCGATGGGATTTATATCCGGGGAATTCCCTGGCCAATCAAGTACCTGTATTTGCTGCTCTGTCATGAATTTATTCATCACTTTTGATGTGTGACATATGCAATATCCCAGTTCCATCAGGATATCTCTTTTCCAGCTCTGGAATAACTCTCTTTCATAGAACCTCAATATATTGTGGTGAGTGCACCATTCCTTCTATTGGCAGCACCATAGAAGGACACCATAATAACTGAAGCATCCCCATAACATCTTTTTTTGTGGGTGCTTGACAAACTGATCGATGTGGCATAGAAAACATGCTTTGTTTCAATTAATTTGCAGAAGGGTGTAGATACGTAAAGTCTGTAATAATTACAGTAAAAACAGCATGGCACCATCCCTTTAATTAAAAGCAGTCTATTCCCAAAAACCTGTTGGAACAAGAAAGTTTTCACCTCCTGACACAAGGACAGCAAGGAAAAGGAGCCAGTCTAGCTTCTCTAGAAAGAAAATTCCAAAGTCTGCAAGCAGCCACAAAGAAGGCCCTCTTCTGTGTCCCCACCCCATGTGCTCACGAGAACGGTCTCCCCCAAAGTTCTCAAAACCTGGAAAGTTTTGTATGAGGGAACATGGTCTTTCATATAGTTTAGAACTAAGCTGCTGCAAAGCTTTATAGGTCATAATCAGAACATAGAATTATGCCTCCAAACAGGCCAGTAGCCTGTGGACCTGTTCTAGGCAGGGAGTGGTATGTTCCCCACAACCAGCCCCAGACATGGCAAAGCTCTGGACAATATCTCTCCCCCTCTCCTCCCATGCTCTTACAGCGTGTGGTTGAAATTGCAAGCCTGGAAGAGATATAACAGAGAGAAATGGCTGGGACTGTCAATGGGAGCTTCTCTTGCTGTTGGAAGTACATGTGTTAGACACACACTTTACAGAAGTAGCCTGAGAATGCAAAGTCTCATTTTATCTTCTTGTTTTGAATGCTGAAGTGCCTGCATTTCCCTTCTCAATCGACACCCCCACACCTACCCCTTCTAGCTCCAATCGCCAGGACCACAAGAAATGATGTAACAACAACAACAACATTTTATTTATACCCCGCCCATCTGGTTGGGTTGACCCAGCCACTCTGGACGCTTCCAACACACATAAAAATAATAATAAAACATTAATAGTAACAATCAGCTCATATATAAAAAGACACAATAACTTTAAAAAATAAATAACATATTAAACAAAGCCATATTCATTAGAATCCAATAGTAAACAGCAACAGAAATGCAGCTTTTTCTTTGATTTTCATTGATGCCTTTTTCTGCACATTTGGTTCTAGTAAATACATTTTGCATTGCTCGTCTGGATAGCAGAATTGCAAAATTCGAAGAAGTGTGGGTTTCAGAGAATGGCTATGTCTTGGAATCCCAGGAGGTTCTCAGCCCCTGCCCGCATCCTCATCTTCTTGTTGATGTAGGAGGATTTTACCCGATCCCAGCTCTCTTGCCATCCAGCAGCCCTTTTACAAATTTGTTTATAGGGCTCGTTGGAAAATGAAAACCAAGTGTGGGAAAGAAAGACTGGCAGCTATGCCTATTATCATTTGGGAAGTGTGCTCAGCCCCTCAAATATTTTATTGGAGGGGCTGAAGGGGTCTCGGCCCCTAGGAGTTGGCTCCTATCAGTCCAGCCTAGCCACAAATAAGTATTCAGCCCTCTGTAAGGGTAAGTCCCATTGAACTAAGGGGTGTGAATTATCCTGCTAATGTTGTGCTTTAAGGCAAAAATATAATTGCTCCAGAAACGGAAGTACTCTTCTACACACCCATGAAGTCTTGGAGTACTATTGCAACAAGCAGATTTAATATTCACACTTTAGGAGATTTGGGTTACAGTGTGCAGAAAGCCAGAGTTATCTTAACACACACGCACGCACACACCTAAAATAAGGGGGGGCGCGCGCGTTTAATTAAAACTCAAATGCTAAAAGAGACCTAATCCTTATTACAATTTTGTTCTTCCTTTCGAGTAATAAATAATTCATTATTGACTAATACATTTGTTTTCCCTAAGAGTTATGCTGAAGAGTATAGGAAGTTGTAATTTTACCTTAATTAGTGTCACTTAATAAAATGTTTCTTCCTGATAAATATTCATCGTTACTTGTCCTTAATCCTAAACTAATCCACATCATTAGAGTCTGCCCAAGTTCCGTTTTGTCTAAACCTTCTTTTCCGCGGTAAAAAGAATATCTACAAATATATTCTGCTCAAATAGTCTGTAAACATCATTTAAAATAATGCCCATGTTCAAATATTAATTATCTTCATCCCCTAAAACTGAAATGATATTCTGACACATCTTGCACCTACTGTGTTCTTCAAAAAAGAAAAAGAAAATATATATTAAAAACTGCATTCTAAATATGTGATTGTTTGGATGCAGCATTTCATTTTCTGACAGGAAAAAAGGTAACAACTCTGTTGCTTAAGAGGACAACCGCCTAATGGTATTCACAAAATATATGATCCAACTTTATACAAGGAACTGCAATTGGAGTTCTGGCTTTAGTGGTTGTATTATGAATTAAAAGAACTGCTATAATTAGCAACAAGTTTATTTTCTAGCATGCTAAGCAAAAAAAAAAAAAAAAAAAAAAAAAAGGCAGTCCCTTAGCAGGTAAAAATGGAAGCAGCAAATTAAAGTGGATCTCAGCCAGTATCTTACTAGATCAATAGCTGGCAGTGACACATCTGCATAGCGGGATTCAACTGAAGGTTGCTTTTGCTGCTACCAGCAACTGCTGCATTTCAGAGAGATGCCGAGTAGCAGATGAAGCAGGCACCAAACTCAATGAAGGAATCACATTTATGAATGGTCTAAGATGGTCTCTCTCCCTTTATATACAGAAAAATCCATTAGGGTGAACATAGAATAGGGGTGTCTCTGGCTGATTTGGCTGAGTTTAGCGCTTAAGTGCCTCATCCTCTCTCAGCTGGCTATACAGCAGTATACGTCTTTCCAAAGTGTTTCCAAAACCAAAGCGTTCCAAAACCAAGGCTCGCTTTTTACCGCACTTCCTGGGGTATGAACCTTTAAAGCCCTATACGGCCTAGGACCCTGGTACCTACGGGACCGCCTCTCCTGGTATGTCCCACAGAGGAACTTATGGTCTTCAAACAAAAACATCCTGAAGGTCCCAGGCCACAGAGAGGTTAGGCCGGCCTCAACTAGAGCCAGGGCTTTTTCGGCTGTGGCTCCAATCTGCTGGAATGCTCTGTCACAAGAGACTAGGGCCCTGCGGGACTTGACATCTTTCCACAGGGCCTGCAAGACAGAGCTGTTCCACCAGGCCTTTGGTCAGGGCACAGCCTGACTCCCTCCTTTGGCAATATTCATAGAACTTTAGCCTAATGGTTGCCATCAATTTGAGTTGAATTAATTTTAATGAAATGATTTTAGAATGTTGTATTATTTTATTGTTTTTAGCTGCCCTGAGCAGGGCTTTGGCTGGGGAGGGCGGGATATAAATAAAAATTATTATTATTATTATTATTATTATTATTATTATTATTATTACAGTTTCTATCTGACATGTTTCTGTTTCCGTGGTCTTGAAGCAAAATCTCTCCATAGCAACAAATGATGCAGCTGGAAACCCACAGCGATATACCCTATATAAATAGAAGGTCCAATATGTTGCTTGATGGGAATTTTAGGAATTCCAAAAGTTTCTGGAAAGTGGATTTCCCCATTTTGCAAGACAGCAGACATGTTCCATCTAACAGAAAGTAGGACAAGTATCCCTGCAGAAAAGTCCAGGAAAGCTCCAAGAATAAAAAAAGCTTGGGACAAAACCCTTATTTCTTATGGCTTGAAGGCACTATACAATGATAACGCTTTTGCTATTATGGCCAGTGAACTCATAAGGAAGTTAATGCCATTAATTCCTGAGCAGTAGAAATTTCCTTTGGGAAGCAGGGTTGAATTTAGATTTTTCAGATCTTCACAATGCCAAAAAGAGTGGTCATTGTCATACAGGACTCTCCAAAAACAGACAGTCCAGACAGTTCCAGAGCCTATTCCCTTGACGTTTTCTACATACCACACTCTCCAATTCACACTGGCTGTTGATGCAATGCACATAATCCAGGCAAAGATACCAGTCAGAAATGCACACAACTGGAGGCAAGAAACTAAAGACAGCCATCTCACCACCAGAGATCCTTCTCTCACCTGCGGGGGGAGGGGGGTTGGAGAGGAGACGCTCCAGGTAGACAATGGCAGGCATCCTGGAAACAAAAGAGAAGACAGCATGCTGTGAGGAGGGAGGGAATAACAAGCATATAGAGTAATTGAAGGACATTCTCCTTCTTGCATTCTTCCTTCCATGCACAGAATGAGGCAGTCAAAGAAATGAGTTCCCCAGCTCTCTTCCATCCCCTGGTTAGGTATAAATATCTGCTCCAGAGAAGCAGCCGGCATACATAGACTTTCTTTCAGCACATGGCTAGTGATTTCATATACTGTGGCATTGTTCCAGTGAAAATGGCCATCACCTAAGCAGTTCTTGTGAGTGGGAATCTTCTCCTGATTTTGCTGTTTTGCTACCTCCTCCTATCATCCTTTTCAACAGAGCATAAACACACCTTATGGCATAGCGAGGAAGGTTTAATCCATAAACCTATGTGAAATGCGTTCTTCAGCTATAGTCTAGCATGTCAGGAATAGAGCAGGTATTTCCTAGGTGCTCCTGAGCCTCCAGAAGACTCAGCTGCTGGCCACTGAGCTGAGGTTCGCCTAAGCAGCTGGCCACAGCAGCAACTGCTCTGCAGAATTCTTAGGTCAGTTACAGTCCAGTTAGAATCCTGACAACAAGACAAATCATAACTCCAGGGTACTGGTCCTTTGGAACATCAGGAAAGTGGAAAATGGGAGGGAACTGAGTTCCCTTCTTTCCCAATGCAGAGTGTCTATTCCAGGACACTCTGCAGTTAAAACACGTTCTTCCTGAAGTCAGATTCAGAGAAGTTCCAGGAGTAAAAATGGTTATTTGTGTATTTCAGTACAGATTTTTTTTCTGGTCCTGAATGCATTTCATAAAGGATCTCCATCTACAATAGAGGCTAATGGCATTAGACCATGAACAATTTCCCTTGGCAAAATTATGGAAGAGTACTTACGAACCTATCATTATTCTTCCCCATCACATCTTGTTTGGACATTATAGTAAGGGAGACGATCTTAGCTCTTTTCCTTTGCACTGGGACCACATGAAATCCGTGACATGGGACCCCGTCACTCACACCAATACAGGCAACACAATTTTCAGAAGCAAGGTGTCCATGATTTAAAATTGCTTTTCTAAGACCAAATGTGCAAAAATGCACATAACTGGAGGCAAGAAACTAAGGGCAGCCATCTCACAACCAGAGATCCTTCTCTAGCCCGCAGTAGGGGGTTGGGTAGGATATTCCTCAGCAAATCCCACAGAAGGAGTATTCTGAGGGAGTGGTGAAGCCAGCACGGGTCTGAAAAAGGCTCACCCCTATTCCAAATTGTGTCCTGCTTCTTCATATAACCTAGCCGCTCCTTGTCAAAGGCTTGTTTTCCCTCTGCCAGTCTTGGGATGACTTAGCTGGCAATAAATTAGTTTGGAATGGGTTTAGGTTACACTAGCAGAATTTACCCTGGCCTAACTTATGCTGGTTTGGATAGCTCTGCCAGTGATGCTCAGTGCAGAAATCAGTTGGGAGTTGTTCATGAGTCATTTAGGTTGCATTAAGTTTGACCAAATCTAGGTTCAACATACTAATATTCTCTGGTTCTTTGCATATTTTTACCTTTTTTTAAAAAAAAGCTTCCTCCTCCTCCAAAAAGAAAGAAATGCAGACAAATCAACAACAACAACTTGAAAGAGGTCATGTAGGATTCCAGCAGCAATTATTTTGTTTTACCTGTCTGTTATAACTTTGAAAGGGGAGTCTAGTTTATAATTCCTCTCCTACCCGATGCCATTTCTATGTAATTCTCCCAAGCTTTGAAGCTTTAATTGCTATGTTCCAAATCTGAGCCTCAACCAAGTATTGGGGATAAGAGTTCTGAGTTCTTTGTCCATTCTTTTAAACAAAACACATTATTCCTACGAGTTATTGTGCAAACTAACAACCATTGGAAGCCACAAATATGGGGGGGGGCATACAAATATGGGGGGGGCAAGCCGGGGAAGGGAGAATCATTGATTCCGCTCTCTCTATCTCTTATTTAAAACCTCTATCCCTCCATTCAATGCCGGGCGGTCTCACAATGCTAACCAGCCCGCACAGCCTCATTCTTGGCAATTTTGTGCTTTCTGGTAAAAGAGGCAAATTGAAACTCCTGCTGCGAAAGAGATAAAGTCAGGAAAAATAAACAGCATTCAGTGCATCTAAATCTTCTCCATATTTGCATAGAATTAACTTTAAAAGAGATGGCTTCCTGACCATCTAGAGGGGGATTGATTATACATGCATAATAGGAACCGGCTCAAATGCATTCTTTACCTTGAGCAAATGCCTCTGCATGCAGAGTAATGCTTCCCAGTTTGCTGGAGTTATTTATGATCTCTAGGGTGGGCAGCATTAAGAGGAAGGTATTAATCCACACTTCGGGAGCCAAAGGAAATCAACAAAGATAGCAGCGGGAAGATAAGTGTGCAGCATAACCTTCCCCTCCCACCACAAGTATTTCAGATTTAAAGTAGGTATAAAATACTTTTCAGTACAGTAAGGCTGCATCTTAATGCTAGGGTTCAGTTCTGAGGGGTCCATGCATAAACGCAAAAATGCGTAAAGCCAGGAACCCCCAGAGCTGGGTGCAGGAATGATGTGTATAGAAACTAGGAGATGATATATTTCTTATATATTATCCTTCCTTACTCACATTTTGTGAGTTCAGCCAAGAACATCTCTTTGTCAGCAAAAATAAGGGCGCTGCTGATAAACTAGCTTTAGCTTTTTAATTTAAGTAATCCAGGATGCTTTACTGCAGGCTGGATTTCCTGGTATTTCCCCACTTTCCTCCCCTTTGAAACAATAAACATGCAGAACAGTCTTCTAATAAGTAAATAATAGATTTACGCAGTTTCACAACAGCAGTCTTGAGGCACGCTTAAAAATAAGTAGTTGCAGACATATATTATAGTTTAGGTTAGGATCAGAGTCTGAGCTGTGACTCATGCTCAGAACATGCCCTACATCCCTAGTCATACATGAATCATCAAAGAGAACAGATCACATAGCGGGCATCAGAGAGGGAGCAGGATGGGGACGTGACCAGCTTATATATAGGTTGTGCCCCTTTACCTGGCTGGACATGGTGGGAGTGGCTCTCACAGGGAAGATGTCCTGTAGACCCGGTGAGATCCAACTTCCTCTGTGTGTGTGTGCCTTTCTAGCAATCAGAAGCTGGTTTTGACTGCCTTATTTTAGATATCCCACACACCCCTTCCCAGGCAAAGCAACATATATTTATTTATTAAATCACCCAGAGTCCCATCTTGACCTGAAGGTTCTGGGACTGTGTCCCAGAGTCTTGCTGCCTTTTTCCAAAAGCTTGTAAGCACTTCACTTTCCCAGCTTTGGAAAAGTGGTTCGAGGGAGGGCTCTGGGATGCTGCCAGAGCCCTCGCGTACCTTTCCAAATCTTATTGAGTCTGTGATTGCAACCTTCCACAGCTGGGAGGGTGGGGGTGAAATAAATAAATGGATAGTGGGTTTCCTCCACTTTTCATTTATTTATCCATTTCCGCCCCAACAGCACAAAGCTGTGTACACATACGTAAAACAAGCAGGCTTACTCCTGCTGCCTCCACCCTCACAATAGGCAACAGCATTGTCAAACTGTGTGGCTCTGTACTTTGTTTCCCCGTTTAAAAAATATTACCCCTCCCGACATCGTAAACTGTTTCCATTCCTTCTCTCTCCTTTCAGGCCAGCTCCTAAACATTCAAGCCTTTTCTGTTCACATACAAATTCAGGTGTAATATCCGTTCAGCAATATCTTCAGATCATGTTCTATGAGCAAAGAAAGCTGCATGTTGTGGATATTCGAGATATGGCATAGCTCAGGAAATTGGATGAAGAGACAACCATTTTAATTAATATGAGCTTCTCCTCTGGCACTGTTGCCTACTGGGCTTTTGATTGTTGTTGGGGGTTTTTACCCCCCGCCTGTAGTGACTCATATCGCTTCAGCTATATTACAAAATAAAAATCTAGCTGCTTACTGCTGAAGGTAAAATATGTTTTAGTATACAGTTCCTGATATTAAGATACACTGATATATGGCTATGTGTGTGCATGTTGGTGGAGGGCGGCAGTTGTTACAGAAAAGAAAATTCAGAAAAGTTTCTCCTATTGAGATAAGAAGGAAAAGACAAATATGGGAGTTTGTTATCCTGTAGGCATCTGATGGCCAAAATGCATTTTATCATGAAGTTTAGCATTTGCATTGCAATTTTATATTTGTATAAGGTGCTGACCTCCCTGCCCCAATCTTCAGATTTGGGCCCTGCATCTGCAATTTGCTTTGCCGAAAAGAAAAGAAAAAGAAGAACAGTTTACAGTGGTACCTCGGGTTACATACGCGTCAGGTTACAGACTCTGCTAACCCAGAAATAGTGCTTCAGGTTAAGAACTTTGCTTCAGGATGAGAACAGAAATCGTGCTCCGGCAGCGCGGCAGCAGCAGGAGGCCCCATTAGCTAAAGTGGTGCTTCAGGTTAAGAACAGTTCCAGGTTAAGAACGGACCTCCGGAACGAATTAAGTACTTAACCTGAGGTACCACTGTATTTCAATAGGTCCCTTTTTTGTAAATGGGATTTCAGGTGCAGGAAACACAATGTGGATTAGAACTATAGCAAATGGGGCTCAAGTTTCTCTACCACCCTTCCATGGCAGGGTCTTAGTCTATGCATGGGCCCCAGCACCTACTAGTTGCTGTTTTTTCCCCCTTCCTATTTTGGCTAAGAAAGAAGAGAACACAGAACACAGAAGTAAATGGGTAGGGTGTGGGGCTGAGGAAGAGAAACCATGGAGAGCCATTGAGAAGCCTGTGAGGACCTGTCCCACAGACTGGGGCTTTTCCCTTCCCTGGAATCGGTTAACATTCTCTCAACCATTACTGGAAAATAATGGGGAAGTGCCACATTTTGATACTGCTGAAAATACTCCTGGAAGATGTAGGTCTTGCGAATCAGATTCTGGGAATTCCCAAAGGCCTTATTTCCAATGAGCCTCTCGTAAAAGGCAAAATAATAAATCACTTATGTGGAGTGCTTTCCAATAGAACAAAATACCTTTCTTCCATATTCTGTATACATCTTCTTTATGAAAGGCCATCATTTTCTGGAACAACGTTGTCAGACATCAATGTCTAGCAGCAAAGTACCATGAAATTCCTGATATCTTGGATTAAAGTGAATCTACAGGTGATAAATTCCTGGAATTTAAATTTGTTTCAAAACAGGCCACAATCTCTTCCTTACAATTAGCTTTAACTATATTTTAAGTGTTACTTGTCTTTTTATCATCTTTGGACAGGTAGACAGCATTTTCCTTCAGCTTGGGCTCGATTGTTTTTGCTTAGTTGATTTAACTTTCACAGAAACTGCATTTAATACTAAAAAAATCAGGGTATAATCCTGCACAAAAAAGTCCTCCAAGTGTCCCCTACACAATGCCAAACAGTGCCTGACTACACCAACTTAACACCAGGCTAACGTTGCTTGATGAACTGGAAATTCCTGATGGCCCAAAGGCCTTACCTTTGAGCAAATCCAGATTTTTGCCCCCCGGGTGAACCAATAATAAATGCAGGGAACTTACACCAGCCCTTGTGTTACTGTCAGAACCCAAGGTTCAAATGTTGTAAAGGGACAAACTCTGTGCACCCATATCTGAATGTTACTGTCCTCTCAATCAATGATTTCTTTCATGGGTTCACCAGAAAGTGGTTGCAGACCCTTGTACAAGTCCCTTAGCCTAAAAATCGCCACAGCTTCTCAAGCTGCAAAGTTGTACTCCGTTTCTGTATTGTTAAACCACAAACAATGATAAGAGGGGAGAGAATCCAGCTTTTCCACATCCTCATGTCCACCATAGTAGATGATTTTGTTATGCTACCTGTTACCCTCCTCTCATGTACCAAAAGGGAGAGAGCCCTTTTCATTTGAAGTTAATCTATGTTCTAGGTAAAGCTAAGAGAACTCTGCCACATCATGATCACATTTTTAATATGAGCAGTGTCATAATACCATTTTATCTGGGCTCGCCCCAGTCCACCTCGGTTAGTATGGTATCGATGCCAGTATTAATTCATTTGATAGATTAATTTGTCTACGAGCACTTGCCATAATCTCAGTGTCTCATCAGGAATCTTATTGCGTAATGCTTATGATATTTTTTGTGTTTTTTTTAAATAATATAATGAACCCTTTGAAAGCATCCATCCTGGCTTTCTGGGATTAAAATTTAGTTTCTTAAGGTTCTTCCAAGTCCCCCCGTTGACATTATATTTATTCATATTTTAGATTCGTACAAGCTGGATAGAAGCATAAACATACTGCTTTTCTACCATTTTCAATAAAGATAATCTAATCTTTTTGTACAATTGTTGTATTAAAGTACAAAAGGGATATAGACCCCCACATACAGGTGCAAGTAGCATCAAAACCATGAGGAAATCACCAATTAGTTATGCATTCTGCACTTGACATCACAGAGCGAAATGGAATTAGCAGTCCTATGGAGTACAGTGGTACCTCTGGTTACATACTTAATTTGTTCCGGAGGTCCATTCTTAACCTGAAACTGTTCTTAATCTGAAGCACCACTTTAGCTAATGGGGGCCTTCTGCTGCCGCTGTGTCGCCGTTGCATGATTTCTGTTCTTATCCTGAAGCAAAGTTCTTAACCTGAGGTCCTATTTCTGAGTTAGCGGAGTCTGTAACCTGAAGCGTATGTAACCTGAAGCGTATGTAACCCAAGGTACCACTGTGCAGTTACTTAATGCCTATGTAACTTTGTGCAACTTGTGACACAGTTAGACCTGTTCTGTCTTCCTATACACACGTGAGATCCATACCCCATTTAACAAAACTGGCAAATTCTTATTAGATGCAAAATTGCAAATATACAAATTTACAATGTGATAGGTAAGTAAATAAGACAAAAAGGCATGAATATAAGAGAAATAATATAATGGAATAATGCACTGACATTGTTTTTTGAAAAAAACACACGCTGCAATTTTATCTTTAGAAGTTGAAGTTACTTATATTTATCTACTGATTAATATGATCAGCTGAGTTCAGTGGGGAAATCCAGAACCTGGAACTCCTCACAGCTGAGTACTGCCCTAACTTTAACACTTCTGGAGTTTTTGTGAAACCAGAAAGAGGTTTTCATTTCAGTCACTGAAGGGTCAATGGCAGCAGTGAGTTTGTGATTCCTATGACTGGCCTTCTCTAAACATGCTGTGTTCCATAAAAACCATTCACACTTGTAAATATTTTTGCATCACAAAGGTTGATTGATTTATACTAATGGCTTCTCTTTATTTAAGCAGTTTATTATTTCCTAATGCCAAGCCGATAAGAAGGTAGCAGATCAATATCAAAGATTGGCATTAGCTACAGTGTCCTCAATTGCCTTAACTGTGGTGTTATCCTGATATTTTCTGTGTGATAACATCTATTAGTGCAACAATGGGGGGTGGAGGAAGGGAAACTCATTTATGTCAAAGGTCAGATTGCCATTTGTCATTTAAGTGGGTCAAATATTTGTGCTCACTATTTTGTAATCATCAAGAGATAGTAAAGGAATGGAAGATAGATTTGCATATATACTAATTCAGGACTGAACCACCCAGCAAATCAGCAATACCAAAAATTCCAAAATTGATCAACTGTGCTTTGAGTGGAACACTAAGAATTAAGCTAGGAAGGAAGGAAGGAAGGAAGGAAGGCCGACTCCTCCCTATTACATCACATTTACTTAGCTACACTAAAAAAACAACCTTCTTTCAAAGTGTAAAAAATGCTGAAATTGTAAGTGCAACTCTCTAGTTGCTGAACACAATATAGTGGTACCTCAGGTTACATACACTTCAGGCTACCTACATTTCAGGTTACATTAACCCATTAACCCAGAAATGTTACCTCGGGTTAAGAACTTTGCTTCAGGATGAGAACAGAAATCAGGTTTCAGGTTAAGAACAGACCTCCGGAACGAATTATGTTCTTAACTCGAGGTACCACTGTATTTAGAACACCAACAAAAGCATTATAGGCAAGCAGACCCATGCCATGTCCTTGAAGGAATTCACCATGTTGCTTTTAGTAGATTAAACAGACAGGACAATGGGTGTTGGGATACCTTCTTAACTGGCACAATGAGTGATCTCTGTCCTTTTGCAATAGCTACAATAAATGCTGGGTGCCTCTTGGATGCTGGACTCAAATTAGTTTCCTTGGTTATGTGGTTTATTGAAAAGGTGGTTTCTCACCAGGGTAATGAACAAGGTGGTGTAGAAGTGAATTCTTACCACAGGATGAAATCAGGCCAAATCTTTATTGACTGCAGTAGGCCGGATATAGGTTGGCTTAGCAATAGGGCCAGAACAGGTGCTTTTTGGGTGCCATAACTGTTGAGAGAAACAAGAAACACATGCATCCTCCTGAAGCTTGCAGGCCAAAATGGCTCCAAACTCTGCCTCCCATGAAGGCCTGTGGGAGAATCTGTCCTCAAAGGGACAATATGTGGGTGGAATGTACCTCATTTCTGCTTCACTGGGGCTCATGTCCTATTCAGATTGGGCCCAGAATTGAGTTTTCATTAACACAAACATGTGAAGTCCCTGAGTTGTGATTTGGAACTGAGGAAGACTTTTTAAAATGTCTCCAGGCATTGGAGAAGTGCAGTCAGAGTTATTCCATTGCTATGCACGCAGATGATGGAGCAAGCTTGTTTTATCCTGCTCTGGAGGGTAGGACCCAAATCAATGGCTTCAAGTTATAAGAAGAAAAGATTCTCACTGAACAACAGGAAAAACCTCTGGTGGTAAGAGCTGTCTGACAATGGAATGGATTCCCTTGGAAGGTGGTGAACCTTCTTGGAGGTTTTTTAAGCAGAGGTTGAATGACCATCTGCCATGGATGCCTTACTTGAGTTTCCTGCATTCCAGGGGGTTGGATTAGATGACCCTCAGGGTCCCTTCCAATTCTACAATTCTATGAAAAGGGTTAAACAGTTATGAACAGTTTAAAAATGAATGATATAAGTGACTCTACTTTCCTATGTTTGGTTTCAGATTGCTTTGGCAAAAGAAAGGTCACTTATGCAATTTCTCCAGTAATGTCCGACGATTTAAGTACATTGAGCACAATCTAGCCAAGGTTAAGTGTTTTCATGTCCCATTGATCTCAATGGGAGGCAGCTAAGCACATGCTTTACCCTCTCCTGGAAATAAATTGGTCTTAAAATTGCTTAATTTTCTCGGGATCATGCCCTTTCTGTCCTTGTTCCAGTTCAGATATTCCTCTCCCTCCCGCCCAGTCTTTCTCTCTCAGGGGACATCTAGTGATAAACTGAAAACATAAGAGGCCTGCTGGATCAGTGGAAAGACCCATTTAGTCTAGTGTTCTCTTCTCACGGTGGCCAACCAAACACCTATAAGAAACCCCAAATCAGGACTTGACTGCAACAGGAATCTTCCTGTTTGTGTTTCTCAGCAAATGACATTCAGACAGTGCAGGTGAAACACAGCTCTCATGGCTAGTAGGCCTAGATAGCTTATTCCTCCATGATTCATATCTAGCCTACATAATGGCTTCCTCATCTTATTTTAAAGACATCCTGATTAGCAAACCATCACTACATCTTATGAGAACGAATTCCATGGTTTAAAGTGTGCTACGTGAAGATGTGTGCTCTTTTGTCTGACTTAAACCTTCTAGCATTCAGCCAGGGGCATAGCATAGGGGGCTGTGGCCTCGGCCACACAATTTTTTTTTTGAGGGGGCACAAACCAGGCGTAGGCACCCCCCAGCGTTGCCTGGCCTAGTGCTCCTCTCTGCCTGCCAAGGCCATGTCTGCTGGTCTGGCTCCAGCCCCTGTGTGGGCAGGCAGGCAGCTCAGCATGCCCCCACTTTTCTCCAGTGGGGTGGGGTTGTTCCGGGGTTGCAACTGATGCTATGTCGCTGCATTCAGCTTCCGTGGATGTCCCCATGTTCTTATATTATGTCTGACGGAGAAATACTTTTATCGAGTCAGTTTCTTAACACCATTCAATTCCTGTCATGTTCCCACTTACTTGTCCTTTTTTGCCTCAATGAAAAAGGCCCCCGGTGTTGTAAGCTTTCCTCATAGGAAAGTTGCCACAACCTCCCTATTACTTTTGGTTGCCCTTTTCTGAAGTCTTTCCATCTCTGTTGGTTTTATACCAAAATGACATTAATCATCTCCCAGTGAAACCTGTGGAATGTTGCATTCATACATTGGTCATATATCAGAAGGAAAATTGAGCAGGGCCACTGTCAAATAACGGAATCATCAAATGCATCACTAGGACTTCAATCACCTGTATTATGGCCTCTCCACAAGTAGGTGGGTTTGGCTGGAGATCTGACATTAACATCATTTCTGTTTACATAGTGGATACATGGAAATCATACCTTGTCAAAAGAAATGTGCTTTTGTTTGGCCTCAGACAACCCTTCTATGTTGTTTTCGATGCTCACAATCCCAAGCTTTCCCTTGCCATTCAGAGTCCTTTGGAGTCTTTCCAATGGGAAATTATCTCTGCTTTGTGAACCGCCCTGAGATCTCTGGTTATAGGGAGGCAAGCAAAGCAAGCAAAACAATAGTTCAGGTGTTAAATGGGGCAGAAGTATGGGTCTGCAATGGATTTCAGATTGTGAAACTGGAATCTCAACGGAGGAGGTGAGACAGAAGTGAGAGGGGGAGGCTGTCTCTTGTTCTCTAATAATTAGGCCGAATGGACATCATAAGCTAGAAGAAGAAGAAGAAGAAGAAGAAGAAGAAGAAGAAGAAGAAGAAGAAGAAGAAGAAGAGTAGTTTGGATTTGATATCCTTCTTTATCACTACCTGAAGGAGTCTCAAAGCGGCTAACACTCTCCTTTCTCTTCTTCCCTCACAACAATCATTCTGTGAAGTGAGTGAGGCTGAGAGACTTCAAAGAAGTGTGGCTAGCCCAAGGTCACCCAGCAGCTGCATGTGGAGGAGTGGAGACGCGAACCCCGTTCCCCAGAGTACGAGACTACCACTCTTAACCACTACACCACACTGGCTAGGTTTTCCAAAAGATGAATGCCAAAGCAGAGAGAGCCAACCATTTCCCAAGCCACTGCAGATAAGAAATAGTAAACAAGGGGACTCAGCTTTAGAATCCAAAGGTTGCATCAAATTCATTCCAACTTCCCCACTAAGCTCTTCTTTTCCTCCCTTCCCACTCTCAGAGTCTTTATTAATTAGCCAAGGGTCATCAGTTATACAAAAATAAATCAAAACATTACAATCCGCCTTTCACAGAACAACAATACTAATAGACAAGAGCACATTACAAAAGGAAATATGTTTCAGTATTCTTAACTCAAAATTGGCAACCAGCTTTAACTGCTGCCCCAGTTGCTATCCCAGTCACTGAGTTTTAGACACCATGTAACCAAGGTGTTGGTGACCACAGAGTCAAAAACTCAGAACTGGCTTCATGAAGCAGGAGAAGGATGGGACTGGCACACCCAATGAAATGCAATAACATCAACATAGGATTAATGCATCCTTCATCCTCATCTCTTCTGCAGATGCCTTATGTACCAGACCTCAGAATCTTGTGATGGACTTTGATGTGTTTCTGGTTTCTTTTTTTCATTCCTGATTTCCCTCTCTGCTGATTTTTGTTCGGAGATTTGCCTACTGGCATCCTTGAAGCATCTTATGAATAAAATCACAGTCTTGTTTTGTAGAGTTTGATCCAGAGGGCAGAAATCCAGTAACATATCAGGAGAGCCAGAGCAATCAAAGTGGACAAGTTCATTAAAAGCAGCAAATTAATTCCCCATGTTCACCAAATAAACAATCAATAAAAAATTTACATTAATTAAAAGATAAACTCAGCCCAGATGTATTCAATAAATAACGTCTTCTGAAGAAAACAAGGAATGCAGCTTTGTGGAAGGCAAGATGCTTACATTATTTATTGGGAATCTACATTTTAGCTGTACAGTGGTACCTCAGTTACAGATGCTTTGGGTTACAAACTCCGCTAACCAGGAAGTGGTTGCTCCAGGTTAAGAACTTTGCCCCAGGATAAGAACGGAAATCATGCGCCAGCAGTGCAGCCGGAGATGGAGGCCCTATTAGCGAAAGCACACATGTTTCAGGTTAAGAACAGACCTCTGGAACGAATTAAGTTCTTAACCTGAGGCACCACTGTATTTCAGCACAAGTACCCTTTAGGTTCACCAGAGGCACGTCATCAAAAACGGCATGCAATTTCTCCCTTCATCCCATTCACTGAACACAAAAAGTTTAGAAGCTTTTGAATTATGGAATTCAGAAAACCAAGTAAATATACCTCACAATGTACAGAAGATGACACTAAGAGTGTATGGATAGTGTATAAACACATTTTTTAGGAATATGGGTATTCATTACCTCAAGTGTGAAATCTATGCATTATTACTTGTTATCAGGACCTGCTTATTGTAACATCCTATTTATAATGCACAAACATGTATTTTTAATTCTCTTCTTAGCTGTACTGCATTGAGAAAAAACGTCTGTAGAAGCATACCTGCAGCACAATAACCTCTGTGTCAAGGAATGTCTTTTGTAATCACTTCTGCCCATTTAGAAGGGTGTTAAAACAGCTGTGAGAGCTTGTTTACAAGAGGGACTGGCCTTGCCATTCATTCCAATATAAGAACTTAAGACGTTTTCTTACTTTTTCTGAAACATTTTATGCATTGGCTGAATAAAAGGCTTTGGAAACACTGGGCTGGTGGGAAAAGCCATCCCGAGGCTGTGCATAATCTGAATTAAACATCTGAACTACTGTCCCAGGGCAATCAAAATTCTATTCATAACAACAGAAGATGAAGCTAATAATGCTCCATCTCGCCCAGCATCTTGTTCTCACTGTGGTCAACCAGATGCCTTGCTCTCTCCTCCTCTGGTTTCCAGCAACCGGCATTCCAAAGCATTACTGCCTTCAACTGTGCAGGCAGAGCCTCTCTGTGGTGATCACCATGAATATGGTCTTAACGGTGTGTGTGTAAGTGACTGTGGAGCCCAATTCTGGATCCCCACATCTTTCCACAGCAGGGACAAAGGTTTCCGGGTGGGAGTTGATTACAGTGTGGGCCAGATGTGGCTTCCTCTTAACGACCACCTGCTTTCGGAGTTCCCTGATAATATCAAGGAACGCTGGACCAAGCAGGCAGAGCATAGCCATCATGGCCTCTTCTCTAGTAGCCATCAATAGTACTCTTCTCTATGAATTTGTCCAGTCCTCTTTTAGAGCCATCCAGATTGGTGGCCATCAGAGTTTCGTAGTTTAACCATGCACTGGTTGAAGAAGTACATTCTTTTCTCTGTCCTGCATCTTCCAATGTTCAGCTTCATTGGATCTCCATGAGTTCTAGTGTTATGGGAGAGGGAGAAGAACCTTTCTCTATCCACTTCCTCCATGCCATGCATAATTCCATAAACTTCCGTCATGCTACCTCTTGCCTTTTTTGCAAACTAAAAAGTCCCACTAGACAGCATCTTAAAAAGTAGAGACATCACCTTGTCAACAAAGGTCCGTATAGTAAAAGCTATGGTTTTCCCAGTAGTGATGTATGGAAGTGAGAGCTGGACCATAAAGAAGGCTGATCGCCAAAGAATTGATGCTTTTGAATTCTGGTGCTGGAGGAGACTCTTGAGAATCCCATGGACTGCAAGAAGATCAAACCTCTCCATTCTGAAGGAACTCAGCCCTGAGTGCTCACTGGAAGGACAGGTCCTGAAGCTGAGACTCTAGTACTTTGGCCACCTCATGAGAAGAGAAGACTCCCTGGAAAAGACCCTGATGTTGGGAAAGATAGAGGGCACAAGGAGAAGGGGACGACAGACGACGAGATGGTTGGATAGTGTTCTCGAAGCTACCAGCATGAGTTTGACCAAACTGCGGGAGGCAGTGGAAGACAGGAGTGCCTGGCGTGCTCTGGTCCATGGGGTCACGAAGAGTCGGACACGACTAAACGACTAAACAACAACAAAAAGTCCCAAACTCTGCAACCTTTCTTCATAGGAGAGTTAGTCTAAGAAAAAAAGCTAGACCTGGCAACTTGGCTGATGAATCGAAATTTGCCTAACTTTCTTTGGTCATGAAATTTATTCTTCCATCTGTAGTTTGGTTTTTTTAATTCTGATTTTGCTAATACTAGACAAGAGAAAAGAGCTACAAACGATACTGGAACCCCCCTCATTGACCACTAGAAATGCTACCCGTACACATGGCCCTGAACAAAGATTCCCATGCCTTATTTCCCATCCTGCCAAACCAAAGTTCTCTTGACTACCTTATACTTATATGATCCAATCATGCAGCTGATATTTCCCCTTGATGCTTCCCTCTCTCTGTGGATTAAAAGACTGCCCTGAACACGATGTTAGAATTCCTGCTCCGTGATTGCAGTCATGGGATTGTTGTCTTTCACATGCCATTATATGTTTTGACTCCACAGAGTGTGAAGTGACGGAGACAGGATGTTTGTGTTACTGTGTTCCGTGAAGTGGGACAATTGTCCTTTGTTCTTTCCCTCTTTACTGTCTGATGCTAGAGAGAGAGGGAGCCATGTTGCAGTGCTCTGTATGTGTTTATATGTATATAAAGTAGATTAGCCAAAATGCTGACCTGCTGAGGTCTGTCACGCATGATGCGCAAACTCTGTGGATCCCTACATGTGCTGGTGTCAGTTGGCATTGGTAGCTGTGATGTTTGGGCAAAAGAAAGCTTTTGAAGCTCCTGAACGAAAGACCAGGAGGGAGGGAACATGCCAGTCGGGCATGTGTCTCTGCCAGGGTCCTACTCGAGTGTAGGCTGAACTCCTGACACACATACCCTCCAACATTTCTCCAATGAAAATAGCTGTGTCCTATTCCATAACAACAACAACAATTTTATTATTTATTTTCTGCCCATCTGACAAGGTGGTCCCAGGCACTCTGGGCATCTTCCAACATACATAAAAACATAATAAAGCATTAAACATTTTAAAAAATTCCCTATACAGAGGTCTTCAGAGGTCTTCTAAAGGTTCTATAGTTACTTATCTCCTTGGCTCGTGGGGTCACATAACTCCATACCCTTCAATGGAAATAGGCACATCCTAAGGAAAAACGGGACATTCCGGGATTGAATCAGAAACCGGGATGGCTTGTAAATCCAGGACTGTCCCTGGAAAATAGGGACACTTGGAAGGTTTATGAACAGTGTGGGCTGCATTGCAGCAAGGGGGGGGGGGGGGAGCCTGTGATAGGCCACACTGTTCAAGAAGGGACTCCAGTCCTTCTAAGAGGTTTTCTATGGGGCGCATGAGGCTGCAGGGAGGAGAAAGTTTGTGTGAAACAATCTTCCATTCATTCAAGCACTGGGTACAATCTGATGTATTGCGCCTACTGCAGTTAGGGACATCAATTGGTCAGACATGCCTGAATGTTTTAAACTAGAAAGCACCCCTTCATATGCTTCGAGCCATACATTAAACCTCTTGGCAAACTCCCTCAGCACCCCTTCCTATTTATAATAGTAGATTTACTTTTCTGGGGCAAAATACAGCTTGTTAGCTACTTGTTATGCTCCTGATACAGCCCTCCTTATTTTATTATGGTAATTCATAGCCCCCTGCTATTACAGAAGCTATAAATCACTTTGGAAAATTCACACGTTACTGTATAAATTCCAGTATGGTTTGAATTTGTGTTTAAAGCAGGCTATGCATCAATTTGTTTCCCCATGGAAATGCCTTGAAAAAGCCACAGTTGTGTTGTATTATGTGATAGCCCCCCGAACCACCTACCATCTTATCAAATTTCTTCTGTGTTTGTGTACACTGGAGGGACAAAGCTTTCCTTGGGTTTATTTAATTTAAGATTTGTATGCCACTTCTTAAGTAATTGGGACAATTTATATGGCATAAAACTCAACGGCGCAATATCCCTAAAATGAATAACAATCAATTCAAGAGCACAATATAGATCCTTTTTTAAAAATCTGTCTTGCTTATAATTAATATTGCCATTCATTATTGACCTGTGCATTGACATTTAATGTGCAAGAGTTCATGCTCCTATAATATTCTTCACTTTTTCTCCTACAATATTTTCCCTGCCTTTCATAACCTCTTACCCAACCAACTCTGACTGGCTATAGGTGTTTGTATCTATATCACCTTACTAGAATGGAAGAGCAACAACAAGACTTGTGAAACGTGAATATTTGTGGGGTATTGTCTTGCTGTTATGCATTTTAGATTGGTGTAATTACTTTGATCAAATAACCCCCCAAGGTCTGTGTCTGGGGTTTTTTGGCCTTCGGTTAATCTGCTACAACAGCACATTGAAAATTAAATATCTACTTGGGAAGCTAATTATGAAGTTTATATGATAAATTCCTTTTTAAAGAAGCTCCAACCATATCCACTTTATCACTTGGAATATTTAACCATCAATTATGTATTCCAAATGTAAAACAGTGTATTTCATGGAATCCCCAGGCATGCATCTAAAACCTAAATTGTCCAAAATTTTGCTGAAAAGGCACCTCATCAGAATATATAATAATTCTTTACACTGTGGAAGCAGGTGGAATTGCTGAGGCAAGTTCTGGGACTTCGGGGAAGTTGCTTGTGGCCAGCAATGCTCTGGCATGCAGGGAAAATATTTTGGAAGGCTTAGGATGGCCAAATATCCTAGTTTACAGAGCTCTCAGTTTGAAGGGCTGTCCAGTCCAAGTCTGGCTATACTGGGGGTTATAGGGTTGAGATCCCTGTGCCTCTTTCATAATATCTAGGTTGAATTTGTATCAGTCTGACTCACACTCATTAATATTCACTAATGACACATAGAGAAACGTGGCTTGAAAAATAGTTTTCAAGAAACCAAAACACCCTGTTTAAGAAGCAACAAACTGTGGTGCACAGCTACAACACTTCTACACAAAATGTTTTGAACTGTGCGTGTGAGGGCAGAGATAAAAATGGCAGCATAAATTGGTGTCCCTGATCTTCACAGGATGACAATTGCAGTGAGCGGTTCTAAAAAGTGTTTTAGCTGCTAATAGACTATGCTTCAGGGCTATTATGCACCTAAATGCAAAGCGACAAATTTGGACTTAAGAGACAAAACTAACAATGCCTCCTCAGAAGACTCATGGCAGATCGACACTCAAGGTTTTTGACGGGGGGAGGGGACCAGGGTAAAAATTGTTTTAATTAACAAGTACGTCCTGTGACTTTTAGAACAACATTCTCTAATATCGTTCTAATAATGTTACAGGTCAGTGTTGATCCAGTCACAGACAAGGCCCTGGAACCTGATATGTCAAAGCGAAATAGGTAAAGGGACCCCTGACCATTAGGTCCACTCGTGATCGACTGGGGTTGCGGTGCTCATCTCGCTTTATTGGCCGAGGGAGCCAGCGTACAGCTTCCGGGTCATGTGGCCAGCATGACGAAGCCGCTTCTGGCGAACCAGAGCAGTGCACGGAAATGCCGTTTATCTTCCCGCCGGAGCGGTACCTATTTATCTACTTGCACTTTGACGTGCTTTCGAACTGCTAGGTTGGCAGGAGCAGGGACCAAGCAACAGGAGCTCACCCCGTTGCGGGGATTTGAACCGCCAACCTTCTGATCGGCAAGTACTAGGCTCTGTGGTTTAACCCACAGCGCCACCCGCGTCCCCGTCAATACCAGCACACAAAAAGGTGCGAAAACTCTTCTCTTTGTCTGAGTGATAAATAGCACAATATTAACTGTGCATGCTATCGCATAAAAAAAAAAAAATTCTGTTACATTAATTTGATGCTTTGATTTTTTTGTCTCTTTTTAATTAAACAAATTTATACAAATTTTATTACTAAGCCAAAAACAACCTCTTTTAAAAGCAATTATTTGTACACACTCATACACATGATGTTAAGAAGAAAGTAATTAGTAACCCTTTTCTGTGGCATATCACCATTCATATCTAATTGGAATGAGCATGGCATTAATATATGCATAAACTATGTATGTTAGCTCTAAGCATGGACTACAATGCCCTTTGAGACTTTATAGCATCTGTTTGCTGCTATTGTGATATGCAACACAGTGCACTAATTTGTTTAGTCAGTTCATATTTAGAGCTACATAAATTTATATCAGAAATATATTTGTATTTTCGTAGCATTGCTACAATCGGATGTGCTTTATAGAGCTAGACACCAGTGGCTTTTTGAAATTCTCTACCCTGTTTTATTATTATAAAAACTAGTTTTAGCCTATTTATCCAGCAGTTTTTCAGGCTGCAGCTCAACTTCGTCATTTTCATGAAGGTTTATGGTTTGCTTGTTTTTGCTGTTTCTGCAAATTTTAGCATCATCATCAATTAAACTGTCAGTCTGGCCACCATTTTGAAACATAGTCAATGCCCTGGTTCCAGGAAATGGTGGAAGGAAAAAATGATACCCACCACAACAAAAATGTGGATAATATTCTGATAAAAATGAAAAAGCCCTCTGAAATATTTTCTTATGAGGGGCTGAGAAAAATGAAAAATCTCAGGATTTTCTCCCCAGAATGTCTTCCTTTGAGAAATTTTGGCCCAGCTCTAGCATTTTATGTCCCTTTCCAGGAAGTTAGTGGCTAATATAAATTGCGTTTTCAGACCCAGAGACCTTCCCCCTAAATAAAGACACATTTGACTCCAATTTTAGTTTTGGCTTTTGGCAGAATTTAGGCCACAACTTTACTGATTACAGGAAAGTGAGCATAGGCTCTGGTTCGTCTATCTCCCTACACCCTTGCAGGTAGCGCTGACCCAGAGCTCTAGCATAGGTCAGCCAAGGGTGAACACCTGAGGCAGGTGAAAAGCCCGGGAACAGACTCTGTTCACTCCCCAGATGCTCCCCTGGACTCAAGCACAGGCACAACCCCCTCTTGGGGGTTGACCAAACCAAGTTGAGTCCCTGGATTCCTTTAATGGAATACCCTTCACATAGGGATGGTGAGACCATTCTCCCATCCCTATCACATGAACCGCTGCCTATCCACAACCTTACAAGTTGTGATGAATTGCTACACGGCAGGCGAAACCCAAATGGCCACAGCCAATCCACCAAGTGGGGAGATTCCTGCCGTGCCCCTGTCCCAACAACAGACGACACACAAAGTCATAGCAAGGCCAATTGCAAAAGGCCCTAAAATTAGGTAGAGGTGGGCAGGTGTTCCAATTCACAAGCCGAAAGAGGAGGCTCTGGGTCACATGCATTGGTTTATATAGGTCCCTTGATCCGTTTAGACTGCTAGATTAAACTCATCATCAAGGGACCTACCAATTGGATGTTGTGGCTATCCAATAGACCCACCCACAACCAGGAGGTCAGTCTCCAGCTCTCAACGCAATACATGCCCTCTTTTAGGGAGGACACAATTTGTAAGGCTGAGCACCTTAGCTCAGCCTTGGAATTTTATCTTTGTTCTGTGCTCAAAAGTTTGAGCAAGCAAAAAGGCCGTTGGTCATTTCCATACTGAGGTTGTTTCTCCTTCCTAGACATACGTATTTTGAAAAACAGCACTTTGCTAATGGTAACTGCTCCCAGTAATAGTTCTTTCTTTCTTTCTTTCTTTCTTTCTTTCTTTCTTTCTTTCTTTCTTTCTTTCTTTCTTTCTTTCTTTCTTTCTGTTAGATAGAGGTGTGTGTTTTTCTGTGTTTGTAATAGCAGATCTTTCCTTTTTTCCTGCTATGAAGAAGGTATCAACTCTACCAAGAATATTGATGGGAGGGTGTCCAGTTGTTTTGATTGTTGTCCTTCTATTTAATATTTTTAGCCTGTTTAAGTTTTAAGTGAGAGTCCCCCCCGGCACCCCCTAAACAAGATTCATAATACTTTGTTTGTTGTTGTTGCTGAACTGTTTTGAGGCTGTTTTTGTTTTACACAAAGAAGTGTGATTAAATTATTGAAACAAATAAGTAAATAAACAAATGGCTAGTTTGATAGCACAGAAAATGGGTTCTTGCCATTCTTCCTATTACACAATGATCAATGAAACATAATTAAAATTGCTTTCCAGGATAAATTAAGAAGTTCTTGTCTGGAAAGTTGGGTTATGAGAACATTTAAGTCAGGCACAGCTTCGGGCACTACAATCTCCCCTTCCTTCAGCCATACAGATTGTGCACCTATGCTGAGAATGAAACCTAAATGCTGCTTCCTGCAGTATTAGTTGTTAACTTAGTGCTCTCTAAGAGTTCGACTAGTATTCAAACTATGGGGAGAAAGCAGGAAGGAAGTCTTAATGAAATGAAAGTATGCCTGGTGAGCTGTACATGCCTCAAACCTGACTCCTTCCACTTTTAGCTAAGTCATGCTTCCCTGCTGACTTCTAAAATAAGTAGCTAAGGAAATTGTCACAAGGGGCATGGAGGACAGGGGACGCCCTGCTCACTTGTAATCAAAGTACAGGATCTAATTACTTTCATTGTAGCTTTCAGTGTAACTGTCAACAAGGCAACCATGTAAGGAATTAAGACCTATTTTCTTATGGATTGATCAGGTTTGCTTTACTGCCAGTGGAGGATAAAACATATATAAGTTAATGAGGTTCTCCAGTTTTGTCCTGCTTGCAATATTTATTTCATTGTGGGCCAAAAATCTGCATCCTTAGCTACTCTCAACCAATTCTCAGTGACGAGCTTTCTTGATTGGTGTTTTTAGCTTAGTGTTGTGTCATTTATTTCGTGCATTTGACCAGGTGGCTCTCTGTATTTATTTCTAGTGGAATGGATTTCGCTAGCTACTTTCCTCTCCAGTGAAGGCACTCAAATAAGCAAGCCAAACCTCGCTCACGACAAGACATAGCATCAAAGCCTGGCCCTCACCTTATGGTAAGGAGGGAGGCCTTCCTTACCCAGCCACTCCTGGCCTGCATAGTTCTGTGCAGGTGAGCCTCAAAAGCATCTCATTCCCAGGCCAAAAGCCTCACAGTCCTAGAGCAGCTGGCCTCTGGAAATTCTTTTCACCTTCAAAGGTGCCCAAGGGTGCTCTACTCACCTGTCACCTTATCCACCCTTAACCTTCCCCACAACTCATTGATGCAGGAGTGGGAAAAACCTCAAAGTTCCAGCACCTCCACCTGCTAGAAAGCCATTCCTGAAAGTTCCTCTGAAGATTGCTCAGAAAGAGGAGGTTGCGCATCGAGGTCCCCCAGGCCACCCCAATAACTCACACTTCACACATCAATTTTTGTTTAAGGTTTTTGGCATGAATTTGGCTACAACTTTATTTAAATACACACATGTGAGTGGTTGCTTAGGCACTGGTTACGACTATCTGTCCTTGCCCCAGGGACAGAACTGACTTCCAGATTCCAGCGGAAGCCAGTGAGGGAAACAATTTTTGGGGAAAAAATGAAGCTGGTCTTCAGTCCCTCACTTCTCACCCTCATGCTCCTGGTGGCTTGCACGGCCCAAGTCCGATGCCAGGGACAAGGACGAAAAGAATGGCAAGCCCCTGGATTTCTTTAACGGAATTCCCTTTCCGCACCACCATTGGAGGGGTAGGCACTTACCCCTCCACCAACCAATTTGAACCAATGCCTAACCGCCAACCTTACAAGTTGTGACGATTTGCTACGCAGTAGGCAAAAACCAAATGGCAACAGCCAATCAGCCAAATGGACAAAATTCCTACCAGGCCCCTGCCCCAAGGCAGACGACCCCATGACAGGCATAGCAAGGTCAGAGGACAATGAAACCCCCCCTTTTCAGGGTGGGTGGGCGGGTGATCCAGTGCACGCAGCCCAAGAAAAGGCCCCAGGCTGCGAGCCCTGAATTTAAGACCTCTGACCCCTCCCACACTTTAGCAACATAACATTCTCCCCAGCAACACTCCTTGCCCAATCACAGCATGTGGCCAATTTGCCCAACAACAGTGGGGTGGCCTTTTTGGCCCCCACCGCAACACGTGCTCTCTATTATGGAAAACACGCTTTGCCCAAATTGCTTTGATGGACACCACTCACCCCGTAGAGTTCAACCTAATCTGGTGTCATGTCTGGGCCAGGCAGAACTCCCTGTTTTCCTTAGTCAAGCAGCCAGGCAAAACTCCGGCTAGTAGCAAATGGATTAAGTGTGCAAGTGGTGGACAGGAAATGGAGGTAATAGTTTGTATTACAGATTCCAATTGCATGTGCTGAGTGAGAGTGCTGTGTGGCTGTCTAGGCAACATGGCTGCTCCTGGTCTCTATAGCTCCCACATGGCTGTGCAAAAATTCAGATTCACAAAGCAACATTTTCAAGGGATTGAAATCTGAAATCCAACAATGAGAATCCGAACAGTGGGACTGTGTGTTTACTGAGAAAAATCACTTCCAGGTATCCAAGAAGAGAAGATTTATAACATTGTGTGACCAGGCGGCGACAGCCCCAGCCCCCAGGGATCACAAAGAAGGAATAAAGACTCTGACAATGTTATATGGAATTAAAATTAGGCCACAACTTTATTAAACTTATGAATGTAGGAAGACCTTGGCTTAGGCCTTTGGCGTGTATGCCTCCCAGCCCCCCAGCCGGGGGAACTGGGGCACAGCAGCATAAATGGGATATGGGGTGCTCTGCAAGACGTAAGTGTAGCAGGCAGCCCAGCCCATATCCCCGCACGCAGGGTAGTTCACTTTCAGTGTATGGCCAGTCGCACCCATTATATATAACCCCTTTAAGAGGGGACCCTGGAATCGCCACCGCAGGGGGGTGAGTCACCACTTCAAACCCGCCCCCCAATATAAGGAAGAAAAGACTAAAGGAGTCCACCCAAGGCCATAACTGCCAAAAAAAGACAAAATGTGAATGCAGGAAAATTTCTTCCCGGTCCTTCAACAGCAACCAGCCATAGACTGTAGCAGCGCCTGCTAAACAGGAAGAAAATGTTAATCTGCAAACAAGAAAACATTAAACAAAGGGAGGGTGAATCTCCTAAGCCGACTGCCTGGATACTGTTGGCTCCACCCCCTTATATATATAGGACTAGCCCCACCTCCCAGCAATGAAACTTGACTACTGAACCTGGGTGTGAACCTCCAACAATTAACACTGAAAGGAAAGCCAGCCCCTGTTTGCCAGTAAGCTCCCTGGTAACTGTAGCACCGTGCGCGATCCCACAAAGGCCTCCCACAATGTAAGGTGTGAGTGCTCATTTCTTTATTTTTTCAATAAATGACAAAAGTAGGTCTCTGTAAGCTAAGTGGTGCATGTGGTCTGATAACTTCTGTGGCCTCGATTTCAAGACTGGGACTTACCTTTTCCCAATTTGTCTCTGCTGCGTTGTGTCTTCATTAGAAGAACATCTTGCTGTTAAGTGGGAAGGTTTCGGAGAGGCAGAAGCCTCTTTTCTCTCCCATGAACATGCTTATTTAAAGCAACCCTGGAAAGAATGCAACTGGAAAAAACTGTGCGTCGGGAGAAAGGCAATGAAGCACACAGATTGCTTTCTTCAAATAAGTTGCCAAAGGTAGTTTAGCTTTCGTAAACTGGGAAATAGATTTCAAGAGAATTGATACAGCTGGATCCAGTGTCTAATAACGGGCTTAGTGGAGTGCGACTCTCCTTCAGGGTTGCAAGTGTCAACACCGTGAAAAAGTTTGGGGCCTAGAAGAAGTGAACTGTATTTAGATACCTGTAGGGATAGCAAGTGCTTACAAACCTGGGTTCTTAATGGATATGTGCCTTCTACTTGTGCTACAAAATGAACTGCTGGGGCAGTTTGAAGTCAAGACACACACACACATACAAGGTACCTCTGCAGTTGCAGTTCCGTTTTATTTTAGACATGGACTTTTAAAGCTGGCACCTCATTTGATTTTTCTTTTTCCCAGTCCTGTGGCACAGCTTCATTCATGAAAAGGCTCGTAAAGTCACTCACCTGGTTACCTATGGTGAGTTAGTGCTACCTTAGGTGGCTACTCAGATAGGAAAGCTGTATAAAAGTTTATTTTCTCTTTCTCTCTTTGTTTGGGCAGGCAATGTGGATAGGTATCCCTCCTGGGTGGGTTGAGGGGAATAATAAAAGTGCATCACGAAACCTATGAAGGTACCTTTTGACTGGTGTTAATGCCAGCAGTCCTGCCCCACTTGGAAGAATTCTGATGGATGGCAGGATGGCATGAAACAGGTAACAACAGTTGAAGGGCTTCAGAAAACAAGATAACTGAAAAATGAAAGCCTGGTTAAACATATAGCTGTCAGGTAGGTGGGGAAAAGAGATGTTGCTTTTCCTCCTCTCCCCCCCCCCCCCCACTTCCTGAGTGAGATTGATTTGATTTAATTGATTACAGTGGTACCTCGGGTTACATATGCTTCAGGTTACATACGCTTCAGGTTACAGACTCTGCTAACCCAGAAATAGTGCTTCAGGTTAAGAACTTTGCTTTAGGATGAGAACAGAAATCGTGCTCCGGCAGTGCGGCAGCAGCAGGAGGCCCCATTAGCTAAAGTGGTGCTTCAGGATAAGAACAGTTTCAGGTTAAGTACGGACCTCCGGAACGGATTAAGTACTTAACCCGAGGTACCACTGTATATTTCTATGCCACTTTACATTCAAATGAATGTGGCTTACAAACAAAACGTAATTATAACATAATGGAATGTCAGAATTACAGCATAAATCATATAAAATAATTAACAAATCGCTACTAACATGAGTTTGACCAAACTGCGGGGGGCAGTGGAAGACAGGAGTGCCTGGTGTGCTCTGGTCCATGTGGTCACGAAGAGTCGGACACGACTAAATGACTAAACAACAACAACCTACTTTTGGAATATGACTGGTCATGGAACATGGCTGGATATGAAAAGTGACATAGCAAGAGCAGGACTAATGGCACACCTGAAAAGGAGAAGGCATTGGTGGTGCAAAGGAGCTGCCTGACCTCCCTCTGGCTGAGTCACCGTTGTATACAAAGAAGGAGATGCCTCTTCTCAAGCTTAGTAGGCTAGAGGCAAACCCATACCAGTCTGTGGGAGAGATCTACATATACACTGCAGCTGAGACTTGCAAATAGTCAACCGATACCTTGAGAACATTTTTGGAGTATTAGCTCTATAAACCCCAGAGTCACTAGAAGGGAGGGGGAAATAAAACTAATGCTCAGTTTCACTCCAACATGGTGTCCTCCAGGATCTCTGCTACAACACCGCCTTTATAAAATGTGTATGTTGGTTTGCTAGGATGCGGGTGGTGCTGTGGGTTATATCCACAAAGCCTAGGACTTGCTGATCAGAAGGTCTGCGGTTTGAATCCCCTCAACGGGGTGAGCTCCCATTGTTTGGTCCCTGCTTCTGCCAACCTAGCAGTTCGGAAACACTTCAAAGTGCAAGTAGATAAATAGGTATCACTCTGACAGGAAGGTAAACGGTGTTTTCGTGCGCTGCTCTGGTTCGCCAGAAGCGGCTTAGTCATGCTGGCCACATTTACGCCAGCTCCCTCGGCCAATAAAGCAAGATGAGCGCCGCAACCCCAGAGTCGGCCACAACTGGACCTAATGGTCAGGGGTCCCTTTACCTTTACCTATGTTGTTTTGCATCACAAATAACTAGCGCACATGAGAATTTCCCTTGGAAGCAAAGGGGTCAGTTTTGTGGGGTGCTCCTTCGCAAGTAGCTTCCGTGCAACACTGCGCAGGACCCATGTCTTCAAGCAACAGCATCGATCCTGTATGCTGCAGGGTCCCTGGCTCAGCCCAGGGTTGGTTGGCTTGATTAAGCCTGCACCCTGGATTGGAGGGGGGGGAGCATTACAGGAGCTATGCACGGCCCTAGTTTCTAGGCCTTGATGCACACTGTCATCTTAATCCATTTTTAATAGGCACATTCCAAATCAGACATTGGGGAATTGTGTGTTTGTGTGTGTGTTTTAAAGTTTATGATATATTGATCTCCAAGTGTTACGTGAAGGAGCATCTCCACCCGCATTGTTCAGCCTGGACACTTGAGGTCCAGTGCTGAGGGCCTTCTGGTGGTTCCCTCTCTGCAAGAAGTGAAGTTACAGGGAACCAGGCAGAGGGCCTTCTTGGTAGTAGTGCCTGCCCTGTGGAACACCCTCCCATCAGCTGTCATGGAAATAAACAACTATCTGACTTTCAGAAGACATCTGGAAGCAGCCCTGTTTAGGGAAGTTTTTAATGTTTGAACTTTTATGCTGTTTTTAGTGTTCTGTTGGGAGCCAACCAGAGTGGCTGGGGTATAAATAATAACATTATTATTATTATTATTATTATTATTATTATTATTATTATTAATGTTACAACAAAATTAAAAACAACATATGACTGTGCGTTGTCACCGTACTTATTGCTCCAAAACACCAAGAACACCCATTTCTCCATAAATGTATTGTGTTGATTTACTTGTGTATAGTAATTTAATTTGATGAAGATCAGGATGAACCAATTTTTATTCCATCCATTCAAAAGGACTTGAAGCTGTGCTCTTTTCCCAGTTTCTTGCAATCATTATTTTTGTAGCAGTTATCAGTTAACACCTTTTTTTAAAAAAAAAACAAAACGTTTTTTAAATAACCAAACAGAAATAGCTCAGGCTGCAGAGGTGTGATTTCATAGCATATCTGATGCAGCATGAAAAGTGGGGTATTTGAGGGCATTTCGCATGAAATCAGCTTTAACTGCTCCACATCTCCAACAAATTGTGATGAAGGGAACAGGCAAAAGGTGGCTAAGTTGGGGTTAATGTGAGCTGATTATTGAATCTGCATAAATACTGGCGGCTGTGCATATGAAAATATGAGAAGGAGAATGAGCACATATGGAGTTGCATCCACAGAGAATTTGCACATTGCTCAGTAAATATGAACAATCACAAACTGTTAGAGAATATTAAGTGATCAGGAACATTTTTCATGGAGTTTCATGGAATTGTAGAATTGGAAGGGACCCTGAGGATCATCTAGTCCAGCCTTTCTCAACCTGTGGGTCCCCAGATGTTGTTGGACTACAACTCCCATCACCCCTAGCTAGCAAGGCCAGAGCTCAGGGATGATGGAAGTTGTAGTCCAACAACATCTGGGGACCCACAGGTTGAGAACCGCTGATCTAGTCCAACCCCCCGCAGTGTAGGCATATGCAGCTGCCCCATATGGGGATCAAACCTGCGACCTTGGGGTTATAAGCAGCAAGCTCTAACCAACTGAGCCATTGAGTTACCCATTGCACAGTTCACGTGCATAGTTCCCACATAGATTTCTCACATGCTCAGGCAAAGCTGCATTGTCCTCAACTGGAGAACATAGATTGCATCCAGAATTAATAATGGTTAAAGTAAAGGCATTGATTTCAGTGAGTCTGTTTCTAAACATGACTTAAGAGGGGAATTCTATGGCAAGATCTGACCGGATGAGTAGCTTAGGATGCACTGACTCTGGCTAGGCCAGCATTAAGCCCAAATCGCAGCTCAACCAATGATAACCAACATCATTTGTTCCTTTCAGCTCAAGATGGGGTAAATCCCCAAAAAGGGGAATGATGGGGCAGGACAAGAGTGGGGCAGGCTTAAGCTGGATCCTAAACCCATTCAGCTTAGTCATGTGATCTGCTAACCCAGCATAAAACACTACCTTGGTTCTCAAACACCTTAGTTCTCAAACACTGAAAACCCAGAAGTAAGTGTTCTTGGTTTTGAACGTTTTCTGAAGCCAAATGTCTGATGTGGCTGTTGGCTATTGTTTCCGGGGCACCTGCACCAATCAGAAGCTGCGCCTTGGTTTTCGAACATTTTGGAAGTCAAACAGACTTCTGGAATGGATTAAGTTTGGCACCTTCGTTTTTGCTATTTATTTTGCATTTTTGTTTTTGAGGCTTTTTCGGTTAATTTGTTTCTTTGACTGTGCAGAATCTAGTTCAGCTACTGATTGATTGTGTGACTGCAGAATTAGATAAAAGCTGCCCCATCCAAACAAGGACTATCATCAGTGCAGGTAAGAGAGGAAAAAAATTAAATTTTTATCATCTACAATACTGTCTTATTTATTTTAGAGTTTAGTACATTGATTATTGCTTTCATTTTGTGGATCAATGGTCTCGTTAGATAGTAAAATTCATGTTAAATTGCTGTTTTAGGGATTGTTTTTAAATGTCTGGAACGAATTGATCCGTTTTGCATTACTTTCTATGGGAAAGTGTGCCTTGGTTTTGGAATGATTTGGTTTTGGAACAGACTTCCGGAACGGATTAAGTTTGAGAACCAGGGTGCCACTGTATTTTAAAGGCTTCTTTTCTTTTCTTTTTTGACATAGCAGCACCAGCAGTCCTGCTGAATGAAGTGTTTGGATCTGGTGTAACCTTGTATTGGTTTAATTTACATCAACTTGCTTTACATTACCTTATTGTGCATAGGATCGCTCCCTAGGTCTGGATCCAGCCCTATGTACATTGACCAAACAATGTGTGCGCTCCCTGGCAGATATTGTGCAGTCGGATGCCGCCTCTTAATATCACTTAGAAGAATATGCATGGGGGGAAATCCCCTGCTGGTTCTCTGTGCCTTCAGGTAACTGTGCACAATGGAAATGTGCGAAGCCATCAATATTTATGCACATTCTTCGTTCAATTCACATTAACCACAACAAATAGAAAACTTGAAACGCTCCTGTAAATTTTTAAGCAGAATGGTTCTGCATATTGAATAAAAGCAAACACCAGGGTTGACTGACGGGGGGGGGGGAAATCAACTAGAGATGAACGGGGATGGGGGGGGCCTTGTAATCAAATATGATGATCCTTGATTAACACTGATAAAATGCAATTTATATCAGGATATCTTTCATTACAGCAGGGCACGGCAGTCAACAAACAGTAATGTTTTTGTAATTTAGTATTCATGAAAACAAGATTGCAGTATTTAGAACTCATTGTGTCATAAACTTTGCATGGCTGCAATAAATTTCGGAACCCTTTTTCCCTCAGCCTGCTAGAGCAAAACTGTGTGCTTTAAAAAAAGAGAGGGAGAAAAGAGAGAACGCTTCCTATTTTAATGGTGCTATAGCTTATGGCCTGTCATCATTTCTAATACAAACTCTGTTGTAGGTGTTTCAGGAATGCAAACCACCAGCACACATACATATCTGAAGTTTATTGCTTTTGAAATCCCACAACGCTTCTGGGAATCCGACACCTTTCCTGTTAAATCAAATTTTTGTGAGGCATTAACGTGACAAAGAAACAAAAGGGAAAGTCCCAAGGGTGCTTGTGAATATTTTTAATATAATTTTGCTTTCAACATCCAACATGTTTCGAGAGACTACAAGCTCTTCCCCAGGGAATTCTTAAAGCTGCTACCTTTCTTTCTCCAAAACTTCAGAAGGCCCTTCTAACAAACATGTATCAGTGAGAGCCAAAACTATTTTTTTAAAACCATGTGATTCAGATCTCCCCCACCCCCCTTTCCCTTCATAGAAAAACAATATGATATTGAGAAACATCTAGTAAGGACAGTAAATCTGAAGCAGAATGCTGATAAGATGAAAGTGCTGTTGGTGGGTGGTTCTTGGAAATGGAAATATGACCTGTTCTAGATGGTGTTGCAGTTCCCCTGTAGAAGCGGATTCAATGAAGACCCAGGTGTCATCAGAGTTGACAGCTACAGGTACAATAGGATCCAAAAGGCAGCAGTCTGATTTGTCCTATAACAATAGGATTCAGAATGCAGCAGTCTGATTGGTCCTAGAACAATGCAGCAGTATGATTGGTTGGCAGGAAACACCCAATCATGCTCCAGATTAAAGTGAATCCACAACCTGATTGGCTTACAGTAGAATTCTGGAATTAGCCAATCATGTGCAGCCCATTGTGTAAATAATGTATATAAAGGAGATACTTTGAGGGGACATTCATTCATTCCTCCTCACCACTATGAGCTGAATAAAGAGCATGAAATCACCTTGCGACTCTGAGTATATTTCAGTCAGCTACAACCATTCCTGGATTGAAACAGCTTGGTTTCAGTAACTTACATTCTGGCAAATTGGAAAAAAGAAAGAAATGAATTTGTATAGAAAAAACAGGCTACTGCTCATCCTATGGTTGGTATGTGTTATAGAGAGAGGTTGTTGAAAGACAAATAGTGGAAGTTTGTAGTTCAGGGGTCAGCAAGCTTTTTCAGCAGGGAGCCGGTCCACTGTCCCTCAGACCTTGTGGGGGGGCCAGACTATTTTTTTGGGGGGGGGGGATGAATGAATTCCTATGCCCCACAAATAACCCAGAGATGCATTTCAAATAAAAAGCACACATTCTACTCATGTAAAAACACCAGGCAGGCTCCACAAATAACCCAGAGATGCATTTTAAATCAAAGGGCACATTCTACTCATGTAAAAACAGGCGTGGGCCTGTGGGCCGGATTTAAAAGGCAATTGGGCCGGATCCGGGCCCCAGGCCTTAGTTTGCCTACCCATGTTGTAGTTGGCTGCCTGCACTGTGTGAAAGTTGCAACCACAACACTGAGGTAATGTAAGAACTCCTTACATTTGGCAACAGAAGGGAGCTCAGTCTCACGACCATCGATAAACCAGCTAGCTGGCTGACTCTACCAACTTCACAAGTTCTTTGCCCAGATAGTCCCTTCGTACAAAATTAAGTACCGCTTCTGAACATGATCTGAAGCATCATTTCAATTTCTGAGCTCAAAGAGAGGCAGGCAGGCAGGTTTGTCTAAGGTTAGTTTCCTTCTGTTCCCACCCCTCACTCACAAAGCTACGGTAATTTGTGTTTTGGTTGTGTTGGTTTCTCATAACTTGTGAAATGCAGAAGGAAAGGGTTGGAGAAGGAAAGAAAATGAGTATTGGAAGAGGGGTAGATTTCAAGCTCCCTCATTCAAGTACATGTCTCACAGTGCATCCCTTAGCCTCAAGTATTGAAACTGCCCCATATTTCTGAAGTTTTCTCATCAGTTAAAACTTTAATATAATTATCCCAAAATTGTCCTGCAGCCTGATAGAAAGCTATCTCTTTTCCCCATCATTAACTGCTTTGGTACTAGGGTTTCCTTCTTAATCACTTCACCCAAAAATATTCTTAATTGATCTTTTGCTAAATTAATTTCAGCAGTGGCTTAAACACAGACACAATGAATGACCCATATTTTCCAATGTAGCATAGCATCTGACTACAAATGGGAAAAGCACCCCAACTATGTTAATTGCTTAGTCGTCATGATTTGACTGTTCTTAGCATTTTAGGAAAGTAAATGCTGTGTCCTTTGCTTCTCCCACATAAACCACACAATCTTTTTCCAAATTTTATTATTTTCTTTAAATGTCTTTTTAAAATGCCCCGTAAAACCAGTAGTGATGCTCATAAGTGTATATAGATTTATTTATTTATTTTTGAAAAAAGAACCTCATGCTTGAAAAGCCTCATATATCTAAGATCATCTCACACTCAAGTTAATGCCTCCTTCCAGCTCTATAATGCCCAGTGCAGCTTATGGCGCTGTGGTCTAAACCACTTAGCCTCTTCGGCTTGCCATTCAGAAGGTTGGTGGTTCGAATCCCCGTGATGGGGTGAGCTCCTATTGCTGTGTCCCAGCGCCTGCCAACCTAGCAGTTCGAAAGCATGCCAGTGCAAGTAGATAAATAGGTACCACTCTGGTGGGAAGGTAAACGGTGTTTCTGTGTGCTCTAGCTTCCATCACGGTGTTCTGTTGCACCAAAAGCGGTTTAGTCCTGCTGGCCACTTGACCCGGAAAGCTGTCTGTGGACAAATGCCGGCTCCCTCGGCCTGAAAGCGAGATGAGCACTGCACTCCACAGTTGCCTTTGACTTAACCGACCAGGGGTCCTTTACCTTTTGCCTTTTTTAAACCTTTACCTGTGTGTTCATTTCATATTGTTATGCAATTCCTACCTCCATCTCTTCTGCCATCAGCAGAGAAATGCACGCTGCCATCATGCAGTTGCTACTTTTGTTGGCCACTGCACATTAAACATGGTGTTCTGTCTGACTACTACATCTCCCTCTTGAAAAAGCAACCTAAATAGTACCAGATGCTCCAGTTCACAAGCAAACTGCTGCTCACTCTATTGCTCCTAAAGACCCAGCTTTGGAGCAGAAATGGGCATGCATGGTATATACTGCCAGATTTGTAACATGAATAATGTGTAAATAGAACCATAGAATTATAGAACTGCAGAATGTTAGAGGTGGGAGGGACTAGTGGTGGAGGAAGGGGCGTTGGGGCGAATTGCCCCTGGTGCCATCTCTGAGGGGGGGTGACAAGAAGGCACCCCATGTGGGGCTTGTCCCCTGGGCGTAGCGACAAGAGCAGCCGCCATTGCACCACCACAGCCGTGTGCGGAGGATCCTCCACTCGTGGTTGCACCCTCCGCCGCCATCCTTACAGCGCTTGAGGGGCACTGGCGGCAAACCACCAGATGGCAAGTGCGCCATACGTATGGTGCATGCGTGGTGCCACTATGTACACACATGCGTGGCGCCGCTAGAGTGCCGTACGGATAGTGGCAGGATCCCTCCACCACTGCTGCAGCCGCGAGCAGAGGATCCCACCGCCGTATGTACAATGCACACGCATGTGCGGCACATAGTGGGGCAGATGCATGCGCCACTGGACACTTTGCCCTGTACCGGGTACAGGTTCTCCTTCCTTCGCCTCTGGGAGGGACCTCAATGGCCCAACCCCCTTCAATGCAGGAATCTCAGTGTGGTGTAGTGGTTAAGAGCGATAGACTCGTAATCTGGGGGACCGGGTTCGCGTCTCCGCTCCTCCACATGCAGCTGCTGGGTGGCCTTGGGCTAGTCACACTTCTTTGAAGTCTCTCAGCCCCACTCACCTCACAGAGTGTTTGTTGTGGGGGAGGAAGGGAAAGGACAATGTTAGTCACTTTGAGACTCCTTCGGGCAGTGATAAAGCAGGATATCAAATCCAAACTCTTCAAACTCTTCTAAAGCATCCATGACAGATGAGCATCCATAGGGCTGTGTGCTTTCATAATTTGGTGGAAGGGAAGAGGAGATTTAGAAGATCTTCTCTTAGTCAGACAAGAACAATGTTAAAATTCTAAGGGTTGCACCTTGCTTGCTTTAAACGGAATTCTTTATGTTAAACCTTCAACAATACACATATACAGAGTTATTTTCAATGCCAGTGTCAATTAAACCATTATACTTAATGTGCCACCCTCTCACCACACTCCTTGCCACAGCCATTTTCTGCTGCCGCGGTGCCACTGTATAATTTCATAAAGAATCTGAAGATGAGAAGAGGTCCCCCCCCCCTTTCAACTTCTGGCTAAAAGAAGACTCGCAGACAGATAACAAAAAGAAACTTGTCAAATATTGTTACTTTCCACCAGGCACCTGAAATGTGAAAACACTGACAGCTCACCAAGAAAGGGGAAAGGCAGCTATGTTGAGAATCAAATAGTAACATGGATCATCCATTTCCTTCACTTCTTCAGTCTTTTTTTCCACTGCGATCATGCCCCCAACAGGGACAGTCTCGCATTTGGGCATTTACCTGTCGATCGCTGTACGATTGAGCCTTTTGACAATATGATCATACGCTCCACTTTCTCTGATTCTGAGTGTTCAGGAAAAAGGTTTCAACATTGTGAAAGTGGTTCTTATGCAGTTCACTAAACACGCTAAAAGCTGTGATGTTGAGTACCCACTTGAAATTCTCAGTTTTCCATTTCTTCAGCTATTTCATAATGCCTTCATTTTAGATCCAGTTGTTATTGCCAAACTACAACCCAGCAGAGAATACAGGTGGTGGTGGTGGTTTGGCATTCGTGCTCACAAAACAGTGTATAGTTTTGACTGCCAAAGTAGTTTAAAGCTATCTTTTTTTCAGATTACTCAGATAATAATCCATACGTATGTGTCCTCATGCATTTTAGTACACCCTGTTGCACAGAAGAATTTCAACAATTAATTTCTAGGTATGCCTGGGATTTCTGGGGTTCAGCTGCCTGGGATTTTGGTTGTAGCACTGTGGCGTACCCTAATAGGTTTGTGGAATGTGCCTGCATTTCTTCATTTCATAACGCTTTCCGTTTCTGTTCATCTTCTCTTAATTTTGCAGAGCTCTCTTTTTCATTAGGGGACGCAGGTGGCGCTGTGGGTTAAAGCCTCAGCGCCTAGGACTTGCCGATCGAAAGGTCGGCGGTTCGAATCCCTGCGGCGGGGTGCGCTCCCGCTGCCCAGTCCCAGCGCCTGCCAACCTAGCAGTTCGAAAGCACCTCTGGGTGCAAGTAGATAAATAGGGACCGCTTACCAGCGGGAAGGTAAACGGCGTTTCCGTGTGCGGCTCTGGCTCACCAGAGCAGCGATGTCACGCTGGCCACGTGACCCGGAAGTGTCTCCGGACAGCGCTGGCCCCTGGCCTCTTGAGTGAGATGGGCGCACAACCCCAGAGTCTGGCAAGACTGGCCCGTACGGGCAGGGGTACCTTTACCTTTACCTTTACCTCTTTTTCATTACCTCACGTTGTGGGTGCAGATGTAAGGCTTTTGTGATGGCTGCTGAGAGAACAAACTAAAAAAATGCTCAGAATTTTTATCTCCGTTGTTATTTCCTGTTTGAAATGCTTCTGCTGTTGTGCGCTAAACTTTGCTTAAGTTTTCAGCAGCTGCCGCAGTTGCATTATAAAACACCTGCATGTAACATGGATCCTAAAAGGCAGGTTGTTTATATGAGCACATTCTTATCAAAGAATCTCCACTTCCAGGATTGGCCAAATGCTTTATCTTTGTTTTAAACTTCACTGTGACAAATGGCACAGAATTATTCTAGATCTGATTATCCAGACACGTTAGCATTTTTCTCCCCTTCCTTTTCCTTGAAAATATAATGAAGGGAAGCGTGGGACTCTATTCACCATTCCTCCCTGCAAATTTTATTATAACTTACATCAGATTTTTAAGACATGGTAGAACTTTCAGTTTTAAATAAACCATATTAACACCCTGTTAATATATTGCTTTGCAATTATTTGGGTCATGCAACTTTTACGTAAGCTCTAGTTTCAATGAGATTTATATGCCCTCAAGTGTCTAACTCTGAATCAGGGCTGCATTTCTGGGCTCCTAAGCTTATTTCCCAAAGTCCTGAGATCCACTTGCCATAAATGTTTTCAAACTGTTCTATCTGAATAATTAATTCCACATAATTAAGGGTCATTGGCCTCATTTCTCGTTTGTACGTCTCTAGAGCAGGCTTGGTTCCTTAGCCAAAGACTGTTTGCCATCGTTCTCGGACAGAGATTCCACCTGCTAAGGAGACTGAAAAAGGAGTTGGCCTCCTTCTAATGTTTGAAGATCAACAGACGCGTTCATCAAATGAATCAAACCTTCCCTTAGTACCGCTGCTCTGTTTGTTCTCTGCCTCTGAGCGGTGATGGGAAGACTGCTTACAGGTGGCTTAAAATACGCGTCAGAGAAGCTTGCCAAGTCAAAGGTGTAACTGCTTTGTCTAGGCAAGCCCTCCTCTACTGGATCACAGCCTCAGTATGTGCCACAAAGACTCGTGTTTTGCACAAAGAAAGCAATTTCATTGTCTGCAAAAATTATCCTATCCAAAGACACTCATGTCTGATTACATCCCACAGTACAATTTGAACCACTGGGTAACGTTGAAATGAAAAGAAAAACTCTACCTTGCCTGATTATGTTTTCAAATACCCACACATTTCCTACGATCTGCATGTTATTAACTAAATTGTGTGCTTTAAAATATACTTTGCAAAGAACAGAGCCTACATTTTCAGTATTATAGAAGCTTTTGCCGAGAACTGAAGAATTGCGTGTCAAGGCCCCCAATCCACCCCGGGAGAATAAAGACACAAGGACACCGAATTTTAGGTTAAATGTTAATGGGCAAAATTTAAGCTACAACTTTAATGGTTACAAAATGTGAGCGGTATTGGCTTAGGCATTGGCATCAACAGACTATATCTGACTCCTGCCCGCCTTGCAGGAAGTCTGGTAAGGGTAAACCACCAGTAGGGGGGGCCCTGCCAATGTGGATCGACTTGAGCATCCCCTGGGTTTCTGATGGGGTCTTGGCGTGGCCCTAGCCCCTCCCCGGGCTTCGGACGAGATCCACACACCCCGGATTCCTTTAGCGGAATACCCTTAAGCATGGAGGGGCAGGTGATGGCTGCCCCTCCCCTCCCCCACACATTGCTATTCCAATGCCTAACCACCACACAAGCCCAAGAGGAAGCCTCAGAATCGCGCCGTGGCTTAAATCGCCCCTGGCCATGCCCCCAAGTTACCTGTTTGGCCGCCTGGCAAGCTGACATGGCCGGCGTCTCCCCCAGTGGGACGCCGTCCCACCCCAACGCTGAGGGGAGTGGCTAGACAGCTGGACCGCAACCCAGCCCTACCAGGAAGTGGACTCTGCTTTTGTAGTTAAAGTCATTAGCCCTCACCAAGCATTCTACTTGCGTGTAAAAGCAATACGTCATCAGGGAGGAGTGTGCTAAGCTGTGCTTCCTCCCATTACTATCTAGAGTGCCCTCCACAAGTTGGACAGTGAACTTCTGAGGCAGGAAGCCTCCTATACTAGTAGTGGCACTGTGTGCGTATTAGAACCCTGGTATGTCCCTCAGAGGACCTTAAGGTCCATAAATAATCATAGTTTAGAGGTCCTGGGCCCTAAGGAAGTCAGACTATCCTCCACCAGGGCCTTTTCAGTGATGGCTCCAACCTGGTGGAATGCTCTGCCCCATGAGACTAGGGCCCTTCAGGATTTAACCTCCTTCCGCCAGGCCTCTAAGACAGAGCTTTTCTGCCTGGCCTTTAATTTGAATTCAGCCTGATCTTTTATTTCCCTTCTCTTCCCTCCCCTTTTATGAAGATTACCCGCTCTGAGACCCCACCACTAATTCTCCCCTGGCCTCCTCGCTGGCCCAAGTAGGACCAATTCAGCCAGCTAGCCCTGGTGACTATCTAATGCTTATTAGATGGATTTCCCCCAAATTGATTTCTGAACTTTCAATTTTATTGTTATTCGTGTTTTTATACTGTATTTTATGCTGCTTTTACAATTAAGTGTTTTAAATTTGTTGTTAGCTGCCCTGAGCTCGGTTTTCTGAATAATAATAAAAAAATATTATTGTTATTAAGATCATGTTTCAAAAGCTGTGATCCTAATCACACTTACTTGAGAAGAAGCCTCTTATTTGTGTTTTAAGTAATGTGGTGAACCACCATTACTGAGGCTCCCTGGCTTCAGATTTCTGTCCTCCAACTTAGTGGTAATGGTGGAGGACAGCATTCTTGTCCCTGCTCCATGCATGGAGAACCTTCACCCACTGCATATTTGGAAAGCAATTTAGAAAGCATTCCAACGTTACACTGTTTTTAGTAGAGAAAGCGGGGCCTTTGGAATACAGCTGTTCTTCATTGCTTATATATATATATAGAGAGAGAGAGCATGTTTTGTTGCTTATATGATTGTTTCTCCTGAAAGAAATATCAATTGAGGGGTTGTTTACCTCTTTCAACAAGTTGGAAGTAATTTAAAGGGTTGCTATCCCATGATAACAGATAGCGTAAATTAGTCGATGATCTTACACAGGTTTTTCTCCCTTCTGGCATGCAATAGTTAGCCTTTCATTATACATCACAAATTTATCTCCAAATTAATTAAATGCAGAGGCACCTTGGATTTTACATGTGACATCTAGTGCTATTCTTGTTTTACTTTTTGTGTTTACTACATTCTCATCAGAATATTGCTTCTGGGATGCTCTTTGTTTGATCAGCCCTGGGTCAAATGGTTGATAAGTGAGAGCCAGTGTGGTGTAGTGGTTAAGAGCGGTAGTCTCGTAATCTGGGGAACCGGGTTCGCGTCTCCGCTCCTCCACATGCAGCTGCTGGGTGACCTTGGGCCAGTCACACTTCTTTGAAGTCTCTCAGCCCCACTCACCTCACAGAGTGTTTGTTGTGGGGGAGGAAGGGAAAGGAGAATGTTAGCCACTTTGAGACTCCTGAAGGGGAGTGAAAGGAGGGATATCAAATCCAAACTCCTCCTCCTCCTCCTCCTCCTCTTCTTCTTCTTCTTCTTCTTCTTCTTCTTCTTCTTCTTCTGCGGTGTGCAACTTGCAACTGCGGTGTGCAACTTGTGTTGAGATTTTGAATGGGGAATTCCAGTTTCTGAATACAGTGGTACCTTGGTTTACGAACTTAGTCCCTTCCGAAAGTCCGTTCTTAAACCGAAGCGTTCTTAAACCAAGGCGTGCTTTCCCATAGCAGCGGGGGACTCAATTTACAAATGGAACACACTCAACAGGAAGCAGAACATGTTCTGCTTCCAAGGCAAAGTTCACAGACCAAAACACCTACTTCCGGCTTTGCAGCATTCTAAATCCAAGTTGTTAATAAACTAAGCTGCTTTTGAACCAATGTACCACTATACTGGCCTCAAGCAGATAGCTCTCAGTGTTGCCTAAATTGTAGAGTTGCCAGGAGAATAATGCAATGCACCAGACATTCACCACCCTGAACAACATGGAAGAAGCACACAATACAGTTATGATGAATATACAAAACTGATTGAGCACGGGTGGCACTGATATTTCAGAGGGTAAGAGAACAGATGAAAATTAGCTAGTAGTGTTTCCTGGTCCAGCTATGGCTGTTGAGAATGAAGCCCGGTTTGCCCTTCACAATTTATTTATTTGACCTGAATGGTGACATGCCAGTCTATGTTTCTTAATCATAAACCCAGCAGTATACAAGAGGCTAAGAATAGAGAAAAGTTCCCACTAAATGTCAGCAAGCTACAACTGGTTCCAAAGGACAGGGACTTCGTTCATACCTGAAGCCTGGGATTTTGGCTGACTGAAAGTTTCTCTTTCAAACTTCTGGAATGAAATAGTTGTGCGGGTGGACAGATTCAGTTGTGTTTCTGTAACTCGCTTTATAGTGCAGCTAGTCTGATGAACCGTACTTGACCTCTCTCCTAGGAAATCTGATTCACTCTGTTGCTCCAGTTATCTTCAGAGATTCTTCAGTTCAGCCATGCTTAGAACATCTTCTAATGCCTTTTATTTTTGCTTTTTTTGCTTCGCTTTTTGTACTTCTATCCATCACTGTGTTGTCCAGGAGAAATGGCCCTGTGGGCCTCCTGATTCTTCCACTTGAAGTGTAGCTTTCAAAATGGTAAACAACCAAGCCCTAAGAGTTGGCTTCCCTACCCCTTGGTCCAGAGTGTGCTGTGAAGTTGTTCTTCACTGTGCTATGCGTCTCCACTGTCCTTCAGCAGGGAAGTCATATCAGTGTTTTGGGAATGAAGCTGATCTGATGCAAGAAATTTTGAGCAATTATAATTCAGTGCATTGCCAAGCCCACTGTAACCCCATTGTCATTCAGGGATTTACAGTGTACATTGCTAGACCTATGCGGATTCCATATATAAATGCCAAGTACAGTGGTACCTTTGGGTACATATGCTTCAGGTTACAGACTCCACTAACCCAGAAATAGTACCTCGGGTTAAGAACTTTGCTTGAGGATGTGAACAGAAATCGTGCTCCGGCAGTGCGGCAGCAGCAGGAGGCCCCATTAGCTAAAGTGATGCTTCAGGTTGAGAACAGTTTCAGGTTAAGAACGGACCTCCAGAACAAATTAAGTTCTTAACCAGAGGTACCACTGTACAAGATAACAATGAGGAATTTTATAGTATATATTTTCTTAACCACATGAAATCAGTATCATCATCATTATCATTATCAAAGTTCCGGGAGGGATGGCATGAAGTTTACAGCATCAAACAAAATCCAAAGATAGAGTTGGGGATGGGCTGTTGGATAGAAGTCAAACTGTTGAAGAGTTAGAGCACCTGCTGTGGCTGTAGAGACTGATAGGGGAGAGAGATGTTTTGTTGCAGCTAGGGCAAATGGTGTCCGGTTGTGGTGCTGCAGATGCACTATGATGGAGCTTTCCAAACTTTTCATGCTGGTGACCTGCTTTTTAGACATTTCATGACACAGTAATTCAGTTTTGCTAGCAAACCAGAGGTTTAACCAACTCCTTTCCAACCAGGAGAAGCATAGGGAGTGTTTGCATGACACACCTACACACTGCATCTGACACACTAATGTGTCACAGGTTGGAAAGCTCTACACTATGGTGTTTCTACTCTCTGTGCTCCTCCCAGTGGCCATTCCTCCTCTGGTCACTGTTGTGGATATAAAACCTGACTGTCTGTCTCCAGGCATTGCAGATTCCCACATGGTGGGGCTGATGTTGCCAGCCTTCATGTCTTGTTTACAGACATCTTTGCACTGCAGAGTTAAGTCTGCCAATGGTGCTTGAAGCCAACTCTCCATAGGGGTATCCTGCCATCTATCATTCCTTGGACTTGATCAAGCCAGCGAAGGCATCGCTGAGACAGAAGTGTGAACATGCTAGAAATATGGGCTTGGGAGAACCCGTCTTTGTTTGAGACTCTGTCCTGCCAGGTGATGCTCAAAATTTTGCATGTGGAAGGCACTGAGGCTTTGCTCCTGGCAGTTGTAAGTTGCCCACGTCTCACTTCCATAAAGCAGCTTGCTCAACACACAAGCCTGGCAGACCTTCATCTTTGTATTGGTCATTAGCACCACATTTTCTCAAACCCTTTTGAGGAGACAAGCCATTGCTGTAGCTGCCTTGTCAATATGCCTGTCCAGCTCATCACCAATGCTGATGCATGGAGTGCTGGTGACGTCCTGACCCAGGATGCCGGTCTCCTTTAGGCTGATGTTTCCGTGAGCTGCTCTGGTTCACCAGAAGCAGCATAGCCATGCTGGCCATGTGACCCGGAAGCTGTACGCGGGCTCCCTCGGCCAATAAAGCGAGATGAGTCCCGCAACCCCAGAGTCGGCCCCAACTGGACCTAATGGTCAGGGGTCCTTTTACCTTTAAGGCCGAAATCCCTACAGGCTTTGGCAGAACAGCTGATGAGGTTCTTCAGAGTGTGCTGTCAAGGATGCATCATTTGCAAACAGCATCTCTCAGATAAGGATATGCCAAACTTTGGTTCTGAAGTTGAATGCACCTCCGTGTCCAATGTTGATCAGTTTGAGTTATTTATGCTCAAGGTTTTGGAAAGGATGCTTTCCGCTCTGCCACCTGCTACATACTCCTTTGACTCACGCTGTGCCAGCAGCCATCATGGTTCATCCATGGGAAGATGACAGGATGCATCTAGGGTGTGGTTAAAACTATGTTTGTTTGTATATAAGCCTCACTTTTGAGAACTTTGCCAACTTTTAAATCTATAAAAATGCCCTCTAATCAAATTAATTTAATCAAATATTCAGTTCAACCTTGCAGCCACAGAAATGTATCCCCCCCATAAATTTATTATTTTATTATTTTATTAGAACTGCTAAGAAAGTTCTAAGGACTTTCAAAACTGCATCTTCTTAAATAAGATTGTTTCATATGGGAAAACATACTGGAAGTTTCTGTACTGAATAATTAAGCATATAACTTGTCTCCCCAGTATCACTTAGAGCAAGGGGAATATCTAAGCAATGTGAATGCACTGTTCACAGGCCTATTTTCCATTTTGTGCAATGAATCACAAGTCTCCAGTGTTTGCACGCTAGGAATGATAAGCGATCATAACAGTTACTTCAGTCATCTCCATTTTCTGGGCTATCTGCAAAAGATTCGGATGGGGTTTTATTTTTCAACAAAGGCAATAAAACACACTCACGAAATTAAGATTGATTTCGAAGAGTGTCAAGGGGGGGGGAAATCTTCACAATCTCTAAGGAGCGTGCAGTACTAAAGCTATTTGAAGCTCATAGCTTTAACCTAGGAGTTTCATTTCGTTCAATGGGAAATCATTAAAACTGAAACGTTTCTGCAAAAAAGAGAGAAGAACAGAAAAAGAACAGTCGGTGACAACGATCCTTTATTTGGCAGACATCAGTTTTGGCTCCGGTGAATACCAAGGTGCACAAGTGTCTCTTAATCCCTTATTTCCGCAGCAGCAGCCAAGGCTAGACAATAAAGGGAGACTGAGCACATTTCCTTCTTTATTTATGGGACCTTCTGCTGACTTCTTGCTTTAGGTCCAAACATGTTGTTTGTGAGATCTGTAACTCAGTTCCCAACTTTTTGGTGCGTTTTTTCCCAGGGCTTCAAACTTATTTGAGACAGTGCAACTTTTAAACTCTTGGTGAGGGGTAGCTGACAGGAGCAGAGTATGATCCAGTCTAGAATAAACATGGGGGAAAAGGTGAAAAAATGTGATAAATCAAACGAGAGAGGGTTATAACTAGGCACTGAGAGTGAATGAACACGTGGTTGCAATTCAGAGAGGGTAGTTTGGCCCTCAGCTGTATAGAGTTGCATCAGAGAGGAGACCCACTGAAACCAGGGGATTCAAGTTAGTCGCGACTAACTTAATCCATTTATTACAGTGTGTAAATACTGAATACAATTTAGGGTAAATTCAGAGGTAGGGATTATTGCATTAGTTTTACTGGTTATAAGGCTAGTGTCCTGGTTTCCGAGGTTCTTTTTATACTGCATTTCCTGTTGCATTATGGAACTGTGGTTTTTGATTGAAATTTCATTCACACCAATGGAAATAGCAAACTTCCACTAGATTCTGCTAGGTTTTCAGAAGTTGCTTTTACGTCATGTGAAAGATCACATAAAATGCTGAAAATGTCAAGGTAAGAAAAATGCTGAGAATTGGAATGAAGTGTTGTCTGAATGCAGCCTCAGTTGGATACAGCCCATATAGTTCAGGTCTTTCTCATAAAGCACATGTCATTTTTTCTTAGTGATTGTCAGTCCTGTGTACCTCCTAGCATTCTCCACTACAGACAATGGAGCAGAGTTTCAGGTGAAATTATTTGAAATTGATCTTGGGTTTCCTTTTCCCTCATTTCAAGGAGAGGGTGAAGTGTTTCTGATGTAACTAATAAAGTTTCCGGGGGCAGGGTGAAGAAGGGTATACATTAGCCCTGTCTTTATATTGCTGTGAACATATTAAAGCAGCATTCATGGTGATTTATTTATTTTTAAGGAATTTTATCACTGGTGAAACATCTGAAGAATTTTAAGAAAAGGTAAAAGGCTTCCAATGTGAGTAGAGAAACATTAGTTTCAGGTATTCATAAGAAACATCGCTATTCAAACTCGTAATCAAATTGCACACAACCTCAATGCATATACAGTGGGTTACAAACACTTCGGGTTACAAACTCTGCTAACCCGGAAGTAGTACCTCTGGTGTCGGGTAAAGAACAGACCTCCGGAACGAATTAAGTTTGTAACCCGAGGTACCACTGTAGTCCAAAAGACAGGGGGGGGGGGTATGCAACAAAGTTTTACCTAGATTTAAAAGCAATGAACCTAACTTAATCATTAGTTAATTTCAATAGGTCTACCCTGAATAAACCTTAGTTGAAAACTACTTAACCCTCATCAAAGGTCTGTGAGATAGGTCATTATATTTCTATTTTTCAGTGTCAAACTGATAGTCAGTTTATACACTATAGGTTTCTATAGCTACTCGCACAAGTGGTATGCTCACAAAGGCAGTATAACATTGAAGGAAGAAAGTTGTGAAAGATTGCAGCACTTCTTCATTTAGAAACTTCCCCTCATGAATTTTTCCTTTTCACTGAGGAGGCCTGCAATTCAAGACTCAGTTTATAATACAGTAGCTTTAAAATTATCCAATGTCCAGATGGTTGGCACTACGTCCGACTGGGGGCGGGCAGGAGCATCAGAATATTTTCATCAAAATTAAAGCTGAAACAGTGGATCTGAATGGTGGGCAATAGCTCTCACTTGGGTCTTTAACACTGGGCAATTCCCAGCTACAAAAAGAAAATTAACTTTGCAGTTGAAGATATAATCACGTGGAAGTATTCTTTACAAAAGATGTTTATACATAAACACCATGGCCAAGGAAGAACACAAACATACCTGCAGTCTTTCCATTGACAACTCCTTGTAGGAACAAAAATTACAGTGTGCAGCAGTGGCACTATGTTGCATTCTGGTTTTTTTGGATCACAGACCATGTGTTTTATTGCACTGGTACTTTCCCCCCCTCTTTGAAAATTTTAAATTTATTGGTGATTTTGCAGTCTGTCAGTTTGCACACAGATGACAATAAAATGGTCAACGGAGCAATAGCAAGACTACCATAAACAAAGCAGCAGAAACAATATATGATAATTGATTTTCTGCAATTCAGTCCAAAAGTTTAAAAGACAATAAAATCTAGAATACAGCTTTTGCGGTTAATCCAAAATTATACTGCCTGATCTTTTCAATTCTTTTTCTTGATTTTTTTATTCATTTCTTTATATCTAACACCGCGGTTCTGCTTTGTCAATTCAGAGGCAAACCCTTCTTATTTCATGAACAGAAAAATAAATATTTTTGCCAGGATCACCTCCCCCATTAATTAGCTTTTAAATGTTTTTAATTGTTGGTTTTTTAAAGGTTTTTTAGGTGTTTTATTTTCCACCCCAGGCTGTGCAGAAGTGTGTGTGAATCTGAACTTACGATATGGTTTATCACTGTAGATCATGGCATCAGTATAAGATTGACATAACTCTTGACCTAAGACCCTCCATGATGAGCTTTGGGTGACCCTGGAAGAAGCCCCCTGCTGAAAGGTGTTTAGGAATACCCTAAGTCCACACCCATCTGACTTAAAGATCAACACATGCAAATTTAGTTTTCAAGTAAGGTTCTGCACTTAGGCAGGAAGAACCAGATGCATAAATATAAGATGGGGAACATATGTCTTCTACAGTTTGATCTGTGGTTACTTTAGAGTCTACCTTACCACTATATACCCACTAGGTCACTGTGTTCTGCAGCAGTGATGTCCCTAAAATATCAGAAGCCTTCACAGAAACATGGAGCAACGCTTTCAGTGTGGCTACCTCTGTTTTGTGAAGCAGCATCCCTATGCAGATATGACAGGTACCCCACGATTTCAGTGCCTGGAAGCAAGCAAAGACATTTTTGCTTTGACAAGCTTTTCCAGCTATAGGAAAAAGACGTTTTTCAAGTCGTCTGTGAATATGTTGAACTACACCATGTTTCTTTAAGTGAAATGGGAACGGAATGAGGAATCGTCTATATTATATGTGCTAATCCCACCCCTAAACCATTCCTCTTTTTTATTAAAGTTTGTGCCTTTTTCAAAGACAAAGATTCAAATCTTTATAAAATGCAGTGTTATCTCATTTCCTGCATCCGTTTACTGAAATATATTCTGTGCTGCAAACACTCTTGTTTGATTTCTGTTTATATTTTTCCTTCTGGGTGACAGCTTTTGATTTGTAAATATTATGTATATTACATATCTTTGGAAGTATGTTCTTAATCTGTTCAAAACCTAATAAATCTTCATTTGAGATTGCTACTGAAAATGCATATTCTCTTTGAAGTTGTATTTTTACAAATCCAGTCCTATTCCCCCTCTGTATTGGTGCAGATGAAAATAGAAAATAGGAGAACATAGGGGATTTTTGTCATTCATTTCCAGGCTTGAACAGGGTAGTCCTTTAACATTTTGTTACAGATCTCACATGCATTTTATATCTACAATCAATGACCAAAGGAGAATGTGTAAGTGTGTCCTGCACCATTATGTTCCTTTACGTCCTGGCCTGCCCTTGTTATACCCTTTTGTTTTGTTATGTTTTCATTCACTTCCATGTTTGAAGCTGTGTGCACATGCACAATCCACAATTTCGGACGTGTGTTAATCAGTCGTCCCCTGAATCTTATTAATTCCTTCTCATGCCAAACACGGTGGACCAGTGCATACAAATTGTGCAAAAATACAGGATATCCCAAAGATAAGATAGTGGTTTCTGCATAATAATGTTGTCAAATTTTGAACATGTTAAAAAGGCAAACCCTGAAAATACTGTCAAGAACTGAGAATTCTTGTTGCTTTTTCAAAGTCATGAAATGTTGATGTCAAGTGAGCATCATTTGAAGAAAGAAAACAAAAACAGTGAAAGAGACAGAGACAGACAGAGAGAAGAGGATTGCCATTCTCATTTTAACATCTGCTGGCAGGGGTAACTAATGTTGTCTCTTGCAGAAGTTATTGGACTCCAACTCCCATCAGCCCCAGCCAACATGGCCAACAGCCACAGATGGGAGTTGTAGGTCAACAAATTCTGGAGGGCATAATCTTGACTATACTTGCCTGGAAGGAGTATTAAATTATGAGAATGCGGATGGTGAGGCACACTATCCCAAATTCTTAACTCTCCTCTGCCCACCTTCCCTGATCCTGATTTACTGGATGTTATGAGGCTGTAAAGACTCTGACCCTTCTGAAGCTAAGAAATCTGGGAGGCTTTATCATATCAAAAGATACTTCTTCAAATGCTAATTTGTTGGCTGGTCCCAGGAGCTCTTTAGCTTTCAAAGAGCAGAATATTGTATGCTGCAATGGTTTATTTTGGTGGGATGGGGGTATAACAGGGTAGGGGGTCTGTGCTTTAAGGTGCACACCCTTCAATCCCAATTATTTATTAAATTTATTACTTACTAAATTTGTATACCTTCTATACCCGCAGATCTTTAGGGAAGCTTTTAATGTTTAACAGACCACTGTATTTTAATACTCTGTTGGAAGCTGCCCAGAGTGGCTGGGGAAACCCAACCAGATGGGCGGGGTATAAATAATAAATTCTATTCTATTCTATCTCATAACACAAATTCCCTTCCCTAGCTGATCTAATCTAATTTACAGAGGTAAAAACACACACCGCTCTTTGAACTGTAGCATTCAGGGTAGCAACAGATAAAACTAATTTACTACCTGAGGGTAAAAACAAGATGGCCCACCACGCCATACGAAAGCTGACTTAGATGGGCAGTTAAATCCCGTGTCAACAAGGGTGACAGAACACCACATCTGAGAGCAGCAGGATAGTTTTTGAGCACAAAGCAGTTCTGTGTGAAACACACAACTCTACCCTCTGACATCAGGGAATGCCTAAAGTTGCTCAGGAGGAACAACTGGAGGGCTGCTGCCGCTAGCCCTAGCCCTGTGACTTGAGACGGCTGCCAAACTTCTCCTAAAGGTAGGGTCAGCCCAGATCAGGTTTCAGAGTGGCTCTTGGTCACCTAGCAGTAAACCACAAAATACAGAATACCGTAGCTAGCAGACTTCGGAGACACAGAGCTAGGTGAAATCATTTAGCCCCAGAGCTCAGCAGTCTGTTCTGTTGTGTGAGAAAATTCCCGGTTGTTTATTCCCCCCTTCCTTAGTGAGTCTTTAATTTTGCTATAATATGAATATCAATCTCTTCAATTTCCTTTGGCAAATGTACAAAGTATAGCTGCTCTTCTATTAAAAAATGTCAAGGCTAAAAAAAAAAATCTTATTAATTTGCAATTGACAGTGGCATCGTAGCCAGCCTAAATGCCGAACTGTGAAACTTATTACAGTTCTTCACTTTTGAGGAGGTTGTCTTTATCACTTCAAAGAATTAGCCTGTTAGTTAAGTGCTGCTAACTCCGTCTGAGTGTCCTGTAAGTGCTTCAGAGGGATTTCCTAGTTCCTGTCAGACTACCCTGTGGGGTGTGAAGAATCCCTATATCTTATTTAGTTGAATTAGCTTTCTGAGCACTTGAGAGTGCTTGACTGCAAATTCCCCCTCCTTTGCGTGAATAGCAGAGACCCTGGAGGAACATCAGCTTGTCTGGTTCTTTACAAGTGCATCGTTTTGGAGCCATATCACATCTGATACAGGTTCATAAGCAGGTTTGGCCATTCCATGTTTCTACCAGATTAGCCTTCTTCTGTCTATTAAAGGGCAGGGCATAATCATATACTGTCAGCAGCAGCCATCTTCCCCTATAGATATTTGTGTTTTGTTTGGTAGAGCCAATGCCTTCACTGAGGTCTGCACTAAAAAGGTAAAGGTACCCCTGCCCATACAGGCCAGTCTTGCCAGACTCTAGGGTTGTACGCTCCTCTCACTCTATAGGCCAGGAGCCAGCGCTGTCCGCAGACACGTGGTCCGGGTCACGTGGCCAACGTGACAAGCTGCATCTGGCGAGCCAGTGCAGCACACGGAACGCCGTTTACCTTCCCGCTGGTAAGCGGTCCCTATTTATCTACTTGCACCCGGGGGTGCTTTCGAACTGCTAGGTTGGCAGGCGCTGGGACCGAGCAACGGGAGTGCACCCCGCCACAGGGATTCGAACCGCCGACCATGCGATCGGCAAGTCCTAGGCGCTGAGGTTTTACCCACAGCGCCACCCGCGTCCCGAGGTCTGCACTACCAGTCAACTAATGTCTGGGCAAGAGACCATTTCAATGAACTGGGCAATGCCCGCCAAAATATGTCCCTACACTAGAAAATCTGAAATACTCACCTCTTTTACTTAGCTTGCCCTTTGATCTCATGGAAACTTCACTGAACATTTCCGGTAAATGTAAGGAATAAAGGATATTGTCTTGTATCCAACTAAATCCTCCTCAGTAGACCCAATAAAATGAATGAACCTAAGTTTGGCTATGGACATAGCTTGAAACATGGCAATGTTGTTTCCCCCTGTCCTGCTGCGTTTCAAATCACATTTTCTCCCCCCCCCCCTTTTTAATAATATTTTTTATTAATTTTTAGCATACAAAATTTTTTAAGACATACCACACAAATTATTATACATATGTCTTTGGACTTCCTTCAGCATCTCTGATATTTTTCCGTCTTGATTATTTCTCCTGCAATTCCTAACTTAATATTGCCTTTACCTTTTCTAACAAATCATTTCTCCCTTTCCATATTCCATTTTTACAATATTTCTTAAATTACTCCTCACAGAACCTCTTGTAGTTCTACAAACGTAATTTGATCATCACAAATACTTTTCAAATACACAGGAAATTTAGTCCAGTCTTCGGTAAACCTCTGGTCCTGCTGGTCTCGGATCCTTCCTGTTAGCTTGTCTAATTCTGCGTAGTCTATCAATTTCATCCTCCATTCTTCTAATGTTGGCAGTTCTTCTTGCTTCCATTTTTGGGCCAATAATATTTTTGCTGCTGTTACTAATCACATTTTCACATTCACAGGAGAGAAGGAACAGAGATTGATTCGCCCAATATGCATTACCTGGATTGTTTCTCTGTGCCTAACTCCCCAACCTCTGATTCAATGAAGCTGCCATTTGTTCATGTGCTAATGAGCACGTCTGAAGTGTACACACCCCGAGACCCTCCAAGTGTCCCTATTTTCCAGTGACGGTCAGAGATTTACAGAAGCCGTCCCAGTTTCTGATCTGATTCTGGAATGTCCCACTTTTGCTTAGGACATCTCTATATTCATGAGAGAAATGTTGAAGGGTATGGAAGACGTCCCTATATTTATTAGAGAAATATTGGAAGGCATGTGACACCCTCAAGTCAAGGAGATAAGTAACTATACAACCTTTAGAAGACATCTGAAGGCAGCTCTGTATAGTGAAGTCGGACACTGCTCAGAGTGGCTGGGGCAATCCAGTCAGATGGGTGGGGTATTATTATTATTATTATTATTATTATTATTATTATTATTATCATCATCATCATCATCATCATCTGTTTTCATTGGAGAAATGTTGGAGGGTATGTAGTGCTTTATAAATCCTTTAAAATGTTTGCTTAAAAATAATTTTGCTGCTCTTAGTGACTGAAGCTTTTTAAGTGTGTGAATTTAGCTCTTATTCTCCTGATTTCTCCTGCTGCTGAAAAGTTTGTGGAAATCACCTTCTGCTTCGCTAAGGCTACTTTAAAATGTGGAGAAAGTGCTTAGGAAAACTTTGACTAGGAAATGGTAAGCGTAAACATACAGGCAAGTCTATACTCTTCGCAAATGTGATAAAGTACATCGCTGGCAGGCACTCATTTTGCCTCAGGCCACAAACCGAAAACAGTATTTCGAGCATCTACAGGATAAACACTAGAAAGACATCTGAAGGCAGACAGCAGGAAATGCAGGTGGCTTTGGAAATTCTTCTTTGGACCCCAAAATAGGAATGTGAGTGGCTTTTTCCAAAGCAACAGCAGCTCTCCCACTGTTGCTCACAGATAATCCCCTTAAGAGCAAAGGGGGATGTATGCACACTCATACATTTCACATTTTACTCAGCTGTACAATGCTGCATGAATTCTTCTTTTAGGTATCTGGCTTGGAAGCCATCATTATGCAAGTTGAAGGAAAGGGTGCGCCTGGCACACTAGCTGAAGCTGGGCAAAGTTAATCCTGGCCACTGTTGCTACCTGAGCATCTAGTGGAAAACTTCCAGAGTTAATCTCTCACATGTTTATTCATAGTACTATAGTCACTTCTTCAGCACATACCCACACTGTTCACAGAATCTCCCAGAGTCTCTATTTTCCAGGGACAGTCTTGGATTTACAGAAGCCACCCCGGTTTCTGATTTGATCCTGGAATGTCCCACTTTTCCTCAAAAGGTAAAGGGACCCCTGACAATTAAGTCCAGTCAAGAACGACTCTGGGGTTGCAGTGCTCATCTCGCTTTACAGGCCAAGGGAGCTGGCGTTTGTCCGCTTCCGCAGACAGTTTTTCCAGGTTATGTGCCCAGCATGACTAAGCCACATCTGGCGAAACCAGAGCAGCGCATGGAAACACCATTTACCTTCCTACCAGAGTGGTACCTATTTATCTACTAGCACTGTGTGCTTTTAAACTCCTAAGTTGGCAGGAGCAGGGACCAAGCAACAGGAGCTCACCCCGTTGTGGGGATTCGAACTGCCAACCTTTCAATCGGCAAGCCCAAGCGGCACAGTAGTTTAACCCACAGCGCCCCCTCTTTTCCTTAGGACATCCCTATTTTCATTGCATGTTGGACGGTATGAAATTATGTGACCCGCCCCGCGAGCCAAGGTGATAAGTACAGTAGCTATACAGTGGAACCTCAGTTTTCTTAGTCCATTGCATATGGTATGTGTTCTATTGTTCGTTTTTACATTCCTAAATATTGATCTGCTTGTAAAATACAGCTAATTTTTAAGCTTCTGTGACTAATGGCAGTGGTCATACTGCTCATGGTTTATCCTAAAAGGAAACGAGAGAGTCTCTGCTATAAACAATAGCCATCATTTGCTGAAAACTGTTTGAGCTAAGTATTTGTGTATGGCACATCTTATGCTGGCAATGATCTCCTCATGAGATCAGGAAAAGGGGGGGGGGCACTTTTATAATCATCTCCATTGTAACAGCAGTGATTTCACATTGATGGATGTGTCAAAACAAATTCTCAACAGACTAATGAATCAGATTCATTGTCAATCATTCCCTTTCTTCGATTGTACTTCCTAATTTTGTAAGTAAACCACAGTAAGAGACATTAGCAACCCACTTATCCAACTCTATATCTGAGCTGGGAAAAATGGGAAGAGGTTTAATGAAATAATTTTCATGAGTTGAATGCAAAGGAAGAATTAATACACTTTTTGGAAAGAAAGCTGGGGTGGAACAGTCAATTGCCCTTACTCAAGCTCTGGATATAAGGGGTGAGAAACAGCCATTTTCAGTGGTTCTTTGAATGATTTCAGTAATCATGCAGGGAGTTTGCCTGCTTTGAGTCTGAAGCCTGGAGGCTCACTGTATGCTTTAGATCCCTGGGAGTGCAGGCTTCTCAAATGTGTGGACATCGTCTATAAGTACAGAAAGCTCCTTCTTCCAGGCACTCAGTTTTCCTGGATGGCAACCTGAATGACACAGTTAGTTCACTTGACCCTAAACCCATGTGTCTTACTGGCCTCATTCAAAGAATCTCCAAAGAGGGCTTTCAGTTTGGCTCATGTCAGCTAGAACTGTTCATTATGAAGTCAACTATAACACCATGCAAAAAATTTATAAAATAAAATTATGGAACACAAAACACTTACACAATGTGCAATGGACACCCAGTAGTCGTTTGTGATAAGGGATGCTTATATGAACACAGCTTAGTTGTGCCTGTTATTTGTATACAGGCAGTCTCCATTTCAGTTCCTAGCATCTCCCACTGGGAGAAAGATCCCTTGGGTAGCCATTGGGCTGGATGGACTACCGATCTGATCCAACAACACAAACACACATACACTCCTTGTTATGAAGATCTGATTGTACACTCTCTTCTGTCCTTGCCCCAGGTGAATTCTCTGTACATTTCTCATGCATGCATTTCATTAATGTCATCTTAATTCTTACCTAACCAATCCACTATTCAGAAGCCGCTGCCTATTTGCATGAGACCCTCATCAATGTTTTGTGATACTTCCAGACTTTCCAGATGACGGCAACAACCAAGGCTGCCTCATTATAACTTATTGTTCATTACATTTGTAGCCTACCTTTCTTCCTTTGAAGCATGCAAGGCACCACACATGGTTCTCTCCTTTCCCAATTTTATCCTGTTAGGAAGGTTAAGCTGAGAGGTGGTGACTGGTCTAATGATTCTCCTACCTGGAGAGTTATCTTTCCACAAGGGCCGACATTGATGCCGAAATAATAATAATAATAATCCAGCATCACCTGAGCTCGGCGAGTGCGGCTTTCTCCCTATTGAAGTGCAGAGTGTTTGAGGACCGGGACATTCACAGGGAAATCAAAATGCTTGTTAACAAAGCTATTGTACTACCAACCTTACTGTATGCTTATGAAACATGGACCATTTATAAACACCATATCCAGCTCCTCAAAAGATTCCATCAACGGCGTCTCTGAAAATTTTTTACACATCACTTGGGAAGATAGGCGAACTAATACCAGTGTACTGGAAGAAGCAAAGATCACCAGTTTTGAAGCAATGATTCTTCAACATCAAGTTTGTTGGACTGGTCATGTTGTGCGGATGCCTGATTATCGTCTTCCAAAGCAACTACTCTATTCTGAACTTTAAAAAATGGAAAGTGTAATGATGGTGGTCAACAAAGGAGGTTTAAAGACTGTCTCAAAGCAAATCTAAAGAAAATGTAGTATAAACACTAACAACTGGGAAACACTTGCCTACGAACGCTCCAATTGGAGAACAGCCTTTTCCAAAGGTGTCATGGGCTTTGAAGACACTCGAACTCAGGACACATGGGAGAAATGTGCTAAGAGGAAGGCACGCTTGCCAAACCCTCACCATGAGAAATTCCTGCCCAGAAACCAATGTCCCACTGTGGAAGGATGTGTGGATCCAGAATTGGCCTCCACAGTCACTTACGGACTCATTGTTAAAACTGTGTTTATGGAAGACAGTCTTACCCAGCTATGAGTGATTGCCAAAGAAGAAGGTCCAGGGATACTGGGTGACCCTCATAGCTGAGTGAAGATCGGTCCTAGTCTAACACCTTAATTGCTGCATTACAGTTGTCCACTATTTACTAGGTTTTCCTATTGAGAGGTCTGCATCTCTCTCTCTCTCTCTTAGACCAGAGATTCACAAGTGTGTAGGCTTATAAATGCACAGATGAATGACTGGAATCAAATGCACCCCTTCCATCAGCAACCTATGTGGTTTTAGCAGAAGAAACGGGCAGATCTGTATGTATTTCTATGTATGAGAAGGGCACTTGCCTTTCGTGTATAACTTCATATTTATGGCTATGCTCAGATCTTCTGCTGAATACGAAGAAGCCCTGTGTGGGCAGGACTGTGTTGCAGATGGATGAATCTATCCATTGTTCGTTTCTCTCCATTTCTCATTTTCCCATTTTTAAGTTTGGTTTGTCACGTTTATGCCAGTGATTTTCCCATTATAGAATGCACGCTTTATGTTACTTCCACTAATATATACAAATTTTGGACTTTTCTGCAACATACTTGTCAGGGAACTGCCATCGGAGGGACAGGTGGTGGACAGGCTCCAGGAGAATAGGAGAGAATCTGCAGCAGAGGAAGGAACCAGCAGGGGGAGTGCAGGAGTCACAGCGGAGGGGAGGCTCTGGGATACTTCTAGTGAGAACAGCGAAGAGGTAACAAAACCCCCATTAGGAACTCCCACCCTTCGCCGGAAACTGTCACGCAGAGAGTCACGAAGGCGCATATCCGTCAAACAGCTTTTATGTTGGCGTAAATTCCGTAGACGCCCACTGTCAGATTCTACCAGCGACTGACGGAGTCATGCTTTGGGGGCTCCGTTAGTGCCTCGGTTTGGATGACCAGCCAAACCCCAGAGGGATCAAGCTTTTACGCACAAGCAGCTCACTATCCCATCATAGCAATCTGACAGTCTTTGAAAGCAGCTTGTGCAAGCAGAGGGCATCATGAGCGAACCAGCCGGAACCGGAGGAGCTGGAGCAGGTCCAAGCCTGGAAGAAAGGTACAGGGCGTTGGAGGTCCAGCTGGCGCTGCAAACGGCGAGGCTCGAGGAGAGGAGGGCTCAAGATGCGGATAAAGGGAAAACCACCCCACTTGCCAGACGGGTGCCTGGATTGGTGCAGAAATTTGGGGGGGATCCCAGGAACTATCAAGCCTTTAGGACAGAGATGCAATATGCTCTCAATCTACTGTTTGATGACTTCCCCGATGAGAACTCTAGAGTGGCGTACGTGATTGGCCATCTAGAGGGAGGGGCGAAGGACTGGGTTCGGCCCCTGATGGCAGCCAATAATGAAATCTTAAAGGACACTATGAAGTTTTTTCGCGCCATGGACTTGATGTTTTCCAGCGAGATCGAGCAGGGGGTGGTGCGCAGACAGTTAATGGCGTGTAAACAGGGGAGCCGATCTGTACGTGAGTACTGGACTGAGTTCACCATGCTGATTCATAGACTAGGGTGGGACCTTGCTAGTGAACCTATTCAAATGCTGTTTGAAGAAGGTCTCTCTCCGGCAGTGAAAGATGAACTTTCCCGGGCGCCTAGGGCGGAGTCTATGGATCAGCTGACTAAATCAGCGCTGTCCATAGGAGCACGCCAGGAGGCTAGAGCTATGGAAAAGCGGGAAGGAAAGGGGGAACGTTGGAAGGACTTCCGCATTCCAGAGATTCCGGAGCAGCCTTTCCCGCCAGCAGAGCCGATGGAACTTGGAACAGCGCGCGCGCGCGCAGTTTCAAACACCAGTGAAGGGCGGAAGAAGGAGGGAAAGAGCGGCAAGAGATGCTATCTCTGCCAACAGCCAGGTCACTTTGCCAGAGTCTGTCCGCAAAGGAAGGAATGGCAAGGGATGGCGGGAACTGTTGGGGGGAAGGAGGAAGAAGAAATCACGGAGCAAGTAAAAGCCAACGCCTGGTTGCCAACATCAGGGCACAGCAGCCAGGCCAGGGAGTACTGAATGTGCCCATGCCGGAACCTCCAAGACCAGCGCTTGTGATAGAGGTGTTGCTGGAACTGGCAAACGGACACCCACTGAAGATAAAAGCGCTATTGGATTCAGGTAGCTCATGTAATTTCATGAGTAAGGAGTTTGCAGCTGAACACCAGATACAGACTATCCCATTAAGTAAGCCTTTGCAGGTTACCACGATTGATGGGAGGGAGCTGTTGGGAGGAGAAGTGAACCAACAAACTGTACCAATGATAATGAGGGTGGCAAGACACACAGAACTGATAGCGTTTAACGTAGCCACCTTGGGAGGAGCTCCTATTATCTTGGGAATGAGCTGGCTGGCACTACACGATCCGCTAGTAGGCTGGCATCAGAGAGTGGTTTCCTTTGGATCAGCACATTGCCTAGAACACTGCAAGGAGGGAGAGGCTCAGGCAGGGGCCAGGGCCACTCTAGCAGGGATGGAAGTGATGGACAAGGGGAGGGTGCCACCACAATACGCTGACTTGATTGACGTATTCAGCGAAAAAGAAGCAGATAAACTGCCCCCGCACAGACCCTTTGACTGTCAAATTAACTTACTCCCAGGAGCACAATTGCCAGTGGGCAAGCTGTATGCAATGTCAGACAGTGAGATGCAGGAGTTAAGGGAGTTCATTGACAAGAACCTCAAGCGAGGTTTCATCAGAGAATCACGAGCGGTGGGGGGCAGCCCAGTGTTCTTTGTGGACAAAAAAAACACGGGCAGGCCCAGGCTTGTATGTGATTTCAGGGCCCTAAATGCAGTGTCAGAACCAGTGACTTTCCCTATGCCTAGAATTGATGACATTCTAACACGGGTGAGAAAAGGGAAAATTTTTACCAAGCTGGACCTTAGGGGGGCATATAACTTGATACGTGTGAGAAAGGGGGATGAGTGGAAGACCACTATGTTCACCCCCTTGGGGGCTTTTGAGTACCGGGTTATGCCTTTCGGATTACAAGCGGGCTCCGCCTGCTTTCAATCATTCATGAATCACGTCCTGGGGCCACTGCTCTACAAGAACTGCGTAGCGTTCTTAGATGACGTCCTGGTGTACTCAGAGAATGAGGAGCAGCATGTGCGAGATGTAAGAGAGGTACTGAGCAAGCTGCGAGAAAACCGGCTGTGGGTGAAACTGGAGAAGTGTCAGTTTCATACCAGGGAGGTGGAATTCCTGGGGTACCGGTTGTCTGACAAGGGATTGGCCATGGATCCCAGCAAGGTTCAAGCGGTACTGGAATGGAAAACACCAAAGACCAAGAAGGACGTGCAAAGGTTCCTGGGCTTCGGAAACTTCTATAGGAAGTTCATCAAAAACTTTGCCCATTTAACAGCGCCCATCACGGATTGTCTTAGTAGCAAAAAGAAATTTGTTTGGACGGAAGAAGCGCAGCGGGCGTTCGAACGTTTAAAGCAGGCGTTTGCGTCGGAAAAGCAACTTTTGCACGTGGATCTACAACAACCAATGAGAGTAGAGACTGACGCGTCAGACCGAGCGGTGGGGGCCGTTCTTCTCCAGCCGGGAAAAGATACGTCTGAATGGAGACCGTGTGCATTCTTCTCGCGGAAGTTGAACAAATCCGAGAGGAACTACACAGTATACGACCGAGAACTGCTCGCCATTCATGAAGCATTCCGGAAATGGCGGCACTTGCTGATTGGGGCGCAGCACAAGGTTCAAGTCCGAACTGACCACAAAAATCTGGAATACTGGAGAACAGCCCGAGTGCTGAACCAGAGACAAGTGCGATGGGCCCAGGAGTTCTCCAAATTCCACTTTGAGATTCGTTACGTGCCCGGCTCCGAGAACGTGAGGGCGGACGCTCTTTCCAGGAAACCTGAGTACTTAGAGGGGGAGGGAGCGCCTGAGGCAAGGCATGTAATCCCTGAAGACCGCTGGGTGTGTGGGGCGGCATTGGTGGGGCAGAGGGAACTGATAGAGGGTACTGAGAACGATGAATACGCCCAAGGGAAACTCAGAGAGCTCAGGAGGACAGAGGAGAACACAGGGGGGTTTGAAGAAAAGAACGGGGCATTGTATTACAAAGGGGCACTGTACATACCCGATGGGGAACTGAGGGGCAGAGTACTCAAGCAGTTGCATGACAGCCCCACAGCGGGACATTTTGGACAGCACAAAACCATGTGGTTGGTTACCAGGGAGTTTTGGTGGCCCAAGGTGAGGGAGGACGTACGGGAATATGTCAGGGGTTGCGACAGGTGCCAGCGAGCGAAAGGAGAGAGGGTGGCGCCAGCGGGGCTATTACAACCCTTACCCACGCCAGAAAGGCCATGGGAGGCAGTATCCATAGATTTTATGACGGACCTGCCAAAATCCAAAGGCAAAACAGCTGTCATGGTGGTGGTAGATCTATTAACCAAGATGTGTCATTTTATAGCTTGTTCACATGCGGTCACAGCGGAGGAAACCGCCAAGTTGTTTGTAGAACATATTTTTAGGTTGCATGGCGCCCCCTTGAGGGTTTTGAGCGACAGAGGGAAACAATTTACTTCCAGGTTCTGGAGGAAACTTATGAGCTTACTGCACGTAGAACTCAATTTCTCAACTGCCCGGCACCCAGAAACAAATGGGCAAGCGGAAAGGGCAAACGGGATTTTACAACAATACCTGAGGTGTTATGTAAAAGACAGAGAAAATGATTGGGTGGATAAGTTACCTCTAGCAGAATTTGCCTACAACAACACGGAGAACGTGTCCACAGGGATGAGTCCCTTTCTGGCAAATTATGGGTGTCACCCCCGGGCATTCCCAGGAGAGGGAGGGGAGAGGTGGAGCGTGCCGGCGGCGGAATATTTTTTTGAAGAGATGGAAGCGATCCACCGTCAGCTTCAACTTAACTTAGAGAAAGCCAAGGAAGAATATAAGAAGCAAGCAGACAGAAATAGGAGGGAAGGTGAAACTATAAGGGTGGGAGACCGGGTGTGGTTATCCACCCAAGGACTACCGTTCAAGGGCGGGAGTAAGAAATTGAGACCCAAAAGATTGGGACCCTTTGAGGTCATACAGCAGGTCAACCCAGTAGCATTCAAACTCAGGCTGCCCAGTCACATGAAATTACACCCAGTATTTCACAAGTCATTACTGTCGCCGTACCGAGAGGGACGTGAGTGGGGGGAGCGTGAGAGAGAGGCCACCCAAACGCCCGTGATAGAAGAGAGAGAGCGCGACATGAACGTGGCAGGAATCATTGATTCCAGGTGGAAGGGGAATCAGGTGGAATATCTGGTAGAATGGGAGGGGGAAGTAGAGTCGGAAAACACTTGGGTACCAGCAGAGGTAGTCAATGACGAGGTCTTAATAGAAACATTTCATCAGCGTTTCCCAAGAAAACCGCAACCCGTAGCACGATTTAGAAGGGAACACTTTGGGACCACCGATGAGGAAGGAGAGTTTGAAGGGTTCCCAGAGTCAGGGGTGGGTGAGGAAGCCGACTCCGACGAAGAAGAGGAAGACGGGGAGAGAGACGGTACGCCGTGGCTAGAAGTGTTTGAATCCTCGGATGACGAGGAGAGTTCCTTCAGGGGCTTTCCGCCCTCACCGCCAGTGGGAGAGGAGGCGGGAGGGGGTGAAGGGGGCCCTGGGGGGGAGGTGGATGTCAGGGAACTGCCATCGGAGGGACAGGTGGTGGACAGGCTCCAGGAGAATAGGAGAGAATCTGCAGCAGAGGAAGGAACCAGCAGGGGGAGTGCAGGAGTCACAGCGGAGGGGAGGCTCTGGGATACTTCTAGTGAGAACAGCGAAGAGGTAACAAAACCCCCATTAGGAACTCCCACCCTTCGCCGGAAACTGTCACGCAGAGAGTCACGAAGGCGCATGTCCGTCAAACAGCTTTTATGTTGGCGTAAATTCCGTAGACGCCCACTGTCAGATTCTACCAGCGACTGACGGAGTCATGCTTTGGGGGCTCCGTTAGTGCCTCGGTTTGGATGACCAGCCAAACCCCAGAGGGATCAAGCTTTTACGCACAAGCAGCTCACTATCCCATCATAATACTCTTTTTTTCTTTTTTTGAGAACTGCATTGTAAAGTTAGTAAAAGTGAAAATTTCAAAGGACAGCTATGGTTCATTTCATGTATTGGTTCAGGAAACTCAAAGTGGTTAGGTTCTCATTAAAATTTGAACTGAATGAATCTTTCCCCCACGACTATATAGAGATTGAAACTGATGTTCTTAATATGTCCTGGTGGGAAAGAAGACAGTGACCATATATGACGTATTTTAAATAATTTTCCTAAACTGATTTTCGCCAATGATCATATCTGGTCACAACCCACTGGGGTAAATTAAGAACCTAATTTTCAGGGATCAGCAAAATCCAGACATTACAATATATCAATCCTCCATTTTGCATCTCATTTAGCTTGTTTTGTGGTAGAATAGCTCCAGAAAATAAACCTCTGTTGTCACTGAAAATCTCACATATTTAATAATTTTGTTACGTAACTATGTTATAACTATGTAATAATTACATAACATATCCAATTCCTTCAAGACTTATTCATTTTATTACATAACTATGTAATAAAATGAATAAGTCTTGAAGGAATTAGATATGTTGCAATTGGTTGGATATTTTTCATTTTAATCTATTCACAACTGACACTAGTTCATATTTTCATTCTTTTGTAATATTTCTATTTCTTTTTCTATTCCCTCTCAGTCAGGCTTCTCCTAACAACTTTGTTTCAAGTACAAGAATAATCTCACTCTGTTTTTCAGTCTCACTGGTCTAATAACATCCAAATTCCATCTTGATTTCATCATAATATTTATAATTCATAATAGCCACCAAAGAGTCCATTCACTTCTAATTGTACTTGATATTTACATAAATAAATAATTGTTTTATCTTTTGGGAAAGTTCTCTGATATATTATTTTCTTTTTATTATTTTTTTCAAAAAAGATCTTTAAATATTTAAAATTCAACATGTGCCGAAAGATGCTGTTAGCTTGAATAAAAATCATTAAAAATGCATTTTATGCTATTAAATATTGCATAATTTCTTTGACAGATTTTCAAATGCATCACATGAGACCATTGTATCCCTATCCTGAAGGCAATCCTAAACTTGGGCCAAAAATATTTTTTTTAAATCCTCTTTGTTGTGGAGAAGTAGCATAATCCATAATAGATGGGCTATGGCTTAACGAATAATCTTTAAGGAGCTTGGAAGAAAGGGTAGCTTAAAAGTATTATGCTATGTGTGGTGTGTAGCAGTTGCTTTCAGATTACTTAAATGGCTTAAAACTTTAATTGAAAGTGCTTTTTTCCTCTCCAGCTTAGTCTAAGTTTACATAAGAATGTGACAGGAGAGACATATAAAAAGTGAAAGGCAGTGTACTTTCATCCAAGACCCTTCAGGCTAAACTTGCTTATGACTGTGGCAATCAGCATCAGACAAATCTGATGCATTTTTATTTAATAATACAAAGAGGATCTTAAAATTGTCTAGTTGGCTGGCCTCCTCAAACAGAACAAACCAAATGTGTTGGTTGGGTGGGGCTTTGGTGAAGGTTTAACAGAACGTTTTGGGTGGGTATTGATTTGGGTGGGTATAATATTTGGTACTTTTCCACTAAATCCTTAATGCAAGGTGAGGAAAACATAGCCTTTGAGGGCCTTGTTCTCTACGTGGTCTTAATTGTGTGGAAGAAGACAGTGGGCCTTCATCTCCAGGTCCCATCTCCATCACTGGGTCCCGATCTTCCCCTCCACCGTCTATGTGTCAGAGGGAATGTCTGAAAGGGGGAGCCTGTGCCATCTGTTCAGTGTCACCCATGATTTAACATAGTAAGGTGAGAAAGACTTTGTGCCAGTCATCAGGCAATGTCTTCTTCCACCTGCCTTACCCCACGCTCCAGCCTTAGGAGTCTTCATAAGGGAGCTGTTTCCAGAGGAAGAACTGTGAGGGGAGAGAGACTTTGTGCTAGCCATCAAGCAATGGCTTCTTCTACTTGCCTTGCTTACCCCCTCCAGCCCTAGGAGCCTTTCCCAGACCATGACTTTGAGAAACAGCAAAAGCAGCTGGAAAGAGAGAAAAGCTCAGGGATACAAATAATTTTTTAAGTTGTGTGCCCTTATCTCTCATTTTGATCCCTTTGCATGGTTTTGTATGTTTTGTGGTATTTTATGCAGTGTGACTTCATTGGTTATAGCTTCATAATTCTTTATAGTTATTGTTAAGTGTAAACTGTTTGCAGTGGTACATCGGCTTACAGACGCTTCAGGTTACAGACTCCACTAACCCAGAAATAGTACCTCAGGTTAAGAACTTTGCTTCAGGATGAGAACAGAAATTGTGCAGTGGCGGTGCAGTGGCAGCGGGAGGCCCCATTAACTAAAATGGTACCTCATGTTAAGAACAGTTTCAGGTTAAGAACGGACCTCCAGAATGAATTAAGTTCTTAACCTGAGGTACCACTGTAATTATTATTTGCTGATATTTAATTTTACTGTTTACTATTATATTCTAATGAATTATTGAATTTTGCTTTATTTGATATAAGTGGTTTGTTTTAAAGCTATGTTATTATTACTTTTTTTCTTTTGGATCAGATTGCTATTAGGTGTGTGATGTTTGCTCTCTATTTTATGGTTTCTTCACCTTGTAAACTGGCTTAATGTATAGTAATGTAGAAAGGCTGTGAACAAATTAAAAGTGAATTGAAATAATGAAATGAAAGGAAAACCCCTGCCTTTTCCCCTGGACGCCTGAGGTCCAGCTCCGAGGGCCTTCTGGTGGTTCCCTCACTACGAGAAGTGAGGTTACAGGGAACCAGGCAGAGGGCCTTCTCGGTAGTGGCGCCCACCCTGTGGAACACCCTCCCATCAGATGTCAAGGAAATAAAAAACTATCCGACTTTTAGAAGACACTCCCAATACAAATTAAAACCCATATTTTCTTGGTCCTTGGGCAAGTTTTCTTCAAAGCGATCCCTCCCTGAATGCCTCTGTTTGTTTCACCACTATTTGTTTGTCCTTTCCTCTGGACCCAAATTACATGGAGAGCCTGATGGAGATGAAGTTGGAAGCAAATCCTATCACTGGTCCCTCACTGAAAAGATGCAAGCGAAACTTAGGCAGCATACATCTAAAACACATTTCTCCCCGAGGATTCTTGGAACTGCAGTTTACCATTCAAAGAGTTACGGTTCCAGCCCCCTTAACAACAGAAAAGTGCCCAGATCAATGGAAGACAATAACACAATGAAATTCAAAACAGTAACAATTTATTGCACGTTGATTCAAAATCCATTAATAATAATAATAATAATAATTTATTATTTATACCCCGCCCATCTGGCTGGGCCTCCCCAGCCACCCAGCCATTAAAAACAATTTAGTTTAAGGAATGCAAGAAAATCGATCAGCTTGATCCAGTGACACCAGAGAGAGCCATTTTCAAATAACTCAAGGGCTGTCACATGGAAGATGCAGCCAGCTTTCTTTCTCCTGCTCTGGACAGTAGGACTCAAACCAATGGCTTCAGGATACAACAAAGGAGATTCTGACTGAACATTGTTCAACAGAGGAATGGACTCCCCTGGAAGGTGATGGACTCTTCTTCCTTGCAGGTTTTAAAGCAGAGATTAGATGACTTTCTTTCTTTCTTTCTTTCTTTCTTTCTTTCTTTCTTTCTTTCTTTCTTTCTTTCTTTCTTTCTTCTGCTCAATCTCAGTCCATATTTCATGGCTGCTTAAATCATCTGTCCCCCTCCTGATTCTCAGTGAATGCCTCTTCTTCTGCCAATCTTTGGCCAGTTGAGATGTCTAAATAGAACAGCAATTTCTTCAATGAGGAAAATCATAACTCCTCAATGATGATGTCATCTGGATGGAAAAGAATAAAAAAGAGAGAAAATCAGTTCAGTCCTCTCCGCTTCATGTAGCTGGAGTCAGTCTGGGTGCTGCCCTCCCAGGCCAGGTGGGAAAGGGCTACCAGGCAGGGAGCAGGTCCTCCAGGACTCCCAGCAAGAAGACCTGGGAGGTGTGTCTTGGGCAAACAAGGGGCAAGGGAGTTCACTGTCCCCAAGGTGTGGGGCTTACCTTCTTTCAGATTATTCCTGAAACACGCCAGCTCCGGCCGAATTACTGTGTTCTGCAGAGGAAAGACAAATATGAGACAGTTGACTCTATGAACCCCACCCTGGATGGGTGTAAGAGAAGTAGCCCCACCCAGGAAGGATGGAAGCAACCAAAGAACTGAATACAGGAAGGCAAAATACTTACTCTTAGGTTCGGGAATCTTCGTGAAAGGGCCAGCAGCAGGGATATACTGCTGGCCGCTAATTTCCTTTGGTCTTCACTCCCCAAAAGGGCATAATATCAGAGGTCCTGCGGGATGAAAGAAATGGGACAGTTAGTTGGGTAAGGGACGGGGGGCAACCCTAAAACCACTCCTGGTGCTATCAGGATGCTTAGAGTAAGCAACTGGAGAAGGGTGCTAGTATTGGGGGCTTCTAGGAGGAGACCCCCCAGCAGGCTCTGGAATGGCCTCTTCAGTTCCTGTGGGAAAAGAGAGAAGAGAGGTTGAGTGCTGCTGGGTTAAATTTTGTAAGAGTGTGGGAAGAAGAAAGAGCTGTGCAAAGAGAACTTAAAGCAGAGGACATACCTCTTTTCCTCCTCTGCACTCCCCAGAACTGCTTCTGTTGTTCTATGGAGGATCGCACTCACCACAGAGGGACTGAAGTGCGGTCTCATAAAACTGGAGAGAGAAAGGGAAGGGGTTAGACACTGCCTCCTCCAAGTCTCCCTTGTCCCCTTCTCCCTCCTGCCTGACTTGCCCACCCAAAGCTCCCCCTGGAGTTCTGCCCCCTGCAGCCCCGCCCACCTCAAGGACCCCACTCACCTCAAAGACCCCACTCACTTCAACTGCAGGAGGGCCTCGAAGGCCAGGGCCAGGCTCAGGGGGCGATCCCTGAAGTACTCCAAGTGGCCAAGGATGTTCTAGAAGAGAGCAGAGGAGGAAAGTCAGCTCCTTCCAGGAGTCTCCAGAGGACGGCTCCAACCCCAAACGCCAGCCCCTCTCTGCCCCTCCCTCCCCATGGGGGTCCCTCACACCACCCATCACTCACCAGAATGGCTTTGGCAGTCTCCTCCTTGGAGTACTTCAGGGTTCGGAGCCCCCTGAGCCAAGCTGCCTGGCAGTCCTGGATGATGCCCAGGAGATAAAGCTGATCTTTGTCTAGCAGCTGAAAGGCAAAAGTCAGTGTGCCAGTTCCTTGTGGGGGGAGGTCTCCTCCACATCTGAGAGTACAGAGTGGAGTGCAAGAGGGGGGGGGGCAGGTCTGAGGGATCCCATCCCTGCTCTTGTTTTATCCAATACACACCACAATGGAAGGGATGTGGATTCCCAGCACATCTGCAAAGAGAAGGGCATGGGGACAGGTGAGTTCATCCCCGAGCCCTTGCAAGGCTTTTCCAAGAGTTTTCTCCTGGATTCAAGTCCTACTACAGGAGAGGGACACCCCAGGCCTTGGGGGCCAATCCTGACCTCCTGCCCCCCGAACATGGCTTCCCAGGGAAGATGCCCCTCCCACTGACAACTGCCCCCCAGCCTTGCCCCCCAGCCCAGCCCCCTGCTTCCTCCAACAGACCCCACAAAATGGAGTGGTTGCTGGGGGGCAGTTGGGTTTCCAGATGCTGTCACAGATAGGTGGGTTGGATCCAGCTGTCTGGCTCTGTGCATCTTTTTACTAGATGCGCCCCCCAGCCCATTCCTGCCCTCCTCCTTCCTCAAAAGGAGGGCCACTTGGTCACCTGACACCGCGGGCTGCTCCAGGACTTCCAAGGGGGCCACCTTGTTACAGGTGATCAGCCACCTTAAGCGCATGAACCTAGAAGAGACGAGCAGAGAGAGCGACTCAGAAGCTGGCAGCCCCAATTCGTGTGTGTGTGTGTGTGTGTGTGTGTGTGTGTGTGTGTGTGGAGGGGCGTCTGGCCCAATTCCTGCCATCTATCTGCAGTTCTGCAACCTGAAAGAGCATCGGAAGAGCTGGAAAGAGGCAGCCCAGAGCACGAATGGCTGGCAGAGAGAGAAAGGAGGCCCCAAGTGCTATGGGTTCAAGAGCTCCAACCCAAAGGGAAGACAAGCATTGCCAGCTGTTAAAGGGCTGCTCTGCCTCGTCTTCCTAGGACAGCCCTGCCCTTCCTAGTGAGGGAGGAGACCCCTAGGAGGGTCCTCCAAGCATCAAGGTGTCCCAGAAGAGGAGCAGAACATGAGGAAGGGGGTAGAGTCTTTCTTGGAGCCAGAGAGACCCCCCAGGAAGGGGAAGAAGGCCAATGTTGTAGGGCAGCTGGAGAGATGCAAAATGGAGCCAGGCAGAGGTGTAGTGGTTGGAGGGCTGGACTGGGGGGACCTGGGAGAGCAGAGTTCAAATCTCCTCTCAGCCATGAAGCTCCCTGGTGGACCAGAGAGCTAAAGCTGTGGAGGGGACCCAGGACTCACACCCCGCCCCCAGGAGACCAAGAGAAGGCAAAGGAATGGTACTTACAGTCTGCACATCTTTATGAAAACTCCCCCCCCCCATCTAAGCTAAAATTCCCACCCAAGGCTGATCCTTGTCACCATGGCAACCCCTCCACCTGGACAAGGCCCCTCCTGAGAGGTGATGCTTCTCTGTCAAAACTTGGAGGCACCTTCTGTTCCACCTGCAGCTGGGCTATCTTCTATCCACAGATTCACATTTCACATCCTTCTTGCTGCAGCCCCATTTCCAAAGGGAGACCACACGCACATCCTTCAAAGCAGGCTAGGGGTCTCCATAGCGCAGCAATGGACCATCTGCTTTGCATGCAGGTCTTCTGTCCTGGGAATGACCCCCCCCATTCGAAACCCTGGATAGCTGCTGTCAGTCAGTGCAGGCTAGTTGAAGAAGGATATTAAGCAGCTGGAAGGTGAGCAGAGGAGGGCGACCAGGATGATGAAGGGTCTGGAAACCAAGCCTCATGAGGAACCTTTGAGGCAGTTGGAAGCCAAGCCTCATGAGGAATGGTTGAGGCAGCTTGGTATGTTTAACCTGGAGAAGAGGAGACTGAGAGGAGAGAGGAGAGCCATCTTCCAACATCTGAGGGCTGCAAGAGGGAGCAAGCTTGTTTTCTGCTGCTCCAGAGGGGAGGGCAGGAGAGGAGATTCGGAGTAAACATTAGCAAGAACTTTCTGACGGTAAGACTCTCTGGGACGGTGGTGGACTCTCCTTCCTTGGAGGCTTTTAAGCAGAGGTTGGACGCCAATCTATGAGGGATTCAGTTGCAATTTGGGGAGCACATGGCACTGGCCTACTTTACAGGGTTGTTGTAACCACACAAGGGTGCTGAGCATCCGAAAGTGCCTGACAAATGTTGAGCTTTCCATTTCATTGTGGGGAACAGCTGCAACGCATCAGGAGGCGTCCCTCAACTTCTGTTTCTTCTCTCTCCTGCAGCCAAAGGGACCGGGCTGGATTACCAAATAGGCAGAGTAGGCAATGGCCTATGGGCCCAACACTTGTTAGGGATCAATGGGTCAAAATAATATTGATTCGATCTTGAAAGAAAACTACAATCAAGCTTTCTTTGTTCAATCTTATTATAGTGTGCGCCTTAGGCCTGCGCCCCGCCCAGATTTTGACTGCCAGGGGGCCTCCACAGGGTTTAATTAGCAGGTCTTTTTTATCTCCTTTTTTCCAGAACACACCTGTTTCTTAGCTCAAATTTTAATGATTTTTAGGAAACAGGAATCTCCTGCTCATGGCGATGACTGGACAGTTGCCAATTTGTGCAGTGCTCGCTCCCAGCGTTCCTGCCCCCACATTCTGTAGTGAGTGGCAGTTATCGGATGAACTGTGGTTTAACGGCCAGTCCCCTCTACCCTGGGGGGGGGGGTCTGTTTACTATTATATTGTAATGTATTATGGAATACAGTGGTACCTTGGGTTAAGAACTTAATCATTCTGGAGGTCCGTTCTTAACCTGAAACTGTTCTTAACCTGAGGTACCACTTTAGCTAATGGGGCCTCCTGCCACACTGCTGGAGCATGATTTCTGTTCTCATCCTGAAGCAAAGGTCTTAACCCAAGGTACTATTTCTGGGTTAGCGTCTGTAACCTGTAGTGTCTGTAACCCGAGGTACCACTGTATTGCTTTATTTGATGTAAGTTTTTTTTTTAAGCTATGTTGTTGTTATTACTTTTTTCTTTTGGATCAGATTGCTATTAGCTGTGTGGTGTTTGCTCTCTATTTCATTGTTTCTTCACCTTGTAAACTGGCTTGTGTGTAGTAATGTAGAAAGGCGGTAAACAAATTAAAAGTGAATTGAAATAATGAAATGGAATTTAACCCTCTGCCTTTTTCCCTGGACCCATGAGGTCCAGTTCCGAGGGCCTTCTGGCGGTTCCCTCACTGCAAGAAGTGAGGTTGCAGGGAACCAGGCAGAGGGCCTTCTCAGTAGTGGCGCCCGCCCTGTGGAATACCCTCCCATCAGATGTCAAGCATATAAACAACTATCTGACTTTTAGAAGACATCTGAAGGAAACTATGTTTAGGGAAGTTTTTAATGTTTGATGTTTTATTATGTTTTTAATATTCTCTTAGCAGCTGCCCAATATTAAAATACAGTAATGCATCAAACATGAAAAGCTTCCCTAAACAGGGCTGCCTTCAGATGTCTTCTAAAAGTCTGGTAGCTGTTGTTCTCTTTGACATCTGGTGGGAGGGCGTTCCACAGGGCAGGTGCCACTACCGAGAAGGCCCTCTGCCTGGTTCCCTGTAACTTGGCTTCTCGCACTGAGGGAGAAGGCCCTCGGCACTGGACCTCAGTGTCCGCGTAGAAAGATGGGGGTGGAGACGCTCCTTCAGATATAGAAGAGTTTGGATTTGATATCCCGCTTTATTACTACCCAAATTAGTCTCAAAGCAGCTAACATTCTCCTTTCCCTTCCCACAACAAACACTCTGTGAGGTAAGTGGGGCTGAGAGACTTCAGAGAAGTGTGACTAGCCCAAGGTTACCCAGTAACTGCATGTGGAGGAGCAGGGAATCAAACCCGGTTCACCAGATTATGAGTCTATCGCTCTTAACCACCACACCACACTGGCTCTAATATACTGGATATAAATGCATTCCATGTGGTCACCTGGTACTGGACTCAGGCCATAGAGCACAGTGCCCAGGTTGAATTTATGCCAAGACTCTTGCACATGTAATAATTGCATAGAAGGGGGAATTCTGCCATGGGCATCCATGACAAGCTACACTATGCCAAAACAAGTTGGACCTACTGAAACTCCTCATCCACACAACCATTAAAGGTACAATATCTCAGTCCTCCATAGTATGTGGTCACACTCTTATTGGGACAAAAGACAATACATTATATTCCATTCCTTGAAAGCTATAAGGACAATATATTTACAAAAGCACTTGTTTTTACCCCTGATGGCTTAAGCAATCTAAGCCCGTAACAAACCCTTTAGAAAATATTATTCTCTAAACTTTCCTGACAACTTGGCCTAATTTAGCCTTTTGAAGATATGCTGAAAAGACACTCCATTATGAATAAAATATAACCAGTCTCCCTGTTTTTTTTCTATATGACCAGCCCTACTTATTTCCAGACAGACTGAATGAAGGCCTGTGCAGTGCATGAGGCAAAATGTTGGCTTTGGACCTGAGTGATCTTGATTCAAGTCCTTGCTCAGCCTGGTTAGTCAAGGACATATTGTTCTGCCTGTTTCCCGAACTTTCGTACTTGATTCTGAGGATTGTATAAACTGATTCTGATGGCCGTGTCTTGTGGATTGGTGTCAGATGCTGTGGCCATCATGGCTATAGCTATAAATGAAGCAGAGATGGGTGTATAGCTCTATCTGTGGAGAACTGGACTATCAAAAGAAGCATTTATATCTCTGAATGACCGGCTTCACACCAGTTGATAACATGTGAAGATGAATGGCATAACGATTCTATGGCCAGGATCTAAAGACCCAGAAAACTAGTTCCCCATGCCCAAAGGGACCTTTAGGCTCCCATTTCTCAAACAGAAGTTGACTACACACAAGATATATAGTTCTTAGTACAGTCATCATTTAAGTGTCAGTGAAAATCACTTTAAAAGGCTCCAAACTCCCTGTAAACGTTGGTGCTATTTCAAAAACCAGAAATACTCGTTTTGCTTTTCTAGTTAAGTGTTTTATTGTGAAATCAGAGTTGCTGGGTGCTCAATAGATTTGACATCATACTTGTAGTTCAATCAAAGCACTGAGAGTTCAAGGTTTCGGGATACTGCCTTTGAATGCACTGTCAGAAGAATTCAGGGACAACCTCCCTTACACTTCCTGCACACACCTTCCCTTCATGCACAGTGAGCAAGTGACAGAACCTCATTACTCGATTCCTTAATGCACTGAGCCAAATATGGTGGATGCACTACAACAGAGCCTCAGGAAATAAACTTCAGCAAAATCTGTATCCTGTGCTTTAAATGTCTCCATTTAGAACTCCAAATATACCTGGTAAATATTAGTAATTGGTTCTTTTTTTGTTTTGTTTTTGTTTTTAGATGATTGTAGGGATTGCCTTTTTGCTGCAATATTTTTGTGAATTACTTGGGATACTGTGCATCAGGTTTCAACCCTTTTTCAAAGGCCTCAAAAGTTAAATCTGTGAATGGGGAGCCAGTCACAAGTGCACATATGCCCTATATACCTTATTGACCCGAATATAAGCCACACCTACAAAATTCGGGGGGGGGGAGAGCGAGAAAAAGGACAATAACCGAATATAAGCCGCTCCCTTAAAATTCCGCAGCCACTCACACCCACATTTGCACTCACACATAAATGGCAAATGTAGAAGAAAATTTGGGGTGTGTTCCATTTTACCGTATGTCTGTTTCAGCAGCGATATCATAAAAGCAATTTTTTATATAAGATGTAAGATCACGAATTTAAGCCGCACTTTAACTTTCCATGGTCAGAATTATTATTTTTTTTTTTTGGGGGGGGGGGGGAATGTGATTTATGTTCAGGCCAATTCAGTGGTGAAACAGAATCTGAAGAATCTTTATTTGCATCAGTCACTAGCCATAGCAATAAAATAAAATAAAATCCACTGTAAATACAGGTAAAAACTTAACTATAGAAAATACATCAATAATCAAATAACAGATCTTATTCTAAATGCCCCCACATACATTCAAGCACGGAAACAATAAGAAGACACCATGCAGTACATGACTTACCATACCCCAAGCTTCAGCAGTTGGGATCCATAATTTTATTGTAAACAAACAACTTTTATATTAATTAAGTGTGAGAGGACTATTACAGAGTAAATGACTAAGGCAGCCCCCCATTTAGACGGAGATGATGTTCCGAGGCATTGCATGCATTGGTGAAATCGCATATACTGTATTTTTCGCTCCATAAGACGCACCAGACGACAAGACGCACCTAGTTTTTTGAGGAGGAAAACAAGAAAAAAAAAAAATTCTGAATCTCAGAAGCCAGAACAGCAAGAGGGATCGCTGCGCAGTGAAAGCAGCAATCCCTCTTGCTGTTCTGGTTTCTGGGGTAGCTGCGCAGCCTGCATTTGCTCCATAAGACGCACACACATTTCCACTTACTTTTTTAGGAGGGGAAAAGTGAGTCATAGAGCAAAAAATACAGTAATTGAAACCCATTGAAAAGGCCTGCAAACAGCCTTTACACCCCCCTGCTCTGCTCTGCTCTACCCCTGCTGCGTCCTTTTAGTGATGTCTTTAGGATGTTTCCAGGTCACTTCTGAGTTCGGTGTGATGTGTGTATACATGGTCGCGCACATATTGGATGCACGTAATAAGTAAACGCAGTGAGAAAGAAGGTGGATTGGATCTAGGTAGCAATTGTTAATGTCAGTCAGATGAATGTAAGGTAGCCTCCCTGAAGTTTACCCAGGATGAGGATAAAATGGAGATAGTAGCCAGTTTTCTTCAACACACAGTGAGGATTCATGGATGTTATACATGTATTTTAATTGTTAGATGCAGATTTTGATGAGTGATTGTATTGTACCGAACCTTTCTGAATGTTGTCTATATGCCAATAAAGGGTTGAGATTGAGGTGGTACAAGTAAACAAGAATAGCCTTATTATTATTTGTGAGTCAACAGTAAATGCAGTAAATGTCTTGTTTCTATTCTAATGGCACATGAATGCTTAGAAAATATTTTTCTTGTGTTTGTTGTACGTTCATGCATCCAAGATGGAATGGATCCATGGAGGGCTTAGTTCCGGAAGCTTCATTTTGACTTCATGTGAGGTGCTTACAAAACTTGAAATCAAATGAGGAGCAGGCTCAAGGTGACTTATTTTCTTGCAGCACGAAAATGCATCTGTGACAGCTGTTTGGCAAGTTGGCTTTGTCAGCTGCACCTCTGCCTATCTGTTTCAAGCTGCAGCTAAGTTGTGGGATAGCAGCACAGCAGCATCCTACCTTGTCCTAACTTCCACACCCAGCTCAACCCAGATCTGCTTGGCACATGTTGGTGATCTCCTTTCTGGATGCCAGCAGCTACAACTGACTCTGTTTTCACGTCCTAGGACCCTTGTACCTACGGGACCGCCTATCCCGGTATGCCCCAGGGAGGCCCTTAAGGTCCATAAATCGCAACATCCTAGAGGTCCCAGGCCCTAAGGAAGCCAGATTAGCCTCAACCAGAGCCAGGGCCTTTTCAACTCTGGCTCCGGCCTGGTGGAACGCTCTGCCTCATGAGACCAGGGCCCTGCAGGATCCGATTTCTTTCCGCAGGGCCTGTAAGTTCTTCTACCTGGCCTTTGGCTTGGAGTCAATTTGATTTCCTCCCCCTCTTTCTTTTTCTTTTTTCCTCCTGTGATGAGGCTGCATTTTAATTGTTTTAATGTTGTATTCTAATCTTGTTTTTAAGTTGTATTCATTCAACTCATTTTTATTATTGGTTGTTGGCCGCCCTGAGCCCGGCCTTGGCTGGGGAGGGCGGGGTATAAATAAAATTTATTATTTTCATTGGGCAGGTGGGAAGAGGTGGGACCAGCTATCCTGCGACATACCGAGGTCCCTTGTGCTAAGTTGGTTCCAGAGAAGGGAGTTCCAAAAACCAGGGAGGGTGGAAGAATTTCTCAGAAGGGGAACTTGGTGCCAAGCCCTCCCGGGCTTTGAGGAGCAGCAGAGCTGTTTCTCATCCTATTTTGCCTCTTGATACATTCATGAACCATCATTCTCTTGATTAACATTGTGATCTTCAGCTGGCTATCAGACTTTTGTTCTTATGGGCTAAGATTTAATTTCTCAATAATTCACACGGGATATGAAAGCCCTTTTTAATTAACTTTGTTCCATAAACAAATGAGTAACCCACCCCACCCCCTTCATGATCAGCTCTGCTTCCTTTCTAAAATTGCCATGGTAGCTTTAATATGTCAATAATAATAGCGCTGACACAAATCCATTACCTCTATCTATTGTGCCTCAATTCGAAATGAGATTTTGTTACATCATTTAATGTTAATACCCACAGTAAGTGTGGATGAATGTTAAAGGTCTCCTGTCCCCTAAAATGGCAAATGCAAAAAAGCTTTGCAAATAGTTTTAGGCATGTCTCCTAATCTGCAGTCCAGACACTCATGTAGAATTCACTGTATTATTAACTTTCAGTACAAAGGTAAACATGTCTACTTAGAAGTAACTCTCTGTATTTAATGACCTGCATAAGAAGAGCAGCCAAGTCAACAGTAGCCTGTGAAGTCATGTATGGTGCAGATTTACAGTAACAGTGCCTGGTTTTAGTCCCTGACTAAGACTGCAAAAAGTGGAGGGGAGAAACAAGATGTCTGCCATTGTGTACAGCTGCTGGGCTTTCTTCAGTTTTGTGACCTGTGGAGGCTTGTTCTAGAGGCTGGATGAGGGATGAAAGAAAAGAAATGGTTTCTTCATGCAAAATTGTATCCAGCTGATCTATGGTTCCCGATAGTTCTCTCTCTTTATTTTTCTCTTTGGAGTCTCTGTCCTTCACTACCTCTTAAAAAAGTTTTCACAGTAGTTTTGGCTGAAGTCTTCGGAGACAATGTCCTGATGCAGAAGAATGTCAGAAGAAATCTATGTTGACAGCACTTAATTAGTCAAGATGATAGCCTATGGAGATGACATTAAAATGTCAAATTATGTCTGTAGAGATAGTGTGACGATGTCAAGACGATGGCCAAAAACTATAGGATACATTCAGGGAATCTGCTAGAATGCCAGAGCTAGAATTATGTAAATTAATTATTTCAATAGCACCTATATATATATCCCTAGCTTGGAGCATTTAAAAAATAATAAGTGTGTGTTTTTTCTCAAAACAGTGTCATGACATTTTGACACGGACCATATTTCTTCTCAAGCACATACAGTTGCCAACTGAGCTGTCCAGAATTTAGGGATCATCCAGAGTTTTAGTTTCTAGAAAGAAAAAGGGGGAGCCCATTCTGCACCCTATATTTTTCTTCCATCCACATTTATGTAATTTTAAAAGTTTCATTGGTTTGGGTGCACGAGTGCTGTGTACCAAGAGTTTATTTTATTTACTTAAAACCATTTTTAATCTGCTTAATAGCTAAAATATCTCCAAATCTGTAAGAACACACATACACAATGTAAAACAGTATGAAAAACGGGGATTGAAAACAAAACAAAAATTCCCAATTTTAATTTTATGGGTCTGGGAAAGCTGGGACAAAATGGTATGCCTTTACAAGACATCTGAAGCAACTGATGGGTGGTGCATCATAAGTAGCAAAGGGGAAAGCATTCCAAAGTCCAGGGAAAAGGGTGAAAAGTACTTGCTTTCAGGTCACTATCCTTTGATAAGAATAAGGTTTGGTGCCACAAGTAAATTTTTGCCAGGTGATCAAAATGATCTCACAAGTGTATACAGGGGCAAGCAACCCATTCCTGAGTTATCCAGGGCTGTATACATTAGTAACAAAACATTGAACATGACTCAGTGGCTAATCAGCAGCCAGCAGAGTTCCCTCTGTACATGTGCAACATGTGCACATCCACTCAGCCTGGCCGCAGCATTCTGTGGAACAGTTTGTTTCATTAGACATATTGTGCTAAGCGCATATTGGGTAGAGAGAGCCATTCCAGACATTTACCTAAATCTCAAACTGTGCAAACCTTGTATCCATCCACCTGCATGCACATTGGCCCTGACTTTCCTGCATTAAATGGGTAGGCTTGTAAGGGACTCGTACTTGTTTCACTTGAATGGGAGTAGAACCCTCCTCGTGATTTGGGACACTGCATTATCAGGAGCAGTGGAAAGTTTGAAATGGGCACCATGGTCAACACAGCCACTGTTGGTATTACTCGGTGTTGCAGTGATGCTAATAGAGTACCATGGCTGGCTTCCTGTCTCATGTCTGGAGTCACATGGGGGCAGCCATAGGTGCACTGAAAACAGACATGCCTCATTGTGCAATGTCACAGTTGCCAGCCCAGCCTTGCTAATTGCCTGAGATGGGCTCATTGCAACAATATACATTTGGCAGGGTGTTGCGACCTGATCCCAGCTCTTTGATGGCAGTATTTTAAGGAAGGGATTCAAGCACATACTGGGAATTTAGTGTTATACAATCGAAGTGGATGAAAGTGCTCTTTCATTTTAGAGTAACAAAAATGCCAGAGAGAGAGAGGGAGAGAGACCTTTCCCAAACATCTCCAAAGCAAATCAGGATGAATGGCCATTGTTCTGTAATCACTCCACAAATTTCTATAACCTAACCTCCATACAGGGGGACGCGGGTGGTGCTGTGGGTTAAACCACGGAACCTAGGACTTGCCAATCAGAAGGTCGGTGGTTCAAATCCCTGCAACAGGGTGAGCTCCCGTTGCTCTGTCCCAGCTCCTGACAACCTAGCAGTTTGAAAGCAAGTAGTGCAAGTGCAAGTAGATAAATAGGTACCACTCTGGCGGGAAGGTAAACGGTGTTTCTGTGTACTGCTCTGGTTCGCCAGAAGCGGCTTAGTCATGCTGGCCACATGACCCGGAAGCTGTACGCCGGCCCCCTCGGCCAGTCAAGCAAAATGAGCACCGCAACCCCATTAGGTCATGACTGGACCTAATGGTCAGGGGTCCCTTTACCTTTAACCTCCATACAAGCTTTGTGCAAGCAAATCAAGATCAGTGTACAGTACCAGAAAACAGGTTTTCTGGAGGAGCCCATAATGTTTCTTGGAGGAATGAAATAATTTAGTGTCCCACACCACCCCTCAATTCTATCTGCCCCACCCTGCCTTGCCATTTCCCTCACTCCACCTCCACTTAGTCCCCCTCTTTTGTTTGCTTATTCACCTCTTTGCTTTTTCCAGTTTCAATGGCCACAATCCCTCCCCCACCTCTACCTTCCTCTGCGCTACCCCTTCCAGACTTTGCTTGTACACCATCGCTTCACTCCCATCATTGCTCCTGCTTCTTCCACTTAGTTGCTTCTGCTCTCACTTCCTTCCTATCCTTTATTGTCTGTTCATTTGCCTCAACTCTACTCCTCTTGTTCTCCTTCCACCATCTTCTGCACTCATCTCCAGTCATTTCAGTTCAGTGGCATGAAGAGACTTCGTTAAATGCCTCATTGGGTTGCAGATGCATTCAACATTCTCTGCTCATTTCCCTTTTCTTGATGCAGCTACAAGCAGATAATACAGCACTCCTCTTTAGGGTTATTTTTATTCGTTATGTCTAGAAACCTTGAAACTATGTGTTTCCAAACACCTCCCTTCATTGCTGCTTGGTGGTCCAGTTTGGCTACAAAGTGTGTTCTCCTTCCTGGAGAGCACGTGTTGCGGTGGGGTCTGGCATGCCACCCCCTTGTTGCTGGGCGGGATCCTTTGGATAGCCATTAGCAAGGATTGGGTAGTTTCCTGTTACTAGGGAAATTTTGATGTTGCCAATTAAGGGGAAGGGCTAAAAGGTTTTAAATGTAAGATACGCAGCACTGATCGTTCTCTTTGCTGTGTACATCGGAACACCCGCCCACCCTTCCTAGGTATTGGTCTTTGCATTGACCTTGCTATGCCTGTCATGGAGTCATCTGCTTTGGGGGCAGGAGCCTGTTAGGAATTTTGTCCAGTTGGCTGGTGCCATCTGGTTTTTGCCTACTGCGTAGCAAATCGTCACAACTTGTAAGGTTGTGGTTAGGCATTGGTTAAAAAATTGGTTGGTGGAGGGGTATGGATTGGCGGTGTCTGCCCCAATGCTGCTGCTGCTGCAAGGGAATTCCGTTAAAGGAATCCAGGGGCTTGCCATCCTTTCATCCAAATCCCTGGTTGGGGCTTGGGCAGCGCAAGCCCCTGGGAGCATGCGCAGGGAGGTGAGGGTCTGGTGCTGGGCTCCATGCTCTCCCCAATATTGCTTTCCCTGACTGGCTTTCGCTGGAATCCGGAAGTCAGTCCTGTCCCGATGGCGGTGACAGATAGTCGGAACCAAGCCTAAGCAACCACTCACTTTTATATATTTTAATAAAGTTGTGGCCAAAATTATGCCAAAAACCTTAAACAAAAATTATGTGTGAATTGTGATTTATTTGGGGGTGGCTCTCAGCATACATGAAAATAGTTCTGCATTAGAAGGAATTATATTTGTGTTGGAATAAAGCAGTGTGGCATGGCCTTTAGAGCAGATATTTTCCTTCATAACAGTACACTGGCTGGCATAAATCTTCATCTCAAGACAGAACTATCATTTCTTTTGAATTCACCTTTCTGAAAACAAAAGGAACAGTTGGAGTCACAACAATCCCCTCTGCTGGAATACTTCCAAGCCTTTATATGCCAAAAAAAAACTGGTGCACGTGCTCTGCTCTGCAACTTTGGGCTCCTTTAGAGAATTACTTCATCCATTACAAATTCATGGTGACTATAATAGCAAGTTAGACCATATCAAACAGGGCTCAATTTCAATAGGGCTCAATAGAATAACACTTGCGCCAAATAATGGACCCTTCTGTAGTGTAATTATCTGCATCTGTTCTGACCCTGTCTTCATTTAACCTAAATTACGGTATCTTTATGGCTAAAGAATATGGTAGTTAGCAGGAGCCATCTTTGCACCAACAGGGCAAGTGGATACAAATTGGAGAGAAAGGCCTTGAAGAGTTGTATAGGAAAAGATTTTTTTTTGGCAGATATAGCTTGTCACATAATGGTGAAAAATCTTTCGAAATCATCTTCTCTATACATTTAGTCAAGATACAGGGACCCTGTCCTCCTTTACATTTGGTCATCCTAGCTGCAGTCAAAAAATAATAATCCTTCAATTTGCTTTTTAAGCACAGGTGTATTAAACCTTTCATACTTTCAACATCCTGAATGCTAGCATTGTATTGGGGCTGGAGGGTTGCACTGATCCACAAAAGGAGATGTGCAGTCTTCACCACACTGACAGGAGTCTTGCAGTTCCTGAATTGTGATTGCAATCTATTGTGTATATTACACACAACTGCCCATTCAATGCCCAGAGCAGGCTATTGTGCATCATGCCATGTGCATCATGTTCCCCATTCAAAAGAACAGACTAGGCAATTGGATATGTTAAGATCCCACACCTAATGGTGCTCTGAATTGCTGCAGCACAATTGACGAAATGGTATAGAACTCGTCTTCTTCCCCCTCCCCCCCCTTTTTTTTGACCAGGGGAGGGTGAAATCCATGGAATTTGTTTGTAAAACTATTGCTTGCTGAGACCAATTATCAACGTCAAATGTGCAGTTGTCACTTTGGAAACAGGAAATTGCAGCTCTTTGGCAATCCTAATTTTAGGCCACTTCAGTATTGGCATATGTGGATTTGGGTCTGTAGGAATCATGTGGTCTGTCTCTCTCATACTCATACCCACTTTGCAAACTAATGTGACATGAATTCATTGATGTCACTTCTGCCCCTTCCATATTCTGTGCAGCCCACTGAAGGATTGGTTGAATTATTTTACATGGGAAAAATGAATTAAAATAAGCAATGCTATCACAGACTAGCTGTCAAGTAAGATAAAAGTCAAATGCTGACCCTAGAAACGAAAGATGATATGGAGCCCAGTCTTAAGTATGTTAGTTAAGTAATTCCCACAGTGTTCAATTGGTGTTATTCTCAAGTTAGTGAGCGCAGAATTACCCCCTAAAGCTGCAGTCCTATACATACTTCCTGTTGCTGTTGCTGTTGTATAAATTTGTACACCACCCTTCATCTGAATATCACAGGGCATTTTACAACATAAAAGTACAAAATGAGAACACAAAATACATAACAAAAGAACTCCAAACTTTTCCCATAAACACATTTAAAAGACCACTGATTTTTTTAATCTGCTAAATGCCTAGAGAAATATTTTTGCCTGGTGCCTAAAGATATATATAGATGGTGCCAGGTGAGTTTCCCTGGGGAGAACATTCCACCAATTGGGAGCCACCGCAGAAAAGGTCTGTTCTCATATTGCCACCCTCCTGACCTCTTGTGGAGAGGGCATACGAAGAAGGGCCTCGGATGATGATCACAGGGTCCAGAATGATTAAAAGGGCAAGACACGGTCCTGGAAGTATTGCAGTCCTGAGCCATTTAAGGCTTTATAGGTCAAAACCAGCACTCTGAATTGGGCCCAGAAACTGATTGGCAGCCTGTGCAGTCAGGCCAGGATCAGTGTTATATATTCAAAAAGTCTTTCCTGAGTGAGCAACCTGGCTGCCAAATTCTGCACCAGCTGAAGTTCCTGAACCATCTTCAGAAACAATTCTATATATAATCTAACCTAGAAGTTGGTAGAGCATAGACAATGGAAGTTAGGCTTTCCCTGTCCAGATGGCAGCACAGCTTGGCCAAAGCTTAGAGAAGACACTCCACACCACCGAGGCCACCTGAGCCTCAAATGATAGCAGATGATCCAAGAGTGCCCCCAAGCAATGTACCTGCTCCTTCAGAGGGAGTGTAACCCCATCAAGAGCAGGCAACCTCCCACCCATCTGGTCTAGAGAACAACCCACTAAGAGTGCCTCAGTGTTATCTGAACTGAGCTTCAGTTTGTTGGCTCTCTTCCAGTCCATTACTGAGGCAAGACACTGGTCCAGCACTTCCACTGCCATACTTGTTAAGGAGAAGAGCTGTGTGTCATCAACATATCGCTAACAACATACCCCAAAACTCCAGATGACCCCACTCAGCAGTTTTATGTAGATGTTAAACAATATAGGGGATAACATTGAACTCTAAGAAGCACCACATTGAAGGCTTGACAGGGCCAAATAACACTCCCAATACATCACCCTCTGGAAATGAACATCCAGGTAGGATCATAACCAACACAAAACAGTGCCACTCCAACTCAGATAGTTGCTCCAGAAGCATACCGTAGTGAATGGTATTGAAAGCCACTAAGAGACTGAGGGGAATTAAAATGAACATATTTCTGCTGCCTCTCTCTTTACAGAGGTAATCGTACAAGGTGAACAAAGCAGTTTTTGTGCATAAACCAGGCCTAAGCCCCAACTGAAATGGGTCTGGAAAATCAGTTTCCTCCAATATCTTACTTCTGACCAAACATTAATATGATGGTGTCGCTCTTAATCATTTAACAGTGCATCTCTTTTCTCTTCCCCAACCACAATTGTCCTCTGTTCATCTCTCTCAGCAGACTATGTGTTAACAATATTCAGAAGTATATCAATGCTGCAATGCACTGCAGATATCCCACTTTCCTACCGTTTCCTATTACAGAAGAAAACACACTTGTGTCTAGTAAAAGCCACCAGTGGATAACTGAAGCTCAAATTGAAAACTCGGTAATGGTGCCATTTTTATTAAAGTATTTTTCTTGCACCTCTGCTCCTTGGCTATGTCGCATAGACCAAAGAGATCTCAGACATTTTTCGTCTTAATAGAGCTGCCATGAATGGGGGCGACAGTAGGAATGATAGTTGTGCCCAGTGCACAGACCATTCCAATAAATGGCCAATCTCATTTCCTCCCAAACATAGCAGTGCCTTGCCTTGCACACTGCAAGTCTGATCCCTGTTTTCTGAGTGACTTTTTGGATAGGCATAATTTAAAATGGAAAAAAATTCTCAGGTACCAAGCCTAATGTCATCATGTTGTGTGGCATGGACTTTAGTTTTATGTTCTGCTTACTTATTTGATTTTTTTTTAATTTAAAAAAACACACTTCACCAATAAGATCCAATGGCAATTTACAGTATTTAGTGAGAACAATGGAAAACCCAATGAAAGCATTCAAATAGAAAAATATGCACAGCAGGAATGAGAAACATCAGAGAAAGTATTTAAAATAAACTTAAGTGACAAAAGGCTGTGCTAGTGCAGGAATACGCTTGTTCTGAAGTGTAATGTTTTATGGGGTATTTCGTTGCAGAAACAAGATCAGGAAAATCCGTGGAACTCTTGCTGGACTGTCTCATTTCAGATTTCAGGCTGGTTCAGTAAATTACTGGCTGCAGGCAGAGAGACCCCACTGCCCCCTTGCTCCTCTGCTCAACAGTAAAATATTGTGCCCTAGAACTTGTTATAAAGGTAAAGGTAAAGGGACCCCTGACCATTAGGTCCAGTTGTGACCAACTCTGGGGTTGCAGCGCTCATCTCGCTCTATAGGCCGAGGGAGCCGGCGTTTGTCCGCAGACAGCTTCCGGGTCATGTGGCCAGCATGACTAAGCCGCTTCTGGCAAACCAGAGCAGCACACGGAAACACTGTTTACCTTCCCGCTGGAGCGGTACCTATTTATGTATTTGCACTTTGACATGCTTTCGAACTGCTAGCTTGGCAGGAGCTGGGACTGAACAATAGGAGCTCACCCCGTTGCGGGGATTCGAACCGCCGACCTTCTGATTGGCAAGTCCTAAGCTCTGTGGTTTAACCCACAGTGCCACCCGCATCCCTTATTTGTTATACTTGTTATACTGGTACCCAATAACCTGACTTTGCATTATACTCCCCATGTGACAGCTCCACCAGTGGAGAATTCTGAAGGTTTTCCTACCAAATGGCTGCAGGCTGGGTATATCTATACACACTTTACCTGCCTCTTGATGGTCCTGCAAATCTCACTGATCTACTGCAGATCTCACTGATCATGCCAAGAAGCAGCATAAAAGCTGCAAGGGTCAATGCTGCTGGGAAATGATGCAATATCAATGACTTGCTGTCTGCTAGAGGAGCCCACTAGGTACCACTTTAACCTGCTTTTCATGTCTGTAAATAATACAGATATTACAATGGCATTGGTGTTTCAGTGCTCTCTCATCCACAGGAAATTAAACTCTGCAGCTCTACCTCTTGGGACAGTGGGAAGCATGCTGTGATATTTATAATGATTTAATCACCAGTTCAAAGTGCTTCCCAGCATTCACATAAATCCAAACAAATAGCACACCACAGACCTGAATTTTTTGGTGGGAGCATTTGTTTGTTTGTTTCAGGCACAGGTTTTAACTTAGTTTGCTAGTTGGTTTACTTACCAATTTATTTTGGAGGAAGCAATTCTAAAACAGATGGATTTTCTGTTTTGGCCACCTAGGGTGTAAATTCAAATAGATTACAATGGAAGCTGCTGAAGAATGTATGTTAGACTTGCTATGCACAAATGTTTGTGTGTTTGTTTGTCCTGGCAAACAGTGCACAATAGCAGAGAGCAAGGTTGGATTTAGCAGATTCAACATTTTAAAATAGAATATGTTCTCCTGACAGTTGGAAAACAAAACAACAGCAGAGTAAGAGAGAGACTAATAAATGCTGTAAGTTACCCATAATATTGCTGCATGCCACCCTAGTCCCCAAGCAGTGCGAAATTCCAGGCGTTCAAAGCATATACCCAGGGTTCAGTTTCCTTGGAATGAGGGACAGTGGAGACTGTGGTATCTTTATGATATATGGTTTATTTACACATATGTATAACCTGAGCCTATGATGGAGGGCCACACAGCATTAACATCCCAAGAGGTCTTGCTTCTCCCATAGTCACAGCCTTAGATTCAAATTGAAATCAAGCATTGGTCTTTCCCAGTCTTGTCCCTCAACCTCTGCATTCCAGGCAACAGCTCCCAGTCAAACAATGGAGTGCAGCTGGGCAGCTGTATCTCACTCAGCCAATGATGGAGGCAGGTCTTTCCTTGTTTGCAGGTTTCAGGCAGCAGCTCCCACTGATGCTCCCTGAGCATCCTTGAACTTTAGAAGATCTGAACTGAAATCACACTCCTGTCCTGATCACGAGCAGGAGCTCACGGGGCAGGCTGCAGGAACACAAATAGTTCTAAACATGCAGTATAATTTTCCACAACAATGCATTCTAATTTGCCATGATAATCCCACCCCTCAATACTTTCAGGCTTACTATGTCTCATTCATGTGGGTAGAACAAACCATATTGCATCACTCTTGTCTTTATCTGGGTTTATCTCTTAAAAGATTAGAATGACCTCTGTAGTGGGTATCTGGAAGAATTACCAAACTTTTAGAGGTTAACTTTTGGTTTTTGCTTTTTTAAAAACAAACTGAAACTCCTGCATGTATGTAAAATACATACACAAAATTTTCATTTTTTATTGATTGGCCGTTAGCTCCCAGACTAGCAAATCTATTTTGCTCAAGCGCCTATAGTCTGTTATGCATTCTCAGAGCTGCAATGGCGACCAATTCAATCTATCTTGGCACAGCTGTTACTTTTCACCTGAAAGGTTATTTACTGTACGGTGGAGTACAGCATAATGGTCACTAACTCCATAAGGATAGTGAATCCACACACTTCACAATGTATAGGGAAATGTCATCAATATTTTTGACAGCCCTCAAGGGCATCATTTACATCAAAACGCTGTGTAGGAGTTATTCTGAAATTACCTCAGATAGAGATAGTGGTTACAGCATGTATTTGTTCTGCTCTTGACATTTACACTTGTAAATGTTATTTAAAGATTTCTCCCCCCAAGCTTCTTGCTGAAGGTGTCTAATAAATCTTGGCTTATTCAGCTATATCTGGAAAAAAAAAGTTGATTATAACAATATGGTCGAGTAAGCATAATAGCTTAAGGGGTGTTGATTTCCTTGGCCTTCGACATGAATTTGGGTTAGCTGGAATTGCCAGTATAATCTAGTAGGGTTATTTTATCTGCAGTAACAATTGCTGTCATAGCCTTTGTCCCTATGAAAATAAATAACTACTTATTTTTCATATGGGCATTTCTGAGACCATTTTTGTTTGTTTTGGGCACCTATGTCGAGGCTTCTCATATCTACACAGGGCACCTCTCAATCAAAACTGCTTAAATATTATAGAATGATATGTCTTAACAATAAATAATAAGACCTTGCTTTGACACAATGTTCAAATATTTTCACAATTCTTTCTGACTCTGCCCTAGGAGTTCAGGATGCACTGCAGTCTCCTTTTATACTTACAACTTGATCAGATAAGTTAGCTGTTCAACATCATGGGGCAGGAGGGAGAGACTCATCATTGAAAGCCCATACAGCCCTTGGTGAACTTCAAGGCACTCGTGCATTTTATCTTCTTTGGCAATCACTCGTAGCGGAGTAATATTGTCTTCCATAATCATGGTTTTAACAGTGAGTCCGTAAGTGACTGTGGAGGCCAATTCTGGATCCACACATCCTTCCACAGTGGGGTCATAGGTTTCCGGGTTGGAGTTGATCATGGTGAGGGTTTGCCAAGTATGCCTTTCTCTTAGCGTGTTTCTCCCTTTCATCCTGTGTTCGACCATCTTCAAAACCCCTGACACCTTTGGTAAAGGCTGTTCTCCGATTGGAGTGCTCGCAGACCAGTGTTTACCAGTTGTCAATGTTTATATTTTTAAAGATTTGCCTTGAGAGAGTCATGAGATTATCATATCCCAAGTAGCAAACTCCCTTGATATGAGCCCTGTGGCATTTGCCCTCCTAGGTGGGTCATAAGGAAAGGGTTAAATGAGTGTGAAGTGATTGGCCAGTGCGAACCCAAGGGGAGGAGTTAGAGTTGGAGTTGTTTGGAAGTCAGTTGGGAGTTGGAGAAGAAAGAGGGAGGATAAGTCTGTGGGTTGCTCGAGTTGTGTGATGAGAGAGTGAGAGAAACTGATAGAAGGAGACAGATAGAGAGTTGGGATAATCAGTTAGCAGTTATTAGGAAAGGTATAAGCCGGTGTAGAAACTAAGATCAAGAAACTGACAAGAAAAATGATCTGAAACCATAAACTTGTTAAGGCTTATAAAATAAACTTGCTTACTTGATTTAATGTTAACCACTGTCTGGACGCTGTATGTACCCGAGAGAAATGGGTTGGTGGCAGCAGGAAAGCAATCACAGTGGTGGCACAGGGATCAATAGACCATCAAACGTCCGGGGACCCTGTGTGATCGCCACAAGCCCCTTCAGACAAGAAGATCTTGCAACACCCACAAAACGTAGAAATGAAGACATCCTCATTGCTATGTCCAAAACAATCTGTAGGATCACAACGTCAAAGTCTGCCAAAAGGCGATCAAAGGTGCAAGTCAGACGCGGTATAAGTCAGCCCATGCACTCCAGGGACCAGCAGCTCACAGTTAATGGACTATGGGAGCTAGTCTAGTCTCCTAAAGAGTCCAAAAGCCATCCCACCTCCTTTCCAAAGCCTGCCTGGCTTTGAGAAGGAGGCAGCATGGCTTCAGCATCCTGTCAGAGACTTGGCACCTCTTTCCCAAAGCCTGGGAAGTTTCTGTCTGGCTTAAGGAGGAAGGTGCGATGCTCATACATATGACATCAGGACATCGCGACGTCACACATGCAATGTTGTCCTAACCAATCTCCCTCGCAAGTTGGTGCCTCTGGCCCTAACTGTTCCCCTGTGAAAAAATTGATCACACACCACTGCCAGGGACAGTGATATGCAACAAGAAGGTTACATTGCTTTATTCCACATTTTTGAGGAGTTCAGTCTATGTCCTGGCTTTTAGATCCATGTCCGACTCTTTGTGACCCCATGGAACAGAGCACGCCAGGCATGCCTGTCTTCCTCTGCCTCCTGCAGTTTGGTCAAACTCATGTTTATAGCTTTGAGAACACTCTCCAAACATCTCATCCTCTGTCGTCCCCTTCTCCCTGTGCCCTCAATCTTTCCCAACATCAGGGTCTTTTCCAGGGAGTCTTCGCTTCTCATGAGGTGGCCAAAGTAGTGGAGCCTCAGCTTCACGATCTGTCCTTCCAGTGAACACTCAGGGCTGATTTCCTTCAGAATAGATAGGTTTGATCTTCCTGCAGTCCATGGGACTCTCAAGAGTCTCCTCCAGCACCATAATTCAAAAGCCTCAATTCTTTGGCAATCAGCCTTCTTTATGGTCCAGCTCTCACTTCCATACATCACTACTGGGAAAACCATAGCTTTAACTATATGGACCTTTGTCGGCAAGGTGATGTCTCTGCTTTTAAAGATACTTTCTAGGTTTGTCATATACATATACAACCATTAACTCAAACATGCTTTCATGTGTGCAGATTCATTTTATCTGCGTACAGCATAACATGTCCATAGCCCTGTAGCGAGCATTTTCAAACAGACACCCCACAATTTCAAGCATCTTATAGTGGTGTCCACAAAGTTGCTGGTAAGTGCTTTTCACTCATCAAGGTTCTTCATACCACAGACTAATAGTCTGTAATTATTATTATTATTATTCCACAACTGCCTGGAAGAGAGAGAGAGAGATTCACATAGGCTGCCTTCATTTTCATCAAAAACTGGTACCTTCTCTAGAGGAAAAATTCCTACGACAAAGAAATCAATCAAAACTTACTAAAAGTCAGTTCATCCCTAATAGTGGCTCTTTTAATGATCTTCATTTCAGCACATTCAAGTAGCATCTACCTATGCAAGAAAAGTGCATTAATAAAAAACAGACATTTGCACAAATGGGTTGTTAACAAGTATCTGAATCTTTACACCATTTTCATTTCGATCTCTCTCCCTCTTCCTCCCTCTTTTTAAAAATCCATATGTGCCTATTAAGGAGTATTGGTTCTCCATGTTCTTCTAGCCAATACCATAACCAACATGTAAAGTCACAGAAGTCATAATTAAACTCGTTCCTGCCACTCTGAAGATCCCAGAGCCCTCTGAAGGCTTCACAAAGAAAATCTTCACAATGGGTTTTCCACAAATAGGTGCAAGCTCTCATGCTTCTGGGAAGGCGTCTTTTATGCTAGGGTGTTATGACAGGGGACATTTATTGCCACATATTCCAGTTAATGAACCCTGTTATAAGGGCTTTCTACACATCTCCCAAATTGGTTAATAAGGAAGGCTCTGAGCAGTGTGTTATGGCTGATGCCATTTGGTTTCCCAAGTTTTAACAGCCAGAAGGAGATAAAAATGGACTGAAATATAGTCGCTGTCTGCTTTTTCATAATAACATCATTTTGTAGTAGGTGAACATCTTGACAAAGGAAAGTGCTCTTTGAGGCTGAAGCTGTTAGGTCCATGCCTAGGAAAATCAGATGATAAGCCTCTGGTTTGTCAATTTGCCAAGACAAATTACCCGTTGTCTTTTAATGTTAATCTTGCCATAGCTTTGAAATATGGAGACTTTTGACAGTATTTAATAAAAACATTTGCTCTTTTGATTGATTTCCCCCAAACCTGCAAGTTCTACATTATATTCTTCATCACTCAGGTTTTTAAAAACTCATTAGGTGGATGTAGCTCTCCATGAAGTCCATTGGGGTATGCAGTCGCAAGTCTATTGAGAACTTACCCACTATGCTAGAAATTTAATGATATGTGGGCCATATCATTATGGGCAGGACATATAAAGTTTCCTAACTTCGAAGGCTTTGTCTTGCTTGGTGTATTATGAATGAGAGGGAAGGGTTGAAATTCAGCTTCTGTAGTGGGCTCACTGGACTGCTGTGCAAAAACCAGTCTCCCAACCTCAAACAATGAAGCTTCCTTATACTGAGTCAGATGATTTATCTATCACAGTATCTAGAACCTTTCATCCTAGAACATGCGCTCTGCCAAGCAGTGACATCCCTTCATGACATCCCCTTACTTCATCATAGATGAGGAAGAATTTGAAAACGGGTCTCCCAAATGCCATATGAATCGAGAGGCAATGTATCTGAGCTTTGTCTTCACCTCTCTTTTTTGTGCAAAATCAAGTGGTAGATGGGATCCCTCAAGTAGTGTTAGATATTGGGAAGGGCCATTTTTAATGACTTCTCTGTTGCAAAAGTTAGTTTGTGCTCTAAAGGTTTTCAAAAGGTCTGAAGCAGAATGTTGGACTTCATGGATCTTATTGTGTTCCATCAACACAACGCTGTGTTTTCCACTCCTTATCACATTCCACTTTTCCATGTTGGAATGTACTGCCACCTATTGAAAGTAATAAATAAATAAGGCCCATGATCAGATTTTTGTAAAAACAAAAAACCTTAAATGGATATCAATTTCCTAACTAAAACATGAAAATACTTTAACTTTTGATACAGACTTCATCCTTCTCATTTCAAGAAAGAAATGTGCAAATGTTCCAGTCCACCCCCCTAAACACACCAGTGTGGAATGATGTGTATCACACTGAAGTTGTAAATATCCCAAGTGTGTCAGTTGCATGCATTTTTATTGATATAGTACCGTTGAATAAAGTGATTGGCTTGTCTAAAAGCTTGGAACCAACTGCTATTGTTTCTCGTTCCCCTAAAGTCAATATTGAATTACAGCCTTTTCATCATCATCATCATCATCATCATCATTCTGGTTCTATTATAGTTGTTCTCAGAATGAACTGAAATGAAAATTGAGTTATGTGTGTGTGACTTTTCTGTCTCTTAAGATAAGGTTCTATTGGCCCTGCGTTTGTGTTTAGGAATTAAATTGGTGAAAAGCTTAGTATGTGTGTGTCGTTCCCCCCAGTAGCTCCATTCCAGAATTAAGCCGTTGTGGTAGGAGAAATCAATTGCTTTTCCTTTGACTAATCCAAGCAGGTGCTTCATGCTCTCTTCTCCCAAACTGTGAACAATTGGTTGGGCTATTTTTATGTGAGCTATTGTATATATCCTTTGGAATGCAAACTTTGCCTTGCTATTGTTATCTGAGCCTTTGGCATCATTGCTAGATGTATTGGGAACTGAAGGATCACACAGGAAGCGAGTTTATTTAAAATGCAGCTGCCTGTTTATTCAGAGCAACTTCCCAGAGAGCATGGCATTCCTGCTTCCCATAAGCCATGTTCGCTGCTAATGGCTGCCATGTGGAATATTCTGTGTGCTATACAATATAATTGCCTGGCTGGTTCCATGGAAAAAGAGACACAAAGTAGGTAGGTCAACACTTGCACGGGCATAATTTCTCTCGGCAAATATGTACACAGCATTCTTCTTCTGGTAAAAAGACAAGAGATAAAACCAATTGCATGGCAGGAGGGTCCACAGGCGTGTGAAGAATTCCCTTCAGAACTTCCTCTGCTGCAATCCAAGAAGGTCAGGAATATAATTGCTGGGGTCAGAGCTGGCATACTCAGCTCCATCCACAATTCTTTATGTCCACATGCACTGTTTGAACTCATGAACAGTGCTAAAAACATAGACATACCTGTTTTAAAACATTCAGATGCATAAGGACAAAAATGACCGCTTTCTGTACTTACATTTGTTTTCCTCAACATGGTTGTTTGACTCCAATTTAGGGTTACCAGACGTTCCCAGTTCCTGGGGACAGTCCCCAGATTTGCAAATCTGTCCCTGGGAAACATGGCAGCAGCATTCTCAGCAGCCCAGAGCCAGCCTGGTAGCACAGTTGGCTCTGGCTGGCTTCAGGAGCTGCTCGCTGCTGCCACCACTGCTGAAGGGGAACCAGGGAAGTCCAGTGGTACAGATCTCCTGCTCCTTTCCCCCTTTATTTTGACAGATTGGGGGAGGCTCAGGAGTCACGGGTGGGGGGCTGTTGCCCAGGAGGGGTGCAGAGGTTTTTTTTGTTTTTTGTTTTTTTAACTGGGCAACGGCGCACTGCCTGCCCATGATTCCCAAGCCTTCCCCGATCTTCTGCCCCCTTTCCCCTTTGTTTTGACTGATCAGGGGGGCTCAGGAGTCGTGGACAGGCAGCTGTTGCTCAGTTTTTAAAAAAACTCTGCACATTTGTTTCACGGGGTGTGAAAGAAGGGCTTTGCACCAGAGGCCTTCCTTCTGGGTATTGTTAGCCAGAGTGTGTTAAAGAAGGATCGAACATTTTTTATGTATGCAACAACAGCAGCACGGATACTTGTCGCCAGGCATTGGAAGACACAAGATCTACCCACACTGGAAGAGTGGCAGATGCAACTGATAGACTACATGGAATTGGCTGAGATGACCGGCAGAATCCGAGACCTGGGAGAGGAGACGGTGGAAGAAGATTGGAAGAAATTTAAGATTTATTTACAAAAATATTGCAAATTGTATAAATGTTAAGAAGGATGCTAGAGTATAAACAACTTGGCACCATTGAGTTTAAGGAAGTGAATTAGGAAGATAAGATAAATTTAAGAAATGATAAAAATTTTGGAATATGTATTTTATATCTAAATTTTCTAAGATTTGAATTAAACGATAGTCAAAAATAGAGGTATAACATTGGAAAATTAGTTATGATGATTAAAAAGTAAGGGGACAAATTTGCTGAGTAAAATTATAACCAGGAACGCAGGAGCGGGAGATGTGAGGGAGTCCAAAGAAGTGAAAAGATCTATGTTAAAGAGATGTGAGATTGTATTGTTTTATTGGCATTGTGATTAAATTAAAAATTGTTAATAAAAATATTTTAGAAAAAAATAAGAAAAAAAGAAAAAAAGAAGGGCTTTGCACCTTTATACAATATGCATGTGTGCTTGGGCCCAGGGTCTTTTGCCTGACTCCCTGTTGCTATTCAGCTAAAAAAAAGAAAAAAGTGTCCCCAGATTCATGAAAAAAATCTGGTAACCATACTTCAACTCCCATCAGAAGTGTGTGGTCAATCATCAGGGATGCTGGAAGTTGTAGCCCAACAACATCTTGAGAAGAAGAGTTTGGATTTGATATCCTGCTTTATCACTACCTGAAGGAGTCACAAAGCAGCTAACATTCTCCTTTCCCTTCCTCCCCCACAACAAACACTCTGTGAGGTGAGTGGGGCTGAGAGACTTCAAAGAAGTGTGATTGGCCCAAGGTCACCCAGCAGCTGCATGTGGAGGAGCAGAGACGCGAACCCGGTTCATCAGCTTACGAGTGTACCTCTCTTAACCAGTACATCACACTGGCTCCAGGAAGTCTGCTAAAAACCCTGTGAAGGATTTTCCAAGCTCCACCTCTTTTTCCATAGCAATGGATTCATTCACTTGTAGAAGAGACAATGATTTGGGTTTGAGGAGAGATACAAACCATTGCTGAGTTATCCTAAGATGCAGAGAGATGGAGATAGCCATTATAAGAATGGATTAGTACGAGAGAGGGAGTCCAGAAGCAAGGCAACTAAAGAAAGGTGAACATTAAGCAGTGGACTGGAAAACATGAAACCATGGCTAGGTGAAGGAGAAAAGAGTTTGAGGAAAGGAACAGATGGGATATAGGGAATGCAAGCATGAAGAGCTAATGGGAGGTGGAGAAGTGAATTTTGCAATGATTTGAATCAGGGTTGAAAAATGTGTATATGTGTGTATGATTCCCACCGCCCGCTCCAAAATATCTATTCCTGCACTGCAAGTGATTGGACTAGATGACCCTTGAGGTACCTTCCAACTCGGCAATTCTGTGATTCTATGATTCTATTTTCCTACTTCAGAGCTGAAGCTGCATATTTGGTGTGGTCTTAGAATATGTTTACAGGCCACCCTTAATTGTTAATTGTTAATTGTTTAGAATTCTGAACCAGTAGCAATGCTTGATAACAGACATTATGAAGATTGCCATTCATTATCATGAGTATCTAATCTCTATGGCTTAGTGAATGCTAATATGAGAAATTAGGGGTTTTGTAAGGTTAAACGTTCTCACCCACTTAGATATCTTCCTGTAACGGAAGATAAATAATTCTCAGATTTAACATGAATACAGCATTAATTTCTCCTCCCTGAACCTCCGATTCACATTGCGTATCCATCATACAATTAGATTAATTGAAATAATTGAATCTCTGTATAAAGAGTAACTAGCATAAAGTTTATGATGCAGCTCCTACAATAAACAGTTAAGTGAATAATGGAATTTGGTGACCATAACACTCTGTTTTTGGTGGTTACTATATATTTCGCCATTCATGGAGGATGTGTTATATGATTCAACTGTATGTAAAATCTACATTTTCTACCCATATCCGTCAAGACCTCCTCAGTGTGGGTAAACCAATGATGTAGAAATATTCTGAAATAGAAAATAAGTTACTCTGCTTGAGAATTAAAGACTGTGAATCACTATCCATATCGGGACACCTGGGTCTCTTTGCTCTTCTCATTTCTGGAATTCTACATGTATCAGCCAAGCTGTACTTCTTGGATCAATTGGTTGAGTTCCAAATCCACAGTCTCATTCAGTTCAGATTGATCTACAGCTACTTTGTGGACAGGAAGGTAATAGAAAGGAGGCTAAAAAGATAAAAACCAAAAAACCAAATGGGGCATTATTTCAAAGTAGTCTCTTCAGCAACAGCAATTTCCCCTCTCTTTCCATTTGTTTAAAATATAGGGGTGTGTGTCAAAGGAATTAAAAAGGATTTTAACAGATTAAAAGGTTTTGAAGGTTAAAAGTCCTTACAATAAGTTTTAAAAATGTGGAGATATAGCCAACAGGAAACCAGGGCGGTGGCTGCAAGGCTGTTAGGCTTCGTTAAAACTAATTTGTCATGCTGGCTTCACAAAGTTCTATGGTGCAAATTCCTGGGGTTGTCCGAACACATAAAACAGCCTTACCTTGGATAAGAGGAATTTTTAAAAGAACAAAATGGGGGGGGGGGGAGAAGCCAGCAAAGCAAAACCCCATCATGTAATATGCAGAACTGCTTGTCCTTACGGATGTCATCCTGTGGCTGGATCTGCTATGGTTATGCAGCGTTGAGATGTCATTCTTTCTCTTTAATTCCCAGTTGACTAGGAACACCCATATACCGTATTTTTTGCTCTATAAGACTCACTTTTTCACTTCTAAAAAGTAAGGGGAAATTTGTGTGCGTCTTATGGAGCGAATGCAGGCTGCGCAGCTATCCCAGAAGCCAGAACAGCAAGAGGGATTGCTGCTTTCACTGCGCAGCGATCCCTCTTGCTCTTCTGGCTTCTGAGATTCAGAATATTTTTTTTTTCTTGTTTTCCTCCTCCAAAAACTAGGTGTGTCTTGTGGTCTGGTGCATCTTATAGAGTGAAAAATACGGTAACTGATCTGGTAAGCATCAGGGATTTTTCCCCCAGCTGGAACTCAGTTCTGACACCTCTCGAGTGGGCACGATTGTCATTATATGAGAACAAGGGAGGCATTCCTGGTGAGTTCCGGAACCTCTTTTACAGCACTGCTCACTCCTATTTAGCCTCTCTTGTTCTCAGCGGTGTCTTTAGGTGGGTATACCTTTGTTGGCTACAGAGCATTGCAATAGCATCTCGTTCATTACCTAAATGGAGGGACCAGTGTGAAGGACCCCCACTGTATACCTCACTTCATGGCAATGATGTCCTTGCATCTTGCCATGAGAGAGATAAGATGATGGGAAGACCAGTGCTGTGTGGGAGCATTAGGTTGGTTTCACTAGTGTGCCAGCAGAATGCTGATGTCCTGCTGCCTCTCCCCCGATTTTCCCAGTAAGCGGCAGCGACAAACCTACTGGGAAGCCAGGTGCACCGCATCACGCCTCCCTACTGCCCATTCCTGCCTATAATAAATCCGGCTATAATAAATCACTGGAGGAATTATTAAAATCCATTGATACTGCAGCAAATTGAGTGAGGTGGCAGAGTGGCACTATACAGAATTATTTAAAAAGCTATCTTATCACAATTAAAAGTGTTTTTGTTTTGTTTTGATTTATTGGATTTCTATACAAGCCCGTCATCATAAGATGTCAGGGTGGTTCACAGAATAAAATACAGGATAAAACCAAGTAAATCAGCAAAACAAATCAGCAAAACAATACCCACCCCTCCATCCTTTCCCACCCCACAGCAAACGCTCATCCCAGATGCAGCATTAGAATAACATTCTGTGCAGCTCTGAGCTTAAGAACAGGGGACCACCACAGGCAGAAAGGAAAATGGCACAGCGGTGAGAAGAATGTTGATGCACAGAATGAAAGAAACGGGACTAAATTACTTTCAGACTATTGTACTCTGTCTTGAATTGTTTTGCCTAAAACCTGTAATCAGGTTCCCAAAGGCTACAGTTGCATCAGGAGACATTTCTGACATTTTGCTTAAGGGCATGCAGTTAACGAAGCCTTTGCACGTAAATGATATGTGATCAGCACCTGTATCCACCAGCCCCATGCATCTTATTACTGATGCCACAGTGGGAGATAATCAAATGGGGGCTTGGGCTGGTGGTCTACTATCCAGTGTGCTTTAGAGCGGCCACAAATGCATCTTTTCCAGGTCCAGAGAGAGAGAGAGAGAGAGAAAGATGTGTCAGGTGTCAGGTGGCATAAGGGTTTACCTGGTCCAGTGAACCTCAGATTCTTACCTGGTTCCATAGTTGTACAGTGGTACAACTTCATTGTACAGTGGTACCTCAGGTTACAGATGCTTCAGCTTACAGACGCTTCAGCTTACAGACTCCCCTAACCCATAAATAGTATCTCGGGTTAAGAACTTTGCTTCAGGATGAGAACAGAAATTGTGTGGCGGCAGTGGGAGGCCCCATTAGCTAAAGTGGTACCTCAGGTTAAGAACAGTTTCAGGTTAAGAATAGATCTCCGGAACGAATTAAGTACTCAACCCAAGGTACCACTGTAAAGGCCAATGTACTATCAGATTTCCAGCTAAGATTTCTTAATGAACTCAATGTTTGTGAATTTTAACATGGACAGATTTCATGCACACCACCTCCAGATTCATGTCTCAGGCAGATCATAGTTATCCACTAGAACTGAATCATCTGATGAAGTTCATGGCTCAGATAAATAAATAAATATCAAAATCAGTTAGTGTATTTTGGCAGTTTTATTTTCAGTTCCTTTCCTAATGATATGTGGCATGGATTCCCCCCCCCCTTTACACTGCTGCCACACACTGGGTTAATGCCAGTATGGTGTAGTGGTTAAGAGCGGTAGTCTCATAATCTGGTGAACCGGGTTCGCGTCTCCGCTCCTCCACATGCAGCTGCTGGGTGACCTTGGGCCAGTCACACTTCTTTGAAGTCTCTCAGCCCCACTCACCTCACAGAGTGTTTGTTGTGGGGGAGGAAGAGAAAGGAGAATGTTAACCGCTTTGAGACTCCTTAAAGGGAGTGAAAGGCGGGATATCAAATCCAAACTATTCTTCTCTTCTTCCTCTTCTTCATTTATCTACTACGACCCTAAGGTCTCATTCTTGGTCATCCATGGCCAGTTCAGACTTCATGAGCATATAGGTGAAATTAAGTGGTATTTTTGCCCCAGCATGCATCACTTTACACTTGTTGAAATTTAATTTCATTTGCTATTTTACTGCCCATTCACTCAGTTGAGAGAGGTCCTTTTGGAGCTCTTCACAATCTCTAACGAGCCTGAACAATTTAGTATCATCAGAAACATTGGCTACCTAATGATAAAAGCAGCAGTATTTCTTTACAGTGGAGGGAGGTGGGTCAAATAAAAAAGCCAAAACACCTAAATTTACGTTGCATGCTGAGGCCCAATTACCTGGGACTAAGCCCCATTGAATTCATAGGACTTCTGAGTAGACATGGTTAGAATTGTGCTGTGTCAATCTACTTTTTGCAGTCTTCTGTTTCCCCTCTTCGTTTCCAAAGAGAACAAGTGCTTATGAGCGTTGATAGATGCTAAAGTGCAGCACGGAAAGAAATCTGGATGTCTTCATGCTCTCATCTGTTTGTGTTCTCATTTGATTTTATGCTTGCCTGCCCATGCACAGTGCGCTCCCTCAGTGCTCGCTTGTGCACATCAGTGAGTTGGTTAGCACAGTGTTGAGGAGAGACTGGAACAAATGGATGGAAATGAAAGAAGTGGCCAACTGCACATGTGCCAATCCAGAATTAGTTTTAGGAAGTCTCTGTGGAGGAACAGAAGGATGATGAAACTGAACATTGGGCTGAGGAACCCAGAAAACAACTACAGAATGTAACTAAAGAAATCCAGTCATCTATCTGGAACCTAGTTTTTCCAAGAGTCTGGAAATCATATAGAAATCTGGAACGAACTGTTTCTGGTGTCTTCTAATCTCCTTTTATGCCATGTTCCAGATCCTGGTATCCCAGTTTCACCTACTAAACTTCCCCTTCCCTGATACAGTGACAAAATAGAAGGATCTCGCAACACGCTGTGCCTAACAGTGTCCATCCCTCCTCAGAAGCAGTCGCAGGTTCTACACAGTGACAGCTGCAGGAGCAACAAGGTATGAGATGTCTAATTGCGGCAAAATACCTTGCGACTCCATCTTTGCCATTTGTATTCACCGTTTCCTTTGAGCATGAGATCAAGGCACTTGATCTCATCCTTCCTATGGGTAAAAGCGCCGCTACTGTTTTATTTCCCTTCTCCGTCTGATTAAAGTGTCTGTGAAGACACAAGATTTTTGACGGTGGCCTAGCTATCATTTCCCCATATGTTGGTGCATGCTTAATGAACCAGCCAGGTGCTGATCCTGCTGGTAGCCATCTGTCTTGTGGCAAGGAATTAACTACATTGCCAACTCTTGCACTTATAACTGGGAGTCTGTTGCTATTTGGAATTATTGTTCAAGTCTCAGGTGCCAAAGTCAGGAGCCAATTTTTCTCCTCTTTCATTTATTTGCAGGTGTGAAAGTAGTTTAAACAATGCAACATGAATAATACAAAGATTCAGAAGCCGCACTTTTATTTTAAAAATGTTGCCTAGCAATGCGGAATATCTGTGCTATATATTCTAAATCACTTTTAAATCTGGGGATGGTTTATTCTAAGATCTAAGCATGCTCACAGATCAAAGTTCTACAGCATAGTCCAAGGATTGGTTGTAACTATTTGAGCTGTGGATTCCCAGGGCTTTTGGTCTCTGTACAAAATAATGCAGAGAATTTAGCACCTTTGGACTCCAACTCCCCAGTGCTTTGGGTTTTGATCATTCCTATGTGCCATTTTCTTACCTGTCATTGACATACAAACAGCTGCTATCATGTCTGGATCTTGTCATTAAATTGGAGAGAAATGGCAGAAGTGTGTTCTCATTAGATTTCAAATACTTCTCAGTGCATTATACAACCCCAAGAATTCATAATCAGGAATAAAAAGGTGCAATCATGGATGAACTAGACATAATGGAGATTTCACCTTTTATACTTGATGCTGAATTTGAGGTCTATGCAATACATTCAGAAGAGTTAAAAAAAATGTATGCACCTTAATTCAATGCCAATTAACACTGTTTTTTTAGTTAAATATTGTCTTTTGTGCCTGTATTAAAACCTTGAAAGATAATTGTGTACTCACAAACTATGTCTTCAGAGAAACTGGGAAAAGTTGTTTTGGATTTTCCTTCTTTCACTCTTCTAGTGCATTGGGGTATTTATTATGTCCACTTTGAGCTGAACTTGACCTGGCACAAATTTCATGGGGATGGCAGCCCAGAAGAAAGCATTCTCTCTGGTAGCTCCAAAAATGTGGAACTCTAGATGCCAGCAGAGGTCAATGATACAATTCCCTATTCCCAGCAGCAAAATGACACAACAATATATATTTGCCTACATGACATGGACTGGTTCCTTCTTGCACATGTGATTCCAGGGCTGCATTGTACATGAATAGCCCTCTTGGACTGGCTTTGTGGGGTGCGTGTTGGGATCACTGTTTTATCTTGGTCCCTGTCCTACTGTTCAGTCTCAAGTGCAGAGAGCAGCATTGGGGAAATGATATTCACTCCCTTGGCATTTATGTTATGGGATGCTGCATGCCACTATTTTGTCCCCAGTGTGTTCAGCATCTATATGAAGCAGCTGGGAACTGTCATTAGGAGATTTGGAGCTCAGTATGTCCTTAATATGCTGATAAAACACAGTTGTGCGTATGTCTTCTTAATATCTGAATCTGGAGTGGCTGGGCAGGATCTGGGCTAGGGGTGGACTGGATGAGGGCCAATAATCTGAGCTTTGGTGGACATGCCCAAGGATTAAGACTTTCTGGGAAATGATTTACAATAAAATGAAAAAGGTATTTAAATATACTTTTTTGAAGAAACCAGAGGCCTTTCTCCTGGGCATGGTCGGCCAATTGGTGTCAAAGAAGGATAGAACTTTCTTTATGTATGCTACTACAGCAGCAAGAATACTGATTGCAAAGTACTGGAAGACACAAGATCTACCCACCTGGGAAGAATGGCAGATGAAGGTGATGGACTTCATGGAATTGGCAGAAATGACTGGCAGAATCTGAGACCAGGGAGAAGAGTTGGTGGAAGAAGATTGGAAGAAATTTAAAGATTATCTACAGAAATATTGTAAAATTAAGGAATGTTAGAAAGATGTTGGAATGAAGTTACATGGCTTTAGCAGAAATGTTATAAAGAATTAAGTATAATAGATTGTAATTGGATTAAAGGAAAAAAATAATGTTAGAATTTGTTAAGTTAAATGATAGGACAGAAATTTGAGGAAGATGGAAAGGATTTGCTGAAACAATTAATCGAAGTGGAATACAAAAAAAGGGAGGTGTGAGGGAGGTCGCTGAAACAAGTAAAAGAAAGTTAATAACACTGAAAGTATTGGTTGTGTTTTTTCTTTTTTCTTTTTAATTGTTTTTGTTTTATTTTTCTTATGTATATGTAATATTTTTGTCTTTGTATTGTATTGTATGGTTTTCTTATGTTTAATTCTTTTTTTTCTTTCTGTAACTTTCAAAACTTTAATAAATATTATTTAAAAAAAATAATAATCTGAGCTTAAACCATGACAAGATGAAGGACAAGCAGTTCCTGTGCCTGTAAATCAGTTACCCTCCAGCCCTCCAGGTGTAAAACTCAAATAATATAATATCATATTTAGAGCATTCAAAAAGTATTAAGAACATCGGAAAATGCTTAAAAACAACCACACACCCTCACAGCTCATAATTTAAAGGTTGCCAGGAGCAATATCTTTCAACCATCCCTATCTATGCCTGGCCAAACAGGAGTCTTACAGAGAAGACTCCTTCCACCTTAACATGAATAATTATGGGAGTTCACCAATATCTGGAGGGCCACCTTATGGAAAGGCTGAGAACATTGCCAGAATCTCCTCCTCTTCCTTTCCCTGCAGCATGAGATGCCAAACATGTAAACATATCGAGTCACAGGAGCTCTAATTAAAAAATGCCGAGGTTTGAGCAGATCTGAAGAGCAAAACAAACCACAATACAGTAAAAATAATAACAGAAAATGGAGGAAACCAGAGTACATGACATCTTGACATTGCACTGGGAAGTACAACTGCCCTTGGGGCATAAGCAAACTTTTATAAATCTAACTAGCATTTGCTTCAGTGCTGATAGTTGTTTTCACCCTAATTTGTCTCCTTCCTGAACAAGCTTTTGCCTCTTGGCTATAGCTTATGGTTCCAATAACTTTCCAGTCTCCTTTCGTATGAATTGCAGGAAGGGGTGGGGGGAACGGAGCGAGAGATGCGGTTCTTTTTATGATCCTTCCCAGGCTCTGCCTCTGGAATTTAAAGGTAAAAGAGAACATGAGGAAGGAGCGTGAGATTTATTAGGTTGTGAAAAAGTCTCCCGGGGGAAGCAATAGAGCTCCATCACCTGCCATATTAGAAGAAAGGTGGTAAGTGCCTTGTTGGAGGCTGACTTGCACTGTCAGAGGGTGGACAGAGACTCCTGAAGTGACTGAGCCATCTTTAGTAACTGTAATTGAGCCAGAGGGAGTTTTCAGGTATACAGCTAAGCTGGCATTAGACATCTTTTGCATGGCCAGGACATCAGAGAGCAGACTTTAAAGTTCAAGCAGATTACTGACACTGTTTTCACTTCATTCCTTCCTCTTCTTCTTTTTAATGGAGACGAACATATTCCATGAAGTGTAATAGGAATGAATGAAATGTGTGATTCATCAGTGCTTCTGGAAAACATTACATCAAAATAGGGGATGGTGCCCTCATGGTCCTGCTATCCTATATTCATGTCAACCCCCCTTCACATGATCAATGTAAGAAGGGGGCTTTGCTACTCTCAGGAAAAGGGGGGATATTCCCCATCCCTGGTGTCATGAACTATGTTTATTGTGGTCAGCTTGCTTCTGTGTGCATGTTTGTAAAAGTATCTTCATAGAAAGGAAATATATGTCTCTAAAACATGCAAAATTGCTTTAAGTACTAGATAGTAGCAAGTCATAGTTCTGTTGTTTTACGTTATGTGTGTATCCGTTCTCATTTTATATCATTGTGCTAATGGTTATTATTTTTAACTTGTTTTATAGCACCCCGTCCTGGGATTACTTTGCAACGAAGAAGGGTGGGCTGAAAATATTTTAAATAAATAATGGTCACTGTCGATGGGAGCTTACCGACCAATGCATTTCATTCAGTTAAATCCATTGCAGAGGAAACAATTTTGAGTCATACTAAATTAAGAGTGGTCGTCATAATTTGTACCTAACTCTGTTGTGATGGCTGTGCCCACAAACTACTTTTGTGCCATCAGTTTGCACCCTGTTTCTGTGACAGTAACATGCAAAAACACAGATATAATAATTACTGCAATGGTGTCTCTTATAGAGCATGCCACAGGTTCAGGACAAACCCAAGCAATCCAGAATATCCATAAAATGGCTGCAATCCATCTAGTATAGGAGTTTATCACAGGAAATAGCTGTGCAGAGCTATTAAGCCACAAAAGTATTGAGTAAATTGGGCCTTGGAGTTTAGCATTGTAAAGACAAGTGTATATCGTGATAAAATGTAGAGTGATATTTCACTTTTTACTGCATGTATACTTCTAACAAAATAGATGACCTCATCTTGTGAAGAAATAAATACACATTGATAACTGATCAAGCAATTTAAAATGCTATAGCAGGTGCTTGGGAATGTGTGTGTAAGCATGAAGAAGCTAGAGACTTTCTATGTAACGAAGCAGGAAGCATCAGATGTGTTGCTATTTAATTATAAAATATGAAATATTTAGAAATGTTAATTGGTTCTTTTCCAATAGTGATAAGAAGAAAGAAGGAGAGGATTTATTTGAATAGCTTACTGCAATTCTACTCTGCCAGGTTGATTAATTGTCCAATCCTTCTTCAGAAATAATTGTATGTGGTTTGAGATGAGAACCTGCAGAAATAATAGACTGCACCAGCCCTTTAGAAACTCTGGAAATAAACAGTGATGTATTTTGGTTCTGAATTTTAGCTGCATCTTGTTTACCAATATTTATGTAGACGCAAGCAAAACTTTGGAAAGGTAATGTAGTCATATGTGAATGATAAGTAGACTGTATATTTAGTCGTAAATTTGGAATGGCTAATATGGACACTGAAGGGAGGCTATTTTTATAAGCCCCAAGTCATCGCTTCGGTCAGTCATGGCAAATTCAAGGATGCCACCAGGAGCAATGATAACAAAGCACCTTCTGGTATGTAGGCTTAAAGAATTACAGCTGAGGAGCACAAGGTTAATGAAACATAAGGGGAGATATTAAAGTGAAGAACTGGAGATGTCCAGAACCAGAAGCTTGTAGGTCATGTTTACAACAAGGGGTACCAAGTTCAGAGTTAGAATCAAGAATTGTGCTAGTATTAGCACAGGTATTGAGCCAAGTGAGAATTTGTGATCCAGGGAAACATGATGAAGAATTGACCTCAAGCGTCCAGGAGAAAACAAGTGAAATTCAGAGGCATATCATGAACAGAGACATAAAAGAACCCATGGCTTTCAGAAACCATCAACAAGGTTAATTTCAAGTTTAATACATGACATCAGCATTAAGATAATACGTGCAATTGGAAGGTAAGAAGAAGGAAGGGAAATACTTTAGGGGCGAAAAGGGCAAGTGAAGAAGAAAAAGGCTAAATAAAAGCTGTGTGAGGGAATGTGTAGCTATGTGGCTCCTGAGACAATGTTATTCCATGACGTGCGGAAAGGCTGGGCAAGGGTTCCCACAAACCCATGAAATGAAATTTGGGAGATACATTTACTGGGTAGTATCCAGCTAAATAGTTCAAGGTGTTTAGCTGTACTGTGGAACCCCCCATCCTCTGTACTCTCTGTGCCCCTATAACTGATTTAGGTAGTTGCATGGGATGGAGGGAGAGGGGAAGTTCTGCTGTGCAGTCAGCCCTCCATACAAAATTTCCTTGTACCATTTTGAGTAGGCCTGGCCTCTAGACCTGGCTGGCTTGTGCCCACTCTGCCCATTGCTCCATAAGGCCATTGGTACTAGTATTCATCCTCTTTGTTTCCTATGAGCTGGAAAGGCCACACTCTTAACAACCCTTCCCTTGACATTCCAAGCTCCCACTGTTTACAACTGTTATATAAATTTCACTGTGGGGCTATGCGTATTCTACGAGTATAGAAAAAAGGCAGAAAATGGCATTTGGCTACAGGCTTCCGCTTATGAAGAATATAGGGTTCCATTTTTAATAAAGCAGGTTTGCAGCCTTTGTAAATGTATGCTCACAAGTGTGTTGGCAGCACTTGTTAAAATCTCAGGATAATTAGCTGAGCAGGTATTTTATGCCCTCCAGAAGCTCAGTGTGCCACCTCTTGATGAGCAGAACCAGGGAAAAATAATAATACGTAACATCTAAGGTATTGAATACTAAATCACACACAATGAGTGAAATCATGCCAATTTTGTTCTATCTGCATAATTTATACAGGGACATGGATGCTAATGGTTCAATATTCAGCCACTATTGTGAGCTAATAATATGAACTAATTGAATACAATAGGACCAAATGCCACAGTTCTTTTATCAACATGCAAACTTCTTGTATGAATAATGAGTAACACCCAAGTGAGTTTCCCAGCGAATCTATGAACTTCCAATAAACTGGAATGCAATAGACAGCTTGTGCATCTGCTTATGTGCTAGTCCTGATCTTTATTCGTATAAGGTATATGAAAATAGGAGGGTGACTTATGAAGGTCATTCCAGGCTTGTAAAAAGCAGCATGCAACACAGACCCAGATCAGCTTTCATGCAAGAAGATCAGTGAATGTGAATTGATGTGAGTCTAATTGCTTCTTTCTGTTCAACTCTAGCAGAACCATGGACAGTTCCCTGGAGGTGAAAGAATGGTATAAGGCCTGCCCTCAGCCTGCAGACAACTGGGTTGTAGCCTGTCAAGATTTCACATAATCAAACAAATTTAAGGCAGGCAACTATAAAAGCTATCACTCAAAGTAAATAAGATGTCACGACTTTCAGGCCTTTGAGCAGATTTCCTTTTGAGATGATTCTGCTTCTTAGATGTGGTGATTCCCCCCCCCCCACTATATGTTACCAAGAACATCAGCCACCCCAGAAGCATATTCCTTTCATGCCGATATAAGTTTGGATTGAGTTCCTTATATTACCTGACAACAGCTAGTGATGTAGACAAAGCTCAAATTGGGCAAATTTGGAAGACAAACTCCTCTAAATTGAAGTTATACATTTAACACACATCTAGAGCTTATGGATTTCCTTTAGGATTTAGTTTATTAATAGTGTTGGGAATGCTAGCTCTGTGAGAGATAAATTACAGCTCTCATTATGGTTTGGGGGAAGCCATGTGCTTTAAATGTGTGCTAAATGTGCTTTTCACATTCACCCAGTGCTAGACCAGCTGCACTGGCTCCCAGTGGAGTACAGGATCAGGTTTAAGGTGCTGGTTTAAACCTTTAAAAGCCCTATACAGCCTAGGACCCTTGTATCTACGGAACCGCCTCTCCTGGTATGTCCCACAGAGGACCTTACAGTCTTCAAACAAAAACATCTTGGAGGTCCTGGGCCACAGGGAGGTTAAGGCTGGCCTCAGCCAGAGCCAGGGCTTTTTTGGCTGTGGCCCCAATCTGGTGGAATGCTCTGTCACAAGAGACTAGGACCCTGCAGGACCTGAAATCCTTCCGCAGGGCCTGCAAGACAGAGCTGCTCTACCAGGCCTTTGGCCAAGGCACAGTCTGACCCCCTCCTTTGCTAATCCTCACAGAACTCTAGCCCAATGGATGCCATTAATTTGATTTTGAATTGATTTTAAAATGAAATGATTTTAAAATGAATTGATATTCCTCCTTACTTTTATACAATAACATGATAAGAAATGGAATCTCCCAGGCACATCATATATTTTAATAATAATAATAATAATAATAATAATAATAATAATAATAATAATAATAATTTATTTATATCCCGCTCTGAGCCCAGCTTCAGCTGGGCAGGGCGGGATATAAATAAATTATTATTATTATTATTATTATTATTATTATTATTATTATTATTATTAAAATATATGATGTGCCTGGGAGATTCCATTTCTTATCATGTTATTGTATAAAAGTGTATGCAACCTATACTATATCCTTTGCTATTATCAGTTGGATTTTATTTATCTTTTGTCCCAGAGCACAAACAATGTTCATATTCCTCCTTACTTTATTTCATACCACTGGCTTGATCTTCTGTCCTTGTTTTTGCCAGTAGCGACTCTCTCTCTTCCTGGGCTACCCTTTTGGCTTCTCTGTCATATTTTTAGTACAACATGAAAACTTCTACATCTTAAGCAAGTTAGAAAACAGAAACACCACAATTGTCTCAATTATTGATAGTTTCTCAAGGGACCTTGATGTTTTGTTCATTCTCAAGATACGCAGCGGCATGGTTTTCCAGTTTCTCAACACTTCTGTGAATAAAAATATTCAAGAAGAAGGAAAGGGGAGAGGGATACTGGTGATAAGTGAATTCTGTAAAACTGTCCTTAAATCTTTTAATTTGTTGCCCATGTTATGAGCAATAGCTGTCTTTTATAACAGAAAGGGGGCTATTAAAAGGCAGCTGGTGTCATTATACACAAAACACTCATACCAATCTGCTGTGCAATTCTAGATGGATATCATGAATCTTGTACCAACTGCTTTCTTAAATTGTCATCTTATTTCATTTTTTTTTTAAAAAAAGGTCATTTAACAATTAAGATACTTTGAACATCTTAACGTATTATGTTGCCCTTCTAAATATTACATATTATAAAATGTGTTATGTCCTCAATGAACTATTTTTCAGGAGCCCTTTAACTTCTATGCCTCCTAAATATATTTATAACTGCTGAAAAGCTTAGGGTTCCCTCAAACCTCTCTCTCTCCTGTTCATAGGTAGTAGCATCAGCAATAACACTCACAGCCTGAACATCAGAAATATAGGGAACAGTTGAGGTCCTGCAACAAAAATAGGTTGCATTTGGGGTGGGGGGGAGGTGCTGTGGAAAATCCCAGATGCGCTACACTCTTGAATTTCTCCATGATTATCTACGAGAAGCTAGGTCTTCTTCCCCTAGGGAGAATGTGGATGGTAGTGAATTGGGGCTTTTTTTTACTGATCCAAGGAAGTTCAGACTCCCAGGGGCTCTGTTGATATCAGGCCCCATAAGAGAAATGTGCAGGAACTAGAGGAGCTCTTCAGTGATCAAGTACATGCCGTATTTTTTGCTCTATAAGACTCACTTTTTCCCTCCTAAAAAGTAAAGGGAAATGTGTGTGCGTCTTATGGAGCGAATGCAGGCTGCACAGCTATCCCAGAAGCCAGAACAGCAAGAGGGATCGCTGCTTTCACTGCGCAGTGATCCCTCTTGCTGTTCTGGCTTCTGAGATTCAGAATATTTTTTGTCTTGTTTTCCTCCTCCAAAAACTAGGTGCATCTTATAGAGTGAAAAATATGGTAGTTTCCACATTTTCCCCTCCTTTCTGAATGTGCCTTTAAGAGCCAGAAGCTAAGAATACAATTATTGGATTCATCTGCTGTACATAATTATGAGGGTTATATCCAATACTACTCATACTCAGAAAAGACCCAATGAAATTCTGCTGAATTCACTGGGTCTATTCTGCATATATTAGATAACATCTTGAGAGTTCTCGCTCTCATTTGGCTATTCAGAAACTTACACAAGACATTTGAAATGGCCCTTAGCCCTTTTCTACCTCTATCTCAAAAGCCTGAGTTACTTGGATGCTAGTCCCACTTAATCCAATTGAGAATTCTTCCAAGTGAGCATACTTTTGTACCTTTAATCTTCTAACCAATAAGGAAGATTGAAAGCCCACGTATGTGACCCTTTTCGAATTTAATTAGAGAGATCCTTCCTGCGTTCATGTCATTTGCCGCGGTTACACACCAATTCATTCTTAGAGAAAAACAAACACAGACAATAGGAGGACAGAAAAGAAGGACAATTAAATGAACTCCATCTCTCTGGATTGCCATCCACTTCATTCATTCTTCATCACAGTCTCTCTCTCCTCGTGGGCATGGACTTGGCAGCCGCTCTTACCACTTCTGACAGGGCTGGCAGGTTCCATTACCGACTCAGCTCTCTGCTGATATCCATCCTTGATTCTGCAGCATTGGCAGGCGTATATAAATGGCACTGGAGTCTTTTAGTACATAGCAAAAGAGCCTTAGCCTAAGTGCACACAGCTCTTGGAAGATAAGTCCATGATGAAAGAGTCAGCTGCGCATTTGAATGGTGTTAACAAACACAAGCATAGGATGGTGTCTGGGCCAGTACAACTTCACAATGCCCTGGGGTTGATACAGTTTGACCATGGTATCAGAAGATTTGTGGCATTTATCACTGCAGTGTCTTACAGGATTAGAGGGATTGCAGGTTCCAGAGATTCAAAACATTAAACAGTTATTTTGTGTGTTTGAATGTTCTCACATTGTAAGTCCTTTCCTCCCCTCCCTGTTTCGGAAATATTTAAATATCCCCAAGGATGTTAAAAGACAATGGTTTAGACCTAAGATGTAAGGAAATTCTGAAACAACCACCCACCCACAGGACTCAGGGCTCTCATGAACAATGGGGAATGGGTTGCCAGAATAGGAAGGAATTACTCAAAAGTAAACCTGAATATTAAAGTAAGTTGAAGGAAGGAAGGAAGGAAGGAAGGAAGGAGAAAGAAAGAAGAAAGAAGAAAGAAGAAAGAAAGAAAGAAAGAAAGAAAGAAAGAAAGAAAGAAAGAAAGAACCCTAAGCAGGGTATATAAAATAGTATAAAATAAATATTGATAACACAGGTATAACCAGCACAAATTTTAAAACAAGTACAGTGGTACCTCCGGTTGTGGATGGGATCCGTTCCAGAGCTCCAGTTGGATCCAAAGGTGTCCACAACTGGAGGTGCCTGTTCTGCGCACGCACGCGGCATGATAGAGCGCTTCTGCACATGCGCACACATATACTTCCGCGTTTTCCGCGTGTGTATCCCGAAGGATCCATAACAAGATGGACATGTAAGTAGAGGTACCACTGTGTACATAACTAAATTATTTGTCTAGGGGATCTTACTGAAATAAAAAGTATTTTAGCAGGTGTGTGAAATAGTTATGACAATGATTAGGGCTTTTATTCAGCCAGAACTTGCCAGAACTCAGTTCTGGCACCTGTCAGATGGGTGCCATTGTCTTTCTAACATAATGAGGAAGGCATTCATGGTGAATTCTGGCACGTCTTTTTCTAGAAAAATGGCACTGATGAGGGTATAATAGATATGGTTATTCAAACCATAGGTGCCCTTGACAGAAGGCATTATCCACCCCTGCCCACCTTCTCCAGCTGGCTCCACAAAGGTTCCTAGGCAAATAAAATGATCTCACTCTCATTCCTACAAAGGATGCAGTAGTGTAGCTTATGTAGGCAGTGTTGCCCTTCTTCCCCCTGCTCCCCTAGCCCTTGCTTTATTGCTTTGTAACGATCCCTTCAAGGCCTTCAGAACTATCCGTAAATATCTGAGAGCCTCTGTTTATTCTAGCAACCCTCAGATGAGCCTGAGCGAACTTGACCCCCCACATACATTCACTTATGCCATGTTTTCTCCATGCTCTGCTTTGCAATTTGATATCTTTGGTCAGAGTGCTCTTTTTAAAAGTATTACTCCAGCTTGGCAGCTCCACTTGCTTTTCACAGATAGTCTGCGCTTTCATTTTCTCCTTCCCCTTGGGTTTGGGTTTACACAGAGGGGCAGGAGTTCCCTTTGCTCGGCAGGCATGTGCGGAAAGCAAATATAACATCTCATTTCCCTGAATGAAAGCGCCAAGTAATGAACTAAGTAATAACTAGTGTGATGTTAATCACAACAAAGACAAACAAACAGATAACAGCATTACAATAAATGTCATACTAATGAATACATGAATCCAAAATTAAGTTTGAAATATGTGCGCGTATTAAGCATATGCATATCTGTCATAAAAGGCAGCTTGAACTATTAAATTAGAAAACTTAGAGAAATTGCAGCGCTTTTGATCTACATCCATTAGTATTCCTTGAAGCTACAAAAGGCATATCTCCCATACCTCTTTATCAAACTTCCCACCCCGAATCACTAACAGCTCTTTTTCGAAATAGGAAGATTGCGGATGACAACTTGAGGAAAGCATCAAAGGAAGTAATTTAGATGCTGCTTTATATTCTTCCCTTTGATTCCAGCTGCAGCTAAAGTCTCCCACTCCGTAGACCATAGTCTTCTTGCAAGAATTGATGCGCTAAGAAGCCAAATTGCTGCAACGTGCTACAACCAAAGCCTCTTGTGCTGCATGCTTAGAGAATTGGGAGGGGGGAGAGGGAGTAATCAGGGCACCAAGGCTTAACAAATAGCCTCAACTAAATCTTTCAAGCGCCAGCCACTATAATTAATTATAAACCTCAGAGGAAAGGACATTGCTAGGCTGGAAATCCTCCAAAAATGATGTTAGCAGTTATTATCCTTCCAGCCTTTTCACATGCATGACATATCCCTTGCTAGTGAAACAACAAAAAAACCAACCCATGATGTGAGTTTATTTATTTTCTATTTAAATGACTTTTGGGCTACTTTTCAGGATCATAGATTGCAGACAAAACAGCTTGCAATGAAACATCACAGTGCAGTGATATTAAGCATCCCAACAGTTCTGATGGAAACAGGCTAGGTGTCATCTGTGAGTGAGATAAAAGAGTCATGTCTAACAGCAGGGTTGTTGAACTGGCTGTGGCTGGCAGACTAGATCCCACCTCCACCCCCAGCAGGCCAAGATTGATAGGGGCTGCTCATCTGTCAATCACCTCCCATGACAGTAACCCCAGGTGGCCTGTTTTGTCCATTCGCTTTGAAATCCAGGTCCCGTGGTTTGCAAGTCCCATCAGTCAGCTTCCAATCCCTGTGGCTTAGCAAGTCCTGGTGATCAGCTTCAGCCCCCTTTTCGGGTGCTCAGGTGCTGGCTGTGGCTGGGGGGTCCTCTTTGCCAGTGTTGTCTGGTTCACCTTGGCTCAGCTATCTGTGCACTAGTGACCTCCAACCTGGATGACTGTAAGGTAAAGGTAAAGGTACCCCTGCCCGTACGGGCCAGTCTTGACAGACTCTGGGGTTGTGCGCCCATCTCACTTAAAAGGCCAGGGGCCAGCGCTGTCCGGAGACACTTCCGGGTCACGTGGCCAGCGTGACAAAGCTGCATCTGGCGAGCCAGAGCCGCACACGGAAACGCCGTTTACCTTCCCGCTGGTAAGCGGTCCCTATTTATCTACTTGCACCCGGAGGTGCTTTCGAACTGCTAGGTTGGCAGGCGCTGGGACCGAGCAGCGGGAGCGCACCCCGCTGCAGGGATTCGAACCGCCGACCTTTTGATCGGCAAGTCCTAGGCGCTGAGGCTTTAACCCACAGCGCCACCTGCGTCCCTTGGATGACTGTATTGATGCCTTTAATGATAGTTCAGGAACTTCAGCTGGTGCCAAATGCAGCCACCTGCATTTTTGGGCCAGGTGGTGAGAACATATTACTCGTCTATTGAACTGACTGCACTTGTTACCAGTGCTTTTCCACGCCCAACCAAAAACTGTTGATGATTATCTTTAAAGCCCTGAATGGTTTGAAAGTGGGTAATTCAAAAGGAGTGCTTGCACCCATATCAGCCCACTAGGACTGGGCGAGATCTGGCTTTCAACATCACAATATATCACCAGCTAAGCATCGTGATATACTTGATATATTGCGATGTCTGTAATAAGGATGGATCTATGTAGAGGCACTGGCTGGCTTCACATTTTTTCCTGCATTGTGATTTTTGCATAGCACACACACACACACATCATGATTTGCAATATATTGCCAGGTCAAAAATTATGAAACTGATATCAAGATATGGGCTTGCAACCGGTTATATCGGTATAATGATATATCGCCCAGCCCTAAGACATGTAATGATTTGTGATATGTTGCCAGGTCTAAAATTATGAAACCAATATAACAATATGGACTTCAAACCGGTTTTGGACAATATATGGATGTATCACCCAGCCCTACAGCCCACTTGTGTGCTACAATTTGCTTCAGAAGCCTTGCTTAAATGCCCACATGCTAAGATAGACAGGCTCACAAGCACATAGAGCACTTCCTTCTTGATGGTAGACCCACAATTGTGCAATTCAATTCTGTGTGCAATTAGGCTAAATCCACTCCCCCTACTTTTAAAAAAATAAAATAAATAGTGCTGTTGTTAGTAGTGTTCTGAAATGAAATGGTTGTTTTGGCTCTTTCAATATTATATTATATTTTTTATTTTGGTGTATATTTCTTTTCATTTCAAAAGGTGGTCTACAGTTGGTTAAAAATAAAAATAAGTGTATTCTGCTGAACACACAATCCTCCCTAAAATTAGGAAACCTGTATTATAAGGCTTCATGGTTGTGAGGAGGCTTCTAAGCATTTTCAATTCTATAACTTTGTAAGAAGAAAAAAAATCATTAGGGAACAGATTCTCTGTATGAGAGATAAAGAGAGACTAAAAGCAGTTTGCCAAAGTTTCTTAGGATTTTTCTCTCAGCGTCTCACCAAAATGACACATGTTGATGAGAAACTTACCATTTTAATGTCAAATTTCCCAGCGAGTTTCTCCAAGTTGACTTGAATTTAGACCTTCAGGGATACATGTTCAGCACCGTATCAAAAGACGTTATGTAACTTCCATTACTGGTAATGAGAGGCATGCAGCTATATCACCCTGTATTGTGTGAAAAGCATTTCTCTTTATGTTAGCTTAATGCAGTTTAATGTATAGTTGTGGGCTTTGAATTGCAGGTGATACTGAGATGGTGAAGCAGAAGAGAACTAAAAGAGACAATGAACTTGCAAATCTGGTGCGGAGCCTTTATAGATTTTATATTTGAAATCTTAAAAGTTCCATTGAAGCAGCAGTATTTCTCTCTGGATAGAAGGATAATTTTAAGAAAATATAATATGCATCATAAAACCAAGAAAATGAATAGAAATGTAGCTGAACCCAGGACAGCAAGTTTCTTTGCTTCTGCTTGAATGTGAAACTATGACAACAGAATGAAAAAAGATGCAAGATGCATTTAGATGAGATGCAAGGATAAGTCTGACTAGGAATCAAAAGTCATTCAAATGTTACTCAATGGCAGTATACAAATGATTTTTTTAAAGAAACCCACACAATTGCTTGATCAAGTATGAAGAGAATAAAAGCAACAACGAGAACTTGAGATATATTTTCTATGATATTACAGAAAAGAAATGAGGATTTGTTATGCAGCATTTGAGAAGGGCCCCTTCCCTTCCTAGGTTTCACAGTCACTTTTCTGATTCTCACCATCAGGGGTGACACCTTGAATAAAATATTGGGGGGAAGGGGGGAGGACCAGGTAAGCTCTGCCCCACATAATCAGTCACAAGATGCGGCACTCAAACACCTTTTGGAAGACAATGCCCATCAAAGTTTGGGGCCCTCAGTCCCCTCAAATATTTTAGGGGAAGCTGAAGGGACCTCAGCCTCTAGAAGTTGGCTCCTATGTTCACCATAACCATACGTGGGAAGACAGGTAAACTAATGCCAGTGTACTGGAAGAAGCAAAGATCACCAGTGTTGAAGCAATGATTCTTCAACATCAGCTTCGTTGGACTGGTCATATTGTGTGGATGACTGATTATCGTCTTCCAAAGCAACTACTCTACTCCGAACTTAAAAATGGAAAGCATAATGCTGGTGGTCAACAAAAAAGGTTAAAAGACTCTCTCAATGCAATTTTAAAAAATGTAGTATAAACACCGACAACTGGGAAACACTGGCCTGCGAGCGCTCCAATTGGAGAACAACCTTTACCAAAGGTGTCATGCGCTTTGAAGAAACTTGAACTCAGGACGAAAGGGAGAAACGTTCTAAGAGGAAGGCACACTTGGAAAATGTGATCAACTCCCACCCAGAAACCTATGTCCCCACTGTGGAAGGATGTGTGGATCCAGAATTGGCCTCCACAGCAGTGGCGTAGCGTGGGGGGTGCAGGGGGGGCCGGCCGCACCGCACGCAACATCTGGGGGGGCGCGCTCGCACTCGCAGCTCTCTGCCCCTACTAAAATCCATGGGTTAGGGGGCGCAAATTACTTGCCTTGCCCCGGGTGCTGACAACCCATGCTACGCCACTGCTCCACAGTCACTTACGGACTCACTGTTAAAACTGTGTTCATGGATGCCAGTCTTACTCGGCTACGAGTGATCACCAAAGAAGAAGAGGAAGAAGAAGAACGTGCGAGGGGAAGTCATGTACCAGCTTCACCTCCAAATCCCATTGCCCTCCCTCCCATAAGTTGGGAGAGTGACGATCTGAAGGGTGAAACCTCCTATACTCAAAGGGAGCCTCTGCCCTTGGGGAAGATTAATAGAATGATGGTGGGAAAGTAACGCTGGTGCATTTGTTCCTCCACTCCTCTTTCACAAGTTTCCTCATGTCTTTGAAAAGGGCTTAGGAAGAGGTTTCTAGGATGCTGACCACTGATCCTCACCTCCTTCCCAACTGCCAGGACAGCCATTTTAAAAAGAAGCATGGAACAGTAAAGATCAGTGACATGTACCAGCAAAAGACAAACACAAGAAGGATAAGAATGTGCTTATTTTTAGATAGAATTTTGGAATTTTGTGATTGAAGCACCCACTCTGAACCTAAAAATCAAGCCATACTTCATATTACTATCCCCCCCCCCACGCACACCCACACCCACACCCAATCATTTCTTCTTTTTTAAGTTCTAGAAACCATAAAAATGATCTGGGGGCAGTTGCAAAAAGCCACCACCCAGAGGGTATATAGAATATATAAGGTAAAGGCAAAGGGACCCCTGACTGTTAGGCCCAGTCACAGATGACTCCGGGGTTGTGGCGCTCATCTTGCTTTACTGGCCGAGGGAGCCGGTGTAGAGCTTCCGGGTCATGTGGCCAGCATGACTAAGCTACTTCTGGCGAACCAGAGCAGTGCACGGAAACACCGTTTACCTTCCTGCCGGAGCGGTACCTATTTATCTACTTGCACTTTGATGTGCTTTCAAACTGCTAGGGTGGCAGGAGACGGACCGAGCAACAGGAGCTCACTCCGTTGCGGGGATTCAAACCGCCGACCTTCTGATCGGCAAGCCCTAGGCTCTGTGGTTTAGACCACAGTGCCACCCATGTCCCATATATGGGATATATAGTACTGGCCAAAGGGCTACAAGATTCAATGGAAGATAGAGATCACTTCAGATATGCTGACAGAGCACAGGGGGATTTGAACCAGTGGCAAGCACATGATCTGTGTGTGGGAGTCGTCACCCTGTAGCAAGCACAGGGGGATGTTGCTCATCTGGCTTCCCGATGCTGAGCATTGCTGCCAGGAGTCAGAGGCAGGTGAGAGAGGTGATGAGGAGCTAGGTACAGTCTGGGTGCAGCAGCAAAGCCAACTGAATGCACCTGCTGCTGCACCTGCACCACAACAGACTCAGCACTGGGATGCCAAGTGGGCAATACTGCTCTAGCCACAGCACCTCGGTTGGCTGAGCCACCTCAGGGCCACCTTTTGTGCAATAACTGCATTGCAAGGCAGTTGCAATAGAATCATAGAATCATAGAGTTGGAAGAGACCACAAGGGCCATCGAGTCCAACCCCCTGCCAAGCAGGAAACACCATCAGAGCACTCTTGACATATGGTTGTCAAGCCTCTGCTTAAAGACCTCCAAAGAAGGAGACTCCACCACACTCCTTGGCAGCAAATTCCACTGTCGAACAGCTCTTACTGTCAGGAAGTTCCTCCTAATGTTTAGGTGGAATCTTCTTTCTTGTAGTTTGGATCCATTGCTCCGTGTCCGCTTCTCTGGAGCAGCAGAAAACAACCTTTCTCCCTCCTCTATGTGACATCCTTTTATATATTTGAACATGGCTATCATATCACCCCTTAACCTCCTCTTCTCCAGGCTAAACATGCCCAGCTCCCTTAGCCGTTCCTCATAAGGCATCGTTTCCAGGCCTTTGACCATTTTGGTTGCCCTCCTCTGGACACATTCCAGTTTGTCAGTGTCCTTCTTGAACTGTAGTGCCCAGAACTGGACACAGTACTCCAGGTGAGGTCTGACCAGAGCAGAATACAGTGGCACTATTGCTTTCCTTGATTTAGATGCTATACTCCTATTGATGCAGCCCAGAATTGCATTGGCTTTTTTAGCTGCCGCGTCACACTGTTGGCTCATGTCAAGTATGTGGTCAACCAAGACTCCTAGATCCTTTTCACATGTACTGCTCTCAAGCCAGGTGTCACCCATCTTGTATTTGTGCCTCTCATTTTTTTTTGCCCAAGTGCAATACTTTACATTTCTCCCTGTTAAAATTCATCTTGTTTGTTTCGGCCCAGTTCTCTAATCTGTCAAGGTCGTTTTGAAGTGTGATCCTGTCCTCTGGGGTGTTAGCCACCCCTCCCAGTTTGGTGTCAATATGGTATCTAAGGTTGGCATGTTTATTATAACATTACTCCTGTGCTGGACAACAACTTGGAGCATGTGACACATTCTCCTTCTGTATCTCTATCTGGGGGTAAAATATATATTTGGGGAAAGTTCCCTGTTTTGTCTATCGGATGGCTATTAAAAAAACAAAAACCACCACAACCACTTTTACAAGATAGATTAGGAAGGGTTCTTGTCCCTGTTCCTGTTCTTTAGTCATTTATTTTAAATCTTCCATCTTGAGCAGCAATTAGATATTACAACTAAATCCATTTTTTTAAAAAAATTAAGGCACTGATCCTAAACATATCCATATAGATATACATCTAATTGAAATCAGTTTATCTACCTTCTGAGTAAATACATTTACAATCAGAAATTTTGTGTGCAGATTACTATAATTTACTATTTATACTGCCCTGCTCTATTTGGGTCAGTTCCATGTGCTTTATAATCACAGTGGTTTTATTTCTTTTTATAATTGTATATTTTATTGCTATAATCTGCTCGGGGACTTTATGGCGAAGGGATGGGTAAAGAAATTTTATAAATTAGTGTACAAACACAGTGAAGCTTTTGTTTTGGGAGGTTCAAGTAAATTACGGCTTGCCCCATTCAGTATCTGGTTTGCCATTTCTTTTGTCTCCTGTTTCTGACGCTATCTATGCTTATCCTATCCATAAAGATTTTTCTTTGGAGTTTTTCAAGAACCATTTCTGTTTAGCTGTATCCTAGACGTGTACGTGAATATTATGTCTTACTAGTTATGTGTGTTTGTGCATTTGTGTGCTACAGCAAACTATTCTAATAATTATTCAGCTGAAAGATTCTTGCCTTGGCCTAACATCCTGATCTTTCAAAATATGACAAGAAATAATTGTACAAATAGAGTTGCTCAGAAGATGTGTTCTTTTGCTTTCATCTCACAAAGGTCACTAGCTCATCCATCAAAATATTGGTTATAATTTCAATCTCTCTGTTCTATTTTCATCTCTTTTGCCTCCCCTGCCATATTGTATAGACACTAGCTGTAGGTTAATACAAATGATGCTAACAGCTCTTCACTTCTAGTACTTCATAACATCGGACACCTATTCCTTCGAGGCAGCTGGCTGTAAGCAATCTTTCTTATGAACTGCTTCTTTCATCCTTGGTGCTTTTTCCATCCCATGGATTTCAGTGGACTCATGCATGAGTAACTGGGCAAAGAATGCAGAAGTCCTTGTATTCCTAGTAGGTTGCTGTTATTTACTGAGTTGAATAGGATCCAAAATGCAGCAGTCTGATTGGTCCTAGAACAATAGGATCCAAAATGCAGCAGTCTGATTGGTCCTAGAACAATGCAACAGTATAATTGGTCCGCAGGAGCCACCCAATCCAGCTCCAGGTGGAAGTGAATCCGCAACCTGATTTTCCTACAGGAGAATCCCGGAATTAGCAAATCACGTGCGGCCCATTGTGTAAATAATGTATATAGAGCTGATATTTTGGGGAAACTTTCATTCCTCACTACTATAAGCCGAATAAAGAGCATGAAATCCACACTCGACTCCAAGTATATTTCAATTGCATAGAAAGGTATGCATGTTCTCCTTGTTTGGAAAACTGGCATTTTAAATTTATCCAGTTTCATTTTGGCCACATCTTTTTATTTCAACGTCCCAGGAACCTTATGAGATAACTCCATTACCCAAACCAAGGGTGGGCAATGTTTTGGCATTTGAAAACCACTTTCTCTCCGGGATAATCTGTCAGAGGGTCACACCAGTGGTGGGCAGGAATATGACTTTTCTTTCCTAAATTAGACTGTTGAAATGAAGAAAGCTAGTTTTGAGCAAAAGGACTGTGACCTCAATTCAGTTCTGGTACTGAAAACAGATTCATACATGTGCTTGGAGGCACCCTGTTTCCCCCCCCCCAAACTTTAATTCTTTTGCACCAGGCTCTGGTTAGTTGATTGTGGGCTTCCAATAAAAAGCAAAGTAGGTCTGGCCACTCTAAAGTCTGTGCACTCCTGTACTAGACGGACAGCAGTCTGCCTTGTGGCAGAATAGAGCCAGAGCCACAACAGGAACAGATTCCTTTAGCACATGAGTTGTTTGTGCTCCAGAAGGGTTTATTTCCTTCTCTGACCCAGTTAAGCTTATGGTTTTAATGGGATTACCACAAAATGGGAGGGAAATAACCTTCAAATCTCTCATTTTGCCATTCTAAATTTAATTTGATGGGTGTTAAATCCAGGTTATCCTTGCTCAAAAACACGCCTGGCATAACTGGCTGCTAAAGTTATAGCTGCTACTGAAACCTGCCCAACACGAGGCAAATATGGAAGTTCCTGCATAAGCAAAACAACTAACAATTTCCAGAAGAACTAAAAGAGTTTCATTAAGGCAAGTGCCAAATTGATGAACAATAAAAAAAAAACATACCCATGTAACAAGATATACCTAGCCAGAACTTAAGCAGAGGCCTTTCTCCAGGTTCTCCTGCCTAATGAGATCAGTCAGGTAGTTATTAAGGAGAAGGACTTTTCAGAAGTGGTACCTCCAGGCTTGACTACAGTAATTCGCTCTATGCGGGGCTGCCCTTGAAACTGTCCCACAAACTCCAGCGGGTGCAGAATGCTGCAGCGAGGCTCCTCACGGGGTCCCTGCCATGGGAGCATATTCATCCACTGCTTTACCAGTTGCACTGGCTCCCGGTGGAGTATAGGGTCAGGTTCAAGGTGCTGGTCTTGACTTTTAAAGCGCTTTGTGGCTTAGGGCCCTCGTATCTACGGGACCGCCTCTCCTGGTATGCCCCTCAGAGGCCCTTATGGTCCATGAATAGTTTAGAGTTCCCGGGCCCTAAGGAAGTCAAACTATCCTCCACCAGGGCCAGGGTCTTTCTAGTGATGGCTCCAACCTGGTGGAATGCTCTGTCCCATGAGACTAGGGCCCTTCAGGATCTAATCTCCTTCCATCGTGCCTGTAAGAGAGAGCTATTCTGCCTGGCCTTTAATTTGAATTCAGTCTGATCTTTTATTTCCCCTCTCTTCCCTCTTCCCTCCCCCACCCTTTTATGAATGATCACCCACTCTGAGACCCCACAGCTAATTCTCCCCTGACATCCTCACTGGCCCAAGTAGGACCAATTCAGCCAGCTAGCCCTGGGGATTATCTAATTGATTTTTGAATTTTATTGTAATTCATGTTTTTATACTGTATTTTATGCTGCTTTTATAATTAAGTGTTTTAAATTTGCTGTTAGCCGCCCTGAGCCTGGTTTTTGAACCGGGAAGGGCAGGGTATAAATAAAAAATTATTATTATTATTATTATTATTATTATTACTACTACTACTACCCCCCCAGTTGTGGAATATCATCACCAGGCAAGACTCTCTGGTGATCCATATTAGGTCTTATTTGATGCTTCCAGGCATTTAGATAATTGAGGTTTGGTGCATTTCAGATCCCTGACCAGTTTTGCCACTACCACTTTGTTTTCATCTAACTTGCGCCACTTCGCAATAGTTTTGCTCTGATTTGTACATTGATACACAGCTTCTGTAGGCATTAGATTGGTTTGGGTTTTGCTATATTTGTATTTTATCGATTTTTACTTTTAAAAGGATTGTAAATGGCTCAGGGAACATGGTTAATTGGGCAGTATAGAAATGTTCAAAACAAACAAATAAACAAAATAACCATAGCATGACAAATCAATTAAAAGCTCCTTTACTCAAACACTATTGACCCCAGATGATAAATACAGAAAGACGACCCAATGAGGCAAACAAGCAAATGAAGAGAAATCACATGCTCGGAGTAGCCAATCAGATTACAAGTTTAAAAAGTCCTGCAACCTTGCAGCAGAAAGTTGAGTTTGTGTGGGGGTTTCCCCCCAAAGCTGTCTAGGAGGATTTACTAAACTTTTGCTTGCCTCTTTCGACCTACATGTGCTTTCATTGACAAGGGTAAGAATGTTCTCTTTTGGTTGGTGTGGAAATGAGGCTTTCTCTACTAAAGATGTCTTCAAAAGCTTTCATCACGCTTGCACCTTGCTCTGATTAGTTTAGGCTGAGAAATGTTCAACAGAAGGACAGCAAAGCCTGCTATTTGTTGATTACCCTCACTTTCTAATAACATTTCTCAACGAGCAGTGACTGCCTATGTATGCTGAAAGTCAATAGCTTGCCGAAAGTTAATGAGAATTTGGTCTCCATTTAAAATGTCAGCCCCACTGGGGATCCACTATAAAAAGTGCACATTGGGGTTAGCACATCTGTTTGCTTCAGCTCCACTTACTAAAGCTTGTACATATGAAATATGTTCTGGGTAAATATTCCAGGAAACAGTTTGCCTAACAGTAAAAAAAAAAAAGAAGTAACTTTGGAAAATAATGCAAAGACCCCTGGAAGTGAAAAGTAGCAGATGCTTATTGTTGATGCCAGTGTTGCTGGCTGCTGTCAAGATGACACATGAGTGTCTTGCTCCTTCTCCTTCAAAATCAAAATGTATCATTCTGACAATGCATGCATTTGCTCCTAGTCTTGTGACTCTACCCTGAAAAATCTCTAGTCGCAAGGAAGTATTTGTTGTGACGTTTAGTTGATTGATCGGATCGAAATCCTTGTGGTTGGCTAAAAGGGTGCAATAATTAATCAGAAAGTTTTTATTAAATAATATTTTTGGTACAAGTATTTCTATCTGGAGGTTACAGGCAGCCCCTTTAAAAGGGGAAGATAAAGCAATAGAATCACACTCAAATAATCAACAACATCAAATTAAACATCTACACCATCTTAAAACTACGGATGGTGATCCCATCATTTAACCATTGGACATATCACCTTCAAACTCAAGAAAAGAACTATGTGAAGAGATATGTTTTCAAGATGGTGAAGAAAGATAAAAAGAGCCAGCACTAACCATACTTCAGAGAGGGGGGCATTCCATAAACCAGGTACCACCACAGAGGAGGCCATTGCTCAACTTGCTGCAATATGTATCTCCCCGATAATGGGACAAAGCGAAGGTCCTGTTCGAAAGATTTTAAGGCACAGGTAGGCTGGGAAGGGGGACGCAGGTGGCGCTGTGGGTTAAAGCCTCAGCGCCTAGGACTTGCCGATCGAAAGGTCGGCGGTTCGAATCCCCGCAGCGGGGTGCGCTCCCGCTGCTCGGTCCCAGCGCCTGCCAACCTAGCAGTTCGAAAGCACCTCCGGGTGCAAGTAGATAAATAGGGACCGCTTACCAGTGGGAAGCTAAACGGCGTTTCCGTGTGCGGCTCTGGCTCGCCAGAGCAGCGATGTCACGCTGGCCACGTGACCCGGAAGTGTCTCCGGACAGCGCTGGCCCCTGGCCTCTTAAGTGAGATGGGCGCACAACCCCAGAGTCTGTCAAGACTGGCCCGTACAGGCAGGGGTACCTTTACCTTTACCTAGGCTGGGAAGGAGGTAACATTCCTCCAGTTTTGGGACTCTGAAGGTACTTAGGGCTTTATCAATAAAACTAGGGCTGTGCATCCTGTCTGGACAAATCCCAGATCCTGAAGTGAATCAGGCCAACCCAGAATTAGTCCAGAACAGGTTGAAGCAGTCACATATTGACACAGATCAGCTTCAGTCCACCCAGAAGGACCCAGAGCTGTCAAAAGGGGTGATGGTATTAAATATGTGGTTGGGTGCAGGAGCAGAGGAGATGATGCAGGCAAGATTCTCTCCTGCAGACTTCATTCTTGCTCCCCTGCCTCCTGACCCTAGGGATTTATAGTCTCCCCGATTTTAGGCTGGGCTAGGAGTGATCCAGCTGAAATTGGTAGATGAACTGGACTCCAAACCAACTTGGGAGTGCCTTGTTTAAAATCTTGGATTGGACTTGGAATCAAACAGGCAATCAGTGCAGATCCTTCAGGACCAACCTCACAGAATTCCAATATAGCCAAAAGCAGTTTGCTTTGGGAGAACTTTTGGGATGCATTTCAGGTGTCCCCAAAAGCCTGTTTTTCATGCCTAAAGCTTTTGGTTCAGTCTATCAAAGATGGGTTTTCCAAACAGAGGCTCTGTCCTTCCTCATTTTGAGATGGGTACTTATTGTCAGAAGGTCCCACACATGAGTAGGAAACTGGCAGAGACACATGCATGACTGGCATGCTCTCTCCCTCCTGGTCATTCGTTCAGGAGCTTCAAAATCTTTCCCCAGCCTGAACATCACAGCGACTGATGCCAAGAGGCATCAGCACACTTTAGGATCAGCAGAGTGTGTGCAATCAGCGTACAGACTCAGTAGCACAACATTTTGGCTAAACTACTTTATTTACATATAATTCACTCGGAGCATTCTAACTCAGCTCCTTCCTCATCAGCATCAAACAGCAAAGAGAAAGGACAAAGGACAAAAAGTCATACATCATGGAAATACAGTAATACAAACACCCTGTCCCCATCACTTCCCACAATGTGGAATGAAAACATACACCATCATGTGCTGAAAACAATCACATGACTGCAAGCATGGGAAAAGAACCCTAACTTGCTGCAATATATATCTCCCCTGATAATGGGACTAAGAGAAGGTCCTGCTCGAAAGATTTTAAGGCACAAGTAGGCTTTAGGCATGAAAAACAGGCCTCTGGGGACACCTGAAATACATCTGCTTTTGTACAATCTGCTTTTGTAGACTTCATTGCTGCTCAGTGCTAGTCAGCTGTAGTTTCAGTGCCCTTTTTTACCATTGTGTCAGGGACCGTGCTGAGGAGGGCTGCACTGAGGAGGAATGGTGGGAGCCTCCCCCTCTCCCTGCTCCTGGTTTGGATTCTGAATCTTCCTAGGAGCAGGAGGACAGTATAGATTTGGAATAGTGGTTTGCAGAGGGACATAGTTCAGAAGGCAGAAGCTGGGAAATACTGGATGGGGAACAGCTAACAGAAGAAACACTGGGAGAGAGAGGGTTAACAGATTCACTGTCTCTCGAAAGCATTCTTCTGCTTGGCCCAAGGCCAAGAAGAGCTGAGAAGGTGGCAGAACAGAAAGCACTCAAAGCACAGAGGGTAGGAGCTCAGATTATAAGACGTAGGAGTGACATGGATTTATAGGGACGTAAGGAGGTGTTATCCTTAATTGGGAGCATCACCATTTCTAGGATTTGGGTTCTTTGTTCTCTCGCTGCGATTATTAAAGTTTCTAACGGGTAAGAAGACTTCTTTTCCTTTGCTCTGCTTATATATTGCCACGAGGGGAGGAAGCTGATTCCCTGAAGCCTTATAATTGGTTTGCCAAATAATAGTGATGCCAAATAACAATTATGTGGGCTCAACACAAGCCCCTCCACTCCCTGAAAGAGTGTTTGGACAAATGGTCTAGCCCCATCTGCCCCCCCATTATCCCCCATCCACCACCATGTGCCTCTGGCTGGATGCTCAGTAGGGCGGTTCATAAATTATTATTTTTTAGAAATGCCTGCTCCAAAGGTCTTATCTTTCTACACTAGGGATTATTTAGCTATATCTGAAATTTCATGCATATCAGTTAATATCTTGACCCTGTGCCACTGAATTGAAATGTCAGCCTTCACAACATAGGAAAATGGGCCAAGTAATAGCTATTTTTGTGGAGGAGGGTCAAGATATTAACTGATATGCATGAAATTTCAGATATAGCTATATAATCCCTAGTGTGGTAAGATAAGACCTTTGGAGCAGGCATTTTTTTAAAAAAAGTTTTTTTTATGAACCGCCCTAATGTTCAGTGGACATTGGAACTCCACCTTGCACTGAGAAGCTCAGCTTCCGTACACTTTCAGATGCCTGTCAGATTAATGTGGCAACAGCAGCCACACGTAGCCTCTGTGCTTTCTTTCCAAGCAAGAGTTCATGAAAACCCCCTGCTTGTCATGAAGGCACTCAGGATTGGGTAAATGGAAACATCCCTGAGAGGAAATGAAGCCAATTCAGAGTGGTAAAGGGACCCCTGACCATTAGGTCCAGTCGTGACCGACTCTGGGGTTGCGGCGCTCATCTCGCTTTACTGGCCGAGGGAGCCGGCGTACAGCTTCCGGGTCATGTGGCCAGCATGACTAAGCCAGTTCTCTCGAACCAGAGCAGCACACGGAAATGCCGTTTACCTTCTCGCTGGAGCGGTACCTATTTATCTACTTGTACTTTGACATGCTTTCGAACTGCTAGGTTGGCAGGAGGAGGGACCGAGCAACGGGAGCTCACCCCGTCACAGGGATTCGAACTGCCAACCTTCTGATCGGCAAGTCCTAGGCTCTGTGGTTTAACCCACAGTGCCACCCGTGTCCCAGTTCAAAGTGAGGGTGTTTCTATTAATAAAACACTGCGATGGATATTTTAAACATCCAGGTTCTTCCAGACTGCTTCAACAATACATATTAAAATCAAGCCTATTTTAAGCATAGGAATTCTTGCTTTAATTTCTATAGAACTGGTGGCTTTTTCGTGAGAGAAAAAATGGAAATGCAATTATAGAAACATAACAAGCTAATATGAAATGAAGAGTGAAATTGACATGAAAAAAGAAGACAGGTATGTCAAGGAGATGCTGACATTTACTTTTGCATTGGAACAAATCGACATCATCCCTAAAAAAACAGAACACGGACAAAGCGTAGCAGGTTAATAATAGATACATAACACAAGGTAAGATCTTTCATTACCTCACATAAAAGAGTACATAAAAGACACGTAATTGCAAGAGTAAAAGGGGTTTTTGTTTGTTTGTTTCCAGTGGGCAGGAATCTGTTTTCTTAAAACATAACTGAAAAATTAATATTATGTATACAAAGCATATGACAAAGCATATGACTCCATATTCAGTTTTCATGGAATAAAGATTATAACGGAACTATATACTACTATTCCCTAAACTAGGCACACTACAGAAGACCATTTTTGTGACCAAGTAAAATTTGAAGTGCATTTCAATATTATGTTCAAACCGATATGTTATTTCTCCATCAGCTCTCAGATAGATAAGCAGGCATCCTCCTTGCAACTGCAGGGCAGACCAAATTTTCCTCTTGGCACCTCACTTTTCCCCTTTCTGATCAGGCAGGGTTGAAGAATAGGAAATGCCAGTTTTGCTTGCTGGATCTGGGCCAAATTAGAAGTTTGTGGAGATTATAATAAGCCTCCTCTTCCTGGAGGTGAACATTAGGAGTCCTGAATTTTTTCTCTGGCTTGGTTTAAAAGCCAAGCGAAAGAATAATTTCTGATTTAGTCACAACACCCTGAGAGCTTCCCTCCACTCCACCTGCTGGGCACTAATAATAATAATACTACTACTAATAATAATAATAATAATTTATACCCCGCCTTCCCCGGCCAGAGCTGGGCTCAGGGCAACTAACACCAGTAAAATTACAGTAAAAACATAACACAGGTTAAAATGCAATTTAAAATGCATCCTCATTTTAAAAGTAGCCCATAGATCAAAACCATAAGGGGAGGGAAACATAAGGGTCAGAATGAGTCCAAACCAAAGGTCAGGCAGAACAGCTCTGTCTTGCAGGCCCTGCGAAAAGATGTCAAGTCCCACAGGGCCCTAGTCTCTTGTGACAGAGCGTTCCACCAAGTCGGGGCCAGGACTGAAAAGGCCCTGGCCCTAGCTGAGACCCAGACACTCTCACCCTTTTCTTTACATGGCACTTGTCAGGCAACTAGTAGGGGCAAAGAGAAAGAGAATGTGAGAGGTCATTTCTCTAGGTAGGCCATCAGAAAGCATAGTTTCCCCAAGGGCTACTAGAGTGTCACAAGAACTACTCACACCTTTTGACCAACTAGCTGGAGAAGGGAGGGACCTCCATAATTTCCTATCCATGGGACAGGACCACTTTGGCTACTGCTGACTTGACTTAGCAAGTCTTGTTTTATAGGGAAGTGGGGGTTGAGGATGGGGCCCAAATTCAGATGAAAAATAAATTGATCTGTCCCCTGCTTGTGGGGAGATAACTTGTCTTCTTGTTACACCAATCTGTCACAAGTTAGTATTGGACCCTCTCTCTAGATAGAGCTTTTTAAATTCCTAATGCATTTGGTTCCAGTTCATAAACTGGGTTGTCGTTGCTGCTGCTGCTGCTGTGTTGCTGTTGTTGTGATAATGATGATGATGATGATGATGATGATGATAATAATAATAATAATTTATTATTTATACCCCACCCATCTGGCTGGGTTTCCCCAGCCACTCTGGGCAGCTTCCAACTGAATATTAAAAACAGTACAGCATCAGACATTACAAACTTCCCTAAAGAGGGCTGCCTTCAGTTGTCTTTTAAAAGTAAAATAGTTGTTTATTGCTTTGACATCTGCTGGGAGGGCGTTCCACAGGGCAGGCGCCACTAGCCGATGCATTTGTGATGCATTTTATTGTTGTGACTCATCTGACAAAGGGTGTAATGTAAGTTTTATAAAAGAAACAAAGTGCACAAATGAAATTCAGAATGTGAAAAATATGGGATAAATTGAGATGCAGCAAAATGTGAAAGCATGTTCATTAGTGATAAAAGGAAAGACTGAGGTGGAATCTACACACATATAAAAAAGTTGTGAAAATCCTTTTTTTAAAAAAGCGATTTAAAAAATACATTTAATTTTCCATAAGGCTTGCCATCGCCATGTAGAGTCACATTGTATGTTGCACTTAAAACACACCTAAAACATTTTATTTGCAGCTGTATAGCCGAGTCCTGTGTTTTATCAGGCCATCAGTGTTTTTCTGTTCCTCTACAGTTCGACAGGATTACTCCTGTATCATCACCTGACCTAGCTGAACACCTGATGTTTACTTTCTCATGGGTCATTAACCAAAAAAACTACTTGGCAGCATCTGCTGAAATGTTACTACCATGACAATGTTTACAGATCTAAATTATATCCTTTATTTTGCTCTTCTAACCTAAAGTGGCTAATTTCTTAATCTCTGCTTCATAGCATATCTAGGATTGATGGGAAATCATATGCCACATGGGGTGTTACAGCACACCATAGAGAATCGTTTCACTTCCACACCCTTTGGATCCACATGTGTGCCTTAAACCTGTTTATGTTTCAGTGTTCATTTTAAGCTCTGACGAATATTCTGTCCAGTTTGGTTTCTCCGGTTGCCTTGTGTTCCGTGAAAGAGAACTGGACAGAAACACAGCAAACTCACTCTCTCTCGCTCTCTTTTCGTATGTGAGTGTTTTTAATGTGTGTAAGTGAAAGCTGGACCATAAAGAAGGCTGATCACCGAAGAATTGTATCTGAAGAAGTGTGCATGCACACGAAAGCTCATACCAAGAACTAACTTATTTGGTCTTTAAGGTGCTACTGGAAGGAATTTTTTTGGTTTTGACTATGGCAGACCAACACGGCTACCTATCTGTCACCGAAGAATTGATGCTTTTGAATTATGGTGCTGGAGGAGACTCTTGAGAGTTCCATGGACTGCAAGAAGATCAAACCTATCCATTCTGAAGGAAATCAGCCCTGCGTGCTCACTGGAAGGACAGATCCTGAAGCTGAGGCTCGAAGACTTTGGCCACCTCATGAGAAGAGAAGACTCCCTGGGAAAGACCCTGATGCTGGGAAAGATGGAGGGCACAAGGAGAAGGGGACGACAGAGGACGAGATGGTTGGACAGTGTTCTCGAAGCTACCAGCATGAGTTTGACCAAACTGCGGGAGGCAGTGGAAGACAGGCGTGCCTGGCGTGCTCTGTTCCTTGGGGTCACGAAGAGTCGGACATGACTAAACGACTAAACAACAACAACAAATAAGTGCCTACACTTCGGTCCTATTCTGCACAACAGTTTTTCTCCCCTGCACGAAAGACAACCAAGGAAAAATATCCATAGGATACGCTGGTACAAAAATCTATTTTCCTCAGATATTTGTGTAGCATTGTTATCTCATGTAGAGAGCCATGATCCAGCAAAGAAAAAACAGCTGCAGAACTGTTGGCTTTCCTCTCGTTGGTTATAGACAGACTATGCTGCTTGAGTAAATGTTCTGTTTTGCTATTCTGTTGCCAGCAATGGAAAAACCTGCATGAACAGACTTTAGGACTGCAGTCCAAGGCTTAGCAACACATTTTGACTATGCTGGCTTTCATCCCTTCCCCCCTCTGTTTCATCACCAGAAAGAAAGTAACTAAATGACAGACCTGTATCTGAGCTGTTTCATCATGTATTATAGTCACTGATGTAAAGTTGCAATTTCTAAAGGCATAAAAATGATGAAAATGTAGATGCATGCATTTCCCCTTGAAATAAAATTCCTTCCATATTTACCTGTCTAACGCTGAAGGAGCCCAAGAAAACAAAGTAGAAATTAGTGATGCTCAGATACAGAAGTAACTGGAGAATAATAATTTGGAGAATAACTGGAGAAATGGCACAATTTGCACACACACAGAAAAATGTGAATCCAAAGCTTCTTTGGGCACCTGCAGAAATCATTAAGTGTGAATAAGAAAACACAGTGTAGCACAAGGCGAGAAAGGAGAGAGAGACGAGAATGAGAAGAAGAAAATGCAGCGAGCTAACCACTTATTTCTATTAAATGCCCTGACTGTTCATAAAACCTCGATTGCACATTCTCACGTACAGAGCAGGCCTGAACATTTTTAGCTCCCGTTGCCAGTTATATAAAGCCAAATTTATTATTTATTAATTAAATCCACTTCCAACTCTTCCAACAGAAAGAAGCAATTATATATAAGCCCCACTGGCTGTCACTAAGTCGGATGAAACCTGCTTTACTTTAACAATGTAAAATCACAGGGCCTGATTTTCTCTCTCTGAGTGTTTCTCTCTCATATATGAGATGCATCGTAATAACTTAATGATATAATTATAATGATATAAATTTGCATGTAACTTTTTTGGGGGGACTGGCTATGAAAAAGCAGCTCAGACTCAAGCAGGAGCTTCAAACAAAAGGCAGTTCAATACAGGCAAAGCTTGATCAAGTTGGAACCACCAGATTCTGTGTATAAATTGATTCAACACTGATTCCTCCCTTGTCTGTACAGCTGAATCACTCATATAAAAAGGAAAGTATCATGATGTTAAATTAGCTATTCCCTGGAATCCATTGCCCTTTTGTCTGTGTGTATTGGCGTCACCTTTCTGATGCATTTAAAAACATTTGAAAATGGTCAACATATTCCCCACCACCACCACCGGAAGCTTTTCTTCTGGCTAAATTTTATGAAATACCTTCATGTGTCTCCTTGCAGACCCTTTATTATTCTCACAGCTTTCTTTGGCTAAACTCTTATTACAAGTGGGAAGGTAGAGTCTTCTGGGTGATTACCTGCTTGTATGAACCCATTTTCCTTTAGGTGCTTGTAAATTAATTGTTGATATGTGGCTTTGATTTCTTCTTGTTTCTGTGTTTCTTCTTTCTCCCCTTTGTTTAAAGATAAATGCAACAGTATTATTATTATTTTATTCTGAGACTCTGCCACGTCTATATATGACCCCATATATAATAGCAAATGGCTCAGAGGTTATATCAGCTAGAATCCTTGGTCTCATTGCTCCTCTATAGGTACCTCATCTATCAGTTTTCTCTCACACGCTCTATGCAAAACAACAACAACAATCAGATAGCTCCGGATGGCTCTAACAAAGCCTCCGGCATCATTACTCAAGATGACCCTTCTGAAGACTCCTTCCGGCGTCTCCAGCAGATACTTACAACCCTTACGTCTCTTGTTTTGCTTCCTGTCTAACAACCCTCCCATTCGCAGACTCCTCAGACTTATTGGATCAGCTCCAACCTCTTCCAGGTCTGAGAGGCTGTCTCTGAGTTTATCCATGCCTGATAAACAGCTCTGGCTGTGTTCTAGCCTGCTCTCAGCTACTGCCTTATCAGCCTCTCTGACAAGGTCAGGAAGAGCCGAAGTCTGCAGCTGCCGGCTGTCCCCTGTCTGACTAACATCAAAGCCTTTCTGTTCCTGGCTGCTTTCTGCAATTGACTGCAAACCTTCACTGGGAGCTGGCTCATTCCTGACACCAGCTTTGCTGCTGGCTTCCCAAGCCTGTAGAGGCAGGAAGGGACTGGCAGCATAGGTCTGCAGAATGCAGAGGCGCCAACTTCTGAGGAACATTGAGGGGGCCCGAAGCGACGGCAAGTGTTGATGTTTCTTGCATGATGTTGCATGATGTCCTGGCGTTGCTCTGTGCCCAGCTTTGTGTTTAGCCTCAACAATGGGGGCACCCCCCTTAAATATTGAGGGGACCCAAAGTGCCTCAGCCCCCAGGAGTTGGCACCTAAGGCACAATGCCCCTCTTCCTGCCAAGTTAGTGAGAGGGGATGCAGTCCACCATCCAGCTTTGCCTTCCCCCCAGGTGCCAAAATGCCTCAGTCCACCCCTACTCAGACCATGAGTAGGAGAGTGGCCATGTACTCATGCCTTGCTTGCAGACTTCCCATAGGAATCTGGTCATCACTGGCCACCATTAAAATATTAAGAAATGAATTGGATAAGCATTAAGTCTGACTCAGCAGGGCCCTTCTTTTAGTGTGCTCTTAAGGGAATGAACTTTGAAGAAACCCCCACATTCATTTTGAATTTCACTTGAGGCAAAATCTGGTGCTTTCACTAGTGTTCATCAAATACTCTCACAGCGATCAACAAACAAACCCACAAACAGGACCCGAATTCAACAGCATTCTCCCTGGAGACTGGGAATCCCAGCGAGTTGTGAATTCTGGCAACATGGAAGGCATAACACAGCCATTTATTCACTGATATTCAAACTGAAATTTTCTCCTCTGCTTATATTTTGTGAATGTTGCATTGTGTTTTTAATGAAAAGTTGTATTGTTTTATTACTGATGTTTGCAGCCTTGGGGGGGGGGACTAATAAAAGTCAGCATATACACATATTTAACAAACAAACAATGATGGAATGAGAAAAAGGGTAAGGTAAAGGGACCCCTGACCATTAGGTCCAGTCGTGACCGACTCTGGCGTTGCGGCACTCATCTCGCTTTATTGGCCGAGGGAGCCAGTGTACAGCTTCCAGGTCATATGGCCTGCATGACTAAGCTGCTTCTGGCGAACCAGAGCAGCGCACGGAAATGCCGTTTACCTTCCCGCTGGAGCAGCACCTATTTATCTACCTGCACTTTGACGTGCTTTCGAACTGCTAGGTTGGCAGGAGCAGGGACCGAGCAACAGGAGCTCACCCCATCGCGGGGATTCGAACCGCCGACCTTCTGATCGGCAAGTCCTAGGCTCTGTGGTTTAACCCACAGTGCCACCTGCGTCCCTGAGAAAAAGGGTAGATGGATGCTAATCAGAGTTGTCTACATGTCTCAGAAATAAAACCTGCCTTACTTCATGCCTATTCAAAGTAAATTATGGGAATACATAAACTCCCCCCCCTTGACTTCCACATAGATTTCTGCCTTCCACCAAGTAGGACAGTATATTCGAGATAGTTACCTGCTGAAGTGAATCTGTATTTTCTCACAATTAGCATTGCAGATTCCATTTGCATTGCACTGTACTCTTGTACGAAAGGATAATGTTATACTCTTTATTTTCCTCAAATGGCATTGTTTCTTGTCCAGTTGTTCCTACGGAATAGCTCAATTTCAAAAGCAGTGATCTGGATTTCGATGGCAGCACACTCTGCTAACATGTTCTCTTTTTGCCCCTTAACCTCTCTGATATGCCAAGGAAGGAGGAAAAATATATTAAGCCAAAAGCAAAGCAATTTGACAGATGTACTTGGAAATTAGACGCTCCAAGAGAAACCAGCCCACTAGGTGAACAACACAAACCTCATAATATGTGAACAGCTGCATTTCCTGTGATGCTGTGAATATTGCTACTCCTACAACACGCCTTTTGCTTTTGCCCACCAGATGGGTCACTACAAGTGGGTGGCAAAGCAGACCACAATACATCTTTTAGATGGCAGATGGATGTATTGTACAATTGTTGCCAAACCATGGCAGTGCAAACAGGGTCTTATGGGGCATGTTCAATTTGGCTACGCATAACATGAAAACAGATCAGGCATTAGCACGGGAGGAGGCTGAGATGCAGCTCATTTTCATATGGTGAATTAGCCAAGATACCAGCTAAGTGCACTTCAGCAATCAATAAGTCTAACCAGTCATGCATCTCTAAGGGGCGATATCTAATGTTCCTCATACTCAAAGGAGATGCATTGAAATCAGTTGATTTCACTGGGTATATTCAGAGGATGACTTAGACTGCAAACATAACCCCACCTACATAGGGGTAACACCCACTGAATTCAATAGAACATACTTCACAGGTTGCCTGTTTATGATTGAGTTGTACAGCACCCATTATTTTAAGGGGGCTGAAAATAAAACATGAAGCATCAGAATGCCTTTGTATACATCACTGGTGCACAAGAATTTAAAATACTATGTGCAGTTCTGATTGCTTCAACCCATAAATGTTATCACACATGGGGGGGGTAGTACTGGAAATAGCAACTAAAATATGACCTTTAAATAGAGCCGTTTGGACCAGCACAACTATCACTGTGAAATTAATCATTGTGGGCATTCATTCACCTTCTTTTTACATTTCTGTTCCACAGTGGAGTATCAAGAGATTAGTTAGACTGAAACAATAGCACACTGATTATTGTAAGAACTGCATTTGGTGATGAGGGTTCAAAGGGCGGGAGGGGATGTTGTGGGTGGGGGGAAGAAAACAGAAACAAGGGCTAATCTATCAAAACACATGTCTGAATGAAGATTAATTTGGGGCAATCTATCCAAACTTTTATTAACAATTCATCAATAAAACATAAGGACATAATTTGGATCTTATCTTCTCTCATGTTTCTGATCTAGAAGTGGTGAAAAAGGAGAATTCACAGGGGAGTGGATACTATGTGATAGAAATTCATAATAAGACGAGCTTTTATGTTTGAAAGAATCTAGTGGCAAAGAGAATGTTGAGAACTTTTGAGCTGAAATGCTTGGACTGTTCCCAGGGCTAGTTCTATTCAGAGTACCATCTTATTTTCATCCCTCTGTGGGGGCAGCTATGTTTTTACTCATGCAAAATGTCTCTGGGAACTGTGGGGCATCATCAAGTCCTGTTTCTTCCAGGTGGCACTGCACTATGCAGCAGGAGCACCTTGTCCTAAAGGTAGATTTAAGGCAGTGCCAAGGAAACACCTCCCCACCTCCTTCCCAGCTCCGACAGGATACCAAAGTCCTTTTGCTTCCTCCCAAAGCCTAGTTAGTGCTTGCCCAGCCTGGGGAAGAAGGTGGGAGAGCTCTAGGCTTCCTTCCCCAAACCCAGAGCCTTCCTTACTCAGCTTTGTGAAGGCACAGTGAGGTGTATGTGTGTGTCAAATTTTGACCTTGCACAGGGCACCATATTACCAAAGTCTGCCCCTGCTAGCATGCCACTTGTCTACAAAACAAAGAGAGGCAACCTGCAGACCACCTAATAATTGAAATCTGTCAGTGATATAGGAATTTGCCAATGTGCAGGTTCAAATGGTTAGAAGTGAGCCACTCCTCACATTGGTGTGGGCCGATGATATGAATGAGATTCACTTTAGAAACCCAGCTCACTGGATTCCTATCTCATCCATACTTTGGTCCAGCCACCTTGCAGTTGTGTACCTCAGGTCTTTTTGTTGTGTCTACCACGATGTTCAACATCTGCATGAAACAGTTGGTTCAGTTCATGTAGTTTTTGGGAGTGCAATTGGGGCTCACTGTTCAGCATAGATGTACGGATTAGGAGGGTTCATTCCGTGTCTGTTGTATTGCTTTTTCAGGCTGTTATTGTGTGTCTGCTGGTGCTGTTTTGGTTTTGATGTAGTTTAGACTTCTTTTATTTTTCCCCCCATTATAAAATATGTGAGCTGCTCTGAATGATAGTTATCCAAAGTGTGTCATAAAAATCCTTTCAATAAATTAAAATGATAGTATATGGGCCTTGCATTTTCAGATGGTACCTAAGCAACAAGGTGGTTTAAAAAGTGCTTGGCTGTATTTTATATCCATCTGTCTTAGCCTTTCTGATAACTGGAAACTCAGGCTTCCCTAATATCCAGTGAAACCACAACTGCTTAAATGAACTCCACAACATTGTCATTTGCTCTATAGCAACAGAAACAGTTTGGTGACCTAAAATGAAGGCCTTTTGTGCGTGAAATTTAAAATGCATCAAAGCTCAGTTATAACTCAAAGGATAAAGAATGGAGTTAGTCAATGAAGAGTTTTATTTGCAGGTGTTTGATAGAGAAAATGAGCCAAAGGCATATGACAGCCTCTTGCATTCAGGTATCTGAAAATGATATGTTTTTCTCTCCCGCTGTGCATTTGGCACATCCAAGGACAGGAGCGAGCAAAGCAAATGTGGGGAAATTGCAAGAAAATTCAGAAGAAATGGACAGAAAAGTAACTGAAAGAATGACCGTAGGATGGCATTTCTCAGGACGTACAGCCAAATCATGTCTTGTTGTGCACAACATAGTTAGATGCGTTGTTGGAAAGGAAAACCAATACAAATACAATTCCTCTTCATTTTGTTCTCATAAATTTTATGTTATTTCAGAGAAATGAAATCTGTGCACAGCTTGTCGAGACAAAATGTGGTAAAATGAAAAAATAGATCATCTCCACAAGAGAGTGGACACACACCTACAAAATGTGTTTTCTGCCTTCTCTTGTTTTATCAGTATTATGTACTGGCTCAATACAGTCACTAAAAGAACTTGTAAATTATATCGAAAATAACACACCACATTTTTAGGAATGGGCAAGGGTATGCAAAGATAAGACTTACACCAGCTACGAAGTCCACTGAAAGGGAGGGATCACTTTTCCCTGCTACAGTAGTTTAGATAGGAAGTTCAAGTGCAGAACTACTGCACCTATGAGCAGTCTTGCCACAACATTCCGCTTCCAGTTACCGCTTCCAGATAAGATGCAATTACAGCCCCACATAAGACTCAGCTACATTAGTAAAAATGAAACGTCATAAATGTATTATAACACCGTGACACCAGATGGCACTATAGAGATGGAAATCGGAAATCAGTGGAATTTTCCATTGTGAGGTTTAAAACATTTTTTCAGAGAATCTTCAGAGTGTTTTTTAATAGCTGTGTAGATTCAGCCTTAAAGTGTGTTCATACCTTCCAACATTTCTCCCATGAAAATAGGGATGTCCTTTTCCATACCCTCCAACATTTATCCAATGGAAATTGGGATGTCCTAAGGAAAAGTGGGACATTCCAGGATCAAAACAGAAACTGGGATGGCTTCTGTAAATCGGGGACTGTCCCTGGAAAATTGAAGAAACATAAAAATGGGTGGCATGATAAATCAGCATACAGTGTTCTGGGCCTCCCCACCCCCCAAAATGCAGTGTTATGAGCCCCCAAAATTCCTGTTGGCACCCCTGCTCCCCCCTGCAATGTATGAACACATGCATCTAGGAGGCCAAAGGCACAGTTCTGCATGTAGGAAGCACTCACACATCAGGGAACCTTGTAAAAGAAAGGTTGTGTGAAGTGCTGCCAACTCATGCATACACATTGCAGATATTCCCACCAACATCGCTATTTCTAAAACTTAGTTTCTGACTAATGGATTTCTCAACTTTTAGGTGTTCAACTCCGAAAACAAATGAAGTTTCTAAGTCCATTTAGTTCCTTCTGATTGTATCAGCACTGATATAAAAGGTTGCTCTGTATTTTATCTTCCTGGTTGTTCTAAAGATTTTTTCCCCTCTGCTGCTTGAACAGATGAAACTACATTTATATAGGGGATCATTTCAAGGATATATGAATTGCTTTGGAAACGTGTTATATGGATGTAAAAGCCAAATTACACCATGGTATTCTCACCTGGAACAAACTGAAGCTTATAGTCTGTGAATCTCCTGGCAAATCACCAGTTCTTCAATGTTAACAATTGTTTCTGTTGTACATTTAATTTTGTTCCTCTACTCCTGAGCAGTTTTTATTTAGAATGGACAGGTTTTAGTTCCCTATCAGGTAGAAACTCACATGCCTTTCAACATTTCTTTGATGAAAACAGGGTCAGCCTATTCAATAACAACAACAACAACAACAACAACAACAACAACAACAACAATAATATTTATACCACACCTATCTGACTGGATTACCCCAGCCACTCTGGGCAGCTTCCAACATATCTAAAAACTTAATAAAACATTAAAAAACCTCCATATACAGGACTGCTTTCAGATGTCTCCTATAGGTTTTAAAGTTCCTTATCTTCTTGACTCAGGGGTCACATAACTTCATACCCACCAACATTGCTCTGATAAAAATTAGGGACATCCTATTTGCACCCCCAGTTGCAAGTATTTACATTTGAGCAAATCTAGGTGTGATTGTTGGAGCTAGAAGCAGTTAACTATATGTACCAAAATACACATTTTAAATAAGTTAATACAAACTCATTTGTTTGAGGGAAGGCTATACAACATTGCATCAAGCAATTTGACCCCACATTTCCCAGTGAAATTCCACATCACTTTGGTTATTGCAAGAAATCCTTTGAGACAGGGGGGGATTTGCGGTCCCAAATTTACAGTTATATTATGAAGCAGCATGCCTTTGTTGGGTAAAAGAATGGATTGTCATTAAAAATAAAGATTTGTTAGATCTAGAGGGTTTTAATTTAAGATTTGGATGGCATGCCTATCTGTGGCGGGATAAAGGAAAGAAACATAAAGATTTTTCTAACCATATTATTAGAGGGCCACTGTTAGAAGTGTGGGAAAGGAATAAAAAATTATTGGAACAGAAAACCCCCTGGTGGTTATCACCAATCGATATCCTGACAAAAAAGAAAATAAACACTGAAGGGGAAAGATGGACATATGAAGATCTATTAGTTAAAAAAGAATCCGGGTGGAGAATCAGACCATATGAAGAAATAAAAAATAAGTTGACTGGCTGGATTCAATATCACCAAATTAACTCCATGTGGACGGAAGATAAAAAGATTGGGATAAATGAGAAGAAATCTAGATTTCAGATTGAAATAATAGAAGGAAGAACAAAATTACTATCAAAAATGTACAACCAGTTACTTGAGTGGGACACCAAAGATGAGGAAGTGAAGGAGGTGATGGTGAAGTGGGCAGTGGATTTAGGTTATAATATAGAGTTTGACAAATGGAAGGCATTATGGTGTAAAGGTATGAACTTCACGGCATGTACAACACTCAAGGAGAACATGTATAAGATGATGTACAGATAGTACATGACGCCGGTAAAATTGGATAAAATTTATAAAACAGGTGCTAAAAGGTGTTGGAAATGCAAGAGGAAGGAGGGCGACTTTATACATATGTGGTGGTCATGTGAGATACTTAAAATTTTTTGGGAATCTATCTATAATGAATTTTAAAAAGTCCTCAAATACACCTTTAGCAAAAAACCTGAAGCTTTCCTCCTGGGGATAATTGGTGAAGAAATCAAAAAGGAAGATAAAACATTTTTCCTATACGCAACAGTGGCTGCCAGAATCCTCATAGCACAGTATTGGAAAACGTCTAAAATCCCAACGATAATAGAGTGGCAATCTAAATTATTTGATTATTTAGAACTGGCAAAATTGACACAGAAAATAAGAAATCAAAAAAGTACAAAATTTAATAATGAATGGGATAAATTCCAAATATATATGGAAACAGAAATAAAAGGAAAATAAAAATGTTGATAAAAAACAAATATATATTTGAAAAAATCACAGTAGGTATGAGATAACGCTTACTACGTAAAAATTGCTTGAAGAGTGAGACACTGCAGATAAAAAAATATGATAACTTTTTCCCGAAATTGAGATAAAGGGAAGTCGATGAGTGTTTGTCAATGTAAGTTGAGTTGTCTATGTTTTTATGTATTACATGTTTCGTTTTTCTTTTTTCCTTTTTCTTCTTCTTTTTTTCTTGGCTGTGTAAGTATGTTTGTGATATGTATGTATGTTAAAAAGCAATAAAAAATATTTAAAAAACAAAGCAAGAAATCCTTTGGGGGAGGGGTGGTGTGTGTGTGTGTGTGTGTGTGTGTGTGTGTGTAGTGGGTTTTTTGCCCATCGGCATCAAATCAACTTTAATCATGCAACATAAATCTGTCAGTCAATGAGTAAATCCCATCCGAAAACAGTGACGGTCTGGAAGCACTCACAGTTTTCTTCAGAGACCACAGGTGGGGTCACATGCTGATCACAAGCTTGCAGACAGTGGATTTTGTTTCTGGACCGATCTTTAAACAAAATACTTGCAATTAGTGACTGACCTTTTTTTGTACTTGGCTGAGTTGCCAACTTCATTGCCAATGTTCTCACCTTGAATCATCAGGAATGGAGAACCACGGGGTCCCTGAAGCAATTTCCATAAGTTCTAGCCCGAATGGCCAATGGCCTGGTGTGATGGATGTTATAGTCAGCAGCATCCACAGGGCCACAGGTTAGCTACCTCCAATTTAATTTGTTTTCCCATTGCAGGCAGGTCTCTATCAGATCCTTCATAGGACTCAGATCCTTCATAGGCTATCAGCTCCTTCATAGGACTCAGTTAAATTCATAAAGAAAAAAATGTTTTATGTGTGTTGTACATGCATGATAACACTATGACACCAGATAGCACTGTGGAGTCCCATCTTTCCCTACTGGATTTCCCAGTATGAGTTTACAATGCGCTTCACTGAATCGCTTCTTTGGCGTGTCTAGATCCAGCTATAGTTTGGCTTGGATACAATCTTAAAATGCTAATCTATCATAATGGACAGCAAGCTGTGCATTAACCTTTATCAGTTGTTTGAGATAAGGTACGTGGAGGTCTATCCTTCACAGTATTCCTTTGGCAATCACTTCTGTTGCATGAGCTCATACTGATCTTCTAGGAATTCATGCCACAGTTTGAATGTTTACAACAGCTCGAGTCAAGGTGAAATAAGATGTGCCCTAAAAACTAAGAGCATCTCACAGAGTTACAACAGAAGAAAGCTGTCAGGGTTTTGTCTGTGCACATGCTCGAAATAATAATAGGCGCTGCCAAGCCTGTTTCTTCTCTGAAATACAGCCATATGATTCAGAAATATGGAAACTGTTAAAGGCAAGTAAAAACTCTAATGATGCTAAGTGAATTGTGATGGTTGCATAAACAATATGGGTCTATATTTGTTGTTTTTAAAAATAAACACACAGAGAGAATGGCATATGAGGAGCTGTCTGTATTAGCTGAATCTTGCTAAGGAAGAAGAAGAGGAGGAGTTTGGATTTGATATCCCACCTTTCACTCCCTTTAAGGAGTCTCAAAGCGGCTAACATTCTCCTTTCCCTTCCTCCCCCACAACAAACACTCTGTGAGGTGAGTGGGGCTGAGAGACTTCAGAGAAGCGTGACTGGCCCAAGGTCACCCAGCAGCTGCATGTGGAGGAGCGGAGACACAAACCCAGTTCCCCAGATTACGAGACTACCGCTCTTAACCACTACACCACACTGGCTCTCAAGGATTGAAGTACTTCAAAACTTGGCAACTGGCAATGGTGTAAAGGTCTTGGGAAACAAGTAGCCAGGGGTGCCAACTCGAATAAAATATTTTGAGTTGTGGGGCAGGCAAGCGCCACCCTGCATAATCAATCACAAGTCATGGTGCACACACACAATTTGAATGGCAATGCCCATCAACTTGGGGGGAGCATGACTCCCTAAAACATATATATATGGGGGGGGCTGAAGGGACCTCAGTCCCTAGGAGTTGGCTCCTATGCAAGTAGCTGAAGGGTGCTATTTCAGATTTGGATTCAGGATGGCTTGAGAGCACCTTTTGGGGGGGGAGCAAATTCAGCACAACATCTGAAGCAAAATCCTATAGTCAGAGTTCTGTGCATTAAAGTCCTTTACCTGGGCAATTCAGTGTTTGCAGCAAGAGAAGCTGGCTTCTGAAACCTGTCCACATCATGCCAGTGTGGGGAATTTGCTAATAATAATAATAATAATAATAATAATAATAATAATAATAAGCTGGACCATAAAGAAGGCTGATCGCCAAATAATTGATGCTTTTGAATTATGGTGCTGGAGGAGACTCTTGAGAGTCCCATGGACTGCAAGAAGATCAAACCTATCCATTCTTAAGGAAATCAGCCCTGAGTGCTCACTGGAAGGACAGATTGTGAAGCTGAGGCTCCAATACTTTGGCCACCTCATGAGAAGAGAAGACTCCCTGGAAAATACCCTGATGTTGGGAAAGATTGAGGGCAGAGGATGAGATGGTTGGACAGTGTTCTTGAAGCTACCAGCATGAGTTTGACCAAACTGCGGGAGGCAGTGGAAGGCAGGAGCGCCTGGCGTACTCTGGTCCATGGGGTCACAAAGAGTCAGACACAACTAAACGACTAAACAACAACAACAACAATAATTATTATTTATACCCCGCCCATCTGGGTATATACTTTGTTCTTTAGCATAAGTTGTTTTGATTTTAGACTATTTTGCATGATTGTTACAAGAGGACAAACTCCCTCATCATATGAAACTTAAAACTCCATAACCGAAAAGGAGAAGATCTGATGCAAAAAGAGCATATATAAGTAGAGAAAAGGAGGAGGAATAAAAAGAAGGGAAAGCTGGAATGGAAAGATGAGGCAAGTGTAGAGAAGGATAACATGGTCTTTAATGTGGTTACAGATGTACAAAATACATTTATCGACAGCTTTGGGTTCATTTATTCTAGACATGTGTAGGATTAGATATAAGGATTTTGTCCAAAACTCTTTCAACATTTTTTTGAGAAATGTAACTTGAAATGAATGTAACTTTACCAGGTGGTGGTGCATGTCTACATTTAAAGTGCCGTATTTTTCGCTCTATAAGACGCACCAGACCATAAGACACACCTAGTTTTTGGAGGAGGAAAACAAGAAAACAAATATTTTGAATCTCAGAAGCCAGAACAGCAAGAGGGATCACTGTGCAGCGAAAGCAGCAATCCCTCTTGCTGTTCTGGCTTCTGGGATAGCTGCGCAGCCTGCATTCGCTCCATAAGACGCACACACATTCCCCCTTACTTTTTAGGAGGGAAAAAGTGAGTCTTATAGAGCAAAAAATATGGTACTTGCTACATTCGAATCCATTGAGCAATGTTGCATAGGTACAGACAGCTGCTGCTCAACTTGTCTTATGGGAAGGGCCAACCCTGGCCCTGAAATGACTACTAGGACCTCTTTTTAGTGTGAGGCTGAAATGGCTGCAAAAAACTTTTTGCCACTGCTGAAGTTCGTCTAATATTAACATAAGCCTCTTCCACCTTTGCATCATCAGAATACGTTAAGCTTGGAGTTCCTTTCTTTAAACTTGAAACACTCTCTATTGGTACAATTAGAATGGCCATAAATTTATATCATATATCAAATATGACCAGTGCTATTCTTCTAGAAAAGGAGGTCTGAAACTCACCATGAACGCCTCCTTCTTTCTGTTAGAATGGCAATGGCACCTACCTGAGAACTGCTGGAACTCACCTGAAAGGTTCCAGAACCCACCTGAGAGGTGCCGGAACTGAGTTCTGGTGAGTTCCCTCTGAAAAAAAGCTCTGGGTATGATCTGTTTCTCCTGCCAACCTAGCAGTTCGAAAGCACGTCAAAGTGCAAGTAGATAAATAGGTACTGCTTCGGCAGGAAGGTAAATGGTGTTTCCATGCGCTGCTCTGGTTCGCCAGAAGTGGCTTAGTCATGCTGGCCACATGACCCGGAAGCTGTACGTCAGCTCCCTTGGCCAATAAAGTGAGATGAGCACCACAACCCCAGAGTCGGCCACGACTGGACCTAATGGTCAGGGGTCCCTTTACCTTTACCTTTTATGATCTGTTTATCATCATTGGGTCATATACTAGAACAGGGTTTGTGATGGCCATCTTTCCATGACATTCGTTGGAGAGGTTTGAGGCAAAATGGGGCAAAGCGATAACTGTAGGTTTTTCGTACAGTAATAATAATAATAATAATAATAATAATAATAATAATAATAATAATAATATATTTATATCCCATCCATCTGGCTGGGTTTCCCCAGCTACTCTGAGTGGCTTCCAGCAGAATATTAAAATACAATGATTCATCCAGTATTAAAAGCTTCCCTAAACAGGGCTGCCTTCAGATTAATTTCTACACACATGGAGAAACACAAGCACATCCGCATCTTCCAAGCAAGCATGATGCATTGGCAGAGTTCAAGTACACCTTCGCTCCAGGCAAGTTTGGGCACCAAGCAGCAGGACCAGTGAGAGATGTGGGATGGGGAGAATTTTGAGGGCCAGAAAGAAAGACATGGAGGATAACATTTTAGTCCCTGGGCAGAGGTTTGCCATCCCTGCTCTAGCTTATCAGTCTATCCAACTCCCCCCCTTTCCTCATCCCAAGCTAGTTGACAATATCAAACCATTAACAATCTAACCATCTGGTTTTAAAGCAGCGAATCCATAACAACAGGTGACTAAGGCTGGATCTACACTGACGTATTTAACATTTCTCTCTCTTAGAACAATATTACATATGTCATTCTAAAATGTCACAGGGCATACTTGTTAATGAAAACTTTTTAACCTTGGTTTCTTTCATCAAATGTAAGCAATACCCGGCCACACCATGTTCCAAAATGCTGTTCTTTCCCTGCTGCTGGTCACTGGAGTCAGCATGGTGTAGTGGTTAAGAGCGGTGGACTTCTAATCTGGTGAACCAGGTTCGCTTCCCCGCTTCTCCACATGCAGCTGCTGGGTGACCTTGGGCTAGTCACACTTCTCTGAAGTCTCTCAGCCTCACTCACCTCACAGTGTTTGTTCTGGGGGAGGAAGGGAAAAGGAGATTGTTAGCCACTTTCAGACTCCTTAAGGGGGGTGAAAGGCGGGATATCAAGTCCAAATTCCTCTTCTTCTGGTTGTTCTGCTCTTTTCTCTGGTGTCATGTTTTAATTCTTCCTCCCTCCCTTCCTGAACACTGCCCCTTGAATACAATTGGCGTTTGAATGCAGTAAAACACCACTACTACTACTTCTTCTTCTACTACTAATAATAATTTATTATTTATACCCCGTCCATCTGGCTGAGTCTCCCCAGCCATTCTGGGCAGCTCCCAGTGTTAAAACCAATACATCATAGGGACATATGAGCAGTTTTTCACCTATATAGTAGCATAAAACGATAAAAAATTAATTGATAAAAAGGCAGGGTAATAACGCATTAAGAACATAAAAAGTAGGATGTTATGTATCCATCTATGTAATCAAAACCATTCCTTACCTCCACTTTGACATTAAAAACCATGAGTGTATATCGGCCCCAAGTAAAACAAAGAAAACTTAATAACAACTCTAGACCTCAGCCATCAGATTGTGCATACCCGCTTCACAGATGATATATTTCATTGGAGCCAATCCAGTGCTGTTTTGCTTGAAAAGCAGCTTTAAAATGCAAAGTTTCTACTCAAGAATAGCCAATGCTGTTTCACAGGTTTAAGGGAGGGGTAAATATTGTATTACGTGTGAATTATTCATTCATTCAATTTTGCATTCTTATAGATGGCTACCATCTCCTTGCTATGAAAACAAAATGAGGTTTCTGGGCAGAAGGCATGCATTGGATTAGAGTTCAATTAATAAATAGCTTCTCTGGGCTCATTTAGCGGTTGCTAGAAGCAACTTTTAATAAGTAAAGAATGGTTTGTCGATTAGTCCTGGGCAGAGGCTTTGGAAACATGCAGTGCAAATGTGAATTGAATGACTGTGGTGTTGATCAAGAACGTGAGAGACTTGGGCTTAGCAAAGGCTTAGCAACTTGGGACCAGTTTTAGAACATCTGAATATTGGCACTGGAAAAGGTCCATTTGTTAAGTCCAAAACTGGCCGAAACACGCGAGCCAAGGTGGAAGAGATTGGCTTCCATAATAAAATGGCATAGAAATGAAGTTATACTTGGCATAGTACACCTAACATTTAGGTTAATAACATTTTTGTAATAGTGAGGATACCAAGCAAATAGATTTTGCATTCCCCTGCCAGCTTGTCCAAACACCATTAGAGCCAGTGATTTTAATGGATTTTGGTTCAAATCCTAATTAAACATAAAACTTATACCAGTAATTAGTCTGCATGTTTTTCATATTAGTGAAGCCGTTTGCAGCAATGAGGAGATAAAGCATTTTAACTTCAGCAGCTTAGACATCTAGGTGGAAGTATAAAGAAATAATTTAGGAGAGCTCAATTATAACTTTTGGTTAAAAACTTTCCTGAAGTTTCATTATAATCCTGCTTTTGAAAAGTTGATTCAGAGCCCCTCCGGATTGGTGCTAGTTAATAATGATGATGATGATGATGATGATAATGATGATGATGATGATAGGTGTTATTCTGCAACATGATGCAATAATATGCATCGATGGTAGATTTATCCTAGACTGTCCTCAGATTATTCAGCCTTATAAGTTGTTCTGTGATGCTTCCCCTATTATTGCCATCTTCAGGGATAATAATAATAATAATAATAATAATAATAATAATAATTTATTATTTATACCCTGCCCATCTGGCTGGGCCTCTCCAGCCACTCTGGGCGGCTTCCATAAAAACCAAAAATACCTTGTATATCCAAGGTTAAGGGGTGACCAAGAATGCTTTCTATCAGCTCCACTGGACAAAAGACTTTTAAATCTCATATGCAGACTGCTTGCCATTTATTAATTCAAGTCTGCATTACTAGAGCACACTTTAGGAGAGGCTGTTATTGCTTGGTGTTCTACAAAAATGCAAACGCAACCCGCTGGCTGATCTGGCTGATCGCCGAAGAATTGATGCTTTTGAATTATGGTGCTGGATGAGACTCTTGAGAGTCCCATGGACTGCAAGAAGATCAAACCTATCCATTCTGAAGGAAATCAGCCCTGAGTGCTCACTGGAAGGACAGATCCTGAAGCTGAGGCTCCAATACTTTAGCCACCTCATGAGAAGAGAAGACTCCCTGGAAAAGACCCTGATGTTGAGAAAGATGGAGGGCCTAAGGAGAAGGGGACGACAGAGGACGAGATGGTTGGATAGTGTTTCCGAAGCTACCAGCATGAGTTTGACCAAACTGTGGGAGGCAGTGGAAGACAGGAGTGCCTGGCGTGCTCTGGTCCATGGGGTCACAAAGAGTCGGACACGACTAAATGACTAAACAACAACATGCTGGCTAATAACTGCCAGTCAATATATAATCGATTATGATGTCATTCAAAATATATGAAGCCACTTCAAAATAATGTATATATCATACAACACATCTCACAAAATATACAAGTAACTACAAATTGTTATATGCATCAGAGTCAAACAAAGAATCAAATCAATGAATAGCGAGGAACGCCAAGCCGTCTCTCAAAGGAAGACGTCTCACAAAAGTCACAAAAGAAGATGTCTCTCCCTGAAGAAGTCTCAAAAGGACAGCATTTACTGTATTTATATTCAGTGTTAGCCGCCCCGAGCCTGGTCTTGGCCGGGGAGGGCGGGGTATAAATAATAATAATAATAATAATAATAATAATAATAATAATAATTGGTGTTCAGCAGCTTCCACTCACTTGACAACATTGACCCTATGAGAAGTGGGTCAATGGGAATGCTTTATATTTTGCACTCAGAAAAAGAGTGTTTCCTGCGTTTCAGGGGGTCATACTAGATGTCCCTTCGGGTGTCTTCCAACTCTACAATTCTGTGAATCTGTGCCATCCATTTTGTCCACATGATCAGAATTATCGGGATCTACTGGAGTGGCCTTAGATGCAGCCAGAAGCAAGCAACAACTGAGTAACATAATTAAAAACAGCCCAAAGCCCAATGAATTATGTATGAATTTTGAAAGCTTTCTCCCAGTATTTTAAATAGTTTGTTCAATAAAGGATCTTACTTGATCTCTGCTTCTTCTTCTCTGGGACCAACACAGCTATCAATACTTTCATGCAAGAATGGCTAATGACAGATTAATTTACTTTAAACATGAAAACACTCTTGACAAGAGATGTTACCATATCCTGTAGCTTTAGATGAATGGGATGTAACAAAGTACTGTTTGGAAGGGGGAAAGAGGTGAGGAGTTCTTAATTTTATTGAAGTCTTTAGTAATTAATTAGGAGGCACATAATGAGTACAATTCTTAAGTTGTAACAGAATAATAGACTTGCCTTTTCATCTTGGAACATCAGAAATCTGTAAGCAGAGACAAGTAAGCATAGAGTAACTAGCTGAATCTCTGGGAGGCAGAGGGAGGGGGGATGACTGGCTGAATCAGTGCCTGCGTTCTTTCAAGATATTTTGACAATACTTAAGATGAAGGCTTTGAACAATTCTGCATTCAAAGCACAAAATGCCTTTTACAAGACTAGGTGCGATGCCTTTACCATCTGGGCAGAATTCTAATGCTATCTTACATTCTTGTTCCATGGGACCCTCACATTTCTGTCATTTCAGTTGTCAGCGGCAGTCCTTATTATTGGAAAACATTCACACTTGTCGTACAATTGCCAGTGGAATTCCATAATAGTAGACAAACTCAAACATGGTCTCCTTGACCTCATGAAGTGGTTTATACTATGGTTTTGTGGTTTGGATAGCTTTTGACAACCGCATGCTTCATCAAAAGCCGTAGTTGCTATGGTGGCGGTGGTATGTTCTTCAGTTGGTTAGTTAGTTTCTCAAGGCCATGCCTTATGGAAGGCAGTATCAGGTGATGGTGAACAGGACAATCCAAGGAAAAGTGTCTTGCTTCTCATCAGTAGGGTTGCTGTGCTTACAGGGAGGACAATGTGGCAGGAATGTCCACGTGGCTCAGGAGTGGTGGTAGGAGCACAGAAATGGCTCTGCCACTGAACTTGTGCTGATCTCCATACCATCGTACTTCTCCTCCTTCCACTAAGTGCGGTGGGAAGCCAGCAGCCCATGGAAAAAATTATGGAGAAGGAAATGGGGAGTCTGTGGGTAAATGGGGAGCAAGCATAAAGGCTCTGAGTTCGGCTGGTAGGAGAACCAACTTTTGAACCAGCCCTTGCATTGCCATAGTGTAATTACCATAGTCCCCCCTTCTATGAAAATTGTTACATAACACTTTCGGCAGGCCAAGCTGCCCTTAAAGGACATGGCACAGCAAATGGAGGTTAATCAGACACTCCGCTGATCTGCCTTTCAATCTTCAGATGCCTCTTGTGCTGATGTATCCACAATTCTCTATGCTGGGCACTTGTCATGATGAGGCAATCAGTGATGGGGGAGTCATTTGTTTGGTTTATATTTTAATGTGGCCTTATAAATTTTCACTTTCTGAACCAGTAATGAATGGAAACACAGCTCTTCTTTGAAATCCACCTCTTTGAATTTTGCAGTGCAGTCCTCCAACCAAAGTGTGCATATTAGGGTTTTTTAAAAAAAGAAAAAAGAAAAAAATGCACAGAGATTTATTTTCACTAATAAACATATCTTCACTAAATTAAGCGTTTTCACTATTATACTTATTTGCACTAATATGCATACAGAAGTCGATTCTATAAGGCGGGGGTGGGGGGGGGAATTGCCTGTGCAGGAAAATTATATAAAGAAATGTGCATTTTAGGAGAAATGCATACAAAAAAATAAGTGCAATTTCCTGAGCAGGCTTTACGAAAGAAAAAGGTTGGACCAAACAGGAAACTATGAGAAACTAAAATTGACAGATTAGCCCATCCTTAAGAGAAGATGGAGACTGGTGTCCTTTTTCTACAATGCACTTAAACATTCACTTAAAGTTAGTTACGGAATTGAAGCAGCCCACTGAGTGTTTTAAATCATCATTCACTGTTAACAGTTATTGGAGCAACAGAGTTGGGGCAAAGCAACGCTGCTCGTCATTTATTCTTTCCATGAAGGCCAGATCCTTTTGAGCGATGACTGAAAGATTGTTAACTGTGAGAACCGTGCTACCCAGGGCCAAGGAAATGTCCATAGTCCTGTTGCTTCATAACACTGAAGTCTCCAGGAAACAGGCCAGCTTTGGACCCAGCAGTTCCAGCACTGGTCCTGCCCATGTAATGTCCCAGTTTGAAGCCATACTATGGTTACTGCTGATGAAAAACCATCGGTGGCTGTATCTGCTCCATACTTTCAACAGTCACAGTGGGGTCCTGAGTATCAGCAGAGTCATTCTCCCCCTCTTTTAGTGGAGTCTGGTGGAAGGACTGCTCCACAGGGTCCTAACCTCCCACCAACATCACATACTGGAGATTAGGATGGCTCTCTGTGTGCTGTGTTTTAAAGCAGATGTCAGCTTTAGGTAATTGATATTGTAAAAGGAAAGGAGATTCATATTTAGGAGATGTGTCACCATGGTTGATTTCTAATGGTGGCTGTGTCCATTACTTGCCATTGTTATTTATCCCAAAATATAGGAAAGTGTTTATACTAATTTGCTCCATTGTTCTCCCTTCAGATATTTTGGAAGGAAGATTTAATGGCATTCTATATGTGAATCTTGTGTGTCTGTGTAGCAGTTACTTATTTGTCCTTTGTGCCATTTGCAGGAAAGTCTCTAGAGTAGTATTCCAAACTATATATGGACGCAAATCGGTCGCAAAGTTTGCATTCCAAACTATAAAGATTTGCAGACAACTACCAAATTGTTTTTTTTTTTAAAAAAATAATATATATTTATTACAGTTTTCCAATTTAATACAAAAAGAAAAAACAACAGACAAATACATATTTAAAACAAGACAAAACAAATATAATTCCCATTTCTTATTTCCATTACCTTATGTCCCGGACCTCCTCTCACCTCCCCCTTTTGTATTCCAGTTCAAATTCTTAATTCAGCAAATCCTTGTTACGATTTAGTATAGCTTATTTTAAATTATTATTTCACCTTTACATTACAGCTGGTAACCATTTAATTTCCATCCAACATCATTCTAACATTCATTAATTTTACAATATTTCTGTAAATAATATTTAAATTTCCTCCAATCTTCTTCCGCCGACTCTTTTCCCTGGTCTCGGATTCTGCCGGTCATTTCTGCCAATCCCATGTAATCGATCATCTTCATCTGCCATTCCTACCGAATTGTTAAGGAGTTCTGCTTGTTTAATTTTTGTTCTATCTCTGCTTTATTTTTAAGTAACGGAAATGCATTGTTTGTGAATTTTCTTGATTTTGGAGTTCTCTGCTTCATTGTGTGGAATCAAATATATGTGTGAGGAATCTGAAGGTCTTTGGACAATTAATAAATCTAAAGCAAAGAAACTGTCCTTGCTATTGTCCCAGAACACTTGTCCTTTGCTTCCTACTCCTGCCAATAGAGAAAAAAATAATTTATTAAATTTAAAGCGAATGACCATTTCTTCACTGGCAAAGATTCTCTCTATCAACTTATTTCAACACACTCCTATATGAGGATATTGCCAAGAGGTTTTCAAGGGCATTTTTGGTGATGTCTACCATTTCCTTTTATTCCTACTGCCAACTCCAAATAATAATAATAATAATAATAATAATAATAATAATAATAATAATAATAATAATTTATTTGTATGCCGCCCATCTGACTGGGTTACCACAGCCCTCTGGGCAGCTCTCAGCAAAGAACAGTAAAAACACAACGCAACATTGCACAGTGAAAACTTCCCTGAACAGGGCTGCCTTCAAATGTCTTTTAAAAATCACCAAGCTGAACATAATTATATAAATATGGTTATAAAATGATAATCGCATATGGAAAGGCATATTGACGTAGTTTGTGTGTTCAAATATACATGCTTGCTTGCATGTATGTGCAAAAACAGCACGAGAATTTGCACATGAATTTCAACATAGCTTCTGCAGTGTGGTGGAAGCCAGAAGTAGAATGTGGAAATGCAAGGGGGAGACAGAAGGTCTGAGACTAAACCTGCTTTGTCACCTGAGACTCATATCAGCCACTTTCACACCTTACCCAGGCTACACGTACATTACTTATTTCTTCAGTACAACTATTTTGTATTACAATTGGAAAACTGCTTAGATGCGACAATAAAAGAGGATTCTTTCCCCCAACCCAGCAATGATATTATTTCCAGGTTATCAGGAGAAATTAGTAAGGAATACTTTCATAAGTAGTTTTTTTGTCCATTTTCCAATCAGGTAGAGGAAGACCTGGAGGGAATTTTAGCATTTGTGGAACATCACATTGGTGGACTAAGATCATGGTCCTGAAAGAACGTCAACACTGAAAGTATGCACTGTTTGGCATGGAGGTCAAAGAAGTCCCATTCCTAGTATAAAATCAATATTTTAACCATAACATTTAGAAATAAGAATCAGCCATGAAATTCAACCATGACATTATGGTGCAGGAAGAGCAACACCTGCATATATTATCTCCACTGTGATGGAACAAGCCTTGCAATTCTGCTGATGAGGCATTTAAAGAAAGTCCAGCTCTAAGGTAACTCTTCTAATTAGCCTCCCGCAGGCAGAGTGATACAAGGCAATGCAGAATACTTTTAACTATTTCTCAGAAGTGCATGTGTGTGACCCATACCTTGTGGCAGATGAGGTACTTTAAGCATTGCTTTTTGATCTGTATGTCACTCTTCCCTACATAATTGTGTCTCTAGAGGAACTCTGGGGGGGAAATGAAGATGCAGTGAAATATAATGATGATATCAGATAAAGAGAATACAGTTGCTTCAACCTTTCTATGCATGACAGATTTGTCTTGGTTCGTATAAAGCTTCTCAACTTTCCTCTACCCCTGTAGGTTAAACTTTTTTTCCCCTCCAGAGGGTTCTGACAACTTCCTGTGAATTTTCTTCAGTACTCTGTGTGAGGGTGTGATTTAGCCAAAGTTAAGCACTTGAAAGCCTGAGCGATTTAAGCGGGGGAACTCAGCATATTCTGATGACACTCAGCTCTTCTTCTCCTTTAGGTGAGGCGGTAGAAAAGCTGGATCGGCGTCTTGCCTCGATAATGGACTGGATGAGAGCCAACAAACTGAAACACAATCCACATTAGACTGAGGCACTGTTAGAGGGTGGTTCCCTAGACCAGATAGCTGGGAGGTTGTCTGCTCTTGGTGGGGTTCCACTTCCTCTGACGGAGCAGGTTCATAGCTTGGGGATACTCCTGGATCCTTTGCTGTCACTGGAGTGCCTTCCATCAGCTTCAGCTGCTGACCCAACTGTGCCCTTATCTGGACAGGGATAGCCTAACTTCTGTCATCTATGTTTTGGCAACCTCAAGTTTAGATTACTGTGATGGGTTGCTTAGGATACAAGCTGCCTCTGAAGACAGTTCAGAAATTTCAGCTAGTGCAAAATTCAGTGGCCAGGTTGCTCACCAGGGCAAGACGGTTTGAGCATGTTACACCGATCCTATTCTGACTGCACTGGCTACCAAGTAGTTTCCAGGCCCAATTCAAAGTGCTGGTTTTGACCTCTAAAGTCTTAAACGGCTCAGAACTGCAATACCCAAAGGACCGTCTCTAGTATTGGGGAACAAAGATAGTGAACAGCAAGTACGAAAATGCTCAGAAATGAGAGCTGTTAGGGGAAAGTGAAAGAGGAGAGTGGCTGATGGATGGATGGGTGTGTACACACAAAAAATGTGCTGAGCGTGAATGGGATGGATGAATGGATCAGTGTGAATGGCCTTGCCCATCACTGTCTTTGGTCCTGACCTCTCCTGGCATGCAGCACTGAAATTATGACCCAAATCAGAATGTGGGCCTCTGACTGGAAAAAGTTCCCCACTTCGGCCCTAACCTTTGAAAGTTATTTAAAACCAGAACTTTGAGTTGAGTCCAGTAGCAGTTCTGCTTGTTTCATTTTTCATGTTCTTTAAAAATAACAAATAAAATCAAACACACTTCACTTAAATTGAGACAGGAACATTTTCTGCAGGACAAAGCAGAAACCTCAGCAACGGGAAATATTTTTTCTTAGAACGGGTATTCAGCCACCAGCCAACCTAAAAAGGCAAGGTAAAAGGAGACTGAGTAGCTTAGGTTAAAGCACTTCCCTTTGGCTGCTATTTCAGTGCATACCAAGTCTCGCAACAGAAGCTAATAGACAGGATAAAGCCCCCTGAGGCTCTTAAACAGCATCCAAATCAGTGTCCAGAATGAAGATAAATACCACACAATTTAACATTAGCTTCTCTCCCCACCAGCACCCCAGTCTCCTGCATCAAAACATTGCAGTACACAGTGCAATATAAGCGCTTAGCGTATCCCAGGGCATTTTCTTGCAATAAAATCATTATGGAAAGATCGACCTTAAAAGGACAATTGAAAGTCAGCAATAGGGTAAATTAAAAGGGTAAAAAATTAGCCTTGCACATAAATATACCAAGGGGGAGCCGGAGCGCCTCAGGCAGAGTGAACAAAATAGAATAGAATTAAAATAAGAAGGCCTTGCAGTCTTGGAATTTGAATAGATATATGAAACCAGCAGAGAATACTAGTACCTCGGCAAGCTTTTGCAAATCCCGAAAAGTAGCTTTAAACAAATAAAAAGATCTTCAAGCAAACTTTTGTTAAAAGTAGCAATTTTATATATGTATCTATCTGAGATTTACAGCCCATGAAAAGGCTAATAGGAATAAGCTAATAGGACTTATTTATCTCATCTAAAACAGTCAATAGTCTTCTCTTCCTTGTTCCTGAAAAAGAAAATTTGGGGATGAAATGGCTGTAAATGAGTTCAACTGAGATGTTACAAATTTGTGTCTGGTTTTCTAAGAAGAGCTGCAACCAAAATGTTCAGCCATTGAAGAGAATGTAGGATTTCCTGCACAGATAGCGATGGAAGCTTCTTTCAATACGAGTTCTCTCTGTTTCTCATTTTTCTGTTCTTAATATAATAAGAAAATGCATTTTTGTATGCTCTTTTCACCAGTACCTTCATTTCATGCATACTTTCCCCTAAAATGTGCATTTTTGTAAATATTATTAGGTTGGAAAATTGCACTGCCAGATTTGGGTGTGTGAGTTTCAAAGGTTAGTCCATGTGTGTTCGGGGCAGTTTACCCCTAGCAAGCTTCCCACTTATGCATACTGGTGCAAATGGCATTGGGCAGGATCAACATAGCAAAGGAGGCCCCCATGGGAAGGCTGGCAGGGAGAGAGATTGGCCATGGCATGCCCTAAACATGGATTAAGACTTCTGCATGGTTGATAACCTTCACCGCAGACACCCAATGGCACCCTGTGTGCCCAGCTTGAACCACACCAGGGCTCAAGACAGGGTAATCCCCATGGGATTGGGGCATTTTCCAACCCTCACAGAACAGCATTCCATCAGCAAGGGCTGTTGGAATGTTCAAAGGGATCTTTGTCCTACTGCTATGCCAACCCTGCTTTCTATTGATCTCAAAAAGATTTGGCTTGATTTTTACCCAACGCTGCGTCTTCTCTTATCGTTTCACCACTGCCTCAAGACCCCAAATTGTCCCTGCCGGTCAGGCAGCAGAGGAACCAACCCTCACGGCAGGTTGCCAGGAATGGATAAGACAAGGAAAAGTCCTAATCATCTGGTTTTTATTCATCATTCACAGAGAGAGGCTTGGGAATGCAGACTTTAAACAACAGACTAGAATAATGGCATTGTCCCGAGTGAGTTTCCACCCCCTCTGTCTCTCCCACTTTTTCATGCATCATTGCTACAGGTGCAGAAAAGTGCCCTCTGCCTTTGAGCTTTTTGCTCTGCTACTTTCAAGGCTCACCAGGTTCCGTGAGTGGGGGGGGGGGTCTGGAATGCTTCTAAAGACACTGTGTCCATCAGCTGTTGCCCCCCCCAGTGCTTCTTTTTCTTCCTCCTCCTCTCCCATTATTTTCCAGCTTTCCCCCTCATCTGCCTCTGAGCTGTGTTCTCCCTCCAACCCCTGTTGTAATTCTGAACTGTCCTCTTCTTCTCTGGAAGGGTCAGGCTGGTGAGGTGGTCTCCACCATTCCTCCTCTGCCCAGTCACTGACATCATCAGGGCAAAGCTACCTTTAGAATGCTTCACAATCTTTTCTTTCTTTCTTTCTTTCTTTCTTTCTTTCTTTCTTTCTTTCTTTCTTTCTTTGCTTGCTCTTATCACTCTGAATGTAGGGACGTGGGTGGCGCTGTGGTCTAAACCTCTGAGCCTCTTGGGCTTGCTGATCAGAAGGTTGGCGGTTCGAATCCCTGCAACAGGGTGAGCTCCCGTTGCTTGGTCCCAGCTCCTGCCAACCTAGCACTTCGAAAGCATGCCAAAAAGTGCAAGTAGATAAATAGATACCGCTCCAGCAGGAAGGTAAACGGTGTTTCCATGCGCTGCTCTGGTTTTGGTGTTCCATTGCACCAGAAGTGGCTTAGTCATGCTGGCCACATGACCCAGAAAAACTGTGGACAAATGCTGGCTCCCTCGGCCTGTAAAGCAAGATGACGCCGCAACCCCAGAGACATCGGCGACTGGACTTAACTGTCAGGGGCCCTTTACCTTTTTATCACTCTGAATAATTTGGCAATCACAGCAAACTTGTCCATCTTACTACTCCAGCTCATTTATGAACAAATTAAACACACACAAACACACAAACATTTCCCAACAGGGATCCTGGAGACAGAAGGTGAGTGGACTGCAGCTGCTTTGCTAGTGTGCTGGTCCTGGGGGGCTACCGTGTGGTGTGGTCCGAGTCCAGTCTGAGGTCAAGGGTTTGGTATGGAGGCTGTCCATCAAGGCTGAAGCAGGGTCCAAGGCAAGGAGTCGGGAGTGGTCAGGAACTCTGGCAGAAGAGCAGGACAGGGTGCTGGCAAGAACAGGTTGCCAACAATGTTGCTCCCGCAACCTGGGACTGGGCTGGCTGGCTTTTATCTGCCGGTCGGTCCCAGTCCACAGGTGACTCGCCTCTGCTGGCCTGGAGGCGAGCACTCCTCCTGCGAGAACTTAGTTCCCTCCGCCTCTCTGCCCTGAGCCTCTGCAGCCCAGGACCCAGAGGCAACCTCACCTTCCCCTGACAGGGCTGAGAGTGGAGCACCTGCAGGCAATGGGTCCTCAATCACCTCCAGAGCCAGAGCAGATTCATCTGGTGTCTGCTCCTGAGGATCCAGCACAGGTGAGGACCCTTCAGGCTCATGCCCCAGTCCCGGCTCAGCTGGTCCTGAAGGCAGGGATTCCTGTGCAGGCTGGGATTCCTCAGGTTCAGCCTCTGAATCCGATTCCCAGGCTATCACAGCTAGCTTCCCAGTAGCTGTGTCACTGTGGTTCTGGGAGAGGGGTCAGGAATGCTTTCAAGGGACACTGAGTCTGTTAGCTGTCTCTCCCCTGGTGCTTCTTCTTCCTGCTGCTCTCCCAATATTTCCCAGCTTCTACCCTCTGAACTATGACCTCCTGCAAACCACTGTTCTTACTCTATACTGTCCATTCCTCCTCAGTCCAGCCCCTGACGCTTGATAAACAGTAGGAGCCCACTTCCTGAGAAGCTAACACAGTGGCTCCACCCCAAATGGTGAGCCACCTCAGTAACCTCACTTCTTGCAAGCTTCCATTGTGAGAACTGTCTATTTATTATTTTCTCTGCTTACTGGCTGGGAAAGGTTCTGGAGAGGCACTTCTGGATAAATAAAATAGCGCCAGAACAGATAAACAATGTGCTGAGTATACAAAGCAGCTTCATTTATTCATGTGGTGGGGAGAATTGCTCTTGACACTTTGCTGCTTGAGAAATGTTGTTGAAATGAGCATAAACAGCAATTAATGCATATGTGGCTCAAGGGGAATCTCACCCCACCCAATCCTCAGGGAATTTAATTTTTTATTAATTTATTTTAAGCTCTGATCTTTTTCATGGGACTAAACAGCAGGAATGCTAACTGCATAATACTTGGGGTCATTTTTGCTTGGAAATTAATTATATGAGTGTATAAACTATGCTCAAATGTAGGCAAGTAATTTCTCTCAATTAAATGGAAGATTATTCAGGGACATGTGAGAACTTGGACCAACTCCTACATTCTATATTTTTGCAAGATATTGAGATACATTTAAAGTTCCACTATATTTGTTTCTCTAGCAGGCAACAGTAGAGAGCTTTAACTTTGGAAAACTTACAGCGCATTGCAGAAGTCTTATAAAGCTAAATGCAAGCATATGTATTTCAAAGTTCACATAGCTCTAGGGTAATATGTTATGCAGTTCTATTTACTGCCATAAGATAGTAGTTTATTATGGGTGATTGCTTTTTTCATTTCGTTCAGTTGTTATGAAACAGAACGACAGCCGTATAAACTTCCCATAAATCCTCACAATCTGTTTCTTAAGGGAATGTCTGAAGGGAGCGTCACTTACCCAGATGTAAGTGAAGGGGGGGCCACGAAAGAAGAGAACGTTTTGTGTGAGTGACTACTTGAGGAATGCTTTCACCGCACAATGCAAAACTTGTGAATAGCTAATATAGACTTTAAACAATAGACCAGAAAGATGTGGAAGTAGAACAGTCACAAAATGTTATTTTGTAAGAAAGGTAAACATTGCCGTTTTTATTTTTTCCTAGGCAGATAACATTTCCTGAATACAAAATCAATTCTGCTGAATTTCTGTTTTTTATGGGAAGCTAGAAGTCATTAGGATTCCACACTTCAGAATGCTGGAATGTTATGCTGAATCTTTGATAACATAATATGTTTTATTGTATTGTATTTTGTATTTCAAACATTAGCTATCTTGTTGTAATTAAAGCTGCTCCTCCCACAATCACTTAGGGCAGAAATTTGGTAAGGAAAGCACAGATCTGAAGAAATAATGCAAGCTGTGTGGCAACTATCACAAACAGGAGTCACCTAGAACTCGCCCCTACTTAATGGGAAGAGCAATCCAATCTCCCAATTCAACATACTGGAGGGGGCTTGGACAAGGCAGATGTGTCCCTCCCCCCAGTTCTGCACAGGAAGATTCCACTTCTATGGAGGTTCTCACTTCATGCACTGAAAATGTGGACAGGAAGAAGCTGCTACCAGCACTATGTTAACCCTTGGCATCCAGTGTAATGTGCTGAAACAGGGCATTTTGAAAGTGGAGAGGAGGCAGAACTGGGGTGGCCAAGCATCTGCTAGGTCATGGTAGCTCAGCATATGGCCCAAGAGCTGCATGTGGCTCTCAATATATTTTTGGTGGCCCTCAGCAACATTTGAACACTCCAGAAGGCAGGCAAAGGCCCACAGCCCAGCTCACTAGCTGGCCAGGTGGGGCTCACAAGTTCTGGGATGAGGTATATGATTCCCCAGCTGGAATAGGCTGGGAGCAGGTGTGGGTCACATGCATCATCAATCAAGTGTTTGTTCACTTGCCATGTCGAAGGACCTTGACATGGACAGTCAAGGACCTCCATGCGACTGTACTTTGGGCTTAAAGCTGGATTGCATCCTGACTTTGGACTTGGATTTACCCTGAACCTCGTTTTCTGACCTTCAGCCTCTGGACTTTGAATTTTAGACTTTGCTGGTGCTGATTGACCCTTGAATTTTGAACTTGGACTTGGCACAGTGACTGGTTACCAGGTTGGCCAGGATCAGGACATTCAGCAAGAATGGCTACAGTTGAAATAGTAATACATTACATCACATTATTTTGAGTAAGATTGTGATTAGGGGACTTGTGTGGCTGCTCCGCTACTGATGAGCAACTTTGTCTCGCTTTCGAAGGTTCTTTGTTTAGAACATACAGATGTGGACCAGACAGACCTTCAAGTAAAAGACTCATTCAAACAGAACTGAAAGGAAACATGGCCACTCTAGTCTCAACCAGGTGTACCTTCTGGTGTTGTAGGAGGCCCCACCTGAGAAACCTTCCCCAAGCCCCAAGACTTTTGGTATGTGAACCAGACACGCATCACATCAGCTCCTTCCCTGCTATCTGGCCCTTCAACAACTGGATAAACCTACAGTGAAACACAGAATGGGTAGGTAGGTGCCATAACCAGAAGCCAAGATGCTAGCATGTATGCCAAACATATGGTGGCTCTGACATTAACTTGAGCCACATTATGTTCCAACAAGGGCCTAAGGAGGCAGAGAATCTCTGGGATTTCCTTTTCAGATGCTTTCTGAAAACTCAGAAAAGACACTGCAGAAATAGAGTATTATTAAATTAATCAGCTTATACTTAATTTAATCATGCTAGTAAATTTTAACGTGTGTTTTATTGTGGGGAAAATTATTTGACTGCGTTCTTGGCAGCCAATATAATTAAAACTAAAAGTATATCATTGAGACACAGCTCAGACCAGAGACGAGTGGTTCCTAAAATAAAACCAAGGGCATTTTGTTAACCACGTCTCATTGCAAATGCATTGGCAAATTTATAGTCACAGGCACACAAAAATGTTATACTCAGGACTTTAACTTCCTTTTAAAAAAAGAAAAAAAGCCCCATTAGTTCTGGTTTTTTAACTCAGAAGCTGGGAGATGGGAAAATAAAATTAGATTCCATCTTCTTCAAATTACCTATTGATTTAATGTGTCACATTATCAAAAGGAACTAAAAATAAAAGTGCATTGCAAAAATTACTGCACTGAGTACATAAGGGTGGGGGAGCCTAGGCTGTTCCAAAAAGGGGTTCACAGCAACTCCAGAACTGAAGTCGCGGCTTCCAAATATTCCTTCTGTTCTGAGTTGATAAGGCGAATCTACTAATTCATAAAAGCTCCTGTAGTCTTGCTTCCCCCTTCCCCTCTTTTTTCTCCCCTGCAACCCCTCTTAATAGAATCTTTCATCACACACAGCAGCTGGAGGGACTTCTTCAAAACCCCAACATTTAAAAATTAGATTACATGCCAAAATCGTATTTCAGCATTGTTTTTCTTGCCAGAATTCCTGGGTCTTATACCAGCAGGAACACTTCAAGAAATGAATGGCCATTGTAACAAGCAAATATGGCAAGAAAAACTCATGCTCGTTTTTTTAAAGCCCCCCAAAGAGATGTATAAAATAATTGCCCCAATCCAGCTAAGGAGATTTACAGGTTAAAAGCAGGCTTTTAGGAGCATATCGTTCCTGGATTGAGAAGTATAGATATTAAGCAATTGGGCACTGAGATACAGTGGTACCTCGCAAGACGAATGCCTTGCAAGACGAAAAACGCGCAAGATGAAAGGGTTTTCCGTTTTTTGAGTCGTTCCGCAAGACGAATTTCCCTATGGGCTTGCTTCGCAAGATGAAACGTCTTGCGAGTTCTTGCGAGTTTGTTTCCTTTTTCTTAAAGCCGCTAAGCCGTTAATAGCTGCTAAGCCGCTAAGCCATTAATAGCGGCTAAGCCGCTAAGCCACTAATAGCCGCTAAGCCGCTAATAGCCGTGCTTCGCAAGACGAAAAAAACCGCAAGATGAAGAGACTCGCGGAACGGATTAATTTCGTCTTGCGAGGCACCACTGTACACTGCCAAATGGGCATCCAAGTAGAGATTGATCCTGAGGAAAATTCCAGTGGGACCTCCTATTCACATTCTTGCACAATGAGTCACACGCCCATGCCATATTTGCAGATGACTAGATTCAGAGCCAACATTTGTGAAATATATTATGGGATGCAAGAATGCCCTTTAGTTAAGGCAAATAGCAGCAGCTGCGTGCTTCGGCTGTTCTAAGTTTCAAACTTCTGTTGCTTTATAAAAAATGGCACCTGCTGAGAAAAAAACACACACTTGGAATGCATGATGTATACGCGGACAAAAAAACTCAACAAAGTTTGTGTCCGGATTTTCACTTTTTGAAATGGGGCAACCCTACCTGAGGGAGAGCTATGAATGTGCCAAATTTCAAGTACAGTGGTACCTTGGGTTAAGTACTTAATTCATTCCGGAGGTCCGTTCTTAACCTGAAACTGTTCTTAACCTGAAGCACCACTTTAGTTAATGGGGCCTCCTGCTGCTGCCGCACCGCTGGAGCACAATTTCTGTTCTCATCCTGAAGCAAAGTTCTTAACCCAAGGTACTATTTCTGGGTTAGCGGAGTCTGTAACCTGAAACGTATGTAACCCGAGGTACCACTGTATATGCAGTAAAAATTGCCACAATTACAGCAATTAAATGGCCTCAGCCTGGTATACCTGAAGGAGCATCTCCACTCCCATCATTTAAGGAACCACAGAAAGAGGGGGAAGGAAAACAAGTTTTGAAATGTCAAAATGATTGTAAACTTAGTGAAATGTATAAAATTAGTGAAATGTTTAAAATTAGTGAAATGTATAAACTTGAAAAGTAGAAATTAAAAAAAAGAGAAACTCAAAAAGGAAGGAAGGAAGGAAGGAAGGAAGGAAGGAAGGAAGGAAGGAAGGAAGGAAGGAAGGAAGGAAGGAATGGGTGTGGATCAAATCACCAGATAATTCCTCTAGCAATACTGTAAGGCTCACATGCTTCATCAGGCAATACAAGCCCAGGATAATTTGTGGCATATTTGCTGGTCCCAAGCCCTCCATCCTCCCCATGTCCCCATGGATTTAGGCTTCAAATATGAAAGGTGGGGGTGCCTGGAAGCTTACAACTTAGCTTACCCACACTTTTCCTCCATCTTTCAGACCCACTTCCTGTGCCAGGGACCAGCACATATGTCCCATCTTTCCTGGGCTTCTTGCATTGCCTTATGAAATGCTGACAGACACAATTTGTGACATTGACATTGCACATTATCAGCGCTGATCACAAAGCATGTCTATTAAGACATCAGTTTCCTGACTCTGTGGATTGTGATACAATACTAGAAAGCCTAACTCTGATCTTAAATTGGCTTCTTCTTCTCCTTCTTCTTCTTCTCCTCCTCCTCCTCCTCCGCCGCCATCGCCTTCTTCTTCTTCTTCTTCTTCTTCTTCTTCTTCTTCTTCTTCTTCTTCTTCTTCTTCTTCTTCTTCTTCTCCATCTCCTTCTCCCTTGAATTTAGTGGACAACCCTATGCATACTCGGTTAGAAACAAGAGTCATTGAACACAATGGGCCGACTAGATGGAGGGATGGGTGGAGAGAGAGAGCATTTTTCCTTTTTTTTTAGTTTTGTGAAATGCAATCGGAGAAGGACAGATAATTGGAAACTTGACAATGCTAACCATCTATTTAGCAGAAGACATGGAGCAGGAGGCAGTATCCTTTCCCCAGGGCATTTTAAGAACAGCAGTCCATGCACTAAAGCCTTCTTCTGCACAGGAAATATCTTTACTAGAATACCTGAATTAGCCCAACTGCTTTCCAAGATAACCTCTCTATATGCAAATATTTTGTCATTACTACTTTCCGTGAAAGCGGCGTTCCTTGATATTTCTTCCATCAAAGCACAGAAGAGGAGAGCTGGGCTTCATAATTCTAACCATGTACTCTGAGATACTCACCATTTAATAACCACTGGATTTAAGGGGCTTTTGAGCATGCAGCTATTTGAAATGTTGCCGATGTTTACACGCAGAATAGTTTGTGAAAAGGTGATGTGAAAATTCATTGAGCATTGGAGAGTGGTGCTGAATAGCAATATGTTTGTTAGCACACATACAAAGACGTATGATGGAAACAAACACAAGCTATTAGTATTTGCATTGTAAATGATATATAGGTATGTAAATCAGGATAGTCTCTCATACTGATTTTGAGGTAAAAAGTAGTGCTTCTGAGTAAGTGTTTTCCCCTTCCCTAAATATATATATATGCTTATTTGGCAGAATAGTTATAATTTTATAGCACTACTTCCTTCTATTCCCCCCCCCCTTTTAATGCCTTTGTACTATGTTTGTTCTAATTGCTAATTATTTATTTACTTAAGGTAAAGGTAAAGGGATCCCTGACCATTAGTCCAGACGTGGCTGACTCTGGGGTAGCGGCGCTCATCTCGCTTTATTGGCCGAGGGAGCTGCCGTACAGCTTCCGGGTCATGTGGCCAGCATGACTAAGCCGCTTCTAGCGAACCAGAGCAGTGCACGAAAATGCCGTTTACCTTCCCACCAGAGCGGTGCCTATTTATCTACTTTCACTTTGATGTGCTTTCGAACTGCTAGGTTGGCAGGAGCAGGGACTGAGCAACGGGAGCTCACCTTATCGCGGGGATTCAAACCGCTGACCTTCTGATCGACAAGTCCTAGGCTCTGTGGTTTAACCCACAGGGCCACCCACGTCCCTTATTTATTTACTTATTTTACAGCTAATTTCACATAGCAAATAAGGTGATGTCACAACACAATGTGGTCAGCCGGTTTTAGCTACATTTTAATATCACTGAGGACAAATTCAAAAGCAGTGCTTACTGACTAGACAATTACTTTAGCAGCAATCTCACAGAACCTGCAAAAAAGGAGAGTACTTTTTTGAAGCTGTCAGAAGCGTTCATGGAAAAACAATGCATACTTTCAATCCTATGAATAAACATGTCAAAACCTACCTCTTATTACCTAATGACTTTTTCCAATATTTCCAAAATGTGAATAATGTTCTAAATCTAATTGGGTTAACAAAAACTCAGTTTTGTTACTGTGTGTGTGTGTGTACATGTTCAATCTAAAACCCCTTTACGAGAAATATAAGGATTGGAGCACAATCCCACAAAATGGGCATGATCCAGCACAAATGAAGAATGCTTGCATCCAGTGAAAGTCAAATAAATCTCTCTCAGTTCAATAGGCCTTAAATGTGCTTACCTTTGGCTGGTTTGTGCCCATGTTGTGTACAGTTAAGGACATTTGAGCTCCAAAGAAGTAATCTTTTCACTGAGAAGAAAGAACATTTGTCCATTTAGAAGGAGAAGTTTCTCTTTCTTTGAGGATACCTTTGCCAGCTTAAATGAGTAATCTATTTGTTCTTCCATTGTTGGAAGTAAATTCAATATGCATTTGAATGATTAAATGCTATAATGGGAGTAAACATAATTCATGCTGATCTTATTTACATACAAGTTTCAAACTAGTCTCAGGTCCAGGAGATAAAAGGGTTCCCATTAAAGATTTATTGAAGATTTAAACAAATGTGACTACCTTGAGGCCAGTCAGAAAATCTATTAAAACAATGCAAATTAAAAGATGGAAACACGCAGATTGAAAGGAATAATTGAGGAGCAATGCAACTGCTAAAGAATATTTGCTGCACATTGGGTGTGGCAACTACTTCCCAAGCCAATGTGATCCTAACAACAACAACAACAGTCTTTCCTCAGACACTGGGTTACAATATTTAAGTTCAAAAGGGCATAAGTGTACAGTTGGATTAAAAAAAATCATTAGTAAAGAAGGGGACAGAAAAAGAAAGAGATCCATTAATGCACCTTGGATTTCATCATTAATAATAACAGCTCCTTGTGATGTACAATGCAATTCTATATATGTCTTCTTAGAAGTAACCTCTATTTTGTTCACTGCCAGGTAGGTGAGTATAGGACTGCAGAGTTAGTGACAGAGGAAGTGGAACAAAAGTAATAAATCATAATGAATTACAGGAAAAACCTGTGTGACCACAGAAATTGTATATGACTCGGTTAACCCCATTTCAATGTACATACCAGAAGGGCAAAAACAATGGAGGTGCCTCATTTTTATGCCTTACTGATGAGCTTCCAGCTGACTCCTTTTAGAAGCAAAACCCTGAATTAGCACCTTTGAGCTCCAAATCTATCTTGAAGACCTTGGGTGGTGCGGCAGATATATTTCTCCATCCTACTTATGATAGCGTTGAATGAAATGATATGGAAAACTAATTTTGAGTGAAATTATATGGAAAACTTATTAAAGTGAATCTGTGAATAAGAATGCAATTTTCATGTTATATTTCAATATTTAGTCTGATATATTTAGCAACAGATAATGCATGCTTTCATAGCTCAGGAGGAAGAGCACGAGAGTAATCTCAGGGTTGTGGGTTTGAGCTCCACACTGGGCAAAAATATCCCTGCATTGGAGGGAGTTGGACTAGGTGACTCTCACGGTCCCTTCCAACTCTGTGATTCTATGATTTGCATTCTGATACCTTCCTAATGCTGGAACATAGATGGTGAAATTATGTGGACAGCATTTGGGGACAAATTCATTTATGGCATGAGAAGTTCAAGTCTCATATCTGCATCTTTTTCTTCCCATGCACTTACTCATTGGATATACCATTGTATTACAATGAATGGAACTCTCTGAAGTGAGTTAGGTTCCAGAGAATCTGTTGTGCAGCTGATCAGGAAGGTTCTGTAGTTCTTCAAAGTCCAGTGAAACAGTGGAGACACGCACACACATACTTCTAGTTACACATAGGTAGCCGTGTTGGTCTGCCATAGTCAAAACAAAAAAATTCCTTCCAGTAGCACCTTAAAGACCAACTAAGTTAGTTCTTGGTATGAGCTTTCGTGTGCATGCACACTTCTTCAGAACACACATACTTCTGTAATCCATTGGTACAGTCAAATGCAACGTTCCTTATTTCCCTAGAGTGGGCACATGCAGGGGGACATCCAGTCAGTGAAACTTGTGGCACTGCTCTGGGGCTTCCTCCTCCTGCATGTGATCTGGGAGATGGGTGTGACTCTGGCTGACTCTACAAAAGAGCGTATTCATGCAGCCATTTTCTCAGTTCGTTTTGATAATGCTATTGTCTTGCTGCTGTTCTTTTGCAGCCATTTTGTATTCTTAATGTAATTTTGCTGTCTGCTGGCTCTTAGCCAGCAGCACATGAGTTCATTCTCCCTATGAGATGAACTCACAGTTTCTTTGCGTAACTACCAAATAAAGTCTGCCTTTCAGGGATCAAATCGTGAACTGAAACATCAGTAAACTTTTTATTACTTTACTCAGAAAGACTCTTGTGTCTTTATTCTTTTAGGAGGGATCAAAGGGGACACCAGGAATAAAATTAACTAAGAGAGTCAAACGAATCTGCAAACTAGCTTCCAGCTATATTGAGGGGAATACGCTCTGCTACATCACTTACTAGCGTGAGTGAAGGAAGAATATTCAGTATATCCTTTCCTCTATCCTTAACATTCCCACAACTGCAATGAATCAACAGGTAAGGAGGAAGGTTTAGATAGCAGACTTCAGCAAGGGCATGTAATATTGCAGAGCCACGAGACAGAAATAGATTTATGTATGCACAAAGGATAGCCAACTGTAGGAGCAGCACCTTGGAGACAGTGATCTCATCTTATTGTCTAGATACAGCCTGGGCAGGAAAGAACTGGGAATCCAGCTTCTTAGCTTGGGATCACTTACTGCAGGAAAGAATTAGAATCACACCTGTTTGGAGCACCATTTTCTACAACAGGTAACATGGATTGTTTTCCTCCTGCAGCCCCTTCCTCTGGCACTCTTTTTCTTGCCAATAATAGGAGTCCATATCAAGAGAAATGACGGTCTGGGGTTGAAAATGAGTTCTATAGAAGAGCAGATGTCCAGTTCCTATCACCTCTATCTCCATTTGGCTCCTAATATCACAACCTTGCCAATACCTTGCTATTGGGGCCACAGGGTCTTTCACCATCAGAGACAAAGCAACCTGCTCTGGTACCTGGAGCGGAGTTCATCCTAGGGGGCATGGCGCGCATCCCAGGGGGCATGGTGCGCCACCCACAGGGGCCGTGGTGCATGTCCTGGGGGCATGGCACCCCCCTTTGGAATGGCACCTGGAGCAGCCCATCCCCCGCTTGCCCCCTTGGAATGCCCCTGGTCCCCATCATTAGTAGTTTGAGTCTCATGTGTTACTAGAGTGTTTCAGTTTTGTTTTCTCTCCACTTCTCATTCATCCAGGCTCCAATCCGGTTTGCCACATTTCTGCATTGCTTTGTGAATTGTTTTAAGAAGTCAGCATACATGTTAGCATCTATAGACATTACACTGTTCCCATGAGTTGAGCTGTGTGAGAAGCGATTTGCACATATTGGAACCAATTCGTAGTATATGTATCAGCCTTCCTCCCAGTTACAGACAGAAGGTACACAGGAGTTACTGCCTCTGTGGTTTCTCCCATGGTGGTCTAGGTCAGGGGTCTGCAACCCGTGGCTCCGGAGCAGCATGTAGCTCTTTTACACCTTTGCCGCGGCTCCGGGGCGGATACTAGCAAGGGGAGGAGGCGCATTGTGCGCCCCGACACTCCCCACTGTGGCGGGCGCTGTACTGGCTGTGACATCACATGGGGGCGGTGCGTGCGTTAGTCACGCACCGTCCCGACGTCACCTTCCCGCCCACCTGCCCACTACATTGTAAGGGGCATGTACGCTGGTCACTGTTTTGAAGGGGAATGAAGAACACACACACACACACAAAAAGGTAACTTGTTAATTTATCGTTTATTTCTATGAGGAGGAGTAATTCTGAGGGGTCAAACAAAGAAATAATAAAAAAGTGACAAAAAAGTTATTTTTATAATGACGAGTTTTGCAGCTCCCATTTTTTTTCCCCTTTGGAAACAGGTCCAAGTGGCTCTTTTGTCTTAAAGGTTGCAGACCCCTGGTCTAGGTGTATATATATTAAAGCTTCCACTTGTGCAGTTCATTCTGATATCATGAAAGCAAGGCTTTTTGGAGCTCCACCACTTGTGAGATATGCTAGCAACATGTCAAAATAAGTCCCCAGGAAGATTTTGCTTATCAATTGTATGCAACTTGGTGCAAAGTTGGATGTGTTTTCTTGTACAAAGGAATATTCTCCCCTTCTCTTTCCCCAGGCTTAATCCGTGCTGGGGCTCTCCCACCCTCCAGAATGCTAGTGCTGATCTTTGTGCTAGTGCAATTATTTAGTTGCATACTGCCCTGTATTTGGGTTAGCAAATGTACCCACTTCACGTTCACAAGGTCCTCTTTGTGGTACTGGGTCTTCAATACTGAAAGTACAGTTGGTGGGTGTGTGAGAGAGCCTTTTCAGCTGAGAGGTCCAAATTGTTAAATTGCCCTCAATGGGAATTTCATCATTTGTCCCCACCTTTTAACTGCTTCTAAATGGGCTCTCAAGCCTGTTTTATTCATGCAGGCATTCACTATTGTTATTTTTGCTCAGAGCCTATAATGTTTTAGCTGCACACTGAGATGCTTTGTGATGTTGATGCTGCTATTATATTTGTGTTTTTCATGGTTATGATTGTATTATAATTTGCATTGTATTGTGCATTCTTTTGCTTTGAAAGCCACTGTTGTGTGCACTTGTCACAGAAAAGCAGGGTGAAAATGCTAGTATAAATAAAGAAAAACAACAGCAGAGACACTTGTGCAACTAAAGGTAGATGAAAAGGATGGTCTAAAATGCTAGAAAAGGTGCTAGTTATATTTAAATCAGCTTCAGCTTTTGGCCATGTTCATATCCTCTAACTCCAAACAATTGTTGTTGTTTAGTCATTTAGTCGTGTCCGACTCTTTGTGACCCCATGGACCAGAGCATGCCAGGCACTTCTGTCTTCCACTGCCTCCCGCAGTTTGGTCAAACTCATGCTGGTAGCTTCGAGAACACTACCCAACCATCTCATCCTCTGTCGTCCCCTTCTCCTTGTGCCCTCCATCTTTCCCAACATCAGGGGCTTTTCCAGGGAGTCTTCTCTTCTCATGAGGTGGCTAAAGTATTGGAGCCTCAGCTTCAGGATCTGTCCTTCCAGTAAGCGCTGAGGGCTGATTTCCTTAAGAATGGATAGGTTTGATCTTCTTGCAGTCCATGGGACTCTCAAGAGTCTCCTCCAGCACCATAATTCAGAAGCATCAATTCTTCAGCGGTCAGCCTTCTTTATGGTCCAGCTCTCACTTCCATACATCACTACTGGGAAAACCATAGCTTTTACTATACCTCTAGCTCCAAACAATAGAATCATAAAATGGTAGAGTTGGAAAAGATGTTGAGAGTCATCTAGTCCTGCAAGGCAGGAATCTCAACTAAAGCATCTATGACAGATGGTCATCTAACCTCTGCTTAAAAACATCCGAAGAAGGAGAGTCCATCGCCTTCCAAAGGAGTCAATTCCACTGAATTAAATTCTATTACATACTTTTCCTCTTGGTGTGTTAATGAGCAATCTATTTCCCCAAACCAATTTGTGCAACACGGTGCCCTCTTTTTACAGAATAAAAACAACAGCACAGCACAGAAATATCCCCAGAGGACCAGCACATGCATTCCCTTCATTGATTACATTGTACCATATTGATAATTACATTGTGTTACATCACTTAGCAGAATGATAACATTAACAACAGAATGAGAATACATCATACACTGGATAAAAAGGCAACAAATCCAGTAATTAAGAGCAGACCACTTTCTCAGAGAAAAAAATGCAATCAAACTTGATTACCTGACCAGCTTAAGAATTCTGAAACTATGTACCATCTTTCAACCCAAAGATGTATCAGAAACCAAGTTTCTGTTTCACCCAGCAACATTGACTGTCAAAGTTACATGTTCTTAATGTGAGCCCCCCAACCCACTGTATTTGCTTATTTAGTGACAAATTAGAAAAGATACTGTGAGATCAAAGCTGTTGTCCATCCTCCTATCACATACATCTGGAGGGGATTAGAGCTGGTGGAATTTGTCTATCCTTTATCCTCTGTACTGTTTTGCTGAAATAGTGCCCCACACCCAAAACAATACAAATGGCAGCTTCAATGAGTATTAGGGGAGTGGGTGATATTGAGGAATGATCCAACAACCCCATTACCAGCACAATTCTTCCAACTCCACCCTTCCTGATAGTTGGATTTGCTTTAAATTTATAGATATATATGAAGCAGCTGATCATGTAAAATTAACAGCTGATCACACTGGCTGTTGTACTTTATCATGTCATGTTATATTCCAATAGCATGTGTTCAGCTATTGTAATGGATTCATTTGATGGATGAATCTGCCAGTTTTGGTATCTCCAGGTTTCTCATTTTTTTTCAGTCTTAAGTTCAGTCTGCTATGATTCCTTGCCAGTTTGTGCATTTTTTAAAAGCCCTCACCCAAAACTGCAAGCCTTTCAGTGGTATTTTGGTTCTCAAACTTAATCTGTTCTGGAAGTCTGTTCCAAAACCAAAGCGTTCCAAAACCAAAGCACACTTTCCCATAGAAAGTAATGCAGAATGGATTAATCTGCTGCAGACTTTTAAAAACAACCCCTAAAACAGCAATTTAGCATGAATTTTACTATCTAACAAGATATTTGATCCATAAAATGAAAGCAATAATTAATGTAGTGTACTATAAAATAAAAAAGTATTGTAGATGATAAAAATTAAAATTATTTTTTCTCTCACCTGCACTGATGATAGACATTGTTTGGATGGGGGGCTTTTATCCATTTCCGCAGTCACACAATCAATCAATCAATCAATAGTTGAACTAGGTTCCACACAGTCAGAAAAACAAATTAACTGAAAAAGCTTCAAAACAAAAAACGCAAAATAAATAGCAAAAACAAAAGCAGCAAATATAAGTTGCAAATATCACCTCAGAACACTGCAGTCGGAAACGGAAGGCTTGAATTACAATGGGGGGACGCAAATTAGCAGCACAACAGGAAACACAGGGGGACTGAAAATGGAGTGCGTTCGGCTTCCGAAAATGTTCAAAAACCAGATCACCTACTTCTGGTTTTGCAGCGTTCATGTTCCAAGTTGTTCGTGAACTAAGCTGTTCGAAAACCGAGGTACCACTGTATTATTGTACACATATTTTGACTGACAAACTTAACCACAAAATTGGGAGAAGTGTGAATTTTGAAGGATAGTTGTGTTTTGTCTCATGTTATTTTGGGGGACGCGGATGGCGCTGTGGGTAAAACCTCAGCGCCTAGGACTTGCCGATCGCATGGTCGGCGGTTCGAATCCCCGCGGCGGGGGGCGCTCCCGTCATTCGGTGCCAGCGCCTGCCAACCTAGCAGTTCGAAAGCACCTCCGGGTGCAAGTAAATAAATAGGAACCGCTTACCAGCGGGAAGGTAAACGGCGTTCCGTGTGCTGTGCTGGCTCGCCAGATGCAGCTTGTCACGCTGGCCACGTGACCCGGAAGTGTCTGCGGACAGCGCTGGCTCCCGGCCTATAGAGTGAGATGAGTTCACAACCCTAGAGTCTGGCAAGACTGGCCCGAACGGGCAGGGGTACCTTTACCTATTTTGGGTAGGTTCATATTGAAATGCAAACCAAACCAAACTTCTCTCTGATCCCATCCTCCTGTCCTTGGCTTGCCAATTGCAAAATTGCAAACCCGTGCAAATACAAAAAACAGTCATCTGTGAGAATGTAGGGAAGTACCAGAACAACCCAAAGGTCTGTCTAGCATTTCACCACCATTCAAATAACACCCACCCAGCCAGATTTCTCTAGAAGCTCATCAGCAGTGTGTGATGAACCCCTATCCTTTCTGGTTTGTTACAAACATCTCATATATTCCATGCAAACCTGGAACATCCAAGCAACTACCATGGATTATAGTAACTAGTAAATGGTAGACCAATTTTTCCCGATTTTATCTAATAGTTTTTAAAAAGTCACAAAAGCTCATAGTCATCACTGCAGCTTTTGAAAGTGGATTACATACGTTCACTGTTTGTATGTATTTCCTTCACATCAAATAAATTCAACATTGAGTTATGTCTGGTGGGAGAGACGTTCTCCTTTTCTTCCTTGCGTTCAAGAGAAGCCATTGTTTTGTCTGTAGAACAGTAATTACACGGGTAGGTGACATTGTCTGTGCTTCAACCAGAAGAAGATGAAACTTTAAAAATTTCTAATTAAGCCCCAGGCCTACACAGTTTGGTAGAAATTAGAGGAGAGAGTCTTTTAACTAGTTCTGAAAGATGCTCTGAGTTTCTGAAGAGAACTCTGAAAGTAGGATAATGAGCTATCGGAATCTGAATTGGTACTTTTATAAATAAACTTTCCCATTTTGAAGAATATTTCCCAGCCTACTGTAATGTTGGAGAATTATAACACTCTTGTTTAAACTAGAGGAAAACTTATCAAAAGCTTTCTCACACTGAGAGGGAAATGACATTTTTTGGTGTTATTAAAATGTAATGTATGCTAATAATTAGGTTTGAATTATTTAAAATCACAAAACAACTCATAGACCAAAGCCACAATGAAAATTCTGTAGGAATCAACATAAACAACTTTGATTAGTCAAACAGTCATGTGTTGTCAATACATTAATTAAATGCAATTTTTATAACTGGATGCCCAGAAATGTGGCTTATATTTAAGCAGTATCAGCACAGTGTGTTAAATTAAGCATTTGCAGTGGGAAGGGGGAAAAATGAGACAAAGAGAGAGCTTATAGCTGGAAATGGGATTAAAAAGAAGACCATCGGTACCCATGGGCATAGTACCCATGGCCATCTTAAGCCTATCTGGTGCTGTGGTGCAAAGATCCTTCCGGTGCCCCACACCTTTCCCAGAGTTTCCAACCTGCGGGGAAGAGGCGGAGACTGGACGCGGCACCTCCCGGCTTAGCTGGCTGCTTTGTGCTGCAGTAGCCACGGCAGGCAGCAAACCGAGCAAGCAGGCTTGCACCGAGTGAGTGAGGGCATGTGTGCCGCTGCCGTCAAGTGTCGACTCACTTTTCCCCCTCTTAGCCTTCTGGTGCCCTGCAGAATTTGGTGCCTGCAGCATAAAGGGAAAAAACCGAGCTAGCGCTTGGTAGGAAGGTGTTTGAAAAGGAGCGAGGGCTGTTGGCTCTGCAAGCAAAGGGTGATATAATTGGGATATGAGGTTCGGAGCACATTTCCCCACAGGGCAACTGCAGAAGGAATGTAGTTGGTCAAGGGACCCATGGACTCAAAAAGGTTGAAAGCCTCTGTCATAGATAGCAGTTCCATTATTTTCTGCTTAGACTTCTGAATCCCCTGCCACAAGCCATCTTGGCTGTCAGGACACCTTCACATCAGTTCATGAACTGTGAATGAGCACCAGTCACAGGATTAGCCTTGTATCTGTTGCCTTGTTTCTGGATCCAATTTGACTTGTTTCCAGTTTGACTTGTTATTTGGGTCCAAATCAAGCAATCAAATAATTAAATTTTGCTTCTCACCCCCTAATTTCAGGTATTCTTAACTTGCCAAAAAGAGCCAAATATAGTTGGAAAATAGAACATCAGATTACACCCAGTAAAACAGCTCTTACCAAGCAGTGTGACCCTAGCAAATGGTCTCATCTACAGCTGATCTCCAAGTCCCAAGGCATACTTACTGTTAGGCCATTTAAGGAGCCTTCCTGGAGAAAGCTCCATGCTTGACACAGGGAAAACCAGTGGGGACAACAAAATACACATGAGCACCCAATAAGAGTCATAAAGGTGAGGACCCCCATGCAAATTGTACACACAGAATCCCATTTGCAGCCCACACCTTGCACTCAACACTCATGATAAAAAATATCGGATCCAACTGGTGACTTAAATGCAGCTTCTTCCTCCTTTGATCCCAGCTCTTAGTCTGACACTCCCTTCTTCTTCTTCTTCTTCTTCTTCTTCTTCTTCTTCTTCTTCTTCTGTCACTCGTAGCCGAGTAAGATTATCTTCCGTGAACATGGTTTAACAATGAGTCTGTAAGTGACTATGGAGGCCAATTCTGTATCCATACATCCTTCCATGGTGGGGAAATAGGTTTCCGGGCGGGAGTTGATCATGGTGAGGATTTGCCAAATGTGTCTTCCTCTTAGTACATTTCTCCCTTTCATCCTGAGTTCAAGTGTCTTCAAAGCCCATGACACCTTTGGTAAAGGCTGTTCTCCAATTGGAGCACTCGCAGGCCAGTGTTTCCCAGTTGTCAGTGTTTATGCTACATTTTTTTTTTTAAGATTTGCCTTTAGAGAGGCATTACGCTTTCCATTTTTAAGTTCAGAATAGAATGGTTGCTTTGGAAGACTATAATCAGGCATTCACGCAATGTGACCAGTCCAACGAAGTTGATGTTGAAGAATCATTGCTTCAACACTGGTGATCTTTGCTTCTTCCAGTACACTGCCATTAGTTCGCCTGTCTTACCAAGTGATGTGTAAAAAAAAAATCTGGAGACCCCATTCATCAATTTTTTTGAGGAATTGGTGATGGCGTTTATAAGTGGTCCATGTTTAGTGGTTAGATGTTAAGTGGTTAGAGTCTTACACTCTAATCGCTACACTACAATGGCCCTCAAACTGGTTTATGAAAGTGAGTGAATGAATGGAAGATATAATGAATGGATGAACGATGACTGAAGATGGGGAGGGAAAAGGGGGTACCCCCATTCATTGCTTTTGGCTTTGCCCCCACTACCTATTGTCAGCATTTGATCCCCTAACTAAAAGGTAAAGGTTAAGGACCCCTGGAAGGTAAGTCCAGTCGCAGACGACTCTGGGGTTGCGGTGCTCATCTCACTTTACAGGCCGATGGAGACTGTGTTTGTCTGCAGGCAGTTTTTCCGGGTCATGTGGCCAGCATGACTAAGCCGCTTCTAGTACAACGGAAAACCGAAACCAGAGCAGCACATGGAAACACTGTTTACCTTCCCACCAGAGCGGTACCTATTTATCTACTTGCAGTTTTTGGCATGCCTTTGAACAGCTAGGTTGGCAGGAGCTGGGACTGAGCAACGGAAGCTCACCCCATCATGAGGATTTGAACCGCGAACCTTCTGATCGGCAAGCCCAAGAGGCTCAGTGGTTTAGACCACAGTGCCACCTGCGTCCTGATCCCCTAACTACTAGCCACCAAAGGAATGTGGCTTTCAGTTTCAAAAAAATATTTGCTCACATCTGCCATAAGGGAAGCCTTCATGTATATGTGAAGGACTCCCATCCTGCAAATACCCACATCAGTGAGCTATGGAATTTCAGGAAGTTCTAGCTGTTAGGTCCTTGCTGGTGCAGCATACATGCCAGCTTACTTCTGAGTAGAGATTAAGCTGATGATGAATACTACAGGTTTATTTAATTTTATTTTTTTCATATTTTTTTAGGTATTTGATTATCTCACATTCATGAACAGTTGAGCAACATGTTGCTTGTGGCATGGTGACAAATTGGCAAACTCTTGATGAATGCACTTGTTATTGAGAACCTCACTATTTAAAAATTAATCTGTAAAAGGTCCAAGATTAAACATCTGTTCATCCAACTCCTACCTCAGAGAATAAGGTTGAAGAGGGATAAGGAAGCAATCCCTTTCCATCTGTGGGTTTTTGTTTTGTTTTGTTTTGTTTTTGCAACGATAAGCTCCTATAATAGATTTCCTTTCTACAAAAGATTTGCATTTGTCGCTTTGGCGAGGAATAAAATTTAATATGCTTGCAACAAATATTGAACTGATGGAAATGCTCAGTCCAATACTTCAGAAGCCGAATATGTTGCACGGCTGTTAAAGAAACAATCTAAATAAAGAACCATTAAGATGAAAGATTATCATTCCTGCTGTGGAAGAAGGAAAATCAGGTAGCTCAAGGCATGAAATGGGGAGTGAGGAATCCAGACTGAGATAGCAGAAGGAGTAATTAGCAACAGTTTGTGTAACAGAGGGGATATTATGTCCTTGCAGTTCTATGATATTCCTAAGAGAAGTTTCCCACATTTTGGTCAATACCTTTGACATTAGCTTTATCCCAACACTTTCAGATTTTAGGGGCACTCCTGCCAGGCATCAAAGGTGTGTGGAATTATCTGTCTTACTGGTACAATTATGGAACACTAATTTAGATTTTATATTATTAATATGAAAGTTCCCCTCACAGTTGGTTGGGACACTCACACTGCAGACCTTTTCACAAAGCTCTCCATGTGTACAGAAAGTGCGTATTGATTGATGCACAATCTAGGGAATAATTTCATAGGTGAAGTTGTGCCTCAGTTCCCCATCACTCCCTTTAAACCCAAAGTCCGAGGACACAGAAGTGGATTGTTCCTTGAATTTCTTTCAAGGGAAAGAAACAACCAATAATTAAGGACTAATCTGCAACCACTCCAACAATATAAGTGGCCATATTAACTTACAGTTTGGTCCACAGTTGTGACTTGTTTATAACCCTACTTTGCATAATTATAAGGATTAGTGTGCATAACGAGAGCAATGCAACAAACTGGATTTTGTGTGTACAAATTTTTTTGATTACTCGCTTTGCCTAGGGCCGAGGGAGAGCTATGCTGTGTCTGCTGTAGCCCAGAGCAAGATAACCTCAAATAATAATTATTATAAATACATTGCTCACATAGAAGTTAGGAAATAGTGTGGGACTTGATAATCCTGTACATGTGTTATGTGGTGGCTGGAAAGCAAAACTGGAAGTTTAGAACATCATCTCTTTCTCTCCAATGCATTTTATTTCTCTGTAGGATTTTTAAATAGAAGTGGCTAAAAATGTGCCCGTGTGATAATTAGAATTATGCTGATTAGCTCAAAAGGATGAGTAATCTCATTTGCTTCCAGTGAGTGGAAGATAAACCACATAATATTTCTGCTGGCTCGAGTCCTGAACAGGCTTGTATGATTACCCAAAGTGTAGTTACACTAAAAAATAAAAAAAGTGAGAGATTGTGAGCTTCATAGTTGGAGCTAAACCGATCTCCATAATATGGAAAATAATGGTACAGCCAGAAACAACAACAACAAAGTTATTTTGCCAACTTGCATATTTGAAATATGAGCTTAGCAAGGAAAAATATTTGGGGCATGAACAGGATGTTGGCACTGGTTATTAAGACCATCATTAGAAGACCTGACTCTTCTGAGGTAAGATGTTTGACTACTAGGGATAAGGTCTTCTTGGTGGGGTTGCTCCTTTCTTCTTAGATCAACTTACACCTGAGATAGGGAACTCATGGCCCTTGAGCTATTCCTGAACATAAACTTGCATCAGCTCCAGCCTGCATGGGTAATGGTTAAGTATGACAGGAGTTGTCAGGACTCAGACAAACCTAGCCAATTTGTCACCCATAGTGCTAACTTTAGTGAACCAATTTATAGATTGTGGCAGCTTCATGTGATTTGGGGGAAGTGTATTATCTTAAATCCTCAAATTGCTGTACAGCACTTCTGTGTTGTGGAGTTGTGGGCAGTAGTGGACAGTGTAATGGGATGGTATTGCTCACCTGATCTCCCATTGGTCACATTGCTGCTGGTTACCAGGAGGTAGAGAGGGAAGGGCAAGACAGCAGGGAGGTCACCATGGAGCAAATGACCAATAGTGCATTGACTTCCCTCCTTCCCTGCTCTCCCTCTGAGTATAAGGAACAGGAACATGAGGGACCAGAGGTCAGGTGAACAGTGGGCCTACACCAGGCTGTCTACTACTGACTATTGGGCCATAGCACTGTGCCCTTACCATGAGGTGAAAATGATTGGATATTGAAGGACACAGGACAGGAGAAAATACCGAGCCAGCATTCTGAAAAAAATAGAGATGAGAACAGGCTACAGTTTTGCTTGTTGACAAACAAGGAGAGAAATAATTCTGAATGAATGAGGGAGAAGATTCAAGCTCCACACACTTTTGGGTAATGTAACATATGTTGGAGAAGCTGCTGGGTTCTTACTTCCTAGGAATCTTGGACGTCAAAAATCATCATTGGCTGGATTCAACCTGGGCCATAGCAGACCCAACGGGACTTCAGTTTGATCAGTAGCGACTGGTAGGGTGGAATGCGTGGGGCTCTGCTGCTCTCCTGGCTTCCCAACATCATGGGTTGCTGTCGGTTACCAAAAGGGAGAGGAGAGGAGCAAGGCACAGGGAACGTAGCATGGTGTGGACTGTGGGGGCAGGAGACCAGGTAGACTTCATCTCACTGCACTGAGCTTCCTGCACCTTCGGGTCCCTGCCTCTTGTTAAGTAGCATTGATCTTCAGAGCTGGGAAGCTGAGAATGCAAAAGAATCCCACCTGTGCTGCCTCACCAACTGCTACTGAACTAGGTTGTGACTAACAGGCTCCATTGAATTCAATGGGTATACTCTGCTTGAAGAATGTCTTAGTCCAAATCCATCCCAGTACTTTTACTCAAGTTGCAAGACTAAACATCAGGAAGAGCTTTCTGACAGTAAAATAATAATAATAATAATAATAATAATAATAATAATAATAATAATAATATTCATTTATACCCTGCCTATCTGGCTGGGCTTCCCCAGCCACTCTGGGCGGCTTCCAAAAAAATATTAAAATACCGTAATACATCAAACATTAAAAGCTTCCCTAAACAGGGCTGCCTTCAGATGTCTTCTAAAAGTCTGATAGTTGTTGTTCTCTTTGACATCTGGTGGGAGGGCGTTCCACAGGGAGGGCGCCACTACCGAGAAGGCCCTCTGCCTGGTTCCCTGTAACTTGGCTTCTTGCAGTGAAGGAACCGCCAGAAGGCCCTCGGTGCTGGACCTCAGTGTCCGGGTAGAACGATGGGGGTGGAGACGCTCCTTCAGATATACTGGACCGAGGCCATTTAGGGCTATAAAGGTCAGCACCAACACTTTGAATTGTGCTCGGAAACGTACAATTCTGTGATTCTGTACACAAGAGTCATTTCAACTCACAGTCTTATCTAGAGTTATATGTGGCAGATAAACACACCTCACAGATATCTTACCCAAATATCGGAGCAAAGGTTGTCATTATAAATAGTGAAGGACTGGAGCCATTCAGCCTGTCAAGAGTCAGACTTTGATGTAAAGGCCTACAATTTATACTTCAAAATATGCCTTTTCCAAGTCACTTTAAAATTTATGGGCTTATGTAATAGTGGGCTGGTTTAAAATGAATTTCTATTAATACCTGCCACCTTCATTCAAGGCTTTGTGTTAGGTCCTGAAAGCTGGAGCACAGAAAGTGAAGTGGGTGTGCATATTGATGTCACCTTTGGTGGGAGGAATGATTTAATATTAAGTTTTCCTAATTATGAAAATACACCCACACACCTGTACAAAATTGCTTGGAACAAATCATTGCCTAAGGCCAAACTAGGAGTCCTACCTGGAGCGGGCATATTATCTTTCTCCCTCACTCCCTTGGTAAAAGTGCCACAAAAGCCTCTTCAAAAACAGACTACAGAAAGCAGATGTTTATCCTGGAGGTAAAAAATCCGCATATTCCATAAATTCCGAGTATGAAAAATGTAAGGTAAATATTAATCAAGGCGGAACTCCCCACCGACTCTCACAATACACATGTCAGCTCAGGCTGCTAACACACCATACTTTTAAAGCATGTGATTTCCCCCAGCAAATCCTTGGAACCATATTTCATTAAGGATGCTGGGAATTACAGCTCTGTGAGGAGTGAACTGCAGTTCGAAGGATTCTTTGGGAAAAGCCATGTGCTTTAAATGTGTGGTTTGTTCGAAGCCTGTGACTCAAGGGACTCCTGTGTGGCAGGCTGAGTCCTGGTGTCAGGCCCTGACTCTGAAGCACCTCTGCTATTTTCACTGCTTGTCTTTCTGACTCAGCTGATCCCTTCTCTCCTTGCATTGGAGTCCTGCCTGCAAGTGCCTTTGATTTGATGCTCAAATATGCATTCTTTGCCTTGAAAATAAGTGCATTGGAAAACAGCCAGTATAGTCTTCAGACCACTTTCCCCACACTTCCTTAGAAGAAAGCCCAACAACCTCAAATTATTTATTTGTAACTAAATTTATAACTTGGGAAGCCTATTTATTTATTTATTTTTGATACACCAAAAGAAAAGAAAAAAAACAAGAAAAACAAGAATACAAATGAAAATAGAGATAAACACAATATTAATTACAAGATAATAAAGCAAAAAAATGGTATTTGGACTATAGACCCGACCTCCTGTCTATTCCCTGTTTCACTTATATGTTGCCAGTACACACTTTTATCATAGATTGACTAATTCTTAGTTTATCTTAGATCTCATATCTTTCTTAAAGCTACTACTCAGTTTATTCCAATGCCATTTTTAATCAGTCTCGTTTATTTTTATTCAATAAGTTTTATATACCGTTTAATCAACAAAACAATATGAAACTTTCATTAGAAAATACCTATAAAATTAAACGTTAAAAACAAATGATTGCTCAAAATATAATGAAACCAAGGGTTTTAAATTAAATGTGCATCGTTTAGTTTCACGTTCAAAGGACATGTCTGAGTAGGCTGTTTCAACAAAATGCTTTTAATAGGTACCAAATAAAATACAGTGAAAATGCCTGCCTAATGTTAAGTGGCCACCACACCGAGTGGCTGGTTCCTTACAAATACAGAACTCATATTATGTGGTGCATATAAAAGTCCCAGTTGTGCGGTTTGAAGCAGTCAAGCAGGTACATAGGTACCTGTAGAGTTGGATTGGACCCCAAGTGTCACCGAGTCCAAACTCCTGCAATGCAGAAATCTCCACTAGTGCATCCATGACAGATGGCCACCCAACCTCTGCTTAAAAAGATGAACTCGCCACCTCCCGAGTCCTGAGGGAGTCCATTCCACTGTCTAACAGCTCTTACAGTCAGAAAGTTATTCTTGGAAAATAAAACCCCAAGGTGGTTGTCGCCAATGGAGGCAAAGGCTGGGAAAAGACTCAATATGGAGTCCAAATGGCCGAAATATTGGGAAATTCTGGAACAAGAAGGGGATAAATTGAAATTGCAGAGTTTTGAGAAATTAAAAGATAAAGTGCGAGACTGGCTTCATTATTATCAAATAATGGAGGCTTATAAGTTGGACAGGAAGATTGGCTTCCAGGTGTAAAAATCAAAATTGGAAACAGAATTGTTAGAACCCAAAACTAAGAATTTGTCAAGAATGTATAACTTGCTGTTGAAATGGAATACGCAGGATGAAACGGTTAAATCAGCTATGATCAAGTGGGCACAAGATATTGGTCATAACATTATGTTTGCTGACTGGGAACAGTTGTGGACCACCGGTATGAAAATTACGGCATGTAATGCCTTAAAAGAGAATATTATGAAAATGATTTATAGGTGGTACATGACCCCAGTCAAGCTTGCAAAAATTTACCACTTGCCTGATAATAAATGAAGGAAACGTAAAGAGACTGAAGGTACATTCTTTCACCTCTGCTGGACATGCCCAAAGATTAAGGCGGTCTGGGAAATGATATATAATGAACTGAAAAAGGTATTTAAATATACCTTCCTGAAGAAACCAGAGGCCTTTCTCCTGGGTATGGTCGGCCAATAGGTGCCAAAGAAGGATAGAACATTCTTTATGTATGCTACAACAGCAGCAAGAATACTCATCGCAAAGTATTGGAAGACACAAGATCTACCCACCTTGGAAGAATGGCAGATGAAGGTGATAGACTATATGGGACTGGCAGAAATGACTGGCAGAATCCGAGACCAGGGAAGAGAGACGGCGGAAGAAGATTGGAAGAAATTTAAGGATTATCTTAGGAAACATTGCAAAATTAATGAATGTTAGAATGACATTGGTTTAGAAATTAAGTGGTTTTCAGCTGTAATGATTAAGTAAAAAGAAAAGAAAGGTTAAAAATCAAATGAAAATAAGGGAGAGGATTTGCTGAATTAATAATTAGAAACTGGAATACAGAAAGGGGAGGTACAAGGAGGTCGGGGAAGTAAGTTATAAGAAAATAAGGGATTGAAATTATACTTGTTTTTGTTTTTGTTTTGTTTGTATTATTGTTTTGTTTTTATATAATTTTTGAAACTTTAATAAATATCTTTTAAAAAACAACAACAGAAAGTTATTCTTGATGTTTAGTTGGAATCTCCTTTCTTGTAACTTGAAGTCGTTGGTAGGGTCCTACCCTCCAAGGCAGGAGAATAGAAGCTTGCTCCATCTTCCATGTGACAGTTCTTTAGATATTTGAAGGTGGCTATCATATCTCCTCTTAGTCTCCTCTTTCCCAGGCTAAACATATCAAACTCTCTCAACTGTTGCTCATAAGGCTGGGTTTCCAGACTCTTTATCACTTGTCTTCCCTCTCACTTATACTGATGGTTATATCTAAGTCACAAAGTGTATTATGATTCTGTATCTGTTGGTGAATAAGTTTTTGTGTGACAAACTTTCTCGTACGTGTTCGACTTAGAAGGAGCATTTGATGGCAAATAAGGTCACAGTATTCAAAACGTCAGGAGTGTTCGGAGTGCGAAAGCAAGTGTGGGGAACTTTGGCTTTCCAAATGTTGCTGAACTACAACTCCCATAAGCCCCAGCAAGTATTGCCAGTGTCCGCCTAACAACCCCTCCCCAAGAAGAACCGCCACATGATTGATTAGCAAGTGAGATGGGAAAATAAACTGTGTGGAAATAAAATTATTAACTAAAGGCTCTGTTTTGCGGAACATCTGGAAAGGAAATGAAAGGCTTTTGGATGATGCAGTTCTAATTGGGAACCGCCATTATGAGACAGACTTTGTTGCAAGATTTACAGTCAAAAGGGAAGGAGCCACTGCTCTGTTATCATATCTGAATTCTACGTTTGATTTGGCAAGAACTCCCCTGAAAAGGCTGATTTATGGAGCAACTGGTCTGGGAAAGTTAATGAGCAGACGCTTAGACTGTATTTTATGGGAATTTCTGAAATGGTGCCTGCCGTTTGAATAGGCCTTTTGGATCAGCGCAGTGGCGTGGCGTGGGGGGTGCAGGAGGGGCCGGCTGCAACATCTGGGGGTTAGGGTTAGGGGGCGCAAATCCACAGGTTAGGGGGCGCAAATCCACGGGTTAGGGGGTGCAAATTACTTGCCTTGCCCCGGGTGCTGACAACCCACGCTATGCCACTGGATCAGCGTGAAAATCCACACAGGACTACAACAATGTTTGCTTCAACTGGCTTGTGGAGATAACTCAGAGGTTATTAAGAAGAAAAATGATAACAACAAGAAGATTGGAAGACGGGATTTGTAAAGGATAACAACAAAGAGACGGAAAGATGGGACTTGTGAACATCAAAGCAGCAGAAATGTGAGATGATTGTACCCTTTCTGAACTTGAAGCATGGGTACCTCCAACAAAAATTTAAAATTCAGCTAAATATTTTGAGTTTATTATGTATTGGTATAATTTAATGTGATATGATTGGTTTGTTAATTGGACATATTATCATCTGCCCCTATCATGTAATTGTCATACATAACCTGTCTTTCAGTGAACTCCAGAGATAAGCAATGGTTCCAATAGATTTCTGCTCTATTGAACTAATTTTAAAGATAATTCATTCTAGGAAGAATAGGCAAGAAAGTAGAAGAGCTGGCTAGCTTCAGACACTCCAGATTCTGGTCTACTTACTATTTCTCCTTCTTGAGCAGGGAAGACATCTTCAACTCAGAATCTAAACATTAATCAGCCTGAAGCAGTAGATTCCGCCAACAGAGAAGGGACACAATTTTCCTGCCTCAAGCTCAAGTTTTCTGTATCAGAAGACAGGTAGATGGATATGAACACTTGTCCACAAGGGGTAAATATTCTTGACCTTTCACCTTAGGTGTAAACACACACACACACACACACACACACACACACACCAGTTTGCACAGCTTAACTTTATTAAATACCACACATAATAGTGCAAGAGAAAATAAATACACAAAGTAGCATTCCAGAAAATAAATGTGATGTGTGTGCCTCTATGAAGTAACTAAGGGCAAAGAACTGAATATGGAATGAAGAGCTGAAGACATAAATAAAAGCAAGCTTAGCAATGTGGTCTATTTCAGTATGCACAGCAATCATATATAGGTCATAACAGATTCTGCATATAACCAAAAGATACATTTAAAATGAGGGCAACATTTTCTCTCACAAAAAGTTCCTGTAATTTTATTTTAGAGTTTATAAAATGTGCTGGTGGGGAGCATTTAGAACAGAAGGTCATTATAGCAACGTGGGACAACATGCCATAGTCTCTAACTGGTCTCCAAATGCTGGGACTCTCCCAAAAACCCTTATGCCACCACAGTTTCTCACATTGCCACACAGAGTCCAAAATTTACTCTTAAAAACATTGCACCAAAGAGCACCTATACCACTATAAATGGTGGGCAATAGCTCAGTGGGAGGGTATTGGGTTTGCATGCCAAACATCCAAGGTTCAATTTCCAGAATTTCCAAGTAGAAGAGGGGCCAGTCTGAACACCTGGAAAGCTACAGATAGGTAGCCGTGTTGGTCTGCCATAGTCAAAACAAAAAAAAATCCTTCCAGTAGCACCTTAAAGACCAACTAAGTCAGTTCTTGGTATGAGCTTTCGTGTGCATGCACACTTCTTCAGATACACTGAAACAGAAGTTTCCAGACCCTTCTATATAGTGAGAAGGTGGGAAGGGGTATTACTCAGAAGGCTGGTGGGAATGGGTGATTGGCAGATAGCTGTGATGAGCCTGTTGACGACTCTTAACAACTGCAATAGGTCTTACAGGAAGAAGCAAGGGGTGAAAAGGTGAAAAATGGCTTTGTCATGTATAATGAGATAAGAATCCAAGGTCTTTGTTCAGGCCAGGTTTCTCCATGGTTTTAAGCTGTTATTAGTCAGTATAAATACAGACCTGGGTGGATCAAGCCTCTTACTCTGTTTACATCAGCTTCTTGTGTTCCTATGGTCAGCCATCTCTCCTTGTCCTCCCAGCCCCTGCAGCCCATGTTCATTGTGAGATACCTCAAAGCATCTTTCCATGGTGGTGTTGATGGGGGCAAATGGTCCTTTCTGCTGCCATGACCTGGAGCAACAGCAAAACAGTACTTAGTATTTTCTTTCTTTTTAGAAGGAAAGGAAGGGAGACAAGCATCTGCCACCAGCAGTTTGGAATGTATGTTTCCCAGCCAACCCCAACAGTGAAGATGGTTTGTGATCACTTCAGGCTTAGCTTTGTAAAATGGACACTTGTAACCAAAAAGGCTGGCCTTGCCCTTCAGTTTAGAAGTATGCATATCTGCCGAAAGCTTTCCTGGTGTTGCAACAGTATGCTCTTTGCAGAAACAACGTTGTTCCAAATTCTATCTGGAAGCATTTTAAATTATCCTCATCCACTTGCCTTCTGAGGACTGTGCATAGGGTGGAATACCAAATCGCCGGCAAATGAACTGAACTGTTAAACAAGTATTGTGTTTCCCTTGCATTTGTATTCCTCACTGCAAACAAGGGCTAAAATGTATTGCTCCCGTTTAAACGTATCAGCTTGGATCTCCTTGATGTCTTTCATATCTGCTGCTTCTATACCAGAAGTGGCTTGCTGCGTGGAGTGCAGAGCTGCACTTGCTTCCCAGAAGGTATGTTGCTGTTGCCTATTGGGAGGGGAGCCATGAGGTGGTCAGCTTGGTGAAAGTATGCAAGGAGCTAATCCAGAGTCCCAAGCAGAAGTCGTCTCTTTGAAGGTATTGGAAGAGGCAGAGGCATAGCAACCTGTTCTGGTACCCGGAGCAGCACTCATCCCAGGGAGCATGGCACATGTCCCAGGGGGTGTGCCGCACATGGTGCGCCTCCCGGGGTGCTGCCAATAGGGGGTCAGCATTTTGTCACCCCCCCTTTGGAATGGTACCCGGGGCGGACTACCACCTCCCTCGGCACGCCTCTGGTCAGATGCAGGGATGAGGAACATGTGGCGCTCCAGATGTTGCTGGATGCAAACTCCCATCAGCTCTACTAGCCAGTATGGCCTGTGGTAAAGGAATTATGGGAGTTGTAGTCCAAAACCATCTTTTGAAGATTCTTTAACCCTGGTCTGTGGCAAAACAGCATTTGTAAGAGGCATCCTGAAGTGAAGCAGAGATCCTTGCAAGGTTTTGTGTTGGTCTGGCATTTCAAACATCCAAAAATGATGCAGACATGTGTCTTCAAAAGTACAGGTAATGTCTCTAAGCTTACCAGATAAGGAAATTGCCAGATTGGGGAAGAGAAGGGACAGCAAATTCCAGGGTGGTGAAAGGAGGGGAAGGAGAGCTCTGTTATGACTGACATGTCAAGCTTGTAATAAGAGGAAATGGTGTTTCTCTCCAATCCCAGTGCTTTGGGAGAAAGATGTTGTAATACAGTGGTACCTCGGGTTACATATGCTTCAGGTTACAAACGCTTCAGGTTACAGACTCCGCTAAACCAGAAATATTACCTCAGATTAAGAACTTTGCTTCAGGATGAGAACAGAAATCGCGCAGCAGCGGCGCAGCGGCAGCAGCAGGCCCCATTAGCTAAAGTGGTGCTTCAGGTTAAGAACAGTTTCAGGTTAAGTATGGACCTCCGGAACGAATTAAGTTCTTAACCCGAGGTACCATTGTAAATTGCAGGGCACTTACAATGCAATTGAATGGAGGAGGTGTATTCATGTACATTTGTATCATGTATGCCCCCTTCACATTAATGTCAAATGCATGGCTACTTGTGAAATGGTCAATAGACGCAGTGGGATTCCCTCCCACATGGGTTTGCTAAAGGCATGGAGTTAACAGACCTATACACGAATTAACCTTCTAACACATTGCCCATTCTTTGAGCGCTCTCTAGCTCTGATTTCCCCAATTCCAATAAGGGTCTAATTCTTACCATAATGTCAAGTGTATTTTGAAAAGGGGAAAATATTGTTGAAGAGTCATTTGACACTGAGAGTAGACTATATCAGAAAGGATAAATATTATTGACTCAACAGCAGCATTTTTATCCTTATACAGGGTGTTATATAAATTCAAATAATAATAATAATAATAATAATAATAATAATAATAATAATAATAATAATTTCACGTAAGTGTGTGTGTGTGTGTGTGGACATTAAACCAGGAGTAGCTGACATAGTGCCTGCCAGATGTTGGTCTACAACTCCTGTCATTCCTGACTATTACCCGGTAATCATGCTGGCTGAGGTTGATGGACATTATGGTCCAAAAACAACTGGAGGGCAGCAGATTGGTTATCTCTGCTTTGAACTATCAAGGCTTAAAGAGGTCAGCCATTTTAGTTGGGAAAACTCTTTGCATTTTCTGAATCTAGAACAGGGATGGGATGCAGGCAACTAAACTTTCAAAAGAAGAGTAAGGTTTTGCCAGTTATGGGAAAGTTAAGGGCCTCTCTACTAGGACTGCCAGCTTTAAGATTTAATCACTGTGATTAATCAGGGGGAAAATGTAGCAACGTTCTAAAAATTTGTCCTCAGTTAATTAGTGGGGCTGACAATAAGAGAAGATGCCAGGAGGTTGTCTCTTGAATGGTCTGTCACATTGTCAGCTGCAAAGAAACAGCAGTTTCCGGCTGCATTGCTAGGCTAAAAGCCCACCAAGCCAAATGTTTAAACTGCCCTATCAGGGGCATGCAAGTGTGAAGGTCCTGGATGGCAGACCAGAGTGGCAAAGATGGGCCACAAAGCTTCCAACAGAGGTCTAGGAATTGCCTCTTTGATAAATTACCATCTTAGGGAGGCCTTCATCCTTGGCACTACCCTGTTCAAATTTCAACTGTTCATTAGGAGCCTGAATACACCCAGTGCTTGAGCCAAAGTCCACCTACAGTTGTAATCAACATAGTTGTGGCCAATGTTTACCCCAGATTGTCTGTTCCTTTACTCCTAACTATTGCTCTCTTACCTTCGGACTGGGGAGGGGGCGCTGTGACTGGGTCTGCAACACCATCTGGCATGGATTTAACACGCCTTTCTTTCTGTTAAGCTTATTGTTTTACATTCTCAGGCGTATCCAGGGCTGTTTTTCAACTGGAACTCACTGGAACTTAGTTCCGGCACCTCTCAGGTGGACACCATTGCCATTCTAAGACAATGAGGGAGGTGCTCATGGTGAAATTGAAATCCAGCACCTCTTTTTTATTATTATTTAATAGAAAAATGGCACTGGTATCCATACTAAAAAAAAAGAAAGAATCAAAACAAAAAAACAACAATGTGGATAGCTATATTTCTGGCATACCCTTCTTTTATCTAGACTTTTTAAAATAAATAAATAAAACCTTCTTAATCAAAAATTAAAGATATGTGATGCTCCCTCTAAGCGATGTGCACCACACATCTTTAGCGCTGAGTGCTTTGACACCCAACTGTGTCTCTCTGCGGGAATTGTCCTTTTCTGTCCCCCTTTTTGACTAATGTTATGCTCTGCAGAAATGATGCATGGTGATAATGGTAGCTAAATAATCAGCCGTCAATACTATATGGAAACTGGGGGGTGGGGTGGAGACAGCAGAAGTATGCTTATAGCTATTGTTGCGAATCTATTAACAATGCAACGTAACTGGAAGAATAAGTCATCTTCAGGTTGGAAGAGAAAGCAAGATGTGTAAGCACATGTCATGTGTGGTTCTGAGTACAGTGGTACCTCGGGTTACAGATGCTTCAGGTTACAGGCTCTGCTATCCCAGAAATAGTACCTCGGGTTAAGAACTTTGTTTCAGGATGAGAACAGAAATTGCGCGGTGGCAGCAGGAGGCCCCATTAGCTAAAGTGGTACCTCAGGTTAAGAACAGTTTCAGGTTAAGAACGGACCTCCAGAATGAATTAAGTTCTTAACCTGAGGTACCACTGTATTCTCCAGGAAGGTTTGCCTCTTCTATATAGGAGTTGAGCCACATAGTTCTTTTTTATAGTGGAAAGAGACAAGAGCTGTCTGGGCAGCTGAAAACTGGAGATTCACATGCACCCACGAACTGATCAGAGAGGTTTTGGGAGCCTGGTAGAAGTGGGACAAAAGAGAGGGGACTTAGGCTAGATCCTAAGCTTGTTCACTTTGGTCACATGGCTTGGTATAAAACACAACTTAAAGGCTTATTTTCTTTCTGTCAGGATTAGATAGAGCAGCAGCAGCACCACCAGCAGCAGCCCCATTGCTAAACTGGGTTTGAATCTGGTATAACCTTACGCTAGCTTGCTTTACTCCAGCTTCCTATGCATAGGTGCTAAGCTTCAGAGGATCTAACCCCACACGGTAGGTTGCCAGGAATGGATAAGACAAGGAAGTTCCTACCAATATTTTTTATTCAATATTCACAGACAGAGGCTTAGGATTGCAGCCTCCAGGAGTAATGCTCCCTCGGTGTGATGGCCTGGGACTCGGGCTCAGAACCAGAGGAGTCTCAATCTGCACTGGATCCTTTGCCTCAGGCATCATCTGAACCAAGTCTGGGGGCCCTTCAGTCATCTCCAGGCTTGAGGTTCTCTGCTCCAGCCCTAGGTTGCCTGAAATGTCACCATCAGGTGAGTTCTGCCCTCCACAAGGGCATCCCTCTGTGCACTGCCAGCATGCTCATTTGGGTATCACCTTAAGTATGTGACACAGCCCATACACTTCATTTAAGAGAAGAGAAGAGGTGCCTGCAGTAAAGCTGCACTCTCGCTGCATATGCTGCGAAGAGCATTTTGCTTCTCAAATCAGCTAGCTATTTCCTGATTAGGCGTGACAGCTCAGTTGCTGACATTCTTAATTAACTTGTGGGATAAAATATTTCCTCCAGGGGATAAGAAACAATTTAATCTCCCAAGACTGGGATTTATCTGGGACAGAGAAGTTTACTTACTCTCTTACCCTTCGAAAATGGCTGTGTCAAGTTATTTTTGGCTTGCACTCATTTGATTATCCATTACTACTATGAAAGTCAATGTGGGGAACCCCTACATTGCCAGGGGTTTGTGAACTACAGCTCCCATCATCCATGGCTATTGGCCCTACTTGCTGGGACTGATGGGAATTATAATCCAGCAAAATATGGAGGGCCAAAAGTTCCCCATGAGTGGATTCCTGCTCATTAAGAGGATGCTTTCAGCATTTCTAAGGTGGTACAGAAGCATAATTGGGGTTATTGCTGACATATGTAAACTCTAGGCCTTTTCTCAAGTACTGCGGCTAGCATTGATAATTAGGAGATTTGAATCAGGACATTGCTAGTTTAAAACACATTCTCTTAACTACAGCTATCACAAGCTATACTATAATAGAATCATGGTGTTGGGAGAGAAACCATGGATCATCTAGCCTCGTGGTTCCCAACATAGGGCACATGCCCCAGAGGGGGGCAGTTTGATATTTTTTTTGGGGGGGGGCAATTTGGGAATGAGTTAGACTGAGTTAATAGCCTTTTAGTCTTCCTCCATGTGAATAGGAGTTCACTTTTTGAATAATAAGAACTGTACGTCACGGGAGGGGGGGCAGGATTTTAGAGATGCTTAGGTGGGGCATGGCCAAAAAAAGGTTAGGAACCACTGATCTAGTCCCACAATGCAGAAATATACACCCATACAGGGTTTGAACCCATGACCTTGAGGTTATCAGCGCCACTCTTTAACCAGCTGAGCTATCATTTTGACATCTTGAACCAAACATTCTGTTGCCCAAAAATGCTATTGTCCAGTGGCGTAGCATGGGGGGTGCAGGGGGGCCCAGCCGCACCGGGCACAACATCTGGGGGTTAGGGTTAGGGTGCGCAAATTACTTGCCTTGCCCCGGGTGCTGACAACCCACACTACGCCACTGCTGTTGTCCACTCCAAAATTTGGCCTACTTGTGATGTCACCCTTGCCTGGAACAGCCTGGTTCTACCACTTTTATTTTACCGAAGTTGGCTGAGTCAAGGAGGGTGTAAATTACATAAAGGGGGTGGGTGAGTGGATTTAGACTAAATGCTAAGCCCATTCATGTAACCTGGTGCAAAACACTATTTTAAACACTTGTCTTCCCTGTTTTTAAGCAGGAGAGGACAGAAGACCTGCATGCAAAGCAGATGGTCCAATCCTGCACTATGGAGACCCCTAGCCTGCCTTGAAGGATGTGGGATGGCCTCCCTTTGGAAATGGGCTACAGGAAGAAGGATGTGAAATCTGTGAAGAGAAGCTGCAGCCCAGCTGCAGGTGGAATAGCAGGTGCCTCCAAGTACTGACACACAGCACATCACCTCTCAGGAGGGGGCGAGGTCCGGGGGGGGGGTTTGCCACAGTGACAGGGACCTGCCCTCCTTTGTGATATCTCTTGCTTCTCCCTTAAAAGTCATTGACTTGAAGGTGGCCATTGTGGGTTAGCAGTGAGGCGAGTTGAGTAGTAGAGAGAGGATTTGGTGGTGGTTGGAGACGATAAGGAGAGGTGTTCATTTGATTATTTTGATTGTCATTTGATTTATTACTTTTATTTGATTCATTTGGTTTGATTTATTTTAATTTTGTTTATTATTTTACTTTTTTATTTTAACACTTTCATTTTACTTTCTTATTTTTTGTTCTTTATTTTCATGTTTTTTATTTTACATTTTTATTCTGTGCACATTTTGTATATATTTTGTATATTTATTTTGTTTATAGAGGAGTAGTTAGGGGTAGGTGTAGGGTTAGGGTTAGGCTGGGGGTTAGGCTTAGATTTAGGGTTAGGGCTGGGGGTCAGAGTTTGGCTTGGGTGGGCATTTTAGATAGCTAGTTTAGAGAGGAGGGTGGGAATTCTTTGTGAACAAAATGTGCAGACTGTAAGTAGCATTCCTTTGCTTTCTCTTAGAATCATAGAATCATAGAGTTGGAAGAGACCACAAGGGCCATTGAGTCCAACCCCCTGCCAAGCAGGAAACACCATCAGAGCACTCCTGACATATGGTTGTCAAGCCTCTGCTTAAAGACCTCCAAAGAAGGAGACTCCACCACACTCCTTGGCAGCAAATTCCACAGTCGAACAGCTCTTACTGTCAGGAAGTTCTTCCTAATGTTTAGGTGGAAACTTCTTTCTTGTAGTTTGGATCCATTGCTCCGTGTCCGCTTCTCTGGAGCAGCAGAAAACAACCTTTCTCCCTCCTCTATGTGACATCCTTTTATATATTTGAACATGGCTATCATATCACCCCTTAACCTCCTCTTCTCCAGGCTAAACATGCCCAGCTCCCTTAGCCGTTCCTCATAAGGCATCGTTTCCAGGCCTTTGACCATTTTGGTTGCCCTCCTCTGGACACGTTCCAGTTTGTCAGTGTCCTTCTTGAACTGTGGTGCCCAGAACTGGACACAGTACTCCAGGTGAGGTCTGACCAGAGCAGAATACAGTGGCACTATTACTTCCCTTGATCTAGATGCTATACTCCTATTGATGCAGCCCAGAATTGCATTGGCTTTTTTAGCTGCCGCGTCACACTGTTGGCTCATGTCAAGTTTGTGGTCAACCAAGACTCCTAGATCCTTTTCACATGTACTGCTCTCAAGCCAGGTGTCACCCATCTTGTATTTGTGCCTCTCATTTTTTTTGCCCAAGTGCAATACTTTATATTTCTCCCTGTTAAAATTCATCTTGTTTGTTTTGGCCCAGTTCTCTAATCTGTCAAGGTCGTTTTGAAGTGTGATCCTGTCCTCTGGGGTGTTAGCCACCCCTCCCAGTTTGGTGTCATCTGCAAATTTCATCAGGATGCCCTTGAGTCCATCATCCAAGTCGTTGATAAAGATGTTGAATAAGACCAGGCCCAAGACAGAACCCTGTGGCAACCCACTAGTCACTCTTCTCCAGGATGGTCTCCTGGGGGCAGGGTGTGAGCCCTGGGGTCCCCTCCACAGCCTTAGCTCTCTGGAAATTGACCCAGCCAGTCTTCTCCAGAGAGCTCAGCTACTCCACACTCTTTCCCTGCCTTCCCCTTTTCTCTTCCTTCTCATACTTTACTAGGACATTCCTAGCCCACTTTCCCCCCAGGAGCTCATGGTGGCCTTCATGGTTCTCCCTGCCACCAGTTGTTATCTTCACAGCAGCCCTGCAAAGTAGGCTAGGCTGGCTCAAGGTCCACCAGGGAGCTTCATGTCTGAGTCAGGATTTGAACCCTGCTCTCCCAGGTCCTTCCAGTCCAGCCCTCCAACTACTACACCTCTGCCTGGCTCCATTTTGCATCTCTCCAGCTGCCCTACAACACTGGCCTTCTCCCCCTTCCTGGAGGTCTCTCTGGCTCCAAGGAAGACTCCACCCCCTTCCTCGTGTTCTGCCCCTCTTCTGGGACACCTTGATGCTTGGAGGACCCTCCTAGGGGTCTCCTCCCTCACCAGGAAGGGCAGGGCTGTCCTAAGAAGACGAGGCAGAGCAGCCCTTTAACAGCTGGCAATGCTTGTCTTTTCTTTGGGCTGGAGCTCTTGAACCCATTGCACTTGGGGCCTCCTTTCTCTCTCTGCCAACCCTTCATGTTCTGGGCTGCCTCTTTCCAGCTCTGGTGATGCCCTTTCAGCCAAAAAATTCATTCAAGAAATTCCCATCGCAAAAAAAAAAAAAAAAGGTTTTAAGTGCTTGTGCTCACAATGTAAATTAACCAGAAAATAACACTTGCAGCTGTAAGTATCTTATTTTTCCTTCTTTTAATAATTTCAATGGGGGTGGGTGACAAGAAATTTTCCACACCGGGTACCACCTGACCTTGCTACACCACTGGCTTCTCCTGCATATTACTCCTTTAATACATAACAATAATACGTTCATTGGATATAGGCAGTGCTTTTTGGGGGGTGTACTTAAGGGTACACAATACAATACCAGCACCTCTCCTCCACACACACACAAAAGGTTAAAAGTGTGGCACTTATTGTAACAACTTCAAGGTGTGTACTGCCACCTTTTCTTTTCTTTTTGTAACAGAAAAGCACTGAATATAGGGATTTATTTTCAATCCTCATTGCAGGGGAAAAAAGAAGAGAAAAGAAAAGAAAGTAAAAAAGAACTTGCAATCAATACACGCACAAACACACATCTGATAAAATTCTATTGTTGGATCAATAGCTGCACAAACGGTGGGAATTTCTCATTATTGAGAAAGTGTCACATCAATTGAGTGAAACAATGGACCTTGCTAATCCTGAAGACTTCCTTCTAACATGGAAGCATTTTCTAGCCTGCAGACGCAAATATGTTCTTCAGCTTCACAGCCCCTGTTACTTGGAAGGTATTTTGAGTGCTACAAAGGCACACATTTCCTAAAGCAGAGTTCCCCAAACTTTGGTCTGTGAGCTTCACTCAGGTGGCCTGCAGCATACCCACATTAAATATTCATATCGACTTCTAATTGTATTCTTACTGCCCTTTTTATTTCTTATATTGTATTTTTTTTAATTACAATTTGGGTTTTATGGAATGTAAATTGTAACCCAAGAAAATGCAACGAGAGAAATAAAAGGAGCAATTAAAGCACAATTAAAAATCGTTCCACTCCTAGCACAGCACATGACAATTGCTGCAACAGGCGGGGGAATTATGGGGTCCTCTAAGGCCACCAGCAATTTTCAGGTTGTCCATGGGAACCACTGTCCTAAGAGGGGACAGGGAGTAGGACTTTTTCCCCACTCAGATTTTTCAGAATGCTTATGAGGCGTTCTCCTTAGTGGCTGATTGCAATAAGAGAGAAAGGGGAAGGAGTGTTTTCCTAGTCATGGTTAGCCAATGAATTGAGTTCTGTCTGCATTCTGCTTCTTCTTCTTCTTCAGAAGAAGAAGAAGAGTTTTGATTTGATATCCTGCTTTATCACTACCTGAAGGAGTCTCAAAGCAGCTAACATTCTCCTTTCTCTTCCTTCCCCACATGAAACACTCTGTGAGGTGAGTGGGGCTGAGAGACTTCAAAGAAGTGTGACTGGCCCAAGGTCACCCAGCAGCTGCATGTTGAGGAGCGGAGACGCGAACCCGGTTCCCCAGATTACGAGACTACCGCTCTTAACCACTACACCACACTGGCTCTCATGATCTGCATGACCATCTCATGTGTTTAATGTGAGAGTGGCTCAGATCTGAATGCATATGTGTAAAACAGGTGGAGAACCTAGCCCTTGAGTCATCCTGGACCACACACCCTCCCAAGTCACAAGCACCAGCCCTCTTTTACAGTCTCCTTGATAGTGTTTTCTTTTGTCCTAACTGGAATTCATTTTCCATTATCAGAGGCATAGAGATGAACATGAAGCAAGCCTACTCAATAAAAGGTAAAAGTCCCCATCTTTGCCTATGGCCATGCCTACCACTAATATGTGGGCCCCTAGAAGGCTATCCCGAATAGAGTGTGCCCCCCCAGGCTATAAGATGTCCCCCAGCTTGGTGAAAAAGAAGAAAAGTCTTTTCCTTTTCCTTTCTTCTTCCCTGCTATTTAGCATAATATAACTAATCCACTTTATTCTCTACCAGTCTCCAAAATCCACATTAGTAGCCTCATTTCCATTGATCAAATAAGTGCAAATTCCTGTTTGGAATTCATCTAATGTGGCTGAATCCATTTAAGGCTTCTTTAATAGTGTTAAATAGATTTAGCAATTTGGATACGATCAGTGCTTTCTCCTAAATTACAGATTTCCCTCCCTTCTCACATTGTCCCAGATTTTCCTTTAATTCACATCCAGAGTGTTCTTTCCAATAATGCAGCATATGATTACTCTTTAATTAAAGTAAAATGAAAAATCCACTGTGAAGAAAATGGCCGGGACAAAATCTCACGTCTTTGTTCTGTACTACTTTTTACAGTGAAGGAAATCAGCATTGCTTTGAAATGGGGGGAGGGGGGGACAGCCTACATTTTGCATTTATCACATGGGGACAACTCAGACATATCTATATTACCTGGCCTTTGAAATGTATGTACCTGGTCACAACTTTTTTCCTTCCTCATCGCAAGATACATTTCTACACCACTGTCACCCACGGCATGTAGGTTTTTGCCAGTGGACAGCAAAAGAGGTTTAAAGAAGCTCTCAAGGCAAATCTTTGAAAATGACAACTGGGAAACATTGGCCTGCAAGCGCTCCAGTTGGAGAATAGCCTCTACCAAAGGTGTCATGGACTTCAAAGAAGCACAAACTCAGGATGAAAGGGAGACTGAGCTAAGAGGAAGGCACATTTGAAAAATCCTCACCGTGATCATCTCCTGCTCAGAAACCTATGTACCCACTGTGGAAGGACATGTGGATCCAGAATTGGCCTCCACAGTCACTTACGGACTCACTGTTAAAACTGTGTTTATGGAAGACAATCTTACTTGGCTACAAGTGATCGAGAAAGAAAGAAAGGAAGGAAGGAAGGAAGGAAGGAAGGAAGGAAGGAAGGAAGGAAGGAAGAAAGAAAGAAAGAAAGAAAGAAAGAAAGAAAGAAAGAAAGAAAGAAAGAAAGAAAGAAAGAAAGAAAGAAAAGAAAGAAAGATGCTCCATGTAACCTGGAAGAATATATGTCACTATATGTTTTTGTATTGTGGCAGCCAGATTAGCAATATCTGAACATTGCATAACCTTTTTATTAAATGTTCAAATTTTTAAAATTCTTTTAAGCAACACTCAGAACAAACCTCTCATATCCATTGACTTTCCCTCCACCCCCATGGTGCTCTTTTCTTACTATATAAACCTGCTCTACTACTTATATTTTACCCATTATATACATTGATTCTAACTTATTAAATGTTGCTATGCTTCCTCCATACCTTTTGACATAACCATGATTCCCCCCCGCCAAATATCTAAACCTTGGAGGATTTCATCTGGGGATTCTTGAATGAGCCTCTCAAATTTGGTCTTTAATGCAGAACTTGGCATATGAAGTACATGCAAGAAGAAAGAACTGCATAATAGATACATTTTGTTATATTTGGCCAGATTTCATTTCTTCTTGCTCTAGTTATCTCCTGTTTAGACTACTGCAATGTGCTCTACGTGGGGCTACCTTTGAAGGTAATCCAGAATGCGGCAGCTAGATTGGTGACTGGGAGCAGCCGCCAAGACCATATAACACCGGTCCTGAAAGTCCTACATTGGCTTCCAGTACATTTCCGAGCACAATTCAAAGAGTTGGTGTTGACCTTTAAAGCCCTAAACGGTCTCGCCCCAGTATGCCTGAAGGTGCATCTCCATCCCCATTGTTTAGCCCTGACACTGAGGTCCAGCGCCGAGGGCCTTCTGGCGGTTCCCTCACTGCAATAAGCAAAGCTACAGGGAACCAGGCAGAGGGCCTTCTTGGTAATGGCACCTGCCCTGTGGAACGCCCTTCCATCAGATGTCAAAGAGACAAACAGCTACCTGACATTTAGAAGGATCTGAAGGCAGTCCGGTTTAGGGAAGTTTTTAATGTGCGACATTTTAATGTATTTTTAATCTTTGTTGGAAGCTGCCCAGAGTGGCTGGGGAGGCCCAGCCAGATGGGCAAGGTACAAATAAATTATTATTATTATTATTATTATTATTATTATTATTATTATTATTATGTGTGTGTATCAATGACTAACAAAACATGCATTTTAAATTCCTATTGCAAATTGCTTCAGCATCTGCCGTCATCAGTTGCTCTGATAACAATGATGTAATTTCAAAGGTGGCAGTTATAGATCTTTGAGGACAGAATGCTCAGGAGACCTTCATTCTCTGAAACTAAGCAATCCTGGTGCTCTCCTTGTGTTGAAGCCATGCAGTGTTAATGTGTCTGGCATGAACATCTAAAGGTTCTCCCTTTCTGCTAACATTTTTGGATCTGTTGGCAGCTCCAGAGCAATTACTGCCAGGCTGCAGTTCTGAGAATTCAAATGTTTACCACCAGGCATATATTAGCCATATGTATGCTCCTAATAGTTAAATCTGTTTTTTTATTTTTAAGAGAGCTATTGTATGTCAGAAGAAAGCATGTTAAACTTACACCAGAAACCCATGGTTGTAAAAATCCTGCACTCTCTCTGCACAACTGGGAGTACCGCTCCACATGACCGTTTCCATTCACTTCAATAGAGGGACCACTCTCCTGCACATTTTTGGTGAGTATTAGTTGACTGCTATGTGAATGCTTTACGGTGATGGGTGTCCACAGGAGGGGGCAATGGTTAAATGCTTGAGCCAATGCTGTACTTGCCTCATGAGGTTGTTATGAGGAAGATTAAGCAAAAGACCCAATTCCAGAGAATACAGGCAATGTTTTCCAAATGCAACAATGATATACAGCAACTACGAACCCATGCTAACGATTTTCCAATCATGCTTTAGCTAAACATTCCTGAGGGGCTGTTCTGTTGTTCTCATTTATTTGTTTTACCCCATAATTGCCTTCCATCTTTGTCTGCTTAAGACAACGAGGAATAAAAAGGCACTCATAATTGAATTCAAGGAAGAAATGATACCATGCGGATTGATGCCAACCTTCCCCTGAGATAATAACATGGTGAACACAAGAATACAGCTGAAGGATCATGTATTTTATTATGAGAAGCATCATTCAAAGCAACTGGGAAATTAGTAAGAATCACCACATTTCAGTATACTAACATGGTGGTGCAGTTCTATGAGTTATGCATAATAGTAATTTTGTGAAGAACATTGCAGAATTACAAAGCCTTTAAGGAGTAACAGATAACTTAAATGTGTCTAAGTAAAGGAGAATGATATTGGCTTCACTTTAAGGAGAAAGTGAAGCTCTTTATGGATATGATTACCGGTAGTTGTTCTTGTGGTGCTGGAGGAGACTCTTGAGAGTCCCATGGACTGCAAGAAGATCAAACCTATCCATTCTGAAGGAAATCAGCCCTGAGTGCTCACTGGAAGGACAGATCCTGAAGCTGAGGCTCCAATACTTTGGCCACCTCATGAGAAGAGAAGACTCCCTGGAAAAGACCCTGATGTTGAGAAAGATGGAGGGCCTAAGGAGAAGGGGACGACAGAGGACGAGATGGTTGGATAGTGTTTCCGAAGCTACCAGCATGAGTTTGACCAAACTGTGGGAGGCAGTGGAAGACAGGAGTGCCTGGCGTGCTCTGGTCCATGGGGTCACAAAGAGTCGGACACGACTAAATGACTAAACAACAACAAAGTTGTTCTTGAACAAGGCATAGATTGAAGCATTTGTGTCTCACGGTACTGCATCAGTTATTACTGTTTAAGAGAAATGTTCAGCTGCACTTTAGTCCATCTTCACATGAAGAAGAAGAAGAATTCAAGTTATTTGGACAAATTGTAAACATTTCACAGAGATCTGAAAGTGTCTGTGTGAGAGCCTCAGCTGATTTGTAGGCTTGCCTGTATTAGGTCCTAATTTCCAGCAATTTTAGTTAAAGAATCTTGGGTAGCAATGTTGAAAAATGCATTTACTTGTGTTTCTGCTGCCAGTCAGACTTGACAGTACAGTGGTACCTCAGGTTACATACGCTTCATGTTACACACTCCACTAACCCAGAAATAGTGCTTCAGGTTATGAACTTTGCTTCAGGATGAGAACAGAAATCGTGCTCTGGTGGCGCGGCGGCAGCAGGAGGCCCCATTAGCTAAAGTGGTGCTTCAGGTTAAGAATACTTTCAGGTTAAGTATGGACCTCCGGAACGAATTAAGTACTTAACCCGAGGTGCCACTGTACTGAGGTGGATGGACCAGTGTTGTGACTTGGTTTCCAGTAGATTCATATGTTCATGAACCTCTGTGTAGGCTATATCACTGCAGGTGGGAGCTCATGGCACTGAATGCTCTACCCTTCAAAAAAATAATAATCCTACGTCCTGCTCAGCTGGCCACAGGGACACTGCAAGGAGTTGACAAACTGAGTGTTATCATTCCCCTGCAGGACTCACTTCACCATTGACCCCATTCAATAAATGCCATGTTTGCCTTTTCATGCTTCCTTGAGGGCTCAGAGATAGAAATCCCCTGCTTTGTTACACATCTCAGCTGACTCCATGATGGGAAACAGTGGACAGTGAGTTTTTCAGGATGGTAGTCTGGGCGAAGGGTCAGCATATTGCTCATGGTGCATGGATGAAATAAATGGGAGACCCCAAACAACTGAGTTGACACCTCAGTACCTCTACAGTTTCTGCTGATATACTGTGTCAAACAAAGGGAGAAACTTGTTAGGTTGATGAATGAGCAAACACTCGACCTAGGACCATCTGTCTACTTTGTACTTTACCACTAGGGAATAGTCCTACAGTAGGCCTCTTTAGTTTGGATATGGCTATATTGCTATTCTCTTTGGAGGTTGAAACACAGCATGAAGTAGAAGGTAGTGTTCCACAGGCCAAGCACCCAAGATGCAACAGACAATTCATTAGTCTACCTCCCATCTGCTGCTGTGGGGTTAAGGAGTGACTTTGCATAGTGAGAATTTAGGGCTTTTGACCTGCTGCTCATATTTCTATTTGACATCCTTGGCAAAAACACCCACTGACTTCCATCACAGCTATAAGGCAGCTTGTGGTGCTAGCCTGTGAGCTTTTTCTTGTGATATATGCCATCCTTATTCATCAAGCTGACATATTCTTCCTCCACACAGGGGGCACTAAACAGAGCATAGTTTAGTAGGAGCTTTGGATCCATAGCAGAATCTGAACCATGATTCTGGAAGCTCCATGAGATTTCCACACCTTCTTCTTACCTAATGGACGTGAAGCTTGATGTATGCTGTTCTTGTAATGGTAGTCCTTTGTACTCTGTCTGGAGTGTCAGCTATTTGCATGCTGTCTGTTTTTCTACTGCTAGGGGACATGAGCTCCTACCTGCAGAAGTCCCTGAGGTCTGTGGTTTGTCCATTGCTGTTTGCCTTCCTACCCATTCCACCGTGGTAGCCTGCACTGGAAAAGAGGCACCTTCTTGTACTGTACATTGCTTGTACTGCACATTGTATATACATGGAGGTTCATGACACAATGACAGTGCTATTCATTGATTGGTGTCTCCATACATGTCCAATATAGAAGGCATCACCAGCTGGTGTTGGTGTGTCTGTCAGGGTTGCTGTTGGCCCCTTGTTTCTATAACTGTTGTGGTGCTTCTGACTTCAATCATGATTCCATTATGCCAGGATTCCATTCAGAGCCATGGTTCCTGACATAGACTGTTGTTTATCTGTTGTTTAAAAATAAATTGTAACTTAGAAATAACAACAGTAGTCACTTACAAACAACCCAGTTCTCACAAAATATCCAACATTTTGGGAAAGCATATAATTAAGATTGTCTCCAAAACTTCAGCTAAACTATTTCAAGTAATTAATCACTTGTACTCATTTTTTTGTTATGTATTCAAAGTTTGATATACCTTTAAACAAGTTTTTTTATAGACTGTGAGCTTCCCTACTGTTGCAATTTCCCACATCTTCAGGAGCTATTCATCTTTGGCCAGTGAGCTATTTGCTGAGTGTTTTGAAAAAACAAGTCTAGCAATCAGATTACATATTACTTCCTGATTACTTTTTGATGCACATATAAACTAATATGTCGAGACTACTTTCTACACTTTTGAGATATCAAAGCTGTGAAGGTTGAACATTACTGAATAATCCAAGTGTCCAATTCAGAATGCCAAAGACTTTTCAAAATATAGCAACTGTAATTCCAATTTCTTTGGAGCTGTAACAACACCGAGGCTATGTTTTGTAGCATCTTTTGATCAAATCCCACTGGGACTTACTTTTGAGTAGACACATAAAGTATTGTGCTGTGATTCTCTTTTCAACAGTAGCAGCAATGAAGCCTGTGCAAAACAGTAAAATGATAAACATGGATCAGAGCCTAGGTCCACCATTGTTGTTCCTCACCGAAACCATTGAAAATCATTCCCACTCATTGATGTCCCTTCTAACCATTTATACAGATCTTAGTTGGGCTTTAGCTGTTCACATCCATCATTTGTAGTACGCTGCTGGGATCACAATCTGGGTCTACCTCTCCTGTCTTGGAAAGGATTTTACCATCACCCTCTGGACCTTTCTTGCTACCATGGAAAAACGAGACCCCACAACACACCACCTCTCTCTGTCTCACTCCAAATGTTTGTCTGAGAGCCTTTCACTTGTCTTGTTATTCCCTGCAGCTGGTTTCCTTACTTCACACCACTTCTGATACACAGACCTGTCACTTTCCACAAAACAGCTGGAGCTTTGGCGGTGAGGACTGCTGTTTCAAGTCTTTCATTACATGTAAAATCTGGCCAGTAGGAAATTGGCAGCACAAAGCTCTTTGGCAATGGTAATTTGACAGGGTTTCTATAATTCCTGGGGACCTCCCTGCTCAAGCTAGAGACCAGCTGGATCTTGATCATCCTGGTGGGTCTTGCCATAAATTGCTCCCTAAGAATACTTAGGAACTGTGCTGCCTGTCTATTGCTGATGCATGAACCTGCCTCCACATTTTGTGTTGTAATTTTCTTCAGAAAGAAAGAAAAGGAAGGAAGGAAGGAAGGAAGGAAGGAAGGAAGGAAGGAAGTGTCTGGGTAGCTGGGGGTATAACCCCCTTTCTGTACCCTATTTTCAGTTACCTGTATGAAAGTGCTGTCTGCAGCACGTCTCTAATCATTTCATAAGTTCATAGGTGAACCAGTCTCTAGTTTTGGGGTGGCAATATATCTCTTTCCTCTTTCCACTATTAAAAAGGAACTGCACTTAAGCTTAGTGGTCCAGTTCATATATGGGAGAAGCAAATCTTCCTTGCCATTACTCAGGACCGCATATGGCAAATATGCCTACACATCACATTTCCTATTCTAACCAGGTAAAGGTAAAGGGACCCCTGAGCATTAAGTCCAGTTGCGGATGACTCTGGGATTGCGGCACTCATCTTGCTTTACTGGCTGAGGGAGCCGGTGTTTGTCCACAGACAGCTTCCGGGTCATGTGGCCAGCATGACATAACCCGCTTCTGGGGAACCAGAGCAGCGCACGGAAACGCTGTTTACCTTCCCGCCGGAGCGGTACCTATTTATCTACTTGCACTTTGATGTGCTTTCAAACTGCTAGGTTGGCAGGAGCTGGGACCCAACAACGGGAGGTCGCCCCATCGCGGGGATTTGAACCACCGACCTTCTGATCAGCAAGCCCTAGGCTCAGTGGTTTAGACCACAGCGCCACCCACCAGAGGGTGGCCAATTTCCCAGGCTATGTTACAGTGTCAAGTATATTTCACAACACTATTAGCAATAAGTATGCTTCTGCTATGTTTCCCCCCAGTATCCATGCAGTGTTGAAGGCTGATTATTTAGCGACCATTATCACCGTGCATCATTTCTATGGCAAACAACATTAATCAAAGGAGAGACAGAAGAGGACAACTCCCACAGAGAGACACAGTTGGGCATCAAGGCTCTGAGTGCTAAAGATGTGTGGTGTGCATAGCTTAGAGAGGGCATCTCATATCTTTAATTATTGATTAAGAAAACTCGATTAACGAAAATAAGTCTAGGTAAAAAGAAGGTATGCCAGAAATATAACTATCTGCATGGGGGGGAGGGGTCTTTTTTAATTGGAAATGGCTGAGAATGTAAAACAAAAGGCTTAGCAGAAAGAAAGGTATTTGAAATCTGTGACAAATGTTGTTTTACAATCAAGACAGGATTGAGAATTGATCCATGGTTTCAACAAATCACATTCCTTTCACAACACAGCAGTCTTCAAGATGCATACAGAGCAGGCTTTAACAACCTGTGCTTTGGACTACAACTCCCATAAGCCCTAGCAGTAGAAGAAAAAGGTAAAGGTAAAGGACCCCTGGATGGTTAAGTCCAGTCAAAGGTGACTATGGGGTTGCAGCGCTCATCTTGCTTTCAGGCCAAGGGAGCCGGCGTATGTCCACAGACAGCTTTCCAGGTCATGTGGCCAGCATGATTAAACTGCTTCTGGCACAATGGAACACTGTGATGGAAACCAGAGTGCACAGAAATGCCATTTACCTTCCCGCCACATTGGTACCTATTTAACTACTTGCACAGGCATGCTTTCGAACTGCTAGGTTGGCAGGAGCTGGGACAGAGCAATGGGAGCTCACCCTGTCATGGGGATTCGAACCACCGACCTTCTGAAGGCAAGCTCAAGAGGTTCAGTGATTTAGGCCATAGCGCCACCCGCGTCCTAGCCCAGCAGTATTGCAGGTTTGTGAAGGGAAGGCTGACCTAAGAGATAGCATGTTTGAATATACCTCTCCCACAAAATCTCCCTGGATGGGTAAGCTTAGCACATCCGGAGCAAGGCTTCTCGTTGACTGGAGCTATGTAGGAATGATTAATGCTAAGATGCTATGTGTGCATCTGATGTAGTGATACTCCTGCACTTTGTAATTGCCTGCTTCAGTGGAAACCTGTGGTCTGCATCCAATAAGATTTTTCAGAGGCATTTTTAAAAGCATCCATCAGCTTTGAAAACCAAGAAAATAAAGGCAAGGGGAGGGCTTTGTGGCAATATATAGTCTCTGCCTATGCTTCAGCTTATTTGGGTCAGAGAGTTTTGGTGTGTTTTGTCAAACAAGCTCAGATATTACACAGCTCCCTTGTTCCCAAAGCTTTGAAGCATCCCTGGGTTTACCCATAGCTCTCTGAAGCCTTAGATCACCCATTGGGGGCTTTTGTATGGCTCAGTCTGAGCTGTGATTAATGTCCAAGACTTGTCCAAGAAACATGGACTTTTCTGAGGGGCAGTTAATAAAGCAGTGTGTTAAGGTTGCCAGCACTATAAGCTGGGACAGATCTTTTTATTATTACTTTGGGAGAGGGTTAAACTTTTTATTTCGGAGTTTTCTGAGAAAGCTCATGAATACCAAGCCAGAAATAAATTAAATGGGCGTGAGGGAGAGATGCAGCACTATGAGGATTCTACAAGGCGGCCTTCTCCAATGGGGGCTCAGATATTTATATTGTGGAATAAGTGACAACTGTGACTTACAAGTAATTGAATACTGCTCAAAGTTACACAGGTTTCTATAGAAGCTTTGGGTTTCATAAAGCAGAAAAATTAAGTGCCAACTGGGATGGGGAGGGGAATTCAGTTTGCATTCTAATGGAAACCTTTGTATTCTGAAACAATACGCAAACTGAAACCCAGCTTTCCTTCCAAAATTCACACTTCTGCAATTCTCCCAAAAATGTGTAAAAAATGTATGTCTCAAGGGAAAGTATGCATAAAAATGCATATATCTGTGAAACCGACACACAGCTTTTTATTGGGGAAGTTGATTGAAAAGGTAAATATTAAGCAAAATTGCATACCAAATTTCCTAAAAAATAATAATAATCAGTAAGTGATACATAAATATTGCAAACTGAACCTAAGAACTGAGGAAAAACAACAGCTGCCTGATTCCTCCATCCTTGTTTCCAGCACTGCTAAACTGGTCCGTACAACTGCACTAAGCTTAAAAGTATATGAAAGAGTGTGCTTCCTTCCACTATGCAGAGAACATGTAATGGGAAATTGGGTCCTCCCTTAAAGAGGGCATGTATTGCAGTGAGACCTGGAAACTGACACCCTGTGTTGTGGGTGGGTACGATTGGTCAGCCACAACACCCGATTGGTAGGTCCCTCGTAGCTAGGTGCAATCTGGCCAATGGGACGCAGTCCAAACGGTTCGAGGGACCTACTTATACCCATGCATGTGACCCAGAGCTTCCTCTTTCGGAGCGTGCATTTGGAACACCCACCCACCTCTCCCTACTTTTAGGGCTTTGTGTTTGACCTTGCTATGTCATCGTGTGTCATCTGTCATTGGGACAGGGGCATGGCAGGAATTTTCCCTGCTTGGCTGATTGGCTGTTGTCATTTGGGTTTCGCCTTCATAGCAAATCTTCACAACTCGTAAGGTTGTGGATAGGCTCTGGTTCAGATGATAGGGATGGGAGAATTCTCTTGCCATTCCTATGTGAAGGGTATTACGTTAAAGGAATCCAGGGACCTTCCGTTAAAGGAATCCAGGGACCTTGATGGTTTGGTCAACACTTGAGAGGGGGTTGTGCCCATGCCTGAGTTCAGGGGGACACTTGAGAGGGGGTTGTGCCCATGCCTGAGTTCATAGGGGCTGACCTATGCTGGAACCCTGGGTCAGTGCTGCCTGCAGAATGTAGGGAGCTAGTCGAAGCAGAGCCTATGCAACCATTCACTTTCTGTAATCAATAAAGTTGTGGCCTAAATTCTGCCAAAAACCAAAACCAAAATTTGAGTGAATTTATTTGGGGGGGGGGGGGGTTCTGGGTCTGAACACGCAAAAGCCTTTCACTGTTGATAGGTCAGGCAGAGGGAGAGAATCTTGTAAACCAGATCCCTGCATGACTGATCCCGATTTTACTGGGATATCACTGATGGACAGCAGCTGTCCTGGCTTCTTATGTCAATCTGTGATGTCCTGCTTCCTCAGGGTGCCCACCAAGGCCTGAAGGCCTGCCACAGTCACTGACGTGCTTCAGGAAGCTGGGCCACACTTCCAGAAGCACACTTTCTCTCCTCTCCCAATCTGAGCACTCAGCAAAGGCCTTTTGGAGATAGTGGGACTTCTGGTGGAGGCAGTGGGTGGGGGGATGAGTTGTGAGGTTGCATAGGGTAGTGGTGGCAGTGACAGACCTGAGCGGGTGGGGGGCAGCGGCATGGATTTCAGTTAGAATAAGTTGGAGGGTGTGGTGATCACACAAGGTCCCTGGACATTTAATGGTCTATTGATCCCTGTGCCACCACTGTGATCGCTTCCCCGCTGCCACCAACCAGTTACTCTCTGGTAAAACACTGAGTCCAGTCAGTTGTCAAAAGTGAACCAAACACCCCCCCCCCCAAGATTATTTTACAAACATTAACAAGTTTATGGTTTCTCAGATAATATTCCTGTCAGTATCTTAACTTTGGTTTCTTTACTGACCTATACCTTCCTAATACCTTCTGACTGATTTGCTCAACTGTTTGACTGACTCCTCTTAACAAATTCTCTCACTCTCTCTCACCAGACTAGCCCAACCAACAGACTCATCCTCTCTGTCTCTTCTAACTCCAGACTGTCTTCTCAACAACTCTAACTAACTAAACCTTATACACAGTTAACTCTGTGCTTAAACCTTATACACAGTTAACTCTGCCCCCTGGGTTCCCATTGGTTAGACATTTTATAATTAGTTAACCCTTTCCCTATGAACCCCGTTTGATGTCACACACATAGGAGGGCAAACGCCACGGAGGGTTTGCCCTTGATGGCATCTCTGTGCTGAAGGAGAGGGAAGTGATCCAGCTCATCTAGCATGCAAGAAAGTGACTACACTGTCAAATGTATGAAGCTGAAAAGCAAAAGGAAAGAAATAAAGGCACCAGTGAAATGAAGAAAAGGAGGGAGATGGAATCTGAAGTAAGTAAGCCTGGGGCAGGGGGACTGCATTTTGCTATGGTCAGTAAAACTTTGCGCACATTTGAGAATTAATATCCCCCCTTTCCCTCTTTTTAAATGTATGAAGGAGGTTGCAAGACTCTGAAATTCAACCACTCTTGTTATATATAGCAATAGCAGCAGAAAATATGATTAATAGGCGGCCTGGTTTCTGAGCAGTAGAAGAAAGGTAGAGTGCGAATGTAATGAAGAAGAAATGATACACATCACACAACCCAACACTCTAAAATGCTTCCAAACTCCAAACCATTCCGGATGCCCAAATTCAGAACACAGAGGGGAATTTCTCTGGTCAGCATGTTTAAACAGTGAATCAGACAGCCGAGGTTTTATTGATCTGGCATGGATTTTACCAAAAGGGGTCAAACCTGAAATACTGTAGGTTAAATATTGTGGGGGATGTTTCTCTTTTGTGAAAACATATTTCGCTTCAGGCAAAACTGGTAGCTCTACACTTTGTGTTTGAAAACACAGTTTGTGTGACACTAATAAAGGGAGACTATGACTCAGACACCTTATTTATGCTACAACATGCTAGAAATATAATTCAAAGAGTATCCTCACCTGGTAATAGCTATATATGTGCACTGAAGAATTTTGCGGTATTGTCTGAAAGAACAAATAAAGAGAAGACCCTGATACTTCGGGATTTTCTCCTCTCCCCACCCTCCCAAGCAGACAGTGGGTGACAATTCAATTTTGCCTCCACTTACCTTTACACAGGTGGCGCTGTGGGTTAAACCACTGAACCTAGGACTTGCTGATCAGAAAGTCAGCAGTTCGAATCCCTGCGACGGGGTGAGCTCCTGTTGCTCGGTCCCAGCTCCTGCCAACCTAGCAGTTCGAAAGCACGTCAAAGTGCAAGTAGATAAATAGGTACCACTCCGGCAGGAAGGTAGACGGCGTTTCCGTGCGCTGCTCTGGTTCGCCAGAAGCGGCTTAGTCATGCTGGCCACATGACCCGGAAGCTGTATGCCGGCTCCCTCGGCCAGTAAAGCGAGATGAGCACCGCAACCCCAGAGTCGGTCACGACTGGACTTAACTGTCAGGGGTCCCTTTACCTTTACCCTGTATGGAAGAAGAAGAAGAAGAGTTTGGATTTGATATCCTACTTTATCACTACCCTAGGGAGTCTCAAAGCGGCTAACATTCTCCTTTTCCTTCCTTCCCCACAACAAACACTCTGTGAGATGAGTGGGGCTGAGAGACTTCAAAGAAGTGTGACTGGCCCAAGGTCACTCAGCAGCTGCATGTGGAGGAGCAGAGATGCGAACCCGGTTCCCCAGGTTACGAGACTACCACTCTTAACCACTACACCAGTGACTTCTTTAGCATAGAATTGTAGATTTGGAATTAATATAAAATTGCATAGTTGGAAGGGACCACCAGGGTCATGTAGTCCAACTCTCTGCAACGCAAGAATCTTTTGCCCCAGGTGGGGCTCAAATCCACACTCAAAATAGTCAGTCTTGGCTTTTTATTTGCATTGAATGTTATTTAAGCTAAAGCTTTCGATTTATTGCCATCTGTCTTTGAAAGTTAATCCTACACTTTCAAATGTTATCAAAAAGGATCTCTGTTGTTGTTTTTTTTAAAAGACTGGAGTTCTGATTTTTTAATTTCATTTTTTTTTGCTCACTTTGACTCATCTCTTTGAACATAAAATTGCAAGGGTGAAGTAATCTAACAATTTTATATGCATTTTAAGCAAGTTGGTGGGGGAGTATCACAGTACTTTTGGAATACAGAATGTGAAACTTTTCTCATTTTATTTCCGTGGTTTTATTTTGAATTGTGTTTTAAGATGCTCTAAGTATTTCACATGTATTGGTTCTGTGTTAGCTTTGCATCAGGTTTCAAAGATAGGGCATTTTTAGCTGTACATTTTCCCCATCCTTCTTATTCTCATAGATCATAATGATCTTGCAACAGTTCAAAAAGATACTTAGCATACATTGCTGTTTACCCATATTTCTCAGATGTTTCAGAAATGGGAGACCTGGAATGGAATCAGCTGTTATGAAGGATCTGAAAATCAAATCCATGTGGCACAGATCTAAAATGCAGAGCAGATCACTATGGATGTCTGTCTTGCTAGTGTCTTCAAATCCTGAATGGAATTTGGATCTCATGTACTTTGCATCATCTTAACTTACAATGGGCTTGTTTTACAGCAGCTTCTTGTATTTACGATTTAACAGGATTGTTAAAATCTCCTTACCTTTGGAATACATGACAACTTTCATCAGAGCATCTAGAGGCATACAACTGCAACACACACACACACATTCTTATTACAAAATCTAAACTGTCAGTACAATAAATGTAGATATATTTTGGATGGACAAAACAATGGTGTGAATACAGTAGTCAAAAGCGAACTTTTAAAATTGCTTAAACTCAGCCAGTGAGCAGCCCAGGGGAGTGGGGCGGTGATGTCACACACCCCCCCCCCCGGGATGACACCCGGGGCAGACCACACTCACTGCACCCCCCTTCCTCTGCCAGTGAACTCATGACTTCCCTGAAATTTGGTTAGATCACCTCTCAACAGATTCTCCATTCCAAATTCCATTGGTTGCAAGATCACAATCAATACATAATCAGAATGAATTGTGTTTGTTTTTAGTGCCTTGGGTGGTACTATTATTGCCACTGTTATTATTATTGCCACTGTTATTTTATTTGCCACTTAATACCAAAATAGGATTCCATTTTGGTAACAGCACATCAGAGGCATCCCTTGCACCCCCATTAAGGAGCTGCATCTGCACACACACCAGAAATATATATATATATATATATATATATATATATATATATATATATATATAACAGAAATAGCCACATTAGAAATTACTACCTTTTACACGTCTCAAATACTTGAAGCATCTAGAGTGAAGGCAAGGCAAGGAGGAAGGGTGAGCAAATTTGCAAGCCTTTGTGCCACAGTGCTTGAAGGATGAGAAGCTTTTCCTATGTTTGATCTCTCAATAACAGTAGCATTGTGTCACCACACACATATGTATCAGACACTCCATAGTCTGATTTTTGCACCCCACTGGGCATGCACCCTTGCCGGGGACAAGATTCACCAACCCCTAGGGACGCCTCTGCACCACATGCTTCTAGATCTTCTTGTTTATCATTATTATTGGTTTTCCATCTGACAAGGCTTATCGCTGGCTATTCCACTGGTGATAGGTTGTTGTTTTTTTAAGTCCTTTATTAGAAAAGTTGCCATTGTATATAATTGACCTCCAATAGTAGCAAGGGTCAGTTCATTAGGGGAAACTGGTCACAAGTCTTCTATGAACATTCTGTTCTCATACTGCCCATTAGCAGTTGCTAATGTATATTAATGATTGAATGTGCATTAATGAGCCATTGATTTTTTTTAAAAAAAGAATTAAACAGCGCTCTTAAATTATATCAAGGGAAATGGCCTGTTAGTATGATGCAAATTAATGCTTACCACTTCCCCCCAAAGAGAGAAAAGAAAGTGGAACATTAAGACCAGGCTGTTTGGTATCTTTCAGAGCCGTACCCTGGCAAGAGGCACAGAAATAAAGAAAGAAAGAAAGAAAGAAGAAAGAAAGAAAGAAAGAAGGAAAGAAAGAAAGAAAGAAAGAGAGAGAGAGAGAGAGAGACATCAAAAGTGCAATGTCACCATCTCAACGTGCTATCAGCCTGAGCAGAAGCTAACTGCAGCTTTGATCATATTGCCGCCTCAGCCTTAAACTTAGTGCAGAATAAGGGAGAAGGGGATGATGCTGTCAGAAATTCCTTTTAATCTTTAAAAGAAGAAAGGAAAGAAACTGTAACTGCAGCAGTAGTAAATCAAAGTTAGACTCCCAGATAAGAACTGTTAGCTGATAGATTCAGAATTATTAAGTGAATTGTAAGATAGGATGGGGTGTTGTACATTTTCTTCATGTATATCAAACCGGCAGTGTAATGTTCTTAACATTAATATGTTTTTAAACCATGCAATAAGGTTCAATGGGGCATTCCATGGTATTTGAGCATAGGATAGCAGCCTTAATTATCTGTCTTTGTTTCTTGGTTCCTGTATGATAATAAATAAAACAAATAAATGTGATCCAAAAAGTTTAGTGGCACTCAAAATCACCCCTGAGCATTATTTCCTAAGAAATAAGTTTGACTGGTTTTAATGGAATTTACTTCCAAGTTAGCACACAGAGGTTAAACCAGTTGATTTCTATTGATTTTAACTGAACTCCGAACAATTTAGCATGGACGCTTCCAGTGGTTTGTTTGTTTTTTGTCAGCACAATAACCTCGTAATAAGGAAATGTAATCATCATGGTTCATTCTGCCTGTCTTAGACTTCCAAAAAGGAGAGTCATCCAAAGCCCTTAACCTGATCAGGCCAATATAAGCATGCATGCATTCGTCCATTTTGGCTCTCTAAAGGAGCAAGCCAACACAATGGAAGGTAGAAAAAGTTATATTGGTATGCCAAATCCAAACTCCATTCAGGAGTGGGGCTACAGCTGACTGAGCCAGTCAAAGCCTGGCAGAAGGTAAATAAGCCTTTAAATTGTTTGACTTACAGCACATCTTTTGAGCTCCAAGCCAACCAAGCCCTTCCCCCAAGTAAATAACTTCACACTGACACATATTTTTGGTTTAAGTTATTGGGTAAAATTTAGGCCACAACTTTACTGATTACAATAAAGTGAGTGGTATTGGCTTAGACATTGGCAACTGACTATGACTGACTCCTACCTCTCTGGCAGGTAGTCTGGAAGGGTAAACAAACGAGGGAGCCACATCAATGAAGACCAACCGAAGCTCACCCCGGGGTTCCTGTGGTCCTGGCATGGCCCTAGCCCCTCAAGTGAACTTCAGATGAGATCTAGGACCCCCCAGATTCCTTTACCAGAATACCCTGTTCATGGAGGGGCAGGTGATGGCCGAACCTCCCCCCCACACACACCTCACTAAGCCAATGCCTAACTGCCAAACCTTACAAAGTTGTGACAATTCCTAAGGGGCTGGTGAAAACCAAGTAGCTAGAGTCAATTTGCCAAAAGGACAAAATTCCTACCCGGCCCCTGTTCCAAAACAGACGACCAACTAACATTCAAAGCAAGGCCAATGCAGCAACCTATAAATAGGGACGGGGGGGGGCAGGTGTTCAGCAGCGTGAAGCAATTGTCTTGGCCATGTCACGCTGCCGCTTTTAAAGGCCCCCCCCCATCACACCACCTGCCTCGGATTGGCTCAAACGGCCTGGTGTGATTGTGGGGCCATAATGACAGGCCTGGGACATGCCCAACACCTACCACCTAGTGGGGTGTGGGTGTGGGTGTTTTTCAGGCGTCTGAGCGCAACCAGGACCCTCATTAAGGAGGATCCCCTTTGCCAGCTTATTTTGCATTGGGTTGCCACATCGTGTGACCAAGATGAAGGAGCTTAGGTCCAGCCTAAGTCTCCACCACCACTTTCTGGTCCTCCTGTCATACCTGTGGAACACATTGAGCTTGGCTCAGCGTGTTGGGTTCTGGCTGAGAATGGGGGAGAGATGCTGAACATTCTGTGGCTGAGTCAGGGGTGAAGGAGTTAAGACAGCATAGCCTGGGTTCACCAGATAAGAAACTGGCTGACAAGTCCTCAGCAAAACTTTCTCTCGGTGTAATCGAACTTACATGGTTGAGAGAATAAAATGGGTAGCCCACATCTGCTACCTGAACACATTGAAAGGAAGGGTGGCATGCAAATGGTTTTAACCAAGCAAATGGATCAATTATTCATTTAAAAACAATAGATTTTGCTAATTAAAAACCTTTCGAAAATTGACTGAGAAATCCATTATAAAGCTAATATAGTCTGAGGAAATGGTTTCTACAGCTATCCCACAGTGATTAACTGGACACATTCTTATCTGTCACTTAAAAGGAGACTTGGCAATCACGGTGTCTGATTTTGACTCTTTATGAAAAGAATAAAATATAACATATGGTTTGTTTATTTCTCTTCCTCTTGGTGGTTGAGAAGGCAGATGCTTAATGGCAAGACTTTGAGAAAGAGCCTTTCTAAAAGTCACTTTTAGAGTTATCTGTCAATTTGATATGAGAACGTAAGATGGCCATTCTTCTTAGTATGAAGCCCAATATTATGATAAAATGAATGCAATTTCTGACATAAGCATTTACATCATTACCTCGGCTTCTTCATAGCTATAGCATATTAGTCAACCAGAAGTCTTGGGAAGATAAATCACTGTCAGCATAGGAGGGAGATGTGATTTATATTCCACTTCCATGTATTTATTTAGAATGGAACTATGAGATTAAACAAAAAGCTAAATTGGCTGTTGACTCAACAAGGGGGAAAATGAACACTTGTAAATAAATTGTGCTTCACAGACCAGTACTTGGGACATTAAATGTAAGCTCTGCCCCTTTCTCTCCAGCAACTAACTGCCAAACAGCATGTAGAAAATAAATTACGAGGGGGGGGGGGAAGAATCACAATTTGCTAATGTTCTCCAAAGGGCTGTGCCAAGTTATGAATAGAGGTTATAATTCTTGTGGCTTGATTTGGCAATAATATAAGTGTGATGTTTTGCTTAAGATGCAGTCTGATAAAAATGTTGACTGGGTTGCTCTGTTGTTTTTGTTTTTAAATGCATCCTGTTTTCAAAAACACGGGACTGCTATCATATTTCTGGGAATATTCAGTCATTCATCTGTGTATGCAAGAAAAAATTGTTTACTAGGGCCATGTGTTAGAAGCTCTATGCCAGACCTTCCCAGTCATGCAGCAAAACACAGTTCATCAGAATTTCCTGTTTCTACCTCCTGGCTATGTATGTAAGAACCAGGAAACTGCCAAGTACCAAGTAGGTTAGTGAAATGGGTTTTCCTTGTTGATCAAACGGTGTATGGGGCTGCTCTTTGGTAATCATATCATTTTCAATTAATAAATATATTTTTATAGAGGTATAATCTAGAATTCCGAAGCTCTTTCTGAGTCTGCCCTGAAAAACTCAGACACACCTAATAAATCATGACAATAACCTAGCCTGGTAAAAGCCTGGAATACATTGAACTCAGTTTCCTCCTGTACTGGACTCTAGATACAAATAATTTACTAAGACAACTGAAGCTATTCAGCTCCATAGTCAAATTAACAAAGCTGATGTTAGGGAGGAAAAATATAATTTGTGGTTATCATGATCTTTCTCCCCAGGAGCAGAGACCGCTTCAGGCTTAACAACATAAACAGAGCCCTCTGGATCAGACCAGTGGCTTATCTACAGTAGTCCAGCATCCTGTTTTCACAGGGGCCTACCAGGTACTTATGGGAAGCCCACAAGCAGAAACTGAGGTCAACAGTATTCCTTTGGTTTCCAGCAAGTAGTATTCAGAAGCTTACTGCCTCTGTCAGTGGATTCTTGATGTAGTGTTCTGTTCTGAGCCATATTCTACTCCAGTGCTTTCTCTAAATGTGGAAATCCATGGTGGCACCATTGCAGAATTGCTTGCTCATTGTGATCTGTCCAGGGTGCTGAATGACCCTATTTCTCTCTCCATACATTGATTCGTGATTCTGAACGGGACCTGCAACTCTTATCTCTGCATGGCAGGCTTGCATTTAGAGTGTGAACCTGTGCACTTACTTGTGAGTAAGGCACACTGAACTTTCATTTTTGATAGGCTTGGTGTGTTGGACAGGCAAGCTGGTAAATAGCCTGTTTTCATTTGAGGGACCAAACCTGGAGAGCAATTGGATTAATCCTGGAGCCTTTGGTGGACACAGGTTATATCATTTCCAAAAAACAAAAAAATTACCAATCATGCCAAGTACTATACAGCACAGGGTACAGGTTATTTGCCTGATGTGACATTCCATACAATTTGCTGTTTATTAGGACTTGAGCTAAAGGTAAAGGTAAAGGTACCCCTGCCCGTACGGGCCAGTCTTGACAGACTCTGGGGTTGTGCGCCCATCTCACTTAAGAGGCCAGGGGCCAGCGCTGTCCGGAGACACTTCCGGGTCACGTGGCCAGCGTGACAAAGCTGCATCTGGCGAGCCAGAGCCGCACACGGAAACGCCGTTTACCTTCCCGCTGGTAATTGTCCCTATTTATCTACTTGCACCCGGAGGTGCTTTCGAACTGCTAGGTTGGCAGGTGCTGGGACCGAGCAGCGGGAGCGCACCCCGCCGCAGGGATTCGAACTGCCGACCTTTCGATCGGCAAGTCCTAGGCGCTGAGGCTTTAACCCACAGCGCCACCTGCGTCCCTCAAGGACTTGAGCTAGGGAGAGCTAAATACTCTAGGTAGGTAAAATCTATTAGATGTACTGCAGCAGCTACCCCCTGTCAATAAGATTGTGCTGCTCAACGGTGGAGACCATTTGTAGCTAATAAGAATCAGTGCATCAAATTGTGTTAAGACTATGATTTGATAAGTCAAATACACCATCAGTGTATCAAACACCTAGCAGACCAAAAATAAAAATGTAGGCGTTCTTATTGGGGAGAACCTTAAATTCTATAGCTAAGTCAAGACTGAGAGAAAGGAAGGGGGGGAGTTAAGGAAACTGTCAGCATTGCCCTTGAGCCAGTGTACCAACTGGACTCATGCACCTCAACCCCGACTGGGCTAGGCGAGCTGGGTAGCACTGCCAGAGACCACCTTTCTCACAGGAACAGGTCACAGTGCTGTGGACTCACAGCTTAGAGCTGAGAGCACCGGATTCACTGTCTCAATAATACAGTCATTGCGCAGCAGAGTTTTGCAGAGTCTTGCAGAGTATAAACCACTCGGAGAGCAGCTCTGTAGAATATCTTCCTTTTATTCTGTAACTACAACTATGATACAAAACTATATACAGAGCTGAATATTCTAAGCATAAATCAATGCTACACTGAGAGTCTGCAGCTGCTCTTAGCAGCAACCTTATCTCTAGACACGATCTCTAACACTCTCTCTCCCTCCGATACACTGACTGACTGACTCTCTGACTCACACACTCACATTGATGTGGTGCTTAGGCAGAATAAGTAGATAGCAGGACACGCCTCCTCCTCTCTGGAGAGTCAGCAGAGATGATCAGGAGATCATCAGGAGATTCTTGGGTATGGGAGGGGTGAAATCTCCTCAGAGAAACAGAGAAAGTAATCGCTAATATCAGTAGCTATTAGCTGTGGTGGCTAAATGAAACATCTCTTTTCAGAGGCAGTATAGCATAAAGCCCAACTAAACCTGTGGGGTGGGGTGGCAAGAGGTGAAGAGGGGGCTTAATCTGTTCCCTTCATGCTGTTTCTTTCTCTCCACATAGCTTGTGGAAGGCAATTTGTAGTAGAAAAGCAGCATGAGGAGAGCACGTTAAGTCCCACTTTCCCCTCTTCATGTCAGTCTTCATTTTAGTTTGCAGTGTTCAGTTGTGCATTTCGAAAAACAAAACCCACCAAAGTCAGGGTTCAGATCCCTGCGGCTAAGCTTCATGTATAGCCTGACCTTCAGGGTCAATTGCACAAGAACATCGGATTGGGTCTCATTTTCATGCCCTGCTTCACCTTCCAGAATTCACCTGTATGCAGCTAGATGCAGAAAGGCGGACCTTTGACCCAATCCATCAGGGCTCTTCTTTTGTTCCCAAGCTCTTATTCGGGGTTTGATAAGGGGCTTAAAGGATGAAATAATCTAGCCACAACTAAATTGCAAAGTTACTGCCTTCATGTGAGAACCTATGTTTCCCCATAGCCAATTCACCAGAAAGAAGATTTGAGAGCCTATGATTGTGGGTAAACAGGTTAAACTTATCCAATATAATGAATTAATTATCTAGAATAACTGGAAGAGTACAGGCTGGAGCTGACAAACAGCCTAGTTTCTTCCTCTTTCCCATTGGATGATGACATTGTCACTTTCTCTTTTTTTCTTTTTAGTATTTTCTGCATTAATTTTTTTACAAAGAAAGCATATATTAAACACTACATCCAAATATTCAAAACTAAAAAAAAATACAAAACCATATATATATATATATATATATGCTTTCGTAGATTTTCACGGGTACAGGAATGCAGGTTTTGGTGTCCTCGGGTGTCTTCCCGTGTAAAAGTTGGGGTGTCTAGGCGACGTTTCGACGAGGTCTCACTCGTCATCTTCAGGCTGGTGCTTTCGGCTTCTTGTTACTGGAACAGAGCGGGATCTCAATGTTTGAGTTCCTATAAATACTGTAGAGGGGGTGTGGTGTCTAGCCTCCAATGTTCTGGGCAGAGAGGAAGTTCCCAGGCTAGTGTGCCTTTTCTTCTTTTGTTCCTTAATTACTTGAGAGATACCTTGAGTGATTTCTTGAGTGATATCCTGAGTACCACTTAGGTGGGTCATTAGGTGTGGATTAGTTGCTAAAGTCTTTGTGTCTTGACCTCTTGAACTTTGTGAAGAGTTTTCCTGAGAAGATGGCTGTATTGCACTTAGTTGTGTTTTGGCTTGGCTTCGTGTATAGGGGCGAGCTGTGGTTTTGTGGCTTGTGTCAGCCAGATCTGTGTAGGGATTGCAGGGGGGTGCAGCATCCGGAGGTGCCACCATGGATTGGCTACTGGATGGTGTCAGTAATTCATCTGTGGAGAGGGTCTGGGTTTGGGTCTGGTGTGGTTGATTGGTGTTGGCGTTCTGTGTGCCTCTGGATCTGGTGTCAGTTTTTGTGGGGAGGGCTAATTTCCAGATGTCTGGCAAGCGGGATGTGTCGTCACGCTTGTTCATGTTGTGAGGGTGTTTCTCTATCTCGATGGCTTCCATGATTATTCTCTTGTGGTGATGTTCCGTGTTAAAGAGCAATTTGGAATCTGCAAAAATCCGCTTGCCAGACATCTGGAAATTAGCCCTCCCCACAAAAACTGACACCAGATCCAGAGGCACACAGAACGCCAACACCAATCAACCACACCAGACCCAAACCCAGACCCTCTCCACAGATGAATTACTGACACCATCCAGTAGCCAATCCATGGTGGCACCTCCGGATGCTGCACCCCCCTGCAATCCCTACACAGATCTGGCTGACACAAGCCACAAAACCACAGCTCGCCCCTATACACGAAGCCAAGCCAAAACACAACTAAGTGCAATACAGCCATCTTCTCAGGAAAACTCTTCACAAAGTTCAAGAGGTCAAGACACAAAGACTTTAGCAACTAATCCACACCTAATGACCCACCTAAGTGGTACTCAGGATATCACTCAAGAAATCACTCAAGGTATCTCTCAAGTAATTAAGGAACAAAAGAAGAAAAGGCACACTAGCCTGGGAACTTCCTCTCTGCCCAGAACATTGGAGGCTAGACACCACACCCCCTCTACAGTATTTATAGGAACTCAAACATTGAGATCCCGCTCTGTTCCAGTAACAAGAAGCCGAAAGCACCAGCCTGAAGATGACGAGTGAGACCTCGTCGAAACGTCGCCTAGACACCCCAACTTTTACACGGGAAGACACCCGAGGACACCAAAACCTGCATATATATATATATATATATATATGGGGAGGGGGGGAATTTTTTTTTTTTTAAATGAAAAATTGATGAAGTACACCAAATTATTCAAAAGATACAAACATTGATTTGTTTATTCTATATGGCAAGTTACCAGAAAGAGATTGCATTTGTACTCCTTTTCTTTCTTTCTTTCTTTCTTTCTTTCTTTCTTTCTTTCTTTCTTTCTTGTCACTTTCTTTCTTTCTTGTCACTTTCTTTCTGTTCCGGAGAACTGGTTTGAATCCCTTCTATGTTGGTTGACTTCCCTCTATCTCTTTTTCAGTTTCAATACTTTCCTTAAGTTAAGTAATGAGTATTCTGTATTCATTTATTAAAATCAGTTTTCCCCATATCACTGTGAAATTAATCTAAGCACAACCAAGTATTATTTTTGGAACCATATTTTATCAGGTACTTTTTGAAACAAGCCCATTCTTTTTTTACCTTATCACCTGAGTGGTTTCTTTTTTTTTCTTCAAAATGATTTTTATTTAGTTTTCCATCCATAACAAAAGAGACAAGACAGTAAAGAAAAAATACAACACGTATAGTTTCAGGCTCTTAATTTCATGGTCCTTACTCTCCCGACTTCCTCGTACCTCCCCTTTCTGCATTCTCATGTCGAAATAGTTAATTAGCAAATCCCTCCCTTTTTTTCAAATTGATTATACAAATTGTTCAGATTCTTCCACTTAACCATTATCGCTATTAACCCCTATTTTTCTCATTCAACATCAATCTAGCATTCACTGATTTTAGAATATTTCTTTAAATAGTTTTTAAATTTTTTCCAATCTTCTTCCGCCGTTGCTCTTCCCTGGTCTCGAATTCTGCTCGTCATCTCTGCCAAGCCCATGTAGTCCATCACTTTCATCTGCCACTCTTCCACGGTGGGTAAATCTTGTGTCTTCCAGTACTTTGCTATAAGAATTCTTGCTGCTGTTGTGGCATACATAAAAAAGGTTCTATCCTTCTTTACAACCAATTGGCCGACCATGCCCAGGAGAAAGGCCTCTGGTTTCTTAGGGAAAGTGTACCTAAGTACTTTTTTCAGTTCATTATAGATCAGTTCCCAGAAAACCTTAATCCTTGGGCACGTCCACCAAAGGTGGAAGAATGTTCCCTCCCTTTCTTTACACTTCCAACATTTGTTCTCGGGCGAATGATAAATTTTTGCAAGCTTGACTGGGGTTATGTACCACCTATAAATCATTTTCATAATATTTTCTCTCAAGGCACTACATGCCGTAAATTTCATCCCGGTGGTCCATAACTTTTCCCAGTCAGCAAACATTATGTCATGGCCAATATCCTGCGCCCATTTAATCATTGCAGATTTAACCATTTCATCTTGTGTATTCCATTTCAACAACAAGTTATACATTTTTGACAAGTTCTTAGTACTAGGTTCTAGCAATTCAGTTTCTAGTTTTGATTTTTCCACCTGGAAGCCAACTTTCCTGTCCACCTGAGTGGTTTCTTATTAGGTCAGTCATTTTGGCTAGTTCGAGTTACTCGCACAACTTTAATTGCCACTCATCTTTTATTGGTGTTAACTCACTTTTCCAATATTTTGCTATTAGCACTCTGTTGTCACATAGAGAAACACTCTTCTATTTTCGTTGACACTGTCACTTTCTTTGCCCAGCTAAATCACCATCTGAGGCCATTCTTCATGCCCCTCCTCCATGAGAGGTCCAGAGGGTGACAACACAATAATGGGCCTTTTCTGAAGTGGCTCCCTGTTTGTGGAATGCTCTCCCCAGGGAAGTTAGCCTGGCACCTTCATTATACAGCTTTAGGTGCCAGGCAAAAATGTAGTTCAAATTGTAATAGTAATAAAAATCCTGCTCTAGAGTAAATACTTAGTGGATTGTAGCAAAACAAAACAAACAAAAGAACAACCTCAATTTTTTATTAATTCTCATTTTTGAATGAGCCCAATACACTAATTCATTTTTCTAAAAGTGCCAGGCCCGACAAAGCTGATTTGTGCATGTGTTGCTATTTTACAAATAACCAAATTAAGCTTCTTAATTATAATTAAAAAAGAATCACATAGATGCTTATTAATTTCAAGTGAACCGTATTTAAATATTGCAAATGATAAGGGCAATGTTTTGTAAATGTTTCAGTTTCCTTTTATGGTTTTTAACAGGAGATGCATTTTAATATTTTCTACTTGAAACAACTATTTAATTTTTTTATATAAATGTATGTTATAAATATATTTGGAGTTGAAATATGCATTCTGCTATTCAAGACCCATCAGCTACTCTTCAGAAACATCTCAACATTCTCATGGCATCAATTATGTTCCCTTACATTATCATATTGCAGTAATAGTGCATTCAATTCAGTGAATAGCATGGAAACAATCTGTTAGTTCTACTGCAGGCTACACCATATGCACTACTTATCCTGTACCTTAACAAATAGATACACTTCATAAAATGTAGCTATATTATATAGGGAATCCTTGCAACAGCACTGACTGTTTGCATGGCTGGTGATAGTGATATGCATCACACATCCAATAACAGTAGACACAAATTCAAATGTCAGTTAATAAGGCAGTGTAGGCTCTCAGTATCTCCTGCCTACAGTTCCTTGAAGAAGTATTGAAATTTATTTTAATTGCCTTGTCAGGTGTTTTTCCAAGAGGATATTGGAAGTATTTATGCCTTTCCTGCAAACAAATGTCCTTAAACAGTTTGAAAAATAATACTCCCACTGTTTAGATGCAGCTTCTGCTCTCTCTGATGATATTTAGATGCACCATTGCCAGCACACACACAAAAAGAACTTGAGATGCAAAAATTAAGCACTAAATTATGGTTATATTTATTAAATGTAGCAAAATCAGAATATCTGGAAAACCAATAAACCATATTTAACCAAATCATGGAAGTCTGGTCAAGTGGGTATATGTAATAAGGAAATATATAATCCTTCCCATCTCCTGGGCATGTTTACAGTTGCAACCTGGGGCCATGGGATCAAGGTTTGGAAATTCTGTCTCCTTGCTATGTGAACCTTGTGTATATGAACCTAGCATTGCCCCTCGGTGTTAGGGACTGGGCAGAGGAGGAATGGTGGAGACCGCCTCCCCATCCTGACCCTTCCAGGGAGGAGGACCATTTAGATTTATGGTCTTGAGGGAGATTTGTGGTTTGAGGGAGGTAGCAGCTCAGAGGCAGATGAAGGAAAAACTGGGAAATCATGGGAGAGCCAGAACAACACCCAGCTGATACGTTGTGATTAGAAAGCATTCCAGACCCTCCATCTCCCAGAACCTGGAGAGCCTTAAAAGTAGAAGAGCAAAGAGCTCAAAGACAGAGGGCATGTAGCAGCACCCATTAGAGGAGATGATGAGAATGGCGAATGAGGAAGTGGGAGAGACAGGGGTGGAGATTCACTCGGGACAATACCATTATCAAAGAGGCTGTGGTATGTAAAACCGCAGTCAAGTACAGTCAAGTACAGTGGACATATTAGGGGATGTTTTGTACCACTCAGGAGAAGACTTTCTGTTTCCTCCTGAGCTGGGACAGACTTCCACTACATGTGACTTGAAGAGGGTGTGGTCCGTTGCACTAGCATGGAGGAGCACACGGCCTCCATGCTCTGATCAGTGTGTGTTTTCCATTCTGTATGTTGCTGTGTGTTTGGAGACTAACTTGGGACTAACTTATTTATGGAATAGTTTTAGTTGTTATATAAGCTAAGCCTGCCTTCAGGGATATGCCTGTGAACCCTAATGAATCTGTGAGTAAACTACTTTTATATTAACGTTAATCATATTCTTCTGTTTATTCTTTTTAAGAGGGATTAGAAGGGATTTTACCAGGAAGGAATCTTTAATAGTAAGACTCAGATGAGTCAGCAACAAGCTGATCTCTGCGTAATTTAAAAGGGGGATGTTTGGAACTCTGCTAGAATATGGAACTTGCTAGCGCAAGTTACGAAGGATATGATTAAATAATATATCCTCTCCTGCCTCTCTAATTATCCCTACAGAGGCTGGGTTCTATAGCCACTCTCTGTAAAGATTGAAATAAAAATGGACGGTAAGAAACTTTTCCTTGTCTTTATACTTTCCTGGGCGACCAACCGGGAGCAGCTGACAGTATCCTGACACTGGGTGAACATTGGATTGGGTGAACATTGAAAAAGCATCAGTGCTTTTTTTTCCTGGGGGGATGCAGGGGTATGCATACACCTAAACACTTTGTGAATCTTTGTACTTTTGTCCATAAAGGTAAAGGTAAAGGGACCCCTGACCATTAGGTCCAGTCGTGACCGACTCTGGGGTTGCAGCGCTCATCTCACTCTATAGGCCATGGGAGCCGGCATTTGTCCGCAGACAGCTTCCGGGTCATGTGGCCAGCATGACTAAGCCACTTCTGGAGAACCAGAGCAGCGCACGGAAATGCTGTTTACCTTCCCACTGGAGCGGTACCTATTTATCTACTTGCACTTTGATGTGCTTTTGAACTGCTAGGTTGGCAGGAGCTGGGACCGAGGAACGGGAGCTCACCCCTACGCGGGGATTCGAACCACCGACCTTCTGATCAGCAAGTCCTAGGCTCTGTGGTTTAACCCACAGCGCCACCCGCATCCCTTCTACTTTTGTCCATATACTGTATCTATTTTTCCCAATTTGAACTATAAATGGAGTACCCCTAAATATTTTTTTAAAGAAAAAAGCACTGGATAGCATAGTCTAAAGGACACCCCCAAGGGTACCCTAAGCCAATGGCAATGAGAGGTGACTAAAGAACATTCCTCACCTTTAACTCAATAGTGCCTCTGGTGTTCAACAACACATTTCTTAAAATTCCCTCATCAAATGGCCAAATAACAAATACCCACATATGCCACTCTTCTAAACCAATTACAATCACCCAGCAGTGCGATGGAGGTGAAAAAGAAGAATTCCAAAGGCCAATCAGGGATTCCTTGCAAATTTCCAATGAATCAACTAGTAAAGCCCACATAGTGAAGGGAGAGTGCTGCAGGAAGAAAGAGGAGCTGTGGGCAGGAAGAGCTGGCTTCAGAAGGCTGACACCACTCCTTCTTATTTGTCTAGCCAGCCTCATATGTCTCTAGGGAGCTCCTCCCCTTGGAGTAACCACTTGAGTCTTCTCTGTAAGAGGAATGCGGTGGCACAATTTGAGAGTGGGAGTTGCACTTTTGTCGTGCTGTGCTCTGTAAATGTCTAAACTTTAAAACACTGTTGAGTTAGCAGCCTCACTGAACCTACCATGCACGTTCAAGTACACATAGAGGGGGGGGGGAACAAGTAGTTTCATCCCATACACAAACAGCAAAATTTGGCATTGTGTGATAGGAGTTACTTGGGTGGGAAAGGTTCATGCCTCCTTGGTAGGGGGGGGGGACTAGTTTATAAATAAAATTTGAAATGAGTCTACTTATTTCACAAAAGTTATTTTTGCTTCCTTGGTATCACAGCAGCTCATGGCTTCCACAACATGTCAACATGAGGGCAATTTCCTTGTACATAGATAAAATTCTAATAGCGGATGATGATGATGATGTTGATTTTCTTAAATTGCAAACTGCTTTGCAACTGCTTTGGATGTGCATTATTTATTTGATACATCTGACTCATAATTACATCTTTAACACCCATGACTCAAGTTTCTTGGAGCAGGTGAGGATTTTACAGTGTAAGCGGAGCCTTTCTGCCTTGCCAAAAAGGGACTTGGGATGCATGCTGCAGCATACTGTTTTGATTTTGTTCCAGCCCAAGCCATATTTACACAGTTCTGTCAATTTGTTAATATTGTTTGTGCCACAAGACAATCACTCTTGATTTCCAGATACGTGCAATTTTCGCTGCGGCTGTGATAATAAAAATTGTGTAATTTGGACAGTGTTCTCAAGCTGTTCTTCTCTTTCCTCCTTCCAGTTATTGAATGAGATCCCTGTGCTGTCTTGGAATGGCAGAACAGCAAAGCTTAAACTAGAATATATGGCATAACCAGGTTGTAAGGCAGAGGATTGTAGCCAGTGTTAGCTTCCATTTCCATGTACACCCATTGAAGTTAATAGGCAAGACTATGTCATTGATCCCAGATGTGTCCCATTTAGCCGTTTAAAAAAGAACCTGAAGAAGAACCAGAAAAAAGTCATTTTGTAGCCAGTTGTGAACAGTGTGAATTATGCTTTTGAAGGAAATGTTTTGAGAGACTATCCATGATCTTGGAGCCTGTGCCGGAAAAACATGAACTCAAACTTGCTAAGCAAACTTGAATTCCTGAATGGTGAGAGTAGCCAGAGATATAAGCACAAGAGGAAGGAGAGAGAGGAGCGTTGATATAGAGACCAAGGGAGCAATCCTACACACAAGAAGCTGGCATAAAGTAAAGGTAAAGGGACCCCTGACCATTAGGTCCAGTCATGACAGACTCTGGGGCTGCGGCGCTCATCTCACTTTATTGGCCGAGGGAGCCGATGTACAGCTTCTGGGTCATGTGGCCAGCATGACTAAGCCGCTTCTGGCGAACCAGAGCAGCGCACGGAAACGGCGTTTACCTTCCCACCAGAGCGGTACCTATTTATCGACTTGCACTTTGATGTGCTTTCAAACTGCTAGGTTGGCAGGAGCAGGGACCGAGCAACGGGAGCTCACTCCGTCGCAGGGATTCAAACTGCCGACCTTCTGATTGGCAAGCCCTAGGCTCTGTTTTACTGTGGGTTTAACCCACAGCGCCACCCACATCCCTAGGCATAAAGCAAGATGGTGTAAATTAAACAGGAATAAAATTACACCAGATCCAAACTCCATTCAGCATTGGGGCTAACTGCTAGGTGAGCCAGCCTCAGCCTGGTAGAGGGAAATAAGTCTTTAAAATTGTGTCTGGGTTAATTTATGTCTAGTTGCCAGGTTACGTGACCAGAAAAGACTTAGGAGCCGACTTCAGACCTACCTCTCTGGTAGTGGCCCCATGCCTCCAGAATGTCCCCTTTCAGGGCTTTAAAAGGGTAAAGGACCCTGACAGTTAAGTCCAGTCACGAATGACTCTGGGGTTGCGGCGCTCATCTCGCATTACTGGCCGAGGGAGCCGAGGTTTGTCTGCAGACAGTTTTTCTGGGTCATGTGGCCAGCATGACTAAGCCACTTCTGGTGAAACCAGAGCAGCACATGGAAATGCTATTTACCTTCCCGCCGGAGCAGTACCTATTTATATACTTGCACTCTGACGTGTTTTTGAACTGCTAGTTTGGCAGGAGCTGGGACCGAACAACGGGAGCTCACCCATCATGGGGATTTGGACCACCCACCTTCTGATTGGCAAGCCCTAGGCTCAGTGGTTTGGACCACAGCACCACCCACGTCCCTGAGGGCTTTCAGAGCTTTGGCTAGGTTAAAATTCACCAGGCTTGATGCAGACAGCTGGGTCCTGGCTGAGCTGGCATGGGGAGAGCTATCCTGGTGTATATTTGGCTGAGCTCAGGAAGAGGCTGTTAATTCTTCATAGGCCAGATGAGTCAGGAACCTCCTAATCCAGTCAGAGTTCTGCTGAATCTGAACTTGCTTATACTGGTTAATTTTGCTTTAGAATTGCTCTCTGAGATGGGAAGTGGGGGGGGGGATCACAGATTTATTTATTTTTTGCATTGATATTATGATTGGGACAAAGAGGAGGGGAATTAAGCAATTAATTAAGTATATTAAAATAGAATCTCACCTTTGCATCTGTCTTTACTTATTTTACCTGTTCTAATCAGTCCTGTTCTTTTCTTTTTTCTTTGTCAAAGTAGGGCTCTCTTCTGGTATGGCTCACTTGAAACTAGTTGCCTTCTTGTCCCTGGGAAAGTTGAGTCTTGTAACACTGCTGGGAATCCCATATTCTAAGGAAAGGCTGTTACTCAGGTAAGGCCTTTCAATCTCTGACATTAATCAGGTAGGGGATTAAAGGATTTCTTACCCATTAATTTCAAATACCTATTTTTTTAGAGTAAGTAGAATAAGGATAAAAATAATTGGCTTCCCACCCCCCTCCTTAAATACAGAGGTTGATCATGCTAGTAGGACCAAAGCAGTGTTGTGGACAAGAGTTTTGGGGAGCGGAAATGGGAAATTTATGTTCAGGTGCCATCAAACTACATGATGTCGTCAGGCAAATCAATATACTGCAACTGAACCTAATTATGAAGACAAAGGGGATATGAATTGTAAATTTTGTACATGGAAAGCTGTCACTGAAGCAATTGATACACTTGTCATTTAACAGCTTCTATTTATTTATTTTAAAAAATGGGGGGTTTCAGCCCACACTTACAAAACAAAATAAAATAAGTGTAAGCTACACAAGGCTGTAATGGCTTCGGGTCAACAGATAATAATTAGTCCCAGTATTATTGTTTCTAGTGTTGGGAATATCTGTAAGGGAATACAGTATTTGGATTTGTGTGTGAGAGAGAATCTGAAGTTTATATTATAGGGTTTTTGGTTGAGTGAAAATTCACTTAAAGCAAAAATTCAAGGTGCATTTTGTAATCCTTTTGGGAGCAAACCATATGAGAATTTTCACAGCATTTCACAAGAGGGTTTTTGTTTTTTGGGTTTGTTTGTTTTTTTTGATCCTGCAAAGTTGTGTAAAAACCAAACTTAAAATGGGTGGAGGGATTCGACTGACAAAGTTGACAGATTTTTCCACACAGATGTCTTCAATTAACTTATGTACTTTCAGTTGTCTGCAGTATGTCTCACTGTGGGCTTAGAGTCATCACCAAAATGTCTCCTAAAGCTGCATCTGAAGTTAATTTGATGTACGTATTCAGAAGGAATGCTTGATGAATTTGGTGAGAGGGCAAAATAATGTTGCTATGGAAGGGGTGGTGGATCTGTGCATCCCTAGGCTGTCACCAGATCATGCATGAATTATAATTTGAAATAAATTTGGATCTTTGGCTGAACATCTGATGAATTGTGACAAAAAAAGTTTAATAGGCTATGAAATTTCTCAGGGAGGTTTCACACGCTTCTTCGTGTGAACTATCCACTACAAAACAGGCTTATTTTCTTTAGCTTGGCACTTTGTGTGTGCATGCATCTCTGAATTTTAATAATGGGTTCATTAACTGTTTCATTAAGCATAAACAAGAAAAGGCAAAGAAGCAGAATGTCCAATTGTGATTTTGTGGATACAGCATTAATGTCAGATACTATAATATCATCTTAGTGTGCATGATGTAAACATATCGTTTCTCCTCTGAAACAGCTTTCTTCCCATTTTTCGTGTCCGCTCAACACATAAATCAAACTTTGCAGTTTATCCATGCCAATATTTAATTATTTTGTGCCTTTGTAGTCTTTAATCTGCTTAATCACATATTATTGGTAAATTGATAGGAAATGAACATTTTGCAAATGTAGAATAGAAATCAGATCTAGTAATGGAATCTTGTACTTATCACTCAAATGTCAAAAGCCATCTTGCTTGTCGTTTAAGTAGTGTATGACAAGTGGAAGGAATTCAGGAATGACATCTGTCATTTGGTTGAGCCATCTGGATCTGTTTTACCAATGCAGAAACTCCAACACATTTCTTGTGATGTACAACAGCAGACCTAGATAATATATCTGTTGCTGGACTGCTATACAGAGAGAGATTCAGATCCTATATCTGAATATTGGGGGTGGTGGAGAATTCGCTGTGGTATATGCTTTAACATGCTTAACTAGGAACTGAGAGATCAGGGTTGAAAGCCTCTCTTGGCCATAAAACTCACTGGGTGAACTTGGGCTTTTCAATCATACATGTCTTTAGGCATGAGATGAAAACATGCCTCTTTACTTAAGCCTATCACTATTAAGCAATCTATGGCCTGTGAAAGTGTGGAAGAAAGGACTGTTATTTTTTTCCATTTTTTTAAATTAATTTTCCAGAATTTTTTTTAAAGAAACAAATAAACAAACAAACATGCATACATACATACATCTCAACCGCAATTAAACCAAACTTCATAACATTGTTAAGTGACTTCCTCGTATCCCCCTGGTTGAATTTCAGTGTATATCATTTTAACGGTTTTGTCTGAGATGGAAGGGAAATGAATCAGGATGGAAGGAAGACTAGAATGGAAGAGATCAAAAGGTCAGGGGATACTTTTCAATTGAAGTCAGACACGTCCGGAATAGGATATTGCAACTATAAATTAAAATTGTTGAGTAAACCTTATCATTTTTTTATGATGCAACTAATTGTGTTGTGTTGTTGTTGTTGTTTTTTGAAGACAACTAATCCATGTGCTTCGCTGCCCCAGTTTGTATTGAGGCAAAGGGAATCAATTAATAAGGTGAAAATCCCTTTATTCACTGATATGTTTGAAAGCTTTTAGCAATATTGCATTAACCTTGACTTTCAGTCTCTGCTTTCCTGACACCAGTCTCCTCAAAATGACTTTTAATCAAAGGGGAGGGGAGTTATGCTGCCTAAACCAACAAGAAGAGGCTCATAATCATAGCAATGGTATATCAAGGTGGATTTTCGGAGCGCAGTGCGCACTTTTTACTAATTATGTATTAAAAGACTATTAAATATTAATTACAATTAAAAGCTTGGCTGCACCAGCAGCCATTTTTAAGCAATATGTATCTCTAGGCAAAACTGGATTTGGGCCATATTCAGTCTACACAAGCAAGAGGATGGAAGAAGCTGCTATATCTAGAGCAAAAAATTCAAATTGTGCAATATTGCACTGAATTCTTCCATTTTTTTAAAAAAATGATACAATTACAATACAAAACAAAACAAGAGTACATAAAATAAATCAGATTTCACCCATGGACACATTTGCAAATTGAAGAAACTTTTGTGAACACCACACAAAGAAACTTAACATAGATTGCAACATATTATGTGGGTTATGATAGAGTGCTTCTTACAAACCTACTTTCTTCAAGGGAAGAGAGCCCTGTTGCAATAAAGGCCTCTAAGGGGACATGTGTGCCCATGGATATCATGTCAACAGTGTCATGGGACAAAGGTTCTTGAAAGCGGAAGAAGCAGTAAGGCCTACAAGGTCTACACAATCATTCAAGCCTAAGTCTACTAACTGTTGACTGTTAACAGCAAACTGCTAAGTCACTGTGACTTGTGGCTCATCTTGGGTGATGACCCTCTCTATGGGCCTCAGTTAGTGCCTGTGTGTCTCATCCAGTGTGTGTGTTGTGTTGTTGCAGACAGAGTGGCTCCAGGACTCTAGTAAATCAGTAACTAAGACTATGCCTCTGTGAAGGGTCAGATAGCTGCTATGAGCTCTCTTTGTATGCTCTTTGACTAATCTGTTTATGAACAAGTTTATTTTCTTCAGTAAAGTTTTATTAAGTTTATGAAGAAGACTCTGCTTGATCAATTTACCTCTATGTGATAAGCAGCCCCTGATACACCTCATTCCTTGTATTTCCAAATCATGGAGTGAATGGCAATGCTTGTGTAGCCAAAATGGCAGCAGATTGAGAAAAAAAATCTACCCCAGGTTTGCATAAGTAAAGAAAAGGTAAAAACGAAACAAAAACCCACATATCCCAAACCCAAAGGAGGCCAACACTTCCTGCTGCTAAAAAAACAAAACAAAACAAAAATCAAAATTGTGTGTGTGTGTATGATTCAGTTACACAGGTTTGCTACTATAAAAATCTGTTGGAATCAGAGCTCAAATGGCAGACCTCCAAAATCCATTAGACAGGCACCTGGCAGAGTGAATAGTAGATCTTGATATATGTGGTTTTTTGGGTTTGGGGGGCATTAGACTAATTAATTAATCCATGCAACATTGACAAATTATTGTTCTTTTATCAGATAAGCATGTTTGCTACCAGCATATTCATACACAGAACCAGAGTGTTAGAAGAATCAAAAGGCCATTGGACCTGCAATCCTATGCCCAATGACCTGGGAGGAAACCACATGAAACTCAATAACTTACTTCTGAGTAGACATGCATAGGTTTACACTACTGATCACATTTCATTATATGAGATATGGGTTTGTAAACTGGTTTGTTGAGGAAGAGGGGAAAGTTGATGGATGAGTGTCAATAAGATGTAGTTGAGATGTTTCCCTTATCTATTCACTGTTAGGTTTAAAGGCCGACACTTGAGAGAGGATGTTGGGGAATTCTGACAGAAACGGAAGTGGAAGCTGCAATATCCTTTCCACTGAACTGAATGGTGTGAAATAACACAATGATAACATAATTAATTAGGTAAAAATCCACGACAGCAGACAGCAAGATGAACAGCATAGGTTTTGTCGAAGGCTGAACTGCAGAGGAAGGGAAACAGTGCTAAGTGGGTCCAAATGGAAATGGCTGCCATCTTACATCCCAACTCTTGAGTGCACTCAAGACTACATTGCACAGATGCAACGATAAGAGCATCCTTTGCTACTTTGCCATTGGCATACATTACAACCCCCACCCCACCTCACTCCACCCCCAAAACTCCACAGTCTGTTGGCCAGAAATAAAAGAGGCCTTCAGGGGGAAAAACCAAACACATTTGTGCAGAAACTATGGGCTTGGGAGCCACAGCAGTGTGGCTCCTTCCCATGCCATGAAGACCACCTAGAGGGAGCCCATGGTACAGTTTATGAAATGGGCAATGTTTGAATAGAAAAGAATGGTAGTCAGGGACTACATTTGAGTGGCTTGGAGCTTCTGATATGTCGATTGCAGCATGGGGAGAAGCCACAATCCAGTGGCTCCATCCCATGTTGTGAAGGCATACCCTCCAACATTTCTCTGATGAAAATAGGGACATCCTATTCCATAATGATAATTTTATTCTTTATACCCCACACATCTTACTGGGTTCCCTCAGTTCCTCTGGGCAGCTTCCAACATATATAAAAAAACATAATGCAACATTAAACAAAACACCTTCCCTATACAGGATTGCCTTCAGAGAGCTCGGGAGTCAAATAACTCCATACCTTCCAACATTTCTCCAATGAAAATAAGGAAAAGTCAGACATTATGGGATCAAATCAGAAACTGGGATGGCTTCCCTAAATCAGGAACAACCATGGAAAATAGGGACACTTGGAGGGTCTGTGAAGGGGTCCAGAGATGGGTGGTGGTGATAGGCATGTCCTCCTTAAATAGCATTTTTGTGCAGTACAGGATGGGATCTTCACTGGGATAGAACACGAGATTCAATAGCAGTCATATTACAACCAATGTGATTATGTTGCACCACTTAAACGAGGCGAGCGCTGTGCTCAAGAAATCCAATATGCTGCAGCTTTTCTTTTCATTTAAATATTGTATAGACCATTAAAAATGAGAGGGCAGGAAATTAAGAAAATGAGGCTGACGGGGAGAGCTGAACTTTGATCTTGCAAAGGTAGGGATTTATTTTTTGCTTTCTTTGCCAGCCCTACGTCCTGCAACTCAGCAGCTTGTCTGCTTTCTCAATCAGCACTTCTCTGATAACTGCTTTAAAGTGTATGTTTGCTGCACATTCTTTCCCCACGGGACTGGGAGTTCAGAGGGGAAATTCAACCTAAAGAGACTGGGCAAAGCAGCTAAAATGAAAACAATGTGACAAATAGGCAGCAAGCAATCGTCTAACACTGAACTGTATGTTTGCACACACAGAGCAAAGTGTTGATTAGGCCTACCCTAACTCATATTTCAAGAATCAGAAGGCATTTATTTGTTATACTGGTAGATGCATTTATATGTTTTATATACACACACACACAATGCACACAATGCAGTCCTAGATTTACAGAAGCCATTGTGGTTTCTGATTTGATCCTGGAATGTCCCGTTTTCCCTTAGGACGTCCCCGTTCATGAGATAAATGTTGGTGGGTATGGAGTTATGTGACCCCTAAGCCAAGGAGATAAGTATACAACCTTTAGAAGACATCTAAAAGCAGCCCTGTATAGGGAAGTGGTTTAAAAAAAAAAAATGTTTAATGTCTTATTATGTTTTTATATGTTTTGGAAGTTGCCCAGAGTGGCTGGGGCAACCCAGTCAAATGGTCAGGATTTAAATAATAAAATTATTATTATTATTGAATAAGACGTCTCTCTTTTCAGTGGAGAAATGTTGGAGGGTATGTAATGGCCAAGATAAGATAGACTGACAATAGAAGATAGGTAGTGTTTCAAGTGTGTACATGGACTCACATGTGTGTAGCTATCGCTCATGAATGTCCATAAACACAGTGGATGCTTGGGTTGCGAACGTGATCCGTGCGGGATGCACATTCGCAACCTGCAATCCGCAACCCGCAACGTCACGTCTGTGCACGTGCAGGTTGTGATTTGGCGCTTCTGTGCATGTGTGGACACGAAAACCCAGAAGGAACCCGTTCCGGTACTTCTGGGTTCCGGAGGTCCGCAACCCGAAAAAACACAACCTGAAGCATCTGTAACCTGAGGAATGATGGTACACTGCTGAGATGTTTAGGATATTTTGCTGGAGTTATAGTGTGTGCTTATTAGGGATGTGTGCTAACCCTTAGCCTTATGCCCACAAAAAGCTCTCACAGAAAGAAATGAAGAAAGTTTGGTTTATTATATGAAATAGGAGTGACATAATATATAAAAATGCTGCTTCAGGCAGCAAAGTTGCGATCTAAACGGGTAGCAAATTTTACAATACATACACATCTTGATTAAAGGGTAAAAGATTCCTTATTTTAGCCATCCACCTGAATCAAAGAGAAAGAGGGAGGTGGGGACGCATTTATTTGACCTACCCCAGAACCAGGGGCGACTCCCAAACCAGCTAGGGAGACAGTTTGCTGTAGTTTTTCACACCTCCACTAACCAAATCAAGGGGGAAAAACTCTCCGGAGACAGACTGAGTGGGAATATATCCGCCCACACACCCATGAGTAGCAATAGATGGAAGCTTTCAAACCCTTCATTTGCACTCTCAAAAGCTACCTTAAAACCACTTTTCAAATCCTCTACCCCGATAGAATTCAAAAGAAGCCCACTGTGTTGATTGTTCCCATTATAAATATATTTTTAAAAGATCTCTGGAATGTTTTCATAGCAGGGGCAATTTACCATGGACGAGGTTTTTTTTGTAGACCACCTACCTTTTTTTATTCATGATAACTTAACTAACACCCTTCTGTGGCTTTACAATGTCCCCAAAACAATGGTAGAAATTGCTTGCATGGAGAGACAGAGAAAAAAGGGAAATGTAAAGAAAGCACCTAATATGCTTTTCTCTGCATTATGAAGCCATTTAGTTGCAGGAAATAGGAAAGAACAGTAGTAATCGAAAAACTCTCCACAGACCAGTAGCAAATGCTCTGTGAATTAATGCTTAGGAGCCAATACATGGGCTATTTGTCTCCTTCTTAGGAAGACGTTTACTGGAATAATTGAGGTTAAAATTGTGTGTGTGTGTGTGTGTGTGTGTGTGTGCATGCCAGGGTCCATTACAGTATGTGTGTGTGTGTGTATTTATATATATGCAAATGACCAAATGCTACAGCTGCCCATTAGCATTGGCTAAATTGCAAGAAGCGAATTCCTGTGGGTGAAAATTGTTTTTCATGTTGGACCGAAATAGCTTGTCGACACTGACCACATCCAACAAATTCCAGGATTTGCTTATTATTTAAGCACGAAACCTCACATTGTATCCAAAAATGTTCATGCCGTTCATGTAGCAAAACAGCTAACAATGCATGGGTAGCTAGACATGGACTAATAATTTTAAATATCAATCAAGAATGGAAAGCAGGTTCCCATGTTTGATGTTCGGGGACAACAACTATAAGTGAGCTTGTGCAGGGGTGGCCTGCTCATGAGGTGAAGCCGGAGTCACATTTTGCTGTGGTGGCGGCTTCCAGTGAGTAATTGTTTTAATTAGTTTTTCTTAAAGTTTTACAAAAAGACTTGAATTTTAAAAATAAAATAAAGGAGCAAAATGTTAACAATAAAGGTGTGCTGTTTGACATTAAAGTTACCTACATCTTGATTAATTTTTGCTGTTGTGTATATTGTTTTTGTTGTTTAGTTGTATAGTCGTGTCCAACTCTTCATGACCCCATGGACCAGAGCACGCCAGGCACTCCTGTCTTCCACTGCCTCCCCCAGTTTAGTCAAACTCATGCTGGTAGCTTCGAGAACACTATCCAACCATCTCATCCTCTGTCATCCCCTTCTCCTTGTGCCCTCCATCTTTCCCAACATCAGGGTCTTTTCCAGGGAATCTTCTCTTCTCATGAGGTGTCCAAAGTATTGGAGCCTCAGCTTCAGGATCTGTCCTTCCAGTGAGCACTCAGGGCTGATTTCCTTAAGAATGGAGAGGTTTGATCGTCTTGTAGTCCATGGGACTCTCAAGAGTCTCCTCCAGCACCATAATTCAAAAGCATCAATTCTTTGGCGATCAGCCTTCTTTATGGTCCAGTTCTCACTTCCATACATCACTACTGGGAAAACCATAGCTTTAACTATATGGACGTTTGTTGGCAAGGTGATGTCTCTACTTTTTAAGATGCTGTCTAGGTTTGTCATTGCTTTTCTCCCAAGAAGCAGGCGTCTTTTAATTTCGTGGCTGCTGTCACCATCTGCAGTGATCATGGAGCCCAAGAAAGTAAAATCTCTCACTGCCTCCATTTCTTCCCCTTCTATTTGCCAGGAGGTTATGGGACCAGTGGCCATGATCTTAGTTTTTTTGATGTTGAGCTTCAAACCATATTTTGCGCTCTCCTCTTTCACCCTCATTAAAAGGTTCTTTAATTCCTCCTCACTTTCTGCCATCAATGTTGCATCATCTGCATACCTGAGGTTGTTGATATTTCTTCTGGCAATCTTAATTCCGGCTAGGGATTCATCCAGCCCAACCTTTCGCATGATGAATTCTACATATAAGTTAAATAAGCAAAATAAGCACACACACACACACACACACACACACACACACATATATAGGCAGGGGAGAGACTATGAAGAAATTTCCCCACTTGACAGTCAAAGTAGATGGATTTGTTTCATTGCATTTTGGAAAATGATATAGAGCATCTGAGAGGATTCTATTTATATGTGTGTGTGAATGATATTCCTTGACAGAATTAATTTGCCACAAGTGTCAAGTGCAAAAATTTATAAATGTTGCTGTAAATGTCAGAAACTTGGTGAATGTTGACATTTGCGAATAATTCTTAAGAGTTTAGGAGGCCAGTGGGGGGAGTCAGAAACGGCCATTGGACCGGAAGCTTCCAGCTCATGAAGCTCTGAGGGGGAATCTAAATTTCAGTTTTGCAAAGGAGTTGGGCATAAATTAAGAACACGGAAGACCTCAAGAGATTGTCTTCGTAAGACAATAGGAGACAGGCTGCTTCTGAATTACTCAGTAAATTACGTATTTCCAATTAACCTGGTAGAACTGATGATTTGTTCTACTTGGATCTACCTCAATTTATAGCTGTAATTTGGTGCTGTTGAAAGAGACCAGCAGGTCAAAACATGTCTGCAGCTGTGCTATTTTTGCACGAGCTTTTTTGTGTGGGGTGGAAGTTGGGCACTGACAGTTTCATATGTATTCTCGTGTAGGTTGACAGGTGTGTGTTTTATTACCAATGCACAATGGGAGTTGTGTTTCGTCAATTCAGGAATGGCCTAGTTTTTGAAGAATGAAATATCTTTCAACATGATAGTTCATATATTTGATATGAATGGATGGTCTTTATACGATGCGTGGTGATCATGAATAAGTCCATTTTGTGTAGTTTTGTATACTCTCTAGTATATTACTGGGAAAGGGAGACATTCCCCATGGCAATAGGTATGCCGTCTGAATATACGTAAGCTCCTATTTTATTATTGTTGTTGTTATTCAGATAAAATTCTGACATCATTCCAAAGCCTGTTGTGAGTGTATTCACAGGTCATAGAACTGTAGAATTGGAAGGGAGCATCCCCCTTCAATGCAAGAATCTTTGGTCCAATGTGGGACTTGAACCCACAACCTTGAGATTAAGAGTCTCATGCACCTGGGTTCACGTCTCCATTCCTCCACATGCAGCTGCTGGGTGACCTTGGGCCAGTCATACTTCTTTGAAGTCTCTCAGCCCCACTCACCTCACAGAGTGTTTGTTTTGGGGGAGGAAGGGAAAGGAGAATGTTAGCCGCTTTGAGACTCCTTAAAGGGAGTGAAAGGCGGGATATCAAATCCAAACTCTTCTTCTTGTTGTTGTTGACTGAGCTATCTGTCCACCTGAGTAAATCAGCCATCCATTTCAAGTAAACCATTACTAGGTGCTACTGTTTTTAAATAGTTTATAAAAAATGGTTTATAAAATAATCCCACATCCAGGAGTACCTCGGTTTAAGAACTTAATCCATTCCGGAAGTCGGTTCTTAAACGGAAACTGTTCTTAAACCGAGGCACGCTTTCCCTAATGAGGCCTCCCGCCGCCGGTGGCCTTCCACCGTTCGGATTCTGTTCTTAGACCGAGGTAAAGTTATCAAACCAAGACACTATTTCTGGTTTTGCGGAGTTTGTAAGCCAAATCATTTAAATTGGCTGTTTGTAAACCGAGGTACCACTGTACTAAGATATGAAAAATTCTAGCAATTGGATACACACACACACACACATGTATGCATATGCTTCTGTTGCTATTAGTAGAAGAGCCTTTCAATGATATTTATTGTGTGTGTCTCAGTGAAAATGATGGTTATGGTTTTTAGCAATTGAGGTGAGCATTTCATAAGCATTTTGTGGCTTCCATATACTGTAGCTAGAAGAGACTCCTTGCATTTGAGAAATTGAGCTGTGTTTGTAAAACACAGTGGTACCTCAGGTTATAGACGCTTCAGCTTACAGAAGCTTCAGGTTACAGACTCTGCTAACCCAGAAATAGTACCTCGGGTTAAAAACTTTGTTTCAGGATTAGAACAGAAATTGCAGTGGCAGCAGCACTGTGGCAGCAGGAGGCCCCATTAGCTAAAGTTGTACCTCAGGTTAAGAACAGTTTCAGGTTAAGAAGAACAGACCTCCAGAATGAATTAAGTTCTTAACCCGAGGTACCACTGTACTCAGATATCTAGCCAGCCACCATGAAGCCCCTTAAAGGTTGGGTCAGTTTTTCTGTTGTTGTTGTTTAGTCGTTTAGTCGTGTCCGACTCTTCATGACTCCATGGACCAGAGCACGCCAGGCACTCCTATCTATTTTTCTGTTATGATGCAGTAAAGAATGAGGGTTATTTTAAAGAAAAATACTTTGAGAGCATTCCTGTGCGCACAAAAAATGGTGTAAAGTGAGTCCAATATAAATTAAGCCAGAGTAAAGGATACCAGACGTGTTCAGTTGTGGGCTATTGCTGTCTGAGGTGGCCTAAGTCTGGCAGAGGGACAAGAAGCCTTTAAAATAGTGTTTGAGTTACACAAACCTTTTTGCCAGCTGAATTTATGCTTGGATGCCTGGTCACATGATGAAGCTGAATGGGTTTAGGATTCAACCAAAGTTTTCCCTCTCTAGTCCTAGCCCAACCCTGCCTCTGGAACACCTTTTTTCAGGGCTTACACTGGCTGGGTCCTGTCTGACCAACATGGGAGAGTTATGCTGCCATTTCACTGTTTGAGCTGAGGGTGAGGTAGTTAAAACAGCACAGCCTGGCTACACCAGAAACCTAAAACGAATGGCACCATTTTTACAGAAGCACAGTTCATCTATCCATAAAACAGCGAGAACAACTTTAGTTTTAGATACAAACGTGTTATAGGAATGCAAAGCATCGTTGCCTGCTTTGAGTTGTTTGCCTTATCCTTAATCCAGGGTTACAGCACTCATTTTTGCAAGTAAAAATGTATGGATGTTGAAGACTCGCTACCCTACTGTGCAGCAGATGGGAACATAAAATCTTTATTGAATAAAAATACATCACTATGCATATTTTATGTGTTGATTTCTTGGCACTTCTTGCTAATAGTAATAAGAGATGAGAAATGCAAGCTTTTGCCACTTGCCTACATGAGTCCATTTGACGTGTTTATCATAGAATAGTAGAATTTCAGATGTGGAAGGGATACCAAGGGTCATCTAGTCTAACCCCCTGCTATGGAGGAATTTGTCCCAGCATCCTCTTTCCAGCTAGGCCAGGGCTGGATCTAGACACATCAAAAGAACGTTTCAGAAAAACACGTTGTAAAGCTTTTAATGGGAAATCATGTTGCTGAGGGATAGAACTCTACAGCGCCATCTGGTGTCACAAACTAATGTAGCTGAGTCCCAGGTGGCTCAGGGACATTTCTAAGGCAATCCAAGCTGGGATTCAGGGGCATACTGGTCCTGCACCAAGCTGGCTATGGGTGGCCCAAGAGTTCCCCAATAATGCTACATAAGGTAATGGGTAATGGGACCCCTGACCATTAGGTCCAGTCGTGACTGACTCTGGGGTTGCGGTGCTCATCTCGCTTTATTGGCCGAGGGAGCCGGTGTACAGCTTCCGGGTCATGTGGCCAGCATGACTAAGCCACTTCTGGAGAACCAGAGCAGCGCACGGAAACACCATTTACCTTCCCACCAGAGTAGTACATATTTATCTACTTGCACTTTGGCGTGCTTTCGAACAGCTAGGTTGGCAGGAGCTGGGACAGAGCAACGGAAGCTCATCCCGTCGCGGGGATTCGAACCGCTGACCTTCTGATCAGCAAGTCCTAGGCTCTGTGGTTTAACCCACAGCGCCACCCCAAAAAACATTTGGCGAAACACTCTCCTGCCTGGACTAACAGCCAATTAGTCAATCAGAAAAAAACACCACTCCAGAACAAGAAAACTCCCAGCAGTATGGAGTAGGCAAAAAGAAGAGTCCTTGAGCCAATTTGGGGCTCTCCCAAAATTCCTACACAGCTCCCCAAAACAGGTGAATAGCAAAGCTGATACTGGATTGGTGCAAAATTGGATCAAAGTGTGGCACCCTGTAATAAACTACAGCTAACTCCCACACAGGATTGGCCTATTAGGTCCCGTCTGTCATTGCCCACTCCTCTCCTGAATAGTAGTACCGAGTCTTCTTTTTTCAGTGAGACCAGGGTGTGGCAAAGTTGCCCCCATTAAGCTGGATGTAATAGCACTGGGCAATAAGAGTGGGACAGAACCTGGCAGGATTCAAATTGAACAGACAAAAAACCAAAGTGTTGGGGAAAAATTTGACACCGGAAGAAAAAGATAGATTTCAAAATGTAACGGGTTTGGAAATTGTTAAAAAAGTTAAATATCTGGGGGTAAACTTAACATCAAAAAATGCTAATTTATTTAAGGACAATTATGAGAAATGTTGGACAGAAGTCAAAAGGGATCTAGATATATGGTCTAGACTGAAACTTTCCTTGTTAGGCCGTATAGCTGTTATCAAAATGAATGTATTGCCGAGAGTGTTATTCTTGTTTCAGACTTTACAAATTCTGGACAAGATGGAGTGTTTCAAGAGGTGGCAAAAAGATATATCTAAATTTGTCTGGCAGGGCAAAAAGCCCAGAATTAAGTTTAAGATCTTAACAGACGCAAAAGATAGAGGGGGGTTTGCCCTGCCGGACTTGAGGCTCTACTATGAGGCAGCAGCTTTCTGCTGGTTAAAACAATGGCTACTTCTTGAGGACACAGACATCTTAGATCTAGAAGGTTATGATAATAACCTCGGCTGGCATGCGTATCTGTGGTATGACAAGGTGAAAGTGCATAAGAGTTTTAAAAACCATATGGTACGGAAGGCATTGTATAATGTCTGGATCAGGTACAAAGATTTAATGGAAAATAAAACCCCCAGATGGTTATCACCAATGGAAGCAAAAGCAGTTAAAAAACTTAACATGGACTCAAATTGGTTAAAATATGATGAAATGCTAGAAAAGGATGGAGAAAAGTTTAAATTAAAGAGCTATGAAAAATTAAAACATAGAGTTAGAGATTGGCTACATTACCACCAAATAAATGAAGTGTTTAAGCTGGACAGGAAAGTAGGATTCCAGAGTGAAAAGTCAAAGCTAGAAACGGAACTGTTAGAACCCAATACAAAAAACTTATCTAGAATGTATAACCTGCTGCTGAAATGGAATGTACAGGATGAAACGGTAAAATCAGCTATGATTAAATGGGCACAAGATGTTGGTCATGACATTATGTTTGCTGACTGGGAACAGTTATGGACCACCGGTTTGAAATTCACAGCATGTACTGCTTTGAAAGAAAATATTATGAAAATGATTTACAGGTGGTACATGACTCCAGTCAAGCTTGCTAAGATCTATCATTTGCCCAATAACAAATGTTGGAAATGTAAGGAAGCTGAAGGAACCTTCTATCACCTTTGGTGGACCTGCCCAAAAATTAAGGCCTACTGGGAAATGATCTATAATGAAATTAAGAAAGTCCTTAAATGGACGTTTTCAAAGAAACCAGAGGCTTTTCTTCTGGGCATGGTGGGCCAATTGGTACCGAAGAAGGATAAGACTTTCTTTATGTATGCTACCACGGCAGCAAGAATTCTTTTAGCAAAGTATTGGAAGATGCAAGAACTACCCACTCTGGAGGAATGGCAGATGAAGGTGATCGAATATATGGGATTGGCAGAGATGACCGGCAGAATCCGTGACCAGAGGAAGGAGGCGGTGGAGGAAGATTGGAGAAAATTTAAAGTATACCTTAAGAACTACTGTAAAATATTGGACGGTTAAGATGTCGAGAGGCTAGAAACAAAGAACTACAGCTGTAAATCGTAAATTAAAGGGGGAAACTTAATGAGAATATATAGAGAAATTGACTGAAGGGTTGCTGACACATTATAAAATAATGATGCAGAGAAGGGGAGGTATGGGGAAGTCATGTTTTATGTATTTGTTTGTGATTTGTTTGTTTTTCCTATACCCTTGTTCCCTGTTTTTTTTGTTTTGTAAAAATAATAAAAAATTATTATAAAAAAAAAAATAAGAGTGGGACAGAACCAAAGGAATCCTATCAAGGTTTTTAATCATCCATGCAAAATACTTTGAACTCACGGCTGCATTCTCATAAAACTCTTTCTACTCCTCCTCCCTAAAAAAGAGGAAGGTTGGTCTAAAATTTATGGGACCACAAGGGAGTGTCTGCTGTGAGTGAATAATAAGAACTTTACTACAGATAGCAAGATGTAATAAAAATATAAGATCTTGAATTCATTAAGACCCTTGTAGTTAAAATTACTCAACAAGGTTAAGGGCTTTAACAAAGATTTCACGAGGGAAAGTAAGGTGAGTACGAAACCAAGCCCATAAGTAAACTAAGGGAAGAAAACAAAATCAATGATGATTTTAAAATGGATGAGCTGCTCAACTGCTTTATGAAATCAATATTTAACAAGAACAAAAAAAAATAAAGGAAAGGAAAGGAAAGGGGTATGTAGAATTACAAAGTAATAAAGACCTTGTCAATATTGATGTTGATGAAAAGCTGGTAAGGGGATACAGTGGTTGTAAAAACAATGCTATACAAATCACCACAGCCTGGATATGATCTGTGACTCGAAAATGAATAGTATCTGGTATGCTGCCCAACCGTTAGTTGTTGTTGTTTAGTCATTTAGTCCTGTCTGACTCTTCGTGACCCCCTGGACCAGAGCACACCAGGCACTTCTGTCTCCCACTGCCTCCCGCAGTTTGGTCCCAACCGTTAGTAGTAGATTGCAAAATGCCACCATCCATGTCTTGGGCTAGAACCATAAATTACTGGAGGAAAAATCAGCATGGATGGTTCTCTTTGTCACATGCAGTGATTAAAATGATAATTGCGATCTCCATGCTAAATTGAGAATATAACTTTTTTGCATTAGACAAGCTATTCAGATCATGGGCTTAAGAGTGGAATTTCAATTTGCCTAGGGACGCGGGTGGCGCTGTGGGTTAAACCGCAGAGCCTAGGACTTGCCGATCAGAAGGTCAGCGGTTCGAATCCCCACGATGGGGCGAGCTCCCGTTGCTTCGTCCCTGCCAACCTAGCAGCCGAAAGCACGTCAAAGTGCAAGTAGATAAATAGGTACCGCTCCGGCGGGAAGGTAAATGGCGTTTCCGTATGCTGCTCTGGTTCGCCAGAAGTGGCTTAGTCATGCTGGCCACATGACCCGGAAGCTGTACGCCGGCTCCCTTGGCCAATAAAGCAAGATGAGTGCTGCAACACCAGAGTTGGTCACAACTGGACCTAATGGTCAGGGGTCCCTTTACCTTTACTTTACTGATTTTAAGTAGATATAGTAGAATACAGGAAACTCCTTTATACCGAGTCAGATCATTTGTCCATCTAGCTCAATGGGCCAGAGTCTGGGTTGCCTCATCCCTTGTGGGCCATTTTGCCATGTTTGCAGAGCTCATCTACCTGGCAGTCACTATGTTGTCAGGAGGACTATTTTTCCTTTTAAGCTACATTAGAAAGCAAGTCCAAGCCTAACAAACCAGTGCTTGAAGTTACTGCCAATCAGCTGGTTGGTGCTGACGTCAATTCCACTTTCTGCAGAGGACTTCTTTGTCATACCAGATGCCATAGAACATTAAATAAAATATTAAGTATCCGTTTTATGTGCATTGAAAGTGACATCAAATATGACGTCACCAAAATTCACTGGAATGAATGCCACATTTCAAAATGTATTATATGTATGCCTTACATCCTGACATGTATGGAATCAGCCTTCAGTTGCCTACTCTCAATAAAGATCAATGAATTATCACGTGCCAGCCCAAGTTAGGCATGCTTAAGTGCCATTGATTTTCAGTGACTGAAATCAATTTGTTAACTTTGGCTGGGTTGTTCCTAATATTTGTATTCCTTGGTACTTACTTGCTGTAATCTCAGATATAGCAAAACTGAAATAAAGTTAAGATCTGATATCTTGGAGGGAAAGGATATAGAAATATATAACTTCTGGTTTTATATCGGCTCTGCCTTGAAGTCTCATGGAGAGATTTTTGCTTGACCTGTTACTTTCAGTCTTTTATCTAGGGGTTGGACCTGGGACGTTCTACACACAAATCTTGTTCTCTGTAGCTTAGTTTCAGCAGGAATTGCTATTTTGGTTGAGAGGGGGGGGGGGAGAGAGAGAGATTTCAATAAACCAAAATAGGTTAGGTTGTGAGGATTTCGTATATACAAAATCCTCACAACCTAACAAAGGTAGGCATATTTGTTACAAAGGGAAACAGATAAAAACTAAGATTTCCAAAGTAATAGTTTCCTCAAGGTGTTTTATCTATATAGAAGAAATGCTAATCTTCTACTTCAGCTGATCTCAAGAACTACTCACATGGTTGTTTTTTAAGACTTTGGTGGGCACATCTTAGTGCCATTTTACATAGCGTGTGCTCCAATAAATGAGAGTACGTGTTGCGGTGTGGGCCGCCAGGCCAGGCCTCTTGTTGCCAGGCAGGTTAATAGTTGTTGCCTGGCATTATGATTGGGTAACCGGGTTGCTGGGGCAAATTGTATGTTGCAAATTGGGTGGGTGGGACCATAGTCTTTAAATATTGGTGCACTCTGTGTTTCTCTTTCTCTTTCTCTTTGCAGAGTGCATCGGATCACCCGCCCGCCCGCCCTCTTTTCCGGTTGACCTTGCTTTGCCTGTCATGGGGTCGTCTGCCTTGGAGCAGGGGCCTAGTAGGAATTTTGCCATTTGGTGATTGGCTGTGCCATTTGGGTTTTGCCTACTACTCAGCAATTCGTCACAACTTGTAAGGTTGCGGTTAGGCATTGGTTATAATATGCTGGTGGTGGAGGGGTCAGGATAGGCTGTGCCTGCCCCTCCAATTGCGCTGAAGGGAATTCCGTTAAAGGAATCCTGGGGCTTGCCACGATTTCGTCCAATCCCTGTCATGGGACCAGGGCCGCCCAATCCCTGTCATGGGAATCCCTGTCATGGGACCAGGGCCGGCAAGCTTTCGGGGAGCTGCTGGGGTGAGCGGCGTGGGTCCGACGCTTAGCTCAAATGACCCCCAGGTTTGACTTTCCCTTCTACTGGCTACCGATCGGACCTTGGGATGTCAGTTCTGTCCCAGGCGGTGGGACAGATAGTCATAACCAATGTCTAAACAACCACTCACTGATTTTGTATTTTAATAAAGTTGTGGCCAAAATAGTGCCCAAAAACCAAAACTAAAATTACGTGTTATGTGTGAAGTTATTTGAGGGGTGGCCTGGGGACCTACTATACTATAATTCAGGGTCAGGGGACAGCCGCCTGTATATATGCGTGTTTGCCCCTCAATAAGAGTGACAGCCAAGCTCTTTCCAGGTGTTCTCATCTTCTACATGAGTGGAATCATAGGTGAGAAACTGGAAATAGGTCCATTAGGTCCACTCTCTCACCCACAAAGAGGCACATGTCCACAGTGGGCAGCCTGCTTTACTCATGACCTCTCCAAGCACAATTTAAAACCTTGGAAGACTTAGAAAGGCCCCTGGCTTCAGAGGTTGACCAGGATGGTGAAGGAGAGTGGAGCCAGTGTGCTTGTTCCTGCTTTCCTGCATTGTGAGAGTGTTCAGATCTGGACTTGAGTGATTACTCACATGTGTGAAACACCAACAATAAGTGCTTTTATTTTTTAATTTATTTTTGCAGATCAATTTCCTCAAGGGTGAAACCACCCACTTCACAACAATAAAGTGCTGTAGCCAGACGTGCAGGCTTTGTTTAGCAGATCTGTTACTGCTATTTATGAAGGTCGTAGGGGAGAAAAACTCTCACTCATGCCATTCTTCAAGATTGTACCACGATTATGTGATGAACTCCTTGGACGTGAGCAGTCTGGTAACTAAGCATATTAAGACCACAAGATGTGATGATGACTGCCAGTTTAAATGGCTTTAAAAGAGAATTAGGCAAATTCATGGAATATAAGGCTACATTAATGGCTATGAGCTCAGAATCAGAGACAAGCATACCATTGAACGTCAGTTGCTTGGGAACGAAAATGAGAGACAGAGATTGTGCAGCTTGTGGGCTTCTGAGAAACGTCTAGCTTGCCACTGGATGTTAGACTAGCTCGGCTCTTGGTCTGAACAAGCAAGGCACTTTTTACAGCCATCTTTCTGAACACTAACCTGCCCATCTCATTACAACCAACACTCAAGTTTTTGAACGGAGCATATATTGCTCCATAATGAGTTCCTTACTATTTATTGTGACACATTGTCAGTGGAGTCAAAACAATGAATGCAAACTTTATACCTTCATCCCAAGTGGCTACACAGATGAGCACCTGACAATGTGAAAACATTATTATGATTTTTTGAAGGGCAAAGTAATTGAATGCTCATTAGTCATCTGCAGGGATATAACAATGTGAAGTGCTCAAGTAATTAATGTTATGACTTAACTTATAACACAAAGCCATGGTTCAAATTTATCGCCATTTTATTACCATATTAACACCTCCATATTGTTCCGAGTGATTATTTAAATTAATTCAGGGTCCTTTTCCAGCTAACTACTGTATGCATATAATTTGTCCCATGAGTCCAGTAATAGTTGCTGTAATTCACAAAAGATACATGTCTTGGAGGGGGACAGAGTTCCCCTTCTTTGAAATGAAGACTTTGTCACTTTCTTCATTAAGTCTTGGAAGATTTGGAATAAAAAAAATACATATTATATATTTTAGTATAATGTATTAAACATAAGTCTTCTTCACTCAACTGGGGATCATGAGTGCCATTAATGAATATGAGTCATGGAAATACACCCTTGTGTGTATTTGTTACAGCAAATGTCCAAAATCTGGTGAAGGAAATATTCGCATATTAATGTTGACTATTCAGAAATAATTTTGTGAATCCGTGGTATATACCCTCTCTTCTTAGAAATATGTCGGTGAATGTGGACAATCACATTCTGGAGATTGTCAGCATTCATTGGGGCAACTCATATTTTGTTTGGTGGGGGACTATCCACTCATATTTTTGCCGTGGGTTGTCATTATTTGTATGTGAGCGTCCATGTTCACCAATCACTACAATACACATATTCCAGAAATGCTATGGAACAGGGTGGTCCAACTTTTCATACCAAGTGGGCGACAAGAATACAACACAGAACTCACAGGCTACACACTGCCTTGCTGTGCAGGTGGGGAGCAAGGCCAATATTTGGCAAACACCTGCGCTCAGCTCTCACACTGCTCTCCCAAAACTATGGAATGCTTCACCTAGAGTCCTTCCACCTCCTTTCCAAAGTGGAGAAAGCACTAACTAGGCATTGGACCACCTTGCTGTAGAAGATTCATCTGAGCTGAATGATTTCTGAAAGCTTTCTTCTATCCTCAGATTATCTGCTGGGGAGAAATACACTAACCCTGGCCCAAGGAGTGTCACAACATCCTGAATCATCTTTCTTACAAGTTTCATAATAACTATTGGGTGAGGAAATGGCACTCCTTCCACCACCCAAAGCATCTTTGTTGCTTACGCCCTTGTGCAGAAAGCACCACCTGCTTCTGATTTAATCTAACAGTGTATTTTAACCTTTTTTTGAACTGCAGTCTTGGGCACCTCTGTGATCAATTTGTTTTAAAGTTTGGATTGCTATCTTAATTAAAATATTATCCATCTGGCTTCCAGGGGCAGGTTAATTGCTTCTGCAGCACTTCGAAGCAGGCAGGTTAACAGCTTCTTGAACCACTGAGATGAATGCTGTACCACGCAAGAGACCAAAGAGCACACAAGCGGCATGAGATTTGGATTTTATGGATGCTGTCTAGGCTTACTTATTTGGAACATGGGTTAGTGGGACTTCTGAGTACACAGGATTAGGTTTTGAGCAATACCCCTTCTTTCACCCCAAGCTCGCTTTTTCTGATCCATGAAGACAAACTGTCCCCTCCTTTTGAAGGAATTGTATGAATCAGGAGACCCTAGGTCATCAATGACTACCGGCATAGTAGAAGAAAGGGAGCATACCAGTGCTTCAAATATGTGGTTAGTGTGAGCTGAATGATGATGAGAATGCCTGAACTGGACCCTTATAAACAGAGTAAGACAAGCTGTATCTCAAAGCGATCTGCGAAATATAAGGAACAGTAAATCTGAAAGCTTGACTTCTAGGAAATGGACTGCCTAGAACAATGCACAAGAATGGTTAGTATTATCTGTTTATTTTCATTTAAGTGCTGGTTATTATTATTTCTTGATTATTATTTAATTAATTTATACTTGGAGGTCTCACATTTGGCCACGTCTTTAGGAACTGATGAAATTAATAATAATAATAATAATAATAATAATAATAATAATAATAATAAAAAAAAATATATTTATACCCCGCCCATCTGCCTGGGCTTCTCCAGACACTGTGGGTGGCTCCCAACAAAATATTAAAATACAGTAATGCATCAAACATTAAAAGCTTCCCTAAACAGGGCTGCCTTCAGATGTTTTCTAAAAGTCTGGTAGTTGTTGTTCTCTTTGAGGTCTGGTGGGAGGGTGTTCCACAGGGCAGGTGCCACTACCGAGAAAGCCCTCTGCCTGGTTCCCTGTTACTTGGCTTCTCGCAGTGAGGGAACTGCCAGAAGGCCCTCAGTGCTGGACCTCAGTGTCCAGGTAGAACGATGGGGGTGGAGATGCTCCTTCAGATATGAAGGAGCAAAGGAAACAATATGAAGTTGGAAAAAGAGAGAGAGTTCCACCTACTTGTAGCAATGGTTTCCAAACTTTCTGCCTTCTTGAATCTTTTCCACATTAACTAAACTTCTAAGGAGCTTCAGTGGATTCTAAGGCACACATATTCACTTGACCTCACCAACTACCATGCGCTCACAGAATGTGTTGTGGAACAGGTACTTCTGCAGGTGCACTTTGTAGGTTGTCTCATGGATATTGTACTGTGGTCTCTAATACAATTCATGTCCCACATTCTCTCCACCAAGGAGCTGTACACAACCCTGTTAATAAACCATTTTGTTTCAACAAAGTCTTAGCTCTTTAACAGAATTTGCCGATAACACACATGAGAAAAAATGGTAATAGATGACAAGGTAACTACTCCAGAAGCTTATCGGATGCTCCTCAGGGAAAATATCAGTAATATCAGATAAGCTACCTTAGAACTGAAACACAAGATTTGAGAACCACTGTTCTATTGTTTTTAATTGTCCTATTCATATAGCTTACATTGGGAAATGTGCCTTAGGCAGACCTTTTGACTGTATCCTCCATCAGGGTCCAAAAACTGTCAACAAAAGCTATGCATGTACAGCTTAATGCATATGCAAATCTAACATGAGCACAAGTTGAATACATGTAGTCTCTTTCACCCTGTGAACATCTGGATTGGATGCAGGACCATTGGGACTAATCCCATCATCTGCCCTGTCCACATATTTATTCCATCATATGTTATTCTATCGGGGACACGGGTGGTGCTGTGGGTTAAACCACAGAGCCTAGGACTTGCTGATCAGAAGGTCGGCGGTTCAAATCCCCGCGACGGGGTGAGCTCCCGTTGCTCGGTCCCTGCTCCTGCCAACCTAGCAGTTCAAAAGCACGTCAAAGTGCAAGTAGATAAATAGGTACCGCTCCGGCGGGAAGGTAAACGGTGTTTCCATGCGCTGCTCTGGTTCGCCAGAAGTGGCTTAGTCATGCTGGCCACATGACCCGGAAGCTGTACGCCGGCTCCCTCGGCCAATATAGCGAGATGAGCGCCGCAACCCCAGAGTCGGTCATGACTGGACCTAATGGTCAGGGGTCCCTTTACCTTTACCTTTTATGTTATTCCATGAGACTCAAAGCTGGGTAGGGAAGAGAAGCTAGCTTCATCAAGCTTCTCCCTCACAGCAACCATACCATCAAGGTGCAACAGAGAAGGGAAGCTGGGCAACTCTATCAGCTCAGCCAAGATCAGCGAGTTTTGGTTTCTCATTTTGTTTCCATTTCAGTATGTTATAGGAACTTTATAACCAAGTGTCTGAATCTGACCCCCCCCCCCAATCTTCCTGATCTTCCTGCCCAATCCCCTCTACTATTATGACTCCCTTTTTAATATGCAAGTCTGATGGCAGAGTCTGCCTTACTATTGATCTTTGGAAGTCTTCTTTTCCAGTTGAAGGCTAGGAAAAAAATGCTTTAAATAAATAAGGGATTTTCCTGACTAGTGCTGCAGTTAGTTAATATGAAAGAAGACCATATTGAGCATCAAGATGTTCCCAATTTCAACCTGCACAGATGGGAACCGTAAGTGCCTTAAAATCTCACATGCAATATACTGCCTCAAGTAGACATTACTATTGGATGTCATGGTGTCCTTCAGCGCTCCAGATAAAATAGGAATGACACAAAGTTATTCACTGAATGCTTGCATTTTATATGCCACTCTATAAGTAGTACTATTATAATTTATCAGAGCTGCTATAAGAGCAACTATAAATTCACAATGAATTGCACAGGATATTTTCTACTCACTGTAAGGCAGATGGCAGTGCAGAACTGGAAGGCAAGGGTGATGATTACCGGCTCAAGTAGCTCATGAGTCATAAAGTTAACCTTTCTCTTGAAAAACTATCTTGACTCCATTGATGTTATGATTTCTCATTTGTCTCATTTGATGAATAACTTAAAGAGTTACAGACCTTGCTTACTTCTCTGACTCATTTGTCCCTTGTGCATTGAGGGGAAACCTTAGGCTTACGTAAACAACCAAAGAAGACTAACTCTGAGTGCATGCACTATAACTTTTGAAGCAGCAATTAATCAACCATTCAAAAAGTAGACAGTGTAAGGATGTACAGTTCCTTCACTTGGGATCCGGCAAATATTCTGCTTAGCCAAAAGAGCTTTCAGCTGAATCCCATTCTTCACCTTGATATCCTGCTGCAGACTGAACTGGCAGAGTTACCAGGGGCTACAAGAATCGAGATAAGCATTGGCTGGCTCCACAGTCTTCCCCACATTGTGACTTAATGCATCACACACACACACACACCATGATTTGTGATATATTGCCAAAATTCAAAATTATGAAATCGATATCACAATATGGACTTCAGACTAGTTTTGGATGATATATCGATATATCACCCAACCCTGTTCTCCAACCTGGCTTAGCTAAAGATACACTGCTCTCGGTTGCTCATCCCAGCTAAGCTGAAGTTGGTTGAATTGAGCAGCAGCTGCTCACTGTTGAATGGAGTTTGGATCTGGTGTAATTTTATGCTAGTTTAGCTCATCCTGGCTTGCTGTACATCAGCCTCTTGTGCATAGCATTGCTCCCTAAAAGAAGAAGAAGAGTTTGGATTTGATATCCCGTTTTATCACTCCCTTTAAGGAGTCTCAAAGCAGCTAACATTCTCCTTTTCCCTTCCTCCCCCACAACAAACACTCTGTGAGGTGAGTGGGGCTGAGAGACTTCAAAGAAGTATGACTGGCCCAAGGCCACCCAGCAGCTGCATGTGGAGGAGCGGAGACACGAACCCGGTTCCCCAGATTACTAGTCTATCCCTCTTAACCACTACACCACACTGGCACCAAAAGGCCTGGGGAGGGGGGGAACAGTATTTGGCAGTGAATTTGCTGCCCCAGATTTGCTGCCAGGTGAGCCTCTCTGCAAAAAGCGTTCTACATACATGGAACCACTACTGAAAAGGCCTTTTCTATCATAACCACCTACCCCACCAAACTTGGCGAGGACACTCAAAGTGCCTCTAAAAACTGTCAGGGTATAAAGGCTTACTGTGCTAATTTAACAGGATTTGGGCCATGGGAGAAGTGATGGGGGAGCCACAGTTCCACAAACTTGCTACTCACTTGTTTCACCCCAGCCTGTTGGGTTGAAATAAACGACAGACGAATGACATGTGTCATATGGGAGGCATCTCCTGAGCATGTCTCGGGGAGTCCCTTTTATTGAATATAACAGCATTGCCACATATGTGCTTGTTGCTGATTGGTTAACACAAATACAATGCAAAGGTTGCATATAAGCATTAATCATCAATAGATTAAAGGTTGGGAAAGGGAACACAGAATTGGACAGGCATGAAAACCTCCTTATTAAACTATTACTAGTGATTGATATCGCAAGACTTAAAAGAACATAACTATCGCATTCCGTAGATGTGGTCAACCATGCATTAAGAACAGGTCAGGGTACGATGTTTCATGAACTCAATGTGAACTAAACATTCTAGGGTGGGTGAGAACGGAATGCTGCAGCTTAGAGCAGTTTGCCAGAGTCATGTGCAGAAGCAAAACTTCTCATCACCAGCCTGTACTTCCAAACCCTCTAAACATACAGGACTTCACTGTGAATTTTAACTAACAGCCTTAAGTTATGCTCCTAAAATGCTTATATTGCTGCTTGGCAGAATTAAGGTTTAGTATGAGAACTGTTTTACTTCAAGAAAAGAAAAGAGAAGAGAAGAGAAGAGAAGAGAAGAAAAGAAAAGAAAAGAAAAGAAAAGAAAAGAAAAGAAAAGAAAAGAAAAGAAAAAAGATTGATGAGCTTGGCCTCAATTTCCCCATGAAAATTCACAAGGTTTACAGTAGGTCATTGCATTTTCTGTGCAGAGTTAGTGATAGCAAAGAAGTGGTATCTTTGTAAAAGGTTTTGATATCAAGCTATATCTGTCAGCAGTTAAGACTTGAGTGTATTGATTCATCTGGAAGAGACAGAATGCCTGTGTACATTTCTTTGATGGTGAATTAAGTTATAACCATGTTGTTTCTGCACAGAGGGAGAAGAAAGGGACAGAGAAAGAGCATCAGACAATATGAATCGTGGAATTTGGAAGTTTTATAGAGCAGAGAGGGGGAGGAAGAAGAGGTTGAAGTGCACCAGCTGAAAATGCTTGGCAAAGTGATACTTAGCGTTCTGCTTCAGTGAGCAGTGTGTTTATTTCAGTTAGAAAATCTGTCTGGATAAAAGAAAAATTTCATAAAAGGGCTCGCTTTTCTTCCTGCCCTCCTTCTAGATCTCGTACAACGTGTAGCACTGACCTTTGTAGAACCAGATGTATTGAGCAGCAATTTTGGTGTCTTACGTTTTTATAACCTGTCCTTCGTAGGTCTCAGGACTTCCAAGTTTCGGTAGACTTTTCAAATCAGCAGTGAGGCTTCTAAAAGTGTATCCCTAGCTGATTGAGGATCTAACAGATACACAGATTATGCTGTATATAGATGGGGGACTAATTCTATTGAATTTATATTTAATGGCAAATCAACCCAATTTGCACTAACTGAAATAATAAATGAACTGCAACATAGTCACTCTTCCAAGGTCACACTTCTCTGAAATTTTGTTTTACGGTACTCTGGGCAAGTACCACACCAAAAAATGCATGTACTGGGATAAAGCCTGCCCAAAATGCATATTAGTGAAAATTATAATATTCAGAAATGCATTATATTAGGGGAAATACAAATATTAGGGAAATATGTTTTGGAAACATTGGTATATTAGTTAAAATTGCTTACAAAAATTGCACTAAAATGTTGATAAATTTTCATGAGGACTTTAAATATACATACATATACTTACATACATAAATACATACAGCCGTACCTTGGAAGTTGAACGGAATCCATTCCGGAAGTCCGTTCAACTTCTGAAATGTTCAGAAACCAAGGCACAGCTTCCAATTGGTTTCTGATTGCGCAGGCATGCTAGAAACAATCGCAGAAGCTGCCCAGAACACTCATTTCCGGTTTTTGATTGTTTGGAAGCCGGAACGTTCAACTCCCAAGGTACTTGGGAACCGAGGTACGATATCACAAACAAATGTAGAGAACTGAATTTAAGATTGGAAAACATAGAAACAGATAAACAAAAAATGACAGATTCACTCATCCCTTCTGCTATTTAGATTGTTTTCTCATGACTAAAAAGCCCCATCCGACAGGGAGGAATTTATATCATATTTTAGGTGATAGCACCGATCATCTATTTGTAAAGCTGGAGAAACGTGATTCAGGCCCCTTCTTCCCTCTTCTGCTCCCAAACAGGTGACTGTTGTTCTTTCTGATTATCTGAATAGTGCTGGCTGCTGTATAGGATTTTTAAGACCTGGGAACCACTTGCAGAACAGCTAGCTACTATAAAATCATATGTAATTGGATTATGGTCAATGTGTTCTTCAGAATTATGACTCAAAGATACATTACAACAAATGTAATGCTGGAATATCTGAATTCGACATTTTCTAATGTCACTTGTTTTCACTAATATTATCAGGAAGAGGACCATGAAATTGTTTTAAAGTGCAGTAGCAGTGATAAAAGAGAAGAGAGATGGATATAGTAACAACAAATGAAGGCACAACCCTTGGTTGCATTTGATCCATGACTTGCAGAGATGAAGAATCTTGGAGACAATTCAAAAAGAAACCCCTGCTTCTTCTTATTCATAAACAGTAAATCAGTTATTATGCATCCGAGCAAATAACAAAGCATTTTCGATTCACATCCCTTGGAAAATGTTCTATGGATAAACTATAACTGTTGCAGATTTGTTCTCCTTAGCCATGTCTGTAAGATGGTTACACTTAATGGTTAGAATCCATCAAATGCACCATATCTACGATGCATTTATTTCAATATATATACTCCAGAACACAATACTTAACATTTAAACAAATAGCTTCTGTTTAAATAGATGGAAATAGATCTGAACCATCTTACACCCAGGCAGGAGCAGCTTATCTAGTGGGCTGGTGCCGCACTGTTGCCCTCCCAACAGGAGGGGTGGGGCAGGAGAGGGCAGCTGTGGGGTTAGGACTGTGCAGTGGCAGAATTAATCCAGAGTTCCTGTCATGTGCCACGCAGTTCAGACCTCATTGCTACCCTGCCCCATGCATGCACCATCCTGGTAAACAGCAGTGGGGTGGGGCAATAACACTGGCAAATTTGTGCTTCTGTTTCATCTCAAATATCTGAAAGACCATGACAGTGGAATGGATGAAGTGAATATTGTTTTTATATAGCGCACAGATGAATAACAACAACAGAACCGGGCTCAGGGCAGCTAACACCAACAAAATTATAATAAAACTTAATAGGAAAGAAAAACAAAACAAAAAACAGTTAATTAAAATACGGGTTAAAATACAATTTAAAATGCAGCCTCATTTTAATAGTAGACCATATGTTGCCTTATGTTGCCTAAATATAAATCTGCCCTCTCATTTAAATTATCAGGTCAGACTCTATATACAAGACTACTGTATACACTTATACACTTTCACGTCTTATGTAAAAATGATGTAATTTGTATTAGATGAAAATGTTATTAACAAAAATTAGACTTTCTTCTTCTTCTTCTTCTTCTTCTTCTTCTTCTTCTTCTTCTTCAAGTAAATTATTTACTTTCTGAATCTTTTTTTCTATCTTTCTCTTTTCAATTGTTCTTTCTTTCTTTCTTTCTTTCTTTCTTTCTTTCTTTCTTTCTTTCTCCCTCCTTCTTTCTTTCTCCCCTCACCTTTTTTATTGCATCTATGTAAGAGTCTTGGTTTGGTTAAAAAATGGGGAAATAGAACAAGTATTGTATTTTTCTCTATAAACCTTAATAAAATTCATTTTTTTAAAAAATCCTTGTAATTAGGGATGGCCAGGAATGAAGGATGGATCTTCTTCCAATGAATTGTGGACTCTGCCAGCTGTCATACTTCTTTGTTTCTTGCCCACCCTGCCTTGTCACTCAGCTTTTAAAAGGCAAAGGAATGTGAAATGACCCTGCCAGTGAAAAACAGCCACCAGTATAATTCAATAAGTCCTGTGTGGTACAACAGAATCGTGCATGAACTTTGGGGTAAGCCCCAGTGTGGCATCACTAGGATTTCAGATGGACCCTCGCACCAAACAGAGAGGGAACACTAAACCTTTACAATAGCACTAGGGCCCTTATGTAGCTTATAGGATCATGTTGCAAAGTAATTTCCCCGTCAAATTTTCTTGCCATTGAAATATCTAAAATTAAACCAAATTATGTAGGAGCCAATGCAACTAATCTTTCTTTTCAGCTGCAATACATTAGAAAGGATTTCTTCTTCTTAAAAACAATGTTTGATTCAGTCCGGGGACATCTACAGAAACACTCATTTATTTAATTGTACTATAATTCTAGCTTCTTGAAATTGCATGAGTAAGAGTGTTCAGAATATAATTGGCTTGAAACTATAGAAATGTACTGTATTTTCAAAAAGATTTTATGGACCTATCTAACTAAAAAAAAGAAGGAATGAAGACAATTTGATCAGAAATGAACAACTAAACATATTGTGTGTCTAAGTAGAAATCTTTATGCATGGCACTACATCCATAACACACATGCTGTGTTAAAAATATAATAGCAATACATAGACTCGAATCTCCAAATGAGCAACGGACACCAACAGAGAGGAAGGTGTACAAACAATTTCAAATATCAAACTACAGGACCAATACCAGACACTTTTGGAAGAAAGTGGTTTTCTAGATGCGTTTCAATTGTGGTTTAGGCCCCAGAATTGGAGTTTTGGCACAGAAACTGCTTTGGTTGCCCTGTGTGATGACCATTGTTGGGACAAAGACAGGATAAATATGTCCTCCTTAATTCTCCTTGTCCTCTCAGTGCATTTTGTAACATTGACCATTGTATCCTTCTGGAGCAGCTGTCTGAGTTGGGTGTAGGCAGCAGTGCTTTGCAGACGTTCTGATCCTACTTGGAATTTTGTTTCCAGATGCTTGGGGACCATTCTTCAGCCCTGTGAAGCCTTCAATGTGAGATTCTTCAGGGTTTGATTTTATCCCCCACACTGCTCAAGATCTACATGAAAACACTGGAGACTTGGTGTACGCTGATATGCTGATATATGCTGATAGGTAAAAAGGTAAAGGACCCCTGGTTAGGTCCAGTCAAAGGCAACCATGGCATTGTGGCGCTCATCTTGCTTTCTGGCCAAGGGAGCCGGTGTTTGACCACAGACAGCTTTCCAGGTCCTGTGGCCAGCAGGACTAAACCACTTCTGGCTCAACAGAACACCGTGACGGAAGCCAGAGTACACAGAAACACTGTTTACCTTCCCACCACAGTGGTACCTGTTTATCTACTTGCACTGGCATGCTTTTGAACTGCTAGGTTGGCAGGAGCTGGGACAGAGCAGCAGGAGCTCAATCCATCGCGGGCATTTGAACCACTGACCTTCCTATCGGCAAGCCCAAGAGGCTCAGTGGTTTAGACCACAGCGCCACCCAAGTCCCAATATGCTGATGGCATATAGCTGTACTTCTGTTTAAGTTGTGCAAGACAACTGTCTTGTTTTGGTAATGGATTGGATGAGAGCCAATAAATTGAATCTCAACCAGATAAGACTGAGACACTGTTAGGGGGCAGTTCCCTAGACCAGATGCATGAGAGGTGGTTTGATCTTGACGGGGTTGTATACCCTCTGAGGGAGCAAGTATGTAGATTTGGATTTCTTCAAGATCCACGGCTGTCGCTTGAGGCTCAAATGGCCTTGGTGGCATAAAGTGCCTCAGCCAATGGCCAATTGTTAAGGATCATGGAAGCTGCAGTCCAGCAACATCTCCAGGGCCACAGCTTCCACAATGCTCTAAGCAGTGCTCTCTGTTGCTTGGGCTCCAAACTCATGTGGACCTTCCTGCTTCCTAAGAGAAATGCCAGGTCTACTTGAACAGCTATGAAGTATGGTTAACACCATGGGATTTCTGAAACATTATAAAAGTATTCTTCATTCTTAGGTATAAAACACAATCTATTTTTTTAAAAAAACATATTAAGTTATGAGGAATGTTTGTGGAAGAATGGATCCTATTTTCCCCAGTACTGTTTCCTGCTCCGTGGTGTCAGGATTACATCACTTTCCTATATTAGCCATAAAGCAGAAATGAGCTTTCTTGACCCCAGATTTTCAGATATCACTCGGTCACATCTCAAATGCAATGATTCTCAGCAAACATGTCATTTTGCACATTGGGCTGTCAATCAAGTGTTGAATAATCAAATTATGAGAAAGCAAGTGGTGTATGTGAACCAGGCTTAAGAATGCAAGGATTTCCCCCCATTTCTCTCATTCACTCTACCCTGAATATTTTCCCACTGCTGATGTTATTTTTATCTGCATTGTTTTGACCTCTCCCAATATCCTAATTTAGTTTATTTTATACAGTGTCAGCTTAACTAGGAGAATTTCTAAAATTAATTCTGTAGCATGTGCAGATTGCTGCAGCTTTCAGCTGTTCCATTTCATTTCCATCTCTCTCCCTCCCTCCACCCTGTCTATTGCCATTGTGAATGGGTGCACAATATGCACTGATAAAACAATGTTGTTGTAATTATGATACATGTGATTGCATCAAAACAATTTCTGCTTGATGTTGTGCACACATGTGCTTCGGCAGAGTGGTTAAACACCATATGCAAAGATGCTGTTGCATATATATTCACATCAGGAATATATTGGGATGTTTTTCCTTTATTACTTTTTTTTGCAATGTTTTATTTGGCAACATGGAGTGGTAAGGAAGGCACAGAGGAACTGGAGGGGCTCAAAGCTGTAACAAACGACACCCGACAACTCTGTTGTGCTCTTTATAATTTTTTAAGAAACTTTTTCTTAATACGACAACTGAAAAATTCGAATGCATCAGATGAGAATTGAGGATGTATCCTTATCCAGTCTCAGATATAATAATAATAATAATAATAATAATAATAATAATAATAATAATAATAATACTCTGCCCTCCCCAGCCAGGGCCAGGCTCAGGGCAGCTAACACCAAATATGAATTACAATAAAACATAATAGGAAAAAGCAATAACAACAACAAACAGCAGGTAATTAAAATATGGATTAAAATACAGCTTAAAATGCTGTAGTAGTAGCCCATAAATCAAGACCATAAACGGAGGAAACATCAAATATTCACCTGAGCCAGCTATCCATGCTGGTCCTACATGGGCCAGCAAAAAAGCCAAGGGAAAATTTATATACCAAATCCCATATAAGGGGTCAGAGTGAGTCTAAGCCGAAGGCCAGGCGTAACAGCTCCTTCTTGCAGGCCCTGTGGAAAGATGTCAAATCCCACAGGGCTCTAGTCACTTGTGACAGAGTGCCCCATCACATCGGGGCCAGTGCTGAAAAGGCCCTGGCCCTAGTTGAAACCAATCTAACCTCCTTGAGGCTCAGGACTTCCAAAGTATTGTTATTTATGGACCTTAAGGTCCTCTGCAGGGCATACCAGGAGAGGCAGTCCCGTAGGTACGAAGGTCCTAGGCCACATGGGGCTTTAAAGGTCAAAACCAGCACCTTAAACCTGACTCTGTACTCCTATGCATACTTATGAAGGAGAAAATCATATTGAACTCAGTGGAAGTTTCTTCCAAGTGAGCATTACTTCCAAGCTGCATGTGAAATAGAGGATAAAGTGCATTGACCGTTCTATTTTGGTGATGCACCACTTCTAAGTACAGAAACAGCTTTCTCCTTTCTAACCCCCCTCCCCCCCCGAAAAAAGAGGTTCCTTTTCCAAACGTTTAATGGACCCATGCAAAAAATGGGCACGCTCCCTTCTCTGCACATCCAGGCATTGTGTTCAAATTGACCTTTAATTGCACTGAAGTGCAAAGAATGAAGGACAATTTCATGGGTTCTTTAAACAGTAAAATTGTGTGGGGTTTTTTGTTATTATTTTCAACCCAGGGGAAAAAAATGTTTCTCTTTCTGTATATTTTTCAGCCCTGACCTCATCTTTAGTAGTCAGTGAAGTGAAAATAGCTATCAGTGAGTGAGAAGAAAGAAATACCGCACGGTGGAAGGAAAATTTAAATAGTCTGTAGCCTTCACATTGTATCTCGAACAATTTCAAGTAATAGCAGGAATCTATCATATAAACCAATGTTATCCAAATACCCAAACAGAATGTGACATATCTTCGCAAAAGGTGAAGTTTTCTGTGTTGGATTTCATGACCCTTCATCTCAAATCATACAGAATGCCTTTGAACTGTCTGATATGGTTTGTAGTTCATTACTTTTTTGTTGTTGGTTTTAAGGGCATTTCCTTGTTATTGGAAGGAAATCTGAGGGCCCTACTGTGGATGATTCCCGGCTGAACCCCCCCCCCCACACTTTTTATTCACATTCTAAACAAATACAGTGGTCCCTCTGGTTACGAACTTAATTCATTCCAGACGTCCATTCTTAGCCTGTAACCGTTCTTAACCTGAGGTAGGTACCACTTTAGCTGTTTTGGGGGGACAGGAGGCGGGCAGGTGTGGAGGATTCCTTGGTCCTGAATGGGGTAACTGTGCCCCTGAAGGACCAGGTGCGCAGCCTGGGAGTCATTTTGGACTCACAGCTGTCCATGGAGGCACAGGTCAAATCTATATCCAGGGCAGCTGTTTACCAGCTCCATCTGGTACGTAGGCTAAGACCCTATCTGCCTGCAGACTGTCTCGCCAGAGTGGTACATGCTCTGGTTATCTCCCGCTTGGACTACTGCAATGCGCTCTATGTGCGGCTACCTTTGAAGGTGACCCGGAAACTACAACTAATCCAGAATGCGGCAGCTAGACTGGTGACTGGGAGCAGCCGCCGAGACCATATAACACCGGTCTTGAAAGACCTACATTGGCTCCCAGTACGTTTCCGAGCACAATTCAAAGTGTTGGTGCTAACCTTTAAAGCCCTAAATGGCCTCGGTCCAGTATATCTGAAGGAGCGTCTCCTCCCCCATCGTTCTGCCCGGACACTGAGGTCCAGCTCCGAGGGCCTTCTGGTGGTTCCCTCACTGCGAGAAGCCAAGTTACAGGGAACCAGGCAGAGGGCCTTTTCGGTAGTGGCACCCGCCCTGTGGAATGCCCTCCCATCAGATGTCAAAGCGATAAACAACTACCTGACATTCAGAAGACATCTGAAGGCAGCCCTGTTCAGGGAAGTTTTTAATATGTGACATTTTAGTGTATTTCTCATCTCTGTTGGAAGCCGCCCAGAGTGGCTGGGGAAACCCAGCCAGATGGGCGGGGTACAAATAATAAATTATTATTATTATTATTATTATTATTATTATTATTATTATTATGGGGCCTCCCGTTGCCGCCGCGCTGCCAGCGGGTGATTTCTGTTCTTACCCTGAGGTAAAGTTCTTCTTAACCCGAGGTAATACTTCCGGGTTAGCGGAGTCTGTAACCCAAAGTGTTTGTAACCCGAGGTGTTTGTAACCTTAGGTACCACTGTATATTTTATAACCTTTTCTGATTTAGAGAGCAATCCAAACCCAATATTTGCTGGGATGAATGGAGTTTGGAGTGGCTTGCTCATCCCTGCTCAGCCAGAGATACCCCAGGGTAAGTCTTCAGCCACTTCAGCCAGGGTAAGGTAAAGGTAAAGGTACCCCTGACCGTTAGGTCCAGTCGCAGACGACTCTGGGGTTGCACGCTCATCTCACTTTATAGGCTGAGGGATCCAGCATTTGTCTGCAGACAGCTTCCAGGTCATGTGGCCATCATGACTAAGCCACTTCTGGCGAACCAGAGCAGCGCACGGAAATGCCGTTTACCTCCCTGCTGGAGTGGTACCTATTTATTTACTTGCACTTTACGTGCTTTTGAACTGCTAGGTGGACAGGAGCTGGGACCAAACAACAGGAGCTCACCCCGTCACGGGGATTCGAACCGCCAACCTTCTGATCAGCAAGTCCTAGGCTCTGTGGTTTAGACCACAGCACCACCCGCGTCCCCTAATGGAATAACATATGATGGAATAAATATGTGGACAGGGTCCCTTTCAGCCAGGGTAAGTTCCCCAAAAGGGGCATTCTGCTGGAGTGATGTGGGCATGGGATATGATAGGGTGTTATTCATTTCTCTTCCATGCCCCTCCCTTTCAGTTTGGTCATATGACCTAGCAACCCAAAAGAATTCACCGGCAAAAATGGTGTTGTATGATAAATTCCTCCTGAACGGTGTTTGGAATAGGAGTAAATTACACTGGAATGAATTGTTTTGTCATAAATCACACTGGCTTTCTATAGTTTGGATTGGTTTCTTTTCACTGTCATGCAACATGCATAAGTTGGCTGTAAATTCTGTTCCATCAAATTATAATTCAGCCTAAAACTTCTGAGTGGTTTAGCCAAAGCTGGACAGCTCCACACACATAACAGGAACAAACTCATAGTGAGATCACCACAGGCTGCTTCAGACTTTAGGGTCTGAATTCAACCGGAATTTCCTGGACATAGCTAGTATTCAGCCCTTGTCAACAGCGTCCAGGCAGAAATCACTTAAATATTTAGGAAAATCCAGACATTTTAAAGTTCATTAAAAATAGCTCAACAACTTTGGGCAAAACTGAAAAAAGCTCAACATATTTTGTGTCCAGATTTTCCCTTTTAAAAATATGGCAACCCTAAGATAGCTTTCTTCTTTAAGCTTCTGGTGCCTTCTTTCCCCATGGTGCTTGAAACTGAACTCATGGGGAGTTGCTATCTGTACATATGCTAAGAAGAGGGACAGGAATCCAGGCCATGGAGGACATATTGCAGGTATGCAGAACCTTGGGCTCTCCAAGGAGTTTTGTGAGACTCTACTTCCAAGAGAGGCTGATGGGAGTTGGGGCTGATGGGAGTTGCAACATTTATAAGGCCACATGTCCCTTCCCCTTAACATGATGGATAATACTTGGGGGAAAGTAGAAAGACTATGGAGGATAATGGATGCTTCTAGTTGGAGACACTCAGAACCAGGCATTACACTGGACAAAATATCTATCTTGAATTTGCTCCCCACACCACGAACCTACCTATTAGCAGCTCCTGGCATCCTTCAGCAGCTGCTGGTACCCCAGCATTCTGGATAGGTATATTAGTGACACCTGCATTTGGGCTTCTGTTTAGTTTGTATCCCAAGCCAGTCTCTTCAAGCAGTACTTGGTGACTGCATCTAGCCCAGGATTGAAGTTCCCCACTGCTGCCCTGGAGCAACGCTACCTTGGCAGACATGTGAAAAATCAAAATGGTCATAGTTGCCATCTTTGGAGCTAGGGCACCCACAAATTTTAATGGAAGGTATTACCGGAAAAATCCGAGGGCTCCCTTGGACAAAAACAAAGACACCAACCAGGATAACTTGGAGCAAAACAGCAGCCTGTAGGCTTGGCCTTTATTGAACTGTTGCAACAGGGTGTTCCCTCACTTGCAGGAGAGAGGAAAGACACAGAAAAATGGTGTGCAAGACCTTATAAAAACTTTTGAAATTCCCATCCTCTAGGTCAAGCCCACCCCCAGAAACATCATGCATACATTACAGAAAGGAGGGGTTGAGGGAGGAGTTGTGGTGGTAACCTGAGTGTCCTGTCACCTGGCTGGTTCCCTTCTCCCCCTCCCCATGAGTCATTTTCTGAAGACAAAAGGTAGTCGCAGTTTCCTGCCTCCTGAGGGAAGATCTGATCATTGTCCTTTGTTCCAGTCCATGCTGAATCCACTCCCATATGCAAGTTCTTTGTGATCTTGATTGTCTTCTGTCTAGGACCATCAGGGTTGGCATAGCAACTGGGCAGGGCTCCTGTGGATGTGCTGGGCTGGCCTGTATCAAACCTTCCCCATTTTGTAGTGCTTCCTTCATGGAGTAAAATAAAAGTGGAACAGTGCAAATCCGATGTATGGTTGATTTTCTATGAATTTATAACAGAAGTGTAGCATATGTAGTGTGTGAGTGTGAGTATGTGTGAAGTTTGTACAAAGTGAATGATGGGGGGGGGGTTCCTGCTACAAAGGTGCTGCTTGCCCCCAAAAAAGTTCTATGCAGCGGCATGCGCACATCGTGTAGCGTGCCAACATCACAGGCACATACCACATTGATGTGGTGCAGCCCCAGCCCCCCCCCCCCCGTTGTGGGAGCAAGGCAACATGCCTGAAAATGGAGGATAGCTAGGGGTGTGGAGAAGGGTAACAAAAGCTGAAACTTTACAGGAAGTTACAAGTTCAGGGTGGCCTCCAAATTGGTAACTTCCTGGTTGGATGGCAGCAATATGCCTCTGTGGTTGTTCCAAAAGCTGCAGCAAGTACAAAATGCAGTGGGTTGACTGCTTACTGGGATAGACTAATGTCACCATGATACAGTAGTGATGGAATAATTGCACTGGTGGCCAAGGTGCTGATAGTAGTGTACAAAGCTGAGTACAAGTAGGGACCAGGATACCTACAATCTTTTCTCATGGTTTATAAAATCAGTTGTTCACTGATTTCTGTGGGGATGATTAGGGAGGTAGGAGAGGATATATTATTTAATGATATCCTTCCTAACTTGTACTAGCAAGTTCCATATTGTAGCAGAGTTCCAAACATCCTCCTTTTTAAATTACACAGCAGTTAGCTTATTGCTGGCTCGCCTGAACCTCACTCCTTATGATCCCTGGTAAGATCCCTTCTAATCCCTCTTAAAAAGAATAGACATGGGAATCTGATTAAACTTAATATAAAAGTACAGTGGTAGTACTTCGGGTTAAGTACTTAATTCGTTCCGGAGGTCCGTTCTTAACCTGAAACTGTTCTTAACCTGAAGCACCACTTTAGCTAATGGGGCCTCCTGCTGCCACCATGCCTCTGGGGCACGATTTCTGTTCTCATCCTGAAGCAAAGTTCTTAACCTGAAGCACTATTTCTGGGTTAGCGGAGTCTGTAACCTGAAGCGTATGTAACCTGAGGTACCACTGTAGTTTACCCACAGGTTCATTCAGGTTCACAGATAGATCCCTGAAGGCAGGCTTAGGTTACATAACTATATATCTACATGAACTGTCCCATAAGGGAATTAGTTCCAAGTGACTGTCATTTCTCCTAACACACAGGAGCACAAAATGGAGAACACAGAGAACAGAACATGGAGGCCATGTGCTCCTTTACCAAGAACAGGCCACACCCATTTTGAGTCACATTCAGTGGAAGTCTGTCCCAGCTCAGGAGGAAACAGAAAGTTTTCTCCTGAGTGGTAGAAAGCAATTTCCGACCTTGCGAAGGAGAGGGGGTTGCGGGCGGAAAACCCCTCCCACATGACTCACGCGGGAGCTGCCCTTGCTCCCGCATGATTAGGAAATTCCCGGGCGGGCGGCAACCTGGCCCGCCAATCGGCGGACCGGGGAGGCGTGGCCAGGCCTATTTAAGGCCGGGCCCGCCCGGGGACCGCCCTCTTTGCTCCCACTCAGCCGAGAGGTTTCCCATCCCTCCCACCCTTTAGGTTTAGCTAGCTATGACCTTGCTATGGACTTCGGTTGGTCGCCGCAAGGGGCCTGGTAGGAATTTTTCCAAGTTGGCGCAGTTTGAGCCTTTTGGTTTTTTCACCTACCTCGTAGCAATTCGTCACAACTTTTCGGTATTTGGCGGTTAGGCATTGGCAGGGGTCAATTGTTATGTAAGGGGGAGGAGCGCCATCACCTCCCAAAATGAATGGGTAGTCCGGTAGAGGACTCCGGGGGGCGTTGCCTTGTCCGAAACCTGGAGAGGTAAGGGCCTCCGGCACGCCCCAGAGCGGTGACACCCATGGGATCCTAGTTGGCGTACTTCAACAGGACTCCCACGGCTTGTGGGCAACCCTTCCCGGTCCCCATGCCGGGTAGTCGATAGGAGCCAATGCCTAAGGCCAATACCTTCCAATTCTGTAATCAATAAAGTTGTGGCCTTTTACGCCCATTAAACTTAAATTCTGTGTTCAGTGTCTTCATTTCGCATGGGGGAGGGTTCTCGCCACGCAAAACATCCCCTAACGTGTCCACTGCAGGAATGTTGTACTTGACTGCTATCAGTTTTACACCCCACAATTTCTGCACCAGAGGACCTTATCAGGAGACTCATTACACACAACATATGAATTAGGCATTTAGTGTGGTGTCCACGTGTCATTTAGAATTCTTTCCTAATGCATATTAGACAGGTGCTGTCTCTGTCGTCTTTCCTTCACTTACTGAAGACTTTATTCTTTCCACAAGGCTTTTAAGTGGAGATCTTTATCCATCTGTATTTTTAATTGCATTTATGTATAATTTTTTTTAAAAAAAGAAATGTTTTATATATGGAACTATATTTTATTCTTTTTGTTTTATAAATGTGTATTTCATTGTTGGGACATTATGGCTAAAGGACAGATAAGAAATCTAATCAATCAATCAATCAATCAATCAATAATACAGTCTGACACTATATATTAACCTTTGTATGTTATAATACAATTAAATATTACTCTTAGGGGAGAGTTTCTTTCCTGCAACTGGTTAATTGGGGACTAACATGGATGCATTTTTTCTGCCTTAGGAAATGTTTCTCCTTGAAAAAAATGTTTCTTATAAATCAAGGTAGGTGCATTGAAAAACATCCAATAAAAGAAGAAAAAACAACAACAAAACATTAATCCACCTAACTATGTCACAGGTCAACCATGAAATATATACGTAAATGAATTTCCCCATCTACAGTTTATGTAATTTAGTCGTCCATTCAAATTTAGAGCTCCCCGCATTCAGTCTCCATGTAGATAAAAGTATATTAAAAAAGCAAATATAAAATGTCTGCTCTAAAATTAAAAATACATTTAATTAGGTAGTCCTCCAAGTTCAGTTTCTGATTTAGATGTTGTTCTGCTGGTGCAGACAATTATCTTGAACTTTCCTGTTGCCTGATTCAATCCAATTTATTTTCCACTGTGGGTGGTGATGGTAATTGGAGGTTTGATGTGCAAGGTATTGTGCGAGAGATGTGGAGAGGGGGGAAACTGAGTCTGGATGGTCATCAGTACACATATCTGAACGTAACACTGACTCTAATTGGGTTATATATTTTGATATTCATTTTGTCCATAACAAGAACAAGTCATTGATCAGCATGATGGTGCATAATCACAATGCCTATCCAGATTGGGGTGGGAGGGGCAACAACTGGAAATGCAAATGAGCAGTAATTATTCTTTTTTAAAAGTATGGATATTTAAGAAACTCTGTGGACTTTTCGCAGATACTCCAAAAGCAAGGGCAAGCAAAATGGAAAACTCTATACAAGTGAACAGTTCAGAACTTTGAAAATTAGACAGTCCTAATTTAGAGTCAACCTAGAAGTTTGAAAGCACATCAGAGTGCAATTAGATAAATAGGTACCGCTCCGGCGGGAAGGTAAACGGCATTTCCGTGCGCTGCTCTGGTTTGCCAGAAGCGGCTTAGTCATGCTGGCCGCATGACCCGGAAAAATTATCTGCGGACAAACGTTGGCTCCCTTGGCCAGTAAAGCGAGATGAGCGCCGCAACCCCAGAGTCGTTCGCAAACTGTATCTGTAGGTGGGTGAGTACCTTGAAAAGAAAATGATTGTGTTGATTTGGAATGGAAATATGGTAGCTTTTCCCTGTTGTTAACCATAATCATCAGATATGGTTACATGGTGTTTTCCTACCTCATTTGTGCAGGAGTTTTCATAGTGCTGTTACCGTGATATTTGCTGTGTACTTTAGCTCTTTGTTTCAGGTTCAGTGTCTCGGTGCCTCTCTGGACTACTAAGCATACGAATATCCCAGTTCAGTTGTTATTTTGGCACAATGTATAATTCTGGAGTTCACATCCACAAGACATGGTGACGTCCTCAACTTACAAAGCTTTAAATGGGGATTAGACAAAATCATGGAGCGTAGTCGTGATTGCTATACAGTCGTAATGCTTTTAGGTTCAGAAACGCTATATGACTGAAGGCCAGTTGCTGGATTGCAACAGTAGGGGGGGGAGTTTACCCTTCCCAAAAGCGTTGGGTGGGCAACTGTGAGAACAAGAGAGGCCTTTCTGATCCAGCCTGGCCCTTTTTATGTTCTTAGTTGCCCTTGTTTCTTATTTGATCAGGATTTGTCAATCAGTAAACACTTATTTTTCGAAGGATCTGACAATGTAATCTAACAAAATCCACTTGATTGCCCTAATTTCTCTCATTGCTGTTTCCCCATACATTTGTGGCAATTTAGAAGCTGAAAATTGATAGAGGCGGCTACTTTTCCTTTGTATTGCAGGTTTATGCATGACTCCATGTATCCCAGCTTATCCAAATTTGTTCAAAATTAGCTTTTTGGCTGAAATACGAATAGTATTTCTTTTTTAAAAAAGTATTGATTTCTTGCATTGCATCCTTCCATGCCACAGAGCTATCTTGGAAACCCGCTGAGAAATTTGTTGAAATTCAATCTCTGCTTTTAAAAACCTCCAAGAAGCATATTTGGAAGCTACATAATAGATATCCCTTTCAAGAAGACTCACAATCTTTGAAGAGGAAAAATTGAATGATGTATTATTACTATTCCTATAAGTTCCATTCAGAAGATAGTTTTGATCTGTCTAGTACTTTATATTTCCAGTAAGACGAGCTGAATATATCATAGTTCTGAAGACTCCATGATCAGAAAAAGTAGGTTACTTATATTGAGGATATGCTCGGAATGATATAAAGCCTCAGTTATGTGTCACCAATGATAGCCAAGTATTACAAATCATAATTTACCACAGCAGAGCCTTCCAATAAAATTCTAAGCTGAGACAGGATTTGTCAATGAGAATTAAGTCTCCAGTTATTAATGATTTAAGTAAAATATAAAACTCAGGGCTGACTTCTTCCTGCCCTGGCCCCTTCCAAAAGAGCTTAACGTGAGTCTGTAAGTGATTACACAATGGAAGGCTGCTGACAGAAGGATGTGGAAAATTCATTAAGGATACAAATAACTGAAAGGGAAGGGGACATCCAATGAGGGCACACCTGGACTACAATCTTGTACTCTTCACACATAAGCAGCAGGATGCTGAGATGCTCAGATATAAGCATCACACAAGCTTGCTTTATGCCAGCTTCTTTTGCATAGATTTGCTTCCTTAGCCATGTCCACACATCAACCTCTATTTGAAGTTCTGATGTCGAGTAAATATATTTATCTCTCCTTTATATATTTGCAGATGACTGAGTTTAAAAACCAATTTCTCTGCTGCTGGATTATTTGTTTAATGGTTTTGTGGTTTTCAAAGTTCTTTTCCAATTCCTGCATTGCAGTGTAATGTTATTCTCTAGGGATGCAGGTGGCACTGTGGTCTAAAACACCAAGCCTCTTGGGCTTGCTGATGGGAAGGTCGAATCCCCACAATGGGGTGAGCTTCCACTGCTCTGTCCCAGCTCCTGCCAACACCAGTGCAAGTAGATAAATAGGTACCTCTGCAGCAGGAAGGTAAATGGCATTTCCATGCGCTCTGGTTTCTGTCACAGTGTTCTTTTGCACCAGATGTGGTTTAGTCATGCTGGCCACATGACCTGGAAAGCTGTCTGTGGACAAACTCTGGCTCCCTCAGCCTGAAAGTGAGATGAGCGCCGCAACCCCATAGTCACTTTTTTCTGGACTTAAGCATCTAATGATCCTTTACCTTTACCTTTTTAATGTCTAGATTCAGGTAGGTGGCCGTGTTGGTCTGATGCAGTTGAATAAAATAAAAAAAAATAAGAAAACTGTCCAGTAGCTCCTTAGAGACCAACTAAGTTTGTTCTGGGTGTAAGGTTTTGTGTGCATGCACACTTCTTCAATCATTCATCACCCCGGAAAACTTCAGGCAGATGGGTGCATTTTGAATGTTTTGCATAGCCTTCTGGGATAAAAAGGGTAAAGGTACCCCTGCCCGTACGGGCCAGTTTTACCAGACTCTAGGGTTGTGCGCTCATCTCACTCTAGAGGCCGGGAGCCAGCGCTGTCCGCAGACACTTCTGGGTCACATGGCCAGCGTGACATCGCTGCTCTGGCGAGCCAGTGCAGTACACGGAAACGCCGTTTACCTTCCCGCTAGTAAGCGGTCCCTATTTATCTACTTGCACCCGGAGGTGCTTTCGAACTGCTAGGTTGGCAGGCGCTGAGACTGAATGATGGGAGCGCACCCCGCTGTGGGGATTCGAACCGCTGACCATGCGATCAGCAAGTCCTAGGCGCTGAGGTTTTACCCACAGTGCCACCCGCGTCCCTAGCCTTCTGGGATACAATGCAGCAAAATAAAATAATGAAAGCTTATTGATAATGTCATTTTGTGAGGTGCCACCAGATAAAGCTCTCAGCTTATAAGGAGGTATCTGAAGGCTACGTTCGTTTCTCATAAAACATATTTTAGCAAGGTCTGACAGTAGATACCTTGTCTCACTAAGAACATTCGGCTTTTATGAATTTCGATTTGAGGATTGGAAGAACGGAAAATTCACACAGGATTATTATTACTATTGGTGTTTATCGGCTTAAAGAGACTATCAGAAGAGATCATAAAGAAAAAAGAGAAAATATATCAACAAGATGTGATGTGGAAACAGCAAGATAAGATGGGATAGAATTATGAACTCTGTTTGGACTGATTTGGACTGATTTGGACATTAACGCAGCAGCAAGAAGATGATCAGAATTCCCCCTCGGATCTTGAAATATGGGTCCCACCAACAAAATTTAAAATTTGGCTTTGTAATTTGGAATTTATGTGATGTGATTTAATTTGATGGGATTGGCCAGTTAATAAAAATTATTTTTTTAAAAATATGAATTTCAACACAAAACCACATACAGATGTACAGACTGGATGAGGAGCAAGATCTGGATCTCAGGATTTGCCCACCATCTCCATTACATATTGCTGCTGCCTCCCCCTAAACACAACTCTTCACCTCTGTTGCTACCTCCAGTTTTCTGTTCTCAGCCATGTAACTGAATTGCTCAGCATGAAAATGAAGGCTGGCTCCAGGTATGGATGGGGGTACGAGGTGGGCAAGCTGCCTTGGTGCCCCTGACCAGCAACACTACTACTGTAGTTGGTGACAGATTGACCACCTGCACATAATGATGGTGTATGCAGTACACTGAACAGTCCTTTCTGCCCATGTCAGTGGTGTGGTGGGCGCAATTGAGACGGCAGCACCAATGTTTACAAGGCAAGCATGCTGCGTGTAGCAGGGGCTGCTGGGAGAGGAGACACCGCTTCCAGACTACACACCTGTACTTTTTGAAGCATGCCAGTTTTATATTAGGAGTGTGCCTGGCATAATTCAGATGGCAGTGCCATGAGTTCAAGCATGCAAGAACGCCACATGCTGGCGCTGAGCATGATGAATAAAATGGTGGTTTTGTGTCTTGCCCAAAGCCATGATCCAAAGAAATGAGGCGGCAACAGCTCTATATGTCTCTTGGTTTGGACACAGCAGCTGCCAACTGCCAAGAGAAAAGCCACAGCTTGGCTTTAAAATGGTGGCTTACCTCTTCACCCATTGAAAAAGCTGCATTTCCCCATTAAGTTCTTCCATGAAGATGCACGTTACTAATTTCTATTGCAGCTCATAACCCATTTTCATCACTTTTATATAGGATGGCTGTTATTGAGATTTGGAAGGACAATGGAGAATTTTATTTTCGGGAACCAACTAATCACTGTGAAACATTGCCTGCACAGCTTAGAAAACTCATGAATAAAGATTATTTAATTGAGCATTCACCAATGGTTTATACATTTTGTTTAATGTAGCTCTGTGGTAAAATGCCTGATATAATAACCATTGTAAGGAATAAGTTATACATTTATATTACAGCACAGCACACACATGCCAGGGGGCATCAATGTCCCCACCCCAGTTTGTAATACAAACGTAGAATTTGACATAAACCTTCTAACTACAGTACAAAAACATTTTTTTAAAAAAATGGACACCTTATGAGACATTTCAAACACATGTCTTAACTCAAGACCTTTAAAAGTATTAAATTTGTGATGGTTTTCTTCTCTTCAGACAGCATTCTGTATTTATAGGTGGCAATTTGCAGTAATTAATTAATCATTAAAACCATAGCAGTGGTGACCAGGGGATGCATATTAACACATTACTTAGGATATTAAATTATAGTTGTATTCTTTACAATGGACACATTTATTAGTATGAAATGTTCCCCCAAAGTACCATCCAATAAATATTTCTTTTTTTGCCAGTCTTTCATGTTTGACTGAGGTTTTTTCCACAAAGTAGCTTATAGAATTTCATGGTGAAATGACTCAAACCTAGAAGCTTCAATGAAATATTTTATAAATATGTTTATAAAATCCCATGACATGATCTGCCAGAATGAACAGCTTAGGCTCAGTTAGCTGTTTTCTGTTTCAGGTCATATTACACCACCAACCCCAGCTATGTAAAGATCTATTAAGCACCTATTAACAAGACTTTTTACAGTGATCCTATGCATCTCCACCCAAATGTTAAGTTCCATAAAGTTCAATGGGATGGCCTTGTTCTCGTGTAAGTGTGTATATGATCATCACAGTCTTAATGACTGTAGCATCAGTGGCCAGAACAATCAGCTACAAGAGAGTTGTGACATTTTCTAGCATTCTCAGGGCTCATCCACACTTAGAATAATAGAATTGGAAGTTAATTAATGGATGAAATTTGGTTTAATTTGTTGTATCAAGACTAAAGCGACCACACTGAATTATTCTGGAAAATACATTGCTTGGGGTGGGGAACCAACTCTATTTTTGTTCTCTCTCTCCTACTGGATGAGGAAACTATTTACTGTTTCTCTCTCATATCTTGAAACGATTTTGTTTTTCTGCAAGGTCATTTTTAAGCAGCATAATTAAAATACAAATTGGTTTTCAGCTACTGATCAGCACAGTGGCATACACCTAAGAAAATAATGCTAGCAGCTATGCTTCTTTTTAGCCGTTGCAGTAAAATTAGGAACAATTATAAGGGGGAAAGAAAGGTTTTCGCATTGCCTAAAGCAAAGGAAGCTAGTGAAAAGCTTGATGAAACCTTTCAGAGTGAGTGGAAATCATTTTTTTTTATTTTTTTTGCTTCCAAAAGACACATAGGAAAATCCAAGGTCAGCTCCCCATTCTAAATTAAAGGTGACTTGTAATGTTTAATGCTGAAAAGAAACACAAAGTTAATTGGTTTAACAATAAACCCTTTACAAGTAAAGCACAATAAGGCAATGTATTTTTTCCTGATATGTATAGCCTGTGAGAAATAGCAGTCCAAGACTTTAGAAATCTTTCGGACAGATCATTCCTAATGTAGTCCATTTGCCTGCTTATGGATGTAGTTTCCACTCGATTCTGACCAAACTAAGCCTCCTAAAGCAAAAGCCTCCTTGCATAGGCAATAAAATTTATCCCTGAGGAACTCCACTGGGGTGAAAAAAGCACTCCCTAAGCATTACCATCTGGGAATGACCATCCAAGTAGGACCAGAAGCACCACAAAGGAGTTGCCACCTACCCCCAACTCAGAAAGCCACTCTAGACTGATTCCATGGTTGGTGGTATTGAAAACCACTGAGAGGTCAAGGAAGGAGAATTAACAAGGACATATTTCCCCTGTCAGTCTCCTCAACAAAGGCCTAAACTGAAATGGATCTAGAAAATCAGTTTCCTCCAAGAGCACCTGGATCTGGTCCAGGACCACCTGCTCTGGAACCTTGCCCAAGATGGGAAGATTGGCAAATGGCCAGTATTTACTTAGATAATTACTTAGATAGATAATTACTTAGATAGCATAAGTGGTTGCTCTGAACATTCTAAGCACCTTGTCTGCATCCTCAAGCCTTACTAATTGAAACTCATCCAATACAACAGGATGAGACTAAGCTCTGGACACCCTTTGAGATTCATCTACTTTAACAGCAGAGTCAAGATTTCTATGGACGCAAGTGATTTTATCCTCAAAAGGCTTGCAGACAAGTGACAGTGAGCTACTGTTGATTCGTCCACCTCCTTTGGGCCAGGCCCCACACAACCTGGAAAAGCTCTGCTGGACAGCACAATGAGGACCATATACTTAAAGTTCCATGATACCAATTTAAACTGTCATGGCTTCTCCCAAAGGATACTGGAAGTGTTAATTTGTTAAAGATGCTGAGAGTTGTAAGGAGACCCCTATCCCCCCCCCCCAGTATTACAATTCCTGGAGTGATTTAACAATCAATCCTTCTCCACATGGAAGTCTTAGAAGCTTTACAGCTGCAATAATTATTTGGGGAAAGCCATGATTCAGGACAGATCCTAAAGCTTAGGCTCCAATACTTTGGCCATCTCATGAGGAGAGAAGACTCCCTGGAAAAGACCCTGATGTTGGGAAAGATGGAGGGCACAAGGAGAAGGGGACGACAGAGGACGAGATGGTTGGATAGTGTTCTCGAAACTACCAGCATGAGTTTGACCAAACTGCAGGAGGCAGTGGAAGACAGAAGTGCCTGGCGTGCTCTGGTCCATGGGGTCACAAAGGTTGGACACAACTAAATGACTAAACAACAACAATGATTGTTTAAAGCAGTATCATAGCATTTTTAAGGTATGGTGTGAAAGTGCCCTCATCCCTGAGGCTTTCCTAGTTGGGTGAGGCTAAATAAGCTTAGGCTTGAACCTTAGTGAAATTGAGACATTGTGGGTGAGTGGTCCTCATGTCTGAGAAATTGGTCAGATACCTACTCTGGATGGGACTGCATTCCCCTTGCAGGTTCTGGGTGTGGTTTTGGGTTCAGCTTTGTCACTGAAGGCCTATGTTGCCTCAGTAACCAGAAGTGCATTTTACCAGCTGTAAATGACAGCTACAACCATTCCTGGACTGCGTCGGAGCTCTGGTATTGTTATTATTAGTGTTAGTACCCTGCCCATCTGACTGCATTGTCCCAGCCACTCCAATTACTATTACCTTAAAATAATAATAAAATAACCTATAGTTTATATTGGCATATTGCCTTTGGTCTCCCCAAACCAGAGAACAACGAGAACAGGAGAAGAGAAGATTCTGTGGATAAACATTGTGCTGGTCAGAAGTCTGTACACAGGCTGCTGCATGGAAATCATTGAAGAATAACTGCATTGGTGGATGCAGTCTAATGTTTTTCAGAGAGCAGGCTTTCATATACCCAGATATGTGCTGAGAAACCTCCTCCATGCACAGTTTTAACACTGCAGTTTTGCTGAGGGCATGTATGTTAAAATAACAATATCACCTTTCCGTGATGGGAACCATTTATACTCAGAATGAGGTCTTTTAAATGGATTAAAATCACTGACCAAAGCAAAATGTGAAGTACTCTCTAAAGCTAGATTTCAACTTAGATGGCAAATTTGTGAAGAATATTGGATTGTGCTGTGCATTTGATGATGGTGTTGGGAAAACAAACAGAATCAGGAAGTATAGCCTGAAGGGGACAAGAATATTTGCCAGCCAAGGCAATAAGTTTTCCCAAGAGAATCAAGTACTTAACTCTTCTCAGGTGTTTTTAACCTTAAGCAAAATGCCACTGTGACTCAGAGTCAGCTCACTACTGCAAAATTCATATTTGAAACTAAGGAGGAAAGCAAAGTTGTTGTATTTCTTCAGAAGACCACTGAAGAGCTACACTTCAGTTGGAAATGTTTGCTACATCTTTTGGAGCTGTTTCCAAGTGTATTGAACAGTGTGTTAAATTTAGTGTTGCTGTAATAAAAATAAAAGGCACCCATTTCATGCAATTTAAGCCACATTTCTAAAATGTGGCTATCAATAAGAATCAACTCTTAGCATATGATTTAGGGTGAAATTGAAAAGGAGAACAAATTTAAAATTTAATTGATTAAAAGGGTTGCTGAATAATTGTAAAATAAGGATGCAAAAAGGGGAAGGTATGGGGAAGTCTGAGAAAAGAGGCTTATGAAAATGAGGTTACGAAAATATGATTTTATGTGTTTGTTTGTTTGTTTGTTGTTGTTTTGTCTTTTAAAGATGGAAAATTTAATTAAAAAATTATAAAATAAATAAATAAATAAACTGGTCTGAGTAAGAAAACCATTCAATCCACATTTTGAAGTAACCCTACCCAATTCACCAGTCCCAAACATATATGCAGATTGTAACCTAGCTTTCAATCAGATTATACACTTCTCCAACTTTTGCTATGCAGTGTTGATTCTAAAGAGCTTCCCCATCTCTCCTCTAAACAGATGTATTTCAAATTAATTTCAAATACATCAATTACTTGAATCGGGCAGTTAGAGATCTCATATACTGCAAATGAGTCCTTCCAATATATCAGACGAGTAGTTGACAATAGGTGTTTAGTTGCTGGCATTTTAACTTATTGCAATTTCTACAGACAAGGTAAGTAGGTGGTAGGGATATCAGAAAGCATTTTGATGCCAGTGATGTCATGCAGATGGTGTGAAAAACTTGGGTGCATGAGCAGAACTGATGCACTTCTAAGCTGAACTCTAAATTGCTCACTTAGAGAAGGCCCAATGGGATTTGGAACTCAACTCTCCCCCCGCCCCCAATTCCTCATGCGCTACTATAAGCTCTACTCCGTTTATTTTTATTTTTTTAAAAAAAGGTTTTCCATGTAGTATTGCTCAAGAAACTTGTCCAAAGCTCCCTTGGATGCTACTCATTGCATGGGTCTTTGGATCCAATTCCAAGCCATAAAGTTCAGGAAAAGCTCTTAGGTTAATACTGTTAATTTTGTTCTATTATTTTGTGCTATGTTAATTTAGGACATCTTGAAACGAAACAGTGAAACTGAAACTGACTTCCGTTCAGCAGCCCATTTGCCCTTGCTGAAACTCCAAGGCCTGTTTATAAAAGAAAGCAGTGAGACTTTTCTGTTAAGTGAAGTGTTGTCTTAAGTGGAAGTTGTAATTAAAGCTATTCTCCCAATTATTGTACACTGTCATAAACGACTTCTAGTGGATTCTGTAAAACATAATTGACTTAACAGCAAAATAAATAAAACAAAGAACTGCAAATATGTGTTTCATGGTACTTTTACCAATTTAAATTAACTACATTCCACTAAATAAATGAAAATGTAATCAATTGTTCCATTCACCCACCACTGCAAAATACTTCTGTTCAGTGCAACAAGGGAATAGCACTCAAATCGTACCTTCCTTTTTAAAAAGCCAACTCTCTTTTTTGTTTGCGTATTACTAAACAGACAGGTCAGCAATGCAGCACCTCTTGGTGTGTATGCAGCCACAGAGACCTCTCCCAGCTCCCACAAAGTCCCACCCCCTGGTGAAATTAGTCCGGTAAGCCCTCTGTTTTAGCATATTGTATGCATGGTGTATGTATGCAGGGATGCATATTGTATGTAGGGACGCAGGTGGCGCTGTGGTCTAAACCACTGAGACTCTTAGGTTTGCCAATCAGAAGGTTGGCAGTTCGAATCCCCACAATGGAGTGAGCTCCCGTTGCTCTGTCCCAGCTCCTGCCAACCTAGCAGTTCGAAAGCACACCAGTGCAAGTAAATAAAAAGGTACCACTGTGGTGGGAAGGTAAACGGCGTTTCTGTGCACTGCTCTGGTTTCGGTGTTCCATTGCATCAGAAGCGGCTTAGTCATGCTGGCCACATGACCTGGAAAAACTGTCTGCGGACAAACCCCGGCTCCCTTGGCCTGTAAAGTGAGATGAGCACCACAACCCCAGAGTCGTCTGCCACTGGACTTAACTGTCAGGGGTCCTTTACCTTTATCCTTTTTAATGGTCAGGGCCATCTTAAGCATATCCAGCTCCTCCAGCAGGGAAGAGGCCACAGTGGCCACGCCAGGCAGCACACCGAGCGACTGGGACTCATTCGGTGTTCCCCGGACTCTTGCTTGGTGCCCTCCAGAACTTGGCGCCTTGGTGCCCCACATCACTAGTCTCTATGGGTAAGGCGGGCCTGTCCATGGTGATGGTTGCAGAGTATGTTTGTGGTGTCCACAATAGTTTCTCTATTTTGCAAATAGGCCCACAAACCCAAAAAGTATGGAGACTCTTACTTTAAACCGTCAGTGCAGGATCATCATGCAATGTTATGAATAGGCCTGATCCAATTCTTCTGACAGAACAGAGCTGAAATGCCTCCTCCCCCTGCCCTTGGAAAGCATTGTTTGATTTGACAACCTAGAGGATCTATTAGTATTCTTTACCCTCTATTAGTTTCCTTTGTTTATTCTACTCATTCTAATAAAACCATACATTGGGATGTTTAAGGTGTCCCCAGTGCATGTTTACTCAAAAGAAAGTCCCAGAGTTCAGTGGGGCTTATTCCCAGCAAACTGTGTTTAGGGATGCAGCCTGCATTTCAATCTGCCTTCTTGTCTTTCATTCACAGTCTGTAACCCTTTTATTTTTTAAAAAAAAATCAAGGCATCTTAACACTACAAGAGTAGGTTTTATTTCAAATGGATATGCATTGTGAGCTAATGTAGCATCATTCTTATTCTTTTTGAAGCTTTACTAGCTGAGCTTAAACATAGCAGGAAACTCTTGTAATTAATGCTTGTGAAGTTGTACAGCACACTCGTACCTTGGTTTTCGAACAGCTTAGCTCTCAAACGTTTTGGCTCCGGCACGCCGCAAACCCGGAAGTGACTATTCCGGTTTGCGAACTATTTTTGGAAGCCAAACGTCTGATGCGGCTTCCACAGTTTCTGATTGGCTGCAGGACCTTCCTGCAGCCAATCAGAAGCTGCACTTTGGTTTCCAAACATTTAGGAAGTTGAATGGACTTCTGGAATGGGTTCCGTTCGACTTCCAAGGTACAACTGTATTGATTTCCTGGCGAAATTCCTCTTCAGTTATATGGGTTATGGATGTGGTCTTCTCTGTTTGCTTAACCAAAGCTCTGTGATTCCCTCTACACTCTGGTCAAAGAAATGCTATTTGATTATCTGTGAGAGATATAATATAATATAATATAATATAATATAATATAATATAATATAATATAATATAATATAATATAATATAATATAATATAATAATAATATTTATTTCCCCACTCATACTGGTGAATAACTGTTTAATCTTATAAGTGTGAATTGGCTTGTAGGGGAATGGAGCATAGTGTGGGGGGCCTGCTGGGACAATGGCCCCAGACACATTTTTTTTGTGGGGGGCACTGCTCATGCCACCCTGCCAGACCTCCATCGCTTTGCAAGGCCGGGATGTGATCTGAATGATTCACTAGGCAAATCAGATCCCAGCATCGCAAAGCAGCTCAGAACTGCCAGGTGGCATGAGAAGGATGTAACAGCCATGTGCCTTCGACCCCAGCCTCGCAAAGCGGCGGTGAGGCTGGGATTGAAAGGCACATGGATGTTGTGTCCTCACCGCCCTGCCAGCCCCAAGCCACTTTGCAAGGCTGAGACTACAAAACGGCTTGGGGCTGGTGTTGCTCTGGCGGCAAGAATCCCTTGTCCATCCACCCAATGTGCCAATAGTACTGGTTGGAAATAAGTTACCATTTGCACAAGCTGGACATAGTGAGTTCATGGCTGAATAGATCCTTACCTTCCCCGCTTTTTATCTCATGCTAAAAAGCCACACCAGCTTCATTCAGCCAGAGGAAAAGAAACCTACACCAGATTTACAGCAGAGGACATTTGCCATCCACATAACTACAGGTGGGAGAAGGAAGAAACACACAAATGGACCATTTTACTCCTCACCATGTGGGGAAGTGAACAAAATTGCAGTTACCAATTCAAAGCACTGTATCAGCCAACAGAAAGGAAAGGATGCACCCAACAGACTGGACTCTCAGTAGAGACAGTTAATTTCAATAGAAAAAGGTGTTGTTTTTGCATAAAGTTAGCATTTATTGAGGAACTCTAGCGCCACAATCTTTTTGTTCAATATTACATTGAGAATACATATTTTCTTTACTCATTACATTTGTATCATTTCAAGGCTCCTGAGGTGTTTTTTTTTTCTTTCTTCTTCTTCTTCAACAGATTGAAAATGACTGGTTTGCAATTTTGTCCTAAACTACTGGAATGACATTTTAAAGTCTAGCCGACATTTGAGTATAATTTGTGCAATGATCTTTTCCCCCTTTTCATAAACAAAAACAACGTTAAGTCTGAAAGCTCCATTATGCAGAGGATTCTCGTTGTTTCTCACAATACTGAACATTTAAATGTGTGCAGTATGCACCTTTCTCATATAGTTTCATTCTACTTTCATAAGGCTGTGTGGACCCAGGCATGTTTTACACTTCTTTGATTTTTGCTTTACAGTCCGTAAGGTGGAAGTCAATTCAAAACTGCAAATAATTGCAGTGGCGTAGCATGGGGGGTGCGGGGGGGCGGCCGCACCGGGTGCAACATCTGGAGGTTAGTGTTAGGGGGTGCAAATCCACGGGTTAGGGGGCGAAAATCCACGGGTTAGGCGCGCAAATCCACGGGTTAGGGGGCGCAAATTACTTGCCTTGCCCCGGGTGCTGACAACCCACGCTACGCCACTGAATAATTGGTCCCTCTAACCTTTGATGTTAACTTTCTGGGTGATGCAAACTGCAGATGCAGGAGTTCTGTTCCAGATCAGTCCCACAATGGGGGCAGAGAGTTAAAACAAGTGTGTGTGTGTGTGTGTGTGTGTGTGTGTGTGTCTGTCCCAGTACAGATTGGGGCCCTGTGAACTCACCATCCCTAAATGTAAGACTTAAGCGAGATAACTAATGCCGTGTGTAGTTAGGGAAGATGCCTTCAAGGATGCAAATAAAATTGTAAATGGGCTCATAGTCAGGCTTCCCTCCTTCTCAGGGCTAAAAGAAGAATACTTAGTGTGAAAGCATCTCTGCATGGTTTCTCTATCCATGAAAACACATCAATATAGTTGCCATTTTGATAAATCTAAGGATGAAGGCTAAATCACATTGTTATAAGGAAAGGACATGTCTGCTCCTACTACCACCCTATGGTAACACACTGATACCAACATTGTATTTAAAATAAGAAACTGTATGTTTGCGTGTGTCAATCTTCAGTTATAATTTGCCCCTACTTTTTTGTATCCCACCAATTAATCAAGTAAAATCAACCAGTTAAAGTGATTAAACCTTGCAGTTTACATATGTGTTATATGTAGACAAGAAGATCATCTCACAATATGAATCAGGAGTGGAAGCTGAAATTTGATCTAGCTGAGGTGTTATGTGTTCCATGTTCTCCGTCTGAGAGGCAAGGAGATGACTTGTTCTGGACAGGGGCTCAGTCCCCTGGAAGGAGCAGGTCCATAGCTTTGGGACTATTTCTGAATCTAGCATTGTCACTGAGGTTCAGTGGCCTCAGTGTCTAGAAGCAGCTATCTCCAGTCACAGCAAGACAGTGGATCTGTGGTTTTAAGAGTCCAGTGTTTCCTTTGACATATAAAACTACCAGGGATGGCCACACATTAGAAAGGGTCCAATATGGATTAGCTATTTAGGTGATTAATTTTATTTCCCTTAAGTATGGAAGAGGAACCTATGTCTCTTTAGCTCTTGCTTGACTCCAACTCCCATCATCCTCAGCCAGAAAACCTAATGTCAGGGATGATGGACGTTTCTACTTTAACAACGTCTGGTCTTCTTTCCATCTCTGGGCCAGAGACCAGAGAAGAATGGCAAATTAAGTTGGTGGATTATGGCAAAATGGCAAAAATGACCAGAAGAACCAGAAATCAGGAAGACTAAAATTTTAATAAGGAATAGGGGAAATTTATAATTTATCTTAAAAATCATTATAAACAGTTAAAATTGTTAGTAGGATTGGAATAACACTTGTAGTTTGATAGTGAATTTTGGATATAATGAAGATGTAAAATATTTGGATTATTATAAAAGATGCAGGAGGAAATGACTAACAATAGGACCCACAAAGGGGAGGAGGGAAGTCCAGGATATTCTTTGGATTTTTTTTTATGATGTCTGTTGGATATGTGATTGTAAAACTTCAAACTAAAAAACCAAATAAATAAATTTACAAAAAATAATAATAATTTAACAATGTGTGGAGGGCCAAAGTTTTCCATATCCTACCTTAAAATCATCGTCCATGTTAATGTTATTCGTTATTTCTTCATTTGGTTTCATAAATAAATGTTTGTGAAGAAATAATAGAAGAAACCAAACAATAGAAGAAACAAAAAATAAAGATTGTAGAAATTTTAGATATAACCTTATTCCAAATCCCTAGTTCATATAACAGGCGTGGGCTTTGTGATGTCTCTCAGTGGAATCAGTCCTTTGCTGTGGTTAATTTAACACAAAAGTGTTGGGTAGTAAGTTACCACCCAAAATTCCCTCTGGGCGGTAGTAGAAAATCATTTTCCGAGTTACATACATTGCAGTTGAGCTCTTGATCTAATGTTGTACAATATGCAATTCTTTCTGTGCTGGTTTAAGCCATTGGAGCTCAATTATGATATGATATGAATAATGTAAAGAACAAAGTAATGAAGCACTTCATCTCCAGTGAAAGTATAACCTAAGTTTATATTTAATACAGATATGCCATTCCAACCCGTTCACTTACATAGCATAAGCCTGTTCAAAACATTTAGCAAGTCTTTGTCACTTCATACAACATGCTCTAATTGTGCTTAGCATTTCAACATTTCTTGGGAAGTAGAACCATTTCTGTGTGCTGCTTGAGGAATTAGCTGCTATTTGCCTCAGGGGCAAGCATTAAAGAATGCTAAAGAAACAATAAAATATATAGCAGCGGGAGTCAAGGAGTAGTTTATCCTCCTTTTCGGAAGCAGCACATAACACTTCTGATCTCCTTTTAGGAAGTAATGAGTATTAGGCCCTGCTTAATGAGGCAAGGAATTCTAAAACAAAAGTGCAAGGGGTTGCAAACTTGCACCCTTTTCTGAGCAGGAGAAAGTTGAGGGAAGCCCTCCCTCCCATCAAAAAATGAGAGAACTATTGGAGTTTCTAGACCACACTTCTATAGTTAGAGTCTCCAGATCACAACCTAAACCATACCTTCTCAACCAAGATGTTGTTGGACTACAGCAGAGGTGGATTTAGAGGAGGGTGACCTGTTTGGTCGCCCTGGGTGCAGAGCCTCAAGGCAATCACAGGGGGTGCTGCAACTATGATGCAGAATTGAAGGTGAGAGGTCAGGGGGTGGCACAGGGGCCACTGAAATTTGAGACCCCACAGTCCATCACTGCCCACAACTCCCATCATCCTTGAATACTGACCAAACTGGTTGGGGTTAATGGGAGTTGTAGTGCAAATCAGTTGATGGGCACCAAGTTATAGAAAGCTGACCTGGACAAAATGACCCTATCTTTTAACAGACCAGCTGCTAATTTTATGTTACCATGGCTGAGATGTGACTAGCGACAAGGAGGCACTAGCAGTAACGAAGGAGAAGAAAGCAACAAAAATGGAGCAGAAAGTCACTGCATAGAGAAAAAGTGGGGAGGAGGAAGATGGCTATGGTGGAAGCACTCAACTCATCATTCCAGCAGCTTAAATCCTGTACAGAATTACTATGCTAGCTGATACGTTAGACATTTGTCAGTAATGGCACACAAGCAAAACATTTTATATACAGTGAAAATGTAACCCATCTGTGTATAAATGATCCCACACATAAGCATCTGTTTATCTTTCCCTAATTTGCTAAAATAACATATTAAAAGGACTGTCTAATGCAGCCTTTAGCAGCAATTCAAATATTTTCCCATTACATTTTACCAGGTGCGCAAAACTGAAATTTACATATGTCCTTCTCTACTTTATGAAATTTGTTAAAGGAAGGATTTCTGTCACTTCGCTCAGTTGTAATTGCAGTTGAAACAGATGCTGGAGCAAAACTGTGCAGAGTGGCTGAATAATGGGTGAAGAAAAGAGCAAAAATGAAATATTTTAAGAAGTTAAGCAGAGTGGATATTAACCGTGTTCTACAACTGTTGTGAATTCAGCTGCTTGACAACATTAGAAATTTTATTGAAACCAAGCATATCATAATCACCTCTTTCTCTCAGAGCTGAACCATGCATTATGGCTGCAGTGATAATTAGCCATCAGCACCAACACATAACAGTAAATGGCAGCATCGACCAAGTACATCAAAGCCAACTTGCAGTAAATTCCCAATCAGTAGTGGCTATGCATCATTCTAGAGTGGGACAGAATAAGCACAAGTTCCCCCCCCCCCACCAAACACAAAGCATCCCTAGGAAAGCATTTGTGAGGTGAGTATTTGCATAACCAGCTGGCGATTGCCATTAATTACTATGGGAATGTTTTTGATCTGGGACGCGGGTGGCGCTGTGGTCTAAACCACAGAGCCTAGGGCTTGCTGATCAGAAGGGCAGCAGTTTGAATCCCCATGACGGGCTGAGCTCCTATTGTTCGGTCCCAGCTCCTGCCCACCTAGAAGTTCGACAGCATGCCAAAGTGCAAGTAGATAAATAGGTACCACTCTGGCGGGAAGGTAAACGGTGTTTTGCCGTTCTGGTTTTGCCAGAAGTGGCTTAGTCATGTTGGCCACATGACCCGGAAGCTGTCTGCGGACAAATGCCGGCTCCCTTGGCCTATAGAGCAAGATGAGCACACAATCCCAGAGTCATAAACGACTGGATCTAATGTTTCAGGCATACCTTTACCTTTACCTCTCTCTTCCTAGTTCACGCATGTGCATTGCTCTTCATCATCTTTGCAAAGCAGAATGGATGTGTGTGCTTTCCTCCATCATTCTTGTGAACTTGTGTACAATGCAAGGGCTTTGAACAGGTGGCCCTGTTCATAGGGTGAATTCTGCCAAACAAAGAATGTCAATGACTGAATATATGAACTGGCTTCTTGCCTGTAACATGGAAATGGTTTCTACAAGATGTTAACTATTAAGCAGAAATGTTGTCTCTGCACTGAACTGTGACTAGCTAGCAACTTTTTACGATCTATTCCCCTGTGAAATATTTTAGTCACCTTGCTCTTGCAACATTATACAAATGAGTATATCTGTGCTGAGTTTTACATGGGCGGAAGCTGATGTGTGATTGCTTCACAATGCACTTAGCTTGCAGTTTAAGCAGACATTTACCGTGATTCTGCCCGGTTGCCAAAAATGGTGGTGCGATGAGTGTCTCTGCCACATTTGTATCTTGCCTTTCATCATAGGATGACATCTGTAGGATTATCCAATTTATCCTCAAGACAAATTCCATGAGGTGGGTTTGACTGAGAGAGCACAGCAGTTTCTCAAATATGAATTCTAACTCGGATCTCATCAGCCCTAAAACCAACACTCTGCCCCACAATGCCATAAAAGGGAGATATTGAGTAATCCCTCATCGGTCTATGGGACTCGGGTGGTGTTGTGGTCTAAACCACTGAGCCTCTTGGGCTTGCTGATTGGAAGGTTGGCAGTTCGAATCCCCATGACAGGGTGAGTTCCCATTGCTTTGTCCCAGCTCCTGCCAACCTAGCATTTCAAAAGCACACCAGTGCAAGTAGATAAATAGGTAATGCTGTGGCGGGAAGGTAAATGCCGTTTCCATGCGCTCTGGCTTCTCTCATAGTGTCCTGTTGCACCCTAAGTGGTTGAATCATGCTGCCCACATGACCCAGAAACCTGTATGTGGACAAACAGCGGCTCGCTTGACCTAAAAACGAGATGAGCGCCGCACCCCATAGTCATCTTTGACTGGACTTAACTGCCCAGGGGTCCTTTACCTTTACCCTATCAATCTAACCTACCTCACAGGAAAGTACTACACAGCAAACTCAATGGCTAACTAGGGTTTGAACCCAGGTCTCACAATGCCAAATCCTTGTCGGTTATGATGGTTAAATAGAGAAGAATTCATTGGATTCATGGATCCAAACACAAAGCAGAATGCTTTTCGGGGGGGGGGGCAGCAGGTGTTTTAAAACACAAAACATGCAGCAAAGCAAAGCACAGGAATACAGGCTGTTTGACTTTTTAAATATCTTGTTTTAAGTCACTTACACTATTTCACCTTTATGCCCCCCTTAGCATAGAATAGACCATAGAATTAAGATTGTTTTTCCTTACAAAGTTTACAAATGTCAGATTCATGCATTTTTCCATACAGCAGCAGAAAGCACAGGCAGAAATCCTGGGTTGCAAAATATGGTAAAAGTTTCTGAACATGCAGTCTGAGCTTGGAGTGATCAAGCTCTGGCACCCTAGATTGAGAAAATCTGGTCTAGACCCTCAGCAGCTTTTGAATGGCATGAGGAGACAGCAGTATTTCGCAACATTTGTTCTAGACAGCGTGGAATGTGCTTTTGTAATTTTGAACATATAAAACAAATTGTGCAGCTTGATCCTATGCAAGTTTACCTGAGAAGTGTGTGAAGGATGTGATCCTTTTGTCATATTTTGCAGGTCGTTCATTTGAACTAATGCTGTTTTGCAGCTTTGCAGAAGGAAAAAGGCAAACTACCAAAAACGGATGCAAATCTATTGAAAACAAAGCTGTCTGATAGCTTTCAGGTCTTTGGATTGAACTCTGCAAGGCTTCAACTCTGCTGCAAAAAAAGGAAAAAGAAAAAGAAAAAAGTTAGAATTCTAGACATAATGAAAAAGAGAGGGAGGGAGGGATGGAGATTGCACACCAAATCCCTGTATTTTGCTATCCTGTAGGTGATGAGACTATCTGGAGTAAACATGCCATCTCAAGAAAGCTTCCACTGCAGTGATAATTCTGCAGATAGTGTGACTTGACACATCTGAGGAACAACAGTCAACCTCATGAAAAAGCACCTGTGGTATTTAAACAATCCAAATCAGTTAAAGAACCCTTTAACTGGGAGAAATGTTATTGATTGCTATAGAAGCTTTCACAGCTGGAAGAGAAGACGAAAGTTGTTTATAAGCAGGTAGGTTTGAAATGACTGGAATGTAGATCCTGTGCTATTGTTACCGTATGTATGTTCGTTTTTCTGAGCTGCCATTAAGAATTAAGAAAGGTGGGAGGAGCCTCTAGGCCACACCCCTCACCAGCCTTGAGTGTTTTTGCCTGGTTGGAATGTAGCCTTGAAGTCTGATAATGCCTCTTGTTTGCTGCATGGAAGATAGAGAGAGCTGTATCTAGAAACCAACCTTATCTACAAAGATAAAAAATTCTTTGGCTCTTCCACTCAATTTTGTCTTTGACCCCATCTACTATTGGTATGTGACTGAGCCCCCTGAAAGACTGCTCAGAAGGAAATGTGACCCTGTAGCAGAAAACATTTCCTCCCTCTTAATTCTTACCCCCTCATATGATCTGCAAGCCACCCCCCCCCCAAAAAAGGTGCAGAAATAGATATTATCTCTCCAGTCACTATCGAGTCACTCAGCACTACAATGTGGAAAAAGCAACAAGGATATATTGATCATTCATAGTTTTGTTCTTTCACGTGCGTACCACTGATTTATAAATGCCTGGCTTTTATATTTAGCTAATTTGCAGATCCTTCCCAAGCATTGGCTTTGTTACTATACTTGAGTATCAGAATTCAGATATGCAACACAAAGAGTTGTTATCCATGCCTATTAGCTGTAGCTGGACAGGTGACAACAAGAAATGGGAAAATTAAAATGGAAGAACATTTCAAGGATGGAAAATTGTAACATGTCAAACAGAAGGATTGGCAAAGCAAGTACAAGCAACAAGACAAAGAAGCATGAATAATGATTTCAGAGGAAAGTGGTACGGATTCATTCTATGGTTAAGAGCTAGTGAAATGGGGACCTCACCATCAGCTTCACAAGGATGTTCAGGGAGAGACTTGATAGGCTGAGATAAAAATTAAAACCAGCAGCAACAACAGCAACACCTCCCAAACAACACCCCAGTACAAGTCTGTTCAGCAGTCTCAGCTTCTGTAGCTGGTGTCAAGACAGAGTCCCACCCTATAGGGAGCAGGTCTTCCAGGACTCACAGCCAATATGGTATCTGGAATCTTCAGTAGCCTCAGCTTTTGTAGCTGGAGTCAGTCAGGGCCCTGCTCTCCTAGGCCAGGTGGGAAAAAAACCAGCAAGGCAGGGAGCAGCAGGAGTCCCAGCCAAGATGTAAGTTTTGTGACTCTACAGACATGCACATTCTTGGCTTACTTTACTGGAGGAAAGTTCAATTTGATTATTATTTATTATTAATGCAAAATAGAAAGTTTCATACAAAGCATAACAACTTATCAAGCAAGCAAGCAAGCAACCTCACAATTTTCATAGTTTCTAGAATTCTAGTTTTAAGCCTAAACCAAAATAGATTACTATGGCAACAAAATCCCATGTTACCTCAGGAAATTACAGTGCACTAGGATCACTTGAAAGAGAGGGTTAAGCTTAAAACAGATAAAAGAAACTTCCAGATAAAACAAGTTAGAAAACAGCCCCAACTCGTATTAAATATTGCTATTCTGTCAGTCCTGTCAACATGGCCACCATAATTCTTGCAAGAAGTATAAAATGTCAGATACAAAGCTTTATAAATCTGAACAAAAAATTTTTCTTCTTCAAACAGATTGATTTATCCTGGCTAAGAAACACCATCTTGGAATCTTCATCATTCAGCCAGAATATTTGTTACTGCCCCTAACCATTTAGATTTGCTATCTGAGAAATGCTAGATAATTTTTACAAAAGTAATTTGCATGTTATTCCCACAACGATAATACAAAATAATTGACCACAATGTACTATGCTGTCTTTTGTGGATCTGTTCTTGAGTAAAATAGATTGTGACTTGCTACCACGGAATCAAACAAGAGTCTATCATCAGCATATTTTATTTTTAGTGTGCCTAAATAAACTTGGAGCCTGATATGCAGCACAGAACTGAAACAAATACCATTAAAGCTTAGGATTTACTTTAACAACAGGAAATTCTTCTACTTTTCAGGTGAAAGAGTGAAGTATGCTCTCAGAATAAAGACACAAGGACACAGGATTTTAGATTAACATTAATGGGCAAAATTTAGGCCACAACTTTATTGGTTATAGAATGTGAGTGGTATCGGCTTAGGCATTGGCATCCACAGACTATATCTGACTCCTGTCCACCTTGCAGGGAGTCTGCTAAGGGTAAACCACCAGTAGGGGGAGCCCCACCGATGTGGATTGGGTGGGAGGGCAGGAGATCTGCAGCGCGAGGCTGAAAGGGGGCAATTTGTCATCGCACCGTGGTTTAAATTGCCCCCTGCCATGCCCCTCCAAGCTGCCTGATTGGCCACTTGGCTATCTGGCGTGGCCAGGCCTCCCCAGCGTAAGGCGGGATGCAGTCCCACCCCCATATACACACTGAGGGGGGAGGCTTGGCAGCTCACCCGCAACGCATCCCCACTAAGAGGTGGAGCCGATTTATCAGTTGTTTGTGAAATGCTTCCCTAATTGTTCTTCCCAGAATGCTCTCAGTCAGTCTTACTACTAGTCTGGTTTAAAACTCATGAGTAACCTCCCAAGGCAGGCAGAGCCATAGGTAAAAAGGGGGTGGGGCTATGGCTCTGGATATGAATATTTACCTGCCTTGCAGCCATGCAAGAATCAATTGGCAAAACACAGAAGAAGAATCAAGACAAGGAATATGGACAACAAGCTGTATTTATTAAAATACAGTAGTACCTCGGGTTAAGTACTTAATTCATTCTGGAGGTCCGTTCTTAACCTGAAACTGCTCTTAACCTGAAGCACCACTTTAGCTAATGGGACCTCCTGCTGCCACCACACTGCCGGAGCACGATTTCTGTTCTCATCCTGAAGCAAAGTTCTTAACCCGAGGTACTATTTCTGGGTTAGCGAAGTCTGTAACCTGAAGCGTATGTAACCTGAAGCGTATGTAACCCGAGATACCACTGTATAACTATAGAATCTGCAATCAGAATGATTCAACCCAGTTTACCAAAATCTATGAGGTCCAGGCAGTGAGGTGAATTGGTGGAAGCATTTCAATTCTCTCTTCTCTTGATCCCACTGTCAGTCACATGCTGTGACCACACAGCAAGGCCCGAATAAACTCCTCCCCACACACGCCACGATCCTTGGGTATATGAACCTGACATATGCACCACGGCCCCATTGGCCAAAGTCCAGCCTGATGTGCCGGACAGGTCCAAACACCACTTTGGCTCCAATATTAGTCGGGTATTTTCAAAAATCCACCCAACCACCAAGACCAAATGTCAATTAGCCGAATTTAAACAAAAACACCACTCCAGTCACACATACACCACCCAACAGTGTGAAGCAGATGAAAAAGATGTGACACAAGCCAATTAGTGTCACCCCCCCAAAAAAAAAAAAAATCCCACTCAAGTCTCCTTAAAGAAGTCAACTAGCAGAGTTCACACTGGAAAAGGGGTGGGACAATGGGTGTCTCAATGAGAAGAGGAAAGAGTGTGAGGTGGAATGAACTTAAATAGCCTGGGCTTTACTTCTCCCCTATAGGGGATTCCTTGCCCTTCTCAGAAGTCATCAGAAAAGTGTTGTGGTAGGCGCCTGTGACTTCAGATGAACTTCGCCAACTTTAAACATATTTAATAGAATAAGAACTGGATTGGAATTGCTTGAAAAGAACGTGGGTTCATGTTTGTGCTTCAGTTCCAAGAAAATGGAAATGTCCATACCTTCAGCGAAGGAAATGAAGCATGTTGATCCACTATCAATATAGCTTCCCAGTTTCAGGTAGAGTGATAATGGACTCCAAAGAGAGCCTGGTCTGTTTTGTTCTTTAGTGCAGATTTTATACATGCTGTATTGTGCCTTGTGGAGACATAAAAGTGTGGGAAGCAATGAGCGGAAAGAAAAATGACAAAGGAAAAAGCTTTAAAACTTTTTTTTTTTAAAAAAAGATGCTAATTGAAGTAAGGGCTGAGCTAAAAGAAACTGGAATAAAAATAGTTTAGCTTGGTGTGTTTATTTATGTATAGAGAAAGGTTGAGATATGCGCCTTGCGGAATATATGTGTGAGTGTGTATATATGGCCAGAAATATCAGAATCCATTATCTGACTAAACACCATATTTGCATACATGCCTTTATAAATACTAATCTAGTCCAGAGCTTGAATTTATCTGTTTCAGGGGGATGTGGAGGCAATGAATTTATATTCCTGCCCTGTGAGCCCTTGCAGATGTGACAACTTGCTCCATGTGGTATTACAAGGACATAATTTCTTTCTTTCTTTCTTTCTTTCTTTCTTTCTTTCTTTCTTTCTTTCTTTCTTTCTTCCCCTCTCCTGCAATTGGTGTGTAGGAAGGCACTGTGTCCAGCCCTGGGAAAGGGGTGCAGCACTGCAGTATTAGCTGGCATGGTGGTAGGTCTTAGGAAAGGATTTAAAAATTGATTACCCCATTGCTGGCTCATTTACCATTTTTACAGAATCTGCCCTTGAGATCCCCCCGGATCTACTAGAACTTCTTCCTGTCTAGTCAGAGCCCATCAGTGTACATGCAAAGTTAAGACTTTTTTTGCCTCAGTGTGCACATAGAACAATTTCACGTTATTTAATTCTGAAAGTTCTTCAAGTACTCTTGGGTTTATGATATCCTGGCCTATTGACTTCCTAATTTTTAATATGCTATTTAACTCTGAGATCTTCAGCCCTTGTCACCTCTAATTGACATAGCTCTTCAGACACTCTCCCAGAAAGAGTGAATCAGCTCAAACATTTTATGTGGTAATAATATAAATACAAATAACCAATTTAGTTTATTTGGAATCTCCCTATCCTATCCTCCTCTTTCTCCTCTAATGGTCCTACTGCTTCAATGGCTGTTGTCTACCTCTGGTGTATTTCAAAAAAACCTGTTATCATTTGCTTTTGATTCAAATATGTTTTTCAACAACGCAACAGAGAGGGTGGTGGTAAAATAGCGAAATGCAATGTAACAAAAGATAGTATCGCCAGGACAACCATTACACAGTTAGAAATCTCAACAACCATGACAATAACAGGAGCAACCTTTTTCTTAATGAACATTTATATATTTGAACTTGTTGGAAGAAGAATCCTCTCATAAATCAACAGTTGCTCCACATTCGGACATCACATTTCCTCCCCCAGAAGAGCTTAATCATCGAGCTAACAAAATTAAAAATAAAACAAGATTCCAGTCAACAACTATTTCCATATGAGGTAAATAAAGTGTGAAGACAATGCATACGTGCAACATTACCTGCGTAGTAAAATGTAGACAGCGCACAACTATTAGTTTAGAACAAGGGTAAATCTATAGAAGTAAAACAAATGTCAAAATCATTGAAGGATATAAATTTAATATGACCCACCATCACTGATGTGACCCACCTTCCTTGCTTCCTTTTAGATTGCCTTCTACTCAACATTGGTCTTGCCAGAGTCTGTGTTCTTCTTCCACCCCAGCAAAACCACACTCTCCCCTCCCTCCTCATCAAAGCCACCCCTCCCATTAACTTCATACTACCCTCCACCCCTTATAGGTTTCCAACTCCCTATCTTCTTTTCTGACCAGAGGGCTAGATCTTTATCTCCTGCACCCCTGGCAACCCACCTGTCAATCACACAGCATCTTAGTGACATCAGGGGATGCTTCTTCTTGAAGCCTTGCTTATCAGGACTTCAGTGTGATCCACAGGGCTTTCAAAGAGCCCTTTGTAAACAACAATGTATATGTGTGTATCATCCCAAATAAAAGTGTGCTTGTTATTGAAATGCAAAGCCAAAGAAGCTCAGGAGTCAAATTACAAACTGATATCCATGGTTATAGCTGCATCAAAGGCCTGGGAACTGATACTTGGTACATTTGAAAGTGAACATAAAAAGTGGGGGCAAAGGGAGTTAAACTCTCATAACTCAGACTCCTAAATCGATTATTTTCGAGAGGTGGGGAGGAAATTCTCTCTGTGTGGGTGAAACATTGCATGCCAAGATGCAACCCGAGGGGATCTTCACACGCTAGACTTTGAAAATATGAGCTAATGCCAGAAATGTTGGCAGTGTTCGGCTACTAATACATTCAGTGCTACACTCTGACAAACTCTGTATGGGAGTTGCTAACACATCCTCATATTCTCCTCAGGCCTGCCACTTACACAGATGCATAGAACAAAAGTATTTCTTTAATGAGTCGCTGAATGTTTTGAAGTGTGACTTTATTGGCCCATAGAGGAACTGTTATACATCAGGAAGGACAACTTTTTACATAAAATCTGGCCATTTTTCTGTTCTTTCATTATGTCCTGCCAAATGAGAATAATCCAGAGAAGTTATTCATACTTAAAGTGGATTTCAATGGGATATAAAGAATATTTATCTGCCTATGGATTGCTCCCTATCACCCCACTGGGTTCATCACGACTCTGCCCACTTTTGGTGGCAAATCCTGCCAATATAATGATGTCACAATGCTGAAAAAGAGTGGGTGCTCTTTGTGAGAACTGATAGAAGCCACTTCCAGTAGTTCTAACCACATGGAATAAATATATCTATACAGTCGTACCTTGGAAGTCAAACGAAATCCATTCCAGAAGTCCGTTCAACTTCTGAAACATTTGAAAACCAAAGTGCGGCTTCTGCAATTGGAAGCTGCAGAAGTCCCATCCGATGTTAGGCTTCCAAAAATAGTTCAAAAACTGGAACAGTCACTTCCGGGGTTGCAACGTTTGGGAGCCAAACCGTTCAGAAACTAAGCTGTTTGACTTCCAAGGTACAACTGCAGAGGAAGTTGTACTAGTAGCTAGGAATGTTAGAGAATACTAAAAACAAAAAATGAGTGAAAATTTCTGATATCTGCTTATTCAAACCGTATCTAGAATGGAAATCAAGCCAGCAAATACAATCATTTTTTTGCTGCGTTCAGTCCCCAAAGATGCATAATTGAGCCTTGTTTTCCCCTATTTGGATTGCATTTCATCTGCACCGAAACGAAAGGAATGGAGCAACGCAATGAAAATAACATGTATTTAATTGCCTAAATTGTGCAAGTTACATAAATAACTTGCTGCAGGGGACAAAATTATAAATAATGCAATTTTGGGTGGAAGATGAACTGCAACAGAACAGAAATAGTGTTGCATGTGATGAATATAGGGTAGGAAACCATAGCTTCTTTACATTCCTAGTAGTAGCTTAGTTATGTCTCTCCTGGTTGGGCGTCGAGGTCACCAAGACACCCCAAATAAGAACACAATGACACTTGATTATTTTTTAAGGTTTTTGGCATAATTTTGGCCACATCTTTATTAAAAATACAGCAATGTGAGTGGTTGCTTAGGCATTGGTAGCGACTAACTGACCCCGCACGGGGACAACTCTGACATTCACACTCCCTGTGAAGTCAGAAAGGGTAAGTCACCTGGGGAGAAAGACGGGACTGGGAACCATGCCTCACCTCTCCCCAGAATGCTCCCAGGGGCTTGCGTGGCCCTAGCCCCTTGACAGGGTTTGGACAAAAGCATGGCGAGCCCCTGGGTTCCTTTGACGGAAAACCCTTGAAGCAGCAGCAGCATTTTGGAGGGGCAGACACAGCCAAATCCATACCCCTCCATCAACCAATTCCCAAACCAATGCCTAACTGCAACCTTACAAGTTGTGACGATTTGCTACGCAGTAGGCAAAAACCAAATGGCACCAGCCAATCAGGCAAATGGACAAAATTCCTACCAGGCCCCTGCCCCAAAGCAGACGACCCCATGACAGGCATAGCAAGGTCAAGCAAACAGCCTAACATTAGGGAGGGAGGGCGGGTGATCCTAAGCACGCAGCGAAAGAGGAAGCTCGTCTCTGCGTGCAGTGTATTTAACAAACAGGGCTGTCAATCAATAAATGGCAACATATAAATCTCCCCAGTAACAGCCCGCCCCTGCTTAAAGATGGCCAAACTCTTTTGCTCAGCAACAGTGAGGAGTCTTGTCAGCCCCCACCACAACACGTGCTCTCCATGAGGTAGAACACGCTTTGGCAGTAGCTGTCTGCATTTTGAGGCAGGAGTCTTCGCTTGCCCTGCATGAAGATACGAAGGACTGGGTTTTGAATCCTTTGTATGCAAATCATGCAAGCTATGACCTTTCCCTGAAAACAAGGTGGCATCAGAGTGATGGGAGTCAAACCTATTTCAACCTCTATAAGACTTGATAGGACATAGGCTCAGAAAGAGATACTCTGTTCTCCATATATTGCCAAGAATGTGCTGTAAGCTATAAAATGGTGTTTAACAGACTAAAGACAATGTATTATCCACATGGTTTAACTTGCTGCTCTGAGCTCAGATGGAAAACCGTTCACAATTTTTTATACCTGACTTAATTCACAACCAACAATTTTTTTCAAAAGGGCTTGGAATTTGACTTTACATTTATTTTCCTGTATTTATGGTACTTACAGCAACTTGGTTTGTTCCTTCACATCTGCATTAGCTTGCTTTTCTTCCTCTGTTTTTACTTACGTAGCTCAGCTTCAACATTTCTCAATCTGCTGTGTTTTCATGGACTTCTGAAATAGAATTTTTTCAAATCAATCAGGGTTGGTAAACTGTTTCGTAGGGATGTGAACAAATCTGTACGTTTTCCCAACACAAGCTCTTTAATAGATTTTTGCATATTCTAGCAAGTCTCCTTGATGTGCCTTCCAGTCTGAATTTCATACTTGAAGTGTTACATCTGCTGCCGTTTCCACAAATGTGAACCTCTTTTCATTAAAGGAGATTTCCACTGGATTAACCTTCAGCATTTTGAACGTGTCATTTAATCATTGCTGCTATTTTCTCATAATAGAAAAGAGCAAGCCTTATGACTGTTGGCTTTATATAAGCAATACTGTACAAACAATGAGAGTTTTGTGCTTATGCTGCAGAAATGTGCAACCGTGTTATTTCAGATACCCAAGGTTTCGGAATTCTCATGGGTAACTTTCCAAACATTACTCCACTGATAAAAACACATGGCCAGTTTTGCACCCATTTTAGTCTTTTTAACCTTGGGTTCTGTACCAGGTGTTTCATTAAATAAGCCAGATATTCTGAACTATGGCAGGATCATTCTTTCCCTATTGGTTGCATGCGCCAATATTCCTGCAGCCCCCTACAACCTGTCAAAGACTGTCATGCTGGACTTCTGACATGCTAAAATCTACCAATGCGACATGACCCTCCCAAGTAAAATACACTAATTTCTACTCACTGATCTTATCAGTTAAATCCAGCTTTGTCTCCTACCTTTGTAGGAAATGTTTAAAAGTCTGCATAAAGCAGAGACATCACCTTGCCAACAAAGGTCCATATAGTTAAAGCTATGGTTTTCCCAGTAGTGATGTATGGAAGTGAGAGCTGGACCATAAAGAAGGCTGATCACTGAAGAATTGATGCTTTTGAATTATGGTGCTGGAGGAGACTCTTGAGAGTCCCATGGACTGCAAGAAGATCAAACCTATCCATTCTTAAGGAAATCGGCCCTGAGTGCTCACTGGAAGGACAGATCCTGAACCTGAGACTCCAATACTTTGGCCACCTCATGAGAAGAGAAGACTCCCTGGAAAAGATGCTGATGTTGGGAAAGATGGAGTGCACAAGGAGAAGGGGACGACAGAGGACGAGATGGTTGGATAGTGTTCTCGAAGCTACCAGCATGAGTTTGACTAAACTGCGGGAGGCGGTGGAAGACAGAAGTGCCTGGCGTGCTCTGGTCCATGGGGTCATGAAGAGTCGGACACGACTAAACGACTAAACAACAACAAAATCATATTTTCTGCCTCCACAGCACAGGAGTTAAGCCTCACCTCAGCACCTTACTTTGTGGTGGCTATTTTTGCTTTTTTTTGGGGGGGGGGTCCTGAATAAATCTGTAGGCTTCTTAAACCCAGAGTCTTTTGATTCTATAATACACATGAAAAAGGGGAGGGCAGGACTACAGGGTAAAGCAAACGGACCACAGAGGAAGTTGCATTAAGCTATGGAACATAAAACTACATTTGAGATATTTTTAATGACCTATGGGTCCTTCATATCATAGTGGGGCATTTATATAAAATAAATAAACTATGACAACTAGAGCAAGTAAAGGGAAATTTTATGACCAGGATGCATGACCAACAAAATATCCTGAACACAAGTAGAATACAAGTAGAACCATTCTTGAGCATTCAGGGAAGTTTTTGATATGTGACATTTTAGTGTATCATTCATCTTTGTTGGAAGCCGCCCAGAGTGGCTGGGGAAGCCCAGCCAGATGGGCGGGGTACAAATAATAAATTATTATTATTATTATTATTATTATTATTATTATTATTATTATTATTATTATTATTATTATTCATCCTTTCACTGGATCAACTGGTGTTAATAACAACAACAACAACAACAACAACAATAATAGCACCTTAATATTCACAACGTAATTTGGTCAAAAAAGGTGAGCATCAGATTTGAGTAAATGTGGTAATAATAATAATGGAAGCAGCTCTCATTTTACACCTACATTTTATTCAAGCTTAGGTTATGAGGGCAAATATAAACATGAAAGTTGCTAGGGTGTTAGGCTGATAATTGCCTGCTTACAGTCATTTACTGGCCACTGAGTTGGCATGGGGACAACCTAGGTTAAATGCAAACAAGACATTCGGTTGTCATGCATGATATCACAAACAACACAAGTTTTAAGCATTGGTAAAGTGAGAGACAGTTAAACATTGGGCTGAATCTGATTTATTTGGAGGCCATATAGCCTTTTATTAGAGGGGAACAGGTTTAAACTGCTTTGTGGATTTGGTTACCTACTCACTGAAATGAACTCACTTCAATCTGCTTCAGGCCTGGGTTCAGCACTGCAAGAGCCTTAGAAGCCCTGGTTGATGACTTGTTTCGGGAGATAGGGGAGTGTGACCTGGATTTCCCAGCAGCTTTTGATATCATCAACCATCAGGGCAGATACTATGAGATTTCACTGGAAGAGGCCACCACATCTTCTTGTTTCTCTGGCAACAGGGTCAGGTGGGGTGCTCATGGGGGCACTGCCCCATGGGCAGTGGCAGAGGAAGCCCCTCCGGCACCTGGTACAGGGTGCCAAGGGGCAGGGCAAACCACCCGGCGCTTATACAGACTGTGCATGCGTGGCAGCCCATACTGACGCTGCGCTCACAGTGCCCATACTGGCAGCGCGCATGCCCTTGGCCACTCTACAGCTGGGGGGGAGGTAGCGGGCCATCTTGTCGCCCCCCAGGGTGGCACCTGGGTTGGACCCCCCCCCCGTATGCCCCTGTCCATGGGATTCCACTGTCTGAGGCAGCTTCCTTGGTCTGCCTTTAGGCAGCCCAGCCCTGTCAACCTGTTAGTCTTTCTGGGCTATCTCTGTGATGTGGGCATTGCAGATACCATATTATGGTGGCTCTACATCTCTCGGTGGTACCATTTTCATAAAATAGCATTGGGGAGACCTTTGCACAACAGCATGTCAATTGCATTGTGGGGTCTTGCGAGGTCCTTTCCTTTGCTCATGCTCTTTAACATCTATATGAAGTCACTGGGAGAGGTCATGTTGAGAATTAGGGCAGAATATGCACACAACTCTCAGATCTGTCTTTATTCCATCTGAATCAGGTACAGCTATGCAAGGTATTGGAACATTGCCTGGAGGTGATAAAGGGCTGGATGAGGGTCAGTAAACTTTGTCTGAATCCTGACAAGATGCAGAAATTGTTGATGGGTAGATCCTCTGTCCAGGATGGTCTGTCATGAACAGAGATGACATGCCGCTTGAAGGAGAATATGTAGCTTCCATATTGTGTACACATTGTCAATTGAGTTTAATGTTGTAAACCCACTTGACTATTTTGACTGAAGGTAAACACTCTGCAGTATCAGTGTGAGTTAACATGCAATTGTTCCAGTGGCTACAGGCTCCACATGCATATCACTGGCCACAGAGATGTGTGAATGCGACAATTTCAGTTTCCCCTCAGTTTCTATCCCCCCCCCCCAATCTTAAATGTGGTTCTCCACGTTTCCACATTTGTTCTCAATAATATATATTGAAATTTAGTGTGATTCTAAACACAAGATACACACATTTCATATGCCATTTCTCCTAATAAACACATTTTTTGTAAATAATTTTCTCCTAATATTATGAATTTTGTCTGCTGTTTTCACCAATATATACAGTTTCATGTACACTATACCAAAGTACATGCATGTTTTACATATTCCTTGGCTGGAGAACTTCATTGCACAATTCATAAATATGTGAATTCTGAAGACTGACTATGTTTCAATCCTCATATTGTTTGGGAAAGTGTGAATTAGGTGCATTCACCTTTCAGTGTGAAGAATATCCAATTTCTCCCCATCTTTAGTTGTTGGAACAGGTTGGAACAAGAAAGCCCCATGCTATGGGTGCAGTTTTCTTGGAAATCACCATAGAAACGACTGAAACCTTTAATAATTATGATGTCAGGCTGTCAGCATGTTAGGATTTCCCCCAGCTACTCACAATGCCACATTGGGTCTCCCTTACCATGTAATGGAACATCTTTATTATGGTAATGATATCATTAAACAGTCCACTTCTGGACAGCAAATCCATATGGAAAATCAGGCTTTATTTCTGTATTCCAAAATGACATTTAGTCCAGAATGATTGTGGAGTAAGTTATTCCTTTTACCCCCTCTGATTGTGAACATGTGTGAGCCAAAGACTAATACAACATGACATAATCAATCCATTCCAACACTAATGGTTAGAAGACTGCCTCCTTTCCTACAAGCCCTCTTGGGTGTTAAGAGGAGACCCTCTCCAAAGCTCCACTGCCCTTAGAAGCTAGTGGAAGTGTCTTGGGAGAAGAATTTCCCTGTGTTGTAGATCTCCCTCTCCACAGAAGTGTGACTGGCACCTTCCCTGTACAGTTTTTGGCCAATGCTGAAGATGCATCTCTTTAGCCTGGTTTTTGACACCTGAGATGCATACTTGTATGTCAGGGATTGGACTGAGGAGGAATGGTGGAGACTGCCCCTCTCCTCCTGAACCTTCCAGAGAAGAGGAAGACAATATAGATTTACAACAGTGGTTTGCAGAAGGTCATGGCTCAGAGATACCAAAGGGGCAAATCTGTGAAATAATGGGAGAAGAGGAGGGGGAAGAAGCAGAGTCGGAGCAGCTAGTGGACACATTATCACCAGAAAGCATTCCAGACCCCCCCCTTCTCCCAGGACCCTGCGAGCAGTGAAAGTGGGAGAACAAAGAGCTAAGAGGCAAATGGCCTTAAGCTAAGGTTGCCAGACATCCCCGTTTCCCAGGGACAGAACCCGGATTTACAAATGAGTCCCCTGACAAAATCCTATCATTCCTACTGAAGTTGAACAGCATCCCCAGATTCACTGAAAAAAATCTGGTAACCTTACCTTAAGCAGCCACCATAAGGGGTGGGGTGGGGTACTGTTGACAATTAAGATGGGATGGGAAGGGGGTGGAGATTACTCAGAGCAACACCATTATTCCAAGAGGCAGTATTCCTAAGCCTCTCTCCATGAATATTGAATAAAATACTTGGTAAAAGCTTTTCTTGTCTACTTATCCCTGGCAGCTTGCTGTGGGGAAGGGGATCAGATTTCCTGAAGTCTGACACACTACTTTTGTGATTGTAATGTGTTTCGTACTGTTTTTATTGTTGCATCTTTAATTGTTGTAACCCACCCTGGGACCTTAGAGAGAAGAGTGGGTTAATTATAATTATGTTAACAGCAACAACAATGCATTGCGAGGTACCATCAGAGTTCGCTCCTTCCCACATGGCTTCCATGCCAACATTTGCTCTAAGAAGTCCACAACTTGCTCACCAGGAGCCATCTTGGTTGTACTACTGCTAGATCTTTCAGAAATAGACACCATCTGTAGGTGAAATTTTGTCAACCATATCCTAAGTGGAACAGGGGTATGAATTCCAATATAAAAAGCCAGTAAATTATTAAAGCAGCAACAATAAATTATGGTCAGTTTAGAAAAAAAGAAAGTGGAATTGTGGGGTGATGTAGTTAGGGTATTAAAAACACCACATTATTTCTCAGACTTAATAATTCACTCCCTGGTCCTTCAGATTCCGTATAGATTCTCAAGGATTCCACAAGTGCCATAAACATGTATTTTATTTGCTACTGGGGGAAAAAAAGCCTCTATAGCTGCAACCGGCTAATTTGTCAAAAGTGGACAGAATTGTCAATATTTGCAATTAGCCCAAGTGTGTACTTTCACAGGTTGTCTTTTTCCAATAAGTCATCTTTTTTCTGGTGCTTGGGGTTTTCTTAAAACTGCTCCATGATTTCCCTTTCCCCCCTCTTAAAGTGGTAAAATGATATCCGGGGCAAAATTACAGGTGACCTTTATCACGTATTTTGCCCTCTAGTGCAAGCTTTCTGTTCCACAAATTGCCAGTGTGGGAGTCCAAAGAAGTAAACTGACTTCTCACCCACTTCATTTCTCTTCCAGATTTGGGTGGGGACCTGCCTGCAGTTTTCAGTAAACGTTGTGTGACTTCTAACATTTGAATGTTCCAAGTGCTGGCTATAAACTTGTTGTTGTTGTTTAGTCGTTTAGTCGTGTCCGACTCTTCGTGACCCCATGGACCAGAGCACGCCAGGCACTCCTGTCTTCCACCGCCTCCCGCAGTTTAGTCAAACTCATGTTGGTAGCTTCGAGAACACTATCCAATCATCTCATCCTCTGTCTTCCCCTTCTCCTTGTGCCCCCCATCTTTCCCAACATCAGGGTCTTTTCCAGGAAGTCTTCTCTTCTCATGAGGTGGCCAAAGTATTGGAGTCTCAGCTTCAGGATCTGTCCTTCCAGTGAGCACTCAGGGCTGATTTCCTTAAGAATAGATAGGTTTGATCTTCCATGAGACTCTCAAGAGTCTCCTCCAGCACCATAATTCAAAAGCATCAATTCTTCGGCGATCAGCCTTCTTTATGGTCCAGCTCTCACTACTGGGAAACATCACTACTGGGAAAACCATAGCTTTAACTATCCCTTCATGGATCACTGCCTTGCCGTGGCGAAGGGGCTTGAATAACTCAGAGAAGCTATGAGCTATGCCAAGCAGGGCACCCAAGATGGACAGGTCATAGTGGAGAGTTTTGACCAAATGTGATCCACTTGGAGGAGGAACCAGCAAGCCACTCCAGTATCCCTACCAAGAAAACTCCATGGACAAAGACAACAGGCTATAAACGATGAAGTGTTAAATTGTTTGGAATCAGACTGTTTGGAGGACAATTTTTTCCTTCGTGAGCTTCCCTGTTAGTTACAGTCACCTCTGTAGACCCCTCTCTAAATCATTCCTCTTATTAGAGATCCATTGGTTGAGACACAGAAGAGAACCTCTTTGGTTGTGGTGCCAAGCAACGTCTTCTCTCCAAGCAGCTCAGTTAATTTCTCCAGGCTTTGGCTTGATAAGGAGCCCTTTTCTCCCTTCAGAGAGTTGTTTCCACCTGCTCCAAGGTTTGATCCAAGGTCATTCAAAGTTGCATCACAGAAACTGTGTTTGGTAATCTTCTCGTCTTTCCAGTAACGGAGGCATTCAATATATATGAATACAAGTCTTTTCTGTTTGAGACCATGAAGACAAAATGTTTTTCAAAAAGATGTACAAGGAAACAATCAAGCAGAGACCTTGTATTTTCAGAGAATCTGAGATCAAGGGCAACTCACATTATTTTTCCAGATGTCCAATGTCATACCAACACACATAAATAGTTTCCAACCGATTTACTAGATCAGACCTGCAATTGGCCATTGAGATATAAACCTATCTGTCCTTTTAAAGGGGGGGGTGTACAAGTGTGTTGAAAGGAGAACATTTTGTTCCTGCTGCTGTTAAAACAAGATCTAGGGTTGTTTCAGTATATTTGGCAAATTGTAAGCGGATGGACTTTTTTGTGGGGAGGGAGTTATTAAGGTATTTACATTGGTTCTTGTTTTGCCTGACCACATTTTACCATGGTTCTTGTATTGCTTCTATATATTACAGAATTTCTCTTTGCTTTGCTGGTTTGAATTGTGGCAGAATTTCTTTCTGATGGCTTTTGATATGGCCTATTGGTTTAAACACACGAATCTATTGTTCTATAAACAGCAGGGGCCGCCAAAGCGGTCAAAAATTGACAATGCACAACATACTGTTTGCTCTACCTGTTCAGCTCCTCTTTGTGCTGACTCAGGTTCCCTTAAATTGAACACACACTGCGAAGCATTCCCACATTTCGCTGTATTTCAGGACTGAACACCCATCTTCCCTTTTTTCTGAGCAGAGGAAAGATGCAAAAAGCTCTTCTCTGTGAGCAAATGTAGTGGTGGTTTATGTGGGCCCTGTTCTCCACTGATACGGTGAGCCTGCAGGGTAGCATGTCGATACCATTTTGTGGTTCTGTCTCTTTTTCTGCTCTTTTGGGTGTTGCAGCCATTTTGTATTGTGCCATGCCCATCTTGCAATGATGCAATAACCCCTTGCATGAAGAGCTATCGGGAGAGACAGAATTCCACCCACTCCACCCCCACCCCCTGAAAATCTGCATGCTCAGCAGCTATCTGGAACCAAAACAAAACATTGGCACAAGGAAAGCAACTTTGCCGATTGGGTTGATAGTTTTTGCCAGTGCTATTTTTCTAGAAAGAGGTGTTAGAACTCACCGTGGACGCCTTCTTTGTTCTCTTATAATGTCAATGGAACACACCTGAGAGGTGCCGGGACTGAGTTCTGGCCAGTTCCAGCTGAAAAGAGCCCTGGCTTTGGCAACTTTAAGGCAGCCAAACATCTTCTCCAGTAATATCTGGTTCGGGTGAGTGGTCAACATCACTTTCTTTCATATACTTGCATTTAGGATTGAGGTATTGGTTATATGTTGTTGTTTAGTCGTTTAGTCGTGTCTGACCCTTCATGACCCCACGGACCAGAGCACGCCAGGCACTCCTGTCTTCCACTGCCTCCCACAGTTTGGTCAAACTCATGCTGGTAGCTTCGAGAACACTGTCCAACCATCTCGTCCTCTGCCGTCCCCTTCTTCTTGTGCCCTCAATCTTTCCCAACATCAGGGTCTTTTCCAGGGAGTCTTCTCTTCTCATGAGATGGCCAAAGTATTGGAGCTTCAGCTTTAGGATCTGTCCTTCCAGTGAGCACTCAGGGTTGATTTCCTTAAGAATGGGTAGGTTTGGTTATATGTTAGGAGGCTCAATTTGTTCAGGGGCTAGGAAGCTCATGCGCTGAACCGCATTGAAGAATATCTCCCCACGATGCCAAGGTAATATAAATTAAACATTGTTGCTACGTTTTGCTTGAAGATCTATTCCACTATAATTTGCCATGCCCACTGGTTAATGAAAGCTTAAGGGATTTCACTAAATTGTAGATGATTGCAATTTTTGAAATTTGTATGTTTTTATTGCCATGGCAATTAGGATCTGAAAATCCCACTTGTAATGAGTTTACCTTTGCTGTGTTATTCTCTCAGGCCTATAGTTACACTAAGTCTTGTGCTTAAGTATCTTGCTAAACCTATGAATTAAACTCTTATAGATTTTTGCTCCTTTGTGTATTTTTTAACTTGGTGCATATGATCTCCTGTGAGTCTTCTTCAAAAGGATGTATTTTCCCATTAAGAAAATGATAATATTCATTATGGTTGTTCAGTGCTTGCTTTTATTTCCCTTGCTGGCAGAATTTGCAACATTATTTAGGTATAACTTCCTCTTTCATTGTTGGGTTTCCTGAAACCATCTCCAATTGTAACTCATTAATGGTCTTATGGATTTCAAATTGATGGACTCCATTGATTTTCTTCTCCCATGAAACCACCTATGTCATCTGTATTACATTTATAAATGTTACCCCCAAATAAAATCAATTGAAAGGAAGTTTTCAGATGAAAATGGGTAGGGAAGAAGGCTCACAAAAACTGGGCTGTTACTGGGCTGTTATTTTCTATCCATTGTTCTCAAATTAAAATGTTGGCAAAGCAATGAACAAGTTGCCCCATGGCTGTTTCAATTACTATTGTTTGCAATTATCATTATGGCTTTTAATATGCAATGCGATTAATGATCTTTGTGTGGGATAAATCCAGCCTCACATAACCAACATGTGTAACTCTAATTAATGCACAAAGGGTTTAAAACCATAGAGTAATCTGTCTTGCCAGGTTTAGTTAGGTCATACAGGCATTCATTGGGAGTAAAGGTTAGCAAAGTCTTTGTTCTTTTTATTTCACCGTGTGAATCCGTTGTGTAAGGATCTCTAAGCTGAATGCTCCAAGGTTAGACCATATGGCTTTAGCAAGCCATCTTTTGTTTCTACACTAAAAAATTAAAAACATTTACAATTTTTGAACCTAAGTTGTACTGCCCGTCTTTTCCTGCTACTGTATGGAAAAGCATGTGAATATGACATTTTGTTGTTGTTGTTTAGTCGTTTAGTCGTGTCCGACTCTTCGTGACCCCATGGACCAGAGCACGCCAGGCACCTCTGTCTTCCACTGCCTGCCGCAGTTTAGTCAAACTCATGCTGGTAGCTTCGAGAACACTATCCAACCACCTCGTCCTCTGTCGTCCTCTTCTCCTTGTGCCCTGCATCTTTCCCAACATCAGGGTCTTTTCCAGGGAGTCTTCTCTTCTCATGAGGTGGCCAAAGTACTGGAGTCTCAGCTTCAGGATCTGTCCTTCCAGTGAGCACTCAGGGCTGATTTCCTTAAGAACGGATAGGTTTGATCTTGTTGCAGTCCATGGGACTCTCAAGAGTCTCCTCCAGCACCATAATTCAAAAGCATCAATTCTTCGGTGATCAGCCTTCCTTATGGTCCGGCTCTCACTTCCATACATCACTACTGGGATGTAGTGATGACATTTTAAGAATTAGTAAATAAACAATTTTTAACTTACCAAACGTGTGGTCTCTTTTTATGCTAAAGGAAGTGGGAAACTTTGGAAGTGGCTTAGAAGGGGATATCTTAAAGGTCTAACAACTTATATTTCCACGCTTTGCTTTGCTACATGTTTTGTGATTTTTATTTCTGCTGAGTACTTTCCCCAAACCTTGATCTAGGCATCCGGGGAATTTTCTTTTTATTCTTTAACCAAACTATCAAAAAACCCAACACTTTGTGTTCAGTTGGACTTACTTCCAGATATGTGTGACACTGCAACCTTGCTCTTTCCAAATGGCAGAAATGGAGGGTGGGGAGAACTAGCTTGTAACATTACCTTGCAGGCCTCAGTCACAAGGCCTGGCCATGTCCTTTTCTGCTAAGGTGCTTGAGGTTTATAGATTCCAATGTATCACAGCCCAGTTAGTTTTATCAGGAGGCAATAGAAACTATATTTCATGTACAATGCAGTCTTTGGCATATGCGCCGCCGGCATGCAAAGATCAGCTCAGCTCCTCCAAATTTAGTTTAGCCCCCAAATTAACTTTTATTATGATGTAAGAGTTAACTTTGCATGCACAGTGCCATTGAGAATGACAAGTCTTTGGTAAATGAGCACACAAAGTCGAAAGTCCTTTAGTGAAACAGTAGGTATACATTTTGGTAATACCTAGGTAATACCTAGGTATATATGTATTTTGTTTTTCTAGCTTGATCAAAATTATTTATTACAGTGGTACCTCAGGTTAAGTACTTAATTCGTTCCGGAGGTCCGTACTTAACCTGAAACTGTTCTTAACCTGAAGCACCACTTTAGCTAATGGGGCCTCCTGCTGCCGCCGCGCTGCGGGAGCATGATTTCTGTTCTCATCCTGAAGCAAAGTTCTTAACCTGAAGCACTATTTCTGGGTTAGCAGAGTCTGTAACCTGAAGCGTATGTAACCTGAAGCGTGTGTAACCTGAAGTGTATGTAACCTGAGGTACCACTGTATTTCATAACAGGTAGATAGTTAAAGGCTTAGGTGGCATAAGTGGCGGGCACCTGGTGCCCCCCAGAATTCAGTGCCTGTGTGCCCCACACCCCGAGTAAAGATGGCCCTGCTCATGTATCCTGAGAAGAAAGAATGCTCCTGAGTATTACAGGAATATTCAGTCATTCAGTCCTTTCCTGCTATTAGAATGCCATCATCACCATCAGTTTTCACTCCTTCACATGTTTATTTAGGAAAGGAATGGAGGAGCAATAAGTAAGAGGATGAAATGGCTGGCATAAAATCAACTATCAGGTCAAAACTTTGGAAGTGATTTGGACTTGGGTTAGGATTTCCAGTCTGGAAGCTTTTGCTTCAGACGCTCAAAATTCCAAAAATCTCCAGTATCAAGGGTTAATGCTGTTCAGTGTTCTTTTTGTGTAAATCCTATCTATATATGCCTATTCGAAATCAGCCCCTTTGGTCTCAATAGGACTTCCACCCAGGTAACCCTTTTCACTCAGAGATAAATTCCCATTTGGGCTACTTTCCAGGGATCACCTAGGCAGCTCCAGAGGCCATATTGAACATGGACTGCCTTCACACTGTAGTTTATTCCATTTTGTTGATGACTTCCTAAACTGTTATTTTGGACATGATATTTGAGCTTTCACGTGATATACAGGCCACTTCTGGAAAACTAATGAAATGGAATGGAGTATAGTTCAAGTTTAGCACTCATTTCCATGTTATTTAATTCCAGGGGGAAATCCATTTGCAGGAGTTTTGCGTGACTATTTCACCACCTTTTTCATGGGTTCATGCTGCAGCTGGTCATGTAACAAGCCATCAGATGGCATACCAGCATGCACTGCACTCACTGCCCATTTCAAGGCTTGCATCTTTTCCCCACCCCACACTTGATAAGAAAGCATGCTGATATTTCAGCATACAAAGTCATGCTAAGAAGGTAAAGCAAAGAAGAATGGGGGGATGTAAAGAGAGAGGGATGGCATGGAGGAGTTACATGTGTAAATGATATTTACTGCAATGTGGAGGTATAGCAGTTGAGATGTATTGGAACACACATGTGCAGTGTGAAAGGAACATTAAAAAATGGGGCAAAAGCTCCAGCCTTATAAGGTAAAAAGTTAAAGGACCCCTGGACGGTTAAGTCCAGTCAATGGCCACTATGGGGTGTGGTACTCATCTCGCTTCAGGCTAAGGGAGCTGGCGTTTGTCCACAGACAGCTTTCTGGGTCATGTGGCCACCATGACTAAACCGCTTGTGGTGCAACGCAATGCTGTGACAAAAATCTGAGTGCACGGAAACGCCATTTACCTTCCTGCTGCAGTGGTACCTATTTATCTACTTGCACTGGTGTGCTTTTGAACTGCTAGGTTGGCAGGAGCTGGGACAGAGCCTTAAAATCAGTTAAACTAATGCAATGAACCCCACATGCAAATGGTGCCATAGCGAGAGGCAAAAATGGACAGAACATGAATGTGAATGTTAATTTTCTACAACGCACTAGTTGTTGGGGGGGGGGTTGTTTTTTACATTTTTATGCCCTTCTCTATCCTCCATCCAGCTGAGGCTCCAATACTTTGGCCACCGCATGAGAAGAGAAGACTCCCTGGAAAAGACCCTGATGTTGGGAAAGATGCAGGGCACAAGGAGAAGGGGACGACAGAGGACGAGATGGTTGGATAGTGTTCTTGAAGCTACCAGCATTAGTTTGACCAAACTGTGGGAGGCAGTGGAAGACAGAAGTGCCTGGCGTGCTCTGGTCCATGGGGTCACGAAGAGTCGGACACGACTAAACGATTAAACAACTAAACAACAACAACATCCTCCATCCATGCAAGCAAAAATTATTATCATATTTAAAAGGCTCATGAGGATGTGTAGCCTGAGGAGAATTTTGAAGTCCAGACAAAGAGGCCCCAGGCCTAGAATTCCCTGTCCCTGGAATATAGGATTAAAACCTGTTTCAGTTATACTCGTCACATTAGACCAGTGTTTCCCAACCTTGTGCCTCCAGATGTTTTTGGCCTACAACTCCCATCATCCCTGACCACTGGTCTTGCTAGCTAGGGATGATGGGAGTTGTAGGCCAAAAACATCTGGAGGCACAAGGTTGGGAAACACTGCATTAGACTATCCTGACCAACCTTTGAGCTATTTCTTCAGCTGTTGATGCCTTATATCTCAGGTAGTGGGCTTTATACACAGGGGATGAATTTGGGAACCAGTTGCTCAAGTTGTACTTCAACTTCATTTGCTACAGCTTGTACTGCAAAAACTCTGTCTGCAACAAAGGCAGAGCAGAGGAGGCAGAGAAATCCTGGGAGATCAGATTGAGTAAAAAGCCTCATTCTGGTACTCTGGTGAAATGGAACATTGAAACGAAGATTCTGCAAAGGCTTGAAGAGTGCCAGATCACTCAATGGGTGTGAGAGTGAAAGGGAAGTGATGGGGTCTATTTGTCTTCTTCCATCCCTTCCTTTATCTCAAATCTTTGGAAGAAAATGAAACAAAGTACACACTTTTCCCTTTTGTTGAAAACACAGGCTCAGCGGTTTTTTGTGCCAGTTTCTATTTTCAATTTGAATTATGTCCTATTCTGAAGGCTCAGCATAGATTACAGTAACAAAACCAAACAAACATCATTGCCAATATTTAATACTTTAAAAAATCTCATCTGAAATCTTCCAATACCAAGTGAACACCAATCTCATTCATTTCTTTCCAAAATGCACCCTCTACCCACTTTCAGTACTTTCCATATTCCTTTTTCTTTTATATTTATTCTCAACCAGTTGAGTCTTTCCATTACTCTATGTCCACTGTTAAGGATGTGTCTTCATACCTGCACCAGTGGAGTAGATGCTGAGAGTATCCACGAGCAAGAAAGTTCCTATAGCTACTGGAGATAAGAGCAGGGTTGATATAAGGCATATAGGCTAAGTTATCAGTTTATGATGGAGATGTGGTTGTTTTACCACTTAGACCTTGTGGCAAGGACTGGTTTATATCTAGATAAAAGCTGGGTCCACTCAGATGATGAACCATACAAAGTCCTGCTAAAATGTTATTGAACAGACCTACTCTAACTGTGTGAAAACATTTATGCCTTCCATGCTTCATAGTGCTGCACAGAATGTCCTAATTTTATTTTTATTTTAGGACACAAGTATGTAAAATTCAGAGTTGTCATAGTGATCCATAGCTAAAGCTAAAAGTCGGCAATTGTGTCCTCTTTTTTGCTCTTCAAAATATGGCAACCCTAGTTAAAACTACTGGTACAAACCAGCTTCTTGGTGGGGAAGCGGGATATAATTGCAGTTAAGTACATTTTAAAATGGGATGCAGGTGGCGCTGTGGGTTAAACCACAGAGCCTAGGGCTTGCTGATCAGAAGGTTGGCGGTTCGAATCCCCGCAACGGGGTGAGCTCCCGTTGTTCAGTCCTAGCTCCTGCCAACCTAGCAGTTTGAAAGCATTTCAAAGTGCAAGTAGATAAATAGGTACCGCTCCGGCGTTTCCATGCACTGCTCTGGTTCGCTAGAAGCAGCTTAGTCATGCTGGCCACATGACCCGGAACCTGTACGCCGGCTCCCTCGGCCAATGAAGTGAGATGAGTGCTGCAACCCCAGAGTCGGCCACAACTGGACCTAATGGTCAGGGGTCCCTTTACCTTTACATTTTTAAAAATGGGAGTGAATAGGGCTGCAATGCTATGCCCATATATCTGGGAGTAAATCCCACTGAATTTATTGGGACTTATTTTTGAGGAGACATGACTACGGTTGTGCTGCGAATGTGCAAACATATTTGACAGATTAAAACTAGTAGAAATACTTCAGAACCAAACATTTCAGCCCTGAATCCTTTTCTTGCAAGAACAACCTGTGACAGCAGACATTTACTTTTCTAACATGTCACAAAAAGCAATGTGCAATATGGCACAGGTGTTTTGCTCTTTAGAGGGAAACAAGTCAAATATCCCACTGGGTGTGCCTTAGCTCTTTGGAATCTGGCTCGGCTTCTAGCAAAATTGTGAGATTGAAGAGGTGTTGCCTTTAGAACTGGTTAATGCACACGGACTGATGAAAATCTCGAAGGAGACAGGGACTAGGTGAAGAAAGGTGACTGTCAAATGAGTTTACACAGACATTAATAATTTAAAATTTGCAAGCAACCTTTGTTCACAACATGCAACTTACAGTCTCAATATATCTGAAATGTCAAGGCTTTTTCTCTGAGTTAACAGATGCTAAAGGTCCAAAGTAAGGCGTTAGTTCTTGGTATAAATTAGCTGAGTGCAAGGTTTCTTTGCCAAAAAAAATAGGAACATGTACATTTTTGGGGGTGGGGGAGGACCAAGGCAACCCCCAAACAGATCATGTCCTTATTTTAAAAAATGCCTTTCCCATATTTTTTTAAATGTATAATTCAGTTTCTAAAAAAAATGAATGGAAACTTTTAGGACTGAAATCTGACTGAAATCATATGTACATTGAAAAAAAGGAAAGACAACATGATAGAAATTATTATTTTTTAAATTTAATAGATGTTGGAAATCTTCCTGTAAAGGCAATGCTGAAGTCTGATGGGTCGCTCTAGCTAACATTACCTTTATTTTGGTGTGCTGGTTTAACTTTACTGTCAGTTGTTATTTAGTCATGTCAGTTAGTCATTTATTCGTGTCCGACTCTTCGTGACCCCATGGACCAGAGCATGCCAGGCACTCCTGTCTCCCACTGCCTCCCGCAGTTTGGTCAAACTCATGCTGGTAGCTTCGAGAACACTATCCAACCATCTCGTCCTCTGTCGTCCCCTTCTCCTTGTGCCCTTCATCTTTCTCAACATCAGGCTCTTTTCCAGGGAGTCTTCTCTTCTCATGAGGTGGCCAAAGTATTGGAGTCTCAGCTTCAGGATCTGTCCTTCCAGGAATGAATAAGGAAAAGGACAGAATTATGGAGCCTAAGCAAGCAGTTGCTAGGGTGAGAGTAGGTACGGGTGAATCTGCCGGTTTGGTTTCTCTCTTTCACACTTTTCCTGAGATTAAGTTCAGTCCTCCATGTTTCCACATAACTTTGCAATTAAGAAAAAAGTCACCATGGAAATTTCATCAAGATTTCAGTGTGGATTTCTTCTAATATACAGTTTTGTGTGCAAGTTTTCCTTAAGTAAGAAGGAACTTTCCCTCGTATTTCCCCTAGCATAATACAATTTTGTGTGTTATTTTCATGAATGCATACATTTCTTTGTGTACTTTACTTTGGTATATGCATTTTTGTACATGTCACTTAACCAGAGAACTTCATTGCAAAATTCAGAGAAGTGGAAATTTTTAAAGATAGGTGTGTTTTTATTTGCATAGTGTTTCAGAAAGCATGAATTGGGTAGATTTCTCCCTCTTTCCTATGTGAGAGCATGGAGCCTTGTACCAGTCAGTCCGGTTAGCTATCACACTGCTCCATCTCAGATATGTGGGCGTCTCTCTCTCTCTTCCTCAAGCAGTGTATGAGGGAAGGTATAGTTCATTCAGGGCCTCCCATAACATACTGTGTCCTGTTCTGTGCAGGGAAGGGACTGGGACAGAGGAGGAAGAGGAGGGGGACGAGGAAGAGGAAGGAGCATAGTCACTCTTCCATTTCTTCTGTCATTATAGCTGCTCCCGCCAAGCCAAAGCAAGGCAAAGCAAGGGCAAGTGAATGTTGATGGGTTTTTTTGGGATAGGATGAGTTAGATATCATTTGGAGAACCAACAAAGATAAGAAGAGGCATAAAATTTTCTCTCTAGGTGCTCAGATATAATACAAGCACAGGGAGGGAGTTTGGTTTTTAAGAAAACCTCATTTCACATTTTGGGAAGTCTTCCGAATCCCCGCAATTTTTGTGTGAGGCTTAAGCAAACTCCTGTGATGGCTCTAGTTAATACTAGTAGGAACAGGAAAAGACTTGCCATGCTGTCGGGAACACAATGTATTATCATGATATTACAGTGGCATAACATCAGTGTTGCCATGGCGTGTCAGCTAGTTGGTGTAGCAGAGGATTGGAGAATCCATGGCTCTCAAAATGCTGTTGAACACTAACTTCAACCAGCCCCATCCACCACTGCCAATGGTCAGGGTGATGGGGGTTCAGCAACTTCTTGAGGGTCCCAGGTTTCCCACCAGCAAGACCATAGGATTGTATTGATCAGATATGTAGGAGATTCTAACATCTGTGGGGGAAACTGCTGTTTTCTTGTTTCATTAGAGGTGAAAATTTAGATGATGATGTAAATATGCAATTTGCTGAGAGATACAATTTGCTGACAACAGAAAAATCAGGCTAATTGCTTCTACAAGATTGTTGGCCCACATAATAGGTGACCCACTTCTCATTCTCTCTCTCTCTCAAACAGACACATTAACCTTACATTCTCTCTCATCACCGTACTTGCAAATGTACCTTGCATGAAGAAAGCCAAATAACTTGTTTTATCATTCATGAGTGCTTTGGTGTGTTTAATATTTTTCACTTGGAGCTATAGAGGGAGATAGTAAGAATTAAGCCACTGAGCTGGAAAATCAGAAGGCATACATGGAATATAATCCTACTGCCCAGTGTAGCTTCGGTTATCAACTTGCAATTGTAAAAACCACTACAATGTGATTGATGTTGCATAGGAGGAAAGCATTTGATGACCATCAATGGAAAACTCAGGAGCTGGATCCTGATATCTCATCTCTATCTATAAGATGCATCTACCATCTGGAAATGTATTAACAATGGGTCAATTGTGTGCCTGTTCAGTGATTTATGTTAGCTCAGTAACATACACATATAACCAAACTGAAGGTGAAATCAAAATACAATAAAGAAATATTGGGGGGGGGGGGGATTCAGAAAAAGCAGCAAGTTGTAAATGGACTGTTGTTGGAGATGTAATCTGCAAAACATCCTTGATCAATGTCAGATAAGAATTTGAAAGGTCTTATATTGCTGTCTAGGAACAAGCAAGCAGGAGGGGAATATCCTCCTCTTAACCTTGCAGGACCTGCAGCCATGAATCATAAAGCCACTGGCTGGAGCTTGAACATCTACTACAGGAATGGGGAACATTTTCCCTTGTGAAAACCCTTTCAGGGACCACATGCCTCTGATGGGGATGGCAAGAGGCCAAAGTGGGTAAAGCAACAATTGAAATTCTACTATAGGTTACATTCAAGCCACATGATTGTCAGAGGTTTATTTTAACACACATGACCACACATGTATTTCTCCATCTTCCATCTGGGCAAGGAAGAGGCATTATCACTGTTCAAGAACTCACATTCCAGACAGGCAAAATGGCTGGTGAAAGGAGAGAGACTTAAGTGAGACTGGAGAGCTGCATTTTGCTTTGGGGCCCGAGGCTCTCCATCCCTAGTCTAACAGATCCATAAGTCCTGCCCAGTTCTGATAGGATTGTCAGAAATTGTTCCTGTTGATGCATATTTTAGAAGTTCCATCAGTCAGCACATCAGTCAAGTTGCTCATCACAAAAATGCAAACAGGTTGAGGCACATATCAGCATAAGTGGTCCTCAGCACATGTTGTGTAATTAAAATAGGAGCTCTGTCCAGAATAAACAGAAAGCTTGTGATGGGCATGTTTGGGGCATAATCTTTGTTGTCATGATTTATGTCACATTAAAAAAGAAAAGAAAAATAAATTCTGTTGGGTAAACTTTGCATGAATGGCTGCTCACAGATGATGGATTCACTGCTTTGATGGGCCAAATTAAATTATGCACCCTCTGTTGATACAATACAGTCTGCAACACCTTTGTGTCTTTTTGATATAGAGTTGTCATTCAGGGCAACTCCCACCGTGTTTAATTCAAATAATTAGAAAATTGTGCCTGATACTGTGCCTGAAATGAGAGCCCTCATTTGCTCCTGTTTTTGTTCTGCAAACACAATGAATGGCTGGACTGCCTGCTTTAGACCACATTTTAGAAACTAACAACCCAAAGTCCTCAATGATCAGAATATTTTGCTTTGTTCATTCACTTCATAATGCAGTTTCAATTACAGTGAGTTTCTCCCACAAAGTTCCTCTCCCTTCCTCCTGCCCCAAATTTGGGAGACTTCAGCCATTCCAGGCAAGGTAAAGGTAAAGGGACCCCTGACCATTAGGTCCAGTCGTGATCGACTCTGGGGTTGCGGCACTCATCTCGCTTTATTGGCCGAGGGAGCCGGCGTACAGCTTCTGGATCATGTGGCCAGCATGACTAAGCCGCTTCTGGCGAACCAGAGCAGCACACAGAAATGCCGTTTACCTTCCCGCTGGAGCGGTACCTATTTATCTACTTGCACTTTGACATGCTTTTGAACTGCTAGGTCGGCAGGAGCTGGGACCGAGCAACGGGAGCTCACCCTGTCACAGGGATTCGAACCACCAACCTTCTGATCGGCAAGTCCTAGGCTCTGTGGTTTAACCCACAGCGCCACCTGTGTCCCTATTCCAGGCAAATGAGTACACAATTACTTACATTTATCTGTACATTTAGCCCCCAAACCTTATATTTTTGTTACATGCTTCTTAGTTCTCTTTCGGGTCACTTGAGGTGATGTTTCTGAGTTACTTTTGAAACAGTCAAAAGGCTTTCTAAGCTCTCAGCAGGGGGACTGATACGCTACTCCAACTTGCAGCGTAGCATCCTGCTGAACAAACCCCAGGAAGAAGACTCTATAGAATGGAAGTCATCGCCTCCTTCCCTTACTGAACAGTATTTCATTACACTTGTATATGTTGGCAAGTGCTGGCTTTTAGCTCTGGTAATGTGATGTAACAAGGCACAAGGCTTTTAAGTAATCATAGACAACTTCTCAATAAAATAGAAAGTCATTGTTAAAAACCTTCCACAATAGCTGGGTGACGGATGGGATGTCAAAGAACCCATTAGATGTTACCTGAAATGTATGTGTATTGCTCTTTAGCAAAAAATGGATAACTGCTTCAAAATCAATTACTTTTCATTCAATCTCCTTGATTAAACTTTGACCAACTAGCCTAGCTTTTAAGGCACTGGGTCTGTGTGTGTCGGCCCTTCCCCCACCATTCTTCTTCAGAACTGTTTGCCTGCAATTTCAGGAGACCATTATACCCTGTTGTGCAGTGTTGTCCTAGACTACTATCAAAAGGCAGGGTAGCTGGGGATAAAAGGTTCTATTTTACTTAAGACTGTGAGGTTTGGGAGAATGGCATGCTGTGTTCACGGGGAGTAAAGTTAAGCACCTGCATAAATCTTAGACAGATTGGAAGTTTGCATTAAACGCCTAGGAGGCACAAGTGATGGCAGTGAGGGGGGGTAGGAGAATAAACAGAGAAGCTTTATAGTTTCAGGTGTATAATATATCAGGGACGGAAAAGCAGCTTGATATAAGACAAGCTGAACCTATCATAAATATGACAATTTTCTCATACAGCAGAAGTATGATTTTAATATATATTGATACAGAAACGCAATATGTGAAAAACAATATTCTGTAGCATCTTGAAAACACGTTCATATTTGAAGCCATCTGGCAAAACATTAGGTTCCACTTTAGCAGCGTTAGGGTTTTCAAATTTGCATGGTGTGCACTTTGTAAATTCCTTAAAATAAACACACATATAAATAAATTGAAGTTATGGCCAGCCTTAGACCTTAGACTGTTTCCCAGCCAAGGAACATATTTCGCTTCCTCTTGTTTTGAACACCAATTTTTAAAAGCTAGGCACTTTTCATTTCACAACAATGGTTCACATTTTGCCGGTAGGCTTGATCCTTGGCTTGTAAACTGATAAGCACAATTGCCTTTTTGTATTTTTAATGCTGTATATCAGACATAGGCAAACTGGTCCTGTTAGCTAGGGATCATGGGAGTTGTAGTCCCAAAACATCTGGAGGGCTGAGTTTGCCTATGCCTGCTGTATATAAACATTTTTTTAAAAAAAATAAATACATCTAATAGTGGAAAACATGCTACCTCATGAAATTCAAGACAACCATTGTCTTTTTACAAACTTATTCTGCATATTGCAGCTACCTGTGCCCTATCCCATATTGTTCTGAAGGGCTCCCAAACCACAGTTACAGCTTTTCAGTTTTAAGACCAATATATGTGCTAGCAGCAAGAAACTGAACTATCTACCAACTTAAGTGGAGAAGTATTAAATAGTGTTACAGCCTTCAAATGTTAACTGTTACTTCAGTATATCACTTTTCTTACCTTTGTCCTTGTAAACTAAAGCACATTGTCAGAGATGGGGGGGGGGTATGACGACACTGGGCAATGTCTTTTTCAAGAAGAAAACAGCTAGTGACACCAGTCTTTGGGGCATAGTTAAACCTAGCATACCCTGAACCTAGTACCAATAGAAGATCAATTTCAGCCATAGAAAATAAACCAAGCACAAAATTGGTTTGATTTCCAATTTATTTCAAGTAACTTGTTATCAAACGAAATGCTTCTATATTGCTTAATAAAAATTGATGGGTGAAAAATTGTTGCAATAGCATACCAAATCCCAGTGCTCCAGGTGGTTGCTTCAGTGACCTGTTCTTATATCTAACTGGGATGAAGATGGACATACTTTTAAGTATGATGGAAAAGGTTTCAATGTCCGTTTTCTGCCCTCTCAGAATGCAACAAATGTGTGTTCAGATTCAGACCATTTCCGCAAAACTTTGGTGTGTCTGCTTAGCCATATTCAGGTGTTAGTTTCCACGGGATTCTGATCATGTGTTAAGAGATAGCTGGGCTGTGAACACAGAGGTCCACCTCATGGGGACAGCCTATGCATGTCTGATAGGTTCCATAGCTACATGCAGTGCTTTTTTCCTAAAAAATAAAATAAAAATGTTTAGGGGTACTCTCATTTCCCTACTCATATTGAAATACTGCCCCTCAATGTTTAGGGGCATGCGTACCCCTGCGTCCCCCCAGGAAAAAAAAAGCACTGGCTACATGTGTGTACAACATAGAGCCATTGCTAGTGTGAAATGCAATGGTAGTCCTACTGTGCTGTCTCTGTACACAATCTGACTTAGGCCAAATTTTCACATATACTTAAAGCACTAGTAGATTCACTCATGGCTTCCCCAAAAGAATGCTGGGAACTGAAGTTAAAAAGACTCCTAGTCCTGCCACATAGCTACAATTCGCAGAGTGGTTTAACAAGGCGAGAGGTGTTGTGAGCGGGAGATGATTCCCACGTCACGCAGGCGGCGTTCTGCCCCCTGTCCTATCCTCATGGCTGGCGCACCACGCCCCCGGTTGGACACCGAACCGGGAGGCTCAGTGGGGGTGTGGTTTGCTGCTCAAATGCAGCCGTGCCAGCCATTCTGCCCATTGCACTCACATTTTTGCCTTGAGTCACCTACCCACCACTCCCTTTAGAGCTTAGCTTTTCCCTTGACTTTGCTATGGACCTCTGGTTGGTCACCCTGGGGGCCTGGTAGGAATTTTTCCCAACTGGCAAATTGGCACCGGCCTTTTGGTTTTTTCCGCCTACCTCGTAGCAATCGTCACAACCTTCATGGTATTTGGCGGTTAGGCATTGGAATGTGTTGTTGGTGTGTGGAGGTGCAAGGTGTGGCCAACACCTACCCCTTCATTTTTGGGTATTCCATTAAAGGAATCCGGCGGTTGTGGATCCTGTCCGATGCCTGTGCGGCGGGGGGGCCATGGCACGACCCTCAGTGACATCAGGGGAGAGCTTATAGTTGTATTAGCATCAACAGGCTCCCCGACTGGTGGTTAACCCCTCTTCAGACTCACCCCTCTCTGAATGGGTAGAGTCAAATCTTCCGTGGTCCAGTGCCTAAGGCAATACCTTCTCACATGATGTAATCAATGAAGTTGTGGCCTTTTCTTGCCCATTAACCTTATACACTGTGTCCACATGTCTTTATTCCCCATGTGGGGATCGGGTCCTCGAATCGCAATCATTCTTCCCTAGGATCTCTGAAAATTGTATCTCTCTGAGGGGAATTCTTCTTCATCATCTTCATCTGCGATCGCTTGTAGGCGAATAAGATTGCCTTCTGTGAATATGGTCTTAACAGTGTGTCTGTGACTGTGGAGGCCAATTCTGGATCCACACGGTCAAGATTTGCCAAGTGCGCCTTCCTCTTAGCTCGTTTCTCCCTTTTGTCCACAGTCTGTACTTCTTCAAAGTCCATGCCACCTTTGGTAGAGGTTATTCTCCGATTGGAGTGCTTGCAGGCCAGTGTTTCCCAATTATCTGTGCTTATATTGCATTTTTTAAGATTTGCCTTGAGAAAGTCTTTAAAACTCGCAGCACCTATAACTAAGTATAGTTCTCGTGATCCCTTGGGGGGAATCTGTTAGAAGTGATATAATAATGCTTTAATTGTAGGGTATGGGTATAGCCTTAAAGCCTGAATGAGTCTTGTACCCTAGGATGTTTTTATGAAGGTCAATAAATAAACATTTTAAATAAAGTGATAAGCTAAAACCATAAATTAGCCACGCATTCTAGGCCATTACCTTGTTTTCAGTCTAGCAAAGGAAAGTAAATATAGACCAGAACTGAAAGCTGGGAAAGAAGTAGAATTTCCTACACTCATGTTGACCTGCTTAATACAACATTGGTAGTAAAAACTGTTATTACCTCTATATCCTGCAAATCAATCCATGCTGTAAGCATGATTGTAGAGACTATTGAGTGACTGTCAAGTCCCTCAGCTATGAGAAGGCTGAATAGTAGCTTTTAGCATGTCTGTCATTTCCACAGGGATATGCCTGTCAAAAGATACCATCTGAAGAAAAGCACAGTGTGTCACGGCTTAAAAGGATGGTGCCATACCGAGAGAAACTGGAAAGTTCACAAGTCATATTAAGAAGCTAAATGGAACTCCCTCTTTAGCTCTGTGACTCACAGGGAGAAGTCAGACCAGAAAGCACAAGGCTTGCTGCCATTTATAAAACTCCTGGATCTTCCATTGCATTATGAAAGAAGGATAGAACATTCTGAGGCAAGCTCAAATCTCAGCTGGAAGTTCACCTTGATCTTGAGTTCTCAACCATCTGGAATCCAGTGGTCATTTGCTTTTTGACAGGGCAAGTGGGGTAGTAGCAGGGAAGCCATATTCCATAAAATGAAAAGAGAACAGTCGTGTTACCTTGGAAACTCAGAGAAAGATGAAAATTCCCCCGAGGCTGCTTCTTCTTTCGTTGCTTTTGTTTGTTTGTTTGGATGTAGTCTTGCATCAGTGTTCTTAGAACCAAGGTAATGAGAAATCTGGGTTCAAATTCACACTCAGCTGTGAAGCTCATTGGGTGACTGTCACCCTCTCACTTGGGCCTGTCACCATCTCCCAATCTAGTTTACCTCAGATGGTTGCTAAGAGGTTAAAATGAGGAAGAGAAGAGCCATCTATACTATTCTGAGTTCTAAGTAAGGCAGGCAGGGAGGGAGGTTCCCAGCAAAGTGCTTTTGCTGGTGCAAGATTTTTCACTTGCAAAATGGAATTTATCTCCCCCTCTGATACCTGTGCACCCCTGCGTCTCCCCCAAATCTGCCAAAGAGGCTTGATGGAAGCCCAGGAACACATTGAGAGGGTGGTGCATGTGGATAGAAGAGGGGTGATAAGATCCATTGAGCAGCCAAAAGCCCTCAAGCTAGTCAACTCACTTTATTGAATACCACCCAATGAAGGGAAATGGAAACACCGAACTAGGTGGCCATGGGTGCCACCAGCTTTATTTTCTGCAGTTTACAGACAAACTTCAGTTGTCAAATGTAATCCGTTCCGGAAGAGCATTCAACTTCTGAAACGTTTGACAACCAAGGCGTGGCTTCCGATTGGTTGCAAGAGCTTCCTGCACTCAAGCAGAAGCCACATTGGGCATTCAGGTTCTGAAAAATGTTCAGAAACCGGACCATTTATGCCACGTTTTCTGTGTTCGGGATCTGAAATGCATGATAATGGAGGCATTCGGGAACCATGGTTTGACTGTATTTATTTCTTGAAACTATCCCTTAACCACTCTCCATCAAAAGATTCTAGGTTGCTGAACAAAAGAGGGAACATCTCTAAGCCCCAATGCCCCTTGGTCCCTATTCCTGACATAGCAGCATGAGGCTAGGGTCAAGAGGAACAGTGGGGAAATGAGTTTCCCTTTTCAATTCAGGGTCCTAAAATCAAAAAGTAAAGTGTTTTCACACACCCTGTTACTGCACCCCACTGCCACTGCCCCATAAGTTTATTCAAGAAAGTATAAAAGAACCTACAATGTAATAAATGAAAGCTACCTTTTACAACATGATAGAGCCAGAAGTTTTAAAAAAGATAGTAACCTTCAGTCTCAGCCTACTTTAATCAACCAAATCTTTAGCTGACTATTCTAGTGATTAAATTTATTAATGACTGCAGCCCTGATCTACTGATTAAGTTGATTAATCAGTAGATGGGGAGTGCAAACCTGAATCAATTTAATCAGCAGGTTAAGGCTACAAACTTCAAAGTGGCTTAAGTTTGCAACCCTACTTTCTGCACTACACAATTGGCTCAGAAATGCCCTTAACAGAGTGGCCCTGAGGACACAGCCACATGGAGAGTATAGCTTATGAGATGGCATAGCCACAATGACAGGTACTGCTTTCTAGGTTTATTTTTAACTGAGGTAGCACAAATTCTCTGACCCAAAAATATGCACAAGGTTCCCCCAAATGGCAAGATGAAAAATGATACGATGATACATCGAGTCATTAGCCAAGGATGTACAACACTGCATATTTCCAACTTGGATTCATGCTGTCTCACAGAAATGCTAGCAAGCCTTACAATGATGCTGTTTCTATTCTTGGAGAGAAGAAAATAAAGCAACATCCCGTCTCCGATTTGATCAGACTTAGCATTATATTATTTTTATGATGGATAACTTTACACATAAATATTAAAATAAACTTGTTTCTTGCTTTATGCAGTGTGTGTGAAAGAACTCTCGGTAAGAGCTTTTGTGGGGGGGAAATGTAATACATTTGTCTCCTTAATCATATTTCAGTGATGGATGATCAACTTTGATTTCCTTTAAAATGTTTTAAAACTCTGAAGCCTATGAAGAAGAAAAAACACCCAACAATAATGGTAGAACAAAATGTGCAGATAAGAAAATGATGGAGCGTTCCCTAGTAATTCAGCTACACAGGGTGCGGGTGTTGATAATATAGCAGTCCTCTCCTTGTTCAGTCATAGGGAACACAGGAATGATAGGCACTCCAGTGGCTTGGAGCAGAATAACACAACACAATGTTCCCATCTCTTAGTTTTTCTAAGCATGTGCTCATAATATATCAGGGAAAGACCGTGTGACCTCATCTACCCCTTGCTAGGTTCCATAGCATAAGAGAACATACCAAACAGCTTAGGGGAGTCCTTATGAGTTTTATGTATGCCATTGTTGAGCACAAGCCCAATGCATTTAAGAAAAGGGATGAACGGAGTATCAAGAGATAATGTAGGTAACCTCACTTTGAAACACATGGATATGAGTGCAGTGAATGATCCAAAAGCAGCATTGTTCCAGTTTGGCCATGCAGCTGCTGTGATCCATTGTCTCATTGCTTGGTTTTGATCAGTGCAACAGCACCTTTCTAGGGAAAATAACCAAATTATGTCCAGTGTTACAAATTTGCTGGGCACTTAATCTATGCCCTGTGTGCCCTTCAATACTGTTTTGACAACAAGCGTGGTTCAAAATGCTGCACCAGAATAATTTCTAGTGCTCAGCTCCTCCCTAACCAAATAACACTGATTCCACACTAAAATCACACTGGTTAGGGATGCTATACAACTAGAATTTCCCGGACGTTGCCGGAATACTGCCCGAGAAAATCCAGACATATGGCAACTTCTGTTGGCAGTGTTGTTTTTGGTGATTCTCCTTAAAAATAGCTGAAAACCTTCACTTCTTCTTCTTCTTCTTTTTCCTCAACAACTACTTTGGGGAAAAATTAAAAAGCCCAACAACCTTTGTGTCTGGATTTTCACTTTTTTGAAATATGGCAACCCTATAGGATACTGATTAATTTCCAAGCTGGGTTCAAACTGCTGATTAGTGTTCATACAGATCTAAATGGCTCGGAATCAGGATAGCTGATGGATTGCCTGTTCCTTGAACCTACCCATCAACTACAGCCATATTTTTAGTCCTGTTCTGTGTTCTGCCACCAAAGGCTCCCTTCCACCTCCACAAATCTATGATTCTAGATGTTGTATTTTTTTTCTAAACAAACAAACAAACAAACAAACAAACAAACAAACAAACTATTTCCAGCTGTCAAGAAATTACTGACCATTTTAAGTGACTTGCATACTATAGGAAAGAATGACATACAAACAAACACCTTGAAGAAGAACCTGGTAAATTGGATACATTTGTTCTCTTCTATCCCAGTGCTGTTTAAAAAAACAGACTTTTACCAGATTAAATCAGATAAAAGGATACCAGAGAAGCAATGAACATTCTGCTGGTACGTAAAATGAGGATACTTATGCATTCCTTTAGTGTAACAGACCCCCTTACTTTTTATTTTTATTTTTTCTCTGTTCAGGGTGTTCTAATATTGCACTGATTGCTTCTCAGTACAATTATGTTTATAATTAAAAAACATCCCAAGGCAAAATATGAATAGATCCTCAAAAATTCAATTCCGAAACAATCTGGAGTTAGCCTGCTATATTATTGGATGTGCCAAAATTTAATCGAGACACCAGATTAAATCTGGATCATTTCTCTAGACATCCCTCGACAGACAGGGTATTGCTCAAAAACTTCAATTCCCTGGTGTGAAGCAATGAGATGATTACTTACACCAGGGTCTGAAATTTCCTGACTCTGCCATGCTCACAGAACTAAAGTAGGCTCACCCTATTGCAGGCTGAGAAGACCACATTGTCCCTGAGACCCAGAAGGATGAAAATAAGGTGAGAGCCATGTGTAGAGATGCTGAGGACTCTGGGAACTATATTTCATGGTTAATATACATATCATAGGAGCCCCAAAGGCTTCATCAAAGAACAAGATTTTCACATTATCTCCCATCTATGCACACCACCTCTCCTGTCTAATGCTAGCTAAGATAAAGATGGAGAACAAGGAAGCTACTTTATATTGAGTCAGACTGTAGCCTTATTAGACTTTACCAATTGGTGGGCTCTGCGTTGCTCCCGGACGGGAGGAAGGAAGTCAAATGACACCAAGGGTTGGTTCAGAGAAAGAGTTCTTTATTTCTGCTCTCCGGAGCAGCAGAAAGGCACTTGTGTAGTCAGTCCACAGCAAGTCCAAAGAAATGAGAAATTTCATGCAGTATATATATCCTCCAGGCACTCTCTCCCTCCTTCCCCAGGAATCCAACCATGTCAGCCTATACACGCAGGTTGACATCACATATGTTCCTGCTCCGGTATTCTTAACCATAAAAGGGGTTTCCTTCCTGTACTTCTGACCATAAAAGGGTATTCCTTCCTATACTCTTATCTTGGAGCAAGAGGTCACCAACTCCAAGAACACACTCTGGCCTGTTCTCGGACTAGGTCTGTGCGTCAGGATGTAAGATAAGACCTAGACGTGCCATCCCTATTCCACTGGAACAGCCAAGGCCATCCTTGCCGTCATGAACTGATAAAGGAGAGGGCTCTGAGCACTTATTTATACAGCTGGGTTTTTGTTTATACATTGACTCAGAACTCAAGTTAATGGATTTTAGCTAAGGAAAAATAGGGATTTTGGTGCCTGTTTAAAACTGCCTGCATAGTCAGTTTTGGGTTTTGGGAAACCCATTCCTTCAAGACCATTGGTCCATCTACTGCAATATTTTCTCTACAAATTGGCAGTAGCTCACCAGAGCTTCAGGCAGCAAATTCTTCTAGCGCTACCTGGAGATGCCATAGTTTGAAGCTGGGGCCTTCTGCATGCAGAGCAGTTCTACCTATGAGCTACAGCCCTTCCCCAGAAAAAAGTCTGCCATAGGTTCATTTCCAAGTTCTAACTCTCACCAATTATGTAAGATCTTTTCTGGTCTGCATCACCATAGTTTTCATGATGATCAAACTGGGAAAACAAAAGTTAGAACTAACAAGGAATTGCCTCCAAATACTGATTTGAAACCATTATTATTGTTGCTGAAGTGTGTTTGCAAACCAAGGGTTTGAGGCAATCCTTGCTATTACTGACCATAATTTAATTACAAACAAACTCAGACCCAGCTGTCAGGAAACAATTGCCATGCTGGCTTGAAAAAAGTAAAAACTGAATTGTAAGCAACTTTATCACCTGAAAAATCTAGAGCCTTGCCACTGGTTTGACAGGTGGGCCAAATTCTGAACAGGAAACATCAATAGTTGATACTGCCATGGCATTTTCAATCCATCATGCCGTGTTAACAATATTAGCCTTATTGAAATGAATCTGGCTAGTTATGATGTTTTGGCAGAGGAGCAGCTCATATAAGAAAAATTACATTTGGGATAAGACCACACATAACAAACCCCACATAATATATATATAAGCGCACACACATAAAAGTCAAAGATGGAAATAAGACAAATAGGTCTGGGATTTGAAGAAATACAGAAGCTGAGCTAAAAATGAATTAAAGGAGCTACCACAATAGGTGGAGGGAATAAGTCTGATTCTGTGAATAAATCAATTATGACAGGATTAATGTTGTTCCAACTTCCAGTAAACAGTTATACATGGCTATCCTCCATATCTATATTTCTTAGGAAGAAAAATAAAAAAACTTTTCCCAAACAGCAAGCAATAAATGTAGATGAACCACACACACACACACACACACTTCTTCTTGTTGTTGTTCAAGAGAAGCAAAAGATGACAAAGTCTTAGGCTGCAATCCTAACACTTACTAAAGAGTATATCCTATTGAACTGAGTGGGGCTGCACTCTCAATAGACATACACAGAATTGTGTTAGTATTTTTTTAAAAAAGAAATAAATTCCAAGACATACAAGCAACAGCAAGGAGACAAAAGGAGACTGTCAGAGCATTGAACCTCCTTCCCAAAGCTCTGGAAACTTCTGCCCAGCTTAGGGAGGTAGGTGTGATGCTCTGACAGGGTTTGAGAACCCTCTCATCTCCTTCCCCAAGCCAGGCAACAGCTTCCTGGCTTAGGGAAAGAAGCAGGAGGGTTGAGTACCAGCACTTTTTTCCTAGGAATAAAAAGCATTGGGCCTTCCTATTCACTTACACTTGGGAACGAGATGCAGGCTGGACAGTCATGCCTTCAGTTCCTGCAGGCGGAGATTTGATCACTCTAGTAGCTGCCGTTAATTCAAGCTGAGGGTTCCTCTCATATGTGTAGAGTGCTTCCTCCCTGCATGGGTTTTAAATGAGTTTTATTCTTAAATAAAGTGGCTTTTCTTCAAACCCAGCCTTTGTGCCTTTGTCTTTATTCTGCCATCGGTTTGCAAGAACTAGAATTTTTCTGGGGGTGGGCAGTCAAGGACAAGACATTTGTTGTACCCAGCTCATCAGATGGTGCTGGAAACCAGCCTCAAATCTTGTAGAACTCCAGGAGTTGTGAAGCCCACATGGATGCAAATATGGAAATAATACTGTCAGAGCGACAAACTATTTCAGCTGGAAGAAACAGGGGGTGCGGAACATTTTGCTGCTGTTTCTCCAAGTTAAATTCCCCTCTCTATACTTAAAATATATTACCAATTTTCCAAGGCACTTGGTAAATGGTATACACTTAGACATAATTTACAGTCTGCGCGAAATGCCACTCTCAGCTTGATCTAATTTACAAATAGCACATACCTATGGTGCCTGTCTTCTTACTTGTCTGCCACCCACAAAATGCTTCCGCTATCAGTGGAATGGGTTTGGTGCCCTACAAGTTATATTTCTCATAGATTATTAAGAGGGAGAAAAACATTAACATATGCTAAAAATGAACCATGAGTATGAAATGCTTCTGATAGCATTGGGAATGGAGCTGGAAAAAAGAGATACTCAGAGAATTGGTCTCTGCCTATGAAACTAGGCAAATTTCAAGGGTTTAATGCAAATATAGAAACATCATGGTGATAAGACACGCCCTTTTAGATAGGACCAAACCCCCATCTGGTCCAGGATCCATTTCTCACAGTGGCTGTCCATATACCTACAGGCTTGGAAGTAAAACCTGACTACATTGGCACTCAGACCACATGTGATATCGAGCAACAGGTATAGAAATATATACTGAACCTGATACTGGTATTAGTACATACAGTCATCGTGGCTAGCACCCACTGATATCCTTTGTTGATGTATTGCCACAATAAACTTGAAATGAGCCTTGAAGCACAGCCTTGAAGCATGCCTGAAACACCTGCTTAGCAATGGGTATTCTCCCCAGCAACAGGTGTCCTTACCAGCACATGTCTGGAGAGATGCAGTTGAGTGTGAGGCAGTCAGTGTTGTTCAGTGCGGCTGCCAGAATATGTGAAAGTCCGTGAGTCTGTCTCTCTGGCTGAAGAGAACAGAGATCTGTATATCGTTCTGTTTCTCATTTCACATGAAGACCAGTAGTGTTATGCTACTTGTAATGTAAATAATAAAGACCTTAGAGAAGAACTTTAGAGCAGAAATAGGATCAAGGAGCAAACAAACAGAGGTGGAGGGAGGAATCCATTCCAAGATGGCATTCTTGCCTCTTCTGTTTTGTTGTACCTAGAGCAGCTGGCAAGACATCTTACCAGTGGCTCACAGGAAGTTGAAACTGGAGATAAGGGGGTTGTCTTGCCCCAGGTATAGTCTCAAAAAAAGAAGAAGTTCACTTCCTTCCAGTGGTGAGATGGGCGGTGACAACCCACACAAGATCACATTACAGCAGAGGAACTGGATGGGTGAGGTGATTATTTCTGTCATGGGAATTTGCCAAGAGAGAGCTGTGAAGACACAGGAGGACCTTCTGAGTAACTCTACTGAGACAGAGAAAAGGAACCCCAAGAGCTGGCACTCAAGTATTAACAGTCTTATCCTCCATGAACTGATCTAATCACCGTTTAAAACCCATCCAGTATGGTCACCATCACTAGATCTTTTGGTAGAGAGTTCCATAGTTTAACTATGAACAGTACTAAGTTGTTGTTTAGTCGTTTAGTCGTGTCTGACTCTTCGTACTAAGTAGTACTTCCTTTTGTCTGCCCTGAACCTTCCAGTATTCAGAGCATTGGATGGCCTCAAGTTCTAATGTTATGAGAAGCTATCTAGCCTTGTTCATGCATAGAAGGAAAGTGAGTAGCAAGGAATGTGGCCCTTCCACACGGCGTGTTGCTGCACCCTCAACAGCTCTGCTGGCCTCACATGAGGGTGACTGGCAGAGTTGGGAAAGCCTTCATACATTTATTTCTTCAAGTGGAAGCTGATTGTTCAGGGAATCAAGAGAAGTCTCCATGTGTAGAGGTAAATGTGCAAAGGCTACCCCACATCACATTTGTTGTTGTTGTTTAGTCGTTTAGTCATGTCCGACTCTTCGTGACCCCATGGACCAGAGCACGCCAGGCACTCCTGTCTTCCACTGCCTCCCGCAGTCTGGTCAAACATGGTCATTCTGTTTTTCCATTATTATTTTTTAAATAGACTAATAATAATGTCTCAAATAGGTTCATTCCTTTTAGTGAATCTCCTCTGAGTAGGACTAAGTTGAATGTCACCCATTATTATGATTATGCAGCTGTGAGAGCTGTTGATCTTTTTCAAAGATCTATCCTGAAAGTTTCATATAGGTGTCTAAAAATTTATAACAGAAATAAGGGTAACAGTTATTTTAAGAGAAGAGAGAGTGACCTTTCTCTTCCACTTTCAGTAATTGGTAATTTGTCCCTAATTGCTCATTTGGCTTATTTCCTGTGGTGTTGTTTCTTTTGATTATGTTGTCTGTGAGTTTCTTAGATGTCAAATTTATTTAATCAAACTAGGCAATATACTTGCATCAGATAATCAAACGGTTGTTCTATGAAGCTAGCTTCCCTTCTGTGAAGGCAGCTGATTGTTATGGATCTAAAAGCAGTTCTAGTTTTCCTTTGGAGAAGAAACATCTGTCAGTTATGCTTATATTTTGTTGCTGAGAATCAGAATTGGTGGGCACTAGGAAACAAATTTGCAGGTATTAACAACAGGTGTGTTTAAATGGAAATCATACAGATTTTATGATACCTGACCATTCAAATAAGCCAGTGGTTGGTGCCAAACTAAACATAAAAAGGCAAAAGTTCAGCCCAAATCTGTTGGTGGGGGGTGTCCAGTACTGAAAAAGCAAGGTGGAAATAATTTATTAATATTGCACATGTGGAAGCAATAGGGTGAATAAAAACTGACTCTTCTTGAAATAAAAATTGTCCAGTCCAAAAATCTGGTTCAAAAGTTTTACTAACAGAACTTGTTCCAAAACAAACACTCAAAACAATTATATTAAATCCAAAGAGTTACATAAAATCATGGGCTTCTACAAGCAGATATTTCATAGAACTATGAAATTACTTTATCCAGAACTGAAAACAGAACTCTGTCTCTTTCCACACAGCCTGCACTCCAAACTGAGGCTGTATTACGCTAGAGCAGGCATCCCCAACCTTTGGCCCTCCAGATGTTTTGGACTACAATTCCCATCATCCCTGACCACTGGTCCTGTTAGCTAGGGATCATGGGAGTTGTAGGCCAAAACATCTGTAGAGCCGCAGGTTGGGGATGCCTGTGCTAGAGACAGTCACTGGTATAATCCTTTCTCTTCAGCTACTTGAGAGAGACAACAAAGGCCACATCACAGAAAATGGAGATTTGCAATTTAATACATTTCTCATTTGATCTAAGTTAAACACCATGTGACAGAGTAGCAGAGATATGTCATCAGCCAATCATTAAGCTGTTAGGCACCCAGAGAGCTCCAGTACAGCTCAATGGAATTGTCCAATACCATATTGGCACTAATATAAGCCTCACCAGCAAATAAGCCACACATTTAAAATTCAAGGGGGGGGGGGAGAGAGAGGAAAAAAAGACAATATTCGGGCTGCTTCCAGGGTGGGAGCCACGCTGCTTTGCCGGCAGCCTTCCCCCTTCTTTCCAGTGGCTTGGAGGAGGCTTGGGAGTGGCAGACAGGCTGTGCACTGTTGCCCCGCGCTCCTGGGCTGCTTCGGGGGGGGGGGGGGATCCACACCGCTTTCCCAGCGGCATAAGGTCGCAAATATAAGCCACACTTTCACTTTTCACGGTTGGCATTTGGGGGAAAAGTGTGGCTTATATTTGGGCCAAAACGGTATTAAACCTTTAGCAATACACATACCGAGTTATTTTCCATTTCAACATACAATTGAACAATTATACTTTACAATGAGAGAGGGACATGGGTGGTCCTGTGGGTTAAACCACAGAGCCTAGGACTTGCCGATCAGAAGGTCAGCGGTTCGAATCCCCGCGACGGGGTGAGCTCCCGTTGCTCGGTCCCTGCTCCTGCCAACCTAGCAGTTCGGAAGCACGTCAAAGTGCAAGTAGATAAATAGGTACCACTCCGGCGGGAAGGTAAATGGCGTTTCCGTGCACTGCTCTGGTTCGCCAGAAGCGGCTTAGTCATGCTGGCCACATGACCCGGAAGCTGTACACCAGCTCCCTCGGCCAATAAAGCGAGATGAGCGCCGCAACCCCAGAGTCGGTCATGACTGGACCTAATGGTCAGGGGTCCCTTTACCTTTATTTTACAATGCTTGTTTGTAGTATCTTTGCAATGGAGTAAGATGGGAGGAAGCCGAAACGTTGTCTTGTGCCCTGCCTATGCAACATGATCTTCTAGTCACCTTGCCATGCCCAGAAGCAGCTGTTCACTGCTGAACAAAACCCACCCTCTACCAGCCCTTCTGGGCTAGGATTTCACAACAGGGGAAGATGCAAACATTCCCTTCTCTTGGTTGATGTGCAAAATACAGATTTTCTTTCTTCACTCACAGTCATAAGAAGAGACATTTTGCATGTTATTCTATTTTCTAAAAAACTAAACCAATGCACAAACCATTCTGCCTTAGAAATGGACAGCTTTATATTTGCATGAGGGTCAGAAGAACCAGTTTTTTTTAATGGGAATATGGCATGCAATGCTTTGTCCATGCAGATATTTGAAAGAAGAACATACATGCCAACAAGTACAGTTACCAATTATGTTAATATTAAGACATAAATCACCTTCCCCACCTCCTTTTTCCCCTCCCATTTTTGGCATCAGAAGCCCAGATGGAGTGTCTAGTGCATGACGACATTGTTTGTTTTGCCTCTTTTTAAATGGAACCGATTTTTCCATTGGTATTATAAAATGCCACCAAAATGATTTACAGAGATAATAACATATTGTGCAGGCGGGCTTCAATTCAAAATTGTCTTTTGAAATATCCTCCCAAAATACCCTGCATATAAAGCATAGCTCTCTAATAGCCAGATGTCAGCTGTAAATCCCCATTTCTGGAGGAAATAATTATGACATGATCTGGAGTAATAGGCGACTACATTACTTATTAAGAGCTAAAGTCATCAAAAATGTATGAAATTTGATATTCACATACACCCTTGCCCAGGAAGAAAAAAAGTAGAAACCTACTTTCTGAAGCTTAGCTTTACACTCTTCCTTTAATAAATCCTTTCCATCTTCGTATAAATGCAACATCTTTTCCACCCATTTGAGCAGCTTAGAGTCAATAAAGCTGTCTGCTTTTTCTATATTTTTGTATACATCCCTTGTCATCAGCTAAACTTTAACATAGGCCATATTTAAAACTGGAAAAGTGCTGAAACACTAACTCCTAGTATACTGAGATGTGTTTCTTTGTTGGTTTTAAGTACCTATAAACAGCTTTTCCAAACATCAATAACTAATCTGCTGTTGTAGGTTCAGTTCCTCGAAAAGGAACAGACTATGTTCACATCTGTGCCATACACATTGAATGTGCATTTGAAGTAGGTGGCTCCCCGCAAAGAATCCTGGGAATTGTAGTTTATTAAGGGTGCTGAGAATCTTAGCTCTGGGTAGAGTAGGTTACAGTTGCCAGGATTCTTCAGGGGAAGAATGTGCTGTGAATGTACTTTAGATGTAGCTGTAGATGTGACCTATGTTGTCGATGCTGCCATTGCTGCCATGAATGGCACTAGCCCACGAGATCTTTGTATAGGAGTGGACAGCTGAATCAGGAAAGCCTACACTTGAGCAGCTGCTATTGCATAGGGGCTTTCCTCGAGCCAAGTATCAGAGGGGGAGGAGAGCCAGGAGGTTTGGGACTGTCTTGCTGTTTCCGTCTGAATCTGTGCTCACACTAAGACTCTTAGACTCTAACCCTGTCCTGTAATGTCCTACTTCTCCTGACCCCCCTTGATTGCTCAACACCCCCTGCTACTAGCACCTTCCAACTCTTGAAAGACCTACACTGGCTCCCATTATGTTTCCGAGCACAATTCAAAGTGTTTGTGCCAACCTTTAAAGCCCGAAATGGCTTCGGTCCAGTATACCTGAAGGAGTGTCTCCACCCCCATCGTTCTGCCTGGACATTGAGGTCCAGTGCCGAGGGCCTTCTGGCGGTTCCTCTGCTGCGGGAAGCCAAGTTACAGGGAACCAGGCAGAGAGCCTTCTCGGTAGTGGCACCCTCCCTGTGGAACGCCCTCCCACCAGATGTCAAATAGAACAACAACTACCAGACTTTTAGAAGACATCTGAAGGCAGCCCTGTTTAGGGAAGCTTTTAATGTTTAATAGGTTACAGTGGTACCTCAGGTTACATACGCTTCAGGTTACATATGCTTCAGGTTACAGACTCCGCTGACCCAGAAATGGTCAAACCTTGGGTTAAGAACTTCAGGATGAGCAGAAATTGCGCAGCAGCAACGGGAGGCCCCAATAGCTGAAGAAGTGCTTCAGGTTAAGAACAGTTTCAGGTTAATTCAACCTCCGGAACGAATTAAGTACGTAACCAGAGGTACCACTGTATTGTATTTTAATATTCTGTTGGAAGCCGCCCAGAGTGGCTGGGGAAACCCAGCAGGATGGACGGGGTATAAATAAATTATTATTATTATTATTATTATTATTATTATTATTATTATTATTATTCCTTCTTCAGACTGCTCTTTAGTGTCCCACCACCACAATCCAGGATCTCAGTCATCATCTTTTGTGTCTTCCCAGCAGGGGGCTGCTCCCACTACTCTTCCTCATCCAACCGTTTCCTGACAGTAATGAGCACTGATACTTTTCCAGTAAATACCATTGAAAAGGGCCTTTGGGAATACTGAGCTGAAAATTAGCAATTAGCAAATATTCTCTGGAGTAAGACAACAACACTATCCCACATACTAAGTCCCATTGAATTCAATGAGATTTACTTTGGCGTAGACATGTTTAGTATTGCACTGTAAATTAAAAGTTAAACAAGGACTTGGGATTCCTTGCTTGTTACACATGCTCATTGACTTCAAATGTATTTAAAGAATTTCACATGGACTGGCAGTGGGCCTTCAAATCAATGTAATTCTGATGAAAAGAGCAATACGTGTTTTAATGGCCTGTTGCATGTTGAAGCATCTCGGTTACAATTATGAAAAGGAGAAAACCTTCCCAATGGCCACCTTTGCAGATAAAGTGAATTACCAGTCTGCAAACATTTGCCACATTCCTCCACTGTATTTGCTGGTGTCACAATAATGGTAGGAAGGAACTGAATTAGACATAGCCCTTCATACTCAAATCCATACAATGATAATCCCACATAAGCAAAAGCTCATTCTATTCATCAGTCTAGAGATTCATAGATCTTCAAGCTCCGACAGCTTTGTACACTCAGCAAATGCAGTTTAAAGAGCATGCATGTGGTTTAGAGGTGCCAGAGTGAGCGGTGATTATTCTACAAACACCTTTGAAGGTTTGATGAAATGTCAAAATCTATGAATGTGCATAGTTCAAAAAGGTGGGGTTATTATTTTGGGGGCTGTGAGTAATGCTTGCTAAAAGCACCACTATGCTACTTTCTTCACTAAGTGTTTAGGAAATTGTGATGATGTATAAGTGGAGAAGAAATGGCAACATTCATGAAAGGCCAGGAGGCAGCTTAGGAAGCTGGTTGGGGTGAGGTGGGAGGACAGACTTTTATTATTAGGCATTTAAATCCAATTCATGTTTTTAGGACAGACGATCATCTCCAATTGAGGAAAATTTCCCAGGTCTCCAATCGTTAAAACCTTTGGGTCTCGTCCTTCTGTCTTCCTGTAAGCTCAATAACTTTCTAAGTCCTTAAGGGAAATGGCTATATCTCATTGCTAGAGCATCTGTTTTGCATGCAGAAGGTCAAAGCTTCAACCCCTGGCATCTCCAGGTAGGACTAGCAACCATCCCTTGTCTGAAATGCTGGAGAGCTTCTGCCAGTCAATGTAAACAATACTAAGCAAAATGGACCAATGGTCTGACTCAGTATAAGATAGCTCCCTATGTTTCTTCTCCCAATCACAGAGAAGCAAAAGATGCACAGTTCCCCATGACACCACCACCACCACCACCACTCCCTTGTCCTTCACAATGGGGGAGAGTTTGTTCCCCTCACCTTAAGAGAAAAAGCTTTGTGAGACTTCTTTCTAAGAGGGGAAGAGAAAAGACATCAATGGCCATGAGTGGCCAATCAGTTGTTGTTGTTGTTTAGTCGTTTAGTCATGTCCAACTCTTCGTGACCCCATGGACCAGAGCACGCCAGGCACTCCTGTCTTCCACTGCCTCCCGCAGTTTGGTCAAACTCATGCTGGTAGCTTCGAGAACACTATCCAACCATCTCGTCCTCTGTCGTCCCCTTCTCCTTGTGCCCTCCATCTTTCCCAACATCATGGTCTTTTCCAGGGAGTCTTCTCTTCTCATGAGGTGGCCAAAGTATTGGAGCCTCAGCTTCATGATCTGTCCTTCCAGTGACCACTCAGGGTTGATTTCCTTCAGAATGAATAGGTTTGATCTTCTTGCAGTCCATGGGACTCTCAAGAGTCTCCTCCAGCACCATAATTCAAAAGAATCAATTCTTCGGCGATCAGCCTTCTTTATGGTCCAGCTTTCACTTCCATACTTCACTACTGGGAAAACCATAGCTTTTACTATACGGACCTTTGTTGGCAAAAGTAGATGTCTCTACTTTTTAAGATGCTGTCTAGGTTTGTCATTGCTTTTCTCCCAAGAAGCAGGTGTCTTTTAATTTCGTGGCTGCTGTCCAATCAGTGGATGGCCTCAAAGAGACCTGTGACACCCTGTGCCTGCAGATTCCTGCTGACCCACCAGAGAAGTATTAACTTAGCAAGTACCCTCTAAGGAACCGAGTATTCTTTTGGTTGTGACTGGTTGGCTTTTGTTGCAGCTTTTCTTCCCATCTGCTCCATACTTCTCTTCTTTCCTGGGTGAGATAACACTTCATTGGCTGCTTATTTTTTTGTCAAGAATTTGGCATCTGACAACTCTGATGCAGTTGTCCATCGCCATTACTGGTCAGAGTCCGAATGCACTTAAAGTGAGGGCTATCTTAGCAACCATCTTAGATTTCCAGTCATGTGAATTGAAAGGTTCTGATGCTCTTGAGACCTGAAGGACCCACTTTGTTGAAAGCTGGGCAGTAGTACCAGGATGGAGAAAGCAGGTGCCCCCTCTTCATGGTGAGCTGGCAAATGAAATGTTCACATTCAACTAAGAACCACTCAGTTGCTGAGCTTCAAGCCAGGGTGGATTTGCCCAGAGGGAATGACAAGGGGATTTTTTATTACATCCTCATTGTCTCTACAAAGTGGGAGTTCCACAGCTAATGTATTGCTGCAGATCCTGAGTTATTTAACAGTTGTGACCTTTGCTACTATATTCCTATCTCATGTGTTTTCACTCTGGCATGCCTGGAGCAATATTGTACAGTTTCATTCTTAATCAAGATGTAGAGTTAACTTTCTAAAAGGATTAATATTCTTTTTCAAAAACAAGACAAAATAGATACTCAAGGCAGAGACCCATTCATCCAGCTGGAAAAGCCCATTGGAATAAATAAAATATCTCTAATTCTTTCCAGAAAGTACTTGTCATATATTGATTGGAATGCTATTCTACAGAAAAGGGGATTTCTAATATGAAGATAACAATATGCTATATTATAATTCTACTTTGGTGGTCATTCCTCAATGTGCAGTTTGTGTGTGTGTGTGTGTGTGTGTGTGTGTGTGTGTGTGTGTGTGTGATATCTTAGAATTATAGAGTTGGAGACTGTCTGCAGGCAATGGCTTCCACCTGCCTTACTACACCCCCCAGCACTGGGAGCCATTCACAGACCATGACTTTAAGAACAGCAGAGGCAGCTGGGAGGAGAGTTCAGGGATAGGTTTTTTTGTTTTGCTTTGTTTTAAATATTTTTAAAGCTGTGCGTCTTTGTTTCTGAATTTAATCCTTCCACATCGTTTTGTGCGATATGTGGTATTTTGTGTATTGTGATTTGCTGCTATATTTATCAATTATAGATGAGTAATTCTTTATTGTAATTGATGAGTGGAAACTAATTATTACTTGCTGATGTTTACTTTTGTGTTTACTGTTGGATTCAAATGCATTATTGCACATTGCTTTATTTGGTATAAGTTGTTTATTTTAAAGTTATTGTGACTTTTTATATAGGATCAGATTGTTACTGTTAATGCTTGATGTTTGTGTGTGTTGGAAGCTGCCCAGAGTGGCTGGGGTGACTCAACCAGATGGGTGGGGAATAATAATAATAATAATAATAACAATAATAATAATAATAGTCCAACTCCCTGCAATGCAGGAATCTCAACTAAAGCATCCATGAAAAGTGGCCATCCAGCTTCTGTTTAGAAACTTCCAGTGAAGAAGAGTCCACCACCTTCTGGAGAAGTCTGGTGCTTCACTGTCAAATGGCTCTTACCATCAGAAAGGTCTTTCTGATGCTTAGTTGGCATCTCATTTCTTGTAACTTGAAGCTATTGGTCCAGGTCCTACTATGTGGAGCAGGGAAAAACCAAGCTTGCTCCATCTTCCATGTGACAGCCCTTTAGATATTTGAAGATGGCTATCATATCTTCTGCCAGTCTTCTCTTATCTAGGCTAAACATACAACAACTCCCTCAACCATTCCTCATAAGACTTGGTTATAAGACACTTGACCATCTTGGTCTTACTCCAAAAGTCTGGGTTAGGTTTTAAAGCACTGGAAGCTTCTTTGACCATGTGGAATTAGTTGCAAGAGTCTTCAGATATTGTCTATTTGTTGTAACCAAATGGATTCCTTCATACAGGGGTGTGTGTAAGTACCCAATCAATGAATTAGGAGGCACTGGAAAATAAATCTGGGGCCAAATATAGATGAAATGGCTTCCATATATACACCAGGGATTTTCATGCACCCATTTAAAACCAAAAACAGAATACTTACAGTAATAATTCATGAAAAGTCACATGTGTGGATAGACAGACCCTTCAGTGCAGTATCCATTGAAGTACAAAGCTACATCTGTTCATGACTAATATCTGTAGGATTTTTTGCACTAGGTTTGCAGGAGTCTGGCTCAAAAATCTAGGACTAAGTCGCTATTGTAAAATATTTAAGCTGAATAGATATTCTAGGACAAAAAATGTAGCCATGAGTGGCTTGGGATGATTAATAGTTCAGAAGCTGAAATTGGTCATAGTGTAGCATGACAACGCACAGGTACTCATCAAATTGTCACCCATCTAGAGCGACAGTTTCCGATTTCAGACTAGTGCTACACTGTCACTCATCTCATTTGAAATGTCACTCATAAGCAGAGTTTCAGTGGATGAAGTGCTGTTCTGGTGGCAACTTCTTTCACTTTCTGGATTGTTGAGCCTTCTGATAGGAATGGTTGAGCATGGTGCTTCTGAGAATGCTACAAATTTTGCAGCCAGTCACCAAACCCACGAGAAGTTAAAGTACTTCAAAAGGAGGGGGTGTTTCTAGATGAATGCCCTTGATTGTCATACACAGATGAAGAAGGGACCAGTAGAATCACAAATATTTGATTCATGGATGAAAGTTTGGGGTCAGTTCCACTGCTGCTGTGGGGTGTGTCAATATTCTGAACGATTCGGCACTTCTCCTTTTTTAGCTATTAGTCCTGCTACCGAACTTCTATTTCCACCAACTATTATCTATTTTTGCCTCCAGCTTATATGATAAAGCACACCTGCAGAATGAAGAAATGCTATTTTCAACTCCCACTCCATATTAACCTGTTTACATATTGTGACAGAAATCTTCTGACAGTTATGTCTATACATAATTTTATGGCAGTCCAGCTAGGGATATCTGTGCATGGAAGCAAGCATTTTTGTTTGAGAGGTGTGGTTGTTTTTTTTTTTTTAAATAGTCCAAGAGCATCTGTTTTTGAACAGAGAAGCTCAGTAAGGAAATAGCATTAAGCTGGATGAAGAGCCGTATACACAAATCGGAGCCACTCTGGGCTGGATCTTTCAGCTGGGATTCTGTATAAGGGACCTTCTCCCAGGCATTTGGAGTAAATTAGCAACTACTTTGGTTATATTCTTAATTACTCATTTCACCATTTCAGTTCTACCTATTTCTACATCAGTGTGAGATTTATTTATTTTTTAGAAGTCCTCATGGAACTTTATGCTTCTATACATTATTATTTATTTATTTTTGCAAAGCAATTTCCCCCCAATATAATCCATTTCAGATGTTATTTCACTACATAGCATGTGTATTTTTGTTCACATTAGTTGACTGAAAAACTGCATTGCAAAATTCAGAGAAGTGTGAGTATTGAAGGATGGTTGTGTTTATTGGAATCCTCTCTTCACTCCTGCTAGTCAAAAAGAGAGGGGGGCAATTCTGATTCCATTTCCAATGAAATTCCATTCACAATTGCAGCATGTATATGTTTTACCACCAGACAGTGGTACTGATTCAGTTTGCCCCACTAATTTTTATAAAAATCAACTACACGAAGGACAACCTACATGCCAAATATCACACACAGTTTGATCATTATATATCAGAGAATAAAGCAAGATTGAGCAAAACAGACAGGATTCATTATTCATAGAGATTAATTAAGGAAGCAGATATTATTTTCTGTGAAACAGTATATACTGATAGCTGCTGCATGCTATTTTGTGTATGTGGATGGGTGATGGGGGGAAGTTGTAATAAATTTAGAGAATCAAGTTGGAGGTATGCGAGACACAGGGCAAAATGCATGTGAGACAGAGGGCCCTGGAAGAATCTAAACTCATCACAAATGACAGCTTTACAGAAGGTGATAAGTATGACATTTCGCAACTTGCCTGGGAGCAGGTCTTCAAGATGGGTCTGTAGCTGCTCACATTTCATACAGCTGTACAAAGTCGGATCCCTTCCTGTGTCAAATGCTGTAAACACTGGAAGCATGTTGTCTTGCCTTCTGCATGGGCATGTTTTAAAGAATTTCATCAAAAGGAAGCCACAACAGTTTATCTGAAAATATGCCACGATGACAAGCTCTCAGGGAACTGAGCAGCCTTGCAGAGTCCTTGGCAATTAGCCTCTGGGTCTTTTGGCTTCACTTTCCTTTGGCTTCACCCACTTTCCATGTTTTCCTTCATAATGTGTGTAACGTTGAAAACATCTGTCTCACCGTCTCAGGGCAATCAACAGCCAATGATGACAAATTCCCAAATGTCATGAAGAAATTGTGTTTCCAGCAAAAAGAAGCTGTCTTTGTCTTTCTTTGCCCACTAGTTGAATAAGAACCAATCATCAACTGTGAAAACAGAGGAGTTGGGAGAATGAAGTGGTAACCTTTAAAGCAAGGGGCAAGCCATCCAGATGCCATCAAACTGTAATTTCCATCAGCAGTGGTGGACTTGGGCACTATGGTGCCCTGTGGAAGGCCAATCCCCCCACCCCTCAAGCTCTTGCACTACTTTCTGAAAGGTGGATGAAGAGGTGACTGGCCTGGGGAAAGCATTATCTAGGGTTTGGGAAGGAGGCGGGAGGACACCCTGTCGGAGTGTCAGGGACTAGCTAGATGACAAAAAGTGCTGGAGACCGCCTGACCAAGAGGTCTGCATGGAAAGTGCAGAAAAGGACAGTTTTGATCCTGGTTCATGGTGGTGGGAAACAGGACACACCCCAGAGGAGGAGGAGAGCTAGGAGATACTGGAGGATGAGAAACAGGGGAAAATAAGCAGATGCTCCAGCCCTGAGCAAAAGCAGGAGTCAAGCTTAATAGATGCAACACGGGCACCAGCTGACAGAGTGTCTGTTGAAAGCCTGCCAGCTTCTCCTCCCTCCCCTAAAACATGGCAGTTCTGCTCCACGTAACAGAGAAAACTAGGCAGAAACAGAGAGGGTCCCTTGGGACTTGCCATAGGCAATGGGAGGGATCTGACAAATAGAAAGTAGACTAGATGGGGAGGAGCAAATCACTCTGAGCAACAGTTTACGGTGAGGAGTATACTTCATGAATCTCCACGTGTTTCTGTTTTGATTCTAAATAAAAGCTGCTAGCGGTACGTTCGTTGTGTGACGTTCTTTCTCTCTGCTCTTCGCTAGTTTTGCTTCCTGTCAAGCTTCCCTGTGATGCAGAGCCCTAGTGACTTCTTCAATGAGCTTTGAGATGGTGTTCACATGGCCCTAAATCCACCCCTGCCATCCGCCTCAGCCAGCATGGCCAGGGGATGATAGGCTTTGTAGTCAAACAACACCTGGAGGGTCACAGGCTCCCCTTCCATGCTGTAAAACAGGATATGACTGGCTGCATGGCACCTGACAGAGATTACATGAACAAGTTTCCTTTTGAGGTGGGATCCTGTATACATTTCTTAGGTCTGTCAGATCTAGGAACTGTATGGTAATGGAAAAAAAGTGCTTGTCTTGTACTAGCAAAACTAGCCACTTTAGATGTCATTGTGTCCAGCTTGCACCAATCAGGTCAGAAGGTCAAGATTTTCAAAAATTTCAGCAGTAGAAAATGAGAGGGATTCCTAAGTCTATAAATGAATGTGTGTTTGGAGCAATCTTTTCATAAACAAAAGGTGTGTGCATTCACGGATATTTGTACAGTACTAGTATTCGTGGCGCAAATTGGTATTGTTGCTTCCCAAGATATCCTTAATTTTCTGTTGTGGTTGTTGCTGTTGTTGCTGCTGTTGCTGCTTTCTTTCCAGAGTAATTTCTGGCTCTGCGACCATGATAAATATGAAAAAAACTTACTTCTGAATATATATTTTTTAATGAGATATAATTAATTGATGAGTCTTTGGATATGTTCCAACTAATTCTACCCTTCTAACATTTTTTATTTTCTATACTAGAATGCCAAGGCAACAACTCAATATGTTGGTTTTACAAAAGGTTATTTAATGCACTTTGCCTTCCTTTCCAAAACATTTGATTTCTTTAGTTTAGTGCCAAATGCAGTTTATTCTGAAAGTCGCTATGACCACAAAAATAAATTTCCCTAGAAACAGAAATAATCCTCTTATCAAGAGTACCACCTAAGCCTCCTGTCTGCTTGTCATCATAAACATATTTTCCCCCCCTAATGCCAGGAATTTATCTGTCTCCCCCTTCTTTTTCAAAGAAAATGTTGTGGTAAAAATTTATATTTTCATGAACACCAGTAAAGGGATATGCAAGAAAGGCCAAATAAGATTCAAAATGCAGAATGCAATCATGGGGTAGATGAGTGCTAATACCCTGCAATTGAGGGTTTGAGTTGGTTTCTACTTACCTCTGTAGTAGATCTCTGCATGTTCCTTGCAGTTCAATGCTATTTTGTCCAGGGTCTTCTTTCTGATCTGTTCGGCTGCCAGAGCAAAAAACGTCTACTTTGTGAGTCACTGAAATGTTTACGTCACTAAGAAGCCATATGGCCTTCTCTGCCAGGGAGAGGCATCTTTCCTGTACAGGTGGTAGGGTAAGAAATCACCTCCTAGGTCCAGTGTATAGTGGGCAAATCTGTAGTATAAACACTTACAACTGGGAAACACTGACTTGTGAGTGCTCCAATTGGAGAATAAAAGGTAAAGGGACCCCTGACCATTAGGTCCAGTCATGGCTGACTCTGGGGTTGCGGCGCTCATCTCACTTTATTGGCCAAGGGAGCCGGTGTACAGCTTCCAGGTCCTGTGGTCAGCATGACTAAGCCACTTCTGGCGGACCAGAGTAGCACACGGAAACGCCGTTTACCTTCCCGCTGGAGTGGTACCTATTTAACTACTTGCACTTTGACGTGCTTTCAAACTGCTAGGTTGGCAGGAGCAGGGTCTGAGCAATGAGAGCTCACTCCGTCATGGGGATTCGAACTGCCAACCTTCTGTTCGGCAAGTCCTAGTGTGCTGGTCCAGGGGGGAGGTTACCATGGGGCGAGGTCCAGGACCTGAGTCGAGGGTCGGCAGACAGTCCTCCACGGGTGAAGCGGGGTCCACAGCGAGGAGCCGGGCAAGGACAGGAACTCTGGGGGAACAGGACTGGATGCTGGCCAAAACAACTCTTCAACGACGTTGCTCCCGCAACCTGGGACCAGGCTGACTGGCCTTTATCTTCTCTGAGGCCAGGGGTGGCGGTCCTGGCCCCCAGGAGACCCACCTCTCCTGGCCTTAAGGCGAGCACTCCTCCTGGGAAAAACCAGTTCCCTCCGCCTCTCTGCCCTGAGCCTCTGCAGCTCAGGAGAGGCTGGAGGGTTACTGGACCCAGGGGGAGACTCACCTTCCCCTGACAGGGCTGGGAGAGGCACACCTGTAGGCACTGTGTCCTCAACCACCTCTGGAGCCAGAGTGGATTCACCTGGTGCCTGCTCCTGAGGATCCGGCACAGGTGTAGGTGCTTTAGAATCAAGGCCCTGCCCCAGTTCAGCTGGCCCTGGAGGCGGGGACTCCTGTGCAGGCTGGTATTCCTCCGGTTCAGCCTCTGAATCGGATTCCCAGGCCAACACACCTAGGCTCTGTGGTTTAACCCACAGCGCCACCCACATCCCTTTAGTGAGATTTAGCTTTGAGTAAATATGGAGAGGATTCCTCAGCTAATCTAGGTTCTTTTAAATCTTGGTATATTATTAACTACCCTGGCAACCACAAGGAAAAAGTCAAGCCAGTTGACTTCATCCTAGCTTTACATTTCTCTAACACTTTTAATCTCTTTGCCATTTTGACATATTTTTTGTTTCCTTGGTACACATAGTCAGAGATCAACCTGGGGGCAACCAACCTGTAGTCAATTTCACCACTGAGCTAGTCTAGCCAAAGTAGGAAGAGAAGGTTCACTTTACGCATCTCCTACTGAGGCACGTATAACTTAGGGGTGCAGGAGGCAGGCAAGTCTGACAAGGAAAGGCCTTGGCTATTGTCATTTGAAATTACATATAAGCTCTGTAAATCCTTCAGTGTTCAGGCTTATATTTGCCCAAAATGCCAATTCCCGCCCCCCTAAATGAGACCATTTATGACACTGATAAGGTAAACACAAGGGAGCAGTAAGTGGATTCCCTTGAGTAATTACAGCCGTCAACAGTGGCTAAGCTTATAAGACAATCATTAACTGAACCCAGCATCTGCTCATTATGTATCTGAATAGGAAAAATAACTCTGCATGAGCCCCTCTTTTTGCCAGTCACACAGCACCCTGAGGACAGGCAGTAAATAGAGGATTTTTTAATGGATCAAAGTGGTGCCAGTCAATTCTGTACTGCTCTTAGCTGGTATTGAGAGAGCTAAAACTCGGAACACCGTTGGATTCATGTTTATGAATAATTGGAACAGAGCCTTAGCAAATTTGCATCTTTCTCAACGGGGGGGGGGGGACCTATATCATATGTCACATTTTAAAAATAACTTTTAACTCTGCAAAACGCCTCACTTGTCATACTTTGCTCTACTTTTACCAAAACCAGATCTCTTCTTAAACTCTTCCAAGCTTAACACATCCCATTTTCTACATATTATGGCATGGCTCATTGGGAGCTTCACAGTCCCCCCCCCCCCTTTTGTAGATCTGGGAAGAAAGCAGAGGCAAAATTTTATCAAGGTCCTGAAGGTTATGTGCCTAGAAGATTGCATTTTAATGAATTAATTTATTCATTTATATTATTTGTATTTTATTTGGGAAGTATATGCTCATTTTATATGAGTAAATTTATGCCAATTTTATACAACAGCATTAATCTTGTCAATATTTGAAAGTAGCAGTGTAAGGGTTCTTTGTCAATTCAGCCCATCCATTGAACAAGAAAGGACCATTGTCCTGTCTCTTAACTGAGGCACCAACTCTCAGCTGTAGTATGTCCACAATGTACCAACACATGCTGATCAATTTGAAAGAACAAATTATGACTATTGTTTAATCACAAGAGACTATATGTTTTGGCTTGTTTATTCGCACCATTTCCGATTCCATCTACACATAGTGAAAAGTCTCACACCTGCACATAGCGCAAAAGGTAAGGTGTTAAGAAGATAGAAGATGTTCTGAATTCTGCCTTTGGAGTTGGCTCTTATCTTCATTTCAGAGTCTACAAGTGAACAGCTGCCCAGCATTCAGCGGCGCCTATCAGCAGCATTCATCTCCCTTGAAACATATCTGTGCTTTCAGGAGGGAGTCAAATTTGTGATTCCATATGATACATTTGCCATTGACTGTATTAACCATTTCTTTTGTTATTCAGTATTATTGTGTTATAAGAATTCTGAGGTCTCAAATATAAATAGAATGTTTATAAATGTGCAAGGCAATCACATACATAAATATATACACCACCAGTGGCGTAGCGTGGGGGTGCAGGGGGGGGGCCGGCCGCACCGGGCGCAACATCTGGGGGGGCGCTCGCACTCGCAGCTCTGTGCCCCTACCTGGCTCACTCACTCTCTCTCATTGCAGTGCTTGCCTTGCCCCGGGTGCTGACAACCCACGCTACGCCACTGTAAACCACATGTCTGAAATAGTACAGGAGAGCAATCCTGAAGCCATTTTGACTCTCCCAAATTGACCTCAAATATTTCTCTGCAAGGAGGAAGAAAATGAGAAAGCCTCCCAATTGTCTTTTGCTTGCCTGCTTTAAGGACGTATTTGTGTATGAATAGGATGAGCCTGTGACTTGGATTCAGGAACTAAAGCATTAACCATCACAAAAGAATAGCCAGACTGCCCAGGTAATGCCTCCTCTGCTGTAAACCGCTTCCTTCTGGAACACCATGCCAAAGGTATTCCAAGCCAATTTTGGAATGGAGCAAGACTTACTGATTTAGGCTACAACCTTAACCATGTCTGATCAGAAGTAAATCACAGTCAATTCAGCTAAGTGCAGTTAGGATTGCACTTTTCTTTATTATTTAGATTTGTCAACTTTGAGATATATATTATAGAGAAAGAGATTGATGGAGAGGGAAAGGGATACACATTTATACCCACACATTGCCAAATTTTAAATAATAATAATATGGGTATCTTCCAATAAAATATAAAGCAAAGCATAAAAGTTCAGCAATACTCCAGCATGACTCAGCCGCTTCTGGCGAACCAGAGCAGTGCACGGAAATGCCGTTTACCTTCCCGCCAGAGCAGTATCTATTTATCTATCTGCACTTTGACATGCTTTCAAACTGCTAGGTTGGCAGGAGCAGGGACCAAGCAACGGGAGCTCACCCCGTCGCGGGGATTTGAACCTCCGACCTGATCGACAAGTCCTAGGCTTTGTGGTTTAACCCACAGCGCCACCCGCATCCCATTGTAATATTTAATACCTTGTAATTAAGAGTTACAGGAAAAGTCTTCATGTAGCACCAAATAGACCATAAAGGCCCTGGATTCAAATCCTTCCACAGTTAGGGTGCCACCACCCAAAATGCCATTTCGCTACGCATATCACTTTCATCTCATTTCACTCTCTTTCAGAGATGAGCTTCAGTGTAGGAATACAGGGGCCAGAGGGAGGAGGCAGTCCTTCAGGTAACTATATTCATGTTCAAAACTTCATAAGTCAAAAACAGCAGTTTGAATTATGTTGTGTTGTGTTCTTCTCTTGTCTCCTTTATGCTTGCATTTCTTTCCCAAATATGAAAGTGCAACTTTTTACCTATAGATAATAGACTCAGAATAGACCAGTCACAGCTAGCAAACAATCACTTCTCTAAAAGTGGGGAAAGTAGAATTTCTGAGTGTTGTTGTGCTTTTTTAATGTATAAGCCTGTAACAAATAAAACTACAACTACACATTATCAGCTGTGGATTTGCTGACAGAAGCCAATTCATGACAATCAGCTAGAAATACATATATTTCTCTGCACAGAAAATAGAGTTCTTATTTAAACAAAATAACATTGTCCCATATCCAATAAGAGTAATTTGCAAGGGAATGATTTGCTTTTGGATTCCTGCAATTTATAGAAACTATTAGATTTGTGCTAGTTATTTGTATGGCATTTGGGGGGGAAACAAAACAAAACAAAATGGCACATTTATGTTTTAAATGCGTGTTGATTGTTCTACTTGTCTGGGGAAAGTAGTGCACTGTCTGTTTGCAAGCTGTAACACTGTATTTATTTTACTGCCATTCTGTTAAATTAACCTTAAAGAAAGCATAAATTCTCTGCAGTCTAAATTATCTCTAAAAATATTCCAGACACATGGCTGATATAATATGGAAAGGAGCTTACCTTTAATGAGCTACTGAATCCTGCAGCTACCATAGCTAGCAGAAGACTGTTATTTCCCACAAACCTTTAATTTCGACTTAAACGTGCAGTTTCTTATCATCTCACTGTACTAACCTTTGTCTCACTGTGTTTGCCAACAAAACAGTTGCTGATTGTTCTGACAGCCTGTGATGATTTTTTTTCCCTTTTTACCCCCTTAGAAATATTTGCAGCACATGTAACACTGCCACAATGATTTAGGTCACTGTTTTTGATAAAATTGGTATTTCCTTTTTACTCCTCAAGCATTATCATGGTGAAAGGAATCTTATTTTTCAGTCTCCGTATGAATGTCTACTGCTGACATTACTTCCTAAAATAATTCAAAAGCCACAAGGACAGTCATTTGATTCTCTTTGTAAAATATTCCCCAAATGAATCTGACATGTGCTGATTATTGTAGAATGAGAATAGTATGGTGTGTTTGTGTGTAAGGGAAGAGTTAAGGATATCATGTATAAAAAGGTAAAGGTAAAGGTACCCCTGCCCGTACGGGCCAGTCTTGACAGACTCTGGGGTTGTGTGCCCATCTCACTCAAGAGGCCAGGGGCCAGCGCTGTCCGGAGACACTTCCAGGTCACGTGGCCAGCGTAACATCGCTGCTCTGGCGAGCCAGAGCCGCACACGGAAACGCCGTTTACCTTCCCGCTGGTAAGCGGTCCCTATTTATCTACTTGAACCCGGAGGTGCTTTCGAACTGCTAGGTTGGCAGGCGCTGGGACCGAGCAGCGGGAGCGCACCCCGCCGCAGGGATTCGAACCACCGACCTTTCGATTGGCAAGTCCTAGGCACTGAGGCTTTAACCCACAGCGCCACCTGCGTCCCATATCATGTATACTCACGACAAATTCAGGCATTTGAATGCACACCAGTTTAGAAGTGAAGGAGACCATCCAAAAAGCATGGTAATGGAAGCCTCTTACACTTCATTCTTCACACTCATCACAAATGGTGGGTATGCCACAAGGTTCCCTATATACTTTCCTATCTGTGCTATTTAGAGAGTTTTGGAGAGTTTTCTCTTTGATGACTGTGTCTCCTTGTGCTGTTCCCACCATGTTTCTTCTGCTCTACCTTACTCTGAATCTTTTGCTTGTTTCCTATAACTATTCTCCAATATGTAAGTGATTTACATTGTCTTACCCGCCCGCCCCCCCCCTGCTTCATCTACTGTGTGGATGTGATCCTGTACCAGACCTCATCCTGTCAGCTCTTTGGCTGTGTGAAAGAACTGGGTCTAGTTCCTGTAAACCTGGAAATGGCGCCCATGTGTGTCAGTGCTATTCCATCAATTACATTATACTCAGTGCTATTCTTTCTAGAAAAAGGTGCTGGAACTCGCCATGAATGCCTCCCTTGTTATTATAATGGCAGTGGTGCCCACCTGATAGGTGCTAGAACTGAGGTCTAGGCTGGATCTACACTGGTCTGTAAAAAAAGCTTTTTAAAAAACAAACAAAAACAAAACATAATATAGCTCTCAATGCAATTTCTCATTGGCGGCAGATCGCTGCTCACAATTTCTAATGCATTTTTAATGTTTTAACTGACCAGTGTAGATTAGTCCCTGGTGAGTTCCAGCTGAAAAAAAAGCCCAGATTCTACTCCTTCTCTACTAAAAGCCTGAAAATCTCTGAAAAGGTCCCAACTCACTGGCACGGGTTAATTCAAACAATGAAATATGCCTTCTAACTCAGTGGTACAGCTTTGCATATACAGTGTTCCAGGTTGAATCCTGGTCCTCTGGTTTGGCCTGGAAATTCTCCTTACCTGAAATGTTGGACAGCTGTGGCTAGTCAGTGTAAACTATACTGAGCGAGATGGAGCAACAGTTCTGACTCATTATAAGGCAGTTTCTCACCTTCCAGTTCTTCAGTCCATATATATTCTTCATTACACATCAGTTTGCTAACTGTAAGCCACCAAATCACATTGGCAGGAAAACAATGTTTGAACGACATCGAACATTGTGGATTTCACAGTGTACCGCTATTACAGAAACAATTGTGCTAAATGACTTTGTGCTGATCCACTTTGAAGAGTGGCAGAATCAATAGTACTCAACCTTTCTCATCTCATACCTGCGGTGTATAAATGTGCCGGCTCAGGAAAGTCAGTTTAGAAAGTTCAAGGCCTACATACCCTGTGTAGGGTTATATGTGTTGCACTGGATATTTTAAAGTTCGGAGCTTCAGCAAAGCCAGTCTATGCATAGTTTTCAGCAAAGTTTAGAGATACCTAAAGAACAGAAAAATGTAAGAAGAATCCTTATGGATCAGACTAATGGCCATAGCTATCAACTTTTCCTTTTTCTTGTGAGGAATCCTATTCAGAATAAGGGAATTTCCCTTAAAAAGGGGGGAAAGGTGACAGCTATGCTAATGGCCCAACTAGACCAGCATCCTGTTGCCACAGTTTTCCCCCAACAGCTGGTATTCATAGACATTGATCCTCCATGCAGCAGTACCAACTTGATTTTTTTTAAAAAAATGGGGGGGGGGGCAAATAAGTCCAACCCTCACAATCAAACACACGGTGTGGTGCACTCATAGCATTGGAATGTCAAATGTCCATCAACTTTGGAGGCCCCCAGCTCCTCAAATATTTTATTGAGGAGCCAAAGGGACCTCGGCCTCTAGGGGGTAGCTCCTATGCCTCCACAAATTTATCTAACCCCCTCTAAAATCCACCCAGGTTGGTTGCATTTCCACAGCTTGTGGCAGTGAATTCCAGTAGCGGTAAAAAGGGGAAGTGGGTGGCGCTGTGGTCTAAACCCCTGAGCCTCTTGGGCTTGCCGATTGGAAGGTCGTCGGTTCAAATCCCCGCAAAAGGGTGAGCTCCTGTTGCTCTGTCCCAGCTCCTGCCAACCTAGCAGTACGAAAGCATGCCAGTGCAAGTAGATAAATAGGAACCACTGCGGCAGGAAGGTAAACAGTGTTTCCATGCTCTCTGGTTTCCATCACAGTATTCCATTGCACCAGTAGCAGTTTAGTCATGCTGGCCACATGACCTAGAAAGCTGTCTGCAGACAAACACCGGCTCCCTTGGCCTGAAAGTGAGATGAGCGTCACACCCCATAGTCACCTTTGACTGGACTTAACTGTCATGGGGTCCTTTACCTTTTATATATATACCAGTAGTGGTGTATTTGCTGGGGCAGAGCTGCAAAGCCAGTCTCCCGACATCAGAGTCATGACTGCTTCCCTGGATATATATATTTAAAATAATGTTACTATTTGTACCCCACCAATCTGACTGGGTTGCCCCAGGCACTCTGGGTGGCTGGATGGGGCTCCAGCAGATGGTGGTGTCAAGATTGAGGCCATGAGGCAAATCAAAACTTTATTGTTACAGGCAATGACCAGTGTTAAGGAAACAAGATAGAAACACATATATAATATTATCCGGATGTGTATAGAAGGACAAAATAGAATAAAGTAAAGAAAAAAGGTAGCATAGAATAAAAATAATAATAATAAATGGGTTTCTCATTTTAAAAGTCATAGTCATGTCATGAACTCCAAAGATGAAAATTGCGAGGTGTCTGGGGTCAGTCCCTGTTTGGTTTTGTTTGCTACAGCACAGTACTTGGCCACACCAAGAGTGATAGATGCATTTTTATTTGAGAGGAGTAGACGGACACAAAATGCACCTGAACATCCTAGCAGATTTAATAGGAAGGGTTAGCTAAATATTTTATTCAGATCTTTGTAAAAGGAGTAAAACAAGAGGACATGATTCCCTGGCTCGACCTCTCCAGAGTTGCAGGGGCATGTACATTCATGGTAGGAAACTTTTAAAGTATCTTCCCTTCAAAACTGCTGAGGGAAGGGTATTTAGGCATGCCAGGGCAATTCAGCTTTTGGACTGAAAGTGCAGAAAGATAGCTGGTTTATTGAACTAGAGTGGTCTGTCAATTAGAGGATACTTGGAGGATGAACCTAGGCCATGTTGGTGTTCAAAATCTACAATGCATTGCTTGAGAGCTGTTCTAACCTTTCCATATCCCAGAGAGATGAGGGAGCTCAAGGAGAATCCATATAGCTGAAGTTAGTGTGGCAGGGTTTGGTTTCATAGAGATTGAAAGATGTTCTGAAGGGCTATTGGGGCTAAGCTAGTTGAATGGAAGGTTAGATTTAAGTTGAAAAATGTGGCTGCACAAGCAACAAAGGTCCTGCTGGAGAAGAGAGAGATAAGGTCAGTCTGCAAATCCATCTGCATGTCTCTACCTCGTAGCCATACTGAACTTTCGACCCATGACTTTCTTCAGGACTCAGAAGAGGGGGAGAAACAACAGTTGTGGTTTACCAGCTGCCCGCTTTTGCCTTGCTGCTACTGTGAATATGGTGTGGGAGTTTCTTACTGTAGATGTCAGAGTAAAGCCTAGGTGGGTTGCAGAGATGGAAGGTATTAAGTTACTCAAAAGCCACAGAGTAAGGATGTGGTGGAACAGTGTGGGACAGAGGCGGAGCAAGTGAGTTGCCATAACTCACTTTAAAATTAAGTTTTAAAGTGTTTAAAATGAATTAAAATTAAGTTTAAAGTTTAAAATTAAGTAGGAACTGTCATTGTTATTGTAGTTTTGCTTGTTTGTCTTATGACAGTAATGGTTATCTGTTGTTTATTGGACACACAACTGGGAAAAGAAGCAAGTACTGGAAGCAATATCCCAGGGATGGGGAACCAGTGGCCCTCCAGATGACCACAACTTCCACCATCCCTCACCATTGACTGGGGCCAATGGGAGCTGGAGACCAACAAGATCTGGAGGGGGGCTAGCAGGGACTGACAGGACACTGAAGAGTGTGCAGCAGGGGAAGATGGGCTGAAGACTGACTCAGGAGAGGGCGACAGTAGTTTGTGGGGAACTGTAGCAGCCAGGAGGCCAGAATCAGAGGCAGGGGAAACTTCAGAGTTGAAGCATAGAGCATAGATGGGATGGGTCAGAAGAAAAGGAGGCAGAGGCAAGTCAGACAAGTGAAAGGCCAGGTGCTTCCTATTCCCTCCTGCACCATTGTGATGAAGAACCAGGAGGAAATTGAAAAGAAGAAGTTGCCTCACAGATGCAGTCTCCAGCTGTGTTCATGCAGACCACTAGGGGAAGTTCCATAAGCTGGTGGAGGTGGAGTGGTCACCTGTTGCTGCAACTGCTCCTTAGGGTGTGGACCTGGGAAGAGCTGCCTAGCCTTGAGTGGGGTGAGTAGATATCTAGAGCTGTAGAAGTGTCGTCTTTGACAATAGATACTATCCACTGTGTGCATTCCTTAGGCTAGGAAGAGCCCTTGACAGGTTCCCTCTGTAACCCACTGTGCTTTCAACCAACTACAGGTTCCTAGAACCAAGGCAAGAGATGGAGATAAATGCTGAGGCATTTTCTATGGTGCTCAGTCAAGCACTACCCACAGGGTATTCTTGGACCTCAGCATCCCCCTGGTGAGCTGAGGTTATGTCCTAGGCTACACCCAACATTCTTGGGCTGTGCACTACAGAGGCAATGTTTATCTGGCAGCATTTGATACATAGCACACTTGTATCATTCATCCTCATATGACCATTAGGACTTAGCTCAGTGATTTTCAAACTGTCATCTTAAGAACTGTAACATTCCTTGAAAGCTTAGCAGGCATTCTTGACGAAAATCAGTAATGGAGGAGGACAAATGTCCCTGAAAGACACATTCCATCATTACTAATCTTATCCTTCAGTACAGTACAGTTTTAGACCAGATTGTGAGTTACAGTTTTTTAGGGCAAGGAGAGACACTGAAGACCAGTATTTTGCCCCATGTAAAGAGGAAGGGTATGGGAGAAATTGCATCCAGTTCCTAATTAAAGGTGAACAGTCCTCCTGAAACAATATGAGAACCTAAATACAGCCATATGTCAAGTAACAGGTTCAAAAATGCATATACTAAGACTAAGGTAAACTTTGGATTAAAATCATATTAGTAAACATAACAATGTGGTTATTTAGGGGGAATGCGGTTTGCAAAAATGTATGCATTTTCTTTTCTTTTTTTCTTTTGTAAAATTTAGATGTCATTGAGGGACAAGGAAAATCTGTTTTTGCAAATGTTCATGAACATTAAAAACAATGAGGATGAATACTTTGCCTTTTCAGATCTGGTGATTACTAACCATGTGAGTATGGTGTTTTATCTTTTTGTCCTCCTCTAATAACTGCAAAGAGAAAGCACACATTGTCTTTCCATTGAATTGGCTTATGAAGTCTGTTTCAAGGATATTTTGTAGTACACAAATTGTGCACGTATTGTGCACAAGGACCTCCGTTATGGCAGAAGTGGTTTAGTCATGCTGGCCACATGACCTGGAAACCTGTCTCAGGATAAACGCTGGCTCCTTTGGCCTGAAAGTGGAGTTGAGCGCTGCACCCCATAGTCGAATTTGACTCAACCATCCACGGGTCCTTTACCTTTACCTGTAACAGACCTAAGAAGCAATCTTCTATGCGTAGCAAGCTGATGTAAAGCAAGCTGATGCATTTTAAACCTGAGTAAAGATATACCAGATAAAAAACCCCATTCAGTTGTCGGGCTAATGCTGCTGCTTTGCCTACGCCTGGCAGATGGAAAATAAGCCTTTAAAATAATGTTTTAAGCTGGTTGGCAGGTCACATGACTCATACTCTCCAACATTTCTCAGATGAAAATAGGGACCTCTTATTCCATTACAGAAGTACCTCAGTCTAAGAGCAGTCCTGTTAACAAACGATTTGGGCAACGCACTCCACAAAACCAGAAGCAGGTGTTCTGGCTCGGGAACTTTGCCCCAGAAGACGAACGGAAGATGACTGGTGGAAGGGCACCGGTGGCAGGAAGCCTCATTGGGGAAAGTGCACCTTGGTTTAAGAATTTTTTTGGTGTAAGAACGGGCATCCAGAATGAAATAAGTTCATAAACGGAGGTACCACTGTATTTTTATTATCCTGCTCATCTGACTGGGTTGCCCCAGCCACTGTGGGCAGCTTCCAACATATATAAAAACATTAAACAATTAAACAATTAAAAATACCTTTGCTATTCAGGGCTGCCTTCTAATGTCTTCTAAAGGTTGTATAGATACTTAACTTCTTGGCTGAAGGGTTGCATAACTCCATATCCTCCAACATTTCTCCAATGAAAATAGGGATGCAGGAAGGTAAACAGCGTTCCGTGTGCTGCGCTGGCTCGCCAGATGCAGCTTGTCACGCTGGCGACATGACCCGGAAGTGTCTGCAGACAGCGCTGGCTCCCGGCCTATAGATGAGCGCACAACCCTAGAGTCTGGCAAGACTGGGCAGGGGTACCTTTACCTTTTTAAGGAAAAGTGAGATTTTTCAGGATCAAATCAGAACCTGGGGCAGCTTCTGGAAATTCAGGAGTGTCTCTGGAAAATAGGGACACTTGAAGGATCTGCACGACTGAGCTGAATGGACTGGGGATCCAGCCTAAGGCCCTGCCCCCTCCGGATCCTGGTCCCATAACATCTCTTTTCAATGAAATTGCATCATCTTCAGATGGCTTATATGGATATATCACCACATTTCAATATCAAGAGGTTAAAAAAAGAATCCTTTATAGATCTTTCAAATATTATTAGCGGTGATTATGTTTCCAAGACTGGTTGTGAAATTCCAAACAATTATGAAGAAATTGTTGAGCACTTTGAGACAGAAACAATTAATAAGTGGCCACCAGATGCATTCCTGCCACTCCATGTATTTTAACACTCACCCTGTATTGACTAAAGTGTCAGGAATGGCATGTAATAGTAGGCCGGGCTGGGCTTTCAGTTGCTCATTGATTTTTGTCCTCTGATAGTTTTGAAATGAAAGTGAAGGCAGGATGATGAACATCAAAACTGAGATTTACCAAATGGAGAGTAAAAATCTTTACGGGAAAATCTGTGATTGCCTCTGATAGAATTACCTGTATTGCTGTAATAGCAAATGATATGAATTATTATTTTGGATGAGAATGACAGACACAGTCAATACTAATGGCATCAGAAGTGGCTGCACATGACGAGCGAGTCCCTTTTTCACATCCGGTAGACAGATCTAACATTCCTACATATCTGCTCTGGTCGACAGTGATGCCAAAGGATCAATGCTCCAATCTGGCTAGGAGCATAGAGACATATTTCTACAGATATGCATTTCTAGTTAGATGAGGAACTGCATACTCAAATGAATCCCTAACCCAGATTAGCAGCTGGGGATGCTTAAATGAAGCGTGATAGTATCACAGGCAATAGTTGGATTCAATTATTTCCCTTAAAAGATGGCAGTTGGGTGTTAAATACCTCGTGCAATTAGAATTATTTGAGGGGGAGAGCAGACCATGATCACTATGCCTGTATTGTGGTTACATCCCTGGTCTCACTGCTGTCCAGATTGAGGAGAAAGTCTGAGGAGAGAATACTGCTCTGCAAGTGAAGGCCCCTTGAGCGATTTAAAACCTTGGCCATGTAAACCAGGCTCCCTACTTCAAACCTTCTCTTCAGGTATGTGGATGGCAGTGAGGAGATATGTCTGGGCATGGGTTGCGGATGCAGCAAACATAGCCCTGTTCTCCCCTTACGGGATTCTGATTTTGTGTGGCGATGAATACTTGTACATGGCTATTGTTCATTCCTACAGTGAGATCTGGGCCCAAGATAATTAAGTGTAAAGTTATTGACCTACATGCAAAGCATATTCCGACCTAATTATATTTTCCCTGTCAGAATGTTATTAAAGAAATCACTTAAAATGCATTTAATATCATTTACAACCCTGTGTTTATCTGGTCTAGCTGAGGCTATATCTACAAATTGATTGACTCTCTAATATAAGAGAGGATTGATGCAATTTATATTCATACAGAAACAACAGAACCATTTCAGACAACGACACAGAGGTCTACACCTTTCAGGTGGATACTGAAATTGCAAATAATTTTAGATAGAGAGATTCTTTGAGGGAATAACATTTACTTTATATTCTATCTGAGCATTATAAGACTGTCAAATTTGCACTGGTATAATGCAATCAGGTAATTTTGAGATTTAGTGAGATCACAAATTAATACTGCCTATTCCTTGTGATGTCATATCTGGTCAGGGTAACATGTGATAGCATGAGAGAATGTATCAGAGCATCACAACATAAATCATATAGAATAATAATTTCCAAAAAAACACAGTGAAACAATTACAATCTACAAAACACAAAGCAGCAGCTAAAATATAAACTGAACGTCAGAATTAAAACAAAAGTTATATTTCATTACAATACAGCCTTTGTAATCTATAAAACAATATTAACAACATGAACAAAATGACAGCCAAAAAATAAACTAAGCAATGTTAAGTCCATGCACATACTCTCCACACCCCATTGACTCATAATATTTCAGTCTGTTCAGCTCATTAAAATACAAAGATACATAATGCTCATTGCAGCAACTCTATTTTGGAAGGTTCCTTGGGCTGAAGGTCCCCACAGGTGAAACCAACCACCCACTGATGGAAAACGTAGTCTCCCTCTCGCTCCCCTCACAGTTTTTCCTCTGGAAATAACACACTTATGAAGGCTCCTAGGGCTGGAGGGTGGGGCAAGGCAGCTGGAAAAAGCCTCTTCCTGCTGGCCAACAAAGAGTCTCTCTCACTCTCACCATTTCTGTATACCAGTACATATACCCCCTTATGTGTACAGCACTGACCTTTTCCCACTATGAAATAGGGGTCCCTGTGGACAGCAACAGAGCAAGCCGATCTGGTGCCTGGGGCAGCATGTGTGCCCTGCATCCAGGGGTGGGGCCAGCCATCTCTGGAGCAGGACAAGCTGGGACAGGACGCTCCGTGGGGCCTCCAATGACTCTGCCTGCCTCCTCCCACTCAGCTGCTCTACAGCTGAGGGGGAACTGGCGGGTGGACCATTTGGGGCAGTGTGGAGCCTGCGGGTGCGTCATTCCCAGGAGAGAAGCATGTCTCGGGCGTGCTGCAGGCCCCACAGTGAGTGTCACCCAGCATTTTGTCACCCCCCCCCCCTCAGTGGTGACATCCGGGGCAGCCCACCCCCACCGCGCCCTTCCTCTGCCCCTACCTGTAGACACCCAGACAGGAATGGTATAACAATGTAATTATCCATATTCCCATTAAAATAAATTCAGTTTCTTTGTCCTATTCTTTTCTGCTTGATTTTATCTCTATCCTCCCACCCCTGCCTGCCTGCCTGCCTGCCTGGAGCTTTTGCACTGCTGTCCACTTCCTGTCTTCTATGACCCCTCACTTTGCATGGGCTTCTCTTCTCTTACCCCCTTGGAAAGCTGCTTCCTCCTCTCCCTGCTTCACCCTTGCTTTGCATTGTGCTCAACTTACCATCCCTGCAAAAGTTTGTTCATTCCTTCATTCGCTCATTCCTGGATAGCTCAGAGCATGGTGTGGATAACATCAAGATTGCAAGTTTGGTGATCTTCTGGGTCATTCCAGCTCTGTAATTCCTTCTCTGCTGACTTATTAACCTCATGGTGTATTTTACTGTATCTCTCATTAATTCTATTACTTGGTTGTTGATTTTATATATACAGTGGTACCTCTGGTTAAGAATTTAATTTGTTCCAGAGGTCCGTTCTGAACCTGAAACTGTTCTTAACCTGAGGTACCACTTTAGCTAATGGGGCTTCCCGCTGCCGCCAAGCCGCCACATTGCTACTTCTATTCTCATCCTGAGGTAAAGTTCTTAACCCGAAGTACTACTTCCAGGGTTAGTGGAGTCTGTAACCTGAAGCTTCTGTGAGCTGAAGCATTTGTAACCTGAAGTACCACTGTAGTTGGTTGGTTGGTTGCTGTAAGTTAATACATAATTTGACTTGATGTCGCAGCTAAACCCAGGCTCATGTTTTATTTTCCCTGGGCAAATCATGGTGGTAAGCCATTGAACAAACCTTGGTTCTAGCTTGTGATTTGTCTGGTGTGAAATAAACTACAAAACCAGCTTGAATGCAACATGGTTTGACATGCAAACCTTGTCACTTATGTTCTCAGATCAGCAAAATTGGGATATTGTTGACTGGATCAAATTAAATAAGAATTGTTTAAGAAATTAAGAAGTGTAATAGAGATACTGGGGAGACAGTTTATAATTAAAAGCTTGTCAAGTTATTTGTTACTGGAGTAATGTGCAATGAGCCCTATTTGCTTCAAGGAGTCTTGAAAGAGTACATTTTTAAAAAGAAATATGAGTGAAAAGGCTAAAATTACATGAGAAATGGATGAGATTTAAGATGACAGAGAGCACCATAAAGTGCAAGAAATAAGGCTTTGTGAAATAAATTAGGAAATATGGTGAGATACTTATTATGTATTTCCCACTCTCACTTATTTAAGTGAATGTGTAATAAAGCAAAAGCACTGGGTCAATTTCACCCAAGTACGTGGCCTTCTTTGGAGGAGCAGAACAGAAGAATCAAATGGAAAGCTAATGCAATTTGATTAGCAGAAATTCAGTATTGCCAGCACTGAGTGAAAAGTTTGTTGTATGATTTAAAAAAACCATGGTGCAGTAAGGAAGCCCTATCATCTGTATAATAGGCAGATATTTATTTGACATAAAAAAGACATGGCTGGAGGGATGCATTGAACTTGGTGACAGTTTCTCCAAGCATAGGTTATGGTGTCATATATTTTGCTGATTATGTAGTAAAGCTTGATTTTTTTTTAAAGTACCCATTTATTTACTCCTTTATAGAGTTTTAAGGTTCTTAAAATATCCTCTTGTCCTTTCAATTTTTCTTAGTTGCCTGTTGGCATTTGCAACTTAGTAAAATGCAGTGGTTACAGATACTTCAGGTTACAGACTCCGCTAACCCGGAAGTAGTACCTCGGGTTAAGAACTTTACCTCAGGATGAGAACAGAAATCGTGTGGCAGCGGCGCAGTGGCAGTGGGAAGCCCCATTAGCTAAAGTGGTACCTCAGGTTTGATGAGGAAATTACAGGGGGGTGGGCACATCTTTAAAGTTGTTAAATGTTACAAATATTGTGCCTGAATGTATTCTTTCAACTTGACAGCTCAGGGAAGTTACCTAGCTTTAAAAATAATATAAAATCAACTCCTTTGCCAGTTTCCTCCATTCCAAAGCTATTTTCCCCTTGAAAAGCACTCCAGGAAGTTCCCAGAGGTGAGAATTGCTGGGCTTATTGTTAGCCAAGTGAAGGCAAATCTCATCACCTGACTTGCCTCAGGCTCCAGACATGCAAAGGAACTTCTATTGTACTTTTGGGTGGTGGGTACTTAAGACATATATTTGTCTATGCTAATCTTATACCTGAGTCTTGCCCTGCCATGTCTGCTTATGCTAATCTTGTACCAAGGACTTGTCTGGACATGTTTGCCAAAGTTAACCCCTCCCCTTTTGTGACATGTCAGTGATGTAGCAATGATGCTGTACGAACTGTATTCTGGGATTTGGTGGGAAAGTTTTAAAAGTCTTTGTCACCCCATCCTCAGGGTTCAAAATTGCTCTTTGAACCTATTGCGCAAAAAACTTTGGTCTACAGCTATTTGCTGCGGTTGGCTGGAATCCTTCCTTTATTCCGCAGGGACCCGTGGGCTCTGCCCGACGAGCTGGGTGACTGAGCAGCCTCATACCTAGATTTTTCCGTAACAGGTTAAGAACAGTTTCAGGTTAAGAACGGACCTCCAGAACGAATTAAGTTCTTAACCTGAGGTACCACTGTATAACCAATGTTACTTATCTCTTTTATGCTGTCAGCACCACAGTGAGGCAGGTCACCTTTCGTACAGAGGGCTTTTGAACAAAGATAGGCCAAGCAAGAACAAAGTCTTCATGGCCATGTTTATCTGAAGTGAAAAACAAGCACAGAACAAGTGTAGCTATTGACCCATTTCTGAATACAGTTCCAAGTGGTGGTGTTTTACATTTGAAGGCCTAGAAATCTTTGGTGTTGGGTATCTGGAGAAAAAGAAGAAGAAGAGTTTGGATTTGATATCCCACTTTATCACTACCCGAAGGAGTCTCAAAGAGGCTAACATTCTCCTTTCCCTTCCTCCCCCACAACAAACACTCTGTGAGATGAGTGGGGCTCAGAGACTTCAGAGAAGTGTGACTGGCCCAAGGTCACCCAGCAGCTGCATGTGGAGGAGCGGAGAAGCGAACCTGGTTCACCAGATTACGAGTCCACCGCTCTCAACCACTACACCACACTGGTTCTCGAGTGGAGGAGTTCTTCCTTCTCCCTCAGGGTGGCAAAGGAGGCATTTTTGGTCCTTCAGATGTTGCTGAACTCCAATGGTCCAGTATGGCCAATGGTCAGGGATGATACAGTCATACAATGTCTGCAAGTTCACCACCCTTGTGCTAGGTCAGGCTTCCTCAACCTCGGCCCTCCAGATGTTTTTGGCCTACAACTCCCATGATCCCTAGCTAAGCAGGACCAGTGGTTAGGGATGATGGGAACTGTAGTCTGGAGGGCCGAGGTTGAGGAAGCCTGTGCTAGCTGAACCTGCCTACTCAACCAAGGGCATCAGAGGGACTTCTCCAGCTGCCTCCTCCTTCATAATCAGTCACAGTCAGTTTATTTATATACCACATTCCCCAAATATTGTGCTTAAAGCATTTTATGGAAACTGGTCTGGCTATAATAATGCTATAACCATAATACGTAATGAAAGTCTTACCACAACAGTTAACAATTTAAGAAGTAAGAGTTCATTGAATATAGCTTTTAAAAAGTAGGCATTAAAAGATCATTGCAAAGTTTTCACCTTTTGCATTTGCCATGAATGGAGTAGGGATTCTTTAACATCCAGCCCCACTTATTATGTATAAATATTTGCAGAAAACACCTTCTAAGGTGTACCTGATCTCAGGCAAACCCATCACAAGATAGATGCATCCTGGTTGCTAGGAAGGGAAAAATTTGAAGATTCTAATCACAAGCAAATGAGGCATATATGGTAAAGAAATGCTCACCAAAGAGGAAAGGGAAATCTCACTAGGATCCCAGGGATTTATAGAATTCACTTGCCAATACCAGCTTTGGCTACAAGTGCCAAAAGCAGGAGCAGCCAGCCTGTGCCATCTCACAAAAAGTTGCTTAGAAGGTTGCCAGCACATTTTGTGTCATAACTTTTGTTCTAGAAGGAGTTAGGTGCTTAGTGGTCACATTTATTATTTTATTAAAGGTTTGCCTTTAAAAGGTGGGGTAGAAATATATTAAAAAAATGTTCTTGACTGCTACCCACCCTGGAAATAACAATTCTGAACAGTGTAACATGATACTTTCTAGTTGGGGGTTACTGCCCCCCAAGCTTTTCATATAACCTGTCCCCTGCCCAAAATGCAATCTGTATGCTCAAGGAAGCAACAGAACAGAAAACAAAATGAGCAGTTATAATAACATATTTGGAGATCATGCTTGCTTCACTGCCCTCATTTCACTATATTTTCTTTTCCATTCTTTCAAATGAAGGGAGAGCAGAACTGCCTAAGCTCAAGGCTCACTGCACAACATCCTCATAATACAAAACCGATTTTATTTTTTTTTTGAATTTACATTTGAAACTTTCAATTGATTTTGCATGTTTAAATGAGCCAACTCAGGTTAATCGCTGCAGGAAAAACTTTCATTTCCTATTATGCCATCTCAAGCATAATACTAATCCAATGGAAACATCAAGGTCCATGATTATGTACTGAATGGTCAAGGAATGAGAGATCAAGGGAAATGCATGTATTTCAGAACAAGCTCCTTTCTTGGGTTAAAAAATAATTTTAAATCTAGTTAAAAGGAATTGTTCTTGTTTCTGTGGTTTTGCCATAGTGACTTCCCTTATTGAGTTAAATATTGCTTATCCCACTCTTCAGGCAAGAACGGCTCCTGGAGCAACTTACAAATATAAATAGGACACTGATATGCCCTACCCTCAGGCTTCGAGTCTAAAAGCTATGATATGAAAAGGAGAAATGACGGGAGAAGGAGCAAAACAAGCTCATGCAGCAGTTCTGAGCTAGAGAGTTCTCTTGTGACAACCATAAAGACTAGAGAACAGCAGCTACAGGTATCTGATGGCCTTTCAGCACAGGTGATGGAAATGCCCTGAAATCTCTCCTCTCTTCCTTTCCTTTCCTGTTGCCTAATGAGGGAATGTACTGATGAATTTACTATTCAGGTAGGAGTCTGATGAAGCTTTTTTTAGCAACAGAATGAATGGAGAGACCTTGAGTCTGTAGTTCACTGGAACATTTTACTTTAGTCACAGGTTCAAATCCAGTGTTTTACTTACTAAAATACGTAAGAGCATAGGGGGTGTCTACACCAACCTTTCAGACTCAAGAGAGGGATTCTTGGGAAATGCTGTGGCTTATCATTCTCTGCCTCTGTCTCCCATCCATTTTTCACATCAAAGCTTCACTACTAAGCATACTTGCCAGGGGGGAAAGTCACATTGAACTCTGGAGGGATTACTTCTGGATAAACATATTTTGGATCAGTTTGGGCAACTAACCAACCAGGATGAGGGAAATCCTCCATGTGAGAGGCTACTGCAGAGTGTAAATAGCTTATTAAATGTCTTAAACCGTTTCTCATTTATTGCGTCTGTTATTTACCAATTGGCTTGCAGCTGAGATTGCTGCCAAAAAAGGGGAAAAGAAAAGGTCCAGTAAAGTACTATAAATCCACTGATTATTTTTAGCCCTAGAATGCAAAGCTGGGTTTGAATTCAATATTTCTTACAGCCCATTATGTGTATGCACTTGTTTGTTTTTCAAGTTAGAAATGGGTCAATCAATGCCATGCCTCTATTCGAAATAACATTTGTATAGCATACACTGTGTATTTTTAAAATTACCTTACTTGTCATGCATACATTCCGATCAAAATGCTCTCTAAAACCCAGCTATTTGGACATGATGTTTTATAAGGCATTTTTCGTCTTCAGGGGTGAATCTCATTTTAGAAAGAATATCCCTTTCACACAGTAAATTCCTGTTCTTCCAGACTTTCCATATTCAGATAGTTGTGCAAGCATTTCTAGCTTCATCTATCCAAAATGCTATATACATTAAGTCAGCTTATGTTTTGATTAGCATTACACATCTATGGTGTTGGTAGCATGACTCATACAGTACGGTTTACCATAATATAATTTTATTTGTTCCTTCTTTCTTTCCTGGCATATACATATCTCTAGATGTGGCTGGAACCTGGATTGGGGAAAATCAAATGCCTAAAAGGAAAAGAAATATTTTCTTGAACTGCACATGGTGAGGAGGGTACAGATTTTAAGGGAATATAGCAGTGATGGACAACCTATAGGTCTTCAGAGGTTGTCGGACTACAAACTCCCATCATTCATGACTGGGGTTGATGGGAGTTGGAGCTCAACATCTGGAAAAGGTCCTCCATCATTAGACTATACAATGTCCCTGCCATTCTCTGCTTTATCTCCCTAGTGCAGGGCACATTGCAATGGGCATAGATAACAAAGCCTTTCCCCCTACTGGTGGTTAACCCCTCAACAGACTCACCCCTCTCCGAGTGGGTGGAGTCAAATTTGCTGTGGTCCAATGCCTAAGCCAATACCTTCTCGCATGCTGTAATCAATAAAGTTGTGGTCTTTTCTTGCCCATTAATCTAATATACTGTGTCCACGTGTTTTCATTCCCCAAGTGGGGATCAGGTCCTCAAATCACAAATTGAGATTATCTTGCACATCCCTTGAGGCATCTGAAGGCCACCTTCTTCTTAGGCCCCAGAAAAGCAGAACAAGGATTTCAGTAAAGCTCCATTTCAGTATCAGGGAAGTTCTGACCATGAGCAGTGGCTGCCAGCAGCTGCAACACACTACAATGGGCAAATGCAGGATATCTTTGGACAACTGCTGGGCATTTTTGATTTGGATACATTTGTGGAAAACTTAGACTAGTGTCTTGCAGTCGCCCTTCACACAAGGTAAACACCCACACAAAATCTGAGGGAATAGGCAAGCAAGTTGACCCAATCAGGTGCCAAAAGGTGTTCTGAATTACCAGATGTTGATATCAGACCTGAATGCACTAATCAGAACCACAGCTGTATTCCAGTACTGGATGAGTTTTGCTGAAGTAATCCTGTTTTGCTTCATCCATCTAATCCCTTCTGGATTTTAGGAGAATACATTTTACACAATAACTGATTCAACCACACAGAGAGAGAACCTAAGACAAGACCACAGGCACCAAGTTGTGCCCAACAATTGTGAGGGGCTGTGTGTGCATTGTTGCATTAAGAGAGGCAGGCCAGGCCTCCTGCCGGTGCAATGTTCACACACCAGGCTGTTTTGGTTGGCCCAGGGTGACATCCTGCCAGGCCTCCTCTGGCCACTCAAGGTTGGAGTGGCGGCTGAGCCCTGTCCCAGCAGATATTGGGGGTTGTAGAGGCCTCAGCCCCATAGAGTTGGTGCACCTAGACAAGACTATGGGACATGGGGAAGATTCCATCATTCTAACTTTGATCCATACATCAGGTTCAGTCTACACCTGCAGATGAGGGAAGTAAAATGATGAGGTGCACACAGTGAGTGGGATAATATTCTATAGACTCCCATGTTTAAACCTCCCCAGATATACAAAATTATCACAACCCAGCTAAGGGCTATGCTGGAACTTTTCTACCTGACTTGGTATTCTATTTGCAGAGTTTTGTTGTCTTTGTTTCCATGGAGGAACAGTCATTGTTTGAGAGAGTGCAGATGTTGCAGCTGCTTTATTTTGCTCCCTCAGAACCATTTTAACACAACTGTCATCATATTTCCTTCTGCTTTGTCCATTCCTCAAGGCCCATCTGATTTTTACAGCACCCATTTTATTTTTATTGTACTGTAGGACTTCTCCCATTTTCCCCCTTTGGAGTATGATCTAATTTTCTCTCTCACCTAAAAATGACACAGCCTGTGGTAAAATACAAACATTTTCTCAAGGTAACTGGTTGCCAGAATTCAACTGCCTGAAGTAAAGGAGTTCAGTTCCTTTCAGAGGAATCTTACGCCTTCCCTTTTCTCAGTTGTCTGCCTTTATATTTATCTCCGGGCTCCTAAAATAAACAGAGCTCTTTGTCTGCATTGTAGATTATATCAAGATAGCAAACAACGAATGGAGCACCTTGGAAGCAACCTTACAAGAAAATGCTAGTAAATATACCTCAGACTGAAAAAGCATTGATGTCTTCCTGGTTGCCTCTAGAAATCGCAGGAATCCCAGAGGTGGCAGCTCCAGCTACTAGAAGATTGTTAAAGCATGAGAGAGAGGGTTCTCCCACTCCTTTCCTGCTATCATATTGCACCCATATATGGAATAAAGTGGTGAGACACATGCATTGGGTTTAAAAGAGACACTACATATTACATAGGTGATAGGATGTCTGCATGCATATGAAACACTGCGGGAACTGTCGCTGGAGAGAGCCTGACCCTGCACTGAACAGCTTGTCGGCTTCCATCTCATCTGGTCATACCTTTTGGGGGGTTAAGGGAAGCACTTTTGGGTTACTCCCCCTGTCCCAAGCCCCAACATTGTGGGTGTATTAATCAGTGGCGGAGCAAGCCAATCGGGCACCGGGGCAGGGTGCATGCCCGGCACCCAGGGGCAGGGCCAGCTGGGACAGGATGTTCCAGGGGGCCTCTGAGGAGTCTGTCTGCCTCCTCCCATTCAGCTGCCCTACAACTGAGGGGGAGGCATTGGGCAGACCATTTGGGGCAGCGCAGAGCCTGCAGATGCCCAAGCCGCCATGTCACTCCCAGGAGAGATGCGTGCCTTGGGTGCTCTGCAGGCCCCGTGGTGAGTGCTGCCCGGCATTTTATTACCCCCTCAGAGGTGACACCCGGGTCAGACTGCCCCTACCGCACTCCCTTCCTCCGCCCCTGGTATTAACCAGACAAGCTCTAAAGAGTCTGCATGTTTTCTTATTTTTTTTTCATTAGGCGTAAGATCATTTCCCACCCTTTTAAAGAAACATAAAAATAGAAAAAATAACAGAAGTGCAAAGGAGGCCACATATCCATTCTTTTAGATTTTCAACAACACACAAAGTTGGGAGGAAACACATGTCAGTAGAAACATTAAGAAGTCCACATTTCCCACACTGGTAGCACCAAAGAGGCAAGTTGTATTGGTATAAATAATAAAGTCCTACCACACAGTATAAAAATGTTCTGGATATTCTAAGCCTTTTGAAATTTTCATATTGTGGTTTATCTTTTCTGTGATCATCAGGTTCCATATGTTTTTATACCACAAGGATATTTGCAGGCCCTGCAGAGTCTTCCATTTTTGTGCAAGCAGTACAGTCGTACCTTGGAAGTTGAACAGAATCTGTTCCGGAAGTCCGTTTGACTTCCAAAACATTTGGAAACCAAAACACGTCTTCTGATTGGCTGCAGGAAGCTCCTGTGGCCAACTGGAAGACGTAGAAGCCCCATGGAACATTTGGGTTCCAAAGAACGTTCGCAAACCGGAACACTCACTTTTGGGTTTACGACATTTGGGAGCCAAAATGTCTGAGTACCAAGGCATTCAGGATCCAAGGTACTACTCCTTTAGATTGCATTCTTTGAGTATGGCCATCTCATATATTTAGAAATGAAAGCTAGGGAGGTCATTTGTACTGTAGTCTTCAATGTAATAGATACCTGCTGATGCTCATTAGACAAAAACCTTTTTGTCAGTGGACACTCCCTCCATAACTGGGGGGGGGGGGAATCCTCTCTCTAAATCCCTGCCAGGAAATTGGTGTCATTCTTGAACTCACAGAGGACACCTGTATTGGCGGACAGTGACACCTATTTGCAAGGTTCACTGGCCATTCATGGATGTATGGGGGCTGGGAGAGATCTGTACGGCTTAGAAGACAATATATTGTTCCATTGTTCCATTTACCAATTGATATGCTAACCACCATCTCCTGACACTTAAGTTAGTCTAAGTTTGTGTGAGGAATCTCAGTGCTTCCATCAGTATTTTATGGAATAGACTGAGCTTATTTTGTGTGAATATGTCTTTCATAATTTCCATCTTGCCGTATAGGCTGAACTTTCCTTTCCAAACCTTGCCATATTGGAGAGATCTTCACATCATGATATTTGCAGGCCATCCACATCAGTTAAATCCAATGGAAACGACAGACAAGACTTTTCTACAGCTTTAGTTCTTAGACAAACAAGCCCCAATTGTCTAGTAGAGACAATCAAAGAATAAAAATAGAAAGCATTTTATTGGAAACCTGCAGCAAAGACATCAATTTGTTTGATCTAAGTTGTCAGCTATGTTGCTTTTGAGTCAATCTTTTAGCTTCTTTTGTATAGCTGAGTTGCAAAAGATACTGAACATTCTCAGACTAGGGTAAATAACACTGAAGCATATACTTTATTTCTTTTCAAGTGAAATAAGTGTTCTGTGTACATGTGTGCCTTTAATGAAAAATGTAATTAAACGTGTCGATTTAATGGAAGAAAAAAAAAACTTGTGGCAATTTCCTATAGTAATTCTGTATACACGCAACAGATACAGAATGGCTTCATATAGTGAATACCCATAGTATTGGGGCAGAAGTAAAAGTACATTCCTGGGATCTGTGACTATATGGTACCAGAATTTTTACTTTGTCTGTCATTTTGCTGCCTGAACCAGAGTAGCAAATGACATTTCCCCCACCCACATACACCTAGTTTAAGTGGCAGGCAAGTTTAAGTGGCAGTGTGGAAATTATAAAAGATATATTCACACAAAAGAAATACAATCCATTCTACAGAGCATGCATGGAAGTGCCGAGGTTTTCTGCATTAGCATCGCCTAACCCATTCACTTCAGGGACTGTTCATTGTAAAATGCTATTTTGGCACATGAGGCAGAAAATCCCACACATGCCTCTTGCCCTCCCTCACAGTTAAAAAGCAGCAACAATAATAAACTATTTGATATCCTTTCTTGACACCTCAAATTTGTTTGTGCCTATGACAACTGCACTACCAACAGCACCCGGGGCAAGGCAAGTAATTTGTGCCCCCTAACCCGTGGATTTGCGCCCCCTAACCCTAACCCCCAGATGTTGTGCCCGGTGCGGCCGGGCCCCCCTGCACCCCCCACGTTACGCCACTGACTACCAAAGCAGTTCCTTCAACAGCGAATGTCATCTTTAACCACATAATAATTACAGTAAGTCCAGTATCTACATAAGGTTCATGCTCATATGTTTCAGTCTCCGATCACCTGCAAGAATTAGATTCAGTTCATTGATGATAACTCAGATACTCTATGCCAGATTCAGTTCAGGGCATCCTGCTGTTGATTTTCTCTTTGTCTTTTATTGGCCTTAATCCTATAGTATAATCAATCTTTTCAGTAGCCTAATTCACACCAACTGTGAATCTGTGTCTTGAATTGTAGATTGTAGCAATAACTTCCCATTCACCCACTAAGGACAGTATTCCTATCGTGAGGAATCTCCACTTGCAGACTGAAGTTCATACAGTTCAGACACAGATATAGGAAGCTAATTTAGGTACTGAGAAAATCTGTCCATTTTGGTTCTTCTCGTTTCTCATTTTTTTCCCAATCTTACACCTAGTTCTCTACATCAGGTTGAAAATTAAGTGATAAAAAGTTCTCATGAAAATCCATCAGCATTTTAGTGCAAATATCACCAAATCACACAATTTTTTATGCTATTTTGCATAGGCTTTTTTTTTTTTTGCAAAGCATTTCCCCTTAACATAGCATATTTTTGTGTGTTGTTTTCCCTAGTATATGCAAACATATGTACAATTTCCCCTAGATATATGCATTTTTGTACCCATTACCTGACTGGAGAACTGGATTCCAAAATTAGGACTTTAAAAAAATCCTAAATCATGCCCTAAATTGTTCGAAACTTCAGTTTCTTGAGCTGATGAAAGAATTAGGAGATTTTCAGATAACTATCACATTTTTTAAGGTAGCATTTTTATAGTAAATAATACAAATGTATCAAATTTAAAGAGTAAAGTCATTCATTGCTTTGAAGACCTAACCTCCATGGAGCATAATTAATATGGTGTTTCCAAATGTTATACTAAGCAGTTGAATCTCTGACTGAGCTGACAGATGGTTAAAATCACATATATTAGGGAACCACCATAATGACTATGCATCTGGGGAGGCTAATTATACCATTAAAAGTGTGAAATGGATTAAGCACAATTAATTTTCTCAAGAAAAGGGGGTGTTTTCTATTTTTAAAGTTGGTGAGGGAGTGTTGTTCGGAGAATCTTCATTCATTAAGAATGGGAAACTGCAAGCACATCTTCTGACACTAAGCCAGGAAACATTATGAAATCTGGAATATGTTGAGTTCGTTGAGACAATAAATAGATGAATAATTTGGCCTGAGTAAAACTTGTATTTAGCTTTTGTAGTTTTGCTGTGATTGGGGATGCCTAACCTTGTTTGCTTCAGACTACATTCTATTAAAAGCAATGTCAATTGATGTTTCAAATAGCCATAGAATTGTAGCGCTGGAAGAGACCTTGAGGGTTTTGTAGTCAAGCTGCAGGCGATGAAGGGATCTCACCTGAAATCCCCCATGGCAGATGGCCATCCAACCTCTGCTTAAACATCTCCAAGGAAGAAGAGTCCACCATTGTGGCGTTTGCCCTCCTAGGTGACATCATGCTGAGTCATAAGGAAAGGGTTAAATGAGTGTGATGTGATTGGCCAGAGAGAAACTGATAGGAGGAGTTAGAGTGAGAGTCGGAGTTGTGTGGAAGTCAGTTGAGAGTTGGGAGTTGGAGAAGGAAGAGGGAGGATAGGTCTGTGGGTTGGTCGAGTTGTGTTGTGAGAGAGTGAGAGGAACTGTTAGGTGGAGTCAGATAGATAGCTGGGATAATCAGTTTGAAGTTGTTAGGTCATTATAGAAACTAAGATTAAGAAACTGACAAGGAAAATTAACTAAACTCGTATGTGCTTATAAAAATAAACTTGATTTTTTGTTAATGTTAACAACCGTCTGGACTCCATGTGTACCCGTGGGAAACGAGTTGGTGGCAGCGAAGAGGCAATCACAGTGGTGGCACAGGGATCAGTAGACCATCAAACGTCCAGGGACCCTGTGTGATCGCCACAACAATTTACAGCCCTTTAGATTTTTGAAGATGGCTATCATGTCTTCTCTCAGTCTCCTCTTATGTAGGCTAAACATACCTACATCCACCATCCCTCATAAGGCTTGGTTTCAAGACCTTTGATCATCTTGGTTGCTCTCCTCTGCACACGTTCGATCTTGTCAATATCCTTCTTAAATTGTTGTGCCTAGAACTGGACACAGTACACCAGCTGTGGTCTGACCAATGCAGAATAGAACAATAATACTATTTCCCTTGACCAGGACACTACACTTCTGTTGATGCAACCTAGAATAGAATTAGCTTTTTTCTTGCTGCTGCATCACACTATTGACCCATGCTAAGCTTGTTGTCTCCTAAGACTCCTAGATCCTTTTTATATCCTCTACTGGCATACCAAGTGTACCCATCTGATATTTGTGCAGCAGTTTATTCCTGCCTAACTATAGAACCGTACATTTGTCCCTGCTGATGGCTTTTGTTGTTTTGTTTTTGCTGTGCAATCCAAACCCTGGCTATTGCCTGGCCAGGATTAATGCAGAGTGAGGCCAGCTTCTCATGCTATTCTGTGGCAGACGGTAGGGCAAACTACTGTATAACCCAAACTTCATTTACCTAGAATAAGCACCATTGAATTCAATAGTACAAACTTCTGAATGGATATGATTAGGATTTCACTGTTGTTCACTCTGCTGACTATAAAGTTTATCATGCACATTCATGTGAAGGCGTCAGATGATACATTAACTACAAGCACCTACTGTGATCTTAGTAAGGTTAATAGGCCTCCATCCACAATCCTTCCACTTGATGTGAATGTACAGTGTATTTTTTTCCATGTATGTTTCCATATCAATGCTAAGTTTGTATTCGTCTAAAAAGCAACACAATGTGAACTGTGAAAATGCAGTGTTTTTACTGCCCTTTAATATGTTATAGTTGTGCTATATTTTACTGGATACTTCATAACTATGCCAGCAATCCTATACCAGTTGTACATCATAAAAAGTGTGCAGTTCTTTGGATCGGCATTGTCAATAATTCATGGATGTGTGCCAGCAGAGAATATTGGCAGAAATAAAAGGGCAGGCATTCCAAAATATTTATTCTGCCATGTGTCCACCATAAAATCACAGTATGAAAAGCCATGATTAACCATGGCTCTCTAGTGTTCCTTTCCATTGCAGAGAAAATAGCCTGTATAACCATATCAACTGCATAGGCAGATAGACGATCAGGAAACTGCTACCATTTCCCAAATTATTTCACGAGATAGAATCTGCAAGTAAACCAAATCCAGCACTGTCCACAGCAAACTACTGCTATATATTAAGGTAAAGAAACATTTTTATTCCAGATATTCTCTGGTGCTCATGCATACAGAAGTTGCCTGTTGTTAATCCCTATTGTAAATCTATTACATGCACTTATGAGACGGTTCCTTGCATCTAATGTCACATAAAGGAGAGAGACCACATGAAGCCATAGGTATGGAGATAGGAAAGAAACAAGAAATGCAGTTCGCATACTGCTATGTACCTGAATTTTCGCATCTTTTAAAAATGATATGTTTTGCATTTTAACTGATCATCTTAACAATTAATAAGTAAAATAAGTAAAGTATGGGGGAGTGGTATGCCATAAGGGTAACAACCCCAAATGTAAGCAATGTGTTAATGATAAAAAGCACAAAGATAAATATTATTTTTGCCTGCCTGGTTGTGCTTGGTTTTTATGCTCATCAAGCTGGCAACATCAAAGGCCCCTTCTTGTCACACTCTAAAGTAGCTAGAAGGGCAAAATGCAGGGAGGGAGGGGGAGATATTAAAATAATAATAATTTAAAAACTCTCAAACTTCTATTCACAAGACTGGTGCATTCATTTCTCCTTTTCTTTCTTAATTTCAAAAAATGTATTTATATGTTTGTTTGTTTCAAAATCTATAATAAAACCTTTAGATTCATAAGAGTTCTCAAAAAAGATAGAAAGAATCTGAAAATATAATTTAAAACATCAATGTTAATAAAAATTGTAACAAAAAAGAGATCAGTATTTTTTCCATCATCAGAAATGGCAGACCAGAGTGCAACTTTGGTGCAACTTTTCAGCATAGATCCCTCTATCTTAAAAAAAGGGATATTGTATACATGGACCAAAATGATCGAGGGGTTCAATTTGGAATGGGAGAAATCACTGTTATAAAATTACTAGCAGGGAGTTCTCAGCACTGCCTGGGAATCCGTGGGAGGGGGAGGGGTAAATGGATAGTGTAATTTATGAGATTGAACCCATCACATAAAGAAAAGGGTGAAATCACACCAAAGTTGCATTTAGGTCCACCATCTTGCTTTGAAATGGTGACCTGCATACAAACCCTCATGCTAAATATGGTTAGGGTATCTCAATATCTCAAGAGCCAGCCAAACCTATGGAGAACAGATGGACAGAGAGAGAGATAGACAAACTCCTTTCAATAATAATAATAATAATAATAATAATAATAATAATAATAATAATTTATTTATACCCCACCCATAAATTGTATGTAGAAAGTCATTATGACACTGGTCGAAATGAAATTGGTTGGCAGTAGATTCAAAATAGCAAAATAAAGAACTCAATACAACAGCTATGTAATGTGTGGAATTTGTTGCCATAAAGTGGAAAAAAATGCATATTAGCTTCATTGTATTTAAAAGAGGAATAGACAAATTCATGGCACACAGGTCTAACAATGGCTATCAGTCATGATGGCCATATGGAATGGCGAAAGTCAAAAACAGAATGCCACAGAATACCATTCATCAGTGGAAGGCTACTTGATCGACTTGACCATTGTAGAAAACAAGGTGCTGGACCAGATGAACCTTTGGTTTAATCCAGAGTTGGGAAACCTTTGGCCCTTCAGGTGTTGTTTGAGTCCAACTCCCATCATCCTCAGCCATCATGGCCAATGATCAGAGATTATAGGACTTCAGCTACTTCAGGTGGGATCACATTCTAGTCAGGTAGGTATAGTAAAAGCTATGGTTTTCCCAGTAGTGATGTATGGAAGTGAAAGCTGGACCATAAAGAAGGCTGATTGCCGAAGAATGGATGCATTTGAATTATGATGCTGGAGGAGACTCTTGAGAGTCCCATGGACTGCAAGAAGATCAAACCTATCCATTTTTAAGGAAATCAGCCCTGAGTGCTCCCTGGAAGGAAAGATCCTGAAGGTGAGGCTCCAATACTTTGGCCACCTCGTGAGAAGAGAAGACTCCCTGGAAAAGACCCTGATGTTGGGAAAGATTGAGGGCACAAGGAGAAGGGGACGACAGGGGACGAGATGGTTGGACAGTGTTCTCAAAGCTACAAACATGAGTCTGACCAAACTGTGGGAGGCAGTAGAAGACAGGAGTGCCTGGTGTGTTCTGGTCCATGGGGTCACGAAGAGTCGGACACGACTAAATGACTAAACAACAACAAAGGATTACATCCAGCAGGAACGTCTTGTGTTCTAATGTATACAGAACTATAATAAAAATGAATACATGCATCCCTAGGTTAAAAGCTGGTGCACCAGCTGTGCTGCATTAATTTGACCTCACAGCAGTATTTAAAATTCCATCTCCAGCCCTAATTGATTTGATAAGGCTGAGCTAGATTATAAATAAACTGAGTCTGGCTTGTGCACAGCTGACAAATAGCCTTTTGGTTTTTAAAGCAGAGAGGAGTGAGGAAAGTGTCTCAGCAAAAGTCTCAGGTGCATTTCCTCCACATCTTAATGGTGTCACTGCTTGACAGCTTTTGTTGCAAAGCATCTGGAGTGATAAACTGGCATCTCTTTTGAAGGTGTAAAACCGTTTTTGTCTCTGTTATACAGCAGATTTCACTTTATTGAAATGTGAAGCACAAATGGTTGAAAGGGATTTTAGTGTTTGCATGTACATTTCAGAGACATGGGATTTTTGAAAGAATTTATCCCAGTTGCATTTGATCAGAGATACCAATTTCAATAGAGCGGAGAGGCAAAATAGGAGACTGGACTTGAAGGCCAATCTTAAATAGACAGCAATGTCAATGGAAAGTAGTGGGATTTTCTCAGAAATAAATACTTGAAACTAAAGGTAAAATGTGAACTCTCACAAATTTAGACTGAATATTTGACCATTTCCCCACCATGTCATGACCTATGAGAATCTACTCACAGTGCAGATCTTATGAGTACAGTAATTCAAAATGCACTAAACTATGTTTCTGTCACCTTTCCATTTTTTGTACTTTGTATTGAGTTTTTGAAATCCACATGGCTCTTGTTTGTGAGTTGATAGCCTAAACGTAGGGCTGTGTGTCCTCTGGGTTAAAACAATAAAGAAATCAGCAGATCAAGAGAAGCTGGATTCTGCAACTTGCATCAATAACACTTTTCCACATTTTGATACAATTTATTCTGTAATATTACTTCATTGGCATAATGTTTGTTGCTTCAGCCAGCCTTGGGTCCCATGTGCACTGTTACTTCAATGTAGTATCAGACCACTTTAAACCATTATGTCTTCCCTCACTGAATTCTGGGAAGTGTAGTTTGTTAAGTGCTCTGAGAGTTGTTCAGAGACTCCTATTCTCCTCATAGAACTAGAGTTCCCTGGGAAGAGGAGTTGGCTGTTAAACTACTGTAAGTACTGTAGCTCTTTGAGAGAAATAGAGGTATCCTGATACCTCTCAGCACCATACTAAATGTATGTGTTGGGGGCTCACCTTACAACGCATGTGCATAAATCAGAGGGAATGGTAACCTATTTCCAAGTACCCTGGTGCCATAATCTGCCTTAGAAGGGCGACTATATGTCTCTCCATTTCTGCAGGCAGATGCTCCTCAGGCTTTGTGAAGCAACCCAGTTACACTAAACTACACTACCAGTGAAATCATTATGTCTTTTCTCCCACTCAGTTCAACCAAGAGGATGAGGTTCTCATCTAGAGGCTTATTTCCAATTATACATTATTTAGACTCCGTGGTGGGCAGACTTCAAACTTGCAGGATTTACTTTGCTTTTTACTGGACTGCTAAGATCCTCCTTCTGAGGCCTGGTGCAAAAGAGTCAAGAAATAATAAAAATAGATAAATAATAATAAAAATAGTAGTAGTGGTAGTACTACAACAGCTGAACCATACCCTCCAAGTGTCGCTATTTTCCAGGGACAGTCCTGGATTTACAGTAGCTGTCCCAGATTCTGATTTGATCTCAGAATGTCCCACTTTTCCTTAGAATGTCACTATTTTCACTGGACAAATTTTGGAGGGTATGGAGTTATGTGGCGCCTGAGCCAAGGAGATAAGTAACTATACAACCTTTAGAAGACATTTGAAGACAGCCCTGTATAGGGAAGTTTTTTTAATGTTTATTATGTTTTTATATATGTTGGAAGCCACCCAGAGTGGCTCGGACAACCCAGTCAGATGGGAGAGGTATGAATGAATGAATGAATGAATGAATGGATGGATGAATGGATGATTAGGAAGTCCCTATTTTCACTGGAGAAATGTTGGAAGATATCCTGAACTAAAGCAACAGTATTTATATTAAAAAATCCTAGTTACCCCGTTTTCCAGCTTTCATCACCCTAGCAGTGTGTGTGTGTGTGTGTGTGTGTGTGTGTGTAATGTTGTTGCACCCAGACCCGCATAAAGGATGAGACAGACATCTTTGTTTGGAATTTAAAATGGGTAACCATTTTTATTCAGTATAATTGAAGTTCTGCCGAGGGAAATGCTTAATTACTTATTGATGATCAGTGTGGGCTCTTATAAGTCCGAGAGCTGTAAAAATTAAACCAACTCTGCAGGTTTTGGAGTGAGCTACCTTTGCTTGAGACTCCACAGTAGTTATTTACCTATTCCTGGCCTTTCGTTGCTGGCAAGCTACTTGTGCCTAGGGAATTCTGCCCAGCTCACTATCTGTTCCAGCCTTGAGACATTGAATCTGTGAGCTTTCAATTTCTATTTCTATACCGCCTTTCTATACCACTATACACAAGGCAGGTTATAGCAGCAAAATATGGTAACAAAGAACACACACCTTATAATAATCTGATCCAATACAAAAAGCCATAATAAAACATAACTTTATAATATACAGTCGCAATCTGAGTGATTTCTTTACACTCTCTCTCTATTTTTTTCTGTTCTTCTGCCTTCCCTTTACTTTTGTGGCAGCATTGTTTCCCCTCCGCTATTTTTACTCTTTTTTTTGTTTTGGGTTTACTCACTCTGCGAAGGGTCCCCCCCCCCCCCGAGTTCCCCTTTTTTCTTCTTGTCTTATTTCCTTTTTGGTTTTATTGCTGCTGCTACCACTTTACGTTTATTTTAATATAGAAATAGAGATTTTACCATCTTGTTGCTGCTTCAGTGATGTGAGGCTTTTCACCGGTCTGTTTGATGTTCTTCTCTGTGCCTGGATTCCCCCCCCCCCCACCTCATCCGTTTTTCTTTTGGCTAGAGGTGCCGGGACTCCAAAGAGACACTGCTGAAGTTCCTTTGGATTGAGCTTCTTTCTAAGCCTTTTCAGGGGTCGTTTAGCCAAATGTTGCCCCTCACAGTACCGGTGTACGCCCCGACTTGCTTACTGCGATCGGAGCTCACCTGTTGCAGCTGTGGTAAAAATGGAAGTCAGTCGTACCTCAACTCCTAAACACCTTGGGAGTCAAACGTTCCGGCTCCAGAATGATCAAAAACCAGAAGTGAGTGTTTTCTGGTTCTTTTGGAACCAGAACGTCCGATGGGGCTCCCGAGGCTCCCGATTGGCTCCAGGAGCTTCCTATAGCCAATCAGAAGCCATGCTTTGGAAGTTGAATGTTTTGGAAGTCAAAGATTTCCAGAATGGATTCTGTTTGGCTTCCGAGGTATGATTGTACAAGTATTCTGAGGACTGGGGGAAACGGTCAGAGTTGTTACCATTGCAAAGCATTTAGGAGTCAGAAATCCTTACAAATCTACTTCAGATCACCCAAAGAACTATTCAGTAGATCCTGTTCTACTTTCTGCCCACCCTCGCCGTACCAACATCCCATACAGGAAATGTGCAGTTAGCATAGTTTCCCCCCAGATCCTTACTGGCCTAGTTTTCATTCAGGCGATGAATTTGTTTCTGCAATAGAACTTCAGACTAGAGGTAAGGGTACACATAGGTGAAAGCTCCCTACCCCCCCCCCCCAAAAAAAAAACCCATAAAATGTAGGAATCAGGGTGAACTAGTTTTCCATCAGGAGTGCATTATTTTTAGATGGAGAACTATTCCATTAAGCAAACCTTCAGCAGTAGTCTGAAGTGGTATATTCCGTACATAGGCTTATCACTCAGTGAAGCCACTGTAAAATTTCTTTCTGGCTCTTTTCATGCACATAGAAAATAATCTCACTCTTAATAATCTCACTCTTAACAGCATTTGTGGGTTCTAATTAGTTGGTGTTCAAAATACTCAGCTGGTGAGTGAAGGATCAAAGTCAAAACCCCTGCCAGCCTACTGAGGATGTTTCGACACATCAGAAAGGGAACACTTTGACCACATGCCAGGAGAGTCGCTTTCATTATTCATTTCAACCTGCATTGATCTTAATAGAAAATTGTTGTTTACAAAACACTTTTTTTTCCACTGCACAAAGGGCTATGACACAGTCTGTCATACTTCCCATGTCCATCCTGTGTGGGAAAGTATTATATCACTTTCTTTTTCTGTTTAAGGTGTGGGCTGGATATATCATGGTTACAAGCCATAATTCATTTATATTTCCCCCCAGAAACAGGGAACTGGCATTGCTTCTTTATCTCAGAATCCTACGCGTGCAGTCTGACACTTGTACCATCAGGCTGAGACTTATTCAGCCTGCAGTCTCCATCTTGGAATGGCATCTATAAGCTAACACAATGACTACAACATTCAGACTAAGTTTTGTACTTTGGTGTTTGTTTGTTTGTTTGTTGTTTGTGTAATGCCTTGCCTGATTAAGGATCTGGAGAACTTGGAAGCTTACCACTATTTTGTGATCTTTGGTCAAAATAAAAGCTTCACCCAACTGAGAATTTTGAAGGTTTTTATTTCCATATACACCAGACCATTACCAACTCTTCCTTTTCATACAATTAGCAAAAGAAGGCTTCCTGTCTTTCTAATGGAACTCTGTTTTCAATGTTGTTGTTGTTGATTAGCAAAATGACAGTTAAGGCAAGGAGGGTTAATCTGGGTGAATGATTGCAGAAAGGTGAAGGTAAGGGACCCCTGGATGGTTAAGTCCAGTCAAAGGCAACTATGGGGTTGCGGCGCTCATCTTTCAGGCCAAGGGAGCCAGTGTTTGTCCACAGACAGCTTTCTGGGTCATGTGGTCAGCATGACTATGCCTCTACTGGTTCATGGAGGACCATGACGAGTGCCAGAGTGCACAGAAACACTGTTTACTTTCCTGCCACAGCGGTACCTAATTATCTACTCGGACTGGCATGTTTTTGAACCACTAGGTTGTCAGGAGCTGGGACAGAGCAACAGGAGCTCACCCCGTCATGGGGATTCAAACCACTGACCTTCTGATCAGCAAGCCCAAGAGACTCAGTGGTTTAGACTACAGCTCCACCTGCATCCCTATCTTTTACCTTTTGAATGATTGCAGAAACTGCAGGGAGATGCATCTCTCTATTTTTGCAGACATAATACAATGCCACTGCCACCCCAAGCTCTTCTGTCACTGGTGCCTGAACCTCTGAATACCAGTTACTGGCAATCACAAGAGGGATGGATGCTGTTACGCTCATAATAATAATAATAATAATAATAATAATAATATCTTTATTTTCATTGCCCCCTCTCGGGGACAACGAAATTACTTGGCTGCTCCATCCACCCAGGTAGGGCACTCCACACAAAATCAGAACAACTATAAAAACACTAATTAAAACAATACAGTATAATACAGCAAGAAAGATTAGATGAATTTCAAAGTCCAGGCTTCCCATTCAGGGCCGAGATCGCTCTGGAGAAGAAGCTGTTCTTGAGACGGCTCGTTCTTGTCTTCATCGTCCTGTATCTCCGTCCCGACGGCAGGAGCTCGAAGAGACAGTGACCAGGATGCGATGGATCTTTCGCTATGTCCAGTGCCTTCCTATGGCACCTTGTGGCATAAATCTGCTCTAAGGTGGAGAGTGGGCAGCCAACAATGCTCTCTGCTGCCTTAACAACTCTGCACAACCCCATCCTGTCCTGGGTAGTACAGCTTCCATACCACACACATAAGCCATAAGTGAGCACGCTCTCAATGGCACAGGGATAGAAGGCAAGCAGCAGTTTCTGCAGAAGATGGTTTTTCCTTAGAATTCTCAAAAAAGTACAGTCTCTGCTGCGACACTCCAGGACAGATCCTCTTGTAATTCAATACCCAAATGCTTTCCACTAGCATTTGGTTAGCCAGGATGATTTACCCTTCTTCTTAGTCCTTAGGACTCCTACAATGGAGGTTTCAGCAGGATAAATAATCATGGACTCTGCTGCATATGTTCACCTGAGCAGAACATCTAAAGACACTGGAAGAGAACAATGATTTGTATCCATTTTTGACCATTTATGTGTAAGCCTTTTGATGTCCTAATTTAGGCCGCGGTGAAGTAATGCTCTAGTTGATTCACCACATGCACAGATTCATATTTATGGAGATGCAACCCATTTAGGTGTACATGGGCTTGCTGGCAATCTGTCTCTGAGGCACAGCACAGATGACAGCTTCATACATTTACACTGGAGTAAATCCCAGCGAATTCAGTGTGCATAGAATTGAAGCCAAGATGTTTATCAGCAGAAAAATAATCATCATTCTCTGGAGTACTTTAACTGTGGTTTTAGTCAAGTCCACAGGCACTCTTTGCAAACATTATTAGCTTTTGCAAGTGTGAGGGGGGGCGGCATTGAAGAGACTGGCTTTCTCTCCCTGACTTACACAATTTCATTGCAAAGAAAGGAGGCTACTGCTGTGATGCTTCTTACATTCCTTGCACATGCTAATAATGTGAAAATGATGGGGGTCATTTTTTAATAGCTCTGTGAATAAGAGGTTTGTGTTGTGTGACTTCTATATATAAGTATCACTTTTCTAGAAATGAAAATTCCCCATGAGACACGATGTGCGATGTAGCTCTGTTTCAGACCCACAAAATAAATTATAAATGCCCTTATTTGTATTACAGTATAAAGCGCATGGTTCATTGTCTTGCTCTAAATTAATTATGCTGGCATACTTAGCTGTTTTCGCTTTAATCTTTGGTGCTATGAGACATCACATTCTTACTTATCTTGACACTTTGTTGTCTTCCAAAGTAAAAGAATTTCTGGGGGAGTCTTTTCAAAATCTATTTCTGATCTTCACTGATTCCTGTTTGTTTTTCTTGGATTTTTCCAGCATAACAAACAATTCATGCTAGTCAGCCCTAGGGCTGCATTCAGACATGAGGTTTATTGAATGTCCTACTAGTTATAATGATGGTGCTTCTGTTCTGATTTATAACATTTCTGTTACACTGCGGTACCTGTTGTGGCATCCACTCACTCACTTCTACCTTCTTCCGGAAAGACAATTCTATGGGATAAGTAAAGGTAAAGGGACCTCTGACCATTAGGTCCAGTCGTGACCGACTCTGGGGTTGCGGCACTCATCTTGTTTCATTGGCCGAGGGAGCAGGCATACAGCTTCTGGGTCATGTGGCCAGCATGACAAAGCCGCTTCTGGCAAACCAGAGCAGCATACGGAAACACTGTTTAGCTTCCCGCTGGAGCGGTCCCTATTCATCTACTTGCACTTTGATGTGCTTTTGAACTGCTAGATTGGCAGGAGCAGGGACCAAGCAATGGGAGCTCACCCTATCACAGGGATTTGAACTGCCTACCTTCTGATCAGCAAGTCCTAGGCTCTGTGGTTTAACCCACAGCGCCACCCACACCCCAATTCTATGGGGTACAACTAGGTTAATCCATCCCAGTATAAATGGCTACTAGAGATTAATCGATCAACCTCATTCTGCCCCCAAGGCATTTTCATGTATTCACAAAGCCTGTTCCACGTAATTTCATTTGTGTGAATATTGGGGGGGGGGCGTGGGAGGGGGGTCCAATGTTTTTTAACCCAAAATACTTCCTAAAAGGTCTGAGGTATGCCACTTCCTACCTACCTTAGTACCTACCTACATTTTACAGATGCTTAAAGCTGCTAATCCTTTCAAAAATGCTTTTCAAATGCTCCCAGGAAGTGACTCTACATCAGGAGCCAGCGAGGTTTACGTCACCTGGGCTGATTTACTCCAGTGGTGATCCCTCCATAGGCCAGATTGCGCATGCGCTCATGTGCGAGTGCCCACGATTTCCGGCGTCTGCCTCTGCGCAGACACAATTTCTGGCGCTGCATTAGCAAGTCCCCATGAAGTGAGTGCAGCATGCGGGGACTCGTTGAGCGGGTGGCTCGTGGGCCGGTTAAACAACCACTGTGGGCCGCTTGTAGCTCATAGGCCTTAGGTTGCCTACCCCTGCTCTACATTGTAATGTGCAGTGCCTTCCTGAGGAATTGTGCCAAGAAAACTTCTACTTTCCCTGGCATAACTAGAGGACCAGTCATCTTTCTCTCCTATCATTGACTTTCTAAGGCAACCAAGGGCATTGTATAGTGGGGGGGGAGAGAGATGGAAACCCTCACAGTTACATGGGGGCAGCCATCTGCAATTCTCCAGGAATACATTGCACTTTTGATGTACAGTTGCTGGGGTGTTGTGAAAATGTCACTTTTCAACCTTCAGAATGGGTACTTTTTCTGTTGTTCGGGAGAATCTAGAAACCCCCCTGGGAGACATGTCAGAAGGCAGTTGCAGTTAGATGATTTTAGTAAATATATAAAAAAATCTCTTTAGAGAGGTCTGTAGTGATAACGAAATTACATGCTACAAGTAATTATTTGACCGGTCAACATTCATATTCTGCCCCTCTACCAAGAGTTTGAGAAGGACAGTGTGCATAGAATTCACCGAACCCTGTCAGGTAGGAGTATATTTCAATGCAAACCTTTTTGCTGATTTGACTATCGCAGCCTGATGGATGCTATTATTTTCATATTGTTAGCTGTTTGAGTACCAGTATCCAGTAAACAACCCTGGATAAATAAATAGCTAAGGGCGCATTCCAGCTAAAGCTGTGCTCCTTTAAATCAGATTGATTAAGACCCAATGATTTCTCTGGGAGAGCTAATCATGTGCTTAACTCTCTCCCACAGAAATCAGTAGGAGTTAAAAGTATTTAACTTTGGTTGGACTGAATCCTAAATAAATAACTCACCCAGAAAGTGAAATCTTCAAATTTCTTTGGATTATGTGGTGCCCTCCAGAAGTTGTTGGACTACAATCTCCATCATCTCTCACCATTTTGGCTGGGTCTGATGGGAATTGTAGTTCAACACCATCTGGAAGACACAGTATTGAATAACCATATTGTCTGTTTATGCAGGGGGTTCAGGAGGACTTTTGAGGTTTTCTGTGGCCACCTGAATATCCACAGACCATACCAAGTAAACATGTGTGTCTGTATAGCTACTTATGCAATCTGTGGCTTTTTTGTCCAAGAAAAAGTGCATTAAATTTAGGCAATATCCAATGCACTTCTCTTAGCACAAAGATTTCTGTTTGTACAGTGGAACTCACCTGCCCTCTTGTCCCCATGTTCCAAAAGGTTGATAAAAACAGCAAAAAGGTTTAGGGGGCACATGGAATGCACAAGGAGAGGAGGAGGAGGGGAAATTTCATTGCACTGACAGAATGAGTGCATTGAGTACAGCACTGAATGGTCTTTGATCCTCAGATGGCTTAATTTGCACTTGGGCTCATTAGGATTTAGTAGAAACTCCTATTCATTTTCAGAACTGAGTTATGTAAAAGAGAGTGTGTGCTATTTGAACTTTTGATTTGATTTATTTTGATTTCTTGCATTTCCATGCTGCTTTTCATTCAAATGAATCCCAAAGAGGCTAACAAATGATAAAGAATAATAACATAATTGAACATCACAAATACAACATAAGGCATATGTAGAATAATCAACAAATAATCAATGAAACAATTACAATCTATAAAACACAGTTAACAAAGCAACTACTGGAAAATAAGCTAAACATCACAATTGAAGCAAATGTCATATTGTATGATTAACAAATCAATAAATCATTTATAATCTTTACTACAATATTAACAGCATTAATAAAATAGAAACCAAAAAACTAAACTAAGCACTGTTAAGTTCATGCACACACTTTCCACAACCCCAGGGCTCATAAACCTCCAGTCTATTAAGCTCATTAAAATACACCTACACAGTGCTATTTTTCTAGAAAAAGAGGTGCTGGAAGTTCACCACAAATGCCTCCTTTGTTCTCTTAGAATGGCAATGGTGCCCACCCGAGACGTGCTTGAACTGAGCTCCATTGATTTCCAGCTGAAAAAAAGCCCTGCATATACACATAATACCCATGGCAACAACTGCCTTCTGAAGGTTCATTGGGCTGGAGGTGGGGTGGTACCGGTGAAACCAACCACCCCCTGATGGTAAACAGAGTCTCTCTCTGCTCACACCTTATGAAGGCTCCTGGAGCTGGAGGGTGGAACAAGGCATTACCTGCTGGCCAACAGTCTCTCTCACCCCTACCATAGCCATTAGTGGTAAGGCTACTAAGATAGAACAGCTGTTATTTAAGTAATGAACTTCTTTACACTTCCATAATTATGTGTTCTGCTCCAAGTGCTTTGAACTCAAGCGGGGTTCCTGCAGGAGTTAAGATTCAGACTACGGTCGGGTATAGTCAGGACCCTGGACAGCTCCAAGTGGAGCTCAGGCTTCAGACTCTCACACAAGTAGTCTCACAGGTTGCTTCAACAGCAGCAATCTAGCAAGAGTGGAGAGCCTGTGCGACTGAACTACAAATCCCATCAGGCCCAGCAAGCATAGCCTATGGCTAGAAATAATGGGAGTTCCCCCCCCCCCGAAAAGTATGGAGGCCCCACCCTTGCTTTAAAGTCTAGAGCAGTGTTTCCCAAACTTGGATCTCTAGCTGTTTTTGGACTACAACTCCCATCATCCCTAGTTATCAGGACCAGTGGTCAGGGATGATGGGAATTGTAGTCCCAAAACAGCTGGAGACCTAAGTTTGGGAAACACTGATCTAGAGCAGGCTTCCTCAACCTTGGAGATGTTTTGAGACTACAGTTCCCATCATCCCTGACCACTGGTCCTGCTAGCTAGGGATCATGGGAGTTGTAGGCCAAAAATATCTGTAGGGCAGAGGATGAGGAAGCCTGGTCTAGAGGCTAAAATAAGGCTTCAGTTAAAACTAAGGTTTTAGCAAAAAATTTGACAACTACAGAAACAGATGAGTTCCTGAAAGAAACAGAATTAAATGTGGTTAAAAAAGTAAAATATCTAGGGGTGTATCTGACCTCCAAAAATTTGAATTTGTTTAAAGACAACTACGAGAAATGTTGGTCAGAAATCAAAAGAGATTTGGAAACGTGGTCAAGATTGAAACTTTCCTTGTTGGGCCGAATAGCAGCTATAAAGATGAATGTATTGCCAAAAATGTTATTTTTGTTTCAGGCCCTACAGATCGTGGACAAGGTGGAATGTTTTGGAAAGTGGCAGAAGGATATTTCTAAGTTTGTTTGGCAGGGCAAAAATCCCCGAATAAAGTTTAAAATATTAACTGATGCGAAAGAAAGAGGGGGATTTGCCCTGCCAGACTTGAGGTTATATTATGAATCTGCAGCCTTCTGCTGGTTGAAAGATTGGATCTTACTGGAAAACACTGATGTCCTAGATCTGGAAGGGTTTGACAATGCTTTTGGGTGGCATGCATATTTGTGGTATGACAAGGTTAAAGTGCACAAATTGTTTAAAAACCACATTGTTAGGAGAGCAATTTTAATGGTCTGGACAAAATATAAAGACTTATTGGAGAGTAAGACTCCGAGGTGGCTCTCACCGGTGGAGGCCAAGGCACGTAAGAGACCTAACATGGAGGCCAATTGGCCTAAATATGGGGAAATAATTGAAAAGATTGGAGACAATTGGAGGTTGCAGAGCTTGGAAAAATTAAAAAACAAGGTGCGAGATTGGTTGCATTATGCACAAATTCAAGAGGTCTTTAAAGTAGACAAGAAGGTTGGATTCCAGGTGGAAAAATCGAAACTAGAGACAGAACTGTTAGAACCAAAAAGTAAACTACTTTCGAGAGTGTATAACCTGCTGCTTAAATGGAATACTCAGGATGAGACAGTCAAATCCGCCATGATAAAGTGGGCGCAGGATTTGGGGCATAACATTATGTTTGAAGACTGGGAAAGGTTATGGAACACCGGAATGAAATTTACGGCATGTAGTGCCTTGAAGGAAAACATTATGAAAATGATATACCGGTGGTACATGACCCCAGTCAAGCTTGCTAAGATATATCACCTGTCTGATAATAAATGTTGGAAATGTAAAGAGGCGGAAGGGACATTCTTTCACCTCTGGTGGACCTGCCCGAAAGTGAAGGCCTTTTGGGAGATGATTCATAATGAACTAAAAAAGGTACTTAGATCTACCTTACCTAAGAAACCAGAGGCCTTCCTTCTGGGCATGGTGGACCAGAGAGTGCTTAAGAAGGACAGAATTTTTTTTATGTATGCTACTACAGCAGCAAGGATCCTGATTGCAAAGCATTGGAAGACACAAGATTTACCCACACTGGAGGAATGGCACATGCAGTTGATGGACTACATGGAACTGGCCGAAATGACTGGCAGAATCCGAGACTTGGGAGAAGAAACAATTGAGGAGGACTGGAAAAAATTTAAGGACTATCTGAAAAAACACTATAAGCTGTATGAATGTTAAAAAATGCACCTCTTAGGAAATTCTAGCTTCAGTAATGTTAAGCTAAAGAAATGGAAATTAACGCACAAGAAGTCAGAGATAGAATAATGAAACAACTTTATTGTGTTTAAATGAAAATGTACATGATTTGGGTTATAACACATTTGAAATTGGGTAACATGATAAAACGAAGGATACAACAAGTATTGAAATAAGTTAACAAATTGCTGATGTTATGTATCACAGAGAATGCAGGGTTGGGAGGATGTGGGGAAGTCCAGTAGACTTGGAAAAAAGAACAAGAAAATTTGTAACCTTTCTACTTTACTCTTATAATATGCTCTTTATTCTTTTTTCTGTATTTCACAAACTCAATTAAAAATATTATTAAAAAAAAATGTATTAAATCCAGTGCTGTGCTTAGGCACTGTGTCCGATGCAGAAATGACTTTCAGGTATTCCAAAACTGGTTCTTCTCAAGAGTTTACTCTCATCTGATGAATAGGAAAGAAAGCTGTGAGTATCTAGAGTTAAAAATAAAGGGCATATTCCAAAAAAATAAAAAAAATAAAATAAGGCTTCAGTTTCATCTGGGCAGCTAGTTCTGCTGCATCTAGAAGAAGCCCCTTGTAATTAAAGTGGCTTTGACCCTGTTGTTGTTTCCATGCTAGAGCCTTGTTCTCTCAAGATGTTGGTAGCATCAGGGGGAGAGTGATAGAATGAGCTCCATGTGTGCCAGGGCTTCTGAGAGGGTGAAGTCATTCAGAGTTAGTACTTCAGCCAATTCCATTCCATCTCCTCCTTGTATTCTATGCAGAGGCAGAGCAAGGTGGGTGTGGTGGGTGTAGTCCACCCTGGATGTCATCCCGGGGGGGGGGTGACATCGCCGCCGCCCCCCCCAGGGATGCTCACCATGGGTGGTGCACTCCCTGGGACACTTGCCATGGACGGCACTCCGCCACTGATTCTATGGCTTCTTCAAGTCAATACATTCTATTACTACACTGTGTGAGAATGACTAAATATAATGGAATTAATGAAATTCTGCAGGAAGCAGATATATGCTTTAGGGGTATACTAGCCCCTCTGCAACTCCCCCCCCCCCAAATTACTTTTGAAATTACTCAAATGTCTCATCTAAGCAGGAACCTACATATTTGCTTTGATGTTCAGCTTTGGGTGAAACCCTTGACCGTAGCTGTTATTCACCTAGATGGCACTGTTGAGATAATTCATTAAAATTGCTTTTATGATGAAGAGTTGTCTGTCATCCCTGCTTTTCTCAAGTGTGCATCTGCCTCTATTCTATTCAGTAGTATTTTGGTGCCATTGAATTTTATACTTTATATTAACAAAAGGGCCTATAAGTGCTGTAACTTTCCCAAGGGCGTTTAAAGCAATTAAAAATACCTTCTAGATCTTTTATTTCCAGCAGCTAGAGAACTGTAAGGTTTTTGTGTGTGATCTCAATAGACTTTCCCCCTTTCTTCTGAGCCTAGAGCAAGCATTTTGCAGACTTGAAAATTTCCCCAGTGCTAATTTGTGGTTCTTTACATTTTGTTTTTGGCACATTTTAATGTCACACTCAATAACATTTTGAAGCAGAAATGGCAGCCTGAACGTCATTTTCGGCTGGAGGGCACGCAAGTAAGAACTGTGTGCTGATGCAAGTATATTTCTTAGGATCCAAATAGTAGGACAAGTGAGGAATTTATATGATGAAGTTGCCTTTTGAGATGTCTTCGCGGACTCCTATATTCCTTGCAATTATGTAGATAACTTTGTAAAATGAATGCAATGGCCAAATCCCTCTAGATGTGTATGGACTCTTGACTCCCATCATCCCTGACCTTTGGCTATGCTGGCTGAAGACAATGTGAAGGAATGGGTTTCCCAAACCCAAAACTGACTGTGCAGGCAATTTGAAACAGGCACCAAAATCCCTATTTTTCCTTAGCTAAAATCCATTAACTTGAGCTCTGAGTCAATGTATAAACAAAAACCCGGCTGTATAAACAAGTGCTCAGAGCCCTCTCCTTTATCAGTTTGTAACGGCAAGGATGGCCTTGGCTGTAACAGTAGAACAGGGATGACACGTCTAGATCTTATCTTACGTTCTGACCACACTCTGACGCACAGACCTAGTCTGGGAACAGCGCCAGAGTGTGTTCTTGGAGTTGGTGACCTCTTGCTCCAAGATAAGAGTAGGAACAAGAATACCCTTTTATGGTCAGGAGTACAGGAAGAAAAACCCTTTTATGGTTAAGAGTGCCGGAGCAGGAACATCTGTGATGTCAACCTGCATGTACAAGCTGAGGTGCTTGGATTCCTGGGGAAGGGGGAGAGGGTGCCTGGAGGATATATATACTGCATGAAATTTCTCATTTCTTTGGACTTGCTGTGGACTCATCACGCAAGTGCCTTTCTGCTGCTCTGGAAAGCAGAAATAAAGAACTCTTTCTCTGAACCAACCCTCGGTGTCATTTGACTTCCTTCCTCCCGTCCGGGAGCAACGCAGAGCCCACCGATCGGTAAAGTCTAATAAGTCTACAGATGGGATTTGGAGTAAAACAGCATCCAGATGACAGTAGGTTGTGCAAGACTCTTGCAGCCTTACAAAGTAATGCCATAATGCAAAACTCAACTCAATATTTTTGTATCTTTCCCATCAATACTTATTTCATTTATATCCTACCTTTCCTCCAAGGAGCTCAAGGAAGTATACATGGTTTACCCTGCCTATTTTGTTCTCACAACAACCCGTGAAGTAAGTTAGACCCAATGTGTTTCATGGCTGAGTGCACACTAGCTTTCAAACAACTTGCCACTCTGCCCAAAGGCACACAACATTAAAATCAATAATAAAGCTCACTGAACAGTAAAATTAACCAAAATCCCATCAAACATACCTTCTCCATCAAAAACAGTAACAGCACCAATGTCTCTTAAAAGTAATAAAATAATTGCTAAGAAATAAAAACAACAAAATATGGAAAAGTAAAACTAGTAGAAAAAACTATTAAGTAGTAGTAGTAATACCCCACTCATATGGCTGGGTTGCCCCAGCCACTCTGAGCAGCTTCCAACACGTTTAAAAACAGTAGCAATGAATCAATGTTGTTGTTGTTGTTGTTTAGTTATTTAGTCGTGTCCGACTCTTTGTGACCCCATGGACCAGAGCACGCCAGGCACTTCTGTCTTCAACTGCCTCCTGCAAACTCCTGCTGGTAGCTTCGAGAACACCATCCAACCATCTCATCCTCTGTCATCCCCTTCTCCTTGTGCCCTCCATCTTTCCCAACATCAGGGTCTTTTCCAAGGAGTCTTCTCTTCTCATGAGGTGGCCAAAGTATTGGAGCCTCAGCTTCAGGATCTGTCCTTCCAGTGAACACTCAGGGCTGATTTCCTTAATAATGGATAGGTTTGTTCTTCTTGCAGTCCATGGGACTCTCAAGAGTGAATCAATATTGAATGAATCAATAGTGAATAACAAACAATAAACAAAACAGACTATTCACATTATTGACCATAATGATGGCTGACAAAAACACATGGGGGGGGGGAGTCTTCACTTGCTCATGGGATGCTTTCAGAGGAGTGGCCAGGTGAGTTTTATTTGGTAATGAGTGCATTTCAACATATGTCAGAACATATGGTAGATTTTCCTAGCAGCTGAATAATGTGAGGCTCTTGAAAGCTTGATGAATCTCTGCAGTCTCTAACTGCAGCTTTCATAACTCAATTCAGGGGAACATTCAGAGGTCTTAGCTCTGGGCTCAAAGGAATTTGAATGAAGACACCTGATTGTAATTGGTTATATGAGCCACAACTTTATTACTTAACAAGATCTATTATGAACATTAATTCAACTTAACATGCCTAACACTGGTGGCAGCATCCTATAACTCAGGGAGACTGAGAAGAAATCTGGAATCTAACTTAAGACTTTATGCATTCAACGTGGATGCTTTACCACTGAACTATGGGCCTTCTCTTGCTTGCAAACATGCTTCTCCATTTCCCAGTTCTTATTTCTGCAAACACCAACCTACACACAGCAAACTTACTTCTTACGTAACGTTAACTTCACACAGTTACTGTTCCTTTTGGTGGCATTCTTAGGTTCTTTTTTGTGTTCTCTCTCTCTCTCTCTCTCTCTCTCTCTCTCACACACACACACACACACACACACACACACACATACACACTGCTTGCCCTCTCAGCACTGATTACTGATCAATTGATGGTTGGAAGATGAATTGGTAAACTGACTCCATTTCAAGTGGAGACAACTGTGCTGGTCATCAGATGATGTGTGATGTGACCTGGTCCTGTGTTTCTCTAGAATTAGAAACTTGGCTCTCTGAGAAATAAAGTTATTTATTTATTAAATTTCTATACTACCTGTTATCTGAAGATCACAGGGTGGTTCACACACACACACACACACACACAAAATACAAAAGGAGAACACAAGATACATATTAAAACAAAAACCAAACACAACCCAATAGCTCCCCTTCCACAAGCACATTTAAAAGACCATAGAATGTTTAATCAGACAAAGATCTAGTTATAGAGAAAGGTTTAGTTATAGAGATCCCTGGCATTGTTACTTGAATGACAGAATCAAGTATGCTTTGCTCAAGGGTCTTCATAGGAGTGTGAAAACTCATTCATCTGTACCCTGATGTCTACTGCACTAATCTAAAGGTTGTGCAAATTGTAGCCATAAGGTCACACATTCAAATTAGAAACATCTCTGCAGTTTCCCAATGGAAACTTGGCACTAAACATCTTCTTTGACACCATTGAAAAACTTTTGCTACCACTACAGATTAATCAACCAGATAAACAATTCCCCCCACTCCCTCAATTGAGTGTGTCATCTTTAAAGTTTGCAATGTGTGCGGCAATAAAACTGTTAATGTTATTATCATCTAGCATATATGAATGCTGTTTCTTTTCTAAACTGTGTGCCTTGGGTTAATTGGTTTGCCTTTAATGTTGCTTAGACAGACAAAAGTTTGCAAGCTAGAGAGTCATGCTAATAACCTCCGCATTGTTCCCTCAAATTAATCCAGTGTTGCAAGTCAAGCTCTTTGTTTTGTTTTATTCAACAGTGATGGAGGCTTTCAATCTCAGTTTCAATTTTTTGATTTTTAAAATCAATGTTACTGTAGCACAGTATGTAAATTGGTTTTTTCCCTGATTATTAATTTAGGAACACAACTATACATTGCAATTTGCTTATAAAACTAAGGTGCATTTTTTGATGAAGAAAATCGTTGAAGCAAGTGTGGCAATTAAATGCTCTGGTTAGCAGACAGCCATTGGTCCGGTAGATAGAAGATATTATAAAAGATAACTTTCTATGCTCTCAGAGATTTCTGCATTGCTTCCACATCTGTATATACAGATGGGTTTGATCAGGCTAAAAAAGTGAAGAAATTCTTTTAATTCAGAATGCCTGAAATTAAGAGAGAGCATAGATCTACACAATCATGGGCTCGTTCACACATGGATTGTGAGTGGTAGTGCAAGAATGGAGTCTCTTCCAGGCTTGGCCCGAATGTTGTTCCACTGGAACATGTGCTCAACATTCCAGAAATGGGAGTGGGCAAGACATTAGGAATGAGGAGCATGCTCAAACCCCATCAGCTGTTGCATAAATGACTCAGGAGAGACAGGTAAAAAGGTAAAATGTAAAGGACCCCTGGACGGTTAAGTGCAGTCAAAGGTGACTATGGGGTTGCAACGCTCATCTCACTTTCAGGCCAAGGGAGCAAGCATTTGTCCACAGACAGTTTTCCGGGTCATGTGACCAGCATGACTAAACTGCTACTGGTGCATGGAGAACCGTGACGAGTGCCAGAGCGCACGGAAACGCCGTTTACCTTACCACCTCAGCGGTACCTATTTATCTACTTGCACTGGCATGCTTTCAAACTGCTAGGTTGGCAGGAGCTGGGACAGAGCAATAGGAGCTCACCCCGTCATGGGGATTTGAACTGCCAACCTTCTGATCAGCAAGCCCAAGAGGTTCAGTGGTTTAGACCACAACGCTACGCATGTCCCTACTCAGGAGAGACAAGAAGAGGATTAACAAAGACCATATTATTTTCTGGGGATGAGTGCAGAAGTCAGATGAGTGCAGGGTGTGGGCATAAATCAGTGTTGACTTCTGTTATGAGTTAGTCCTCCCAAAGCCAGAGTCTAGACTCAGAGATATTAAGTTCTCTTGAGGCTTGACTGGATGCTAAATAGGTTCTGAATGGACTTATTTGAAAGAGTGGTTTTCAGATGCACGTTTATCAACTTATTTCAAATGGAGCTTTTTTCGATGTGCTTACAAGATTTAGCATATTTACAAGTACTGATTCCCTAGTGCGCACTATCTTAACAATTCCAAGATAACAGCAGTACTTTGGTTATAACTGGACTATGTTCTGGCACAGCTCCAGGAAGCTTGTAATCAAGGGAGGTAAGCTTTAAAAATAGATATAGCCATTCTGTGCAAAGATAGGGAGAATATAATGATGAACAGCAACAGATCGAGCTGAATCGACAACCAAGTGAATATTTAACATATATCACCATTGTAAACAGACTGGGTACCTAATGTGAACTGATGTTCCTAGAGAATGAGTCCATAAGTAAAAGGATATACTTTGTTTTGCCACTTGATTTGTCTTCTACAGTAAATTGGAGACTGTCAAGCATTCCGTACTATAAACTCTCTGGGCAGTTGAGATCACCCTCAATATACACATGTGGCCCCTACGCAGACATGGGGTGAAATCAATACAAGAAATATGTTGGTACTCAACTTCATTATACATAAACCCTCTGTGGTGTTTGCCCTCCTAGGTGACATCATGCTGGGTCATAAGGAAAGGGTTAAATGAGTGTGAAGTGATTGGAAAGTGGGAACCCAAGGGGAGGAGTTAGAGTTGGAGTTGTTTGGAGGTCAGTTGGGAGTTGGAGAAGGAAGAGGGAGGATGTCTGTGGGTTGGTTGAGTTGTCTGATGAGAAAGTGAGAGAAACTGATAGGAGGAGTCAGATAGACAGTTGGGATAATCATTTAGCAGTTATTAGGAAGGTATAGGCTGGTATAGAAACTAAGGTTAAGAAACTGACAAGAAAAATTAACTGAAACCATAAACTTGTTCATGCTTATAAAATAAACTTGATTATTTGTTTTAATGTTAACAACTGTCTGGACTCAGTGTGTACCCGAGAGAAACGGGTTGGTGGCAGCAGGGAAGCAATCATAGTGGTGGCACAGTGATCAATAGACCATCAAACATCCAGGGACCCTGTGTGATCACCACACCCTCCCATCAGGGTAACCAGAGTAAGCCTTGAGTGTCCAAGAGCCATTAAGGACACCTGACACTAGGGTTGTCTACATTGTTTTCATATAATTATCATTTTAGATCAAAAACATTTCATTTTAAATGAAAAGTTGAAGGAACAGGTGGTGGACAATATGCATATGCACTTCTTCTTTAGATAATATTTATTACTTTTCCAACAATTTAAACATTACAGACATTACAAAACAAAATAGACAATACAATATAATACAAAAACACCACACAACACTAACATATTAAACTAACACAACAAAATAAAAACAATTTACAACACATCATACAATTTCATCATCCTATCCTTCATTCGCTTATTTCAACGACCTCCTCACACCTCCCTTTTTGTATTCCACTTCTGTTAATTGTTTCAGCAATTCCTTTCCATCTTCCTCTGTTTTCTATCCTATAATTATCTTAACATATTCTAACCTTATTTTTTCTTTTAATACTCTAATAATCTATTTATACTTAATTCCTTATAACATTTCTACTAAAGCCCTATAACTTCATTCCCATATTTTTTCTAACATTCATTGATTTTACAGTATTTCTGTAAATAGTCTTTAAACTTTTTCCAGTCTTCTTCCATCGACTCTTCTCCCTTGTCTCGGATTCTGCCAGTCATTTCCGCCTGTTCCATATAGTCCCATCAACTTCATCTGCCGTTCTTCCTGGGTGGGTAAATCTTGTGTCTTCCAATACTTCGCTATAAGTATTCTTGCTGCTGTTGTTGCATACATAAAAAAAGTTCTATCCTTCTTTGGCACCAATTGGCCAACCATGCCCAAGAGAAAGGCCTGTACTTCTTCTTTAGGATTATTTAGCTAGCACAAAACTAACTGCCTAAACATTGAATAAAACAGAAAGGAGAATAATTATGTACTATTTTTGTACTGTTTGAAGACTCAGCGACTTGGAGGCCAATACTTGAGTAGCCTCAATCCTACCAAGCTCAACTCTATCACAAAGCCTGCTTAGCTGTGCCTTGTGCCATTAGATTGTATTGCCATTAGCTAACCTAGTAAACTCTAAAATGTAGTCAATGTTAGTTCTACTCAGAGTAGAACCACCTATATTTTTGGACATGACTAACTTAGGTGCATTAATTTAAATAGGTCTACTGTAACTTATGGGTCATGGGTGGCACTGTGAAACCACAGAGCCTAGGGCTTGCCGATCAGAAGGTCGGTGGTTCGAATCCCGCAATAGGGTGAGCTCCCGTTGGGAAGGTAAACGGCGTTTCTGTGTGCTGCTCTGGTTTGCCAGAAGCGGCTTAGTCATGCTGACCACATCACTCAGAAGCTGTCTGCAGACAAACGTCAGCTCCCTCGGCCTATAGAGCGAGATGAGCACGCAACCCCAGAGTCATCCACAACCGGACCTAATGGTCAGGGGTGTCTTTACCTTTTACTGTAGCTTAGCTGGATACTTTTATTATATATCCTCTCTCTCTTAAATAAAAAATAATTCAATTCACTTTATATGCAATTTTGGGTTCTTTGGGACTGAACGAAGGGGATATAAGTTCCAAATAATATAAATAAGCAAACAGAGAAACTGGCTTTAACTATAAATATAACTAGCTGTGAAACCTTCTGGTGGCGTGAGAAGCAAAACTGAGTGTTAAAAGGTTATTACGGCAGCACCACACCTTGTTAGAAATTCTTACAGCAAAAATGCAGTGTTGCCAATTCTAAGGCCAAACAGGTTTTCTTGAATGTAAAGGCTGAGATGCGGAGAGTGGTCTCCCTGTGGGAAATCATCTAGCCCCCCAGCCACAATGTTATTACTTCCAAGGTCTTGCCACATGACATGGTGTCATCTTTATATTGTCAGCAAGTGTGATTTCGCCATCCCTCCCTCAAGTACCAATATTTCCAGGCTTCACAGAAAGTGTTAACAAGGGTCTAGGTTTCATTTTGACATGTTACAAGTATTCCAGGAAGCCTGTATGCCATCTGTTTCATGTGAGGGAGTTTGGGTAACAAAGAGGAGTGGTGCCAGAAGTATTCTCCACCAGGACGTATTCTGAGGTAAGTGTGCAATAGAATTGCAGACTCAAAACCTATCCATTCATTCCCATTTGTTAAGCCTTTTCTAGGAAGCATCTAAAAGCAGTTTAAGAATGAAAGCATCAATAATAATAACAACAACAACAACAACAACAACAACAACAACAACTGGCGTGGGGGGGAAGCTTTATACAGTGGATGCTCAGGTTGCGAACGTGATCCATGCGGGATGCACATTCGCAACCCGCAGCGGTGCGTCTGTGCATGCACGGGTTGCAATCCGGCGCTTCTGCACATGCGTGACCACCAAAACGTGGAACTAACCCATTCTGGTACCTCCACGTTTCGGTGGTCCGCAGCCCGAAAAAACGCAACCTGAAGTTCCTGTAACCCGAGGTATGACTGTATCTAAAATCAAGTTTAAATCGAATATAGATACAAAGTGGGATAAAATATCTCTGGTATGGTGTGTTCATTTAAAAACAACAAGATGTTGGTTTGCACCTATGTGCACATGTATAGCTTCCAAAATACCCACTCAGGTGGGTACTGCCTTTATAAAGGCAAATACGAATGCAAGATTTAGCTAAAATTGGCAAAAAAATCAAGCTCTCTCTCTCTCCTTTAACATGAAATTGTGTGTGTGTGTTTAAAAAACAACAACATTATTTTAATTGGCCAAAAACACCAAAAAAACTTTGTTTGGTATGTAGCCTTGCTGTAGGCAAGGGTTTGATTAAGTTTGAACAGGCATTAAGCCATCCAACCAGATGTGATGAATGTGAAGTGTAAACAGCCCTTAGCCCCTGATTGTACAGTAATGAAAGATGTTTGCAAAGGGCAAGATTTTAACTCGGAAATGACCATATGCATACACGTTCCGTGGTATTTGACAAAGGGACCTGTCATTTCTCATCTAGTTCTGAAATTCAGAATTCATTTCCAAGGAAGAATAAATGCAAGCTTGGCAAGCTAAGACAATGCTAATTTGCATAACCTTTCTTCCTGTTTCCAGTGTTAAGGCTGTGAGTGATGTTGCTTATGGGGCCAGAATGACAGCTTCCCCACACAAGAGGGAGGCAGCCCCGTGCTTTGGGAGTGAGGCCGGGAGACCACTTTTGCAGACACTCACGGTAAGCACCGCTGATGTAGTGAACCATTTTACTGTAGAAGAAATTGCTGTACCTGCAACAGCAACGTTTATTTATTTAACACAACTTGTATTGCTAGAACTTCTAAGCAGTGCACAAGGAATACATTTTAGACATTAAAATTGCCAATAGAAAATCAGCATTAAAAAAACATATTTATAAAAATGTAAATAAAATCAATTAGAACTATACATTATAAGCTGCAATTAAAAATATTGATAGGCTTGACTAAACAGAAGTATTCTTAGCAAGCGCTGAAAAGAATACAGCTAAGGCACCTGCCTAATGTCAGTGGGAACAGAGTACACACAGAGACACAGAGATTTTTATTATTATTCTTCCCTAGCAGCAATAACAAAAATGAATATTGATTTTCAACAACAGTTCAAAATTGGAAGAACACAAAAAGATAATGACAAGTCCATTTTGAGTGAAGATACCCCCCCCCCATATCTTTCGTACCCATTTTCAAATTCATCCCATATTTTTTTATTTGTAGCACTTCCTCTCTTTTATTTAATAGATATAGATGAGCATTGTGGGAAAGCCTCTCCCCCTTCCAGAGGGGAGGGATTGTGAGCAGGAGCCGATTCGCACATCACGCATCTTGCCCCCTGCCCTGTCACCATCACTGGCACGACACGCCTCCCAGCTGGGCACCCAATCAGGTGACACCGTGGGGGCATGGTTTAGCCACTCAAATGCGGCCGCGCCAGCTCTCCCTGCCATTGCGCTTCAGATTTTTCCACAAGTCACCCACCCACCACTCCCTTTAGCTTCTTGCTTGACCTTGCTATGGACCCATGGTTGGTCGCCCTGGTTGCCCAGGGGGCCTGGTAGAAGTTTGTTTTTCAATTGGCAAATTGGCACCGGCCTCTTGGTTTTTTCACCTACCTTGTAGCAATCTTCACAACTTTCTTGGTATTTGGCAGTTAGGCATTGGAATGTGTTGTTGGTGTAAGGAAGGGCATGGTGTGGCCATTGCCTACCCCTTCACTTATGGGTATTCCGTTAAAGGAATCCGGCGGTCGTGAATCCTGTCCGATGCCCTGTGTGGCAGGGGGCCATGGCACGACCCTCGGTGACATAAGGGGAGAGCTTATAGTTGTATTTGCATCAACAGGCTCCCCCTACTGGTGGTTAATCCCTCAGCAGACTCACCCCTCTCTGAGTGGGTGGAGTCAAATTTTCTGTGGTCCAATGCCTAAGCCAATACCTTCTCACATGCTGTAATCAATAAAGTTGTGGCCTTTTTCTTTCCCATTAACCCAATATATGGTGTCCACGTGTCTTTATTCTCAAGCTGGGGTCGGGTTCTCAAATCACAAAAGGATGCTGGACTAGATAGGCCTTTGGTCTGATCCAGGAGGACTGTTCTTAAAATGTAGTTTGCAATGTGTATGATACAACATTTGCACATGATTTCCCACTTTACATGTCAAGTATTCATCTTTTGGAGCTTCATCCATTGTCTAGAACCCCCTATACACACCATTAATGTAAACATACATTTGTGAAGATAGGTATCAGCCTATGTATCCATTATAATACTGCTACTATCACAATAGCATGGTGCTTGGGTGTTCTTCAAGCTGTGCAGCAGCTCACATGAAATATTATGCGTGTTCTGTTAAGAGACATTATAAACACAGCTGTGAGACTTCTGACCGTGGTTGCTTTTTTTACCTCAAGATATGTTCTAATTGAAATGTTCAGCTTATACACGGAGTGATAAACACATTTTTCATTGCATCACAAATTTCTTAAAACAGTTTCATCTCAACTAGGTTGCTAAGTAATTAAGACAAAATGCTTTGATGATTTCATCCTTGTTAGGGGAAAATATTTTTAAGTAATTTGGCTGATCAGTGATTTGGCACCCTAACAAATATGATATTATTTGGGAGTTTTCTTGCCAAATGGATTTTTCATATAAATATTTTGAATATGTTTGTTAGAAGTGGCTGTAAGATAGTGATGAAAGCAACACACTTTGATATCTTCTCTGAGATTCTAAATAGATAATCAATTAGGTTTGTGTTTTGTATATTATGGGGATTCGAAAATAATGGGCTTTAAAACATGAATTTCCCAGCTCTCAATACTCAATTTTATTGCTAGATGAATTCCCTTGCTCTGAAATCTGTACTCCAGTTGTAATTAAAATCAAATACATTATGAGTACATGTGCCAATTTTGTGCTTGTGTGGTTGGCATTCATCAGAGTAGGCACCCAAAAGTGACAGACACTGTTAGGACATGCTCAGTTGCTGATTAAGTTCTCAAACAAAAATTATGTTGACTGCAGTTTAAAGAACAAAAGAACCCATGTAAGAGAATGAACTTGAACAGGAAGTAAAAGGCATTCAGAGTACAACTCCAAAATGAATTTAATTCACCTCAGTTTATCCAGCAATTATGGGAAGTACTTTCAGTTCAGAGATTGCTCAGTTAATTTAGTGAATTTCATTAAACAAAATTAGTTCATTCCAACAGTTGAAAGATGGACACATGTCTGGGTTTATTCTATTATTATTATTATTATTATTATTATTATTATGCTATTTGGTATAGGAAAACTTCACTGCAATGTTATGCAGTCATTTCATGGCATTTACCTCATGTGTAGAGGATAAAAACCTCATGTGTAGAGGAGGATACAGTAGATAGGTAGTCCTAAGCCCACATGAAAATTCTGTTGAGCAAACAGGCAGTGAGCACAGCTATCTCATTCGCCAGTTTTCCCAACCCAAGGAACTACCAGATTGAATGACTTTCACCAACAAAAGGATGAGAGAGGTGGTAGGCTGGGCTTTGTAGATGCCTTTTGAGCCCTCACCATCGTAACAAAGAAAATCGTTGTGGTGATGCATCCATTTTTCATTTGTCCACCTTATTTATGGCAAAATAATATCTCTGTTGTATTAACAGCCATGGCAGGATAAAATACTGTAAGGACAAGAGGAAAATGATATAAAAAGCAGTGGCAAGATGGGATTAATGCAATAGCTACAACAGCCATAGATTATGACAATCTAGTTGGACCCAGGGGACTAGAATCTTCTGAAAGCTGTCTGATTCATTTTCAAGGGCCGTACAAAAAGCCCTCTATTTAGCGAGCTTTCAGTGGAGAGCTTTCCTCAGCCACATTCATTTTTTAAAGCACTCTTTACATTTTCAACTATCAACATTTGGAAGAGAGGGGAATAAAGAACCTTGCTTTCCAAAAGCTTAAAGTGGCCTTAGGGAACGTCTGGAAGAGGGAGCAGCAGCTGAAGCAAAGGAACAAGGTCAAGTAGGCCAAGGGAACAGAAATCTCTCTTTCTTAAACAATACTCTAGTTTCACAACTCTCTCCAGCAGATAAGGATGAGGTGTAGACCCACTGGTATAGTATCTGTGAACTAAAAAGGATTAAATCCATGTAGGTAGCCTTGCTCAGACTACTTATTCAAAGGCATCTGCAGAGCACTCGTTTCCTTTGCATGCACAAAGGTTGAGCAGAACCCACAGAACTACCAAACCTACTCATTTACTCACTTTGGAAGTGAGGAATGGTACAGTATAATTAAAAGTCATCAACATTTAACTGTCTGCAAATGACTTAGTTTAAACAAGTTGGATCTTCCTACCCAAGGGTCCATGTTGCACACTACCTCAGGACTCCCCCCAACCGGCCTGGCTTCGGCCCCGCAACTGGTCGCTAATGCTGTGATCACGCCAGGGGCCTTGGGCCAGTCAGTGATGCTGGTGTGATTGCGAGGTAAGTATATATACGGCAGCGTGATGTGTGTGTGTCTCGTGCTTTGTGCTGCCGAACACCTGCCCACCCACCCATTGTTAGATCAGTGTCTGGACTTGCTTTGGACTTCGGTTGGTCACCTGTTTTGGAACGGGGGCCGGGTAGGGATTTTTTCCAATGTGGCAGATTGGCAGTGGCCACTTAGTTTTTGCTTACCGTACCTCTTAGCAATTGTCACAACTTTGTAAGGTTTGGCAGTTAGGCATTGGTTTAGGGGAATGTGGGGAGGGGAGGTGTGGCCATCATCTGCCACTCCATTTGATAAGGTATTCCGTTAAAGAAATCTGGGGGTCTGGATCTTGCCCAAAACCTGGGAAGGGGCTAGGACCATACCAGGACCCTCGGGAACCCCAGGGGTGAGCGCCAGTCAATAGCCATTATTGGAGCTCCTTCTGCTGGTAGTTTACCCTTTGCAGGCTTCCTGCTGGGTGGGCAGGAGCCAGTTATAGTCATTAGATACCAATGCCTAAGCCAATACCAGTCACACTTGTGTATTCAATAAAGTTGTGGCCTAAATTTGCCCATTAACCTTTAAACTAAATTCTGTGTCCATTGTGTCTTTATTCCATGGGGGAGGGTTTTGAGGTTTGACATGCAAGTCTAATTTTGGTTCTGGCTAGTTTCTGAGACTTCAGGACAGCTTTGCAAGAAGTAAGCTCTCCAGATTGAGGACACTATATGAAGAGAAGAAACGTGTACTAGTCTGATGATGATAATGATTTTACTTTTGCCCTTAAGCACAATCTATTTATTTTTATTTGTTTATGCATTTTTCAGTTACAGTCAGTTACATTTATTTCCGTTACACACATCTCCTCCTATCCCGTCTGGAAATTTTGATTGAACTAGGATTTCTGTATTTCATTTATAATCAGCCCAGTTGGGTTTGTTGAAACTAGCTAGCTAGCTAACCAGATATACAGATAGATGGCTGTGCTTTCCAAACTTGGGTCTCCAGCTGTTTTTGGACTACAACTCTGATCATCCCTGACCACTGGTCCTGCTAGCTAGGGATGATGGGAGTTGTAGTCCCAAAACAGCTGTAGACTCAAGTTTGGAAAGCACTGATGGATTAAGATAGGCAGACATAATAAGCGAAATTTAATATTTTGTGGCTTCCTTATACAGTGGTACCTCAGGTTACATATGCTTCAGGTTACAGACTCCGCTAACCCAGAAATAATGCTTCAAGTTAAGAACCTTGCTTCAGGATGAGAACAGAAATCGTGCTCCGGTGGCACAGCAGCAGCAGGAGACCCCATTAGCTAAAGTGGTGCTTCAGGTTAAGAACAGTTTCAGGTTAAGAACGGACCTCCAGAACGAATTAAGTACTTAACCCAAGGTACCACTGTACCAGCAATGTGCTGCAGAAAAATTACTGTATGCTTCTTTGAGTTGCTGTGGCATAAAGGCAACAGATAAATTTAAATAATAATGAAAATAACCGTAACCATAGTAACCTCATATTTCAGAGAGCAGACTGTCCACACAACTCACCCTTGCTGTGACTGTTTTTAGGAGGGTGTTGATTCATACACAGTCTAGATTTGGTTCTTAGGACAGACACTCCTGGTCTTCATCTGCCCTGACAAAAATTTGTGAAGGTACAAAACATTGGTTGATAATAACACAGATTGCATTTTTACATACTAAAGGGAAATCCTGATAGCAGATTTCATAAAGATTGATTGGTGATGGCAAGACTGAAACCACAGTCAGACAGTATATTCATGTAACTTGGCTGAAAGGGCATAGACATTGGCATGAGGGAAGAACAGTTAGAATACATGAGTCTATACCTCAGAGATTTGGAAACTGTGGCCCTCCAGTTGCTATAGGAATTCAACCCTGACTATTGGCCATGTTTGAATCCTATAACACCTGAGGAGCCACAATTTCTCTCTGTCATCCTGGCAGAAGATGTAGTATGTAATCCATGGGCAATAGATTCTGCCTACTCCAACCTGAAGACACTTAACAAAGGAGTAGGTTAAAATCAATTCAATGGCATAACAGTCTTTAGCAATGACTCTCTGATTTAGGATATAGACAGGAGAAGTCTGGACTTATCTTCATTTTGTTTTCAAGGTCTACGTGAAGCAAAGATCAGCCAGTGGAAGCAATTGAAATTAAGGTGGCTTGGTCCATGCAGATACAGACAAATAGGATGTTACATTTAATTTATTAAGTTACATTCTTAACTCTCTGTGACAGGCTGCCAATCCTATTTTAACATCTGATAGGATTACAAAGTTACAAAAGTTTGGTGTTGTCTTGATTAAAGGACCTAAGCTGATTAAGTGAATTAAATGAATACTTATCGAAACTGTAACTGGGACATACAGTTGGCTGCAAAAGTGAATGACCAGCTACAGCTGTCTGTATACATTAGATTATGAGCAATTTTATATGACATTTAAAATGCTGAGTTAATCACTTTTCCTGCAGTCTAGGAGTTAAGACTTCATCACCACCATTCAATTTCTCTGTTCCTATTTAAAACTTTCGCAGCTGGGTGTTCATTGATTTGTCAAGTGTGTTTGACCTTAGTGGGAAAAGATCACTTGGGCCCTGCATTAAGTATTTCAGATGCCTAACAGAATCTTGTTTTATGCATCCAGGAACAAGTACCTGTTAAGTATTGTAAAGTAAAGGTTTGGTTTGCCTGACTGGATTTGTAACCTACCCAATTCGCATTCCACAAATCAACATGAGAACATAAAGGCAGCCATCTTTTGAAATTTGCACATCTCTGAATTTTGCGATGCAGTTCTTCAAACAAACAAGAAGTACAAAAAAGAGCACATACAGTACTAGGGAAAAGTATGGAGAAAAAATGCTCATGTTGTATTAGCAAAAATAATGTAGAAAAGTTCATTATGTTGGGCAAAAGCTTTACTCTCCAAAGCACTGACCACATTGGCTGCTTAAGGCAAAAAGAACCCTGCCCCCAGAAAACAGGCAAATATAGGTAAAGGTAAAAGGTAAAGGACCCCTAGACAGTTAAGTCCAGTCAAAGACAAGTATGGTGTTGAGGCGCTCATCTTGCTTTCAGGCCGAGGGAGCTGGCATTTGTCCATAGATAGCTTTCTGGGTCATGTGGCCAGCAGGACTAACTGCTTCTGGTGCAACGAAACACTGTGACGTGTGCCAGATCGCACAGAAATGCCGTTTACCTTCCTGCCGCTACAGTACCTATTTATCTACTTGCACTTTGACGTGCTTTCAAACTGATAGGTTGGCAGGAGCTGGGAGCGAGCAACGGGAGCTCACCCCGTCATGGGGATTTGAACCGCCGACCTTCCGATCAGCAAGCTCAAGAGGCATAGTGATTTAGACCACAGGCAGATATATTTGGCTGCAACCAATTCTCAAGAGTTCCCACCAAAGAGATGGGGAGAGGATTACCTCACAGCAAATCAGAGTGGAAGGGAAGGATCCCCACAGACTTCTGGAATTGCCCTACAGAGAAATACAAGCCCTGTGTCCCTGACTTCAGGAAAGTCTTGTCTCCAGTCAGGTTGCTTACATTTTTTCATTAAAAAAAAAAGAAACTCAGTCTCTGTGGCCCCTTGAAAGTGTGGGCCTGGTACAATTACACCTAATCTGGCCTTAGTAGCTGGCAGCTAAGCTTGCTCACAGCTTAACTTTTTTATTTTATTGACCCATATCAAAGCTGACTTGCTGCCAACTGTCATAACAGAATACCACACAAAGCACATAATTGTGTCTTTGGGAACTGAAGCAATGTAGCAGTTTCTTGGCAAACTGGCAACTGTAGAACCATTGTAGCTTCCAGGCTTCAGTTAGAAGCAAACCAGCAGACTTTCCCCATTCTTCAGTTAAGCATAACTAACATCAAGGCATATGTATTCTATGTCTTCTTTAAAGACATAGAAAGGAATGAGAGTTAAGGAAAGGTTTTAGGAGGAAGATCAGTTTGTCAGTGCCAGGGTAAAAAAGGTGAATTAACAGGCAGTCACACCCAGTTGGCACCAACCTGTCTTTCTGTTGATGTTCTTTTTCGGAAGATGTTCAGCCTCCCAGTGGCTCTTGATCCCCTGGCTAGTGATAGGGGCCACAGTGACCTTCCCTTCACCCCTGCATTATTTCACAGGGCAGTTGAAGTCACAGTAGTTATGAGATTAGGAATTTCTAACTGCAGCGTCATCTCACCATTCATTCCACACAGGAAGAAGAGCCCAGCTGTACCCAAGAATCTAGTGACTTTGCCATAAATTCCTCTTCAGTTTTACATTTAACTTTGCTATATCTTCTGGAAATAGAACAGAGAGAGATTGATTAAGCATCTTGCCACAATTTCTCTTATTCTTAAATCAAAGCAATAATAATTAGGTGCATAAGACCGCCTCATAAAGTTTTCATCGGTGCACTACCTGCAACCCCACTACATTCTGTGGTTTTATAATATCATCCTGCTACTTAGTTTTTACTATTTTTGTCTTCTCTTGTTTGCAGTTTCCCTCCTCCCTCCCTTCATTTTTAGCAAGTACGCTTGCCTTGGTAGTATGGCATGCTGTTTTATCTTGCACATCTTAACATAAAAACTTGACACATGTTTCTATCTTTAACGGTAAAGGGAGAAAATAAAGCTGTAGCAATTGTCTAAAATTCCAAATTATCGCGCCAAGTTTAGATACTATGAGTTGACTTTTGCTGGGATAATTGGTGGGGAAGTAGAGAATTGTGGCAGTTGTTATCAAGCAGGTTCAGTCTGTGGAATCAAAACATGGGGGAACTCCTGAGTTTGAGAGAAATATAAAATAAGACATGGAACTGAATGATGGCAGAAGTTTCAAGAACTTGCAAATACATCATTCAAATTTTTCACAGAAGGGAAAGCAAATAAAAGTTACATGAGGGTGGAAATCCGGTCCTTTCACAAAAAGTGTAAATGGCTTTTTTATTTTTATCCTCATGAAAGCCCAATGAAATAGGCTAGCCTGACAGACAGTAACTGGTGAGCTTCATGGCCAAGTGGATATTTGAATCCAAATCATTGATCTCAGACTACAATACTATGCATGCTTACTCTGAAATAAACCTTATTGAACTTAATGAGCTTGACTTCCAATCAAACATGTTCAGGGTTAGTCTAGCATGCTCCTGCAGCCTGTCCCAGGGGCAAAATTATTCCTCCACCACCAGTCTTCCTCACCAAACAGAATTAAGTGAGGGAGCAATGATGTGAGCTGTTGCAGGACATTGATCAGTCAGTGTAACTGATTTATAAGGATTGTGTTGACTGTCAATTGTCATCAGAATGAGGCAGGCTGTTTAAAAAATAGCAGGTTCTTTTTGCCATCAATACAATGTTGACTGTGAGATGAGCAGCCAGCTGTGGCTGAAGCTCAGATGACACAGTATAATCCATAGAATTAAAAAGGGCTGTGTCTTTTTTGGTGAATCAATGGACCAATCAATAAGTTTTGGAATGATGCAGTTTTTAATACAGTCATACTTCAGGTTGAAGTTGCTTTTGGCTGAGTGCTTTTGGGTTGTGCTCCGCGGCGACCCGGAAGTAATGGAACACGTTACTTCTGTGTTTCGCCACTCGCGCATGTGCAGACGGTCAAAATGACGTCATGCACATGCACGAAAGTGGCAAATCGCAACCCTCGCACGCGCAGACACGGGTTGCGTTCACTTCAGGGTGTGAACAGGGCTCCGGAATGGATCCCGTTCATATCCAGAGGTACCACTGTAATTATCCCTTCCACCAAACACAAGAAAGCAAACAAAGAGCACGGTATCTTTCGAAACGATTTACAATCTTTTTCCAATGTTGTGACTATTGCTTTGCATGTGCCACAGTATTCAGCCCTGGAACTTACAAAGCAATGCTTCCTGATGTCTTAATTGTTTATGACCATATGCCATTGCTGTTCTGCCTGGCTGGAATTTCCTCATACGACACCTATTTGATGTCAGTTTTCATTTCCCCTTCGAAACCTTTATCAAAAATCACCTTTGGCATGATCCCTGCACGCACAGGGAAACATTCATTTCCATACATTCCTCACATCTCCCCTTGCTTGAGTTTCCCTTCTTCCCATCTTCCTCTGTCCTTTCCCACTCTGTGACCTTGAGCATGTGCAAAGGGATTTCCTCTTAATTCTGAGCAACTGAAACCAGACCCCACTTATCTGGGGTTATGAGAAAGGGACTTCTGACTTAGAAGTAAAGAATTACACAGTGTCCTGAGTCACAGTATCTCTCACTTTAGAAAAGAAACAATGACAAAATGGGGGAGAATGCACTCCCAACTTAATGGGGGTATCTCTGCCACACCCAGGGCTCACCTAAGAAAGCAGACTCAGTGGTATTGCCCAAGGGGAGAGTAGACAATGATGGACAGATCCTAATGGGCCAATCCTGAGTGGGTGTTTGATGTACTTTATTAGACAGCTCCTCTCCAGGACACCTCACTTTGGACACACCCATGGTCCCTCCTTAGGAGGTATAGGTGGAGCGTTTTGACACTCATAGTTCTACCCGGACACTGAGGTCCAGCTCCGAGGGCCTTCTGGTGGTTCCCTTACTGCGAGAAGCCAAGTTACAGGGAACCATGCAGAGGGCCTTCTCAGTAGTGGCACCTGCCCTTTGGAACTCCCCCCCCTTCAGATGTCAAAGAGATAAACAACTACCTGACATTTAGAAGATATCTGAAGGCAGCCCTGTTCAGGGAAGTTTTTAATGTGTGACATTTTAATGTATTTTTAATCTTTGTTGGAAGCTGCCCAGAGAGGCTGAGGAAACCCAGCCAGATGGGTGGGGTACAAATAAATTATGATGATGATGATGATGATGATGATGATGATGATGATGATGATGGTGATTAAGTTGCCTGTTTCTGGGAGCTGTGTGGGAATTTTTTGGGAGTCCAGGGACTCTTCTTTTTGCCTACTCCATACTTGTTCTGGAGTGGCGTATATTCTGTTCGGCTGTTAGTCTGGCCAGGAAAGTGTTTGAGAAAGTGTTCGAGTGGCTTTATTTGTGACATTATTGGGTTTGAAAAACTCTTGGGTCACCCATTGCCTATTCTTTGGGATTCTGGGGTGCCCCTTAATCTTGGTCTATGCATCTGGGTGAACATCAAACCGGTGGGGTTAGTGTAATCTCTGGAGAGTTTCATGGGTCAGAATGAGGGGTCTGGAGAGTTACATTTGCCCTCCAGGCCTGTGGTTCTTCATCCCAGTTGTACACTAAAGATTATGCATAGAGAGAAATATAAACTGTAATTTGGAACAGTGTTGCACACAATCTGTGTATAGAGCTTGCAGAGTAAATAAACAAGCAGTTAGCAGGCTAAGTTTAAACATGAAAGCAAATAAGGCATAAGCCATATGAATAACTGGATGTTTAGAGATATTTGTCACAGAAGTCCAGAACATACTGACATGGATACAAGTCTTATTGATTATACTTTAGAGAAAATCAGATGTTGTATCTATCAAATGCTGGAGAGTTAATATCCCTGTCTTTCTGCATTCACATAATATAGATTTATTTCCTGTGAATGTAGATACAGCAATAATACCAGCATTCACAAACAGTAACATATAATCTACAAATTCTTAACTGTAGAGGAGAGTGAAGGGAGCACCTATCACATTCAGGCTGCAATATTGCATACACTTACATGAGAACAAGTACAGTGGTACCTTGGGTTACATACGCTTCAGGTTACAGACACTTCAGGTTACAGACTCCGCTAACCCAGAAATAGTACCTTGGGTTAAGAACTTTGCTTCAGGATGAGGACAGAAATCGTGCTCCTGTGGTGCGGTGGCAACAGTGGTGCTTCAGGTTAAGAACAGTTTCAGGTTAAGAACAGACCACCGAAACAAATTAAGTACTCAACCTGAGGTACCACTGTACTATTGAACTTCTGTGTAGACATAACTAAAGTTGCACTGTAAGTGACTAGAACATATGATTTCTAGACATATAGAACTAGTGACCATAAAACAGTGATAAAATCATTGAAAATAGGTTCACATGCCACTTATAATGATGCCAGACCTTTATCAGGGTTGTCAAGGCCTGATCAGAATCTTTGGTGTCTCCAGATTCAGGTCCATGGTACCCTTTGTATACACCATACTAATTAGCCATCCTTAGAGGTAAAAAACAAATCAAAACCCTAGACATCATGGGTAGTGTGGAAAGTGTGAAAAGTCTATCTGTTGTGTCTCAAGAAAGAATCTAAGAAAAGCCATGTTGGATCAGACCAATGGGGGAAAGCTATAGTTCAATGGTCACAGAGCATCAATTTTCCCCAATGCTTCCAGGTAGAGATAGAAATATCCCATCCGAAGCCCTGGAGAGTTGCTGCAGACAATGGTTTGGCTCTGTATATGGCAGCTTCCTATGGCTGGCGTGGCTGCATCTTGAGCAGCAAACCACGCCCCCACCAAGCTGCCCAATTGGGTGCTCAACCGGGGGCGTGGCGCGCCAGCCATGTGGATGGGGCAGGGGGTATAACGCCCCCTGCGTGACACGGGAATCGTCTCCCACCCACAACACCTCCTCTCCGGAAGGAGGAGAGGCCTTCTCACCATATATTATTTCTGAATGCACTTCTGAATTTACTTTGATTTGTTCATTGCTTTCAGTGGAGAGCTGAATCAGAATGTTTAGGAAATGTGAAAGCCACTGATCTGCCCATTAGCCCAGGAAGTGCTGATCAGGTTTCAGTGGTCAGTCCAGCCAGATGTTTCCTCAGAAGAGGAACAACGGGAGCAAGATCCCCCACCCACCCAGAAGATCCCACCCTCCACATCCTCAGAGAGCCTGAAGAGCCTTCTGACCTAGACATTCCAGTCATGAGACTGGAAGTCTTTATACCAATTGCCTAGTTTCCCGACTGAATCCTGGCTGGCTCTTGTCATTCCAACCAGGAGCTGCATGGCTATTTTCAGAGCTAATTGAATCTATTCGGTAAGAATGGGAAGCTTATATGAGTGTCTGCACAGATCAGGGTCTACCTGAGAAGCATGAAGGGGTGGAACCTTAATTTGTTATATATGCTCTCAGTCTGAACTGAAACATTGCTGAAGCCGCAGTTTCAGGTGACAGCAGTCACGAAATTAAAAGACGCCTGCTTCTTGGGAGAAAAGCAATGTCAAACCTAGACAGCATCTTAAAAAGTAGAGACATCACCTTGCCAACAAAGGTCCGTATAGTAAAAGCTATGGTTTTCCCAGTAGTGATGTATGGAAGTGAGAACTGGACCATAAAGAAGACTGATCGCCGAAGAATTGATGCTTTTGAATTATGGTGCTGGAGGAGACTCATGAGAATCCCATGGACTGCAAGAAGATCAAACCTCTCCATTCTGAAGGAAATCAGCCCGGAGTGCTCACTGGAAGGACAGATTGTGAAGCTGAGGCTCCAATACTTTGGCCACGTCATGATAAGAGAAGACTCCCTGGAAAACACCCTGATGTTGGGAAAGATGGAGGGCACAAGGAGAAGGGGATGACAGAGGATGAGATGGTTGGATGGTGTTCTTGAAGCTACCAGCATGAGTTTGATCAAACTGCGAGAGGCAGTGGAGGACAGAAGTGCCTGGCGTGCTCTGGTCCATGGGGTCACGAAGAGTCGGACATGACTAAACGACTAAACAACAAACAACAGCATTTCTTGAAATGGGTAAGAAAAAACAGGTCAGTTTGTATCAGAGAAGCAATGTGTAATTTGACTATGGAGGCCATGATTTATCTGTAGGAAGGGTGCTTAGATCGTGGGAGCTGCAGAGGCAGCGTAGTGAAGGGTTTGGGGTATGTTTTGCTTGCAAGATGTGAAAGAGTAGCATATTAGAATTGACAGGTCAGGATAGATATCAAGTAGAAATTGTTCCCAACTTCGAAACTGGAAACATGGGGGTTAAAATGAGTGTGGTCCCAGGGCATTGGTTGGGTGAGAATAGATTTGAATGCAACAGCCATGCCTTATATGTAAAGGAATTAATAAAGGCATTGCATGTGGCAGGCTCATTTGCACAGCATCTTTTTGCATCGGTGCTAAAAGATGCCTCCAAGGAATTCACACTGTTTCCTAATATGTCTTATCCAAGGGATAATTTAATTTCATAGTGCCTCATAATGCGCAATCTTCTAAACAGTGCTGGATTGCTTTGTTTGAGTCATCTCGCTTAATAGGCATATGACAATGATGGCTGGATGGAATATTATGTCAGCATTAGGTTGTTACGAACCAGAGAGAATTCAGAGTAATTCCAACTTTTTTAAAAAAATATATAAAACAAACAAATCAGCATTAAAATGCCTTCCCTTTCCCCCTAATTTAGGAACAAATAAATGCCTTAGAAAAGAAATATAAATACATAAAATCAATCATTATCATATCTTATCTTAAAAACAACACCACTATATACAGTTAACAATAAGCCTCATTCACACTGACTTTATAACATGCTAAAAGTTAGATACACTTTGTTATGAGTTGAGAGATCTGTGACCCTCTGTGACATAACTCCCACCAGCCATAATAGTGAATGCTGTGGGTGAGTGGTGCCACTCATCTGAACCACCTTCTTCTTCTTCTTCTTCTTCTTCTTCTTCTTCTTCTTCTTCTTCTTCTTCTTCTTCTTCTTCTTCTTGCATTCTCAGTGCCACTAATTTAAATTTAAATGGGCCTAATCAGTTAAGCCTTAAATGGTGACACCCATACAATCTTTCAGGCTTACATTTCAGGGGTTAACGACTGACTGCTACTTTATCCAGTTTTTCTTTTTCTTTTGGGTTGTTGTCCTGCTTTATCCTTTCTGTGTATCCAAGAATATGGCAGAGAATGATTACAGCAGCTTTTTATCCCCGCTGATGGAATGTGCCCCCTATTTTAAAATGACATGTTGATAGGTTTATAAACTTACCATTAGCAAGAATAATACTCTCAGGATGATATCGTACAACTTAATGGTACACTCTCTGTAACAGAGGAGGATTATGTCAAATTGGCATGACCTGTTGAGGTTGTCTGAGGCAACCTTAGAGCCTGCGGGGAGACAACAGCACACATTATCTTCGTAAAAATTGTTTTCTATGAGGAAAAAGGGGAATCTTAGAAAGGAAAGTGTGAATCTCCAGAGTGGTTCCATCCTGTTTCTACAAAATCTGCAACAGCTCCTAGAAAAGTCTCCTAGAAAAGTCTCCCAGAACAATTATTTATTGTTGCCAGTTAGTGAAAAGGTCATTCCTCTAGTAGGAACCCACCACAGATACAGAGGTTCTATGGGACTAATGGGGAAGATCTTCCAGGAACCTGCAAAAGGAGTGAAGCATAGCAGTGCAACAACTGGGCTTAATTAAGAAATTTCATCAGGTTAGACTTAGATTCCCCAGGCAGTCATATAGTTTTTTCTTCTTCACCAAATATAGGCTTTCTACAGCATAACACAGAAATTTTCTGATCCTAACTTCTGGAAAGACCAACGATTTTTTTTTTAAAAAAAACCCCAATCAATATAGTTTATTTTAGACATTAAGGTATTTCATTGAATTTTAAAAAATTGTTTGCTATTCAGTTATTTATTTCTTAGAAACCATACATTTATCCCAGAATTAATACTGATAATATAAATCAATTCAAGTTTGCCTCAGGGCTGTCAGTATTTTGCTGCAGAGATTTAAGCGCATAGTAGAAATTTAGGTTTGCACAATTAAAGTGGATTGAAATGCTATGTCAGCAGTGTTATTTTTCTAGAAAAGAGGTGCTGGAACTCACAATGAACACTCCCCTCGTTCTCTCAGAATGACACATGAGAGGTGCCAGAACTGAGTTCCGGCGAGTTCCCGCTGAAAGAAAAGCCCTGTTTGTCACCCTAGAACATCAAATCTGCTTAGAAACAAAACAAAACACTTCATGTGGTTAGGAAAGTGACATGGAAAAGTGTGGGGTCAATGAATTATTAACTTGAACATGTATAAACATTGCACAAGCAAATCACAATGTATGTTCATTGTCATATAAACTCCTTGCAAACCAATCAGAACAAACATTCTATAAGGACTAAACTATTTGCTACATAAGATCTGTGCAAGCAAATTAAGTTAAATTTTCAATAAACAGGTTGTCTGGAGTCGCCCCATATCCGTCAACAGTTATTAGCCATTGCAGTTATCCCTCTCCCAATTGCCACCACAGGGCTACCTAAGGACCATATTGCCTTGAGGAGAGAAGAGAGAGAGACTACCGATCACCACAGAGAACTGACCTCCATCTAGCTCAGTCTTGGGGAACCTTTGGTCCTCCAGTTGCTGTTGCACTACAATTCCCATCAGCCCAAGCACGCATGGCCAATGGCCAAGGATGATGGGAGTTAAAGTTCGGCAGCATCACAGCTAGGGGGAGCTGAGGCTGGTCTCTCCTTACCACAGAGCAACTCAAGAACCTTTGTTCCTTGTAGACATAGCCCTAATATCTGTGGACCAATATTAGTTTATAGTCTGTTGAATAACTTACTATGTTCCCCATAAGTAATTGCTGATTCATGAGTATACCATCTGAACAGTATGGTTCTTAATTCTCTGAACTGTGAGTAAGAATGAACAAAAAGATGTCTAGGCAAGTATATTACTTGTGCACAGCAGATATGTTTGTGTACCAACATATTAATTTTGTATAGCCAGAACAGCCAATGAGTTGTCAGTGGACTTATTCACATTTCATCACCATCAGAATACAAATATCCCATGAGGCTGAGGAATACAAGGTCAGAATGTGTCCCAAAAATTCTTTTTCTTTACCAAGACTCTGTGGATGTGTTCAGCAAAAATCTGCAGAATAAGAAATAGGATTACATGCCCCGTCAATGATCCTACGCAGAATGTCAAATAGATTTAACTTCGCTTTTGGTTACATGATTCTTGATTGCAATCAAAATGTACCCAGCATGGACTTACACGGAGTGTTCATGATTTTTAACCTTGATTGGCACATCTCAGCTAAATAGCGTGCAGATTGAACATTCATGGATGGTGTTGTAAGTTTTGTTGAAAGACTTTCTCATTTTCATTTACTTACAGAAATATAAAATATAAAGGGCATAAAAGCTAACGCAAGACTGGAATGAGAAATCCTGTGGTTCAGTATTATAATCCGGGTCTGGGAGTCTCTAAAGTTTTATATATATATATATATATATATATATATATATATATATATATATATATATGTTTAAGAATAAGCTTCATAGACATAGACAAATTTTCAATTGGTGTCCCTGCATATAGCCTCAAGGAGGCTCTGATTCCTTCCAGAATCCTTCTCATTCTTCCAATATAGTTTAGGTCCTGGGATAGATTTGGCATTCTGAGGTCGTGGCTTGTATCAAAGGGTTGATCTGGCAAAAACATCACAGTCCGATACTGGCTGCCAATTTCCTGTGTAACCAGAGTTCCGTGATGAATGGTGAAATGGCAGTTAGCTAGATACTTACACAACAGCCCAGAATCCTCCTGATATCAGATGACCAATCCACTGTCTCTGCCTGATAAAAGCTCTCAAATCCACTGCCTTCTTTCACTTTGTACAACTTGTCATCGAAGGAGGACAGTAAGTGATCCCGTGATCCCTCTGAATTGCCAGACAGCCTACAGTCAAGTAGCTGCAAATTCTACTGTTTACCGTAGTTTTTTGAACACCAAAGCCAGTGAAAATATTGGCAAGGATAATATTCTCCTGAAGCTTGTAAACTGTTCATAATTTGTATTTCAATAATTTGGGTTATTCTATTAACAGGAATTGCATTACAGAGAAAGAGGTAATAGAGAGGAATTCCTTTATCTCAATTAAAAATGCAGAAATAAGTGTTCTATGTCCTTTGTGTGCCCAGTTTTTAACAAATGTCTTTAAAAGATTATGTGCTACCTTTTGTATTCACTCCAACACCAGGATAACATCCCTTTGTATCCCCCCTCCCCCAGTTACAACCTTGCTGCTCACTTTTACATTCTGTATTGCTAATACAAAGCTGTTCTTAATTAACTAGATGTCTACAGAGGAGAATATCATTTCATTTCCCCACTCCAATCCTTGAATAAAGATAACAAGATTTAAAGATGTCTCCCACAAAGTCATCTAAATACAGTTTGAATCCTGTCCTTATCTAAACAAATCATTCTTTTACATAGCTATGTAACATGATGCTAACATTTATATAACACTCCAGAAAGTGCAAAGCAGTTTATTCACAATTAAATTATGTCAGTAACCCTTACAAAAATCTCTGTAGTAGGTGAGTATTATCTGAGGAATCGTATGTTCTCTGCTCCCCTCCCGAAATGAACCTACATGGAACCTTCACTCTGCTTTAGAAGTGGAGCTTATCTGGATCTTGTAATAATAATATAAATAGTTTAAAACAAAAGCCTGAAGTTGACTAAGTACTCTGCCTAGCCATATAATTGCCTCACCATATGTTTAACCAGCACAAGCCCATGCTATAGATCTTTGAGTCTAGCTGTGGGAAGGGTTAGGTTTGAGAAATACAAATTCTCTACTCTCAGTGAATTTCAAAGCTCAGATGTGTCTCTGGCTTCTAAGGGAGCAGTTCTATGTGCTTAAGTTTAGCTAGCATAAAGTTACACCAAATCCAAATCCTATTCAGCAGCATGGCTGCTGTTACTGTCTAAACCGAACAAATTTTTTCTTCACCCTTAGTAAGCTTTGAAATGGAAGACCTTCGGTCCCTAGATGTTGTTGGACTACAGCTCCCATCATCCTTGACCACTGGTCCTCCTAGCTAGGGATGATGGGAGTTGTAGTCCAACAACATCTGGGGACCCAAAGTTGAGAAAGGCTGCCATAGACTGAGGTGCAGATCAAAATTTAGCAATCCATCACAGTTCTTTCTGAAGCCGTGACACAGTTAACATGTATCAGAATATGCGACTTAAATAAAAATCGAGTTCACACCAAAACGGAATGGGACGACAAGCAGAATAATGCAAACGTGATGTATACCAGAAATGTACAGATCCCTACCTATCCAGAAAATTTCTCCTGGGGAAATTATGCCTGACCACAATGTCCTGCCTTTAGGAGTAACCTGCCCTCTTGACAACTATCAGAAATTTAGGACCTAAGACACACCCACACCCACGGCAAAGGGTGGAGACAAGGAAGCCACCTGGGGAACCCACATAAATCTCTGGGGCTCCATGAAATTTACAAGGGGATTGGCAGACAGAACAAACCTGCCATCTCTGCACTCTCAGCTTAAGCCTCCTATGCTTGCACATTGTCACCTTTGGCACATTCCATGGATACGGATGGGTCTGCAGTGCTCTCCTGCTTTCTCTGTGGGAGCTAGTAGGAAACTGGAGGGGATAGGAGGAGAGACCGAAAAGCATGGTCAGCATGCTCATGCTATAGAATAATAGACTTGCAACACGATGCAATGCAGAAATCATTTGCCCCATGTGGGGCTCAAACCCATGACCCTGAGATTGGGGCTGGATCTAGGCATGTCAAAAAAGTGATTCAGTTAAACGCATTGCAAACTCATACAGGGAAATCCAGTAGGGAAAGACGAGACTCCATAGTGCCATCTGGTGTCACAGTGTTATATCTCATATACAACACACATAAAACATTTTTTTCTTTACCAATCTAGCTGGGTCCTAAGAGTCTCGTGCTGTACTGACTGAGCCACTCTCTCTGTTTGTATGTAACTTTCATATTTGTGCAGAATGTCCAAATTGGGCTATGGAGGGAGAAACGAAGGTAGAAATGGGAGCATGTGGGCCAATAGAGTTACAGATGTTGAAAAACTTCAGTGACAGTTTTGAATAAGGGGATTCAAGATGAATTAAAGATTAAGTTAAAGGGCACCCAGAACAGTTGGTGTTTAGTAGCAAGGGAGAAAGGCTGAAATGCATATATTTTCAGAGAGGGGGTTTCATGGAGCAAAGAAGGACTGGCAGAGTTGTCTGCCAAGCTCTTAGACTTCCATGAGTTGCCCCCATCCAGTGACTCTGCTTCGCTAATAGACTATCCGAGTTTTATTTGTAGGTGTTTGCTTGTAAGATCTTAAAAGTTAACAAATATATATATATATTCTTGGCTTACTTTAGGTCCTCTCAAAATGAGACTTTCACTCTGACAGGGGCCTTTTGGTTTTGACAGAAAATAAATAATAAATGTATGGATTAATCAATGTTTGTCTAGGGGGCTTTAGCAGAATGTACACATGGCAGTCTAACCACCTGATCGCTAGGTGACGACTTTAAAGCTGGCTTGCAGAAAGCTGTTACTCAAGATCACCATGTCCAAGAAGATTTTACATTTAAGAGACAGGATGAAGCCGTTTTAGTGGAAAGCAGAAAATCCTTTCATAAACAGGGGGCTGATCAGCCTGGCTTAGATAAAAATACACACAAAACTCAATATAAAGCTTAAATTTCTGACAGCTCCATAACTCCTGCAGGGCAGACTCTCTGGAGTTACCTGACCCCTGCTTATTAGAGGCATTTTCAGCTGAAACATTTTGAACAGCAACCCAAACTGAACTTCTGCGAGGGGACACCACCTTCCATGGAAATAGATATGCATACTCTGTCACAAGACCTGGGGCTATAGATGTTCTGTTCGGAAGGAGTTGCACCAGCTGCCCGTATGCTACCGGGCCAAGTCCAGTGGGTGGAATTCAACAGAATGTTCTTCCAGTCCTTCTGTCTGCACAAGCATTCCTCTTTGCAAGACAGAACCATCCACCCTCTCCTACCTGTGCAAACTCTTCTGGCGGTTTTCTTGACTCCCCCCTGAAACAGGGGAAACCCCATTTCACAAGCTGTCAGGGCTGATGAGCTGTTCCCACCCAAGGTGTTTGTGTCGACATACAAAAACCTTTATGGCATGCTACCTCAGTGTCTAGGGGAGCTGGCGGTTTGAATCCCTGCAACGGGGTTGCTCTCTCTCTGCTCCTGCCAGCCTAGCAGTTCAAAAGCCTACCAGTGCAAGCAGATAAATAGGTACTGCTGTGGTGGGAAGATAAATGACATTTCTGTGCGCTCTGGCTTCTGTCCCGGAGTCCCGTTGTGCCAGTAGTGGTCTAGTCATGCTGGCCACGTGACCCAGAAAGCTGTCTGTGGACAAACGCTGGCTCCCTCAGCCCGAAAAGCGAGATGAGAACTGTAACCCCATAGTCACCTTTGACGAGACTTAACCGTCCAGGGGTCCTTTACTTTTAACCTTTTGCCTCAGGCAATGCATTCTCCCATATGTAATTGTCCACATAGTGAGACCTGATAGGGCTGCACTTTTGACTGTGCCACATTACCTTGGAGTTCAGTTTGCAGCAACCCATGTTTTCAGTTCAGATAAGTTCCGTGATGAGTTCAGATCAGATCTGTGATGATAAGATCTTTATGAATTTTCACCATCATTTCAAAATACTTATTTTCACCCCGGGGGATTTCCCCCACTCCTATGCACCTGGTATTTTTATTTGTATTAAGTCTTCTAGATTATGTGATGTTGCTTTTAACCACATATTATTATTTTAATTTGTTCAGAATGTTCTAATTGTTGTTGTAAACTGCTGTGGTCTGCACACTGCCTGAAAAGTTCCATACAGACTTAATAAGTATTAGTGATGGTTCTGCTATGAGAAAAGGGCTAGGGTTGAGATTGGCTCAGTGTCTTTAATTATATATATATGCAACTGTATGTGAGCAGAGCCATAATCTCCTGTCACTATCAGTTTCTGTTTTTCATTGAAAATAAATAAGCAAAATACATACGCGCTTGGGCAAATCCACACAACAAATTTGTCTAGCTCTGGGACAGGGACATGACACCTTAGCATTCGCCTCAAGTATACAGAGAATTTACCTCCTGTGTTACAGAGGAACCTTTCTCACTTACCATATTTTTCGCTCTATAAGACGCACCAGACCACAAGACGCACCTAGTTTTTGGAGGAGGAAAACAAGAAAAAAAATATTCTGAATCTCAGAAGCCAGACAGCAAGAGGGATCGCTGTGCAGTGAAAGCAGCAATCCCTCTTGCTGTTCTAGCTTCTGGGATAGCTGCGCAGCCTGCATTCACTCCATAAGACGCACACACATTTCCCCTTACTTTTTAGGAGGGAAAAAGTGAGTCTTATAGAGCAGAAAATACGGTATATTTCTCATTCCTGGTCCTCAGCAGCACCTGTGTCTTAGGAGCAACCCCCTCCCCATTTTGCCACTTTTGGTTGGATAATCATTCTGTCCTACCCCCTCCATTCATCAGTCTTGAAAACCACCATCAAATGGTGTGGTTTTAAGTACTCTCACTCTCTCTTTTTCTCCAAGAAGTGTAAGAGCTAGCTTTATTCAACTGTATTGCTTATATTTTATTTACTGCTACCATTTGTATTTATTTACTTACAGGCTTATACCGCCTAAAAACACACAGCACAAAGAAACTTAGAATAGCAGCAGCATTAACATTTTTATAAAAAGCTTAGGCCACTTAAAACAAGTAAAATATCAATCTCAAATTCCTGCAGGCATAGAAAAGTCATCCATCTTCAAATAGCTCTCTGAAGGCCTTATTTAGGAGAGACCAGCCCAGTTTAAACAAATACTGTCTTAAAGTTTCCAGCATTGGGGCCAAATGCACACTTCTTGGGAGTCCTACGATCTATTATCACTTGACTTCTTAATAAAGTACTTAAATTAGAAGTATGGGAATAACTAAGTGCTTTACAAACTCAAGATTCTCTTACCCAGATGCGTTTACCCAGCTTGGGTCTATGCTATATATTTGTAAGTAAAGGGAGCCAGCCGTGCAGTTAAGTAGTTTTAGACTGTAGGTGTAATCTCTTTAACTGGAGTGGGTAGTTGCTCTGTAGATGGTAATACACATTACTTCACTTACTTCAAAATGTGGTAAGGCATTCTTGCTAATTTGGGGGGGCATTCTGCTGGATGGTGCCCTGGGCATCTCTCTCAAGGACTTCCCTGATGGCATCAATGAAGGAAACAATAACCAGATTCAGTCTACTGGGCAGGAACCAGATCTATAAATCAGAAGTGTGTTCCTCTTCAAAGCCAGCAAGATCACAGTGGCAATCCATTAGCATCTCCTTGTTTGTCACATCAGGATTTTGTACTATGCAAATCATTCTCTGCAGACCCTTTAAGTGTCCTTATTTTCCAGGGACTGTAGCAGATTTAGAGAAGTCATCCTGGTTTCTGATTTGATCCAAGAATGTCCTGCTTCTCTGTAGAAAATCCCTGTTTTCATTGGAAAATCCCTATTTTCAATCCATTAGCATCTCCATGTTTGTCACATCAGGATTTTGTACTATGCAAACCATTCTCTGCAGACCCTTTAAGTGTCCTTATTTTCCAGGGACTGTAGCAGATTTAGAGAAGTCATCCTGGTTTCTGATTTGATCCAAGAATGTCCCGCTTCTCCTTAGAAAATCCCTGTTTTCATTGGAGAAATGTTGGAGGGTATGAAGTTATGCAACTCCCAAGCCAAGCAGATAAGTAACTATACAACCTTGAGAAAACATTTGAAGGCAGTCCTGTATGGGGAAGTTGGTTTTTTTATGTTTAATGTTTTATTATGTTTTTGGAGAAATGTTGGAGGGTATGTTCTCTGTAGCATGAAATATATAACAGCCTTTGGGCAGGTTGTTGTTGAAATTTGTATACTGTCCTATACCTGCAGGTCTCAGGGCAGTTCAAAGGATAAAAATCACAATATGAAACCACAAAATACATAATCAAAATAAAAACAAGAACAACCAAATAACCCTAATGTGGCATGTTCCTTATTGAAAGGTAAAGACACATCTCTTTGCTCTGGCCTCTTTTGTGGGATGGGCATAAGATCTCATGCTAAAGGGTTATACAGTGGTACCTCAGGCTAAGTACTTAATTCGTTCTGGAGGTTTGTTCTTAACCTGAAACTGTTCTTAACCTGAAGCACCACTTTAGCTAATGGGGCCTCCTGCTGCTGCCGCGCCGCCGGAGCACGATTTCTGTTCTCATCCTGAAGCAAAGTACTTAACCCGAGGTACTATTTCTGGGTTAGCGGAGTCTGTAACCTGAAGCGTATGTAACCCGAGGTACCACTGCAATGTTTATAATGTTTTATTTGTTCAACTGCTTCCATGCAGATTCTATGACTACTTTATGTTTTAGCCAATTTGTATTCATCTCTAGGATCATTTGGTGAAGGGCAGGTTATAAGCACAGCAAATAATAACACACAATATTCCAGCTGTAATTGCCAGACACTGTCACCTATCCCCTGTTTGGGGCATTTTGTACATTGGGTGGGGGCAATCCCTTTCACTGCAGTGGCAAACATGTATATTGGATTGTTCCTTCTCAACTGTAAGTTGTATTGAAAATTGCAGCTTACTTTGATATATTGATTCAGCTCTAGGAAAAGCAAACAAATCAGTAACTGTGTAGGTTTGGGTAGTAAATTAATTCAATGCCAGAAACACAGTCAGAAGCTGTCCCAGTAAAACAAAACACGCTCACACATTTTCCCTTGATGAAGAATGCTGATAAGACATGGCTGTTAGAAGTCACCGAGGCTTGTATCTTTGTTTTGCTGTGGACCTTCTCATCAGGTGACAGTCTTTTGGTAGCACTAATTAAAGATATTGGCATCTGAAGCGTACTGCAGAAGGATTACCAATGGGAATTGTGTCCTTCCCTTTTAACTAGCGGTTCTAAGCAGCTGACAGCACCTCTAGCAAATGCACAATGGCTTCCATCTTCCACAGGCTCAGCAAACCCTCTGGGGGGTTGCATGCTCAGCCCTGAACACGTTCTGCTCAGTTTCACCTCTGCATGCCTTGTGGCCCCCATGCAGCTGATCAGTTTTCTTTATTAGTATTTACCGGGCTGCTTCTTTGTTCCTGTTCCCCTGCCTGGGGTTGCTGTGCCAAATTACTGTAATGGCGATGTCCTTAATCAACACCCTCTAATGGTTTTATAAAAGCCTAATGAATGAGGGCATTTTTCTTCCTTAAAGAGCTGTAAAAATTCACGCCTTCATCTTAAAAGGTAGTTCCATTTCCTGGAAGATCTCACAAAAATAGACACTATACACCCACACTCCAAAACTTATGAAGATGCCCTATACCAAGTCAATGCAATGGGTCCATCTAGCTGAATATTGTTGGTACTGATTGGCAGTATTTTTCCAGCATTTGCAGGAAGGCATCTTTTCCAGCACTAAACCTGGAAACACCAGAGGTTGAATCTGAGACCATCCTCACACAAAGTATGTGCTCTTCCACATGCTCTAGTAACCCACAGTTAGTCCCCTATAGCTCATGTTGTTAGTTAATCCAGAATTACCACTAACGCTTGGTTCTAGAATTCCAATTGCTAGCAAGGATTTGGCTAGAACATCCTGAATGCATATGAATTTTAACCGCCTCTAATTCTGCAGCAAGCTGGATAGTAAGAAGATCTCAGTTGCATCAGACCAGAGGCATATTTACAGATGAAAGGCAAATTAATACTACTACTTCTACTAATATCTGGCACCCTGAAAGTAATCAGGGCTCCTACCTTCTCCAGGGAAGATGCAGCTGGTGGTCAGGTAGGTCTGGACATTTTCACAGGGTTTTCCCACCTAAGGCCAGCCTTTCCTTCCTACCTGTTGCCCCACTCCCTGACATCCGTGGATCATTCTGGGCCATTACTTTCTGAATCCAACTCAGCGAATGCCCAAATCAGATTGAATAGGCCTGAGGTGGCTGGATCCAGTGGTGTCTTAGAACACAGGAAAGTGCTTTATCAGTGTTGACAGTGCTAAGCTATCTAGACCAATCAGATCACTGGTCCATCTAGCTTCAGGTTACCAGATTTTTTTCAATGAATCTGGGGACACTTTTCAACTTCAATGGATTTTGTATAGGGACTGATTTGTAAATCTGGGGGCTGTCCCTGGGAAATGGGGACATCTGGTAAAGCGTGTTCTCCCTAACAGAGAGCACGTGTTGTGGTGGGGTCTAGCAGGCCACCCCACTGTTGCTGGGCAGATTTGTTTGGATGGCCACAGGCAGTCATTGGGCAGTTGAGTTTCTGAGGAGATTTTCATGTTGCCAATTTGGGGGTGGGACACAAAGGTTTTAAATACAGGTCACACAGCTTTGGACTTTCTCTTTTGCTGCGTGCACCGGATCACCCGCCCACCCTCCCTGAAATGAGGGCTATTTCGCTTGACCTTGCTAGGTCTGTCATGGGGTCAGACCTACTTTTGGGGCAGGGGAATTTTGTCCATTTGGCTGATTGGCTGGTGCCATTTGGTTTTTGCCTACTGCGCAGCAAATCATCACAACTTGTAAGGCTTGTGATTAGGCATTGGTTAAAAAAATTGGTTGGTGGATGGGTAAGTGCCTACCCCTCCAATGCTGGTGCTGCAAGGGAATTCCGTTAAAGGAATCCGGGGGCTTGCCATGCCTTCGTCCAAATCCCTGGCATCGGGTTTGGGCCGCGTAAGCCCCTGGGAGCATGCAGGGAGAGGTGAGGGTCTGTTGCCCAGCTTCATTGACCCCCAATATTGTTTTCCTTGACTGGCTTCCACTGGAATCCGGAAGTCAGTTCTGTCCCTGGAGCATGGACAGATAGTCGTAAACAATGCCTAAGCAACCACTCACGTTTCTGTATTTAAATAAAGTTGTGGCCAAAATTCTGCTAAAAACCTTAAACAAAAATTTCTGTGTGAAGTGTGAGTTAATTTGGGGTGGCTTGGGGACCTCAACACGCAACCTTAAACTAGCTCAGTATTGTCAGTACTCTCAGGTTTCAGACAGGAAGTCTCTCCTAGCTCTTCCTGGAGATGCTGGGGACTGAACATATGATCTTTGGTATGCATAGCTTCCATCAGTAAGCTATTGCTTTTCATGCAAAATGGTGGTCAGGGTCTCAATACAGTTGATGCTGCTGCCATTTTCAGTGATGGTGGTGACTTGGTAATAAAGAAAGAATCTGCAGGTTATGTCCAGCCAACTAAATTCTACTCAGATTAAAATCAAAATTAATGGACCTAAGTGAATCATTGCTATTGATCTCAATGGTCTACTCTAAGCAGTACTAACACTGGATGCAACTTTTTATTATTATTACTTCAAATGATGGATCCCATCCCTGAGAAACTGTGGCAGAATTTTTCCTCCCAAAGTACATTGACACATTTCTCCCCAAATTTCCCTGCCCTCATCTAGGGTGAAGTATTCCAAGAGACTACTTGCACCCAGCTCTAGCTTTTCTAACTCTGTTCTTTTCTCTCCTTTGTTAACTTTGGGCAGTTCAGAGCTGAGCTTGCCTCGTGCCTTGCCATTCCCAACAATTAAACCAAACCATTTTAATGAGCATTTTCGACTCAGCATCTCCATGCCTTTGCTAATGAAGCCTGCCCACCAGTCCTGTGTGAAAGAAAACTGCAAAATTGTCTTTGGGATAAATTCACATCGGGAGACTAATGGGAGCACAAGCCTGGAAAATAAGAACAAGCTTAAGAAACGGCAGTAAGCTTCTAAATGGAATCTTATAAGATTCATAAAGATTGCTCAGCTCAGCCTTTCTCTGATGAGGGCTGATAATAGGAGCCATTGTAACACTGAGAGGGCAAAAGAAGAAGAGAGAGAAAAACAAACCAAGAAATGGCTGTTGAAGGAAGGGAATTTAACTGACGGTGGCTTGAGACATTGCCTGAAACAGAAACCCTGGCTGATAAATGTCATTCTATCAAACATCTATTAATATTTACCAAGGGCATCCTTTTAACCTGAACATCTGTGAGGTGATTTAGATTCTAAATTCTTCCACAGGTGTGGTAGTGCACCTAAGGAATGGGCAAATCAAGTTTGTTTCTGGTCTGTGTCACTTCGACAAATATTTACACATCTTTTTGCATCCAATTTCTGCTTTAATATACATTTCAAAAAGTCACATTTGAATATACATGTCCAATTTATTATTATTATTATTATTTTCAAAATATGCATCTTAAAAGTTATTTTTCTCTCAAAATGGCATTTAAAAATGTGTTTTAATACTTACCTTGAGCTGGGAATTATGTCAAAAAAATCAGGAAAATGTGAAAGCCAATGAATTATGCAGTTAAAATTAGTTCAGAATAACTCAGTTCAGAGCCAGCCTGGAAGGTATGGATCAGGTGACTTCCTATTGGTATCCCAGCACCTCCAACATTTCTCCAATGGAAATAGGGACATTCTATTCCATAACCATAATGATAATAATTTTATTATTTATACCCCACCCATCTGTCTGTGTTGCCCCAGCCACTCTGGGAGGCTCCCAACAGATATAAAAACATAATAAAACATTTTTTAAAACTTCCCAATACAGGGCTGCCTTCAGATGTCTTCTAAGGGTTGTATAGTTACTTATCTCCTTGGCTCAGGGGTTGCATAACTCCATACCCTCCAACATTTTTCCAGTGAAAACAGGGATGTTCTAAGGAGAAGCGGGACATTCTTGGATCAAATCAGAAACTGGGATGGCTTCTGTAAATCTGGGACACTCCTGGAAAATAGGGACACTTGAAGGGTCTGCAGAGAACGGTTTGCATAGTACAAAATCTTGATCTGACAAACTAGGAGATGCTAATGGATGGCTACCAATACTTCTGTGATCTTGCTGGCTTTGAAGAGGAACACACTTCTGATCTATAGATCTGGTTCCTGCCCAGTAGACTGAATCTGGTTATTGTTTCCTTCACTGATGCCATCAGGGAAGTCCTTGAGAGAGATGCCCAGGGCCCCATCCAGTAGAATGGCCCCCAAATTTAGCAAGGCTGCCTCACCACATTTTGGTACTTGGAGGGTCTGGCATGCATAGGATTGGTGTTGTAACCAAATATATCAGCTTTGCTCCAAGCTGCAAGCACAGCAGTTACAATATTGCTGAATCAAAACAGGCAAGACTTCTGTCATACATGTTATGAAACTGAATTTTGTTTTTCCCCTTTGTAAACAAGAAAGAAAGTTCCATCTCATTGTTTCTGAAGCCCTCAAGTCTCTGAAATAACATTGGACACCCGCTTTTTCTGCAAGCTTTTAAAGCCGTTTATATTCACCACAGGTGTTTCTTCCTACTCTCCTGTCTCTCCACATGCTTCATAAATACAAGGCTGTCAGGGTTTATTTATTGCTTCAGATTATTTTCCCTAGGACTTTTCCAGTGCTAACTGTGTAACTTCTTTGGTCTGCTGTTGTGCTTAACTCCTGCCATGCATGTGTATGTGTGTATGTATGTATATCTATATCTATATCATCTATCTATCTGTCTATATCTAATACTACTACTATTTCCCAACAACTATGGCAAGATGTGGTAACTATCATATTGTGTTGATACTAAATTTAAGTACTTACAGATAAAATAACTTTAAAAAGACACACATTGAGGCAATACACTGGTCTCGTTCAAATGACACATTTGATCATTTGTGGTCCAGCTCTGAAGGCCTTCTGGCAGTTCCCTCACTGTGAGAAAAGAAGTTACAGGCAACCAGGCAGAGGGCCTTCTCGGTAGAGACACCCACCCTGTGGAACGCCTTCCCATCAAATGTCAAGGAAATAAACAACTATCTGACTTCTAGAAAACATCTGAAGACAGCTCTGTTTAGGGAAGATTTTAATGTTTAATGTTTTATCGTGTTTCAAATATTCTGTTGGGAGCCACCCAGAGTGGCTGGGGAAACCCAACCAGATGGGTGGGGTATAAATAGTAAATTAATTATTATTATTATTATTATTATTATTATTATTATTATTATTATTATTATTGAGATGCTCCTTCAGGTATACAGGGCTTCCAGATGTTGTAGTTCAGCAGCATCTGGAGAGGCCCATTCCTTTTGTAGGATTATGAGAAGAAGTAGGGATCATGGACAGAGAATTCTCAGAAGCATAATTTAAATGATTCCGTAACTGTTCTGCTGTGATAAACCTGCTGCCGTAACTTGGCAATATATGCATAGCTGAAACTCATGATCAGAAGTCTTCTGTCACCATCCTTTTAAGTTTTCAATTAGGAAAAAAATACTGAAGGTTCTTGCATTACTTACCAGCATGCTCAATTTCAAAACTTCACACAGTCAGAGCTATGCTTTCCTGGTAACCCCTCACAGATCTTTTTGAAAGTCTTAATAAATTATATCTCTGCATTCACCTTCATTTACTACTTGATTCACACATCCCAGTACACTGTCAGATTAATGAGGTACAGTTACCTTTGAAGAAACCATGCTGTTTTAGACCTTATCAGTCACCTCATCCAGATGCTTGATTATTCTGCTTTTAATTAGTGTGTCTACAAGTATACTAGTATTCAAAGCAATTAGGCTATCTGGACTCTACATCTTTTTTATGACTCCTACAGCCCCTAAATAATATAAACATAACCTAGTTATATCATCCAGCCTTCCAGGATATCAAAGCATTGAATGTTTACTCAGGCTGGAACAAGAGTAGCTATTCAATTTGTATATCTGATTCAGCAACTTCTTTTTTTAAAGACATCAAGTTGCGATAGAAAATGATGCCAGTCAACCTGCTTCTCTCTGGGAGATGTCAATTTTGGAGGGAACCCATTATTACCAGGAAGGAGCATGCCTTAGGAAATAGTACAGGTTAAACTTAATCTCCTTTTTATCTTCTGTGAGAAAAGGATAGTTTGGAGCATCAGTTTAACCTATTGACAACTTTGTAGTCATTTGTTGGTAATTTAATGTCAAAGTGCATACTATCTAAAGCATATTAAAATGTAATACTATCCTGATATACTAGCATCTGTCATACCACTTCTTCTTTCCATTGGTCAGGGTATGCAGAAAATGGGATGTTGGGTGTCTGCAACTTTTGTCAAAACCGCAAGTTGTAGAATAATAGAATTGTAGAGTTGCAAGGTACCCCGAGCGTCATCTAGTCAACACTCCTGCAATGCAGGAATCTCAACTAAACCATCCATGACAGGTGACCATCTAGGTAAAGGTAAAGGGACCCCTGACCATTAGGTCCAGTCGTGACCAACTCTGGGGTTGCGGCGCTCATCTCGCTTTATTGGCCACTGGAGTCGGCATACAGCTTCCAGGTCATGTGGCCAGCATGACTAAGCCACTTCTGGCGAACCAGAGCAGCGCATGGAAACGCTGTTTACCTTCCCACCGGAGCGGTACCTACTTATCTACTTGCACTTGGCAGGAGCTGAGACCAAGCAACGGGAGCTCACCCCGTCGTGGGGATTTGAACCGCCAACCTTCTGTTCGGCAAGTCCTAGGCTCTGTGGTTTAACCCATAGCGCCACCCACGTCCCGAGGACCATCTAACCTCTGCTTAAAAACCTCCAAGAGAGTCTGTTCCACTGTCAAACAGCAATTACTGTAAGAAAGTCCTTCCTGATGTTTCGTCAGAGTGTTCTTTCTTAAAAGCAACCCTCAGTAGCCAAAGAAAACAAGCTTGTGGTCCAAACTTAGCAGATCCATTCTATCAAAGTGGGGCTTGTGGAATGATGAACTGATCCTGGGACCCAATGCCTTGCCACCCCTTGCCCTGTCTGCTGCGGTCAATAAAGATTTGGCCTGATTTTATCCCATCACCGTTGCACAGTCTTGTTATTTTGCTGATCTCATGGATGGCATCATGCGCCTGCCTGGGCAAATATATATGAACAGAGTCAGCAGTTCACGTTTATAGTTGTATCTGATGTATGACTAGACACAGATGGCCTCATTTAACTATCATTGCTAAAATTAGCAGTATTATTCATGGGACTGTATAAACTTGTAAACGTAACCCAAATTGAAATGCCACAAAATGATGAATCGTACAACAAAATGAAAAACAAAAGTAACAGTTTGGGTTATTTTGAGAGAAATCTCTTGAGTATCACACACCTCAGTGTATTTTGCATAGAAGATTTTCCTACCACCATTGTGACACACATACAAATGCAAACAAATGAAAGATATAGATAGATAGATGATAGATAAATGATAGATAGATAGATAGATAGATAGATAGATAGATAGATGATAGATAGATAGATAGATAAATAGATAGATAGATGATAGATAGATGATAGATGATAGATAGATAGATAGATAGATAGATAGATAGATAGATAGATAGATAGATGATAGATAGATGATAGATGATAGATAGATAGATAGATAGATAGATAGATAGATAGATAGATAGATAGATAGATAGATAGATGATAGATAGATAATAGATAGATAGATATAGATGATAGATAGATGATAGATAGATAGATAGATAGATAGATAGATAGATAGATATAGATAGATAGATGATAGAAAGATGATAGATAGATAGATGACAGATATATAGATACAGTGGTGCCCCGCAAGACGAACGCCTCGCAAGACGAAAAACCCGCTAGACGAAAGGGTTTTCCGTTTTGGAGGCGCTTCGCAAAACGAATTTCTCTATGGGCTTGCTTCGCAAGAAGAAATCTCCGGGGACCTCTTTTAAATGCTAGCGGTGGGGAGCAAAGCCTTCCCCCCCTCCGGCCTTCAGAAGAGGTCCAGGAAGGCCGGCGGGGGCCGAAAGGCTTTGCTCCCCACCGCCAGCATTTTAAAAGCAGTCCGGGATAGCAGGGAAGCGCTTCCCGCTATCCCGGATGGCTTTTGAAGGCAGGTGGGGGGGGGAGCAAAGACTTTTGCCCCCCGCCCACCTTCAGAAGAGGTCCAGGACCTCTTTCGAAGGCGGGCGGGGGGGGCAAAAGTCTTTGTCCCCCCTGCCTGCCTTCCCGGGGGCTTTTAAATCGCCCGGGACTGTCCCGGGGCGATTTAAAAGCCCCCGGACGGCTTTTGAAGGCAGGCGGGGTGTGTGTGCAAAGACTTTCGCCCCCCGCCGGGCTTCAGAAGAGGTCGGGGGACAGACTGTCCCCGGACCTGGTCTGAAGGCGGTTTCCATAGGAACGCATTAATTGATTTTTAATGCATTCCTATGGTCAACCGTCCTTCGCAAGACGAAAAACTCGTAAGACGAAAAGACTTGCGGAACGAATTAATTTCGTCTTGCGAGGCACCACTGTAGATGATAGATAGATAGATGATAGATGATAGATATAGATAGATAGATAGATAGATAGATAGATAGATAAGATAGATAGATATAGATAGATAGATAGATAGATAGATAGATAGATAGATAGATAGATAGAGATAGATGATAGATAGATAGATGATAGATAGATAGATAGATAGATAGATAGATAGATAGATAGATGATAGATAGATAGATTAGATAGATAGATAGATGATAGATAGATAGATAGATAGATAGATAGATAGATAGATAGATGATAGATAGATAGATATAGATAGATTAGATAGATAGATAGATAGATAGATAGATAGATAGATAGATAGATATAGATAGATAGATGATAGATGTGTCATTTGCATAAATCTTAGCACAAGGACCATGGCCCAGAGGAGGAAACATTGAAACCAACCTTTTTAAAGTCAGAATATTCTAGCTTAGTATTGTCAACACTAACTGGGAATTGCTTTCAATTGTTTCAGACATGAGTGTTTACAAGCTCCAGGAGATAAAAGAGATAAAAGTTTGTGTGAAAACATGTACTCTTCCACTGAGCCATCCCTTCCTATAAAAAGTTTTCATGGGGGATCTAACCTCCTGAGTTCACCAAGAGCTCTAGATTGAGATGGGTGGTGCTAAAACATAAATGCTAAAGGATCTGCACTGGCTTCTAGTCATCTATTAAACCCAAAATCTGGTGTTGGTTTTTATCTATAAAGTAAGTCCTAAAATAACTTAGGAGCAGGTGATCTCCATGATTCCCTTTCTCCGTGTAGTTTGGCCAGATCTCTGTGATCTGTGGGTAGCACCCTTCTGACTGTACTACAGTCTACTGACATTTGCTTGGCCAGAGTGCAGAATAGGGCCTTTTCTGCTGTGGCATCAATTTTATGGAGTGGAGATCAGGTGGGGTGCATTTACAGATTCCTGAAGACTTTTCTGTTTACCTTAGCATTTGATAATGATGGTGTTGTTGGTGCTACTGCAATTACGTTTTATTATCTAGGTGCTTTTAACTGTTGTAAAAAGAATAATAATATTGTGAACTGCTTTGAGGTTTTATAAATAAAAGTGGTGTATAATTTTTAATAAATACATGAATAAATAATAGCCAGTGATTTCTCTTTCTAATCACTCCAATCCTCAATCCTTCATCACTGTAATGTTGGCTCGCTAAGTACTCTCAATAGCAACCCAACTACCAGTCTGGTTTACTAGACATTTTCAATCAATTGTTAATTGGCAAACAATAAACAGGCAACAGGTAGCAAAGCAAAGATAAATAAATAACTAAAATCTTGTACAAAAATGGTGCTTCATCACCTTCATTTCACTGCTTTCATTTGTAGCTTAATGATTATTTATGCTTTAGCACATTTCTCTGGACCAGAGTGCCTCCATTATCCAACACACCCTTCTCTCTTAATATCTTATTTCCCCATTGAGGTGCTGGAAGTTCTAATACTGTAAAGCCATATCCATAATTGTCAGGTCCGGTTCTGCCTTTTCAGGAAAAAGGAATTTTGGACTTCGAAAACATTTTTCGTACGCATAAGCCAATCTTCACATTTTTAAAACAAAGTTATTATGTGCTATGCTAATTGGTTGTCTTACATGAGATGCTCCATACTTCAATGTTAATTAGCATTACTGCACTACATGCTGTTTGAATAACATTTTTTTCTAAGTTGTAACACAGGATGCGCAACACTTTGAGGGAACTGCTCAGACACGTCTAATGAGGGTTCCATGTACATGTGTGTTTACCATTGATTTGTGGGAGATGATGACAATGTATAGCTTTGGAATCCTTCAGCTTGCAGATGCCCCTTCCTTGTTAACATTTTTAATTATCTAGCATGAGAAACAAGTATTAGGATTTCTGCTTAGTATACTACAACCTGTTTAAGACTCTAATTATGCTCAAAGAAACTAAGGTATACTCATTTTTACCCCAAGTGACAGGACCAATTAAAAGAAAACCAAAAACCATGATATGCACATGGGTGGGGAAAGTAAGAGTTGAAAAACATAGCTCTCAGCATTGGCATCATGTACTCTGCTTGAACGGGACGTGGATGGCGTTGCAGTCTAAACCACTGAACCTCTTAGGCTTGTCGATCAGAAGGTCAGCGGTTTGAATCCCCGCAACGGGGTGAGCTCCCGTTGCTCAGTCCCAGCTCCTGCCAACCTAGCAGTTCGAAAGCACGCCCAAAAGTGCAAGTAGATAAATAGGTACTGCTCTGGTGGGAAAGTAAACGGCGTTCCCGTGCGCTGCTCTGGTTTCAGGTTTCTGTTGCACCAGAAGGGGCTTAGTCATGCTGGCCACATGACCCGGAAAAACTGTCTGCGGACAAATGCCGGCTCCCTCGACCTGTAAAGCAAGATGAGCACCGCAACCCCAGAGTCATCTGCAACTGGACTTAACTGTCAGGGGTCCTTTACCTTTACACTTTTTTTACTCTGGTTGAATATTTAGGAAGCAATCCAACAAACAAGAAGCTGGTTTAAAGCAAGCCAGCATAAATTAAGCCAGAGTAAAAGTTACACCACATCCAAACTCCAGCAAGGAATAGTCTGTCTAAGCTTGGCAATGGGGAAAAACCTTTAAGGGAGTGTTTGGGGGGAGGTCATTCCTAAGGCACATTCTGCTGTGATTAGCAGTTTAGGATGGAGCAGTTGTATTCCTAAGGCCCTGTGACCCACAGTTCCCTGGTGATTAATAAATACATGGACATGAGTATTTAGGTTTATGGGATCAAATAGGCCACAACTTTATTGTTTACAGATGTGAGCAGTTTGGCTTAGGCATTGGGGGAAGCCAGGCTATATCTCAACTCCTGCCCATCTGCAGGGAGTCCACCTAAGGGTAAACCACCAGAAGGGGAAGCCCTATGACTTACATCAAAGAGGGACACCCTGAGGGGTCTCCATTGGGGTCGTGGCATGGCCCTAGTCTATGTCCGGACATTGGACAGGATGCACACCCCCGGATCCCTTTAACAGGATACCCTTAATGAGGAGTGGCAGGAAGAGGCTACAACCTCCCCTCCATCCAAACAAAGGCTTATCCAATGCCTAACCTCACAAAGTTGTGATGATTGCTACAAGGTACTGTAGCAAATGGCTGGAGGCAATCACCAAGTGGGGAAAAAATCCTACCTGGTCCCAACAATATGGCGGCCGACATTAGTCCTTACAAAGATTTGGTCGTACCAATGCATAAAAAGAGGGTGGGTGGGTGTGATGCAGCCAGAGTGGCATGAGGGGGGCATCAACTTCCTGCCCCCAAGCCAGATCGCTACAGGGACCCAGGTCCCTGGCTGCAACACCACCCACCAAGAAAGGTGAGCGGACATCTCCAATTAAACTGAGTCCTTCCTGGCTCAGCCAAGTTCAGCCAGCATCAGGGGCACTTACCTGCCCCCCCCCTTGAAGATGTCAAGTGTCACATGGTGTCATATGCACAATGCCATGCACCCCTCCACGCGTCCCACCCCTGCCTGGTGTGTGAGCACTTCCCAGCTGCGTTGGGCTGTGGGGACGGCAACCCACTTAATATTGGGGGGGGGGTCAGCCCCCTGCCCACAAATATTGAGGTGGCTGAAGCCCCTTCCACCCTTATATTTGGCGCCCAGGCCAGCATTAAGCTTTCTCTCTGCCAGTTTCTTGTGAGCTAAATCACACCAACTTTTTCCTGTCTTAATTTACACTGGATTACCAGGTCATGTGACTGAGTTGAATTGGCTTAAGATCCGTCCTAAGTCCCTCCTCTCCGGTCCTGCCTTGTCATGTGCCCAGAATGCCCCTCATTCAGGGTTTGCACTAGTTTAAGATCCTGCAGGCTCAATGCAGGCAATTTGGTGCAAGCTGAGCCAAAGATGAGGGAGTTCAGCCAGCAAAGTCGGGCTACAGTGGGAACCTCAGCTGAAGATCTGCTGGAACGTTCGCATGTCCATTCCATTTCAATGTGATACTTCTGCAGATATATTTGCAGAGGACTCTCATATCACCTTTCAGCTGCTTTACAAATCACCCCACCTGCACCCCTACCAAGCTAATCTAGAACAAGCTGTTTAACTCTGCCAGTGTGTATCTGTGAGTGATGATAGATAGATAGATAGATAGATGATAGATAGATGATAGATGATAGATAGATAGATAGATAAATGATAGATAGAAAGATAGATAGATGATAGATAGATGATAGATAGATATAGATAGATAGATAGATAGATAGATAGATGATAGATAGATGATAGATGATAGATGATAGATGATAGATAGATGATAGATAGATAGATAGATAGATAGATAGATAGATAGATGATAGATAGATGATAGATGATAGATTAGATAGATAGATAGATAGATAGATAGATAGATAGATGATAGATAGATAGATGATAGATAGATAAACAGATAGATGATAGATAGGCTTTTCTTTTCTGCAATTGTTCTTCCAAACAACTTGGTAGTCAGGTCAATTTCTCAGCCTTCCCTGTGGAAATGCTTATTATCCCTGCCATTTATTAGAACACCTGCTCCTTGCACACCAAATCAGCATGCAGAACTCAGAGGTGACCATTTAAATAAAGCACAGGTGTCTCCAAATTCACAGGCCACCAATCCCTCTTGGGCTGTTAATATAGCTGCAGCTCCATTCTGGCAGGCAAACCAAGATGGCTTATATATACCATTCAACCTTTTGTGCTACCTCAGTTAAAAAAAAAAAAAAAGAATCAGCTCAGAAGTGCCACACAAGTCTCTGAAAGAGATTTCTCCCCAAGGACATGGTTCTTTGGCAGCCTGCCATTCTCCTTGTTTTTGCTATTATTATTTTTCTTCATCAGCTGCCATCACAATATAACATATATCCTCTTAGACTTTAGAGTGCTTCGGTACATTATTCAAAATGAAGAGGCAGCAGACTGGATGGTATCACTGCAAATGACATGCAGGGGGCTTCATTAAAAAATAAAAATAAAGGCTGTCCCAAATTTTCAGTATAAAAGAAATCTTTCCATGTAGTAAGCTAGTGTTACAAGAAGGAAGATTTGGAGTAGCCTTTTTCCTGAGGTACTAGTTTAACTTCTGCACACAGCTGGATTTTCTTTACATGACAAAATACATCTTTGGTATGAATATAGTGACACAGTTGAGAACTCTGTCACATTTCAGTGCAATCATATACATTGGATATTGGATTGCAGTTTTGTTATCACTACATTCAGTGCAAAAAAATTGTCTTCTGCTGCTTCTGGGAAAGGCCATCTTGCTGCATTATGTATTTATTTGTGGACTACTGAATGAGAAAAAGCAAGGGGGAAAGGGTATGGGGAGATAAATGTTTATGAATTAACCATAAAACTTAGGATTTATGGTTGAAACTCTCAAATCTCTTCCTCTACTTTCATTGGGTATGCTGGAGCATTTGTGGGTTTATCTAAGGTCAGAAAACACAGAAAGAAAGCTTAAACTCTGGTTAACTTTATTCTGGAGATTGCAATGTTACAAGACCCTGGGCTCAGGGTTTGTCCAGCAGGCTTATTCTCTGAACTAGAGATTTCAAGATGAAGAATTGTTTTAACCTCAACAACAGAAAAAAATGACACTTGATGGCTTGATGGTCAAAATTGAGCACAGAGAGTTTAAAGAATCACTTCAAAACAAGAGGCTTAAATGATAACTCCATTTGGAATAAGGGGTGTAAGAAGGAATCAACCTACTGCATGCAGCACTGTTTCTGTTAGGCTGCAGTTCAACTTCCACCAGAAGTCTCTGTGACAGAATTCCACTGTGGCAGAATTCCATAATTCCATAAATCATGTTGTCATTACTTTATTGCCTTCCATTCACTTCAGTGTGATGGAAACACAATGCAAATGGCACTGTGGACTGAAAGCAACAACAGCAAATACCAATCACATTATTGGGACTGATTTACATTCAAGAGATGACACAAAGAATTGAACATCAGCAATTTACACTTCCATTTCTATTTTCAACTGAATTCTCCAACTGCTCAAGTTACAAACCAACATGAAATATTTCAGTGGCTAAATAAACACAGAGCTCTCCAAAGTACCAGCTAGTGTTCAACAGAAAAAAATAACCTAAAATAAGTTTGTTGGGTTGCCTTAAAAAAACTACCGTATTTTTCGCCCCATAGGACGCACTTTTTCCCCTCCAAAAATGAAGGGGAAATGTGTGTGCGTCCTATGGGGCGAATGCAGGCTTTCGCTGAAGCCTGGAGAGCGAGAGGGGTCGGTGCGCACCGATGCCTCTAGCTCTCCAGGCTTCAGGAAGCTATCCGCAAGCCTTGCAAGCACGGCGGGAGGTCCCGTCGGGCACGCAAGGCTTGGGGCGGCAGCTTGCAGCCCAAAGCACGGGGCGCCCTCCGGAGGGCGCCCTGTGCTTCGGGCAGGTGTGCACAAGGCTTGGGGCTGCAGCCGCAGCTGGGGGGGGAATAATTTTTTAAAATTCATTCCCCCCCAAAAAAAAAACCCGAGGTGCGTCCTATAGGACGAAAAATACGGTATACTTTCACTGAAACAATCATATTGAAGTTCAGATCCTCAGTCTACATTTCCTTTCCCCTATCTTCTTTAAATTCTAGGACTCAGCCCTCAACTTCTCTCACTTTTCAATTTCAATGACTTCCATTCACACAGCATTGGAGGCAGGACTATTTCAGATGACATGCGGCATGGGTAGATACCAGCACATCTCTTCAAATTACCTACTATGCCGATCACAGGAGAAATAAATAACTAAAATAATAATAGGGGGTTGTCATTCAATGGCCTGGCAAGTCAATCTCCAAGCCCTGGTGGCCCTATATAAGCTCACAGGATAGAGATTTTTCAACCATGTCATCAGGAATCCTAAGAGATGTGTATCCATCAGAAGGGCAGCATAGAAATGTGCATATAAATAAAATTAAAATCATAGAAAGCCTATGTATAAAGCCCAGTCATTCTTCAACTAGCATAACCAGGTTGAATAATTCCTGTGTATTTGTGACAAACTCTTAGGTGAATTAGAGGCGGGGTGCATTCAGACTGTATTCCTTACAACATCCTCTTCTATATTTGTCTCTGGTAAATATATGTACATATTTTTGTTACACGCCACCCCACCTCCAAGCAGTGCAAGATTCCTGGGGTTCCAGGTGCTCACCCAGGCTCTGTGTTTTCATTTGGAAATGAGGCACAACAGAGACTGTGGTGTCTTTATGATATAGGGCTTATTTACACATATATACAACCTGAGTATGTGATGGAGGGGTTCACAGCATCAACAACCCAAGAGGCTCCTTTTTCTCCCATAGCCACAGCCTTGGGTTTAAACAGACATCAGTCATGGCTTTCCCTCGGCCCTTTTGCAGTTTCTCTGCATCTAGCTCCCATCGTAGCAAACTCTGGCCTTTCTAACTATCTAAGAGCTGGAGGAAAGGCTGCACCATTTGGCTTCTGGCAGACAGTCCCCTGTCCTTTGCTCTCTTACTTTCCCTTGTTCTTCTTAATGCCCCCCACCCAAGTTTATCACAAAACCAGAAGCTAGCCTGGCTTATATTCCAACACCTGCTGGGTCTAGGAGTTAGAATGGGTCTGGCAATATTAACCCCACCTTTTCAAAATCCTTTGCAGATGAACACAGTGCCTGGAGACAGACAGTCAAGTTGTGTATCTACAACAGTGACCAGAGGGAAAATGAGCACTGGGAGGAGCACAGAAAAAATGCCAAGGTGCATCTGTAACAGCGAAACCAGACATCTTCTTCTGCCTCTTGTATGACTCCATACAAACACAGCAGGCACTGTAACTCTCCAATGGACTGTCTTTACCCCCAATGAAAAAAATCTTCTATTGTCTTTCAAGACAAACGGATACTGACAACAACAATAAGGAATGCATAAAGGAATAAAAGTAAATGCATTTTACCAAGGGGAAAACAATTGTACACTAATTATTTTTGAAGAGATAGAATGAATAATTCATTTGCCCATTACTATAAATCATTTCACTTTTTATGCTGAATGTGGTAAAATAGAAAGCATAAATTACAAAGAAGTAGATGTTAGAATAGAAACAGTAAATTTGCCACAGGAAGAAAGTAAGACTTCCTATATGTGGGCTATTAAGAAGAGTATCATTCCTGCTTTTGTACCTTAGGAAAACTACTTAACTACTTGAAACCAAATGCATGGACATTGATCCTTGGCATGGAAGACAAATGGATTATTTCATTAAACAATGAAATAGTTCACGAGTGCGTGAACTATGTTTCCTGACACTATAGAATTATTCTTTTCAGCTTTGAGCATAATGATATATGGATTTCATGGGAACTTTCATCTACTCCAAACTTATTCTGCTTTTTTAAAAAATGGGATGGTTGGGACAAATATGTATTGCTACAGAAAATCACTGTATTTTGATACTTTTAAGCAGAAGTTAAAACAAATATTGGTTGAATATGTCGGAAAGTACACAGTTCCCCCACTCCAAAAGATAGGAAGTTGAGGATGGCCTTTAACAGAGTCAGGAACAAGCTAGGTGTGACAATTGTCACACACTTTTGACACTGCACTTCTGATATTAGTTAAATGAGTAGCCTGCACAAGGGAAAGGGAAAAGCTGGATCAGGGCTGTAGTATGATGAGAGGGGGACTTTGAACCCACTATAGTCCTGACTGGAATCATGCACTGTGGAGAAAGTTGTATACACGTCAGTGTGGTGTCGTAGTTAAGAGCGGTAGACTTGTAATCTGGTGAACCAGGTTTGCATCTCCGCTCCTCCACATGCAGCTGCTGGGTGACCTTGGGCTAGTCACATTTCTCTGAAGTCTCTCAGCCCCACTCACCTCACAGAGTGTTTGTTGTGGGGGAGGAAGGGAAAGGAGATTGTTAGCCGCTTTGAGACTCCTTCGGCTAGTGATAAAGCGGGATATCAAATCCAAACTTTCTTTATACTTAAAAGAGAGAGATATTTCATGACCTCTGTAGCTGCCACGAAGCTTTATATTGTGATAAAGTTACAAGCCTGTTTAGCAGTAGTTGCTAGGTGACAAGCCTCTGGCAGAGATGGAGTCTGTGGAAACTAGTACCTTAAGTCCCCAATATAGGTAACAGATTTTCTTTTTTTATATAAAAATTCCCTTAATGAACCAGTTTGATTTAACCTTGTCTCTGCAATCCATATCATGTCCAAGCCTAAGCACATTACTAGGTGGTTGTGGAGCCTGAAGGAATTGGTAACAGTGAACAAATAAAAAATACTGTATTTTTTGCTCTATAAGACTCACCTTTTCCCCTCCTAAAAAGTAAGGGGAAATGTGTGTGTGTCTTATGGAGCGAATGCAGGCTGTGCAGCTATCCCAGAAGCCAGAACAGCAAGAGGGATTGCTGCTTTCACTGCACAGCGATCTCTCTTGCTGTTCTGGCTTCTGAGATTCATAATATTTCTTTTCTTGTTTTCCTCCTCCAAAAACTAGGTGCGTCTTGTGGTCTAGTGCGTCTTATAGAGTGAAAAATACGGTACACAAACATGGGTACTTATGGTACAAACAAGTGAGGCAGAGGAATCGGGGACCTCTGACATTGAAAAGGGATCGTGGGAGGTGGCTTCAAGCATGGCCCAAATTATATATTCTTAGAAAAGAACTATGACAACTTATGAACCTCAATATGTTCCTATGGAACAGAGAAAAATGGCAAATGTGCAACTCAGTATGTTCTTATTCTCAGAGTTCTTATTCTCCCTCAAACCTGTATTTTTGAAAATAGAAGAGGATACTACAGTGGTACCTTGGGTTACAGATACTTCAGGTTACATACGCTTCAGGTTACAGACTCCACTAACCTAGAAATAGTGCTTCAGGTTAGGAACTTTGTTTCAGGATGAGAACAGAAATTGTGCTCTGGCGGTGCAACAGCAACAGGAGGCCCCATTAGCTAAAGTGGTGCTTCAGGTTAAGAACAGTTTCAGGTTAAGAACGGACCTCCGGAATGAATTAAGTACTTAACCCAAGGTATCACTGTACTAATAATAGATATTATTTATTTATTTGCAAGATTTACACACTGCATAGTAATTTAAGTTCTTTGAGCACATTTAAAGATTCTAGACTCTTCACCAGCAATTGTATTCACAATGTAATCAAGTTCCATTGAACCCACTGAGCATGTAGGACTGAACTGCTCAGTTGTTTCATTGATCTGCATTTCAAGTGATTGATCCATTACATTTTTATATAACTGCATATCTGTATGTAAAGGCTGAGAGGCAAAAACCTATGTCTTTTATTTCCAAACATTTGTGATAGAAAATGCTTCTATCATGTTTGTGCTGTTGCTCAAGGTACCCAGCTGCTGACTTGGAAAAGTCTTGAAAGTGCAAATCTTCCTGATCAGGTTTTCTGTCTTAGATGTATCCACGCAGATACTGCCAAGATCTCTTTAATATAGAACTGGAGGACAACTTCCTGGGATAGAACTGGACCATCTGTGCTCCAGGGCAAGAAACCACAGCCCTACCACTTCAGCATTTGATCTCAAACCCACCAAATGCTAATGGGCAGGATCAGGAAAACAGAGGCACACCAGGAGTCCCATGCAGATTCACCCAGGGTCAGTGGGCTGAATCCAACAACATGCAATGAAGGTTCCCCTCACTCTCCAACTCCTTGTGCAGAAGCACCCCCCCCCCCCAAATCTGCTTTGGAATTTGAAACCCAGAATATATTCGAGAGACGGGATGCATAGGAAGGGAAGTTGTTCCATTCACACAGCAATTTCATTGGACCCTAACCATGAAGTTATGGTAGCTGCAGTTGGGGAACTATTCCATGTTATACTCTCTAAATCTTTTGTCCCAATCTCTCCCCCCCCCCATAACATTCTCTCCCTTTCTCTGGCCCAATCTAAGTCAACCCAAATGATTTGTGGTGGATTCCTTTGGGGCTGTTAGTGGATTATTTATTTATTATATTATTTACTACATTTGGCTACTGCCCTTTACCCACAGGTGTCAGGGTGGTTACAACATAAAAACACAAAACAAAACAACCCAATAACGCACCCCTCCCCAACACACTTTAAAAGGACATTGGATGTTCATCAGCCAGAGAACTGGTTAAAGAGGAACATTTTTGCCTGACACTGAAAGGTGCATAATGAAGGCGGTAAAAGTAAAGGATGAGGGTGGCGCTGTGGTCTAAACCACTGAGCCTCTTGGGCTTGCTAATCAGAAGGTCAGCGATTCAAATCCCTGTGGTGGGATGAGCTCCCGTTGCTCTGTCCCAGCTCCTGCCAACCTAGCAGTTCGAAGGCACACCAGTGCAAGTAGATAAATAGGTACCACAGCAGTGGTAATGTAAACGGCGTTTCTGTGCGCTCTGGTTTCCGTCACGGTGTTCAGAAGCAGTTTAGTCATGCTGGCCACATCATCCACAAAGCTGTCTGTGGACAAATACCAGCTCCCTTGGCCTGAAAGTGAATGAGCACCGCAACCCCATAGACGCCTTAACTGGATTTATCTGTCCAGGGGTCCTTTACCTACCTATACATCTTCTAATGAAGGCACCAGCTGGGTAGAGCATTCCACAAATGGGGAGCCACTGCAGAAAAGGCCTGTTCTCATGTTACTACTCTCCGAACTCTCATGGAGGAGCCACACCAAGAAGGGCCTCAGAATATGATATCGGGGTCTGGGTAAGTTCATATGGAAAGAGGCTCTCCAGCTCTATGGGTTGTATTTTACTTATCAACTGCCTCTTTCTTCTGCCTCCTTCCAGATTCCCCCCCACACACCGAACATCACAGTAATTGCCTGTCAGTAGTAAAGGTAAAGGGACCCCTGACCATTAGGTCACGTCATGGCCGATTCTGGGTTTGTCGTGCTCATCTCGCTTTATTAGTCGAGGGAGCTGGCGATTGTCCGCAGATAGCTTCTGGGCCATGTGGCCAGCATGACTAAGCTGCTACTGGTGAAACCAGAGCAGCGCACGGAAACACCATTTACCTTCCCGCCAGAGTGGTACCTATTTATCTACTTGCACTTTGATGTGCTTTCGAACTGCTAGGTTGGCAGGAGCAGGGACCAAGCAACGGAGCTCACTCCGTTGTGGGGACTCGAACCGCCGACCTTCTGATCAGCAAGTCCTAGGCTCTGTGGTTTAACCCACAGCACCATCCGCGTCCCTTGCCTGTCAGTAGAGCCAGTTGCAAAATGGCAAAGTGTGAATACAACAAATTGTATTCACCCTCTATGTGTGTATGCTTAGGAGGGCAACAATAAGTGGAAAGGTTGAACATGAGGATATGATAAAATTAGGTACTGCATTCTCTGTAGTAAAATATCTTCCTGACTTCTATTCAGAAGCAAAAAATAAAATAAAAAAATTCCAGCACTGACAGGCCCTTTGCCCCTGATAGATTATTTCTGATGGCTGCAGGCTGGTTGTCAACTAGAGGGCAGTTATCACTGTCATAAATTTGCTGCACTATGTAAGCAAAACCGATGTAGAATTCATTTGCTGTTTAGCCACTGGAAGGCTCCAAACCTCTTACCGCCTGCTCCACAGTGGTCCTATTGCATAGGCTTCAGTAAACCACTTCCAATTCCTCAAGGCCCAATATGGTTCTCTAAATCATCCAAAAGAGGATATATCGGTAGCTGATTTTTGCAGCCTATATAGTTCGACCAGTGGACATCCTTTAATTAAAAAAAGAAGCTATTATAAGAAATAGAGTCAGTTTTCAACTGAAAGCATTCAGCATAGTCAACCATTTCCTGGGCATAAAAAGAACTATTGTAAAAGAATTATAATCCAGTATACCCTCTTGTTGAAAATCATTTGCATGTGGAAAATTGCAAATATAATCTTGGTGAAATGTTAGATTCTGTTGCTTAGACCCACCAACTCCAATGAATGTGACTTGAATATGTTCTTAACATGAAATTATGATTGTCTTTTAATTTCATGCTTTGTAAGATAACAAAACATTTAAAAAAACTATGAAGGGGAAAATTAGCATGTGCCTTGTTTTTTAATGTAATCAACTGAAGTGATATATTATGTTTCACTTGAGACAATTGAAACTTGTTATAAAATTATTTATATGTGCTGATGCATCTTGGAGATAGGTGTGTCAGAATATTTAGCTATTCCTGCATTTTTCTTAATTATTTTTTAAACGGATCACTTGATGAACAATTTGCTAGATTTCCATGTCATTAGTCCCCTTAAATACATATATGATTTATTACAGCTGTGTGAAAGAAAGCAAATTATTATAAGTCTTATACAAACTTTTGGCAAAAGCTATATTTTCCCCCAATACTGAGGACACCAAAGAGCATTTAGCGTTCTCAATAAAGTTTTGTTACTCATGGCCAAGTTTTCAAGACAAGTTGACTTTTTACTGTTCTGCTCTAAAATCAGTTACAAAATAATGAGAGGTGCACAGAAAAATATTGATCCAATAATTAAAATCCCAGCACATTTCAGGATATAAGGTTATTTCTTGTTAGTAAAGGTAAAGGGACCCCTGACCATTAGGTCCAGTCGTGACCGACTCTGGGGTTGTGGCACTCATCTCAGTTTACTGGCCAAGGTAGCCGGCGTACAGCTTCCGGGTCATGTGGCCAGCATGACTAAGCCGCTTCTGGCGAACCAGAGCAGTGCACGGAAACGCCGTTTACCTTCCCACCAGAGCGGTACCTATTTATCTACTTGCACATTGACGTGCTTTCGAACTGCTAGGTTGGCAGGAGCAGGGACCGAGCAATGGGAGCTCACCCCATCGTGGGGATTCAAACCGCCGACCTTCTGATCAGCAAGTCCTAGGCTCTGTGGTTTAACCCACAGCGCCACCTGTGTCCCTATTTCTTGTTACTTGTTTCAAAAGACTCAGCCCTGATATTAAAAACAGATTTTGAATTTGGTTCTGGCCAAATAAATTATTGCCATTTGATATACCATCTTGGAGGGGCTGGGGGCCGCCACCCCAATTTTTCAAGGAGGGGCTGGATCCCTAAAAATTCTGTCATGGCCATGCACACATGCCGCGAGGTGTGCTCATGCCAAATCAGCACGCCCCATGACATGCACACATGGCCCCAGCCCCCACAATTGTGATGGCAAACAGCACACTTGGTGGAAAGCTAAAAGATCTGAACCACGTTTATTACATCTAGAATTACCTCCACCGCCTTGTCCCATATTCCAATTTGTGTGACCATGTGCGACAGCCACAGCCCCCAGGGAACGTGGGAAAGGAAACAAAGACTCTGAAAACGTTATGGAATTAAAATTAGGCCACAACTTTATTAAACTTCCGAATGTAGGAAGACCTTGGCTTAGGCCTTGGGCGTGTATCCATCCCAGCCCCTCAGCCAGGGTGAACTGGGGCTCATCAGGGTAAATGGGATATGGGGGTGCTCTGCACCATGTAAATGTAGACAGGCAGCCGAGCCCATATCCCCACACGCAGGGTAGTTCACTGACGACCTTTCAGTGTTTGGCCAGTGACACCCATTTGTGTTACCCCTTTAAGAGGGGACCCTGGAATTACCGCTCCACTTCACACACACAACCCATTATAGGGAAGAAAAAGACTAAAGGATTCCACCCAAGGCCATAACTGCCAAAGTTGTGACAAATTGCTACGGGGAAGACCAAAGCTGCCAATGCAGGGAAATTTCTTCCCGTTCCTTCAACAGCAACCAGTCAAAGACCATAGCAGCGCCCACTAAACAGGAAGAAAAAGTTAACCTGTAAACAAGAAACATTAAACAAAGGGAGGGTGACTCTCCAGAGCCGACTGCCTGGCTAATACGGCTCCTCCCCTATTTATAATGGGTCTGGCCCCACTTCCCAGGAAACGAAACTTAAAGCTGAGGCTGGGTGTGAACCTCTGAATAATACACTGAGAAGCAGGCCAGCCCCCTTCTACGAGTAAGTTCCCTGGGAACTGTAGCACCGCACACAATCCCACAAAAGGCACCCACAATATAGTGTGAGTGCTCATTTTGGAGCCAGCATCTTAATAAATCCATCACTATTGTCTAATATGGCCCAGAATACAGAAATGTGGGGGTGAACATGTTCACTGACAAAAGTAAAATAGTTGTAAAGGTTTGGGTGGTTTTCATTCCCCAACTATATCCTGCTCTGTAGACCCACTGAAATGAATGAACAAACGGTGCTAGTGTTAGTTATAAATCCTGTGCATAGGAGTAGGCAGTTGGTATTGTGAAAGAAGTTGCTTCAGCTGAATATCTGTGATAAATTATTTACTCCGTGCTCTCTCCCCCTTCACCTTCCATCATCATATAATTTAAACTAACATCAGCAGAAGTCATGAGTGGTCAGGCCAATAAATATTGTAATGGTGCCATGGGTTAAAGGAAGAGGTGCAACAAGCAGAAGGGCATCTTAAAATGCCTACATTTTAATGCTAAAAGGGTATCTTCTGCTTGAAAACTTTATAGAGGTGAGCCATAAGTTTTTTATACAAAGGTTGGAAGGGTGTCAGGAACTTGGGCAGGAGACAATGCAGAGCTTTTTTTCTATGTTCCTCATTAAAATTTATGCCTTTTGAAAGTTATCCCAGATGTACTTAAAACAAAAATCTCCTTCCTTTGTCGAGTAGGATATGGACATCCGAGTAATATACAGCACTCTTTTCAGTGCAGAAAAATGAAGCTTCCTTATGCTAATTCACTGATTTATTGCCCCAATTACCTATATTGGAAGAATGATTTTCTTCTTTGCTTGCTCTATTGTATAAGCAGTGCCTGCCTCTCTGATATCTATGGGCAAACTGATCTAAAAGTTCAATTTTCTTGAAACAGTAATACTTTCAAGAAAATAAGAATCTTTGGCATGTTGCAAGCACAGAAAATGCAGCTAAATGCAATTGTTTAGACACAACTAAATGATTATTAACTGAATTTTTCACATTGTAGAATGAGCTCACAAACATCTGAAATTTGCATTTAATCTACAAACATTCTTATGATGCAGAATGCAGGGAAATAGCAAGGGCAATTTCTGTTTTTCTTTTCTTTTTATGGGTGCTAAGGATTGCTACCTTAATACTGGTTTCATGTTGTATTTTCGTTCTAATGATATTATTTACTGTTTTTATGTTGTACCCCACTTAGTGTCTTTTTTTAAAAAAGCGGTTTAAAAACTACTTTAAGCAAAATATTTATAATACTCAAAATGCATTTTTAAAGCATAGGTTTTAATTCTATTAATATATGTATATTTGGACTTTTGGCAGGGGAAATGGCACAAAAGGTTTTGGAACAAAACTTATATTGTGAAAATCTCTATGCTGTGCACAATTGGGGGATTAATTGGTTGAGAGAAGACCTGCATATGCTGGCATGTTTTTGTCTAGGACAATCATGATTGTGCTACAAAGTATTTGAGAACTCTGGTGTGTGATAAATGAGTTTCATTCTGTTCGTTGCATGAATTCAGCATGTGGATTTGAATGCATAGGGCAGGAAGTGGCTCATTGGATGGGGCAGAACTGTTGATCTCACTTCCTGGCAGATGGGTTGCTATTGCTTGCCAGGAGGGATGGGCAAGGCAGAGGCGAATTTAGGGGAGAACAACCAGTTTGGTCACATGGGTGCGGAACCTTGGGGGTGCTGCAGGGAGCACCACAACTATGGTGAGAAGCGGGGGCACTGAATTTTGGCATCACACAGGGTACTGCTAAAATTTGAGGTCCCAAGGTCTGCCACTGGGCAAGGCAGCAAGGTCTCTGCAATGTTAACGTACCTGCAGAGCCAATTCGGTACTCCTGTTGTTGGGTTTGCCCCATGTCAGCATCATCACTACTGCCTCACCCTTCTTACGGAAAGCGGCAGCCAGGAAGCTAACATAGCAGCTTTTCTCCACCCAGCGAACTGCTTCTGTTTAGGGCTATAAATGAAGTGAAAGTTTGAACCATAGGGAGGTTCCTTTTCCACACATGAATCAGGCCCACAAGAGCTAATAATGCATTCCAGCGTCAGCTATTTCAAACAGGAATGCAAGGTTAAACCAAGGCATTTTGCTGTCTGGTGGAGAGTGCTAAAGTGGCTCCCCCAGCCCCAACCCATTGCAAGCATTTTCAAGGAACGGTAATGAAAAATTCAACTGGACTAGCAGTCGAATCATGCTCAAACACTGGTAGTATCCTCCAAATCAATGGAGAGTAGCAGGCTAGCTTAGGGGAACACAAGGCAGTCTGTGTGCCATAAACAGCTCTGTCCTCCAACGGCTTGTCAATTCCCCCCCCCCCCCCAGTACCTGCTGCCTGGGGGATCAACCTCATTGCCTAACAGCTGGACAGGCAACTTTTTATAGTTGTAATTTAAAAATTGGCAAAGCCAGACACCAGAGAGACCACCTTCAGAGAATAATCAAATTCCCAAATTGGGAAATGAGAGCTTACCAGTGACTACCTGCAAATATATAAATATAATAAAGTCATTAATAAGTGCTAAAAAGACTTTTGACATTATTTTGTAGCAGTTTATATATATATATAGAGAGAGAGAGAGAGAGCAACCTTAAATTTTTGATAATGGAAAAAGATGGAATCCACACAGAGTAATGCTGTCATCTTAGAACTGGAGGATGATAACATTGCAGGAGAATGCTATTAATACAGGGACATCTGAGAACTGCACCTGACAAGAAACAGATGACAATTCCTAGATGCTGGATTATAGCACTTCTCCAGAACTCCAGGAATAGCTGGGGACAGGTCCCCCCCCCATTGTGCAATACCTATGGATGTGACTTCTCTGCTAGTGATGGCTGTGGCTTTGAAGTGTTGTAACATGAGGAATCAAAAGGTACATCCACAGCATACAAATCATGCTTGCCAAAGATGATGAATAAATTCTTCCATTTACACAAAAGCACGTCCAAAAGTTATAGAAGCAGAAGAGCAGACATGGTAATGATGGACATTTTTTTCTCAGGGATGCAGGTAACTGTTAAACATTGTTTGTTGTGACAACAGCAGATGCTGAAACAAAATCACAAGACCTGAAAGCTACACACCCTGGAAAGGAGAAACAAGCCAGTCACATTTAATACAAACTAATCCATGGTTTAGATGTGAAACTGATGCACACCCAACTCCTGCCTCTCTATAGATGTTCCAAGCAGCTGGCATCACATTGAAAAGATGCTTATCATGTGTCCATGTTGATCACAGGTCCATTTCATTTTCATTTTCATGTTAATATTTATATCTTCCTTCCAGGCTGTAGCAGATCCGAAGGCAGAAACAATAAAGTGATAATCCAGTTGGTAAATAATGAAAGAAACCCAGAAATCGGCATCCATAAAGCAGAACACTCAAATACTTCCATCAAAACAATATATATTCCACTACAATATGAAACAATGCCAACTTTAGTCGTGATCCCAGGTGAGAGCTGTCTCTAGGAGTACACTCTGTATTCTACTTGTTCTGTTTGTAGTTTCTGTAGCTGCTATCTTATTGTATTGTGAAAAACGTTAATAAAAATATATATTTATGAAACAATGCCAGCTTTTACTCTAATATCTTTTTTGGGTGGGGTTGAGTGTCATGGATTGGCTGGATGCTGAGAAGTGCTGGGAGACACCAGCTAGGGAAGCCCCAATTGAACCCCCAGGGGAAGAAAGCTCAGAGTCAGAGACTTGGTGGTGGGACAATGAGTGGTCAAGGGGAGAAGAGAGGGCAAACTGGGAGGAGGAGGTGTCAGAAGCAGAAGTGGTGACAGGGTTTGACAACAATTTTTATTACTTTTCAATTACAATAATTCAATGGTAGCCTCATTATAACAATGCCAAATTATAATACAGTTACTAATCCCAATCATTCAGATGCCAAATTATATAATTTAAGTGGCCTCCCGCATGCTAGAATTGATGGTTTGGTGATTTACCTTGTTTCTGCGTTCCAAGATCTTATTTGTCTCAATTACATGCCATTCAAAATAACCATCCCTTATACAACAATTGGGACGCAACTAGCACTGTGGTCTAAACCACTGAGCCTGGGGCTTGCCGATTGGAAGGTCAGCGATTCAAATTCCTTTGACGGGGTGAGCTCCTGTTCCTCGCTACCAGCTCCTGTCAACCTAGCAATTCGAAAGCACGTTACAGTGCAAGTAGATAAATCGGTACCGCTCCAGAGGGAAAGTAAATGGCGTTTCCGTGCGCTGCTCTGGTTTCGCCGCATGACCCAGAAAAAATGTCTGCAGACAAACATTGGTTCCCTCAGCCAGTAAAGTGAGATGAGTGCCGCAACACCAGAGTAGTTCGCAACTGGACTTAACTGTCAAGGGTCCTTTACCTTTACCTTTACCTTTTTTTATACAACAATTGCAATATTAATGACATCCATTCTTCTTGACACATTAAATGTTTTATAAATCTATAGGTGAAGCATTGAAACTATATCCTTATTCCTCCTGTGTGTGACAATTATTCTATCTGTGGTGTTCCATCCTATCCCATTGTCAGAAGTTCTCCATTGTTCTGTCGTGTGGTTCATCGTTTTACAACTTCAACAAAAATCACACTGCTCCAGTATATATCCTCGGAGGTAACAGGGTTTGGTGAGCAGGAATTGGCTAAGGCAGAGCTCAGTTCTGACTCAGAGGCAGAATGCAAAGTGGGGCCAGGGGTGGAGGCTGGCTGCTGAAGAAGGCAGGGATTCTTTCCCTCCTGTGACCAGTTCTCCTTCCCCTTGGTATCCAAGAACATGCAGAGAAATGAAGAGGTTGGAGCAACAAGATGAAGGAGCCTTGGCCTCTGGAGAAGGCACCAGGGGAGGAGTCTTAGAGAGCAGTGAGAAGGTAAGGACCTTCAGCCCTCACAACTGCCTCCTTGGGGCAAGACCTAGTGGGAAGAGTTGCTGTGATCATTAGGCCTGTGCTGTTTTAGTTTCTTTGAATAAAGAGTTCGCGGACACCAGTGGTTTCTTTTTTATAGCTGACCTACTCCTGAACCCAGCTCCAGCGAGGGAGTGAAGAGTCTGAAGAGCTGGTGGGAGTGTAGAATAAACATCTTAAAACAGTCAAGTGTGGCATGGTAAGGTGGCGATGGCGGTTTTTCTCCTCTCACCCACATGCTCATAAAAAGTAGATCGCCACTCACAGTTTAAGAGGGCAGTCACATGCTTTGGAAACATGGAGAAGTCTCCTTTGGTCTTAAAGCTTTGTCTTTCGGTAGGAGAACCCAAATGAGAAGCCTAGGTAATACCATTATAATGACAATTTGATGGTAACAACAATGTGCTACACTAATTACCAAATTAAGTACATGAGATTTTATTTCTTAGTGTAATGAGTCACTCGTAAATATATATTATGCGTATGAGGCAATTCCCTGGTGAAATTATCTGTGTTTTGGTGAGGACATCATATGTATCCTGAAAGGAAATCCTGCCTCCATTGAATGCCATCATCCATAAATCCCATTGACTTTGGGAGGAAGAGGCCCGAATGATACGATTACAGTTTCAAATTATGCTACTTTACACTTGCTTGCCTAAGAATGAAAAGTCATGCAGGACAGCTTTAGTAAGAGTATTTAATCTATAATGTTATTATATGCTCCATTATGCTTCAATGCACTCACTGCTAGAACCCTCAGAACTTTTGATTTCTGAACTCCAGAACAGAAAGGACAAGGTTTTTAAATCACATTTTAGGTGCTGTAATTTCCACAGAGTTAAAACTCCAGTTGTACTTTCTTGCTGTTACTTAGCAACAGAATTTGAGACACTTAAGAGATGGCATTACTAGCAGAAACTTGTGATACTTTTGCCAGTTGGGGCAGCTTTCTCAACCTGTCCCCACTCAAATGTGGGTTCAATAAAAGTAGCAACAGAACCAATGGCCATAGAGCTAGAATATTTGACAATACCTACCCTTAAAAATTGGCTGAGGAATGCCTGAGAAATAGCAAAATTGGGAATATTAACATTTGTTTGTAAAATAAGGACAGAGGGGTGAGGGGAAATTTGAAGATGCCCTGAGATCTATTCTCTCTCTTTTTATTACAGTGGTACCTCAGGTTACATATGCTTCAGGTTACATACGCTTCAGGTTACAGACTCTGCAAACCCAGATATAGTGCTTCAGGTTAAGAACTTTGCTTCAGGATGAGAACAGAAATCGTGCTCCAGAGGCACGGCGGCAGCAGGAGGCCCCATTAGCTAAAGTGTTGCTTCAGATTAAGAACAGTTTCAGGTTAAGTACGGGCCTCCGGAATGAATTAAGTACTTAACCTGAGGTACCACTGTAATGGACTAGTAGTATGTCCAAAATAAAAATAGGACTAGCTGTTCCTTATAAACAATTGAGTTATAATGGAGCAAGGGGCAGTGGCATAGCTCATCTTGACATTATCTCTGAGATACCTCCTCCTTAAAAATAAATAAATGTAGGGCTATAACTCCACGGTAGAGCAGCTGCTTCAGACCTCGCTTCCATCCCTGCCACCTCCAAAAAGGGCTGGAAGAGCCTCCTGCCCCAAACCCTGGAGATCCACTGTCATTTAGTGTAGACCACTGATCCTCATCTAGTGGGTTTGGATCCACTACGAGCTCATGGCCTAATCTAATGTGGGCAACAGCAGCAGCACTACTACCATAGAAATATATGGGGTTGGGGGAAGAGATAAAAGAAAGGGGTCCTCAAATGCATGCTTGGATTAAATTTGAGTCCCAGGTCTTAAAATGTTGAAGACTTCTGGTGTAGACAATACTGAGCTAAATTGAGCAAAAGCTGGCTTAGGATAAAGTCACTTCCTATGTTCCTAGATTCCTCTGGGTAACTGTGGGCTCAAAGGGAAGTGAATGGGTAGCACTGAAAACAGTGAGAAAGACTTGGGCCCAGACTGAAAAGAGACCCTCTGAAGGTATCTTCCTCAACAAGAATGGCATCATTATCCATCATCCCTAGGCAACTGTCAGTTCCCCAGCACAATGAGAGCCTCTGCTGCTTATGCCTGCCCTGTTCCCTCTTATTTCCCTTCACCCCCAGCTGCCACTACAAGTAGGCCAATCCACCAGGACCCACTGGCTAGAAGACACTGGCTAGGAGCTCTACAAACCGTCCACTAAAAAGGTAAAGGTAAAGGGACCACTGACAATTAAGTCCAGTTGCGAATGACTCTGGGGTTGCAGCGCTCATCTCGCTTTAAAGGCTGAGGGAGCCAGCGTTTGTCCACGGACAGTTTTTTTGGGTTATGTGGCCAGCATGACTAAGCTGCTTTTGGCAAAACCAGAGCAGCACACGGAAACACTGTTTACCTTCCCACTGGAGCACTACCTATTTATCTACTGTGTGCTTTCGAACTGCTAGGTTGGCAGGAATTTGGACCGAACAACGGGAGCTCACCTTGTCATGGGGATTCAAACCGCTGACCTTTTGATCAGCAAGCCCAAGCAGCACAATGGTTTAACCCACAGTGCCACGCGCGTCCCAAACCGTCTCTACAAACCGTCCACTAAAGCCCTCCTCAAATCCCAGAGCCACCACTGCTAGATACAACAATGAAAACATCACTCCCCCCCCTCTTGCTCCCTCCCTCCTGGCACCCAAGTTTGCAGTGGTGACCTTGAGAATGTCATCGTATAGGAGCTTTTTTGAAAAAATAAATCAAAGAAGCACAAAGGAATGAAATCGGGTGATCATGGAATACTTGTCAAAACTGCTGCATTTGACGTGAAAGGTAGTATGTGTGGGAGTGCTGCATTCAAGGACGATATTTGAAATTATTGTTTTTCATCCCATGGGAGCATTATAAACTTAATTGGGTTATGTTTATAAAACCCTTTTGCAACAGTAATGAAATGCTATTACGAATGCTGGGCATTGTTGCCATTAAATAGCAAGAGTAGTTGTATAAAATGGAAGGAATGATTCAAAGCCTTCTTTTCCCCTCTCAGGAGTTGAACTGTGAATGAGGATTAGAAGCGAAAATCTGTAACAAATGTGCTGTGAATAAAATTGGATCAAGAGTATAATTTGGGTTTTATACATGCATTTCATTACCATTATCATTATTATTATTATTATTATTATTATTAATTCAAATGGCATTGGAAGGGAAAATGAATGTAAACTCTTAAATTCCCTTGAAATTTCACTACATCATGCGCTGGGAGGATGCAACATGAAATTACTGAAACATTCTCCTGCTGTAGAGGCATGTTAAACACACTATGGCCAGTTTGAAACAGCTAGTAAAACATTACACATAAGACAACACAGCCAAAATTGTGCAAATGCTTAACCTTCTCTGGCTGAAATAAATGAAATTTAAAAGGGCTCAACTTCGTCTGAAAATATGCCCACTATTGTTGGGCAATATTGGACACACAATCCCAATCTCAAACTGTTCCAAAGTATATAGCTATAAACAGTGCTTTTTTTCTTTGAAAAAATGTTTAGGGGTACTCTCATTTTCCTACTCATATTGAAATACTGCCCCTCAATGAGGCCAAACTTAGATTCACACAAAGTTTAAGGGTATGTATACCCCTGTGTACCCCCAGAAAAAAAGCACTGGCTCTAAAGGAAGGAACCTGGAAAATGGAACTAATTCCCAGTACAATCCATAACCAACAACTATGGTGGAATTTTTCTTCTTCAAATCCAACAATGCTGAGGATCTGCAAACCACCAAATTAACACAATTAATCAAATCAAGACAGTTTGAACAGAGAAGCTACCGAAAATGGGAGAGTTTGGGTTCCTCCCTACTCCAGGGCATGTTTACAGGCTCCACCTCTGGCCCTGCAGTAAAGGATTGGAAGGAATTCTTACCCTGTGCTACCTCCTCCTCCCAGTCTTCTCCCTGTGACCACTCATTGTTGTCCCACCACCTGGGCTCTGAGACTTCTTCCCTTGTTGGTTCCCCAGGTCGTTCCTTCTACCATTTCTCTGTGTCCAACCAGTCCATCCCTCTTCATTCTCCCCAATTTACTTTTATCTCACAGCTACCCTGTGAGGCAGGTTACAAAGAGAACAGGCAGCTGACCAAAGATCAAGTGTAGCTTTGCACCCTGCTCCCTGTGATCTAAGTCCAACTTTGCTTCCATATACTTTTTTTTTGCCTCTTATATGCCAGAAGGATATGATCAAAAAAAGCTGTAACTATTACTTGATTCTCATTATATGGAAAAAACCTGTTTTGATGAAGTGATCTCCAATGTAAAATGTACGCAAATCTGAAGCAAGGTATCCTGACTAGCCCATTCCTTCAGAAGTTTTGTCTTTGAGGAAACTTCTATGGATATCTCAGTCATAATCTCACTAACTCTGGAACAGTTTCCTCTTGGGAGTCCATCTGCTTTGGAAACTGCCCTAGTTCTTTTCAATTTCCATTCACAAGCAGAATGGAGCATTACAGAATCTTGCAGATATTGCACTATAATGAATATGAGAAAGCCGATATTAAAATAAACAGAATAAATATATTATTTACCGATACAACACCATGTACAATACATATGACAAATATCACATACATATCTTTTCCTTGGAAAAATTAACAAGTTCTACCAAAATAAAATAAAAAATACATTACAGTTAAGATTTCAAAAGCTTTTCACTTTTTCTGTGGGTGATGGGCCCTATGTTTCTGCTGTACAGAATAAAAACCAAAGCTCACCAGAGATCAGCTTTCAAATCTGTGATCTTGGAATCTATTTTGGATTCCAGGGCTCAATCCTGAGACATTAAAGAGAACCTGCATCTGTGCATGCCATTGCTTCAGCACTAAGTAACCCCAGTTCATCTTCAAAGGGCTGATAAGAAGGCAAGGATTTCCGTTTAATAGGATATATGGGACTGTTGCTGCTAGCCCAAGTAAATGAGTTATTGGATTGCAATCTCATTTTTGCAGTCAGCATAACATACACATGCTAAGAATCTTTCCCTGTGATTTGGTTGTCTAAATTCAGTGAAGATACATCACTTCCAGTCTGTATAGCAGAATTAAGAGTTTTAATGGTATTTGGAGGTCATAAAGATACATATGTTCTTGTTTATCAGTGTTGATTACATAGCATTTTTCAGATAATCAGAGGGGCATGTAGAACTACCTTTCCCATGAGCCACTAACCTTTCCAACCTCATACAGTGGTACCTCGCAAGACGAATGCCTCGTAAGACGAAAAACTCGCAAGACGAAAGAGTTTTTCGTTTTTTGAGTTGCTTTGCAAGACGGATTTCCTTATGGGCTTCCTTCGCAAGACGGAAACGTCTTGCAAGTTTGTTTCCTTTGTCTTGCAAGTTTGTTTCCTTTTTCTTGAAACCGTGCATTCAGAGGGTGCAGTTGCGACTTGACATCTCATAGTGTGGTAGCCTTTTTTGAGGTTTTTGAAGACTTTGGTGATTTTTGAAGCTTTTCCAAAATCCGTGCTTTGCAAGACGAAAAAACTCGCAAGACGAAAAAACTCGCAGAACGAATTAATTTCGTCTTGCGAGGTACCACTGTATATAAAAGGGGGGAAAGGGAGGAACAGGCTCCCCTCATCCCCATGGTACTTCTCTATCTCTGACAGCAGCTGCCAAGACTTGAAAGGGAAAGGGAAAGGGGAGGTGATGTCTGTGAATAGGGAACTAATGGGAAAGGTGATTAGAGGATTAGGCAGGGCTGGTGGGGTAGGTGAGTGAGTAACTTCTGAACTTCAAATTGGCTTGGAAAATGCTCCACATTGTTTGTTTTCAGAGGAAACAACTTGGGTTCATTCTGAGCAACAGAATAAATTTGTTCAGTTTGCATTTTAAGGTAAAACTATCCTTTGTAATGTTCAAGGTTCCAAATCTTGCAATGCAGTTCTTTAACACTGGGGGGGGGGGGAATTGCTTGCCATATTTTTTCGTGTGTACAAAAACTGTGTACAAAATATGTACATTAGAAGAAACGTGCATGTAAATGCTTATGGATTTGTGAGTGGGCTTCTTTTTTTTAGAAAAAAATCAAACTGATGTGGAAATGGGACAAACTGAACTTAAGTTTGGGAAAATAAGAAACTGTTAAAAACCCCAAATTGATTGATTCACCCATTCCTATTTCAATATTAATTAGGGTTGCTACATTTCAAAAGGTGGAAATCTGGCACAGAAGTTGTTGAGCTTTTTTTTTTTTTTAGTTTTTAATTTTGCCCAAACTTGAGCTATTTTTCTATTTTCCTGGATATTCCACCGATGTGTCTGGGAAATTTTGGACGTATGGCAACTCTACATTAATCCAATTTGAGTAGGAGGGAGGTTGCAACATCTCTTACAGCAGAAACTATTTTTGTTGTGGTTATACTATAGAATGTTTATTGTTATAAAACTATCTTCTCACTGACCACCTCCCCTCGAAATCTATTTTGCACCCACCATCATCCATCGGTTTCCCCCTTTTTCTCATTCTATAAAGTCTCCTGCAGGGCAAGCACTTCACAAATAGATGTCAGAAGCTGCCAGGTCAAGGAAGCCTTGATGGCTAAATTCCACTACCACTTCTGAATACCAGTTGCTGGAAACGTCAAGAGGGGAGAGTCCCTAAGGCATCTGCTTGGCCACAGGATGGGCTACTGAGCTGATTCAGCAGGCTTTCCTTCTGTTCTGAAGGTGTTTCTGCATGTCTTACTGAACTGCTAAGTCAATACAACCTCTTGTGCCACATACAGATCTGCTGAAGAAAGTTGATGGTCTAGCTTTGAGACCTTGACCTATCCATGGCTCTCAAAGTTCCTGTAGGTGACAAGAGGTCTACAGGGTCTGTGAGTAATATTCTCAACTTGGGAAAACAAAAGTGTGGCAACAACAACAACAAGAAGAAGAAATGTTGGAGAAATGTTTGCAGCTGGAACACAGTTCTGGCTTGCTGCACATGCTGTCACATTACCCTGAAAAACTGACAAAGCAAACAAGAGCAGAAATAGCTCCCTTGTAGGAAAGAAAGAAAAGCAAAGCATAACAAAACACATGCTCTGTAGCAGACAACATGTTAACGCACAAATGCCTGATATTCTTCAGCACATTGTGTTTGTTTTAGCAGGATTCCAACCAGCATTGGCGTTGGTAATATGAAAGCATTCTGTGGTTTTGGGTTGCTCCGTAGGCTGCAAGCAAAATGTGAGTTGTTAATCATATTTCTCTCCCATCACCAGCTTGTGAAATACAATAGATGTAGTGCAGTATGCTTAATGGTAAATTTATCTCACAGAACTTGTTTGTGTCCTGATGCTACTGTGTTCTGCGCCCTGTGACCACTCAGCCCTGTGACAGTAATGGTTGTGGAGGGGAAGAGAGGCACCGTGCCTACAGTCCCTGTTCTGGGGTGGAAACGGAATCTGACAAAATAGGATTCTGAAGTTGACTCACCTGGTGTGTACACCTGGATCAGTAATTCAGTTGGATTCAGTCCCGTGGATTCCATTATGAGGTGGTCCAAAGTCTCTATTTCATTTTTTAAAAAAGGTAACTACAGCTATGTGGACAAGTGGCTAGAATATGGGGCTCTATGAACCCGTCCCCATGTGTGTTACAAATCTCACATTCCCCCTTGGGAGTTATGGGACTGTGGTGCAAACCAAGCAAGCAAGGTCTCACTGGGTAGCTAGGTAGGGTGCAGATTTCAACCAGACAGATGACCCAACCCAAACTTGCAGGTGCTGTGGACAATCTCCCCCCACTTTATGGGGGGGCTTCCCTATACTATCCTGCCCAAGTCATTTCCAGCCTCAACAAACAATGTTATTCCACCTAACAAAGGAAGGCCATAATTTCACTGAGGCAAAGGTTGGGAAAAACCTACCAAGTTCTAATAGGTCGAGAGAGAGAAATCATCTCTGTACCTGTCAACCAATGACACAAAATTGCTCAGTGAATGCTCAAACCTAAGGGTGAGTAGCTGGGAAGCTCTTAAGATGAAATGGCCATGAGCTCCAGGAAAAGCAACCTTAAATAGGCTATACCCACCCCTCTGCAGCAAGGGCTTATAGGACAGTTTTTTCCCATGAGCCCATCTTGCACAAGCAAGATACTAGGCAAAAACTTGCCCAATATTTTGCTTCAGTCTACGGACCTTAACACTGCTGGGCAAAGGTGCCCCACAAAGAATGAGGCTTGTAATTGTAAATGCATGTACAACTTTGTACTGTATTAGCTTCTGTACAGCTTCTGATATAGTACAGCTTTGTACTATATCAGTGAAATGATCAGTTGTAGAAATATCCTTTTGTAGTGGTTGTGTTTTATTTATGCACAGATTTTTTTCAGACAGGTTGTTTAGGGCTGTATCCATGGAGGCCTGTGCATAGGGATAGATGAACATGTCAATTTCAGTCTCTTGTTTTCCCTGTTTGTGGGAATTTAGAGCGCTGAGTTTAAAACTGGGAAAACAAAACTTTTGGGCAAAGCAAATTTCTCCAATATAATACATTCTGTTTGCTAATTTCACTAATGTAATATGCATTTGTACGCACACTTTACCCTAGCAAATGCAATTTTTGAATACTTTACTAGGCTGGAGAAGTGCAATGCAAAATTCAGAGAAGTGTGAATTTTGAAGAATAGTTGTGTTTTGAAGGATGGCTGCTGTCAAATGTGAACGGAATCCAATTTCTCCCTATCCCTACTGTGTGTCTTATTTATCCTACACCTGTCCCCAATCTCTACAACAAATCAATTATATAAATAAATCTTAATCCCACCCCTTCTTTATCTCTCTCTCTTTATTTGTGTTGCTTGATTTGGTTCCCAGTTTCTATCACAATGTAGGGTTGCCATATGTCCTGGAAATCCCAGACATGTCCTCTTTTTTGGGGGGCTACATGCCCATTCAGAGGGATTTTAACAAGTTATAGCAATTGTCTGGGTTTGGGAGGGTTTGATTTTTAATTTTTTGTGTGGGGGTGGTTTGGGTTCAGGCTCTGGTGAAGTCAGCCTGGGCTCTGGTTGTGCTCTGGTTCTAGCAGCAGCTGGGGGGGGGGGGCAAGCAGGCAATCACCCCCAAAAAGTCAACCAAGTTTCCCCCCCAGATGTTTACCTCTTGAAATATGCAACCCTACCCCCCTTTTTTAATCACTCTGCTCAGAGTTTTTCAGTGAGATACTGCTGCCTCTATGTGATTTCTAGACTTTGCAGTGTGTATAGCTTGCTTTTTTAACTTTATTTCTTTCTAAATGTTTATTTCTAAGTGCCCACATGCATGATCAGGAGACTAATCTTCAGGAATGTATATGTGGCTTTCCAAATGAAGATATGCATTTTTGTGCACAATGTGTGCCTTGTTCTCATCTGCAACCAGCTCAATTGCACTTACGTTCCCCATTCAAAAGCACACTCTTCCTAAGATCGGAAACAGTGTTGCACACTGTATGCAGCAGTTTGCTTAATTGCACGTTAATATGTGCAGCTCGCTGGAACTTCTTAACAGTTTCAGGGATAATATTGTCACACATTATCTGTGTGATTTTTATAAAAGTATCTGCAATGGGGATATTTTGTTTTCTCATTGGAAATAGAAAGTCACAGATATTCTACACATAGCAGTTTCCAACAACTGCTACATTTTTGTAACTCTACAGAGAGGAATTCACAAAACTCTTATTTAAAAAGAAAGCAATTTTTAAAAAACTGAGCATTTGAAGTGCTATGAGAAATAACCAAACTTATTCTGAAGAAAAATCACGCACACACAAATAAATATATTGTGGCACTAGAAGATAACCATAATTTCATTACACTTTATATTCGATACCATTTCCATTATTAAGATGTTGTGTGTCTTAGCTAAATACCCTGTGCCTCCCCATGTAAAAGTAAGAAATGGAAACAATTTCCAAAGCCGCTTTTAGGAATTTTGATGCCCTGGGTAGAGAGAAACAGTTGCTAAACCTACTAATATGAGTTTTCCTTGAATGTTCAGCTGTTCTTCATTGCGCTAAAAAGGAAACAACTAATTTCCTAGCCCCCATGATTACAGGTTAAGCAACTCAACTGAAAGTCTAGATTTCCCATCATCAAGGCCACTTTTCTAAAATGCAGTGCATCAGCACACATCACATATTTCTCAGTATGCTAAGTGAGCACTAGAGATGGGTTGTTAGTCTACCAAGAATGCCCTTATCTACTTGTCAGTCAGGCATGAAAAATACTTTCCAATGTGATTTCTTCTCGGCATAGCTACTGTCGTCTAGAATGGCACTAATAGTACTTAAAATGTCTATCAGACGGTATTCATATCAGACACATTTCTTAACTCTGCCAACCATGCTACTAGTTTATTTAAGCCTAAGGCTACAAGTAAGGACACTCACTTGGAAGTGCCATTGGAAATAAAATGGAATGCCTCAGCTTTCCAAATAGGCCATGCATGTACTTATAAATGATGGCACCAACTCAGCAAGATAAGAGGAAAGTGGGACACAGGGAACCACTGGTTTTTGTGGTGTGCAGAAGGCAGACTCAGACACACATGACTGGGATTAAAATGGCAAAAACTTTATAGAGGGATATGATTAGCATAATTAAACTGAGTGAGATCAAGGCAGAAGGGAGTCCCATCCACTTTCTTTCTGATGTTCTATCAAGGGACATTCCAAGTGAAGTGTGTGGAAAGCCAATTCCAAAGAGTTCTAAATTGGTATATGGTTTGGTACGTGGAGTGCACATGCTTGTGATTTCTGGTCTATAGTACAGCCAAGGCAGAAACACATCATTGCACAAGGAGCTGCTTATTGTGCTGTTTTGCTGCATGTCATGAATCCCCATGTCTTCCCATCAGATTAGCTGCTAGAACAGAGAGGAGGAGATTATAATCAGTGTTGAAGTAAGGATAGAGAAATCACAGCTAAGGAGCTCAAATCATATATATGATTGACAACCTTATTTGGAAATTAAACCAATGTCAAGACATTGACATTAAAAAACTTTACTTGCAGAAACTTAGAGTTATAGATGAATTAAAACATAATATTTATAGACACATGCTTATCCAAGCATGGGCTTACAGTTTCTTCTTCTAACTTCCAAACAACTATATGTTCTCTCTTTCCAGAGCTCAGCACTCAACCTTGCCTTGCAGCTCCTATGAGAAATTTCCACTTTTACCTTCTCCTGCAGTTTTGCTCTCTTTCTTTCAAGCAGTGAAGAAGCACCCTAACTCTCTATGCAACTCAGCAGCGCTCACAGTGGATTCTAAAACAGAGTCATCTTGCTTCACATAAATTGGAGTCTCTCCTTCACTAGATACCTGCCATGTGACCAACGTTAGCCAATCACATGAGAACTACAAGAGAACTCTCTAGAATTCACTTACCAACCTATCTAATTTTAACACGTAGTAATGCATACAAATATGGTTTGAAGCTCAACATCAAAAAAAATGAAGATAATTGCCACTGGTCCCATCACCTCCTGGCAAATAGAAGGGGAAGAAATGGAGGCAGTGAGAGATTTTACTTTCTTGGGCTCCATGATCACTGCAGATGGTGACAGCAGTCAAGAAATTAAAAGACGCCTGCTTCTTGGAAGAAAAGTGATGACAAACCTAGACAGCATCTTAAAAAGCAGAGACATCACCTTGCCAACAAAGGCCCGTAAAGTTAAAGCTATGTATGGAAGTGAGAGCTGGACCATAAAGAAGACTGATCGCCGAAGAATTGATGCTTTTGAATTATGGTGCTGGAGGAGACTCTTGAGAGTCCCATGGACTGCAAGAAGAACAAACCTATCCATTCTTAAGGAAATCAGCCCTGAGTGCTCACTGGAAGGACAGATCGTGAAGCTGAGGCTCCAAGACTTTGGCCACCTCATGAGAAGAGAAGACTCCCTGGAAAAGACCCTAATGTTGGGAAAGATGGAGGGCACAAGGAGAAGGGTATGACAAAGGATGAGATGGTTGGGCAGTGTTCTCAAAGCTACGAACACTGCGGGAGGCAGTGGAAGACAGGAGTGCTTGGCGTGCTCTGGTCCATGGAGTCACGAAGAGTCAGACACGACTAAATGACTAAACAACAACAACAAATGCATATAAGCACTTAAATTTCAGTGAATTAAATTACTATACCTAACAATCAGCAGCTCTTGTTGCAAAACTGGCAGTAGCTTTGCCACCCAAAACAGTGGTCTGGTGTCACGTTATTTCTGCTTTCCAGCTTAACAGGCAGAAAAACTTACCCATTTTTTGACATCGTCACAATGTGTATTTTCTCACTTCCCATCCACATCATTAGCTGCCACTAGTCTCTGCAACGAAACACACAGCACATGAGCATCAGGTTATGGAAAGGAGGGAGAAATCAACATGGGGCTGCCATTTTCAGCAGAAAACCTGAGCTCAACTCGAAAAACTACCCTCAGTTCTGTGTTTAACAGTTCTTAAATAATGCAGGTAAGCTGAAGAGTAAAATAGTGTGTCGGCCTCCTAAATGTCTCACTTGCTTTGCTCCCATTTTCTGCTTTCTGAGAATGAGCTCACTGTACAACCACATGTCTCATTGCCTTCAGTCACATCTGTTGACAGTTACATTACAGAAATGGAAAAGGGGAGGGGGACAAGCAAGCACCTCTTCGCCACTGGAGAAGAGGAAAGCTCCAAGTATGAATATTGCAACAGGTGCCTGGTAAACCTATGGAGAGAGCATAGAGTGTCAAAATGAGTGCGAGATGAGCACACTGCTTGCTGTTGCTCTGAACAAAGGCTATTTCATGGTGTTCACTGCACAAGGGAACACATGGAAAAGCAAACAAGTAAAAAAGCATACAAAACAGAAAGTGATGCTCGCTGCCCAAGGTGGGGGGACTGGGACAGCCAAAAGCATATTTTCCCCAACCACTGGACCACAACAAGGTGTCTGATGCCTTTTCAGTGGGGATAGTGATGAGCTATGAAGCACACACAGGGTTTCCAATGTCTGTGTCAGAAATCCTGCTGGTGATGTGGGCATAAATTCAGATTAGAAAGCAAAGGGATACATTCTATACTTTTTGCAGGCAATCAATCCACAGGCAAAAGCTGACAGACTTAACAGGAGTTACCTCTGAGCCACAATGATCCACAGCTTCAGTATCTCTTAGCAAATAGAAGGGTGGGGAAATGATGAATTGTGTAAAGGTTTTCCTTGCTCCCTTCTTTCTCTCTCTCTGCAGATGGCACTCTACAGAAAAATGGTTCTTAAACTTGAAGATAAAAAGGAAATAAAATTCTAGAACTGTGTGCAAATGACCTCTGAAAATTCTCTACAAGAATTTAGGGCAAAGAAAGAAATGTAGAGGTGAGTGGCGAAATTCACTGATTTTATTCAAATTTCTCCCCGGGGAGGATACATTTCCCAACCATTTTCCAGGTTTGAAGCTCTATTTTCAATAGTTCAGCTTCTTCCATGACCAGCATTTTGACCACCATTTTTCTTTGCTGTGGGACATTGTGTGTGTTGGGGGAATGACAGCTCCATAAAAAAGCAAAAAAACTTGGAAACAATTAGGTGAAAACTGCACCAGAAGATTCAGTGTGAAAGCTGGTGGGAAACTAAATTCCAAAGCACACATTAGTCCTGGAGGCAAAGATCAGGTCCATCTGTATCAAAGGTTCACAAAGATCCAATTCCTCAAAGATCCCTAGCAAAACATGCATGCAATCATTGTTGAACCCGCAAGCATGAATTAGTTCCCAGAAATGTGAATATTCTGTCCATGTCTTATTTGGCGAGCTGTGTAGCATTTTTGTTTAGCCAAATGCATGAATGCCAATCTAACAATAAATTAATTGTAACAATTTATACTGTATGTGTCCATCAGTGCACCCATGGTATGCTGACAGACATTTAATAAATGGCTAGGAAAAATAGGGATAAATAATTTCAAAATGTGCACAAGGGTCAAAATCTGTTCATTAAGGCTGTGACAAGGAAAGCAATTAACTAGTAATTTACTAGGCTGTGTTGTTTTTAATTTGTGTGTGTGTGTGTGTCGCTTCTAAGCGATTCCCTTCTGGAAATTCTTTTGGAGCATTTACTTCTCTGGAACTGCTTCCACAGCCATCTGGTGTGGAAGAAGATGCCTATTTACAGCAATGTTCCCTCATCCTCTCTCAAGAGATCAAGGCTTTTAGCCCAACCCACCCTATTTAATTTTTACAGCCTCATGTCCTCCCTCTTATTGGAAGCATAGTATTTGCTAACATAGTTTTCCCATACCATAATCTGCCAATGAATCAAAGAGACCTAGGCTTGACAAACCAATATCAGCTATCAAAAGCATCAATAGCAATTGCCATTACATGGGAACATGCTGCACATCCTGCCAGAAAAAGATAGACAATTTTCCAGCTGATCTGAAACACAACAAGAGGAGAAGGAGACAGGGAATCATGAAGTGTCGGCACATCTGTCCTAGTTTCCATCTTAATTGTTCATGAACACAAGCAGGGGAAAACATAGATTTGTATGAAAACACGATAATACTGAATGTTCTATTTTGGTCCCTTTTCTAATGATCTCTATCATGGGACATTTTCCACCCCCAAGCTGACATGCACAGGGGTCAACATTTTTGTTAAGCTATCTGCCATGTCAATCACTGCTAGCAGAAACTCTATCAGTGGGTGAAGTTAAATTATATTTTCAACCCAACTTGCAGCACCTTAAACTTGCCTACATTGATCATTTTATGGCATTTCAACCCAGTTTGCAGATATCCTTTTGGAGCTAATTGCAATCCACTTTTGTTTCACCATCCTGAATAATTGGGTGTCAGCAGCAAATGAGGCCACCAGTCTGTTCAGAGGTAACTCTAGGGTCATTTATTAACAAATTAAAAAGCACCAGTCACAATACAGATCCATTTCTTACATCCCTCCATTGTGAGTTCTGTCCATTTATGACGGTTCTTTCATTTTTCAACTGGAACTGCTAAGTTCACTAGAAGCCTTTGATGAGGGACTGCAAGAGCTTTCTCAAAGTCTGTGTAAGCTTGCTTTCCACTTGAGTTTTTTGAAGGAGCTTGCCTGAATAAGCAGAGAGTTTCTGGATAATTCCTCTTTTTTCAGCTCACTTCCTCTTTAAGCAAGGTAAGATTAATAGGGTGCAATACTTTTCTGTTGAAGTTTATGTGAAAGTCAAGACAGAACACAAGCTATGGGTTTTCTCAGCCAAATAGTTTCACAGCTGATTTTACTGAAACTTTTCTTAAAAATCACTAACAAGGCAAAATCCCTAACCATGCCTATCCTGTTGAATTAGGTAAACACAACTCAACCATGCTGATCTTGGGTTTGGATTGCTCCTTAAGCCTTACTCCTTAGTAGACACAAATAGAAGTGCTAATCAAATTCTAACTGCCCATTCTACTGGATGTTTTATTTCCTGTTCAGCTGTTAATACAGGGCCAGATAAGATGCGATGATAAAAACACCTATAGATCTAAACTGTGCCTGCAAATGTACATGTTTCCTCTGCAGACCAGCATAGTTGCCATCCAGTTGGTGCTTATGATAAGCCCACTTGCAGGTACACAGTTAGCACCCAAACAGCTGATTGGTGCCCCTTCAAAGAAGTTTGCCAGTCAGCTGATTGGTGTTGATAGAGAGCGCAGCTTTGTGAATGAACTGCTTTAATTGTGCTATTGAGAGTGCCCTTGAAGCTGTTGATTGTTCCTTGTTCCTGATATCCCATATAACTTCAGGTGCGGGTGGTTTGGAGAAAATGCCTCACAGGCCACATTAGGACCCTGCCAGACATGGGCTGCATTTTCTCCACTAAACAAGGGAGGATTGTGAATGGTGTGCTGCTCATGCAACAGCTTCATGTAGAAGGAAATTCCTCTTCCTGCAGAAGAAAGCTTAGAATATAAATACTCTAAATAAATAAAGTAACTGTATTAGGAGGCTTTATGTAAGCAGTTTAATAGAGGCTGAAACAACAGGCCCAAATTTTTGTTTGCTTTGGACAGGGGGTGAAACACAAAATTAATGTGTGACAGGCCATAAACCAAAAAAGAAAGAAAAAGAAAATCATTAGAAAGATGGTTACTGAAACCTCAGTAGCCATAATATGTGAAGCAAATTATATCCCCTCTCAATACACAGAATATCTTATTATATCCTTTTCAATGACATGCTCTTTAAGATAAAGTATTGATGAAAGTATACTTTATCTAATCTTGATCTGGTGGTAATATATTTCCTTGTGATGTATTCAGCTCTGGGATATCCACTGGGCTTTGCATCAAATCTCTGTTGCTGTGGGACAGTTATTCTAATTACACATTCATAATGTCTGCAGTGTACATTGCAAGTTGCAAAAGGGGAAAATATATTAAAGTGATTTTTTTGTATCCAGGCTTTCTGATTTTATTATAAGCTCAAATGTTAGCTGAAACCTCTAATTAGAAAACAACTGTACTGTTGGATTTTTAAAAAGGTCCATCTTCCAGAAGGCAATTAATGGTGCAATCCCATGTGGGTCACTACTTTTTCATATTCCTTCTTGCATGGCTTCAGTGGGTGGAATATTCAAGCACTGCTAAGGTAATTGTCAATCATTTAAACTATTTGAATATATTATATTGACCTTCCATCTTCAAATCAATATGACCTCTGCAAAGAGCTCATTTGCACATTGTCATCTCACTGGATATCATCTATACTTTTTAGTTACCATATCAGAATATATAGCATTATTTTTTTTTTTTTAAGCAGCAATAAAGTAATAGCATAGGTAAACCTCCTGGAAGACATTAGCAACACTTTGCCATTCATATGTCATTTTCAGCCCTGTTCTACTGCAGTCTCATCCCAGTTGAACAAGAGGAGGCACACATTGCTGTTTGGGACCCCAATATCTAGCAGAACACCTCTTCCCATATGTTCTTCCTCAGCCCGTTAGAGGCACACCTCCAAGTACCTCTTCTTTATGAATTACAAAGGGTGGAAACACAGGAACGAGCCTTTTCAGTGATGCCACTTTTCCCATGAAAGTCTGATCAGGAACCTGACGCAGTTATAAAAAGAGACTCGTTAGGAAGCAGGCCTGGTGGCAGGATTTACGATCTAGGGGGAGGAGACCATGGCTTTGTTATTATATCGGAATTTGAGTTTGACCTGGCAGAACCCCCTAAGAAGTTTGAGGAGAGAGTGACAGGCCTGCGAGGATTAATGGGCAGACTTTAAGAATGCTTTGTACGGAAGTGTTGAAATGGCGTCTGTCTGTTTGAATATGGCTCTTGGAGGAACAGAAAAGCACACAGGATATAACAACATTTGTTTTTAACCCGCTTGTGGAGACTATCAGAAGTCACAAAGAAAGGAATATACGATAACAACAAGAAGATGAAGAAAACAATAGAGAGAAGATTGGACAGAACTGTGAATACTATTTGGACAGAACTGTGAATATTAAAGCAGCAGCAAGAGAGATGTCTGGATCCCTTTCTGAGCTCAAAGTATGGGTACCCCCAACAAAAAATTAAAAATTTGGCTTTGTAATTTGGAATTAATGTGATTTGATTGGTTTGTTAATAAAGATTATATGAAAAAAAAAGAAAGTCTGATCAGGAACCTAGATTAATGTCATTTTGCAGCAGGCAAAGAGCTCCCCCCACCCCCGCCAGACCTTTTAAGTATTTTGAACTGTATTTTAACACATTTCACCATATTGAGCAATATCCCCTTTTAATATGATGGTGATTGTTCTTTTGATGTGGCAGAGGGTGGGTGGGAGGATTCCAGTTGGCCTGTGATTCTGTTTGCTTTTAAACCATAGTATTGGCTGGAATAGCTTTAATTGTTTTAATTGTATAAAAGCTAGAGGCTTGAGCATTAGGCAATGAATAAATTTCATTAATAGTAATAGTCAGGGCCTTATTTCCCAGCTAGAACTCACCAGAATGCAGTTCTAGGACCTTTCTCATGTGTTCATCATTATCATTATAAGAGAACAAGGGAGATGTTCATGTTGAGTTTTGGCACCTCTTTTTCTAGAAAAATAGCACTGGTAATAGTAAATAGTAGTAGCAGTAGTCAATTATAATATAGTAGCAATGATAATGACAATATATCTAACATGGCGTTATCAAACTTTCTCGCTTCAGGGAATCGTTTTCACACCAATCACTTTTGATAACAATGTGCATACTGAACAATTCTTGAATATTTGCTAGGAGATTCTGCTCCTGGTTTGTAGAGCTTTAAGGCAAGTCTTTAATGATTTCTACTCTATTCACACAAGGTACTGACTATCCTTTAGTGGCTTTAGCATCATGACAAGTAAACAAGGTGTGTTCTAGAACACACCTAACACTTCCAGCAACTGTGTATTGTAGGTAAAAGGTAAAGGACCCATTGACAGTTAAGTCCAGTCAAAGGCAACTATGGGGTGCGGTGTTCATCTTGCTTCAGGCCAAGGGAGCCAGCATTTGTCCACAGACACCTTTCCGGGTCATGTGGCCAGCATGACAAAACTGTTTCTGGCACAATGGAACACTGTGATGGAAGCCAGAGTGCATGGAAATGCTATTTTCCTTCCTGCCACAGCAGTACCTATTTATCTACTTGCACTGGGACGTGGGTGGCACTGTGGTGTAAACCACTGAGTCTAGGGCTTGCCGATCAGAACATCGGCAGTTTAAACCCACTCAATGGTGGTGAGCTCCCGTTGCTCTGTCCCAGCTTCTGCCAACCTCATGTATTGTAAAGATTCAACAATAATACACATTATATTTTCCTCTTTCATCATTACTGATGTTCTCATCAAAGAGCTCTGATAAAACTTCTGAGCCCCAGGAATCCCCAGAACACAGTTTGAAAAATGCTGACCTAACTCCATTGAGAAAAAAATGCACACAATTGTTTCAGATTTAGCCCCCAACTTTGCAACACCAATTCAGACAAAGCGTGTTCTCTTTCTATGAAAGCACGTATTGCGGTGGGGTCTGTCCCTGGACATGGGGACAGATAGTCATAACCAATGCCTAAGCAACCACATTTATGTATTTTAATAAAGTTGTGGCCAAAATTATGCCAAAAACCTTTAAAAAAATTATGTGTGAATTGTGAATTATTTAGGGGTGGCTCGACATGCAAAGATGTTGCACACTACTGTGGCTTCAGGGCAGGCTATAGATCGGAATAAATTCTTCTAGATATGGAGTTGGGTGCTTGTCCTCTGGGCTGCTGCCCCAAGAACTTTCTCTATCTTCTGTAAGGTGAAGAAGAAAACAAGTCAACTGTGAGTTGGCAAACTTAGGCTGCATAGTTAGATCCACTTGTCTAGGGGCAACAAACTCAAGGAGTAAATGTGCACAGGATTGCAGTCCACATATATGGTATGTGCTGACCACACTCAGTTACATGTCCCAAGTAAAGGAGTGCTGGGCAACCTGTGGCCTTCTAGAAGCTGTTGAACACAAACTCACATTTGCCCCCGCCGTAAGACCAATGGTCAGGATTGAAGGGGCTTAGGAGTCCTCCCAAAACTTGAAACACCACAGTTTCCTACCTTGACATAAACAAATATAGAATGGACTGGCTTTCCAATTACATAAACTGCAACTTCCAGGATCATATTGATACATGCACTAGGAAGCTATTTGTTCAGCTTTTTATAGACTACTGTCTCCAAGTAGAAAGCAGATTAAAAACATAGATTTGCTTATTGTTTTGGGCTATGTTGCAAAACCTGAAATTAATCAAGGTTCAGTAAAGCACAGGATTTTCACATTAGCTTTTTCTTGCCTGACGTCTCTTCTCATATTAAAAAAGAAATATTATTATTACCAAAAATAATTTTCCATGAGACAGTTCTCTCACAGTAATTCGCCTAAGGCATAATTTGGTCTGTCAGGGTTTTGTTAGGTACTTATTTGCTTAATCCACTGCTCCTCGCTGGCAAAGGAAGGAGTTAATGGAGGGAAAGTGTGTGCAGCATAACACAGTTTGATTTGAGAAGTGGGACACTGTTTCATTTACTCCTAACTAGGGGACTGATGAATTCTATAAAAACAAGATGATAGAATGATAATTACAACCGCGATAGAAATGGAAAGAGAAAGAAAGAGAGAATATGAATACAAACTCCTTAATACAAAGACACAAAGCAGACTGCTTGCCTTCTGGATCTCCCCCTCCCCCCCAAAGCTGAAAATTCATTAAAAGCCTTAATAACCAATGCCTCCACACCATAAGACAGATGTTCACATGCATGCTTCGTTGCATTGTGAATAATATAACAAATGCAATTGCCTCTCATAATGCTGGATTGTTTGCTATGCAGAAATTTAAACACATAATGAGGTCTCCCAAAATCTACAGAACTGCTGTTTGATCCAGAAGCAATAACATTTGTTAATTTCACTCCCGCCTATTGCACTGCTTTCCTGATAGTTTCAGAACCATCAGCAGCTGTTTCATTGGTATATTCCTGGAATTCTAATGCTTCCATGTCTAGTTCTATGGAATACATTTCTCTGCCCTGTTTCTGGACAGAGAAATTTCATGGGATTTCTCCTGATGGGAAATAAATTCTCCAACAGTTTCCTAGAAGTGGAGCTCCTCATCAGCTGTGGCTATAGTTACTTTCCCCCTTTCTCTTTCGTTTTGTTTTGTTTTGCAAAACAGGGCAGCAGCAACAACAGTACTGGCAGCTTGACAACCATTTTTTACATCCTCCACAATGTCCCAGTCCTAGCATAATTCCAGTGTTGGGAATAGAGGAATTGCATCCAGCACACAGATATAAAATGGTGGTAAATATATATAGAGAAAACTGCAAGGCGGCCTTGTTTTTTCTAAGAGTAAGAAAAAGACAGAACTCAGAACAAAAATGTTCCTTGAGAAATTTTGGCTCATCACTAGTCAGAAGCATCTCTCTGGAGCTTCTGAAAAGCCTGGCCACTGTTTGGGTGAAGGAATGAGCAGAGTGAGTGTGTGGACTCGATTCCTCATTGCATAATGTTGAAAACAGCCCTTAGAAACTCCAGATCTTCAGTTTATAATTATCCCGAATAAGCTGTTATTATCGCCTGTGTGTAGGCTGTGTTATTTTTCTGAACCAAAAATAGCAGTATGTGTGCTAGATTCAAAACCTCACCATTCGTTATTGCAAACTATTTTTGTAATGGACAAGTTCATACACTTATAGGACTTAGACCACAGGGTAAAGCAAGGTGAGATTTTGTAGAGTTCTCAGTTGCTATGAGTGCAAGCTTCATGGTGGACAAATTGTGTAAAACACACAGAGAGAAGAGGTTCCCCACCTCTACTGCTGGTGGTGAAATGGTGCTGGCAAACAAGATCTTATACATTCTGCAAGATCTCACACCATTTCTGGTGCAATTTTGCCCAAAAAATGGTACTTCTCCACCACTGGCAGAAGTGGCAGGGCACCCATGGGGACTTCCACCACCTCAGTCTAATAGCATAGCCAGTTCTGCCCCCTGCCATTCCTGTAATGTGAGCTTAAATGCTAATTGCACAAAAAACATCACTTCTCTGTGAGTGTTTTAACAAAGGAAGGCTAGATTCTCCATTTTTATAGGATGCTCTTCGCATTGCAGTTCAGGAACTGGATGTTAATTATCACCTACAAAAAGCAAGCAAGCTTACCATTGAAGGCTACATTCTAACATCTCTGGGACTTTTTGTGATGTTCTGCCTTAGCAATTACACTGATCCGTTCTAAGTACTGGTTGGCAAGGCAGCAAAACCAGGGTGTACAAGAAGGCTTCTTAATACATTACATGTTAAGTATGTGCCTTATATGCATCTGTGAAGATCAAGAACCAGGGCTTGAAGTACGTGCCTCTTATAGGTAGGCTTATCAGATGCTCAAGATGGAGGGTACCCCTATCAAGAATGCATCTGATGGGAAACCTGGCTTAGTAGTTGTGTGCTCTGTGAAATGGCATGGACTAAAACTAATAGTTGGGGTCCAAAATATGAAATTTTAACTAACTTGAAGCCACATTGTTATCAGACACTTGCGGTGGTGGAGTAATGCAAAATAGGACTGTGTCATGACATAGGTTATGCAATACTATGTTTTACAGGGGAGAGGGGGAAAATTCAAGATGGGGGCACTGCTTCCATTTTTTTAAATAATAATATTCATTAACATTTCAAAAAATTACAAACATAAATAATAAAACAAAAAATTACAAAAAACTGGAAAATAAAAAAGTTAAAAACAAATCAATTTTTCCATAGCTTATCTTTCATTTACTTATTTCCTTGACCTCCTCACACCCTCCTTTTTTGTATTCTAGTTCAATTAGTTAATTCAGCAAATCCTTTCCATCTTTGTTTTTATCTTAATCATTTATCTTAATATGTTATGATTTTACATTCTCACCTGTTGACAGCCCATTTTTACATACTCCTTTATAACATTACTGCTAAAACCACATAACTTCATTCCAGCATCCTTCTAACATTGCTTAATTTTGCAATGTTTCTGTAGATAGTCTTTAAACTTCTTCCAATCTTCTTCTACCGATTCTTCTCCCTGGTCTCGGATTCTGCCAGTCATTTCCACCAATTCCATGTAATCCATCACCTTCATCTGCCATTCTTCCTTGGTGGGTAAATCTTGTGTCTTCCAATACTTTGCGATGAGTATTCTTGCTGCTGCTGTAAGTTCTGTCCTTCTTTCGCACCAATTGGCCAACCATGCTCAGGAGAAAGGCCCCTGGTTTCTTCGGGGGGGGCACTACTTCCAGCAGTAACCCAAGCCCTATTCAGGTGTTCTTAAATTATATTTGAGAAAAGAAAGAGGGGTGTGTATGGCAGCCTCAGCCCTGTGCCCTGATATTCCTGCATGGAGTGAAAAGTTTTAAATATGGATTCTAGCACATTCTGATTACATACAGTGTAATTCTTCACCTGATCAGTAAACTCCATTGTGGACAGTTCCTGGCTGCAGGGAGGACTGTAACTATGTGATTCCATTCATTCAAACACACTTACAATCCCCCTTCAGATTTTCCTATTCAACATAGAAAGGTCAGTGATGAGGGCAGCTTAAGTGGCATAGAATTCAATCAGTGTTATGTCTAATAGAGTGTGGATGGAAGAGAACATTTAGAGCATCATATTTATCATATTTAGTCTTACCATTTCATAGGTAAGACTAAAGCTTTGGGTTTTAAGCTTGAAGCTTTAAACATAGTCAGAAATGGTTATTTTGTAAATTACCAAATAACTTCTCCAAACACCTCCTGTTTCATTTCTAACTTTTCCTGCTCATTTGCCTTGTCTCTGGATAATGAAAATGTAGGACCGTTAATTTTATTTTAAAGTGTTTTCCATTGACCCAACACTTGACGTATGATGTAGCAAGAAATGATGAATCCTGTATGTGAAAAGATGTGTGTTACCTGGTAGACGTGGGATACAATTTGGCAGACTTTTTAGGAGAATGTAATGGAAAAGTGATAAAACGAATGCAGTAAAAAGATGGTATGAATGTTTTTGAAACATAGCATTGAATAGTATTAAAAAGAAAATTGGAAAGGGATGGGGTAGGTCCCTCAGGTGGTGCTGGAAATTGCGGCAGACATTTTTATAAAGTGTCAACACTCATCCAAAGCCTATTTAACAAGCTGGATTTTACAATGGAGGAGATTAACTGGGAATGAATAGTGACATAAAATAGGTCCAGGGAGCAGCACAATGAATCTTAGACCAGAAAGAGGCAGGAAAGAACAGGAGTGTCCTGTTCAACTCCATACAAATATAGAATAGCTTTCAAAGTTTAAACACTAATGATCACATCTGAAAATCTTGATGCTCAATGTTGAATTCTACATAGCAAATAGCACTTAAATCAGCTGACCAATGTAATACTGTATCTAGCCCTTATAAAATATGGAGTGTTAATCACTGAATCTGGTACCCCTCTGTTGGTTGCACTTACCTGTGAACAGATAATCAAATTACAGTTTTCCTATGGGATAACAGTGCCCTCAAGTGTTTTGCTTTGCGACTGTATTAATTAACAAAGTAGTGCATTAATCATAGCACAGGAAGAGTCTGCATAATACTGTAAGCAACAGAAGTTTCCTGAGGTTGTTTTTTTCTTTCTTAAATTGCTGTTGCATTCTAAGCACAACAGTGCTGCAAACGTAAGAAAGATTAGCACCTTTGAATCCTGCCAAGACATTTCATGTGAAGCCACTTGATCTAGATCACAATCTATGAGCAGACAGGGAAGCGTGTAAGTCAAGACATTGCTCAAAAGGTCACTCTGAAACCAGCTCTGGAAACAGAGTCTGGCCCAGAGTCCAATCAGAAGATGCTCGGAATGTGTGAAACTCATCTGAATCTTTAACTTTTTAAGCCTTATTGAATCTCTCTTGGCTTCCATGGAAATTAGTCACCTTTCTCTGAACCAAGCTTGTAATGGGTAAAGAGCTTGCATGTCACAACTGATCTTCTCATTTTTTTTTTTTTTTAAAAATTTTTATTGCTTTTTAGAAATACAGAAAAAAGAATAAAGAGTGGTTATAAGAAGATAGGGTATAGGTAACGAGTTTCCATAATCTTTTTCCTTCTATTCTATAGGACTTCCCCACATCCTCCGAACCCTGCGTTCTCTGTCTTATAAAACATCAGCAATTTGTTAACTTATTTCAAAACTTATTGTAACTTCCATTTTATCATGTTCCCTATTTTCAATTTTACTGTCGTTCGATTCTTATATGTTTTATATTAAACACAATAAAGTTATTTCATTATTTTACCTCTGAATTCTTGTGTCTTAATTTTCATTCCAATAACTTACATTTGCTGAAGCTAGAATTTCCTGAAAGGTGCATTTTTTTTTTTTTAACATTCATACAACTTATAGTGTTTTTTCAAATAGTCCTTAAACTTTTCCCAATCCTCCTCAGTTGTTTCTTCTCCCGCGTCTCGGATTCTGCCAGTCATTTCAGCCAGTTCCATATAGTCCATCAACTGCGATTGCCATTCCTCCAGCGTGGGTAAATCTTGTATCTTCCAGTATTTTGCAATCAGGATCCTTGCTGCTGTGGTAGCATACATAAAAAAGGTTCTGTCCTTCTTAAGCACTCTCTGGTCCACCATGCCCAGAAGGAAGGCCTCTGGTTTTTTAGGTAAGGTAAATCTCAATACCTTTTTTAGTTCATTATGGATCATTTCCCAGAAGGCCTTCACTTTCGGGCAGGTCCACCAGAGATGGAAAAATGTCCCTTCCGCCTCTCCACATTTCCAACATTTGTTGTCAGACAGATGATATATCTTGGCTAACTTGACTGGGGTCATGTACCACCGGTATACCATTTTCATAATATTTTCCTTCAAGGCAGTACATGCCTGTACAAGGCAGTACATACCTGGCAGGGGAGATACCATGATCACAACTGATCTTCTCATTGAGCAACCCTCATAAGTCTCTATGTAATCCTGGGCTTTCTCAGAGCACAGTTTGAAAATCAATGTTTCATTCTGATGGGGAAATATTTTTATTGCAGCAGGGACAAATAACTGGAGAAGGTGCTACATACCTTAAAAGCTCCTAAATTATTTAACCAGTTGATAGTCCAACTATACATATATAGAAGACACATGACCTTCTCTGTCCAGTTTACACTTGAGGTGAAGTAGACTGCTTCTATCTACAACTCCTGATCAGCACTAAAACAATCTCCATGCTCAGACACAATTGACCACTGAGCATCAAATGGTAGAATCCAATGAGGGATGTCTTGCTTGTAAGCATCCCAGAAGGATCTTGCTCAACATTGTGGGAAACAGGATGCTAGACTAGTTGGACCATTTGTCCGATACAGCTGGTCTTTGAATCAGGGGTGGGGAAACTCTGGTCCTCCAGATGTTGCTCATGTCCAGCTCCAAGTATCATTTGCAATCAGCCATGCTTGCTGGGGCTGATGGGAGGTGGAGTTCAACAGCATCTGGAAGGCCAAAGCCCACCCCACCCCACTGGCTTTAAATGGTAAGAACATATGCCAGAATAATGGCCACAGTGCCTTTCCTTTTGATCCCTTACTTTTAACATTTATTTTTGAACAATTGTCAGGATTTCTCCCATGACATCCTATGATTCTTCAGATGATTACTGTTCAGTAGGGAGAAACGTTAAAACCACTGACCTATTGTCATGGCACAAACCTTTGTAAAGGTCGGTCTGGCAAGTACTCAATGTTTAAAGATATATTAGCGTACAAAGCACTTTGATGTCTTAAACTCTTATTACTCTGGCAGAATTAAGGAGATTAAAATTCCAGGAAGACATTGTACTTGTCTTGGATGATTGCTCAGCCATTGAAAAATAGAAAGCAAATAATGGGTTACATCATTGGGTGATGTGCCGTGACAAGATTTAACACAACACAGTGGAATATGAACAGTACGCTCTTGTAAGCTTGTACAGCCTACACTTCCTTTTGCCTTATGGCATGTTTTAATCCCTCTCTTCATAATGTGATATGCAGAACAGAAAGTGATTTGATAGGAATTCAGCTATAATAAATTGAAACTATGATTGCTTGACCTGGTCCTCAGTTTATAGTTCTTAATGTCTAATGCCCGGACCAGTCAAAACTCATCTTTGTCAAGAGCCATTGAGCTCAAAGCAGGAGACTTGCAGTTCAGGCACTGATTCCTTGCTCCCTGCATCACCCTGGGGCAAAGGAGTGAACTCCCGGAAGTTCACACTTGCACAGATATTACATCTCAGAATCCTCTTGTCCTGGGAAATCAGGTGTCCAGATTCTTTAGTGACTTCTCTCAATGCCTTCATAGAGATGTTAAATAGCATGGAAGACTGGCTCAAGACCTGCAGGAGGCCATAGGTCAAATGCCAGGGAGGTCCTGCAGTAGTATCCAAGTGCTACTTTTTGAAAATGATTCCAGAGGTAGGAGGAGAAAACGACCTGCAATAGTCAACCCCTGGATATGCTCTGGGACAATACTGAGAACAGCCACTGAGAGGTGAAAGGGAATCAGGAGCATTACACCCTCCCTGTCTCTGGATATATGTCAACATTCAAGGCAACCAAAGCAGTTTCAATGCAAAACATGGATCTAAAGCTGGATTCAAAGAGGTCTACACAATCAGTTCCCTAAAACCTGCTTGTACTTGAGCTGTTACCACTTTCTTGAGCACCTTGTCACCCTAGAAAATCATATTTATGACTTAGTAACAGTCAGGAGGTCGGTGGTTCGAATCCCTGCAACAGGGTGAGCTCCCGTTGCTCGGTCCCAGCTCCTGCCAACCTAGCAGTTTGAAAGCACGCCCCAAAGTGCAAGTAGATAAATAGGTACCACTCTGGTGGGAAGGTAAATGATCTTTATGTGTGCTTCTCTGGTTTTGCCAGAAGCAGTTTACTCACAGAGGTGTAGGAAGGTCAGGTGGTACCCAGTGCAGAAAATTTCTTGTCATGCATATCAGTTAATATCTTGACCCTACTCCACTGCATTGAAATTTCAGCCTTCATGACATAGGAAAACATAGGTAAACAGCTATTTTCGTGGAGGAGGGTCAAGATATTAACTGATATGCATGAAATTTCATATATAGCTATATAATCCCTAGTGTGGTAAGATAAGACCTTTGGAGCAGGCATTTTTTATGAACCTCCCTAGTAGGGCAGTAATTGTTCCTTGATAATTTGTCACCCCCCTTCATGATGGCACCTGGGGCAGCTGCCCCCGCCCCCCTTTCTTACGCCCCTGCTGAGTCATGCTGGCCACATGACCTGGAAAAATCTGTCTGAGGACAAACGCCAGTTCCCTTGGCCTGTAAAGCAAGATGAGCGCCACAACCCCGGAGTCGCCTAAGATTGGACTTAACTGTCAGGGGTCCTTTAGCTTTTTAACAGCTGTCTAACTGTACTGGTGCTGGAGGAGACTCTTGGGAGTTCCACGGACTGCAAGAAGATCAAACCTCTCCATTCTGAAGGAAATCAGCCCTGAGTGCTCACGGGAAGGACAGATCCTGAAGCTAAGACTCCAATACCTCATGAGAAGAGAAGACTCCCGGAAAAGACCCTGATATTGGGAAAGATGGAGGGCACAAGGAGAAGGGGATGACAGAGGACGAGATAGTTGGACAGTGTTCTCGAAGCTACCAGCATGAATTTGACCAAACTGCGGGAGGCAGTGGAAGACAGAAGTGCCTGGCGTGCTCTGGTCCATGGGGTCACGGAGAGTCGGATACGACTAAACGACTAAACAACAACAACTGTACTGGAGACAAGGAGTTCCTCTCAAGAGACTCATCATCTCAGGAACATGGGTTTGAGCCACACATTGGGCAAAAGATTCCTGTATTGCAGGGTGTTGAACTAAATGACCCTCATGGTTTATTCTACAATTCTATGATTGCCTCTTTCAGGGTCACTGATAACTCTCCCTATTGCAGAGAGGGAGAGTTTGACCAACTTTTATTAAGCATGAAGAACAAGGGTCCAAAATACATATGGTAGGCTGAACCCCTTCAAGCAACTTGTCCTCAGGTCACCATAACTGAAAATGTGCCAATAAACTTGACCACACAATTCCATAGGTATTTCTAGCAGTGCTGTTAAATTCAGTAGAAATCTAAGAAACTTCATCCTCACATACTTGCTGCTAGTGTCTCCCTTGCTGCAACTGCCTACCTCCTTCCAGCCAGGCTTCAAAAGCCCTTTTGTCCTTCAGAAAAAGCTGTGCTACACACCTAACTAGATGATGCAATGGTGACAGAACTGTAATTATGATTTGCCAGCATCACCACCACATTTGAGGCTCTCGCCCTGTGTTCAGTCAGATGTGCCTTGAGATTTGTGCCATTTGTCTCCACCCATAATTCCACCAACTTCATCAAACATTGCTCATCAGAATACCAGGGAGTCAATGGGGTTCCACAATGTCTGAGAGTGTACTTGGCAGCAATTGCATTGAGATGTGATAGTGTCAAGGTCCTAAACTGTTTCACACTTCAATACACTTGCTGCATTGCTCCTGGGCAGAAAGAAATGGATCTTTGGGCAGAAAGAAAATGGATTTTTACTCTAAGCAAGCAACTGAAATCTTAATTCCTCTGTTTAATTCAAGTATACCGTGAGGGTTTCCATTTCCACTCGTTTTGTGTTATGCATGATAAACACATCCATGTTCCAGAAGAGTTATAATGCAGCCTTCAGTATCATTTGGCAAAGCCCTAACTAATGTCCTTATGTCACATAAAAAAAAGAACTGATGTACCTCCTACCCAGTTTTTTTACATAGCCAAACAGTATGACAAAATCTGCTTTATTGTACTTTGGATGTGCTTGAGCAAAATGTGTGTGGTGCTATTATAAACCTGGAGTTATTCCAATCAGATTAGGGGAAGAGAAATGTGAAAACATTAAATATAGTTACATTGTGGACCTCTTCCATTTTTAGTTTCAAAATTCTTATTTAAGCAGGTTTATTTATTTGGGAAATGGTTGTCATTCATCTCCTCCCCACCCCACATCCCACATTACACATTTTATACTTGGGGTAAACCATGTAAATATTACCTCCTCTCAGAATCGCAGGATAACTAGCTATCCAAAGCTCAAAAACCAAAAACAGATAGGTCATTAGAGTATCTAAGAGCTGTGAATCAGAAGAAATGGAAGCTGTCTGGCGCAAGACTCAGCTGCAGAGAACCTTGAGGGCAAAAAATTCTAACTATTTCTAGTTATAGATAGAAAAAAATAGATGCATGCACACACAAAGACATATGATAGACAAACAGCCATCCACAAGTTGCCATAAAATGGGGTGGTTGTTTTGATGCTGCTTTGAGGGTTTTGATTTCACTCCTGAAATAGGCTCAAAGGTGGCAAAGTAGCACTGTAAGTTGTTTGGGTTTTTAAAGCACTATAAGTTGGATCCTCCTAACAGAGGATCCATGTTGTGCTTGGTCCTGAAACTCTTCCCTAACCAGCTTGTGGGCGGGCCTTGCCCCTCTCCAAGCCGGTGGTGCCACAGTTATGCCAATGGCCTTTAGCCAAGCAGCAGTGTGGCAAGGTTGGGGGTATCTATTTGGCAGCACGACGTAGGGACCTCCTTTTGCTTCTTGCTGCCGAACACCCGCCCACCCACCCATTAATTAGGTCGTGTTTGGCCTTGCTTTGGGCTTCAGTTGGTCGCCTGTTTTTGGAATGGGGGCCAGGTAGGATTTTTTTCCAACGTGGCAGATTGGCTCTGGCCACTTGGTTTTTGCGTACCTCTTAGTAATCATCACAACTTTGTAAGGTTTGGCGGTTAGGCATTGGTTTAGGGGAATGTGGGGAGGGGAGGTGCGGCCATCACCTGCCCTCCAATGAATAGGGTATTCCATTAAAGGAATCTAGGGGTCTGGATCTCGTTCAAAGCCCGGAGAGCGGCTAGGGCCATGCCAGGACCCCTGGGAACCCCAGGGGTGAGACCAGTTTATATACATTGATGGAGCTCCCCCTGCTGGTTGTTTACCCTTCCAGGCTTCCTGCAGGGTGGGGCAGGAGCCAGATATAGTTTGATACCAATGCCTAAACCAATACCAGTCACATTTGTGTATTTTAATAAAGTTGTGGCCAAAATTTTCCCATTAACATTTAAACTAAATTCTGTCTCCACTGTGTCTTTATTTCCATGGGGGATGGGTTTTGGGGCTCCAAGCACAAACAACCATTAGATTGGGTAGCAGTAGGGCTCCAGCCATCAACTTCATCCTTCCTGCCTGCCATATGCATGTCACAATTATGCTTTATGTATGGCAGTGGCAAATGCACTGAGGCTCATTTCAGTAAGTACATTGAAATCATCATGTGTCATAAATTTTGGCAGCATGTCCAACCTACCATAGGGCAAAATGTGATTTAGAAGAAAACACATTGACAGGAATCTTCTGAACTAGACAGGGGAGCGCCAGAAGTTGGAGGTTTTAAGGTCAGAATGCTGAAGGGCAGAGGAGATCTAACCAGGATTTGTGATCAGAAGCTAGGGTTTGTATGTCTGTTGTCTACATTATATCTAATCATTTATCTCCATGCCTGCTATGTTGACAATTAATTATAATTTCTTACCTAGGGCCCATCCTTATCTTCACCTCTGACCTATCTGATAAGCAATTGTTTGTTACTACTGCATTCTATTTGCAATACTGCTATTATACCATACACAGACTATTGGGAGTACAGGGCATGCAATTCACTGAGTATTGTGGAACTGACCAATTAAACTTGTGCTTTATGATCTCTCCTTCATATCCCTAGTTTGCCAAATCAATGGCTGCATTACTACCTTACCCATGTAACGTATGGATTTCCCCTCTTGGTTCATAATTGCTGGTTTCCTTACCGGAAAGATGCTTTCCTTATACTGTGTGTCCTTATCGTATCACGGATTAAGGAAATCCTATATTTCCCGACTGAGGTTAAGATAAGTCTGTTTGTGAGGAAATATTTCATTCTTGCTAAAAGCAGCAAGATGTCCTTGATCCATGTGATGCTTGTTATAGCTTGGCTGGTGTCCAGGAAAGGAATAGCTTGCTCAGTCATGGATATGCCACAGCACTCTGGAAAGAGTAATAAGTCCTATTCATGTGTTTTCTGCACATAGAACGTACGAGTGGAGAAGAGAGCTGCAATGGGATGGGACTGCTGGTGCCACCCCTGGTATTCTGTGTGTCACTTCTTGGCAACTGTTACGATAATGAAGCAATGCTGCTGCAAAGCCCTAGCTTGAAGAGTAAACATGATGGGAATGTTGGGACTGCTGTGGGAACAGAGGGGCAGTCATTTCACAGTGCGAAGCACCGGAATTACCTCAGAGTGTAATATGAGCTGTACAGGAAGTACAGGGGGTTTTAGACACAACACTGCTAGAGTTTGGAGAGAGCAGTCATGTTTTTTGTAACGCTGCAAAGACAGAAATAAAAGCATGTAAATACGTTTCTGTCTATCTCTTTCCCCTGCCAGGGGGAGAGGGTGTGTGTTCTTCTCACGTTTGAGAAGAATCGCCGATCGAGACCTTGCCTGCGCTTGCTGGGGAATGCAGCCAGGGAGGTCAACAGGGAATCAAGCCGGGTGCCTGGGACTGCTGCCAGCTTCTCATGAGAAGGGCTTGAATTTCCCAACAGCAACTGCATTAGTGTGGGTTTTCACCAGGAGTTGCCAGTGTCATTCAGGATGTCTGGTATAACACTAACAGCACTGCCCCACTGCCCTGTTTGCCACATGTAGGCTCTGTGCATGGTGGGTGCCTGAATTAGGCTTCAGAGAAAGGGGGCAATATCCAGCTAAGTCACACTCAAGAGCAGATCCATTGAAATGAGTGGACTTAAGTAACTTACATTGTGACTAACATTAGATATCATCCAAGGGTTAGTGATGGAAAAGAAAAAGGAGATCAGAAGGAATGTATAAGAGATTAACTTTAGGGGGCTTCATTTCTTGTTTATGTCAAAGTAAAATTACTATATTAATGTCCGTGCTGTAGCATTTTTATTTTTCAAACTTCATTCCATTTTTGAATCATCCCTGTGAAACAAAGCAATTTAACAGTAAACCATCAACAATGGAAACGTATATAAAACCAATTTGTATATAAAAACAATTAAAACAATGACAGATATAAGAACAGTTTCAAACACAGTACAGACACTAAACATAAACATTTTCTGTTCCTTTCCAATCATTCCATATTAATATTTCCGAAGCCTTTTCTTCAACCTCTTATTCCTTCAGCAAATTCAACAGAGAAAGAAGAATGCTATGTTCTCCTCAGAGAACAGCAAACATTGCATTTTTATTGGTTAAGTTTTAAACTGTACTGAATTTAAATGAGGGTTGATTTCCATTGTAAAAAAAGTGTTGTGTGGAAGGTATGCTAGAAAGGGTATGTGGGGAAAACCTTATTTTCTACTCTTGTTCCACACCTTTTTACAGCTATTGTTTCATCAAATTGTTAATGATTTGGTGCAAATTGGTGCCATTTTTTAAAACACGAAATGCTTCCTGACTATAAAATCTCTGTCAACCAGGGAGAATGTTGTGAACATTACGGCATCATGGCTGATGATGTCACTGAAGACAAACAAAGTCCTTCTGTTACTTTGAATGGGAGGCAATGAGAGTGTGCTTCACTGTTTCCAAGGCAACTGAACTCAAGAGTGTCCTGTTGCATCATGTTGATGATTTCATTACCTGCCCATGCTTCATGGCAAGTCTTTTGGTCTGATCCAGCTTTGACATGACCTGTTGGGCCTGAATCTAGATGGGAAAGTACACCCAGACGTCAGCCTGAATGTACAGTTCATTGATAGCAATGCTAAATGAATGAACATGACATGTGCTTGGATGTACAATCACTTTCAATAACCCATGTGCACTCAGATATCCATACATCACCCTTCATATTTACCCTGAACTATTTCATTGCAGTAGATAAACAAGCTATGACGATCAGCGAATTTCCTTCCTTCTCAGATTCCTCCCAAATACCGTCTGGTTGCAACAACAACTAAGTAGTAGTACTGATGATATCTATTGTTATTACTGTAATTATGAGTCACCTTATATCATAAAGTATTAAGGTGATTTACTTAGTAAATAAAGGAACACCCCCAAGTACACATTTCCTGCCATAGTTACCACAACTGGTCACCTTAAAAACCCCAAGTAGCTTAAAACCACCCAATGATTGAGTGAGAATGAAAGTATCACAATCTTTCAAAAAGGAGTGTGAAAAATTGTTGAAAGAATGGGTGCCTATTTTCAATGGGCCACAAAGGTTCACAAGATGCAACCGCATCTCTGCTCAGTAATTATTAAAGGTTTTCCTCTCCTTTCCCCATGATATATCATTTTTCAGCAAATAGTCCACATCAACATAGCCCATTGGTTGAAATTCACTTTGCTTACCTTGTTCTTTGCTAAGAAAATATACCAGGTTACCTTCACAACTGTGTGCTTCATTCAAAAGGATACTGCATCTCGAGTAGGTGGTCTTAACAGTGCAAAAATAGTTTGCTTTTCTCGTGTATGTGTTTTGTTCGTGCGAGCGAAGATGACTGTAATATCAAAAGAATGGATATGTCACATTTGTTTATGTGTGCTTTGACCACAAGGACAAAATGCCTCAGGCTAAATACTAAAAATGAGTCGAGAGTATAGGCTATTTGGTACAAAAATGGTTAAAGCATGAGAATGCAGGCACTGAGAAATACCTTGTGTTAGTTCCTGGAAGCATAACTTCTAAGTCAATTTCACAAAAGCGTGGCACAATGCTTGACTGGGGCTCTGCTATATATTTTTCTTTTAGTAATAGCAGAAAGGCTAGTTATAGATCCTTTTTAATAGCCTTTGTGGAGCCCATTCTGAAGGGCCAGTATACAAGTGTACTTTTTTCCCTTCAGATAGCTAGGAGCTGTTTTCTAGAAATTACTCCAATTTATAGCCTCTCTCTTTGAGCTTTTTCTTGCACATTTATCCACCACCTGGTACAATGATTCATGCCCTAAACCAAAACCTGTTAGTTGAAATCAATGGGATTTATGGCCAGGTAGCATGTTTAAGATCAGTGTGTTTGTGAACAAGGTACTTGACTACATGATAGAAGGATGTAGTTTGTGTCACTTGCTCGCGCTCTCTCTCTCTCTCCTAGCAGTGAAAGGGCTTTGGATCAATGGAACAGGAGAAAGTAGCCCACAGAACAAAACCCTATGAGAAATTGATATTAGATCTTTCCCTATTTACTTTGGCCCCATTGCACTGTGCTAGCAACAATTATATCAGACCCTCCAAGTGTCGGTATTTTCCAGGGACAGTTTCAGATTTATGGAGTTTCTGATCTGATCCTGGAATTTTCCTCTTTTCCTTAGGACTTCCCTATTTTCATTGGAGAAATGTTGGAGGGTATGTTATATGTGATGGTAATCAGTTAGCAAGGTATCTGTGGGTGCCGTAGCCCAAATGTACTTTATTAGCCCTGTGATGTTATGGTGTATCGTGTATAGTGGGGCAGAAAATCAATTTTTTTAAAAAAACAACAGAGTTTTAAAGAAGTGCCAGAAGAAGAAAGAAGTCTTATGCTGGATCACTCCATTGTCCAACATGTCCTTTATGAAATCACATTTCTCAGACAGTCCATGAAACCATTATAAAAACCCCATGTTCGGGGCACCCTAGTATCTGAATTACCAGTATTTGTGTTCCTCTAATATGCAAGGATGTAAAGTCTTTAAAAATAGATTAAGTGGATTACTTCTTCTTTTTTCAACCAACTATGACTGTAAACCAAGCAAGAATTGCTACAATTTCTAAGAAATCTTCCATGTTTTTGTTGTAGTAGTAGCAAAGGCTATGTAATGGCCAAAACATGTTGATGTCAAAACTGATAAATATATTCAGCACAGTATGGTTTAAGAAAGAGAGGTTAAATTGGATAAGATACAGTGAAATTTGATAAACATTTCCCTGTGAAACTGGGCCATATAACATTACATTTTTTATCTTGGCAATCTTCACAGAGTAGAGTGTTGACAGCTGTTGGGCTTATGGATAAATTTATCAAAATTCTGTCCTGTTTCAACCAAATGGTTTTTTCGCTACCGTTGTTTGCAGACAAATATCTGAAGACATTACCTTAAGAGACAGATTATGATCTAATCCTCTAAAGACTGCTCTATAACAAAGTCAAGTTACCGAGGACAATCCTCACCAGTCTCACAGTGTGGCATGGGACTGGACAAAATGCAAATGGCTCCTTTGCCACAAAGCAATGAATGAATTCAGCCTAAATACTGATCGTTGACTCCACACCGCTATTGTATTATGGAGAACACTGGATTTCCTTGGAAGTTTATCAAGAGTTCTTCAACAACAAGCTAACGTGGAAGATAACTTTCTTGGCACTACTGATATTCACCTTCAACCTAGATTTTCAGAGCTGGATATGTCTTAAAGGACATTCTCAGTTGAAAGCTGGATATGTCTTAAATGACATTCTCAGTTGAAATTAATATGCATTCTAGAACGTTTGCCAGAATCACTGGAAATATACTAGGATTTGATACCAGGCAGTCACAGGGAAGTTAACAACAACAACAACAAAAACAACAGCAGCAACAACAACTTTATTATTTATGCCCCACCCATTTGACTGGGTTACCCCAGCCACTCTGGGCAGTTTACAATACAATGACAACACAGCAAACATCAAATATGAAAAAAACAAACATCTTGAAACTGGGCTGCTTTTAGATGTCTTTAGAGAGTTGTGCAGTTCTTTATCTGTTTGACATCTGATGGGAGGGCATTCCACAGGGCAGTCACCATTACCGAGAAGGCCCTCTGCCTAGTACTCGGTAGGTTCACATCTCACAGTGAGGGAACCGCAAGGTCCTCTGAGCTGGATCTCAGGATGACTGGAATGCAATGGAAAATACTCCCGAGTATACATATTATGGATGGCACAGTTAAATGCGCATTGTGGCTCTGAAGAGCAACAAATAGCCCAGTAGTAGATTATTAAGCATAACCATAAACACGTCTTGTAGTGAGAGAACTGCCAGAAGTCCCTTAGAATTGGATCTCAATTTCCAGGCTGAAGACACTCCTTCAGTTATACAGGGCCAAAGCCATTTAGTGATTTAAAGGTCAGTACCAATGCTATGAATTGTGCTTGCAAACATACTGGGAGCCAATGTAGATTTTTTAGGACCAGTGGTATATTGACCCAGCGGCTGCTCCCAGTCACCATTCTAGCAGCCCTTTTCTGGATTGGTTGTAGTTTCCAAGTCACCTTCAAAGTTAGCCCCACACAGAGTGCATTGCAGTAGTCCAATGACGCAACAGAAGCTAGAAAGTTTTAAAATCATTGTCTTATAGTACAGTTATATCACCACTTTAAGTTATGGGCTTCCTCAACATGATCTCACTGCTCTTGAGGCTTAAGATATAAACCAACATTTTTTATGAGATTTTGCACAATTTTTAGCACAGCCTGTGGGGAAATTGCCCTGTGCTGTTCATTGGTAATACGATTGCTCATATTTATTCCATGTTAATGCTGTTCTTACTTTGTGACAATTTCATTTTTATTTCTTATCAATTTCAGCTGTCTTCCTTACACTCTGTCTTAAGAATGAATGTAGACACATTTATGTTTTGAAAAAATGAAAGATTTCTCTGGCTTTAAGTCACACCACCATAGAGTGCTATTTTGTATACCAGTAGGGATGCTGGTGTACCCAAAGTCTGATGCTGCAGCCCATACTGTATGTAATCTGCTGGGTGACCCAGTTTCATTTGGCTGACTTTTGTTTAATTTTGACATTCATGATTCCAGGCAGAATCAGTTCTAGTCTCTCGAAGCAAAGAAGCCACTGAAGGAGATGATTAACGATTGGTGTTTTCTCTCTCCCCCCCCCCCCCATTTCAGTACGGTTACACAAGGAATATCTTGAACCATAATAAAATGACTTTATCAACAATGATTGTCTGTGAAGACAGAATTGGGATTCAAGATGACCTTAACAAATTGGCGACAAACTAACAAACTGAATATCAATAGGGAAAAATGTAAGGTTCCACACTTAGGCACGAAGAATCAGCTGCACAAATATAAGATGGGGACACCTGGCTTGTCAATAGTATATATGAAACGGATCTAGTATCTTAGTAGACCACTAGCTTAACGTGAGTCAACAGTGTCATGCAGCAGCAAAAAACTTAAATGCTATTCTAGGCTGCATCAACAGAAGTATACTGTCTTGATCAATGGAAGTTATAGAATTGTTCTATTTTGCTTTGGTCAGACTACAGCTGGAATTCTTTGTCCAATTCTGGGCACCACAATTTAAGAATATTGACAAGCTGGAATGTGAGAAGAGGAGGGCAACCAAGACGGAAACCAAGTCTTATGAGGAACAGTTGAAGGAATTGGGTATGTTTAGCCTGGATAAGAGGAGACAGAGAGAAGATACAGTAGTCATCTTGAAATATCCAAAGGGCTGTCACATGGAAGATGGAGCAAGCTTGTTTTCTCTGGCTCCAGAGGTTAAGACCCAAACCAATGACATCAAGTTACCAGGAAGAGGATTCTGACTAAACATCAAGAGTTTCTGACAGTAAGAGCTGTTCAACAGTGAAAGGGACTCCCTTGGAAGGTGGTGGACTTGGTGGTTTTTAAGCAGAAGATTTATGGCCATCTGTCATGGATGCTTTAGTTGAGATTTCTGCATTGCAGGGTCCCTTCCATCAGGGTCCCTTCCATCTCTACAATTCTAAGATTCCCTAATGAGAAGACAAAATAACATAATGAAAGTGGATAATTTATGGCATCCCCATCCAACGTGGCTTCTCAATTTCTGCATGTTATCGGGACGAGAGATATTTCTTCTTTCTCAGCAGGTGCTTGAAAGGCCAACAATGCAAATTGTTGAGTGTGTCTGGCCAAGGTCAGTGATAAAGGCGCTGCCACAGCACAACGGTGGATTCTGTCACTGACATGCCTTGTGGCACCAGGGATGACTTCAAGGGGCTGACACTGCCTAATTATGTTTCTTTCCCATCTCCGACACAGATCTGGCAGTTTTTGTCTTCTGGGTATCTTCAGTAATGTTTGGATCATCTCATTTTCACATTTGTATATGCTTATCCCCATTGCTCCCTGCTTCTCTTATTTGATGGGTATTTCCTTTGCCAAGCCTTTCCTCTGATACAAGGAAAAGAGGCATTCCTGGCAACTGTGCGTCTTGGGATCCCTTTAAACTGGTGATAACAGGGCAGGTTCTGCATGTAACACACTGGCTCTCTCAATAACACAGGTTGGGCAGTACTGTGAGTTGTGCTGATTCCTGCTGCCCCAATACTGCAGTGGACTTCTGCTTTCACAATGGAACTTCCCCCTCCTGTTCTCTCCCCTGTAGTTCCCCACAAACCCTCAAAATAAGCTCCAGAGGGTTGGGGGACCATTGGAGCAGATTTTGGGGGAGTGCAGGGAGAAAAGAGGAAGTCTTGTTGTGGAGTCCCTTTTGCACAATGTTGGCACAACACTGTTTTTCTTCCTGTATTTACTTAGCCAACTGGGGATATCTTTTTTAATGACGCAAAAATAGGGAATCCTGGGTGGAAGTGATACATGACCCTGTGAGTTGTGATACTGAAGAAAGGTCTGGCTGAATGCAACCACACGCTGGAGAGAGCTCATCATTGAACCTCCCTAGCAGCATACTGCCTCTAGCATAAATTGCTGCCTCCATTGCATCCTCATTATGTTGTCCAGCAGAGCTCTTCTGGGTAGTGCAAGGCCTTTCACAAATGACAGAACCAACGGTAGCTTGCTGCGACTCATTTGCAAAACATTTGAGGATAAAATTTCTTGCATCCACCAAGATCTTGAATCTGCTGTTATAGCAGATGAATTTCATCGGGTGCCGAAAGTGCTGTCTAGTCCTGTTGTGTTGGATGAGTTTCAGTTAGTAAGACTCAAGGGTTTGGCAGAGGTGGAGCTAGCTGCTCTGGCACCCGGAGCGGTGCACATGTTGTGCACCAGGGCTAGCTGCCCGTGGGGGGTTGGGCTAGCTGCCTGTGGCGAGCATCCCAGGGGAGCACAGTGCGGTGATGTCACCCCACAGGGATGACACCCAGGGTGGACCGCACCCACCACACACCCCTTCCTCCACCACTGGGGTTTGGACAAGGTGCTTGGATCAGTCAGGGTGTCAGGAACATGGCTCACCAGAGCGCAGGCGAAGAGTCAGACTCAGAAATTGAGCTAAGTAGAAGAGGGACAGACTCTGCAGATGAAAGCTGGCTGAGTCGAGAAAGGGCAGTTCAACCCCCTCTTCCAGAGGAAGACACTGTTAGCTCTCAAGAAGAGGAAGAGTTGGAAGGCAGCCAGAGCATTGCTAGGCAATCAGCATATAAGCAGAGGTCTGAGACCGTGTCAAGTGAAAGTGTGGAGGGCGAAGGCCAGTTTCTCAGTCCCCATTCTAGGAGACTGAATAAGATCAGAGGACAACGGAAGGGCAAGAGGGGAAAGGCGGGAGTTTGGCATCCTTCCTGCTGTGGGAGGGGCGATGATTCAGACTGACCATCTATTGTCAATGTGAGCAGGTGAGAAGCCGTGCTCTGGATGTGTGTGTTTTTGTAAATAAACGTACATAAAACTGCCAGGAGAGTCATTACCTCTTATCAGGGGCTCGCTTGCCTGTCAGAGATCATTATACAGGGTGACCACTTACGTTCTGAATCCTTGTCCCTCTTGACTGATAAAAACTAGCAGGGAGGAGGCAGCTGGCTGGGCCAGGGTGGTTGCTATTCTTGCAATTTAAAATAAATGTATCAGTTTCACGTTTTGTGTTTTTCATATTTTCAACAATACTTGGCTTCTGAAAATAATAGAAGTTGGTATGGGGGGGGGCATGCAAGTAGTTAGACTTGCCTAGGGTGCAAAATAGTGTTGCACCAGCACTGTATATATTCATGGATAAATGGAATATATTATAGTTAAAGCCCTAGCCATTAATATTGTCAAGTTACAGCACACCAATATAGTTTTCAATAGGTAAACTGAACCTTCAGTGAGACCTAATTACCATTATATATATATATATATATATGTGCTTTCGTAGATTTTCACGGGTACAGGAATGCAGGTTTTGGTGTCCTCGGGTGTCTTCCCGTGTAAAAACTTTTACACGGGAAGACACCCGAGGACACCAAAACCTGCATATATATATATATATATATATATATATATATATATATATATATGAAATGCTATTTAACAGTTCTGTGAACCAGTTGTTGGTCAATTAGCACACCATTATGTGTTAAATGTTCTCTCATTTGCATGGAGAAATCTGTAATAATGATTAATGAAGCTTTAATCGTGCATAATTTGAGACTTCGGAATTTTTTTTTTTTTTGCAAGATTCAATTAGAGTGAGCTGAATAGTGGTTTCCGATGTTAAGCAAGAACTGTTGATCATGTAACAGAAGTGGTCTCCAAAAGTGGCCTCCCTATTTTATGTTCTCCTCTATAGCCATAACATGTAATTTTTCCTAAATGTAAAGTACACTAATTTTAAGTGATCTTAAATTTCACTTGCTTGTGATATCATAGAAATCATCCCCTGTCTGTCCAGCAGCAGACAAGTACAAGAACATTGAGTCACAACACGGCAGCATCCCATGGTAGACAAGGGAAATGACACAACACAGGGAGACAGGAGCACTTCTTTGGTCTTTCAGTTCACAAACCTGATTTGCTGCCTCCATTACAGTCCCAATGACTGGCCACAGTATCCTTCATGCATTGGATGACAACCCAGAGGAAAGTAACAGGATTGTTTAGCTTCAGCCTTCTGAGCACTCCATCCTCAAAGTTCTATAACTGCTGTCTTGAAAATGGAACCATTGTCATCTGTGCAGCTGATGAAGGTGGAGGCTGAAATGTTTGGCTATAAGAATGAATGAATGAATGAATGAATGAATTTATATCTATCTATCTATCTATCTATCTATCTATCTATCCATCCATCCAATCCAATCCAATCTTGAATTATCTAATCACAGTCAAGCTGGCAAGCCAAGAATAGTTTTACTAGTTGAGGTTCTGTTATTCATTTGTTCATGGTATGTTTACAGAACTAATGAACTAGCTCTTCATTTTTTTATTACTCATCCACTTTCACTGCTATAAAAGGATGAAGGAAGAAGCAATGGACAATTCTTATGTCATTTTTAATAGCTTCTTATATATACCCTCGTCTTATAACTACCGTTGTTAGTAACACAAAAACACTATTAGTCTCATTCCCTTTTGCCAACAATAAAATAAAGAGTGCATTGCACCAGCTGGTAGATTTCATTTAGGAATGATTTTTCTTCAGTTGAAGTTTATTAGGTTAATATTACTTTTAAAAAACAAAACCTTTTTATTTATCTTCGTTAAGAAGGGGTTTTCAGTATCTCCAAGTAACGCACATCGGAGACAAAGAGTTTAATTAAGAAAGGAGCTAAAAAGGAACAGCAACAACAAAAATAAGCCAGTAGTACAAAAATTAAAATAAAATAGGATATTTAGAGGGAAATGAGCTTACCAGTGGTTGCTTATGCATAAATGTGCAGATTATTAATTTTGATTAGCTGCATTTTACTGAAAAATGTAAACCCTAGATCAGAGATGGGAAAACTTTGCCCCTCCCCCCTCCCATATTGCTGAACTGCAGCTGCCATCAGCCCCAGCAAGCGAATTCAGTTGCCAGGGTTGAAAGACAGAATAGCTCAGCAACATATTGTGGGCTATTTGCAAAGATATGTGTGTTATGCTGTGGGGTGCCACAGGGCTCTGTTTTGTCCCTGGTGCTATTTGCCATATGGATAAGGCCATTGGGGGTGGTCATTAGGCAATTTGGAACACGTCTTCAATATGAAACTGAATCAGGATTCATATGCAAGTCCTGAGCTGGTGTCTAGATGAAGTGGTGTGCTAGATGAGGTCCAATAAACTAAGAGTGAATTCTGGCAAGACTGATGCCCTGTGGATAGGTGAGTTGTTCCTGGGTCCAGGAAACTGGGTGTCTTTGTGTTCTTGATGGGGGTCACACTCCCTTTGAAGAAGGCTCATAGTCCGGGGTTCATATTTTTGTGAGACATAAGTAGCTTCAGATGCTAGGGGTGCCTTCTCTCAGTTTTGGTTGCCGTACTAATCACAGTGGTTAGTGCATTGGTAATTTCAAGACTAGCTTACAGAAATGCACCCTATGACATTCAGCCCATTTCATTCCATGGTAGGGTGCCTCCTGTTGTTCCTGTTGTTACAGAGAGTTCCTACAAGTTACTTTGTGTCCAGCAGTGCTGTGCCCCCCACAATAATATGGAATTAATTGCCACTTCAGATAAGATTTGCTGCTGCAATCTATTATTTCCAGATGCATGCTTAAGACCTTACCCTTACCCTATTTTCCAGGGACAGTCCCAGATTAACAGAAATTGCCCCGGTTTCCGATATGTTCCTGGAATGTCCCACTTTCCCTTAGGACGTCCCTATTTTCATCAGAGAAATGTTGGAGGGTATGGTATTGGACCCTGACAAAGTGATATATTTCCTGGTCAGCCAGCGAAAAGTTTCTGATGGTACACTTATCTCTCAAAGCACTGACAGTGGTATCTGTGTGAGCCCTGAGATGCCCTCCCAGTACAGTGGTAACTCGAGTTACAAATGCCTCAGGTTACAAATGCTTCAGGTTACAAACTCCGCTAACATGGGATGAGAACGGAAATCGTCTGCTGGCGGCGCAGCGGCAGCAAGAGTCCCCATTAGCGAAAGCCCGCCTCTAGTTAAGAACAGTTTCAGGTTAAGAACGGACCTCCTGAACGAATTAAGTTCATAACTAGAGGTACCACTGCATTTCACTCTAATTCTGTTGCGCTGACACTCATAGAATCAGATCGATTTGTGAATCGTTTAGTAATAGACTTCCAAAGGGCACTGCAGTGTTAAACTTTTGTAAGTGCCATTGGTGCTTTTACCATTTCATGATAATGTTGGTTTACTGTGCATTATTTCATTAAAGGTAAAGGTAAAGGGACCCCTGACCATTAGGTCCAGTCGTGGCCGACTCTGGGGTTGCGACGCTCATCTCGCTTTATTGGCCGAGGGAGCCGGCGTACAGCTTCCGGGTCATGTGGCCAGCATGACTAAGCCGCTTCTGGAGAACCAGAGCAGCGCACGGAAACGCCATTTACCTTCCCGTCGGAGCGGTACCTATTTATCTACTTGCACTTTGACGTGCTTTCGAGCTGCTAGGTTGGCAGGAGCAGGGATGGAGCAACGGGAGCTCACCCCGTCGTGGGGATTCGAACCGCCGTCCTTCTGATCAGCAAGTCCTAGGCTCTGTGGTTTAACCCACAGCGCCACGTGTGTCCCCATTATTTCATCATTATTCCTCAGTACAGTGCTCATCTTTACTCAGATTTTGTTTTCCATCAGTGGCATCTGCATAAATTGTCCTCCTTATATATTCCCTATTGCTTTGGACCAGCTGAAACATTATAGCAGTGAGCTGTGCAGCGAGATGTTACTGTACCTCTAGTCTCCCCAAGGAAAACTGTAGCTTGGAAACTCCACTAATGCAGTCACAGTTTCCCCGATTGCCATGCTTACAATATTTGGAACACATTTTCCGCCCTCGGGCTTAGTTGGTTCCCATAAACTACATTTCTCCTGATGAAGCAAGTTTGGCTAATGCAACTCACACTCCTTCCCCCTAAATCGTTCTTTAATTTTGTTTGCTTTGACTTGATTTTGTAGTTGCCCATATGCCTGTTCGCAACTGTATTCCATAGTTAATACCATCTATTCAGGTTAGTAATATTGACTCTAACTCTCCTAAAGTTCAATGAAAATAAAGTTTAAAAAATGCCAGGCAGCTGCATGCTTATTATATTTGCAGAAATATACTTTAACTTTTTCTTTCTTAAATATTGGAGCAGAAGTTGCTAAAGCCTGCAGTGGGCTGAAATTGTTCAGACGGTAGTTAGTTCATTTCTTTGCTTTATTTTCTGAAAATGTGGACCTATTTGGCAAATATTGACCTATTGAGCCTTATATTTTTACCTCCAGAAATCTCACTGTGAACCTTCACTCCCCTCCCCCAAAAAGTGGGGGAGTGAGTAATACAGTATTAAGAATTGTTGGTGCATACTTGACATGGTCCAGAAACAGTGCAATCATATCAATATGCGAAGAAACAGAGAAACTGAAGTAAAAATCAGTAATGCATTAACATTTAATTTGAGTTTCAACATTTCTCCGCTCTGAAATCTAACACATTCAATACCAAATTCAGAAATGATTTTAAAATTTGACACATTGCAAGGCAAAGACCATCAACAGGCAGATTTGTGCTTTTTCCACTACAGCTTTTAATTTTTTGGCCTATTAATTAACTACCCAAGTCTTAGCAGTATTGCAGAAAGTAGTGGTAGGAAATAAAGTATCTTCAATTGACTTCTACGTGTGCTTGTCTTCTCCCTCCCCCACCAAATGTTATAAAGAAAGGAAGAAAAATCAAACTCGTTTTACTGTCAGAAAATTTCTAATCCTCTTTTGCTAAAATTCAGCCATTTTTGCTCTTCTAAGCAAAAGTTCATAGAAACATTTTGCCTGTTGTCACTTTTGTTGTGTTTGAAAATAGTTGTTTGCTTTTTGTTCTATTTACTATGTATATTCACTGTTTCATATGTTATGTATCGTTACCTGCCATGTGAGGGCATTTGACATGAGAGGCATTTGAAGAAATTGTAAATAAATTATATAAAATTTACACACATACATACAAATGCTTACATGCAAAGTGTCATGAACTATCATACTATACCACTGTGACTATTATTACTCCTGTTACTGCAACAACTAATGCAAAAAAGACAATAAAATCAATAAAATATTACAAAGTAGGTAAGTTTTCAATTATTATTATTTAACCAACCTAACTTTATGGTATTCCAATACCCTTTCAGTAACCTGAGAGAGATTATTTGCATAGCATAAGGTAAAGGGACCCCTGACCATTAGGTCAAGTCGTGACCGACTCTGGGGTTGCAGCGCTCATCTCGTTTTATTGGCCGAGGGAGCCGCTGTACAGCTTCCAGGTCATGTGGCCAGCATGGCTAAGCCGCTTCTGGCGAACCAGAGCAGCGCACAGAAACGCCATTTACCTTCCCGTCGGAGCGGTACCTATTTATCTACTTGCACTTTGACGTGCTTTCGAACTGCTAGGGTGGCAGGAGCTGGGATGGAGCAACAGAAGCTCCCCCCCCCCTGTCGCGGGGATTCAAACCGCTGACCTTCTGATCGGCATGCCCTAGGCTCTGTGGTTTAACCCACAGCGCCACCTGCGTCCCTTTGCAAAGCATAATCAAATGCAATTATCTACACTGTGATTTGCAAAGCAATAAATTTACTGTCTGCCTCTACACAGGGTCCAGCTTTGCAGCCTGCTTTAAAGAGAAATGTGCACATATGTCTTCCCGCTAGTGTGGATAAATATCTTCAGAGGCTCACCAGGACAGAATATAAGAGGTAAAAACAGTTGTCACCAATCCATTTATAAGCATGCGGATATCTAATAATAGGTATATGCTGATGGTTTTGCCATGCCCTCCAGGGGAGATGAATAGCATTCTACTGCCCTCCTCTACATATGAAGCATTAAAGAGGTGTGATATACTGCCAGCTGTAAGAGCAGCACAACCTGAAATTCCTTGGAGACAAAACCATAAAGCAAGAAATGACAATGAGGGCTTTACAAATCAGGGGAAGCAACTCAGGTGTCATCCACATGCAGAAAGATTTGCTATTCATGCTTGTTTATTGGATGGTTCAGAGTCATCCCTGTCAAACTGGGGAAATAAGGGAAAGGAGAAGAGGGCCTGCTGATTTGAGGAGATGACTCATCCAGATCCATTGACAAGAGCAGCAGCAGTGACAGACTTCTTAAAATAAAAATAAAAATAAAAATCAGCCTATTCGATGTTTCAGAGGACGAAAGGTAAATTACACAATCCAAAGGCTCAGGTGATGTATGTGTTGCTAGATAACATCACTGCAGGTGTGAATTAACGGTTTCAGCAGTGCCCAAGGATACAGTGGTACCTCAGGTTACATACGCTTCAGGTTATATACGCTTCAGGTTACAGACTCCGCTAACCCAGAAATATTACCTCGGGTTAAGAACTTTGCTTCAGGATGAGAACAGAAATCCTGCTCCGGCGGTACGGCAGCAACAGGAGGCCCCATTAGCTAAAATGGTGCTTCAGGTTAAGAACAGTTTCAGGTTAAGTACGGACCTCCAGAACGAATTAAGTACTTAACCGGAGGTACCACTGTAATTTCAATAAGCCTGGTAGAAAAGTGTAATGTGGACGCTACCTCTGCATGTCTTGCTTTCCTCTGTTTTGAAAAAATTATTATATATTAAAACTTATAACAAGGAGAAATAGGTCCTGTGTTATGCCAAAATGCTAACACATCAGAACATTTCTGATCTCCTTTCCTGCTGTACTCAAACTAACTGTCACACCCAACACATTGTCACTCCCTGCTCACTTTACTGAAACCTCTGTATTTGTTTAAAACCATCACTTTTTTCCACTCAGTGTTACTCCATCACTGCTTTATTCAAACCTCTGCAATTGCTTAAAATGGACACCTATTTCCATTCAGTATTTTTCCATTCTTCCTTCGTTCAAACCTCAAATATTTACCACCTAACAACAATTGAATGTCCCACCCAGATCACCTCCAAAACAATTTCCCCCTAACCCTAATTCACTGCCTGCCTAGATCCTGTCCCAAATCAATCCCTGTTCAGTTAACTGTCAAACCAAGAACATCTCTTTTCTACTTCTCCCCTTGCTCGGACTCTCCTTTGGGCTTGGCTATTCCTTTCTTCTGAGGGACGTGGGTGGTGCTGTGGTCTAAACCAGAGCCTAGGGCTTGCCAGTTGGAAGGTTGGCGGTTCGAATCCCCACAACGGGGTGAGCTCCCGTTGCTCGGTCCCAGCTCCTGCCAACCTAGCAATTTGAAAGCACATCTAAGTGCAAGTAGATAAATAGGTACCTCTCCGGTAGGAAGGTAAACAGTTTTTCCGTGTGCTGCTCTGGTCTTCCAGAAGCGGCTTAGTCATGCTGGCCACATGACCCAGAAAAACTGTCTGTGGGCAAATATCGGCTCCCTCAGCCAGTAAAGCGAGATGAGTGGCACAACCCCAGAGTCATTCATGACTGGACTTAACTGTAAGGGGTCCTTTACCTTTTTATTCTTTTCTTCTAAACCCAGGTGAAACTTTCTGTTTCTTTTCTTCCAAATGACACTTTGTGATTTGTGCACTAATGTTCTGTTGCTGCCTCCTGTCACCAGTGTCACTCTATGTTTACTTGATGGGTGGCAGCAGCAGTTTGGGATGAGTTCTGGAGATAGCATGAAACTAAGTGAACTTCTTTTTCATGTCCTTCCTTGCCTACTACCCTCACCTATGGTCACCTAATCTCCCCACCCCATCCTGTTCAAAACCACGTCTATGAGAGTCACACCTCTAAGGACACAATTTTCCCCACTGGCCTTGACATTATTGAACTGTGCAGTTCCTCAAGCCTTCCTGAACATCTGTGATTACTGCACTTCACCAAGATACGTACTTCTGCACTTGGTAGTTCTTAAAGTGTGTCTTTCATACCAGCTCAGAAGATTTCCCCAGGCAAGACCTTTTTCTTTTGCAAGCACTTAAAACTACTTATGATAAACAGACAGCTCCCCTGCGGTTGTTGCTAATATGTGTGCATATACTAGGCATGTTTTCACCAAAATGTTAAATTTAAAGTAAGGCATATTTTTAATTTATTACAACCAGCTGCCTTTCCCTGAGATTTTCTTGACACTGGAGGAGGTTTACTACATCCTATTTGAAAGATCCAGGTACATCACAGTACAGTGCATTTTATTTTTAGTTCCAATATTTGATATTAGGAGTGTTTGATAAATACAAAATCTTCCCTTTCCAAAAGTTAGTCCAGCCATTTGAGTTGTTTTGATTCTCAATTACCTTTGATGCCAATGTTAATACATTCAAGAATACACTCTGTGTTTAGTGCAATGTTACCCCGTTTATTTATATACAGAGAAGGTACATGCTCTTATTTTGTGGCATTGTATTCAGAAATTCTGTTTGGTTGGAAAATTAAATGGAACTTCATAATGTATCACATCCTGCCAACACATCAAATAGTATGCCTCATTCATTGTTTCTATCTTGTGCTCTTAAATGTCTCTGAACATTTTTGATTACCTTGTCAGCATTTTTTTTAAAAGGCACCAAAAACTTTAAAAGGCACATATACACCTCAGTGATAATGTATTGTACTCTGCTATGTCTAAAAACTGAAGCTTTATTTCCAGACTTTGCCCTAAGGGAGTTTCCAGACTAGTGGTATATTGAGCAATCATCACAATATGTTTGTGCAAAGGAAGGAATGGGTGAATATGCCAAATTATGTTTCTCTCAGTTTCTCATTTTTCCGGTCTAAACAAGATCTCCCCCCCTTCTGCCGTTTCATTTATTTCTGGTAATCTATTCTCTAATAAATAATTCTGTATTTCTTTCTTGTCCTTCTTCTCCACTGTATACAATTCTTTTATAATATTTCGTAAATCTATCCTTAATTTGTTCTGATTCCGTAATTTCCTCTTCTCCATCTATAATTTTATTTACCACTCTTTCCATTTGCCTCTCTTTAGCCAGCCAAGCTAACATTTTCCCAGGTTTGTCTGCCTGTTCAAAATATCTTTGTTTTGTCCATAAAATTTTCTTTTCCACTTCTCTATTTATTAAATTTGATAAATGCAATTGTATTTTTTTATACTCTGAAGCATTTCTTCATTTATTTGGATTTTTTACCAATTCTTTTTCTTTTTTCCTTATTTGTTTATTTATTTCCACACGTTTTTCCTAATACATTTTTCTACATGCTTGTGCATGATATACAGATTTTACAAGCAATTTTGCCCGCTATGATGAATTTGACATGTTTTCACCAATACATACAATTTTGTGCCCATTTCTCTTCCTCCCAAATATGCATTTTTCTACATGTTACATGGCTGCAGAAAATTCAGAGCAGTGCAACCTTAAAAGGATAGCTGCACTTAACTTCGCCTGTTGCTTCAGAAAGTACGAGTTAAGAACATTTGCATTGAAATCCAACACAAGGCAAATTTATTCCCCATCCCTATGCAAAAGTTATATGGCATTGCGAGCATTCAGTTGTTATCCCACACATTTCATTGCATTTTCCCATCACATTCCTTATCAGACTTTTTGTGGTTAGAAAGTGATGAGATAATTGCCCTAGAAAGTGCAGTATAACAACCAGATTTTGTTGCGAATAAACAACTCTCCTGGAAGCACTCTAATTCAGACATTACCAAGACAGGATGGTAAATGCTCTAATCAGATAGAAAACCCTTATCACGTCCATGTTATTTTATTGAGAAATAATTGTGCTATTATTTCTAAAGTTTACACCCACTCCCTATCCAGAAGACTTTTGCAGTAATAAATAAATTCATCTCTGGCTTGTCTCTATCAACGTCAAAGGCTAGCAAGAGGTGTAATCTTTATTTAAAAAAAGAACAGTGTTGGGGTGTGTTTTTTTGCTGGGTGCTCAGTGTTTTCTAGCTACGCTTTTGTAGTGTTTCTGAGCCATCGGTTGGGGAGGGTGTGGAACCCTGGTGCCAACTATAGGGGGCCTGGGCACCCACAAAAAATGTTGTGCGTGCTTGGCACCCACACTGCAGGGCCTCCAATGTGTTTTCCATAGCCTTGGGAAGCACTGGAAGTTGCATCTGAGGCCTCACTGGGCCTTTGGCACAACTTCAGGGGCTTCCAAACGCCACTGTGGCGCATGTGCCATAACACGATGACATCACGTTATGTCACGTGTGACACTGGGCACCCATAATCTGAGGCCCAAGTCAGCATCCCTGAGTGGAACTATAAATTGAGATGCAAGTGTTCAAAGTCCTTCACTTACATGCTTTCCTTCACTTACACGCCAGGCACTTCTGTCTTCCACTGCCTCCTGCAGTTTGGTCAAATTCATGCTGGTAGCTTTGAGAACACTGTCCAACCATCTCGTCCTCTGTCATCCCCTTCTCCTTGTGCCCTCCATCTTTCCCAACATCAGGGTCTTTTCCAGGGAGTCTTCTCTTCTCATGTGGTGGCCAGAGTATTGGAGTCTCAGCTTCAGGATCTGTCCTTCCAGTGAGCACTCAGTAGCACCTTAGAGACCAACTAAGTTTGTTATTCGTATGAGCTTTCGTGTGCATGCACACTTGGTATCTGAAGAAGTGTGCATGCACACAGAAGCTCATACCAATAACAAACTTAGTTGGTCTCTAAGGTGCTCTACTTGAAGGATTTTTTTAAAAATTTGTTTCAACTACGGCAGACCAACACAGCTACCTACCTGTAAAGTGTGTTCTCCTTCATGGAGAGCACAGGTTGCGGGCGGGGCTGACAAGACACCTCACTGTTACTAGGCAAATGGTTTGGCCATCCTGTAAGCAGGGGCGGGCTGTTACTGGGGAAATTTAGATGTTGCCAATTAGTGATTGACAGCTCTGTTTGTTAAATACAAGGCACGCAGCAACGGACGTTCTCTTTCGCTGCGTGCTTCGGATCACCAGGAGCACTTGGACCGTGGAGTTATCTTCTCATTGTCTGGTTACATTTCTTTATTTCCCCTTCTCTTTAATCCTCTCTAGTCCCTTAATTAATTTAATTCCACCGCTTTTCTTTTCCTCTTTGATTTCCCACCCCACCCCTTACTCTGCCCTTTGAGAAGATCCTCCCTGTACCTGTGAGCGCTGCCTGTGCATAATACTCCTTGGCTTGTCTTTCCCAATAGGGAGAGAGCCCCCATTTAGGGGCTTTCTTTTGCAGAAAGGTTTCCCTCATTTTAACTGTTTGTTAATTGTGGAGCTAGTCAGGACTGTTCCCAGCCTAGCTGGAATCACTTTCGTTTTTAGTATCCCCAAAGGTAGCTTTATTTTGGGTGTGTGTGGTGCTGTTGGCCGAATTTTAATCTAGCCTTGGGCAGGAGCAACATTTTGAGCTTCCTTTAATATTGCAATGAGTCAAAGATTTTTAAGAGCAGAAGCAGTGAGGCCTACATTCAGGCCTAAGCCTGCTACAGTTAGCAGTAAATTGTGAAGTCTCTGTGACATGTGACTCATTCTCTAAGAATGAGCCTAGCACTTGCCGATCAGAAGGTCGGCAGTTCGAATCCCCGCAACGGGGTGAGTTCCTGTTGCTCAGTCCCTGCTCCTGCCAACCTAGCAGTTCGAAAGCACATCAAAGTACAAGTAGATAAATAGGTACCGCTCCAGCAGGAAGGTAAATGGCATTTCCGTGCGCTGCTCTGGTTCTCCAGAAGCAACTTAGTCATGCTGGCCACATGACCTGGAAGCTGTCTGCAGACAAACGCTGGCTCCCTTGGCCAATAAAGCAAGATGAGCGCCGCAACCCCAGAGTCGGTCACGACTGGACCTAAACATCAGGGGTCCCTTTACCTATATGTATAACATGTATAAAAATTCAACCCCCCTGCTACATGCAATACCTCAAGGACCACCTATCCCCATATAAAACTGCCTGGACTCTGCATTCATCATATGAGGCCCTTCTTCATGTGGCTCCTCCACATGAGGTCTGGAGGGTGGCAACATGAGAACAGCCTTCTCTATAGTGGTTCCCTGTTTGTGGAATGCTCTCCCCAGGGAGGTACAGTTGTCAACTTAATTATTTATCTTTAGGCACCAGGTGAAAAAGCTCCTCTTTAGTCGGGCCTTTGGCTGATTAATATTCTACAGTCTTTTAAATGTGATTGTGGGAGCGATGGCAATTATTTTGCTGTTTTTTTTTGTTTTAATTACTTATTTTTGCTTTTAATTTGTATTATTATAAGAACAACAACAACAATTCCTTATTTGCATATTAGCAATTTGTATCCCAATTAGCAATTTCTGTATCACATGATTTTTTAAAAAGATGCTTGCATTTTTTTCATCAATGCCACCTTCACAACTCATTTATGCCACCGTCTTTCCAGAAGCATATCTTACTATTTATATTGCTGTTGTGGTTTGTTTGTGTGTGTGTGTGTGTGTGTGTGTGTGTGTGTGTGTGTGTGAAAAGTAGGTAGAGGAGCTTTTCACAGAACAACTTTTCCCTTCTTCATTATGTGCATAGAAAATAGGTTTTGGATCTGTAATGAAAAAGTGAGGTATCTGAAGGACTATCAAGCAGGATGAAAATTCTGTCTGATTGACATCTAGGAATGGGATATTTTATCTAATCTAGTTCCACCACCTGTCTTGCCTTGGGATAAATTCTTCTGCAGTGCTATGGTATGAACTGGCTCCAGAAGTTCTATTTCACATCTCCCTATGTGCTGATACATTTTGTGGGGATTAGTTAAAAATACAGGATGTGGTCACAAGCTAAAGTCCCAAAGAATTTATTTTGTTTTAAGATTTGCATATGAATCACATTTTCAAAGTCCTGTCCTAAAGGCTTTCTTCTTCTTTTTTGCCAGTTTCTATTTTACTAATAGATGTGCAGCCAACATCATAGTAATCTTCCTTTCGACAGCGAAAGCTTTAAGATCTTGATAAGGTTAAGCTTCTAAAAGTCAAAGTCTGCAGAAACCTTAGGAATGGTCACAATGAGATGTCAAAATAGCAGATATGAGGAAAACTTCAGAGCAGCTTTTTATACGGTGCTGTTTTTCTGCCATTTAAATTGCAGCAATCAGCAAGTTTTTCTTGAGAGAGGGATGGGGTACACCTACAAGTCCATCAGGCCTAGTGTCAGCCCCTAGCCCTTGGCTGATACCTGTCCTGATCTGAATTAAAAATAAATAAATCCTAGTCTTCTGAGCAGCAACTGACAGCTCAGTCTACCTAGGTGTCAGGGATTGGACATCAGAGGAGGAATGGTAGAGACCACCTCCGCCTTCTCCTGAACCTTTCCGAGAAAAGGCCAGTATAGATTTACAATGGTGGTTTGCAGAGCGTCACAGCATCATAGAAGAGGCACAAAGCTGAGAAAGAACGGGAGAAGCAGAAGATGAACAACTGGCTGACACATTATCAGTAGAAAGCATTCCAGACCCCCCTTCTACCAGAGCCCGGCGAGCAATGAAAGTAGGAGAGCAGAGGTCTAAGAAACAATTGGCCCTAGGCAGCCTCCATAAGGGGGTGGAGCTGTTGACGGCTGAGAAGGGAAAGGTGGGGGAGGAGATTACTCGGAGCAACATCCTTACAAAAGAGGCTGCATTTCTACACCTCTTTCTGTGAATATTGAATAAAAGACATTGCCAAGAGCATATTGTCTTTCCATTGCTGACAGCCTGCCGTGAGGAAGGGGGATTCCCTGGAACCTGACACTAGCACTGTAATTTCCCATATTGCCCATGATATAGCATTTCTCCAAAAGAGGTTAAAATTAGCCTACCCAACACTACTACTAGTGATGTCACTGCCAGTTAAGTTCTCCAGGACCCACCATGAGAGGAGGAAGCCGACTACAGTGCAATTTACTCTGGGCCTCCTTGAACCTCCAGATGGCCATGATCAGTCCACCGTTGCAGTTCCCACATCCTCCAAACCCTCCATTTGTCTCTAGACTGCAAGCCAATATTAGTGATTTGGTAGCAGCAAAAGGCCAGATTTAGCTTTTGGACTTCCACTTACTGAGTCCTAATATAAACAAACATTTTTCCATGCTTCCATTCAATTCTCTACTTATGTGCAAGAAGCTGTATTTCATACCCTCCAACATTTCTTCGATGAAAATAGGAGAGCAACAACAACAACAATAACAATTTTATTATTTATTTCCCATCCATCTGACTGGGTTGTCCCAGCCATTCTGGGTGGATTCCAACATATATAGAAACATAATACAGTGGTACCCAGGGTTAAGAACTTAATTCATTCTGGAGGTCCGTTCTTAACCTGAAACTGTTCTTAACCTGAAGTACCACTTTAGCTAATGGGGCCTCCCACTGCTGCTGCGCCGCTGCCACGCAATTTCTTTTCTCATCCTGTAGCAAAGTTCTTAACCTGAGGTACTATTTCTGGGTTAGCGGAGTCTGTAACCTGAAGCGTCTGTAACCCGTAACTGTAAACCACTGTAAAACATTAAACTTTCCCTATACAGGGCTAGCTTCAGATGGCTCAGGGTTCAGATAACTCCAAACCCTCCAATATTCCTCTGATGAAAATAGGGACCCCCTAAGGAAAATCGGGACGCGGGTGGCGCTGTGGGTTAAAGCCTCAGCGCCTAGGGCTTGCCGATCGAAAGGTCGGTGGTTCGAATCCCCGCGGCGGGGTGCGCTCCCGTTGCTCAGTCCCAGCGCCTGCCAACCTAGCAGTTCGAAAGCACCCCCAGGTGCAAGTAGATAAATAGGGACCGCTTACTGGCGGGAAGGTAAACGGTGTTTCCGTGTGCTGTGCTGGCTCACCAGATGCAGCTTTGTCACGCTGGCCACGTGACCCGGAAGTGTCTCTGGACAGCGCTGGCCCCTGGCCTCTTAAGTGAGATGGGCGCACAACCCCAGAGTCTGTCAAGACTGGCCCTTACGGGCAGGGGTACCTTTACCTTTACCTTTAAGGAAAATCGGGGGACTCGGATGGCGCTGTGCGTTAAACCACAGAGCTTAGGACTTGCTGATCAGAAGGTCAGCGGTTTGAATCCCCGCAACGGGGTGAGCTCCCGTTGCTCGGTCCCTGCTCCTGCCAACCTAGCAGTTCGAAAGCACGTCAAAGTGCAAGTAGATAAATAGGTACCGCTCCGGCGGGAAGGTAAATGACGTCTCCGTGCGCTGCTCTGGTTCGCCAGAAGCGGCTGAGTCATGTTGGCCACATGACCCGGAAGCTGTATGCCGGCTCCCTCGGCCAATAGAGCGTGATGAGCGCCGCAACCCCAGAGTCGGCCACGACTGGACCTAATGGTCAGGGGTCCCTTTACCTTTTAAAGAAAATTGTGGCATTCTGGGATCAAATTAGAAACCAGGATGGCTTCTGTAAATCTAGGACTGTCCCTGGAAAATAGGGACACTTGGAGGGTCTGGTATTTTAGTCACATTCTGTTCTGATGACTACGGGCATATTCACACAAGAGTGTTCATCATTTGAGGACTACAGCATCTGAAGACAGGATCTGAACCTGCATTTTGTATCCCCATATCCCAAGCAAAGTGTCTAACCAGAGTGGTGCACAGGACTATCACTAAGCAGCTTATAATGACTTTTTTTTTAAGACTTTGTTTAATAACAGCAACAAAACAAACCAGAAGACTTGTGAGTGTAATACAAAGATGCAATTGCAGCAGCCTCCTAGCAAGTAAACTTTTAATGTTCTATTTTTGGATGGTTGGCTTTTTATATGCTACAGGAGAATTTATCAAATTTGACAGGCTTTCCTACAAAGAAACCCCTTTAAATGCAAAACACATTGCAGATACCAAGCAAAGGAATGCCTTTAACACCTTCCTGCTCCCTTGAACTTTGTAACAGTTTGTGCTTATCATGAAAAGGGAGACTCAAAATAGGAAAAAACAAAACAAAATCAGGAACCAATCAAGGCCATGTCCAATTTTATACAACTCTAATTATAAAAAAAAAAAAAAATTGGTCCAAACTAAAACATTAATCTAAAGGCAAAAAAGAGAAGAAAGAAAGAAAGAAAGAAAGAAAGAAAGAAAGAAAGAGGAATAGAATAGAAATAGAAATAGAAATACCGTATTTTTTGCTCTATAAGACTCACTTTTTCACTCCTAAAAAGTAAGGGGAAATCTGTGTGCGTCTTATGGAGCGAATGCAGGCTGTGCAGCTATCCCAGAAGCCAGAACAGCAAGAGGGATTGCTGCTTTCACTGCGCAGCGTTCCCTCTTGCTGTTCTGGCTTCTGAGATTCAGAATATTATTTTTCTTGTTTTCCTCCTCCAAAAACCAGGTGCGTCTTGTGGTCTGGTGCGTCTTATAGAGCGAAAAATACGGTACTTTATTGTCACTGTACCACTTGTTTACAGTGAGATTAAATGAGCCTCCCCCCCCCAATCTCTCAGTCCTTGTTACACTCTGTGTGCTGTCGTACGACCACCACCCCCGAACGTCAGCTGCAATGTCGCTGTCTTCCATTCAGCAGCCTCACGGCCCACAGGTAGAAACTGTACTTTAACCTGTCAGTGCAGCTTTTCATGCTTGTATTTCTCCAGCCCGAGGAAAAGATTTAAGAGGCAGAGAGAAGTTAAAAAAGTAAAGTACAGTGGTACCCCTAGTTAAGAACTTAATTCGTTCTGGGGGTCTGTTCTTAACCTGAAACTGTTCTTAACCTGAGGTACCACTTTAGCTAATGGGGCCTCCCACTGCCACCGCACCACCACCGAGCGATTGCTGTTCTCATCCTGAAGCAAAGTTCTTAACCCGAGTTACTATTTCTGGGTTAGCGGAGTCTGTAACCTGAAGCATATGTAACCCGAGGTACCACTGTACTTCTGATTCTTTATCTGGCCTCTCTATATAAACATTCACTTCATTCACTGTAGTATGATACCTAGGAAAGTCACTTTTTATTAACCACTGCCACTTCCCAGACTTGTGTGACTCCATTTTTGTGGCATGGTAAGGAAACGCAACATGAAGTTCTGCCCATTTCTCCTGGTTCTTCTGCCAGTACCAGAATAAGGCCCAATCTACATTATACATTTGAAGCAGTATCACAATACTTCAAAGAATCCTAGGGACTGTGGTTTGTTAAGGGTGCTGAGACGTGCTAGAGGACCCCTATTACTCTCACAGAGCCATGGCTCTCAGAGTTGCTTAACAATCCCTCCCTCTTCCTCCAGTTTGGAACAAATGTTTCAAGTGCAAATGGATGACTTAATGCCTGCAATATGCTTTTAGCCTCTTTGGACTGAAACGTCGCAATCTGTCCCTCACAGCAGTGCCACACTAGGCCCCAAAGCTTTTCCCCACCTCTATCTCTATTGTTGTCACTTGCAGAAGAGTGCTTGAAAGCTTGTTTATCAGGGGAACAAACACAGAAAACACAATGATGCTGGTATCAAAAGAAGCAACCCAAAATCTTACTTTCTGTACTGAATCTGGACTCATGGGCTGTGGTAAGGACCGTTTCCTACCTCATGCTTGGTTGCTGTTAGCATGATGATGAAGTGCCTTGATTTCCTCCTCTCCCACTAGACCCCCAGCTTGTTGCACAGGAATAATGCTAGATGTAGAGCTCCATTTCATTTCCACTGTGGAGTACTGATTTTGCACATATCCTCCAAGCGTGCTCTGCCATTTGTCTGGGGAGAAACCACGCAGGACTGTATGTGTACTTCATCACAGACCATTTCCCATCACTCAGAGTGATATGATCTATTTCATAGTGGGGAACCTGTTTCAGCCTGGAGGATTTATTGCCTCATGGAAAACCTTCCAGGGAATGTATGCCAAGTGGAGGATGGGGCAGAGTTGTGACCAATTTTAATCCCATAGCATGTTGTCTTGAGTCATTATTCCACTCAGGGGTCGCCTGGGGTTGGAGGGACTCCACCTGTCCACGCAACGGACGTGACACTGAAATTTGTACCGTAGGTTGCTTTCCAACCCCATGACAGTCACAGGTTTCTACAAACACCCACACGTCTCTCCAGGAGGCATTCTCACATAGAGAAACAATGAATCCAGAACAGTTTAATAGGGGGTAACATATAGTATGGGCATTGCTGAAATTCCCAAATAAACATCTTTTGGCTTTGCCTTCCCATGCTTGCCCTCACAGATTGCCTTCCTGGGGAAGATTACCTTCCATAGAAAGTTATTAAAATAGTCCATAAAGTCCTTTTTCCATGGCTGGCCATAGTGGGAGTCAGGGATAGCCGCTTCTGAATAATTTTGGGTACCAAACTCCTTAGGGTGTATTGTTGGCTTGGGAAACAGAGCCCTTTTTTGCCTTGCATGCCTAAACATTTGCCTTGTGTACTTTTCCCGGCAACTTTGGCACCTCAGAAACAAGATGCTAAGGGCATACTTAAAACGATAGACTGAGTTCTTTGCTAACAAATTACTATTTATATCACAACTTATATCACAACTTTAAGTGGCAAATGTGTGTGTTACTTGCTTTAGCCTACTGCAGTTGCATTACGTTCCTCCTCCTCATCCGTTTTTCTTGCGTTGAAAAAATGTTGAAATAGCTCCTGTGGGTCTCCCAGCCCATGCCAGAATCACTACCAAACTATTAATTTAAGTTAGATGCCTTCTTTCCAATATCCTCGACCCCTAGTGATTACAGCCTATGCCACAGAAAGTGGAGATCATTACTGATCTCATATTAGCATATGAAGTACACACCAAAGACTGCCCTAAAGTTTGCAGATGTTTTGCAGATATGGGACTTCTGAAACAAGGAGTTATGGTGCTATTTTATGAAGTTCCATGTTATTATCTCAAATTGTATTCATGTCATTTGCCCAATGATACTTTCCCCTTAAGGTACACAAACCAAACGAAGCTGAACCATTTAAATGAGTATCCATCTCCTTGCCAATTTGATAGTAATGAAATCAATAAATTGTTTAGCAACTAGTGGTGCAGCAATAAAACTGCTAGTACATTTGCAAAGCTAAGCAAGGTCTGGTATGGTTTCAAATTGGATGGGTTGACCATTTGTTGATATTCCTGCACTTCAGAGGGTTGGACTATATATCCCTCAGGGTTCCTTCCAACCCTAAAATTATATGATTCAATGAACTCTATTATTTCTTGAAAAACAAGGAAATGTGTATTTCAATTATTTTAAAGCAACCTGAGAAAAGCTGGCTGAGTTCTTCACAAATATTTTCCACAAATAAGTTCTTATGGAATCCCTTAGTCATTTGGATTCTGTTTGGCTTGCTAAGTTTAGAACAAATGTCAAAGAAAAAGATATTATGGTGCTTGGCTGTGCAGTTTGCGCGATACAGAGCACCGCTTTCAAAGCATATTTCATCTTTATTATTCTCCTATAGAATATCAGAGTTGTTCCACAGTAAAGGCGTTTGTTCATTTAGCTCTTAGCAATTCAACTTCTTTGGACAAAAATATAAATGGTCAACTGTTTTCTTTGACAGTCAGCTAAAATTGAAGCTGATGACAACAATAATCTAATACGTAGAAATTATGTGGTTTTCTCATATTTAAAGGCATTTTTAATACATATTTTTACTTCTTTACCTTCAAAACCATGGATTTTAGATACACACTTAATTGTTTGTGATACACCTCAATGCAGTGCAAATGGTATCACTAGGTCCTAATCTGCCTTCTTGAAGCTTCAGATGTTCTGAGACAGCAAAGCAGCACTTAGGCACCATAGTTTTGAATAGTTTGGAGTATCAAGGAATAGCGTACTCACACTCTCCTTTCCTTTCCCGAATTACTTACTAAATAACCTTCCGACTTAAACAAACCACAGTTTGTTGTTGCATCCAAACTTGCAAACAATGGTTCAAGCAAGCGTTCCAAACCAAAATTGCAAACATTTGCTGTGATCTTGGTGTGTATCATGATTTGGCGATCAATCTCCCTATTTTCTGCCTCAGATGTAGTAAAAAACTATTGTTTGATTAAGTCAAAAATTTTATGTGTCTCCTTCCTCATCTCCATATTCCCCTTCCACTGAGGTTAACCAGTAAACAAGGTGCACATGAGTCTCTAATGTTAATAGTTTGTATAAGCTGCTGAATTCCATCTTTTATATAATGAAAATATGTATCAAAGCCCTGTTCTTTTGCATATGGTAATTCACCTACTGCGTAAAGAGACTGAGGGCACATTCTTTCACCTTTGGTGGACATGCCCAAGAATTAAGGCCTTCTGGGAGACGATTTATAATGAAATGAAAAAGGTATTTAAATATACCTTCCAGAAGAAACCAGAGGCCTTCCTCCTGGGCATGGTCGACCAATTGGTGCGAAGGGAGGATAGAACTTTTTTTATGTACGCCACAACAGCAGCAAGAATACTCATCGGAAAGTATTGGAAGACACAAGATGTACCCACCCGAGAAGAATGGCAGATGAAAGTGATGGACTATATGGAATTTGCCGAGATGACTGGCAGAATCCGGGACCAAGGAGAGGAGTCGGTGGAAGAAGATTGGAAAAAAATTAAAGCATATCTTCAAAAATATTGTAAAATTAAGGACTGTTAGAAAGATGTTGGAAAAAGAAAATTAGGTGGTTTTGGTAGAAATGATATAAAGGATTAAGTAAAAATGAGTTGATGAAATTGATGAAAGAGAGGACTTTAAACTATAATATATTAAATTAAATTACTTAAATGAAAATAAGGTTGGAAGGATTTGCTGAAAAAACGATTTGAACTAGAATCAAAATTGGGAGGTGTGAGGAGGTCAAGGAAACAAGTAAAGGAAGAAAGTTATGTAAAGGTTTAATCTGTTTTTTTTTCTTTTTAAGCGAATGTATTTTATATATATTTTTCTTTTTTCTTTTTCTGTTGCTGTTGTATTCTTTTTTTGTATTTTGTATTGTTCTTTTTTTCTTTTTGTAACTTTAAACTCTGAATAAATATTTTTTTTTTAAAAAAAAAAGGTAATTCACCTACTGCTAGTGGATAGGATGGAAGTCACAACACATGCAGCCATGTTTGAAGGCTTAAGGTTAATTTGTGGGAAAGGACCTAGCAGCTTGTAATCTTAGCTTCACACCAGAGGAATGAGTAGCAGGTTGAGATTTTCGAGAATAAAGCTTAAAGGCCAGAGGAAATAGATGCCTTGGGACACCTTAAGTGAGAGAGGCAATCATATTCTTTATTGTGTTTCTGGTCCCTTCTCATCTTGCTACCCATTTTCCCCCAAGTAGTATTTAACTGAAACATTCAAGGGTTGTGGGTAGTTCACCTGGAAATCACAGCCATGTCTCACCAAGATCTGAAGCCCACATTCATAATATTCCTTGCATTTTTGCAGTGCAACTTGGTAAAAGACAGCAATAATAGTTACAAGGATTCTATTGGCTGAAAGATACATAGTTCCTAGTAAGCTCTTGAGGAAACTGAGGTCTGGTAGTATTAGTCAAGGGGATAATTTGGCCTGTTTTTTCACTCGTAACCTATTTCAATGCAATCATTACATCAAGATTTGGTCCATCCATTTTGGCTCTTCACGTAGGCTGGATTTATTCTCCATGGTACATTTCCTACAGGTTCTTCCCACGCTTTAAATCTCCAGTGGGAAGGTAACCATTCGGCATTCTTCTATGCTTCCTGCACTTCTCTCCAGATATTGTCTCTATAGGCTAATAGAGCTGTCAGCGAGTACAACTGAATGTTCTGTAACCGACTACCTCTAAATACACCCTGATTCAAAGAGTGGGCTAGAAGCACAGTGGCAGGAGCCACAGTGCAGAGAAAGTACCTAGACAATATGAAAGAGAACTGAAACAATTTACAGAACATTTGGATAGTTTTATAGCTTTCTGTAATAAAAGGGCCATTCATAAATCAGGTTTAGCAGGCTATTTGTACAGACTTTGGACAGAAACGGCCAGCAGTTTCTGATGTCTTCAACAAAAGAAACTAATAAAGATGTGCTACATTGACCACTATATCTTTGAAGCCAGTGATTTTTGAGCTTGTTCCCCTGTTCGAACCGCACAAAATGGCTTGGGAATTTTTTTTTGAGAGATACTGGCATTCTGGGCCACCTATCAAAAATAAGAACCAGACCAAAGAGTAATCATTTAGTAATATGGCCCCCACACTCTTTCAAATATAGTGCCACCTCTAGATTTCTTGGAAGGTCCAGATTATGGGCACTTGGATTTTGGGGTTGTCTGGTGGGAGGGATTCTTCACAAATAACCATTTGGGGCAATTTCAAAATAAAATAAAATTAGAACCTTGTTCCAACAGAGCAGGTCAGGAAATGGATCAGGAAAGGCGGGCTGCATCATCTCCCCGCCCCAACCCCCGCCTTGTAGGCTGTGTTTAATAGTTAAGTGTGTCCAACCCAGAGCCGTCATTCCCATAGGGCTTAGTGGTGTGTTGTGCCAGGGTGCCGGCCTCTCAGGGGCGCCCCAGCGAGTGGGGGAGCTGTGCAGCTTTGCCAGCGGCCTCCCCTTTCCCTGCATGCCTGCCAGCTGCACCCCGTCAACCATATGGCTGGCGGGCGTGCAGCTTGCCTCCCAAACCTCCTCGGGAGGAGAGTGATTCCTGCAGAGGCTTAGGATGGAAGCTACGTCCCCCCCCCCCCCATGGCTGGCAGTGTGCAGCTATGCCCCTCCCCCCCACTATCCATGGTAATTTGGGGGCTCTGGGCAGATATTTGCACCCCGGCGCTCCATCTGCTAAAGCCAGCCCTGGTCCAACCAAGCTGCCAATCACTTGATATCACAGTCATTCCAAACAGTTTGATTTCAGACAAATTCTTTGAAATCAAACTGTGTGGGCCAAAACATAGCCCAAGTGCTGACAATTACCCGATAATTGGGTCTTGCAAGCCTGTTCACCCCTTTCTGGTGGACGGTGTTGCAGCCAGCCAGCCGAGCCTCAACAGCCTTCTGACGTAGGGGAGGTACTTGCCTCCTCTTCTGTATCATTGCCAGTCTGTGCCATCTGTTCTGGCAATAGCCCCAGCCAATCAGCTGCCAGGAAGGGCGTGGCCATGGCCGTTTAAATTTCCTGAGAGTGGCCGGCTCACTCTTCTTGCCTTTTGCTTTGGATCACCTTACCTTCCTACCCTTTTCCCAGGCGTTTCTCTGATAGGACCTGGCTATGACAGTTGTTCGGTGGGTGGGAAGGAATTTTTCCACTTGGCAAATTGGCACCGGCCATTTGGTTTTAGCAACGGTCACAACTTTCTGTGAGGTTAGGCATTGGGTAAGCATTTGTGTTGTCGGAGGGGAGGTTGTGGCCTCGCCTGCCCCTCCTCAGTAAGGGTATCCTGTTAAAATGACCTTGGGTGTGAATACTGTCCAAAGCCCAGGCATGGGCAAGGGCCATGTCACAGCCCCTATGGGAACTCCATGGGGTGCCACTTTCTGACGTAAGTTATAGGGCACACCCTGTTGGTGGTTTACCTTTCTGGACTCCCTGCAAAGGTGCAGGAGTCAATACAAAGCCTCGCTTCACCCTGGTACCTAAGCCAAACTGCTCACATTCTGTAACCAATAAAGTTATGGCCTTTTTGAACCCATGAGCCAAATATTCTGTGTCAGTGTGATTTATTGTGTTTCTGGGAACTTTGGGGCTCGGGTGCCTTGGCATGCAATGTGCTGTGCATAGTGCTGCACAAGATTTTTTTAATCAATTGATCATCAGAGCTTGGCAAGGTGCCTGTAAACGACTGTTAGGCACAGTTGCATCTTTACCTGTTCCGCAACTGAGATAATATATGTTGCCATGTGCAGCCTAGATGGGCATGGCTTGGCTGAAACAGGATTGCAGGGCAAATGGGGCTGTTTTGCTAGCCTAATTCAGTTCACAGGACAGTAGATTTTTTCAGTCCACAATTGAAAGAGATCACACAGAAACACACTAAAATGAAAAGCCTTTGCAGTGAAATGAATGGTGGCAAATAACAGAGCAATAACTTAATTAATTACATATAATTCTTACACTACGAAGAGTAAGATGAATAATTTTAGTTTTTCAATGGAAGCCAAACTGCAGCAGAACAGAAACAATGCTGCATAAAACAAAAATGACAGAACAGAACAGAACAAAATGCCTTATTTTGTTGTTGTTTAGTCGTTTAGTCGTGTCCGACTCTTCGTGACCCCATGGACCAGAGAACGCCAGGCACCTCTGTCCTCCACTGCCTCCCGCAGTTTGGTCAAACTCATGCTGGTAACCTCGAAAACACTATCCAACCATCTCGTCCTCTGCCGTCCCCTTCTCCTTGTGCCCTCCATCTTTCCCAACATCAGAGTCTTCTCCAGGGAGTCTTCTCTTCTCATGAGGTGGCCAAAGTACTGGAGCCTCAGCTTCACAATCTGACCTTCCAGTGAGCACTCAGGGTTGATTTCCTTCAGTATGGAGAGGTTTGACCTTCTTGCAGTCCATGGGACTCTCAAGAGTCTCCTCCAGACCATAATTCAAAAGCATCAATTCTTCGGCGATCAGCCTTCTTTATGGTCCAGCTCTCACTTCCATACATCACTACTGGGAAAACCATAGCTTTCACTATACGAACCTTTGTTGGCAAGGTGATGTCTCTACTTCTCAAGATGCTGTCTAGGCCTGTCATTGCCCTTCTCCCAAGAAGCAGGCGTCTTTTAATTTCGTGGCTGCTGTCACCATCTGCAGTGATCATTGAGCCCAAGAAAGTAAAATCTCTCACTACCTCCATTTCTTCCCCTTCTATTTGCCAGGAGGTGATGGGACCAGTGGCCATGATCCAGGACTTAGGCTGGGTCTACACATAGAGCACAATGAGGTAAAAGATGCTCAGGTAGTAAAAAGGACACACACCCCATGGGGAGGCGGGGAGACCACTTTGAACATTTCCTTATATTAAAAAGATGAGCAACCCCTTGCAAATTGCATCAGGGAAAGACTTGCTCACATAGCCTTTGTAGTGGTTTCTTTTTTATGCAGGGTGTGATGCAGTTGTTAACTTAATTGTGTTAAATATCCAGTTCAAAGAGCTCCAAATCCAGTAATACAAGTATTTTAAAGCTGATTCCTGTTAATATGATCAGGTGCTCTTTCATTTGGATGCCTAGCAAAAGGGGGAGGGGTGGTGTGTGTGTATATACACACACACACACACACACACACATACATATATATCCATGCTCATTTATTGTGACATCATCACCAGCATTTCCCTAAGCCATTTGATATGGGCTTTGATTATAAAGATTGCATACACATGGACATTTTATGGGATTTTTTCCCCAGCTTTTTTCCCCAAAGTGTACACAAAAATGGAGGATGCCATAGATTTATGTAGATACATTATTATTTTCTTGTTAACACTCTCCCCCTTTCCTTAGACTTTCTAACATTCAATTTGCTCTTTTGACAAGTGACAGTAGCTATCAGCTGATGTTGTCAGTAAGCCTTTGCGTTTAGAAATCTCCAAATCTCCAAATCTACAGCATATAATTGAAATCAGATAGCAAATATTGAAATTAAAGTGTTACCTAGTCATATAAGATATCACAAATCCCCCCTAAGCATGAATGTCTATAACTTCAAAGTTTTCACCTGACATTGTAAACAGGATCCAGATGAATACAAACCTCTTACCTCAATATTAGTCCCCCCAGTGCAAAAATGTATTCCTTTTAAAATCTATTTGTGAAAAATGCATTACTTCCTATTTTGCATTGTATCTTGCGGAGCCCTGTACAGAAGCCAGAAGAGCACCTGATGACAATTCATTAGGCAAGATTAAATCAGAATCTCACCAATGACAGCACAGATTAGAGGTTAAAACAAAGAAGTTCAAAGTTTACTTAAAGACTACAGTATTAAGTGTAAAGCTAGGACAAGGTGTAGCCAACATGATGCCTTCAGATATTGTGGACTACAGTTTCTCATCAGCCTCAACCAGCATGGTCAATATTTAGGGAATTGAGCAGTTGCAGTCCACAACAGCAGGAGAGCACCACTTTGTCTGAGCGTTAACGTGGATAACATAGTTTCAGAATTCTCTAGTTTCTCCAAAGGCTTTGGAATTTCCTCTCTGCTGCTCTGTTTCTTTTAAAAAAACACACACAAAAATACTATTGCAAGCCACCCCAGGCTCCAAGTGGTATGAAATGCCAGGGCTTCCAGGCTCTTACCCAGGGTTCTGTCAGTTTGCATTCCTTAGTGCAGAAAGTATGGGTCCGATGTGTAGAGATCTTTCCTATTCTAATGAATTCAAGAGGGTCCTGGAAGCTTCTCTGTGTGAAAGAAACAAGCAGAAGGTTCGTGATGTTTGGGTTATTCTTTCAGAGAAGCTGAGTACAGTGGTACCTCGGGTTACAGATGCTTCTGTTTACAGACACCGCTAACCCAGTAGTAGTACCTCGGGTTAAGAACTTTGCTTCAGGATGAGAACAGAAATCGTGCGGCAGCGTCGCAGCGGCGGTGGGAGGGCCCATTAGCTAAAGTGGTACCTCAGGTTAAGAACAGTTTCAGGTTAAAAACGGACTTCCAGAATGAATTAAGTTCTTAAACTGAGGTACCCCTGTACATCTGGCTTAAACTGGTTCTGTTATCTCTTCTGTCAAGGTCATGCTAACTAAAAGTAAGGCCAGAAGGTTTCACTTTCTCTTTCTATGTCTTTTCTTTCTGGTGTGGTGTTCTGTAGATAGTATGTTTACTCTTAAGGCTTAGACTTATTATAAGTTATTGTAAGTTTAACTTAAGTCTGCTGCAACTGGATTTCTTATGGACAGTGCCAATCCTGAATGTATGGGATTTGTGACCATATTGGTCATTTACCTTCAGTAACAGTAAAGCTCTGCTGGATGAAATGCCTGTGGTCTATTTTTGGGGAATCCTGCAACGTGTTTAAGTTTTTTCTCCACTATCTATTCATTGGCATCTACTCTGGATCAATACTGAGTAGAGTTCAATGACAGGTTCATGGTTCCTTTGGCATGGCAAGGTGTCTTTATGATATATGCTTTGTTTACACATATATGCAACCTGAGCCTGCAATGGAGGGGTTCACAGCATTAACAGCATTAACACCTGAAAAGGGTTTTTCTTCTCCCATAGCTGTTGCCTTGGATTCAAAACAGTAATCAAGCATCATTCTGCCTCGCTGGCCTCCCAGCTTTACTAATTTTCAGCTTCCAGCTTCAAGTTCATATCACTCAACTCTCCCCTCTCAATTCTGGCCTTTTTCTTTCCAACTACCAGACACCCATTTGCTGTCTGGCAGAGATCCACTTCATTTGTTCCCTTATTGGGCCATTACTTAGGCTGTCACCTCACCAGGAAACTAGTCTAGCTATTCCAGAAATTTGAATTCTTGCTTTACTAATATAAAGACTCTCTTGTTATTTATTTTTATTTTTTACTTTTGCTCTCCAAACAGGAACCTGTGTTATTCATTTAAGGTGTGGGAGAGATCCGGGTTACACCTGGGCTTTATATTTTCAAAAATGGGGAAGTGCCACTGCATCTTTATGGCTGCAACAACCAGCTTTAGCCTCCTTCCCCACATAGGTGTACTTACAGGGTATACCAAGTGTACTCAGAAATATCCTAAAGTCTGAAAAGTGGCCAAAAAGGAAAAAAAATAGATATTTTGTGTCTCTTTTTTAAAGTTTGTATTTAAGTATTGTTCTTAATTTTAAAATGTAACTTTAAGTTTTGGTTTCTTTAGTTTGATGAATAAAAATAATGTTTTTTATTATTAAAGGTAACGTAAAGGGACCCCTGACCATTAGGTCCAGTCGTGACCAACTCTGGGGTTGCGGCACTCATCTTGCTTTATTGGCCGAGGGAGCCGGACCGGGTCATGTGGCCAGCATGACTAAGCCGCTTCTGGTGAACCAGAGCAGTGCACGGAAATGTCGTTTACCTTCCTGCCTGAGTGGTACCTATTTATCTACTTGCACTTTGACGTGCTTTCGAACTGCTAGGTTGGCAGGAGCAGGGACCAAGCAACGGGAGCTCAGCCCGTCGCAGGGATTCGAACCACTGACCTTCTGTTCGGCAAGTCCTAGGCTCTGTGGTTTAACCCACAGTGCCACCTGTGCTAAATGTTCAACTTTAAAATATATAACTAAATAAAATTCCCTGAAATGGGTTGTTTTCCTTTTCCCCTTCAGCATACTTATTGGCCCAAACCACATCAATTTTTTCCTCAAGGAAAGCTGCCCTAACCCATCAATAATTGTATACCCTTTTTCTTTTTTGAGATGTGGTGACTCAAACTGTACATGGCATTCTAAGCGTGTGCACACCGTAGATTTATACAGTATAGCAGAACTGCTGTTTTACTTTCAACCACTTTCCTGGCAATTGATTTTTGTTTTTCCCTTTTCACTCCCACCGTACATTGAGTTCATGCTTTCGTTGAGCTTTTTGCTCTGACCACAATATCTCTTTCTGAGGTAATCACAGCAGCCAGTTTAGTGAAGTTAGCATTTTTGGTCCCAGTGTGCACTTCTGACAACACAGTGCCAAATGATATTGTATTAGAAACTGCATTCATCCACTTTGGAGCGAACCTTTTAGAGCTTCTTCCACTCTACTTGGAATTGCACCATCGTAAACAATCTTGTGTCATCTGTAAACTTGGGACACCGCAGCATTCAACCTTGACTCCATATGATTTATAATATATAAGCCGCAGCCACTATATCAAGCTGTAATAGGGGAGAAAGGAGAAGGGATGCAAGGCCACTACCAGCTCTGCTAAGAAGGACAGCTTCTTTGTTTTTCCACCGTCACCTGGCAGCAGCTATTGTATCAGGCTGCAAAAGGGGAGATAAAAGAACGGAAGCAAGGCCACTCCATCAGCACAGGTAAAAGACAAACATTTTTGGATCCTGTTTTTGAACTGTCCCACCTCAGCTGGTTATTATTATAAGAGCTCTTAACTAAAATTGAGTTTGCTTATTTCCTCCTCCATCCCACTTCAACTTCCTGTTCTGCCGTGTCTTTTCGCCCAGGCATGTGACCCACCAGAACAGCAAAATAACCAGACTGTACAATGGTGATGGGATGAAATCAGACCAAATCTTTATTGACAGCAGCAGGCAAGGCAAGGATTGGCATGGCATTGGGTCCCAGGGTCACTTCATCATTCCACAAGCCCCATGTTGATGGAATGGATCCGCTGGGTTCGGACTGCTCCAAATCTGCACCACAGGAGTTGGTCTGTGTTGAACCTTGCTGGGGTGCAAGCCAAGCAAGCAAGGTCTCACTGGAGGATCAGGGTGCAGATTCCAACCAGGCAGATACCGAACCCACGCTTGGGTTTGCCATGGTCAACCTACCCTCAGGCCCCTTATGGGAGTCCCCTATACTATGTTGATCCTGTCCAATGCCATTTCTGCCCTCATACAAACAATATTCTTCCGCCTAACAAAGGAAAGCCATAATTTCACTGTGGGATAGGAAGAAAAAAACCCAACCAAGTGCCAGTCAAGTTGAGAGGGGAAAAATCATTTCTGGCCCTGTCAACCAATGACCCAAAATTGCTCAGTGAAGGCTCTAAGCTGAGGGTGGGCAGGTGGGAAGCTCTCGAAGCAAAATGGCTATGGGCTCCAGGGGAAGTAGCCTTATATAGGCTTTCCTCTCTTCTCTGCAGCAAGGGCTCATGGGACAGCTTTTCCCCATGAGCCCATCACATAGAGAAGATACTGGGCAAAACCATAGCACCACCAGGAAAAGGCATCCCATGCTTATTGGGCATGGAACAGGACTTATGTAAACCTTCAGAAAGAGAGTGCCCCTCCCTCCCTCCCTCCCTCTCCTCTCCTCTCACCTCTTTCCCTCTCTGTATAACACAAGTCAGCTGGAGAAGCCCCCACCCATTTTTCCAAGTCTTTCATTATTATTTTGTTTTGCTGCAACACACTAACATGGCTACCATTCTCTGGGGGAGAATTGCCTAAGGAGTCCCATCAGCCCTGCACAAATACTGTGCAACAGGGCTTTCCCCACCCTTCCCCTGGGCCCACCCAAATTGAATTGGTGGTGATCAGGGAACCCATATAACTGATTGGAGGGAAGGGAGTGGAGGTCATTCTGTCTGACAAGTGGAAATGCTTGTGTAGACTGGACATCCATAACTGGTTAATGCTGAACTCCACTCCATGAGCTTCCTTGGTAGCTTTTGGTGAGTGATGTACAGTCTGCCACACCCTGCCTGCTGCAGTGGTCTCTTCCAACTCTACTGAAGTGGCTTTCTGAGCACTGATCAGGCAAGAGTAGACACACCACAATGAAATATCATGAAAAAACACACATCTTGCTCTCCTCCCACATGTGCAATAAGTCTCCCCTCCTCTGCAAAGCTCACATTCATCACTGCTTTCCAACATGAAAACAGCTGGAAAATGTATTGGCTGAGGTTCACTAATACATGCAGCACTGTACCTGTTCTGCTGCAGTTTGACTTCCACACAAAACTATGTTATTTGTCTGGCTGTCTACTGTGCTGAAATGATGTATGTAATTAATTACATAATTATGGTGTCACAATGAGATTTCAATGAAAGTGGGTAATCAATTACACATTGTTTGGGATGTATGAGGTTCTAGGTAAGTGGTAGTACCTCAGGTGGAGGTCACATAGTGCTTCTACTGGGATAGTTTGTCGTCTTTTGATCCCCACCTTGCACTCAGCGCTCAGCTATGGCTTTGACTGGCTTCAACTGGCTGGCTAAACCAGGTGAGGGTAGCCAATGAGTCTCAATCCCTCAGTTAGTTAGGATGTCCCCTGCATGTGACCAGTTGTGGGTCCAATGGTGAAGAAGGAAGTTTCTGCACGTACGGTTGAGAAAAGTGAGGGGCAGATGGAGCTCATCAGCCTAGGAAGGTAGCCCATCTAGGAGAAGGAAAACTCTCATTCTAAATCTCTGCTACCTTGCAGAATATTTTCCACAAAAGAAAAGGCTAAGGAGCAAATGCGAAACAAATCTGAAGTCCCTAAGACAGTTGTGTGGTGCCTTGTATGCATCCTTCCGGCAACTCCTGAGATCAAGCTGGTGCCAAATGTATTGCTCTCCTTTCTTTTGGACAACATCAGCAAGGCCGAGAGTGAGGTCTTATAATCTGGGCAGCCCAGGTTCTCCACATACACTGCCCAGGTTTGTGCCCTGGGGAGGTCATTTCATTGCTGCTAACATAGCAGTTTGATCTCACCCTTGTAGGCACACGTCATTGTCTCTCAAGTGGGATGCGCATCAACAACACATTGTTTACAGACTGATAGGTATTCACTGTTGTTACTTTCATAGAATCCTAGAATTATAGGGGTTGAACCAAATGACCCTTGTGGCCTCTTCCAACTCTATAATTCTAGGATTCTACAAAAGCAAGAACAACGGTGAATACTGATTATATCTGCTGAATTGATTTCCATTCCAGGAAAACTAGAAAATGACTGGAGCTGTTGATAATAATCTAGATTATGGGACAAATGAGCTCCTGACGGGAACTGTTGATAATAATCTAAATTCTCCCTCTGCCACCCCAACAGTGAAGTTCGAAGATGCTGTATACATATTTAGCCATGCTTTTTATTTTTAAAAGGAAGGGATCCAATACATAAATATAATTATTAAAGCAATGCTACATTTGTCATTAATTTTGATTTTAACTACATTTGGAATAAAATAAAATAAAATCCATTTTGCTCTGGGCAAGAAATATTTCGTGGAAGGCAACTAAAAATGTAATTAGAAATGTTTTTCCATAAGGCCATACATCACCATGGGAATGCGTAAGGAAATTGATTTTATGCCTGTATTGATAAATTTTCACAGTGGTTTTACAAGGCTGAATCTAACTAAAAATGTCAAGGTTTTTATCTTAGCTTTAAAGAGCTTATATAATACTCCAGTCTTCAAACAGAGAGGAATCTGAGATCAACACAGGATAACCAAGTCACTACAGAGACTGATTCTTCATTCCAGATATCCCCTTTCTCTACTCTGAATGACTCCTAATAGTATCCTAGCTACAGGAGTCAGTGGCTAGGAACATTTACAGCAAGAATAGCCCCCACTTGCGCATTCTTTTATGCATGTAGCTGCTGGTGATTGTTCCCCCCACAATCTCTGCAACAGAATTCATCTAGCAACACAAGAGGATCCTAGGAGCTCTCCAAGGTACTGAATGTGTGCAGGATGCCTTGAACTGCTGGCAGGAGATTACTGTGCTTCCCCAGTAACATTCAGCTCCCTGCAGCCCAGGAGCTTTCCCAGGTGAAGTCTGTTTGCAACCTGAGATGGTGGGCATTTGCAAGCACCCATAATATTAGGCTGCAAACAGTAGCTACTTCTCTGCAGTCAACTGTCTCTTCTTAGTGCTGACATGTATAAACAAAGATATTAACAGTGGCTCAACACAGCTCAATAAAGTAAAGCTCATTCTTTCTATTGACTGCAGTTGTATAAATCTATTTTTATATCCAATCCTGCTTGTAAATCAAGGCATACAGCTGGCCTGACTATGTGCACTATTGTGACGCAAGCTTTTGCTCTCATAAATGAAGAGGAAATGCCCTAGAATGAAGCCACCACACACAATAGACGAGTTCAAAAATAAACCATAAATTTATTAATTGCATGTCTAATTTGCAACAGTCTTAACTGGTTAACCCTAATCTCTCTTAATTTAGTGCTATCAGTGGTAGGGTTGGGAGACTATGGACTGCTCCAGACTGGTGTTGTTGTTGTTGTTTCTTTTCAAGTGTATTGTGCAACATGTCCTTGATGCAATAATGCATTAGTGAAGGGTTTACACTGGCTTATACATTGCTCCCCCAATGCTGTTTTATTATTGCCATCTGGAGGGGTACTCTTTCACCACTGTGCAGTGAGAATGGAACAAAAGAAAACAATCAAACAACAACTTGAAACACTTGGAATACAAAAGGACTTCAGCAGAAAGCTATGGCACGTGCACCCATTGGAAATGAAGCAGTATGTCTACCCTAAAACATTTGTACGCTCAAACAGTATTGCTAGCAGGATCACATATAATGACTCTAGAATAATAGAATCATAGAACTGTAGAGTTGAGAGAGACTCTGAGAGTCATTTAGTCCACCCTCTGCAATGCAAGAATCTCAACTAAAGTATCCATGGCTGATGACCATCCAACCTCTGCTTAAAAACCTCCAAGGAAGGAGAGTCCACTGCCAGGTAAGAGGGTAGGTTACTGCTGTGTCTGAAAATTGCTGGGAAAGACCTGGCTGTCTTAAGTGAATACAGCCATGCTTGCCAATGCTGCCTGAAGCGTAACAGTTGGCTCAATTTCATTAAAAGATGGAGGCAAAATTATTATCGGCTACAAAAAGCAGTTCTTACATCAGAGGCTAACTGCCATCCAAGATTACTGATACATCTATAGCCATTTCTGTAGCAGAAGGAGAGGAAAGGTACCAGGTCTATTGGCCTATTATTTGGTTTTCCCCCATTTCCTGTAGGTGTTTGAAGAAAATAGCACAAATCCAAGTTTTATGTGATTTCTGTTTTGTAAGTTACCTGGAGTTCTCCACATTTCTGCATCAGTTTATGATTTTTTAAAACAAGTCCTCAATATATCAATCAACATTTCAGTGCAAATTTCTCATAATATAAGCAGTATGCATGATATACACTTTCTGATAATAATTTTTATTAATTTTCAATTACATTCCAATAATAACAGTACCAATTTATAATACAGTTACTAATCCCAATCATTCAGATGCCAAATTATATAATTTAGGTGGCCCCCAGCGTGCTAGAATTGATGGTTTGATAATTCTCTTTATTTCTGCATTCCAAAATATTATTAATTTCAATACAGAATAATTTCCACACACAGGAAGAAAAGGGATATAGGTTGAGTGCCCCACTTGTAGATTGATAAATTATTTAATGTGTCAACACAAATAGAAGTTACTAATCTGAAGAAGTGTGCATGCACATGAAAGCTTATACCAAGAACAAACTTAGTTGGTCTCTAAGGTGCTACTGGGAGATACACACACACACACACACACACACACACACACACACACATATATATATTTTGACTGCAGCAGACCAACACGGCTACCTACCTGAATCTAGAAGTTATTAATATTGCATATTGCAGTTGTTGTATAAGGGATTATTATTATGACCAGAATGTAATAGAAGTTGATATACACATTTCTGCAAACAAATTACTCTTTGCCAAGAAAAATATAAAACATTTTCCTATGTTGTTTTCACTAATATGTGCAATTTTATGCACACTTTCCCCTAATGTGTCTATTTTTGCATAGATCTGGTTGGGGAAAGGCATTGCAAAATTCAGGAAGCATGAATTGCAAAGGTTAGCTGTATTTCACTACACACACACACACACACACACACACACGGGAACTGCAAGTTAGGTAGTTTTTCACTAAAATGCTAACCAAACCAAATTGCTCCCCTATCCCTGATTCACTTCAATGGAACAGTCATTGGCACGAACAATAGCATATATATTCAAAGACAGTGTGAAATATTTTGCTCTCCCCTCGTAGCTACTGTATGTTGGCTTCATATTCAGGACACCAGAAATCCTGATCTTTATATCTAACATATGATCCATTATAATCTGTAGCTCTAAATGGCAAAAGGTACATTATTCTGACACATCGGTTTGTTTTTCCTTCCCACCAAGTGAAAGAAAATCTATTTCAAAAATTGCAGTCAGTGACTGGACTTTATCCCAGTCTCAGAAGGCACAGCTGGACAGGGATGTGTCTTTGTGACAGCCATTCTTTGGACACAGCTCTAATAATAAGTGGTATGTTCTGGCGACTTTGAAAATCTCCAGCTTAAGAAAGCAAGAAAAGAATGAATCAGCTTGCTGTAAATTCTGGGCAAGAGACCTTACATTGCTTTCCTCCCAAAATTGCAAGTTTAGCCTCTGCAAGTTGACAAAAGATGACAAATATTGTGCATTGTTAGTCATTTAAAATAGTTAAAAGATATTAGTCCTAATCCAGCTAAGAAGATTTATGGCATGTAAGCAGATTAATCCATGCATATCACTTGCTGGCTTTGTAAATCAGTGTAAATAAGATTTATATCCCAGTGTGCATCTATGAGAGGGATACAGTTTTAAACACACTGTTCTGAATTGCACATTCTGGTTTACACTGGCCATCCCACCCCATTCCCACCACCTCACAACTAGTGATACAATGCAATTCACACTGGACATTTGCTTGTGGGGTGGGGTGGAGGTTTTAGCTATTGACATGACTAGTCAGGGTGGAGAACTAATGGTATGTTCCTTGATTTTGGATTATTCTGTTATATTCTAAGCAAATCAAGCAGATAAATGAGTTGGCATTTGACTGATGGGGTGGTAGGGTATTGGGAGGTTCAGTTAGAGTTCACTAACCCTTTTGGACAGGTGGGCAAATTTGGAGTCTTGAGAAAGCACTGTGGGTGCCTTTCACAAAATGGCTGCTATAAGAATGTGGCATGACACAAAATGGCTTCCATGTCTAAAAGAGTCAGAAAAGAGAGAGCACCACAAAACATTGCAAGCATTCGCTTTGTGATTTCAGGCAATCGGGATTAGATGTGTGATGTGATTTCACAAAAACACAACCCTTCGAAGTTGGCAATATTATGCTATTTATTGCTACATATTGCTTGCATAGGGACGTATTTATTTATTGCTACATATTTATTTATTTATTATTTACGTATTTATTTATTTATTTATTTATTGCTATTTATTGCTATGTATTGCTTACATAGGGACGCGGGTGGCGCTGTGGGTTAAACCACAGAGCCTAGGACTTGCCGATCAGAAGGTCGGCGGTTCGAATCCCCGCAATGGGGTGCACTCCCATTGCTCGGTCCCAGCTCCTGCCAACCTAGCAGTTCGAAAGCACATCAAAGTGCAAGTAGGAAGGTAAAAGGCGTTTCCATGCGCTGCTCTGGTTCGCCAGAAGCAACTTAGTCATGCTGGCCACATGACCTGGAAGCTGTATGCCGGCTCCCTCGGCCAATAAAGCGAGATGAGCGCCGCAACCCCAGAGTTGGTCATGATTGGACCTAATGGTCAGGGGTCCCTTTACCTTTACCTTATTGCTTACATTGCATTCACAGGAAGTTTCCCACCCAGGTTTTGTGAAGAAGAGTGCCCACCCTCAGGTGGGTGATAGTTCCACATACAGAATCTATTCAATAATAGTAGTAGTAGTAGTAGTAGTAATAATAATAATAATAATAATAATAATAATACATTGCAGATTCTAGGGAATACCCCTGCTTTTGCTCCTACCACCACCCACTGAGAGCCCAACTATGGGAGTATTTACATTGCAGTTATTTAGGCAGCAATCCAAACTTTAGATCAGTCAGAATGATAAAAATTTGGAATACACAAATATTCCACTGAGCCAAGACTAGGATAAGTTCTCCAAAGAGGCCTTTTTATGAAGTGGGGTAGGTAGGGGGAGTCCAAACTCCATGCTGCTTGGTTGAGTCATCTAGCAACCCACCAGAAATTACAGTGGTGTAAGTCAAACAGTTTTAAAGAGTTGGTTTCCCTTTGCTTGGTCATCCAGCAGTAGCCCTGCTGCTAAATGGAGTTTGGAGTAGAGATACATTAAACTGACACAGTTTACTCCAGTGTAAATTATGCTGCCTTCCTATATTTTTGAATGCTCTGCCATGCTGCTTTGTCCCGGGGGCAGGGTGGTGATGGTTTGATTCAATCCCCTTGATTGGAACTTGTTTTCTTGGGGGTGGGGGCTGTCCCACTGATGGAAAAGTGGCTGGTGGAAAGATTGAGGGATTCCTCAATGCAAAGGACCTTCTTTTGGGGTGAGGGTGGGGAGGAGATGGCCCCATCCTTGTGAGGAAATGGGGAGATTCAGGGAGATGATAAAGCAAAGGAAACAAAGATTTCTCTGTCTGTGCAAGTTCCGCCCTCCAACGGCACAACGACTGGGACAAAAATGGTGGAAGAAGAAGAGACAGGACAGAAATTCCTTAAAGGGCCAGTGGAAGGAGATGGAGAGGGAAGGGGGGATGGGAGGATGACTTCAAATATGGGACAATCTGCGTCCCGTATTAATATAGGATGCAGCATTTTACTTTCAAATATGGAATGATTCCGTATTTTAAGGGATGGGTGACAACCCTATGCTGAGGTGATCTCACAGAAAAACAAATACAATGTCATCACCTGCTAAGGATGAGGGAAGACCAAGGAAGGAAGGAAGGAAGGAAGGAAGGAAATACTTTATTTTTCAAATAAAGGGAGAGGTTAGCGGTCAGGGCAGCATAGCAGGAGAGTGTGGCAGTCAGGAGGCAGAAAAATAATATTGCCCAAGGCCCAAGCTGGAGTATCTACTGTATCAAAACCATAAACAGGAGTACTCAGTTAATAAATAGATATAGGCCACAGGTGAACTTTACATTCAAATTTCTATTATACCACTTTCCTAGTCATGGCTTTCCCCCAAAGCCTTCTAGGAACTATTTTAAGGGTGTTGAGAGCTCTTAGGAGACCACTGTTCCCCTCACAGAGCTACAATTTCTAAAGAGGTTTAACAGTCCATTCCCAGGGAATTCTGGGAACTGCAGCTCTGTGAAGGGATGCAGGTCTCCTCACAACTCTCAGCACCTTTACAAATTTCCGGGGTACCTTTGGGGAAGCTATAACTATAACTGATATCATAGTGCTATAAATGTAAGGTGCAGATTTGTCCGTACATGAGAAGAGTGAGGCCAAATGGCAATACAATGAAAAAAGTACAGCCAGAGACAATTTACTGTAAATTGCAGTATAACACTAAACTGACAGACAGAGGCCCTGAAAGAAGCAAACACCCTTGTCCTTGCTATTACTACCAGGTGACACCATAACACAATAAAAAGATAGAATGCTCCTTAAAATAGGGGATGTTTCAGTTTACTATGGTCAAGTAATAGGCAGCCTGTTTACTGGGCAATTAAGAATATTTTACCAGTGAACTGACTGGCATCCCAGCTCTAGCTGATAATCGATATCAAATTGAAAGGGGGGGTGTTTAAAGCAGGAACCACTATTTCCATTATATGTGTGGCCTAGTCACTCCCATGACAAAAATTGTAACATTGAATGATTTATATCTGACTCAAAGATAGCTTCTCTGAGATGCAGGGAGCAGTGCTGTCTTTTCAATGGCCATCCATAGCGATTGGTGTTTTTTTATTCTGTACATTCAGGGACTTCTGAGAGAACAAATAGCAAATCTGTAAAAGCTGAAGTGTGTGCTAGTTATTAAACTTCTCAGGGCCTTCACAGTTTGCAATAAACCTGTCTTCTGCAATGTAAAAATTTCAAAAGTTCTCCCTAGATTTCTTAGCCTTAAAGTACAGTTAAGCGGTGAAATGAATATGACGCCATTAAAGGTGAAGCAAAATAATTGGCGAAATCATCACCATCATCATTATGCGCCTCTTCCTCTCAGTAAGTGCCACTGCTGCCTGCGAGGGTGCAGAGGGAATGTATGTATATAAAACTATTTTTGGTGATAAACAAAGTTGCAGAGTAGCCTTACACCTAGGAAGTTAAATAACTCTTCTAGGTGATAGATAGCTTCTTTGGGAGTTACAGGGACAGAACTACCTAAAGTGTATAGAAATTTATTTATGTATGCGACTGCAGCAGCAAGAATGCTACTCGCCCCAAAATGGGAAAAAAGCAGAAGTCCCAGCAAAGGAAGAATGGATACAAAAACTTATGGAATATGCAGAAATTGCGAAACTTACTGGAAGAATAAGACATCAAGATAACAAACTTCTTATAAAAGAATGGAAATGGTTTGTTGAATATTTACAGATAAGTTGCAAACAGATAAAAACATTGTCAGGATTATTGTAATAGCCTGCAGTTTTATAAGAGTATATATTTAAAGTAAATAAATAAATGAGCAAATTAAAGGAATTTGGATATGCAGAAGATATTAAAAAATAAATTTAAGGAACCGCAGAAAGAGGGGAAAGCTTTTCACCTACCCAGGTGTTCACCCTTGGCTGACCTATGCTGGTGCCCTGGGTCAGCTCTGCCTGCAAGGGTGCAGGGAGCTCGTCAAACCAGAGCCTATGCAACCACTCACTTTCTGTAATCAATAAAGTTGTAGCCTAAATTCTGCCAGAAACCAAAACTAAAATTTGAATCAAATGTGTATTTATTTAGCGGGGAGGTATCTGGGTCTTAACACGCAACTTACTCTGTCTCTTTCACTTCAGACAGATCACACTGACACAACACTGTCCTCAGCTGTATCCTGAGAAGACTCTCTCAGCAGCCATTCTCTCTCTATCTCTCTGTCTCTCTCACACACACAGAGAGAAAAGAAGAGCAGGTTAAAAAACCACAGTTACTGGAATAACAGTCACAACAGAATAGAATGCCTCTCTTATGTGACTCATAGTCAGCCAATCACATGAGAGCTACTGCCAGATGGGGGAGGAAAATCCCAAATTAAAAGTACACATGAATTTTACATTCCCATTTCAGGAAATTATCCTTAACAGACAGTTGATTTCTAGAGCAAAAGAAAGGGCATACTCAACCATTGCTTGGTCACCTTGCAATAAGGATAACTGCAGCAAAACCACTGCATCCCATATGTAAAAATTTCACTGGAATTTCTTTCCTCCCCTTAAATAATTTTCAAATGCAATTCATTTTCTCATTGTTTGCTGGGGAATGATAAAAAAGGTAAAATTGCAGGACAAATTTTTCAGTAAAACACTGAATTAAATGGATCAATACAGTTACGATCTGTTTGTTTAGAAAATGGAGGTTTGGGATGGTGTTGTAGCTCAGTGATCTGCCTTGTATGCTTGAATGTTCCAGATACAATCCTTGGCATTTCCAGGTAGAATTGGGGAAAAATGCTGCCTGAAACCCTGGTGAGACAAAGCTGATCTATGTAGACAACACAGTGGTACCTTGGTTGTTTAACTTGGTTCGAAAACCAAGGTGCAGCTTCTGATTAGCTGCAGGAGCTTCCTGCACTCAATTAGAAGCCGCGGAAGTCATATCAGATGTTCAGCTTCCAAAAATCGATCAGAAACTGGAACACTCACTACCGGGCTTGCGGAGTTTGGGAACCAAAATGTCCGAGTACCAAGGCATTTGACTATCAATGTGTAGCCTTATTGGACTTTACCAATTGGTAGGGTGAGCGTGTCTCCCAGACGGTAGGAAGGAAGTCAAATGACACCGAGGGTTGGTTCAGAGAAAGAGTTTATTCTGTTCTCCGGATAGCAGAAGGCACTTGTGTGATCAAGTCCACAGCAAGTCCAAAGAAATGACAAGTTTCATGCAGTATATATATCCTCCAGGCACCCTCTCCCCCCTTCCCCAGGAATCTAGCCACGTCAGCTTATACACGCAGGTTGACATCACAGATGTTCCTGCTTCAGTACTTTTAACCATAAAAGGGTGTTCCTCTTCCTGGACTCTTGACCATATAAGGGTATTCCTGTTCCGGCACTCTTATCTTGGGGTAAGAAGGTCACCAACTCCTGGCGCCATTCCTGGGTCTCTTGTCAGAGTTGACAAGGTCTGTGCGTCTTTGTGGTCAGGATGTAAGATAAGGCCCAGACGTGTCATCCCTGTTCCACTTTGGAATGGACAAGGCCATTACCAGCCTTCATGGACTGATAAGGGAGAGAGCTTTGAGCACTTGTTTCCACAGCTGGGTTTTGGCTCAGGAGCTCAATTTAAAGCATTTTATAAATGCTCCCTTGGAGAAGGAAAAATGCGGATTTTGAGGCCCGTTCCAGACTGACTACACAGTCAGGTTTTTAGATGTGGAAAACCCATTCCTTCAAAGGGATGACTGTACTGACCCAGATCAACCAATGGCCTGACTCAGTATGAGACAGCTTCCTGTGTTCAGATTTTTGGGTCACTGGGTCAAACAACACAACGCCTGTGGTCATACGAAATGAACCCTCATCTATAACCTACCCATATTCATCCTCAGATAATATATCTCAGTAAAGAAGCTGCAGTTTGGCATCTTGTTATGACACTAATGGGACATGTGGCATGAGCAAAGTGATCTATCTGATGGAGCAGAAAATGCCTTTGATTAATGGAAAATGAATGCCATTCATCTTAATGTGATTTCTATTATACAGGTTCAATAGATAATGAGATCTTTTATCTTTCTTTGCTAAGCATAGGTAGCTAACCCTGAGGGGGCAAGCTCTGTGTTTAAAAGAGAGAGAAAACATTCGACTTTCTCTCTCTCTCTTTGCTTTACTTTTTAAAAGATATAGTATTTTTAGACGTCTGGTGACAATTTGGCCACAACATGGAGACCAATTAATGACTCTCTTGAGAAAGGAAATGGGTCAACTTATCAACTCTTCATGTGACTCAGGAGAATATCTACATCAGGAACATGTGAACTCTTTCCCGTTGCTCTGACAGATAATTTCTACCTTTCCTATCCTGTTGAAATTGCCTGGCAACGACACTGATCCACCTAAGTAAAAATTAATTTTTCACAATATGCTAAATAACAATAACAATAATATATTTATACTCTGCCCATCTGACTCTGTTTCCCCAGCCACTCTGGGTGGCTCCCAACATAATAATAATAATAATAATAATAATAATAAAGTGATAAAGCATCAAAGATTACAAACTCCCCTAAACAGTGCTATCTTCAGCTATCTTCTAAAAACCAGGTAGTTGTTTACTTCCTTGACATCTGATCAGAGGGCGTTCCACAGGGCGGGCGCCACTACCGAGAAGGCCCTCTGGCTGGTTCCCTGCAACCTCACTTCTCGCAGTGAGGAAACCACCAGAAGGCCCTCAGAGCTGGACCTCAGTGTCCAGCTGAACGATGGGGGGTGCAGATGCTCCTTCAAGTATACTGGGCAGTGGCCATTTAGGGGTTTAAAGGTCAGCACCAACACTTTGAATTGTGCTCGGAAACATACTGAGAGCCAATGTAGGTCTTTCAGGACCGGTGTTATATGGTCCTGGCGGCCACTCTCTGTCACCAGTCTAACTGCTGTATTCTGGATCAGTTGTAGTTTCCGAGTCACCTTCAAAGGTAGCCCCACGTAGGGCACATTGCAGTAGAGTGTATTATATGTGTATGAGCCCTTGTATTTGCATGTCATGTTTCCCATTCAAAGGCACAATCTTTTCAATCAATATAATGTAAATTTAAATCACTTATATGCATCATGTTACTGCTGACTTTGGTGCATCTGGTCACTCTTGTTTTTTTCCCAAAGAACCACTGATAAAAATCTCAAAACCTGCTGCCTGATTAGGCTGCTTGTCTATGTGTTTTACAATGGGAGAGAAAAATCCTGGTGATATTTGCGGCACCCCGAGTCACATCAACACCATGCATTCAAAGCACATGGATTCCCCAAAGAAACTTGGAAACTGTAGTTTGTTAAGGTTGCTGGGATCTTTCTGGCACCTAATCCTTTCAGCCTGCCTCCTCTCCAGTCATTTCTGGTACATCCTGCTCAGCGGCAGACTGCTGAGTCCTTAGAGTGATGATTCAGCCACTGTGCTCACCATTCGCAGTCTCTGGCCATTTTGTTTTTCACAGATATGCCAGACACTATCCAAGTGATACTCCACGCCACAGTTTGGCAGCTTTATGCCATTTAAATGTGGACTTTTTGTGCATTTCCCCACAAAATCCAAAACAAAGAGGATGTATTGGATTTAGGATTGCACACCAATGAGACTGAAACAGGATTGGTCTTCCAAGTATAATGGAAGTGCACCACAATTTGCCATGAAAACTTTGTTCAGGTATAACACCAACAGGGAATGAATGTGCGTGTGTTGTTTTGTTTGTTTTCTTAGTCTGTCTTATGGGAGCATATTGTTCAAATGTTGCCTTATAATTTCCCAGTAGCAAATGTTGTCATGTGGGAAGATCTGTCAACAGCCCAAAGAGAGAGAGAGAGAGAGAGAGAGAGAGAGAGAGAGAGGGAGGGAGAAGAGAGTAGTGTTTTAATTCACACACTACTGGTGAAACTGAGAGAACTCTGGAGAAATGAAAGACATAGGGCAATGAATGTGTAGTCCTGTATTTTTCCTATTAGTATTTCAGACGTACAAAAGTGATTGTTACTTTGTTTTTCTCTGCATAAGTAATTACTTGTGCCTAAGGAGCTCTATATAAATCAGTTCATGTAAACATGGTATGCTATACTGCCACGGAGAGCAATCCAGATTTCAATGGAAAACATCTTAGACAGTTTACAAACTGTTTAGAAACTAATAAGAGAAAACACAATCATAGATGACTTTTGCCCATGGGGACTGCTGTGTTGGAAGGCAGGGAACACCTTCTGGACTCCCCCCCCAAAAAAAAAAAACAATTGTGGAGCCTGGGAGAGGAGAGAGGGGAAGTCCATTGCTGTAAGTGGAAGTTTGTGCACAGGACAATCTGAGTATCCCTAACATTAGCTACAGTGCTATACCTACTTTACAGATCTGTTTATGTACATGGTCAGTCCTACCATTTGGTAGAGTGTAGGAGCTGCCTCAGGCTACCTCACAGGTTGAGGTGGTTCTCCCACAAGATTTTGCACTGCCAGTTTCTCTCAACAACAGAAACCTTTGAGATTGGTTCAGTAAGAAATCAACTTTAGGGTTGTTGGTTTTTTGTATGTGCTGTGGCTGTTTCTTATTTAATATAGATTTATTTCATTAGCTACTGTATTGGCCCAAATATAACCCGCACCCACAAATAAGCTGCACCTTTAAAATTCAAGGGAGGGAAAGAAAAAAAGACAATACCTGGGATGCAGCGGCGCTTTGCCAGCGGCCTCCCCCCCCGATGGCTAGGGGGAGGCTTGAGAGTGGTGGGCGGCCCTCCATTGCCCTGCGCTCCCAGGCTGCTTCTTGGGGGGGGGGGGAACCACGCCACTTTGCCGGCGGCATAAGGTCACGAATATAAGCCACACTTTAACTTTTCATGATTGGAATTTGGAAAAAAATATGCAGCTTATATTTGGGCCAATATGGTATTTGACTTCTATAATTTTTATAATACATTCAAAGTTTTTACATATACGTATGTGTATGTGTTTGTGTAGTTGAAGAAAGGCTTAATAAATGTATTTCAATCTTTTTAGATAAGCCCTTGAAAAGGGCATTTGGGGCTAAAATGTGTTGAGCACACACTCCAGTTATCGAATCCATTCATTTCTCTTCCTTGTATGCCAGCTAATTTTGAGTGTCACGAAAGGAGAGCAAATTCATCAATTAATGTATTATTGTTGTTATTTGTACTGACATGCGAGGAAAGGAGGCCTTTGTGAGATCTTCTGCCAAAATAACTTGGCTAGCCTTTGATATTATGCATCTGTATTTGTAGGGATGGGCAATTGCTGCCCTGCTTCAGGCAGCAAAATGCCTTGGGTCAGCCCTGTATATATTTATCAATACTATTGATGATCCAGATTCATTTCATAACCCAAATCTCAGGAGAGCTAGCCCACCGAGCCCCAAAACAGCAGCAATGCTTGTCACTTGTTTATCTGTAATATAAAAGCATCCAAGGTGAACTCTGGGCTTGTTAATGGATGGGGTCATCATACAGTATACGTCAACAATGGCCTCTCACCTTTGAAACAAACCTTTCAGTGCAAGAACCCATAATCCATACTCCCCTTTTGTTATTGCTGCTTATATAATGTGGTGAAGGGCAAGCCACAGTGTTTTCCTTCTTTTGAAATTGACAACACTTCTGGTGTTTTTCAGAAGCTCAGATAGTTTAACACATTTGCTTTTCAGCAGGTGGGTTGACCTCAGCTGAATTCGACTAAGTTTTATTATTCCAGTTATCTTTTATTTTTGACAAAGGGGAGGAGAGGTAGAAGTGCAGGGCCAAACTACATATAGATATTACTTTTCCACAGTTATGCATTAAAATAATAATGATAAAAGGTTCAGGAAGTTGCAGTTTTGAGGAATGGGATCCTCAGATAGGGGATGAATAACCCTTGTGTGTCGAGGTCCCCAAGCCACCCCCCAAATAACTCACAACGCACACTTAATCTTTGTTTAAGGTTTTTGGCATAATTTTGGCCACAACTTTATTTAAATACAAAACCGTGAGTGGTTGTTTAGGCATTGGTTAAGACTATCTGTCCCCCCGCCTGGGGACAGAACTGACTTCCGGGCACCACCGAAAGACAGTGCGGGAGAAAGCAAGTCGGGGAGAAATGGAGCTGAGACACAGACCCTCAGTTCTCATCCGCATGCTCCCCGAAGGCTTGCCGGCCCTAGTCCCATTCCAGGGATTGGACGAAAAGATGGCAAGACCCAGGATTCCTTTAACGGAATTCCCTTTCTGCAGCAACCATGGAGGGGCAGGCCCAGCCTTTCCTAACCCCTCCTCCACCAATTTATAACCAATGCCTAACCGCAACCTTACAAGTTGTGATGATTTGCTACGCAGTAGGCAAAAACCAAATGGCCCAGCCAATCAGCCAGATGGACAAAATTCCTACCAGGCCCCTGCCCCAATGGCAGACAACGCCATGACAGGCATAGCAAGGTCAATGCAACAACCCCTTACTCAAGGGCGGGTGGGCGGGTGATCCGTTGCACGCAGCAAAGAGAAAGCTCCAGGCTGTGTGCAGAGTATTTAAACATTTTACCCCTCCCACCAAAATTGCAACATAACTTTTACCCCAGCAACCCAGTGAACCAATCACTGCCCCAGGCCATCTTTAGAGACCCTGCCTGGTAACAGAGGGATGGCTCAGCAGACCCCACCGCAACACGTGCTCTCCATGAAGGAGAACACGCTTTCTCCTTCCTAAACATGGTTTTCTGGTCTAAATAAGTTTATACTTGTTTTTCATGCATGAAGCCTAAGATTCATGCATGAAGCTCTTGCACCTCCTGAAAAGAGGGAGCCACTATGGTACTGAGCTGTAGAACTAGTCTATTCTCTTCTGCTCTATATGTGATTCCAGAGAATATTGGAGAAGGAGACATAACTAGTTGCATTCTCTAAATGTATTCCACTGCACCAGCATAAGCCAACTTTCTACTGCTGGGGTAGGGAACCTTTGGCCCTCTAGATGTTGTTGGCTTCAGCTAGCATGTTCAGTGATCAGGGATGATGGGACTTGGAATCCAACAATGTCTGGAGTGCCACAGTTTCCATATCTCTGTTCTAGAGGGTCTTTTTGGGAGCAGGAGATAGCTGCTCTTAACTTGCAAGATAAAACTAAAGTAGATGGGAGCACTTTTAATATGCACGCTGTAAACTCAGAGGAATAGGGAGATGTCAGTCTCAGAAAACCCAAGTGATAATAACCGAGATTTCTGGTGCATGTTTCTGCCAATGAATCATTTCAGAAAGTCTGCTTGATCCTTTGAAATTGAAATGATCTTAGGCGTAACTCATTCCGTTCTGTTGGCTAGAATATTGGCAAAAGTTAATAAACAAGAAGGGTCAATAATTACTGCTGGACCAGGAATTTGTATTAGCTATTCAGTCACTGATCACTGGCTCAGAGAATGATTCATGGACTCAGCTTGTACAATGTAGCTTGTCAAATGCAAGTTTCGGCTTGGGAGAGAGACATTCACTGAACTGTTTAAAGAATCCTGCAATGAAATCATTGGAGCCAGAAGAGTTTTAACATTTTCTAAGTCCTTCGCTGCTGTTGTAGTTCTCCTCAGCTCTTGGACAGTCCAACAATTTGTTTTTCTTCTTACTCTTCTTTCTGATTTTGTAATTAAACACAATGTAGAATTTACCTTTCACAACTGCATCCAATGCTTCCTGTATGTGGGGCTGCCCCACTTTTAAGTAACAACAACCCAGAGAGTTCAGTTAGGTTGGGAGATAGTGGGACAACAGATCTAGGCTGAGCCTTCACACCTTGTGACACCAAAGCACTTGCAACCGACTAGCCACATATTGTGATCACCAGGAGTTTTATGCCTCCCAATATATATAATTATATACTTCAGCAGCTCAATCACACCCCTATTTTTTGCAGATGATTGCTTCTGAAAGTTTACTAAGCCCCTGATGGGATACCACACATAGCTAATAAATTGTGTTTGATTTCAGTTCAGCAAAATTTCAGACCTACTCCATGCAATGGAACGAGGAACAAAGACAGAAAAGGACACAGCATCATGCTGGTTCAGAAAAAAGGAAGGGAATTAAATAGAGGTTTGGGGCATATATTGTTTGGTGAGAGAAACCCATCAGAGATTTAAAATCTCAAAATATGCAGCAAAGTAAAGCATGGAAATATAGACTATAAAACCTTTAATTTATGGTCTTCCACGTGTGTTCCAAAATTGTCCTCTTTAAAAGTTATTTTCAGTTTCCTTCTTCCCCCAGCATAGGAAAAGACCACATGTTTGGTAAGTTAAAAATGATTTACAGACAAACTCTCCAAAGGTCAGATTCATGTGCTTTTCAGAAAGTCAGAAAGGTTGCACAGGCAGTAAAACATAGTTTAATTACAAAGTTATAACAGTTCCTAAAACTATTGGTATAGGAATGTAAAAGAGGCTTGTGAAAGCTATGAGACTGATCTGGAGGAGCCAGCTCAGACTTCCTCACATGCTGAGTTCACAGGTATGCCAAGGGGATCAAAGGCTTGATTACCCATTTCCTTCCAAGGTAAGGGGAAGTGACATAATTAAGTTTGGCAGGGCAGCTTACGCAAATAGCAAGATTCAAAGACATATAGGCTTGTGGTTTGTACAGCAAACCTTAAGGGGTTGTTTCATAATATTGCTGTTTACCTGAACACCTGACAAAGCGTGTTCTCACTAAAAGGAGAGCACGGGTTGCGGATGGGGCTATACAAGGCACCCCATGATTGCTAGGCAAGTTAAAGCCAGGGCTTGTTTAGATGGGAGGATCTGGTTATCTGGGGAAAGTTGATGTTGCAAACTTAGGGGTGGGGTCAGTGGCTATTTAAGCAAGGTCCACAGCTTTCTCTTTCTCTTTTGCTGTGGACATCGGATCTCATCGGATCTCTGAGTGACTACAGCAGAAGTTTGGGTCGTATACCTTTTCCCTTTGTTTTTCTTCCTCCATTTTCTCCTCTTTCTTTAATTTGTTGCTGAAAGATCCTTCCCCACTTTATTTAATTTTCCTGTTTGTTTTAATTCCCTTTAATTTAGTCGGGGGGGGGTGCTCGGCCTGGGCCCAGGGGCCGTGTGGGGAGGGCTTCCCTCAATTCCCCTGCCCTCTTGCAGGGTCGATCCCCAGTCAAGGGAACATTTCTTCTCAGTTTGTCCTTGCTTCTCCCTTCCCCACAGGCTTCTGTTGGTGCCGGAGTAGGCCTCCTGGGCGGCTTTCGCGCGATCCCCCCCCCCCGCCGCCTGGGCCTGCAGGTGCCGGGGGCCTCCCTGCGATTTGGCGCTCCCTGGGCCTCTGGAGGCTCCGGAGAGGCCTGCATCGGCCTCCGAAGGCAAGCGGGGCCCCGATTCCCCGTGAGAGCCGGGGGTGCGCGCTTTGTGGGGGGGTGGGCGCGCTCGCGCCGCGACGTGCCGCGGCCTGTGTTTTCGGGCCTTTTTTCCTCCCCCCCCCCGCGAAAACGCTATTCGGGGCCTTTGCTTCCCTGCGGCTGGCTGCCTGGCTAGGGGTGGCTTACCTTGCCCTGTAGCAGGCCCTGGGAGGCCGGCCTGGTGTTGCTGGGGGGCTGGGTGCCGCTGGTTGTCCCCAGAGGTGCATTGATTTGAGCGGAGAGCTGTGAGGCCTCCATTTTGCAGCCTCATTAGGCGGGAGCGCCATTTTGATTCCTCTCGGCCACGTGGCGGCCTCTAGCGTTCAGGCCTAGTAATTGCAGGGCCTGGTGGTTGCTTTATCCTAGGCTGAGTATAATTGGTACTACTGCGACCTCTTGTGGCAGTTGATATGTTTGCAGGCAATTAATTTCTTCAATTGCACGCAGCCTGGACGGCTAGTGTAGGTGTGTGTGCTGGTAAAGAGCACAAGGTTGTGGTTTGTTTCCGTATTGGACAGCTTCTGATTTGGTGGCTGGTGCTCTTCCCAGCTGCTCCTGGGTTACCGATCTGTTGCATAATCTGTAAGCAAGGGGTTGCCTCCTGTCTACTGGTGCATCATTTTATAGTCTAGGTCTTAGTTTTAATTAACTATTTAATTCATTCTGCTTCATTTTCTTGCAGATTCTAGCGTCTTAAAGAACTTAGTTGGTTTTTTTTTTTTTTTTTCCTTACTTAATTTTATTTTCTTTTCTTTTCTCACCAGTAGTAGGAATGGCTCCTAAGAAGGCAGCAGGAAGGCCTGTTCCAGCCCGCTCCTCGAAGCGGCCTATAAAAGGCCCATCCCAGGCCTTGCGATCTCCGCAGCCTGGTCAGTCCTTGAAACGCATCCAGGCTATGGTTTCAAGTTTGTCTGGCGACCCGGTGACACTGGCAAGGGTAGAGGCGGAGATGGATGGCCTGCTACACCGTTGCTCGACCCCGTCAACGTCATCAGCATTCCCGCCTCCCCCGGTGGATGTTTCCTCTCCTGCATCATCATCTAGTGAAGAAGGGGAGCCACTGTTAGCCGGAGTTGGCTTACCTGATGCTCCGCAGGTCCAACCTTCGGTGCTGCCTGTATCGCAGGATGCAGTGCCTAGGGGCCGTGGTCGTGCCAGGGTCGGCGCCAGAAGAAGCGCATCGACCCGGGGCCGCGCTGTACGGGGCTCACCTGTACGGCCCCCAGCGCTGGGGCATTCTAATCCAGTTCATTCACAAGTTGTCTCTGTTCAGTCAGCCCCAGGTGCAGTGCAACAGGGTGAAGCGTCAGATTCTTCGATTGAAGACAGTCTTCCTCTTCCTCCAAGGTCCTCTTCCGGTGGGCATCGTCGCCGAAAAAGGGGCTCCAGGAGGCACTCTAAGAAGAGACGGAGGGACACATCGTCCTCCACTTCAGGTACTTCCTCCATCAGCTCTAGCAGTGATGAGGGGGCCCCCCTTAAGCTTTACTGGGGCTACGGGGAGTCGTCGGGGCTGCCAAAGTGGGTTTGGGAGCGTAGGGCAAATTCTCATAGGGCCAGGTATGGCGCCGTACAGGAGTGTCGAGAAGGGGTCCTGGTGCCTGACGTAAGAGTCTCCACCAATTCTGCTAGGGATATTATTCCTGGTGCCCACTTGTCTTCCAAATTGCGGTCTAGGATTCTGGATGGCCGCTACGTGGATATTTTCAGCTTGGCTCCTCCGCTTGATGGTCGGGAGCCGCTGGACAAGGGCCTTTCCGTTCCCAAAAGACGGACAATTGTAGCAAAGGCTGACAGGACTTTTGAACGTTGGATGGATAGTTTCCAGGTTTTTGCTGGTGTGATTTCTGCAGCGTATCCCAAGAGGTCTCTGCACCTCTGGGTTTATCTGTCTATTGTCCGTTCAGCTTTTACGATGGCTGGCGAGACTGCTGCATTATCATATGACCAGAACTTTAGGCGTAGGGCGGCCAAGATACCGACGGCCCGCTGGGACAGGAAGGACTTGGATGTGTGGACCACTTATGTGGCACCACGTATTGAGAAGAAGGCTTCTGAGTTGCAAAAATTCAAGCCTGCCACCCAAAAAGTTGGGCGCAAGTGGTTCTGCTGGGACTTTAATAAGGGCATTTGCCAACGTCAAGCCTGTAAATTCGCACACCTTTGTGACAAATGCTCTGGGAGCCACTCGGCTTCTGCTTGCTCCGCGGCCAGGCGGCCCTTTCGCAGGGGAGGGGGCTCCCAGCAGCCCCCCAAGGTCCCTGCCCAGCCTCCTGTTCCCGGAGCAGGAAAGTGATATCTTTTCTTTGGCCTATACTCCGGTTCGGCTACAGCCGTTACTGGCGTTACTGGAATCTTACCCAGACAGAGAGTCAGCGTCGTATTTGAGTAATGGTTTTTCGCTGGGATTTAGGATCCCAGTGGTCGTGGCCCCTGTAGCCCAGAATCCTAGGAACCAGAAATCCGTTAAGGACATGCCTGGTGTGGCGCGTAAGAAAATTGAAAAGGAGCTGGCTTTACGTCGTATGGCTGGTCCTTTCGCCACCCCCCCCTTTCCTAATTTGCACATTTCACCCTTGGGAATAGTTCCCAAGAAGGCCCCGGGGGAGTTTCGCCTAATTCATAACCTCTCTCATCCTAATGGTACGTCGGTTAACGACGTAATTCCCCCGGAGCTCTGTTCGGTGAAGTATGCCTCTCTTGATCATGCGATCAAGATGATAAGGAAGTTTGGGCCTGGTGCCCTATTGGCCGAGTGCGACATTGAGTCGGCTTTTCGTTTGTTGCCAATTCATCCTGAGGATTTCTGGCTGCTGGGTTTTCAGTTTGACGGGGGATTCTATTTTGATAAGGCTATGCCCATGGGCTGCTCGGTAGCTTGTGCGGCTTTTGAGTGTTTCAGCTCATTCCTGGAATGGGCCTTGCGCGACAGAACCGGTTTGGGCGGGGTTACGCATTATTTGGATGACTTTTTACTGGCCTCCGCGAGGGACACGGGGAATTGCGTGGTTCTGCTGCGTGCCTTTGCGTCCCTGGCTGAAGACCTGGGGGTTCCATTAGCGGCAGAGAAAACTGAGGGTCCCACTACGCAACTTACCTATTTGGGTATCTTGTTGGATACCGTGGCCCAAACCTCTAGTTTGCCGCCAGATAAGTTAGTTGCTTTAAGGAAGGTCATTGAAGAACTGCTCCCATTGAGGAAGGTTACCTTGCGACAGCTTCAGTCGTTGCTAGGTCATTTAAACTTTGCTTGCAGGGTGGTGGCGCCGGGGCGCCCGTTCTGCTCTCGCCTGGCCAAACTTACCTCGGGGCTGCAGGCACCGCATCATAGGGTTCGTTTGTCCGCCCAAGTGCAAGCCGACCTCCGTGTGTGGCTGGAATTCCTGGAAGAATTTAATGGCGTATCACTGTGGCAGGACACTTTGAACCTCCACAATGATTTTCAAGTGCATTCGGACGCGGCAGGGTCACTGGGGTTTGGTTTGTTTTGGGACGGCAGGTGGTGTGCTGAACCTTGGCCCCAGGCTTGGTGTGGGGAAGCGATAACTCGAGACCTGACATTTCTTGAGTTTTTCCCCATAGTTGTTGCGGTACACTTGTGGGTCGAGCATTTTAAGGACCATCGGGTTTGTTTTTGGTCCGATAACCAGGCAGTAGTGACTGTTTTAGCTAAGCAGTCATCCCGGTCGTCTAGGGTTTCGGCCTTGCTTCGGGTGTTTGTTTTGCACTGTCTGCGTTTTAATATTGTATTTTCTGCTCGCTTCGTTCCGGGTATTTCTAACGAGATTGCTGATGCTCTGTCCCGTTTTCAGATGGAACGATTCAGGTCATTGGCGCCAGAGGCTCGAGACCGTCCGGAGATTTTCCCGGATCATCTCTGGAACCTTGGCAACACTTAGTTTCACAGGGAGTAGCAGCATCAGTCGCCCCTTCCACGCTAAGGTCCTATAAGAAGGCCTGGGCTGATTTTCTGTCCTTTAATGGCCAATCGGCGGGGGCGGTCATCACCCCTCATTCTACTGCCCAGGTGCTTAAGTATCTGGCACATTTGTTCCAGATGCGCCGGGCGGCTAGGACCCTGCGACTTCACTCGGCAGCAATTTCTTTCTTTAGCAGGGCCACTTTTGACAAGGACCCATGTAGGAAGTTTGTGGTGCGCCGGGCATTGGAGGGATGGGGACGGCTCACCCCATCGAGGACTGTTCCCAGAAGTCCCATCACTTTTGAGTTGCTGATACAGATGCGCAGTAAACTGCGGAGCATCTGTTGGTCCAAGTTTGAGGCCCGTCTATTTTCAGCAGCCTTTTCCTTGGCATTCTTTGGGGCACTGAGGGTAGGCGAGGTGGTCCTGGAGCAAAAACGGGATGGAGGTTCCAGGGGTTTGCTGTTGCAGGACGTGAGCATGTCACAGTCGGACCTGAGGGTGCATATCAGGAATTCGAAGACCGACCAGGTGGGTAGGGGAGCCGTCATTCGGCTCTCGGCAACGGGAGAGAAGGGTCCTTGCCCCGTAAAGGATCTTAAGAGATACTTGTCCTTGCGGCCGGCAGGCGAGGGGCCTTTGTTTATTCATGAAAATGGGCACCCTTTAGTCCGGCATCAGTTCACTAAGGTGATGCGCAAGGTGGTAGTGGCCTGCGGCCGCAAAGCATCGGAATTTGCTCCTCACTCCTTCCGTATTGGTGCCGCAACGACAGCTGCCCATTGGGGTTTGTCTGCAAGGAGGATAAAGGACCTGGGTCGTTGGAGATCGGATGCATTCAAAGTATATGTGAGGAAATAATGGTGGTGTGTGTACTGACATTTTTGTGTTTTAACCCTAGGTCTGGCCGCTATCCGTATTTGGATAGTGGGACACAGCATTGTGCACTGGGCCGCTGTCAGAGCTCGTCAATCTGGTCTGGGAGCTGGCTTGGGCCTTCCGCAGCACGTGCAGGTGTCCTGGATTTCCAGACGAGGGATGCAGTGGAGAGAATTATTGCCTCTCATGCACAGACGGGTCCTCCACGCTGGCCCCCCTACAGCGATAGTGGTGCAGCTGGGGGAGAATGATATGGTTTCCTCTTCCTGCTTTGGGCTGCGTGCTGCCATATTACTGGACTTGAGGGATTTGGCGGCCTTGGTGCCTTCAACCACACTAATTTGGTCGCAGCTGCTGAAACGCCGCATTTGGAGGGGTAGCCCTTGCCCGGCGGCCACCGAAAGAGTTAGGAAGCGGATTAATTCCGCGGCAAGCAAATTGGTGGTTGGTTTGGGCGGATTTGTGATTCCTCACCCTCTGATTTCGTTCAAGGCCTCTGAATTATTCAGGGATGATGGGGTGCATCTTTCCCCGTTGGGGAATGATGTCTGGTTGGATGCAGTGGTGTCCAAGTTGAGGGTGTGGTTTAGTCTGTGAGTGGTTGGCGGCGAGCGTAAAGGGCTCGGGTGGCGGTTAGGCATTGGTTAAAATTGGTTGGTGGAGGGGTATGGATAGGCTGGGCCTGCCCCTCCAATGCTGCACGGGTATTCCGTTAAAGGAATTCTGGAACTTACCATCCCCTTCGTCCAAACCCTTGGTGCAGGGTGCGGGCCGTGTAAGTTCCAAGGAGCATGCGGGGATTAGCTGAGGGTCTGTTTCGCAGCTCCAGTTGACCCTGATCTTGCTCTTCCGCACTGACTACGGAGTCAGGGCTGTCCCCAAGGCGGGGAGGACAGATAGTCTAACCAATGCCTAAGCAACCACTCACAATTTGTATTGATAATAAAGTTGTGGCCAAAATTATGCCAAAAACCTTAAACAAAAATAATGTGTGAAGTTTGAGTTATTGGGTTTGGGGTGTCTTGGGGACCTCAGCACGCAAAGCGTGTTCTCACTAAAAGGAGAGCACGGGTTGCGGATGGGGCTATACAAGGCACCCCATGATTGCTAGGCAAGTTAAAGCCAGGGCTTGTTTAGATGGGAGGATCTGGTTATCTGGGGAAAGTTGATGTTGCAAACTTAGGGGTGGGGTCAGTGGCTATTTAAGCAAGGTCCACAGCTTTCTCTTTCTCTTTTGCTGTGGACATCGGATCTCCCGCCCGCCCTCCCTTGTTGGGCTTCGCTTGACCTTGCTATGCCTGTCATGGGGTCGTTCGCCTTGGTGCGGGGGCCCAGTAGGAATTTACCTCTTGGCTGATTAGTGTGTGCCAATTGGGTTTTGCCTACTGCGTAGCAAATCGTCACAACTTGTAAGGTTGGCGGTTAGGCATTGGTTAAAATTGGTTGGTGGAGGGGTATGGATAGGCTGGGCCTGCCCCTCCAATGCTGCACGGGTATTCCGTTAAAGGAATTCTGGAACTTACCATCCCCTTCGTCCAAACCCTTGGTGCAGGGTGCGGGCCGTGTAAGTTCCAAGGAGCATGCGGGGATTAGCTGAGGGTCTGTTTCGCAGCTCCAGTTGACCCTGATCTTGCTCTTCCGCACTGACTACGGAGTCAGGGCTGTCCCCAAGGCGGGGAGGACAGATAGTCTAACCAATGCCTAAGCAACCACTCACAATTTGTATTGATAATAAAGTTGTGGCCAAAATTATGCCAAAAACCTTAAACAAAAATAATGTGTGAAGTTTGAGTTATTGGGTTTGGGGTGTCTTGGGGACCTCAGCACGCAAAACAGGTGCTTCCAAGGCCCATCAATCATATCTGCATTAAATTCAGCACATACACACACCCCTCAGTAAATGTTATGGGCAATATGTATGCTTATCACCATCTGGAAACAAATAGTGTGTGTATATGCGTGCGGACAATTATGGAGATATCTAGGATTTTCCTTGCCTAAATATATTTGTAAGAGAAGCTCAGCTTGTCAGAAGCAAGGACCTCTCCATTAGTCAGCAGTGCATCTGTCAACAGACTGCTAATGTGCCTAATGGGGTTTCGCTATATATCATTGTAACCTCGAGACCCCCAGGCTGAAGACTGCTTTGCTGGCAGGTTTTACTTCCATGCATGTGGTGTGCAAATTATCACTATCGGTATGATGGTGTGAGATAAACTGCAGCTCCTCTCTTGCTTTCTTTTGTTCAAGATCTGAGGACGTACAGGTGACTGGAGCTAAGAAAGAAAGGGCAGAAGAGGCTGGAAACTGCTACGCCACAGTTTATTTCCATTGTTAAGAAATAACGAGGAAGGTGCACTGTGAAATGTAGAAACACTAGGGAAAAACATGTAAGAACAGTATTAGGAGATAAAAGTAGTACTGAGGTTTGTAGTAAGGAAAGGTTTTAAGACAAGGGTAGTAAACATTGGCCCTTTTGATATTGCCAAACTACAACTTCCATCGCCACTTGTCATTAGCTACATTTACAGGGGCTGATGGGAGCTGCAGTTCAACAACAGCTGGAGGGTCAAGAGTTCCCCACTCCTGTTTTAGGTGGCCTCTCCACCTTCCGGAGGGGAGGTGTTGTGAGCGGGAAACGATTCCCGCATCACACAGGGGGTATTCTGCCCCCTGCCCCACTCACATGGCTGGCGCACCACTCCCCCGGCTGAGCACCCAACCAAGGGGCTTGGAGGGGGCGTGGTTTGCTGCTCAAATGCAGCCGCGCCAGCCATCCAGCCCATTCACTCACCTTTCACGACGGTATCCGGATTGGTGACCAGACCTCATTCCAGGATGATGGGGTTCATCTTTCAGATCAGGGAAATGACATTTGGCTGGATAACATCAGCAGCAGTCTTAGGGATTGGTTGCAGCTGTGAGGGTATTGGCGGCAAGCCTCTTGGGTGGCGGTTAGGCATTGGAATGTGTTGTTGGTGTGTGGAAGGGCAAGGTGTGGCCATTGCCCACCCCTTCAATTTTGGGTATTCCGTTAAAGGAATCCGGCGGTCGTGGATCCTGCCCGATGCCATGGCACGACCCTCAGTGACATCAGGGGAGAGCTTATAGTTGTATTTGCATCAACAGGCTCCCCTGTCTGGTGGTTAACCCCTCTTCAGGCTCACCCCTCTCCGAGTGGGTGGAGTCAAATCTCCCGTGGTCCAATGCCTAAGCCAATGCCTTCTCACATGCTGTAATCAATAAAGTTGTGGCCTTTTCTTGCCCATTAACCTTATACTCTGTGTCCACGTGTCTTTATTCCCCCAAGCGGGGATCGGGTCCTTGAATCACAAGTACATGGGTCTTGTTCTACTGAGTGAGGTCTGAGACATGCTTTTAAGCACTGTGAATTTGCCATACAAATATTATGCAGTAACACTCAACATGTGATCGTGTTTGTTAGCTGACATGCAGTGGCATTTAGTATTTGGTAGTGTCTGGCTAACAAGAGTAGAATTCAGTATTTGTCTAGTATACATAACATGCAGTATTTAATGATATTTATTGGCTGGTCTGCAGTAGAAGTCAATATTTGGCAGTATCAGATCTTGTATTAATTTCACTCGCCTCAGCAATCAAGAGACTGTTAAATTTTAACATTGATGTCCAATTCCGATCTGAAATTCACATGTCAGATTTTGAGATCAGATGTTGACCTCCATATCCAAATGGCTCGTTTTAAATCTTCATCTGATTTTGAATCTCATTTCAGATTGTGAATAAGCCAAGATCATCCTGGGGGCTTCATGGCTGGCTGGAGATCTGAGCCCTTAAAGCTTCACCCCCCCCCCCCACACTAGTTAAGGGAAGAGGACAGTAAGAGGAATGCGAATTGTCTAAGAACTGATAGAGAGTGCCCACGAATCTATAGAGCTCAATTTTAAGATGTTTCACTTACACTTATATTTCATCTACACTTATCCCAGATTTTTGCTTTTGGTGAAATTCATCAAGATCTTTTGAGTGGGCTGGGGAATAGTGTGACAATAGACATTCAGTTCCATAATATTCTCCTTCTTATGGATAGAACTGGCGTCTTGTTCATATGAAACAGACATATGAAACAGACCCAATGGATACTTAAGCTCATTAAAATGGGACAACCAGCTCTGTACATCCATTCCTATATGCAATTAACTGCTCTGGGATAGGGGAATAGGAAACGATGCATATTCTGAATACATGTACTGTACAGTGGTACCACAGGTTAAAGACTTAATTTGTTCTGGAGGTCCGTTCTTAACCTGAAACTGTTCTTAACCTGAGGTACCACTTTACCTAATGGGGACTCCCACTGCCGTCGCGCTGCCGGAGCACAATTTCTGTTCTCATCCTGAAACAAAGTTATTAACCCTAGTTACTATTTTTGGGTTAGCGGACTCTGTAACCTGAAGCATCTGTAACATGAAGCATCTGTAACCCGAGGTACCACTGTACTATCAATAACCTTTTGCTTCAAGTACAACTCAGTAAAGTGGTACCTTGGTTCTCAAATGCCTTGGTACTCAAACGAAACCCAAACACTGCAAACCCGGAAGTAAGCTGTTTGAACTTGTTTTGGAAGCCGAACATGCTCCGTTTTGAGTGTTAATTATTCTGATTTGAGTGCCACACTTCTGTTTTGAGTGTTACGCGGAGGTCTGTCTGATTTTGCTCTTTATTTTGTGTTTATATGGCTCTTTTTTGTTTTTGTGACAGTGTGGAACCCAGTTCAGCTACTGATTGATTAATTGTGTGTCTGCAGTACATTGTTTATTGCTTTCATTTTATGGATCAGTGATCTCGTTAGATAGTAAAATTCCTGTTAAATTGCTGTTTTAGGGGTTGCTTTTTAGAAGTCTGGAATGGATTAATCCATCTTTCATTACTTTCTATGGGAAAGTGTGCCTTGGTTTTGGAACAGACTTCCAGAATGGATTAAGTTTGAGAACCAAGGTACCATTGTATAGGAATTCAGTATGTTCATAGAATTACAGAATTGTAGTGGTTAAGGGTCATCTAGTTCAACTCCTGCAATGTAGAAATCTCAACTAAAGCATGCATGACAGATGGTCATCCAACCTCGGCTTAAAAACTTCAAAGAAATGAGAGTTCACCACCTTCTGAGGGAGTCTGTTCCACTGTCTAACAGCTCTTACTGTCAGAAAGCTCTTCTTGATGTTTAGTTGGAATCCCCTTTCTTGTAACTTTAATCCATTGGTTTAGGTCCTACCATCAGGGGCTCCTGTGGTTCTTTGGACCAGGCTGGATGTCTTCAATGTGAAGTTCAGTAATTAAACTAGTCAATACAGACAGTTAAGTACTTACCACAGATCTTATTGTGACCCTGCCTTTTGAGGTTGCCAGCCCATTTATGTAACATAACATAACCATTTCTCTCTGTATTTGATGACTTGATAACATGCCACATTTCTTTGAGGTGTTCCATAAAGACAAAACTTATACAAATTAAAACATGAAAGCAAGATCATTCTGTACAGAGCAGTTCAAAAATATAAAAAGAGAAAGGAGACTGAGTCACCAAGGCATGCAGTTTGATTTCAGCATATAAGGAACACTGTGGGAAGTAAAGAGAGACTATTCACTGTGTGCATGTATATAAGTGTCTGATAAAGTGAAACTTGAAAGAGAATTTCAAAGAAAAGGGTCATTTTCTCATTTTGCACCAAAGCCACTTTATACTTCTCAGGAAGTAGCTTACATTGACAAAGAGGTTTAGACTCTGTCGCTGAGAGATTGGAGATTACTTTTTATAGCTGAATGAGAGAAAGTGCATTAGACGTGACATATGCTGGACTTTGTAACCTGTTGTTCTTTCTTGGAATGTGCTGGGAAATCTAGAACCTTCTTACAAGGTCCCAGTCTTGAAAAACAACATCTCCTAAGATGTCTGTTCTGACTCTTCAGACCCATTCTGTAAGATCCAGAAATTCTTCTACCACACACAAACTCTCACAAGATATTGAATGTCTGTATGCTGCCACTCATATCAGGGGTGAGCAACCTCTAGCCCCTGAGAAGGGGCTGATTACACCTGACCACTGACCATGTTGTCTGGAGTCCAATAAAATTCTGAAGGGCTACGAGTTACTCCACCTTCATGGATCACTGCCTTGTCGTGGTGAAGGGGCTTGAATAACTCCAAGAAATTATGAGCTATGCCATGCAGGGCCACCCAAGATGGACAGGTCATAGCCGAGAGTTTAGACTAAATGGGATCCACCTGGAGAAGGAACTGGCAAACCACTCCAGCATTTTGCCAAGAAAACTCCATGGACATAAAAAAGGAGAAGCTTTGAGAGTTTCCAAGGCCTGCTCTGGTTCCTGGGGTCATGGAGAGTCAAACACGACTAAGATAACTAAATAACAACAACAGGTTGTTGGTATCCTGAGGTTGAAAGTCCAGCTGGCTAGGCCCAGCTGGATCGTCTCCCTCTCAGCCTTCACGCTGCGGAGATTCATCAACCTCTGGCTCCGACGTAAATCAGTGACTCAAGCTTGCTGACGAGCACACTATACGTAGCAGAGTAAACGGCACAACAGAATAGGCTTGAGGCTGTGGATACATACTAAAAATACGGATTTATTTTGCATAAATCAGAACAAAGAAACATGTCGTTTCTCCTTGCCATCTTCTCAGAGAGAGACTCAAAAACAAAAGTAAAACACACTGAGCAGAACCTCTGCTCATGGAACCCAGCAGTCTGTGCTGGAATGTAAACAGACATGTGGCACGCAACAATCCCATGTCTGCAACAAAAGGTAGAATGGATTCTCCAACATAGGTTACCCACATCAAGATCACGTGATGCCACTTCATACAAAGCAGATCAACTCTGGGTAGTTAGGCGATGTCGGAGAATTCTACCAAAATGGAAATGGTAGCAAAAATTGCTAATGCTTGGTTATTCATCCCAATTAAGGAACAGAAATCAATCCAGTGAATACAATAATAATTCACTGTTATTGGTGTTTTCGATCTGCAAATGATATGTGATTACATTCCCCTACCTCCCCCCCTAATTGCATTGTGTTTCCTTGCATTGAAATGAACGGGGTAGAATGATGTAGCCACAACATAATTTATGGAATTAATTATGTAAATTACATAATTTCACCATTGGAAAGTGAGACTAATAACATAGGTTTCTGGTGAAAAAGGAACAGCAGAGGATTGGAAACCGTGCTGCGTGTACTGTAAGAATCACAACTTGGAATGGAAAACAGTGCCTTCACCCCTCATTTCAAGTTGTGCCGTGGATAGTTCAATTGGTCGAGCATGAGCTGGATCTAGACGCATCAGAAAAGTGTTTCAGGAAAAAGTGTTGTGAACCACAAAGTGGGAAATCGTATTTGAGGAAGACGGGACTCTACAGTGCCATCTGGTGTCACCATGTTAAAACACATATAAAACGCTTTTTCTTTGCTAATGTAGCTGAGTCCTAAAGACTCTTAATCTCATGGTTGAGAGCTTAAGCCCCACATTGGGCAAAAAAAAATATTACAGAGAGTTGGATCAGATGGCTCTTGTGCTCCCTTCAAACTCTATGATTCCATGGTTCTATGAAATGCATCCTTGAAAAACCAAAACAAATGTTTAGACTTTTAAAAAGAGCCAGTGTGGTGTAGTGGTTAAGAGTGGTAGTCTCGTAATCTGGAGAACCGGGTTCGAGTCTCCACTCCTCCACATGCAGCTGCTGGGTGACCTTGGGCCAGTCACACTTCCTTGAAGTCTCTCAGCCCCACTCACCTCACAGAGTGTTTGTTGTGGGGGAGGAAGGGAAAGGAGAATGTTAGCCGCTTTGAGACTCCTTAAAGGGAGTGAAAGGCGGGATATCAAATCCAAACTCTTCTCTTCTTCTCTTCTTTTACATGTTTGACACTTTATTAAATTTTTATATGTGTTGGAAGCCACTTAGAGTGTCTGGGGCAACCCAAACAGATGGGCAGGGTACAAATAATAAAATTATTATTATTATTATTATTATTATTATTATTATTATTATTATTTTAGTATGGATTTACTGGCGTGAAATAGCAAGTGGAACATGAATGAAGTATCTATAGGAACGAGACATACCTGAACAAGCTGGAACAGGACAAAATGAAACCTAAGAACACAAGGCAAAGTTGTAAGTTACCTTAACACTTTTGCAGACCCTGGATGAGTTGCAGACAACCACTGATAGGCATTTGGGTTCATGATTTTCCCCGTTGCCAGCATGAGTTGAGCCAGTTTGATCCTCCTTAGATTGCACCTCCTAACCCACTGAAAGCTTTTCTTGAGGCTTGGAAAATATCGAACAGATATTATGTTGGGTCAGATAAGGCAAGAGGGAAGACAGGTAATCTCTGTTAGGCTACGTGGCATAAGGCAATGTGGGCCCCTGTAAAGATTGCAACAGGGACTAGCAGAGCAATGTTTTCAAAGTTCTCTCCCTTGGAAGAAATTGGGGGAATGTTGTCTTCTCCAGCTTGTAGTATGTGTCATACATCCTATGTATGTTATCCCATGTTTATGGCTGGTATTGGCTTTAGTTCATCTAAATGCCTCAATGGGTAATGGAGTGTGGTATACATTATATATAGAATTTGTAGGAAGGGGTGGCTACATTAATCAGGGATTAAAGAGAGTCTGAGAAATAGCCACAGAAATTCAGTAAAGGTTCAAATGACAAATCTTTAGTACCTTGGCATTAATAGCCCATCACATTAGAATAGATTACATTAGATTAAGTGACCTCCCTCATTTCTATGCACAATGCTACTTTTTGACAGCCAGAAATATAAAATACCCTCCAAAGCATGTTATGTGGAATGTTGCAGTAATTAGAATTAATGGGATTATATGCAAAAATGCTGCAGATAATTTGTTTTACTACCTCCCACAGACTAGACTAAATTACTTGGCTCCAAGTTCAGTAAAACAGAATGGTTGAGGCATAAAATGGATTCTGGAAATTATCCTGAACATTTTGTAATTTTTGACCTCACGCTTTGAACAACCATTTTAAACTTTCGTTTCAAGCGTTTACTTAGAGCTGGGAAGTAATTACGTATGAGACACACAGTTTCTCTCTTTCTTAAGTTTAGTTAGGTAGCAGAAAATTCCATTTAATCAAGCAACCTCTACTCTTAACAGCTAAGACCCATGGTATTCTGTTCATGGTTACTTTGGTTATACAAGTTTTTTCAAGAATGTGCCATGTTGAAACCAAGAAATCATAAATCTAGTCCTTTAGTAGACGCTTTCCTCCTCTCAGCAGGAAAACTATGTGCCAATTCACACACATAGCAATCTTTCCAGAATCCATTTTGTCAGTAGAGGTTCAAATGACAAATCTTTAGTACCTTGGCATTAATAGCCCATCACATTAGAATAGATTGCATTAGATCAAGTGACCTCCCTCATTTCTATGCACAATGCCACCTTTTTGACAACCAGAAATATAAAATACCCTCCAAAGCATGTTATGTGGAATGTTGCAGTAATTAGAATTAATGACATTATATGCAAAAATGCTGCAGATAATTTGTTAATGACTGTCATACCAAGTAATGATTTGCATGTGTGCAACAAATGTCACATACAGGTTAACCACTACAAATAGAATTTTTTTCCCAACGGATCTAGCACATTCCAATTCAGAAATGTTTTAAAGTTTCCAATTTGATTTTAAATGTCAGATTTTGAATTTGACTGGGATTTCTTAAACAAAATAAAGCAAAGCCTTCTTAACACCTGTCAGGGCTGCCTCTAGGTCCCAGCTCACAGAGGACCAACGCCAGGTTGATGTAATGTACAAAAGTCATTATTGAAGTTTGGTTTCCATTCCAACGCCAGAGCGTGCAGCCCTACGTCTTAACCTTAGATCGGCGAAGTCCCGTCTGACTCATCACCCCTTCCGCACCAGTTTAAGATCCTAGCCCTACTCCACCTCTTCCGTTGTTCTTTCCTCCTCTGGGTCCTCCTGCCCCCTGGGGTTTCCTCCTTTCTGGACTCTTCTGACGCTGACCCCCCTGAGTCTTGCCCCTCCTTCCGGTGGGCTTTAGGACCTGGCTCCCTATCCGGGCTACCTGCTGTGCCGCTCGCCTGTACATTTGAACTTGGCGCGCGCCCCCAGCCGGTAACCTTCCTCCTGACCGTTTCCCCGCTCTCCGATGGAGGCGTGGTCAATCCTGACTCATCTCCTCTCGCTGGTAGTGAGAACACTGGTCCCGATTCCTGGGACTCCTCCCCCCCACTGCGCTCTGGTGGGGAAGCTGCTCCTGATTTCCAACTGCTGCTCTGGGAGTCCCCGCTGGCCCCCTCCTTCTGGGATTTCCCCCTTGGCACCCCCCTTGCCCTGGCCATCGGCGCTCCCTTTTGTGAATCTTCCGATTCGCTGGAGAGGCTCGTGGAATCCCTCTGACCGCTGTCACTGCCTCCACCCCCCTCGGATTCCTCCTCCTCGCTCTCCATCTCCGCCCACTCTTGTGCCTCTGCTCCTGAACCCCTGACAACACCCTTTTGAATTTTAAAGCAATAACATTAAATTTCGTTATAGTTTCATTCATCCATTCCTTGTTTCATTAATACATTTCTACTGTTATTTTTTTCCCTTCTAAAACAAAATCCAACCATATCAGTACTTTGGAATTTTTCAAGTTTTCCAGGGGGAAGTGGTTGCGTACATAATCAGCCGCAGCCATGAAGTGCAATCTGTCTCCTAATCCCCCTTTAGTCATGGATTTTACTGAGCCTCTTTGGACCAGCATGTTTATATTGCCTCAATGCAGCTGTGCGCTTCCATCTCTGGGCTCAATTGAAAATGGCTTCTCCATGAAAACCAGAAAGTGACCTCTCCAGACAACAGAATGATTCATCTTATCTCTGTGGCTGTGATCTCCTAAGTGACGCATACGCCATTAGGCAATTGAATGTGCATGTGTACTCCTCCACACTGGCAACCCACGCTATGTGACTGAAGTCACCTAAGCAGTGACTGCTGCTGAGAAGAAACAGAAAACAGTGGTCCTCTTCAGCCATTATTGCTTGAAAGGGGAACCACACATGGAACACCTCTCAGAGCCATGGGACTCTTTGTTTTCCAGTGCCGATCTGTAGCAGGCAACCTCATGAATTTGTGGAGGTTTTTCACTCACACAACGAGCTTGCATGGATACATGAGGCTCCAAGCTGCAGAAGAATTGTTTCTGTATATTGTTTCAGGAAGTGTGAATGAGACAGATTTGTGTTACAGTGCAAACCAAGCCACATTTCTCCCTCATCATTAACAGGATTGAAAACCTAAATACGTCTGAGCAAAGCAACTAGCAACTAAGCAGAAAACATGGGTTTTTAAAAAAGCCACACATTAAATAAATGCCCACGGTCCTTTTCTCCACTCTCATGATTGCTGTGTGCAGATGTGTAAAATGAAGGCACAACACCATAGGCTTTGTTCTCGCTTACAGGGCTTTGGCACTGCATAGAAGCATTATGTGGGAGTGAATTTCACTTTTGGAAGAACTCTGTGACAGTGAAATAAAGTGTATTTGACATGCCTTTTATTTCTTTGGCAAAACTGTTACCTGCCATGAAATCCTTCCGAACACGGCTGCAAAATGTGGGATAATTAGCTCTTATGTACATAATGTCACAGCTGTAAATAACAGGCAGCTAAAATTAGGCTGAAACTTATATTTAGGCGCCCGGCTGACTTTTTAGTAGTTCCCACTGACCTCATTAACCTCTTTGCTACTTAATGTAATTTCATTCCGAGGACCATTACATGCAACATTCACCACTTATGAGCAACCTCCAATTTGTGTAGCTAGACGTTTAAGAAAGAGAGAAAATGAAATGGCTCTCTTCTAATATAACTGTCACCAGTGGAATATAAATTTATTGACTAAACGAGTATCTTGGATGATTTAGTACTGAAATTCCCTCCCCTGCATGATGTCTCCAATCCATTGCATATGGCTTCTGGGTGCCAAACAGCTATAAAGTGGGGGAGAATGAGAAAAAGCATGATTGGTGGCTAAGAAACAGCATACTGGAACGAGAGACTTAACCCTTCCTTGATCATTGCATTCCCTCCTTCCTGTCAACTCCATCACAACCTACCAGCTTGTTTCCCATCCTGCAATGCAGTCAAGGTTTGAGCAAGAAAGCAGGAAGGTTGGGGAGGTGGCTGTGGTAAGGGTTCAGCTTCCTTTCAACACTTCTTCATTATAATTTGCAGCTGTTTTTATGGTCACTCAGGTTCATACTCACCAAATATATCTAGACCCATGGTTCCCAATGTGGGGCACATGCCCCACAGGGGGGCAATTTGATTTTTAAAGGAGGAAATTCATTAACAGTTAATGGCCATTTAAGCTTCTTTCATATGAACAGGAGTTCACATTTCAAATAATAAGAATTATATGTCATAGGGGAGCATCAGAATTTTAGAGATGATTAGGTGGGGCATGGCCAAAAAAAGGTTCGGAACCACTGGTCTAGACAATCACAGTATAATATAGTTTGATAAAATACATATGTATACAGGGATGGTTAGAGACTCCCTTGACTCTACTTTTCTGTCACTATGCATGGAAAACTGAAGTGGCAAGTGATTGCCTCCAAACTTGGTCTACTTCTTCCCCTTGTGCTCAAGTGAACCCACTTTGAAGTCATGTGCCAGAAGAAGGTAAGGGTGGAGGCCCAAATGGTGGTGGGTGCTGGGGATGGGCACAGGCAAGGCACCAGTCCCAGTAAACCCAGAAGGTATGGGACCTGGCAAATTCTTCAGTATGTAGGGTGGTGATACCAGGTCTGGAAGAGAGGTCTACACTAAGGTTCAGAGTGGAAGGTCCCTATAGCTTTTAATTTAAATCTACTGGAGATCTCTTGCCAATATACCTGTCATACTATCAAACTGAAATATGTTTTGGTTGTGGATAATAAAATCAATATAGAGGGCACATCTTGTAATAGTAAAACTTCATTGATTTTGTGTTTTTAATTCTAAGAAAGTCCACAATGGAAATCAATACCGATATATGACATTACAGCATTTTCATGTATAACAGTTGACATAACACATCTGTTCTGTTTTGTGTCAGCAATTTAATAAGTACCTATGAGGATTTTAGCAACTCAACAAACAGCAAAGCTTTAAGGACCATTGGGCTACATTAGCACAGATGAAAAAGAAGGAAAGAAGAAAATGTGGGTAGTTTCGCACACTACTTAATGTGAACTCATTTTTGTTTCATGCTGCCTGGGGGAAAACGCATAGTGTGTATGTTTTAATTTTTTTCAGTAACAGGTTCAAAAGTTTCTTTAGCTTTAAAGTTCCAGCATTTCGGAGTTTCTTTTGAACAAGACAATTTTCTTCTGCTTGTGGAAAAGAAGGAAACAGTCCTTCATGAACATACATTGACAGATGTAGCTTTCAACCAATGAGCTTGCATGAGCATTATGCTCATGCACTTCCTCCTCTCCTCCTATGGCCATGAGGAAAAGCCTTTGCTTCCTGTTTTAAGGCAGCTACAGGAACTATGGCGTGTTTATCTGGGTTTATTGGAGGGGGGGCAGGGTTGTTAACCAAGGTTTAAAGTTGTCTTAACATAGTTAATACAGTTTGCATGGTTTAGACAAAACAATAAACAGTGGTTGCATGTCGAGGTCCCCAAGACAGCCCCCATTAAAGCACAAGTGACACATTATTTTTGTTTAAGGTATTTGGCATAATTTTGGCCACAACTTTATTAAATTACAAGCAATGTGAGTGGTTGCTTAGGCATTGGTTGCAGTGGCGTAGCGTGGGGGTGCAGGGGGGGGCCGGCCGCACCGGGCACAACATCGGGGGGGGGGGGCACTCGCAGCTCTCTGCCCCTACTAAAATCCACGGGTTAGGGGGCGCAAATTACTTGCCTTGCCCCGGATGCTGACAACCCACGCTACGCCACTGATTGGTTGTGACTATCTGACCCCGCACGGTGACAGTCTGACTGCGAAGTCAGAAAAGGGTAAGACACCCAGGGAGAGAGACGGGACTGGGAACCATGCCTCACCTCTCCCCGAATGCTCCCAGGGGCTCTTGCGTGGCCCTAGCCCCTTGACAGGGTTCGGACAAAAGCACGGCGAGCCCCTGGGTTCCTTTAATGGAAAACCCTTACAGCAGCAGCACTTTTGGAGGGGCAGGCACAGCCAAAACCATACCCCTCGACCAACCAATTCCCAAACCAATGCCTAACCACAACCCTACAAGTTGTGACGATTTGCTATGCAGTAGGCAAATGGCCCAGCCAATCAGCCAAATGGACAAAATTCCTACCAGGCCCCTGCCCCAACGGTAGATGACCCCATGACAGGCATAGCAAGGTCAAGCAAACAGCCTAACATTAGGGAGGGAGGGCGGGTGATCCGATGCATGCAGCGAAAAGAAGAAGCTCAACACTGCTTGCAGGGCATTTGAAGACTAGGGCTGTCAATCAAAAAATGGCAACATATAATTCTCCCCAGCAACGGCCAGCCCTCTGCTAATGGTGGCCAAACTCTTTCCCACCCAGCAACAGCAGGGTCTCTTGCTAGTCCCCACCGCAACATGTGCTCTCCATGAAGGAGAACACGCTTTAGTTTTAAATGGAAAGCAATGCTGCTTTTCTCTTCCATGTGGCTGGAGGAGGAGAGAGAAATGTGGGGTTTGCTCAGGGTAATTCCCATAGTATTAAAGAATTGTTTGTGATTATGTTCAGTATAGACCAGCAAAGACGATGAATTGAACTCCTCTGTGCTTTACCAAAGACGGGAGTCAAAATGGATTTGGCAGCTGTTATTGGAGCAAGTTGACTTTTATGTCTGAATGAACCAGGGAATTTTTAATTTGTAATTATTGTGTTTTTTTAAAAAAGACTGGTAACAGAGTCCCCCCCCCCATTACTTTAGTTGCTTTTATTTCATTTCAATTGCATTTTTTTGTATATGGTTATTACATCACCTAGTATTTATATGCAACCAGACAGACCATTTGTGAAAATAGATTTACCGTTTATTACATTTTGTATCCTATCGTTATTCAAAAACCTAAGTGCAACATGCATAAAGATATTTATTAAGATATTATCACATGGAAAATAGCACTCAAGATAGCCAACATAATTTTAAAAAAACACAATACAATGTTTAAAACAATTTCAAAATAGAATAGAGGCAGAATGATAGATAATGAAAGCATTGCAGTAGCAAGGTGATCTGAAAAAAGAGAGACTAAACATCATCATTGTTACTTGGCAGAAAAACCCAAAAGAAGAAAGGATCCAATAACTCCCTATGGGAGGGAATTCTACAACTGGGATGTGGCCACAGAGAAGACCCTCTTGCATTGATCAGCTGAACATAAGCCTTTGACAGCATGCAGATAATGGAGATTACATTAGATCTTAGGGTTCAGGCAGGGTGGCATGGGAGGGTGAGGTCTCTCAGGACTCAGCACATTTGGGTAGTAATCATAGGTAATAATCAGCAAACTGAATTGTGGCTGGAAGCAAAATGGTATCCACTACAGTTGTTCCAAAATGGGCTTGATGTGCTTATATAAGTATCATTGCTGCTGAATTCTGGACCACTCCAAGCTTCCAGGGGCACTTCACATATGTGAAGGCCATGGAGAATGTGTTAGTCTAGTCTAATCCTGGTGTGTGTCATCATAGCTAGGCCCATCTTCCCCAGAAATGGGAGCGGTTGGTACAACAGACTGACCTCATCAGAAGCCATGGCTGCTATACGGAACATTATGTTTTCCATTTGCTTACTATGACCATACCCTCCAACATTTTTCTGATGAAAATAGGGATGTCCTATTCTATTATTATTATTATTATTATTATTATTATTATTATTATTATACCTCACCCACCTGACTGATTTGCTCCAGCCACTCTGAGTGGTTTCCAACATATATAAAAACATAAAACATAAAAAACTTCCCTATACAGTAGTACCTCGGGTTACATACACTTCAGGTTACAGACGCTTCAGGTTACAGACTCCGCTAACTCAGAAATATTACCTCAGCTTAAGAACTTTGCTTCAGGATGAGAACAGAAATAGTGCAGTGGTGGCACAGTGGCAGCAGGAGGCCCCATTAGCTAAAGTGGTGCTTCAGGTTAAGAACAGTTTCAGGTTAAGAACAGACCTCCAGAATGAATTAAGTTCTTAACCTGAGGTACCACTCTACAGGGCTGCCTTCAGATGGCTCAGGGATCAGATAACTCCATACCCTCCAACATTTCTCAGATGAAAATAAGGACATCCTACCATATCCTCCAACTTTTCTCCAATGAAAATAGGGATGAGATCAAATCAGAAACCAGGATGGCTTCTGTAAATCTGGGACTGTCCTTGGAAAAATAGTGACACTTGGAAGGTCTGTAATATGTTAAGCTGAGAAATGACATCTTTGCCAAGGCTGACTCCATGAACTTTGTTGTTGAGCAGTTATTTTATCTCATGCCCAATCAAAATCCAACACTCAAGCCAAGCCAACCATTTCAGCAGAAGAAGCAGATCTGTGCCTGTTCCATTTCTCCTCTAATGCAAGGAATAATTCAGGCCATGTGCACTTGAGCTCTGTATGCTCAATTGGGATATACATGGCCTCTGAACTGAGTAACTAGTGTTTGCCTAAGTGAGATTGTTGTGCTGAGACAACTGTCATGCCCCTAGAGAAGTGACAACATGTTCTGGCAATTGTGTAGCGATGCATTTTTACTTTGGCATATTGCTTTTCCCGTGGGTGAAGAGCAGCAACGAGAAATGACATTAAGGAAGGACCTTACGTGGCTCACAGAAAAGACCCAAATCTGTAAGCAGTGATCAGGGAAGTGCTATTGAGAATTAATAGCAAGAAATTCCCTCCGTTAAGCCAGCTATTTTCAGCCTGTCATTTAATAAATGTTTACATTCCTCAGATTGAGGCCAATGATGTCTGAAATTTAATTTAGGTCCATTGAAAACATTCTGCCTGTTTAGGTGCCAGTCGTGCACTTTAATTACAATAGAATGAAATAGCTAGATTGAACATCTAAGTAGTGTTTTCTTTGATTCACCTTGTCTGCTTGGTCAAATGACATTATTACACAGTGTCCAGGAGAAGTTTTTAGGGCAGCTTGGAAACCTGTATGAAATAATAACACCTTCATCCATTTTAAATTACAAAGTACATTTTTATACGGCAGACATTGATAAGTGCTCTTTCCCAGATCTCTTTGATGAACACTTGTTCAGAAAGCCTTTTCCCCTCTCCTTTACAACTATTGAAAATGAGAACATCATGCCACAATGCATGGCAGATATTATAGAAGGCTACTACTTAAGGACAAATGGGACAGTACTCCATCAGCCCTAGAATCTCCAAACCCACAGAGCCTGAGCCAACATGTCCTCTCTCATGCCTCCATGCTATGATCACACATTCTTTGCTCTGTCTGTTTTGTTGCTTGCCCTTAACTTTCCAGAAAAAGAGGCAGCAATTTCCTTTGAAAAACAGTCTTCTAGAAGCATGAGAGCACCCATCGATCCTCTGTATGTTCTCTTTTCCTTGTGACTGGAAACACCTAAGAATGTAAGAACACATTGGATCAGGCCAATGGCAAATCTTATCCAGCACCCTGTACTCACAGTGCCCAACCTTGGCCAATTGGACACGGTTATTTGGTTCAAAAGGGGTGTTTGTGACTCCAAGCTACAACCAATTGACTCAAGTGCTGTGGGAACCGATTCCTACAACCAATTAAATTTATGCACTGTGATTGCTGACTCCCATGAGTCAGAGCTTTGAGAGGTACAGCTTGTCCCTGTGGCAAGATCTAAAAGTTAGGCCAGTAGCAGCAGTAAGGTAGTTTAAAACTTCTCTCCCAGCACACATCCAAATTCAGGAAAAATCATGTGTTTCTGGGTCTAACAAGATAATGTGACATGAAATGAGCTTTTGCAGCTTTTTAAAAACAACAACAACAAAAACTTCATTGGCTGACACACTCTGTGGTTCTCAAATTGCCAGCCATGAAATGGGGGTCTACAGATGGTTCAGTACAATTCTAATGCACTATTATTGTCAATAACATATTGCAGAATACATTAGAAGGCTGGTCAAGATTGAAACTTTCCTTGTCGGGCCGAATTGCTGCTATAAAGATGAATGTATTGCCAAAAATGCTGTTTTTGTTTCAGACTTTACAGATTGTGGATAAAATGGAGTGTTTTGGGAGGTGGCAAAGAGATATTTCCAAATTTGTCTGGCAGGGCAAAAAGCCCAGAATTAAGTTCAAGATATTAACTGATGCTAAAGAAAGAGGGGGCTTTGCCCTGCCAGACTTAAAGTTGTATTATGAATCAGCAGCTTTCTGCTGGTTGAAAGATTGGCTGCTTCTTGAAAACACTGATGTGTTGGATCTGGAAGGTTTTAACAATGCTTATGGATGGCATGCATATTTGTGGTATGACAAGGTTAAAAGTCACAAGGCTTTCAAGAACCATATTGTCAGGAAAGCAGTGTTTAATGTCTGGACAAAATATAAAGACTTATTGGAAAACAAGACCCCAAGGTGGTTATCACCAATGGAAGCTTAGGCCCGGAAAAGACTCAATATGGAGGCCAAATGGCCGAAATATTGGGAAATATTAGAAAAAGATGGAGATAATTGGAGGCTGCAGAGTTTGGAGAAACTAAAAGATAAAGTGTGAGATTGGTTACATTATGCTCAGATTAAAGAGGTTTTTAAGTTGGACAAAAAGATAGGATTCCAGGTGAAAAAATCAAAGTTGGAAACGGAATTGTTAGAACCTAAGACTAAGGTACTTTCAAGAATGTATAACTTGCTGTTAAAATGGAATACACAAGATGAAACGGTCAAATCGGCTATGATAAAATGGGCACAGGACATTGGGTACAATATCATGTTTGCTGACTGGGAAAGGTTATGGACCACCGGTCTGAAATTCACGGCATGTAATGCCTTGAAAGAAAATATTATGAAAATGATATATAGGTGGTACATGACTCCAGTCAAGCTCGCAAAAATATACCATTTGTCTGATAATAAATGTTGGATATGTAAAGAAACTCAAGGAACGTTCTTTCACCTCTGGTGGACCTGCCCTAGAGTTAAGGCTTTCTGGGAAATGATATATAATGAGTTGAAAAAGGTATTTAAGTATACCTTCCCTAAGAAACCAGAGGCCTTTCTTTTAGGCATCGTCGGCCAGAGGGTGTTAAAGAAGGACCGAACATTTTTTATGTATGCAACAACAGCAGCAAGGATACTTGTCGCCAAGCACTGGAAAACCCAAGATTTGCCCACACTGGAAGAATGGCAGATGCAACTGATAGACTATATGGAACTAGCAGAAATGACTGGCAGAATCCGAGACCTGGGAGAAGAGGCTGTGGAGGAGGACTGGAAGAAATTTAAGGACTATTTACAAAAATATTGTAAATTGTATGAGTGTTAAGGAAGATGTAAGATTATAAACGATATGGCACCATTAAGTTAGTTGAAAGGAATATGAAGATAAGTGAAAATATAAGAAAAGATAAATTTTGGATAAATATTATGTCAAAATTAAGCTTTTAAGGTTTGGGTAAAAATATCTAAAATTAGGGACACAATATTGGATAATTATAAAATAAGAATTGAAACAAGGTGATAAATTGCTGGGTAAAGTTTGATAAACTTGGAACGCAGGAACGAGAGATGCGAGGAAGTCCAAAGAAGCGAAGAAAATATGGTTATTGTAAAGTTATATGTTATTTTGTTTTTTTCTCTCTATTGTATTAAGAAAATCTTTAATAAATATCTTATAAAAAAAATAACGTTGCAGAATACATACCCTCTGACACTGCTCTGATGAAAATAGGAGCATCAATAATCATCATAATCATAACAAAAAAAATTTCTTCCAGTAGCACCTTAAAGACCAACTAAGTTAGTTCTTGGTATGAGCTTTCGTGTGCATGCACACTGTGTATCTGAAGAAGTGTGCATGCACACAAAAGCTCATACCAAGAACTGACTTAGTTGGTCTTTAAGGTGCTACTGGAAGAATTTTTTTTTTGTTTTGACTATGGCAGACCAACACAGCTACCTATCTGTAACTGTCATCATAATCATAATCATAATCATAATCCCCTGCCCATCTAACTGGGTTTCCTCAGCCACTCTGGACGGCTTCCAATATATATAACATAAGCATTAAACATTAAAAAAAAAAAATCTCTATACAGGGCTGCCTTCAGATGTCTTCTAAAGGTTGTATAGTTACATATCTTTTTGGCTTGAGGATTGCATAACACCTAACCTTCCAACTTTTTTTTGATGAAAATAGGGTCATCCTAAGGAAAAGCTGGACATTCTGGGATCAAATCAGAAACTGGGACAGCTTCTATAATTCCAGGACTGTCCCTGGAAAATAGAGACACTTGGAGGTTTGAGAATATACTCACAAAGAAAGAAGGAGTCTGTTGGGACCTCCGTAGAAGACGACTTCCTGTGTTCTTGTGCATATTTTGGTCCCCATATGCTATTAGACTCCAATCCCCATCATCCCTGCCTAACATTGTCAATGGTTGGGGTTGATAGGAGTTGTAGTCCTACACCTCTATGGAGCCCAAAGTTGGAGAAGGCTGCTGTGGAGCTTTCCAGACTGATCCCATCTCATTCCTGCAAAATTTATAGTCCTCTCAGCTTTCTGCCTTACCAAATTTGACTTGATAACAAATCATTTTTCTGAACCTCCCACTGATTGCCACCTTCCAAAGATTTCTAGTCACCAAGAAACATTAATATGCTTTCATTAAGTTCCTGATTATTGCTCAGCAGAAGGCCCATTGACAGTAATCAAGAAAACCATTCTCATCACGGTACCTGAAAGCAGCATTCCACATACAATTTTCCTCCTCCTGTTATGAGGAAGTTCAGATATACTGACTGAGGAGCAGGGATCACAGTTCTTACCTCTGAGTAGGCATGGTTACAATTGTGCTGTTATTTCGTGTTATCATTAATGTATTTTGTTTGCTGTCAGCTGCTTCTAGCACCCGAGGATGTGGGAAATGAAGGACTGCATTAAAAAAATAAAATGTTCCTGGTGGCTTTGAGCTTGATGGTCCTATAACAGTAGATGAGGCCACAAAGGGCTGTAAATTCTACATGCACTCATTTCTACACAGGTGGAGCATGACCAGAACAAGAAGCATCTAGGAAGAATGGAGTGTGCGTAGCAGTTTAGTCACGCAGTTGAGGACCCAATGTTTGTTTGTTTGTTTGTTTTGCTTTGCCTAGTCTTCCATAAAGGGAAAAGCAAGAAAGAACACTGTGTCCAATTCTGGGCACCACAATTTAAGAATGATGTTGACAAGCTGGAATGTGTGCAGAGGAGGGCAACGAAGATGATCAAGGATCTGGAAACCAAGCCTTATGAGGAGCAGTTGAAGAAGCTGGCTAGGTATGTTTAGTGTGGAAAAGAGGAGACAGAGAGGAGATATAATCTCATCTAAAGGGCTGCCACATGGAAGAGGGAAAAAGCTTGTTTTTCTCCAGCTTTGGAGGGTAGGCCTCAAACCAATGGCTTCAGGTTACAAGAAGGGAGATTCTGACTAAACATCAGAAAGTACTTTCTAACAGTAAGAGCTGTTTGACAGTGAAACAGACTCCCTTGAGAGGTTGTGAACTCTCCTTCCTTGGAGGTTTCTAAGCAAAGGTTGAATAGCCATCTGTCATGGATGCTTTAGCTGAGATTCCTGCATCGCAGGAGGTTGGACTAGATGTCCCTTGTGAACCCTTCCATCTCTACAATTCTATGATTCTATGTAGCCTTACATTGTGGTTCGAGGACCCGATCCCCACTTTGTGGAATGAAGACACACAGACACAGAGTATAAGGTTAATGGGCAAGAAGAGGCCACAACATTATTGATTACAGCAAGTGAGAAGGTATTGGCTTAGGCATTGGACCATGACAGATTGACTCCACCAACTCACGGCGAGAAGGCGGAAAATGAGGCAGAATGGCTGGCGCAGCAGTATCTTAAACTGCAAACCACGCCCCTCCAAGCTGCCTGGTTGGGCGCTTACCTGTGGGCGTGGTGCACCAGCCAGGTGAGTGGGGCAGGGGGCATAATGCCCCCTGCGTGACGCAGGAATCGCGCCCCGCCCACAACACCTCCCCTCTTGGAGGAGGAGAGGCTTTACAGACCCTGAGAAATAAGCCAGGATGACAGGTTCAGACATAAGGTCTTCAAAATCTACATCCAATACAAAGACACTGCGTCAGATATAAGCCAATCATATAACACCGAAGGTGGGATCTGTTGTGCAGCCACACTCTCAGGTTATTGCATGTCCCCCTTTCACTCCTATACATAGGAACCTAGAAAGTTGCCTTATTGCCCAAGACAGACCATTGGTATATCTAGCTCAGGCAACACTGACTGGCAACAGTTCTCCAGAATTAAAGGAAGACATCTCTCCCAGCCATACTGAGAAATGCTTAGGATTGAACTTGTGACAGATGCTGTATTGCTAAGCCATGGCTCTTCCTATAATGCATGACTAGGACTAGTGTGGTCCTCCGAAGAAATAAATCCTAAGAGCATAGCATGAGCCTCTGGGCTCACCCACCAAGGGACAGAATAAGGATCCCTACCCCTGCTTAGGCTATTAAATTGATTGAAGTTAATGCTGTTCTATTCTATCTTTTTATTATATTCTGATCATTGTTTTCGTTTGTTCAGTTTGTGCTATTGCATTTTGCCTTTTTATTATAATATGATAAAATGTAATATAGTACACTATATTATTGTTCCAGTATATGAGACATCTTTATCTATTGTTTTTATATTTTGAGGCATCTTGAGGGCTTTGGAGAAGCCACAGTTATAAATTAAATTAGATTAAATTAATGGATCTACATTATTTTGGGTGCTTTTTCAGCATGAAGGCTAATAATAAAATGTGCAACTAAAAAATGACAATGGTTGTGTTTCATGTATACACAAGCTGTTATGATCTGTTTTTTCTCCTTATTGTTTTTGGGAATCATCTGACTATCTTGGCTTCTCTACTGCCCTAGAGATCTTCAGTCAATGAGTACATCCACTCCATCAATTTCAAGCATTTGATGAATTGGTTGTTGCCTCTGAAAATTTGTGTGAAAAAATAAACGGAGGATCGAAGGGCCAAACGAGGGATGGGGAAGGATTGGGGCTTTTGGCACAACTTGCAGCAAACCCCACCACCACCCGGGCGTATCTGGCATCCTGCACACAGCTCTCACCTGTGACTCCTAGAAGCTACCAGCATATGACAGTGGCCACACCCTGGGAAGACCTTTGACTGCCTGGCTAAACCAGATGAGGGTGGCTTATGGGCTCCAAAATGTCAGAGAGTTATGGACTTCCCCAGCATTCGAAGAGAGGCTCCTGTGGATTGAGTGGATGAGACCATTAATGGGTGATCCACCAGAACATACAGTGGTACCTTGATTCTCTAACTTAATCTGTTTCGGAAGTCCGTTCCAAAACCAAAGCATTCCAAAACCAAGGCGCGCTTTCCCATAGAAAGTAATGCAAAATGGATTAATCCGTTCCAGACTTTTAAAAACAACCACTAAAACAGCAATTTAACATGAATTTTACTATCTAACGAGACCATTGATCCATAACATGAAAGCAATAAACAATGTACTGCAGTCACACAATTAATAAGTAGCTGAACAGTCACAAAAAAGAGCCACAAAAACACAAAATAAATAGCAAAAACAGGCAGACCTCAGCATAACACTCAAAATGGAAGTTGGTTTTCAGTTGGAAGCATAACAATCAAAATGGAGCATGTTCAGCTTCCAAAAAAAGTTTGCAAACTGGAACACTTATTTACAGGTTTGCTGTGTTTGGGTTCCAAATTGTTTGAGTGCAAAGGCATTTGAGAAGCAAGATACCACTGTACTGTTCTCTCCATGGACGTTTTACTCAAAAAGGTTTTCAAGTGCCTTCTAGCTTCTGTAAGCAGATAGAAATGATTTAAAAGAATGATCCAGGGAAGCCCTCCAAGCACCTCAAAAGTATTTACAAAACAATTCACCACTAGCAGCCAGTGAAGTGTGGCAGATCTGCCCTTCGGACACTGACATTACGGCAACTTATCTGGACAGATCTAAGGCTGGGTAAGGCAACAGTGAGGTCAGAGTTGCATGGATGCACTAGTGCAGACATGGCCAGACTTGGCCCTCCAGATGTTTTGGGACTACAATTCCCATCACCCCTGACCACTGGTCCTGTTAGCTAGGGATGATGGGAGCTGTGGTCCCAAAACATCTGGAGGGCCAAGTTTGGCCATGCCTGCACTAGCGGAATCAATCTGGTATTCTCAACAGCACATGCATGCAGCCTCAATGGGGCCACACCCCAACCCCATCCATGTGAACAGCAGTGTTGCTGGGGGATCTCTGCCCTACCACACTCAATTAGAGGTGCCATGTGTCTGGAATTTCCCAAACATAGCTGGAATTCACCCATCAAAAATGGTGTCTGGGAGAAGTTTTTGAAAATCGGTTAAAATGCCCGGGAGAACAAAGGCAAAAGGCAGCCCATATCAGAAGTGTTGATGAATGAAAGAAAGAAAGAAAGAAAGAGAAAGAAAGAAAACAACAACAACTACAATAATTACAACAACAACAAGAACAACAACAACAACAACTTTAAAACTTGTTTTTTTGGAGATTTTCAGAAAAAGAAGAAGAAAGCTCAAAAAAGAATTTTCACTTTTTGAAATATGGCAACCCTGCACTGGATGCGGCTGAAATTCACATAAGTTAAAACCACATAATTATTGAGTTAGAAGGGACCATGCGTAGCATCTGGCCCATCCACATGCAATGCAGGAATGACCGCTCCCCGCTTAAAACGGGGGGCGCCCTTTGCGTGGACGCGTGCAGCCCCTAGATCTGGAGCAGCTCCAACAGCATAGGCTTGGCTTTGCCTTCCCTCAGGTGGGATACCTGGAGGTCTCCGCCTACCTCGGTCAGTTGTCCAATCCCACCTGGGGGAAGAGTTGCCAAGGAGACCAGGCCAGGTAGGGGAGGGATTACCTGCCCACACAAAGGAGGGAGGATCTTACCTGGGAATTCTCACTTGGCTCCAGAGCTTCTCCCACCCTACCCACCCTCAGTTATTGTCTTATTTTGCAGGTTAATTTTTCCTCACAGGTTTTGCAGGTTAACTTTTCTTCACAGGTATGCGGGCGCTGCTACGTTAAGGTCGCTGTTAAAGGGCCGGAAAGGAATTTCCCTGCAATGGCAGGTTTCGCCTTTCCCGTAGCAAAACGTCACAACTTTGGCGGTATCAGGCCTTGGGCGGAATCCTTTTGTCCATCTTCCTCTTTGCGGCGGCAATACCAGGGTTCCCCGTTAAAGGGGTTTTCTGAAGGGAGGCTTTGACCGTACGCCGAAAGGTCATCATTGCTCTCCCCTGTGGCGGTGGCGTTACGGGGGCGGCTATCTCTGCTTGAACATATGTTCTCCAGAGCCGGCCCATCCCCCCCCCACACACTGGATAACCCTGATGCTCCCTAGGTCCCCGGCTGGGGACTGGGGAGGGAGAACGCCCAATGCCTGAGCCAAGGTCTACCCACATTTGAAATTTAATAAAGTTGTGGCCAATTCAATCCCATAGCACGTTGTCTTGAGTCGTTATTCCACATGACGGGGGGACTGCGCAGGATCTGGGGACTCCGCCTGTCCACGCAATATAGAAATATGCAGCTTTCCTCTATGGGAATAAAATCTGTGACTCTGGTGTTATCAGTACCATACAGCAATGGACTTTTAAAGAAGAAAAAAAGAAAATGATGTGGACTTGTGTTGAAATAAACATGTTCCTCTACTTGTGTGGAAGGGCCATGGACTGGTTAAAGACGATTTTGTCTATCTCTGAGCCAGGAAAGCTCAAATATTTACATTCTGTCAAAATGGTTTGCCATTAAAATATCAATCCAAAAGAAAATTTAAATGTACTGGTTACAAATAATGCACTTCAGTTGAAGGGTGATATTGTGGGTTGAGAGAGAGAGAGAGAGAGAGAGAGAGAGAGAGAGGGAGTTTGGTCTTGGTTAATTTTAAATTTTCTATATATTATGTACCTCTGAGTTAATGAAGAATTCATAGTTTTGGATGCTAGCATAATAGTGTAGACCTGCTCCCCACCCAAATGTCAAGTTTAGCTCTGCACTTTCAATAATAAAAGCCATTTGAAATATCTGCCTTCCTTTTAGGAAGCAGATTCATATTCATCACACATTGGGAAGCAATTATCCTGTCTTTAATGACCTCTATTACAACATTCACATCCAACTTCCTGCAGAAAAAATGAAACTAGAGATGAAACTTAAACAATTGGATGTGGCTCAGTTCCAACTCTATCTGCAGCACCCATTTGCTTCTGAATTTCCTCACCCAGCCTCCTTGGAGTGAGAACTGGAAAGATCCCTAGTATAAGGTATGCCCAGTGCTTTTCTTTCTTTCTTGGGGGTACCCAAGGGTACGCAAAGCCCTAAACATTTTGTGAATCTAAGTTTGGCCTCATTGGGGGGCAGTACAGTGGTACCTCGGGTTACATACGCTTCAGGTTACATACGCTTCAGGTTACAGACTCCACTAACCCAGAAATAGTACCTCGGGTTAAGAACTTTGCTTCAGGATGAGAACAGAAATCGCGCAGCAGCGGCGCAGTGGCAGCAGGAGGCCCCATTAGCTAAAGTGGTTAAGAACAGTTTCAGGTTAAAAACAGTGGTTAAGATCAGGTTAAGAACAGTTTCAGGTTAAGAACAGATCTCCAGAATGAAGTTCTTAACCCGAGGTACCACTGTATTTCAATATGAGTAGGAAAATGAGAGTACCGCTAAACATTTTTTAAGGAAAACAACGCACTGGGTATGCCAAATTAGAAATAAGCAGTGCAAACTATATATATTCTTGACCCTTATAGAAAGGGTAACTAAATTGTCAGCCTGAGCACAGCTACATAGATCTCAGCATTGTTAATGAGTTAGGAATGTTTTAAAATAATCAATGGCTGTCCCCAGCACTGGGACATGGCATGATCAGACAAAATGGTCAGGATGAGCCCTGAGAAAACAAGCAACGGAGTTCTAGCCTGTAGGCACCATTTTCTGCATTATTTCCAATATCCCTTGGCCATCATACTGTATATTCTGCTGCATCCCAGAGGGATGCTGGGGAAAGGAAGATATTACTGAGGAGCAAGTATGTAGTGAGAGTCAATGCTAACTTTAAAGCAACAGTATTTACAGTGTGTGCCTGTTTATGTCTCCAGTGCTATTTTTCTGACATTTAAAGCGCTAAATGGCCTCGGCCCAGTATACCTGAAGGAGTATCTTGACCCCCATCATTCAGCCTGGACACTGAGGTCCAGCTCCGAGGACCTTCTGGCAGTTCCCTCACTGTGAACCAGGCAGAGGGCCTTCTCGGTAGTGGCTCCCACCCTGTGGAATGCCCTCCCATCAGATGTCAAGGAAATAAACAACTATCTGACTTTTAGAAGACATCTGAAGGCAGCCCTGTTTAGGGAAGTTTTTAATTGTTTGATGTTTTATCACATTATTATTATTATTATTATTATTATTATTATTATTATTATTATGTTGGAAGCTGCCCAGAGTGGCTGGGGAAATCCAGCTAGATAGGCGGGGTATAAATAATAAATTATTATCATTATCATTATCATTATTACTATTTTTTCTAGAAAAAGAGGTGCTGGAGTTCACCATGAACTTCTCCCTTGTTCTCTCAGAATGGCAACGGTACCCACCTCAGAAGTGCCATAGCTGAGCTCCTGTGAGCTCTGACAGAAAGGGGGAAAAAGCCCTGTATATATCTCCTGGACAATGTGTATGGAGATCCTTGGTCCCCCCCCCCCCCCAGAAGACCTCTCAATGCTTTCTGTGGCTCCAGCTTGGCTGCAGGAGGTTCCAGAAAGAGGCATACAATGTGTCATCTGCCAGGGTCCTACTCGAATGTAGGATGAGCTCCTTACATTTGGGAGAATAAACGGCTAAGGAGTACCCCCTTAGGGCCTCCACTCCTTGTGGGGGTACTCCTTAGCCGTTTATTCTCCCAAATGTAAGGAGCTCATCCTACATTCGAGTAGGACCCTGGCAGAGACACATGCCCGACTGGCTTGTTCCCTCCCTCCTGGTCGATCGTTCGGGAGCTTCAAGAGCTTTTTTCTGCCCAAACATCACAGCGACCGATGCCAACTGACACTGGCACACTTAGGGATCTGCCGAGTCTTTGCAGCTTGCATAACTGATCTCAGCAACTCAGCATTTTGGCTAATCTACATTTATTTACATATAAACACACATGGAGCACTACAACATGGCTCCCTCTCTCTCTAGCATCAGACAGCAAAGAGAAAAAGAACAAAGGACAATAGTCCCACTTCACGGAACACAGTGACACAAACATCCTGTCTCCATCACTTTCCACTCTGTGGAGCCAGAACATACACTGTCATGTGATAGACAAAAATCCCATGACTGCAATCATGGAGCAGGAATTCTACTCCATGAAGCTTTGCTCAAGCCGCAAAGCAGTGGACAGCGGCGCCAACTATAGGGGGCCCTGGGGGCCCAAGCACCCACAGAAAAATTACTATGGGTGATCAGCACCCACACCACAGGGCTCCCAACACAACCTCTGGTGCCTCACAAAGCACCGGAAGTCACACTTGAGGCCTCACGAGACCTCGGAGATGCTGTCTGAGGCCTTGCAAGACCTTGGAACCTGACTGTGTCTTCATATGCAGGGGAAGTCCCTAACTCACAAAGGGTTTGAGACCCATCACCTGGTTTAGCTGTTACCAGTGTGTGGCTACTGTTGCATGATGACAGCTTTTTGAGTTCTGTAGGGCTTACTGGCACCAGGTCTATGGCTACAAGATTGCAACCTAACAGCATAAGTAAATACCTGCTTACTTAGAAGTAAGGCCCAATGCGTATAATGGGGTTACTCCTAGGTAAGCGTCTACAGAATTGCATTTTTATAGTGAAATCCTAAAAGTGCCTATTCAGAATTAAGTTCCGTAGTGATTACATGGGAACAGGGTTGTTTGTTGTTTTCCTCCCAACTGGTTGTATCCAATGTTAGTCATAGTCGGAGCAAACCCATTGAAATGAATAAACATAACTGATTTTGGTACAATAATTTCGGCAGTTCCACTCTGAGTAAAACTTTGTTAGCTGCAGCCCAATTAGTCCCCAGCACTTTGCAGCAAACACAAAAAAAATGCTGCATAATATTTGTATGCTGCCCCATTCATTTCAGTAAGGGCTTATATAAGAGTAACACTTTATGGATTGCAACCTAGAGCTCTCCTTATATCGAGATGGCAATAATTATTGATTTGCAGCCTCTCAGCCCAGAGTGGAATACAGTAATTTTATTTTATGTTGTTTATTCTTTTTTGTCATTTGAATGCAAGGCCTGAATAACGTCGTATGAGGTGTCAAGGTTAATGTATCAAATCCAGGTAGTTGCTTGGTTGAATTTTGTCAAATATTCCAGTGCTGCACTAACCCTCTGAGACTATACCGAGACTAAAATGGAAAAGGAATTTAATTAGAGCGTGCTGGGAATGTAATGTGGGACATTAAGCATTTATTAAACAAAGCTGTTTCTGAACCTTTCGGATTACACATTGGGAAATCTTCATTAGCGATCAACAAAATACATGTGTGTACAACTGAGCAGACCAAATGTGATGACAATACATTATGTATTGTCTCACACACTGATTATATGAGGTTGCACAGGAATATTTTAAGCAAAGGCTATTATTCCAAAGTGTTGCAGCCAGAATGATTTTTTTTTTTTTTGGTAGTTTATCCCCATACCGATTGTTCATTTAAAAAACTTGCTATAAAAGACGTTCTCTTGCTAGGCCTGTTGTAGGCATTGGAATTCAGTACAGCTCTGATTAATTTCAAAGGCATATTGGTCGAGGGTTATTATTAGGTTAGTTTGTTAATGCACAATCTGTCACGAAAGCCTTGAAGTGGAAATGTAGCAGATGCACAAGTCCTACTTTGAAATTTCTTAAATCACTAAAGACATGAATAATTTCATTTCTGTTTCCATGCAGAGACAAATTGTGTGGTGTTAAACACTGCATATTGTGTGTGTGTGTGTATCAAAAAATAAAATAACATGTTGTTTTCATAGCAATTTCTTTCTTATCTATGTAAAAACCAGACAGACTAATTGGGCACGTTGTTGCTGTTGTTGTTTTGCTGAATTACAATCGTTCATGCAGTTCTTATCAACATGGGAATATCACCCCGATGTGTGTTTCTTGCCTAAATATGACATAGGTCCCATCCATTCCAGACATTTAAGACACCTTTGGTATCAGTCATTGAAATTCTTAGGGAAAATGATCCACTTACCGTGATGATCTCACAGAGCTATATTTCCCAGCACCCTTAACAAACTGCATTTCTCAGGGTTCTCCAGTTGTACAACAGTGCTTTAAATGTATGGCACGGAAGTGACCAAGAGTGAATGTATTTTTTAAAAAATGTTTATAGAGATCCTAGGTCAAATATGGGGTTCAGCTCAAGAATATCAATGTGCAAAGAAAGCAAAGTAACCATATTGATTTCACACAAACACATCCCATGCAGTGACTACTAAATCACAGAGCATGCAAGGAAAGGAAGGCTAGCAATTCACTTGCCACTTTCTTTCATTTGTGTCTAAGTGCATTAGGCACCAAAGACAAATCTGTGTGATGAAGAGAACACATACACGTCTGGTGTCATGTTATACCTGATTTCCACAAATAGAAATCTGCATCACAAAAAGCAGTGCTAAAAGCTAGGTTGAATTTTAAAATTTAAATAGTCAGCCTGGCACTGAACAGTCAACCAAAAAACCCTCCAAAGACAGAACTTCCCTGGTAGTGGAGTGCTCGCTCTCTCTCTCTCTCTCTCTCTCTCTCTCTCTCTCTCTCTCTCATTCTCTCTCTCTGTTTCCCCCCTGTTCCACTTAGAGCTTTATTGAATGATTGCCACCATCTACATATTTTACTAGTTTTTTATTGTTATTAATACTTATTAAGTTTATATACTGTCCTTCATATGAAAACTTAAACGTATTGGTTACAACTGAAGGGTGGGTGTGTATGTATGTTTTTGGTTAATTTTTTTATTTTGTATATATTAGGTACTTCTGAGTTAGTGAAGAATAGTTTTAGATGCTAGCATAATAAGTAAAGGTAAAGAACCCCTGGATGGTCAAGTCCAGTCAAAGGCAACTATGGGGCGCGGCATTCATCTCACTTTCAGGCCGAGGAAGCTGGCGTTTGTCCACAGTTTTCTGGGTCATGTGGCCAGCATGACTAAAACGCTTCTGGTGCAACAGAACACTGTGACGGAAACTAGAGCTCACGGAAATGCTGTTTACCTTTCCACCGCAGCGGTACCTATCTATCTATTTGCACTGGTGTGCTTTCAAACTGCTAGGTTGGCAGGAGCTGGGACAGAGCAACAGGAGCTCACTCTGCCGTGGGGATTCGAACTGCCAACCTTCTGATCGGCAACCCCAAGAAGCTCAGTGGTTTAGACCACAGCGCCACTGACGTCCCTAGCATAATAGTGTAGACCTAGCCCCCCCCCCATGTCCTCTGTTTCTGAACTACTGGAGGCTCCTGGAAACTGAATGCCAGACTCAATGGACCTTCAGATCTAATGCAGAAAGACACTTCTGTGTTTCTGCTCTTATGGCTGCACTTTTAAAACCAGCCACGAAGGCTCGTGATTCTTAAGTTTCTTATTGTTGGTAGCATTGTAATTAAACATTCATATGAAAACATTTTACAGCAAATGTGCAGCTCGGAATGAAAACAACAGCAGGCAGGGTGCAAGGAAAAGAACAACAGGAATATTATTAGACTGCATTATAGTTGCTGAACTTGATTAGGCGGTATTTATAAATACCAAAGACTGTGAGCCAGGAAATGATTGCTTGAAATAACAAATTGCTGAGACACACAGTAGGGGCTAGTTCGTTCATGGCCTGGGTGCCTAGCCTATCTGTTTGGCAAAGAATGGGCGCAAGGCTTGGGTTTGTGCATCAGTCTCCACCATGCTTCTCATGTATAAAATGGGGAGACCAGTGTCTAAGGAGAGTTGCATGAAAAGAAATTAAACTTCATGTACATCTTACCTCTCATTATCAATTACACACATGGTAGTAGAGCCTGCACAATGTCTCATGAGAGCCAGTGTGGTGTAGTGGTTGAGAGCGGTGGACTCATAATCTGGGGAACCGGGTTCGCTTCCCCGCTCCTCCACATGCAGCTGCTGGGTGACCTTGGGCCAGTCATACTTCTCTGAAGTCTCTCAGCCCCACTCACCTCACAGAGTGTTTGTTGTGGGGGAGGAAGGGAAAGGAGATTGTTAGCCGCTTTGAGACTCCCTAGGGTAGTGATAAAGTGGGATATCAAATCCAAACTCCTCCTCCTCCTCCACTCCTCCTCCTCATGTTGCTCCTGCACATGGATGACCTACACACCTGAGCCATGTGCGGGGAAAAACCCTTTGATTCCAAAGACATCAAAATCAGGGTTATTTCACTACGCTCCAACTGTCCCTATTTTACAGGATTTTTACAGGATTTGCAGAAGCCGTCCTGGTTTCTGATTTGATCCCGCAATGTCCCTATTTCCCCTAGGACATCCCTACTTTCATTGGAGAAAAGTTGGAGCATATGACAGACCCTATTTTCCATGGACAGTGCCGGATTTACAGAAACTATCTCAGGTTCTGATTTGGTACTGGAATGTCTTGCTTTTCCTCAGGATATCCCTATTTTCATCCGAGAAATATTGAAGTCATGTGACCCCCCGAGCAAGGAGATAATGATACAACCTTTAGAAGACTTCTGTAGGCAGCCCTGTATAGGGCAGTATTTTCATGTTTAATGTTTTATTATGTTTTAATGTATGTTGGAAGCCACCTAGAGTGGCTGGGGCAACTGAGTAAGATGGGCAAGGTATTATTATTATTATTATTATTATTATTATTATTATTATTATTATTATTATTATTGAATAAGACATCCCTATTCCCACATGGACGTGGGTGGCACTGTGGTCTAAACCACTGAGCCTCTTGGGCTTGCTGATCAGAAGGTTGGCGGTTCGATTCCCCACGACGGGATGAGCTCCTGTTGCTCTGTCCCCGCTCCTGCCAACCTAGCAGTTTGAAAGCATGCCAAAAAAGTGCAAGTAGATAAATAGGTACCACTCCGGTGGGAAGGTAAACAACATTTCCGTGCAGTACTATGGTTTCACCAGAAGTGGCTTAGTCATGCTGGCCACATGACCCAGAAAAACTGTCTGCGGACAAACGCTGGCTCCCTCGGCCTGTAAAGCGAGATGAGCGCTGCAGCCCCAGAGTTGTCTGTGACTGGACTTAACAGTCAGGGGTCCCTTTAACTTTACCTTTTTATTTACATTGGAGAAATGTTAGAGGGTATGCCAATGTTACTAGATTTATGGTACTTTGGATTTTACCAGAGGCACAAGATTGGTGGCAGAAATGGGTTGCATTAGGTTTTGTACCCTGCTACTTCTGAAATTAAATGATACTGCACTCCAGCTTCCATGGAAATGGTTCCATGGAACAAGTCATATGTAACAGTGATCATAATTGCACCCTAAAGGGGAAAGCTATTGTATAAGGCTGACGTGCTGGCACATTCCTGAAGTTATTGATACAAAATCAGCATCAGAGTGCCTGCATGCTGAGTCAATCTTTTTTGTCTGTATGAAACTACCTCTTTAATTTGTTGCTTCTCTCACATCAATTTGTCTTTCTGAGCATTTTATTTTTCTGAAAAGGATAGAAAAATGTGGCATGTTCCTAAACACACACACACACACACACACACACACACACACATATATATATATATACTTTGAATGCAACAGGATATTGAGATTTCACAATGTGAAAAAGCATCACATGCTACACAGCTACACATCCACAGCAAAGTATTTAATCTGATGTTCTTTAATACTTTCTTAACAACATAGCTTTAGTGAAACAAAGGTCAGCATCCTTGGAAATTATTTAACATGCTTTGCATTCAAGGGCTTGCATTTCAACACTCTTGACTTAAAATGCTTAAACCTTTCAATGGCTTTCACTGTAGTGCATTGCTCAGCCCCTAAAGAGTTAGCTTATCACTCTAAGCCACACATGGTTGCTAGCTGCACCTCAAAGAAAATGTAAAATGTATTCAGACCCTTTGATACTTCAGTGTGGATCCTATAAAATGTACTAAAGAACAGAATATTCACCGCATCGTATTGAATTTTATGCTTAACGATATCAGCACTGATAATCCCTATATGTGGTTTAGAAATCTGGGAATATGGAAAGAATAGAAATGGGTAGGTAGAGACCACATTTTGTAAGAAAATAATGTTATCACAGACAAAAACAACAACAACAATATATGTACTTGATCAAGCACACCAAACAATTGTGTATTAAGGCTGCCCACAATTACTTGGAGCAGTTCCCACCCACCTGGATGGGACTTAATTCAGTAGACCAAAATATGGTTGGAAATATTTAAATTAACCCAGACATGCCAAATATGTTTGTTTGCTCATTCATTCATTTGTAAAAATACCAAGGGCTCCGATCCCTAACAATGTTTGAAGCTTTAGGAATTAGCTCTAATGTGGAGCTTAAGGGTGAAGCTTCTCTGCTTTATAAAACACTATTGGACCTACAAATGAGCAATGGGCAGAATTTTAGAGAGGTGTGGGAAGCTGACAGGGCAATAAATTTACAGACGCAACTGGAGCTTTATATGGTCTAACCCAACTGCGCACCATTTTGGCTAAATTGTAGGAAGTGTGCTGGTCCCGGGGGGAAGGTTACCGTTGGCATGGTCAAAGTCTGGTCCTGGGTCACGAGTCTGGAAACAGTTCACAAAGAGCGAGGCGGGGTCCGAAGCAGGAAGCCGGGCGGGGACGGGAACTCTGGAAGGACAGGTCTGGGTCCAGGCAGAAGCAGATATTCAACGACGTTGCTCCCGCAACCTGGGACTGGGCTGACTGGCCTTTATCTTCTCTGAGGCCAGGGGCAGTCCCGGCCCCCAGGAGACCCACCTCTCCTGGCCTTAAGGCGAGCACTCCTCCTGGGAGAAACCAGTTCCCTCTCTGCCCTGAGCCTCTGCAGCTCAGGAGAGGCTGGAGGGTTACTGGACCCAGACTCACCTTCGCCTGACAGGGCTGGGAGTGGCGCACCTGTAGGCACCTGTAGGCACTGTGTCCTCAATCACCTGCGGAGCCAGAGTGGAATCACATGCTTTTGCCCAAGTGTAAGCATCTGCTGAGGAATCTGTGGGGAGGGATCAAGTGATCAACATGTGTGCTTTTCCTCTCCCCGCTGCACATTGGCATTCTTTCTTAAACCAAGCACTGTGCGTAAATGAGGAGCCACATTTATTTTACTTATTCTCGTTGCATTTCCATCTAAAAGGAAGGGAAGCTCACTGTGTGGCGAGCAAGAGGCATTATATAGACAAATATAGAAATTGTGTTGTGGAATAATCTCCAGTATTTCTCTGTTGCTTCTCTGGTGGCATTTCATGTGCTAGGAAACAGCAGATTTATAGCAACCTTTCAGAGATGCTCCAGAGAAGTTAATGAAGTAATTCAGGAGACTGTGAGATACGTGCTGGTTTCACAGTAGGAAAACAGGAAAGTTTTTCAGTACAATAAAACCTGATATCAGGCTGTGTACACACTCCCATTTACTCTGTATTCGGTGTGCTCCCATCACTGGTTTGAGAAGCAGTGCACACATGACATTAGCCACAACACATATATATTCTGTATATATGTGTTGTCCCTGACAATAGCTTCAGTCCAAATTGAGGGGGTGAAAAGAATGCCCTATCTGCCTTTTATGCTGGTAATGTGGACAGAGCCTAAACTCAAAACCACTTATGATTTCTGCAGGGACAAAAAGTGTTCTTAATCCAAGTTACACATATCATTTTAATGAGTTCTTCATTGGGGATTATCAGAGCATCAGGTAATCTTGCCATCCTATCTGACAGCAGAATTTGTTACATTACTGAGTAATTTCACCAGGCCATTCTGATTTCACAATACATATAACAGTTTTCACATCAGTACAGCAAAATATCCACAGGGACTTTGCTATAAGCCCTCTGACCGTTTGTTTTAGCTATGCGGCTCAGTCTTTTCAATTGACCATTTGGCTGTGTGGTTGGACACTTTATCTTGCTAATTTTGCCTTTAGATCGGGGCGGGGGGAGTGTCTATTGCTGTTGCTGCTGATCTGTTATAAGCTTCAGTGTAGAGATTAGTTTATTGAATCTGTTCAGGTAAAAATCCAAGGAGCGATGCAAGGAATATTTATGAATTCCCACTCCTGAAGCACAAATCACACATTTTTTCACGGTGACAGATGTGTCCAAGACACACAACAAGTTTGTGAAACCTTTATTATTGGAACCATGTAAAAATACAAGAGACCATGTAGAATAGCTACAAGTTCTGTGCTTGGGTTGAGAGACTGACTACCTGCAGCAGCCTGGCATATTGTACTCTTGCTGGTTAGTTATCTGAATGAAATATCATATAGCCATGATCTTTTATTGGAACGAGCCAACTAGGATAGTAAACCAGCCCAATGAAGGGAACTGACTTGTGAACTCTGTTTGCAGCTCTTTTGCCCACCTTTTCTATATTGCCTGTTTCCTCTTGCCTCTGCCAGCAGCAAAAAGTCTCCCTTGATCAACAGCTATGTACTGATATCCTACATAGCTTTATTCCATTCCTCCCATATTACCTTGTTATTTGAACACAACTTTTATTGTTTTGAACACAGTATGCTTAACTGAAACATGTTCATCAACCAGAAGAACTACAGCCAAGGAACAGGCTGGTTAGAGGAAAATCAATACAAGAAATCCAACACTCTGTACTTATCACTGCTGTTCTCATAAGATTACTAGACATCACATTGTTGCCCTGATGGTAGAAGTACCAGCTGACATCCTTTTCCCTTCTATGTCACTCTTCAGGGCTTATGAGCTCTCATGGTCTAGAAATGGCAACATCTTCAGTTATCTCCACCTCCATCTTACATCTCACTATCATCAGAGCCTACTGCTTACTTCCCTGCTTGCCTTTGATTACCCATCCTTTGTCTTTAGGTCCCTTATCTACAGGGACTTCTTCATAGCAACTTTCTTCTTTACTCACCTCACACAGCTCAATGGGCTTTTAAGAGGACACATCCTAGCCCAACTGAAAACTTTCCCATCTCATGGAATGTGGAGATGGTAGTCAGTGGACTATGGTGATTTAAGGCAATTTATTACAATTGGTCTACTCTGAGTATGGCTTTCGTTTGATGTATGTTTGTATATAGCATTTCCATGCATTGCTGCTTCATAACCAAAGTTCTCTGAGTAGTGTACACACACACACACACACACGCCTCATTTGTTAACTGTCATTCATCCAATAGGAATCAAATCCCAGGATGATGTACAAAAATGTAGTGAAAACAATAAATTCAGTAAGTCCATCAAAAACCTTAAGGAGCACTTTAATGACACCAATGCATTTGAACTAGAGCAGCACCAAAATCCCCTCCCCGAAGATCTGAACCCAATGTGGGTGGAGCTGTCCTGTACTCAAATTACTCCAAAAGTTGTTCTTCTGTAGCCCACGCTCTGTCACCTGTTACCATTCTCCCAGAAAATTAAGCAGAAAGAGACGGAAAACTAAAAAATATGCCACTCATAAAATATATTGAGGGTTGTTGTTGTTGTTTTTAAAACCACAAATGTGAGTAGTCACTTAAGATCAAAAGGGGTAAATTAGGACAAAGAGAAGCTCAGTCTGAAGAGGTTTCTTAAAAGCGATGTTTGTGCAGTGAGTAATCTTCCTACATACATTTTGTTGCATTTAGATATTTTCCCCCTTCCCTCTTCTGCCATCCTCACTGCTAATTAGAAGCAATCATCTTCCTTCTATAAGTCTGTTTAGCACATTTTACACCGATAGTGCCATATATATAATAACTCCAAGCAGAAGTATATGAAAATGTTTGATAATGTCTAACACAGCTGCCACATCCATTGAAGTTAGGCTAACATGAACCCAGATATGCTGTTTTCAGTACCATGGATTAAAACAGACCTTTACATTTCCAGGTTCCCTGTTTGAAAAGATAACCTGCATCACCAACATGTTTGAGATTAATTGCATTATGAACATCAGACTGGTATTCAGCTAGTGGGACTTGTGTCCTATTTACATCAGCTTTTCCTTCTGTTCCTGCTTACTGCAGGTTGTCATATTGGTATTTTATTGATTGCCAAAAGTGACAGATGAGTCTGCTTGGTGGCTCAGGCAGCAGGGGCATGTTCCCAGACAGACAGCTGCCATTCTGCCTCAGGAGACTTACTGTGCCACCTGAGCAAATCATTCAACATTCACTGGCCTCGGACCAGGCAATTGCTCAATCTGCTCCTCACAATTAGAAGTACATCGCGTTCTTTGCAGCCAGCCTTGTGGGGCATTTCACCTTTTTTAATCGCCATACAACCCTGGCCAGTGCTCAAACAGTTAACACAGAATTAACCTTTTCTCAAACTCCTGGTTCTTAAAACATTCTTATTGCCTTCAGGCTGCTTCTGGCTGACTATGATGATAATTAAGCTTGCCTTGCGCCACTGTTATCTGAAACATCCTTTGCTTCCTTTACAGGAGAATCTGGACAGTTTTTCAGCCACAGGAAGGAGGAAAGAAAACACACACTGTGCCATGTTTTAAAGGGATTGGAGTATCACAGAAAAGAAAGGAGAATGGTTGAAACTCCAGCTTAAAAGTAGTTGGCTTTTTTGTTCCTTTTGTAGATTATCTTCAAAGACAGGACACCCACCGAGGAAATCTTCTGTATCTCTAAAGATGAAAATCTTCTGGAGTTGAGTTCACAGGGGAATTCTGAAAATACTTGTCCTCTTCCTGCTGCCACTCCAGAGCCCCAAAGCTGGTTAAGGGTATTATCCATGCTGATGGGGAGATTCGAGTCTTCTGTCCATTTTCTTTCTTAAATAAATATTTCTATACTGGGGATTACACCCTTCCATAAACCTCTTTCCTAAAATCAACAACCAAGTCTTGCCCTGGAGACTTGTACACTTATTATAGTTAACCTTTTCTTCTTGCTATAGTAATTGACATCACACCTTCACAAAAGCTATTACCTTCTTCATCTAATAATATGTATTATGCGTAAAGAAAATATCCATGTTAGATGATGGGCCTTAGACAGCTGAGAGAGGAACACAAAATGTGAAGGAAGTGAGCACTACAGACAGAAGGCAAGTTCAGTTGACACAACCAATGCTGTTTCTTGTTCAGGCAGATTCTTAGCCTAACTTGAAAGACTTGACAACCCTGTCAGGTCAGGGGAAGTCAGTGGAGTTGACTAGGTGGGCAACATATTGTAGCATGAAAGTTCACCACTAAGCCAGTGAGGTGTACTGTTTAGTTTTGGACTATGACCAGGGAGACCAGGGTTCAAGAGAATATACCCAAAGCATAGGTAAAGGTAAAGGTACCCCTGCCCGTACAGGCCAGTCTTGACAGACTCTGGGGTTGTGCGCCCATCTCACTCAAGAGGCCAGGGGCCAGCGCTGTCCGGAGACACTTCCGGGTCACGTGGCCAGCGTGACATCGCTGCTCTGGCGAGCCAGAGCCGCACACGGAAACGCCGTTTACCTTCCCGCTGGTAAGCGGTCCCTATTTATCTACTTGCACCCGGAGGTGCTTTCGAACTGCTAGGTTGGCAGGCGCTGGGACCGAGTAGCGGGAGCGCACCCTGCCGCAGGGATTCGAACCGCCGACCTTTCGATCGGCAAGTCCTAGGCGCTGAGGCTTTAACCCACAGTGCCACCTGCGCATAAAGTGTATTAAATGGATCATGATTTTGCAGATTAAGCTGGTCTAGAGGAAACGATTAAAAAAAAATCAAAACCAAACTTAATTTCATTCAGCATGGTAATGGAATCCAAACATTTTCAGTACTTGTGACAGGAGAGAAAATGCATTCTTCATAGTTACCCAATTAAACAGCATTGTGGAGTGATCAGATATAAAGAAATGGGGGGGGGGGCTCAAAAATGCATCAAAGAATCCCACAGAAAAGATGCCATTTTCTGTTTCTGATGCCAAAAAAGTCATGTGCCTTTGAGCATGCTTGATACTACATTGTGAAATCTACAGCCCCAAAACAGGACCAGTTATGGATAATGCATAATTATGAAATGTCCAATAATTATGGAAACCCACATTGTGAACTCTTCTGAACACACCATGTCTAGCTTCTGTGATGGCTGAGCTATTTGCAAAAGGGAAGGGACAGTTTTGACAAACACTCTACTAAGAATTAAATAACCAGTGGATCATCATTGGTTCATCTCTACAGCAAGACTTCAATTAATTTGTCTGCTCTAAAAGTTGTGCTATCTATAGTTATCCATTCCTACAACACTAATATGTATCTTTAGAAGCCGATGCAGAGGTTGCTTCAGATGTATGTGCAAGTGATAGATTTACATGCAGTTTGAGTCTGAAAGTCCTCCATGTTTTGAATCATCATGGAGAATATCAATTTGTCAAGTGTAATAAGAAATAAAATAGTTCATCAATAAAGCAAATAAAGTATATTTTCAGAGAGAAGTTATGATATAGCGTAAATTGTTTTTGGATTTCTGGACAGTTGAAGAGATTGATGTATAAACTAAAGGCAAACGCATTACTGGACCAAACTGCCTGGAAACTCAATGTTTAAAATCTCCCACAAGTAATCAATCAGTGGCACTTCAACACATAAACACTCTCTTCTTAAGAGGAAATATGTTATGATGGACAGTGGAGGATAACTAAGCTCCCTCTCAGAATGTGTGTGGTTGTCTGCTGAAAGGATAATCTAAACATTTGTGCACAAACACATGTATTAATCATAAAGTGTGAGGTTTAAAAATCTGTAATATTCACATTAATCATTGATAGCTGCATGCTCCAGTACAGAGGGGAAAAGAATCACTGCAACTGAAGATAAAGTAAGGAAAAACTTTTGCATTGCACAGAATTATGTCTAACAGTTTCCTGAACCAAGGAGAACACATTTTTTTTCAAAGGAATGGAAAGGAATATAGAGAAGAAAAACATAGTTACACCAATATGTATTTAATGCTGACAACGTGTTTTGCAACTGCAAAAAGAAATGCATAGGCAAGGAGGTGGGTACAGGAGAAAACACATAACTTGTAGAAGAAGAATTTTTATTTGCATCAGTCACTTGCCATAGCAATAAAATAAAATAAAATGTACTGAAAATAGGGGTAAAAACTTAACCATACAAAATACATATTGGAGGTTTTAGATCTTATTCTAATTGACCCTGCTAAAAACCTTGCAGTTTTTGCTGTCACCTGATCATCTTTTTTTAAAAAAAAAATTAATTCAAAATTATAACAAGACATATTATCCAAAAATATATCATCCCTTCCCCCCTTTTTTCCTCCCTCCCCACTCCCCCACAAAACCCACCCCCCACCCCACCCCCCGACTTCCCTCAGTTCGTGTTTGGTTTCTCTAAGAATGCTGTTTTCTGCATGTTACAAAGTTGTATAGCTCCTCAAACTATTTAGCTGATTATTATCAATAAAAAGTTTGTGAATGTTTATTTGTTGCATCTTCAGATACTTTGTAAAGGGTTCCCATTCATCCTTAAAGTCACATTTATCCTTGTCCCGTAGCTTGTATGTCAGTTTTGCCAGTTCTGCATAGTCCATCCATTTTTCTTGCCATGATTCTTTAGTTGGGATTTCTTCAGTCTGTCACCTGATCATCTTGATCTGCTAAAACAAAGGACACAGTAGCAATAGCTGAGCAACCTGGCATGAACAATAATAGAGGGGTAATAAGCTCACTCCTCAGAAGTACAGAACATGTATTTGATATCTAGATAATCCAATTGTCCTTATTTTGCCAGCAAAAGTAACTGTTATCTAGCACCTGTCTCAGGGCTGGGTCTGTGATGCAGCTGGGTAAAATGACTTGCTTTAGACCAGGCTTCCTCAAATTCGGACCACCAGATTTTTTTTGGCCTACAACTCCTATGATCCCTAGCTAGCAGGACCAGTGGTCAGGGATGATGGGAATTGTAGTCTCAAAACATCTGGAGGGCCGAGTTTGAGGAAGCCTGCTTTAGACAGTGCCACCGGGGGAGGGGGGAGCATTTATAGGAAGGTTTGGATTGGTGTCTGAATGGTATGGCAAATCTGTTTAAACCATTGGGCCAAGCATGTGGGGTTCCACCTCTGGCATTAATATGTCTTAGGCTCGCACTGACCTGCTCAAATTACACAGGGACTGGAGAAACACCACTGCTGCACTAATGGAAAGGTTCCCATATCTGATTGGGTGTGCATGTGGAGAAACAGTGTAAAAACAAGAGACATTTCCCCAGGAACCCTGGAAACGCCACGGCAAAATTTGGACATGAACTAGGAGGAATGTTTTGATCTGTGGAGAGTCACTGAACTGAATGAACTGAGGCCAGACATCATCTACCTAACTGCATCAACCTAGGTCTTAGACTTGTGTCACCATACCCACCCAGTGCCCTGCGGAAAATGGGGCATCTTGTTTCTTTGTGCGAGATTGCGGCAGCCATTTTGGGTGCCTCACTATCACACTGCACCCATGCCCTGAAACAAGCACTCTTTTTGGGGGGTGGGGGAGAGCGAGATGGCAGCTGGGGTCACATAACTCACCTGGGAGCACGTCCTAGAAGATGCACGTCCCGGTTTTTTAAATGAAAAAAGTATCCGTGTGTTATCAAGGCCAAAGATGGCCACTTTGCTAATTGACCAGGATTCTTCAGCTGCAAAGTAGCATCATACTCTCAGTTCTGGAAAGCTGTAGCCTAGACAACTTCTGATTGGCTATGAAAATTTAAGCCAGCTGCTAAGCCAAAAAGTATAAATCACCCATATTCTCTCTGTTTGATGCCTTACACTTTGTTCCATACCTTCCTGTCTTCCACTTGTGTTGCACCTCCGTGAGGTCTTGAATCACTGGTAATTTATTAAGTTGGCTGGCTTAGTTTTGCTTCACTGCTTTTGTTTTCTTTTATGGTTCCCCAAAGCCCTTTTATTCTCAGCAGTATTTTCCACCTATATTTTCCTTCTGGTAAATGGTTTCTATTTTTAAGCTGCTATTTTTAATTATTATCAAGAAAACCTACCTCTTCATTCTGCTGTGGTTGTGTAGAATTAAGCCTTCGTACTAAATTCAGTGGCTTGGGAGCTTTGTCAACCTGGTACTGTATAATTTGATTCCTGCGTAAGGTTCAAGAAGCAGAGCACGGGACTTTTAACTTTTGCGTCTTGGAATCTGAAGGATGCCCAGTTAAGGCTCTGGGAGATCTCCTATTCCTGGACAGTTAGATAGATAGATAGATAGATTCTTTATTGTCATTACACAAGTGCAACATTGCACAACTGCAACGAAATTGGACAGTTATAACTTTCAGCGGAGATACTACTTCATTGCCAGTCCAGTCAGCTCCTGTACATAAAATGGAGGCAGGCATCATCTAGTCCTTTGCTTCACGCAGCAAAATGTCTTTTGGGTACCTCTAGGGTAACTTGTTTAATTCCTTTAAAACTTGGATATAGAATAAATGTTAGTGTGTCTTTATTTGATATGGATCGTCAACTGTAATACTTGGTAGACTGCAAGAAATAATAATTCAAGGCACATAGCTACTAGAAAGAGAAGAAAACAAGTTTGCATTAATCCACTTCAAAGGCAAGAACTAAAAATTCATTTTTTGGAAGTCTTCATTTGATGTTACGGTTTTCTTTCTCTTTTTTAGTTTTAACATGTTTTGAGATAGTTGGTATTCTGGATTTGCAATCTACAACACTTTAGTTTTTTAATCAGCAGGGTGTGATGAATAAAAGTGGCCTAACTATAACACACTTATGATTTGCACCCCATTGAGAAAGAATGAGACTATTTTATACTGGTTGTTAAAATGAATATACTGAGCTCAAGCCTTTCAGTCCAGGTTTCAGCACTAAAGTCGTTTATATAGAAGAGTTATCAATCTTTTGGAAAGAGAGGGCAATCTTTATTTAATTCAGAGCCCCTCTATCTTCACATAAGTTGAAAGACAATGAGGCTGTTGTGTATGAATCTCTCTGTTTGGTTCAGATTTTGCTCAAATTATAAGAAAGCTGGAATAAATTCAAACTCATATGTGTGTAGGAATAAATAAATGTATCTCTTTATCCTGGCCTTGAGATCATAGAATCGTAGAATTATAGAGTTGGAAGGGATTCCAAAGAATCCAGTCCAATCATCTACAATACAGGAATGTCTGCTAAAGCATCCTTGACAGTTAACCATTCAATCTTGGCTTTAAAACCTCCAAGAAGGAGAACCCACAACCTCCTAAGGGAGACTCTTCCACTGTCTGATAGCTCTTACTGTCCAAAAGTTCTTCCTGGTGTTTATTTCGAATCTCATTTCTTGCAATTTGAAGCCACTGGCTCGAGTCCTACCCTCCAGAGCAGGAGAAAACAAGCTTTTTCATCTTCCATGTAACAGCCCTTCAGATATTTGAAGATGGCTATTGTATCTTCTCTCACTCTCCTCTTTTGCAGGCTAAATATATATATTTAGGAACTACTCTAGTTGTGATTGTAATTTGTTTTAAACTGTTCTTAATGCCCTACGTTATATTGCTGTAATTTGCTCTAGGATATTTGGGTCATCAGCATCATAATCTGCACTGGTGGTTCCCCCAAACCCCCAGAAAAAATATGGGGGGGAACATGGTGGAATGAGGAGGGGAAAGATCAGGGAGTTCTGTTGTACAGCTAAAAGTCCTTGTGATTGTGGAACTGTTTCATTCCGTGGTTCCCTGAAAAATCTTACATGGCTCACCAAAATTTTCAGATATTTTGCTCAAATCCTTGTTCAAATGCAGCCCATTCTCGCATTGTGTATGTATGTTTCTTCTCTATCCACATTCTAATTTTGCCTACAATAGTATATCTGATAGCTAAATGACCCGTTTATGACATTAATCCTTCCTCTGAAAACACCACCTGTTCCTTATTACCACTTTTTCTGTTCAATTTAAATCAAATGAGTAAGGAAAGTTTCAAATGCTAGTTTCAGGACTGACACTTTAGGTGGTTGTGAATGCTTTGCATGAATATTTATTATATTTGTTCCCCAAGTTCTGACTATGACTACCAATAATGTGTTCATTTCTTTGAAGTAGTGCTGCTTTGGAGATAAAGAGAGAATACTATACATGATTGACAAATATATTTTCTTTTGTGGGAGTGGCTTTCTATGTTTCCTGGATACCATGATCCGAACTCCATTGTCCATATGTGGACTCTGTTTCCCCTCCCCACCCACCCAAAAAAGATTAAATTTGTTTTCACTATGTTTCCTTGATATTGCATATTCTTGGAATCTATTGTTGCTTTTTGCACATCAATTTCAAGAGGCAGCAGGGTGTGTGTGTGTGGAGTTCTTGCTTTGGTGGCTGCTGCTAGATAAAGAAAGATTTTCACCATTAAAAAAGCTGGGAAGGAGAAGGGGATATTTATCTTCAGCAGCCTTCGTCCTATGATGCAGGCGTGAAGAAAGGAATTCAAATGTGTAGAACAATGCTTTATGGAAAAGACAGGAGCAGCCTTCATTACCAATGAATTGCTCTATTATTTATATGAAATCATACTTGTTTGGGGACTTGTCGCCTCCATAATTTATACAATAAAATTTTCACCGGCTCCTGGCAATAAAACAACAACTTGGGATCCAATATTCTGAGGTGCTGAATACTGTAAACTAAAATGAACTATGTGGCTGTTCAATGTTGATAAAATTTAAACCCTGAGTATTTTGGTATGATAATAAATAAATAATAGTAGTAGGAGTAATAATAATGTTTCAGTTGGAGGTACAATTTTTCAAACCCAGCTTTGCTGGCAAAGTACTTTGTCCAATTGCACATATGCATCATGTTCATCCTTTTTCCCTTTTTCCCCTCTCCTGTGAGAAAGACAGAATTTAGAGGATGAAGCACATGGTCACTTTGGAGGAACCCCTGCTGATGAGACTTGTCCTCAGATTCTTCCTATGTACCCCAAGAGGACCAAACTAACATGAAAATGTTAGGGGTTGAGTAGGGATGTCAGAGGATTTTGATCCAGGATGGATTTTGCTATGGCGCCTGTCAGGGACTCAAGAGCGGGAGCACAGGGAAGGGAGGAGATGGAGAGCGAGGGGGAACAATCCGAGGGCAGCGTAGGAGAAGATGACAGTAGCCCGAGAGATTCCATGAGCCTCTCCAGCGAATCGGAAGATTCACAGAAGGGGGCGCCGGTGGCCAGGGCAAGGGGGGCCCCAAGGGGGACACTCCAGAAACAAGGGGCCAGCGGGGACTCCCAGAGCAGCAGTTGGAGATCAGGACCGGCTTCCCCACCAGAGCGTAGTGGGGGGGAGGAGTCCCAGGTATCGGGGCCAGCGTATTCACCACCAGGGAGAGAAGATGAGTCAGGGTTGACCTACATCGGAGAGTCAGGCAACGGAGGGGAGGTCACGTCCAGCCAGCTTCCAGGAGGAAGGAAGCAGTGATAGAAGCAGTGTAACAGTCAGGAGGAGGATCACGGGGTTGGCGCGAGAGCCAAGTTCAAATGTACAGGAGCGCGGGACAGCAGAGAACGAGGATCGGGAACCAGGTCCTAAAGCCCGCAGGAGGCAGGGGGAGGAGTCAGGCGACTCAGCGTCAGAAGAGTCCAGAATGGTGAATGCCCCAGCGGGCAGGAGGACCCAGAGGAGGAGAGAGGAGAGGAAGAGGTGGAGCAGGGCTAGGATCTTAAACTGGTGTCAGAGGGGAGGAGATTCAGACGGAGCTTCGCCGGTCTAGGGTTTAAGACGTAGAGCTGTGCGCTGCGGCTTTGAAATGGAAACTGAACTTCAATAAAGACTTTTGTACATAACGACAGCCTGGCGTTGGTCCTCTGTGAGCTGGGACCTAGAGGCAGCTCTGACAGCGCCTGTCAGGGAACTGACATCAGAGCCAGAAGTGGAGGCAGGGCTCCCAAGTGATGCCGGAGAAGGGCCAAGCAGGGAGAGAGGGGACTCAGTGGCTGGGGAAGGAAATCAGCGTAACACCAGGGATAAAGGGGGGCGGCTGGGGGAATCGGAGAGAGGGCTCCAGGACTCTTCGCTGGAGTCCAGCAGGGAGAGCACGGCTCCTCCGCTACCCACACCCACCCTGCGCAGAAGACTTCCGCGCAGGGAAAGTAGGCGTAGACTTGGCGTCAAAGAACTTCTTTGCTGGAAGAAGTTCAAGAAATGCCCACTGATGGATTCTGCTAGTGACTGAACAGCCACGAAGTGAAGGGCTGTCCAGCCAGGAAAGGTTTAACCAGGCTACCTAGCCAGGAGTGGTGGCAACTTACGCACGAGCAACCCCATATAACCATTACAGCGCCCCTGTGCAATTTGTCTCATTGAAGTAGTCCTTGGAACAGATAGCAGATCTATGTTTTAGTCCACAGATCTACTAAAACTTTTTTGTGGGCTAGTTTTTCTATTGCCTTGTATGCACAATGGGCCACTCTGCGTGCAACATATCAGTAAGTCACTGGACCAGCCATTTTGTTGTATTAAGGTGGTCTTTTCTTCATAGAATTACACAGGAAGAGAGATGCCGTTTCTTCCTGCACCACTTTTTAAATTGTTTTTATCTAGTGTGATGGAGGTTGCATGATTTGCAGCTTCTCTAAGCAACTTTATGTTGTGGTTCGAGGACCCGATCCCCACATAGTGGAATGAAAACACAAGGACACGTGATATAAGGTTAATGGGCAAGAAAAGGCCACAACATTATTGATTACAGCAAGTGAAAAGGTATTGGCTTAGGCATTGGATTACGTCAGCTGACTCCACCCCCTCAGAGAGGGGTGAGTCTAAAACAGGGGGGTTTATTCACCAGTAGGTGGAGCCTGTTGATGCTAATCCAACTATAAGCTCTCCCCAGATGTCACCGAGGGTCATGCCATGGCCTCCCGCCACGCAGGCATCGGACAGAATACACGACCGCCGGATTCCTTTAACGGAATACCCAAAATTGAAGGCGCAGGCGATGGCCACACCTAGCCCTTCGACACACCACAACGCGATGGGATGACGAAAAGTGAGGCTGGAAGGCTGATCGCAGCAATTTAGGCTGCTAAACACGCCCCCTCGCAGGCACCTGGTTGGGTGCCTGCCCGTGGGCATGGGCGTGGGCGCCAGCCAGGTGAGTGGGAGGCAAGGGGCTAACGCCCCCTGCTTAAGGCGGAGTCCGGCTCCCGACCACAACCACTCCCCTCTCTTGCAGGAGGAGAGTCTCTGTTTAAACAAGAGGGGTAAGGAAAAAGGGCAAGCAAACCCTTAGTTCACTGTGTAAGTACTCCTCAAGTTTTATGTATGATCCTATGCATGATTGTTTTGATAAGTGACTTTTTTATGATTTCCCTGGAAAAATCTTTTTTTAAAAAAAACACATCCACAGGTAGGGCAAGGCATGCATTAAGACATCCTCATGGAGAACCAGAATGGAATGGTCTGGGGCAGATTTGCTTATGGGGTCTTCTACTTACTTACGGGGTCTTTGCCATGGGACCGCATCTAACCAGCGCTATATCAGCTGCACTGGCTCCCGGTGGAGTACAGGGTCAGGTTTAAGGTGCTGGTTCTAACCTTTAAAGCCCTATACAACCAGGTACCCTCACACCTATGGGACAGCCTCTCCTGGCATGCTCCGCAGAGGACCTTACAGTCCACAAACAATAACATCTTGGACCTCCCAGGCCTCAAGGAGGTTAGACTGGCCTCGATCAGAGCCAGGGCCTTTTTGGCCCTGGCCCAAGCCTGGTGGAATGCTCTGTCGCAAGAGACCAGGGCCCTGGGGACTTGACAACTTTCCGCAGGACCTGCAAGTCAGAGCTGTTCCGCCAGGCCTTTGGTCAGAGCTCAGTCTGACCCCTCTCCTTTTACAAGACCCTGCATATAAGTGGCCTCTCTAACTCTTCTCACCAGCTCATACAAATAGCTGAGCCTGGTGAGTACTTAAGGCTCCCAACCCCTATGGTTATAGTTATAATTTGTGGGTAGCCATCTGATCTTATTTTGATTTTAATCCAATTTTAATCTGTATTCCAGTTGATTGCTGAATTTTATGTCTTAATATATTATATATTTTGATGTTAGCCACCCTGAGCCTGGTGGGATAGAAATAAAATTTATTATTATTATTATTATTATTATTATTATTATTATTATTATTATTATCCTTAGAGAAGAAGAGGATCAACATGAGCATGTCTTTATACCACTCTGAGGTCAATGGTATTTTCTGGAGGGAATCATTTTCAGAAATGAAAATTGGGCACCGTTTAGGTAATCATGAGGAGGCGGGCAGCAGGACATTGGCCACTCACCCTGCTGTTTCTGTTCATATCTGAGCTGCCTACTTCCTACAGAGTTGCGATTGTAGTACACATGTTGGCTCTCCCTATGATATGGAACTGTGGGTGTGAAGGGATCTAAATATAAAGCTCCTTTCTATAGACACCCCAATGTACAAACAGCAGGGGCAGTGGTTCTTGTGGAGATATGAAGGCCCGCTCTCTTCCTCCATGTGATTGTTAATCCCTTGGAGTGAACACTCAGATGCAACTTAATTTACCATTGCAAATATCAAGCCCAGAACTGTTGTGCTTCCCCTCAGAAAAGAACAGTTTTCAATATATCTAAGTACTATTCTCTTTGAGCAAGCAATACTGTCAATTAGCCAAACCCCGAGGCTTTTGTACATGTTATTTGGAAATTGCTCCTAAATATATTTACCAGTTTAACAACAAGGAAAGAGTAATATGAACAAGGAAGCTGGCAATTGATCTAGATCTTTTCTTTTCTTTGCCCATTTGCTAATAATAATAAAAAAAGGCTGGCCAACTTTGGATGTTTAATTCACCTTCAAGGGACTTAGGAAACACAAAATTATACATCATATTTAATCATCGTAATTACTACTGCTGCAGGGGGGGAAGCTGGAATGAAAAGGACAAAAAACAAAGTGGATACGTAAAGCGCATATATAACCATTGGTTTAGTTTGTATTGCTTGGATTAAACCGGGACCACACACTTGTGATGAAGGTCTCGTGACTGCCCAAAATTCATATCACCTTGGAAACCCAATGTGAGTGTAATGCAGCCCCACTCAAACTAACGCTGACCACCTATTGTTAGAAAAGTGTAACTAGCTCACACATCATCATCAAGAGGCTAGAACTTACCTGTCTATTCCTGCTTGTCCTTTTGCGCATTCAGACTGAACACCTGAAGAGTGTTTATGCTGCTATAATAATAATAATAATAATAATAATAATAATAATAATAATAATAATAATAATTATTATTATTATTATTATTATTATTATTTATACCCCGCCCATCTGTCTGCGCTTCCCCAGCCACTCTGGGTGGCTTCCAAAAAAATATTAAAATACTGCAATACATCAAACACTAAAAACTTCCCTAAACAGGGCTGCCTTCAGATGTCTTCTAAAAGTCTGGTAGTTGTTGTTCTCTTTGACATCTGGTGGGAGGGCGTTCCACAGGGAGGACGCCACTACTGAGAAGGCCCTTTGCCTGGTTCCCTGTAGCTTGGCTTCTCGCAGTGAGGGAACCACCAGAAGGCCCTCGGTGCTGGACCTCAGAGTCCGGGTAGAACGATGGGGGTGGAAACGCTCCTTCAGATATACTGGACCGAGGCCGTTTAGGGCTTTAAAGGTCAGCACCAACACTTTGAATTGTGCTCGGAAACGTACTGGGAGCCAATGTAGGTCTTTCAAGACCAGTGTTATATGGTCTTGGTGGCCGCTCCTCATCTACCTTCATCTTTAAACAGGGGTGAATCACACCCCTTTTTAGTCTGAGTGACACAAGCTTATTTGCCTCTTGCAGCCACAACCTTTGGAGGTTGATTGGGAAATAAACAGTTCAGTGGAATGGATACGGCTGTAGCCTTAGTTGTGCAACATTTGGTGTTGCTTGAACTGACTCCATTGACAAGTGCCGTTTGATGTAATGTTGAGTAACAGGAGCATTTGAGCTTTAGGATATGACCTGTGCTGGCATCCGAGGCTGCAGCAACATATGAATTGTGCATCAATCAGGAACCTGAGACAAATGGAAGGGGAGTACAGTTACTTGCACAGCTTGATTGTGTGCTTCACTGGGAAATCTGGTTGGCAATGTTAGCAAGAGAATGCTGGCATAAGCAAGCCCTTCATCTAATGTTTTTATTTCTTTATTTGTGAGGGGGCACTAGTCAGCTCATCTTCAACATTTGGGCAACGCAGAGGTAAGGGCTGGAATATAGAAAACTGTCTTATACTGAGTCACGACTATTGATCTGTCTAGCACAATATAATCTACAATGACCGGCAGTGTGGGCTTTGAATAGTGAACTTTCCTAGCCCTATTTGGTGATGGCAGTGATTTGACCTGGGACTTTTGCATTCAAAGTGTTTGTTCTATCATTGAGTTTAAAAAAAAAAATCAAAAAAATCCGTACTCTGTAGAAATATAAATGCTGCAAAATAAATAAGCACTGGAGAGCACAACAGAATTGTGTTTATGAATGGGCTCAAAAAAATTGCAAAACATAGAAATATGTGACTGAAATCAGGAGCACAGCAAGAAGGGGGAATGGGACCACCCAAGAATAGAATTCCCCACTCTCATCATTTCACAGTATCCCTTCTATTAAATGGATGGCCACCTTACAGTCTAATCTCCCAGGAACTCTATCTTTGAGAGGTCCAGAGGATGGCAACATGAGAGCAGGGCCTTCTCTGCAGTGGCTCCCCGTCTGTGGAATGCTCTCCCCAGGAAAGTACACCTGGTGCCTTCATTATACACCTTTAGACGCCAGGCAAAAACGTTCCTTTTTAACCAGGCCTTTGGTTGATCTGATGGAAATCCTATGCCCTTTTAAAAATGTGGCTCTTTGGGGGGACTGTTATTGGGTTGTTGTTTTTATTTTGATTATATATATTGTGCCTTTTATGTTGATCTTTTCTGTGAACTGCCCTGAGACCTCCAGGAATAATAATAATAATAATAATAATAATAATAATAATAATAATAATAATAATAATATGGCAGGGTATGAGAGCAACTGATCGCTATGTGTACTCTGCAGCCGGGATGGATCCAGCACTATTTTTCTAGAAAAAGAGGTGCCGGAACTCACCATGAACGCCTCCCTTGTTCTCTTATAATGGTAATGATGCCCACCTGAGAGGTGCCGGAAATGAGTTTTGGCAGAAAAAAAGACTTGGATGTCTCTACATGCATTCATGGGTCCCATTCTAGGAACCTACCATCATATAATGGGATGGAAAGATTTGAGACATCTGATGTTTATGCATACCACCTGCCTCACAGATTATGTATGTACTTATTTCCACAGTGCGTTGCACATAAGGGATTTGCAGAAGGCTACATCAAGCAACCTGATGAGTTCATCTCTATGCTAGAAGGGATAATACTCAGACTTGTTAAAGAAAGCATGTTCTTTAAGGTTAATGCTTGTTCATTTCTTAATCTCTAAACTGTACATCTGTTGTTTAAAGTTGCCTTCTCACCTGCGCAGAATTAAAATGCTTAGGCAGGTGTTCATTTTACCTGCTTTCAAAGGCATAAATCATCAACTGTACGGCATGAGAGGGTGGCTGGTGTGCTGCAAGCAATAATTGCTTTTGTAAAAATAGGAGACCCCTCTGTGATACCAAATTATGCCCAAATATGGAGAACCCACCTGGGTGTGGTTCACTCTTCTGGACTTGTTGAATTCCAACATCCTTTCGGAATTAGGATAATCATGTTTTGTTTTGCTTATGCATTGTGCGTGAATGGATAATGCGCTTACTGCCAACAGAACTACCTGCTGTAAGAAGCAGCATGTCCAGAACAGTGAATTACAGAAATGGAGAGTATGGGCTTCTCTCAAGGCAGATTTGTTGTTGTTGTTTAGTTGTTTAGTCGTGTCCAACTCTTCGTGACTCCATGGACCAGAGCACGCCAGGCACTCCTGTCTTCCACTGCTTCCCGCAGTTTGGTCAAACTCATGCTGGTAGCTTCGAGAACACCATCCAACCATCTCGTCTTCTGTCGTCCCCTTCTCCTTGTGCCCTCCATCTTTCCCAACATCAGGGTCTTTTCCAGGGAGTCTTCTCTTCGCATGAGGTGGCCAAAGTATTGGAGCCTCAGCTTCAGGATCTGTCTTTCCAGTGAGCACTCAGGGCTGATTTCCTTCAGAATGGAGAGGTTTGATCTTCTTGCAGTCCATGGGACTCTCAAAAGTCTTCTCCAGCACCATAATTCAAAAGCATCAATTCTTCGGCGATCAGCCTTCTTTATGGTCCAGCTCTCACTTCCATACATCACTACTGGGAAAACCATGGCTTTAACTATACGGACCTTTGATGGCAAGGTGATATCTCTGCTTTTTATGATGCTGTCTAGGTTTGCCATCGCCTTTCTCCCAAGGAGCAGGCGTCAAGAGTCTCCTCCAGCACCATCATTCAAAAGCATCAATTCTTCGGCGATCAGGGATGGACAAATCTGTCAATTTCACATTCTCTAAGCTTTCCTTTTTCCAATTTTATTTTCAGTTCTCCACCATTGTCAGTTTATGAATTTTTTTCTTCATGAAGATTCATCTGCATTTCAAATAGCATTTTCCCTAATACACACATATTCCATTTGCTTGCATTTCCCCTCATATGCACACTCTCATATAAACAGTTGTCCCCAATACAATTTTGCTTTCACTAATATATGGATTTTTATGCATGCTTTCCCCTAAAACACATATCTCTGAAAACTTTTGCCCCAAAATGGAAAGAAGCAGAAGTTCTAGCAAAGGAAGAATGGATATAAAAACATATGGGATATGCAGAAATGGTGAAACTTCTGGTGAAAGCATCAAACATTAAAAACTTCCCTAAACAGGGCTGCCTTCAGATGTCTTCTAAAAGTCAGGTAGTTGTTTATTTCCTTGACATCCGATGGGGGGACATTCCACAGGGCTGGCACCACTACCGAGAAGGCCCTCTGCCTGGTTCCCTGTAACCTCACTTCTCGCAGTAAGGGAACCGCCAGAAGGCCCTCAGCGCTGGACCTCAGTGTCTGGGCTGAATGATGGGAGATGCTTCTTCAGGTATACCGGACCAAGGCCATTTATGGCTTTAAAGCTCAGCACCTACACTTTGAATTGTTCTCGGAAACGTACTGGGAGCCAATGAAGATCTTTCAGGACCAGTGTTATATGGTCTCGGCGGCCACTCCCAGTCACCAGTCTATTCTGGATTAATAGCAGTTTCCGAGTCACCTTCAAAGTTAGCCCTACATAGAGTGCATTGCAGTAGTCCAAGCGGGAGATAACTAGAGCATTCACCACTCTGGCAAGCATTCCTCTCTGTGCATAATAGCAACCTGGGGGTTGTGCAACCTGTACTGTCCCAGACTTACAGAAAGAGGGTGTGAGATTGAGAGTTTCAACATAGCATGTAGTTTGGCCCTTACACATTCTAAAAGCAAGCCTTTTTCAGGTATAGGTGTTCTTTCCAGTTTTAATCCAGGAAATAAGTATCATAATTTTGAGCAATATCACATTAAACAGTGCGTTGTGGAGACCAAATGAACTGAGAAGATGCTAGTTTTTAGCCACAAGTCATTTGCTAGGCATTCAATGTACCATTCAGTTGAAGTGGCCTGTTTACCATGCCAGTAGTTTTACCTTCATATCTGGAAGGACCACATGGTCCAGGGATTTGCAGATTGGAGCATTGTGTGCTAAAATGGTGATGACTCCCTTTGAGTGCTGTCTGCCAAGTCAACCATATTGTGCTGAATTGTGTAAATCTATGCCAAACTGTGTGCATCTGCTTTCAAAGCAAGCTGTTCATTACAGAGATAAGCAGCAGCATACACTTCATACTGCAAGTACAAAGTACGGGCCAAAGTGGTTGCCTGATGCAAAAAAAATGTGAGGTGTTGCAACATGCCAGTGCAAACACACACACACACACAGAGAGAGAGAGAGAGAGAGAGAGAGAGAGAGAGAGAGATTCTGGCAGGAATTTAGTGCCCATATTTTGCAATAGCAACACAACTGGCAAATATTTCATTCCATTTACACACACGCACAAACCACAATAATAACTGTTTTTTACAAGCCTCGGGCTGCAGGATGGGATTACTTTGATTTTAAGGAGGTTTTTAATAGAATATGCACAAATTTGGGGTACGAGATGAATCAATGATTATTCTATCATCCTTAATTCACAGTGTGGATAACAGCTTTTGAAAAAATAAGCAAAAAAAAGCAGAAACTGTCTGGTTTGGATTATGTCTTTAGATCTGATGTTACTGTTAGTTACTCAGACAGTATCTGTTTCTGAAGCATCTTTCATCAGCTTTGGTCAATGTATCCATCTCCTCCTGGAAAGACGTCATTTTGCCACAGTTTATGTCTTTGGCTCTGGTGACACCTTGTCCAGTTTGCTGCAATGTATTTTGCACACAGGCCAAATTTTGAAAAGTGATTCAATGGAAACTCCAGAATGGAGGGGAAATGATTGCCCGTTAAACTGATAGCAGCCATTGGGCTTCTTGTTTGTTTCTAGGCACAATTCAAAGTGTTGAGTTGTTGTTTTGTTTTGTTTTTGTTCCCACATGGATCAATCCATCAAAGGAGAGCATCTTCTGAGCCCTTCTCCACGTGCCTCTGCCTTCAGAATCTGAGGCCAAGTTGGACTTCTTCCATGGTGACAATCAGGTAGTAGGACTCACCCTCTAAACACAGAGAGCATCTTCTGAGGAGCATCTTCTGAGCCGTGTCCCTGCCTTCACTTTTAATAGGACTTTAAAGATCTTTGTTTTAACCAATTTGTGTTTTGGTTTTTTTAAAAGAAACAGCAACGACAACTTTGTTTTACTATTGATTTAATTTTTCTGTACGTAATATGTCAACAGCTGCACAGATGGTGCTAGCAAGCAGATGGGAGCAGGACAGCACCTCATCATAAGATATTGTTCTGCATCCTGTTTGGAAATACAAATAGAAGTCTGTGAGAAATAATTCTGGAATAAGTTGGAGGGAGAGAAATGTTCGCATGGAGTAATCTGCCACAGGCCCTTTAAATTGTCCAGAGAACCTGTCTGAGCTCTCCCTCAGAGCTATAGGAAAGAGGCCTCTGATAAGTTAGAAATCTTGAAAACAAACATTGTTGAAGGCAGCTTTGCAAGAATGTTTGCTCTCCACTAAGCTCGCTTAAGGAGCTAATCAGAGCTAATCTACAAATGATATTGTAGATGCATGATTGTATTTAATGTCCATTTCCCACTAATAATAGTAGCTGTTGGGAAAATGTAAGCTTCAATATCTCTCAGGTCTCTGATGCTGTAAAAGCTGCTGGTCCGTAGATGGTGGTTAGCAAGTGTTTTATCTGAAGCATTTGTAGGTAACCTGTATTTGTCTCTTAAAATTCATCCTCTTTGTTTTTCAGCTGATCTAATCTTAATATAGCCAAGTTTATCCACCTCTTCCATATGACCATTTCTTTCCCAATTTTTAAAGATGGGTTTCCGCACAAAGTCATTTTGCTGTGGGAGAAATTTATATTTTTTGGACATGTGTTGCCAAACTGATGGTATTGTTTCAATAGCATCTTGAGTATAATGTATTTAGACCCAAGTGCTCTGTGTGGCTAGGAGCCTGTGTGGCTAGGAGCCTGCCTGCCCATCCACGCTCTTGCTCCCCAGTCAGCTGTGTGAGCAGAGTTACAAATGGGGCTCGGGGGGAAGAAAGATGGAGAGAGCAGGCAAGAGTCACAGGAAGAGGAAAAAGGGAGGGAGGGAGGGAAGCAGAAGAGAAAACAGTGAGTGAAGGAAGGGAAGCAGAAAGATGGACCAACAGAGCAGCAGGAGGAGGCAAGATGGGACAGAACAGACCTGATCCCAATGGCCATAGAGGAAGTCACTGGTAGACAGCAAAAGCAAATTTGTTAAGTTTCTGATCCACGGTCTCACTTGGTTTCAGAGGCAACAGTACAGCTCCTTGCAAGGGGTTCAAGGAAGCCTAAATATGCCTCTACCTCAGTCCCATTGAACCCTCCCTGCAACCCACCACAATTTGTTCAGACTTGCATGTGGCCTTGAACAGACCAAGTGAGCCAGAACGGTTTGCTAGCTGGCCCCTCTGCATCCTTAAGCATCATTTGGAAACAGATTCAGCCTTGTCATTGAGCATTCAAGTACGCCTCAACCTGTGACATTGTCCAGCATTTCCAGAACAGTGAGCATTTTCCAGCTTCACGGCAGTGAGCCAAATCTATTCACCTTCACATCCATAAAAATACAGGCCACTGTTATAACTAATAGCCAAACAATGTTCCTCTTAAGATAATGAGACTCTTTCTCATCAATAAGATTTATGATGTTATCAAACAGTGAGCTGTCATAGCTTGCACTCAGCTCTCAAAATGCACAGCCTTCATGGGATGATTTACTGTCCAAGAGACTTCAGCTAATTAGATCATGCCGCTATATTTTAATTTTAAAATAAAATTAGAATGGTCTAGACCATTCTTGGAATTTGCCAGGGAGTTTAAAAATCCTCTCAGTCTGATGGGCCAGTTCAAGTAGATTACGGAAAGAATCCTATATCATTTTTAAAAAATGATTTTTTGGCCAGACTGGATAAATCAGATGGCAGTTGGTGTTCCCCTGAGTTCTGGTCTTGGGTCATTGCTGGTCATGCTGAAAAGCAATGAGCTGGTAGTTTTCTGAAAAGGGCAGAGACCTGCATGTATGGGAATGACATCTGGTTTCAAAATGCAAATTATCTATCCCCTTGTGCTAAAAAAGAAAAGGAAAAAAAGCTAACTGCATCATTTTGAAACTCTCTAGGATGCTGAAAATTGTCCATACTGTTCTTTGTATGGAAGAACTAACCACCATATGTGTTCTACAGCTTCTCAAAAACACAAGGCCAACAAGGCTTAAGTTTTATCTCTATAAACCTTCACTGGCCTCACTGTGAAACCGTACTAGTAAACTAACATGCCACAAAATGGATACTTCATCCACTGTATTAGGCAAGCCACTGGAGATATGTGTACTGACCATGTGCAGTTTAGGACATCAAAATCACCAATTATCAGCTGGGGACTTCTGTGAAAAACTGATTGACTCTTGGAATAAATGAATATACAACAAGCATTAAAAAAGTAAAGGACCCAGGAATGGTTAGGTCCAGTCAAAGGTTAATATGAGGTTGTGGCTCTCATCTTGCTCTCAGGCTGAGGGACCTGGTGTTTGTCCACAGACAGCCTTCCGGGTCATGTGGCCAGCATGACTAAACCCCTTCTGATACCACGATGAGTGCCAGAGTGCACAGAAATGCCGTTTACCTTCCTGCCACAGCAGTACCTATGTATCTACTTGCACTGGTGTGCTTCCGAACTGCTGGGTTAGCAGAAGCTGGGATAGAGCAACGGGAGCTCACCCCATCACACAGATTCAAACCGCCAATCTTCCGATCAGCAAGCCCAAGAGGTTCAGTGGTTTAGACCACAGCACCACCCGCTTTTTACAGCAACCATAGACAGGTTTTGTTCAACTGTGAACAAAGCGTTTGTGATATAAGGTTGATAGGTAGAATGCACATCATGGTCTTCTATGGGTGGACCATCAAATTGCTGCATGTTGTTTAAATTATTACAAATAATTCTAGACAGTTGTAGTGGATGGAACTTAATTTGATCCAACAAAGGACCTCTTGATTTCTTATATTTTTAAACAACATTGAACATTTGAGATCACGTAACACAGCCCAGGAAAGGCCATTGTGGTAGAGCCCATGCTTTGCCTTCAGAAGCTCCCCTGGTTCAATTCTCAGCATCTTCTACTAGGCCTGGAAAAGACCTCTTTGTGAAACCCTAAATGAGTCACTGCCAGTCACTGAAGACAATCACGCTACACAGACCAAACAGACCTTCCTGTGTGGCCATGTTTCAGCTTAGTTATAGCATAACTTGTAGTGGTGCATCCTTAGCCTAGAGGTTTACCATTATCTCTAGGAATGAGTAGAACTCTTTATATGATCAGGATCAGAGTCAACAAATATAGCAGCTCCTTTTTTCCTCATAAAATTTGATGCGGAGAGTTTGCTAAATTTCCTACTCTGTAAGTAGTTCAAAAGTGGGATTAGGGTAGAAACTTTTATTTGCTAAAAAAAACCCTACAAATAGAGAAAAACAAAGCTGTAGGAGAGTTGGAATAGAAGCATTTCAAGTGTGAAGCCATAATGTATAGTATTATGTCTGTACCTGCAAAGCTGCGACTTGGTTTTTTGTTGTTGTTTTAAAGGAGGCTAATGCCTCAAGGTGATAAATGCTTTCAGTGGGTGTCTTCTAAACATGACTAAGCCATCTGGAGCCAACCTACAGTGTTATTAGACATTGCAAAAAAAGAGAGGCTCAAACAGTCTTAGTTACTCATTCAACTAGTTGTGCGCTCTGGGAAATTACAGACAGCAGTCATGCCTTTAGCTCCAATTTTAGGCATGCAGTTGTTCTGTAACTATTTTAAAAAGAAAGCGTGTTGTGATGACTGCCAGTGTGTAAAGGTGGTGTTTCCCCTTCGCAGTATCACTCCAGCACAGTCAGCGTGGTATTTACAGTCTTTATTACATATATACAAGAAACAGCTACAGTTCAGAATTACACGTCCGAACCCATTGAGTCAGATTCGGGGAGTGGCTTCCTATGATTCCTGCACCAACAAAGTAGGTGTGGGAATTGCACAAGATGTCTTTGATCCTTACTTTTCATTTCCTTCCTTGTCTGTGCTGATTTGAAAGCCCCCTGCCTTCCTGAGTCTGAGCTTCCTTCCTGAGCCTCTGGGTGGTTGCAGGGCTCTCCAGCATCCCTGAGCCCCTGCTCTCCCTGGCTACTCTCCGCCCTCTCTTCCGCTTCCTCTGTCTCTGGGGGTGGGGCTCTTCAGCATCCCTTAGCTCCTGTCCTGCCTCGTCTGTCCATTGCTCTTCCGAATCCTCCCCCACACTATTATTTGTGGGTCTCTTGTTTCTTTGGTACCTCAGATCTGCACTCCATTGCCCAGCCCTGTCAAGAGCACTGTTCAGTCTGTGATGGTCCATTCAGACATGTAAGTCATTAGTGGACCCTTGGAATGTCAAGGGATGGTTCTTCATCCACAAACCATGTTACATTATCAAGTTTTCAGAATAGGATTGTCATCTCACTAGGATCAACCTGACCTAACCCTTAACAGCTGCTTGGTCTGCATAAAACAGTGTGTGAAGTGTTTCACAATATGGAGGAAAGCATCATTACTTACGAACATCTTCAGATCAAGACTTAATGGGGGCCAGTGATAGAAGAAGAAGAAGAAGAAGAAGAAGAAGAAGAAGAAGAAGAAGAAGAAGAGGAGGAGGAGGAGGAGGAGGAGGAGGAGGAGGAGGAGGAGTTTGGATTTGATATCCTACTTTATCACTACCCTAGGGAGTCTCAAAGCGGCTAACATTCTCCTTTCCCTTCCTCCCCCACAACAAACACTCTGTGAGGTGAGTGGGGCTGAGAGACTTCAAAGAAGTGTGACTGGCCCAAGGTCACCCAGCAGCTGTATGTAGAGGAGCGGAGAGGCCAACCCGGTTCCCCAGATTACGAGTCTATCGCTCTTAACCACTACACCACACTGGCTCTCCAGTGTAGATAGAGCTGGGAACCCTATAGGATCATCAAGTTATGCACATGCCTGTATGAGCCAGGCCTAAGCTGAGATGAGATGGAGACCACCATCAAATTGGCAGCATTACAAGCCATTTGTTATGCATAGATATATCTAGTACATCTAACGTATAATGAGGCAGGGGGGCTTGGGGATTTCTTACTTTTCCTCAAAGCAATGCAATAAGATCTGAAGTTAATGAATAATTACCAATTATTTGCCCAGCTCTAACCCTATTTCTAAATTTGCAATGTGGCTGTCTCTCTGAAACCTGAAATAGAATCTCTGATTTTATATCTCTATTCAGCAGCAAAGTTATTTGTTCTGTAAGCAGAACAGCTAGGAATACGAAATTAAGCCTCACAGGGGAGAATTCTTGATAGGGATGTGGAAGCAGAAAATTATCCACAGATTTAAACTACCCAATAGTTATCCCTGGAAGGGATCTATCAGTAGTGCCTTCGACTCCAAATCCTATCGTTTGAATGATAAAGAGCCAAAATAAAAGGCGCTGGAGATAGATTTTGGTTATTACCTGGCAGTAAAGGGAAGGATTCATGTGGGGTTAAGATGATGTTTTCTCCTAGATATAGGGCGGGGGAGGAAGCAAACAGGGAAAGTAGCAATCACATTGAGCTGCTAAAATGCTTAGGCTAAGAAACAATATAAAGAATATGAGATTTCATTAGACTGTGGCAAAACACATTACACTGTAGTTCAGCTATCTAATGAGTTTTTAAGGTAGCATGCAAAATGGCATGAAAGTCATATTGCCACTACCCATATCACGGCAGTGACAGCTAAGACACATTTAATTTGTTGCAGGGTTTGCTGGAGAAAGCCCGTGAGAGACAGCTTTTTGTGGTTGCCCCCACAACCTGGCATTCCTGAGGTGCTTCCGACCCAGATGAAATTAGATGTATGGGACAAAGCTTGTCCACCTTTGGTTACTCGCAGCTGAATGTGTTGAATTTTGGCATCCCGCGACAGGGTGAGCTCCCATTGCTCGGTCCCTGCTCCTGCCAACCTAGCAGTTTGAAAGCACAAAGTGCAAGTAGATAAATAGGTACCACTCCGGTGGGAAGGTAATCGGCATTTCTGTGTGCTGCTCTGGTTCACCAGAAGCAGCTTAGTCATGCTGGCCACATGACCTGGAAGCTGTACGCCGGCTCCCTCGGCCAATAAAGCGAGATGAGCGACGCAACCCCAGAGTCGGTCACGACTGGACCTGATGGTCAGGGGTCCCTTTACCTTTACCTAGGGTGCAGCTGACATTTTAAAACCCAAAGTCAGGGAAAACCAGATATCAGGAGGAAGAGATCAACCCTCACCTTCTCCCTGATTAGTAGTTTGAATGTCAAGTAAGAGCAGCAACAGCAGTAAGCAGTGTTGGGCATGCGCGGAGGTCAATAGCCCACTTTTTCTAGCACTCCTGAACATGTGAAGAGCAGAATTAAGCAGAATAATATATTTTTTTCCTATATAGAGACCAGAAGAGATATTTTACGTGCTTCCTTCCCCCTCCCCATATCAGGCTATTTAAGACATAGAATAAAAATGCAAAAGAGCTTTGAGTAGGAATGGTCAAAGCAGTCCATTTCAGTTTTTTTCTGCCAGCTGTTCATTTTCCCATTCTTAAGTTCATTTCTCCACATCAGTGTTAGGATTCAATGGATAACAAAATTCATCAGCATTTCAATGAAATTTTCTCGCAATATACATGTTTTTTGCAAAACCGTTTCCCCTAATGTAATGGATTTTTTGCATCTTATTTTCAGTAATGCATGCACATATTTGCCTACTATATGTATTTCTTGCACATATTAGTTGGCTGGATAACTGCATTACAAAATTCAGATAAGTGTGAATTTCAAAGGAATTTCACACGTTTATTTTTGAAAAGTGCAAATTAGGAAAGTGCACCTTTAAATTCAAACTGAACTGAATTTTTCATCCATCTCTAACTTTAAGAGATAAAACACCCAACCACACCCAAAGGTAGCTTATCACTGAGCATTGCTCTGGGGTGATCTGGCAATGTCTGATAAGGCTTGTTCCATGACAAACAAAGCTCTGGACACCAGCTCCATTGTTCAGTTTTCCTTCCCAAAGCAACGTACACATTTTTTATTATTATTACAAAACTTTGTGGACCATGGTTTTAGGTAACTTTAAAGGCATTCCAGTGTTGCAAGATAATAAAAAGCAAACGGCAAGTCAGTCAGGCTATTATTCTGGATAGAAACCAAGGGATTCTGACTGCTTTGCAGCTGCTACAATGCAAAATAGGTATCCCACTTCACTGGCCATCATGATTATTTTCAGGCAATTTTGTGTGAGCTTTATTTCAAATCTCATAGCTTGCTCGCACTACTTTATATCACTACTTCACTGCTGCCAATCTAGTTATTATATATATATAGAGAGAGAGAGAGAGAGAGAGAGAAACTATTGTGTGAGGGGAGGGAAAACAGGGCATTGTGTGAAACTGTTTATATATAGATTCAAACAACTATGGGCATCTAATTCTGCTTGCTACCAGTTTCACTTCAAAGTTGCTTTCTCCATCGTGCTACGTTCCCTTATTTCCTGCATACGCTTCTTATCGGTAAAGATAAGGATCCATAGGAAACCACATGTGTTTTCAAATGCTTTTTCTTCTCTCCTTCTGCAACCCTCTCCTTCGTAGCATGAGAGACTGCAGTCATCCAAAGCAGCACAAAAAAAACCAGCTTTTATTTTTAAACAAGCATGTCTCAAGGCCATGAGTTTTGCAAAGCCTGGTGTCTTGTCGAATTCAAGATGGTTCTTTTAAAATTAGATTCAGAAGCAAAACAAACGGAAGTGGCTGAGAAGTTTACAGGTTTTATTCCAAACAGCAAGCAAAATGTACATTACCAAGGAACACTTCAATCTGCCATGGAGAAGCCTTGAAGACGTGGCCAAGGTAGCCTTGATGCACAGAACTGTAGCCAACAGTCTATGCAGAGCTTCTGAAATCTCTACTCCAGAACTAGAGATTTTATAGATCTGAGTCCTGTTAGGGTAATACAGGCTCAACTATGGCTACAATAAAAGGCTTTTACCGATCAATGCTATTTACCAACAGACCACACATTGAAGACCTTTTTACAAAGGATATAAAGGTAAAGGTAAAGGTACCCCTGCCCGTACGGGCCAGTCTTGACAGACTCTAGGGTTGTGCGCCCATCTCACTTAAGAGGCCGGGGGCCAGCGCTGTCCGAAGACACTTCCGGGTCACGTGGCCAGCGTGACAAAGCTGCATCTGGCAAGCCAGCGCAGCACACGGAAACGCCGTTTACCTTCCCGCCAGTAAGCGGTCCCTATTTATCTACTTGCACCCGGGGTGCTTTCGAACTGCTAGGTTGGCAGGCGCTGGGACCGAGCAACGGGAGCGCACCCCGCCACGGGGATTCGAACCACCGACCTTTCGATCGGCAAGCCCTAGGCACTGAGGCTTTTACCCACAGCGCCACCCGCGTCCCTGCTACAAAGGATATAGAAAGTAATAATAATATAATAATAATAAATTTTATTTATACCATGCCTTCCCCAGCCAGAGCCGGGCTCAGGGTGGCTAATACCAGTAAAATTACAGTAAAAATATAATAGGGGGAAAATCAATTTAAAATAGTAGTCCATAGATCAAAACCATAAGGGGAGAGTAACATAAGGGTCAGACTGAGTCCAAACCAAAGGCCAGGCGGAACAGCTCTGTCTTGCAGGCCCTGCAGAAAGATGTCAAGTCCCACAGGGCCCTAGTCTCTTGTGACAAAGCGTTCCACCAAGTCGGGGCCAATACTGAAAAGGCCGTGGCCCTAGTTGAGACCAATCTAACCACCTTGCGACCTGGGACCTCCAAAATGTTGTCATTTGTGGACCTTAAGGTCCTCCACGGGGCATAACATCTTTATGTGCCCCCTCGCCCAGCTTGCCCGGAGTTTTGGGCTGGGCTGCCATCAGTATGCTGATGACACCCAACTCTATCTGTTGATGGATGGCCATCCTGACTCGGCCCCAGACACACTGGCGAGATGTCTGGAAGCTGTGGCTGGATGGTTACGTGGGAGCCGGTTGAAGTTAAATCCTTCGAAGACAGAGGTCCTCTGGCTGGGCCGGGACGATATGGGATTGAGGGGGCAACTCCCATCTCTTGCGGGGGTGCAATTGGTGCCAGCACCGTCCGTTAAGAGTTTGGGTGTAATCTTCGATACCTCCCTCTCTATGGAGGCGCAGATTACAGCTATAACAAAGGCGGCATTTTTTCATCTCCGCCAAGCTAAGCAGTTGGCCCCTTATCTCTCTCGCCCTGACCTAGACACTGTGATCCATGTGACGGTCACCTCCAGACTGGATTATTGTAACTCGCTCTACATGGGGCTGCCCTTGAGACTGACCCAGAAACTCCAGCGGGTGCAGAATGCCGCGGCGAGACTCCTTATGGGGTCTTCACTGTGAGATCACATTCACCCAGTACTATAACAGCTGCACTGGCTCCCGGTGGAGTACAGGATCAGGTTTAAGGTGCTGGTTTTAACCTTTAAAGCCCTATACGGCCTAGGACCCTCGTACCTACGGGACCGCCTCTCCTGGTATGCCCCACAGAGAAACCTACGGTCTGCAAATAATAACATCCTCAAGGTCCCAGGCCTCAGAGAGGTTAGGCTGGCCTCAACTAGAGCCAGGGCCTTCTCAGCTGCGGCTCCAATCTGGTGGAACGCTCTGTCACAAGAGACTAGGGCCCTGCGGGACCTGACATCTTTCCGCAGGGCCTGCAAGACAGAGTTGTTCCACCAGGCCTTTGGTCAGGGCGCAGCCTGACTCCCTCCTCTGGCAACCTGCATAGAATATTGCTTAATTGGTTGCCATTAATTTGATTTTAATTAATTTTTATAATGAATATTTTGAATGTGTGATTATTTGATTGTTTGATTATTTGATTATTGTTAGCCGCCCTGAGCCCAGCTTCGGCTGGGGAGGGCAGGATATAAATAAAATTTATTATTATTATTATTATTATTATTATTATTATTATTATTATTATTATACCAGGAGAGGTACTTGGGTCCTAGGCTGCATAGGGCTTTAAAGGTCAAAACCAGCACCTTAAACCTGACCCTGTTCTCCACCGGGAGCCAGTGCAGTTGGTAAAGCACTGGATGAATGTGATCCCATGGCAAGGACCCCGTAAGGAGCCTCGCCGCAGCTTTCGGCACCTGCTGGAGTTTCTGGGTCAGCTGCCCTTCATAGAATTACAATAATCAACCCTGGAAGTGACCATTGCATGGATCACTGTGGCCAGATCAGGGCAAGAAAGGTAAGGGACCAACTGCTTAATATAATAAAACATGAATAACCAGAGGCAGGAAGAGTTAGGCAGATAACCAGAGGCAGGATTGGGGTTGACCATGTCAGATCATTATCTCCTCGAAATCACAAACATCTCCCACATTATCCATACACCTGGGCTGCAATTACTTTGGTGTAAGACTGATTAAAGTCAAACAGAATGGGTTTAGAGTAAATATGAACAGAATTGGTCTACACATTTCCAGGGAAGGGAAAGGCTTTGAGGTGGGTGAGGGGGGCAGATAGGAAAATGGAGCGGGTGCTGACTAAAGGAGAGAAGATGGATTTGCAACACCCTAAATCAAGGACAAGGGACCTGGGATCCCCCCCAAATGCTGTCAAACTGCTAGCCCCATAATCCTTGACCACTTGCTATACTTCCTGGGGATGATGGGACTTGGACTCCAACAAAATCTGAAGGACCAGAGGTTCCAAGTCCCCTGGCATACCCCTTTACTGTGCTAAGTTGCCATTTAAGTTTAAGACTTGTATTAGGTTTGTTTGCATAGCCTGTGGTCTTGATTATCTGCTTATGGGAAGCTGCTGCCAAAAAGGCAGATCATTTGTATACGCAGTATCCTGGGACCAAAATTGTTCTCAAACTTTCTCGAATATTTCTACTCCCTTTCCCTTCTCCAGTTTAAAAGTGGTTTTTTTAAATAATAATAAATAATAAATAATAAATAATAAATAATAAATAATAAATAATAAATAATAAATAATAAATAATAAATAATAAATAATAAATATTAGCTGGTCCCCTTCATCATTCTTCTTGCTTCCTCAGTCAGGTGTCTAATTCTTGAAAAGAAATGAACAATTGCAACATACAGGCTGTGATGTGAGCAGATTCAATGCAACACCAAAAACAACAAAGAGCATGTTTGTAGTTGCTGAACCATGTCATTAAATGCGGGTCTGCCTGATGAAAGCACAAAAGGAGCAGGCACACATGCTACAGGGTGCCGAATCATTCTCCTACTCAATGTTTTCTCCTCACCAACCTTTCATTTACCAGCAGGTATCCTTTTCAGTGCTGGAGGAATGACTGGGAGTGAGGGTTTGACAGACAGCAGGTGAATCCAGCACCCAACTCCCATCACATACTTTCTGCACTCTAAATAGCTCTTCTGAAATGATTTGGGCATGTGCCAGTTTCGGAAAGCAAAGATAACTTAGAATACTGTGTTGTTGGTTGTAGGTATTAGTGGGTCTTTAGTGAGGAAAGTGTGGCTATTCAATAAATGGAGCTAGCATCACAAACTCAGGAAATACTACAAAGTTGAATAAGTCAAGTCATTATGTCTGGCTGCATAGCAATACAGTACAAATATTTACATCCTTTAACTGATTGGGATACAGAAGTCTTCCAGCTACCCCTTTATACTTTAAAAGATATATAAAAAAACCACCACCATAAAAGTTGGGTGCATTTTTAGAAAACACAGTTGGATCTCTCCCCCCCCCCCCCCATTTCATACGACAAGAGGAAACTTTTTCCCTTTCATTCTGTAGATCTTCTTACTGTCTGTCGTCGCACACGCAAGCACACACACACACAATAAATATGTCAGTCTCTCGCACTGGGTAGGAAAAACATGAAAAGGGGGAACAAAAGCTTGTCTGCTTTGCAACACAAAAGCCAGGCAGCCTTAATTCAGATTGCCGCCTTCACTTTTCTGTGATGGAACATGTACTAATGGGAACACTTTAAAATTCTTCCCCAAAGAAGCTCAGGCCAATTGCTTTCTTCTGCTTCCACCCTTAATCCCTGTGATGTTGATTAGGCTAAAACAGCCCCCCCCCCCATTTGCTGCACTCCAGATATTTTTGACTACAGTTCCCATCATCCTCAACCACTGCTAAGCTAGAGGAAAGATATGTCAGCCTTCCTCTAACAAAATGAGCTTAAAATTCCATCACTAAACCTCTCTCTGCTTGTTCTGCTCACACTCTGAGCTGGAGAAGTAAAATGTACAGAGAAAATTAGAATCCAGTTGTTGAAATGAATCCGTAGGTAGGCATGGACTTGTCTTCTTCAAGCTTGATCATAGATGTTTGGATAAAGAAATGGGGAGGGGGGAGAGAAGTAATAATATACATAAAGTGCTACATTCCTATTTTGGTTACCCATGATTAGGTAAAGGTAAAGGGACCCCTGACCATTAGGTCCAGTCATGGCTGAATCTAGGGTTGCGGTGCTCAGGAACCGAACAACGGGAGCTCACCCGTCGCGAGGATTCGAACTGCCGACCTTCTGATCGGCAAGTCCTAGGCTCTGTGGTTTAACCCACAACGCCACCCACGTCCCTACCCATGATTGCCACATGGTAATCTGTTGGTATAAATAATTCTATTTATACCAACAGAGTAATCTCAGATCAGCCAAGTCCAAGGATAGATGGGGAAATGTTGGTTTCGTTTACACACCCATGCCTGTCCCTTAAAGGCCGATTCATCAACTGATGACTTGCATGTGTGAATGTAACATCACAGACAGAACTTTTATATTGCCTTTCCTTGGCTACCATGTTTTTAAATGAAACCAGTTCACATATTTGACACCCGGTGATTAACTGTCTGGCAACCAAGCAGAGTGTGAAGGAGCCTTTTACGACACAAAATTCATTACACATAAATTTTGAAGTTTGAACTTTATCACTCACTTGCCACCCCATTGCTGGCGTTGCCCTATGATTTCACATGTCAGGCAGCAGACCCAATCAGACCCCAGTTTCATAGCAAATAAAGGTGTTTAGCATTTGACTCTTTGCAGTCACAGTCATTTTATGCAAAGATTGTTTACAGTTGTAAAAATCTCTGACTTTATTTTTGAGATCACAGAAATGCATCTTAGCAGCCTGCCACTTTGGGTAACAAGTTCATTAAATGTACGTAGCAATGAAACTTCCTTCTGAAATCTATAGATCAAAGATGGTTTGATGCAAAATAAATTTCCAACTAAACAGTAGTGAAGCAGTGTGTGAGAGACTCAATACGCTTTCATTCAAATAAAGTTTAATTTGGTATCTACCCATACATGCATACATTGTGCTTTCATTTTGTTCCCCAATTAAGCAAGTCGTGTTGCATATTATAAATGGGGCACCATAACTACACGTTTGCTTTTTAACAGCATAATCTACATTGAAATGAGTCCTGTGAAGTGATAGTCTAGAAAGCCCATAAGCAGGGATGAGACATTTATTTGTGTCTAGGCCTCATTCCATTGTGTGCTGTCTCTCAGGGCTATATACTAGAGCAGACCCTCAAAGTGTCCCTATTTTCCAGGAACGTCCAAGATTTACAGAAGCCATCCTGGTTTCTGATTTGATTCTGGAATGTCCCACTGTTCCTTAGGATGCCCCATTTTCATCAGAGAAATCTTGGAGGGTGTGGTAGGATGTCCCTATTTTCATCAGAGAACATTGGAGGGTATGGAGTTATCAGATCTCCGAGCCATCTGAAGGCAGACCGAAGCTCAGGTGGAGACTAGGGCCATGGCATGACCTTCCAGTGACCCTGGGGGAGGTCCGAGTTGATGTCCATCACCCGGGCTCCCCCTAACGGTGGTTAACCCTTGTGAGACTTCCTGTATGGTGGGCAGGAGTCAGATATAGTCGGTTCAATTCCAGTGCCTAAGCCAATACCACCCACATTCTGTAACCAATAAAGTTGTGGCCTAAATTTTGCCCATTAACCTAATACAGTGTCCATGAGTTATTATTCAACACATGGGGGGGGGCCTTGGGGTCTTGACACACAAATACATGTATAAAAGGAAGACTGTGTTGGTTTTGTCACGGCACATGATTACTTTTACTTAAACCTTTAGGATGTCTCTTTGTAAATGGTCTTGACATAAGGTCCCAGCTGACATCTCAAGCTGGTAAAGGCTTGCTGAAAGCATGAAAGAGAAGCTCTCCAGGAACACAGGTGTTGCTGGCATCCACCTGTCTTGGGAGACAATGGAAGAGTGAGCCTTTGGGGGTGAAGGCAAACTGTTGGAGAGTTACAGCAAATGGTGTGGGTATATGAGAGAGAGATGTTCGGTTGCAGCTGGGGCACATGAAGGTGGCCAGTTTTGCTGCTGCAGATGCACCAGGGCTTTCCCTCTCTCTGCATTCCTGCAGCAGGAAAACACACCAAGAATATAGCAGCACAGGGGTACAATTTTGCTTCCTCCTTCTCCAAAAAGAAAATTCAAAGCACAACTTGTTGTTTTCCAAGAAAATGTATTTGTGGCCAAATAAATGGTTCTATAAGGATGCAGGTGGTGCTGTGGGTTGAACTACAGAGCCTAGGGCTTGCCGATTAGAAGGTCAGCAGTTTGAATCCCCGCAATGGGGTGAGCTCCCGTTGCTCGGTCCCTGCTCCTGCCAGCCTAGAAGTTCAAATGCACATCAAAGTGCAAGTAGATAAATAGGTACCTCTCTGGCGGGAAGGTAAACAGCGTTTCCGTGCGCTGCTCTGGTTCGCCAGAAGCGGCTTAGTCATGCTGGCCACGTGAACAGCTGTTTTGAGATCTTAAAGTATTTTCACAATTAAAAAGATTCTGGTTTTGACTAGATCTTTAATATTGCCAAGAATCTTGTCCCAACCCTAAAAACATGGTACCCTGAACTATGTTTATTTGAATATTGGCTTTATTTGTTGCTATGAGATTTGCTACCAATAAAGTATGCTAAATTAGGAATGAAACATTAATTTCACTGCTGATATCTGTAGGTGATGCAGTACCTTTTAGTAATCACACAGCAGAAATTTCAGAAGGGGCAGGAGATCTTTTTTTGTGCTGCAGTACCAAATTTGGAGGGACGCAGGTGGCGCTGTGGGTTAAAGCCTCAGCGCCTAGGACTTGCCGATCGAAAGGTCGGCGGTTCGAATCCCTGCGGCGGGGTGCGCTCCCACTGCTCGGTCCCAGCGCCTGCCAATCTAGCAGTTCAAAAGCACCTCCGGGTGCAAGTAGATAAATAGGGACCGCTTACCAGCGGGAAGGTAAACGGCGTTTCCGTGTGCGGCTCTGGCTCGCCAGAGCAGCGATGTCACGCTGACCATGTGACCCGGAAGTGTCTCCGGACAGCGCTGGCCCCTGGCCTCTTGAGTGAGATGGGTGCACAACCCCAGAGTCTGTCAAGACTGGCCCGTATGGGCAGGGGTACCTTTACCTTTACCAAATTTGGACAAGAAGTATACGGATATAACCTTGCCTACTGAGTTAAATTTAGCTCATTGAAAAGACAATGAGAATTATATGTCAATATACACTTTAGGTGTTCCATCTTTGCTTTATAATCTCATTAAAGGTGAATACCAGCCCAGCTAAATAAATAACCGTATGTTGCCTCCCTTTTACAACCATATTTCACTGCTTTTACTATGTATTTATTGAAAAACTATTAACCCTATTATTCAGATTAAATGCTATCGCAAAATCTAAGAAGATCCAAATAAGAAATAATATGTTTTATTAGATTTAGCGTGAACTCTTTCAAAGCCCAATTCAGCAAATATAATTTAAAAAGGCATCAGTCTTCTTATTAATAGCAGTTCCATTAAGAACTATGTGACAGATCTTCTTTAGCAATAAGAGTTGTTTAAAACTTTATCCACTGCAAGGACAATTTACAAATTAAAAATTAATACAAAAAAATGCTTCTAAATAAAATATGTACTTCAAACATCAATAAAATCCAAGCTGTTCCTTCAGCCCACAAAACATCTACAAATTGTAACATTATTTACATAATTATCTTGAATGTAATTACAACTGTTAAGCCACAGAATGTATTCAGAGTTAGCCCTAATGGGAGTAAATCCAATGAAATTAATGGACATAACTGATGTAGGTCTGTTAATTTTAATTAGTCTACTCTGAGCAGGGCTAGCACTGGTTACAATCCTGTGTTTGCTTTCCAAAGTCCTATTTACACATTACATTGAATGTGAGCATTGTACGCACTGTATCTGCTCCAAACCTCCACACATTCGGTTTAAACTAGTCTGCATACAATTGCATACACACAATACCTTTAAAATGTGTTCCCCCATGAATCCCCGGAACTGTAGTTTGCTAGGGTGCTGGAAAATGTAACTCCGTGAGGGGTAAACTACAATTTCCAGGATTTTGGGGGGGTGTGCTTTAAAAGTATTTTACATGTACATGTTAGGCTTCCAGCCTACATATGTAGAGTTCTTTCCTCATAAGCAGAGGCAATGGGAAAACAGTGAGAAGAGAGGCCAATAGACTGTATGCGTGGAGGTACTCTACACCAACTGCCGGGCCCATTGGCAAAGCAAGTTTGTGTTACAAAGATGTCTGCAAATGTCACATGAAAGATGGCAACATTGACCCCACTGTATGGGAATCCCTTGCAGTGCTTGGAGAGAGTCAGGTTGTGTGCCCACAGAAGTGAGCAGCAGAGGAATGACTGCTGGGAAGAGCACAGAAAGAAGAAACTCCATGGTACACTTGCATCAGCACAACTGGACACCTTAATCTGCCCCAGCTGCAACAAAACATGTCTCTCCCATATTGGTCTCCACAGCCGCAGCAGGCTCTGTGTTAGGGTGCCGTCAGCGGTTCCCAGCTGGTTGTCCAGGAAAGTATGGAGACAATGAACAGTTTCCAATAGTCCTTTTTTATTTCATACTTTACAGGTAGAGGCTATAGAACCCAGCCTCTTGGATAATGGCATTGGCCTAAGTGAATCTCCACCCCACCCGCTTCTCTCCCACTTTCTCATTCGTCGTCATCACCATCTCCTTTACAGGTGCCATCAGCCTTTGAGCTCTTTGCTCTCTTACTTTTAAGGCTGTCTAGGTTCTGGGAGATGGTGGGTCTGGAATGCTTTCTAGTGACGACATGTCAGCCAACATGTGGCTCTGCCTGATCCTCCTCTCCCATTATTTCCCAACATTCCCCCTCATCTGCCTCTGAGCTGTGACCTCCCTCAAACCACTGTTGTAAATCTATACGGTCTTCCTCTTCCTCCTCCCTAGAAGGGTCAGGATGGGGAGACAGTCTCCACCACTCCTTTCTGCCCAGCCCCTGACACTCTGTAATTCTCCAATGGTGAAAGCACACTCTTCGGTTGTCTCTTGAGATAGATGGATGCCAGCTGCAACTAGGTAATATATAAGGGGTGGCTAACAACTGGCCCTCCGAATATTGCTGTACTGCAACTGCAAGCTTGGGGTGTATGTGGTGTGGTGTTAGAGGAGGGCAAGTACCTCTGGTGGAAAAACATCATGCTCCTTCAGAGGTACTTTGTCCACCTTTGGTCCCCACCCAACACTCAGCCCTCACCTGTGGCTCCAAGAAGCTGTCAGGATATGACAACGGCCATACCCTGGGAACAGCTTCAATTGGCTGCCCAAACCAGGTGAGGGTAGCAGATGACACAAATAATGGTTCCAACAGTCAAGAAGGCAGTTTCTGTGTGTGCTGTAGAGGGAAGTGAGGGCAGATGGCGCTTGTCAACCTGGGAAGATAGCCCATACAGAAGAAGGAAATTCTTATCCTAAAACTTTGCTACCTTGCAGAATATCTTCAGGAGAAGAAAAGGCTAAGGAGTAAACCCTACACAAATTCAGAGTGGAGTCCCTAAGACGGTTGGATGGTACCTTGTATGCCTCGTTCCAGCAAATGGGATCATCTTAATATATGGTCCTGGTTGCAGGAAGGCTCTCAGCCTGGTTACCCCCACCCTGGTGTGGGTGGAGCTATCGCACTCACGCCAGGGTGGCACAGCAATCACCCAAGGCTATTGCCCAATCATGTCAAAGGGTGATAGTGGGGAAAAGTATAAAAGCGGCAGTGCGACGTGTACTTGGCTCCTGCTTCGCGCTGCTGAACACCCGCCCACCCTACCTTTAATTTAGAACCTTTGGCCTTGCTTTGGACTTTGGCTGGTTGCCCGGCTTGAGTCGGGGGCCGGGTAGGAATTTTTTCCATTTGGCAAATTGACACGGGCCATTTGGCTTTTGCCTACCTCTTAGCTATCGTCACAACTTTGTAAGGTTTGGTAGTTAGGCATTGGCTTAGTGTGAATGGGGGAGGGGAGGTCAGCCATCGCCTGCCCCTCCAGTTTCAAGGGTATTCCGTTAAAGGAATCTGGGGCCTGGTTCCTGTCCAAAGTCCGCTTGAAGGGCTAGGGCCATGCCAGGCCTCTGGGAACACCAGGGGAGATGCAGGCGGGTTCCCCTGAAGCAATTTCCCTTTGGGTGGTTTACCCCTTAAAGACTTCCTGCAAAGGGGGCAGAAGTCAGATATAGTCTTGCCAATGCCTAAGCCAATACCGCTCTCATTCCTGTTTGCCCCCAAACCTTAATATCCGTGTCCATGTGAACTTATTTATCCTAATGGGGAGTCAGCTTGAGGGTCTTGCCACGTAACTCCTGCAGCCAAGCTGATGCCAAATGTATAGCTCTGCTTTCGTTTGGAGCTTGAGAGGGGATGTCTTGTCATCTGGGAAGTCCAGGACCTCCACACACACTCCACAGGCTTGCACCCTGCAGAGGTCACTTTGGTGCACTTTGACTTCAGCCCTGCAGGTGCACTCTATTATCTCTTGAAACAGACAGATGTCAACTGGAAGAACTGCAACTATCCCTGAGCATGAAACATGTTGGAACTGGCGAGCTTTGTAGTCCTACAGCATCTGGAAGGCCACAAGTTAGCTACTTCATTTCTATGCTTCCAGATGTATGTATGCAACTTGGGAGTGGGATGAATGAATGCCTATGATTATGCTCCAACACCCCACACATTCGTGTCCCTGAGTTCTGTTAGCTGCCCAGCCAAACATACCACACATATAGTAGGTGCAAATGATAATCTTTGAGCAATGGAGAGAAATGATACTACAGTGGTACCTCGGGTTACATACGCTTCAGGTTACATATGCTTCAGGTTACAGACTCCGCTAACCCAGAAATAGTATGTTGGGTTAAGAACTTTGCTTCAGGATGAGAACAGAAATTGTGCTCCAGCGGCACAGCAGCAGCAGGAGGCTCCATTAGCTAAAGTGGTGCTTCAGGTTAAGAACAGTTTCAGGTTAAGAACAGACCTCCGGAATGAATTAAGTACTTAACCTGTGGTACCACTGTATTCAATATTGGCACCAGGATATATATATATATATATATATATATATATATATATATATACACATATATATATATATATATATATATTTCTTTTCTCATGATATAAGCCAATGTAGTAGACAAATGAAGATTTTCTCCTTAAGTTGTTCTGTAGGCACTGATAAGGACATGGACGTCTCATTTTGCACATCACACAACCTCATTCAAGTCCAAATAATTGATACAAGACTACTTTGATCTATATCACTTTTGCCCAAGCTGTTGAAACTGTTCATTAATGACCCTACTGATTTGATATGAAATCCTCTTATGATCCTGATTAAAGAGTTATGAGGAGGATCCAGACTTAGGTTTCAACCCTAACACCACTTATCTGGGAGTAAACTCCATTAAAAACAATGTAGTTACGGTTAGGATTTCAGCTGAAGACAAAGTAGCGTAGACCCATTGACCATAGCTGTCAACGTTTCCCTTTTCTAAAGGAAATATCCTTTATTCCGAATAGGATTCCTCGCAAGAAAAGGGAAAAGTTGGCAACTATGCCATTGACATAAGTGGGACTTAAATTAGTCAAAATAATTTTTAGGTATGTATCTTCATCATGATGAATCACACTGAAATAGGAATTTGTGTCTCCTCATTTTGGATACAAAATAATTTTGTTTTGGGTATGAGATACTTATTTCAAACCACAAAACAACACTCAGTTTGTATTGATCCAAGCCAGGCTCAGATTGGTTGATTTTGATTTTATTTTTTTATTTTTTAAAATCCAGATAGGAAGTAAAATTTAAATATTTTTTCTTCCATTTCGGCCAAATGAAACCTGACACACACTGAAATTGTGTATATTTTCAACCGACCTCTGACTCTATCATCTGTCTTTGCACCTATAAATGTTTCTTTGTAGAATTGTGTGCTGTCCTCGAGCAACTTATTACTCCTAACAACTAAATGGACCGTTTCAGGATTGTGGTTATAATAATCTTTAACAGATTTCTATGCCCAAGGAGCTCAAAGCAGTAAATGTAGAGGTTATCCTGTTTTTAACCTTACAACAACCTTACGAGGTATGTTAATCTGACAGAGAATGAATGGTCTGAGGTAAGCTGGTGAGATTCATGGCTGAGCAAGAATTTGAATTTATAGTTCATTACTCCAAGTCAAAGGTGAGAGCCAGTATACAGCAGGGTGCTGGCATAGTAAAGTGTTGCTTAAGCTGCAGTCCTATAAACCGTTACTTGGGAAAACATTTGACTGAATGCAACGGAAGATACTCCAGAGTAAACATGCTTTGGATTGCACAGTTAAATGCAAATTGTGGATCTGAAGAGCAACAAAAAGCCCAATAGTAGATTTTTAAGCATAATCGTAAAGGGCTGCAAACTCATTTTCTCTAGGTTTTGAAAGGGCAGCTCTAATCCATGCCTTTTCAAGCACGACCAAGATTACTGTCAGCAGACTGTAGGGATTCCGTTTTGGAACATAGCTATTTCTTTGTATAAATGATTAGGATAATGATATTTTACAGCTAAGTGTCCACAAACCTAGATAATACAGAAATAAAACAGAAGGCTGAAACCCAAGTATGGAGATTTAAGGGCGCATGGGAAATTAGTGTAAGGTGATTTTCAGTGTCAACCATATGCTTCTCTTATCTGGGCATGAGAGAGGCTCTTCCGTACCATAGGTCAAGTTAAAACACAATCAATTTTAATTTCATTGTCAGTCTCTTCTTCAGGAGAGAGAGAGAGAGAGAGAGAGAGAGAGAGAGAGAGAGAGAGAGAGGACTTTCCACAATGATATTAACAATAGGACATATATTCACTGCCTCCTGCAGAACATTCTATAAATTCTAAAATATTTAATTATATCCATGCATAACTTTCCTTGGATAATAACAACTTTGAGAGAAAACCAATTTGATTTGGTTTGTGCCTCCTTTTTCATGACACAAATGGCCAGATTTATGAAGGCATCCACACTGCTAATTTGATGATATTGCATGGGATCAACACAATCCTACTGAATTCAATACTCCATGCCCAAATAAATTAAAGTTAGGACTGCAGTTTAGTTACACTTAGTTCCCATTGAAATCCATGGGACTTAAGTTTTGTCTGACCTCTCCCACTGATTTCAGTAGGAAATTAGTGCAAATATCTTAGTCTAGATGCAACTCATTGTCTCTCTTGATGGGTATGATAACTCAGCTTGAAGCCACCCCCAACCTTAAAGGTTCAGAGCGAGTAAAGGCAATGCAGTGTGTTTCTTTTATTTGTTTTTATAAAAAACTGTTTAAAATGCAGAAATTGATTATCTGCTCGTTCAAAAATCAATCCTATTTCAGCAAATTTGCATGGAAGCAAAGCCTGATCTGTAGGGTTGGTTTTTTTTTAATGCTAGTCCTTGCATTTTAATCAACAAACACTACCATTAATTGAGTCTTAAAAGGAATGGATATTGTTCTTCACCATTTCCTATAATAATAATAATATACCAGTTTAATTACAGGCAAGTCTAAGATAGGCCTTTGTTTTTGTTGTTTGGTCATGTCCGACTCTTCGTGACCCTATGGACCAGAGCACGCCAGGCACTTCTGTCCTCCACTGCCTCCCGCAGTTTGGTCAAACTCATGCTGGTAGCTTCTAGAACGCCATCCAACCATCTCGTCCTCTGTCGTCCCCTTCTCCTTGTGCCCTCCGTCTTTCCCAACATCAGGGTCTTTTCCAGGGAGTTTTCTCTTCTCATGAGGTGGCCAAAGTATTGGAGCCTCAGCTTCACAATCTGTCCTTCCAGTGAGCACTCAGGGCTGATTTCCTTCAGAATGGAGAGGTTTGATCTTCTTGCAGTCCATGGGACTCTCAAGAGTCTCCTCCAGCACCATAATTCAAAAGCATCCATTCTTCGGAGATCAGCCTTCTTTATGGAAGATAGGCCTTTACCCTGTATCATTTCTGATCTACCAAGCTTCAGGTCCCAGTATTGTGGCCTCCCAGGTGACAGCTGCTTGTGGAAACTGTGGTAGGCTGTAAAAGTGGTTTATAGAGACTAGATAGGCTGGTTGGGCTGCATTTGGTGTGGTGGGTCCAACCAATATCCAGACCTGCCCTAATGTTTAAGTAGATCAGCAGGAGTAGACATTTTCTGATGATTTGGAAATAATTGATGAATTCAGGATCTAGGACACCACACACATTTTCTGAGGTCCAGATCCTTAGACATTCTGTGAGACCTGGAAAATATATGTTTTTACTCTCAAGAGTATTTCACTCAACAAAAGCCTCTGAGGGAAAATCAGCATTGAAGCCTGAACAATGAAGAACGCTCTAGTCTGAATAATTTTAAATAATCATGGCAGGAATAAAAGTCTGAAACACTTTTGCTCCAGCCAAGGGGAACCACATGCATAACAAGTTTCTATCTTGGTATGATCTGTTGGGTCAGGAAAACAGGTGTGAATTTGGTATGCATGCAAAATAGCGACCAAGTCCTTTCAGAAGCAACATGTTGCATGTAAAGATATCTTACATAACCATAACCATACAATGGTTATATAATCTTTCTGAATATTTAGAATTAGCCAAATTGACAGATATAATAAGACAAAAACCAAAAAATGAAGTGAAAAAGGAATGGGAGTGCCTAAATGAATACCTTAAAAGCCAATGTTCGAGGACAGAAATCTGGCTAATTCTGGAATAACCTTGTGAAGTGAAAGGATAAGAAAGAGGGATTTATATCTAGATGCTAGGATAAAGATGATCAGGAAAACAGGAAAACAGGAAGAAACAATGAAAGGTAAAGGAGGTGCTGTGCGATTGGTGGAAGTCAATGTTTGTTTTTCTTTTTAGTGTTTATATTATTAACTTGTTTATAATTGTTTATTTATTACAAATCTTGTAAGATTTGGATTTATTTTGGTTTTTGGCATGCTTGTTTTTGTGTTTTGTTATTTTTTGTTATTGTGTGGAAAATATTAATCAAATTTATTATTAAAAAAGATATCTTATAGAACAATGACTAGATTTTGAATGGAGCAAGAATTTTTAATGGAGAGCTGTGTTTGAAAGCTTTTAAAAAAGACTGTTCTTTGGTGTGTGAAATACTCTCATTTTTATCTTTTGCCAATAAATTTACATGACATAGATTTAAGGGGAAATATGACATTGGAATGATCTTCAGATAAGAATGGCTGATGGAAGGTTATAACATCTGGAATGTTGCTCATTTATCTGTTTTGAAATAAACTCTTAACTATGCAGCATAACATGGAAGAGACTGTAAAATAAATTTGTCCTCATGCTACCTATTAGTAGAAGTAGAACTGGTTCACATTTCCTTACATGGAAATCTTTACAGCCAAGAGAGCTCTTCTCCAGTTTAGAACACAAAATAAGTTTCTGTCCATGCATAGAGGGTGCTCAAAACATAAATTGATTTTTTTTCAAGTCCTGGACGCCAATTAGTGCTCATGCACAGCTAAGAAAATGGTCCCAAAGGGGGGTTGTTAAGGTTCCAGGCATTTCCACTAAGGCATCTGGGGATAAAGTCTGTTTTTCTCACTATAAGCTAAAGAGGTCGTGAAAATATAGGCTCGGGGAATAGGTAGCAGAGCCTGTAATAAAAGCCTTTTGGCTCTTAGCTCCTTAGGTTAGGAAGCATCCCAGAGCTTGGCCAGTCCAATTCCAGTGCTATATTTTCTCCATATTCTCTTCCTTCTCCACCCAGTGACACTGGGCTTGCCCATTGATGTCCAGAGCTTCAAAAAATGCAGACTCACGAACCCCATACTGCCTTCCATCCATCCAGCAAGCAAGAGGCATTATCAGAGTTCAAGGACATACTCTCACCAGGCAAAAGCACACATGGAAGGTATGAAACAGGAAAGGCAAGGGGTGTGGTCTTTGGAGAGGGTGTGTAACTGAGAAGAGATGTGGCTGGTGAGAGTTGTGGTCTAGGAAGAGTCTCATGGGCTATATAGAAAGGCCTGGAGGGCCACATAATTTTTTTTATTGAAATATGTTATTTTTTGTGCTGACGTGTAAATGGCTACCCTGCTCATCATTTAGCTATTTCCCTAGGCCTTCTAGGATTCTGGCTGGGCTGGTCTGGTCTGCCGGGCTTGAACTTTCCTGCCCGTAGTTTTTCTTGTCTGAATTCAGCCGAAACTTACTTACCTTTTACTTGATCCAGACATACCATCAGGATCCCAGCTTGCTCCTTAACAGGATGCAGGATATATTTACTCCTCCCCCCAAAAAAATCCACAAACAGGCAGTGTTGTCATGATATAGCAACAAGTATATGAACAAGAGGGGAAGTGGTGGCTTGTTCAATTATATGAGGGCTGTTCATTTATTCACTTTCCTCTCCCATAGCATGCATATGGAGGAGTCAGTATGCACCCCTATGCCCTCAGACTCTGATCCATGCATGCAGCATAATGATGAAAAGGAGAGCCTATCGAGCATATGTAGGTTTCCAACCTTACATGTGAACAGGTTACACATATAGGTTCTTATGTGCATCTTGAGAGACAGTGCTGGAAGGTGCACACATACTGAGAACAAGATCAATGTTCAAGACCAATAAACATGCTTCCCATCATCATATGTGCAGTATATATGTGACACGGGTGGCACTGTGGTCTAAACCACTGAGCCTCTTGGGTGTGCAGTTCGAATCCGCGTGATGGGGTGAGCTCCCATTGCTCTGTCCCAGCTTCTGCCAATCTAACAGTTCGAAAGCATACCAGTGCAAGTAGATAAATAGATACCGCTGCGATGGGAAGGTAAACGGTGTTTCTATGCACTCAGGCACTCATCACGGTCCTCCATGTGCCAGTAGCGGTTTAGTCATGCTGGCCACATGACCCGGAAAGCTGTCTGTGGACAAACGCCATCTCCCTCGGCCTGAAAAGTGAGATGAGTATCGCACCTCGTAGTCACCTTTGGCTGGACTTAACCATCCTTTACCTATATACAATATATATTTGTACATGGAGGGCAAGCACATGAGCTGTCCTACTGATCACACTGTGCAACAAGAGTGTGATTATTCCATCCCCATTCTGTTCAATCAGTTGGGCAGCTCTTTTATTTGTCCTTGATGTGCATTAGACACACAATAGCAGGAATTGGTTAGGTCTGCAATCCTTCAGAATTGTAAGCTGATAAAAATAAACATTGGAAGGATGTGTGCAATTCTTTATGTTTCCAATGAGGAAAATTGCACAGTAGCACTAGGAAGAAAGGGAACATGTGGAATGATTAAGAAAACAGATCAGAGGACCAAGCATGGGATGTCCTGCACAAATATCTGCAGAAATAAGGGAGGTTTTGTGCAATCATACCACCTAACTCAGCACCCGTAAAGCATAGCTTTCCAGGTTGCTCCTCCATTAACCACTTTCTGTTCTTCCCATATAAAGATCCAAATGGACTGGCAATGTTGACAGACAAAGCAGCATTTCCTAAGGACCAGCCAACGCAGCACATGTCAATTTTTGTACCAAAGTTTTCCCCAATACTGCCCTGTTGTATTGCGGTATCAGCTGAGAAACATACTGGATTTCCTTCAGGAGGAAAGATTGAGTGCTTTAAAAAGAGTCATTGCAGACCACACAACAAAATAATGCTGACAAGACCCATCAAGGAAAGATGATGGAAGGCTTTCAAATGATCCCAGCAGTATCGACTCCCTACTTTTGAAATGACAGCTATTGATGCCACCGAGAACATATGACTTGTGAGTCAGTCTGCTTGCAGGGAATCCTCAAGTTTTCATCGCTCAGAATTAATCTGTTACCATTACTACATCAGTGGTAGATATTTTTCACCTGCCGTTTTTCGATGATTATGTACGAAGAGCATGGCAGAATACATTACAAGCAAGCCAAAGCAATAGAGATACCACCTGCCTGAGTATACCATAACACTGGTGTGAAAGTTGAGTTCTACGTGCTTTCAAAAAAATAATTTCTTGAACATGCTGCCCTCAACAAAGCTTTCTCTTATTTATTCCACATGCTGAGAAACTTATAGGGGAGGAAAATGTTAAAACTCACAAATGCATGTTACCATCATTTACTTTATTTGCTGTAAGGTACAGTGTGCACATCATTTTATAAGCCACAGAAATTGAGCTGGCTTACCCCATGGACTGTTCCAATGAATGTGATTGTGACAATTCCTCTTTTACAAAATAACATGTGCCCAAGTCAAGATCTTCTAAATGAGGGGTTCCAGCTCACGATCTTCTTCTCTTTCAGAAATGGCTGCTCACGCCTTTCCCCAATGGGCGGTGGTTGCAGCCCCTTACTGATGGCTGTCATACCCGGCAGCTAGAACACCTGTGTTGAGCCAGCCATTTTTAATCCAGATTGTTGTCTGCTTGAGTTTGTTTTATGACACCTTACTTTAGTCATTGCCTAGGGAAGGGTGGTGCTGTGACTGGGAACCCAGCAAGAAACTGTCTTCCATGAATGCAACATTTTATTCTTTTTGAATTTGCCTCTGAATATTCAGATCCATTTTTCCCCCAAGGGAAAACTTTGGTCATATTTGTTGGTTCAGAGGGCTTGGAAGAATCCAAGTGTGTGGTGGGAGGAGAGGGGGAATAATTTTGTCTGGCAAGCTGCAATGCTTGTGCAAATGGAACATTCATAATAGGACAACACTGAACTCCAGCCAAAGATTTTGCACAACAACCAGTGCGTCTGTGCATCATCAAAACCCACATCATTGTGTTAGGATCTGACGTTGACCTAGAATATTACGCAGATACAGCAGTGCAAGTCAAAGTTGTTATGCTTACAGACATTAGAAGTGGAAAACGGATGACCACATTATCATGCAGAGCTGAACTGGATGGACAGAAGGTGCATGAAGAATGGAGGGAGGTCAAGATCAGATGCTGATAAGCTGAGAGAGCTGCTAGATGTTCCAGCATTTGTGGTATTATCTAATGAATGTTATGACATGTAGATATGAGGCCAAATCTTGAGGGCAGATTTAATAAAAGACAGAGTGGCAATCAACAACATTGTAATAATATTGATGCTTTAAAAGCAGGCTTAATGAAGCATACCTCCCAAAGCGAACAATTGCAGGTGCCGGGGAAATGGAGTGTTCGTTCCAGATTCTAATCATGCGCCTGTTTGTGTCTCTGTGTGTTTAGGGGGAGAGAAAGGACTAAGTCAGAATTTACTATTAAGAAACTGACCAGACAAGGACCTGCTGAGCCACTGGCAATATTTCTCCACCCAACGCCCTGACTATGTAAACCAGTTAGAATACTGCAAAACTCAACTTTACTCAAAGCAGCCAGATAAACAACTTTTATTCACTGGAGGGTGGAGGAGAAGATTGAAATGTAGCTTTATCTTTATGGAGGCTACCAAAAAAATACTTCTATGATGCAGGCAAGTGTGCTTTTTTAAAAAACAACAACAACTGGGTATGCTACATGTGGATTCAGTAAATAGGGTTCAAATCCTTAGCATAGATTCCTTCCTCGTGTGACCTTGACCAAACCGCTGTATTGTCTGCTGATCCTTATCCTAAATTCAGACAGTAGACTTAAGTAGACCAGGTACATCTGATTATGATGGAAAGATTAAAGGTATCTTAAATACTGATCCAAGTTTGTTAATGTTGGATTATAGAGAGGAAGTGAATTGTCACAACATATCTACAGATTTATATTTCATTTTAATATTCCAGCACATCTAAAAAGTTCTCAAGAGTTCTGCCACTGTCTGATACCTAGCAAAATTGTTAGAATTGTTTCCATACTCAGGAAGATATTCTGCTTTAAAAAAAGGAAAGAAAAAAGTGCATATAGATTTATTTTTTTTAAAGTAAGTCAGTACAAGTTAATTACATAAACTTTGTCCGCCAAAGATTTGTTTTGTTACCAGTCATCTTAAAGACTTTATCAAACAGATTCTACAATGCTGATAAATGTTGAATCAGAATAGATAAAACTCAGATGTTAAGGTTCAAACATTTTATTTAAAGGGAAAACTAGCTTCTTTAGTATTTCAGACACCACATTTTTGATTTTATGCATAATTTCCCATTGAAACTATGGGAGATGAGGCATGAAATCAAAAATGCATGAAATCAGAAATAAGTATAATTTAAGTGAACATTTGAAGGGGAGCTCCTCCTTTTATGCTAAAAGGCAGGAATTCATATTTTATGAATGCAATCTTGATTCTGCAAAGGTCTCATTGGAAATCGCTCAACTCAGAAGATAGTAACGCGCCCCCCCCCCAAAAAAAGAAAGTATGTTTGTTGAGATGTCTACATTCTGATTATGTTATTCAGATTGCCTCCAGACTGTCAGTATTTTGCAGGAGGGGTTCAAATATATACCAGAAATTTAGGTCAATGTAATTAACCTAAATTAAGCTCCTTTGCTGAAGTGCAGGAGTGGGACACTTCTGGCCCAGAGACAAAGGCGGATTTAGGGGAGCATGACTGGTTCAGTCACACAGGACACAGACCCTAGAATGGAAGAGGAGAGACAGGGGTCGACGAATTTTGGCATCACAGGATGCCACTGAAATTTGAGACACCAAGGTCCGCCACTGCCACAGTCTAATGCGACCTAGCATGGGCCCTAATTTGGCTTGTGAGGGCATTTCTCCTGTACTGGCAACCTCCAGCATGAAATATGCTGTGCTAAAAAATAATTTGTAGTAACTGATGTACTTTGTTCCTATGCTCTTTTCTCACTGAAGAGTTCTTCAGCTGTACAGGAAGGTGTTTATGGAGAATTTCATGTGCGATGTTTGAATGGGGCTGTGCTCATTTTAAGTACCGACTCTCAGAGACATTCACTTCCTCACAATTTCTGTTGACCGAGGTCAAGATTAGACACCTAGCTCTACAGTCCACTCCAGAAAGAGACAGAAAGCTATTAAATTGGTGATCGCGCACGCAAGTGACAATACCCCTATCATCTGGGAAAGAAAATTAGAGTGAAAACTATTCATCTTGACATGACAGTGCAAAAAAGGAATAAATGATAAAAAGGGAATTTCCATCACTGTGCTATATTGCTATCAAGTGAGGCCATCTTGCCCACCCCAGTAAAATGGCTTCTATTACTGAGTGCTCTCTCTCTCCTTTTTCTTTTATAGGACTTCTTTCCTCTCAGCAAGCTTGCAGAAAACACTTCAAGGGTGTTGTTGCCATGTCGGTTCAACAAAATGAAAGAGAGAGCAGCTTAACACAAGCTGATCTCATTTGTTCATTAAAAATAAAAGACACCATGTTAACCTGGGAAGAACTTTCTAAAGTTCCCAGGTGCCATATGAAGACAGGAACAAATGGAGAGAGCAGTATTGTTTTTCTGCTGTGAAGATAAGGAGCATCTTTATTTGGTACAGAGTAATGTTTGGTAGAGGGACGCGGGTGGCACTGTGGGTTAAACCACAGAGCCTAGGACTTGCCCATCAGAAGGTCGGCGGTTCGAATCCCCGCAACGGGGTGAGCTCCTGTTGCTCGGTCCCAGCTCCTGCCAACCTAGCAGTTTGAAAGCACGTCAAGTGCAAGTAGATAAATGGGTACCGCTCCAGCGGGAAGGTAAATGGCGTTTCCATGCACTGCTCTGGTTCACCAGAAGTGGCTTAGTTATGCTGGCCACATGACCCAGAAGATGTACGCCGGTTCCCTCAGCCAATAAAGCGAGATGAGTGCCGCAACCCCAGAGTTGGACATGACTGGACCTAATGGTCAGGGGTCCCTTTACCTTTGTTTGGTAGAAAGCGCTTGCTGGGGGGCCCATGGGCAATGGCTATCAAACCACACTACACCCCTCTCTTGGGCCCACCCCTTTAAAGTAAAACAGATAAGGAAACCCCGAATCAAAGATATACCATTCCCATGCACCTGAAATTAATCCTTGAATCTCTATTATAATCTCATTTCATACTTCCCTTCTCAGAGATAAGAATAATATGTTTTATGTACAGGCAAAGTACATAAATAAGCAATATTTTATGTTATAGCAACAGCCATAAGAATATTAAAAGAGCCATAAGAATATTAAGAGACCAACATCCTGTTCTCACAGTGGCCAACCCAATGCCTGTGGGAAGCCCACAAGCAGAACTGAAGAACAACAACATTTTCAATCCCCAGAAACTGACAAACAGAAGCATAATACCTTCCTTCCTGCCTCCCAAGCTCCATAGCTTTCTCTTAGGCAGAAAACCAGCTCTAAATCTGTTCACCCACGAATAAGCCCCATTGAAATCAACAGGAGTTATTTCTAAGCAGTGGCATAGCGTGTATTGGCAGCCCCCAGGACGAGGCAAGGATTCTGCCCCCTAACCTACTTGTGAGCATCGCACAGAGGGCAACAGTTGACTTTTCTGCACCTCTGCTTCTCAAGAAGGTTGCCTGCCATTCACCATGTTCGCCATCTTGGCTTGGCGATCTCCCGATGGGATTGGCAGCTGGAGCTCCTTGGCAGGTATGAAGACATCCCAGCAGCACTGAAGCTGCTGCTGCAGCAGGCCTAGGAGGAGGGTGGTGGAGAACAAGCTGAAGTGCCAAGCTCAGGCCTTCCCTGGCCGCTCCTCCTTGGTTGCACAGTGCGAGGACGGGCACTGGAGTGTCCCAGGGGAGCAGGCTTCACCTGCTGCACTTACATAATTATTATTATTATTATTATTATTATTATTATTATTATTATTATTATTATTTATAAATCTCCCTCCCCAGCCAAGGCTGGGCTCAGGGTGGCTAACAAGCAATAATAAAAATAAGTTGAATGAATACTACTTAAAAATTAAAATACAACATTAAAATATTGAAACATTAAAATATTAAAATGTAGCCTCATCGCAGGAGGAGAAAGGAAAAGAAAAAAAGAAAGAGGGGGAGGGAATCAAATTGGCTCCAAGCCAAAGGCTAGGCAGAACAACTCTGTCTTACAGGGTTTGAGGAAAAAAATCAGATCCTGCAGAGCCCTGGTCTCATGAGGCAGAGTGTTCCACCAGGCCGGTGGTTGAAACGCCCTGAAAAGGCCCTGGCTCTGGTTGAAGCTAATCTAACTTCCTTAGGGACCACTAGGGTGTTGCTATTTATGGACCTTGAGGCTCTCCATGGGGCATACCAGGAGAGGCGGTCCCGTAGGTATGAGGGTCCTAGGCCGTGAAGGTCATGGGGTTCATGCCTCACACAAGGACACATGCTGGGAGGAAAGCCCCAGGGAAGGACCAATGCAGCCGTGAAAAGTCATCAAGCTCTGGCTGGTGGGAGTTCCTCTCAGGGATGGGAATCCCTTCACCAACAGCAATGAGAAGGCACCACAGCAGCCGTGAAGGCCACAGATCACCTCTCTGCGGTTCTAGAAAGTGGCAACCATGTATCTCAGTGAAGGAGGTTGCCCTCACAATTCTGTGCCCAGAATTCTGCTGCCTCACCTTGTCCCACTGTTTTGAGTAGACATGGTTAGGATCACACTGCTAGGCCCTTTCAGCCAGCTCCTTCAGTGTTGCCTCATTTCTCCTGCTGCTACCTACCGGACAGCTCCATCTCTCTTCTCACCGCTGTTTCCTTTCCTGGCCAGAGCTCTTCAGATGTGTTCCAGATCAGGTTGTGCACCTGTATGTTCCAGCCTGCTAGTGAACCACTTACCTCCCCTTCTTATCCTAGCTGGAACACAAGCCTTTTCAAAAAGGGCTTGCTTCTAGATTGAGTCGTGCACACCAGCCAGCCGGTGCTTCCTTGATTTGTCCCTACTGTCCTTCTCTGCCATGAAATGAATTCTAGGTGCAATGGGACCCAGCTGGCAGCAGCTCCCAAAACAACATGGCAAGGCTATGTGCTGTGCAATCATTGCTCAGAGATTACTTCATCATCATCATCAGTATGCGGATGATACCCAGCTCTACCTCTCTTTTAAATCAGAACCAGTGAGGGCGGTGAAGGTCCTGTGTGAGTGTCTGGAGGCGGTTGGAGGATGGATGGCTGCTAACAGATTGAGGTTGAATCCTGACAAGACAGAAGTACTGTTTTTAGGGGACAGGAGGCGGGCAGGTGTGGAGGACTCCCTGGTCCTGAATGGGGTAACTGTGCCCCTGAAGGACCAGGTGCGCAGCCTGGGAGTCATTTTGGACTCACAGCTGACCATGGAAGCACAGGTCAAATCTGTGTCCAGGGCAGCTGTTTACCAGCTCCATCTGGTACGTAGGCTGAGACCCTATCTGCCTGCGGACTGTCTCACCAGAGTGGTGCATGCTCTGGTTATCTCCCGCTTGGACTACTGCAATGCACTCTACGTGGGGCTACCTTTGAAGGTGACTCGGAAACTACAACTAATCCAGAATGCAGCAGCTAGACTGGTGACTGGGAGCGGCCGCCGAGACCATATAACACCGGTCTTGAAAGACCTACATTGGCTCCCAGTATGTTTCCGAGCACAATTCAAAGTGTTGGTGCTGACCTTTAAAGCCCTAAACGGCCTCGGTCCAGTATACCTGAAGGAGCGTCTCCACCCCCATCATTCTGCCCGGACACTGAGGTCCAGCGCCAAGGGCCTTCTGGCGGTTCCTTCATTGCGAGAAGCAAAGCTACAGGCAGAGGGCCTTCTCGGTAGTGGCGCCCACCCTGTGGAACGCCCTTCCAGCAGATGTCAAAGCGATAAATGACTACCTGACATTCAGAAGACATCTTAAGGCAGCCCTGTTAAGGGAAGTTTTTAACGTGTGATATTTTACTGTATTTTTGGTTTTTATGGAAGCCGCCCAGAGTGGCTGGGGAGGCCCAGCCAGATGGGCGGGGTATAAATAATAAATTATTATTATTATTATTATTATTATTATTATTATTATTATTATTACTTGTTCCCAACTATTGTTGTTATCACTGCAGGGGTCTACCAAAGCATAGGACCCAGGCTGTCACTCGGATCCTTACAACTCCAAAGGACAGTTGGCAGAGTTGGACCCTCAAAACTCCCAGGCTTTTGACCAATGCCTTATTTGGCCCACTGCTGGTGCTAACCCGTTAGTAGCTATATATTTCCTATGATTTCTAAAGCTTTTGGTCCAATCATTAACATTGCTCCATAAGATTTCCACTGCAAAAGTAAGGCTGTCTGTGTTCTGCAATTCAAGGACACAAGATATTCCATTTCTTTTTTTGCACAGGCAGTTATTAAGCTTACTTAAGACTCTTTGGTGAAGGACTTTTATGAAAACTTTTCGAAAATCTAAGTACATAATATCTATTGGAGCATGGCTATCCACATGCTTGTTGAAATTCTCAAACTACTCTAAAAAATTAGTTAGACAGAACTTACTTTGTGGAAGCCATACTGGTTCTTCTTTAGCAAGGCTTGTCCTTCTCATTGTTAATAATACATTTAATAAAACTTTCCACCAGTTTTCCTGGAACAGGTATAAAATGTCTTATAATTTCCATGATCAAACTGGATCCCTTTTTAAAAATGGAAATTACATCGACCCCTTTCCAGTCCTCAGGTATGGAGAATGGTCATAGGGACAAATTACATATTTTTGTTAGATCAGCAATTTCACCTCCTGGCAAATAGAAGGGGAAGAAATGGAGGCAGTGAGAGATTTTACTTTCTTGGGCTCCATGATCACTGCAGATGGTGACAGCAGTCACAAAATTAAAAGACACCTGCTCCTTGGGAGAAAGGCAATGACAAACCTAGACAGCATCCTAAAAAGCAGAGACATCACCTTGCCAACAAAGGTCTGTATAATTAAAGCCATGGTTTTCCCTGTAGTGATGTATGGAAGTGAGAGCTGGACCATAATGAAGGCTGATTGCCGAAGAATTGATGCTTTTGAATTATGGTGCTGGAGGAGACTCTTGAGAGTCCCATGGACTACAAGAAGATCAAACCTCTCCATTCTTAAGGAAATCAGCCCAGAGTGCTCACTGGAAGGACAGATCGTGAAAGTGAGGCTCCAATACTTTGGCTACCTCATGAGAAGAGAAGACTCCCTGGAAAAGACCCTGATGTTGGGAAAGATGGAGGGCACAAGGAGAAGGGGACGACAGAGGACGAGATGGTTGGACAGTGTTCTCGAAGCTACCAGCATGAGTCTGACCAAACTGCGGGAGGTAGTGGAGGACAGAGGTGCCTGGCGTGCTGTGGTCCATGGGGTCACGAAGAATCGGACATGACTAAACGACTAAACAACAACAAAAGCAATTTCACATTTGAATTATATTAAGAACTTTTGAGCTGATGCCATCTGGACCCAGTGATTTGTTCATTTGAATTTTTTTAATAACACTCACAACTTCCTCTCTTATCACCACCATTTGCTTCAGTTTCCCAGACTTGATTCCTGAGAACGTCTCTGCTGTTTCTTTTTCTTCCTTTGGCATACCTTTGACTTCTTTGTCATCCGCAGCTCAACCATTTTCTAAAGGTTTTCCTGTTTCTTATGTATTTAATTAAAACAAACACGCAAACCAACAAACCATAGGCCTTAATATTTTTTATGATCTTGTCCTTCAACTCTTTTTCTGACATCACTCCTCATTTGAACAAGATTTCCATTTTCTAAAGAAGGCTTCTTGCCCATAAGAGTTTCCTTGCTTGTGCACATTAACCACAGTGAAATCATCTTGGTGTTACCTTTCTTGATCAGCTTATGCATTAGAGCTGAGCTTCTATTATTGTGCCCCAGGCTCACATCCAACTGGCTAGTGTTGCTGTGCAATGAGAAGCAAAATGGGGAGCAACAAGCTTCAGCTGCTGCCAGGCCCCGACACCCCACACTTCTCATCCTTGCTCCTCAATTGCATGTACCCTGCCTGGTGATAGCTGGCTACCCAGTCACTCATCCCAGAATAACCTTCAACAGGGAATCACCAGTCTGACCTGCTGGGAGCTTGAGAGCCCTGTTCCTGCCTCTCTCCATCTGGCCTAGGGCGGGGCCTGACAAGCTTCATAAGAACTGCTGCTACTGCTGCCCAGCAAGGACTGGGGGGGGGGGGAGTTTTGTCAAGAGTTTTTGCTGTTGCTGATATTAATTTTTTGTATCTTATTTTATGTGCAAATTTTTCAGTTTGGTTATGTAGTTTTTGATGTGTTTTATTTATTTTTATGACTACTATGTTTGTAACAATGTAAATATTTTCATATTGTAAGCCACTTTGAGCATTGTTTTAACTGTGGAAAGGCGGCATACAGTGGTACCTCGGGTTAAGAACTTAATTCGTTCTGGAGGTCCGTTCTTTACCTGAAACTGTTCTTAACCTGAGGTACTTTAGCTAATGGGGCCTCCTACTGTTGCCACGCCACAACCGCATGATTTCTGTTCTCATCCTGAAGCAAAGTTCTTAACCCGAGGTACTATTCCTGGGTTAGTGGAGTCTGTAACCTGAAGCGAATGTAACCTGAAGCGTCTGTAACCCGAGGTACCACTACAAGTAAAATGATGATCACCACCACTAGCTGTAAACTTCCTTGGGTCCTTACCAGTTGCCATTTCTTCTTTCCTTCCCTGCTTTGCTCCTTTCTCCACCAAACTTTCAAAACGTTGATGAACTCACCTGATTGAGTTTTCATAAAGGACTTTCTTTTCTCAGGCCTTTCAAGACACATAGCATTTCTCATCTATGTACAGTGGTACCTCGGGTTAAGTACTTGATTCGTTCTGTAGGTCCGTACTTAACCTGAAACTGTTCTTAACCTGAATTTAGCTAATGGGACCTCCTGCTGCTGCTACACTGCCGCTGCACGATTTCTGTTCTCATCCTGAAGCAAAGTTCTTAAGCTGAGGTAATATTTCTGGGTTAGCGGAGTATGTAACCTAAAGCGTATGTAACCGGAAGAGTATGTAACCCGAGATACCACTGTATCCCTATCTCTCTCTCTCTCTATATATATGCCAGTACTCCTACACTGCTGAGTACTATGAGGGGGAAAAAAGCATTCTTGCAGAGTGAAGCACATGCTTAACACTCTCCCTCTGAAATCAGACATGTGTCAAAAAGTTTCAGTTTAACTGGATCATTCCCCTAAATGAGGAATAATCAAGATAACACTGCCTAGCTCTACCTTTCTGGCGATGACAAGGTGCTGCTGGAGACTTTCACCAGAATCTCACTTAGTCTTTTGACATCATAACACATTAAGAGAATCATAATATGAAGTTCATTAGTGAAGCTGCTATACCTGAGCTTGAAAGCAAGCAGTGATGTGGCAATTAAAGCACTAGAACTTTTGCTCCTGGATTTCACTCTGAAATCCTTGGTATGGGCATCAATGGACTTCATCTTGTAAAACAGTGATTGAGAGCCACAGGAAGCATAGAAGCCATCACTGTGAGTAAATGGTGCTTGCTGTTTTCAATATTGCTTTCATTTGCGTTTTAAAGGTAGCTACCAAAAACATGATCATAGGCTTCACCTTACAAAAACAAAAAACGAAGCAATTTGCCTAGAAGGAAAAATAGCTCATGATGAGGTCCATTCTGAATGGGACCAGAGCAGGGGACTGAGGGTTAAAGTTAAAGTTACCAGATGTCCCCGTTTCCTGGGGACAGTCCCCGGATTTACAAATCAGTCCCCTGACAAAATCCTATCATTCCTACTGAAGTTGAAAAGTGTCCCCGGATTCACTGAAAAAAATCCAGTAACCTTAGTTAAAGTTCCCTGATGCCCCACACGGTAGATTCATGATGGTTCCCGCAGGCAATTTGCGAAAGAATAGCCCTTTATAAAAGGCACAAATACAGAGGTGATATATCATCTAGTTTGGCCCTGGGCTTCGTCCTTTCCAACACTACAATTCTATGATTCTCTTACACTGTTTCTGTAATTGTTGTCAAAGCAGGACTCAACATGGAACATAATAATGTGACTGCACATTCCAGCCAATATCAATTTAACAATGAAGCTACAGAAAGCAGCAGCCACAGAACAGGCTTTCATTTCTCATACAGAAACATCCTACGAAATTGTGACGGAATTATGGTGGAATTGGCCATGCTTTCCCCAACCCCATGCCCTTTGTTTTTTGTTCCTCATTCATCCACGGCCTCTGGGAAAGTAAGAGCCAACTGAAACTCTGGCTGTTTTTTTCTTTCTTTCCCACAGATCATAGCTGTCAACATTTCCCTTTTTTTAAAGGGAAATTCCCTTATTCTGAATAGGATTCCTCGCAAGAAAAGGGAAAGGTTGACAGCTATGCCACAGATAGCAATCGTGAAGCCTCACAAATTCCTTTGGGGAACCACGGATTAGGGGAAGGTGAAAGGATATATATGGTGAAAGCATATATATTTGGAAAATTGGTTTCAGTGGGTTCAGTGTATGTCCCCAGTACTTAAAAAGCATCCATGCACATCTCCTAAACATCAATCCACATGGTAGGAATGGGTGAATATGTCACATTTGATTTCTCTCAGTTTCTAATCTTTACAGTCTTAAATTTGTTCTCCACTTTTCCACATCAGTTTGTGATACTTTCTTTTTTCTAACCCTCATGAAAAATAGCCAGAGTTTTACTGTGATTTTTTCTTACTATATACATTTTTTGTATGCAATTGTGCCTAACATACATGTTACAAAGCAGTTTTCGCCAATAGAAAGCATTCTGGCATTGCTTTCACCAAGGGAAGAATTTCTATGCAAACTTTACACTAATTTAAGCACTGCTGAATACATTATTTGGTTGGAGTACTGCACTGGAAAATTCTAACTGCATGTGGATTTCGAAGAACGTCTGTGTTTCAGTTTGCAAATTTTGTATATTCACATTTAAATGCAAACTGAATTTAATTTCTTCCCGATTCTTGGGCAGTAACATTATGCATAAGCAGGGGTGTACCCTTCCTTTCCTAACAGAGGGGGAAGAGAAACTGAAAAGACATCAAGTTAACATGGCTCAAAACTTATGTGGCTGTATCAACTTAATGTAAAAAAAGTTACCTCCTTGAGGCATGGGCTGTATTCTGATCATACGCTGTCAGTTGCAGACCTAAACTACAGAGAGATTATGGCATTCCATAAGATAATGAGACTGCATTTTCTTGAATATTTGTTTTTAATACAAGGGTGAGCCATTCAATTTATCAAACGGGTATAACCTGGCATTTATATAAAATGGCCATTTTTTGGGGGGGGGAGAATGAATGAAGACTTTGACAAACAGGGTTGGTTAAAATTAATCCTCGTATTGGATAACTTGCGTTGGCAAATGCACAGTTTTTAAACTGCAAAGTACTGCCTGCGTAAAAGTTTTGTGTGAAGGCTAAGAGTTGGAATGCCATAGCTAAAGACGCCGGTGTAATAAAAGATATCACCTTTCTGAATCTCATTCTCTGGAACAAACACTGACGAGAATATTATGTTATGCAAACAATGGCAGTCAGAGATAGAACAGAGGCAGGACAGAGATAAATATGCACATGGTTCACATTCAAATATAAGTATTTGTTAAAGGAAATTAATCCAAGCCTGGGAAATGTTGTGCATTTTAGCTCTAGTCATGACCCCCAAAGTGAATTACCTCAGTGTTTTAAAGTAATAGTTCCAGAAGTCTTTAATGCTAATTCTATTTTATGAGGTTGCAGGAAGCCATTGAAGCTTGCAGGTGAATCTGGAGTTTGAAAAGAACGTCCTCTAATCTATATGTGGCATGTCATAGAATCGTCTTAAATCTTGTTTAAATAGTCTATACTTTATATGCCACTTAAATTTATCCTGAACTGAAAACTGGAATGCATTTGAAAGTTCCTCAGGCAAAACATCGAAGGAATTTTTGGATACATCTGCCATAGATTAAATAACAGTAGCAAAAGTCATATGAGGGTTAGACACATTGCTTGTTTGTAAATGCTATTGTGTGCTTGTTTGCAGATGCTACAGTTTCCATTAAAGCTGGCAGAGCAAGTATTTCTGCCTCTTGGAACCACACAATTGCCCCTACTCTATAGACTTGGTCAGGGTAACCACTACAAGTGGTGGTCAAAAATCACCATTTCGTATTCATGAGGGAGTTGTTGCATGAGTAGGGCTGTGAGGCCAGGTGGACGAACCCAGGATCTGCATTTGAAGCACAGCAGAAGAGATTGTGTACAAATGCAAGCATGGAAGCTCCTTCTGGCATGTGCAAAACAAGTAGACCCTGGACACCAGAAATGGACCTAACCTGCACAGCCCTCACTGTGATAAATTTCCTCTATTTCAGTTGAATATCCACAACTTCAATTGTGAATTCTCGGTGGACACGGTCTTATAACTCTCATTAATCCTCCCTCTCTTGCAAGGGGCTGCAAGGGTGATGAGCAAGCTCCACTGATTAATATGAGTCTGGATAATAAAGATGATATGATTACAGAATATAAGTGTATCGAGGATCATAATTTGTTGCCAATGTTTTGGAAGATGTAATATTTGCTACATGTAATCGTCTCAATTCAAAGTTAATTTTCTCAAAAGGAAAGTAGAGCCAAATTCCTTTCTCTATGCACATGAAAATACCACTTTGCTTGCAATGAATGAGAAATCTGATAGGGTTTTTCCTGGTGTGCATTAGAGCCTCTGCAAAAGATCTCCAGATTGAGGAAATGTAATTTAGGCAGCAGAGAATAGCCATAGATTTATAAGCCCTCTACTTGACTTCCATTGTAGGACAGTTGTCTGAGGCATTAACAGTGATCTTTTGAAGATCATCTATGCTAACTGAATAATTGCTTCATATGTCTTAGTTATCAAGTGTTTGCTGCAATTGCCATGTGATTAAAATAACACATACACCCACCACGTTGCAAATAAGTTATAGACAAATGACTGCAGTGGACCCTCCAGATACGAATGAAATTTGTTCTGGGGGTCCGTCCACAACCCAAAAAGTAGGCAGAGGCGCCGCTTCTGCAAATGCGGCACGATTGAGTGCTTCTGCACAGACATGCGGCAAAACCCAGAAGTATACACTTCCGGGTTTGCCGCGTTTGTAACCCAAGTTATGTATCCAGAGCGGTAGGTAACTAGAGGGTCCACTGTATAGAGAGTTATAGTCACTTCCCCATGGTGAAATCACACACCAAAATAGTTAGCAACTTAATGCTTAAACCACATGGCTGGGACCAATCAGATTGGTCCTTACCATCTAAATACTTAGCTAATGAAGGGAGAAAGAAGTCTAAGGTATTCAGTAACCATTGACACTAGGAATGGGGAATCTGCTGCCTTCAGACTTTGTTAGACTCCAACTACCATGAACCCCAGCATAGGTGCCAACTCCTAGGGGCTCAGCTCTTTTGACCCCCCCATTAATTCCCCCCCCCAACGTTCAGCATAATCAGGGGGTGAGGAGGCCAAGCATGGAGCTGAGCACAGAATGGCTTCTGGGGCTTCGTCCCTCAAAAGGGAAAGATGGGGGTGCAGCCCCCTCCCATTGGTAGCAGCAGCTTGAGGAGAAAGAGAAGGCCAATTGTGGAGTCGATCATGGAACACTGTGTGGTTTCAGTGGTTGGTGGCTGCTCCTCCTCCTCTTCCTGCTGTGTAAAGGAAACATGGGAGAAGCAGCCCTTGGACAGTGGTGGTGGCAAGAGAAGGAAGAGGCTGACCATGAGAGAGGAGGAGTCATCAGCCACTGAAGCTGTGCTGCTCTCACCTTCAACCCTGCCCTCTGGCTCCTTCCAAAATTCTGATGTAACGTGCACGACATCATGACATCACACATGTGTCATCACCCCCCCAATCATCTGTGCAAGTTGGACCCTCTGAACTCCAGCTAGGGATGAATAAATCTGTCAATTTTGGTTCTCTGCATTTCTAATTTATCTGGTCCGACATTCAGTTCTCCACATTTCTGCAGTAACTTGCTATTGAAACAAAAATAACATCTCAGCATTTTAGTGCACATTTCTGATAAACAATCTTTTCTATGTGATTTTGACTAATGCACCTATTTTTTCCAAGAGTTTTCCTCTTACAAAATGCATGTCTGTATGCTATTTTCACAGATAGATGCAATTTTAACGCACACATTTAATGCACAATTTCCCCCTTTTGGTTGGAAATTGAATCACAACATTCGCAAAAGTGTGAAATTTGAACGATAGCTATGTGAAACTGAACGATAGGTTCAGTATTGGTTCAAGAAGTGCACATTAATTAGTTTCTCATTAGAACACAAACAGAATTGAATTTCTCCTTAATCTTTAGCCCCAGAGAGCAAGGCCAGTGGCCCTAGATTAGGAGAACTGCAGTCCAGCAATGTCTGAAAGCTCAATAGTTTCCCCTCTCTCTTCTGAACTGAACTCAAAAGTAAGACTACAAAGTAAGCAAATATAACAGGTTTCTTTGCTTGGTTAACTGTAGGATTCTGGCAGGCAATTTTCTCCCTATGCTGTCACTATGCTGTGAACAATCCACCTCCATAGTCTTTCAACCATAAATTTTAACTTTTCAGCTCTAAATCATTCTGGTTGCTTCATTTTTTTTGGCTGAGCTATATCTTTTGATTGCAACAAATTATTATTTAATGATCTTCTTTCTCGAGTCTTTGACATTTTACATGGATTGCAAACTAGGCATGTGCAAAAGATCACTTCACTTCACTGACCCTTGAAATATAAAGACCTTTCAGACTGTAAGAGGGAGTGCACTGAGCAGGAAAATGGGGAGGATGTTCTTGCTATTTTTCCTTTTTTAAAGAATATACTGTCTTGAGTCAATGGAAAGAGGCACACACACATTCCAATTAGTTTTCAAGAAAACTGACATCTGCAGGGTTACAATACTGGACAGAGAAAAATATATCAAAGGTTTCAGTTTCTTCTTTTTAACCATAAGGCACTGATTAAAAACAGAACAGAGGAGGAATATTTTCGCCAGTTCTAACAAATTACAATTTCAGTACAAGAGCAATGAATAAACCTTCAAAAGCCAGTGTTTTATTTTCCAAGAGAAAAAGCTGGAGGTCTCGAAGTTTCCTTTGTTCACTGATATGTAGTTCTGCCCACCACTTGATATCAGATGTGTAAGAACTGATTGTGAATACTCGCTGACAAGTAATATATACTCTGCACATGCTCAGAAGGTACTGTAACACTTTCCCATCCCTTCACAGGTTTCAGTGTTAGGTCTTCACTTTGTCACTGGGTACAGGAGCTGAAACAAGGTTTAGATTAAGTCCTTGGAATGTGCCACGATAAAAAAAAAACCATTAGCAAACATTGCATTAATGCATTGCTAGTTTCACACCAAAATGGGTGGTTCCTGATGTTTGGCAGTAAATGACAGATGTGAGTACATGACACAGAAAGTATGGCCTGGATTCAAAGCTCTGTACAGCTAGTCCCATGAATCTGAGAGACCTTTTATACTCATTTTTTGAAGCTGCAACAGCTCAAGATGCATGGCAATGTGCTTTTGAAATTGAGGGTAGTTTCAAAAACAGTTTGTGACAAGTCATGGTGGCTGGAGGGAGGTTGAGTCAGTGGATTAAAAGGAAGGAAGGTCAACAATTCAATTCTGCTGGGCATGTGTACGCCTTCAGATGATCTTTCCATCATCACCCATATTCCCCCGTTACCTTCTCTACAGCACTTCACAATCCTCCTAAAAAATAAACCCCACTGAATTCAATGGGACTTACTTCAAGTTAACCAGATGTAAGATTACAGATACACAAGGAGTTTTATGAATAAAATGCATTGGGATATTAACTGCATTAGTAATGCATTTTATTTATAATCTCCTTGTGCACCTGTAATCTTACACCTGGTCACCTTGAAGTAAGTCTCATTGAATTCAGTGCGGTTTTGGATATTTACATTTGGATATTTACCAACCTACCATGACAATGTTGTACTTTATTAGAAGATGGTGGGAATTGTAATCATTAGTCACATTTACACAGGTAGGTTTGCCATATTTCAAAAAGTAAAAATCCGGACACAAAAGATATTGAGCTTTTTACTTAGAAGTTTTTGCCTTTTTTTAGGAAAACCACCAAAAAATCAACACTTCTGATATGGGCTGCCATACGCCTGGGTTTCCCCAGACTTTTTAAGACGCTTTAGGGAAATTTGACCCAGACACCATTTTGGACGCACAAATCCTGGTTATGTCCAGGAAATTCTGGTGTATGGCAGCCCTAACACAGGAATATGGGTTGGGGTTTTTTTTTTGGGGGGGGGAGGAGTAACCTACATACTCTAAGCACATAAATAATTATGGTAGATCTCATGACTGAGCACTGACCAGCGTGGACCTTACCTCTAAGAAACTGCCATTGTTTCTCAGTGGGTAGACCTGTTGTCTATATGCAGGTAGACCCCGCATCCAAACAAAGTTTTTCCATGCATTGCTAAAACCTTCACTTCTTTCCCTGTATCCTTTCACTCATTCCAACCCTTAATTGTGCTGCAGCTACAATCAATTTTACAGTTCCCTCTCCACTGCATTTCCTGAAACAGCCAACATGGCAGATAACAACAAAGGGTTGTCATACAGTATTCTAAATCCCCCCCCCCCAAAAAAAAAGAATAGGTATAACAACACTGGGTTGCTTTGCAGGAGTAAGGTAAAGGTAAAGGGACCCCTGACCATTAGGTCCAGTCGCAGACGACTCTGGGGTTGCAACACTCATCTTGCTTTACTGGCTGAGGGAGCCGGTGTACAGCTTCTGGGTCATGTGGCCAGCACGACTAAGCCACTTCTGGAGAACCAGAGCAGCGCACGGAAACACTGTTTACCTTCCTGCCAGAGTAGTACCTATTTATGTACTTGCACTTTGTGCTTTCAAACTGCTAGGTTGGTAGGAGTTTGCAGGAGTAGCATAGTCCATATTCCCTCAACCAGATACCCATCTCATGCATTAAAATAGTGATAGATTTTATCTGCATCTGGACAATATGAAGCAATAGACTTGCTTATTCTGCTGTTGCTAGGCAACGGTTTCTGGTCTGCAAGTACAAAACTTTATTGTAGCTAGGCAAAATTCTCACAAATCAAGTGTCAGCCTTGAAGAGTTCATAGTTCAGGTAGGAAGACATTAGAAGTCAAAGAGGCATAGGGAGAAATCACGGGACATGAGCAAAAATCGAAAGAGATGAATATACTATTAGGATATTTCCGTTCCACCTTAAAAGGGAGCAGGCTTTGTGAGTCACAGAGTCTGCGTATTTCCTGTTCACAGGAAGTTTATGTTTTCTATTGCTTTCGTTTTTTTCTCTCTCTCTGTGCCTGAACATGCAAGCAGGCAGCCACATTTTTTCTTTGTTCTGACCAACGCTGAATAAACTTCTAAATAATGCTCTCCTGCGTGCATCTTTCGCAGTGCGAATTCTGCTGATAGAACGTGCATCAGCTCTGGAATGTTACAAGCTATTTTCTGGAGCTCGTGTCACTAATTGCTGATACTGTATCTACGGGAGATCGATGGATCGTCCGGAGGCGACGTGGGGGCCATGATGGCTGATATCTCCCTGGCAGTATCCCAACATATACATGCCAACATTTCTCCAATGAAAATAGGAATGTGGCATTTAATAATAATAATACCCCACCCATCTGACAGGGTTGCCACAGCCACTCTAGGTGATTTCCAACATATATTGAAACATAACAAAACATTAAAGATTTTAAAACTACCCTATGTCTTCTAAAGGCTGTATCTCCTTGGCTCAGGGGTCACATAACTCCACACCCTCCGAAATTTCTCTGATGAAAATAGGGATGTCCTAAGGAAAAGAGGGACATCCCAAGATCACATCAGAAACTGGGATGGCTTCTGTAAATCTGGCTGTCCTGGAAAATAGGGACACTTGGAGGGTCTGGATGCATGGCACAGGCAGAAATATCACTGAGGGCACAGCAGCTGGATTTTTGATAGGCAGCTTTGAAGGCATATTATATCTAAACAACACATCTGTTAAAACTGTTTACTCAGCAAGGTAAAAGGTAAAGGTACCCCTGCCCGTACGGGCCAGTCTTGACAGACTCTAGGGTTGTGCGCCCATCCCACTCTAGAGGCTGGGAGCCAGCGCTGTCCACAGACACTTCCGGGTCACGTGGCCAGCGTGACGAAGCTGCTCTGGTGAACCGGCACCAGAGCAGCACACGGAAACACCATTTACCTTCCCGCTAGAAAGCGGTACCTATTTATCTACTTGCACTTAAGGGTGCTTTCGAACTGCTAGGTGGGCAGGAGCTGGGACCAAACGACGGGAGCTCACCCTGCTGCAGGGATTCAAACCGCCGACCATGCGATCGGCAAGTCCTAGGCGCTGAGGTTTTACCCACAGCACCACCCGCGTCCCTCCAGTGAGGTGGCAGCATGTAGTTTCAGCAAGGTGGCAGCATGTATTTTAAGCGGAGGCAGCTCAGTGGAGTAGCTGTGGTTCCACCTCTCTGAGACAAGGCCTTGTAAAGGAACCAGGACTTGCCATGGTTTGGTGACAGTGTAGCATTTGCTGATGGGTCTGATTTATCGAATCCATCCCATGATATGGATAGTTCATGGGAATGGGAGAACCAGCCCATGAATCCGCCAAGGTTATGAGAAAAGTGTAGCCTGCATCTGAGCTTAACCTCTTAATCTTCTGTCATAGAAATTGGTGGTTGCGTGGCAATACTTGCCCCCTCCCACAGATGGGTAAATAAAGGCACGAACAACAGAATTTTAGGTTAATGGGCGAAAATGGCCACAACTTTATTGATTACAGGTAAGAGCGGTATTGGCCTTAGGCATTGGCCCTAACAGCCTATCCGGTTCTAACCGGGAAGGGTTAACACCAACAGGGGGAGCCACCGAGATGCACATCCCTGGGCGCCCCCCAGGGGGTTACCGCTCGGGAGCGCACTTTAGGCCCTAGCCTCCGTAGGTTTCGGACAAGGCAACGCTCCTCGGAATCCTTTAAAGAACCACCCTTCATGAATTGGGGGAGGTGATGGTGATCCTCCCCCCCGACCTCATTTGCATAACAATACCCCGGCCAATGCCTAACCGCCAAAACCAAGGAGTTGTGACGTTTTGCTACGAGGTAGGCGAAAAAACCAAGTGGCTTTGAAATCAGCCAATTAGCCAAATGGAAAAACTCCTACCAGGCCCCTTGCGGCGACCAGCCAAAGCCCATAGCAAAGTCCAGAATGCATGCCTAAAGGGAGGGTGGGTAGGAAACCGTGGCTGCTGCGAAGAGGAAAAGGGGCGAGCCCGGGCTAGCCTGACCTTAAGTGCACTCAGGAAGACCCGCCCCTGAAGCCATCCCATTGGCTAGTGACGCTGCCGCTGAATAATAATGAGATCTAGTTCCCGCGGGGCTTGTGTTAGCCCCGCGAGATTGTGGGCAGGGTCGTGAGCCCGCAACCCCCCCCCTAAGATCGGGAGTGGCTTTTCTGCCATTCACTTTTACGGAGAAAAAATGAAGCAGTGTAATTGAGGGCAGATGTATGTTGGGAATGTAATATGACCACAGACGATGATTTTAGCAAATCTAGTATCTGTTTTGATGTTGCTCATGGGGAAATGAAGCATTGTGGCACAGAGTTCACCAGATAAATTTCACACATAAAGCCAGGATTTCTGCAATATACAGAATATTTCTACACATGCACACATGTTTGTGTACAAACGTTTTTCATAGGAGTGAAAATTTTGCCAGTGAACAAGAAAAATCTTTTTTTTTTCCAAACAAGAAAAATCATTTCCCCTGCAAAAAAGGAATCAGGAGGCTAGCAGAACGACAGCTGAAGAAAGAAAAATGAATATCAGACTTAAGGAACAACTCTGCTAACTCTAATTCTTTACAAGTTAGATGCCATGAGAAAACTTTCACTAAAGATGAAATAAGGCACTCGTAATCTGGGGAACCGGGTTCGATTCCCTGCTCCTCCACATGCAGCTGCTGGATGACCTTGGGCCAGTCACACTTCTCTGAAGTCTCTCAGCCCCACTCACCTCATAGAGTGTTTGTTTTGGGGGAGGAAGGGAAAGGAGAATGTTAGCCGCTTTGAGACTCCTTTGGGTAGTGATAAAGCGGAGTATCAAATCCAAACTCCTCCTCCTCCTCCTCCTCCTCCTCCTCCTCCTCCTCTTCTTTCTTCTTCTTCTTCTTCTTCTTCTTCTTCTTCTTCTTCTTCTTCTTCTTCTTCCAGCATCAAGGATATTTTCACAAGAGGTTTTTGGACAGCAAATTCCGCTCAGCCTGCTATGTTTGACCAGGCAAAATGTCAGTGTGGTTAAACCTATTCTTATCTGTGGCGGATTAAACACCAGGAGAGGTTTTCTCCAAGTCCTGCCTAAGAAAACACTAGACAAGTTCATATGATACAGTCATGCAAATTTACCCATGCAAATGTTGTTTATGCACTGCAACTGAAGTCTTTACTGTGCCAGGTTGTGTATATAAGTGATTATACAATCACATTTGTGAGCATCAAAGTGAGAAGGGTAACTCGCCCTGCTGCTTTAGTTAATACACCGCTTTCCTTCTGGGAGTAGCTGAGTCTACATTTTGTTTTGCCAAAGGTGACAAAAATTGGACCCCATGCACATTTTTTTATTCTTTTCATCTTTGATGAAAGCTGACCTAGTTACTCAAGCAGCTAAGGCAAGGCTAGAGAATGTTTGTTTTGAAACGTCTCACTTAGCCACAATTCAGTGATTAGTTGGCCTGATTTAATGCTATCTGAGGTCATGGCTACTTCCCCTCGTCCATCCCTTGTACTGTCAGTCTGACTTCTATTAAACTGAACAAACACTAGCCTGCAACAATGAAGGACAGGCTTGAGTCATGCACAAATAACAGAAAAGTAGGTCACAAAGAGACATTCGGTAGACAGATATGGTGATGAAAAGACAAACATTTTAAAAAGAAGTCACATCTATCTCTTGAAATCTTCTATTAATTGTAACGAGGAAAGGGTTTGCTTGCTTTAAAATTGTATTTGACAATGTTAAGACTACTTTCCCAGTCAATCTGCAATGTTATCTATTTCCTAAACCTCATACAGAGACTGTGGGGAATGTATTGCTTGGTCCCAACCCCACTTCAAAGGCAAATCTAGAGAGATCTATGACACAGTTGGGAATTTCACCAGTTATACAGGATTGGCTCACACGGATACCAAACTATGGTTTGGTGTTACATGAATGAGCCTTATGCATTCCCTCCTTGCCTCCTCATTCATTCATTCAGTTATTTCCTGTTTAGCAGAAATTTGCAGTTGCATCTCAACCTGTACATTGCAGTTTGTGCTGGCCCTCCACACCTGAACTGCAAACTATGGTTGGACATGCTTTATTAATTGTAGCGTGAAGTTTGTATGACCTCTGTGTATGAACAAGATACAAGAGATTAGTCAACTCAAATGCTAGATCACAAATTCTAATGCATTTTAAAATGGTGACAACTCACTATTTGGATGGAATAGTCACAAATCCATTATGCAACGAAAAAGAAAAAAATGCAACCCAAGATACACTTACCTGGAAGTAAGCTCCACTGAACTAAGTCATTTTTGAATAGGCATGCCCAGGATTACACTACAAGGGCTGTCAATGGACAGAGTGAACTAGTTTTTGCTGAAGTAGACGCAGTACATATATTAAGTTACAGAAGGAAACAAATTACCAAACGTGAGCCACACACACCTGCTACACACTATTATCAATGAATTTTGTGCTGGACAGTCATGGTAGATTGACTCTCTGGGAGATAAGTCATATCGTAAAGGCTTCCTTGGTGAACAAAAGCTGCATACGTTATGGTCAATTAATTGCCTTGGGTGATCCCGGGGCGGGGGGGGGGGGGGATAACAGGAGATACAGATTCAGTAGTCCTGACATTGCTATGTTAACATTTAGTCCCATTTTTTCATATTGCCTTAAATCTTGTGAGTTGGATCCAGACAAAAATAGTTGAATTTAGATTCTGTTAAATCAATGGAACAAATCTGCTTAGGTCCAACTGATTTCAAGAGGAACTAAGTTAGTTATATAGTGTTGCAAATAAGTTATGCAGCACAATCCTAACCATGTCTACTCAGAAGTCAGTCCTAATTGAACTTACCCCCAGTTAAATTGGGGATAGGATTGCAGCCTAGTCTCGATCCAGTCTCTCTCTCTCTCTCTCTCTCTCTCTCTCTCTCTCTCTCTCTCTCTCTCTCTCTTTCTGTCTTAGTGTTTCATAATATGGGAGCCAAATGGTTACCACTGTCCAAGATCTCCATCCCACATAATCCTGACCACTAATGTAAATTGTGTGTGTGTGTGTGTGTATTCAATTACTAGAACATTTGTAAATGAATTTCCAGGAAAGAATGAGAATGCCAATCCTTCCAGCGTAACACAGTGTAAAAATAGGACCTGAATCACCAGCTGCTAAGATGCTAAGCAGGTTTTTGATATAGTTTAATTTTAATATTTTTTTTTGAAAAAAGTAGTTTTTTTCTGCTATAGTCAATACTTTACAAGGTTTTGCAATAGCACATCTTAATAATCAGATTTTAAAATTTGGAAGTGTAAAAGAAGAATACAAGTATTCATGTATTTTCAAAGTCTTGTGAATCTATTTGTAATAACATGTTATGACACACATTAATTTCTATTATGTGGTAAAATGAATTGTGGCCCTTAGTATATTCATCTGATATGGATACACATTTGCAACTTACTAGGGCACAGAAAATGTGTGCACAGCCCTCTGTTGTGCTGGTCTTCAATAAATGATCACTGGCTCTACTGAGAATCTTCCAAGATAACAATACCCACTCACACTACAAAGAGCTCATAACCCACCTACTCTCAGCAGCCAAAAACATCACAGCCAGACACTGGAGGGACCTGTCAGAAATAAACATGGAGCACTGTTCTCAAGTAGTGTGGGAAACCGCCTTACTAGAAAAGCTAACCAATAGACTGAAATTGACACGGGGATAAATAGCTGAGGATGCTTTCCCTCCGGTATGGCTCCCCTTTACCCATACACAGCCCAACAAGACAAGAACATGAACCCACTGACAGCATACGATTCAATATGGCTAACTGAACCCAACAACCCACCCACCTAAACACACACAAACAAATCCCACTGCAGCCAACCAAAGCCCTAGGCCACCCCAACCCCTCTCACCACCACCAAAACATAACAAGCAAATACAAAGAGAACTGACCCAAGTGACGCTGACACAAAAAACCCCACACATAAACTAAGCTTTACCACCCCCTCTCTCCCATCCCCCCTCTTTTCTTCCCAACCCTTTACTGCTTGTAACACCAATGTCTCACGACAAATGTAACTGATCACACAACCTGAAGAAAGAGATGGTGCGTGTGCTTTTGCAAACAAGGAAAATCTTTAATATAAATTGCAGAACAAATTCCTCAGGAAAGCGCTCTCGCTCCCCAATGGGACCCCAGCTGCTCTTCTCCTCAGGAGCCAGTGTGGTGTAGTGGTTAAGAGCGATGGACTCATAATCTGGGGAACCGGGTTCGCATCTCCGCTCCTCCACATGCAGCTGCTGGGTGACCTTGGGCCAGTCACACTTCTCTGAAGTCTCTCAGCCCCACTCACCTCACAGAGTGTTTGTTGTGGGGGAGGAAGGGAAAGGAGAATGATAGCTGCTTTGAGACTCCTGAAAAGGGAGTGAAAGGCGGGATATCAAATCCAAACTCTTCTTCCTCTTCTGCATGGAAGTGGACGTGAAAACAATAAGGGCTAGAACTGACTATCTGTGTCTCCGACTATCTTGGAGGAGAGATTGCCCGCTTTGGCCTACACAGAACGGGAACAGACCAAATGTTGGAAGGATGGCATCCAACACCTCTTGACCCAATATCAATTACAAGATCTTCAGGTGATCATGAAGATGGATAAGAGGCACTTAAGAGATTGTCTCTTCAGGTCCAATGCAGAAAGGGATTTAACTATGATTGCCTCTACCAAACGTTCACCATGGTTCCCACTTATCAAAACGGAACACATCCGAGCTAGTTATTTGACAAAACTCCCACTAAGAATCGCTTTTACAGAATTATGATTCCAATCGATGCCCCCGGCGGTGGTGGATGGTCGGTACGGCAAAGTACAGTACAAGGAGAGACTCTGTCTGTGTGGGTAGCCTTGTGCAGAGGACCTGTACCACTATTTACTGCAATGCCCGCTATATATAGAACCAAGAGACCGATTTATAAAACCCCTGCTCACGAATGGAACACACTCGATCAGGGTGGAAAGGGTGAAATGGCTGCTGAGTGATACTGCTGACTTCGTAACTTATGAAGTAGCACTATATGTGTTGGCAGCTAAGAAGATCTGTAGAAAATAACTAGGTAAAATAGCGGTCAATTGCAAAGGTGATTTGGACATTTAAGCTGGCACGTTCTACCTGAGAAACCCTTGCTATTCTATCGTATGCAACTAATAATTTTTAGGAGACGTGATCATGGTATATTGTATCTGCAGTGCCTGATGTTTTTATGGTTTTTATGCTTCTTGTTGCTTTTCTTTTTGTTCCCATTGTGAATGATGCTATGGCCTTTAGTGCAATAAAGTTTATGATGATGATGATATAAATTATTTTTTAAAAATAAAAAAAATAAAAATAAATGATCCATCAAAAATAGCCATCTCAGAACAACTCCCAAGTGCTGCTTTCTTAAGAGAGAAGCTTCTCTGTGAATGCTGCGTCATGACTGAACATGTAAAAAGTCTAGTTCATCAGCAGACCCTCACATCAACCCTATTTGGCTGCTTTAATAACCCTGGCAATTAGAGTCATGTGAGAGCGTGGGGACAAATGCACTTGCTCTGTCACTATCCTTGTTGGCCTCCGAGAGTGCAAGGCAAACATCTGCAGCAGTCAGCCTCCTCTGCTCTTTTAGCCTTTTGTGATTTAGAACCCTGGAAAATCAGGGTAAAAGTAAGATAATTTTGGAACTATAATCTGCATTCCTCAGTTGCTCCTACTGAGATTGTCAGTAAACCTTGTCCTCTTTATGAAGAATGCACCTTTTGTCTGCAGACTTCTTTCTTTGCCCAGTTGCTTGTTGAATTCTGCACATGCCTTTTTCTATGAAGTTTCTACTGTGAGAACCTTAATGAGGAGTCTGTACAGATGGCCAGCCACCAATATGGCAGCAGTTACTTCACCGTAGATTACAGCAAATTAGATATATTTGTTCTAGCTTGTGCACCAGGGAATGCATGCCCTAACCTTATGGCTTTTTTCTGTACTCTCTCTGTCTTTGATGAAATTGCACTGTCAAAGTCATGCATTAGAGAAAAAGAGTGGCTCAATGTGTACTTAGACATGACCCAAATAGATAGCCCCTTTGCATCATATTAATGAGCACTTACACTTTACATTGTGGGTGCCCTTTGCGGGATTGCACGTGGTGCTACAGTTCCCAGGGAGCTTACTGGATAACAGGGGCTGGCTTGCCTCTCAGTGTTAATTTTTAGAGGTTCCCGCCCAGCCTCAGTAATAAAGTTTCTTGATGGGAGGCGGGGCCAGACCCATTTATAAATAGGGGCGGAGCCGACAATAGCCAGGCAATCAGCTCTGGAGATTCACCTTTCCTACCCTCCTTTTGTTTAATATTTCTTGTTTGCAGGTTCACTTTTTATTCCTGTTTAGTGTGCGCTGCTACGGTCTTTGACTGGTTGCTGTTGAAAGACCGGGAAGAAATTTCCCTGAATTGGCAGCTTTTATCTTCCCCGTAGCAATTTGTAACAACTTTGGTGGTAATGGCCTTGGGTGGAATCCTTTAGTCTTTTCTTCCATATATGTGGGGGGGGGAAGTGGTGACTCACCCCCCCCTGCGGCGGCTATTCCAGGGTCCCCCTCTTAAAGGGGTTATATATATGGGTGTGACTGGCCATACACTAAAAGGTTGTCAGTAAACTACCCTGAATGTGGGGATATGGGCTGGGCTGCCTGCTACACTTACGTCTCGCAGAGCACCCCCATATCCCATTTACCCTGATGAGCCCCAGTGACCCCCGGCTGGAGGGCTGGGGCTGTTGCCACTTGGTCATGCAATAACAATTTGAGAGATTTAAGTCCATCAACATCATCCTTCTCCCCTTTGGAATCAATGTAATTTTGAGGTGCTTAAAATGCAGGTTTTGAATTGCCCTGTGAATTTCATCTCCACCTGGGGCTCAAGTAAAATAACTTTTAAAGCAACTATAATTCACAAGTTTTCTAAAAGCAGGTAAACCAGTTATGTGCCTAAATCCTACCTGACATAGTTGTTCAGTGTGTACATGTCCCCTGTTGCTGTCTAAATGCTAGCACTTAAGTCATTTCAGAAAGAAGAAAAAGCAAAAGGCCTTGGGGTACTTTGTAAAAAGTCATATAGGGGTTGATACTCATTTTGGTCTTTACAGGTAACCTTTTTCTACCCGCAGCCATGATCTGACAATTATTCAGAAAAGCCAGAATGTGCAACATAAAGCTGGCTTGTAACTGACAGCTGAAGCATGAAAAATTAAAATGCAGCCCCAAGCCTGCACTGGCACCTATTCCGAGGCAAAATGCAGGTGCACAGATGTGTGCATGACAAATCCCAGCTTCAAGATCCAGGCTATGTTTGGCACTGAGTGCAAACTAACCAGGAAAAAAAAATTCTATGTGGCATTTGCATTTAGCTGCCTTAGGACATGGTGTTTTCTTCCTCCCTAAACTAACTTGAACATATAGAGCATCCCAGTTAAGGTGACAACACTTAGAGGTGCTATTCAATAGGTTCTGCTTCCGATATGGATTTGCGTCCCTTGATTTCATTTCACATTGACTAGCTTGCTGCTTTTCAAATGTGTTTCTGAATCTTATTTTTCTATCTTTTTCTTTTAACCTCTTTTCTATTCTTTTCTATTCTTCATTTCTTTTTCCTTCTCTCCCCCCCCCCCCCACTTTCCGTGTGTTTTTATTGTATGTATATAAAAATCTTGGTTTGGTTTAAAAATGGGAAAATATATCATGTTTTGTATTTTTCTCTATAAATCTTAATACATTTCTTTTTAAAGGTAGTGACATTGGATATCAACTTCTCCAACCCCCCGAAGGATTTATTTTTTTTGATGCAGAATATATTTCTGACAGCCTGTGTAAAATGGCTTAAAACGCGTGAGAATGAAAATAGATGACTGAAATCAAGCTACCTTGATCATTAATCAACAGATATAGTACATAAACTTAGTATATAGACTCATTGAATTGTTCATAACAATAGCCACTCAATGCGTTGGCCAAAAATATACACAATTCTGAGGAATAATCTTGTATGCGCTAAAAAATGGGGATGCGGAGAGGTTCCTAGCTGGTTAGTGTCACTGGAATATCTCTGGCCTATTAAAGAAAAGAACTGATTCTTTAAAACAAGCATACAATGTGATCCTATGCATGCTAATTCAGAAGACAGCCTGACTGTATTCATTGGGTCTTATTAAACAATTAGTCAAAATTAAGTTCAACCAAACACAGTAGGAATTTCTTTCACATAAGCATGCATAAGATTGCATTACTTATCTGGCTCCCTTTTCAGGTGTGTGATAAGTAAGCATTGCGCCCTGAGGCTCCCAAGCCCTTCCCCAAGTAAATAACTTCACACTGACAGCTAATTTTGGTTTACGTTAATGGGCAAAATTTACCGGTAGGCCACAACTTTATTGATTACAGCAAAGTGAGTGGTATTGGCTTAGGCATTGGCAACAGGCTATAACTGACTCCTGCCTCTCTGGCAGGTAGTCTGTAAGGGTAAACACCAAACAAGGGAGCTACATCGATGAAAATCAACCGAAGCTCAACCTGGGGTTCCTGTGGTCCTGGCATGGCCCTAGTCCCTCAAGTGGACTTCAGACAAGATCCAGGATCCCCAGATTCCTTTAGTGGAATACCCTTATTCATGGAGGGACAGGTGGTAATCGCACACCTCACTAAGCCAATGCCTAACCACCACACGAGCCTAGCGCTCGCCGCCAATACCCTCATCCTGTAACCAATCCTTCAAGCCATCAGGCACCTCAGTCAACCACGCACCTTCCCCAGATAAATGCACTCCATCTGCCCTGAAAAGGGCTGTATTAGAAAAGGTAATACCTGGATGGGGGATCACCCTGCCACCCAGAGACAATACCTTCCTCACCACCTTGCGGTCAACACACTTCTGGGTATTATCAGTTGCAGCTGGACTTGTGCTATTGCGCCATGTCGTGCTGCCGCTTTTATAGGCCCCCACCAATCATGTCACCTGCACTGATTGGCTCAAACGGCCTGGTGTGATTGTGGGGCCATACAGACAAGGCCTGGGCCACGCCCAGCACCTTCAACCTGGCGAGGGTTGTCTCAAGGGTCCATGTGCAACCAGGCCCCTCGTTAAAGAGGATCCCATTTGTGGCATCAGCTAGCTTGTCTGTTCCATAAAAACAAAGTGCAGCAGCTTGCCCAAAAGTACACAGTAAACCCACACCTTTTGCACATTTAAGATCTGCGCATTCAGCTTTATGCGTGTGGCAAAAAAAGTTTATTTTTTATTTTTTAAAGGAGCGGAAAGCGGGTAGGGTTCTGGGAAAAATCACTTTGACAATCCCATCTGCCATTGAACCCAATGAGTTTTGATTACACGTGGTTTTAGCTTTAGCTTTAGGAGCACCACCCCCAGATAAGTTGCAGATTTATTGTATACACCGTTAAAAAAAATTACATAATTTGCAGCCATCAGTTTTCCTAGAATGAAGAATTTCAAGGAACAGCAGGTACTTGTATCTTTAAGTTATATACAGTGGTACCTCGGCTTAAGTACTTAATTCGTTCCAGAGGTCCGTTGTTAACCTGAAACTGTTCTTAACCTGAAGCGGAGTCTGTAACCTGAAGCATATGTAACCCGAGGTACCACTGTAGAGGAGGAAGTTAGAGATTGGAACAATTCCCCCCTACTCAACTCAGATTAACCCAGAACTCTTTTTACAAAAAAAGGAGAAAAGAACATGGGAAAGAAACCACCTTCAGAAGTTTTATCTGGGGTAGTAGCTCTTCAAGGGAGCCCCTTAAGAAAAGCAATGGCTAGGGGGCTATTTTGAAAGGCTTTCCCCTATAAAAAGCCTGCCCACCCCCATATTTTATTCTGAGCTAGAGAAGAATGTGGGTCTCTTTTCTGGTGAGCATTACCAATCTCTAGAAACATATTTTCATGCCTGAATATGGCAAACTGTCAGCATCTGTAGTGCAGGTGTGAACAAAAGCTGCATCTGTTAAAAATGTCCTCTTTTACATAACTATTAAAATATACAGGAGGCCTAACTACCTTTGCATCTTGTCTCCATTGTTGTCCTGCTCTCACCCCCCTGCCAGAAAAAACCCACCTTTCTTCATATCTAGAGTGAAATAGGTATGTTGCATATATTAGGCAGGATAAAAAGTGCATTGCTACATGACCTTTTTATAGTTCAGTTCCGAGAGGCTTTAGCATTAGTACTTGCAGACTCCATTTTAATCGGCGAAGCACTGAATTAAGTCACAAATGGCACTCTTTCATGTGAAAGAATTCTCAGTAAAATATAAAGTCATTAGCAGTAATGCTGATTTGTACTGCTAGCATATATTTGCATCCTAAATGTTCACAGAAAAGAGGCCTCCCTGATAGCTGAGATCTAATAGATCTTGCTTTTTCTCTTTCCCCATTCCCCCAGCCTTGCGAATCTCAGATCAAATAGATATAAGATCTTTGCCAAGTCTCCTACATTTTTTTTTTAACCGAAAGCCACACATGTAAGTAACCTCATTCTCCGAAAAAACCACTTTCTGTTTGGTCAGGTTATCAGCCTAAGCAAACCCACACACATGCTTAAAGTATTTATAGGCCCAAGACTAGAATTTTTCACCTCTATCACTATGAAAAATTCTAGGACTATTACTGTTCAGAACAAAATGAGCCATCATGATTTATTAACCTAAATGCAGGAAGACTTTACAATGACACATAGAGTGGAAGATAAGAGCGGCTAAAAATGTAAAACAAAATGGGAGAGGAAGAGTATTTCATCAGGTACCGGCAAGCTAAAATTAGACAGTGAAGATGAATGAAGATGAATTATAAACTCTGACATTTTGCTAATGATGATTATCAGCAGAAGTGGCTAATTCTCAAGCCATCCAATGGTAAACAAAGTGGTATATCTCCACTACTAAAAGAAATATGGGATGCACAGTCTCCCACATTCAGCTGGGGGCCAGATGCATACAGTAATAGTTTTCTGTGCATGCATCCCTAGTTGGATAAAGATGCATGGATACTATCTACGTGGTTACTCCTGGCAGGCTACTCCTATGAGAAAATGAGTCCATCAGGTGTTCACATGTGGCAGCAGCGATCAGATCTCTGTTGACATTTACAGGTAATCCTTGAAATCTTAAGAATCTCAGTAGGAAATGTTAGGGAATTCTGATATTCACCAGCAAATCTTAAAACTATCTTTAGGAAGGACCCTTCTTGCTGCGTGGACCCAACCAGTAGAAGGCATCCATGCTTGCACTCATGCCATTTGCTGATTGGACAGAAAAGGATAGGAAAAGATATTTAGGACAGACTCACTCTGCAGTAAGACGATGTCAGGGTCTATACTTTCAGCATGTTACATCTCTCCTCCACCACCTCAACCACTAGCCATAGCAAGAAAATAAAATGTACTGAATAGAAAGGTAAAAACCTAACCACAGAAAAGACATTTTGGGGGTTTACATCAATAATCAAATAATAGATCTTATTCTAATTGCCCCCACTAAAAACCTTGCAGCTTCTGCGGTCACCTGATCATTTGATCTGCTAAAAGAAAGGACACAGTAGCAATGGTTGAGCAACCCAGCATGAACAATAGTAGAGTGGTAATAGCCTCACTACTCAAATCTTTATAAAGAGTGAAAGCCAGACGCACATGAGCCACTAACTGCCATCTCCACAGGGATGTAACTATTTTTCCAGTGGAATTTTTTGAAATCAATGCTCAAGTACAATATATTCAGTCCTGCAAAAGTGAAAGCGTGTCTGTATTTTTAAATTGAAAGGGTGCCAAAGTGTCAAAATGACTAGGTGGAAAATAATCACCCTGTGGACAAAATTTCCTTATTGTGGCCAGATTATTCTGTTGCTTTACTGAAGCCCAGTGTTAGTAACTGTTGTGGTGATAAACCAGAAAGGCAAAGCTTTTGGTTGACAATTTTAGTCCAAGTGCTCTCATGACAATCCTGCGATACTAAAGGTAGTAGACCAGTGGGGTTTAAATTTAGGTGAAGCCAATAATTAAATGTCCTACGCCAAATCTGTAATTCAACAGAGAGGAGGTAAGCCGCTAAGGGCAAACCACCTCCATAGTTTGTGCCTTTGTTCCAGTCAATCTTTTGATACACCTCACTGATTGGCAGTGTAACTTGTATTTGTTATCTCCCCATAGGGACATGGTATGGAGAGGCTTGTTTAAAAAATTGCCTAGTTCTACCTTTGTCACAACTTGGTTGAAAAGGAGCCAAACAGTTGTTAAAGGGGGGGAGATATAATCTGCAGGAAACATGAGAGGCTAGCACAGCTCTCTGAACCATCGTTGCTTTTGAGGTCATGGGGGTAGGGAATGGCTAAATGGAAAAACCAGTTGGTAGCTGAATGGATGGCAACTTCCTTGGGGAAAAGATGTGCTTAACAAAACAGGATCAGTTCAGCTCCAGGTTGGCCCCTGAGGACCCTGTGATGGGACAGGCAAGCCAGGCTCCAGGGACATTAGGACAACATAGACTGTCCTTCAACACTGGCTCAAATAGTTATCCATTTATAAGTGAGGAGTTATATATAAAGGTGGTATATTTACTGACGTTTTATCAATAAAGTTGTGGCCTATTTTAATCCAGCCAATGCTCTCACCTCTGAATTGCCCTTGCAAATGACATAATCTCTTTCATCATTTATGGAAGACATAATGGCATTTGCAAGTGAGGTGGGTACATTGGCTGGATTAAAACAGCCCTAAAGAATAACTGCTAAGAATGTACATGTGAAACACAAGCCTTATCTTGGGGTGGGGGGTGGGGGGTGGGGTGGGGACCAGTTTCCATGGTCCTACTAAAATATTACCAATAAATGTCAACATTCACTAAGTTTCTGGCATGCATGTTTCAGGAATGCCCCATATTCAATAAATTCACATGTGAAAGCTGACAGTCTCAGTCAAACGTTGTGAAAGCTGGAAAGCATGTTTGGATAAACACAACTGAAAGAATATACCGTATTTTTTTGCTCTATAATACTCACTTTTTCCCTCCTAAAAAGTAAGGGGAAATGTGTGTGCATCTTTGGAGCCAATGCAGGCTGCACAGCTATCACAGAAGCCAGAACAGAAAGAGGGATCGCTGCTTTCGCTGCGTGGCAATCCTTCTTGCTGTTCTGGCTTCTGGGATTCAGAATTTTTTTTTCTTGTTTTCTTCGTCCCAAAACTAGGTGCGGCTTATGGTCTGGTGCGTCTTATAGAGCGAAAAATACGGTAGTTGCGTTAAGGTGACCATGTGAGTATTCACTGGTGTGTTTCTTTTGAGAATCTGGATATTCATAAAAGTGTAATGGGGTTATCAGCATTCACATGTGAATGATGGCGTTCACTAGATTTTGTAAATTTTGAGACCTGATCAAATAATACAATAATGTATTATGGCTTGGATTTAGGGTAAGTTATTTGAACTTGAGTCCCACTGAAATAAATCCTAACATCAGGAATGACTTAAAGCCCATTGTGTGAGATCCAACCTAGCAGAAGTGGGTGTCGATTTGCACAAGAGGATTGACATTCCCAAAATTTGCTCTGGAGGAGATGTGGGGGCTGTGCAGGGGCAAAGAGAAAGCAGAAATCCTGTCACACAAATGGATTTACATTGCTAAAGTCGTCAAACATTGTTGGACATCACCCACTGATTTCTATGTGAACTAAGTATGGCTAACAACACAATTCAGTCCACATTTCCTCAGAAGTTAACTCCCACAGAGTTCATGGAAGCTTACTTCCTAGTGTGTTGAAGATTGTTGCCTCGGTCTAAATTCAACTGGCTTATTTAAATATGAATTTTTGTTAACCACCCTGCTCAGCTATTATTTATGATTAAAAATTGTACTTCAGAAAAGCCCTCATTGCATGAAAACTGCCCGCATCCAGAGGAACAGTAAGAGGTATTTTAAACTTCTTTCTTATTTAACTATATATATATATATATATATATATATATATATATATATATATATATACTGCTTAATTGTAAGCAGAACCTCTAAGCAGAGGTTAGAGAGTATAATGGAAAACATTCAGGACTTCATAGATATATGAGAAATTATTTTCTCAATACAGAAAAACCAATCAAATTGCTAATTCAGAGATATTGTACTAGTAGCGCTATTGTTTTTATGTCCCTGACAATTTAACAGTTTTCAATGCAAGTTTATTTATTCATACTAATATTTATACCCTTTCAGCCAAATGAACCCACCCAAACAGCTTGCAAATATTAAAAGCAAGCAATAAAATGATCAATATAAAGGTTTATATAAAAATATAAAGGTTCATTAGCAAAACATAGAACATAGATTCATTAGCACAGAAGTCATATAGCACCAGTACTAGAATGTAGCACAAGTAACTTTCCATAGTTTTACTTAATTTCATTCATAAAGCCACTTTCTAGGTCATGTCACCAGATAATAAATTATGTAGCCCTGATTTCATAGATTTGCTGTCAATTTCAGTTTTCTGTTTCTTGTTTTTCCATTCTTAAATTTTGTTCTCAACATTTGTGCAGCAATTTGCTGTCTTTTTTCTTCCCTCATGAAAATTCACCAGCATTTTGGTGCAAATTTGTCCCAATTAACACAAATTCATTTGCAGTTCTGACTAATGCACACATTTTTGTATGTTATTTTCACTAATGCGTGTGTTTTATGCACATTTTTCCTTCATACATACATTATTATTTTTTACATACTGTTTGATTGGAAAATTGCATCACTAAAGCTGGAGAAGTGAAATTTCAAAGGATAGGTGCGTTTCAGTTTGCATATTGGTTCATGAAGTCTGGATTAGGTAGCTTCTCACTTAAGTGCAAAAAATATCAAATTTACCCTCCATCCCTACATATGTATTGTAAATAATTATTAGATAAACAATTATTAGATTGCTTGTACAAATGTATTGCGATGCGGGTGACGCTGTGGGTTAAACCACTGAGCCTAGGACTTGACGATCAGAAGGTCAGCGGTTTGAATCCCTGCGATGGGGTGAGCTCCCGTTGTTCGGTCCCTGCTCCTGCCAACCTAGCAGTTCGAAAGCATGCCAAAAAAGTGCAAGTAGATAAATAGGTACCGCTCCGGCGGGAAGGTAAACGGTGTTTCCGTGCGCTGCTCTGGTTCCCCAGAAGCGTCTTAGTCATGCTGGCCACATGACCCGGAAGCTGTACGCCGGCTCCCTTAGCCAATAAAGCGAGATGAGCACTGCAACTCCAGGGTAGTCCATGACTGGATCTAATGGTCAGGGGTCCCTTTACACATGCCCAAGACTTTAGAGGCCCTTGCCCTCGACAGTTCCCTGCCCTGCCTGAAAAGTCACCCAAGCAAGATTCAACACACACTTGCTGATATACTAAAACTGGATTTCAAAATCCACAACATCTCACCTATGTAGGGCATTTTAGATTACAACCGTTAATTTTTTGTTCCTGTTTAGGCATTTAGGACACCTACCCAGTGACTCACAATGCATTCAAAAGTATATTAAAGGGGAGCAAAAAATGTGCAAAATATAAAGCAAAACTCCAAGGAAAATAGCAATAAAAGAAAGCAAAACTGCATTATGACGAGTCATACTTCTTTTGGTATACTGGCTTGGCTGTTTTACTGTACTGAAGCAAGGTAGAACTGCTAGCCTTTTAAATTGCAAAGGTTAAGTGGTACCACAAGTTTTCTCTGCCCTGTCTGGCTTCATTAGATATTTCCATCCATTTAGTTGCATTTGCCATATAGCTGGAGGCTCTGCAGGTTTAAAGCAGGCAGATGCCTTTCAAAACATCTCATGTTGTCTGAAAAGACTTTAGTCACAACTAACCACTATGAGGACATTTACACACACACACACACACAGAGAGAGAGAGAGAGAGAGAGAGAGAGAGAGAGAGAGAGATTTTAAACATACACATTTTCAGTAAATGTTAGTGGGTGGGTTAGAAATCCTTAATTATCACTTAAGAGAGACTTTTAGGAGAGGGAGCTTTTACTGTCCAGCAGAACAGTTATATATGCTTATTTCCATTGCAATCAGTGAGTGGCTGTCTAATTGTGCTGGATTGTCATATGGTATATCTAAAAGCCTATTTTAATAATTTCTAATTAATTACAGAGAAATGGACCCTGCCGCAAAGAATGTAACTGGATACACCAGTGCAATCCAATGCATGTCTACTCAGAAGTAAGTCCCACTGCTTTCAAATGGGGCTCGTTCCAGTAACTGTGCATAGGATTTTGCCCTTAATGCACCATGTCTTTTTGTTACATTCAAAATATTTGCATCTATTCCCACAAAGAGATGTGAGGGCTGTTCCCCCATCAGGTGCTTGTTCTTCTGATTTGAAGCAGAGATGTAAAAGTTACCCTTTTCACAATACAGCTAGGAGACAGGAAAGCACAAATCACTTGTGTTTCTTATGCTTCATCCCTACCCTGAAGATCCAGCACCACTGTTTCATCACTTCTCCAACTGAGTGCCCTACAAATGTTGTCAGATGAAACTACTGTCAGACCCTGCCAACAGTGGCGTAGCGTGGGGGTGCAGGGGGGGGGGCCAGCCGCACCGGGCGCAACATCTGGGGGTTAGGGTTAGGGGGTGCAAATCCACGGGTTAGGGGGTGCAAATTACTTGCCTTGCCCCGGGTGCTGACAACCCACGCTACGCCACTGCCTGCCAACATGGAGAATGGTTAGGGATGGGGGAAGTTGTAATCTCAAACAGCTGAAGAACAGCTTGGGAAAGACTGTAGGGCCACAGAACCCAGGCAGGGCTCAGGGCTGGATTTAGGTTTGATGAGGCCCTAAGCTACTGAAGGTAATGGGGCCCTTTATACGTCCAGCGGTCCTTTGTCAACAACAAATTGTCGCTGTTTTGTGTGTGTGTTGAATATATGCTATATGGTAATTTATGGACCTAATAAGTATCTAAAGCCATTTGCATATGACAAAATATGTATTTTATCAAAGTAATCATTGAATTGAAATACAATTAAGAAGAAGTATATTAATAGTGAAATACAATTAAGAAGAAGTATGTTAATAGTGAAATAATTATTAAGCTTGGTTTTGGAACGCTTTGGTTTTGGAGCAGACTTCCTGAACGGATTAAGTTTGAGAACCAAGATACCACTGTATATAGAAATGAGCAAACCAGTGATATTTTAGGGAGCAGACTAGCAGGCGGGCCCATTACTTACATCACAGGAGCCTACACAACACAACACACTGCTGCTGTATGTAGGTTTTATTTTATTTGTTTTTATATTATCTTTTGGAAATGTACATCCAGGGTTTTGTTTCCTTTAATTTTTTTTTGGGGGGGGGGGCAAGAGAGTGGGACCCTAAGCTATAGCTTGTTTAGCTTATACATAAATCTGGCACTGGCGGGACTACAAAGACAAGGATGTACCCCATTCATAATAGCTCCCATAGATTTCTAAAGGACAATGCAAGTGGACATCAGTGTAGAAGGCAGCTAAGAGCTCAAGACTTGCATTCTACCCAGACACTGGAGACGACAGAGGGGTTGGCTCTCCAACCAAGTTCCAATCTGAACTTCACCTATTTTCTTCTATATTACACAATACAAAGGAAAGAGGCTCCAGTCAGAGAGAATGTTGGGTGTGAGATCTGCCCCCAATTCAGACATTGCCTCTTGCCACTAGTAGATATCATCCCTTGTGCCCAGGTTGTGTTCCTCAATGTACGCTGCTCCACTATCATCATCTACTTTATACATGGATACATGAATCTACCCATACGATGCCACAAATGTCCCATTAGGGGTAAGGGGCTTTGAGAAAGTGGCTTCAGGGGAGAAAGTGGTCGGTTGATGAGGGGTCAAGTAAACTCCTCTGGAGGCTGTTTCCCAATCCCGTCTGCCACAAAGCATGCAACTTCCGTCTGACTCCAACTACTGATCCTGTTCATTCTCCTTACTAAATTTAGGTTTAAATGAATGCATTGATTCCGAAGTGATTTGATGAGTGGAAGCAAGGTGAATTGTAGAAGGCACTCCAGAGGTCATCTAGTCAAACTCTCTACAATGCAGGAATCCTGCCCACAGCTGCCCTTGGATAGGCTCAAACCACCAACCTCCTGGTAACTGCCAGATGCACTGACCCATTGTGTGTGTGTGTGTGTGTGTGTGTGTGTGTGTGTGTGTAAATGATACAATCAAATATACACTCAAGCCCCATATTTTTCCCCCTTCCGGAATATGTCACTGCTTTGTAAATTCCAAATGGAATCCAGCTGACAGCAACAAGCACAAAAAGCAGACAGATGATTTGAAAATGCATCATGCTGTCTGAAAACTGTTTAGTCACAGCACTGTGGATACATTTTCTGTTTGATACACCTGCGTATATCCATAGAGCCTATTAATATTAGATATATATACCAAAGGGACAGTAAACTTTCTTTCTTTTCTTTTCTTAAAAAGGCACACACTTCCAATAAGAGATTGGGATGGGGAAACTGCTACTTATGTAACTGTCACTTACTGCAAGCTGATTTAAGGAGACTGAGTTTTCGAACCATATTCAACTAACCTGTTGTGCTAGCAGAAGCCGGCACAAGCATTGCTGCTAGCGCTATAAGAATTACCTCCCTCTTCCCTGTTAAACATCCTACACCATCCCCAAATCTGCTTGGGGTAGGGGAACCAGAAACGGATGTAGGAGGTGCATGGGGGGAAATTCAGTATCAACTGTTATAGACCTCTCATTGTCTAATAGCAACCAGCAAGTTGAAGCCTTGATGAGACGCATGGTCCCAAGACCGTGTCATGCAACCGTTTCCTCATTTCAATGGTTCCTCCAGGGCTTTCGGAAGCTTGAAAGTTTTAATTTAGCTGTCTATATTTGTCCCTTCAAGTACTATAAAATTACAGGATTTTAAATCAAGCTCATGTCGGCCATTAGCATGGTCCGAGAGCTGCCAAAGTTCATGGGCAAACAAGGAGCCACACTGCCAAGATGAAGACACTGGGAATGCTTCCATGTATTGCCATTGTTGCTTAGACTTGTGCCGATGGTCATATGAGTGAGCAAGACTACAAGGCTTTTACTAGAACAGGGCCCCATTAATATCCTTGTAACCAGAATGCCAACAGGGAACAATGGATGTGGCACAACTGTGATGGCCTTTAAAAAAAAAGTCAGTTGCCCCAGACAACCAGTTGGTCTCAGGAAAACAACAGTACTGCGGCCAGACTAGTACTGCTGCCCATAGTACCACATCCCCAGAACCACGGTTATACATGTGGCACCAGAACCATTAGTGGAAGAGAAGAAGCGCAAGGATGAGTGATCCTCAGACCAGGTCAGCTTTGCAACATGTTCCCATGCCTGCAACACGTTCCCTGAGAGCGGATTTTGCACAAAAGTGCATGTGTGAGGAAGTAAAAAAGAGGTGTGAGGATGGAGTGAGGCATTCTAGCTAAAGATAACTGTTTCTGAAACCGTATCTCATTTCGATTGTGTTACCATCTGCCTGACCTTAGTTCAAAGTGCATAGAACAGCCTTTCTCAACCTGTGGGTCCCCAGATGTTGTTGGAGTACAACTCCCATCACCCCTAGCTAGCAAGGCCAGAGCTCAGGGATGATGGGAGTTGTAGACCAGCAACATCTGGGGACCCACAAGTTGAGAACCACTGGCACAGAAGATTACTGTGGACATAATCCCCATAAACCCCAATTATTTGTAAATTAATTAAATTTGCATACTGTCCTATACCTGTAGGTCTCAAGGAAGTTACAACATAAAATCGCAATATAAAAACACAAAATGCATACTAAAAATAAAAATAAGTCAATAATCCCTCCTCCCTATTTAAATGTTCCTCCCAAGGCTGCAGCCTCCCTTAGCTTTGCCCAAGCGATTTCATATTTTATGCAGAGAATGCAGTTGATTCTTCCCCTTGTTCCCTAACTCTCCCTCATCCACTCTGGAGTTTTGGCAGACAGTAGAATTTATATTTGCCAATATCTCACATGCACCAGTGAATATCTGACACAATTTAACATTGGCGGTCACAGTCAATATTTTGTAGTGAGTTATAGATGACTTGAATTGGAATGTAGTCAATTTTATGTTGACTCTATCTATTTAACCAGTCAAAGCTGGCAAACATGTGAATAATGATATCAACATGTGATTACTGGATACAAGGATCAAATCTTAAGATCAGTCCATCAAGATCTCAATTTCTAAATAGGAAAATACGGCAAATTTTGAAGGGAACAGAAAATACTGTTTCTACTCCAATCGTGACCTAACGTGAGTGGAGTAGTTGAGGCCTTCCAGATGTTGGTGGGTTCCATGCAGCTCCATCCAGTATGCCCAGTAGTCAAGGATGAAGGGCACTGTTGCCTAACCACATCTGGAGGGCCACAGGTCCCCCACCCCAATTTATACCATCAATGAAACATCCACAGAATTGGTATTCTTTATGAAATGAGTTGTGAGCAACTTACAGCCTCCAGAAGCGATGCCTCAAGGCCTTCCAGATGCGTTGCATCATGAATTTTTTTTGGATCACATGGCAAGACAGAGCCTCAAAGAAAGATGTGCTCTCCCAAGCCCACAGCCCCAGCTTGTTTGCAGTCCTCCCTCAGTGATGTCCACGCTGGCTTGGCCATGTCTAAAGAATGGAATAGGGCAAGATCTTCGAGGAAGTGCTCTACAGGAAGCTGGCTTCAGCCACCAGGCCCATTGGCAGACCAACTCTGCATGACAAAGATAACTGCAAACTTCAACCCTGTGTAGGAATCCCTTGTGGACGACTGAAGCACCTGGAGACCATCAGTTAGGTTGTGTATCCATGGCAGTGATGGGGGAGAAATGATCACTGGGAGGAGCACAGAGAGAAGAAACGTCATGGTGCATCTGAAGCAGCACAACCAGACACCTTCATCTGTCTCAGCAGCAACAAAACATGTCTCTCCTGCATCAGTCTCTACAGCCACAGCAGGCGCTGAACTCTCCAACAGTTTCACTTCACCCCACCTTCACTTCACTCTTCCATTGTCTCCCAAGACACATGGATATTTCAAAACAGTATTAAAAAAATAATATAAGCTTCCAAGCTAACTAAAAAAATAGGAACCACAGGAATGCATCCATATATTTTCCATGATCCTCACCTCTTCCTCTTCCTCTGTTATATGTAGATATGTCGGCATCCGGGGGTCCAACGGCCAGCTGGCTAGCCCCCAGCTGGATCATCTCCTTCCAGCCATCACGCTGTGAAGATCCCTCAACCTCTGGTGCGACATAAATCAGTGACCCAAGTCTGCTGACATGGGCACACTTTACTTAGCAGAGCGAACTGCGCAATGAAAGAGGCATGAGCAGGGGTGAGCAAACTTTTTCAGCAGGGGTTTACTGTTCCTCAGACTTTGTGGGGGGGGCAGACTATATTTTTTTTTTGGGGGGGGACAAATTTCTATGGCCCACAAATAACCCAGAGATGCATTTTAAATAAAAGGACACGTTCTACTCATGTAAAAACATGCTGATTCTCTGACCGCCCATGGGCCAGATTTAGAAGGCGATTGGGCCGGATCTGGCCCCCGAGCCTTAGTTTGCCTACCCATGGGCTTGAGGCTTGTGGAGACATACTATATACTACGGATTTATTAAACATAAATCAAGACAAACAAACATGTTGTCTCTCTCTTTGCCTTCTCAGAGAGACAGGGGGGAAATAAAAGCTATACACACAACGGAAGTTGCCAGCAGACTGTGCTGGAATGTAAACAGTCCCACATCTGTAACTAAAGGTGGAATGGAAATTTCCAACTTCCTCCCCCTTTCCATGTAACCTGTGGGGCCGTGTTTCAACCTAACTGCAACCTCTGTACATAAACCTGAAGTTGTTCCCTGTTAATAACTTTAGACAACAGATCTGCAGGAATTTCGTTTCCTGGCATATAGGACACCTGAATTTGTCCTTTCCAGATACACTCCCTTGCACAGTGTAACTTTACCTGTAACTTTATATACTATAAACATGGACTTGGTTTCAGGCCAAACTAGATGTTATGTAGTAATTCCATGTGACACTCTCTCTCTCTCTCTCTCTCTCTCTCTCTCTCTCTCTCTCTCAGCAGTTGTGAACTAGGGCCACAATATAGAGTTCTTTCTGTCCCGCAGTCCCAGTTCAGACCTATTCCATCAACGCTGTGACTTAGAAGCAAAAATGTATGGACACATGGGGGCCAAAGCTTATTGGCACAAATGCCATCAATATGTTTTTTTTCATATCCACGGCTAACAGTGATTTGAATGTGAGTTATTCAAGCTGATGAATGAGCACAGGGGCAAAGGGAGCACTTGCTTGGGACTTGATCCAAGTTAAGATCCCTACAGGTACCAAGATACCATAAGAGAAAAAGAACATGCTGATAATGGAGTTATTTGTTTTCCAGCCAATATCAATACTTGTCACCGGCAATCTGAAAAATCTCATTCATTTTTCGGCTTGATTGGCCTACGTGTGAGTCACTGAATACAAGGAAAATTTCTCTGCTAGGGGTCAATTCACACTTTCTACTACCCAATCATAGGAATACAAGTGATTTCAATTTCTACATCTGCTTAAAAATAAAATGTGTGAATCCATGAGACACATTTATTGGTTCCCTACCTATTCAAGTACTGCAAATGTACAGCTGAAGTTGTGTACTTTATGTGTTGGGAGAAATATCCCAGACAAAGAGAGTAATACCACAAATCCTAACTCTAAATTGGATGCCAACAGACATAAACAAGGGATGCTGAGAAGTAAACAAGGGACCCCACAATATTAACAGCTCTTCTTCAACATGATAACCTTTTCCCTCAAGTTTTTCAGGAAGAGTGGCATAAACTGTGGGTTTTGAAGGAAGCTCCTCAAAGGATTACAGGATGAAGCTCCTCTTATTGAACATGAAACCCACATGTTAAAATGAGTTAATATTCTCAGGGTAGAGAACAATTAAAGCTTTAAAACAATTTTGGAATGTGGGCCTCATTATGTTATCAATGCAGTTTTCTCCACCCATCATATTCCTTCAAGCTGCACTGGTAGCAAAATAATTCACTTTTTTAAAAACCAAACAAAGATAGAAACCTCCACATTTTTTTTTTTTTACTAAAACACAGACCGAGTCCACAGCTCAAACAGAAATCAGTATCAACAAAGTTCTAAATCACATGAAAGTTACAGTACCTTAAACTCCCTGTAGTTCTTATTCTGACAAAAAATCTATTGACAGATCTATTCAAGTAAATTCTGCATGGTACTGTGTTGTTTTCATTACAACACCAGCATGAGCAAAAGAACTGAACTACCTCTCCAAAAAGAGAATGGGGGGAAAGTTACACAATCTTCCCTATCATCAAATTACCAATTTGCTTTTGATTTCTCTGGAGAGGAAACATTTTATAAAATTGGTCTAGCAGGGGGAAGCGGGTGGCATTATTTAGCCAATTTGGGCCATGTGTTTGATCTGCGCTAGTATGATCAGACACTTAAGGTTGGTTTGATTGTGTGTGTGTGTGTGTGTGTGTGTGTGTGTGTGTTTTAATGCCATTGGCATTTTCATCTAAGCCCTTAAAAAGTGACCTATATTACTCATTAACATCCTAACTCTCAACATTTGTACTGGTGAAATATTGCTGCATTATTGGACTCATGCCATGTTTTATGAGGATGTGCTTTTAGTACTTATGCAGCAACACAGAACAATGGGCCTAATTACTGCCAAACACAAAGAGCACTGCTGTAGCATAATAGCCGAGAGGTATTTCATATATTAAACAAGAGAAAGAAAATCTCAGGTTGCCATTAAGCGGCCATTCATCAGCAGCAACCTGGCTCTCCGATGAGTTTGCAAACACAATTTTTTAGCTTCACTATCTACAGTAAAAGCAGTTATGTGGGCAGTGGCCCTAAAAGCATGAAATGGGAAATTTCCAGTTCAGTTCCCAACTCACCCATTGGGTGACCTTACACAAGCCAGTATCTCTCAAGCTTCTCATCTTCATTATGGGCGTAATAATACTGACCTACTTTACAGAGCTGTAAAAAGCTATTATCATTCTTAGAGGATAAAAACCCAAAGCTGCAGGTAGTCCAATAATTCCCTTCACTCAAACCCTCACCCTGTTTTCGAATAATGTGCTCTTCACTGGGGATGATCAGTCCCATAGTTTGACAAATGATCTCTTAGGGTACTTCCAGATGGGTGTTTATTGTGTGACAGGCGCTGCCTGTGAACATCATTTTTGTTCCTGTTACTTCATCCTAAATAATAATGGTATCATAAAAAAATTAAGCTTATCGGTTGCTTTTTTAATAGAAGATATTCTCAAAGTGACTTACAGTAAGAACGTAAAACGTCAAGCACAAATTAATTGGCAAAGGTACAAAAACTAGATCTAAATCAATAAAGCAATTAAAGCAATATCATCTAGCATGGCAGCAAGCCCATCAGCCAGTAGGGAATGCTTGCATTAAGTTCTTCAGGATATGAGTCACTTTTAAGTATGATCCATTATGGGCAGTTCTCAGAGGTATATCTGCACTGCCATTTTGTGTAGTGAGAATTATGTTGGCCTCATGTGAGTCTCATTGACCCATGAGAGCCACAATATTCCAGTGTTCCAGTATTCCAGTGGGACATCCATATGGAGTATTGGTTGTCACAATCGTGAAGACTGATTCTCCATGTAAATGCCCAGTATGATCACCGACTGGAAGACATGGTGCTTTCATGAGTATTCTCAGTGCTAGATTCCTGGAAAAAAAACATGCTTCACTTTCTGACATGTCAAGATGGCAGTATAAGACTTTCAGCCATTTTTGAGCCACGAATGATTCTAGAACCACATCTTTTCCCTTGTTGGAATTCTGCTTAAAGAAAAAAAAAGAAATCAGGGTGAAAAATCATAGCTAAGCCGAAATACATGAAACTAATTAACCTCAGAATTTAAAAAATAAAACAAAACCCCAGTAATTTTAAGCAGGAATTCATACATGGAATTCTCTTTAAACAAAAGCAAAAACAAATTCTACATAATGTCTAAAAAAAAATCACCATATGCTGAGTCAGACCAATGGTCCAATTAGCCCATTACTGTCTATACTGGCAGTCGGTCTCAAAGATGTCTTCCTTAGAGATACCAGGAATTGGACCTGGAATCCTTTGTATACAATATCTGGAATGTCTTCAATTATTCTAAATTATCGTATTTTTCGCTCTATGTCGCACCAGACCACAAGATGCACCTAGTTTTTGGAGGAGGAAAACAAGGAAAAAATATTCTGAATCTCAGAAGCCAGAAAAGCAAGAGGGATCACTGTGCAGTGAAAGCAGCAATCCCTCTTGGTGTTCTGGCTTCTGGGATAGCTGTGCAGCCTGTATTTGCTCCATAAGACGCACACACATCTTCCCTTACTTTTTAGGAGGGAAAAAGTGAGTCTTATAGAGCAAAAAATACGGTACTTTTCTGATAAGTTATCTTCATGTCAATATTCATTTATTAAAAATCATTTAGATTCCACTTTTCCTCCATAAGGGGGTCAGAACGATCTTCGTTTAAAAATAGTCACGCAATGTGAACAAAGTACAGTCGTACCTTGGAAGTCAAACGGAATTCGTTCCGGAAGTCTGTTCAACTTCCAAAACGTTCGAAAACCAAATCGCGGCTTCTGATTGGTTGCCGGAAACTCCTGCAGCCAATCAGAAGCCGCAGAAACCCTGTTGGGTGAACTATTTTTGGAGGCCAAACGTAACCCTGTTGGACGTTTGGCTTCAGAAAATAGTTCACAAACAGGAACAGTCATTTCCAGGTTTCTGACATTCAGAAACCAAAATGTTCGGAAACTAAGCTGTTCGAAAACCACGGTACAACTGTAAAGCAAACACTAAAACTCATCAGCACCCAGAATATCTAGGAGGGCTCAAAAGTCTGATTAAAAAGAAATGCAAGTGGTGAGACGGCCATATGAAGAGTGCTGTGTGTGTGTGTGTTGAAACTACATAGACACATCTGGAGTCATTATGCTTTTAAGCACTAGGATATACAGTGGTACCTCAGGTTACAGACGCTTCAGGTTACAGATGCTTCAGGTTACAGACTCCACTAACCCAGAAATACTACCTCAGGTTAAGAACTTTGCTTCAGGATGAGAACAGAAATCATGCAGCAGTGGCATGGCGGCAGCACAAGGCCCCATTAGCTAAAGTGATACCTCAGGTTAAGAATGGTTTCATGTTAAGAACGAACCTCCAGAACGTATTAAGTTCTTAACCCAAGGTACCACTGTACTTTCTTTAACAATGTTATGAGTAATATACAAAGTTTGTCATACTCAGAATCAACCCAAGCATCAGTAGACTGATTCTGTAATTTCAATGGTTCTGTTCTGGATATGTCTTAGTTGTTGTTGTTGTTTAGTCATTTAGTCGTGTCCAACTCTTCGTGACCCTATGGACCAGAGCACGCCAGGCACTCCTGACTTCCACTGCCTCCCGCAGTTTAGTCACACTCATGCTGGTAGCTTCATATTCCTCCACATAAAATTACTAATCTAAGGAAATTGTATCAAATACAGTATATTGGCACAGTCATATTAACTTTATTCTGAAACTACCCTAGACTTAGCATTTTCTAAATATTCGGGCCATTCATTGTAAAACAATTAGTTCATTTTATAGCTCTATAACATCTACTTTTACTTTATTCTATCTAAAATCCAATAAATTACATGTTTCTGGCTTCTGGTATCGAATGCACTTCTTTTTAGGTTTTTCTCCTCACTACTGTTCCTGATCAGCAGTTCAGGGGAGGAGAAGTAAGAAGGGGGGGAAAGCTCTCATTCTGAAACATATGGGCAGTCTCTTTTATACTAAACTCCCTCTCCACTTCCCTGGGAGTTGAAGGAGACCTTCAGGTGTTGTAAATGTAATTTACCTTTCCACTGCCTGAAGCAATGGAAAGACACCTTACTATAAATAGAATCCGGGCCAGCTCCTTTCAATGCCTCTGCAGTACTATTGCTTAAATAGTTATTCTTATGAGATTCATTTGAATCAAGCAAAAGTGACTATATTATAATAGAAATTGCTAACTATGTCAGAGATATACTTGATTTCTCTCTCTTTCCCTCCAACACACACAGCCACACACAAATATACAAAGATCTTACACTCGCAGGAAACTTCAAAGACACTAATACCAACTTCATATGATCTGAGCACCATAATACTTAAGAGGACAAAAGAATGCAGACCATAATCCTAAATGTGTATATTCCTAACCGGCTTAAGAAGTAGTCCTTCCATGTATAAATCCCACATACTGTGCATTTATCTTTTCTAGTTTTCTTTTTACTGGCCCTTCTCTTGTAAAAATTAGCAGGTGATATTTTCAATGAAGCATGGACACAGAAAAGGTTCATTAATGGTTTCACCAGCTAAATTATTGTGAATTCATTTCTGTGTTGTTAAAGCCACATGTAGCCCTTCAGATTTTTGCTGTGAACATCAGTATCCATTGACCTAGTTGGCCTGAACTGATGGGAATTGTGGTCCATCAAAACTAGGAGGAAAACAGGTTCCCAATCCCTATAATTAAAGAAAAGATTGTAACCTTCATCATTTTGCCATTTGATTCCACTCACTCCTGATTTCTTGTCTGCTCCCACTACAGTAGTTATTCTGGTAACAGAACACTTAATACTCAAGAGTTATTTTACATCTGAAATTTAAGGAGAGTAGCATGCAGACCCGCCAACATTTCCCCAATGAAAATAGGGATGTCCTATTCAATAAAAACAATTTTACTATTTATAGCCTGCCTATCTGACTGGGTTGCCCCAGCCACTCTGGGCACCTAAAGTTGTTAACAGGGCACCTTAGAGACATCCTAAGATAAAGAAGGCTGATCACTGAAGAATTGATGCTTTTGAATTATGGTGCTGGAGGAGACTCTTGAGAGTCCCACAGACTGCTAGAAGTTCAAACCTATCCTTAAGGAAATCAGCCCTGATTGCTCACTGGAAGGACAGATCCTGAAACTGATGCTACAAGACTTTGGCCACTCATGGGAAGAGAAGACTCCTTGGAAAAGACCCTGATGTTGGGAAAGATTGATGGCACAGGAAGGGGACAACAGAGGATGAGGTGGTTGGACAGTGTTCTCGATGCTACAAATATGAGTTTGACCAAACTGCAGGAGGCAGTGAAAGACAGGAGTGCCAGGTGGGCTCTGGTTCATGGGGTCATGAAGAGTCAGACACGACTAAACGACTAAACAACAACAAGAAAAAGAGGGACATTCTGGGATCAAATCAGAACCTGGGACAGGGTCTGTAAATACGGGGCTGTCCCTGGAAAAGGGGACACTTGGAGGATCTGAGCATGTAATGGAAGCCAGCTATGGGGAATCTGTGGCTCTACCAATATTGGTGAACTACATCCCACATAAACTCCAGTGATACCTGATCATTGGCTTTGCTGGCCAGATGGGAACTGGGCCATAGACTCTGAATTACATAGATGGAAGCATTTTTCTCTTCTCTATCTTCTTCAACTCTTTCCTAGTTAATCATATTGTCAAATGTTTTCTGGAAGTTATTCAAACACAGAAATCACAGGGTGAATTCACACAACCAGCTTTTCCTGACCCAACAGAATGTGACCCTTTTGCAGTTACTTTGTGGAGGAGTTGTAGATCCCAGACTTCTGAATGGTTCAATACACCTGTTACAAATAACACCCCCCCCCAATAATTCAGATTTGTGTTGGCAAACCATAGGAACACATATTGCATCACTCATAGGACAAGAAAGCATGCTGTCTTTAACAAGAAGACAACCATGAAAAGCTACATTGCAGAGAGGAAATTAGTATTATGCTTCCATGCCAACTGGCCTGCCATCTGCCAGCTAGCCTAGTCTCCTGCAATCTCCCCCGGAATCTTTTCAATAAGAACCAAAATGTTTTCAGATAAATTCCAGCTTCAATAAAAGTTGCAATTTAATAAGTTGACACTCCCTCAGCCAAATGAACAATGCACATCAGTCTTCTTTCTCATTAAAGAATTATTTGCCTTCCTCGACACCTTTCATAAGCATCACAAAACACTATATTTGGCTCTGATCCAGAGCATTTAACTAGAAGAAAGAGACTCGGGTATAAATAGATAATTCCCACCTAATTATTTCCTCTGGGAGGGTGGGGGAAGAAGTGATGGTAACAGCATGGATGAACCCAGGTCTAAGTGGTTTCTCCCACACTGCTACAGTACAACAGGAAAGCATGCCCTAATTGGTCACAAATAGGTGGGCATAAGTACTTAATTAGTGGCAAGATCCTGGTGGGACGATCAGCATTATTACAATAGTCAGACCACGCCACAGCCAACTGCATTCTGTGTACAAGTGGTATGAGCCTCATGTTAAAATGTACAAGTTCTAAACTTTTGAGACAAATACATTGTCTCACCAGTTGTACTTTGTGGCCTGCCAAGTACTGGATGAGTCTCTGTTATCACTGCTAGATAAGAGGAAAAACAACAGGTTTATTGAGCCCCTCTTGGGTACATAGCTGACTATGGTTCATCAGATGCATACCCTCCAACATTTCTCCGATGAAAATAACAGACATCCCATTCCATAATTATAATTTTACTATTTACACCCCACACATCTTATTGGGTTGCCCCAGCCACTCTGGGCAGCTTCCAACATATATAAAAACATAATAAAACATTAAACATTTTTTTTAAAAAAAAAAACCAACCAACCAACAACAACAAACTTCCCTATACAGGATTGCCTTCAGACGGCTTGGGGGTTGAATAACTCCATACCCTCCTACATTTTTACAATGAAAATAGGGACATTTTACCATACCCTCCAACATTTCTCCAACGAAAATAGGGGCATCCAAAGGAGAATTGTGACATTTTGGGATCAAATCAGAAACCGGGACGGCTTCTCTAAATCAGGGACGTCCCTAGAAAATAGGGACACTTGGAAGGGTGTGTAAATGTGGTGCAAGCTTGGTTTGGCAATATTTACTGTATTACTCCTGGCAGGAAGGTTCATCACATGATAGCCAGGAGGGGGCATTGCATGATGCATAGTGATAAATGTGACAGAAACGACATGGCAGACCCACTAGGGCAATGCTGATCCCTACACTATTCAGAGGCATACCCTGATACTCACTGATAGCCTAATCCTCTGAGAATTTGTCTATGCTCCTCATCAAACTAAATAAATTCCAGTAATGTCATTGTGAACCACCTACAACTCAGAGGGAGCCATAGCTCAGTGCGAAACCACATGTTTTATTTGCAGAAGCTTCCAGCTTCACTATTTGGTACATCCAGCTAAAATAATCAGGTTACTGAGTTACAGGGGCCAATCATTTGACTCAGTTTCATAGGGCCACATACAGTACTCAGATAAAATCCACAGATCTCTTACAGTTTAAGCAGGGGTAGCAAACCTGTGGCCCTCCCTGTGTTGATGGACTACTGTAATCTCTAACCATTAGTCACGCTGGCTGGCACTGATGGGAATCAGAGTGAAACATCTGGAGAGCCACTGGTTCCTATCCTTAGTATAAATCCTTTAAATCCATTACGTTAGATTAAAGCCCATCGACTTCTATGGCACTCAAGTAAATATGCTTACGATTGCGCCAGACACCACAGAGGTTCTCCTCAAGCTAGCTTCCAACCTTTAAGAGCAGAAGAAATTTCCATAATTTAAGAGCAAAAGAAATCAATTAGCAGAGATCCAGCCGTGTTTCAGTGGCAAGTCTTTTCTTACGTGCAAACATACGTCCAATAATCCCTCCTCATGTGCTCATCTTAAAGCAAAGCGAAGAATGAAAACAGGGAGAAGGCTTGCCTTCATCAACGACTGGATTCCCACATTCACGTTTGACATGGTTGAAACCACTGCCGTTGTTTTTCACCTTGTCAGTTTCACATGGCGACTATTTCTCATGAATGCACCCCCACGTGGTGGCAGCTAGCAGTTACCACATCACTTTGCAAGCTTTCCCCCTGATTTAGTAAATACCAGCTGTCACCATACCAGAGCACATTTCTAAGGATTATTTCACCATGGGAAAACTGACAAGGTAAAATTTCCTTGTGATTGTCACCTCAAAAGGCGAACATGCTGAGCAGCCCTATGCGTTTTCACAATCAAGCGTCCCCATTTCTCTCTATTCCCACTCCCCTTATAGATCCACATACCTCAGCCCCCAGAATCCCCAAAAGGGAAACACATAGGTAGATAGAACAATCATTTTTGCAAGCTCAACATCCTTTGTCAATAATGCATGGCTTGGAAAAATTGAGTAGAAAAAAAAGAAGGAACCCCAAATATGAACGGTCGAACAAAATCGAAGCCACACCAAGAAGTTTTCAATATTCTTTTAAAAACCAATGATTGTATAATGAAAGTTCAGTTGCGCTCTGTTTATCAATTTCTCAGCTGTTTATCTCGCAATATAACTAGGACTTTTGACTAATTAATCAGAAGCTATTTGATTAAATCACCTGCCTTTTTAACTACTTAATTGGTTACATTTAAATATATTTGCATAGTACCAAAATATCAACACAAGTGGTTTTTTGAGCTGAAGAAAGTAGAAGGTAACTTGCCATTTAATTAACAAACACTATCCCTGAAAGGACATCTTTAATATGTTCATTTTCACTCACTATTACATTAACCACCAAACTAGCTTTAAAAAAAAAATTAAGACAAGGCATGTTCTTAACTCTCGCCTCCACTAATTAAAATTTGCCTTCACCGATTAAAATTGGCTGCCAACACTGAGTCAATTTAAACCCTAGTTCATTCCTCATCCGATTAGTGAAATATTTAAGACTACAGGACAGTGTTTGTCTCAATCTGTATCTCTATGTATATTCATCATTTTCTTTCTGTATATTTATCAACATACACACATATATAAATGAGAAATTATTCTCTTTAATAGCTCAATATATGATACATAATTTCTCTTTCACGGCAGAAATAGCTATCAAGTTTGTGTCTCATTTGAGTTTCTCTATCATTTTGTTTAATTTGGAAATTAAACATTTCACTCACTGAAACACCCTATTACCCTCTGCATTTCTGACTGAGGTCTCAAACATCCCTGCTTACACAACACTTGAATATCTTCATTTGGACCTAGGTGTCTTTAAATCTTGTTCATCCAATGGGTAACCTTTAATTCACCTCAGCACCTAAATCTCAAGCAAAGCACCACTTATCTACTTTGTTCTGAAGATAAATTGTTTAGGAAATGTTGTAGATTGGCGGTAGGAACCTAAGAGATTAGTTTCTAAATTTGCCTGTTTTCCTCTTCCTTTTTACCTTTGGTGTCACGCCTTTCAGATTGTAAAACTCTGGGCAGGGACTTTTTTTTATCTTGTGTAAGCCATTCTAGAGACCTTCTTGGTTAAAGGGTAAAAATGATTCATAGGATTAATAAATAAATATCCGATACCACAAGGACACTTCATGTTACAGTTCTGACCAATGAGAATTTTCCCTTTGGCATCTTTTCTCTTGGAAAAGTCTTCTGCATATTTGCCGGGTTTGTGCAAAAAGAATCCTCACATTCTTGTGGACCTTCAGTCCTTCCCTTCCTCCATTTAGCCAGAACTTCCCAAGCCATGTATGTTGTAGGAAAATGGCGTCTTGCCTGCCTATCCCCTCCCATTACGACAGCATATACTCTACTGTAAATAGTGTTTTTCAGCATAGATCTACAGCAAATGAGAATGCAGGAATAATGAAGATAAGGTCAGTGGAGGAGAGTCATAGTTCAGTGGTAGACCATCTGCTTGGCAGGTTCAAACCCATAATTTCCAGGTAAGGCTAGGAGTGATTCCAGCCTGAAACCTTGGAGAGTATTGCATAGACAAAACTGAACTTGACAGGCTGAGTTAGTACAATGCAGCTCCCCATGTTCTATAAAAAGAGTCCATTGCTTATGCAGGATTATTTATCATTTCCTATGCAATTATATATTTTTTCACATGTGGAAACAACCCATCACAGCATATTAAAGTACACAATTTAGCATATTAAATTTAAGGCAGTTGTAGGGAAGCTGTGGTCCTCTAAGCTTCATTGGATTCCAACACCCATTAGCCCCAGCCAATGATTATGGGAACTGTAGCCTAACAATGCTTCAAGTGTCACAGGCTCGCCCATCCCTAACTTAAGGAAGGAGCTTTCTGACATCGTTCATTGCCAAGTTATCCAGAGACATTCTCAAATCAATTGGTCATCAGTCATGGTGAGGCAGGGAAATTCCATTGTGACGCTGCCACCACATCACATGGTGTGTCCCCGTCCTCCTTCCCCAAATTCAATATTCTAATACACAGAGGAGGAAATGGGAACGCACCCAGTGACCACATCACACATTGCATTCAGCAGAAAATATGAATGGGCTGTTTAGATGCATGAGTCTAGGCTTATCTACATGAACAATTCTGTGTGGGGTTCCCAAGCACATGGAAGGTCCTCCTTCCATATAGCTGTACGTCAATAAAGCCCCCTTCAAACTTCCACTGAATGTGTATAGACACGCTAGAGGTTGGAGACAGCAGGCATAAACCCAGAAGGAAAAGTATCAACAGGGCTAGAGTGCAATAGGGAATCCAGTCACCAGAGAAAGTGTAACATGTAGCCCCATTCTTTTTGGGGGTTCCCTAGACTCAGAGTACATAGCTAGTCATAAAAGACCTAGAGCCATATTTCATTATATGCTGCCTCTCTAAATCCTAAGAATAGGTGCCCCAGTCACACATTCTTGATTTTCGGTTAAAAACCTAAAAATTGGTTGACAAGCCGTTTACATGGCGACAATCACATCCCATGTGAACTTTCTTCCTACTGACGTCTGGTGCTCTTAGGAAATCATAATACTCACTGACTCATGGTGAATCATTGAGCCCTCATGTGATGGGACCAAGCTATAAATATGACAATTACAATTGCTATTGGTTTTTTTGGTTTTTGTTTCCTGGTAGGTCTCCTTTGCTGCTAACAGCTACATGATAGGCAGCTACAAAGCAAGATGCAGTTCCCGAATTGGGAATAGCTAGCTAGAAATCAAGGATGCAGGAATCCTGCCAAAAACAGAAAAAGCAGCAGTCCTAGCAATGACTGAAGTATTCACATCATATCTAAATCCGCTCATGCCTTCTTCTAATCAGGATATGAATGCATGCCACAAGCTTAACCAAGGAAAAAATACACCAAACAAAATCTACAGATGGAGGCGGAAAGAGGGGGAACGTCCTCATTCAAGTCAATTGGAAGGATAAATTGGCAATTATAAATAAGGTCAAACAATGCAGCACATCCAAATTCAAATGCAAACTCTGCATTTGGCATCTGACACGTCTAAAATCAATATCTGATCCTTGATACCTTATATATGAAATTATATATATTCTCTGTTCAAATTGATCACTTCAGTCATGCAGCCAAGAGAAGGTATTCACGGGATTTTTTAGCTTGCTGAGAATTAGTGAGAAATCCAATGTCACAATGCAAAACACTGATGTTAGCAAATGTGTAGTTTTAGCAAATAAACGCTTTTCCACAATCACACTCAAAATCCATATTCAGGTGCATTGCGTCCAAATATACACCCTCTCCCCAATAACATGGTTTATTCCTTTCTCCCTTTTGAGAAAGCTAGGTTGAGGCAAGGTCTGGAAGAAATCAAAAGTACCTTGATGAAAGCAAGATTTAAAAAATACACAACCTGAGGTCTCAAATTTTCTTTTTTAAAAAGTCATATACTTTGCACAAGTAAGAAAATCCAGATAGAAAGTTCTTTCAGGAAAATTATCCAACAAAACCATTTATCCCCTCTTTCCCAAAACAGAAACCCTGGACATGCCACAAGGTTAAGAATCCACGTGAAATATCACTTACCCAGTTTCACACATATAAAACGAAAACTATAGAAAGGAGACAAAATTTCAAGGTGAAACTATAGCATTATACAACATAGGTCTGCAGGGTTATGTACCGTCGGCGTGATTAAGTACGGCGAGTTCAGGAAACACCTTAAAGAATGCATGAGTTTAATGCTATCACGTCCATGATATCAGTAATAAAGGGTGTGAGGAGAATGATTTTCATGTGTGAGCAACAATTGGCACTGGAAATAAATCATGTAGCTTCCGGTAAAGACTATTTCATTTCCTTCTGTTTGAAATTGTTATCAAGTGTTTATTCATAAACTATATAAAAAAAAATTACATGTGCTGGGATATATATGAGACCACAACCTGTCCCATTGTACAGTGATGCTGTGTTTATGAATATCTTTTGCCACTGCTTGCTGCCCAAAGGGGTAAGAATCAATATTCCATAAATAGATTTGTACAGTCCGTCATTTTGGCCTTCCAAGGTGCCAGCACACAAATGGATCTGTACAAGGGCAATTATGCTCGACTGAACAACCCAGCAGTTCTCCAACTAAGATATTTTGGTTGAATTATGAAAATAAACCACCACCACCACTCCTGCTAAAATAAACAATTTCTACATGTCCCTCACTAATTAGTCCAATTAGTCATCCTAGCAGGAGGCTCTGTAGAATAATCATACATAAGAAGCAGCAACAACAACAAAATAGATCATATATATATTTCTTTCTTTCCTGTACCGACTGATTGCCTTGGATTGTCTATTAGGTTTTGGTGATGATAGTGTTGATGATTTAATTTCAGTGGCTTGGATCCAAATTATGTGAGGCACACTTCAGTTCCACTGAAAGCAGTGGGACTTAAATTACTAAGCTGGTTTGTTGAATTCAATGGGTCTAAAGTGTGACAAACTGAATCTGGATCCCCCTTGGCGATTTCTGACATTCTCCAGAGACCACAACAGCTTTGTGCAGAGTTTGGGAGGGGGGGATAGAAAGAGCTCAGAATGCAGTGTAACACTTCTGAGCAAATCACAGACTCTGGGCCTCATCCTGTAACCTATTCAACACCCTGGGCAGTGGGAGATGGAACTTTAAAGTACCACAATTTAGTAGGAACCTGCTCTGGCAAATGTAGAAGGTGCCTCAGACTGCAATTCTGTGCTCCGTGAGTCAGCTTCAATCCCCACTGAAGTCAGTAGGAGCATAGTTGTGTGCAGAAGAGCAGCCTATGTATCTGTCAGGTGTTTCCCCTTGCCATCAACTCTATAGGACCATTTCACACATGACACAGCAGCAAACCAGGCTTGGCCACCAAGTGTACACACGACAAAGAGCCACAACCAATCTGGTCTCTCTGCCGGATGGAGCTGCAAATTATGCATTTCTAGCACCTGTTTTGTCACATTTTTTTAGGTCTACATCTAGAAAAGGACATTGTAATGTGTGAAGAAGGCCCTGCTTTCTATTCCAGAGGGAAGTTTAACCACATACAATAAGTAAGCATTCCGGAGGAATGGAGCCTCAAAGAGTGAAGAAAATGCTACCATGTATATAAAAATAGGAGCTACAATAAAATATTTTTTTTGTATATATTTCAATAAGTTATTTTTACTAACCAGTTATGGATCATATATCTCTGAACTCTTTATTGATTTGTCCACATCTAGGGTGATCCTTTTAAAGATCATAATATTGGTTTTTAATTCAAAAGTCCAGAAACATACAAATACATCCTCTTTTCTTTTTCCTTAAAAAAGGGGAGTGGGGTGGGGGGACCAAACGACCTTGTATTAAAGTCAGGGTGTGCCAATCGCTCTCACTCCCCTGCCCACCCTCCCCAAAGCCATCCATGCCTCAGAAGGGAACTTGGTGCCCAGCACTATTGAACTGAGGTGAGGGAGGGGGGAATTGTCAGCAGTGAATATTCAACATAAAGAACAAGATAAAATGATTTATGTGACCTTTTCAACATCGTCATATGAGACAACACTCTCTTTAAAACAAAAAACAAACAAAAAAGAACCCCACATCCCAATTCCTCCTTTTTAGCATCACACAAGTGCAAGAACAAATGCTGTGTCTAGTTCGCTCGATTGATTGATTCCTACTGGCTGTGAGGTGGTTAAAAAAAGAAGAAACAAAAATAAAAATAAAGAGGGCAGGGAGAAAGAGAGAAAGATCTATAACTATGGAAGCAGCACACCCTTTCGGTAACTTTCCCCAAAGCTGGAAACTTCTGTGCCAAGGCACTTCACCTTCCAACAACATGAAGCAAAGGCGGATTTGGGGAGGGACGGGATGTGGAGTAGATCAACAGTGTGTTTCTTTGTGTGTGGTTATTAAATACAAATGCTCTGGGTGGGAGGACGGGAGTAGAGGAGGAGGTCTCAGAACTGACTGAATGTGGTCTGTTTTTCCAACACTTCGAGGTAGTCCGGCTCTGCGTTTAGTTTTGCTTTTAGCTCCAGGTATTCGTTCCTGTTGGGCTCCACGTAAACAGTGCTTGGGGGGGTGTAGAGCACTGTTTCCCGGAGCCGACTGTCCCCCGGGCCGGGATGCAAATAGGGGTGAGGGGGGCGCCTAAGGTCATAGTTAGGGGAGTAAGTGTAGGCAGTTGGGGGGAACTTAGGGTACTCAGGGAGGTTGCTGCCCCCCAAAGTGGAAGAAGGGTGTTTGTCGGGCTCCAAAATGCCCCTGTAAAAACGATCAGCATCCTGGACAGGGGAAAGCAACTCGTCCCGAGGCTCAATGGTGCTCACACTGTATGTGGGGCTCCGGAGGGTCTCCTCTTGCCCCCCCGGAGCTGCTTGGGGCTGCCCCAAGGCCTGTGGGGGTGGTGGGGGTTGGGGCTGTAGGTGATGGTTGCTGTAGGTCACCTTGAGCTCATGGAGATCTTTGTAATCCTCACCAGCATTGCCCTCTCTGGAGCGGTAGATTGGGTTCTTGCACATGTGACCTAAAGGATGAGGGATGTATTCATAGACGTGTCCCGCGGGGGTTTTCACCTTGGGCAAAGCCGGACCACCACCTCCTCCTCCATGGTGAAGATGCTGCGGATGCTGTTGGTGATGGGCGTGTGGGTGCGAATGGGGGGCTCCCCCTCCTGTGTACACACTGTACTGCATGTTGAAAGAGCTCACATCCGAGTTGTTGGTGCTGGCATGGTCGCCTTGGACCTTCTTCCTGCGCTTCATCACCAGCACAAAGAGACCTGCGGCCACAAATACAGACATGATGAAGACCAGCAGTAAGCTGAGGATCAACACTGACAAAGGCACCGTGGAAGAAGAGGAGGAAGACGAGCCACCAGAAGGTGATGCCGAGTCATCCTCCTCCAAGGTGCTATTGATCTGCCCGGAGTTGGAAAAGGGGGTGGTCTTGGCTGGTCCCTGCATGGATGATGGAGTGGGTGTGGAAACAATGATGTCAGAGTAGTCTGGGCACAGCAGTTCTGCTTTAATGTTCCTCATGTAATTCTGAGCAAATTTCTTAGGGGATTCACAGATTACCTGGTCCACAAGGACTCCTGTGTTGAGTTGCTCGATCCACAACTTCATGCCCACCACGTCGCATGTACAATCCCAAGGGTTCTCGTGGAGATCTATCTGCAGGAGGGATTTCAGCTGGTCAAGCACTCCACTTACAGGAAGGTAGGAGAAATGGTTGCTTCTCAGGTTCAACCTGTAGAGAGTTAAGCCAGAAAAAATGCCTCCAGGTAAAGATCTCAGCAGGTTGTTGTTGAGAAACAAGAGCTGTAAATTGGGCACAGGGTCAAAAGTGCCTGGCTCAATCTCCCGGATTACGTTATATTGCAGGAAGAGGTACTGCAAACTCTGAAGCCCATAGAAAAGCTCTGGGTTCAGTTTTTCAATCCGGTTCCCATTCAGGTAGAGCCTCCTCAAGTTAGTTAGATCCTCAAAGGCCCGATCCTGAATGACCGAGATGCGGTTATTGCCCAGGTGAAGCAAATCCAAGCCAGTAGCATCCAGGAAATCCGACCTACGCACCAGGGCAATGTAGTTCTCAGTCAGGTACATCTTCTTCGGGTTGTACGGCTTGGGTTGGAGCTCTGAGATGCTCTCAATCTTCCTTTCTTGGCAGTTGACGTTGAGACCCAAATCGGAGATCTGTAGGTTGCAAGTGCAAGCTGTGGGACACTCCAAAGGCACCGGGGATTTGGTCTGGTAAGCAATGCTGGGGCCATAGTTGCTGTATCCCAGATCCTTGGAGGGCAAGCGGGAGGTAGGACGCACCCTGGACTTGTTGGGTTGGCGGGTCCCTTTGGGCTTCAAGGGCGATTTGTAAACAGCCGAGGAAGAAGTAGCCACAGAGTTTACAGAGGCTGGTGTGGTATGAAAATACCCTGTGGTGCTCAGCGGGGTCTGTGGCCTCATCTCATAATCAGAGATGAGCCTCCTAGGACAAAGCTCCTGCTTGGAAACCTCATCCAAATCCCTCCCATGTAAACGGAAAGGGGTTTCGCAGACTACATCCCCCACCAGGGCTGAATAGGATATGCTGTCCAACCAATCTTTGAGAGCTATCAGCTCACAGGAGCAGTTCCACGGGTTCTCCTCCAGCTGCAGCTCCACCACCTTATCCATGTGCTGCAGGAGGCCCAAGTAGGGAAGGAGTTTTAGCCGATTGCCCCTCAAATCGAGATGAGTCAAGGGCACAAAACGGAACAGGTTGTTGGGCAACGAAGAGAGGAGGTTGTCGTTCAGAATCAGCACCTGCAACAGATGCAGCTTGCTGAAAGCACTGGGTTCGATAGCGCTGATATAATTGTAATCAACTTGCAGGTACTCCAAGCTCTCCAGCCCTACGAAAGTGTCATCCCTCAGTATTTCCAGCTTGTTGTTGTTCAAGTGCAGCCTCCTCAAGCCCCTCAGCCCATGAAAGGCTCCTGTCTCGATATCTTGGATGTCATTGCCGCCCAGGTGCAAAATCGAAGCCCCACTGTAATTGACAAACTGGTTGGGGTAGAGCCTGTTGAGAAGATTCCCAGACAGCAGGAGATGGTAGATGGAGAATTTGGGGGGGCTGATCTCAGAGAGGTTGATGATGCCACGGTTCTCACAGCTGACCGTCAAGATGCCATCCTTCTCCTCACAAGGGCATTTGTTATCACAGATCTCCCCATAATACTCAATGCTTTCTGCCCACGCCAGGACTAGAGATGTTAAAGCAAAGGCTATGGTTTGTACCATCCAGATATGCATTTTCCTGTTGAGATCCTGCTCCAGTGTCACCGTAGAGCAGCAAGCATACATGTTATCTCCTGCGGAGGGCAAGAAGAAAGAACAAAACACCATCATGTCGTGAGGACTGAAGCCTAGATCATGACAAAGTTAGGAGGCAAAGCTGCAGAGGGACAGAATTTAGGTTGCTTGCCAAGGGTTTTGATTACAAGACACCCATCTAACTCTTGTTAAATAATAGCTATTAACTTATTGATTTAGTACAGGTTTCCTGTCTTTCGAAAGGTAAAGTCACAACCCAAGTCCTTTATTCCTGGGAACGCATTTCAATATTTTGTTTTATTTGTTTCTATGGTGTTTTCCCCTCCCCCACTACACACACACACACACACACACACACACACACACAATCCACAAATATACATAAAATGGCTGTCAGTTTAGTTATTTGGTTCTAATTTCAGAGAACAGAAGCACCATTTTATGAGGTTTTCAACCTCACCTATTACCTACCCGGCAACCCTTCCCTTTCTTTCTCAGAACATTCAGCATGAACAGTGACCTGCAAAGGAAGGTCTCCCCCCATTTTTGGCAAGGACAGCCTGCTCTCCACATATATAGAGAAATGTAAAACCATTCCTTGAAATTCCACTGCAGGGGTCTATAGTACAAATGACTGTAAAGATAGAGCATGCCAACATTATTATTTTTAATCATTTTGAAAGTGGGGGGAGGGACAAACCCTGAAAAGGGTGGACCCCCACCCAAAAAACCTGATTTCCTAAACAGCTTTGCTCTATAAGCTTACACAAAATGTCAATCAACATCTCAATTTTTTAAGGGGGAGGGGAATCAAAAGTGATGAAATTCTTCAGCCAAATAATTATATATACGCCCCCTCGTCATCTCAAAGGCTTTTCTTTTTTGAAAGAAGAAAGGGGGAGGGGAGACAGAGCAAGCCACTGGTGGAATATTTATGAATTCTTATTAGAAGATCTTCTTAAAAGAAGTTATCATCGCCGCTTGCTTCTGGATTGATCGGCTGGTAAATGAGTTGTTTTCACAAGGGCACTGGCAAAAAGGCAGCATTGCAACACAGATGCTCTCTCTCTCTCACACACACACACACAGACACACACACACACTGAAAAGCATCATCCTTTAAGCCACTCACCCAGAATTTGGCAAACATGCTAGACTTGAGGAGCGTCCCTGCAGCCTCAGCCATATCTGAGCTACTGCTTCTTCTCCCACGCTTTGCAAAACTAGCCTAATTGCAATGGAGAGAGAGCTAAGTAGGTCTCAGAGAGCTAGATCATCAGCAAGTCCAGGAGCGGTGGAAATGCTGCTTCTCAGCTACCATGGCTGTCAGCACTCTCCATCCTTCTGAGAAGGCATTCAAGGGAGGTGGATTGGGGAATACCCCTCAAAAAACTCATCCACTTGCACTCCCCTCAACCTGTATCTGATCTCTGAACGGCATCCAGACAGAAAGACCATCCCAATTTCTTTTCCCCTCTCAAAGCCTTTCTGTCTTCCCCCTAAAGGGTGCTTCTACTTGTGTCTGAACACAATAAATATCTAGACAGAGGATGGATGGAAGCTCCGCGGGCAGCATGTGGGGTTGGGGGGGGTGGATTAATAAGTCGCCCAGCGTTAATCGATGACTTTTGGTTTGTTATTATTGCTTTTTAGAAAGAGGATGGCTTGGATATGTTCAGGTCAACCCTTCCCACAAGTCCATGAACGTTTGAATTTGGAGGATCCTAGACATCTCTCTCTCTCTCTCTCTCAATTTATTTATGTTTCTAAGCATCGCTCACAGATTGACAAGCATCCGTCTAGGTGCAAGCATTTTGCAGTAGAACAGAACCCAGACACATTAGGGTAGAAGTCTTTGCTTCACCAGCAGAATGAATGGTTTGGCAAAAAGGCATGTCTCCCTCTCTGTGTTAAGCAAGAAGTCAAGCTGGGAGGGGGAACCTCCCCCCCCCAAAAAAAACCCCTTCACTTCTAACACAATTCTCAGGTCCAGCAGAGCTATTCATCCATTATCTGCCTGCTTCTCGGAGAACCATATCACAAATAAGTAGGTAGCTAAATAAATAAATGCATCCTTTCAGACTGTTTTTATTTATTTTTTAAGGGAAGAAAACCACCCAAGGCTTTATTTGAATCGGAGGTAGCAAGAGCAATGAAATAAATTGTATGTCCTCCTCCTTGCACCTTCTCCGGTCTTCAAAATCGTGGAGGGGGATTGGGAAGAGGACATGAGACAAATAAAGTTGAATGTGGCATAGAGAGGATTGCTCCAGAGATCTGGTTCGCAAAGGCTAGAAAAAAAGGATGGAGAAACAGCTAAGTGGAATGTGTTTCTGTGTGTGGAAGCAGAGAGAGAGAGAGAGAGAGAGAGAGAGAGAGAGAGAGATTCGAAAAGGAGGAGGGGTGAAATTCTTGTTTCAGTGCTCCTCTTTCCCGTGCCCCCTTCCCCGGGGAGGGGAAAAAAATGAGTTCCACCCCTAATATTACCGCACTGAAGCAACCGCCTCGGTTTGCAAGCAAAAAGCTGGGGGCAGTGGTGTTGCTTTGCAAAAAAGAAAAAAGGGAAGGGGGGGTGTAGGGGAGCCAAGAGCAACAAGGAGACATGGATCAACGCTCTCCGACCCCCCCACCACCACCACCGTCGCCCAGTCCTCCTCCACCCCTTCGCTACTTACTGAGGCAGAAATCTCCAGGGCCCAAGCATTGTTGCAACCCATAAAGCTGCCTCGCTCGCCCGCTCGGTGTGTGTTGCAAACCGCCCAGGCAGAGGCGAGCAGGGAAGGCGGTGGGGATTGCAGTTGGGAAGAGGCTGCCTGGCTAGCGGGGAGCGTACACATAGCCTTGCACACGCCGCTGAGCCTCTGCTACCAACCCCCCCCCCCACCAAGCCCGGACACACACACACGCGCGCACACACACCAGCGGTGCCAAGGGCTGGCTCCCAATTCTCCCCTCCCCAGTAGCGGAAAGTAGGGGCGGGGGCTGCTAAAGGGAGGGAGTGGAAGTATTACGGGGGGGGGAGAGGGAACTAGGGGTGTCTCCCCCCCCCAAAGGAAGCTAGCAAGTGGGTGGGTGGTATTTTTTTGGGGGGGTGTTATCTGGAGAAGGGGGGTTTGCTGATGGGTGCCTAGTTTTGAATGACAAGCAGGAGGGGTAAATGAAAGGGTGATTTGGAGAGGTCTGGGTGCAAATCCTGTGTGGTGCTGAGGGAGGGAGGGGGCGGTCTGGGGGCAGAGTGGCCAAAGGGTGAGAGAGAGATCCGGATGAGTTTTTACATGGGTGAGGGGCGCCCTGGGTGATTAGGAAGGGTGGGGAATCTGTAGTAAGGGGTGGAAAGAGGCAATTCGCTCCGTTGCTCGGATGGATCTGGGTCAGAGGCAGGGCAAAAAGACGGGGGTGGTTTGGAGAGGGGGGTGGGAGAAGAGAGAAGTGTGCGCGCGTCTGGAGGGGAGTCGCAGGCAGGAGACGGTCTCCGCTGGATTTGGGGGGAGGCAAGTTGGAAGGGTAGGGCCCACGAGGAGGGAGAAGGCAGGAAGTGGGGGCTGGAGGGGGGGACAATGGAGGGGGTCGTCCCTGAGAGATTCGGTAAGGAGGAAGAAGGGACAACCCCGATTGGCGCGTGGGGGGGGGGAGATAGGCGATCAAAGGGGGGTGCTTGGGGTGCAGGAGGCCCTGAGCGAAGAAAACGCCATGGTGTGTGTTGGGGGGGGAGATTGGGTGGAGGGTTAAATGCACGCATGGAGGGGGGTACACAATCCCTGCTTCCTGCAGTCAACGGAATGGGCAGCCGCCACAAGTCTCTGTGCCCCCCCCCCCTCCGCCCCAGCATCCAGACATGCCGACGCACCATCTCTCTTGGCGCGCATCTCCCTGTTCCCCCATCGCACCCAGCCTCCCGTTCCTGTTGGTACTTACGCTTTCCATGGAAGAGGTCAACTTTCTCCCCGCTCAGCGGCCGCTGCTGGAGCCGAGGCTCCCCTCTCTCCTTCTCCTTCCTCCTCCTCCTCTTCCTCCTCCTCCTCCTTTCCTCAGCGCTGGTCTCCTCGCCTGCTCGCTCACACCATTTCCCAGCGCCCGGGGCTGATGCCACTCGGAGGAGCCTTGGCAGAGAGACAGGACCCGGCGAGCCGCCCCTTTAAGCCTCCTCTTTTTCTTCTTGCAGCGCGCTCTGGACATGGTAGGGCTGGCGACCAGCGCGCAGGGAACCCGTCTTCCCCGGCGGCGGTGGCGCCTGCTCTCCTCGCCGATCCTTCCCCGGGAGCCCCCGCCGTCGATCCCCCTCCGCTTGGGAATGATGGTCCTCCTCCGATCTCAAAAGCTCTGGTGGCACTCTCTGATGCATTCCACCTCAAGCCCGTCCCAGGTATTTCCCCCGGACTGGTGGGGAAATCAAAACAACATCGAGAATAATGACAGTAGCAATCGTAAGAAGAAGGAAGGGGGGGGGGGAACACCTTGCAACCTCGCCTTGCTATCTCTATCCACCGATGCCGGCTTCAGCGAGCGCGCGCAAGCCTTTCCGCATCTCTTTCCCAGGAGAGCGCAAAGAAGCGGAGATCTGGGGGGAGGCTGCGGGGGAGGCTGGCTCCAGGGGCGCCCCAGCCAAGAACTGCCATCAACTTGCCTTCTTCGCCTCTCCCCACTTGCAAAGAAAAGGAGCTAGCAGGAGGGGAGGGGAGAGGCCCTACGAGTCAAGAGAGGGTTTCCACAGGAAGGGGAAAGAGAGAGAGAGAGAGCGAGCGAGCAAGCAAATATAGCCAGTTATTCTGTATGGAGCTGCTGTTCTAGCCAAGCTGCCACAGACACAGTGGAGCTGGAGAGCTCCGAGGGGGAGGAGAAAGAGAAAAGGCAGCAATAGCAATCCGGATATTGGCGGCCAATAGATGGCAGTGTTAGGCATCAAATTGGCATTCTTCAGGAATGCTCACTTAGCTTGAAGCAAAAGCAGGAGGGGGGAGTTCTCCCCCTTTCTCTCTCTCTCTCTCTCTCTTATTTTGATTTTTTCGCTGTGATGATGCTGATGATTCCTAGGCATGGAGATCAGCCTTGTTTCATGTTTTACACAGGCGGGAGTACTGTGTAAGGGGACCTTGTTGCCAGAGAATCAGAGGACAGGGAGAGGAATCTGCTGGAGAAGGAACAACAAATCACACCAGGTTTTCCTGATGGAGTGACCCCTTTTCTTTCCTTGCCAGCTGGCAGAATTGCGGGAGGCAACGTGCTAAATATGGCCAGTGAATATTTTATGACATTAAAAGTTGTCAGCAACACTTCTTGGTGGTGGGGTTTTCTTGTGTTGTTGGCTTTGGAAACACCCTTCTTAATGTTAAAACAGGACATTGCCGGACTTTTTTTATGTTTACATTTTGAATAGGAACGAGTTGTTGTGTCAGCTTTGGAAACCAATCAGCTGGTTCAGAAGAATATCCAACAAACCTCACAGATCCACCTGTGCACATTCGTGCAGTATAGCCACTGGTGTGTAGTGATTGTGGGCATCTGGAAACATATTTGCACTGGATATATAGAGCAAGGAAAACTGCAGTGGGTAGAGAGTATGAAATGTTTGGAAGAGCAGGGCGCCTAGGTTCAGTTCCAAAAGTCTTTTGACAAAGAGCTGAACAAATGCAGTCTGCTCTGCCAAAACTCCCAAGGAAGATTGTTGCATCCAGAATGAATTCTGTAATCTCAGAGCATGCTCAGGGAGGCCTAACCTCTGTGCATGTTCCCAAAATGTCCAACATGCATGCAAGATGGATGACAATGCAACTGCCTGCATGGAATGCTAAAGACCTAATCGCACACAAGCTATGAGCTATAAGCACAACCAGGGAGACAACCCTGAGCCATTCTACGCTTCATATGTTCCAGAACCTCCAGTAACACCCCCTCCTCAATATGCAGGAGGCCATTATGCATAAAATATGGCAATAATGTGGACCTGGGATGTCCTCAGCTGCTCTACCATGTCCCGTCTCCCATCTCTTCTGTTTTCTGTGTCTTACCAGAAGGCAGAAAGGTCTGAGTCCATTCTCTCTAATAAAACACTTCTACCTCTTGTGAGTCTTGGGTTACTCTGTGGGGAAGTCAAAACAAAACAAAAAAAAATCCTTCCAGTAGCACCTTAAAGACCAACTAAGTTAGTTCTTGGTATGAGCTTTCGTGTGCATGCACACTTCTTCAGATTCTGTGGGGAAGTGTAAGTAACCCCTTAGCCCCTCCCTCTCTTTTAACTTTGGCTACAAACTCATCTTGAAGACGATAAGTCCAGTGGCAACAAATCCTGAGCTTCTGTCCACTGGGTGATTTAGCATCTTTCCGACTTGTGCGACAAAATCTTCTTGAGCAAGAGAGTGGAAAAAAACTGAGGAGTGCAAATCTTCCTCAGTTAAATCCCTCTTTAGTGCATGATGTAGCACTGTTGAAAATAAAAGATTTAAACTGTAATGGCTGCATACCTACCAATTGTTGCTTAGTCTGGCTTTCCAGCAGCCACCCTATTTGGAGGTGAACAAGGCTGCAGTGATTCATCATACAGTATACAGAGGTACTTCGGGTTACATACGCTTCAAGTTACATATACTTCAGGTTACAGACTCCACTAACCCAGAAATAGTACCTCAGGTTAAGAACTTTGCTTCAGGATGAAAACAGAAATCGTGCTCCGGCAGCGCAGCAGCAGCAGGAAGCCCCATTAGCTAAAGTGGTGCTTCAGGTTAAGAACGGACCTCCAAAATGAATTAAGTACTTAACCCAAGGTACCACTGTATAGAGCTGCTTTCGAAGATGGTCTGGAAACTGAGGCAATATACGGCATAACTGGTACCAGGCATTGTGGTCATGGGCACTGGCTCCTGATCTGCTTACGAGACCAATTCAAGGTGCTGGTTTTGACCTATGAAGTCCTACATGGCTTGGGACCTCAGTGCCTAACATAATACTTTTATCAGTATTCACTTAACTATGACCTAAGGGTGGAGTCACCAACATGGTGCCAGTGTGCATTATAGCATCCATGAGGACTTCCCTTGCATGTGCAAAGCCTCTGAGCTTGCCCAATGCTTCCTCATGAAGTAGCTGGGACTTTTAAGTTCTCTCACTTGAAAAGTTCATAGAACTAAAAGAGGAAGTTGGAAGAACTTTCAGTGCAGTGGCTTTTTCAAGGCTCCGATCAGCAGCAGAACAGGAAGCAGAACAAGTCCAGTGCCCCCCCCCCCCCTAGAAATCAGCTGTAGTGAAACAAACCCCCTTGAAATTGCATATTCATGCCTGAAGATCCATGAGGATCTGTCACTTTCAAAGTGGGCAGTTCCATCCCCAATTCACAGATCACATTTAAGTGGCTGAAGCATAACAGTCATGGTGTTTCCCAGGGCTGCCATGGTGCAGAAACATAAACCTAAAGTGTGATTCCTTGATTATTACATTTTTAGAAGATATCCCAGCAAAATATGAAATTATAGGTTACCTCTGTGTCCACAGATGTGTTCTGTGATTTGGTGGTGGTTTTGTTCTCTCTCCATATAAGTTTAATGAGAACCTGTGACTTTCAGTGTGTGCAGCCTACCAATGTATGCTTTGATTTGTTGGGAGTTTTATGTAAAATTGTACAGATTCAAGAGTAAGCATTTAAATTCTACTAGGTATTACATATCATAGGTATTACATAGGAAAGCATAAGTTTGCATCTCTGTGTCTCTGTGTCTGTCTCTCTGTCTTGGTAGGAAGGGAAAGAAGTAACCAGGGCATTGCCCACCAAACTCTCAAAATCCAAAAATTGTTGGCACCCCTGCTCTAAGGTCCTCTACAGGCCAGAGGGCCTATTTGATAATGGCACCATGTCTACAGAATGCCCTCCTTTAAAAAACCCCACCTGGTACCCTCTTTGTTGTCCTCTCAGCAGCAGTTTATGGGACGCAGGTGGCGCTGTGGGTTAAAGCCTCAGTGCCTAGGACTTGCCGATCAAAAGGTCAGAGGTTCGAATCCCTGCGGCGGGGTGCGCTCCCGCTGCTCGGTCCCAGCGCCTGCCAACCTAGCAGTTCGAAAGCACCTCCGGGTGCAAGTAGATAAATAGGGACCGCTTACCAGCGGGAAGGTAAACAGCGTTTCCGTGGGATGTCACGCTGGCCACGTGACCCAGAAGTGTCTCCGGACAGCGCTGGCCCCTGGCCTCTTGAGTGAGATGGGCGCACAACCCCAGAGTCGGTCAAGACTGGCCCATACGGGCAGGGGTACCTTTACCTTTACAGCAGCAGTTTAAGATTTTTTTTTCTGTTCTGTCAGGTCTTTTAGGAAGCAATCCTATGCACACAAAAGTGGTAGAAAGCAAGCAGGTGTAAATTAAGCCACCATAAAGTTCAACAAATAGGGACGTGGGTGGCGCTGTGGTCTAAACCACTGAGCCTCTTGGGATTGCCTATCAGAAGGTTGGCGGTTTGAATCCCCACGATGGGGTGATCTCCCATTGCTCAGTCCCAGCTCCGACCCACAAAGCACACCAAAAAGTGCAAGTAGATAAATAGGTACTGCTCCGGCGGGAAGGTAAACGGCGTTTCCGTGTGCTGCTCTCGTTTCACCAGAAGCGGCTTAGTCATGCTGGCCACATGACCCAGAAAAACTGTCCACAGAAAAACACAGGCTCCCTCGGTCTGTAAAGCGAGATGAGCGCTGCAACCCCAGAGTCGTCTGCGACTGGACTTAACTGTCAGGGGTCCTTTACCTTTACCTTCAGAGTTCAAGAGCGGGTCTCTAGCTGCTGCTCTGCCTAAACCTGGTAGGGGAAACAAGCCTTTGAAATAGTGTTCTGTGTCAGGCCAGTGGCGTAGCGTGGGTTGTCAGCACCTGGGGCAAGGCAAGTAATTTGTGCCCCCTAACCTGTGGATTTGCGCACCCTAACCCCAGATGTTGCACCCAGTGCGGCCGGCCCCCCTGCACCCCCCACGCTACGCCACTGTGTCAGGCTGCCAGGTCATGTGACCAAGCCAAGTGGGCTTAGTCCCCAATCTCTTGACCTGCCTCCACCATATCTCCTTTGGGGACCTATTCCAGCTGGGTGAGATTTAGATGCACTGCATCCTAGGCTGCTCATCTCAGGAGGTATTGCCACAGTATTGCCCCAAAACATCTGATTTTAAGTCCCTGAAATATGGTAGGCGGTTTTACCATGTATTGAGTAGCTGATTATGTGCTGTGTGTAGTTTTTTTTTTTTATTCAGCTAGTTCTGTGTTAGGGTTTTTTATGTGTGTTGTCTCTTAAATTTATTTTGGGTTTAATGCGGTATGGCTTCATTGTTGCATTTTTATTCTCTTTTAATTAGTGGGATGCCTGGATAATACATTTCATCAGGTGCCTCATAAACAAAATTAATAAATACCTATTAATTGCTGAATGGACAAAGCAGTGGCTTGGAGGCATTAATGAGACATCAGAGACAGACTTGCCATACGATCTACACTGGAGCAAGCAATTTTTGCTGTCCTAGACAGTAAATTTGTATTCAAGACAGCTTCATATTGACACCTGGAAAGATGAGTTCACCAGAGTGGTTTTAAAATGATTTTAGATTTCACCAGTAAACTGAGCACAGCAAAGGCCCAGGGTGGTCCCTGACTCTTGCTATTTGCAGGTGGGGTTCAATAACACACTGGCAAATTCAGGTTACACGGTTGCGGTTGATTGTCAGGCCTTGTGCAGCAAAGCCAGATCACCGAAGGTTCAGATCTTTTTGTGATAAAAGTGTAGGAGAACACTTGCATTGATGCCATATCCTTCAAGCTCCCCGCAAAATAATCAGAATGATTATTGTAATTTTGGGGTAGGTTTGCAGGTATGGCAGATGGAGATAGGATCTGCCCATGTGATGCCCACCTGGTAGAAACTCTAGCTCACATGGCCCTTAAATGTAAAATGTATTATGATCTCCGCCAACAATTTTTAGACCATCTATGTATTCCAACATGGAAACCAGAGACAGAGGTTATACGCTTCTTATTACAGGGGAGAGACCAGGAGCTCCCCCAAACTGTAGCTAAGTTCCTCTATTTGATTTTTTGTCACCGAAGTACACTACAAGATCCTGCCCTTGCGGGAGACCCACAGAGATGAAATAGATTGCTTGCCTCTTCTTCCCTTTGGGAAATGATTGTACTGTTGAAATGGCGATGAGATCGCACTGGCCTATTTATTCTGAATGTGATGCCAATAAAGGTTTGATGTGGATGATGATGATTGTAATTAAATAGCCAACATCTAATCTTTCTGTAAACCAATCAGGATAAATACTCAGTTACAGGTCTAGAAGCTTTGCTAGATTCAAGCCAAGCAACAAAAATCAGCTGAGAAGCCTAACCAGGTGACTGAACTGTAGAAGAGCATAGCGAGAGGCTTTCTATGAGGTCAGATTATGAGGGACTTTTGTTTCATGGCCACTATTGGGTGGAGAGGTAGAAAACAGTAGTAGTAACACAAATAGTTAGTAAGCTTTCCCTCTCCCTGCCATGGTCACAAGTGTCTCCATTTCAAGAGAAGATGCTATTGGTAAAAATAGCAGTTTGTCTTCAAATACATATATCGCATATCCTCCACATTTCTCTGATGAAAATAGAGATTCAATCATAATCATAATTTTATTATTTATACCCCACTGAGTTGCTCCAGCCACTCTGAATGGCTTCCGACATACACAAAAACATAATATACTGTAACATTACACATTTACAAAACTTTCCCTATAAAGGGCTGCCTTCAGATCTCTTCTGAAGGTTTTATACGTACTTATCTACTTGGCTCGGGAGTCACATAACTCCATACCCTCCAACATTTCTGTGATGTAAATAGGGATGCCTAAGGAAAAGCAGGTGGCACTGTGGGTGGCGCTGTGGGTTAAACCACAGAGCCTAGGATTTGCCAACAGAAGGTCACAAGTTCGAATCCCCGCGACGGGGTGAGCTCCCGTTGCTCGGTCCCTGCTCCTGCCAACCTAGCAGTTCGAAAGCACATCAAAGTGCAAGTAGATAAATAGGTACTGCTCCAGCGGGATCTGATTTGATTCCCAAATGTCCTGCTTTTCCTTAGGATGTCCCTGTTTTCATCATTGAAATGTCAGACTGTTTGGTGGGATGTTCCTATTTTCTTCGGAGAAATCTTGGAGGGCGTGGAGTTTTGTGACCTCCGAGCCAAGGAGATACAACCTTTAGAATACTTCTGAAGGCAGCCTCTTTAAGAACAAGCATTAAAGAGGCCTCCTAGACCCACAGGTCATTTATAAGACCAGGGGTAACAGTTGGCCCTAGAGAATATTAACCACTCTCAATTTTACCCGTGGATTGACATCTGTCCAGATTTTAATTTGCTCTGAACTAATTTTAAGATGTTCGGTATTTTACCTAATTGATTCCCTTTTTAATGTTCTTATGTTCTTTGTATGTAAGGGACGCAGGTGGCGCTGTGGGTTAAAGCCTCAGCGCCTAGGATTTGCCGATCGAAAGGTCGGCGGTTCGAATCCCTGCGGCAGGGTGCGCTCCCGCTGCTCGGTCCCAGCGCCTGCCAACCTAGCAGTTCGAAAGCACCTCCGGGTGCAAGTAGATAAATAGGGACCGCTTACCAGCGGGAAGGTAAACAGCGTTTCCGTGTGTGGCTCTGGCTTGCCAGAGCAGCGATGTCACGCTGGCCACGTGACCCGGAAGTGTCTCCGGACAGCGCTGGCCCCTGGCCTCTTAAGTGAGATGGGTGCACAACCCCAGAGTCTGTCAAGACTGGCCCGTACGGGCAGGGGTACCTTTACCTTTATGTTCTTTGTATACTGTCTTAGTTTCATGATGTTAGCCGCCCTGAGCCCAGCTCCAGCCAGGGAGGGCAGGGTACAAATAAAAATTTATTTATTTACTTACTTATTTACTTATTATTCAGGACATCCCTATTTTCATTGGAGAAATGCTGTAGGATATGATCATGCACCCATGCTCTAAATGACCTTACTCAGAAAAAACCCCCACAAATAAATTAATTGCCGAACTAAGCACACCTAAAGGAAGTTTTCACCAGTGTCTGAAACCCTTTGGAATATGAAATGCACCCTTTTCATACTACAGAGAAGCTTCTAAGTGCCTTTAAAGAGGATAGGCACTACTGAGGTCAGTTCCCAGAGCGAACTCAAATGGATAAATTACACATGAAACTAGCACTTAGCCGCAGAATTCAATTGACAAATTCAACATTCTGTAACAAATGGTGCTTAAGAACAATTATGTACAAATGGGAATGAGCTGTGTACAGTACAAATACTGTAATTCCGTTATTCTGTTGCTTGCTATTGTCAGTATTTTAGCTGACTGCAATTAACGGGTGAGCGTGGGAGGAGGCAAGGAGAGAAAGCCCTTCCTAATTAATGTAGCGTGAAAACCCCATGAAACTATATGGGCAAGAGTATGAAAACCAGCTATTTGGAATGCAGGAGATTTCATTTGAATTCATAATCCTCCTCGCTAAGAAATCTCAGGGCTTTGCAATTAGGAAAGTCAAAAGATACCAATTCCCTGTTCCCCTCTGTCAACAGCACCCCACACACACATCAGAGGAAAACAGGGGGTAGAAGCGCCTACCACATATATGGATTTTACAAACATATTTTAAGATTGCGATTATTTTTTTTTTGTGGCGAAATAATGCGGGGCACACAGCAACACGCCAAGGTATGGCATGGAGAACTGCCCTCCGTGATGTTGTCCGGTGACTTAGCCCCTAAGCATAAGAGTTAATTCTGTGGAAAAATGAATCACTATTTTTTGTTTTTTCAAAAAAGAGAAAATAAGATAAGCAGTTGGGGGGCAAAAATTGATAATGGTAACCAGGGAAGGGTGGAGGGAAGGGAATCCTAAATAATGATGTGGATGATTTGTTTGAATTTAAATTTGGTATATATATAAAAGAAGAGAGTTAATTCTGTCAGAAGCACCCTCAACACATAAAATAGCTTGTGTCTCACCACCTTACAGTATCTGGAGGCCAGAGACTGCAGACTTTCTAAGTGTCCCTATTTTCCAGGGGCACTCCTGGATTTATGGAAGCCGTCCCGGTTTCTGATTTGATCCCGGAATGTCCAAGTTTTTATTAGGATGCCCCTATTTTCAACAGAGAAATGTTGGAGGGTATTAGTTCTGTGACCCCCGAGCCAAGGAGATAAGTAACTATACAGCCTTTAGAAGACACCTTAAGGCAGCCCTATATAGGGAAGCTTTTTAATGTTTAATGTTTAATTATTATGTATATATAATGATTGTAAGGACCCCAGGGCAGTTAAGTCCAGTCAAAGGCAACTATGGGGTTGCGGCGCTCTTCTCGCTTTCAGGCTGAGGGAGCCAGCGTTTGTCCACAGACAGCTTTCCGAGTCATGTGGCCAGCATAACTACACCACTTCCGGCGCAACGGAACACTGTGATGGACCCCAGAGTGCACAGAAATGCCATTTACCTTCCCGCCGCAGTGGTACCTATTTATCTACTCGCACTGGCGTGCTTTCAAACTGCTAGGTTGGCAGAAACTGGGACAGAGCAACGGGACCTCACTCCATCGCAAGGATTCGAACCACCGACCTTCTGATTAGCAAGCCCAAGAGGCTTAGTGGTTTAGACCACAACGCCACCCGCATCCCTACTATACGGTACCTTTAAAGCACCCCCTAAATAATACTGTGAACTATAGTTTCTTTCAGGTTCTGAGAACTGTATCTCTGTGAGCAGTGAACTGCAGTTCTTAGTCATTATTGTTTTTTTAAGGGGAGACATGCTTTAAATATATGGTGTGTATGCAGCCTTAGAGACACTGAGTTTTCAAAACTCTGTAACTTAATAAATACAGTGGTACCTCGGGTTAAGAACTTAATTCGTTCTGGAGGTCTGTTCTTAACCTGAAACTGTTCTTAACCTGAAGCACCACTTTAACTAATGGGGCCTCCTGCTGCTGCCACGCCGCCGGAGCACGATTTCTGTTCTCATCCTGAAGCAAAGTTCTTAACCTGAGGTACTATTTCTGGGCTAGTGGAGTCTGTAGCCTGAAGCATCTGTAACCTGAAGCGTCTGTAACTTGAAACGTATGTAACCTGAGGTACCTCTGTACACAATGTGGTTGTGTATGAACAGGAAAGATACCAGAGTGGAGTGTCATCAAACTATCAATTCAACACCATATTGTTACCATACTCACAAAGGTGCTATGATTTAAGTGTGTGTTTGAAAAAGCACATGCAGAGTATTCCACACACACACACACACCCGGATTGGCAAACTGAATTTTGCCAAGATGTGGAAGCAGTTGTAAAAAATGGAATGGCAAAGAGGGCAGGAGAGAAAATAAATGTTTGGCGTGTGTTTCACAACTGAAGCAATACATACGGCCACCAAGGGGCTTTCTGCATATGATAAAAAAATCCAAGGTCTAACTCTAAAATTACCCTCTCAGACAATCATCAATGTACCATTTACATGTTATTAAAGACAAAACACACCAAGATTTTGGGATTGGTTTCAGGGATTTCAATAGATTTTGTCAAATCTTTACCAATCATTTATTTATTTTTTAAAAATCTCGCATTGGGAGGTGTCTGTCACACGAAGAGTTGCAAATTTTGTACTGACCGCTTATGAACTGAAGGGGTAAAGTGTCTTGATACATTTGCCATAGACTGAAAGCAGGTCCATTTGAACCAGACCTCCTCTTTTGTTTACCTCTGCTGTTTGACATTTTGTGTTGTTGTGACCTTTTGGTTAAACAACAAAGCCACTTGATCTGACTCGACTCGACAAGAGCAGGTAATAAATAACAAGCCTGAGTTAGAGAGAATGGTTTGAGGGCAAGATGTGGTTGCGCTGCTAAAGCCAAAGCAGTCTTACCCTAGTCAGTGCCTGCAGGCGAGACTCCTTTGTAAGGAATTGTGAGCTTCCTGGAAGAAGAAGGATATTGCTATGTAGAAGTCAGGAGTCACAAGTTACAAGAAAATGTTGCAGTCGTGGAATCATAGAGTTGGAAGGGACCCTGGGAATCATCTAGTCCAACCCCCTGGAATGCAGAAATATGCAGCTGTCCCATAAGGGTTTCAAACCTGCAAGCTTAGCATTACCACCACCATGTTTTAAGCAACTCAGCTATCCAGTCCTGTTTAGTATTCTAGTCTGCTGTCTCCCAATGCACCCCACCCCCCAGTCATTAGCAATATGTTGGTCACTAAACACACTCTATCCTCATTGAGTTGTTTTGAGATGATGATGATGGTGTTAATTACTTTATTATTTTTATCCTGCCCATCTGGCTGGATTTCCCCAGCCACTCTGAGCGGCTTACAGTTTCCTTCACTTCTGTTTTATTCCCCATTCTCTTTTCCAGTTGCCATTTTTGACCATGTCATTTACAAAGACATGAGACATGGTCTCTCCCCTCCCCCCTTTATTTTATTTTTTTGCTGGCAATTCTTTCGTTCTGAGCAAAGAGAAGTCATGCTAAGGTACAGCCACTAGGTGTCCCTCTATCCACCTGTGCATGTTAACTGCTTACAAGGCTGGGGGAGGGGGGCAGGGAGAAAGAAAATCAAGGGGGCTTTCTAATATAAAAGCAAGCTAAAGAAGGAAGAGCTGAGGACTTTGTTTTACAAATAACCTATTCTGGTTTATGCATTTAGGATATCTATTTGCCTTTACCTTCGGTAACGTTAATGAGGCAAGCTGTGAAAGATAAGGGATAAGTCACGTTGGCAAAATAGAACGCCACGTGTTTATTTGATGCGACATTCTTTAAGGCTAATGTTTTTATTACAACATCAAGGGTGCAATCCTATGTACACTTTCCTCATTGAACACAGCTGGATTTACATGCGCAGAATTATGCTATGCATGCTGGAAGAGAGATTTCTTTGTCTGACTGAGGTGTGCAGAGCAAAGAATAACAAGTAGAGATATGATATGCCCAGGCTATGTGCTTTTCTGCTCACATCCTTCCTATTTCAAAGTAGATAGGGTTTCATGAAATAATGAATGGTATCTAGAGGATGAATAAAGAGGGTTCTTTTTCTCTCCTTCTCTTGGGGTCATTCACTGATGTTGATGAAGTAGATTCAGAACAGACAAAAGAGATTACTGTGGTTTCATAAAATTGGGATTGCCACCTTTTTTCTGCTGGTGCAACTGTGCCTTTAAAAGCTATGCCACTGGCAGAAATGCAGGTTTTAAAGGCACAGGGACTTTGTGAGAAAAGATCGGCAGCCATACATGCAAAACATGTTCTTCTTCTTTAGCAGTCACTTGTAACCGAGTAAGATTGTCTTCCGTAAACACGCTTATGGACAGTGAGTCCATAAGTGACCGTGGAGGCCAATTCTGGACCCACACGTCCTTCTACAGTGGGGGGACATAGGTTTCTAGGCGGGAGTTGATCACGGTGAGGGTTTGCCAAGCGTGCCTTCCTCTTAGCACATTTCGCCTTTTCGTCCCAAGTTAGAGCATCTTCAAAACCCATGACACCTTTGGTAAAGGCTGTTCTCCAATTGGAGTGCTTGAAGGCAGGCCAGTGTTTCCCAGTTGCCAGTGTTTATACTACTTTTTTTTTTTTTTTTAGATTTGCCTTGAGAGAGTCTTTAAACTTCTTGATGACCACCAGCATTACACTTACCATTTTTAAGTTCAGAATAGAGTAGTTGCTTTAGAAGACAATAATCAGGCATCCTCACAACATGACCAGTCCAACAAAGTTGATATTGAAGAATCGTTGCTTCAACACTGGTGATCTTTGCCAGTACACTGGCATTAGTTCAACTGTCTTTCCAGGTGATGTGTAAAAAATTTTTGGAGACACGGTTGATGGAATCTTTCGAGGAGTTGGAGATGGCGTTTATAAGTGGTCCACTTTTCACAAGAATACAGTAAGGTTAGTAGTACAATAGCTGTGTAAACAAGCATTTTGGTTTCCCTGTGAACACTCTGCACTTAAATTGGGAGAAAGGTGCACGCACAGAGCTCAGGCAATGCTGGATTTCGGCATCAATGTCTGCCCTTGTGGAAAGATGATTGCCCGGGTAGGAGACATGACTGACATTTTCTAACATTACACCATTGACTTGGATTTCTAGCACTGCGGAGGGGTTGTTTTGTGCTTGTTGGTGCAGCACTTTGGTTTGAGACTTGAACCTTCTTCTTTAACTCTCCTCCATGTGTTGGGTCAATGTCGAAAAAGTAGAATTGTATTCAATGACCTCAGTTGCTTCTTACCCTGCCCCCTCTAACCTTTGCATAATGAAGGAAGCATGACAGGCAATTATGAATGCATCCAGATCCCAAACTATCCACAGGTCACCAAGGGCCTGTTCTTCTGTCCCATATGAATAAGTCTGGACTGGTAGGTACATAAAGTTCAGGGGACTGAGCCCACTTCTGTGATTCTCCTTCATTCCACTCTTGGAATTAACATGTGGCGAGAGGGTATGAAGAAAACTTTGGGATGATCCAGTAAGATAATTCTTACCCTGTTTGGGTCCAAACCAAAACAGGGTACGAACTATCTTACTGGATCACCCAAAAGTTCTCTTCATACCCTCTCTCTACATGTTAAGTTGTCAGCACCTCATCTTCTGTTTGGTCTGGGCCCAAACAGATGATGAGGTGCTGACAACTTTTGTGGACTGCACGTGTCTAGGCAAGAATTTGTCTCCCAGATGTCTAGTATTCTACACTTTTGTTCTGAAATACAGAGAAGCATTAAGTCATGTTTAATATGGAGAGGCATTGAATCAGAAATGATGAAATTGTGTACAGTAGGTCTAAATAATTTAGAACAAAGGGACTGGAAAGCTAAAGCAGAGGTAATCATAATTAAATCATGAAAAGTTTGATTTTGGATATTATCATTCCTGGATTTGCTCAAAGAATGGATTGGTTTTTTTTATTTTTTAAGAGCAGTTAAAATGTCATGCTCTGGCTTCTTTTTAGACCTTTGGTTTCAAATAGGGGGGTGGGGATATTCATTGCAGTTTGCTCTTTGAATATTTAAAAGCAACAACCTTGGCTCTCTCTCTCTCTATATATGGAAGAAACAAGTAAGAATACTGTAAGGTAAAGGTAAAGGTACCCCTGCCCGTACGGGCCAGTCTTGACAGACTCTGGGGTTGTGCGCCCATCTCACTCAAGAGGCCAGGGGCCAGCGCTGTCCGGAGACACTTCCGGGTCATGTGGCCAGCATGACATCACTGCTCTGGCGAGCCAGAGCCGCACACGGAAACGCCGTTTACCTTCCCGCTGGTAAGCGGTCCCTATTTATCTACATGCACCCGGAGGTGCTTTCAAACTGCTAGGTTGGCAGGCGCTGGGACCGAGCAGCGGGAGCGCACCCTGCCGCAGGGATTCGAACCGCCGACCTTTCGATCGGCAAGTCCTAGGCGCTGAGGCTTTAACCCACAGCGCCACCTGCGTCCCCACAAGAATACTGTACCATTGGCATTAAGTGACATTCTCTTCCAGAGATTGGATTGGAAACTGCAACTAATCCAGGATGTGTCAGCTAGACTGGGTGACTGGGAGTGGCCGCCGGGACCATGTAACACCAGTCCTAAAGAATCTACACTTCTGAGCACAATTCAAAGTGTTGGTGCTGACCTTTAAAGCCCTAAACGTCTGTGTACCTGAAGGAGCATCTCCACCCCCATTGTTATGCCCGGACACTGAGGTCCAGCTCTGAGGGCCTTCTGGCAGTTCCCTTACTGCAAGAAGTGAAGTTACAAGGAACCCGGCAGAGGGCCTTCTCAGTAGTGGCACCCACCCTGTGGAATGCCCTCCCAACAGATGTCAAGGAGATAAGTAACTATACAACCTTCAGAAGACATCTGAAGGCAGCCCTGTATAGGGAAGTTTTTTTAATGTTTATTGTTTTACTATGCTTTTCTATATGCTGGAAACTAGCCAGAGTGGCTGGACAAACCCAGTCAGATGGGTAGGGTACAAATAATAAAATTATCTATATCTATCTATCTATCTGTTTCTATTATTATTATTATTATTATTATTATTATTATTATTATTATTAGCTGCTCTGCACCACTTCACACTCCCTGATGGGGAAGTGGTGTGAACAATCAAGGAGTCTGCGTTCCTTCTCATTGTGGAAGACAAACTTGGTGGTTGAAATCCAGTTGGAAAGGGCTTTGGGAAAGGCAAACGGCTTCACCGACATGCAGCACAACAAAGAACACTGAAGTTTGATTACTAGTCAGCTTACTGATTACTTTCAATGGTCATTGTTGCATACTTTCAACAGTGGTTATTGGGGACTTTTGCAGGTGTGATTGTGGCTATAAGTGGTCCCCTGTCCTAGTCACTGTGCTGCATTGGATCAAAAAATGTTCCGATCCATAATATTCATTTTTTTTTTATGTTTGTATTCCACTTTTATTTTGAGGAGAGAAATTGGTATAAATGCTATGTGATCTCCTACTAAAAGTTGGCCAGGCCTGCTTAGGTTTGCAGATGAAATTCCACGACTTACCATAAGGCTCGGTCAATTCTCTGAGGCCAGGATAGCTACCCTGATTATTTTATAGAAAAGAATCCTAGCAATACAATAAATAAAAGTAAATGTTCATGGAAACAGGAAAGCGTGTGCACAATAGTGTCACAAAGACAAATGAAATAAGAGTGATTTGCTGATTAAAAATTGTTAGAGATGTGATTCACAATAGATGGTGCTATGTGTGGGAGTAGGGGGAAAAACCTTTTCAAACAGTGCACATGTAACAAAGAGTCAGTTATCCCATAACATAAAGCTAGAATTATAAAATAAAGTCATTAGGTATCCTCTAATTGCAGTTCTGAGCAAAAGGGTAAACAGCTGCTCTCTATTTATCTACATCCATGATTCTATATAAAGATGTCATATTCTTCCCTTAGCCATCTGTTTTCTAATTTCCACGCACTAGATGTTTTGTGGATTTTCTCTTTTGTTTCCAAAATATATTTAAGAGAGAGAGAGAGAGAGAGAGAGAGAGAGAGAGAGAGAGAGAGAACACAGACCTGTATTGCCAACTTAGGGTATTGCTGCACTGTTCATTAACTCTGAAATCCTATACTCCACTTGCCTGGGAGTAAGCCCCACTAAACTCAACAATATTTACTTCTGAATAGACATATATAGGATCTCACTTCAAAGATATGATGGCAACTTTTGACAGTATTTTAAATTATTTTCCCAGCACTGCTTCTTTTTTAATTGCTTTAAGTACACCAAACATAGCTTTCATGGAAAAAGGCAGCATGATTTTTATATGCTATTACTGGCTGCTAGCAACTAATTCAGACTCTGCCTGTGGGCAAATACAGCTGTGAAACCATCGTGAAAACTCTGAACAGTGACCTATCTGGGTTATCCCAAGCATTCTGCAGTGTTCTGAGAAAATAACCCTTTATATGTTTTTTGCAAATATGTGTGTACAATAAAATGTGTGCGCGAGTGGCTGCCCATTGAAAATAGGAAATTTATCTGATGACGATTTGCATATAAATCAGCGGAGCTGAAATATCAAAATGTACTTAAATACTGCAGGAGCATGAATGCACCTATATAGTTCAAACCAAATTGTTTCCCCATCCTGGAAGAAATGGGTTGAAATGATAATGTGTGGAATGCGATGCATGTATTATTAATGGATCAATCTGCCTCTATCCATTTATGGTTGTCCTTTCCCCTGATCTTTATTAAGTTGCAGGCTTTAATAATTCATTGCATTAATTTGGTTTTGGCGAGATGACATGACTTTTCTTCCACAGCTCTTTCCACGCAAGCATTCGTAACTCTCTCACATCACAGAGCCAATCCTGGGTCAACAGGACATACATGGGAGATCACTGAATCCAATTTTGTGGTGTGCAAACAGTGAATATGAAATGGTTATCAACTGTTGAATAGAAAGCTGTGCTATCCTTTTTAAAAAAAAAAATCAGTAATGGATACTTGATTAAATGTGGGTGTTGGCCCTCCAGATGTGGCCATGCTAGGTGCGGGTGGCGCTGTGGGTTAAACCATAGAGCCTAGGACTTGCCAATCAGAAGGTCGGTGGTTTGAATCCCCGTGACGGGGTGAGCTCCCGTTGCTCGGTCCCTGCTCCTGACAACCTAGCAGTTCGAAAGCACGTCAAAGTGCAAGTAGATAAATAGGTACCGCTCCAGCGGGAAGGTAAACGGTGTTTCCGTGCACTGCTCTGGTTCACCAGAAGTGGCTTAGTCATGCTGGCCACATGACCCAGAAGCTGTACACCGGCTCCCTCGGCCAATAAAGCAAGATGAGTGCCGCAACCCCAGAGTCGGCCACGACAGGACCTAATGGTCAGGAGTCCCTTTACCTTTTAACATCTGGAGGGCCAAACATCCACCGTATCTACAATCCTTCCAACCATAAAAAAAAGGAGATTAAAAGGATCATGACACAAACAGATATAAATATGGCCATATAAGACATTATGACAATATGCATAGTAGGAGTACATGGGTGGTCTAAACTGGCCTACCAAAATAAGAAATTTTATTGGCTCTCTCAGGGTTTTTCTGCCATCCCAACGATGGAGTCAAGGCAAAAAAATCCTTCATAAGTTCGGCTCAATCAAATTTATGGGCAATTTTATATGCGTCGTGTTTAGCTAATTCAGACTCTACATGGTGTAAGGCTTCCTGATTTGTGTGAGCTTTCTTGCAAAAATTCCATGCTGATCCGATGAATAAAATGCCCAGAAGACCAATAAAATATCTTCGCAGGAAACAAATCAAGGAAAGAGGTTTGTCATAGGGTTCAAACTTGCAAATATTATTCATGGACTTCAAAAGCTTTATTCACGTTCCCATGTATTTTTCAGGGAACTATTAACAGCCAGCAAAATAGGGCCAAATCATTATAATCAGTTAAACATTCAATTTCATATTTCCCTTTATCATCAAAAACCTTTTCAGGTGGATTTGACACAAACAACATGTTGTTTCAAAGGTACATTTTGACCCACTTCTCAGTGAAATCATTCTGAAGCCTCTATTCCTTGGTTCAGTGTGCTTTCTGTCCTTAGCTCCTTCTGCCCACATTAATATAAATGATTCATAGACCTTGTGGGGGAAACAGCTCAGAGCAGTTCTGATCCCAAAAGGACCTTTCTAAATCTATAATTGGTCACTTGGTTCAAAATGTGCTAATTCTGCAGAGGAACAAATGAAATCATCATCTAGTTTTAGGTCTGGGTGTGACATTTTCTCTACGGCAATACAGTACAATGCTGCTCCATTGTAACCCCGACAATGTGTAGGTGGAAATAAATGAATAAATAAATTCTGGAACTTTGGAAAACCCAAGAAAAGAGTCTAGTATGGGCCTAGAGCTGTACTGGATGAATCTTGGATCGACAACCCAATGATCTGGAGTGGGGGACCTGGCAAAGCTATAAATACATCTAAATTGCAGGAGCATTCTTTTCCCCTCCTGGGTAACTGTGCCCCTGAAGGATGGGGTGTGCAGCCTAGGAGTCATTTTGGACTCACAGCTGTCCATGGAGGCACAGGCCAATTGAGTGTCCAGGGCAGCTGTCTACCAGCTCCATTTGGTACACTGGCTGAGACCCTACCTGCCTGCAGACTGTCTCACAAGAGTGGTGCATGCTCTGGTTATCTCCCACTTGGATTACTGCAATACACTCTACATGGGGCTACGTTTGAAGGTGATTCAGAAACTACAACTAATCCAGAATGCAGCAGCTAGACTGTTGATTGGGAACGGCCGCCAGGACCATGCAATACCGGTCTTAAAGGATCCACACTGGCTCCCTGTATGTTTCCAAGCATAATTCAAAGTGTTGGTGCTGACCTTTAAAGCCCTAAATAGCCTTGGCCCTGTATACCTGAAGGAGTGTCTCTACCCCCATTGTTCAACCCAGACACTGAGATCCAGTTCCGAGTGCCTTCTGGCAGCTCCCTCACTGCAAGAAATGACGTTACAAAGAACCAGGCAGAGGACTTTCTCAGCAGTGATTCCCTCCCTGTGAAATGCCCTCCCATCAGATGTAAAGGAGATAAAGAACTACACAACTTTTGGAGACATCTGAAGGCAGCCCTCTAAGGGGAAGTTTTCAATGTTTGACATTTTATTATGTCTTTATATGTGTTGGAAGCCACCCAGAGTGTCTGGGGCAACACAGCCAGATGGGCGGGGTATAAATAATAAAATTGTTTTTATTGTTATTTTCTATTTTGGCTCAAAAGCCCAATAAAGCCACTCTTTCGTCACACAAACCATACCAGGATCAAATGTTTGCACCAGCATTCTAATCCACCATCTTTTTATGTTACTGTCGTTCTGCCATCATCAACTGGGATGGGTTTTGAGGTCTGGGAATCCTTATGCTTAGTCCTGTCACTTCTAACCAGTCATTGTACTTGAAGGATGGGAAATAAGAAATGTGCTTAGCTTCACCGTGGTTTAACACACAGTTGAACTTTAGGAAAGTGCAGCTGATGTGTCAGTCTAAAAACCACCCTGAATTAATGTCAGACTTTATATCTGCAAATGAAAGTTGATAAGGAAGTTATTTTCTAAGACACCTGTTCTTTTAACTTTTACTTTTCACTTAAGAGTAAAACTATACAAAGAAAAGCTTAATGCACAGGAGAATCAGCAAATGCATGGTGTGTGTGTGGGTGTGTGGGTGGGTGTGAGATCAAGCTTTCCTCTGTCCAACATAATATAAATATATGAAAATTGCAATTATCACATTTCATAAACCTGCACCTGAAGATATGCCAGAAAAAAAGAGAGGAGAGATCATTTGAAAATGCCCAGGTATCAACACTATGTGGTTTTTCACCCAAATACATGCACATTTGTATAAAGGTAAAGGGACCCCTGACCATTAGGTCCAGTTGTGATCGATTCTGGGGTTGCAGCGTTCATCTCGCTTTATTGGCTGAGGGAGCCAGTGTACAGCTTCTGGGTCATGTGGCCAGTATAGCTAAGCTGCCTCTGGTGAACCAGAGCAGCGCACGGAAACACCGTTTACCTTCCTGCTGGAGCGGTACCTATTTATCTACTTGCACTTTGATGTGCTTTTGAACTGCTAGATTGGCAGGAGCAGGGACTGAGCAACAGGAGCTCATCCTGTCACGGGGATTCAAACCGCCGACCTTCTGATTGGCAAGTCCTAGGTTCTGTGGTTTAACTCACAGCGCCACCCACATCCCTTTGTATACACATTTGTATACATGTATACAAAATGATTGGCAAGTTGTACTGCCATGAACAAACAGAGGAGGCAAACATTTTTTATTTTTTATTTTTGCAGGATCTTGGGTCTAGATCATAGCTATCAACTTTTCCCTTTTTTTGTGAGGAATCCTATTCGGAATAAGGGAATTTCCCTTTAAAAAAGGGAAATGTTGATAGCTATGGTCTTGATATGCCTGAGTCCCTCTTAAAGTGCACTTGCAGAGTATTGCTGGAGGATTCCCTTTTGGAATTTATCCAGTAGCTCAGCTTTGAGTCAGAGAGGAAGTCACAAAGAACTATTCACAGCCGTTTGATGTTAACTGTTGGTGGGATTCAAAAGTACAGCTGCGGTTTCTCTAGAGTGTTGACAACTGCTATAGGAATGTTGATTTATTTTCTATGGCTTCAATTTCCTTTGACTTAATTTTGTGTGTATGTGTGTGTGTGTTTAGGGTTCAAGCCCCATAGATATTTTAATATTAGCATGGAACAGTATGCTTGCTTTGCACCCTTTAGTCAAAAAGGGTATGCTTAGCATGTTTCAGTAGGATCCAGTCCAATTTCCCATCATAAAGTGATGTCAGAATCCTGGCTGGAAACCCAGCCAGATGGGCAGGGAATTAATAATAATAATAATAATAATAATAATAATAATAATAATAATAATAATAATAATAATAATAAAAAAAAATGTTGATTTTCAAAATGGAGTATTTATTCCTCCTCCATGCACCAGGGCTGGTCCACCCATAATGAAAGGTGAGACAGAATCCAGCAAATCCAAAGGTTGATCTTTCCGGCAGCAAGAATGTTCCTTGCCAAAAAATGGAAAGAAGCAGAAGTTCCAGTAAAGGAAGAATAGATACAAAAAACATACATAATATTCAGAAATTACGAAACTTACTGAAAGAATAAGAAATCAAGCTAACAAACTTTTTACAAAAGAATGGAAATGGTCTATTGAATATTTACAGATAAATTATAAACAGATAAAAAACATTTAAGGAACTGCAGAAAGAGGGGTTTGGAAGTCAAGTTTTGAAATGTCAAAATGATTGCAAAATTAGTGAAATGTAAAACTAGTGAAATGTATAAACTTGCAAAATACAAATAAATAAATAATCTGGGATTTATTTTTAATTTTCCCTTCTGAAAATGTCAGGTAATGCTAAATTAACAACAACAACAACAACTTAGATTAGATTAGATTATTGCAAAACATTATACATGGGGCTGCATCTGGAGACGGTTTGGAAACTTCAGCTGGTGCAGGATTCAGCAGCCAAGTTGCTCACTGGGGCAAGAAGGTTTGAGCAAAGAATGTCAATCCTGGCCCAACCGCACTGGCTATCAATTAGTTTCTGGGCTCAGTTCAAAGTGTTGGCTTTGACCTATAAAGCCTCAGGACCTCAAGACCTCAAGAACTGCTTCTCCCCATATGAACTGACCGATACCCTGTGATCATCATCTGAGACCCTTCTTCACTAGACGGGGTTGATGGAAGTCCTAGGCTTATAGCCAAAATGTGGTATAAGATGAGAGATGTTGTGTTATGTTTTATTTGGAAAATAGATGTAAAACCAATAAAAATATATTTAAAAACAAAACAAAAAACATAACAAAATTCATCTTCTACCAGACCTTTGACAAATAAAACAATCTATGTCCTTTTAAACTCTCTCTCTCTGTGTGTGTGAGAGAGAGAGAGAGAGAAGGGTGCGGGACATTGTTATTTTTTGCTAATCTGTTACTTTTTTTCCTTCTTTTTTATTGAAAACCACCCTGTGATCCTTGGACGAAGGAAAGATATAAAGGTTTCAATAAATAAGTAAATAGGTTAATTTTGCACAGTCAGGTTTTCTGTTGTGGTGAGATTGGGAACTGTATTCCCATTTATTGGAAACTGTATAGGCCCAGTACACCTGAAGGAGCTTCTCTACCCACATCGTTCTGCCCAGACACTGAGGGCCTTCTGGCAGTTCCCTCACTGTGAGAAGTGAGGTTACAGGGAACCAGGCACAGGGCCTTCTTGGTAGTGGCTCCCGCCCTGTGGAACGCCCTCCCATCGGATGTCAAGGAAATAAACAACTATCTGACTTTTAGAGAAGACATCTGAAGGCAGCCCTGTTTAGGGAAATTTTTAATGTCTGATGTTTTATCATGTTTTTAATATTCTATTGGGAGCCGCCTAGAGTGGCTGGGGAAGCCCAGCCAGATGGGTGGGGTAATAATAATAATAATAATAATAATTTGTTATTTATACCCCACCCATCTGGCTGAGCTTCCCCAGCCACTCTGGGTGGCTCCCAATCAAGCACTAAAAACAGTACAGCGTTATATATTAAAAACTTCTCTGAACAGAGCTGCCTTCAGATGTCTTTTAAAGATAGGATAGCTGCTTATTTCCTTCACATCTGAAGGGAGGGCGTTCCACAGGGCAGGCGCCACTACCAAGGAGGCCCTCTGTTTGGTTCCCTGTAACCTCACTTCTCGCAATGAGGGAACTTGGAATGAGGGAACTACTATAATAATAGTAATTACATTATAGTAAATGTGAATTTATTCATATAAATTAGCATAAGCAATGTTCTATGCAGATCTGTGACCATTTTGTGTCCTTTTTGTGGTGATGCATATCCTCATTTTATAAAATGTGTAACTAGCCATCTTACTTGTTTCTTATTCCTTGTAAGAAAGTAAGGTGGGGTGAGGAAGATCACATGTGGGTTAGAGGGCACGTTATTGACCCCAATTGAGGATCATAGTTTTCTTAGGCAATGACATTTTCTGGAAATCACCAAAAGACATTTGCTTCAGCCGTCCTGTAGAACAAGTTTTCTAATACAACAGGACAATTTGAGGAAATACGATCTCCATTATCTCTGAGGTTGGATAGTTGTCAAGGGCAGCCTCCATTAATAAATTCATCTATTGAAACTGACAGTGTGTTGTTTGCACTGAAGGCCATAAAAAAGAGCAAAGATTTGCTGTCATATGGATGTCATATGTTACTTGACATTGTTAATAAGAAAAAGGTGAAATGTGAGGCAGACATTTTGTAAAAATTTCCTAGTAATGTCCATCTTCTTCCACAAGCCTTCTTATTAAAAAGAGCCAAGTAGCTATGAAAAATAATGTACTATCTGCCTGGTGAAAAATGGATTGAATGGAAATAATGGGGTGAATGGTAAAGAGAATTTAGCAGTTACAAAACAGGTGCCAATTTTCCTAGAAAAGTGTCTGGAATGGCTATAGGGTTGCTTTGCATTTTGGGGATCTCTACACAGCCAAGAAGTTTATTGTTTGGGCTTGACACAAGGTGTCCCAGTTCAGATATAATGTCGAGGCTAGAAACCATGGCCTCTCAAGCCAAAAGAACCATGGACCTGTATGCTCCCTTCCAGTGGTGCTGACTTGGGCCCCAGATTGTGGGGGCCCAGAGCTGCCTCCAGAGTTGGCACCTGTGCTCCCTTTTCAACTATCTCTTCCCTTGCATGCTCAGCTTTCAGAATTGTATTGTAGTTTCTTTAAACCAAATTTCATCCAAACCAGGAAACTGAGGTTGAATCTCATATTCCCCATATTTCTTTACCGGAATACCCTATTTCTGGAGGGGCAGGTGATGGCCACACCTCCCCTCCCGCACAGTTCTATAAACCAATGCCTAACCGCCAAACCTTACAAAGTTGTGCCGATTGCTAAGGGGGTATGAAGGAATGGGTTTCTGTGCAGTCAGTTTAAAACTGAACTTAACCCCCCCCCCCATTCTTCTTTCTAAAATGCATAAAACTTGAGCTGTTGAGCAAATGCATAACAAGGACACAGCTGTATAAACAAACTCTCTCCTTTATCAGTCATGGCAAGGGATGACCCTGGCTGTTCTAGGGGAACAGAGAAGAAATGTCAGTGCCTTATCTTATGTTCTGACCACAAAAGACGCACAGACCGAAGTCCTGGAACAATGCCAGAAGTGTGTTCCCGGAGATGATGACCTCTTCCTCCAAGATAAGAGTAGGAAGAGGAAGATCCTTTTATGGTTAAGAATACCAGAGCAAGAACATATGTGATGTCAACCTGCGTACATAGGCTGGCGTGGTTGGACTCCTCGGGAAGGAGGGAGAGGGTGCCTGGAGGATATATATACTGTATGAAACTTCTCATTTCTTTGGACTTGCTGTGGACTTGATCACGCAAGTGCCTTCTGCTATCCAGAGAGCAGAATAAACTCTTTCTTTGAATCAACCTCGGTGTCATTTGACTTCCTTCCTCCTGTCCCGGAGCAACGCAGACCCAATCGGTGAACTCCAATAAGGCTACAGGTAGGCAAAAACCAAGTGGCTAAAGCCAATCTGCCAAATGGAAAAATTCCTACCCAGCCCCTGCTCCAAAGCAGGTGACCCAATCCAAAGAAAGCCCAAAGCAGCAGCACCAAAAATAGGGAGGGAAGGTGTTCGGCAGTGCAAAGCCAGTGCCCAACCCCGTCACACTGCCACATTTATAGGTCCCCAGGATCACGCCACTTGCCCCAATTGGCCTAAGCAGCCAAGCGTGATCCCGGGGCCCAACATACAAGGCTTGGGCCATGCCTAGCAACAACACACCCCGTGGGGGTGGCTTAAGGGTCCTGAGAGCAACCAGGACCCTCAATTTAGGAGGATCCCATTTCCTGGACAAAGGGTAAAAATAAAACAATCCTTCTCCCTGACGTGCTAAATTTATAGGTACAATTATTATTATTATTATTAATAAGAGCCAGTGTGGTGTAGTGGTTAAGAGCGGTAGACTCGTAATCTGGGGAACCAGGTTCACGTCTCCGCTCCTCCACATGCAGCTGCTGGGTGACCCTGGGCTAGTCGCACTTCTCTGAAGTCTCTCAGCCTCACTCATCTCACAGAGTGTTTCTTGTGGCGAAGGAAGGGAAAGGAGAATGTTAGCCACTACCCCTTTGGGTAGTGATAAAGCGGGATATCAAATCCAAACTCCTCTTATTATTATTAGACAAGCATTTAAATGCACTATAGCCCACTTTTAGTCTGATGCTTCAATATCACTGTAAGTGATTTTTCTCAATGCGTAGATCAACCCTGACAGCACTGGTTACTGTAAAGCATCACAGCTTAGAGACCCTTCTATCTGCCTTGGGAAAGCAAGATTTGTGTTTGCTTGTTTTTAAAATGTTTTGTGGGGAATGGATGATTTATTGCTGTTGATTTTTATTATTTCTTTGATGTATCTGCTTCTTAGTGAAGGACAAGAACGTTTTGTTTCTTTCTGAATGAAAACTAAGGTGTTTTGCTTGATTTCCAGTGGTTGCTAGAGAAGTAGTCCCAAAGAGTTGTAATTTTGTGAGATGCAAGTCCCAGGTTTCTTCTTCATAATCTAGCTATCTAGCTTGGTTGAGTTCCTTCTGGATTCACACAATTGATATGTATTGTGCATGTGCAGTACGACTTAATCCATCTATATTTCTGACTTTCCATTGTGAGCAAGGAGGCATATCCATCTTTCCATGGCTCACTTTCCACACAAATATCATTACAGTCGTACCTTGGTTGACGAACGCCTTGCAACTCGAACATTTCGGCTCCCAAACGCTGCAAACCTGGAAGTGAGTGTTCCAGTTTGCGAATGTTCTTTGGAACCCGAATGTCAGACATGGCTTCTGTGGCTTCTGATTGGCTGCAGGAGCTTCCTGCAGCCAATCGGAAGCTGCGCCTTGGTTTCTGAACGCCAAATGGACTTCCAGAACGGATTCCGCTCGATTTCTGAGGTACCACTTCATTATAATGTCTAACTATAATGGAGTATAAAACTTCCATCTTTAAACATCCTACAACATGGATAGAGTACATACATGCTTAAAATCCCATTTTCCCCACCAGTTAACTAGATGCTCTTGGACAAGTCACTATCTCTCACAGTTCCAGTTCTCCAGTTCTAGAATCTGTAAAAAAGCGATGGCCTACCTCCCAAAACAGCTGTGAGGGTGAATGAAGTAAAGATTTTAAGTGCTGCATAAATGATTGATTGCCATAATTGCTTGCATGCATGTGCTCTTCCAGTGTACTCTTCAGATATCCACCAATGGAGCAATTCTAGCAGCTCTATTCCCCACCTTAAATTGGAATATTCACCCAAGGGCTTTTTGGAGGATTATGTGGGTCAACTGAGAATTGAGTGTAATGCTGTTTATTTAGATGGAATGAATTGACTTCCCATTCTAAAAGAATGAATAAACAGTGTCCTTTGTTCGTGGGATGTAAGCCTTAGGGACACAAATGTGTTCTGCTTAAGTAATTTGTTTCCAAAGCATATTTATCTATTACTACACAGAGCAAACAACTCTATTCAAGATGGTTGGGGGGGGGGATCTTGTGTAAATAGACCTCCGCAAGTATATTATTTCAAGTTACCATTGTTTGAAGAGGATCAAGATTCTACTAAAATTCATCTGAAATAGCTTATTAAAGATAATGTTGTTTGGCATACTGACTTTTTCCGTTATGCTAATGGCTTGGGAACAAAGGGAGGGGAGGGGGAATCCTTTCATTTGTTTGCTTTTAAAAGTATATTGTACCCCCATTCCACAAGTCTAATCTCCTTCATTGACTATAACCCTTCCTTACTTCTTGAAAAGGCATGGTATTTGGAAAGAGTTTCAACAGATAACATAATAAGGTTAATAGAGACTGGCCACCTGCTTTGATATTCAGTCTCAAGAATTTCATTGACTCAAAAAATATCATTTTCACATTCATTAATCATTGATAAGTAAGTAATGAACTAAAAACTTCGGCAGGATTTGAGTAATGCTTGTAATGTACTAAAAACTAAGGTAAAAATGGATTAAGAAAAATAGAGAAAATATGTGAAGGAGTTGAAAAAGATTGGCAGCCATGGAAGGGTGGAGGGGAGCCTAATGGTTTATATGGTAGGCGGCCGCCGAGACCATATAACACCAGTCTTGAAAGACCTACATTGGCTCCCAGTATGTTTTCGAGCACAATTCAAAGTGTTGGTGCTGACCTTTAAAGCCCTAAACGGCCTCGGTCCAGTATACCTGAGGTCCAGCGCCGAGGGCCTTCTGGCGGTTCCCTCATTGCGAGAAGCAAAGCTACAGGGAACCAGGCAGAGGGCCTTCTGCCCACCCTGTGGAACGCACTTCCAGCAGATGTCAAAGCGATAAACAACTACCTGACATTCAGAAGACATCTTAAGGCAGCCCTGTTCAGGGAAGTTTTTAACGTGTGATATTTTACTGTATTTTTGGTTTTTATGGAAGCCGCCCAGAGTGGCTGGGGAGGCCCAGCCAGATGGGCGGGGTATAAATAATAAATTATTATTATTATTATTATTATAAAGTATGGGAGAAAATTTAGGGGACTATTAATGAAAAATTCAGGCTCAACCCTTCTAAAGGGACCCCTGACCATTAGGTCCAGTCGTGGCCGACTCTGGGGTTGCGGCGCTCATCTCGCTTTATTGGCCAAGGGAGCTGGCGTACAGCTTCCAGGTCATGTGGCCAGCTTGACTAAGCCGCTTCTGGCAAACCAGAGTAGCGCACAGAAACACCGTTTACCTTCCCACCGGAGCGGTACCTATTTATCTACTTGCACTTTCGAACTGCTAGGTTGGCAGGAACAGGGACGGAGCAATGGGATTCGAACCGCCGACCTGTTCGGCAAGTCCTAGGGTCTGTGGTTTAACCCACAGTGCCACCCGCGTCCCTATTCAACACTTCTTCTTCCTCCCAATTTATCCACATCAAGCCCCTATAGCCATTAAATGAGGCTGTCAAAAATGCAGGCAAATCCCGTGTGCTTGCAATCTCTCTCTCTCTCTCTCTCTCTCTCTCTCTCTCTCTCTCTCTGTGTGTGTGTGTGTGTGTGTGTCTGTAAAAATGTATTGTGATCCGCCCCCTGATACCAGTAAATCACAAAGAATACCAAGTCCTTCAATTAACACCCTATTTCCATCCTCATTCCTACAGCTGTTTGAAAACGACTTCCCACCAATTCCCCACCACCACCAAATTTGCATGTGAACTGGAAAACGGGGGTGACATTTCGCCAAATATTCTTGGTGGAAGGGGAATAAATTCTGTGAAAGTTTTTCTTTGAAAGTTTTCTGAGCATTAACCAGATTACATTATGCTGAATGAAACTACTGTTAGTTCATACTACCTGACGGAAGCAATGTGCTAGGAGAGGAGATGCCCTGCTTTGGTCACAGAAATGGAGATGAGGGAGAATCTGGAGCCACAGGTTAAGAGGCTGGTCAAACTCTGGAAGATTTAAGGTGGTAGTCGGGCAATCCAGAAATGCAGGGTCTTAAGGAGAAGCCAGGGTCAATCACAGTGAGACAGCCCCAAAGTTGATATGGTCAATTAACAGAGTCATAGGACAAAGTTGAGGTCAAACACAGTGAAGTAGTCCAAAAGTAGGCAGGTTTCCAAGAGCAAGTTTTTGACAGGAGTCAGTAGCACAGGGTCAGTCAGAGTAGTAAACACGAACAAAAAGCTGTGTTGCACAGAACTAATATCATGAATTGTTCCATCAATGAAGTCTTAAACTGAGAGCTCACCCAGACCCAGCTGCTACTTCTTACAGTGGCCTTCAAAAGTTCCATGCTTTTGCAGAAGTCTATGTCAAGTACGGAAGTTCCCTTCTCCCTTCCGGTGGCTCACCGATAAGAATTAACAGGCATTTGATAGAATTGTAATCCTTTTATTACAGCATTCTGTTACAAGCACAAACAGGCAACCCTCCGCCAGGATATCAGTTGCCTACTCTGACTCCTCCCCAGTTCCTCAGCAAGAAGCACGCTGATGGGAAGTCCCCCCCACCCCACGTCTCCTTTGTTCTCTGATGCGCTCAGACCTCCAAGTTCAGGGGGAGGGAGGGGGTTCCCCCCCACTCTCGATTGATGTATCGCCCAGCTGCTCCCTCCCTTCTGGTTGCTTAGCTACTATCTCATAGTTGGATAGCTCCTCTCTCAACTGTGCAGCTTCTGTATCTGCCTCTCACTCTGCTTCTGGGAATGCTGGAAGCAGGGGTGTGGGTGCAAATATTCCCCCTCCTCTACTGTTAGGGACTGATCTCCCTGTGATTGCATTCCTCAATCTTCCGATCCAGCCCAGCCTCTGACAGTCTGTTACTCTGAAGTAATCAGGTACTTCTGGGTCTTAAGGTACATTGTCTTGGGAATTCCATTCCACCCTTACTGCGGATATGTGGGATTGTTACACGTCACATGTCTGTTTACATTCCAGCACAGATTGCTGCAGTCCTGTGAGTGGAACATCTGCTCTGTTTTCCTTTTGTTTTCTCTCTCTCTGAGAAGAACAACAAGGAGAGAGGCCATGTTTTCCTTTGTCCTGATTTATGTATAATAAATGTGTAGTTTAGTATAGTTTCCACACCTCGAGCCTGATCTGTTGTGTGTTTGCTGAATAATGTGTGCTCTTGCATGCACAGCAGCATGAGTCATGGACACACGTTGGAGGAGGATGACTGATGGATCTCCTCAGCGGCAAGGTTGAGAAGGGAGACACTCCGGCTGGGGCCAAGCCAGCTGGCTTTCAATCCCATGGTTTTGACACATCCGTGGCTATCTGCCCATTTCTAGGTACATTTCTGCTGCTATCAGGCAGGCAAGGTTACATGAAAAAGTACCATTGCTGGTTTGATACCCCAATTCATTTGACCCAAGAGATAATATAAGACCCAGCTTATTGTTGGAAGGAATGTGACTGTAAAGGCACATACATACACTTGTGGTGGAGTTGTTCCTTGGTGGAAGCTTTATTGGAGACATCTCATTATAATTAGTAATACTGTAAAAGGTCCAAAATTGTGCTCATGACACATATGTTGTCATATGTCTCTATCACTCAGCACTGGAAAATCAGCACTGGATTTACTCTTGGAAATTGGTATGCCAATGCATGGTTTGTGGATGCCATGGAACAGCTGGCTCATCATCTCCTCTGTGTTGTTAGAGGACAAGGAGAACCATAATATTTTCTGTCAACCTGGTATGAATTTATTTCTTAAAGCACTTAAACAAAGCTCATGTGAGGAAAAAAGATCCTGGAACAATATCAGAAGCTGTAGGATAAGTCACAAATCTCTTCTCTAATTGCTGTCCTAATTCTGTACCAGTTTCTTCGGGTTGCTATTGTTATGCTAGAGGTCATGTTTTCTTCTTGATTTGGACTCCTCCTGGAAAGGTAAAACGAAATATGATGTTAATTGTAGTAATTGACTTATTTGGCAAGTTTGGATGTTGTTCTTTATATTTTTCATAATAATTATAATTTTATTGATTGAACCTTTTAAAGAAATTTGCTTCCCAGTTAAATGATGGTAATCTAAATTTGATTTAAATATTTTAATTGATTAATCTGATTATTCAACTAGACAATACAACACCAGCATAAATGGTTTCCCATGTGAATCTGCTCAAATAACATTTATTCATTCATTTTAATTTTAGAAATTAAAATGCTTTTTGACCCTCAGAGGGACACATGTTGAGGAAATATTTGACAATGCTGAAGTCAAAAGGCAAAGAAAAACTTCGTTACAGATTTTAGTGTTAGCTGAGGTCAATCCCAATGCTATTTTTGCAGAAGGTGGTGGCGGCGGGACCTTAAATATGTTAAGTGGCAAGTATTTTTACCCGAATCAGAACATCAACAAAAGATTTGGATAGTAAAATAAAAAGTGTAATTATTTTAGACATCTCTGAAGCTTAGTGTAGGAATGGGGAGATATTATTCTGTCATTTTGTGATTGATTACGTTGAAGACTGTGACATGCAGTATAAAAAGGATCACTTTATACATAGACCTCAAGTTATTTGGGTGGTTGTATGAGTGGCTGGGTGGAAGGAAGGAGCCTACTAAAGTTCGCTTTCTCTGCTAACACTCTAATAACTTGACTGCTCCAAAAAGTGTTTGCCCACTTGCCTGCAGAGCCTTCCCCCCCAAGCAATGCCCATTTGTCTGGTTGGGACTGGCCCCTGGGGAACTCCCACATCTAAGCCCGCCTGCTTGCAGTTGGCCAATCTGTGGACAGACCACAACACTGCCCACCAATACAGGTGAGCAGACTTACAAGCTAGTATGTGATATGAATTGATGCTTTTGAATTATGGTGCTGGAGGAGACTCTTGAGAGTCCCATGGACTGCAAGAAGATCAAACCTCTTCATTCTTAAGGAAATCAGCCCTGAGTGCTCACTGGAAGGACAGATCCTGAAGCTGAGGCTCCAATACTTTGGCCACCTCATGAGAAGACTCGACTCCCTGGAAAAGACCCTGATGTTGGGAAAGATGGAGGGCACAAGGAGAAGGGGACGATAGAGGATGAGATGGTTGGATAGTGATATGCCAACCTTGTTTTGGAGATCAAAGCAGTAGCATCGGTCCTCATAGGCAGACACGTTCATATCCATCAATTAGAAGGCAGGGCAAGTATCCAGACCTGTATGTCCAGTTTTCATCCATTTTCCACTTCTGATTTCCAGGGCAGGTATCCACAGATGTAAAGGGAGAAGAACAAAATAGATCAGGGGAGGGATGGCAAGCCCTACCCCTGCCACTCATCATTTGAGGGACGCCTCCATTACATTTGAAATAGACAAGGGCTCTCAAAATTATTTGATAGTGCAAACCATGTGGGAATTAATATCATGTCAGGATTTGATCAGGAGAGATTTTACAACTGCAGTTGCTCAGATGACAATATTGATGAACCTAACCTGTTCAGATGCCAAACATTTGGAATCCCTTTAACAGTAAACAGAAGCGCTCCTGCCTACATAAAAAATGAAAGCATTGCACAGTAATGTCTTTCTAGGCTTGACATATGGCAATGAAATGCAAACTTTCCCTTTTCTAAAAAAAATAGAGAGGAAGTGAAGTGGAGGCACAGGTGGCTATGAAGCAATCAATGCTTGGCATAAGGGAACTATAAAGACAAGAAGAGAAGGGATAAAGAACTCAGATTGGGCATGGGGCCAAAATGGAGGATGTAATTAAGGAACAAAATATACCAAGGAAATGAACTGTTACTCCGTCTGGTGTATGAAAAAGCTTGATTGGATGCTTCAGAATAGAAGGCCAATAAATAAATAAATTTAAAATCTTTGTAAGAATACTCATTTCTTTCTTTCAGAAGAGGCAAAATGTGTTGGTAAAGCAGAGTAGAATGCTTATTCATGCTTTCCAGAAATGTGTGTACAGATGTATACCTATGCAAACAGAGAGAAGTAGACCCAGAGGAATGTGCAGAATGATAAGGGAGGAATTCACGCATTTTTATACCCACCTTGTTGCCTAATTCAGAAAAGGCTGTATAAAAGCAGGAAAATTCCATGAAATTGAGAGTGATTTTGAAAATGGGAAGAGGATTTACATGAAATCTGTCATCCACAGCCCTTTTCAGATGATCAGTGCCAAATAAATATGCAAAAAGTGACCATTTGTGTGTGTTTGCAGAGTTCCTGATCTCGAGGACAGAATCTGCAATTCTATATATGTTGAGCCTGTACACACAGGATATTGAATGGGGATGAACCAGGAGCAAAGGCTGCCAGCACAACTACACTTCCTTTCTCTACCACCCTGAGTACCATTCATTTAAACCTTCACAAGTCTTTCCTGAAGAAGGCTAGTGTGATATCTAAAAGTATTTAATTGTTTGTGAATTCATTGGCCCAGTTCCTTGAATGCAGAAAGGATGTCACTTGGTGCACAGACAGTGTCATAATTTGTGCTATTCATGTACTATTTAGCCAAAAGGGGGGAGGGGAAAATTGATTTCAATGGGCATTGGAACACCTTACAGTGGTACCTCAGGTTAAGAACTTAATTTGTTCTGGAGGTCCGTTCTTAACCTGAAACTGTTCTTAACCTGAGGTACCACTTTAGCTAATGGAGCCTCCCACTGCTGCCGCGCCGACACTGTGCAATTTTTGTTCTCATCCTGAAGCAAAGTTCTTAACCTGAGGTACTATTTCTGGGATAGCGGAGTCTGTAACCTGAAGTGTCTGTAACCCGAGGTACCACTGTAGTTCTGTGCAGAACTGCAGCCCAACCATCATATGAAAATAATTGGAATGACATAACATCCATTTCTGTTACCATTACTAATAATAAATAATAAAATTCCATGGGAGTTGGTTGAGCAATTAGCTTCTTAGGAGGATTGGGTGATACCTGGTTTTCAACATTGTGACATATCACCAACTAAACAGTGTGATATATTGAAATAATGATGGAGCTATGTAGAGGCATTGGCTGGCTTCATGGTTTTTCCCACATTGTAATTTATTGCATAGCGTGCTTGCACACGATTCACCAGATAAATTGTCAGGTCTAAAATTATGAAACAGATATCATGATATAGACTCAAACCAGTTTGGGACAGTCTATTGATATATCCCCCTTCATGGATCACTGCCTTGTCGTGGCAAAGGGGCTTGAATAACTCCAAGAAATTATGAGCGATGCCGTGCAGGGCCACCCAAGACGGACAGGTCATAGCCGAGAGTTTAGACTAAATGGGATCCACCTGGAGAAGGAACTGGCAAACCACTCCAGTATTTTGCCAAGAAAACTCCATGGACATAAAAAAGGAGAAGCTTTGAAAGTGAGAGTTTCCAAGGCATGCTCTGGTTCATGGGGTCACGGAGGGTTGAACCCGACTAAGACGACTAAGCAACAAGAATTGATATATCACCCTGCCCTAGTATATATTGCTTAAATGTTGGTGGCATTGATGTTCCAAATGCACAGACAATGAGACCCATTGAACTTGAATCTAGCGTTTCACAGCACTGCAAAAGAAAAATTGATAGGATGAAACTAAATGAAATTCATGTAAGTTTGGTGGGTGTCACCATAGCTACAGCAGCATCCTAGTTAAGGCAAGTAGGGGAGGCCTATCTAGACTGCCTGCATGTCAGTTGCAATTTCATTCTAACAACTTATCACCCAATGCTATGTGTGTAGTCATCATAGCTGTCCTTGAGTAGCTGGGGGGTGGGTGAATTTAGGAAGCTACATGGGACATCCCTAGTCTCAGTTGTGTTCTGTGTAATCACTATCAGATGGCTTTTTAAAAGGTATGGGGATAGTCTTATCAGTGGCTATGAACCATCGCAGAACTTAATGTAGAAAAGTGGTAGACCCCTGTAAACTGGAAGCTGGAGACAAAGAGCAGGTGAAGGCCATTGCCTTTTACGCTCTGCTTGTGAGCTTCCAGAGGAAGGCCAGCCCAAGGTATTTTGACACCTGAGGCTGATCCCGAAATGCTGCCTCCCTCCCCACCAGGGAAGAAGGGGTGAGAGAAAATCTACATCAGGAACAAGGGAAGAAGAAAGATTAACATCAGGATCTGCTGCCCTCATGGCTCTCACCACCTGAGGTGGTCACCTCACCTTGTCTTGTGTGTAAGCTGGCCCTGGCACCAAGTAGGCTGCATTTAGAAAGAGAATGCTGGATTATATGGCGCTTGGTGTGCTCCTAGGGGCAATTATTATATTCTTGTACCTAGGAATTGACCTTATCCAGACTACTGGGCTTGGTAGTTCTCCACCTTGTTGTGCTTATATTATTGTAAGAACTATCAGATGCCGATGTCCTTGAATCATTGTGCCTTTCTTGGGGCTCATACAGCGTTATCAGCTTTCTTCTGTGCTCCAGCCTTATCATATATGGGTAGGTCACCTCTCTTCCCATCTCCTACAGGCTCTTTCCTTTGCCTGCCATCATACTTTGTGTCATAGCTGTCAACGTTTCCCTTTTTTAAAGGGAAATTCCCTTATTCCGAATAGGATTGCTCGCAAGAAAAGGGAAAATTTGACAGCTATGCTTTGTGTGCCTATCTCTTTGAGTGCAGCTCCTGTAACTCTGTTACATGCTCCTCTCTGTTTATTTAGACTTTCTTGGACTAGAACTCAGCTGGGCTTCCATCTCATTCTTTATTTAGGTGCCATGGACAGTTTCATCCACCCAAATAGTATTGCCTGCCCTACTTTTTAATCAGCAATGTCGAAAGCAACATGATGGCCAGAAACCATTACTGTATAGAAAACTTTATGGAACAATGCAAAACATCAAATCTATCAAACTGAAGTCTCTGAAAGTCCTTGAATAAGTCACGGTGCCAGACTTTACCCGGTGAAGATCAAGCTTGTAAAGCTTTGTATAATCAGCAAGTGTCCAATTCTGATGTCCAACTCTGAACTCTGTTGAACAGCGTTTCCGGATAGCAACTACTGTTTCATACTTACGGGACCGCCTCTCCTGGTATGTCCCACAGAGGAACTTACGGTCTTCAAAGAAAAACATCCTGAAGGTCCCAGGCCACAGAGAGGTTAGGATGGCCTCAACTAGAGCCAGGGCTTTTTCGGCTGTGGCTCCAATCTGGTGGAACACTCTGTCACAAGAGACTAGGGCCCTGCGGGACTTGACATCTTTCCGCAGGGCCTGCAAGACGGAGCTGTTCTGCCAGGCCTTTGGTCAGGGCACAGCCTGACTCCCTCCTTTGGCAATCTTCACAGAACTTTAGCCTAATGGTTGCCATCAATTTGATTTGAATTAATTTTATAATGAAATTATTTTAGAATGTTGTACTATTTTATTGTTGTTAGCCACCCTGAGCAAGGCTTCGGCTGGGGAGGGTGGGATATAAATAAATTTATTATTATTATTATTATTATTATTATTATTATTATTATTATTATTCAGTTCTTCATCAGCCAATTAGTTCAACAAACACTCGTAAGTAGAAAGATGTGTAATTTCTTCATTAATCAATCTTTTTTCAAATTGATATATTATACATGAGAATGAAAAATACTCTGGAACAGTGCTCATACGATTATGTACTTTCTAATTGCCAGAAGGCACGACCCTATGGAGAGACAGTGGGGTCTTCCACATTAAGAAATTGATGTTATTGCTTACATCAATGTGCTGGGCGGTGTGACACACTGTGGTTGCATACATTGTCAGGAGCGTCCTACACACAAGTAGGCATCTGGCAGAGATGCATGCCTGACTGGCATGTTTTCTCCCTCCTGATCGGTCGGGAGCTTCAAGAGCTTTCTCCAGCCCAAGCATCACAGCAACTGATACCAACAGGCATTAGCACACTTTAGGACTGGCAAAGTGTTGGCAGTTCGAGTGACAGACTCAGTAGCGCAGCATTTTGGCTAAACTACTTTATTTACATATAATACACTTGGAGCATTCTGACTCAGCTCCTTCCTCTTCAGCATCAGACAGCAAAGAGAAAGAAACAAAGGACAAGTGTCCTACTTCATGGAACACATTAATGAAAACATCCTGTCTCCATCACTTCCCACAATGTGGAATGAAAACATACACCATCATGTGATATAAACAATCCCATGACTGCAAGCACAGGAAAAGAATCCTAATATACATACCATACATTTAAAACAAATACCTCTCCCAAAAAGAATATTGGGAACTGTAGTTTAAATGCACTGTGAATTATAGGTTGGTGGGGATAAGCAACAGTTCCCAAGTTTTTTGTGGGGTGTGTGCTTTAACTGTATGGTGTGTACACAGCCTGAGGCACTACATCTCTGTATTTGCCATGATTCCCACCACATCAAGGCTTAGGAGTCAAACAGTTCAAGGATACCTCTTTAAATAGTAAGTGGCTTAACATTTAAATTTTGTTCATTCAGTCTGGTGGAGGCAGCAGTACAGATTGCCACAATTTGTTTGTTTGTTTGTTTGTTTGTTTGTGTTTGTAATAATAATAATATCATCCTAATCAGATCCATTCTCAAGGAAATAAGCCCTGAGTGGTCACTGGAAGGACAGATCCTGAAGCTGAGACTCCAATACTTTGGCCACCTCATGAGAAGAGAAGACTCCCTGGAAAAGAGCCTGATGTTGGGAAAGATGGAGGGCACAAAGAGAAGGGGACGACAGAGGATGAGATGATTGGACAGTGTTCTTGAAGATACCAGCATGAGTTTGACCAAACTGTGGGAGGCAGTGGAAGACAGAAGTGCCTGGCGTGCTCTGGTCCATGGGGTCACGAAGAGTCGGACACGACTAAACAACAACAATCAGATTTTATTTTCCCATATTCATATAATCATAGAATTGTATTGCCCATTTCTACCAGAGACACCTAAGTTTTTAATTATTGGACGATCATATTTTTTATAATGAAAATGATATTTAAGAAACATGTAATAATTTTATTTTGGCCACTTACAAATATAGAAATAAATGTCCTTCTCTATTTTCATTTGAAGACAAAATGTATTTTGTCTGCTGAAGATTGAGTGCCCTTTTTCCAAAGGAGCTTCTAGGATTACTTGTTTTGAATGGAGAAATTGATTTTATTTTTAAATGGTTACTATTTGCAGAGAAACTAAATAAGCCCATCACTGCCTGGTATCATATTCTGCAAGAAAAAGGCATGTGTGCCAATTAAGCAGATTTATTCTTACTTCTATTCAGAAGGGCAAATGATTTTTTTTTTTAAAAAAAGAATGTATTTAACTGGTCCATTTTTTTGCCCTTAATGAAACCTTTAAAGTTTTTTAGTCTCTAGCTGCTGTGCTAGCCATACACTAGAGATGGAAAAGAAGTCTGTTCACATTTTGAAGGAAACTGAATTTGCTGGACATGGACTTTTTGTGGATCCATATGAGTACATACATTTTGGGTTAAAGTTTTTCAGGGTACTGATTGATTTAGACTTCAAGATTGCTCTGCTCTCTGTCTACTCTGTGGATACCTGGGCTTCCAAGAAGGAGCTTATAACTTACCTTTGTTGACAGTTTGCCTTACAATGGCTCAATATAGGAGAATTATAAATGCTGGTTTGTTTGAAATGAGGTTTATATAGCTGAAGGACTTGATATTAATGTGGCGGGGGGACTGGCAAACAAAGACATCAAAGAGACAACATAGAATCAGACAAGTTTTAGAAAACATGGTTCATCTTTCTTACACATCTAGAAAAGAACCTGGCTATATACTACTAGCAACTCACAGGGACATATGGAAATATACTTTTATTTGAACAAGAAATATTTGTGTATGTGCGCACATAAATGGGAACTGGACTGTTCTCAAAGAGTGGAAATAAGATTTTCTTTTTGATTATGATTATTGTGAAAATGATGAATCAACCTTTTTTTTTAAAAAAAAAAGGGAATAGGCTGAGCTGTCCATCCTTACTGTAAATACCACCCACTGCAACTCACAAATGGAAGATGCCTCTACAGATGTGAAATATTACAGTGCCCTCTGTGCTCACAAGGAACTCATATGTTGTTGTTGTTGTTGTTGTTTAGTCGTTTAGTCGTGTCCGACTCTTCGTGACCCCATGGACCAGAGAACGCCAGGCACCTCTGTCCTCCACTGCCTCCCGCAGTTTGCTCAAACTCATGCTGGTAACCTCGAAAACACTATCCAACCATCTCGTCCTCTGCCGTCCCCTTCTCCTTGTGCCCTCCATCTTTCCCAACATCAGGGTCTTCTCCAGGGAGTCTTCTCTTCTCATGAGGTGGCCAAAGTACTGGAGCCTCAGCTTCACAATCTGTCCTTCCAGTGAGCACTCAGGGTTGATTTCCTTCAGTATGGAGAGGTTTGATCTTCTTGCAGTCCATGGGACTCTCAAGAGTCTCCTCCAGCACCATAATTCAAAAGCATCAATTCTTCGGCGATCAGCCTTCTTTATGGTCCAGCTCTCACTTCCATACATCAGTACTGGGAAAACCATAGCTTTAACTATACGAACCTTTGTTGGCAAGGTGATGTCTCTACTTCTCAAGATGCTGTCTAGGCCTGTCATTGCCCTTCTCCCAAGAAGCAGGCGTCTTTTAATTTCGTGGCTGCTGTCACCATCTGCAGTGATCATTGAGCCCAAGAAAGTAAAATCTCTCACTACCTCCATTTCTTCCCCTTCTATTTGCCAGGAGGTGATGGGACCAGTGGCCATGATCTTCGTTTTTTTGATGTTGAGCTTCAGGCCATATTTTGCACTCTCCTCTTTCACCCTCATTAAAAGGTTCTTTAATTCCTCCTCACTTTCTGCCATCAAGGTTGTGTCATCTGCATATCTGAGGTTGTTGATATTTCTTCCGGCAATCTTAATTCCGGCTAGGGATTCATCCAGCCCAGCCTTTCGCATGATGAATTCTGCATATAAGTTAAATAAGCAGGGAGACAAAATACAGCCTTGTCGTACTCCTTTCCCAATTTTGAACCAATCAGTTGTTCCATATCCAGTTCTAACTGTAGCTTCTTGTCCCACATAGAGATTTCTCAGGAGACAGATGAGGTGATCTGGCACTCCCATTTCTTTAAGAACTTGCCATAGTTTGCCGTGGTCGACACAGTCAAAAGCTTTTGCATAGTCAATGAAGCAGAAGTAGATGTCTTTCTGGAACTCATATAGGAGTTGCCAAAAATACAGACTAAGATTTAGCGATAGCACTTCTTCAAAAACAAATGAGTCATATGTTCTCTTATTTCCATATCAAGAATGAATGAATGTGATCCATTCAATTAGCAACAGCATCAAAATGTGATATCACTGTTTACAGCAAACAGGATACAATGATTTTTTAAAAAATGGTTTTTGCAGTTCACAAAGGCAGATGGATGATATTTCTCACCCATTGAAAAGAGGGAATCATCAGAATAGTGACCAGTTTCACAATTGCTTCCTCTAGTACAGTTTCCTAAAACTGTGTAAATGTTTTTCTCCCCTTTATGGCTGGCATATTAGAATTATGATACAAATAGGGTCATGTCTGAATTTTAAAAAAAAACATGTAGGTATTCCAATGGGAGATTTATTGGATTATAAAATGGGTTGTGAGAAGTATGTGTACTGATAGTGCATCTGCATAGGTCTACAGGAAGAAAAGTCACCATCTCTCTCTCATGTCCCATGAGGCTGAGGATGCAGGATAGTGGGAAGCCAACACATGAGGACAAATCAACTGTATTATATTAAGTTAGAGTCTAGGGTTGCCATATTTTGAAGAGCAAAAAAGAGGACACTGTGACAACTCTCATGTTAAATATCTCTACTATATATAGGCAATCTAAGCTGTGATACATTGCTGAGGGAGGGGCAGGAGAAGAGGAGAGGAAAACAAATCTTCAACTACCAGTTATGTCTATGTCTCATCCATAAAGTATAGCCATATAAATTTTGGCAAATTTAAAAAAATCTACCCGTACAGAAATTTTACACCTGAAAAAGAGGACATGTCCTACAAAAGGAGGACATGTGGCAACCCTAGATTAGATCAATGCTCCATCTGACCTAATACTATCTGTCACTTCTACATACCTCCAGAAGATACATTTTCCAGCCCTTCTCATTTAGATAATCTCCTGGAAATACTGGAGGTTTATGGAATAGGGACTCAAATTAGCAAAACATTGGATAAATCCCCACAGTACAGTTTCATCTTAAAAACATTGAGTAAACCAGCTATGACTTTAAAATGCTTTAAGGTGGACCCAGTAACTATTATTGTATGAAAGTAAACATGGAGGGAATTAGTAACTGGTTTTCAAAACAGGGAGCTATTGAGAGGTACATATCACAAAAGATAGCTATCTATTGGGAGATAGATTGACAAGTGCAGCAAGCTATGGTTAATAGATCTAATGACAAAACAAAATTAAAAAATTCCTTCCAGTAGCACCTTAGAGACCAACTAAGTTTGTTATTGGTATGAGCTTTCGTGTGCATGCACACTTCTTCAGATTCTAATGACAGTTAGCTGACAAAGTGGGAGCATATTCCTGAATTTAGTTTTATCCTTATCTAATGCAATATAAAGGAGCAAGGGGAGATCTGAAAGGAGAAATGGTTAGCAAATGCAATTCTGTACATGTCTACTCAGAAGAAAGCCTCATAGAATTTCCATGGTACTTAGATCAGGTAGGTGTATATAGGATTGAAACTGCACAGTAGAATCCTATCCCCACTTAAGTGAGAGTTGTTGTTGTTTAGTCATCTTAGTCGTGTTAGACTCTCCATGACCCTATGAACCAGAGCATGCCTTGGAAACTCTCACTTTCTTCTCAAAGCTTCTCCTTTTTTATGTCCATGGAGTTTTCTTGGCAAAATACTGGTTTGCCACTTTCTTCTCCAGGTGGATCCCATTTAGTCAAAACTCTTGGCTATGACCTGTCCATCTTGGGTGGCCCTGCACGGCATAGCTCATGAATTCTGGGAGTTATTCAATCCCCTTCGCCACGACAAGGCAGTGATCCATGAAGGGGTAAGTGAGAGTAAGGCACCGTAAACTCAAAGGGACTTAGCTTCTGGCTAGATGCATATAGGATTGTGCAATAAATTACCGTATGTGACAAATAGAGATGATGGGCAAACCAAAGTAAGCTAAAACTGCAGTTGTTCACCAGGTAGACTTGTCCCAGGTCACCACAATTTAATTAAGTGACATTACTGAAGACATCTAATTGAATAAGAAAAAGTTCTCTTTCCTTCTAAAGCCTTAAAAGAATATCAGGTTTGGCAGCTGATTTGTGTTGACAGCTACGCCACATGGGTGCATTGTACATTATCTGAGTTCCTATGCATAGGAATCTGACTTTCCTAAAGCATAATAAATCAATAGTAAGTAAGCCATGGGGTCCTTTCCCAGCCTTAAATAATCTCTCACTGATGCATCATTTTAATGGAAAATTGTATTAGAATCATTAAATGGTCTTTTCTTTTAAAGACTACCTGGTAATTAAAGATTAGTTTAAATACATGAATCATGGTTCATTATAATAACCAAACAGTAGGGATTTTGATCTAACATTTCCATTTATCTTACAAAGAAGGAGAAATTTTCCAGGTTTCATGAATATTTGACTCAGGAGATTATAGGAACAGTTTAAAGCAAACAGTTGGTAGCTTAATGGACACAGATATCTTACCTCAAATGTGTTCAGTACAAAGTGTAACCAGGACAGAGCAAACTTTAGACCATTTGAACAGTGGGGATAAGCAACTGAAAATCCAAAAGCTTCTCAGAAACTCTTGGGCACTGTAAATTTGCTAAGAAACATCATGGAATGGGATCTCTGAAACAATATGAAGTAAAAACTGAATTCTAACAAAGCAATTGCCAGCTCCATTTGAAGCAAAACTCAGGTGGGTAAACTCAAGTACTGAATATTTTCTGTTAACAGGTTACCAGTTTGGGTTGGGCTGTGTGTTTATGGTAATGGTTATGGTGCACTATTAAAATAAAGCAACAATAATAAAAAGGGAGAGATCCCACTGGACATACAGGTGTTGGGTTGGAGGAAAAGGTGCACGATGATCTCCGGGGTTGGATCCTGTCCCCTCCTCACTTTTGTGTGAGGTAGGGATAAGGGATAAATTGGTTTAATTCAAAGTTTAATGCAAACCTAACTAATGTACACTTTTTAAGCTAGTAAGTGAATGAAAATTTTCATTTCTCCAAATTTTGCATATTAGTGGAAATGCATATTATATATGCATTGTATTGTGGGAAACTACATTCAAATTGCATACACATATGTGTATATTGGGGGGGATTATTAAAAAAAATGTGAATTAATTCTCATGAAGACCTTAAAAAAAAGTCACAGAAGCGAAATGGTGAAAATGGAAATTAATGAGAAAATAGAAAAATGAGAAACTGAAAGTGGCAGATTCTTCAGTCCCTAGTGTGGAAGGGGCAATGTCCCCTTCTATTACTTTCAATAGGATTTAGTTTTATTGACTAACTTTAAGTGGACCGATGGTATACCAAGAGCATAGGGAATGTGCATTGAAATTTCAGGTGCTAGGGAAGTAGTTGTTCATGTATTCCTCATGCTCAAAGGGTAGGGTTTGGTGCTTTGTTTAGTTAGCCATTTTCCCTTCCCAATGACTATCAGAAATGTGATAATATTATGGAAAAGGAGAGTAAACATGCAGCCATACCTTAATTTACATAATGTATCCAGGGCACCCAATCCATCTGCTCTTGATGCAAACACTGCAACTTTGCCCATCATTTAGATTTTTATTTATCCATTTATTTGTTAGAATGGAATACACACAGCTCTGGCTACATTGGAGGAGATTTATTGAAAGGTGCTAAATAGGAAACATAAGTCACACAGTTTATATAATATCTACTTAAGTTTGAAAGAAATAGTTTCATAGCCATAAATTTTACTGCCGTAGAAAGAAGCTGAATCGCTCTGGTAACAAACAAATGGGAATGACTTGATTCTTAATAAAGTGTTTTAAATAGCTGCAAACTCTGGTTGCACTTATTTAGCCATTGTAAAGTGGTAAACAATAAGTAATTTGAATTTATCTTTGCACGGTTGAATTTGCAACAGTACCAACCAACCAAGTGCCACAATAAACTAGTGATATAACAGAAGTAATTATAATACAGGATAAATCATCATGCTAAGTTGAAAGTATAAAAAAGGCATTCTGCTCTTTTTAGAAATGCAAGTTATCATTATATATAGCTTCTATATATAGCTCCCTAGCTCAAGCAGCCCCTGACCCCATGCCAGCAATTGGTGGCTTGCAACCCAATTGGGAGATGTTTTCAGGAGCTTCCATGATCTCACAGATGGCCATGGCAGTATGAGGAACCACCTAGTAGAGGTTCTGGATCTCACAAAGAGCACTTCCTCTTGAGCCCTCTTGAGTGATGGCCAGGGCACTAACGGTAGTCTGATGAGAAGTGACCAGAATTCCATAGGAACAACTTGTGTGTTCTGGGGAAACTGCAATTCCTATAAAGCTCTCTATAAAGCTGCCATTGTATCAATCTAGCAGGCGTCAGAGGGAAGCTCGGAGGTATCCCATTGTGCTTTCATTGTCATCAAGAGAACAATAGTGTCCAACTGGGGCTTCTAATAAGGAGAGCAATTTCTGATTCACTGGGGAAATAGTTTGTTTAGCTTGGCCCAAATTCAAATTGAGCTGAGGTGAGGAGAGGAAAGTCACCCCTCACCAACAAATTCATCCATAATAGAGATTCTCTGATATCTCCATCAGAACACAAACGAGGTTTATATTGTATATATGATCATGTTCTGGGATCATATGATGATTGATGTGCTCTAAATTATCTTATAAGTCTCCCCATGCCCAATAAATGTGGGGAACCTCTGTCTGGCAGCAGTTGGGCCCGTAGATTGCAGCAAAATACTTGCGCATGCAATGGGCTCATGGGATAAAGCTGTCCCATGAGCCCTTGCAAAGAGGAGGGAAAAGCTTTCATAAGGCTGCTTCTTCTTGGGTTCAGGGCCATTTCACCTCAAGAGCTTCCAACCCACTCACCCTCCAGTTAGAGCAGTGGTTCCCAACTTTTTTTGGCCATTTCTAAGCCAAATAAGCATTTCTAAAATCCTGATCCCTGCCCCGTGACATATAATTCTTATTATTCAAAAGGTGAGCTCCTATTCACATGGAGAAAGCTAAAAGGCCATTAACTCATTCTCGAATTGCCCTCCCCCCCATAAATCAAATTGCACCCCTGTGGGGCGTGTGCCCCACATTGGGAACCACAGAGTTAGAGCCTTTACTGAGCAACTTTAAGTCACTAGTTGACAGGGCTGGAAAGGATTTTTCTCTCTCAACCTGATTGGCACTTGGTTGGATATTTTCCCTCTTTCCCTTGGTGAAATCATGGTCTTCCTTGTTAGAAGAACATTGTCCGTTGAGGGTAGAAATCATATTGGGCAGGATCATGAGGGGAGGGGCACAAAGGGCCTGAGGGGAGGATTGACCACAAAACCTCCAAACTGGGAGATTGGGATATCTACCTGGTTGAAATCTGCACCCTGGTTGGCCAGTGAGAACATTCTTGCTTGGGTTAACACTGGCTGACTCCCATGGAACGAGTTTGGGGCGTTCAAAACCCAGTGGATCCATTCCTTCAACATGGGTCCCATGCTGTCAGCATAACATAAGGGCAGGGGAGATATCCTAGGCTCCGGTTTTTTAGGACTCTGTAAGATCTTGGAAACAGCAGGGTATTTTTTTTTTTAAAAAAAATCCATTCAGCTGCATCTGCTGGTACTTTACATAGAGAAATAATAATGATTTCAGAGATTCTGCATATAATCCACGTACACTCGCCCTCAATTATAATAGGATTTAATATTAGCTTTCTTTGATATTTTCACAGGTGGGGAAGAACTATGCTCTGTTTGTTTGCATTCACTGAAGATAAACAGATACATGAATCTATGGGACTGCTAATTCTAGCTAATGGCAGTGTTGATCCACCTTTTATCAATAATAGAATATCTATAACTTGTTTTCCCCTCTCTTCTGTCTCAGGTTACATTAATATTTTGTGTACTCTGTGCACCTAGGTAAAGGAAAAAGGGGCTCATACTGTTTACCTTTGACTTAATTTTGTTATTTAGATAGAGTCTGCAAGAAACTCCTGCTTAAACCTTGACAAACTGTTTTCACTTTGGGAAAACCGACTGTTACTCTGAACAAAGAAGAAGAAGTCCATAGCCAGTGGGAAACTTTAAACCAGCTCCATCATGCTAGTCTCCTTTTCCTTTCACACAACAGATTTCACAGCTCGCCTGCCTAGTTCTGGCAATGAAAACTGGGGGAAGCTAGATATGGGGCAGAACCCCTCATTCCAATCTACTTCAGAATTAATACAGAAAAAAATAATTACCTAGACATTCACTGGTTGACTGCTACTTTATAGGAATATAGGAAGCTGCCTTAAACTAACTGGTCCATCCCATTCAATATTTATTTATGGAATTTTTATACTGCCCTTCGTCTGTAGATCTCAGGGCAGTGCACAAGGAGCTGAAAAGCCTCAGACTTTTCTAGCTGTGGTCTAGCAGGGTCCCACCCTCCTAGGCCAGTGGGAAAATACCTGCCTGCCAGGTAGGTAGCAGATCCTGCAAGACTCACAGCTGAGATGCCATATTATCAATGCTGACTAGCAGCAGCCCTCTAGGGGTTCAGATTGAGGGTGTTCCCAGTCCTGACAAGAGACTTTATGCATGTAAAGCAGATGCTGTTCAACTGAGCTAAGACCACCCCAAATCATCAGCAAACTACGAATTCCCAGAAATTCAAAATCCAAAAAAGTACAAAATACAAAACAGTGGAAGAGGAGATAGCAGGACAGTTCTGTCTGTTTTTGAAGGGCCTTAGAACATAGGGAAATTGAGGGTTGGGATTTCCATCATTTGCAGCCAATTCTAACAGGAGCTTGGCTCCTATCTTTCGAGAAAACTAGTCTAGTGCATTGTAGATTCCACACCTATTTATGTAAGTCCGTTTTAAATTACAATAGTAACACTATGCTCACAAGCAAGTAGAACATGTGAGTGGAGAAAACCACCCGCACCACCTCTGAGGTCAGCCATCTACTCTAGGGAGCCTCCTATACACCCGGAGGCTTCTTATGTGATCTAGAACCCTGATTTCCAGGTAGTTCTCCTTCAAAGAATAACATGCTGTAAATTTCAAGTGACTTTCCCAGAGTTTTTCCCAGAGGTTAAAATCTATATTGTGTCCTATATCTATTGCCCACTGTGTCATTGAGGCTTTAACAAGCTCATCTTTTGTTTCCCAATCTAATAACAGATTATACATTTTAGACAAAAGTTTCTCTTTGTTTTGTAGAAGTTCTTTTTCAAATCGTGAGCTTTGGTCCAAAAAACCATTCCCCCCCCCCCCATCTAATTTAAACATTTCATGTAACTGATGGTAACGTGGCTCCTTACATTTCGCATTGATTTCAGTTTGGGTCCTGTCCCCCCCCATAAAATGCAGCAATTTCCTGTAAGTCTCCCACTGTCTATCCATATTAACTTTCTTAATTGTAATAGCCTCGATAGGACATAGCCCTAAATATGTTTTCCTTTCCAGCAGATTTTTATATTTCTCCCAAACTCTATACAGATTCTTCCTAAGAATATGGTTCATAAAATGCTTATAAATTTTTGCCTTCCCATACCAAAGACATGCATGCCAGCCAAATTTTAAGTCATGGCCTTCTAAGTCCAGGATGCCTGCATTATCCAATGTAATCCATTCTTTTAACCAGCACAAACAGGCTGTCTCATAATACCTTTGTAGGTCTGGCAGGGCAAAGCCTCCTCTTTCTTTTATATCATCATATGTTTAATTCTTGGCTTTTCCCCTGCCAGATAAATTTAGAAATATCCTTCTTCCATTCTTTGAAGCGACCTGAATTATTTACAATTGGAATTGACTGGAATAAAAACAGCATATAGCTGAGATTCTACCAAGCAGGGAGAGGTATTGGCAGGAAGATCCTGTCTAGTAAGGAATAATGACCCTCTTATAGGCTTGCCTTACTGAGCTGGGAAGCTGTAGAGCAAATCATACGAGAAGCTTTCTTTTCAGCACTGAAAGAGTGAAAAGTGCTTTCCCTGCCTATAAGCAGGCAATGGAAGGATAAGACATACATTGTCCAATGTGACTCAGGCAACAGAGTTTTGGATTTCAGCTAGCTCATCGGTTCTCTGCATGGAAATCACAACCTCAATTTTGTATCTTATTGAATAGAAACAAATTGCATATGTTTTACCTGGGTGTTGCGATTCTGCATTTTTAAAAATAATAATACTGTATATTTTTATTAAAGATGTCGTTGTTTACAAAAAGACTTGCATTGTCTCTTTTTTCAAGTTGTGTTTTCTACAGACCAGTTTCATTTGTTGTGACATATTTGTGTTGCATGTAGCATTAGGTTAGGAAGTTAACAAATATCCCTGTTAAAAAAAAGGGGGGGGGTAAGCAGAATAGTCTGAGAAGATACAAGAAGAACAGATTTCCTAAGCATTACCAACAGATTTTCTGAAACACTCTCCAAGATTCTCCCCAGTTGATCAAGAAAGGAACGTGCAATTTGGCAGAGGAGTCAATTTCACTAACAATTCAGACTACAAGTCTATAAGCAGTTATCCTTAATTGTTACTAGTGGATCTCATTTGGTCCAATTCCCTTAATGTCTCATTTGGTCCTCCCAGCCCTCTGTTACTTATCTCTCTCTCTCCTTCACAACTTGTGACTCAGGAAGCTGACATGGCCCATCAACCAAGTTGATGGATGTTGGAGGAAGTTTGTGGCCCTCCATTCTAAAGCAAATTCGCCTCATCCTTGCCTCCCAGAATTCTGGGAGATTCAAACTGTGGGACACATGAGAATGAGAAGCTGCAGTGAATACTATGAGGAAATATGAGGGCTTCGTTTAAACTTCTCACAAAAATAAAGATACTTGCTGCTTGGCAAAACTACAGAGTGTAGCTCCTGCTGCACAGATTGAAAGTGGAGCCATGGGACAACATCTTCCGCCCAGTCAAATCTTGCTAAGAGTGATATCATGCAATCATACTCTGTCAGTTGAACGCATTTTTGAGCCACAGTTTGTAACTAGTGTGATTGGATTGTATCTGGGAAAGTTTATAATTTATCTTTGGACCACTCCATTGAATGATTTGTAACATATATTTTAAAAAAAGAAAAGAAATCAATTTATTAAAATAAAAATACCATTTTTTAAATGAATATAGACATTACGCATGCCATCAAACTCTAAATAATAAAGCGTGTTCTCCTTCATGGAGAGCACGTGTTGCGGTGGGGGCCGCCAGGACACTCCAAAGTTGGAGGCGGGCTAATTGATCATTGGCCACTGATGTGATTGGGGCTTCCCTTGTTGTTGGGAAGAAGTTAATGTTGCCATTTGTTGATTGACAGCCAGAAATGCTAAAACTCCTTGCATGAGGCTAGGGCTTCCTCTTTTCACCCGTGCATCGGATTGCCCATCGCCCCCCCCCCCTAGAATTAGGGTTGTTCGCTTTGACCTTGTTATTCCTGTCATGGGGTCGTCTGCTCTTAGGGCAGGGGCCTGGTAGGAATTTTGTCCATCTGGCTGATTGGCTGGGGCCATTTGGTTTTTGCCTACTGCGTAGCAAATTGTCACAACTTGTAAGGTTGCGGTTAGGCATTGGTTTGTGGTTTGGTTGGTTGAGGGGCATGGATTGGCTGTGCCTGCCCCTCTAATGCTGCTGCTGCAAGGGATTCCGTTAAAGGAATCAGGGGCTAACTATTGCTTGTCCACCCTGTCAAGGGGGCTCGGGCCATAGCAATGAGCTCCTGGTTGCATTTGGGGAGGGCTGAGGGCAGCTTCCCTGCTCTGTCACTCCCCCCAAGTATATTCCCCTTTTCTGACTTTCGCAGGTGTGTGGAATGTCTTTCTTTCCCCCACGGTGGGGGCAGCTAGTTGCAACCAATGCCTAAGCAACCACTCACATGTTTGTATTTTAATAAAGTTGTGGCCAAAATTATGCCAAAAACCTTAAACAAAAATTCTGTGTGATGTGTGAGTTATTGGGGTGGCCCTGGAGATCTCGACACCCAATACAAATATCAGTAAAACAATCATAGCACAACACACCCTAGTGTTTTTTTATTTTGTATTATATCTTTAAATATTATTTTCTTATTCCTATGACATGTTAATACAAAACCTTTAACATCAGTTTTATATCACCCTATCTTTAAAAAAATATGAGTCAAATATTGATCTATTTTTCTTAAGTAAATATCGAAGGAGCTCAAAAAATCACAATATTAAGTATTTAAATATTTAAACATTTGCTAATAGAGTATATAAATATGCATGCATTCACTTCATTTATAGCAGCAATCTGATTTTAAACTTGTTATACTTAGCATATATGTGCATATAATTGTTGGAATCTATTTATTCATTTCCTTTCTCATCATATGGATGTATAAGCTCTGTTAACAATACAATTTTGTGTGGATTTTTTATTTTATTTTTTCATCACACTTTACAGTACAAACAGGAAATAGCAGACTTAAAAAACAAAAATAAATTCAAAATTGGTGTGGACTAAATTTGGACTGTTGTTTTTGTCCATGGAGTTTTCTTGGCAGGGATACTGGAGTGGCTTGCCAGTTCCTTCTCCTGGTGGATCACGTTTAGTCAAACTCTCCACCTGTCCATCTTGGGTGGCCCTGCATGGCATAGCTCATAGCTTCTCTGAGTTATTCAAACCCCTTCACCATGGTGCTGGAGGAGATTCTTGAGTGCCCCATGGACTGCAAGAAGATCAGGCTTGACTGGGGTCATGTACCACCTATATATCATTTTCATAATATTTTCTTTCAAGGCATTACATGCCGTGAACTTCACACCGGTGGTCCATAACGGACTGCAAGAAGATCAAACCTATCCATTCTGAAGGAAATCAGCCCTGAGTGTTCACTGGAAGGACAGATCCTGAAGCTGAGGCTCCAAGACTTTGGCTACTTCATGAGAAGAGAAGACTCCCTGGAAAAGACCCTGATGTCGGGAAAGATTGACGGCACAAGGAGAAGGGGACGACAGAGGACTAGATGGCTGGATAGTGTTCTTGAAGCTACCAGCATGAGTTTGACCAAACTGCGGGAGGCAGTGGAAGACAGAAGTGCCTGGCGTGCTCTGGTCCATGGGGTCATGAAGAGCCAGACGCAACTAAAACACAACAACAAAATTTGGACTGATCATTAAAACCAGCTGCTTAATAATTCTTCCCTGTTTCCTTCCTTTCGTTGGCAATAGGAGGATGGCAGAAAATGCAGGTTTGTCAAGGACCTGGAGGGTTAGTATTCATGATGCATGGATTACATCCAGCTATGGATATCAGAGTTTCGGCAATTTTGAGCTAGGTTATAAACAAGAAAATCCAGACTAGTCTCCATGTGAGAGCATCTATATCTGGAATATCCAAATAAGGGTGACAAATTGTTTTTAAAAGAATGTTAGCTAGGATACACACACACACACACACACACACACACGCTCATATTTTTTCACAGCTGATTTTGCACAGGGATTAGGGTGAAGAAGAAGGGGAGGGAGCCTCAAAATAAGATAATAATGGTGATGGCTATTGCTGTGCCCTACAGATTAAGAGAATATTGATCACCTAGGTTACTAGAGAGTAGGCATTATTGGTAGGCAATGATTACATTTTTTGTCAGGTACCTGCTATGCGTAGGTTATGTTCCTGCAAAATATATAATGCCTCCAAACCTACAGGGTCTGAATAATGCACTCCTACTGATTAATAAGGCCACAGTTGGGCTGAAATTCCTGCAAAATGATTTTTTAAAAGAAGTGTCCCATTGATTATTTCACAGGAACTGCTTTTCTTCTTTACATTCAGTTAGTGCCGAGGATACCCTCTGGTACTGTACTTGTAATTTTCTCCTATTGATTTTAACAGCTTCCTTGACCTTGGGCAAAGAGCCTTAAAATATCACCAGAGACAGAGGGTGTATGAAAAGCCTTTAAAGGAGGGATAAACAGAATATGTGCAGGAGGGAACAGAGAAAGAGCAAGCGGATATGCCAATAGCATTAATAAATGCAAGTACAACTAGGACTGCCAAAATGACTTTGAGTCATGGTTTCTCCCTTTCTCCCTAGGTTCAAAGTCTCCATCCCTTCTTGGCTTGTTGATTTTTGTTTGTTGAGCTGGAGCACCGCAACCCATCTGTGCCATACTTATTCTAGGTTAGTTTTTGTACTGTATATGTGCTTAGGAATTCAGCATTCTGCTATGTTGATCAATCCATCAGGGCAAGCATTTCAGCCTGCTGGACACAATGATTCCCACTCTCTCCCGCCCCTGTTCTGGGGGTTCTTCCCACACACCCCAAACCAATTTCAGTGGGTACATGGGATTACATGAAGGGAAGAGGGGGAGCCTTATTGCACAAGGGAAAGTGCTTGCCTTTGTAGCACAAGACTTAATCCTAGCTCATGGGATGATGAGAGTCGAAGCAGCAAACATTAAAGAACAGAACTGGGCTGTAGCAATTTCTATAGTGGGGAAGTTCCAAAATATTGCTGCAAAAGTTGGGTGCCACCCCCTCTCTCTGCCAAGCAGTAGCAAGAGTCCTTGGGGTTCCAGCCACTCACCCAGGCTCTGTGTTCCTCTGGAAAACTGAGACATGGTGGAGACTGTTGTAGCTTTCAGAAATATGGTTTATTCACCTATTTACACCTTCTGTCTGCATGGAGGGAGTCCAGATCTCACATCATGGTCATTTCAAGAGGGGCTTGTCCCCCACAGGAGTCAGTCCAAGGCATCTCTCCCAGCCAGCCTTCAGCCAACATGCCCAAGATGGATCCCAGCCTTTCTTCTCCCCTCTTCCTCTTCCCAGAACACCTTGCTAAAAGACTGCCTTTCCCCATCACCTCACACCCGGTTACCCTGGCACCATCTGTCTTTGTTTGAACTGGTTCTCATGTGGCGCCTTCATTTGAAGGTTGTCTCCCTCATTTTCAAACTTTTTCAGTGTGACACTGTTCTGCCAAGGCAATAAGCAGACATTGGGGTGAAGATTGCAGGTTTTATTAGCCACACAGCCAGCTTTAGGCATCAAACGCACATACATAGTCACAAAAGCAAATTCCTAAGCATTTAAGCATTATTATAGCAAAACCTTCCCATGCAGGTTCATTCTGACGTTCCATCTGCTGTTGGAGAACCCTTAGGAATGATAGCAAACAATCTCCCTTGAATGCTTGGATGCTTATAACACAAGGCTTATCTTGGTAGCCTTGACATTAAGCCCACATTTCCTCTTATGCCACAATACATTCTCATATGCAATTAACTCCTTAAAGGGCAAATCCTAAAAGTACCAATCGCTAGCTACTAAGCAGAAGCAACTCCTTAATGAGGTGTCAATAAATAATTATTGGGTGCCCCTTGTCTCCTCATGATCTCAATATTCTTCTGCATATTTACAATACAGGCAGTGGCGAAGCTGCATGCTCCGCTACCAGTGGTAGCAGGCAGGAGCATGGCGTGCGTTCTGGGGCCGTGATGCTCCACCTGTGGGGACGTGGCACCAGGCGCACAGGGGGGGTGTGGTGCGTGTTGGGGGCCCCCGCTGTGATGGCACCCTGCCAGAATAGTGGTGCCAGGTGCGGTCCGCTCCCTCTACACTCCTGTTCCTCTCCCAGTGAATACAGAACCATGCTGTCTGCAGGATCCAGGCATCTACCCCATCTTGCCTTTTTCTGGAGACAGCCACATGGGCCCAGGATAAGTTGCATCAGTGAATCCTAAACCCAATCTTATACATATTGTTACAGAGGCCTGGTGCCTGCCTCTCTCTCTGAGATCCCAGCTTCCTCTTTCTCCTTCCCAGAAAACCTTTGCTCTAAAACGCCCTTTTCCAGTCCCTTCAAACAGGCACCTTCACCTTGGTAACAACTCACTCTCCAGGCTAAAGGATTCCTCTTCCCAATGGCCCATCAACACCTTTTGTCATGTTAACGGGTATCTCCTTCACTAAGCCAGCCAGACTGGTTTGCATGTCAGCCCAGGAATTTCCTGAATTCCCTGTCTGGCACAGTTCTGCACTTCATTATTATTATTTTTATGGATGCAGAGAAGTTCTGCACTTTAAACCATATCCCATTTAATCAAAACCTTGGTATTTTTTAATTTTGAGGGTTTACCCCCAAATCTATAACACCATTTATCAGATCTTACCATGTTTGATAGGGTTTTCTCCTATGGGTACAGAAGATTTCAGTGCAGCCTTAGTGCAAGATGTCATTTGTCCATTTTCATGCAGAAAACACTCCAGGGAATAGTTTTTTCTGTAATAAGTGAGTGAAAACATATGGGGCTCTGTTCCAAGGAAGCACAACATGGATTCAGTCTGGGAAGAACTGCCTGAAAAGAGTCAAATGTGATAGAAATAATTGTTTAGAGAAATATTCTGTGTTTAAATATCCAAGATTCTCTTTCTGACAAATGCATGTATTGAGGAAATGCTCTTGGGGGTTTAATTCAATTTCAAATGAATAAGGAGTACAAAAAATCATGTGCTCAAGATTAGATGAGACTTGTCCAAAGTCTGTCTCTACCCACCCATGGAATTACTGAAGCTCTGCACCTAAGGTGATAATTAAAGTTGCATAAGGGTGAGTTGATGGAGACAAAAAAGGAGTGAAAAACAGAAGAAAAATGAAAAGCGAGACAACCACAAGAAGCAACACAGCATGAACCAGGCAGGTTTCAAGCAGATTATTAAAATACTCTCAGTTAAAGGCCACAAGACTGTCACAACCTGAATGGAAGCACATTCTTAATTATTATTTTCAAGTTTTCTGACTCCATGGCCTAAGAACACCAAAGCTGAGCTCCCTGACCATCTAGCTTTGGGCAGCTCTTTAAATTCTGTTTGTTTGAATAAAAAAATATTTTATCCATTATTGAAGAACACAATATCCCAGCAAAGCACAAAGGGTGGGGAGGGGGGGAGAGAGGACTCCTGTAAGAAATCGGAACTCCATAAAAACCCCTGTCTCTTTACTATCTGTCTATACTTTTGGCCAACTCTTTACAAGTCAGTGTTCAGAAGGTGAACTATGCCCCAAAGTTGAATAGTCCTTGCCTCTCATATAAGCTTAGGGTTAAGGGGGAAATTTACTGAGTAAGTCTAAGAAAGCTTCTTTCCTTTAAGAAATCATTTCCTTTCAGCTGCACAGACCACACAAGATGCTAAAATACTCCCACCTTGCAGTTATGAAGAGCTAATTGACACTTACTAGATCCATACTGGATAAATCAAAGAGCCAAAGTTTCCAGACCAGGACAGTTTGTCAAAAGTGCTTCTGGCATAATGCAACCTTCACTTTCCAGTTCACCTTCACTTTCCAGTTCACCAATAGACCTAGCTACGTACCATATTTTTCGCTCTATAGGATGCACTTTTTCCCCTCCAAAAATTAAGGGGAAATATGTGTGCATCCTATGGAGCGAATGCAGGCTCCTTGGCTTCAGCGATAGCAACACGGAGCCTCCGAAGCGCAGAGGGCGTGCTCCCTCCACGCTCTGGAGCTACGCGTTGCTTTCGCTGAAGCCTGGAGAGCGAGAGGGGTCGGTGCGCACCGACCCCTCTCGCTCTCCAGGCTTCAGGGATAGCTGCCTGAAGCCTTTAGAGTGCAGCGGGAATTCGCGCTGCGTTCTGAAGGCTTCAGGTTCCTTTTGCTGAAGCCGGGAGAGCAAGACTCTCCTGGCTTTAGCAGAGAGGGAGAGCTGCGCAGCGCCCCTTCAGCTAAGCAGGAGGAGAAATGGAAGGGGCTCCATTTCTCCTGCCACTTCGCTGAAGGGGTGCTGAGCAGAGAGGGGGAGATTTTTTTTCTTGTTCTCCCCCTCTAAAACAAGGTGTGTCCTATGGCCGGGTGCATCCTATGGAGCGAAAAATACGGTATATGCCAAGGTCAGAAACTGGATTAATCAAAGAAAGCTGTACCTGATGTCCTTCCAACTTCAAAGCCTCAAGGCCAGCTGGCTATCAGTGCTTCAGCTTTGATTAGGTCAATCAGCTTGTATTCATCAGCCATACAGTCCACATGACCTTTGCTAGTTGACATAATGTTTCCCATCTCCAGTCCAAGTTGCCAGCATGGAGAGACTGGTTCAGTTGGGACCCTAGCCTATGGGGTACTGATGCTTCAAAACCACCCCCCCCCCTGCTGTGGTTCCAGTGTGAAATAGGGGCAGAATAGTTGCAATTTTCATTGCAAAAATGAAACGAAAACAAAACTCCCATTGAAATGCATAAAGGAAATTGAACAAGAGTGCAGGGTAAAGATCCAATGAAAAAGAGGATGGAAATTAGCACCCCTGATATCCAGAAACACTGAATTCATGCTATCTCAACCTCTCTCAGACCCTCCAAGCATCCCTATTTTCCAAGGACAGTCTCAGATTTACAGAAGCTGTTCTGGTTTCATATTTGATCAAACAATGTCCTATTTTTCCTTAAAATGTCCCTATTTTCATTGGGGAAATGCTGGAGGCTATAGTGAGATGTCCCTATTTTCATCAGAGAAATGTTGGAGGGTATGGAGTTATGTGACTCCCAAGCCAAGGAGATAAGTAACAATACAACCTTTAGAAGACATCTGAAAGCATCCCTGTATAGGGAAGGTTGTAATGTTCAATGTTTTATTATGTTTTTATATATGTTGGAAGATGCTCAGAGTAGCTGGCGCAACCCAGTCAGATGGATGGGGTATTATTATTATTGTTGTTGTTGAATAGGAAATCCCTATTTTCAGCAGAGAAATGTTGGAGAGTATTCTCTCTGCCTTAAATACCCACTGGATTGGAGAAGATGAAATTGAATACTAAAGAACTACGTACATAGGAAATGTACAGGGAAGATTGCGGTGACAATAGCACAGTCTCATTGCCATATCTAAACATGCATGGATCTTGGAAACAGTACCTGAGCAGCACCTTCATAAAACAATGAAGACATGGCAGTACATGTCAAGACTTCAAAATCTCTTGCTTAGTCAAGGGCCAAACATGAATTTGAGGCCACCTGGCATCATGACTTCCTTAAGCAATTATTCAGTTGTTTCAGACAACAATTCACTCTCCACAAAAGAAACCCTTTCCTGTCTTCCCTGAGCTCCTTAGTCATCTTCATGGATTGGCTGAAGGAACAATTGATATGTGATTCATGGACATGCAGCTGAATCTGTTCTTCTTGCTTAAGTAGGTTCTGAAACTTTCCCTTTCCTTGGACAATAGCCATTTGAATTGAAAAATGTTGTAATTAGATTATCTCTTTGCAGAATTTATGATAATTGTTTTCGCCCTTCCATGAGACTGAAAATTCCATCTCTATTGTGCCTCTACAATATCTATCAACATAATCAGCATTGCACTGCTTTAACGATCTGTTGGTATTGGAAAAATGAGAACAATGACCTTTGAGCTAATTAGTTTATATGAAGAACCTAGTGAGATGGAAAGTATAAGACCTAATGGTATTTTAGATTATTCATTTTAATCATAACTGTGAAGGTAATATCTGATCCTAATTAGACTACAGGAACCAAGTTCAAACAGACACACTGAAACATACATGTAAGTTATACCTATTCTCCCCTCGGAGAAATATTATCAAATTATCTAATTAATATTCAATAATTACCTTTAAAAACTACTTTGGAAAATGCAACAGCTTTTGACATTATGTATTAATTTCCTATGGACGTGGGTGGCGCTGTGGTCTAAACCACAGAGCCTAGGACCTGCCGATCAGAAAGTCGGTGGTTCGAATCCCCGCGATGGAGTGAGCTCCCATTGCTTGGTCCCAGCAGTTCGAAAGCACGTCAAAGTGCAAGTAGATAAATAGGTACCACTCCAGTGGGAAAGTAAACAATGTTTCTGTGTGCTGCTCTGGTTTGCCAGAGTCATGCTGGCCACATGACCCAGAAGCTGTATGCCATCTCCCTCGGCTAGTAAAGTGAGCTGAGTGCTAGAACCCCAGAGTCGTCTGCAACAGGACCTAACGGTCAGGGGTCCCTTTACCATTATTACTTTCTTGCTTTTCTCTATTTTTAAGAGCCCAGCCTGAGGAAGAGTTGTGTGTAACTCAGAAGCTCCCATACTGTGAAACACAGTTGGTCCTAATAAAGTTTTTGTTTTACTGAACTCGTCAGAGGTATTATCAGAATGTGTGCAAGAGTTTCCATTACGTTCATACATATTTCCATATTCTCACACTCTGGTCTCCCCTGTGTAAGACAATCGTACCTTGGTTTTCAAACAGTTTAGTTCTCGAACGTTTTGGCTCCCGAATGCTGCAAACCCAGAAATGACTGTTCTGCTTTGCGAACTACCATATTTTTCGCTCTATAACATGCACCCGACCATAACACGCACATAGTTTTTAGAGGAGGAAAACAAGAAAAAAAATATTCTAAACGAAACAGTGGATGTATGATTTTTGTGGTTCATGCTGTGGCCACAGACATGTGATCTGATGGTGAGTTTGGAGTAGCCCAATGCAAAAATCCTGAGGATCCATGTGGATCCATGCTTTGTAACCATGTTTTTGCACCACTGCGGCCCCAGGCAACAGTGGGTGCGTGATTTTTTTTGGTGCAAGCTGTAGCCATGGACATGCTATGTGATCTGATGGTGAAGTTGGGGTGACCCAGTGCAAAAATTCTGAGGATCCATGTGGATCCGTGCTTTGTAACCACGTTTTAAGTGGGGAGGGAAGGAAAAGCACTCAAGGGACAAGGAGCATGCGTGGGGTGGGTGGAGAAGGATGCTGCTAATAATGCAGAAGAGGGGTTTAAGGGGAGAAGGCTCCTCTCCTCTCCCACTTTGCTCCTTTAAAGAAGCAGGCTCTCTGTCCCTCTCTCCTCCCCACTCAGCAGCTCTTCTCCCGCTTTGCTGTTTCAAAGCAAGCCACGGAGGAGGGAAGGAAGGGGAACCATGGATCCTCTGCTCACAACTGCAACAGATCCCCCTGCCATCCGTAGGCATTCGCTCCATAACACACACAGACATTTCCCCTTACTTTCTAGGAGGAAAAAAGTGAGTGTTATGGTGCATAAAATATGGTATTTTTGGAAGCCGAACGTCCGATGGGGCTTCCACGGCTTCCGATTGGCTGCAGGAGCTTCTTGCATCCAATTAGAAACCGTGCTTTGGTTTCTGAACGTTTTGGAAGTTGAACAGATTTCCGGAATGGATTCCTTTTGACTTCCAAGGTACGACTTTTAGCATTTCTGCGTGCAAATATGAATTGTGGTGTACTGCATCCGAAACCTTTGGATCCCTCCTCCATTGCATCCCCGCTGGAAGTAGCTAACCCTAAATGTAGTGTTTTGGAAGTGTTTAGAGCTGGGCAACAGACTAATTTCAGGCTTTTATGTTACACCCACTTAGGAACTGTTGTAACAAAGTGACCCCCCCTTGTGCTGCTCCCACCTTCTGCCCTGCTTAGTGTGAGTACCAAGGATGTGGATAGTGAACTGACTGTGCCATAAAACCCATTGCTGCCAGCCAGGGGTTAGAATTGTACCTTTTGTTCCTCTACCAGAATCCCCAACGGAGATCTATAAAGCTGGGTGTTAGCTTACAAAAACCCATCAACCTCTGGAGGCTTCTTTCATCAAGCCATACAGATTCCACCGTGGGAACATTATGCCCCATATAACCTTGTATTTTCCCCACTCTACCTCAAGCCTATTGTCTAAACCAATTCACACCATAATCTTCTCTTTCCCTTTTCTCAAAAGGCAGCCAAACATTAGAGATGATTCAGTACTCACAACCATTAGGGGGAAAGAAACAAAGTGTGTATGTTCAGGAAATCGGTAGGAAGCCATTTTCTAGTGGCAAGACGAATACATTTCATCTTCTAAAACAATTAAATTATTTCCCCTAACTTGCCCCCATGAAGAGTTCTACAACAATCTGATCCATGTGGATAAATATTGGATGAACTCAAAGCCTCGATACATCATGCTCTCTTAACAATTACCTCAGCCATAAATTATTCTATGCAATTACAGAAGTCAATTACATTTAAATTGCTGCCATCATTGTAAATTGCAATAGTCACAAATACTAATCCTAATACCATGATCTTTATTACAGTTCTGTCTTGTTATTAAAAAAATGTGCAGAGGAAATGTTATTAGGTTGACACGGGACATTGTAAGGTGGCTTTTGTTGGTTTTTAATTGAAAAGAAATATAAAACTGGAATAATTAGGGAAAACAATTAACACAACCCCTTGCTATGCAGATCTAATGAATGAGTATAGATGTAGGAAGAGTTATACAGGCATGTTTAATTTGTTTCTAAAGACATTAAATACAACATTGTAATTAAGAAAAGAAGCTTTTATTGTTAGATCCAATAACCTTTTAAAGCTTAAACACACACTCAGGGGTGAGAGGTAGCAGGACTCCACTTCAGTGTAATAGGCCACAGCTAGTCCTAGGGAAAATGGCCAACAGCAACAAAAACAAGAATCTTTGAAAAGGAAGAGGAAGCAGACTCAAAAGGAATGGGGTAGACCAGAGCTATTTTTGTAGGAAAAGTGGTGTAGTGGTTCAGAGCGGTGGACTCGAAATCTGGTGAACCGGGTTTGATTCCCCGCTCCTCCACATGCAGCTGCTGGGTGACTTTGGGCTAGTCACACTTCTCTGAAGTCTCTCAGCCCCACTCACCTCACAGAGTGTTTCTTGTGGGGGAGGAAGGGAAAGGAGATTGTTAGCCGCTTTGAGACTCCTTAGGGTAGTGATAAAGTGGGATATCAAATCCAAATCCAAACTCTTCTCACCATAAATGCCTCCCTTGTTATCTTAGAATGGCAATGGCGCCCACCCAAGAGGTGCCAGAACTGAATTCTGGCGGTCTAGCCAGAAGGTCGGCCTTGTCCTCGCCGGTTTTGGAAGGAGCATTTGGAAAAGTCCCGTATGCTCAGAGACTTTGAGCCTGCCCATTAGGGGAAATAGGAGGCCCCAGACATTTATTTTTTTGTGAGTATACTCTCACTCTAATTTTGCTTCTGGTGGTCTAAGTTCTGCATCCATCCCAAGTGCTCAAAGTCATCTAGTGCACAGGAGCTGGCATCAGGCACGGCCTGTCTTATTTCGCCACCAGAAGCAAAATGAGAAGACACTGCCCCCTGCCCCCAAAGCCTTGCTGACAGGGGTTACATGGTGGCACCTGAGGGGAGTGCTGCATAATGGGAGTCTGCTGCCCAAGGCAACTGCTTCAGTCTGCCACATGGGCTGCCTGGCCCTGAACAGCATTGTGAGGTATTTGCTTCCATGTTGTTGTTGTTTGAAACAGGCAGATCAGAAGGCTTCAGAGGCCTGGATACATTTTTAATGGAAAGAAAATCACAGACCACCTCTCAACCACCTTCCAATGATAAGATGCTTGCAAAATGCCACACCCACCAAAATCCTAAATACTGTATTTTTCAGTGTATAAGATGCCCCCAAGTATAAGAAATCCCCTATTTTTTCCACCTAAAATCAAGAAATTAAGTTGTTTAGCTTTGGGGGGCGGGGGAGGACACTTCTGCCAATCGCTCAAACGCCTGCCCACCACTGCCAACCGCTTGCCATAGCCACCGCCAATCGTACACCTCACCGTGGCTGCTGCCAATTGTCTGCTCGCTCACCTCCACCACCTGCCCACCCGCCCACTTGCTGCAGCCGCCAATTGCCTGCCCAATTGCCGCAGCCACAGCCAATCCGCCAGCAGGCCTTGGCGCAGCCACCAATCACCTGCCCAGTCGCCGCTGCCAATCTCCTGCTTGCTGCTGCCATTAATCACACGTCCCCCCTTTGCATTCACTATCCGTGTATAAGATGACACCCAAATTTTGCCTAATTCTTTTTTAGCAAAAAGCATCGTCTTATACATGGAAAAATACAGTAAATTCTAAAGTGCCATAAGAATGAGGCCAAAACAACTAAGAGACGTGTGGTGAATGTGTTGGAAGTCTTTTACAATATTGTAACTAAGATTTATATATTGCAGTATTTGAAGTAAGAATTTGGTAATATTCCAGGTTATGAAAAGTATTTTTTTCTTTTGTCTTTTTTCTTTATATCTTTTAGTTTTCCTTTCCTTTTTTATTTTTATTAGTTTTATTTTGGAAAATATGTATATAAGTGTGTTTACAGTGTTATGTATTGTTCTTTGTTTTTCTTTGCTTAATTTCTATTTTTTGAAAAGTTTAATAAAAATATATTTTTTTAAAAAGAGAATGAGGCCAAAACATAAAAGTAAAAAGAAACTGGGACAGATTTTTGTGCAGCACGAGTTTATTGTGTTAGTGGATAAAGCCAGAGGAAAGCTGATTTTAAGTGTTCAAAAGTAATAAACCAAATTTGTAAGAAGGGGTAGGGATTCCATGCCTTAAAGCATTTTTTGAGTGTGCGACTACAAATGTAAAATAGCCATAGATAGTAGTCATCTGAATATTCCACTCCAGGACTGGTTCCTGACCTAACATGACTGCAAACCCTTGAAATAGTTGCATGCTACTTGACTTCATAAGTGTATGTGTATTGTTTGATGGTTTAACATGATTGCTCACTGATGATTGCATGAGCAGACTTCAATTAGAAGAATCGTATTTGAGGTGAGGTGAGGTGAGGCAAAAGTTCTACCTGATCTGCGATGGCATATTTGCAAGTGCAAGTCACCAGCATATGCAACTGTCAGCTGGTGAACCAGTTCATAATTTTTAGCACTATCCCAAGCAAAAGTATAAGTGAAGTTTCCATCATTTTCTCCCCTATCTGTGATGATTAAGAGGAGAAGGGCTGAAAAATTACGATGGGAATGGGGGGAAAGCCTATGGTAAGGTTGTGAGTCTCAGTCCTAATTTACCAGGTTCAGACCTATCCACTAAGCAAATTAAAGCAATGAGACAGACCTTGTGGCTCAATATGACAGCCAGAACATCATTAGGAAATAATTGTGATTGTTTATAACAACAATGATCATATCATACCTAGAAACAGGACAAACAGAACAGGGTCTTCCCCACCCCCAGAGTTTGGAAATATAAATGGAAGATTCCTGAATGGGGTTGGTCCCCCCCTTTTTTTCTTCTGAGTGGTGGGAGGATATGAATATTTCAAACAAGCTATGATTTTGTCATGATTCTGGTATAAGTTTTGTATAATGCAATCTCACACCATCCCATTTTGCATTCCTAAATGTCAACCTTCAAAAGATGATTGTGGATGGTGAACACAAATCAACCCGAGGTTTTTAAAATGAATTTTCCAAAGAAGAGAGGGAAATATAGGCTGAGATCAAATTAGCTACTTTAGCATCACTCAAAGGGTTGTGTTTGCCCAGTGTCCAGACAAATTTTCAGGGTCATTATTATGCTAGAATGTGAGATTTACACATACATGATTTGTTAAGACTCCTTTAAAACTCCTGGTCATCTTACAAACCATTTTAAAGATTCCCCTCATCCTCTAGAACTTCTGTTTGAAGGGAAAAGCATTCATAAGGCCACTACAAGACTCAAAGGACTTGGTCTACTGTTCTTTGGATTCTTGTGCAGCTGGCTATAAGGCCTTGGCTTGGTGCTCAGAAAGGCAAGAGAGTGTAGGCGCAAGAGACAGAGGGCTTTTTTGCTGGTGGTGCCCATCCAATCTATGGGAAAACAAAGTATGTGGGAACAGAGGGTGACTTGGAGAAGAGGATGCAGAGAAGGAACCAGAAAGCATGGTCCCCAACACACTCTCAAAATCCCTATTGTGGGTTCGAAAACATTGGTGACTCCTAGTCTACAGAGTTTCATGTCACCCCTCCAATCTGAAGCTCAGAGGGTGACCATGAGAGAGGGCCTTTTCAGCAGTGGCCCTATGGCTTTGGGATGCATTCCCCAGGGAAGCTTGTCTGACATCCACATTGCTGCCTTTTTTTTCTACTAGGCTAATATTTTTCTGTTCTCCCAGGCTGATAGAGGTCCCTGTGGAATAGTGGGCAGTTTTAATGCATGCATTTGATAGCTGAATATACTCTTTTATTGTACTGGTTTTGTGTCTGGGTTTTCATGTTTGTGGTTTCTGGCGTATCCTTTTATTGCAGTGTGTTTTTATCATTATGTTTTTATTCTCTTTTTTATTTGTGTGATGCTTACCATTTGTGTGATGTGTACTAACAGATTGACAGGAACAAAGGCAGAAACTAGGGAGGAGGAAGTGGTGGAAAGATGTGGCTTGATGAAACTATGGAGTCTGACATCGTGTTACTACTGAGCGAGTCTGTCTTAAATATCCTTTCTTGTCCTTTTCTGGCCAATCACCAAATGCCATGAGCGCAAGGATACATGCCTTCTATTGGTTGTGTCCACTCCTAAGGCCCATAACTTGGTAGTAAAGCACAGATGGAAAAGGGACAAGGTATCCTGACATCTCCAGATATAAAAAGATTTAAGTGGCATCCTGTGTGATGCCAAAATTTGGTGCGCGCCTGAAGCTCTGCACCCCATGAGACCAAACAGGTTGTGTTACTCTGTTTGCAAGGAAAGAACTGATGAGCTACGTAAGACCAATACACCAATCTAGTAAAAGTAGCATCTTGTGTTAAATCAAATATAACAAAAGTGGAAAGAAAACAATGGAGAGAGAAAATAGTATGGCAGACAAGAAGGTAACAGGCACCCCAAAATGTTTTTTCTCCTTGTTCATAGTGGACTTTTAATTCTTATTATTCCACATTGTGGGTTAGGAGCAAATTCATTCTGCTGTCAGATTTATTTCTTTTTCATACATTCATTTATGAAGATTCCATCTTCCACAGTGCCTTGGCATAAGCCATCCAAAGCAAATTTATTCATTTAATATATATTTATTCATTCAGCACTTCATAATTGCATTTTACTTTTCCTGCATTTATCAAACAACTAACAGGTTATTTCCCTGTATACGTTGAATTATAAACACTAGGATGGTTTTTTCTTTTCCTTTTAGCATTTTAACTTTATGTGCATATTTTTAATTAACAGCAGATCTGTGATTGGCTCACTCTAGATTTTCATCAGATACCTGGTGCCAGTACATTTTTTCTGGGGGTACGCAAACCTCTAAATATTTTGTGAATCTACGTTTGGCCTCATTGAGGGGCAGTATTTCAATATGAGTAGGAAAATGAGAGTATATATATATATATATATATATATATATATATATGAAAAAAGCACTGCCTGGTACATTAGATAATTTGGACATAAGAGAGATGGCTTGGTTTGGCTTGCCCTTTTATCTGGCAGAAAAACTACATCATACTTAAAAATTCAGTCCCCGCCCCCTGGCTCTGTTGGTTGGGGGAAATACAGGATCCTGAGAACTTTGACTACCATCTTCCTGCATGTAATAGATTACCATGTTCATCCAGGTTTGTACCAGCCATCAGGATTGCTGCATCTTACCTTGGGAATTGTAATGACACATTATTAGGAATGCCATGAGAATATTTGTGAATTTGCTGCTTCCTATACAGAAAACTCATACGTGCTATAACAAATATCTGTCTCAATGAGAGAGAGAGAGAAAATGAGAATATTCTTTTCCGATTTATAAAGGGGGGAAAGCAGCAGCTGGATGTACAAGATGCTGTGCAATTAAGCCAACTGTAGTTGTGATAATATACATGTGTGGTAATGATTCAGATATGTTGAGAACAAAGTCTATGCTTTTCATTGGAGAATATGGTCTTATACCAATGATAACAGAAGAAGAAGAAGAAGAAGAAGAAGAAGAAGAAGAAGAAGAAGAAGAAGAAGAAGAAGAAGAAGAAGAAGAAGAATTCAAATCTCTATCTAGTCCATCATCCACCATGGCCATCCAGATTTAGATTATACTTCTGACAACTCCAGCAATTGCTCTGCTTTCATTTGAACAATATCAGTGAGGTTGAGAGATGGGTCTTGTTGTTGGGGAAGCCCAGGACCTCCATACTGTCAGGAATTCAAGCCCATATCTGGAGAAACTGGCAACAATCCTAGGCACCCGGCTTGATTCCCTGTTGACCTCCCTGGCTGCATTCCCCAGCAAGCGCAGGCTAGGTCTCGATCGGCGATTCTTCTCAAACGTGAGAAGAACACACACCCTCTTTCCTGCCCCCTGGCAGGGGAAAGAGATAGACAGAAACGTATTTACATGCCTTTATTTCTGTCTTTGCGGCGTTACAAAAAACATGACTGCTCTCTTCAAACTCCAGCAGTGAAGAGACAAACACTTCCTGTACTTCCTGGCAGGAACAAACAGAAGAGCTCATATTACACTCTGAGCAAATTCCAGTGCTTCGCACTGTGAATTGACTGTCCCTCTGTTTCCCATGGGCAGTCCCAACATTCCCATCATGTTTACTTTTCAAGCTAGCACTTTGCAGCAGCATTGCTTCAATATCGTAACACATACACACTGCTCAGGCTTGTGTCCTGGTGAGGTCAGTTAGATGTTGCTAATGCAGCTAAAAATCAAAGGTAAACAACAACAACAAATGTGGGAGGTAGCAGTTATGAGATACCAGTCTCTGCAGCCACAGCAGGCGGTGTAATTCTCCAGCAGTTCAACTTAACCCCTCAGAGGCCCATTCCATTGTCTCTCAAGACAATGTTGCATTTTTGCCTAATTACACATTGTTGCAAGCATTTCCCCCTAAAATATTGCTATTTGTATGTCACATTCACAAACATATTCATTTTTATGTACACTTTTACCTTCTATATGTATTTTTGTAAACATTGTTCATTTAGAGAATTGCATCGCAAAATTCAAATCAGTGGGAATTTCGTGTTTCGGTTCTCACATTGCTTCAGAAAGTGTGGATATGATAGATTTAAAATGTAAAGTGAATTTAATTTCTTCCCCACTAAGCCTCCATTTAAGCAGAGACGTCTATGTTATATCTCAAGACTGGGGTTTCAAGTATGGAAACAGGCACAGATCATTACAGTCAGGTAAATTCAGGTCAACCTTATCAGTGCTGGAGCAAATACAATGTTTGTAATCTGCGGTGCCAGATCCCTTATTTATATGAAATTGCAACTGCATGTTCCATCCCCAAAGCTGCAGTATATACCCCTGTGAAGGCAGGGATAGGCAAATGCTTTTTAGATACAGCAAATGTTCTTTTGCTGCATCCACTGAACAGTTTCCAGCAGGCGGTTTTGACTTGGACCATCTGAGCTATGTGGTTTCTGTAGCCTATGGTAATTCTGCTCTTTTGGCAGGCCGTTTAAATCAGCCACCACAAAGCTCCCTTTCCTTTTAGGTTCTCTACAAATCATCAACAGAGCCCATGGACCGTATGATGAAGGGTTTGTTCACAGGGGACCCAGCGACGAGCCATCTACTGTTTTTATTGAAGGTGAGTGGGTTAAAGAGATGATACGAGGGATTTATCTTGCAGTCGAGAACAGAAGGGAGAATCTGCCAGGGAAAATCTGTTTTGGTTGTCATCCCCTTAAGCACAGTTTGGTTCAGCAGAATTGTTCCTGGCTAATGCAGAAAAAATAACAAGAATATAAGAAAATATCATCTGATGGACACTAGCAACAATCTAACAGGAGGAGAGACCATCTAGAGTGGACATGCTTTTTGCATGAACATAGTCCTGATGTGATGTGTTGTGGTGCAATGTGAAAAACTGCTGCAGGTGCTGTCAGGACTCTGAACTGCTACTTCCTTGAACTGGCTTCTGGATGCAGACCCTGGATTTCCAGCAGAACCATCAAAGGCAGCACTTTGTAACTTCACCACACTGTAAATCTGTCAGAGTTGGATTTAAGTACCTGGCCATACTGGCAATGCTTTGAGCTGTGGTCTAGGGGTTGCCAGATCACTAGGACAAGTGGTCCTGTGCAAAGGAGCCAACATGTCAGAAATCTTGCTCCGCCATGAATGCCAGCAGGAAGATGTTGCTGTGAAACATAATATGAGACTGCCTTAATTGTATACAAATTTACCATCAGCTGAGGGTATGTTCTATCATATTTGGTGGACTTGTAAAATGGCAAAAGAGTATTGGGAAATAATTTATAATGAATTGAAAAAAAATAAATAAAAAAAATTCCTTCCAGTAGCACCTTAAAGACCAACTAAGTTAGTTCTTGGTATGAGCTTTCGTGTGCATGCACACTTCTTCAGATACACTGAAACAGAAGTTTCCAGACCCTTCTATATAGTGAGAAGGTGGGGAGGGGTATTACTCAGAAGGGTGGTGGGAATGGGTGATTGGCAGATAGCTGTGATGAGCCTGTTGATGACTCTTAACGACTGCAATAGGTCTTACAGGAAAAAGCAAGGGGTGAGAAGGTGAAAAATGGCTTTGTCGTGTATAATGAGATAAGAATCCAATGTCTTTGTTCAGACCAGGTCTCTCCATGGTTTTAAGTTTGGTGATAAGTTGCAATTTGGTGATAAGTTGCAATTTGGTGATAAGTTGCAATTTGGTGATAAGTTTGGTGATAAGCTGCTGAAGTCCACCAAATATGATAGAACATACCCTTGTTCTCTTAACTAAGTTAGTTCTTGGTATGAGCTTTCGTGTGCATGCACACTTCTTCAGATACACTGAAACAGAAGTTTCCAGACCCTTCTATACAGGTCTCTCCATGGTTTTAAGTTTGGTGATAAGTTGCAATTTGGTGATAAGTTGCAATTTGGTGATAAGTTTGGTGATAAGCTGCTGAATTTTTTTGTTTTGACTATGGCAGACCAACACGGCTACCTATCTGTAACTGGAAAAAAAATGTTTTAAAGTACTTCCCCGCCCCTCCCCCCCAAAAAACAAAGTCTTTTTCATTGTGGATAATTCAGATGGAAATTCCCAGGTGTCAAAAAAATGAAAAACGAGTGACGTCCCAACTAAAGAAGAATGGCAACTTAAACTGATGGAATATGCACAGCTTGCAGACTTAACATATAGAATAAGAGAACAAGAGGAACATATGTTTAAATAAGGTTGGAAAATGTTTATTAAATATATGAGTGAAAATTGTGTACACTTGAAAACGGCAGCCTTGAGATAAATTCAACAGTGTAAATACATTTTGATGGATGTAATAATGGAATATTGAATGGTTTAGTTTTTGTAAAATATGCAGGGATTTATGATATGCAAAATGAACCATGGAAAGAGAAAAAGGGAAGTCATTGATATTTTATGGTTGTTTAAACAAATATTCTAAAATGTAATACAGAAAAACTTTTTAAAAATTATACAAAATAATAATAATAATTGTATATAAATTTACAGCTTGCTGTAAACATTGACTTTGACTGCATGCTACATGCTTAAAGCACATTCATCTCCCCTCCAAAAATAATTATGGGGACTACAGTTTGCCCCCACAGAGCTACGTTTCCCAGCATCCTCCCCAAACTACAGTTCCCAATAGTTTTTCTTTTGTGTGTGGTGTGTGAGTGTGCTTCAAATGTATGGCATGTATGCAGGTTTTTGTTGTTGGTTAATAAGTATAAATAAGCCAAACGCACTTCTGGGAAAAGAGAGGGACTGCACCTTTGTGCAATTGAGAGAAAATTATAAGATGGGTGAGTCCTAATTTAGGCCTTTGTTGAAATGTAGGAGTACAGTGGTACCTCAGGTTAAGTACTTAATTCGTTCCGGAGGTCCATACTTAACCTGAACCTGTTCTTAACCTGAAGCACCACTTTAGCTAATGGGGCCTCCTGCTGCTGCCGTGCCACCGGAGCACGATTTCTGTTCTCATCCTGAAGCAAAGTTCTTAACCTGAGGTACTATTTCTGGGTTAGCAGAGTCTGTAACCTGAAGCGTATGTAACCCGAGGTACCACTGTAGTTCTGTTCATCTATTCACATCTTCCTTGACTGACTTTGTTGGACACTATTTGATACTGCAGAGTGAGAATATCCTTTGGGATGCTTTGCCCTGGATTTCTCATTTTCTTAATCCATCTCTCTCTTTCTGACTAAGCGGCACCTTGATCAGAAAGAGATTTGGCTCTGTAGTGTGTGTGCTTCACCTGGCAATGCACATCAAAGTCCTAAATTCATCTTATCACCATCCCCTCCCAAAGGTAGGAATCTGAGCATCTCCCTTGAACCTGGACCACTTAACTTGAAAAGTGAGAAGATGGTTCAGATAGTATTATTTTATTTTATTTTTAAAAAAATCTAGATTGCTTAGCATTAAAAAAAAAAAAAGGAACAGTATACAATAAAATACAGCACAACATAAAACAAAGGATGAAAACCTGGCATAAAACAATAACAACTGCAGAGATACCATGAACTCCAAACTCTAGATGTCAGGAAATACCTGAGAGCTGCCTAAAAAGCAATAAAGTGACAACATCAAGCATCCATAATAAAAAGCCCATTAAAACAACAGAACAAATAGCAATCAAAGCAGAAGTTTCAAGTCAGGAGATAAGCAAACAGCATTTTGCAAACAGCAACAGTCCAAACAGTACTGTATTTTCATCCTTTGAAACTTAACATCTTCTCATGCAACTCACGGTGCTCACTTCATGAACTGTAATTTGTTGCTTTATTGTATCAGCTAGCATGTGATGTGATTTCTTGTTTATATTTCTTGTTGTGCTTTTAATAAATAGAAATGAAAAATGAAATACTTTTTAATGATTTGTTTTGAAATAATATTATTGCAGATATTTGCAATGAAGCAAAACTTTTAGATCCACAATGAAAGAGAGTGATGCTAATGCTGTTGGTTGCTAATCCACAGCCTCCGACATTTCACAGATGAGGAAAGGAGAAATGCTTGCAATATGGGGAGAAAGGGGGGCAGACAGCTTTACAAACCACAAAAGCAACAACAAGGGGGCATAGGCGCCGACTCCATGGGGCCTGAGGGGGCCCGAGCCCCCTCAAAAATTCGTTTTTGGGGGGCTCCGCCCCCCAATAATTTAAGAAAATTATTAGTTACATTATGCTTTGTAAAATCACAAAATTATGTTAGTATTTTTTATTTTCCTTGTTTGACGATAGTTACCTTTTAAAATACATTCAGTAATGAGTTAAAACAAAGCCACTCCCGATCTAGAGAGGGGGTGGGGTTGCGGGCTCTCGACCCATCAACAATCTCGCGGGGCTGGCGTCAGCCCCGCGAGTAGCGGGGATTCCCCCTAGCTCAGTAATATTCACTGCCCATGGCGGCAGCCAATCGGCTGCCACAAAGGGCGGGCCCTCACAGGTTCACTTAAGGTCAGGGCAGCCCGGGGCTCGCCCCTTTCGTTCCCCCAGCAGCAGCGGTTTGGAGGTCTTGGGCCCCCCCAATATTTTTTATAAGTCGGTATGGCCCCCCCCAATATTTTTTATAAGTCGGCGCCCCTGCAGGGGGGTGGACCTCAAAAGGTGTTAAAGAAAATGAGAAAATTGCTTTGTAGAGGCACTCCTGCTGCAGTGACTATGTCCAAAGTGGTTGCACATTGTGAAGTTTGCCTCTTTGTTATTGACTTGCTGTTAACACCCTACTTGTGATTCAAGGACCCGCCCCCCCCCCCCCCCGCTTGGGAATAATAAAGACACGTGGACACAGGATATTAGGTTAATGGGCTAGAAAAGGCCACAACTTTATTGATTACAGCAAGTGAGAAGGTATTGGCTTAGGTAGTGGGCAACCGCAATTTGACTCCACCCACTCGAGGAGAGGTCAGTCTGACAAGGGGTTAACCACCAGTAGGGGGAGCCTGTTGATGCAAATACAACTATAAGCTCTCCCCTGATGTCACCGGGGGGTAGTGCCATGACCCCCTGCCACACCGAGCATCGCACACTATCCACAACCGCCGGATTCCTTTAACGGAATACCCTTAAGTGAAGGGGTAGGCGATAGCCACACCTTGCCCCTCCATACACCAACAACACATTCCAATGCCTAACCACCAAATACCAAGAAAGTTGTGACGATTGCTACGAGGTACGCGGAAAAAACCAAGAGGCCTGTGCCAATTTGCCAATTGGAAAAAACAATTGGAAAAGCTATGCACTAAGGGAGTGGTGGGTGGGTGACCCATGTAAAAAACAGCTAAGCAATGGCGGGGAGAGCCGGCATGGCTGCATTTGAGCAGCTAAACCACACCCCCGCAGTGTCTCCCAATTGGGTGCCCAACTGGGAGGCGTGGCGCGCCAGCGATGATGTCAGGGCAGAGGGCAGAACGCCCCCTGCGTGACACAGGAATCGGCTCCCGCTCACAATCCCTCCCCTCCGGAAGTAGGAGAGGCTTTCCCATATCAATGGTCATTGCACACAATTCCTATCAAACACATACAGAGACTCCAACAGAGTGTTTGTGTGACCTGAACTGTGAGCATTGAGTATTGAAAGCGGGGCACTACGAGTTTGTCAAAAACAAGGAGGCAAACCTCAAAATGAGGCTCCCCCCCTCCCCAGAAAGCACACAGACTCCACCATTATAATAGTGTGAAGTTACCAGACATCCCCGTTTCCCGGGGACAGTCCCCAGATTTACAAATCAGCCCCCATACAAAATCCATTGAAGTTGAAAAGTGTCCCCAGATTCATTGAAAAAAATCTGGTAACCTTATAATAGTGGCAACTGGGGGCCTGTTTATTGAGCATTCATCCCGATTTGCCCTAACAAATCTGACAGAGGACATGAATTGTACAAACCTAAATTTCCCTGGATGCCCCTTTATCTCTTATGCAAAATACTGACAGTTTGGAGGCTCACTTGAAATTGCCCTCTGTGACAAATGGCTATTGTCCATTTTAACATTCTGTCAAAAGTTCCTTATATTTACTGTTTGTCATGGAATTCTACTCAATATTGATCCAGAGCATAACTCCAATGTATAGTTGGCAGAGTAAAAACTTAAACGCGTCACAGGATTCCCCCAAAAATAGACCAGAGGTAATTGCATTTCATCCAGCAGAGCTTTAGTGCTACTGAAGGCAAATGAGCATAATGGTCACAAATCCAGTACATTCAGGATTGGCACTGTCCATAAGAAATCCAGTTGCAGCAGACTTAACTTAAACTTACAACAACTTATACTAAGTCTAAACCTTAACACTAAGGAAAAGCGATAGAAAGAGAAAGTGAAACCCAGGCTCCTTCTGGCCTTACAGTTATAGTCAGCGTGACCTTGACAGAAAGAGATAAGAGAACCACTTTAAGCCAGCTGTGTTTAGTTTCTCTGAAGGAATAACCCAAACATCACGAACCTCCTGCTTGTTTATTTCACGCAGAGAACCTTCCAGAAGCTTCCAGAGCCCTCTTGAATCACCGTATTTTTTGCTCTATAAGACTCACTTTTTCCCTCCTAAAAAGTAAGGGGAAATGTATGTGCGTCTTATGGAGTGAATGCAGGCTACGCAGCTATCCGAGAAGCCACAACAGCAAGAGGGATTGCTGCCTTCACTGCGCAGTGATCCCTCTTGCTGTTCTGGCTTCTGAGACTCTGAATTTCCCCCCCCTTGTTTTCCTCCCCCAAAAACTAGGTGCGTCTTGTGGTCTGGTGCGTCTTATAGAGCGAAAAATATGGTAAGCAGAATAGGAAAGATTTCTACACATCAGATACTTTCTGCACCAAGAAATGAAAACTGACACTGTTATAGTATATTATATGTTAATGGACAATAACTATGTCCGCAACCAAGTACTTCAATGACCTTTCACTGTCCCTCCTTGAGTACTTTATCTATGATGCATCCTTGAACTTGGGACGTGGGTGGCGCTGTGGGTTAAACCACTGAGCCTAGGGCTTGCCAATCAGAAGGTCAATGGTTCGAATCCCCACGACAGGGTGAGCTCCCGTTGCGCGGTCCCTGCTCCTGCCAACCTACCAGTTCGAAAGCACGTCAAAGTGCAAGTAGATAAATAGGTACTGCTCCGGCGGGAAGGTAAATGGCATTTCCGTGTGCTGCTCTGGTTTGCCAGAAGCGGCTTAGTCATGCTGGCCACATGACCCAGAAGCTGTACGCCGGCTCCCTCGGCCAGTAAAGCGAGATGAGTGCTGTAACTCCAGAGTCGTCTGCAACTGGACCTAACGGTCACGGGTCCCTTTACCTTTATTCCGTTCTTGCTTTTCTCTATTTTTAAGAGCCCAGCCTGAGGAAGAGTTGTGTGAAGTTCCCATACTGTGAAACACAGTTGATCCTAATAAAGTTTTTGTTTTACTGGACTTGTAAGAGGTATTATCGGAATGTGTACAAGAGTTTCCATTCCATTACGTTCATGCATATTTTTGTATTCTCACACTCTGGTCTCCCCTGTGTAGGACAGTCATACCTTGGTTTTCAAACAGTTTAGTTCTCGAACATTTTGGCTCCCGAATGCTGCAAACCCGTATATGACTGTTCTGCTTTGTGAACGATTTTTGGAAACCCCAGAGACAGTCACGACTGGACCTAATGGTCAGTTGTTCCCTTTACCGTTTTATCCTTGAACTATGTTAATACCTCTTTCTTGCCGAGATTGAGGCAGGACTATGTATATAAAGTCAGACATTTTTGCATGGATGGAATGTAACCTATTGTACAAAGGTAACATCTGCTGCATCTCTCTCTCTTTCTCTCTCTCTCTCTCTCTCTCTCTCTCTCTCACTCACTCTCTCTCTCTCTCTCTCACACACACACCATGGGAGGTTGCCCATAAGAATGCAGACCATTGGAAGTAAAATTACTTCGTACCCCTAAAGTAGTTTAATCAACCATTATTTCTAGAGGGTTTTTTGTTTTGTTTTGTTTTTAAAGTAGCACCTCCCCACTACCTAGAGTAATGTGATTTGACAGAGAATTGGAAGCTTAACTTTGAAGAAGTTTAATGTAATGGGCAAAGTGCTTAATTTTACACAGACACATACAAAAGTTTTAAAAACAGTTAATAATGGGACTTCTATTTCTGGAAGCATTATAAAGCCAAGTACTCCTCCTACCTCAGGTTTATAGGAGAAGTCAATCACATGCCAGTTATTGCTCTATTACCATTTTATTTCAGAAATCAAAAGACAGAAATGACATAATAATGATTTGGGCATATATCACAAATGACAAGGCACTGAGTCCAGTTAAATAAAATTTTGCTTTGCTATATGCAGGCTAGGGAGAATGATGTTATTCCATAGCTTGTAGATAGGGATTTTGCATATCATTGTTTCTTCCACTTTAATCATATCAAACCCAGCATGTTGTATGAGCATATGCAACCCTTGCAACTGTCACTGCTTGTGTACAGAGTGAAACAAGATTCACAAAAAGAAAACAGCAGCAGCAGCAATCCAGAGCTTTCTAGAGCCTAAGGAAAGATTACAGCAAATCTGGAATGTTCTTGATTAGGTGAAACACCTGAAGACATTTCAAGGGAACTTAAAATATTGTTGACAAGGTGACTGATATTTTTCAGGGTGAGTGGGTTGCCTATCATCTCTTAGGAACCATGCAAGTTGTGTGTTCAGACCTTTAAACCTCCCCCTTAAATAAATTCAGACAAGACTCAATTTTTTGTTTGTTTTTTGGCAGCATTTAGGCCACAACTTTATTGATTACAGCAAGTGGGTGGTTCCATAGGCTATGGTTTGACTAGCTCCTTGCAGGTAGTGCTGACCCAGGGCACCAGCATAGGTCAGCCTAGGGTGAACACCTGGATAAGCGGAAAGCCAGGAATAGGCTATGTCCACCACCCAGATGTCCCCCTGGACTCAGGCACGGACACAACCCCCTCACAGGGTTGACCAAACCATCGAGTCCCTGGATTCCTTTAACAGAATACCCTTCACATAGGGATGGCGAGAGCATTCTCCCATCCCTATCACCTGAACCAGAGCCTATCCGCAACCTTACAAGTTGTGACGATTTGCTATGCGGCAGACAAAACCCAATCAGCCAAGTGGGGGAAATTCCTGCCGCGACCCTGTCCCAATGACAGATGACACACAACGGCATAGCACGGTCAAGCGCAACAAGCCCTAAAAGTAGGGAGAGGTGGGCGGGTGTTCCGAATGCACGCGCTGAAAGAGGAAGCTCTGGTTCACGTGCATAGGTATATATAGGTCCCTTGATCCGTTTAGGTAGGTCCCGTTTAGGGACCTACCAACTGGGTGTTGTGGCTATCAAATCTGTTGGAGATAAGCAGTGTCCAGTGCACAGCGGAATGATGAAAAGTACGTGCCAACATGCTCTATATTACTTTATTTACACTTCAAAGCTGGTAATTTACAGAAAAACATTTTCCCTCTGCCGGAGCAGAGAAAGGCATCCTCTCTCCTCTAAAGCACGGAGAGAATCACACCACTGAACTGCAAAGAACAGTGAAAAACAGGAAACCAGTGTACGTCACATCCAGTCTCCCTTCCCGTGAGAAAACCCAACAGCACTTGACTGTGGAATGTAAACATTGTCTTGTGACAAGCACTTCGCTGCTCAGTGAAGGAAGCAGAAACCAACATCCTCCCCCTTTCTGTGAACATCACTGGGCAGCGTGTTCGTACAATATCAGTACAAACCCAACTTCTGCACATAGGTACAGTGTTGATCCCTTGATACAATCTTGGACAATACATCAGCAGGAATTTCATTACCTGGCATATAGGACACCGTTACGAGTCCCTTTTGAATACGTTCCCTAGCATGTTGCAACTTCAGTTGCAAGTGCTTCGTGCTTTGCTTACAACCTTCAGAATTCAGCAAAGCCAAACATGCTTTGTTGTCCTGGTAAACCTGGATTGGACATTTGACAGGAATTTTCATGTCTTTGCACAATTGTAACAACCATTCACAATCCTTAAGTGAATAAGACAGTGCATTCAGTTCAGCTTCACAAGTACTTAAGCTAACTGTTGTTTGCTTCTTGCATGACCAATCAAATAGACCCTGATTGTACTTATAGCAAACTCCAGACGTACTTTTCCTGTCTGTAGTGTCACTTCCAAAACTTGCATCTGCAAATATCTCAAGACCACCAGACTTCTGATTGTTAAATCTCAGTCTGTAATGCATAGTGCCTTTCAAATACCGCGCTATGCGTTTCAGAGCTTTCCAATCCTTAACAGTAGGATTGTTGACTTGTCTGCTTAGCAAATTACAGCTAACAGCAACGTCAGGTCTTGAACATCTGGCAATGAAGTTTAGCTTGCCTAGCACACTTCTGTACAGTGTAGTATCAGAAAATGCTTCTCCAGTGTCATCTACCTGATAACCTGTTGTCATCGGTGTGTCTACAGGGTTAGCATCCATCAGGTTTAGTTTGCTTAACACATCAGCAATTTTACGTGACTGGTGTACTAGAATGTTACCATCTTGATCTCTCTCTATTTCCAGAGATAGGTAGTTGTTTACCTCACCAAGATCTTTCATGTCAAAGTGCTCTTTCAATTGAGCTAGGGCGTTATTGTACATTGTGACATCCTTCCAAAAGAATAAAAGATCATCAACATAAAACAAACAATACAGTTTCCTTTGCCCCTCCTCTTTGACAAATACACATGGATCAGCTTTCCCTTGCTTAAAACCTAGAGAAAACAATACTTCAGTGAGTTTTGTGTGCCAACACCGTGCACTTTGTTTGAGACCATAAAGGGACTTCTTCAGAGCACAAACAAATCCCTGTTTTACCTGTACGCCATCAGGTGGAAGCATATAAAGTGATTCATCTAGAGATCCATACAGAAAAGCTGTATTCACATCATGGTGACTAATGTGTAGATTCTCCTCTGCAGCTAGCTTGAGCATAAGCCTAATGCTCTCATACCTCACGGTGGGTGAGTAGGTCTCGTGATAGTCTTCACCTGGTACCTGTGCAAAACCTCTGGCTACCAATCTGGCTTTGTGTCTGACTATCTTGCCATTTTGATCTGTCTTCGCTTTGAAGACCCATTTGCTTCCAAGCAGTTTCATTCCTGGAACTACTGGAACAAGATCCCATGTTTTGTTCCTTTCCAAGGAATCAAGCTCAGCCTTCATGGCATTTAACCATGGCTCAGCTTCCTTTGAATCCAAATCCTGGATTTCTTGGAAACTTGAAGGTTCAAATACCTTCTTGGAGCTTTTAACAGCTGTTACTGCTATCTTAGCAAACTCATCAGCAAATCTCTTTGGAGGTCTGCCTTTTGTCGCTCTCTGTGACCTGCGAATTAGCCTTAAGTCTTCAACACTCTCCTCTTCCTTTTTAGGAGAAAAGTGACCTATTGTGAACAATGGTTCCTCCAATTCTTGATCAGAGCTTTCAGAGGGTCGCATAGAGGCTTTCGCACTCTTGAAATCCTCTGAATCACCCGATTCAGTTTCAGACTCAGAATCAGAACCTTCATCAGTGGGTGTGGGTTGTTGCGGTTGCTTTTGACTATCCTCAGTCTCATCACTGTCATCAGGATAACATTGGAAAATTCCCACATTCTCCCCCCACTTGGCATTGTACTCAACACTTCTTGTGAGCTTAATTTCCTTAGAGTCAGTCATCATTATTCTGTAAGACCCTTTCTGATAACCTAGAAAGATACCATGCAATCCACGCTTGTCTAACTTGGAGTTTTGTGGTGAGTGAACCCACATGTCAGAACCAAAAATTTTCATGTGTTTGATGTATGGCTTCTTGCCAAACATCTTCTCATAGGGGGTACAACCAATCGCTGAAGATAACCTGCGATTATAACTGTAAGTGAAACATGAGAGAGCTTCGGCCCAATAACTCTCTGGAAGATTGGCATCATGCAGCAAGGTTTTTAACCCTTGAAGCAATGTCTGATTTGCTCGTTCCGCAAGTCCATTCTGCCATGGCGAACGAGGACTAGACAAATCGTGTTGAATTCCTTTCTCAGTCAGAAAAGCTTCAAACTGCTGAGAAGTGAATTCTCCCCCGCGATCACTGAAAAGAGTCTTTACCTTCTTACCATGCACATTTTCCAACCAAGCACAGAATTCCTTGAACCTTGGAAAAGCCTCTGATTTCTGCTTGAGATTGTACACATAAATATACCTGGAAAATGCATCAATGAGAACCATGAAGTACCTGTTTCCACCCAAAGAGGGCGCTAGTGGTCCAACCAAATCAGCATGAACAACCTGGTATGGTTCTGTAGCTTGCCTACTAGACACCTTACCTTTCGCAGCCATTTTTACCTTGTTTGCTGCGCATGCCTTGCACTTCATGTGGTACCTGCAGGGTTTAATAGTCATACCTTCAACCAAGGCAGGCATTTTAGATACTGCCTAAAAATGCAAATGACCAAATTTTCGATGAAAATCATGAATACATTCTGCATGCAAACTTTTGTTAGAACCTGCAATGCAACAAGTGTCATCCTGCACAACATCATCAAAATACAAAACATACAAACGATCAACATATTCAGCATGCAATACATAATCATTTTTCTTTGTGATGATGCACCTTTTGTTCTTAAAGGAAACGTCAATTTTCCGCTCATTCAGCTGTCCAACGCTAAGCAGATTATGCTTGGCATCTGGCACATAAAGCACATCCTGTATCGATAAGTCCAAACTGTGAAGAACAACAGTTCCGTAGCCTTTACTGGGGATTGTGTGGTCATCCGCCTGGTGAATCGCACCTTCCTGCGGTGTAAAAGACACGAACAGTCGCTTATCGTTGCACATGTGATGGGTCGCCGCTGAATCAACAACGAAGAAAGATCTAGACGTCTTCTGGACCTCTGCAACCTTTGGAGTGAAGCGTGAGACCATTGCCTTGTGCTGCGTTGTCCTGGACACTGGACCTTTGCCTTTGCCTCGGCCTTTTCCACGCGATGAGCTTTCGCTGCGCTGCTCTGTCTTGGCCCTGGGATATCTGCATTCCCTCTTCATATGGCCTAGACGTCCACACGTGTAGCATTTCACTGCCTTCAAAGCTTTGGCGCCATCTGGTGGTTCCACTGCACTATGGGATGACGTCTGTGAAGTCTCCCCCTTGCCCATGCAGCTATCACCCTGGCGGTCTGCTTCATTCTGAATCATGGCAGTATCACTGGCTACTGTGAGTTGAGCATTTGGCTGATTGGCATCAAATTCCCCATTTGCCTCATCCAGCCTTCTGCAGCTAGCCATCATGACTTTGGCATTAGCCTTCTGCGTCATCTCTGCTGCTTTAAATCAAGCTGCTTTATACAAGCTGTGTCTGTGTACAGCTGCTTCAATCCAAAAGCAAATTCAAAAGTACTTTCGATTTCCAGCCTCTGCCTGTGAGCCTGTGCCTTTCTGCTTAACTGCTTTACTTATCTGCAGCTGCTTCTAACCGCATTCCAAAGGCAAGTTCAAAAGTGAAAGTTCTCTCTGCTGTCTTAAATTCATGCTGCGACACTGCTGCAGCTGCTTTACTTTCGATTTCCCCCAGCATAGGAAAAATTTATCCTTCTAGCCTTTTGCCTGTGCCACGGCAAAACCGGCTATAAAAGTTCAAAGTCCAGCCATAAAGCCATTAATTAGAAGCTGGCAGGCTGCCCGGAGCTGTAGCACATACCTCATCAAATCATCTTGACGCGCAGAGATATCGTCCGATCCAGCCCTCTGCATTCCGATCCTTTGCCGGCACTCCAATTCTTTGCTCCTTTGTTCCTTTGCCAGGAGCCCGACTTCTGGAGTCCATTCTCAAAACACTGCGTTTTTCTGGGCCCATAACCAAATGTTGGAGATAAGCAGTGTCCAGTGCACAGCGGAATGATGAAAAGTACGTGCCAACATGCTCTATATTACTTTATTTACACTTCAAAGCTGGTAATTTACAGAAAAACATTTTCCCTCTGCCGGAGCAGAGAAAGGCATCCTCTCTCCTCTAAAGCACGGAGAGAATCACACCACTGAACTGCAAAGAACAGTGAAAAACAGGAAACCAGTGTACGTCACATCCAGTCTCCCTTCCCGTGAGAAAACCCAACAGCACTTGACTGTGGAATGTAAACATTGTCTTGTGACAAGCACTTCGCTGCTCAGTGAAGGAAGCAGAAACCAACAATATATAGGTCCCTTGATCCGTTTAGGTAGGTCCCGTTTAGGGACCTACCAACTGGGTGTTGTGGCTATCAAATCATACCCACCCACAGAACAGGGTTTGGTTGCCAGGTCTGCCGCACCGCCGGAGCATGATTTCTGTTCTCATCCTGAAGCAAAGTTCTTAACCTAAAGCACTATTTCTGGATTAGCGGAATCTGTAACCTGAAGCGTATGTAACCTGAAGCGTATGTAATCCGAAGTACCACTGTATACGTCCAAGAATTAAGCATAGAGTCTTTGGGACAATTCTACATATTTAGAAAGAGAGCTAGCTTACTGTGGAGGGGTAGATTGTGTTTTGCTGCTGTTACTCAAAACAGCCAAGTGAAAAACCAAAATTTTTAGCTATGTCACCTCTGCCTAGGGTTACAATCCAGTGGCCTTTGAAAGCTCCAAAGCTGAGAGAGAGAGAGAGAGAGAGAGAGAGAGAGAGAGAGAGAGATGAGCTGCTGCATGTATACCTATTTATTATGCAGTAAAACTAGAAAATCCCTGCGATGGCGTGAGCTCTCATTTTTCAGTCCCAGCTCCTGCCCACCTACCAGTTCGAAAGCACATCAAAGTACAAGTTCCCCAGCGGGAAGGTAAAAGGAGCTTCCGTGAGCTGCTCTGGTTCACCAGAAGAGGCTTAGTCATGCTGGCCACATGACCTGGAAGCTGTACGCCGGCTCCCTCAGCCAATAAAGCGAGATGAGTGCCGTAACCCCAGAGTCATCCACGACTGGACCTAATGGGCAGGGGTCCCTTTACCCAGTGGCGTAGCATGGGGGGTGCAGGGGGGCCGGCCACAATGGGCGCAACATCTGGGGGGGCGCTCGCAGCTCTCTGCCCCTACTAAAATCCACGGGTTAGGGGGCACAAATTACTTGCCTTGCCCCGGGTGCTGACAACCCACGCTACGCCACTGCCTTTACCTAACCAGTAATGAATGATCTGTACGTCAGGCAAGCCACACAGGCTAGCTAGCAATAAATTGGATGGTTTGGGTGGAGCAGAGTTTTTGAGAAGCTCATGCGCAGACTGATCAGCTGCAGGGCCGTGCAAGCTGAAACTACCTGGGGGAGTCACTTCACTGCTTCTTGTGGGTTTTCAAGTGGGTTTTCATACTTGCTTGGTATGTATATATTGCTTTCTGTTTAGAATAAAACCTTTAATCTTCTCACTCACTTATGTTTTGTATTACTTCTGAATCTCATTTAAAAAAAAACACCTTGCATTTGGCAAGACAAATATTCTTGTAGGTGACACTGCCACATCCTCTGCGATTGATCTGCTTATAATTAGATCCATGATCTACTGTATCTGGGAACTACTGTAATGAGAGAGAAAGAAAATGTTAACCATATTGGCCTGAGTTTATGGATCACAGTGTTTGTAACACCACACATTTTCCAAATTTATAAAATCTTTTTTTATATAAAAAAGCGGCTTAGTCATGTTGGCAACATGGCCTGGAAGCTGTCTGTGGACAAACGCTGGCTCCCTCGGCCTATAGAGTGAGATGAGCGCCACAACCCCAGAGTCATCTGCGACTGGACCTAACGGTCAGGGGTACCTTTACCTTTACCTTAAAACTAGAGATCTGCATGATATGGAAAGCAGAGAGCAGGGATTGATGGGTAAAAAGACATGTGCTAGAATCAGTATTTCTGTCCCATGACATTACCATGTGTTAATTTACATTTGTTTCTACTCTTTCCACATTGATCTGCCCTTTTAAATTTTAACTGTACATTCTGATACCTTTAAACGGCTGAGAGCTGGACACAGCATTGTGTGATGCATGAACTCATGCAGATAGCTAAATTCCAACTGCACGTTCCTGTAAGAGGTGCCAAGATTGCATCATTTTGCATAGGAAGTTGCAGAGATAATTCCTCAAGTCTTCCCTAGCAACTGGATAGCAAGCCCAACCTGCCTGAGAATTTTGAAAGGTGGGACCTCTGGGTTGCAGTCTAGGAAGGCTGTCCCTGCCAGCCAGAGCCTAAGATGCTACAATCCAGTCACAGCCATGATAAATCTCATTGATTGTTGGACCGGAGAGAATTATACTTGTATACTTGACTAGAAGAGCACACTTCAGTAGGTACATCTTTTTCTTTTTACCTCCTCTTGAGCACTTGAATTTAAGTATGCTGACATTCCCTCCTCTACACAGTGATTAATGGTGTCATACTTTTATAGCACACGTTTCCAAGCTGTGCTCCAGCATGCTTTGGAGTTCCTTGGAAGCAAAGGAGAATGGTTTAATGAAAAGCGATGATGAGGCCAAAGAATGAAACTATTGCAAAATAACTTACCCTCCAACATTCCTCTGATGAAAATAGGAACATCCTTAACAACAACAACAACAACAACAACAACATATATATGCCACCCATCTGACTGGGTTGCTCCAGGCACTCTGGGTGGCTTCCCACATATATAAAACCATAATAAAACATTAAACTCTATACAGGGCTGCCTTCAGATGTCTTCCAAAGGTTGTATAGTTACTTATCTCCTTGGCTCAGCGGTCACATAACTCCATACCCTCCAACATTTCTCTGATGAAAATAGGGACGTCCAACCAGAAAGTGGGACATTCTAGGATCAAATCAGAAACCAGGGCAGCTTCTGTAAATCCGGGACCATCCCTGGAAAAAAGAGACACCTAGAAGGTCTGGAATAACCAGAGTTGAAAAGTATATGCCCCAGTTATTGCTTATATCACAATTCTCCTCTTTATATGGAACATCTGTTGAATATTCTTTAGTCAATTAGTTTTTGACACTCAATGATGTTAGATTTGAGTGCTAGCTGTAATTGACAGTTGGTTTCTGACAGCTTCCAGGCCAACACAACTAATCACTGACTCTAATAGGGAACTCAGGTGATGAGTGCTGACAGGATTGGAGTCAAGGCATGCTACTGAGAAGCTATCTGCATGCTCAGCGAATTCAGAAATTTTGAGAAGTACAAAAAAAAAAATAATGCTAATGTGCAGACTCCCTATAAAAAATAAAAACCCCATGCTCCATTGCTATAGGATGCCAAATGTCCATTAGAAAAGTTGGGGGAATTAAAATCAGGGTGGAGGTGTTTATTTATTTAAAGTGGGACCTCGGGTTACAAAACACTTTGGGTTACAGACTCTGCTAACCCGGAAGTAGTACCTCAAGTTAAGAACTTTACCTCAGGATGAGAACAGTGGGAGGCCACATTAGCTAAAGTTAACCTCAGGTTAAGAACGGTTTCAGGTTAATAATGGACCTCTGGGACGAATTAAGTTCGTAACCAGAGGTACCAATGTAATGCATTTGAATACTGTCCTTTATCCAGAGATCACAGGGTGGTTCATAACATAAAACGACAAAATGTGAATATAAAATACATGATCAAACAAGAACAAAAACAAACTACCCCCTCAACACATTTAAAAGGCCACCGAATGCTTAAGAGGCCTGGTTATAGAGAAACGTTTTCGCATGACACCTAAAGTTATGCAAAGAAGGCACCAGGTGAGCCTCCACAGGGACAGCATTCCACAAATGGGGTGCCACCACAGAAAAGACTATTCTCATGTTGCTATCCTCCAGGCCTCTTGTGAAGGGGGAATACAAAGAAGGGCCCCAGAAGATGATGGCAGGGTCCAGGTTGTTTCTTATGGGAAAAGGCGGAATGACTGAATGGAGTGGTCCTGCTGGGAGTTGAGGATATACTGCCATAGTTTTTTGCAGTTCCATTTGTGATCCATTAAAATGGGGATGGGAAACCTGTCACCTTACAGATGTTGCTGGACTACAAGTCAATAATAATAATAATAATAATAATAATAATAATAATAATATTTTAAAGGGCAGGGGGAAGAGTGGAATGGGCAGCGGAATACACTTCATCCCATGACCTCCCCAGAACTGACATTTCCTCTGCATCAGAGGTTCAATAAATGTCCTGCTTTTGCTTCTTTTCCTGGAACTACAAAAACAAGGAGTCTGGTAATAACCTTGCAGGCCACCATATGTAGTGTTTAGGTTGGCTGGGCTAGAGTTTGGGCAGGCCTTGGAGTTACAGTATTGGCCTCAGACAGGCAGTGAAAAACCAACATTTGACATATATACACGAGAGCTGACATAAATAGCAGCCAGTGCTGGTAATATTTGGCATTCGGCAGATGGAATTTAAAAGTCTGAGAAAACAACTTACATCCATTAGATGAGGAAGCCTAGTAATTCTCCTTCCCCCACCCACCCACCCACCCACCCAAGATCCTAGATCCTGTTTTCTAGTCATTTCTCAAGTGCTTTGAATGCTGTTCAAACAAACTGGAATCTTCTCCTCTGTCTCTCCAGCAAAACATTGGTTCGCTCTGCATTCACTTGTAGCTTCTAATTAGACATCTGTTAAAAGTCCATAACAGGAAATCTAATAGAGAGATGCTGCATTTTGTCAGAATGATTAATGATTCACAGTATGAAAGTGTCCCTGCATGAAGTCTATTATTTGAAACATGCAGAATCAGATTAAGCTTTTACTTTACAATGGGACTCGAGCTTCGTTATTAGAGGAAAGAAATCATGTTTGTATGAGCGCTTTCATCACAGAATTCTCATTGTTTGCATGTAGGAAGGAATGCTCTTAGCGTAGCCTTCTGTTCCTACCCATCAGTAAGTTAAGATCCCATTATAAGAATTAACAAACTTTTGGAGCATCTGCATCTACAGAACCAGACTGAAACTTGTTTGATGCTCCCCTTCCCTCATGAGACGCCAAGCAAGATGGGCCACAAGCAGCTCTACTGGAACCACCCGAGGAAGTTTGGCCAGGGCTCCTACCAACATGGCCTGATTCGCAAGTACGGGCTCAACGTGTGCCACCAGTGCTTCTGCCACTATGCTAAGGACATTGGATTCATTAGACTGGATTAAATGCCTGCTCACAGAGATGGCTTGAAGAGGACACCAGACATGGAAGCTTTGCCCAGATAAGCCCCTCCTGCCACACATTAATGCTTTTGGGTACATAAAAATAAATAGGGTCTTAATAATAATAATAATAATAATAATAATAATAATAATAATAATAATATATTTATACCCCACCCATCTGGCTGGGTTTCCCCAGCCACTCTGGGCAGCTTCCAACAAAATATTAAATGCAATAGTCTATTAAACATTAAAAACTTCCCTAAACAGGGCTGCCTTCAGATGTCTTCTAAAAGTCTGGTAATTATTTTTCTGTTCGACATCTGGTGGGAGGGCATTCCACAGGATGGGTGCCACTACCGAGAAGGCCCTCTTGTTCCTTGTAACTTGGCTTCTTGCAGCGAGGGAACCGCCAGAAGGCCCTCAGCACTGGACCTCAGTGTCAGGGCAGAACGATGTGGGTAGAGATGCTCCTTCTGGTATACTGTTTGCCCTGCTCCCCCTCCTGCTCCCCCAAATTTGTTTGACTGGCATGTCTTCCCTCCAAGGAATCCTGGGAAGTTTGATTAAAATGCTTAGGACAATTTACTAGAGGTTGCTGTCTCTCTTAGGGCAACAATGCTAAATGCAGTTAATCACTGCTAGGCCCCCTTAAATTTGAAGGGACCTCACTCAATGATAAAAAATGTGCTAGCTTTAATATGTGACTAGTGATTTGTACACAATAATTTGCAAGTGCGGGCCCCACATAGAAGATAGAGATGTGAGGCCTCATGTTGTCAGGATGCTGTCAGCATGGTTGCCCAGGAAAGTATAAAGACAAGGAAAAGTTTCTTACCATCCTTTTTTATTTCCCTCTTTACAGAGAGAGGCTATAGAACCCAGCCTCTTGGATAATGGTGTTGTCCTGAGTGACTCTCCATCCCCCGTCTCTCCCACTTCTTCATTCATCATTCTCATTGTCTCTTCTACGGGTGCTGCTATGTGCCCTCTGTCTTTGAGCTCTTTGCTCTCCTACTTTTAAGGCTTGCCGGGTTCAGGGAGATGGAGGGTCTGCAATGCTTTCTAGTGACAACGTGTCAGCCAGCTGCTCTGGCTCTCCCATGATCTCCCAACTTTCCCCCTCATCTGCCTCTGAGCTGTGACCTCCATCAAACCACTGTTTTCAATCTATACTGTCTTCCTTAACCTTCTCCCTGGAAGGGTCAGGATGGGGCGGCAGTCTCCACCATTCCTCCTGCTCTGCCCAGCCCCTGACACACATCCCTCTCCAGTGTCCTCCTCTTCTGCCCAGTCCCTGACACATGTGCATCATGCCTATCCACAATGCACTCTGCAGACAGGGACTGCACAAACTAAATTCAGATTGCTATGCATCTGATCTGTGCCAACAATGTTGTGGGAGCAGTTTTCATCCATGCATGAGAACCAAGATGTATGGTCATAATTGCTAGCTATAAGAATCCAGTGAGAAGGTTGGGATGCATGGGCAGAGGGCTGCAGTGGGATGGAAGGGTTAAGAATGCCCATTTCATAGCATGTTCATGCTGCATTGGCTTTAACACTAAGTTATACAAACCTAGCTCCACACACGTAAAGCAGTTTCGGCAATTTGCCTTGTGGGCTTATGATTATTATTTTCTTCCTAAAATCCTGTCCTGTACAGGAGAGACCGCTCTATTCCAATCTCCCATAAGGTACCAATTCTCATTTGGAAACAACAACAACAACAAAATAATAATAATAATAATAATAATAATAATAATAATAATAATAATTTATTTATACCCCACCCAACTGGCTGAGTTTCCCCAGCCACTTTGGGCAACTTCCAACAGAATATTAAAATACAATAGTCTATTAACCATTAAAAGCTTCCCTAAACAGGGCTGCCTTCAGTTTGTCCATCAGTACGTTATAAAAAATGGGACGTGGGTGGCGCTGTGGATAAAACCTCAGTGCCTAGGACTTGCCGATCGTATGGTCGGCGGTTCGAATCCCCGCAGCGGGGTGAGCTCCTGTCTTTTGGTCCCAGCTCCTGCCCACCTAGCAGTTCAAAAGCACCCCTAAGTGCAAGTAGATAAATAGGTACCGCTTTATAGCGGGAAGGTAAACGGCGTTTCCGTGTGCTGTGCTGCTTCAGGCTCGCCAGAGCAGCTTCATCACGCTGGCCACGTGACCCGGAAGTGTCTTTGGACAGCGCTGGCCCTCGGCCTCTTAAGTGAGATGGGCGCACAACCCTAGAGTCGGACACGACTGGCCCGTATGGGCAGGGGTACCTTTACCTTACTTTATAAAAAACTGATTTATTTTTATTTGGAGGCATATATACCGATAAGCAAAGGGACGCATGTGGCGCTGTGGGTAAAACCTCAGTGCCTAGGACTTGCTGATTGTAAGGTTGGCGGTTCGAATCCCCGTGGTGGGGTGAGCTCCCGTCGTTCGGTCCCAGCTCCTGCCCACCTAGCAGTTCGAAAGCACCCCTAAGTGCAAGTAGATAAATAGGTATCGCTTTATAGCGGGAAGGTAAACGGCGTTTCCGTGTGCGGCACTGGTGCTGGCTCACCAGTTGCAGCTTCGTCACGCTCGCCACGTGACCCGGAAGTGTCTTCGGACGGCGACGGCTCCCGGCCTCTTGAATGAGATGAGCGCACAACCCTAGAGTCAGTCACAACTGGCCCGAACGGGCAAAGGTACCTTTACCTTTATACCGATAACCAAATTCTTTTTTCCATGAATGCTAACTTCCACCCCAGTATATCTACTTTGTTCATTGGAAAGAATCCATTTTGGATAAAAATTGGGATATATATATATATATATACAAAACAACTCCATTTTTTCTTTGTTTCCACAGAGATAAATTATTGCCCTAATTTCTTTTGAATTTTAGGTCCTTTTTTCCTAATGTGTGTTTCTTGCAGGCATCTAATTTTAATTTATTAAAGTGATGAAACATATCGCAGAGCAGTTTCAAACCTGTTTAAGTTGTAGTTCCCAACCGAAAGAAAAAGTCATATGCATAAAATGGAGGTAGAGCAGTATGATTAGTCATTAAATTATTTCACATATAAGTTCCTCTAGCAGCAGAAATTCTTGATCTTGGACCACTCTAGAAAGTGGACATGAGCCCAGCTCTTAGGCACCACCTCACACTAACTACCAGGAAGTACTATTGGCCTTTTCCGCAGTGGCTCCCTATTCGTGGAATGCTCTGTCTTGTGTCTTCATTACATATTTTTCGGTAACATTCGCCTTCTCCCAAGCATTTGGCTGATTAACATTCTATGGCTTTTTAAATGAGGGAACAGGTTATTGGTTTGTTTTTGTTTTTGTTTTATTTATTTTGAATTCTCATTTTGTATTTTTCTGAGATATTTGGATGAAGGGTGGTATGCAATTTTAATAAATTATTACTCTTATTAAAGTACCTTCTCATTCTTCACTTGTCCTGCCTTTTGTCTCTGTGACAATTTACTGCCTTTTGTCTCTGATGCCATTTACCATTGACACCACCACCACCACCACCCATTAAAATTATATTTCAAAATACAAACTGATGATTCCAAAACCAAATATTTGCCTAAATCCAGAAGATATTTCCAAAACAGTGATGGCAATTTGGGTTTATTTATATATTTTGTTGTTGTTTAGTCGTTTAGTCGTGTCCGACTCTTCGTGACCCCCTGGACCAGAGCACGCCAGGCACTCCTGTCTTCCACTGCCTCCCGCATAAAAATTTACAATGTCTTCCGAGTTAAAGGGCATATTTCTCCCTTCAGTAATATTTTCTGGGCTCCAGTGATATGAGGAAACAGGAAGTTGTCATACACTTGACATAAGTGGATGACCCTGCTTCCTTTTCAGGAGTTATCAGGAGTGTGAGTCTATTATTAAAGCTTTTGCAGTGTGTCACTTCTGAATTATGGGCGAACCATTTCATGGTTCCGATACAGGGCCTTTAAATGTTACAGCAGCATTGTGGGTTGAACCGAGTCAATAGCAGCTCCCACATCGCTGCTGTATCATGTAAAGGGCACCTAAGACATTTCAGAAATTATTAGTTAATTTGGTATAAAGCCTTTCCGTGGGAAAAATGAGGTTTTAGAATGCCAGCAAAGTGGTTGCTTTAATCCAAATGCACCCCAAATTGCATAGTAACTGTCAGTGTTTGATAAGTGGCATCATCCTGTCAATGTGTGATAATCATCCAACTTGTAAATGTCATGTTGCATTGAGGCATCTAGTCATAAGCCTGCATTTTTTATCAGAGCTTCTATATTTTATCAAGGCTTGTATTTAAAAATGAGCTTAAAAAAAAGGATTTTCAAATGTTTCATGCCAGGCAGAAAGAACCTTGGCAAGAGGTTTTTCTCCTAAGACAAGGGGGCCCCATTGATTTATAGTAGAAAAACAATTCTCAAAGTCATAAAAAGGGAGAATTACATATGCTGCCCTTGCAGACTGAGAAAACACAATTAAAGGCAAGGGTAAATAGTAAAATAATACCAATGTGCCTCCCAGTAAAATGAGCCAGATCTTCTTTCTAAGGTTGAAAGGCCAAGAGCAGTGAAAAAGGCAACTGGCTTGGCTAGAAGAAAAGAAAGCATTTTTGGGAAATCTTTTAAAGCTGTTTTTTACTGAGTTCCTTTTTACTTTGAGAAGCTTTATTCTTTTAAAAGGCTACCTATGATAAGTGAATGAAATATATTAGCTTAAATCTATTGGCTTAAATGTAATTATGCAAAGGATTTAAGGAATGCTAGATTCTTATTTCATATGGTTGTAAGAGTTGTATTTATCCTGAAATTAAGTCAGCCACCAGCCTAGCCCCCCTGCCAGACAGAAGACGCCATCCAAGCACTCTTGATATATGGTTGTCAGGCATTTGTTTAGAAACTTTCAAATGAAGGAAATCTTTCAATATTGATGTGAAACTCAAGATCCTTGACATCTGTTGAACATAAAAATGTAAGATTAAACATTTGTTTTAGAAGGCAATAGGGCAAGGAGGGCAAGAGGTGAGCTGGTAATTAAGATTCCATGTAAGATATATTATTACTTATTTGTCACATATATAGCTCTTTGTCTCCCTTATAAGGGCAAGGAAGTGGGTGTATCTTTTGTGGGTGTATCTTTTGTGATTGGTTCTACCAAACAGCCAATAGGAATTTCAACCAGGCTGATTGGACAGAGGCAGCCACAGGAGGAGCAAAGGGGGCTGGATTAAGGGAATATAAGTGCTGGCCAGGATGGCAAGAGAGGCCAGAGCTTGGTAACCATATACCACTGAGCCTCTCATTTATTTGTCTGACAAATAAATTATTATTTTAATTTCTCTATTGCTGCGTTGAATATTTCATTCCAGCTAAGCGTTAACCACAAGCAGGGTGCTACATTTTATGGTGCCACTGTGACTCGGATAAGTGGTCTGCTGGAACGCAGCCCCTTCGCCCTACTGGGCAGGGTACAAGAGAGAGGACCACTGCTTACCCAGCGCGCACTGGTAAATTTTTCCAGGGGGAACGCAGAAGACTCGTCTGTCTGATACCCTGCTCATTGGCGGCGACGGACCGGGGGGAAACAGGGAACCAACCAAGGGTAAGTGCACAAAGGGATTTTTGGCCCTCCAATTAATTGGGAGGAAGAGAAGTCTTGATCAAACTTCTGCGTCTCAGTAAGGGGAAACTGAGTACGCTAGGTGGTTGGGTACATCAGATGTTGGTCTGGTGGAGGAAAAGGGAAAATTGGGAGGTAGAGTGTGGTGAAGTATCTAGCGCATTGTATGTGTGAGAAAGTACAGAGCAATCTGTAGCTGACCTGAGTGTGGAGTGGGTAGTACTTCGGTTCCCAGTGAGGCGACTCCATCTGGGCAAGGAAACTCACAAAGTGTGTGTGCGAGTGACTGAGTGGATACTTCACAGGGCCATACAATGGGAGTTGGGGGTTCAAAGGGGGAAAATACACCTCTTGAGTGTATGTTAAATAATTTTAAGAAAGCCTTCTCAGGGGCATATGGAGTCAAAATGACGCCAGAGCGCTTGAGAACGTTATGTGAACTAGAATGGCCAAAACAAAATACTGAATGGCCATCTCAGGGAACTTTTGATATAAATTTAGTAAGCAAACTTTGGTCTAACATCGCCAAAGAAACTGGAGGGTGCCCAGAACAATTTCCATATATAGATTCCTGGCTGAGCACATTAAATAAAAATCCTCCATGGATAAGGGAATGCAAAGTCAAACGATGCAAATTATTGGCTGTAAAAGCCGAAGCTAGGAAAGGAATCTTGCCAAATAAACTCAAACCCATTTTTGAGGGACCAGAGGAAGAGGTGCTTCCACCTCCACCCTATGCTCCACATCGAAGGGAGCCTAATCCAAACACTCCACCAGTTGTAACCCCAAGGCAAGAAAGTGGAATGAATAATGGGAGTGGAGTCACAGAGCTTGATTCCTTGATAGATTATGATAAATATCTTCAGGAGGCATTGGAGTCCTATAATAAAGCCCAAGCAGAAGTGGTTATTCCACCTGTGACTCCTAATAGACCTGCATCTAAAGTCTCCTTTAGTGGAACAACTGATTGCCCACCCCAAACCCCTGTACATCCAAGTCCTAGAGAATTATTACAGAAGTTACAGGGAGACCTTAATCGGTCAGCAAGCAATACAGCCAGGCGTATAAAGCTGCTAAAAGAACGCCTTGGGACAGATACCATCCCCTATGATTTGAGGCCCCTAGAGCAAAGCGAAGAGAAAGATCACGTAGTAGCCCCTCTTAGAAGAGTATTTGATGCACTTGAGGAGCCTGCGCTGGTTAATGGACAACCCGGACCACGGCCACCTCGAACTTCGACCCTGCAATATATTCCATTCACAACTACAGATTTGATGAATTGGAAAACACACACCCCATCTTTTGCAGAAAAACCTCAGGCTATGATGGACTTGGTGACTTCAATAGTAAATACTCATAGCCCTACTTGGACAGATTGTCGCCAGCTCCTAAATACTCTTTTCACCACTGAGGAAAGGAGAGACATAATTGAAAAGGCACAGATATATTTGCGTGAGCAGGCCAGAGTGGGAAATATTTTTAATATTGACCGTCATCTCCAAGATAACTTTCCCTTGGAAGATCCTAATTGGGATCCAAACAATGGAATTCACCTGGCCAGACTTACCACCTACCGCCAGACACTTGTGCAAGGTATCCGCAGGGCATGCCAGAAGCCCACTAATATGTCTAAAGTCTCAGAAGTAGAACAGAAACCAAATGAGAGTCCAGGAGACTTTTTAGAGAGGCTGCAAGAAGCCTATCGTATATGGACTCCTTTTGACCCTGAAGCCCCTGAAAACAGCAGAATGATTACTGCTACATTTGTGGCCCAGTGCGCTTCTGATATTCGTAAGAAAATTCAGAAATCAGAAGGATGGGAAGGGAAGTCCTACAAGTAAAATGGAGACTGCATACAGCATATAGGCCTCAGAGTTCAGGGAAAACTGAAAGAATGAATCGGACTCTGAAAACCCAATTGGCAAAATTAACCCAGGAAACGGGATTGGGATGGGTAGATGTGTTACCCATAACACTGTTTCGTGTTCGGTGTGCACCCACAAAAAGACTTAAGTTGTCACCTTTTGAGCTCCTGTATGGGAGACCGCCCTCCTTTGTTCAGGATATTCCAGCTGACCTTAAACAAATAGGAGATCATGTGACACAGGGACAAGTGCAATCTCTCTCCCGTGTTTTTGTTTCTCTTAACAGGTGGGCCCTCGAACGCACGCCGTGCAGCATTGCCGAGCTGATTCATCAGTTCCAGGCTGGCGATAGCGTATGGGTGAAAGAGTGGAAACGTGATCCACTTGCACCAAAGTGGCGTGGACCTTACACCGTCTTGCTCTCTACTCCAACAGCGGTGAAGGTAGCTGAGGTGACCCCCTGGATTCATCACTCTCGTTTGAAGAAGTCCGAAGGCAGTTGGACGTGCAAAGGTGACCCCTCTAATCCTTTAAAACTAACTCTCTCCAAAACCCCCTGTATCTAGCCCTACCGGGAACGGGCTAGGTCACGGGCAACATTTGACGACCGGCCTGCTGCAGCCACAACCTGGAAGCTGGCTGACCTGCGCACGCCTGAAGCTTGAGGAGCGTCTGAACCAGCGACTGTGAACGGAAAGATTCTCTAATACAATTGATTGACTGCCCCCTTGTGGAACAATTATCAGAGATATTACTCATTGGGGATCCTCGGGATATATGTTTTGGTCTTGGTGGTACCCCATTTCTGTCACTGGGGGAATTATATTGGGGCTAATAATTATTTGCTATCACAATAAGGTAATCTTTTGTGGAAGGAATGCATATACTAGACATCAACATGATTTTATTATTAATCCTGATCCCTTGGGAAGGGGAAGGGTCCTTGAATCTGACCAAATTGGCTAAATATGGATTCAGCCATGACCACAATATGTGGGTAGGTTTAGCTGAAATGGTAGCCAATGTTGCAAATAGGACCAATTGCCTTGTTTGCTCTCTTGGGCCAGATGATTCAGAGGGAGGTATGCCCTTATTACCGATACCATTAGATGCCATTGGTATGGTAAGCGAAATGCCACACCAAACAGAAATACAGAATTTCCCCGGATGGAACTCAACTAAACCATTACGAGTTATACCTGTACAAGGGGAATTCTGTGTACATAAATCATCAGATGCAGCTGATTCTCCCATGATAGGCTCTTCTCATTGTCACTATACTTGGGATTATATTAAGAATAGTCATACCTGGGCACACGGTACTACCTATCGAACTCGGAATACCTTGCCCTGTGCACCTCCTTTTATTCACGCATGGAAAGTGGTGTGGAACATAACTGACAGAAAAAGGCAATCTAACATACTGCACTGTGAACTCTCTACCTCTTTTGGTATTTCGCCTTCTGTACTCCACGTACCAAAAACCTCAGACCCGATGGTTGTGGTGGATATGTGGAGAATGGGCATACGAAAAGCTCCCTTCCAAATGGAGTGGGACTTGTTTCTTGGGTTGGGTATTACCACCAATGTGGATTATGCCCACTAGTTCGGCCAGGCGAACACGAAGGAATGCTGATATTTCTCATATAGCAGGAGGAAGTACCCAAAGTTGGAGCGGTACTGATGATTGGCCGCCAGAGCGCATTATAGCCTATTATGATCCTGCCTCCTGGAATCCTGGTGAGCTCATACAAGGGGCACGGGATCCTATTTATAATCTAAACAGAATAATTCGATTGCAAGCAGTAGTGGAACTTGTAACCAATGCAACGGCCCAGAGTTTGAGACTTATTGCACAACAGTTGGATGAAAGTAGAGCCGCCATTTTGCAGCTGAAAATGGGAATGGATTATGTACTTGCCAGGCAGGGAGGCCTATGTGGAGTCTTGAACTTGACAGGGAATGCCTGTTGCTTTAACATTTCAGATAATGGTGAGGCAATCCGTGTGTTGGCCACAAAGATGGAGAATATAGCACATGTCCCAGTACAAACATGGGAAGGATGGGATATGGGATGGCTCACCAATTGGTTACCTAATGTCGCAGGACTCAAAGGGATACTATTGTCTTGCTTGTTTTTCTTGACAGTAGTGGTAATGGTTTTGTGTATGATGCCATGTATCATTTCATGTTTTAGAAGTACAATTAGCAAGATGGTTTCAAATGAAACTCTACCTCATATCATGGCCCTATACAGAGCTTTACCTCAGGAATATGATGAAGGTCAAGCTATCAAGGACACTTGGGATGAAGGTCCTTGAGCTTGAAAGGGGGGAATGAGGCATCTAGTCATAAGCCTGCATTTTTTATCAGAGCTTCTATATTTTATCAAGGCTTGTATTTAAAAATGAGCTTAAAAAAAAGGATTTTCAAATGTTTCATGCCAGGCAGAAAGAACCTTGGCAAGAGGTTTTTCTCCTAAGACAAGGGGGCCCCATTGATTTATAGTAGAAAAACAATTCTCAAAGTCATAAAAAGGGAGAATTACATATGCTGCCCTTGCAGACTGAGAAAACACAATTAAAGGCAAGGGTAAATAGTAAAATAATACCAATGTGCCTCCCAGTAAAATGAGCCAGATCTTCTTTCTAAGGTTGAAAGGCCAAGAGCAGTGAAAAAGGCAACTGGCTTGGCTAGAAGAAAAGAAAGCATTTTTGGGAAATCTTTTAAAGCTGTTTTTTACTGAGTTCCTTTTTACTTTGAGAAGCTTTATTCTTTTAAAAGGCTACCTATGATAAGTGAATGAAATATATTAGCTTAAATATATTGGCTTAAATGTAATTATGCAAAGGATTTAAGGAATGCTAGATTCTTATTTCATATGGTTGTAAGAGTTGTATTTATCCTGAAATTAAGTCAGCCACCAGCCTAGCCCCCCTGCCAGACAGAAGACGCCATCCAAGCACTCTTGATATATGGTTGTCAGGCATTTGTTTAGAAACTTTCAAATGAAGGAAATCTTTCAATATTGATGTGAAACTCAAGATCCTTGACATCTGTTGAACATAAAAATGTAAGATTAAACATTTGTTTTAGAAGGCAATAGGGCAAGGAGGGCAAGAGGTGAGCTGGTAATTAAGATTCCATGTAAGATATATTATTACTTATTTGTCACATATATAGCTCTTTGTCTCCCTTATAAGGGCAAGGAAGTGGGTGTATCTTTTGTGGGTGTATCTTTTGTGATTGGTTCTACCAAACAGCCAATAGGAATTTCAACCAGGCTGATTGGACAGAGGCAGCCACAGGAGGAGCAAAGGGGGCTGGATTAAGGGAATATAAGTGCTGGCCAGGATGGCAAGAGAGGCCAGAGCTTGGTAACCATATACCACTGAGCCTCTCATTTATTTGTCTGACAAATAAATTATTATTTTAATTTCTCTATTGCTGCGTTGAATATTTCATTCCAGCTAAGCGTTAACCACAAGCAGGGTGCTACAGCATAGAGGGGGGCTTTTTTTGTTTATTACTGTTAGACTTCTTAATTTCTTCCAGCTCAGAAAAAGTATTTATTCCTCAGAGCCAGTTTATTAACCAGGTGAATAATGTGGCTACATATATGTGTGTGTGTGTGTGTGTGTGTGAATATGAATTTTGTTGTTCTTGTGCAGTCTTTTTATTAGCATTCATTAATTGGCTATGCCAAATACCTCATTGATTGTCATGCAGCTTTCCCCACTATACTGTAAATTAAATAGACAACATATAAATAAATAATCCTATGGTAAACAAAACACATGTTATTATATCCTTGTTGTGGCTCTCCTTATTTTAAAGACGTTAAAGCAAAGATTATGGGATAATGCACACAGTGACTTGCGATCTCGATCACATGCAGCCTGTAGTCCGCTGGCAATAGGAGTACAATATGGGCATGTCTTTAAGTTAACATCTTATATTAAAAACCTGACAGTACCAAACTATCAAAGGCTTTTCACCAAAGCCAGACTAAACGTCTTTCCTTCTGCAGTGTTGGATGGCGGGTTGAGAGGAGTTCCCTACCAGGACAGACTTTGCTCGTGTGCTCAGGACATCGATTCCATAAAACATATTTTGTTGCACTGTGCAAAATATGAGCAAGCCAGGGCTGAACTGATACTACCCTTGCTGGTACCTTTCCCGGGAAAATCAGAGGCTTACTATGTCAGGTTCCTATTGGAAGACCGGACAACTGCTAGAACACTAGCAGTGGCCAAGTTTTTACCGGTGGTTGCAAGAATCAATGATCCCTATATTCTGAACGAAATGCTTGTTTAACCTGGAGGTAGGCTGTATGAATTGTGTATTGCTTTGTAACGATTTGTTGGGTCTCTGGACCGTAATAAAGGTTGATTGATTGATTGATTGATAAAATGCTTTTGAGTAGCCTTCCTTTATGCAAAGTTCCAGCTCTTTAGTTACGTATTTCGGGGGGGGGGGCGTGATGGGACCAGTGGAGTGGGCGGACTTAGACTGGATCCTAAGCTCGTTCAGCTCAGTCACATGACTTGACAATGCAAATTAAGTTGGCGAAAAGGGTGGTTAACTCAAACACCACCTTCAGGAGAAGAAAAGGCGACAAAGTAACCCCCTCCCCATCAATCTGGAATGCAGTCCCTAAGATGGTTGGATGGAGTTTTGTATTCCAATTTCCAGCAGCTCCTGCAGCTAAGCTAATGCCAGATGTATTGCTCTGCTTTCTTTCGGTCCACTTCAGCGAGCCTGAGAGGAGGATCTTGTATTCTGGGCAGCCACAAACCTCCATAGACACTGCCAAGGATTGTCCTACTCTCGTGTAGGATCCTGGTAGAGACACATGCTTGACTGGCACGTTCTCTCCCTCCTAGTCGATCGTTTGGAAGCTTCAAAAGCTTTATTCAGCCCAAACATCACAGCGACTGATACTAAGAAGCATCCACACTTAGGGATCCACAGGCTATTCGCAGTTTGAGTAATAGAACTCAGTAGCACAGCATTTTGGCTAATCTACTTTATTTACATATAATAAACTGACTTAGCTTCTTCCTCTTTCTCATCAGACAGCAAAGAGAAAGAACAAAGGACAATAGTCCCACTTCACGGAACACAGTAATACCAAAACATCCTGTCTCCATCACTTCCCAATCTGTGGAATGAAAACATACACCATCATGTGATATAAAACAATCTCATGACTGCAAACATGGAGGAAGAATCCTAACAAAGTCTTGCACTCCAAGATAGGTCACTTCAGTGCTGCTAACACTGCAAAAAGAAAAAGCTAAAATAAGAAAAAATAGATAGATGATAGAGATAGCTGGATAGATAGATAGATAGATAGATAGATAGATAGATGATAGATAGATAGATAGATAGATGATAGATAGATGATAGATAGATAGATAGATAGATAGATAGATAGATAGATGATGATAGATAGATAGATAGATAGATAGATAGATAGATAGATAGATGATAGATAGATGATAGAGAGAGAGAGAGAGAGAGAGAGTCAAAGCTGGGAGAAAATATGGGAGAATCGTACTTTGAAAATGTGGTCCATAAGCAGGGCCGGATTTAGATTTGATGAGGCCCTAAGCTACTGTAGGTAATGGGGCCCTTTATATGTCCAGCTGTCCTTTGTCAACAACAAATTGTTGTGGTTTTTGTGTTGAATATATGCTATATGTTGATTTATGGACCTAATAGACATCTAAAGCCATTTGCCACTGTTGCTGCATGTAGGTTTTATTTTATTTGCTTTTTATCTTATATTTTGGAAATGTACATCCAGTTTTTTCCTTTAAATTTTGTTGGGGGCCGCCAAGGGAGTGGGGCCCTAAACTATAGCTTGTTTAGCTTATACATAAATCTGACACTGTCTGTAAGCATGAACTAAAATTATTATACTGTTAATTAGTCTGGAGATTGTATTTAACAGCAGTCAGATTAAGTCAAATAAAAAAAGAATATTCGGTGTTATGTTGGAGGGGATGCCAGGAAACCAGGAATTATGTTCACGTGTGGTGGGGGTGTAAGTATGTACAATTTTTTTCTGGAAAAGGGTGTTGAATGAGATAACAGAAATCACTGGGTTAAAGGTGACTGAAAGTCCAGAGGTAGCATTATTATCAATTTATGATGGGGTGGAAGGTTCGCAGGCTATGAAGGACTTGCTCACACATTTATTGACAGCTGCATGAATTATGATACCTAGGAAGGGGTAGCAGAATATAAAATGGGGAAATGGTATAAAAAGGTGTGGGATATAGCTATTAATGATAAATTAACATGCGTCATTAAGATAAGATGGAGAATACGCAGGAGAAATGATTTCAAGGAGATATGGAGGGTGTTTGTAGAATTTTTATTGTTTAAATGGAAAGGGGCAAACCATCACAAGAGGTGTTCAAATTTTGGGAAGTTGGATAGTTACAATGGAATGGTCTCAGGGGTGGGGTGCACATTTTTATTCTTATTTATTTATTATTGTTACTTTGTCAAAAAGCAATAAATAATAGGGGGGGGGGGAATAACACTGCAGAAAACAGTGTGAGAGGCAGCAGTTACACTGAAGCCTCAGCAGGCACTGTGATTTTCCTTGTGATTTGACTTCCCCTCTGGAGGTGCACTCCATTGTCTCTCGAGACAGATGGTTGCCAACAATTTAAAAGACCTGTTTCCCCAGTGGCAACAGAGTATGGCTCTGGTGTAACTTTATGTCAACTTAAGTTTTGCTTTATGCCACCTTCTTGGACATTCGACTGCTCCCTTGGTCTAATCCACAAGTCATCTGCTGTGCAGCATTTGAACTGGACCTGATGAAACCCTACCAGCAGCAGTCCGACTGGAGTCCTCTGCAGCAGCTAGTTAGAGCCACTGTCAATTACACATTTAAATCGATTCCATTGCTTGCTTAAGAAAAGCCATCAGGATGCCAGCTGGTATCGGTGAGCTGGTTTTACTGCACGGCTCAGTCACACACATTTAAATTTAAATGAATGGAAGTCAATATCCAGATATTAGATTAATGTCTTCTGCTAGAGCTGAATTGTCTGGGCTTGTTTGGGTTTTCTTTGCAGAAAAATATATGTTACCCTTTTAAGCATGCATCACAGGAAGTGCTAATTGCTACCTGCTGTCAAAATTAAGCATCTTTTAGCCTTCATTTACATGCACATGGGGGAATAGCATGTCCTTCTCAGTATTCCATATAGTGCTGAAAAAGCAGCTGAAGTTTTCTCCGGATTTGCACCAAACAAAATCATGTCCCCACAGGACTTTTTAAATATATATATAATAACAATGAATGTGAATGTGAAGCTAAAGTATTATAGGCTGCATCTAGACCATGGGTAGGCAAACTAAGGCCCAGGGGCTGGATGCGGCCCAATCGCCTTTTAAATCCGGCCCGTGGACCGTCCAGGAATCAGTGTGTTTTTACATGAGTAGAATGTGTCCTTTTATTTAAAATGCACCCCTTTATTTGTGGGGCCTGCCTGGTGTTTTTACATGAGTAGAATGTATGCTTTTATTTAAAATGCATCTCTGGGTTATTTGTGGGGCATAGGAATTCATTCATACAATTTTTAAAAAATATAGTCCGGCCCCCCACAAGGTCAGAGGGACAGTGGACCGGCCCCCTGCTGAACCCTGATCTAGAGTATGGCTGCAGTCCAAACCCCAGGGCAGATTGTGTACCCTACAACATTGACCTGATGGAAATAAGAACATCCTATTCCATACTCTGCTACATTTATCTGATGAAAATAAGAGACGTCCCCATCAACATTTCTCAGATGAAAACAGGGCTGTCTGATGCTATTTTTCTAGAAAAAGAGGTGCTGGAACTCGCCATAAACACTTCCCTTGTTCTCTTATAATGGCAATGGTGCACACCTGAGAGGTGCCAGAACTGAGTTCCGGTGAGTTCTGGCTGAAACAAAGCCCTGGGAATATCCTATTTCATACCCTCCAACATTTCTCCAATGAAAATAGGGACGTCCTAAGGAAAAAACGGGACATTCCAGGATCAAATCAGAAACCGGGACAGCTTCTGTCAATCTGGGGCCGTTCCTGGAAAACAGGGACTCTCGGAGGGTCTGAGACTGCACTTGTAGCTGTGCGGCTCATGGCAGCAAGAGTGGATGGTGAGGTGGTGTTCACTGGAATCGGTGCAGCAATTGGATCTGTTGACATCACATGACAGCAGAAGGTCTGCTATGAATCCTAGGCCAGCTCAGCTGTTCTCCAATAGCTTTTTAAAATACAAAGAGTTGTGAAGGTGGGGAGAACTGAATTTAATATTGGAAAAATCAGAAAGTGAAAGAAATCAAAATTGACAGATTTAGCTATCCCTACCCCAGATGTGGCTTTGGGGGGTTACGGGGGACTGCTGGGTGAGATGAGAAATATCAAGCTGTAGGAGTTTCCTTCTGGTTGTGCAACTTTCAGATGCAACTTCATTTCTGACTTGCTGAATATGCTTGTCTAATAGCTTACTTGATGATATGTAGATGTGGCTTGTACATTTTTTAAATTAGTAAGTGTAGCTGTCCTGTAGAGCTGTGGAAATAGACAAATAACTGAATATTCATAGCTGCAGTGCTTTTTTCGGGGGGGGGGGCGCAGTGGGATGCATACCCCTAAACATTTTGTGAATCTACGTTTGGCCTCATTGAGGGGCAGTATTTCAATATGAGCAGGAAAATGAGAATACCCCTAAACATATTTAAGGGGGGAAAGCACTGCATAGCTGAACTATTACATTTGTGTTAGGAAAGTTCTCTGTCAATCTGTTTAAAGGATGGAATATGAACTCACCATCGGGTGCCCCCACACTGGGAAGGCTTCTGGACTACAAACATCTCCATATCAACTAGCCCCCAAAACAAAAAATCCCACCCCCTTTCCACCCATTTGAGCAGTCGGAATCTTAATTTTTATTTAAATATTCTCTTAGTCCTCTGCCATGCTGAGATGATGATTGCTTGCTCCTGTATACCTGAAGGAGCGTCTCCACCTGCATCGTTCAGCCAGGACACTGAGGTCCAGCGCCAAGGGCCTTCTGGTGGTTCCCTCATTGCGAGAAGTGAGGTTACAGGGAACCAGGTAGAGGGCCTTCTCGGTAGTGGCGCCTGCCCTGTGGAACACCCTCCCAGCAGATGTCAAGGCAATAAACAACTATTTTACTTTTAAAAGACAACTGAAGGTGGCCCTGTTTAGGGAAGTTTTTAATGTCTGATGCTGTATTGTTTTCAATATTCGGTTGGAAGCCACCCAGAGTGGCTAGGGAAACCCAGCCAAATAGGTGGGGTATAAATAATAAATTATTATTATTATTATTATTATTACTCCCTGCTTTTTTTCTAAACATAAAAAGGTGAGAGATTTCTAAGCCAGAAGAAATGTAGGGGGGGGGGGGATAAATAAAACAGAATTGGGTGGAGGGATTTTTTGATTTTATTTTAAGGAAAGACAGTTTTCTTTTTCTATCTGACCCAGCCCATTCTTGCAAGACTGTTGTTGGCCGGGGGTTGGGAAACAAGTTCAAGGTTGTGGTAACAGAGACCACCCACCAAAATGTCAACACACATGGCAAATTGCCCATCAATTACAAGAAGTACAATTTGGGATTTTGATGATGATATGTATGAATGCTATGAAGAATATGTATACATGAACAACTTTCTTTTTACCAGGCACCACCGCATGGCACCACCATCAAATTGACATCCTCTTGCATTTTCTCTTGTGTTTTCTCAAATCACAGAAAGCAGACTTTTATTTTTATATTTAGAAAGAGTGGAACAATAGTGCAATTAAAGCGCTATTGTTAAAGCGATTCTTCCATTTTTTCAAGAGACATTGTCACATGCAGTGATATAATGGGTGGGTGAACCATTTGTTATGTGGCACATTCTCACTATAATCGCTCTGTTGGGTTCATTTTTATCATCCCATTCATTTAATTTTTTTATTGATCTCTTAATTAGCACTGGGGTTTCAGAGATGGAAGAGGGGAGGAAAAAGAGAACACCCTTCCTTACATCCTAATATACTGAACAATTTTGATACTATTTATTACAATAATATTTATCATCTATAGCAATATTTATAATATTTATTTATATTCATTAATATTTATAATTTAACAGCAGATGATCTTACCTGCTGCTGGAACAAATAATCATCAGCACTGCTAATTCCTCATTCCATAGAGCTAAATTAGTTGCTGTTTGACTGTGGCTTCTCTTTTCTCTCCCAGAGAACATTTCCTATGTATTTAGATCAATTGAAAAATAGAGTTCCTAAAGCAAAGCTTTCAAATGTACATTTAGGGACTACTTACCATTTAAAAGTACCAAATAATGTTCTAGTCTTATTTAAAGAGAGCATAAGAATATGTTGTGTCTTCCCATTTCCCATCCATTTTATAATAATTTGTGGCCTTTTAGACAAATGGTGCTTCTTTCTAAACTACTGCATTTCAATCATTCATTCATTCATTTATTAGAATAGTTATGTTACTTGTTTGTTTGATTATAGTTGCAGCCCACTTTCTGCACCCTTGAAGCTCATACGAGATACAAATAGCATCATAAATTACAGTGCTTAAAAAACCATAATGCAAATTTGAAAGAAATAATTGCAAGTATGGGCACATCTGCTTTTGTATCTACTTTGTTTGTCTCTGCTTTAGATCCTGTTTAATTTGTCTGGTTTACTTTAGAATCACCTATGTTCAGATCATCCCTTTTCTCTCAGGTAAGGCAATGGTTTTAGCATTTCCCCCCTTTTTCCATTCCTTTTCTTCACATACTTTACTTTTAAAGGTAAATGATCCTTTCCATGACATTGTCCTCTTTCCCCTCTCAGTACCTCTTCATTTCACTCTCATTACCAGATATCTCTCTCTCTCTCTCTCTCTCTCTCTCTCTCTCTCTCTCTCTCTCTCTCTTTCTCTTTCTCTCTCTTTCTCTTTCTCTTTCTCTCTTTCTCTCACACAGCATATTCATAACAACCAAGAGGCCAAAGCAAGGCTAGGCTGCTGTGTATCTGAGGTGCTTTAGGCACTGAACATTAAGTACACACATGATCAAAGTCAAAGCACATAATTGCTTAAGGTAGGGTAACAAGAAATTCATTTGAGGGATGTTATTAACAAGCACTTAGAAGAGAATGTGAACTTAATAATAAGTGAGCTGAAACACTGGGTCCCTCTTGCAATTAAAATGCATATTTTGCATATCTCTGATGTAGAGAGAAACAACGCCAGGGTGAGAGACACGTTGCTGTAATTACTTGAGAAGTCATTTATCTGTGTAGCCTGGGAGACAAGACAGCCAAACACTCAGCTAGATAACCCCGAGTGCTATTTATATAGTCATACAGTGACTTGAGATTTTGTTCAACAAAAGTTTTGGACCTAGAAAAGGTGTCTTCTGCTACTAAATGAGCAGGTTGTTTCTAACAAACCTTTTCTTTGAGGTGGGGAGATAAATTGCAGGTTAGCTTGGATGCCCATGAATGCTTGCCTCATCTTGTAATAGTCACTCATCTCATCAGGACATCTATGCCGTGATAAGGGGACCAGGCAGGGAAGCACTGCAAACATTGGTTATTTTAGACCACAAATTATTTTATCTCCATTGTGTTGAAAGAAAACAAGAGGGGTGGTGAATCCTGGGCATCTTGCTGCTGGAAGCATAAAGTTAGATTTGAGAGTTAAATAATTTATCTAGGCCAATGAACCTGTCACCCTCTAGAGAGTGAAGAATCACTGTATCATCCTTGAACATTAGTCATGCCAGTTGGGCCTGATGGGAGTTGGGATCCATTAACATATGGAGGGCCGAGGTTCTGTCCTCGACCCGTTGTTGTTCAACGCCTTTACAAACAACCTGAATAAAGGAATTGGGTTGATGCTCATCAAATTTGCAGATGACACATTACTGGGAGGGATAGTTAATGCCACAGAAAACAGAATCAAAGTTCAAAATGACCTTAACAGAATGGAGAACAGGACACAAGCTAACAAAATGAATTTCAATAGGGGGAAAATAGAAGGTTCTGCACTTAAGCAGGAAGAACCAGATGCACAAACATAGGATGGGAGACACCTGGCTTACTAGCAGTACAGATCCTTCCGATCTTGGGTGATATGGGTGGAAGCAATCGCTCAGGTATCCCAGAACCAAGCCATTTAGGTCTTTGAACGGTAATCGCCAGCACTTCTGTCTGGAATCAAATGTACAGCTTGTAGCCATGTAAGCTCTGAGCATGCACACTTGATGAAGTAGCTGTGAGCCCGTTTGCCATCCTCCATGCATTCATTAGACATAGTTTCAGGCCATGTGGAAGTGGCAATGATTTTTAGGTAAAAAAGTAATATGGAAGTTCCTACTGCCGCCTTGCTAATTAACAGATCATGCACAAAATTGCATATATTAACCCTGTACAATGTTCTGGGGTTGTTTAAAGTTCATAAGGAGATCAATTAACGAGGAGTGATTTGGAGAGAGCATAGCTGGTAGGCTCTGCTGCATGAACTCCCAAACACCTCATTACATTTGCAGCGATCCAGCAATTCCCTCACTGAGCACCATTAGAGACGTATGCTGATAGTAGTCTCCTTTTATTAGAGTCATAAAGAGCAAACCAGCCTCATAAAAAAAAGTTTAACTGGCAGTTTTGTAAAAACATAACAGCATTATATTTGTAGTGGGTCTCTCTTAACTATCACCTACCTAACAAAACAACACCATCCGAAATTTATCAAGGAGTGATGTATGGGATGGGTCGCCTAGTTTATCACCATAAACCAAGTGTTCCTTTCATGTTTAAGATCATTATGGGAGAGAATGTGATTTCCTTATCTCCTCTTCAAGGAACCAAGCCAAATGCACAGATTCAGAGCACAACAGTATCCTTGACTGCTCAGAGGGAAGTGCAATAGGGCTTATTCAAGAGAAAGTGGATTTGGGATTACGGCCTTTTTTTCTAGCCTGTTTCCTGGGGGCTCAAGGGAGACTAAAAATATGGGGAATGAGTCAAAGGGCTACTTCTTCTTTCTGGTTTCAAGTATTTCCACACATTCATGATGAGGGTTAACATTTTTTTCTTCAACAGCAGACCTCTGTTGGCAGCTGAAAGAGTTTCTGAAATAGTTGGATTGCTGCTGTTTGAGATGAGAAGCCCAAAGTCAACTCTTTGCAGCATAGAACAAATTGCACCATTATTTAGACCCTGTGTCCACCTAGAAATTCAGGGATGAAAATCATTCAGCCTTGCACACATCACCAACTCCAATAAAGATTCTTCCTACTCTCATCATGGCTCGGCCACTATCTCCTTTTGCAATCATAGCCACAGAAAAAGGGCTCAATCCCCCACTCTCCCCAATATAAAAAGCTACTGTTCCTTCCTTCTTTCACTATGAATGGAATTTCCAATCTGTTTTTTTCTAAGCTCTTTCCCATCCATTATTCCTAACTTGGTATGAAGAACAACAAAGCTTCTTCCACAGCATGCTGAACCTCAGGCGTTCACTTTCATTGGCCTGTTTCTCAGGGCCAAGAGGCCATTCACAGATTCACAACATTTCTCCAATGAAAATAGGGACGTCCCATTCTATAATGATAATTTCATATTTATATTCCACATATCTTATTGGGTTGCCCCAGCACTCTGGGCAGCTTCCAACACATATAAAAACATAATAAAACATTAATCATTAAAAAAAAAAAACCTTCCCTATAGAGGATTGCATTCAGACAGCTCGGGGGCTGGATAACTCCATACCCTCCAAGATTTCCCCAATGAAAATAGGGACATCTTAAGGGAAAATGGGACATTCTGGGATCAAATCAGAAACTGGGATGGCTTCTCTAAATCAGGGACATCCCTGGAAAATAGGGACAGTTGGAGATTCTGGAATCAGAAAAGATAAATAATGAATGTAGGATTCCTAATCTGGATCAGGACCATGGTGTGGACTGTAGGAGGTTTAACTCTTTGCATATCACTATGGTCAGTGCTATTTTTCTAGAAAAAGAAGTCCCGGAACTCACCATGAACGCCTCCCTCGTTCTCTTAGAATGGTGCCCACCTGAGAGGGGCCAGAACTGAGTTCCGGCAAGTTCCGGCTGAATAATAATAATAATAATAATAATAATAATAATAATAATAATAATTTATTATTTATACCTCGCCCATCTGGCTGGGTTTCCCCAGCCACTCTGGGCGGCTTCCAACTGAATATTAAAAACAGTACAGCATCAAACATTAAAGATTTCCCTAAAGACGGCTGCCTTCAGTTGTCTTTTAAAAGTATAATAGTTATTTATTGCTTTGACATCTGCTGGGAGGGCGTTCCACAGGGCAGGCACCACTACCGAGAAGGCCCTCTGCCTGGCTCCCTGTAGCTTTGCTTCTCGCAATGAGGGAACCGCCAGAAGGCCCTCGGCGCTGGATCTCAGTGTCCGGGCTGAACGATGGGGGTGGAGACGCTGCTTCAGGTATACTGGACCGAGGCCGTTTAGGGCTTTAAAGGTCCGGACCAACACTTTGAATTGTGCTCAGAAACGTACTGGGAGCCAATGCAGATCTCTCAGAACTGGTATTATGTGGTCCCGGCGGCCACTCCCAGTCACCAGTCTAGCTGCCGCATTCTGGATTAATTGCAGTTTCCGGGTCACCTTCAAAGGTAGCCCCACGTAGACCGCGTTGCAGTAGTCCAAGCGGGAGATAACTAGAGCATGCACCACTCTGGCAAGACAGTCCGCGGGCAGGTAGAGTCTTAGCCTGTGTACCAGGTGGAGCTGGTAGACAGCTGCCCTGGACACACAATTAACCTGTGCCTCCATGGACAGCTGGGAGTCCAAAATGACTCCCAGGCTGCACACCTGGTCCTTCAGGGGCACAGTTACTCCATTCAGGACCAGGGAATCCCCCACACCCGCCCGCCCCCTGTCCCCCAAAAACAGTACTTCTGTCTTGTCAGGATTCAACCTCAATCTTTTAGCTGCCATCCATCCTCCAACAGCCTCCAGGCACTCACACAGGACCTCCACCACCTTCACTGGTTCTGATTTAAAGGAGAGGTAGAGCTGGGTGTCATCTGCATACTGATGAACACCCAGCCCAAACACCCTGATGATCTCTCCCAGTGGCTTCATATAGATATTAAAAAGCATGGGGGAGTGGACGGAACTCTGAGGCACCCCACAAGTGAGAGCCCAGGGGTCTGAACACTAATCCCCCAGTGCCCCCAGCTCCCAGCCCCTCTAGACGGTCCAGAAGGATGTTATGGTCGATGGTGTCAAAGGCCACTGAGAGATCCAGCAGAACTAGGAAACAGCTCTCACCTTTGTCCCTAGCCCGCCGGAGATCATCAACCAGCGCGACCAAGGCAGTTTCAGTCTCATGGTGAGGCCTGAATCCCGATTGGAAGGGATCCAAATGGTCCGCATCCTCCAGGCGTGCTTGGAGTTGTTTGGCAACCGCCTGCTCAATCACCTTGCCCAAGAAAGGTAAATTTGAGACTGGGCGATAGTTGGCCAAATTGGCTGGGTCTAAAGATGTTTTTTTAAGAAGCGGTTTAATGACCGCCTCTTTCAGTGAGTCTGGGAAGGCTCCCTCACAGAGGGAAGCATTCACCACCCCGCAGAGCCCATCGCCCAGCCCTTCCCGGCTAGCTTTTATCAGCCAGGATGGGCAAGGATCAAGGAGACAGGTGGTCGGTTTCACTTGTCCAAGCAGCCTGTCCACATCCTTGGAGGTAACAGATTGGAATTGATCCCATGTAACAGGACTAGACAGAACTCTAGCACTCTCCCACCCTGGCCCTGCTCCCACGGTGGAGTCTACCTCCTTCTGAATCTGAGCGACTTTATCTGCAAAAAACTTTGCAAAAGCATTGTAGGAGATCTTGGGGTCCCTACCAGGTCCCGGTGGTGCAGGTGGTTCCGATAGATTGTGAACCACCTGAAAAAGTCTCCTGCTGCTGTTTTCTGCAGATGCAATGGAGGTGGTGAAGAAGGCCCTCTTCGCCATCGCCACTGCCACTTGGTAGACTCGACATTGAGCTCTAGCCCATGTCCGGTCTGATTCAGAATGAGTTTTCCGCCACCGGCGCTCTAGCCGTCTCAACGATTGTTTCATCACCCTCAGCTCCGGGGGAAACCACGGGGCTGTCTGGGCTCCATGCAATCGGAGAGGGCGCTTCGGAGCCAGATAGTCAATAGCCCTGGTTAACTCCGCATTCCAGCGGGCCACCAGGGAATCAGCTGAAAGGCCATCAACTTGGGATAAAACATCCCCTACCACTCTCTGGAAGCCAATTGGATCCATTAAGTGGTGGGGCGGACCATCCGAATCGGTCCCACCTCCCTGCAGAGGGGAAGGGTTGCAGAGAAGTCCAGTTATACCAGGAAGTGATCTGACCATGGCACTTCTTTTGTTTCGCTTTTAGTTAATGTCAGATCACCAACATCCGTAGAGGTAAACACGAAGTCTAAGACATGTCTGTGGCTATGAGTTGGGCCAAACTTATTCAGGGACAGCCCCATGGAGGCCATGCTTTCCACGAAGTCCCGATCGGCCCCTTGTAAGGTCATGCCGGCATGGATGTTAATATCCCCCAGGGCAACCAAGCTAGGTGTCTCCAGGAGCATATCCGCCATGACCTGAAGCAGCTCAGGCAGGGAATCCTTGGTGCAGCAGGGAGGCCGTACACCAATAGGAATCCTGTACTGCCCCTATTGCCCAACTTCCAGAACATGCACTCAGAGAACTGGGTCTTCCCAATAGGACGCCTGGTGCAGACTAATGACTTCCTAAAAATCACTGCAACCCCCCTCCCCGCCCACATGACCTGGGTTGCTGTGCGTAAGAGAAACCTGGTGGGCAAGCAGCGGTAAGGACAGGCCCATCTGCCTCATCCAACCATGTCTCTGTCACACATGCCAGGTCAAATCCTCCATCCACAATCAGGTCGTGGATGGCAGTGGTTTTATTCATCATTGACCTGGCATTGCACAGCAACACTTTCAGGTCATGTGGGTTTCAAAATCCCTGACTATGGTCCTGATCCAGGATGGGGACTCTTTTATTTTTGCTGGAAAAAAGCTTCCATTTGTGCAAATGGTGCTTTTGCCCCCAATGCACTTAACAGGCACGGAGCCCCCCGTTCAAGCAAGACCACAGCAGGAGATTTAAACCTCCCAACCTATGCATGCCAGAGTGCCTGAAGATGTCCAATTGCAGGAATGATATTGTAGCCTTATTGGAGTTTACCAATTGGGTCTGCGTTGCTCCTGGACAGGAGGAAGGAAGTCAAATGACACCGAGGTTGATTCAAATAAAGAGTTTATTCTGCTCTCCGGATAGCAGAAGGCACTTGCGTGATCAAGTCCACAGCAAGTCCAAAGAAATGAGAAGTTTCATGCAGTATCCTCCAGACACCCTCTCCCCCTTCCCCAGCCACGTCAGCTTGTACACGCAGGTTGACATCACAGATGTTCCTGCTCCGGTACTCTTAAACATAAAAGGGATTTCCTTCCTGCACTCCTGACCATAAAAGGATCTTCCTCTTCCTACTCTTATCTTGGAGGAAGAGGTCATCATCTCTGAGAACATGCTTCTGGCATTTTTCCCAGACTTGGGTCTGTGTGTCTTTGTGGTAAGAACATAAGATAAGGCACAAACATGTTTTCTTTATTCTACTGGTACAGTCAGGGTCATCCTTGACGTCACAAACTGATAAAGGAGAGAGCTGTGTTCTTATTATGCATTTGCTCAACGGCTCAAGTTTATGCATTTTAGCTAAGGAAAAATAGGGATTTTGGTGCAGTTTAAAACTGCCTGCACAGTCAGTTTTTGAGTTTTGGGAAACCCATTCCTTCAATATATTATCTATTTTGGTGAGCTTCAACATAAGGGGAAGAGAGTGCCAAAAACGTCTTCAAAGTAGGGAGAGATGGGGGAAAGACCCTTCGCTGTTATCTTGGTTTCTGAAGAAGTGGAGTCAACGAACGAAACCAACGCTGCTGATCCTTAGCACTTCTTTCAGCATATAGCTCCACTTAAAATGAGTTGCCAGCCAGTACCCTAGATTTTACTCCATTCTTTGAAACACTTCCAAAGCTGGTTTGTTTGCATTCTTCAACAACTTTCCACTGAGGTTGCTACCTGCAGCAAATAGCCATACAAAGTTCCAGTTGACGATGATATGCAGTCATATAAATAATGAGAAATGTCATTTGGAGGTTTATTAAGGGTTGCCAGCTAAGTGCTAGTGGGTCACAAGACATCCATTAAATGTCAGTGGTTTCCTAGTGGCAATTATGCATCATTTTTGACAGAGATTCCAGTGGCATTTGAGGACCACCTTGAAATAAACAGCTTAATATACCATTACCCTATATTTGTAATTGTATGGGGGGGGAATAAACTACTTTCAAATGTGATTTAGAAACACCATAAAGCTTCTGCCCCCCACCCTTGATCAGTCTCTCACTGTTCATGATTATGAAATGAAATCACTGATAACAGTTTTATCACCAATGACAAATTAAAGTTAATTCAATTGCTTAATGGCAGTGATTAAGATGACAGGAGGATTTATAGTACAGTCAATACAGGGTATGGAGATTCCATGTCAGTGAGTGGGGGGGGGGGGAATGCGAGGAAATATGAACACACAGTGGATAAAATGTTCCACAACGAAACAATAAATTACCTTTGAGCAAGATTTAAGTCTCAATTTAGAAGCACAAAGCACATTCTCAATATTTGTGACAGCTTAAAACAACAGCAAATGTAAATAACTAGAGCTAATTTGAAAGCAATTAGAATTGGGCTGGTCCTATCGTTTGATAAAGTGAGGCAGCCACACCAGGCTGATGCTTTGGAGTGTCATAACAAAGCAGAAAATCCTTTATTACTTAGCATTATTATATTTTGTACTGCTTCTGGGCTTTTCCGCCTCAGATGCCAAAATAACTTGTCCATGGGATGGAAGAAGGGGTGCCATTTGCTGCTTCAGCTGAGACAGCAAAATGTCTTTGGCTGGTCCTGTTTGTGTTGTATGCAGCGTGTTATTTTTATTGTAATCACCCTTGTGGGATTTTTTTATATATAAAAAAGCTTTATATAAATTGGAAAATGTGTGGTGTTAAAATACTGTGATCCAGAAGCTCAGGCCAATATGGTTAATGTTTTCTTTCTCTCTTATTACAGTAGATCCCGGATACAGTAGATCATGGATCTAATTAAACACAGAACCACCGCAGAGGATGTGGAGGTGTCACCTACAAGAATATTTGTCTTGCCAAATGCAAGGTGGTTCTTTAAAAATGAGATTCAGAAGTAATAGAAACCATAAGTGAGTGAGAAGATTAAATATTTTATTCTAACAGAAAGCAATATATACATACCAAGCAAGCACTTCAATTTGCCACTTGAAAACCCACAAGAAGCAGTGAAGTGACTCCCCCAGGTAGTTTCAGGTTGAACGGCCCTGCAGCTGGTCAGTCTGTGTATGAGCTTCTCAAAAACTCTTTTTCACCCAAACCATCCGATTTAGAGCTAGCTAGCCTGTGTGGCTTGCCCAACCAGATCATTCATTACTGGTTAGGTAAAGGTAAAGGAACCCCAGGGCCATTAGGTCCAGTCGTGAACGACTCTGGCGTTGGGGCACTCATCTCACTTTATTGGCCAAGGGAGCCGGCATACAGCTTCCGGGTCATGTGGCCAGCATGACTAAGCCACTTCTGGTGAACCAGAGCAGCACATGGAAATGCAGTTTACCTTCCCGCCGGAGTGGTACCTATTTATCTACTTGCACTTTGACGTGCTTTTGAACTGCTAGGTTGGCAGGAGCAGGGACCGAGCAACGGGAGCTCACCCCGTCGTGGGGATTTGAACCGCCAACCTTCTGATCAGCAAGCCCTAGGCTCTGTAGTTTAGACCACAGCGCCACCCACGTTTGGTTACATGCAGATTATTCATTAGCCACCCCCTCCCAATGCCTCACTTTCTCAAAACAACCTCAAAGAAGGTACTCAGCACTATCACTTCCTTCCAACTAATTAGGGCATTAAATGCTGTTCTTCATGCCATCAAATGACTTAAGGAATAGAGGCAGGAAGGATAACCATCTCATATCACTAACTTCTTGAAATACAACTTATTTTCTGGATAGATTGCCCATACAATATTGCAGCTGCAGTTAAGAGTCTCAGATATGGAAAGTCTCACCTAGGCCCCTTGGCCCATGAAGGCAGCACAGTCATTGACATTATCCTGTCTTTATTGTTTTTAATGACAATTCCCCCATATGTCCTCCATTGACTCCATTCAGGATTATCTCATTATACTCTAACCGGGTTGGTATACTGTCAAACTGGGAGATAATAAGTAATTATTGGGATGAGTGAGAATTTGGAATTTGGACCTTAATTTCCTTTAGTATGGATTTTTGAGGAATTTAATCTTTACACTTTTTTGATTGTTATGAAATGACTCTCAGCTGTTCAGATGTATCAAAATACAGTACTTGTTTAAATATTGATTTTGATCAAAAATACACATTTAATAACTGATATACTGATTTTAATTTTTATTTTACTTCAAATCTGCAGATTTGCAGATAAATCTGCAGGAGCAGAACTGAATTATGAATACGTACATGGAAAAAGGTCACGGACCTAAAATTAAAATAATCAGCTGTCCCTGCTTCTAGATCAAAGTATGACACTATCAGTTTTTTGTACCTTTAGCTGCTACATAGATTACATAGCTATATTTCCACATTCAGCATCACTGTTTTATATTGTTGGCATGCCAGCTTCTGATTGAAAAGGATTTATGAACTCCATGGGCACACCTAAAATAAAAATAAAAATCTATTCGAGACAACCCCCTGCAGCACTACAAGAAACTAGTCAGTGATATGCAATTTAATCTGAGATTGTGCATATTATTTATTACTCATTTATTGCCGAGAGGAAAAATATACATATAGGAAGGAGAACGTTAATCATTAAGTGGGATTTTTGTTATGAGAGGTTATCCTCTGCAGAGAGATGTACCTTCATTCTTCCTCCCCCGTGGCCTCCAGAGCAGCAATACTCACACAGGGAATGGATAATGAAATGTGCTTTAAATTACTCATGACTAATATGTACTGGGGGATAAGGCAAGAAGAGTAATTTCTCTTTAATAGGCACTTTCATGTAAAAAGCAGAAACTAAAACTTAATGTGATATATCCCAGACTATGAATAACGAAATCCCTGTTCCAATGCTTCACCAGACTGAATATCCTGCTCCCAAGGTGGACCAGTAGGCGTGTGATTTTAGTGGTTCAAAACCACTATATCTAGAGGTGTGAATCATGTGTTCATCCTGCTCCAGAACTAGAGGAATGATAATCCTCCATATTGGTGGATGTTTGCATCTTCACATGGTGCATAATTCAATTGTGGAACTGCCTGCCAGAAAAGATACTGATGTTCACTTAGGATGGGCTTAGACAAATTCATTGAGACTTTCTTCTCATCTTCAGTTTCAAAACCAACTTCCAGTCCAGTTAAAAGATGCACTCATGGTGCTTTCCATTATTCTATGATATGATTTGTCCTTTGAATATTCCTTCTGCTTTGAATTTAGTTGAAGTAAGTTAATCCATAAAGCGTAGATACTGTTTTCATGGCCAAACACTCCTGTTCTAATGAGCCTTTCTCAATGCTCCAGAGGAAAGGAAGCCAACAGGTCCTTGCCAATAGGCACTTAATAAAACAGCAATCCTCATTAGCATCCCAAACCTGGAAATCATTTCAGGTTGTCAGGATTAAGGAATGACCTCATGTGCATGGCTTCCCAACATCACTTTGGCCTGTGTCTCTGGAGAAAACATTGCTTATTGATTAATTGCCCAGTACAATAGGCCAATGCTTCTCTCCATATTTCTTATTATTCAGGAATTTCTAGGTACAGGCTTATAGTACTATTTTTAAAAATATTTAAGGAAGACCGCTAAATAGAGCAAAAGCATGGACTTCCCAAGATTTGCTGGTTGATATTTGCTGTTGAGGTTACATGTACCAGGCAGAGGAAGGCCTTCTTGGTAGTCATGCCTGCCTTGTGGATGTCAGATGTCAAGGAAATAAACAACTATCTGACTTTTAGAAGACATCTGAAGACAACCCTGTATCGGGAAACTTTTAATGCCTGCCTGATGTTTCACCATTTTTTAATGTTTTGTAAGCCGCCCAGAGTGGCTGGGGAACCCCAGCCAGATGGGCGGGGTATAAATAATAAAATTATTATTTATTATTTTTATTACTTTGTGGTTGGTGTACGAATGGTCTTCATATAAAAGTACAAATACCCCCTCCCCCTGAATACTACCTGGTTCTCAAAGGTTCCTATGGCAGAGAGGGTGCTATAGTGAACCTAGGACAAGGGTTGCTGGACAACTCACCTTATGACAGGCTGAGCTATAATGTTTGGATGACACAACAAGACATGAGCTTTCTTCCCGCATTTTGGATTTCTAGTTTATCTGATGTGTGTTTTTGTCCCTTAAAGTGCAGGGGATGCCTTAATAACCTATATGCAAAACAATTCATGCAGTTCCTCATGGCTTTCAGTTTTGGTTCATTGGTCTGCCTTCCTCATGACATTTCTCATCCGCAGAGGCACATTGATAAAAAAATCCCCAGCAGCAATCTTGAGGTACTCACCTATATTTGGATTACAGTTGATTATAAAACATCTTCTGCCAAATTTATCCTCCAGATTTGGGGTTTCCATATCACTAGAACTGTTTACCATAGCAGAACTCATCATGGTTAAAACCAGAGTTCTTCTGGAGCTAAATTTCTGAATACAGAGAGTGACATTCAATGTTACCTCATAGAGTAGACCCACAGACAAACTTAAATACATTGATTTCAATGGTTCATCTCTTTGTATGACTTGATTTGATGTCAGCCACATAAAACTAAGTTTAAAATGATTTCTGAGCACACATCTATGGAATGGAAAAGTAATAAAAATAAATTAATGATTTTGGCACCAACGCGTTATTCAATGTTCCGATTGCTGTTTTATTCATTTATGGTTTGCTGGCTACAAAGTTGGTATGTTGCTAATCCAGAGCTTCATTGTAGCATAATTAAGTTTTGTCTCAATGGAATCCATGAGATTGGTGAATGATAAATTCTCTCATCAAAGGGACTTGCAGTGGAATCCTATATATGTCTAGCCAGATGTAAATTCCATTGACTTCAGTGGGATTTACACCCAGGCAAATTCATATAGAATTGCAGCCTTAACTACAAACAATTACCTGGATTGGGGCTTCAATAATTTTTTCATGTGAAAGGTCCATTTGCTAACGCTACTGTTCTAGCTCACAAAGAAATAATTTATTGCAACTGTGTAGCTAACATTTATAAAAATGAAGTTCATTTTTTGTGACTTAGATGAAAATATCCTCCCCCTTATTCCCATCATGATTTCCCATCAGAATGTTGCATTATTATCCATTTGCTGTGCCTAGTCTGTTCTGTTCTGAAGTACACTCCCTAAATATAAAAAAACTCAAATGTATACTGTTTTAACTTAGTTTCAGACAACCTACATTCATTCAGTCACATGTCTCTGAGAAGGCTAGATCTCTCTAACTGCTGAGAATTGAAATGCAAATTCAAACAGAAAGGATAAAGAGTAGAACAATCCTGTTTGCAATCTGTGAATCCTTGGAGACACCTGGGTGTGTTCTTAAATGTCTACAGCACAGATTCTATGAAAAGCTGTACATAACATGTTTCTAAGCAAATAGATTTCCATAAATTAAATGATGGGAAAAGACATATCAGGTTTGTAATTACAAAAAAAAAAAAAGGAAGGGGAAAGTTTGCAGAAAATTAACTTATTTTTCAAACTACAGATACATATCATTTCCACCCCACGAATATAAGCGGATTTGCTGTTATTATCACTACAAGCAAGAATGTGTTATTATGTTTCCTATTGCGATAGCTGTTTTGCCCTTCATGGAGTAAAGGAAATTCAAATTATCATTCAGCAGTGTGAACTATGGCTAAAATGCTTTTTTTTTTTTTTTTTAAGAAATAAGAAAATTAAGAGGAACCTGGAATCAAATAGTGTGAGGCTGACATGATGCTGATTGTGCTGTTGGTGCTCAGCAGCAACAACATGAAAAATAAAATGGAACACACAATATGAATGTCCAACCTAAATGATTATTATAATTAAGCACACCAAATCTCAATTCAAGTCAGGATGACTGTGTACAGAAATGGGGTGATCTATGTGTTGAAACAGATTTTTGTGCATGGGTTATCCACTATATGTGCACAACACAGTGTTGGGGAAATATTGTGGTTCAGTACCCTTTGGGTTCAACCTGGACAGCCAGTAAGATCCAGACTCCAATAGTCAGTCCAGCAGGACATTTATTTAGGCGTTGCAAGGGCAGTGCAATACAACCTCAGAGCGAGTAGCTGCATGATGGCACCCCAAATATGAAAAAAACAAACAAACAAACAAACACACAAACATTTATACATTTATAAGCAAGAAGCTAGGTAAATCACAAGGCATAGTGTGTGTGTGTGTGTGTGTGTGTAATTATTATTACATTTTCTGATTTGCAATTTAAAATACTCATTTTACATCCTTATACCAATATCTTCCCTTCTTTTCTTTCCATGGTTCATTTTACATGACAGAAATCCCTGCATATTTTACAAAAACTATAACGTTCTGTATTCCATTATTGCATCCATCAAAACTTATTTACACTGTTGAATTTATCTTACTGCTGTCAGCATTTTCAGCTGTACACAATTATTTCCCATATATTCAATAAACGTTTTCCAATCTTCTTTAAACACATGTTCTTGCTCTCATATTCCATATGTTAAGTCTGCAAGTTGTGCATATTCTGTCAACTTAAGTTGCCATTCTTCTTTGGTTTTCCATTTTAGGACTAACAAAACAAGGGCCGCAGTAGTAGCATACATAAATAGCCTTTTTTTGACACCTGGGAATTTCAGTCTGAATTATCCCCAACAGAAAGGACTCTGGGTTTTGGGGGGAAAATACTTTTAAACATCCCCCCTCCCCAATTCATTATGGATCATTATTGATCCATGATTCAGGCATAGTAACTTTCTTAGCTTCCCTCCCTTCCTATGTCCTTAACTGTTAAACCAAAGCCATTTCTCGTTCCCGGGGAGGTTGTGGGCTGGGCACAAGCCCAACCCACACACATGGGGTGGGATAGCCCCGGCGCCACTGGAGTCCTCAGCCGCATCATCCCTTGGACCGACCAATGCAGTCAGTCTGGGGGCGTGGCTTGGGCTACTTAAATCACCCGCTGTTGAGGACTCACCTCCTTTTGCTTCCTGCTTGCGCAGTTCTCCCTCCCTCCCCTCTCTTTAAGGTTAGGCTCTTTATCTCTTGACCTTGCTATGGACCTTGGTTGCTCACCTGTCGAAGGGGCCTGGTAGGAATTTTTTCCACTTGGCAAATTGGCTCCAGCCATTTGGTTTTTCACTTACCTCGTAACAAATCGTCACAACTTTGTAAGGTTTAGCGGTTAGGCATTGGAGTATTAGGTTGAAGGTGAGGAGAGGAAGTGCCCATCACCTACCCCTCCTAATTCAATGGTCTTCCATTAAAGCAGCGGTTCTCAACCTGTGGGTCCCCAGATGTTGTTGGAGTACAACTCCCATCATCCCTGAGCTCTGGCCTTGCTAGCTAGGGATGATGGGAGCTGTAGTCCAACAACATTTGGGGACTCACAGGTTGAGAACCATTGCGTTAAAGGAATCCAAGGGGTGTGGTGTCTGTCTGAAGCCCCAGACAGGGGGCTAGGGCCATGGCACAACCCCTTGCAGTGACCCTAGGGGAGTTTCTAGTTGATGTGCATCAGCAGGACTCCCCCTACTGCTGGTTAACCCTTACGAGGCTTCCTACAGACAGGCAGGTGTCAGATAAAGTCAGTTAGTTTACAATGCCTAAGCCAATACCACTCACATTCTGTAACCAATAAAGTTGTGGCCTTTTCAGCCCATTAACCTAAAATACGGGTCTCATGTGTCTTTATTCCTTAAAATCTCGGGACCTTGCCACACAATAGCTCCTGCATTCTCTTGTGGTTCTCTTGAAAACACAAACTTCACATGCTATCTTTCACTTACACAAATTTCAACTTTTAAATTTATCACTTGTATAATTTCTACAACAAATGGATGCTGTAAAAAGGACACAGGAGAAGTACAGGCATGAGTGGGAAATGAGTTTGGTCCGCTGTTTACCATGAACCAAGCAAATGTGATGCTGCAACATGTGCTCTTTTGGATGCAAATGCAATCCCAAGTTAGATCACACACTTCCCCAGTTTTTGCAATGCAGTTTTTTGGGATATCAAGTACAAACAAAAATTTGTATTTTACATTTGAAAATGTGCATTTTTTCAGATGAGTCCATTGAAAAACATTGATGTGTACACACACACCGCTCTCCTAGTCAACTCAGCAAGAGCTCAGAGTCTGTGAGAACACAGTGGAAAAACCCCGGTGTTAGCGATCCACATTTAGCCATTTTTCCATTTTAAACCTTCATTAGTACCAGGGCTGGATTTAGGTTTGATGAGGCCCTAAGCTACTGAAAGTAATGGGCACTTTATATCTCCAGCTGTCCTTTGTTGACAACAAATTGTCACTGTTTTGTGTGTTAGACTATACGCTATATGGTAATTTATGAACCTAATAGGTATCTAAAGCCATTTGCACGTAACAAAATACAGTGGTACCTCGGGTTAAGAACTTAATTCTTTCTGGAGGTCTGTTCTTAACCTGAAACTGTTCTTAACCTGAGGTACCACTTTAGCTAATGAGGCCTCCCACTGCTGCCACACCACTGCTGCACGATTTCTGTTCTCATCCTGAAGCAAAGTTCTTAACCCGAGGTACTATTTCTGGGTTAGCGGAGTCTGTAACCTGAAGCGTCTTTAACCTGAGGTACCACAGTATGTATTTTATCAAAATAACTGTTGAACTGAAATACAATTAAGAAGAAATATATTAATAAAAGGTAAAGGTACCCCTGCCTGTACGGGCCAGTCTTGCCAGACTCTAGGGTTGTGCGCTCATCTCACTCTATAGGCCGGGAGCCAGCGCTGTCCGCAGACACTTCCGGGTCACGTGGCCAGCGTGACAAGCTGCATTTGGCAAGCCAGCACAGCACACAGAACACCGTTTACCTTCCCGCTGGTAAGCGGTCCCTATTTATCTACTTGCACCCGGGGGTGCTTTCGAACTGCTAGGTTGGCAGGCGCTGGGACCGAACGACGGGAGCGCATCCCGCCGCAGGGATTCGAACCGCCGACCATATGTTCGGCAAGTCCTAGGCACTGAGGTTTTACCCACAGCACCACCCACGTTATTAATAGTGAAATACAGTTAAGAAGAAATATATTAATAGTGAAATAATTATTAAACTCTAACTTAAAATGATTTTTTATTCATAACAAACTTAATAATGCAAACACATTGGCATTTGGCAATAACAAAAGTTCCTTTAGAAACACAATTTACAAAGACTCATAATTTTTTGGGGGGAGCCAAGTGATTGGGGCCCTAAGTTATAGCTTGTTTAGCTTATATGTAAATCCAGCACTGATTAGTATGCATGTCAATTAAATCAATTTTACTTAACTGGACGGGGTTACTTGGCTTATCTTTGAAACCCCTTCCCCTAATTAAGTTTTCCACACTTTTTCCTTCCTGCACATGCTCAAAGTGAATGAAGAAGGAATTTTGGATTGCAGTCTTGCAATAAGCCTACTCACAATGTCACTTGGAAAGGTGTTTCTACATCCCTCCTGGCTTTCATCTGTTTTCAAGAATCTGTTTTGGAGAATCAATCTGAAATGAGCTTTTATTTTTCGAATGAAACCTGCTTCAGGGGCAAAAAATATGCAACAGATCGAGATGGTGTATGAACCACATAGAAAAAGCAAGTAGAATGAAATATTCTAGAATAAAATGTCATGTACACACAGCCTCTTCAGCAATTCTCCAGACAATAAAATGAAAATGTATTCTGTCTCCCAAATATATTTGCCATTCATAGCTGACATAATGGCTTGTGGCCCAGTCAAAAGTGGGATAATCTGTGAAGAAGAGCAACTTGGAAATGGCATGAATAAATAAAACCATATTTATACACAAGCATTTTTCCCTATGCTACATGTGAGAGTACATACAATTGTATTGCCCAGACTATTTCCATGCGAATTTGACTCTTCAGCAGTTATAATAGCTTGGCTCTCAGTTTCAGGTTTCTTAGTTTATTCTTCACTGAAGTGAGGCCATTTGGGGCCATATCAATATTCCATGTTCCATTTTGCAGAAAAGGCATCTCTATACTTTGCAGCGGGTGCAGCATTCTGTCTACAATTTGCTGCGCTTATGTGGTAACACTGCCAACCTTCGACCTTTCAGACTGATAGCCAGTATTCACAAGAAACAAAAGAAGATATTTTTTACTGGATAGAATGAATTCCTGAGATACACATAAATCTGTCAGGCACTGGAGAGCAGGAATTTCGCCACTACCAACATCTTAAGGAATCATAAATGTAGACTCCCTCACATTCAAATAACTCAGCCCATGGTTTTTATTTTCGGAATGCTATTCAAGTCACCAAAGAATATCTTTCAATGAGTGGATCCAGAAAAATCTGGATCATTCAGCAGCCATTCCTGTATAAAAATGAATTCAGAACAGTGAACTTTCCAAGACAATCAGTCTATTCAATGTAAAGCTGCTATTTGTTTCTTTGGGTAGGAACATGACTTACCTCAAGCAGGTGTTTATAATGGGGAGGAGGAACCTGAAGTTTTCTGGATGTTGCTGGAGCCCAGCTTCCATAATTCCTAACTACTGGCCGCTGCTTGCTGAGGCTGATGGGAATTGGAGTCCAACAACATCTGGAGGGCCATGCTTTGTACTATTTGTACAGGTCACCCAATGTCATATGCCAGCAGCTCCTCAAGGTCTCAAGGCTAGGAGCTTCCCATCACTTGATACCTCATCCTTTTAACTGCCAATTACACTTGGCAAGCTCTGCCTCTGAGCTATGGTCATGAATGCCATGAATTATATTCGATTCCCTTTCCTTGTAGTATAAACAAGAAGGCAAAATATATATGGGAGTTTCAAGAGCATTTGGTGAAACTAATCATACTCCTCAGCAGAGTTTTGTACATTACCAGCATGTAGAATGATAGGTGACAAATCTCTTGATACCCAGACCCCACCACATTATGTCAATAATTCAGTTTTCTCCTTGTATGCTCTTTCACACACACTCCTTCTCTTTCGTTGTCTCCCTCCACTTCAATGGGCTGCTGGGATGGAGAAGATCTTGCCAGATGTCTGAACCACTTGCTTGCAGAGGATTCCTCCCCATCCCACCATTTATTCTATGTCAACTTTCCACCTTTGCCTCCTCTGTTTTCTTTGCTCTTCCTCTGGACTCCCACCACCTCCTCCATGAAGGGTCATATGTGACTCCCCCACCCTCTCTAGGCTCTTCACTCCTGCCTTAGAGTAACCAGAAGAAATGGAGAAAAGTGTTTGGAAGAAAAAGAAGATGTATTTTATCATATGTGGTGGACTTGCAAGCTAATAAAAACTTTTCTTGTTGTATTAATTGGAAACTTTAATAAATATTATATTTTTTTTAAAAAAAAACTTTCTGGGAGATGATATGTAATGAAATGGAAAAATAATCCTCAAAATAACCATTGTAAAGTAACCAGAAGCTTTTCCTAGTAGGAATTACAGGTACTGAAATCCCAAAAGAACAAAAAGACTTTTTATGTATGGAACAACAGTTACCTGGATGCTACTAGCCCAGAGATGGAAAGAAGACAAAGTCCCTTTTAGGATCGTCCTACTCTCGTGTAGGACCCTGGTAGAGACACATGACCGACTGGAATGTTCTCTCCCTTCTGGTCGGTCATTCGGGAGCTTCAAAAGCTTTCTTCAGCCCAAACTGATATCAAGAGGCATCAGCACACTTACAGTCCTGCAGAGTATTGGCAGTTTGCGTAACAGACTCAATAGCTCAGCATTTTGGCTAATCTATGTTTATTTACATATAATACACTCGGAGCTCTCTGACTTAGCTCCTTCCTCTTACTCATCAGACAGCAAAGAGAGAAAGAACAAAGGACAATAGTCCCACTTCACGGAACACAGTAACACAAACATCCTGTCTCAGTCACTTCTGTGGAATGAAAACATACACCGTCATGTGATAGACAACAATCCCATGACTGCAAACACAGAGCAAGAATCCTAACAGTCCCTACCAAAGAGGAGTGGCAAACCAAACTGATAGACTATGCAAGGTGGCAAAACTGACCGGAAAACTCAGAAACCAAGAGGATAATTTTTTTTATAAAAGAATGGGAAAAATTATAATTTATTTAGGAGACCACTGTAAGCAGATGGAAACATTAGCAGGATTTTTATTTCACTTGTAGTGTGACAATTACCATGGATAATATGTTTTGATATAAAAACTGGAGTATGGAAGAAGATGTCGTAATAAATGTTTAAATTGGAACCCCATGGAGGGGGTGGGGGGAAGTCCAGAGATGCAAAGGAATTTCTCCTTATGGATATTTCCCCCCCGATTCATTGTTTATAATTTTGTATTTGTAAAACCAAATAAAAACGATTTCAAAAAAAAGGAAGAAAAGTGGTTGAAACCAACAAGTGTAGGGGAGTGTATATAACAAGAGAGAGGGATTTTCTTATTAAATTAAATCCAAGCCCCAAGCTTTATAAAGTGGAAGCATGAAAAAGAAACATGCAACCACCATGATCATATCAAGCCTGCATTACAAAGATCAGATCATCTATTTTGACTAGCTTGTGTCATCAGATAGCTACTCAGGCTTTTGGAAATCCACTTCTTTCCATTTTCTTTTTAATTACTGATTGTCACATTCTCTTATTTCAGCTTTATTGGAGAGTCCTGGTTTTAAATGTTTGATGAATAGTGCTTAATGAACCTTGAAGGCGTGACCGCGCGGCAGCTAATGTATTTGAGAAAAATCACCACTTCGGATAAATAAAGCCTCTTCTATTATTTAAGCTTGAGAAGTCATGCAAACTGAGTGAAAATGTTTCTATCAGTTCTATTCATGCTGACTTTTCCTTTTCCTCAAAATTATGCAAAATGTTAACTGGCTCTCAGCTACTAAGGCTGTATCTCTTGCAAACCTAAATGAAGAGTTGTTCCAGAGGTGCACTTGGTGGTTTGCAAACTTTGGCCAATCAATTAAGTTTCGGGAGACGCAAATTGCCACACACAACACTCAGAATATCTTGCTAGTCTCACCAGAACTCTTTTCTGACTTTCGTTAGAATCTATTAAATCCATGGCAGGTGAATGGGGACCAGATTGCCCAATAGTCATGGGGAAAGCTTCAAGGATATTGTAATGGAACAACACAAAGTTCTGGATTCATCATTCCCTTAGAGATAAATAGAAATCCAGTGGTCAGTGGTCAGAGACTACTATAACCACTTGTTCTGGACACAATGCAGGATAGCCAGTGCTATTTTTTTCTAGAAAAAGAGGTGCCAGAACTTACCATGAATTCCTCCCTTGTTCTCTTATAATGGCAGTGGCACCCACCTAAGAGGTGCCGGAACTGAGTTCCAGGAGTTTTGGCTGAAAAGGAGCCCTGATGATGGCTATTGCTAAAACACCCTTCTCACCAGCTTCTTAGAGGAAGCTGGGTGGCCACTGTGAGATCCAGGATGCTATGAGTAACTGGATCTTGGATCCGATCCACCAGAAATGTCCCCATGGTCATATGCACATAGAGTGGATAGTGGCATCATGGTTGTAACCTGCATCCTACTGTTTGTGGGCAGGGAATCACCTTACTGTGTGTGGCAGATGAATGGATTAAAGTGTCAACCTGCTTTGTGGACCTCGAATGAAGTGTTCTAGCCATTGCATGCCCAGTTCTCTGCTATGATATGGGGTCATGCATAAACCAGGTTATGCACACAGTGAAGAACGGGAAGACAGCAATGTTTCCCTTTTTCCTTTCAGACGAGATTTAAGAAGTGCAGATACCTCTTGTGCAATGGAACTTCCCCCTCCTCTCCCTGGCAGCCCTCCACACACCCTCAAAATCTTCTCCAGAGGGTTTGAGGAGAGGAAGTTCAAGTCTTTCTGCATGAGCACAGTCTGCATGCACAGCACTGGCTGCAACTCTCTCTCCCTCTCTCCCTCCCAATAGCATGGTCCCTTCTCACCATTCCCCTCAGCATGCACTGCTGCTGCATATAATTCAAGAAAACTGACCTTTCCAGTGACAGCCACACATTTAAGATGGTGTAAGACTCGGTCCTTTTGTAAAAATTGGGATTTTGAGGGGTTGGGGTAAAAGCGACATGAGTCAATTCTTCAGCCTATTTCATTCCATCAATTGTTTTATAACTAAATTATTAGATATAATAATTTAGGCCTGTTTACCTGATAACAATAATTCAGCCTTGTATACATGAAGGGGCATCTCCACACCCATTGATCAGCCCGGACACTGCGGTCCAGCTCCGAGGGCCTTCTGGCTGTTCCCTCATTGCGAGAAGTGAGGTTACAGGTAACCAGGCAGAGGGCCTTCTCGGTAGTGGCACCCACCCTGTGGAATGCCCTCCTGCCACATGTCAAGGAAACAACTACCTGAAGGCAGCCCTGTATAGGGAAGTTTCTAATGTTTAATGTTTTATTGTGTTTTTGTATATGCTGGAAGCTAGCCAGAGTGGCTGGGCCAACCCAGTCCGATAGGTGGGATACAAATAGTAAAATTAATAAGAATTATCATTATTATTTGCTGTTCTTCACCACTTCACGCTCCCTGATGGGGAAGTGGGGCAAACAGGTAAGGAGACTGCGCTCCTTTCTCGTTGTTGAAGGCAAACACGTTGGTAGAAATGCAATTGGAAAGGGCTTTGGAAAAGCAAATGGCTTCACTGACATGCAGTCCAAAAAAGAATATGATGTTTTAATTTGCTGGAATCTGACCAGAGTGGCTGGGGCTACCCAGTCAGATGAACGGCATATACCGTATTTTTCGCCCCATAGGGCGCACCGGCCCATAGGGCGCACCTAGTTTTTTTGGGGGGAAATAAAGAAACAAGCTGCTATCCGCAAGCCATGGGAGAGCTGCGCAAAGCCCGAAGCCTGGGGCGTGCTGAGCTCAGCGCGCCCCAAGCTTCGGGGTGCAGGCAAGCTCTCCGCAAGCCGTGGGAGAGCTGCACGAAGTCGCACAGCTCTCCTATGGCTTGCGGAAAGCTTCCTGAAGCCTGCATTCGCCCCATAGGACGCATACACATTTCCCCATCATTTTTGGAGGGGTAAAAGTGCGTCCTATAGGGCAAAAAATACGGTAAATAACAACAACAATAACAACAACATTAATAATAATTATCAAAATCATCATCATCATTTACTTATAAAGCATGCATTATTTTTAGCAGGTCACTAATGATTTGGAATATCATTAAATTGGACTTTGGCAAATGGTCAAATGTCTTTCTTAATCAATTATGAAAGCTTGCCATCTTGAAGGGATTTCTGTCGCCAACTCTTTACCTGGGGGGAAATCTTGCCCTGGGAAATTAATGTGCATTTCTCTGAGAGGAAAAAAATGATATGCATTTAATTCTGCTGGTTTTTACTTTTGCCTGCCCACACCACCCAAATCCACCTTATAGATCTGGATCTTTAAAAAAATGTTGGCTGGGTGAATAGCTCAATAGAAGTATACTGTACCACCAAAGAGAATCCAGTGTTTCATATAGACATTATCAAAGGTGAATTAAGGACACTCTCCTTCTGTCCTATCATAAACCAATGTCATGTTCAGAAATGTGTGAGGTCTCCCCCCCTTTTTTTAAAAAAAGGACAGCTGAAACCCAAATATAGTTTAGTTTTATTATACAAGACAGGAAGGGTGTTGTTTTAGGCTCACACCAGGAGTGCAAAAATATCCCTGAAGTATGGCTAGTGAATTAAATGGATTTACACTGAGTGATGAATGCAGTGAATCTGACCTGTATCACAGTCTTGTCAGGGAACACCAGGCATCCCAGAGACTGAGTCACTTAATAGAGACTTCATTTCCCCATGGATGGTGAACACAGGGAAACATTTATCTGTGCCATTGCATTGTTTGAGATGGTTGATGGATGGGTTTCACATGCTAATATCTAAATCCTTCTCGCACTGCCCAGGAGATGGGAAGCACAAAGAAAACAAAAGGACAAAATCTCCCCAAGGGTTTAAAAATCACATAAAATATATGAGAAATGTTTGCATTGTGTGCATGCATTGCATTGCATACCATCAATCAGTCTCATATCCGATCAAAAATGTAATAATATATTCAGTTATTTGGAGAATTAAACATACACCACTCCGAAATGAATTTTCTCAACAGCAACACTGTAAAATTAGTCATTTTGTAATTATGTCATCATTTTGCAATTCAATTCTCTAGCCAACTTATTAGGAAACAGCACTAGAGCAAATTAAGAATGATGGTGGATTTCTAATGGCATTGCTGGAAAAAACCACACAGGTAGACTGTTCCTGTGCATGCAAGATCCGTCATGCAGAAAACATGATGATTGCTATTCTCCAATGTCCCATTTCTCCAACATTCTCTTCCCTCATAAGTGCCATGAGAAGTTGAACATTATTTGCAGTGGTTGAATGCTTTCACTGAAGTATGTTGTGAGTATGGGGTCAAGTAGAAGCTGAAATGATTCCATTTTGCTTTTCCAAACCACTGAATAAAATGGTATTTGATTTTCAGATACTATCTTGGAAGTATGCTTAATTACTCTATTGCAAAGAAAACAACATAATTTTCAGCCCTCTCTGTTGGTTTCTGTTTCCCTCACCGAGCAGCTGCTGGTAGTCACAAGACTATGTTTTCATTCCACAGTTCAGTTACTGTTGGGTTCCCACGGGAAAGGGAGACAGGATGTGACGTTCACTGGTTTCCTCTTTCCTTTGTTCTGTCGTTCTTTGTTTGGAGTTGCTCTCTGCTTCTCACAGAGACAAGATGTATATTTGTATGCTCTCTGCATAGCTTAGGAATAAAGCTTTTCGCAATGTAGCCATACCTGCCTCATCCTTTCGTTGCGGACGTTGGAGTTATACTCTGCTGGGCTCAAGCCAAGATGAGCCGTATCAGCTCGGTGGAGCTGAATTTCTAACACTCTCCACCCAAGTCAATGTATCATTTATTTGCACCTCTGTTCATGGTAGTTGCCTCTGTTGCCTCACTCTAGTTGCTCACAATAATGTATCATACAGAAAGAAGCTCAGATTCAATTTTGTTTTAAAAACAAGTGAATCTCCGGAAATTAGGAGTGCGTGTCGAGGTCCCCAAGCCACCCCCCAAATAACTCACAACGCACACTTAATTTTTGTTTAAGGTTTTTTGGCATAATTTTGGCCACAACTTTATTTAAATACAAAACCATTAGTGGTTGTTTAGGCATTGGTTCAGACTATCTGTCCCCCCACCTGGGGACAGAATTGACTTCCAGGCACCACCGAAAGACAGTACGGGGGAAAGCAAGTCGGGGAGAAATGGAGCTGAGTCACAGACCCTCAATTCTCATCCGCATGCTCCCCGAAGGCTTGCCGGCCCTAGTCCCATTCCAGGGATTGGACGAAAAGATGGCAAGCCCCAGGATTCCTTTAACGGAATTCCCTTCCCGCAGCAACTATGGAGGGGCAGGCCCAGCCTATCCTAACCCCTCCTCCACCAATTTATAACCAATGCCTAACCGCAACCTTACAAGTTGTGACGATTTGCTACGCAGTAGGCAAAAACCAAATGGCCCAGCCAATCAGCCAGATGGACAAAATTCCTACCAGGCCCCTGCCCCAACGGCAGACGACCCCATGACAGGCATAGCAAGGTCAATGCAACAACCCCTTTCTCAAGGGTGGGTGGGCGGGTGATCCGTTGCACACAGCAAAGTGAAAGCTCCAGGCTGCGTGCAGAGTATTTAAACATTTTACCCCTCCCACCAAAATTGCAACATAACTTTTACCCCAGCAACCCAGTGAACCAATCACTGCCCCAGGCCATCTTTAGAGACCCTGCCTGGTAACAGAGGGGTGGCTCAGCAGACCCCACTGCAACACGTGCTCTCCATGAAGGAGAACACGCTAAAGCAAAATTTGGAAATCTTCCTCCTTCATCAGTTATGATTATGTGCTTCTCTGTCACATCTTGCTTGTGACCCTCAAAGCATATGTTCCTACACATGATGCGCCTGGTTCCAAATATTCAAGAGGATTTGAGTGTCTCACAGGTTTCAGGGAATAGCTCGGCACAAAGCAGATCCAAAAGGCAGGTCTATTTGAGGAAGCTCTCACTGACGGAGAGAGCAGTGAGAGGAGAAAGAAGGAAATGGATAAGTTGTGAAGAAGTGGGCTCACTCACAGAGGTAACTCTATTGGACCCCCATTTAAGAAGAAGTCAAAATAACAGCTGAAGAAAGAAACTTTTTATTTGATGTCAAGAATAATGTTATTAGAGTTGGTGCAAGTAGAATCCCTGATCTGCTTTCCACCACAAGAAATGAGTTTCAAAGCTTCACAGTCTTGAAATAGTTTCAAATTAACATTACAAAATACAAAGAAACACATTGCTCTTAAACAAGCAAGCAGTGCAATCCAGTCTTCTACTTAGCCCTCAACACAATTCAATAAGCTTTCCTCTCTCTGGTCCCAGACAGAGATCCCCAGCAAATTGCTTGTTAAAATGCCAAGCTTCTACTAATGTTGCTGGCTCCATTTCTTGGCGAGGATGCTGCACTTTTGAGTCTCACCACCCTGTTATTAGAGACCACTCAGGTTTCCAGCACTAAGCCATCAATTAGCCTAAGAACTGAAATGAAAACACCCAGCCTTTGGGCCGCATTTGCCAGAGTGAAACCTGCTGCCTAATGCAAAGTTCTCTGTTTTGCAAATGCAAACCTTTACAGACTTTTTTCAAACTTAAAAGCCCACAAACATTACATTTTATGCAAATTCATCTTATATCTTTAACAGGATGAACCAGTCTTCTTAACTGCATGGCACAAAGAAGTTCACCTTATGATATCAAAGCAAAGGGCTTTCTCTGTAGTGACACCTATCTGTCAACATGCAGAGGGTGGCAAGGCCAGCTGGCTACCCCAGCTGGGTCATCTCCTTCCATCTATCCCACTGTGAAGACCCATCAGCCTCTGCTCCGAAATAAATCAGCAACCTGGGCTTCAAAGCCAGGGTACACTATGTCAGCAGAGCAAACTGTGCACACAGAATAGGCGTGAGGCTTGTGGAAGCATACTACAACTATGGATTTATTAATCATAAATCAGGACAAAGAAACATGTCGTCTCTTTCTTCATCTTCTCAGAAACACAGGGAAAAGCAAAAACTATACACACAACAGAAGTTCCCAGCAAGATGTGCTGGAATGTAAACAGACATGTGACATGCAACAGTTCCATGTCTGCTCCTTAAGGTGGAATAGAAATTCTCAACACTATCTATGGAGTTTAAGCACGGAGCCACTGTTGAGTGCTCCTTGCAGGCAAACTCAATCATTTACTCGACCAATTCTAGGACATCAATGTCCTTTTTAGCACAGTGATTAGTGTGTCTGATATTAAAATTGTACCGATATGTTATTATGGATATTTTTATTTATTTATTGTATTATTGGTTTTTTTGGGGGGAGGGGTTATTGCTTTGGAATGAAACTTGTTTTAGAAATAGTTTTATAAATGAATAAAACCTAGAGCTGACACCAAACAAAGTAAGTAATCCTAGCCTCTCTGGATTGGCAATATTTCTTTCTTATTAATCTGTTGGATTTCTTTTCCTTTCACCTAGCTGACATTTCTGCTGCCTGATAGCTTGTAGCATTTCTGCCACTGCCTATCGGTTTCCCCTAGCAACTAGCTTCTCCCTGCCATGACGCTCTCCAGCGCACAAGAGCGTACTCAACAATCAGGCAACATCAATTAGTAAATAAATCCTTTGAAATTCAAAGCATGCGATGCCTCCCCCTCTTCTTTGAAGATAAGGCCCTGGGTGTGACAAATGCTCATTTACATATTTTTGGCTAATTAACATAAAGATAAAATATACACTTCCCCACCAGTTTGTACAGGGCACAATATCCATATTTAGATTAGTGTGGCATAGCAGTCTGATTCCCAGGTGTGGTTTCAGTCCCATTTATGACAGTTCTGAACAAGGCCTCTCCTAATTAAACGGGATCTTAATACTTTGATTAGTAGAGACTAAGAATTGCAAAGCACAGTGACAAAGCTGCTGTGTTTCTCAGAATTCTTCCTGAGGCTGATATTAAGCAAACAAACAAAACAGAACAAAAGAAAATGCAGAAAGGATATTGCTGGTGGAAGACATGATAGAAATCATGTCTATGTTATCTTCACATTTTAAGATGATTAATCATGAAGCTCACTGGAGACTGATTAGGTTAATTTGTGCCCAATACAAGAGAACAATACTACCCAAAAACATACTGAGACAACAATGTGGACAAGTTGCTTGAAGAAATTTGGCTACCTGCCTCCTTGAACCTTGCCCATCTTGGCTTCTTAGAGCTAGCCATGGGGGTTGACTGGGTGGTCCAGGGAGTGAGCAATGCTTCACTGAAGGTTGGAGGGGGCAAGCACCATTTGCCTTGAAGGAGGCAGTAGTGCACCCCCCTTGGTTCAATATATCTGGACAGAAGTGTTAAACAACTACCACCTAGTGGCAATCATCCCCTTTTATGGCAAGATACTTGAGAAGGGACACAGGTGGTGCTGTGGGTTAAACTAGAAAGGCTGTGTTTCTCAGAATTCTTCCTGAGGCTGATATTAAGCAAACAAACAAAACAGAACAAAAGAAAATGCAGAAAGGATATTGCTGGTGGAAGACATGATAGAAATCATGTCTATGTTATCTTCACATTTTAAGATGATTAATCATGAAGCTCACTGGAGACTGATTAGGTTAATTTGTGCCCAATACAAGAGAACAATACTACCCAAAAACATACTGAGACAACAATGTGGACAAGTTGCTTGAAGAAATTTGGCTACCTGCCTCCTTGAACCTTGCCCATCTTGGCCATGGGGGTTGACTGGGTGGTCCAGGGAGTGAGCAATGCTTCACTGAAGGTTGGAGGGGGCAAGTACCATTTGCCTTGAAGGAGGCAGTAGTGCACCCCCCTTGGTTCAATATATCTGGACAGAAGTGTTAAACAACTACCACCTAGTGGCAATCATCCCCTTTTATGGCAAGATACTTGAGAAGGGACACAGGTGGTGCTGTGGGTTAAACTAGAAAGGCTCAGGTGGCTGTGGGTAGTGGGACTGTGCTTTTGTGGTTCCACTCCTATATCCAGAGTCATTTCCAGAAAGTAGTCATGGGAGGTTCAATGCCATGTGTTGTTGAACTACAACTCCATCAAACCAACCATTGGCCATGATGACTGGTACTGATGGAAGCTGGAGTCTAGCAACACCTGAAGGGCCACAGGTTTCCTCAACACTAATTGTAAAGGTAAGGTAACCCCTGGACGGTTAAGTCCAGTCAAAGGCAACTATGGGGTTGCGGTGCTCATCTCGCTTTCAGGCCGAGGGAGCAGGCATTTGTCCACAGACAGCTTTCCGGGTCATGTGGCCAGCATGACTAAACCACTTCTGGTGCATGGAGGACCGTGACAAGTGCCAGAACGCATGGAAACACTGTTTACCTTCCCGCCACAGCGGTACCTGCTTATCTACTTGCACTGGCATGCTTTCAAACTGCTAGGTTGGCAGAAGCAAGGACAGAGCAACGGGAGCTCACCCCATCGCGGGGATTCAAACCACTGACCTTCTGATTGGCAAGCCCAAGAGGTTCGGTGGTTTAGACCACAGCACCACCCGGGTCCTTGTAAATGAAAGAAGCATACCCATTCTTTTTCTTTCACATTCCAGGGTAGTCCACAAGGACTACAACTTTACTTAAAATGAGAACATACAGTCTTCATATTCTTTTCCATGCAAGAAAGTCAGATTATGGGCTGCACACCACACATATTTTTTTATACATTCTGTAAAGCTGGCTTTCAGTTCTTTTCTGAACTCCTGTTGTATTTTTAGTGTCAAATAGCTTAGTGGCCACTATAATGAAATTGACAGAATTTATCCCTTCAATGATTTTGCTGACACCAGTCTATACACAGCAGCACTTACAAAAAACCCAAACCCTCTTAAATTAATATTTGCCAAGGAAAAACATTTATTACACAAAAAGGTTAAGCACTAAGGTTTGCACAGTACTGGTTCTGATTAATTATGAATACTTCAAGCCTAGTAATACGTGTTTTGTGATCAGAATGATAGATAACGTAAATTAACAAGCCTTCAGTTCCAGCAGTGGAACATAAGTTAATATTTATATAGTACATTGAGGAGCAGAGAGAATGGTTTTCACATGACAAATGTGGTATAACTTTTCATAGACTTGCAAAATACGCAAGGTAGATTGATTGTTCTGTGAAAGGGATGGAAATCCTGACTGCTGTAAAATAGCCTCCCTTTACCTATTGCACAAAAAGTTGAACTCCCCTTCGGTGGTTATCACTGGAAGAAGAAACAAGGCAGAAGAGATACTCAATGAGCAGCACAGTTTGCTCACTGGGGCAAGTTGTTTGAGCATATAATGTCAATTCTGGCCCAGCTGCACTGGCTTCCAGTTAGTTTCCGAGCCCAATTCAAAATGCTGGTTCTCACCTATAAAGCCTTAAATGGCTCAGGAACGCAGTACCTCAAGGACCACCACTCACCATATGAACCCACCAACATCCTGCAATAATCATTTCTTCATGTGCCTCCTCCACGAGAGGTCCAGAGAGTGGCAACACAAGAATAGGCCTTTTCTGCATTGGCTTCCTGTTTCTCATATGTTTTCCCTGTGTAGGCTCACCTAGTGCCTTGTTACATATATTTAGGCCCCAGGCAAAAACATTCCTCTTCTACCAGACCTTTAACTAATTAAACAATCAATGACTTTGTAAACTGTGTGTAAGGGGGCTATTGTTATTATAGTATATATTTTTGGGTTTGTATATTGTAAACTGCCCTGTGATCTTTAGATGAAGGGCAGTATAGAAATTTTAATAAGAATAAGAATAAGAATAAAAGAATAAGAATAAGAATAAGAATAAGAATAAGAATAAGAATACATGTAATGGATCCAGACTAAGTTAGTTGTATTTAGTTCCCATTAAGTAATGATTCAATTATCTCACTGATTTCAATGGGACCTAAGTTGTTGATCCAAGTCTTGGCTCTTTCTTAGAATTCATCTCATGTCTGCCTTGACACATTTTTATCAACTTCCAATCAAAGAGAACTCGTAGATTTATTGTAGAGTATTCCATAAGTGTAATTGATCTTTGTTTTTTCTTTGTTTTCTGCAGTGATCTGTATATGGTGATTATTTCATTGTTATTGTTGTTACTGTTGTTGTTGTTGTTGTTATTTAGAGGGAGCTTATTGGGGGAGTAAAAAGCAAGCATATAGAAACCATAGTGAAATAAGAACATTTGTACATGTCACTAGTGCTAATGTGATATCCAGGAGGAAGACATGCTGTGATGCATTCTAGAGTGCAACAGATACAATGGAAAGTATGGTCAATAGCACTTCAAATAATAAAAAATCAGCAGCAATTCAGCATCCATGCACAACAGAGCACTCTGAGGATGTTGCACTCTGCTTACTGTATTTCTGAAACAGAGCAGAAAGCAATACATTCCGTTTGAGTCATTTAACCAGTTCCTCCTACTTTCATGTATGCATAGAACCACGACTTCCCTTTGAGCAGCGACTTGTACACTAGAGTGCATTAAACCTCGGTTAAACATCCATGCATTGATCAGCAGGAAGCAAAAATACACACATAGCGAAATCTTTCCAAGCAATCATGAGCCTTGTAAGTTAATTGTAGGTCTTCAAAACACACTTGGAAGAGTCTGTGACCTTTTAAAAATGTTACCTTAATTGTTTCCTTTACAGCAAATTGATTTACTTTTAGGATGGAGATAGTGAGACATAGTTGGAGGCTGCTATTAGAGAACTCCAATTCACTCCTTGGTGAACTGGTCCACTTTTTTCCTTAAAGTAAAAATAGTATTTTTTTAAAGCTGCATTTAGCTTTAAATAAACCTGTGGATATTTCAAGAGCTGATCCACGAACCTATTGAGATTGTGTGTGTGTGTGTGTGTGTGTGTGTGTGTATCTGTGTGTATCAGTAATTAAAATTCACTATTCCTTTTTATGTTGGTTTATTAAGATAGGTCAATAGAAGAGCTTGGCTGGAGCTCTAGCCACCTCTTGCTGCTAGATGATATTACTCTTAAACACTAAACTTTGAAAAAGCGTTCCAATCACTCAAGCACAATAAATGCACTGAGACGTTTTTTGCACTGGCTTATTTATCTTGGAAGCTGGCCAAATTAACTTGTAATTCTAAATAACCGCAGCTGCCAACACAAAGTAACGTGAAGTGACAACAGATCACTTTAAAGTGCAACCACAACACTAGGTGTTACAATCTTGTAATCTCCAGATTAAGGATTGCCATTGTTTTGTCTTTCACAGTTTATTCCCCCAGCACAGATTTTCCATATGAGAAGGCAAAACATCGGTTCGGCACATAAATGTATAGCCATAAATGTGTGACTGGGGAAAAGGCTTCTAACTGGCATAAAATCAGCATTCTTCAGTAGTGACAGAATTGACAACGATCTAATGAAGGTGCCATTTCAGATCACATCTGGTGACTGCGTCAGAGGTTTACCTGTCTCCAGAGGAGTTTGGTTATCTGTATTGAATGACAACCATAAATTATGAAACTGGCCTCCATTTTGCTTTGCATACTAAAGACATACGTTATTTTGCACTTCAGAAAAGGATGAGTCACTTTATTTTGTTTGCATTGCTAAAGTTCTGTGGTGTGTGTGTGTGTGTGTGTGTGTGTGTGTGTGTATGGCTGTTTGATGTGATTTATATGATATCAGGGTGACATGAGAGCCATTTCCCTGTGGCCCAGTTGCGTGCTGTTCCGGTAGAACAAAATCATGTGAACAAGATGATTGATGTGGGTCCTTTACACACCAGTGACATCCCTCCCTGCAAGCTGGCAGTGTTTAGAAAGGAAGCAAATCATTTGGACAACGTACATGGCCTGCCTTCGAAATGGGAAAAATGGACCACAGGGAACCAGCTCCCTGCTTATGTTATGGTAATGTATGAAGTGAGCCTTAGATGGGCTGAGGACTTAATGAGCCTCGACTATCTATCTATCTATCTGGAGGGGGAGAAAGAGCTTGGACAAAATTGCTCAAAAAAGAATTGTCTGAGGGTTGCATTCAACTAAGTTCTGCACAAACTGAAATTTATGAACCTAAGTTAGTTATTTCCATTAAATTCAGTCAGTGCACTCAGAGTAAGAGTAGCTTTGGGTAATTTTTCTGAGAACGTTCCTTTTCAAACCTTCTTTGGACTGTTGGATAATTTCTGTAAATAATTTTTATTGGTTTTTGATGCAAAAGAAAGCAAAATTGGAGTTTTCATTTAAATTATAAAACCATTTAAATTATAGACACAAATATTCATTGGGTATGGTTTCGTATTTATATAAAATTCAGTACATTGTAGGAAAGTGACAGCTTTTCCCTCCAGAGTCTTGTACATTTTTAAGACAGGTCTCTTATTTACTCTATTAAATATGTAATTGGATACATATAAATATTTCAAAAATGTGTGTAACATTCTTGATTGACAGTAATAGCTTCTTCAGAATCAGTGAAGCCTACTGAATCAATGTGCACATGGAATATATACATAATTTGGTAACCATATGAAAAGCTATTGAAATGTACTTACTGGTTGTTATGTGCATTTGTGCAGTATGCAAACATTCTGTCTCCCTAACACTTATCTAAGAAGAATCCCCCATCCCCACAGAATATGATTCCCACAGGTAGCAGCCTTGTGCACACATAAGCCTGTAAAAATCCATTCAAGCTCCCCTAACTTTGCAAAAAGATCAGGCTGTATGTGGAATAACTTATGCATAACCAATGTAGTACCCTCCAGTTGTTTTGGACTACAACTCCCATCATCCCTGACAATACTGACTGGGGCTGATGGGAATTGTAGTCCAAAGAATTTGGCAGACACCAGACTCACTATACCTGCCTCAAAGCACCTGCCATTCTTTAAATGGGTTGCTTTGAGATATTCTTCGGAGTATATATTGGTAAGTCTAACCATTGAATCTTAATGAATCTAATTGCTTCCCTTCCTTCCCATTTTCACAGATAAGCAAAAAGAAGGTTCTCAAGTGGGGATATGGGTGTGGAATGCACTTCCCAAGAAAGCTTGACCGGTGCCAGATTTGGCAAGATCTGTGCTCCCAGGAAGCACAAATTTATCCCTATGTTACCATCTAATCCAGTTATGGCCAAACTTGGCCCCCCAGCTGTTTTGGGACTACAATTCCCATCATCCCTGACCACTGGTCCTGCTAGCTAGGGATGATGGGAGTTGTAGTCCCAAAACTGCTGGAGGGCCAAGTTTGACCATCACTGATCTAATCTATAGTCTCTCGCACTCTTTCTCTCCACCCCCCTCTGAAATTAATCATCAGGAGAAGCTACATGTTTTGATTTTATGAGCTATATAAAGTAACTGAATCAAATGGTCTTCAACTATACAGCGTGTTCTCCTTCAGGGAGAGCACATGTTGTGGTGGGGTCTACTGAGCCACCCCCTTTGTTGCTGGGTAAGTTCTCCAAGATGGCCAGGGGGCATTGATTGGATTGCCGAGTTGCTGGGGCAAAAGTTATGTTGCAATTTTGGTGGGAGGGGTAAAAGGTTTAAATACTCTGCACGCAGCCTTGTACTTTCTCTTTTGCTGTGTGCAACGGATCACCCGCCCACCCACCCACCCTAGAATAAGGGGTTGTTGCGTTGACCTTGCTATGACTGTCATGGGGTTGTCTGCCTTTGAGCAGGGGCCTGGTAGGAATTTTTCCACCTGGCAAATTGGCTGGCTGGGTGGTTTTTGCCTACTGCGTAGCAAATCGTCACAACTTCTAAGGTTGTGGTTAGGCATTGGTTATAAATCTGGTGGAGGAGGGGTTAGGATAGGCTGGGCCTGCCCCTCCATGGTTGCTGCGGAAAGGGAATTCCGTTAAAGGAATCCTGGGGCTTGCCATCTTTTCGTCCAATCCCTGGAATGGGACTAGGGCCGGCAAGCCTTCGGGGAGCAGGTGGGTGAGAGTTGAGGGTCTGTGTCTCAGCTCCAATTCTTCCCCGTCTTGCTTTCCCCCGCACTGTCTTTCGGTGGTGCCCGGAAGTCAGTTCTGTCCCCAAGCGGGGGGACAGATAGTCTTAACCAATGCCTAAACAGCCACTCACAGTTTGTATTTTAATAAAGTTGTGGCCAAAATCATGCCAAAAATCTTAAACAAAAAATTATGTGTCCGTTGTGAGTTATTTTGGGGGGTGGATTGGGGACCTCGACACGCAATTCTTTTTCTGCAATTTAATCTTGAAAATATCCAACAGCAGCCTTTTGAGACTCCTTCCTTCCACCCCACCCTTCCAAGAAAGAAATATATTGGGGATCCTTGTGCTTCCCTCCAAAATATGAAACGGTGCCGCTGTTCTTGCTACAGCCATTTTATATTGGAGCAGGTGGGGTTTCGATAGCATAAAACACTGCGAGGAATGCTCACCTCTATTTTTAAAAAAGTAATCATAAATGTTTTTCTTACTTTTTCTTGGTTTAATACAGTTTTTTATTTTATTTTCTGCGTAATGTACCAGGAATTTGAGATACAAGTAAATGTTGCGCAACATTGCAATGATGGCAAGGATGAAATATGTTTTCCTCTTTACGGAGAAGATTGATTGTAGCCAGTTCTAATGTATAAATCTGACACTCAGAAGGTTGTTCTGGAACTTTAAGGTCGCAAATCTTATGCACACTCATTTGGGAGGAAGATTTGTTGAAATCAGGGAGTGACAATGGCTAGAACTAGGAAAGTGGAGATAGCTTAGAGCTGTTAGCAGAGATCATGTCAGTGGTTTTGATTCCATGTCCCAGAAGAGATCCAGTGTGGTGTAGTGGTTAAGAGCGGTAGACTTGTAATCTGGTGAACTGGGTTTGCTTCCCCGCTCCTCCACATGCAGCTGCTGGGTGACCTTGGGCTAGTCACACTTCTCTGAAGTCTCTCAGCCTCACTCACCTCACAGAGTGTTTGTTGTGGGGGAGGAAGGGAAAGGAGAATGTTAGCAGCTTTGAGACTCCTTAGGGTAGTAATAAAACAGGATATAATAAGAAGAATAATAAGAATAACAACAACAACAACAATTTATTATTTATACCCCGCCCATCTGGCTGGTTTTCCCCAGCCACTCTGGGTGGCTTCCAACAAAATATTAAAATACAATAGTCTGTTAAACATTAAAAGCTTCCCTAAACAGGACTGCCTTCAGATGTCTTCTAAAAATCTGGTAGTTGTTTTTCTCTTTGACATCTGGTGGGTCCCTGTAACTTGACTTCTCAAATCCAAACTCTTCTTCTTTTGTCTGCTCGGAGCTTTTGGAGAGGCAGATCTGGACAGTAGGACAATCACCCAAATTAGGTTGATGGGGCATGACAGAAGACCAACCATATGATTAAAACTTTGGATCAGCGACATGGGTAGGGAGTTTACATCCCCCACAGTCAGAGTAAATTAGACACCCCAACGTGATATGGGGATAACGGTCTTCATCTTTCTGTAGAGGGTAACACAATTTTTCTGGAAGATCAAAAAGCTCTTGTTGAGCTTTTGTGTTGTAGGTGGAGGTGAATGGGGAGAAGCTGAGTGTCTCCTGTGGCATTGGGTCCAGGTGGGTGAGTAGATTTGGGAAAATACCCAGTCAATATCTGAGCCAGAGTTGTTTTGGGGCCTGTCATGCACATCGGGGTGAAAGCTGGCTAACGGGACCATAATGTGCATGTCAGGTTCATATGCCCAAGGAGCACACAGGGAGGGGGGAGGAGTTTTCTTCATCCTTGTTGCATGATCATAGCACATTTATATCTTAATAAATACAACCTGCTAACCATCGTCTTCATCTTTTCTTGGGTGTGTTGGCAAAGACCCATTAGAATCAGGGAGTGACAATTGCGAGAACTAGGAAAGGGGTGTGTTTTAAAAGTGGGGGTGCTAAAAATGTGAGCTTGCATCGGAGCAGCCCCAATTTCATGAAGGCATATAACTTACTTACTTATCAAACCTTTATTAGGCATTATACAAATAAAACCATAAAAGAGAAAATAACATATAAAAGCCTTGAAATATATATAAAAAGGCTGCAGTTGGCTACATACATATATATATATACGTCTAGAATCAGTGGTTTTCCTTGTTAACCTGCTCCTTGGAGGACTGCTACCAAAAACTCGGCTACCCCCGCCGTTACCCTTTGGTCAGCGTCGGATAGGTAGAGTCCCACACATTCACCTTGCTGGGGTTCCAGACCAGCCGAAAGAGGGGACAGCACGCGTTGACGGAGCGTACTGTGCAGTGGGCAATGAAAGAGAATATGCTCAACAGTGTCCGGGACATTCATAGAACATCTGCAGAATCTCTTGTTCCTAGGAACGTTTTGATATCTTCCCCTGACAAATGCTGAGGGAAAAACATTCAAACGGGCCAGCATAAAAGCCCTACGTTGGGCTGGAATTATTAATTTAGTGACGTAATTGGCTCTGCTATCTAAGATATTTAAATCATAGAATATGGGGGAGCAAATTTTGTTTACAGCTGCCATAATATTTTGTCTCTCGACATCCTTTAGTCTAGTTAGAATATTATGAAAAATGTACTGCTCATTAGAATTGTACAGGGGCTCCAGCTCGATACCTAAAGATTCAATCTTTTTTTCGAGGTGCTGATACCAACTTGATTTATAGGAGTCTTTGAGCAAATCAGCGAGCAGACTTGATGGGGGGCAGCGAAAGTGGCAGCGTAACCAGTACTTTATTGAGGTGGACCATGCCCAATATTCCATTGTGTGTATGCCTATTTCTGCACACATTGTTTCATATTTGATCACAGCTGGGAGTCCAAGAATACGTCTCAGAAAGCTGGAATGAATCTTTTTTAAATCACTGTTATATGCTTGGACCCATAGCGGGATTCCATAGAGTATCTGGGATTGCACTTTTGTTTGAAATATCTGAATGGCCGCAGGAATGAATTGATTACCTTTCTGATAATAAAAGCGGGCAACTGCTGATAAGGTGCACTTTGCCTGTTTTATGGCATTTGTGCGATGGGTAGCCCACCCTAAATTGCTCTGGAATAAGATTCCCAGATACCTATAGATTTTCACTTGTTGGATTTCTTGCCCTCTTATTTTCCATTTCTCTAATTTCCGACCATTCGAGAAGACCAAAATTTTTGTCTTCTCATAATTTATAGAGAGTTTGTTACATTCGCAGTAAAGGATCAGTGAAGATATAAGACGTTTCAGACCCAAGCTCGTTAGTGATAGTAGGACAGCATCGTCTGCGTATAATAAGAGAGGAACTGGTTTCTGATTAAGTTTAGGGGCATGTGATTCTATTTTTTGAAGGTAATCTGGCAAGTCTGATAAGAATAAATTAAATAGAAAGGGGGCAAGAATACACCCTTGTTTTACCCCTTTCGTGTTTGGGATGTCTGATGAAAGGTGACCTTTGGTGTTGAGTTTGACTTGACAGGTATTGGAAGAGTGTAGATTTTGCATTAGAATCAATAAGCGCTGATCAATTTTTAATTCTGCGAGTTTCCTCCACAGCTTTGGGCGGTCAATTGAGTCGAATGCACCACGAAAATCTACAAAAGCAGCGTATATCTTAGATTGCCTTTGGGATCTGTATTTTTCAACCAGATGCATAAGTATAAGGCAGTGGTCTAGTGTAGAGCGACCTTTGGAGAAACCTATTTGTTCTTTCCCTGGTAAGTTTAGATTTTTCATCCAGGTAAGAAGTTTAGATAAGAGGTGCTTAGCGTAGATTTTCCCTATCACTGATAGTAGGCTTATCGGTCTATAATTCCTTGGTTCTTTTGGGTCGCCATTTTTAAAGATTGGAATAATTATTGATTTTAGCCATATCTCAGGTATGATCCCGTATTTATCTATAAGAGTAAACAGTTGAGCTAAGGGTTCTGCCCACCAATCTATATAGGTCTTAAATAATTCTATTGGTAGACCGTCTGGCCCAGGAGATTTCCCCGATTTGAAATTTTTAACTATCGCTCTAATTTCCTCTTCCTCTACCCTTGGCCACTCTTGGAGTTTATTAATTTTGTTTTTAGTGGTTTCATTTCCTTTAAGTTCACTGTGTAGATTGTTAAATACAGATGTAAAGTATTGGGACCATTTGGATTCTGCAATTGGTGGTAGAGTTAGTTGATTTTCGGCTTTCAATCCTCCGTACACTAGGTTCCAGAACGCTTTGTTGTTTTTACTTTGAATTGAGTCGAATAATACATATAACACCCGCTCAAACAAGCCCTCCACTGAACCCATACTACATGGCTATAACCAGCTCCCTAATAGCACTAAAAAGTCTTATCTTGAAGATGATGGTAGGAAGAGCAGGTAGCAGAGAGCTATCTTAATACAAGAAAATGCTCAAACAGCTTTTCCTATAATGGTTTTTGTATGAATAAATGTGGAACTAGGTAGGTAAGCAGGCCATTAAAACAAAGGGAAGGCACGTAAGTGACTCAGCACACAGCACAAGGACAAAGCAAAATGCATATAGGGAGCATGGAGTGTTTATTATTTAATGCCTGCCTGATTATTTAGTGGTTGCAAACACCACTTGAAACAATCAAACCTCTTCAAGTCCCATAATCCTTAGCAGGAAACAATGATTTGTGCTTCATTTGGCTTGTCCTTATGGCGAAGCCAAACAAAGCCTCTTTTGTTGACTAAGCCTGGCCCTGCCTGCTGTCCCCTCTCTTTCCTGAAGGTAAGGCTTTTAAAAAATTATTTTGCCTTATATAAGGGCATACTGGTATTTCAAGAAAACTCTTCAGATTTTTAAAAGCAATCAACCTCAATTGAAAACTGCAGTTTATTTTCGGAGCCACTGCTAAACATGAGTAACATCTGGAACCAATCAAACTCTTGAGAAATTCTGTAGTTGCCAAATAGATAAGAGGGATTCCTTACAAAATTTCCACAAAGGTTTCATGTGCTTCTAGAGTGTGCAACACTATGCTCAATACAGCATGCTTTCAATCTGCTTGTCCTGCAGTCACATTTAAGAAAATCAACAGACTTCTGTTGTGTACAAAGCAGTACACCTAAATACAGTGGTACCTCGGGTTAAGTACTTAATTCGTTCCGGAGGTCTGTTCTTAACCTGAAACTGTTCTTAATCTGAAGCACTACTTTAGCTAATAGGGCCTCCTGCTGCCGCCGCGCCGCCAGAGCACAATTTCTGTTCTCATCCTGAAGCAAAGTTCTTAACCTGAACCACTATTTTCTGGGTTAGCGGAGTCTGTAACCTGAAGCATATGTAACCTGAAGCGTATGTAACCCGAGGTACCATAGTACCTACTTGCATGAGTCACTCCCAAACTGTGTGCTGTAGCGCTAGAAAAAATTAAAAGGGGGTTCCCAGACTGGAGGTTACACCCACAGAAACACAAAGGGAAAAGATACAGGCACTAAGTGAAAATATAGGCCTGTATCGAAATACAAGTGTGCACAGGGACAGCCTCAAAAATAAGGAAGCTATATATATATATATATATATATATATATATATATATATATAATTTGATTTTTAAAATATATAAACATACATCAAAAAACAATTCAGAATCCAAATATCAAGATTGCTCTGAATCTCCTGACTTCCCCCCATCCTTTCCAAGGGTCCAAATAGTAATATTTACAGCTGCTTATCAATACTTGTCCAAATTGTTTGTCATTCCAAATTATCCAAACTTTCCATTACTTTACAAGTGTGGTTAAAATCCTGCTAATGTTTTAAGCTGCTTACAATGGTCTCATTTCTTTGTTTAAATTTCTTGTCTTCTTGATTTCTGAGCTTCCCAATTAATTTTGCCATTTCAGCATAGTCCATCAACTTGGCTTGCCATTCTTGGGGTTGTTTCTTCCTTTCATCTCTATCACATCAATCTTAACATTTGCAACCCAATGACATCCTCCTGAACCATTCAGGTCAGCCCTCATCATAATATCATGTGATTTCATAACCATGGGGGCGCTGGGCGGATCTTTGCACCCCGGCAGTGGTAAAGACGGCCCTGATCAGCGGTTCAGAGAAGGGAAACTTTGAAAGATCTGGCCCAGTGGTTCTCAAAGAGTGTGGCACACCACACTGGTGTGGCAAGAGAGGATGCCAAGTGTGGCAGGAAGATTCAAGGACAATCAATATTCTATCTTGGGAATGATTCATGTTCTTATGTAGCTGCGTAGTTTTATACTTTCTGGATTCCCCCTGACCATATTATAAAGTAGTTGTGTCCTGTGTTATAAATCAAACACTGCTGGGAGTTCTTTTCATTTACCAATGTATTTCTTTTTTTAACAAAAAAAATAATAAATATTAATTTTCCAAAAAACCCCAAAAATACAAAAAATACAGAAGAAACGAAAACTAAAAAGAGAGATAAAAATACAGAAATATCAAAAATAAAAATTCACAGACCAAACCAAACATTCCTCCCCTTTCCCACCCACCACCTTGACTTATACTTATAACAAATTTTAAACTAAAATATTACTTCCTTCCATCAATGCTTGACCTTATTTTACACTCTTATCTTTATTGTTGTGTTTTGTTTTGTAGATATTATTTATTTTTGTTTATTTCCCCCCTTTTCCCCTTACAAATTTTGTCATGTACATATCATGATTTCTGTACTGGAACAATGTTTCACACAATCCCAGTTCTTTGTAATTAATCCCAGAAGGTATGCTTCTGGCTCAATGTATTTCTTATCAATTAAAAATTTGGTGTGGCACAAGGAAAGCTTTATTTTGAAACTGTGGTGCCTAGGAAAAAAAGTTTGAGAACCACTGATCCAGACCTTCCAAGTGTCCCTATTTTCCAGGGATGTTCCTGATTTCAAGAAGCTGTCCTGGTTTCAGATTTGATCCCAGAATGTCCCACTTTTCCTTAGTATGTCCCTATTTTCATTGGAGAAATGTTGGAGGTAATGGAGTTATCCACCCCTGAGCTGTCTGAAGGCAATCCTGTATTGGGAAGTTTTTTGTTTTGTTTTTTTTTTAAAAAAGGTTGTTTTATTATGTTTTTATATATGTTTTATATATGTTTTTATATATGCCCAAAGTAGCTGGGGCAACCAACATCATCATTCTGGAATGGGATGTCCCTATTTTCATCGTAGAATTGTTGGAGGGTATGCTAATCTAGACTTATCTGTTCGGCATAAGAATATCTGGACTATTGCATTATTATTATTTATTTTTTTGAGAAGTGGGGAATCACACACAATATTCAACCCCTACAAAGGAAAGAAGAACTACAGGCCTTTTATGCCATCAGGAGGAGCTTTATTATATAGTAAATTAATGGTAGTATGAAAGAACATCTATCAATAGCTGCCTGAGAAATATGGAAGGCGTGATGTTATATAGATAATGCATTGATTTTGTGTCTCTTGCATCAATTAATAACATTTTTTCCCTGCATGTAATGTTTTTGGGAATCCTTCTTTTGTGTGTGTGCAAGAGGTGGAGGATGTTATTTATAAATTCTGCATGCACCACACACACACAAAAATTGTCATTGGTTTTTAAGTCATCTGTTGCACTGTGGTATAACTTTGCCATAAGGTCTCACACAAGAGTGTTGCACATCGTTAGCTAGCAAGTTGTTGATGTTTCCAACGCTAGAATGTGAAAAGACTTCAATTATATGAGCAACATACTGCAATTCTTAGCATCTCATAATCCATTCCATCCATGTCCCCCCCACTCTTGTTTAACTAATATATTCAGCGGAATAACAGACAGCTAGCGCAAGGTGAATGCTGATGAAGGGGAGGTGATTGGCAGGAGAATACAGGACAGACTTAGGAGGCAATCGTTCTCAAATGCCATCATGCAAAAATCAGTAATTCTGAGATTACTGAAGAAGGTGCTATTGATGGTGCAGCTCATCATACTGAGACATACCTTATGACCCAGCAAATGTTTGCATATCTCTCATTAAGCATGGATTTATAGAAATCACATGAGAGCATGGCTTTATAGAAAATTAGGAGCTGCAGCATTTTATCCTAATGCACAGCGTGTAAGGAAAGTTTGCAAGTCCTGTTTTGGAAGGATTCTAGATTCTGGAACAGCTTATATGAGTCCTGTTGCCTTGCTTTGATTTTAATGGGAGTGCTTTTGAAGGAATGGGTTTCCCAAACCCAAAACTGACTGTGCAGGCAGTTTGAAACTGCACCAAAATACCTATTTTTCCATAGCTAAAAACCATTAACTTGAGCTCTGAGTCAATGTATAAACAAAAACCCAGCTGTGCTCAGAGCCCTCTCCTTTATCAGTTTGTGATGGCAGGGATTACCCTGACTGCACCAGTAGAACAGAGAAGACACGTCAGTGCCTTATCTTATGTCCTAACCACAAAAGATGCACAGACCTAAGTCCGGGAACAATGCCAGAAGTGTGTTCTCGGAGATGATGACCTCTTCCTCCATGATAAGAGTAGGAAGAGGAAGATCCTTTTATGGTCAGAAGTACAGGAAGGAATTCCCTTTTATGGTTAAGAATACCAAAGCAAGAACATATGTGATGTCAACCTGCGTACATAGGCTGACGTGGTTGGATTCCTGGGGAAGGAGGGAGAGGGTGCCTGGAGGATATATGGAACTGTATGGAACTTCTCATTTCTTTGGACTTGCTGTGGACTCACCACGCAAGTGCCTTCTGCTATCCGGAGAGCAGAAAAAACTCTTTCTTTGAACCGACCTCGGTGTCATTTGACTTCCTTCCTCTTGTCCCGGAGCAATGTAGACCCAATCGGTGAACTCCAATAAGGCTACACTTTAATAACTGTCCCAGATTAGGCACAGTTTCAAAAGGCTGTATCATAAGGCTGTATGCAAAGTATCATAAACCACTCACGTAGGACACAAGGATACTGCTGCTGCTTCCCATTTGAGTGCAAGAGCACTGGGTTATGGTTTATTGTAAAGATCACCCTAATTGTACATATAATCTGAAGCATTCCTGCTGGTGATTGCTCCTTTGAGGGAAAAGCAATCATTCAGGATGGAGAAAGTAACCAAATCAAGTGAAGAAAACAGCCTTGATATATCAAATAACTTGTCCATCATTTCCCACCCCACCCCCACCCCCGATTTAAATGCTCAAGGAAAGGCAGTCCTCAGGGCTTAGTACATGATTTCCCTATGATTTAAACTGCTAAATAAATATGATGAGCTGAAACAAACAAATCCAGTGTAGCAAAAGAAACGTTGGTTTTGGTTGGGTGGGTCTCATGGTGTAAGGCCATATTTTCCCAGGAAATAAAATTCATCATTATGGAGACGGAAAACGTCAGTCAAGGGATGTCATCAAGCAAGCAAGATAAAATTTGGTGAAGCGTTGTTAAATAAAATAACAGGAAATGAAATGAAATAGAAATTGAGCGGATTCTCTCTTTTTTTAAAAAAAAATGCACATTACTCAAAAATAATTTCATGGTTGACAGCAGTAGGCATGCTGAGGTGTACTTTGGTTACAATGGGAGAGCTGGGATGATTAAAACTCATTAAATATGGTCTCCAGTTGCACATGGTGGAATGCGGTTGAAGAAGATTGCCAAGTGCTTTCTAATGCTCTGGTTGTGACTTGTAGCACAGGTCGTAAGCAGTTCATCCCCAAATAAGCATGTGGGCAGAGGGGTTGATGCAGCTCTTATTTTCATTGACCTGACCTTGAGCTGTGATTATGCTCACAAGACCCTGAGAAATTCTGTTCCAAGCGCTGTCAAGCACCCCTGTTTCAAATCTCACTTGTTTCTTCTTTATACTATTTAGGTCATTCTGCTCTGAACTACTACTTAGTGTAAGGTTACCAGATTTTTTTTCAGTGAATCCGGGGACACTTTTCAACTTCCTACTAAATAGATGGATTTTGTCAAGGGACTGATTTGTAAATCCGGGACTGTCCCCAGGAAACGGGGACGTCTGGTAACCTTAACTTAGTGACCCATCTTGCTCTTTGTTTTATCCATGTGTTTGCCGAATGGTTGCACATTACGGAACATAGGGACGCGAGAGGGGTGTGTGCATCCACATTCATGCTTTGAACTCCTTTTTATTTAGTGGCATTTTGTTTTTTATGTCTTGTGATTATTTTCCTCTCATTGTTTTTCCCCCCCATTAACTTTTGAAATGCTGGCTACTCCTTTTTTCGAAGATGGAACACTATGAGTGCTTTTATTTTCCCTTCTCCCCTCACAGAATTTTTGTGAACCTATGTACACATCTCCCAAACATTTACATTCAATTATCTATTCTGTTTATTATATTTTAATTAGTTTTAAAGCTGATAACCATTTCTTTTATCTCCCATTTGCAAACAAACCCTCCCCCCAGAACCCTTTTGTGTTTGAACTTACATTGAGATATCTTCTTAGCTCTTATTAAAATCCCTACAGTTTATTTGCAGATCGCTTTAAAACGCTACTGTTCTACTTGGGATGCCTTATCTACATTTCGCTCAATGCTGCTGCCTTCTTTTCTTCTCTGCTTCCCTTTAGAAGTAAAATATTTTCATGTTTATTCCTTCATCTGTCTTCTTTATCAAAACATGATTTCCCCCTTTCCCCTTTCTTACGTAAGTCTTTCATCTTCCACCATCAATCTCAGAAACTCTTTCAGTTTATTAAAATTATTTCACAAAGTTCGCACTATTTGTAGAGTGGGAGCCTCAGATTGTTAAATTATATACCTTCCCCCACCTTTCTAATCTAGCAATAGTTAAGGCAGCCAGTACTAGAAGATGGTCAATTAAGTCTTTGTTGTTTTAAGTCCTTGTTCCTTTCTGGTAACAGATTTAACAGTTCCAACTAAGGCTCCATGTCAGCTTGTATTTTGTTAAAGATACAACTCCATTCTGTTGTGCAGGTGAATTAGCCAAGCCCCAAGCGGAAGCTCTGTCGCTGTCTCCTCCTTTCTTTTCTTTCCATTCATGTTCTTCTATTTCCTACTCTACTTCCAACACTATCAGTTTAATTTACCCTTTTGTAGATTTAAAGAAATGTAGGCATGCATAGCTTCAGAAAGTGTCTGTTTTGATAAAAAATGTGCACACTCTTCAGATTACATCATTAAATGATAGCCTGACTTGCTGGACTGCAGTTCCTGGGATTAGTGGAATGAGAAATATACTTGGTTTGCATTTTGCAGAACTCCAAAGAGCTCCCTGCCCTTTGGCAATATTTTTTTTAGCGGGAGGGGCTTTCTTGAAATAAAAAAAAATTCAAAGGTGTTCCTGCAAAGTGTGTTCTCCATAAGGTTGGGGATACAAGCCACCCCATTGTTGCTGGGTGGATTTGGGAGAAAACCCAAGCAGCGAAATGGTTAAATTGGGTCCCTGGGGAGAATTGAATGTTGCCAAATTTGGAGGTGGGGTCAGAGGTTTTAAATACTGGACGCCCAGCTTTGGGCGTCCTCTTGGCTGTTTGCAACGGATCACCCGCCCACCCTCCCTGTAATTGGGGGGTGGTGTTTGCTTGACCTTGCTATGCCTATCATGGGGTCGTCTGCCTTGGTGCAGGGGCCTGGTAGGAATTTTGCCATCTGGCTGATTGGCTCATGCCAGTTGGTTTTTGCCTACTGCGTAGCAAATCATCACAACTTGTAAGGTTGGCGGTTAGGCATTGGTTAAAATTGGTTGGTGGAGGGGTAAGTGCCTACCCCTCCCAATGGCGGTGCGGAAAGGGAATTCTGTTAAAGGAATCCAGGGGCTTGCCATCCTTTTTGTCCTTGTCCCTGGCATTGGACTTAAGCCATGCAAGCCCCACAGGAACATGTGGGTGAGAAGTGAGGGACTGATGCCCAGCTTCATTTCTCACCCAATAATTGTTTCCCACACTGGCTTCCGCTGGAATCCAGAAGTCAGTTCTGTCCCTGGGGCAAGGACAAATAGTCATAACCAATGCCTAAGCAACCACTCACATTTTTTGTATTGGAATAAAGTTGTGGCCAAAATTATGCCAAAAACCTTAAACAAAAATTGATGTGTGATGTGTGAATTATTTTGGGGGGTGGCATGGGAACCTCAACACGCAAATGTACAAGCCTCCCTCTCTCTTATTAACATGTCATTGCTCTTGCCTTTTCTTAAATACATTTTGGTGTATCTTTAATTAAAGATAGAAGTGACCAAAATGAATTACATTACCTTTTAAACTAGTTTCCTTTATTCATTGGGAGTACTCTCAAAGGCCAGGAAACCTATCCACAGGATGTCATTGTTACCCCACAGAAGTTTAGCTGGAAGAACTTTTGTCTGTCTATAGTGAAACTCCTTGTCCGGCTAAAGCACACTTTTTTAACCATTTTTTTTTTGTAAGGTAAAACGGAGAGCACACTCACCAGAGAAAGAATGTATAAAGCAAATGACTTTAACATGGTTAAATTTCTCTCATGTGTGCTTATATTAACATATTGCTATATTAATACTTCTAATTTTATTTATTTATTTTATTTTTGCTGGAGGAGCACTTGGAAAGAGGAAGAATTCTGACCAATCTTCCCCCAGGCAGTCTGATGCTAAGGCTCTTTGCACAGATGCTAGTCAACCATATTGCAGTCTATTTTTCTCTAATTAATGTTGTTGTTGTTGATGATGATGATGATATTTTGTGGCTTACAGCATACCTAAAGACATAATAAAAAACATCAAGCATTAAAAACCTCCCGATACAGGGCTTCTTTCAGATGTCTTCTAAATGTTGTGTAATTCTTTATCTCCTTGACATCAGTGTTTGGGCTGAGCGATGGGGATGTAGATGCTCCTTCAGGTATACCGGACCGAGGCCGTTTAGGCCTCAGAAGTGAGCTCAGCTAGGGGAAAAGTAGCCAGTTGAACCTACTTTGATCCCATTTCAGTGGAAAGTTGGGCAACATCAAGGAAGAGGAGGAGATTGGCTTGGGAGTGGTGAAGAAGAAGAAGAGTTTGGACTTGATATCCCACTTTATCACTACTCTAAGGAGTCTCAAAGCGGCTAACATTCTCCTTTCCCTTCCTCCCCCACAACAAACACTCTGTGAGGTGAGTGGGGCTGAGAGACTTCAGAGAAGTGTGACTAGCCCAAGGTCACCCAGCAGCTGCATGTGGAGGAGCAGAGACGCAAACCCAGTTCCCCAGATTACGAATCTACCGCTCTTAACCACTACACCACACTGGCTCTCTGAAGGTTCTCAGAGTCAAATCTGGATCTGCCCCAAGCAGAGCTCACATGACACAGTATACATTGGCGATGCCACCATTTGCCCCCTTTCTCTGGAGCCTGATGCAAAACTGCACACATGGGGAAAGAAGGTGAGCTGTTCTACCAAGAGGATTGAATCAAGGTTGTGCTAATTAGATTTGTGAAATAAGCCAAGGTGTTACCTCAAAGGCATCTTTTCAAGGCAATGTGCTTACTCACCCCTGCAGAGATGGGGAATTCCAGGCAATGCTAAATGGCTGATACTTTTTCGAGGTTTACACTTCAGCTCGAGGAATCTTCATCACAGTTTGCATAATTATACGCGTTAATATTCCTTCTTTTTACAAATCTAATTAGCACAACCGGCTGCATCCTTGCGGTGCACCGCCAGCTACTTTCGTCCTGGAGTGGTGAAATATATGCCGCATACAGGAGTTGTAAATCCCTTACATACTTAGGGAGAGTAAGGAGAAGCATACTTCATGAATAGGAAAGCATCCTACTGCAAAAGTTATCCCAAAAGTTTGTGGAGGGCAAATAGGCAGAGCTGGTGTGCTCATTTTCACACTGTGTGAGGGATTTAAGACATCTGAACAGGGCAATGTCGCCTCTTCTATTTTTCACTACAGAGAAACCTTGGGTAGCAACTGTGATCAGAGAAATGAGAAAGAAAGAAAGGATGAAAAATGCCCTATCTCAGCAGCAGTCAGTCCCCTGGTCATTCTGAAGCCATGGTTGCTATTTTACCTGATTTTTTTTTTAAGCCCTTGGCAAAAAAGAATTATACCACTGCCTGTAATGTGTGGTTTCAACCTGACTGTGTGATACATGGCCGGAGATGGATGTGTTTTGCATCAGATTTAACAACTATTGCCTCTTTTTTCGGGATCTTTCTCGAGATCGTGAATGGGCGGAGAGGAAACTTTATACGAAATACCACACAGACTGTAAGTGCTTCACAATATAATTTAAATGTGTGTTTCCAAGCTATTTAATCACAACCAGCCACTCAGTCTCAACACTCCCAATGAAACTTCTCAAAAAGTATTCCAATACTAGCTTGGAATAAAAACTGCATGTCCTGCACAAAAGTGAATTTGACACACACAGACTTTTCAAACTTGCTCATTGAAATACACTTGTAGCATATTCTCTTGATGGGGGGGGGGGGAGAGAAACTAAAAGAAGCAGACTTTTCTGGAAAAAATATATACCAGAAGACAGAACACACCATTCTGCCCTAATTAGTGTAAAAGCAAAGCCTCAGAGTTAGCAAATTAGATATTTGCATGATTTTTTAAGCCTTTATTTTCATAAAATTTAATTAAATTTACATCTAACAAATACTTTACTTGCAGGGCAACCTTGAAACCAATCATCTGCCAGCCTTATCTACTTTGGTTTCTCTTCTCCATTAGCTGTTGTCTGACAGCATCCATTCCATCTGGCTGCTACTCTTTACAGTTTTTCAGCATTCATGTGCATTTATATATTTCTGGCCTACCAACTGATTGCTATTAAAACAAGCAGCGGGGGTGAGGGATGGAAATGAAGGAGTACATTATTAAAATACATAGGTCTTACATACCTTTTCCAGTGGCAGGGGGGCAAAGAAACATGGGCTGGGATTTCTTTTTTCCTACTGCAGTCACCTCACCAGGTGGTTTCCATTTAAAATGAGAAATAGCTTTAAATGTATTGCATGTAAGTACTTAGTAAGTTATATCTACAGGGATGCAAAAGGCATTGTGGCTTATATGCGACATTGAATGCCAAAGGTGTGGTTAAGGAGAACAATATGGCCTCAATTTGTAATAAAAATACACATACCTGAAATAGCCTAAATTCTATTGCCAGCCTGTGTGAAATACAGCCTTCTGTCATGACATTTCTTTTGATAGGTGGATGCTGTTGAATTTGCTGGTAGCAAGAAGGAGCTCATTGTGTAAGCCGGTCCTTCTCTAACCTTAAAGCTGTCCCTCGGGTATTTTATATGTCTCACTAAAACCAAAAGATTTAAAGTTTGCCCCGAAGTTTTAAGAGGGGGGAAATGAGAGCTACTGTAACCAGTGAGGAAGAAGAACCAACAATAAAATAAAAATAAAAATCAAGCGGTGATTTAGTGAAGCAAACCTGGATGGAGGTGAAGGATCCAGGAAAGTTTAATATATATGGTTTATAGTCCCACCCCACAATCTCCAAGGGTGCACGATTCTAGGTGTTCCAGGTTTACCCAGGTTTCATGTTCCCTTTTGGAAGTGAGGCAGACTATGGTTTCTTTATAATAAATATTTTATTTACACATATATGCAACCTGGGAAGGGAACTTCACTATATATATATATTTTAAGGAAGATATATGTGAGAAGCAAATGACAGTCTTTTTTCCATTGAGGTCTGCATTCTATTGAGGACCTTCTCAGGGGTGGTCCCTGCCCTGCGGAACATGCTCCTATCAAATGTCAAACACATAAGCAACTATCTGAAGGAACATTCAGGGAAGTTTTTAGTGGTTGATGTTTTATTGTGTTTATAATATTTTGTTGGGAACCGTCCAGAGTGGCTGGGGAAACCCAGTTAGATTCTACCTAATAATAATAGTAGTAATAATAATAATAATATTTCAATTGTAGCTAATCCATCAGGGGTGCATACTGCCAGCCAGTGGGACCAGAGTTATAAGAGGGTAGAACTGGAAGCTAAAGTAGGCAGGTGCATTCCCGTTTCTTTTTCTGCCACACATTTGTCTCCCTCCCTCCCTCCCTCCCTCCTTCCTTCCTTCTAATCTGCATGTAATTAGAATTTTAAAAAAATAGTATAAACACCGACAACTGGGAAACACTGGCCTGCGAGCGCTCCAACTGGAGAACAGCCTTTACCAAAGGTGTCATGGGCTTCAAAGACACTCGAACTCAGGACACAAGGGAGAAACGTGCTAGGAGGAAGGCACACTTGGCAAATCCACACCATGATCAACTCCCACCCGGAAACCTATGTCCCCACTATGGAAGGGCATGTGGATCCAGAATTGGCCTCCACAGTGACTTACAGACTCATTGTTAAAACCGTGTTTATGGAAGACAATCTTACAAGTGATCACCAAAGAAGAAGATATGAAATTAGGAAATTAGGATTACAGGTCCCCACCCTTTGCTCCTGTAGGTAGACAGTGGGTCTGTCTCTTACTTTGTTAAATACTAGTTGAGCAGAAAGAAACAATAGAGCAGCAGGGCATTCTTTCACAGTTCAGTGAGTGCAATGTGAAGTCGGCATCAGAGGGGATCTGGATTTGTATCCTTTTGCAGTGTATTCATATTACTGTATATCTAATATTAAAGGTCTGTGACCGGCTGACCTAAAGTCAGAGTTTCCTAGCTTGGTTATCCGAAAAAAGCTTTACGGGATTGCTAGATGCTTCTGTCAAACACACATCTAGCTGCTTATTATCATGAAAGTTTGTTTCAGGGTCAGGACACAGTTTGTTCCATAGGATTACCCCATAGTCAGAGGTGATGCAATTCCTGTTTGAACATCGTGTGGGATGCCACTGGATGTAGGAGTTGCTATTGACTAGATTCATCGAGATTGGAAGGAAAAATACATCTCCAAATTTTTAAAACTGCGATAGAATTGAAAGATCACTGTTTACATTGCCTTCCAACTCATGGAATGCAACCATCTGAATTGGAGAGTATTATAGACCCACAAAGGCTGCCAGCATATTTTAGAACCCCGATTATCCAAGGTTTTAAAATGTACAGGGAGCCCCATGGATATGAAAAGTTACCCACTAGGGGTAATGGAAGCCAGCATACAGATGGTGCTTCTCCCTCCTGCCCACTTAACACTTTTACTGTCCTCTCCTCTGACTAGGGATTAATCATATGCACATTCTCTTCTAAACCACAGCCATCGTAAATCTAGGTTGTTAATTAAGTTGTTCAATGAGTGTGTGTCATGATACAGTCACTAGATGTTCTGCTTGAAAGCAGAGTTGTTGAAGAAACTAACTGAGGAGCAGCATTTAAAAAACCAGGGTGTTATTAGAGATGCCCCTGATTTTTATGAAAAGCAAATTTGGAAGGTCCTGTATCCAAGGAACTTCAGAGGAAGCAAAAGGTTATTATAACAGAATTATGAAACTTTCTAGTGCAGTTCCACAAATCCCTAGAAAGAACTAAGAAGCAACTATTAATTTGGGTTGCTGTAGTGATTATTGAGAATGCCCCTTTTTTGTTTGTTTATTGATTCCTGAAGATATTTCAGATGGGTGACATACTGCATGAACAGGAGCACATGATCATGTCTTAGAGGGGGGGATTGTTTGAGAGGCGAGGATTTTAATCCCCTGTAAATCTGAAAATTTCAGTGCACCTCTATTTATAATTATTTAACAGAGAGCCTAACAAGGTTCAGTCTTTTTCTAGTAACAATTTACTGTGGAATGCTTCCTTTAAAATCAATTGACCATGTGATTTGAAGATTGTTGCTATTGTTTATATAGCCATCTGGAGCAACTGATGACAAAAGGATTTAAAATAAGCCCATTGCATTGATTAATTAACCAATTAATTAGCAATAAATGATAAGCAGTTTAGATTTACTGTTCCTTTGAGCACACATATTGATTTCTTTTCTTGCAAAATGTGTATTGCATTTCTATGCAGAGCCTGGGGATTAGCTTCTTTTATATGCAAATTTTGCAGTCATTTTCGCTCATACCATAAATTCAAAAATTTAAATCAATATGCATGACAATTTTTGAATGATATATTTTTATGCTGATATTTGCAATACAGAACAATGACATTCCTCTAATTTATTAAAAACATCTATACAGTAAGGAGAGATTTATAGCTTTAATAACTTTGTCACATTAATGTGCATATTTTAATGGCATTCAAACAAAAAAAAGGGGGGATAAAAGAAATCATGTTATACTACTGTTGGGGGAAAGTACCCTTTAAATGTTTCTGAGCGGTTAAACTCTGGCTTTTATGGTTAGCATTATTTATAATGATTATAAATTATTTTTCTGAACATTTAGGCTTGATTTCAGTTGAGCTTAGCAGAGTTGCGAAGGACATTCTCATACCTCCTACTGAGTAGCTGGTGGGGCTTCTCTATGCATAATCAGTAAAGTAGGACATCTCTCTTGCTTTTCCAACATTTTAACAAGCTATTCTGTGGATAATCTAAAAGATGGTGCGTAGCTGTCATTCCTCATTTTGAATCCATCTATCATTGCTGCTGTATAGTGTTACCACTTCCTTGGCAGGGTGGTTTTTTTGTTTTGTTATCTTGAGCCTCATTCTGACATGCAATTAAAAGAGACATCATGAAATATTTGGAGAGGGATTTATTTATTTATTTAGGCGCTGGGCTATAGCTCTGGATGCAACAATTCGGTAGTGAAAGGGTGCAGTTCAGTCTTTCATCCCCCCACCCCACCCTTGTTGGCAGATCCAATAATGAAATAGTAAGTCTGAACCACAATTGGGAAGCTCATTTTGTGGCATGATTAGGCCAAATTTTGAAAACCCAGCTTGGGGTGTATCCGTGGTTCACATCAAAGTGGCTGTTCTGATCCATGGTCATGCTTACCACAAGTGAAAGTAATGAAATAAGCAGGAACATGACTGGCATTCCTGGCAAGAAGAGGGTCAGGACCTTGGCAAGGACCAAGATGTTAGTTCAGGACCACGGACAGCAGTCCTGCAGCTGAGACAGAAAAGGCAAGTCGACCCAGTCTTGTATTGATGCTATTTGGCAGAGCTTTAGTTTGGACTAGGTAGCCATGATGAGTGTTGCATCTAGACAGTTTGAGGGCCTGGACCCTTGACTGCAGCTTTTGGCTTTTTCTAGATAGTGGGGTTCCAGCTCTATGACCTGCTTCAGAGAAACCGCCTTGGGACTTTCTTGATCCTCTGACAAATCTGTGGTCAAGTTGTTGGAGTCTGGTGACAAAGGTGTCTCATTGTGGCTCAAGGAATGAAATGCAGTCTCTGGTGTCAGAATAGGGCTACTTCTGTCTGCTCAGGGCTGATGTTGTAGGAGGACTCTTCATCTGAGTATTACTGGTCTGGGGCCATGGTATTGCCTACAGAGGTCTGCAGAGCATCAGGCAGTGAGACATTTGTCTCAGGTGGCCTATGTGAGGGGGCAACAGTGACCATTGCCCTCTGCTGGGTATCAGTCACACCCTGTTCAAGACTACTGCACTTAAGGGGGAAAGCTATTCCATTTTTACTGCCAAAGTAAGATTCAGCTGCCAGTCTAGCTAGGTTTCTGTACATGTGGGAGACATCCATCATCCTTTTCTTTCTTTCTTTTTAGAGTTTAATGTATGTGTTGTCAGAAGCTCCGTGCAGAAAGGAGCTCCAGCAGGTACAAGAGCATATTCACTACCAGGGGAAAATCAAACTTGCCTAAAGGAACTAATCATCTAGGGTAGAAACTGCATCTCCCCAGATTCAGACAGAACATAGAACTGGATGTCAGAATCTCCTGATGACAGCTCCCACCGGCTTCATATAGATGCTAATTAGCATGGGGGGACAAGATGGAAGCCTGTTGAAAACCACAGGGCAACTTCCATGGTGATGAATAAAAAGGTAAAGGACCCCTGACAGTTAAGTCCAGTCTCGAACGACTCTGGGGTTGCGGCACTCATCTCACTTTATAGGCTTAGGGAGCTGGCATTTGTCTTGAAGTGGCCCTGGAAATAAGAGTGGAACCATGCAAGTACAGTGCCCTCAACCCCCAACCTCCCTTAGATGCCGTGGCACAGCATAGGGTGCACAGCGGCGGTTGCCCCATGCGCACAATTCTTAGGGGTCACAATATTTCAACACCCAATGCTGCACACTTCCATTGCTGGGCTCCGTTGAAAATGGCTTCTTCATGCGAACCAGGAAGTGACCTCTCCCCCCTCCCCTGACCTTTTCACTCTCCTATCCCTTTATCTTTTTTTCCTAGCAAATGTCATAGACCAAGGTGACAAGTGCAGTATCAGTCCTATGGAATGGATCCAAATAATTAGTTTCTTCCAGGCATGTCTGAAGGTCTGCTGCCACCACCCTCTCGAGCACCTTTGCCTAGGACAAAAGAGGTTACTTCTCATTATACTCTAAGTGACAGACTAATTTTAGCAACTGGGAGTTTTCCTTCAGGCTGCTCTTTATCACTAGAATGTCCCAAATGTTTAAGAAACACTGCCTGGATCAGAACAGGGGAGGAAACAGAAATGTTTTTCTTGATTTGCAGAGGAGCCAGCAGTCTTGATTCATTCATTGCTCTAGCCTTCCTGCTGCTGCCTTGTTGCTTTAATTTCTCATCCAACTGAAAGCATCCTGTTTAGATTAACCATGCATCAAGAGCACAGATGGGCTCCAGGCTTCTTAAGCTGAGCAAACCTTAAGTTTCATCTCTGCCTACACTGAATAGTGCCCTGTTGTTTAAGCATGCAGAATCACAGTTGGGGTTTTCTGTTCACCATATGTACATTTCTGGTGTTTTGTTACATATTGAAAGAATCAACTAAACTACTAAAACATAACTAGTTAGAAATCTTCTACAATTTTTGCTGTGATTCCCATACACTAATATGAACTTGTAGTGACAAATAGCTGGGTCCTCTGAATAGATGTCGCCACCATAAACCTTTTTGGTGGTGGTACTGCATCTGTCGAAGGAACTCCCCACTGAAGTATGTTTTGCCCCAAACTTAGTTTCATGACTGTGCTCAGTAAAAACACATCTTTTTGTTGGGCTTTTGGAGGCTAATGGCTTTTTATGTTGTTGTTCATTATGTAACTTAAGGGAATGGATGTTTCTGCTTGTTAGGTATTTTTATTATGATTACCTTATTTTTGTAAACTGCCTTTTGACCAACTAAGTTTGTTATTGGTATGAGCTTTCATGTGCATGCACACTTCTTCAGGCAAACAAACTAGACTTTGAGTAGGGCTGCATGAAACCAGAAATAGGAAACAACTGACCCTTCTGACAACTCCTGTAGCCAAGCTGGTTTGAAACATATTACTCTGCTTCCCTTTGGATCACATCAGCAATGCCAAGAGGAGTGTCTTGTTGTCTGGGAAGCCCAGGACCTCCATACACATTGTCCAGGCTTGTGCCTCAGGGAAGTCACTTTGGTGCTCTAGCAACCAGTTTGACTTCAGCCTCAGAGGCGCACTCCATTGTCCCTTGAGACAGACAGGTGCCAACAGCTCTGAGTTGAACTAACAGTGGAATCAACCCATGGTGTCCAAATTGGATCCTTGATGTGAGCTTGGAAACAGTGAGCTGGTGCAGCTATTTCAATACGCTCCCAATACCTAGCCACAGACGCTGCAGTGTTGCCTTTGTACATTTAATATTTTGTCCATTAGGTTATCACCTTCAAATAAATATTAAGGCTGAAGGGGAATCTTAATATAACCTAATTTAAATAGCTCTGATTTGGGAAGTACAGGTAGGATGCCCTCAGGAGAAGAGGTCTTCGAAACGCCTCTCTTTCTCTAATTATTACTACCTGCTCTTCTTGTAATCTTAGTGCCTCTAACTGTTACAAAAAGTAATAGGATGTATTTGGTCTCCATTACTTCTATTAGCATGAATTTTATTCTTCTGGTTAGTTTAAGAATTCTTCTCCTTTTGATGATTTTTAAACTTTGTTTCATTGAATTGTTTTTAAGAATTGAATCACTTGACCACTGATGTGGTGGCCACTTATAAAATCTTTTCCACATGCCAGATCTAACCTCGTGGAGAACCAGTTTTTGTAGCCTCCAGCTAGGCAGTAAACTGACTGTTCCCATTTTCTCACAATGGGTTGGAGAAAACAGATTAGCAGGATTGACACCTCCCAGGTCAGTGAGTTACCAAAAAACCCCCAAAGGCTAACCAGTTAAAGATACCCAGCAGAAAACCTTTAAAACTGTCCTCCCTTGTACTATGCAAGAAAATGCTTAGTAAAATACAACAATCTCCCTTACCTGCAATTTATCCCATCTACAATTTATTTCATGCTCATCAATTGTGGATTTTCTTTACAACCTTTCAGCATATATAAATCCACCATAAATGTGCCCTTTGCATTAAACCTCCCAGGACTTTCATAATCTCTGCTTCTATTCCAAGACCATTCTTAAAATGTGAAGCAAACACCTATAGAATAGTTTTTGATTCGGACTTTGAAAGGGTAATGATTATTAGGTCATTTTGATTGTTTTACTTTTTTGCTCAAAATATTTTTAACCCATCCTTCATTGGAATATGGTGTCAGGGCAGAGTACAATCATATAAATTTAAATCAACCAATGCTGGGAAAAAACTGGGGGGAAATATTAGGAGTAGATAAGGTCACAACAGATGAAGCACTAACAAGAATACAGTGGTACCTCGAGTTACAAATGCTTCAGGTTACAAACTCCACTAACCTGGAAGAGTTACCTTAAGAACTTTGCCCCAGGATGAGATCAGAAATCGTGTGCTCACGGTGCAGCGGCAGCAAGAGGCCCCATTAACAAAAGCACACCTCAGGTTAAGAACAGTTTCAGGTTAAAAACGGACCTCCAGAACAAATTAAGTTTGTAACTAGAGGTACCACTGTAATCTAAATCCACCCAGGTGGGCAGCCCCCACCTCCCTCCCATAAAGACCCAATGCAATAAATGGGTTTTCAGTTGGCACTGGTAAATTGTCCTTTGGTGGCAACTGTATTTCAAGGGAGAGAGTATTCCATAATTAGGAAGGCACTGTAGACTAAGCCCTCTCCCTGGTTACTGCATGACAGATGTCCCTTGGATGTGGAAAACTTAGGAGGACATCAACTGCTGACCTTTGGGTTGATATAGGAGGTGATACACCTTCAGGTTGCTTATGGGTTTCAGAATGCTAGTTATATTTTGAATTTGGCTTGGTAGGCTTGGTAGCAAACTGGCAAATTGGGTCATTATATTTTGGTGCTTCTCTTAATAATTTCCTTTACTCATCTGTATATATATATTTCAGCTGTGTAACTTGATCCATTCTACCTAGTGCTGTAATCTCTGGCTGCCAGTAGCTCTCTAATGTTCTCTTCCAGTCTTGATAAACTGATATCCTTTTAACTAGAAATATTGAGAACTGAACCTGGGATTTTCTTCATGCAAAGCATCACATCCTCTGCAACTTAACTACATGAACAGTGGAGGCAGCACAGCTAAATGAATTGCAGGAAAGGTATTACAGATGACAGGGATATTTTGTGATACTTTGCTATCAGTACAAGAGAACCTCTTCTTCCTATAAGTATTCCTGAGCAGGCAACATGTGCAATGATATTTTCACTAGATGTGTGAAAAAAATAAGTGGCAACTAATTCTACAATTCTATGATTCAAATTCTGCCGAGTCACAATTATATTGCATCAGGTTTTCTATTAAAAATAAAGAAAAGTTTATTGCAGACCCTAATTTTAATGCAATAGTGATTCAGATCTGAATTGTGAATACTAAATACCTATGTGTGTTCTTTTAATTTTTTTCCCTCTCTGTATACAGAATACTGAGTTTATTTGAGAAGAAATGAAAAAATGTATGCAGAAAAGAATGTTTTTTGTTCAGCTCTGCAGTTTTTGTAAAAAAAATAGCGGGGGGGGGGGATTCATATTTTCCCCTGTGTTTTTATCACTGAGTTACTGGATGTACATTTGTAGGGAAATATAACCTGGTCCTAGACAAAAATCAAGATAAACTTGGACCGGGTTATCTAGTCTTTTCTGACCACTGAGCAATAACCCTGCATTGCTTCAGATCTGACAGATTAAAATCTCAAGCAAAACAAGTTTAGAATTTCAGTTTCTTTAAGATTTCAGTCTTTATATACACTAACATGGTGGAAAGCTCTGCTTAAGTTGATGGGGGTTCCTTCTGAGCAGCCATGCATGGGTTTTCTCTGCAAAAAAAAAGTCAATGGTTGTATTATTTATGTACTTATTGCATTTGTTAAATGCCTTTACCAGAACGAGACTCAAGGCAACATTTTAAAATATACAAAAAAATTCACAAAAGGTAAAACAAAGCAATACCCTGCAGCGATTTATCAATATAATACTAAAACTACACACACTATGAAATTAGCATAGGCAGCACCTATACAATAATCAATCAATCAAAAGTCAAAGAAGCCATCAGCACGCTACCAATTTTCCATCTCCTCTTTCTTCCCTTCCTTTGCTTTCTTATTTTATGTTTGTCAGACTATATGCCAGCAGGTTTGTTTGTTTGTTTTTTAACAGTATCTAGCAAATTTAGCTGGTGTTTATTATTTATTTACAGAAATGGGAGCTTTTCCATCTCTTCCTTTGGTGATTTTTGTGTGTGGCTATCCTACTATTGAATCTTAAGGGCAAAAAGGAAACCAACAGATATGCAATAATTAAAAGTTTTGAATCATTCTGAAATGGAAAATATATTCATCTGGGGTTATGGACATTTCTTACAAAAAAACGTAAGAGGGAGAAACACCAAGGTGACTTGTAAGGAGCTGTATGTTAAAAATGTGTTGAATTTAGATTTAAATGCTTGATTGCGTGCTGAGGTCCCCAAGACACCCCTACCCAATAACTCACACATCACACATTATTTTTGTTTAAGGTTTTTGGCATAATTTTGGCCACAACTTTATTATCATACAAATTGTGAGTGGTTGCTTAGGCATTGGTTATGACTTGCTGTTCCCCCCCCCCCCCCCGCCTTGGGGGACAGCACTGACTCCCTAATCAGTGCGGAGGAACAAGATCAGGGATAACTGGAGCTGCGACACAGACCCTCAGCTACTCCCCGCATGCTCCTTGGAGCTTACACGGCCCGCACCCTGCACCAAGGGTTTGGCGAGGGGATGGTAAGCCCCAGAATTCCTTTAACAGAATTCCTGTGCAGCAGCAGCATTGGAGGGGCAGGCACAGCCAATCCATACCCCTCCACCAACCAATTTAACCAATGCCTAACCGCCAACCTTACAAGTTGTGATGATTTGCTACGCAGTAGGCAAAACCCAATTGGCACACACTAATCAGCCAAAAGGAAAAATTCCTACCAGGCCCCCGCACCAATGTGAACGCCCCCATGACAGGCATAGCAAGGTCAGAGCGAAGCCCAATCAAGGGAGGGCGGGCGGGTGATCTGGTGTCCACAGCGAAAGAGAAAGGAACAAGCTGTGGACCTTGCTTAAATAACCTCTGATCCCACCCCTAAAATTGGCAACATCAATTTTACCCCAGTAACTCCATCCACCAATCTGATCCAAGCCCTTGAATCTAACTTGCCTGACAACCATGAGGGTGTCTTGTTTGGCCCCATCTGCAACCCGTGCTCTCCTTTAATGAGAACACGCTTTATCATACATTTTGGCAGACTTGGAAGAATGTTTGCCCTTAGTAAAAAGTGGCAGGTCACCACTGTCTGACTATTTCAGAAGATTTCTAAACTCAGCCAAGAAGGATCCCTCCTGTTTGGCCCAGCTTTAGTAAAATTATACACAGCAAGGAAATTTAGATTTATTTTACTAAAGCCTGGATGACAATGTTACATATCCTTAGAACACATGGGGTAGTTTTACAAACTTGCAGTCTAGCACTTGGGGAAGATTTCACTGAGAAATTCCATAGCTTCCAACATTTCTCTGAAGAAAATAGGAAAGTCCTATTCAATTATTATTATTATTATTATTATTATTATTATTATTATTATTATACCCCACCCATCTGACTGGGTTGCCCCAGCCACTCTCGGTGGCTTCCAGCATATATAAAAACATAGTAAAATAATATACATTAAAATACTTTCCTGTACAGGACTGCCTTCAGATCGCTCGGGGGTTGCAAACCTCCATACCCTCCAACATTTCTCTGATGAAAATAGGGACGTCCTAAGGAAAAGGAAAAGTTAGGGACGCGGGTGGCGCTGTGGGTAAAAGCCTCAGCACCTAGGGCTTGCCGATCGAAAGGTCGGCGGTTCGAATCCCTGCGGCGGGGTGCGCTCCCGTTGCTCGGTCCCAGCGCCTGCCAACCTAGCAGTTCGAAAGCACCCTTGGGTGCAAGTAGATAAATAGGGACCGCTTTCTAGCGGGAAGGTAAACGGCGTTTCCGTGTGCAACTCTGGCTCGCCAGAGCAGCGATGTCACGCTGGCCACGTGACCCGGAAGTGTCTTCGGACAACGCTGGCCCCTGGCCTCTTGAGTGAGATGGGCGCACAACCCCAGAGTCTGGCAAGACTGGCCCGTACGGGCAGGGGTACCTTTACCTTTACCTTTACCTTTAAGGAAAAGGATCAAATGTGAAACTGGGATGGTTTCTGTAAATCTGGTACTGTCCCTGGAAAATAGGTAGATTTGGAGGTTCTGAGCTGTGAAAATTAAACCACTATTTCAAATCTGTGACCAACCCATTAACTGGATACAAGGTTTCTGCACTCAGACTTCTTCTTATGTTGCTTCCTCTTTGTTCTTACATGTTTGACAACACCTTTCTGCTCTTGTCTTCTTCCTGCTTTCACCCCATCATTCCCTTCCCCCACTTCTTCCAGTAACTCAACAATCATTGGGAAGCTGTCTTCAAGACAATAAAAGAACCTTTCACTGATGCCTCATAAATGAATTTTTCAGATATTTATAGCTCGGTAGACCTTTCCCTTCAAATCAATGTTCATTATGTTGTGACAGGCTCAGCACTGTCCCTAGCACAAAAAGACGGCCCGCTGCAATGAAGCACAAAAGGAGTGGGTCAGATAAGTGCAAGTGCAAGCTGTTACACAATCAACATGTCTCCAGATGATAAGCTGTACTGTAGGACCATGGGCAAGAGGAGAATCTGAACAGCCTTCCCAAAGGAACGTTAATATCCAGTGCACAGCTGTGTGTTGAGTCAGAGATGCCCATCCTTACATTAGCCCTGTGCCCCACTTAGCATGCCACTGCTATCAACAAGAGCCGGAATGAGTGGGGCATGAATAGTGAAAAGTGACAATGCACATGTTATCAGGATATCATTTCTGACTTTTGACCATCAGCTCTGGGGCTGATGGGAATTGGAGTCCTATGACATACAGAGGTCCATAGTGTCATGGTCCAGTTGATGGGCAGTCGAAGTCCTGGTGGAGGACGTTGGGACCAGGGGCAAGATGGCAGGGTGGGGGCAGGAACGCGAGTCCGGATGCCAGGAAGCCAAGGGTCTGAGGGTCCAAGTGCCGAGAGTCAAGAAGCCAAGGGTCCGAGGATCAGGAAGCAACGAGTCAAGAAGCCAAATGCAGCACGGCAGGAAGCGTGTTGCTGTGCCAAAGGGAAATACTGACCTTATATCCCTTCCCAGCTCTTGCCACCAGGTGCTGTGAGTTACCAGTCGGCCTCACCTGTGCAGCCACGCCTTGCCTCTTCAGAACAAACTTAGGAAAGCCCCAGTCCTGTGAAGCCCTACCAGTCACAGGGCCTGGCTCCTGCATGCATTCCTGACACATAGGTCCCCCATCTCTAGAGTAGGAGATATGGTCAAGGGGGAGGGGGGTCATGGCCACAGTTGTTTGGGAGCCCAGTACAGTGGTACCTCAGGTTAAGTACTTAATTCGTTCCAGAGGTCCGTACTTAACCTGAAACTGTTCTTAACCTGAAGCACCACTTTAGCTAATGGGGCCTCCTCCTGCTGCTGCACCACCAGAGCACAATTTCTGTTCTCATCCTGAAGCAAAGTTCTTAACCTGAAGCACTATTTCTGGGTTAGCGGAGTCTGTAACCTGAAGCATATGTAACCTGAAGCGTATGTAACCTGAGGTACCACTGTAAAAGCAATTCTGTGTCTGGGAAAGGTTAGGTAACGCTGTATGACATCATGCCATTGCATATTAGGAAGTCAAGCCACATAGGTCACTGGAATCAATAAGGCATAAAATAGTACTTAGGGAAGCTACATTGTGATGTATGATGCTACCAAACATTCCTAAAAGGGGAGTGTGTTTAAAAATAAATACATTATTAAAAATAAAACAAAAACGGATAACATTCACTACCAGAACCCTGGGGGAAAATAATGTTTCAGCTCAGACCTCCATTTTGAGTCTAAGCTTTCAGACTTTCAGAATTTCTGAGTGATAGTAATTTATCTTCTATTATCCAGGTTTGGTCCTTTCCACTGGTTTGGAGTAGGCCATTAATTTTAAAAAATACCGAGAGAGGATCAGTAATGGAGCACCATCTTCTATTAGGCTAAAACCACTGGCCTAGATTACATTGAAACTGGATTACTACGATTTTGAAAGATTTTTAATGTCCACCAATATTTTTCCAGATCACAATATTGTTCCTCTTATGTTCCTCTTTACATTTATGACAATTAGACTAGGCTCCTCTAAGTGGTTTACATGAACTATTAAAATTGCCAGTGAAAACAGTTAAAAACAATGAAAAACCTTCAAATATAATTGAAAGCAGCAGTAAAAAGATGAAAACACATCAGCATGTGTATGTCTGGTTGGCTCAATAAAATTTAAACAAAAATTTAAGCAGAACCCATACCGGAACAGCTCTATGTCACCCAAGAATATGTCACCCTCCATTAGTGAGTATTTTTGACTGGTTGGTATTTATTCTGGTCCAATGGGTCTAGGGTCAGTTTTGTTAGCAGCGATCATACCACTGCCTCTTACAAGGCAGCAGGGACCCACCTCTCACACAACAAAGGGTTACTGATACTCTGAACCCAATCAGACCCAAACCTCTGTGAGATTTAATGAAACAAATGGGTCAAAAGGTCATTTGGTTTGGCATATAGTTGTGACTGCTTTTTCCACAATTACTGAATGCAGAAGCTGAAATTGATCCTAAAGCACACCAATGACTCTGGCATTAGATACCTCATCTTGAACTGCTAATCTTATATGTTGTTTTCACTGTTGCTACTGTCTTCTCTCCCTCATTAATACACTCACACGGTCAATGCCTGCAGAATAATGATTAGTGCTGGGCTGTGCCTCGAAATTAATCCCTGATTGAACACTTTGAAACAGATGAAGATCTTCTGGGGGCAAGGAAGTATCAATGCTGTATTTTGACCCATCAACAAATGATCTAACTTATGATAAGCTGGTTCAATGCCTCCTTAGTAGACCAACTTTTCATAATTATGAGGAAAACCCAAATGTGATATGACTTAATAATGGGACAATCAGTTTCACTGCTTGTGAAATTGAATTATGGCTTTTATAAGTATAAAATGGGGTTTTAAGAAATGAAAGCTGGATAATCTGGGGTCATAACCCAAACCAAATATATATGCCTTTCACTCCTCTGAGATAAATGATAACAGCTAATCCTGGAGTTACCCTTTCATAGCTTATCTTTACTATGAAACTTGCCGCTCAGTCTCCAGCATAAATTAGCTCGTAGTTGCTGACAGATATTAAGACGCACTAAAGGTTCTGTCTTAATGCTAGATCAATCAGTGTTCAGTGATCACAACAATCTGTACAATTGTCGATTAACAATCTAATGAACACCGTGGATGCAAATTATAAAATCCTGTAACTCTGGAGAAAGCAAATTACAGTGGTACCTCAGGTTAAGTACTTAATTCATTCCAGAGGTCTGTTCTTAACCTGAAACTGTTCTTAACCTGAAGCCACCACTTTAGCTAATGGGGCCTCCTGCTGCTGCTGCACCGCCAGAGCACAATTTCTGTTCTCATCCTGAAGCAAAGTTCTTAACCTATTTCTGAGTTAGCAGAGTCTGTGACCTGAAGCGTATGTAAACCGAGGTACCACTGTAAAGGCAAAATTAATATTCTTGAGTACAATACTAAAAGACAAACTTTTCTTTTTAAAGAAAAAAGAAAGTAATCTTGACAGCCTTATAAGACTGCATTTGAGCCGCTCAACCTTATTTCCTGATGTTGGTTATTGAATGGTAAGAGAAAGATGCCCTGCATAAATTCAGACCCCATTTATGTCAAATTGTCCTGCATTGTCCAGACTCGAAATCTGGACTGGATCACAAGCATCAGTCTGAAATGAGCTAAGAACCATGGGGAAAGCAAACTCAGGGTTGATGGGAAGGATGCAATTCTATGGCCCCAGGGAGGGTGGCCAAAGAGCCCTAGGGAATATATTGGAGCTTCCTCAACAGAGGGGGAGATTCAACGTTGGGTTTCCCTTCCCTCTGCCACTGCAATATATGTGGCCATTAATTCCCAAGCCATCCCATTGCCCTGACATGCCTTCAAACTGGTTTAAGTCTCTCCTTCCTCTTTCCCTCCCATTATTTCAAAAAAGAACCTACCAACTTCAGAATGAATGGAAGACCTTCACCCTGACAGAGCAAGTCCAGTAAGTTGTAGGATGGGTGGTTTAACAGCCTTCAGGTTCCTCCACCATCAGCAGTCTTCAGCAGTCTTGCATCCTAATAGTGTGTTTAAGTGTCCAAACCAATTGTGTTCTTTTCTCCATGTACTGAGTAACTCGGATGCCTTAAGGAAGTTATTGAAACATTAGGAGGTCTGATGTGAGTTGGAATATTTTTAGTCATTCCTCGGGATATTGGCAACACTAGATGCACTGAAAGGAACCTTGGAAAGAAAACTAATTTTAATGTGATTTTATAATTTACTCCCACAACCTTTAGAAGAGATTCAAGACATTCTAATTCTTTCTGCCTTAGAGCATGTTAATATTTTTTTCCTTAGTAAATTCTTTGAAAATCCCCAGCGCACTTCCTAAATTTCAGACTTAATTGCATGGCTGATATGATAGATGGCAAAATTTCAACATTTCTGAAATACTATGTAGTATTTATTATAGACTGCTATAAATTCCCTGCAGTGAAAATCTCTCTATTCTATTAAAAGACACACACCACCATTGCTTTGGCATCCTACTTATAATAATAATAAAAAATTCCATTACTGATTTTTAATATATCTTGATGTTGACTGATATATTCAAATATGTGTTAAACAAGTATTATACAATTACTGTATGTGTTATTTCTTTATTTAACTTATTCAAATAAGTGTTGGAAATGTAAATAGAAAGAAGGTTCTTTTTACCGTATGTGGTGGTTTTGTAGTAAGGTTAAAGCTTACTGGGAAATGATATATAATGAATTGAAAACTCTTATAAAACTGTGGGTTATTACACTAATCCTTACTTTCCCAGTTCCTTAAATTTATTTTTAATATTTTCTACATATCCAGATTAACGTAATTTGTTCATTTATTCATCTCTTTAAATATATACTCTTATAAAACTGTGGGTTTTATAAAGGAAGAATGGATGCAAAAACGTATGGAATATGCAGAAATGACTAAACATACCGGAAAAATAAGAAATCAAGATAACAAACTTTTTATAAAAGAATGGAAATGGTTTATTGCAGATTTACAAACAAAGTCTAAACAGATAAGAACGTTGGCAGGATTAGTATAATAACCCACAGTTTGAAATGTTAAAATGACTGTAAAATTATTGAAATGTAAAAAACTGAAAATCACTAATAAAATATAAAAATCAAGTATGTGTTATACTGTAGGCAACCCTGCTTACTTCACTCACCAACCCCACCTACCTTCACCAGCTAAGCCAAACATCCCCTCCCTTTACTACACACTAAAGCCATCCCTCCCCCAGCGCTTTCCCAAACCACCCCTGCCATACACCCCCTTAGACCTTGTCAAACCTCTGCAACTCAACTGGGCCATTTGCCTGGGTGAGCCACACACTTGCTGGTCCGGACCACCTATCTGATTGCTGGCCTGGGCACCTGTCTGTTCACTTGCCCTGCTACGTGCTCTCAGCATGGCTCAACCTCAATTTCCATTGCCTAAGGCAGGGATGGGGAACCTATATCCTTCCAGATGTTGCTAGACAACAGCTCCTATCTGCCCTAGCCAGTGCAGTTGTTGGTCAGATGTGATGGTAACTGTTGTCCAACAGCATCTGGAGGGCTACAAATTCCCCGTCCTAAGACTACATTAGCCAATTTCATGAACCTGTTTCCCTTGTCATCGAACCCCTCTTCCAGCTTTCAAAGACAATATATAACTGCTCAAACTGGAGACAGAGAGTGTATGCATGATACATCTGTTCCACCTTGGCCTTTCTACCTTGAGCAGGAAGGACTGAAAGAGTCTAATAAGCATATTAAACTGATTGGAACCCGCAGTAACTCAGAATTCCCAGTTCTGGAGAGACTTCTAAGCAGATTCAGCCAAATATGCTTAGAACCTCTCCTAGGCCTTTCCACTCAAACCAGGAAGGTCATGGTGGATCATAAATTTCTGGCACACATGGGAATACAAGTAACAGTTCTGGCATGCATGTGCTCAGCCAAGTTTCAGCCCTCACGCCTTCTTTTTGAAGCCTGGTATAGGCTATTTTTTTGTTGTAATGCGTATGAAAAGGCTATATTGAACAGCTTATGCGATGTTTTAAAACCACAACCTACCAAATGCTTTAAATGCCCCACCTATAGACCAGTTTCTCACACTTAACCTCACAGTAGGTCTTATTTAACTTAGTAGGATTTACCTCTGAGTAGACACACCTAGGATTGGGCTGTTAATATTTTCATTTTAATTAGTTTTCTACCTGTGCAAAATTTCAGATGGGATTTAAAGTGGAAAAGGCTATTTTAAATTCATTCTCCATCATTATCACAAAATGTATAAGCTGGGATTAGCAATGAATTTAATACCAAAAGCACAAAGAGCATCAGCAGTCATAGATTAACATGGAATTCTATCAAAAAGAAGGAGGTCAATGAAGTTTTTTCCCCCCCTTCTTTGAAAGAAAGTCAGAAATTTTCTCTGCCCCAAGGATCTGACCTTTTGTTTGGTAGGTTAGTTTTTTGCTTATCACTGTTTAGCAATGGTTTAGCATGTTCATTTGTACAAAAGTGAGAAAAAGTCTGTCTAGAGAAACCCAGAAGAGGAGGACTTCAGTTTGCAATATTTCTCACAAGTCCCACTGATTCTATCTACTACTGACTGATGCTGCAGGTCAGAAACTAACCCTGAAGGGCCGAACTCTTTCTAAAAATGTTGATTCCTCTTCCTCCTTCCTCACATGATGACTGATATGTCAAAAGAGTTGGAGGAACATCAGGACTTGTAATAGCAGTCAGGAGAATGTGGGCAGGTGCAACACCTTCTATTACAGTGGTACCTCGGGTTAAGTACTTAATTCATTCTGGAGGTCTGTTCTTAACCTGAAACTGTTCTTAACCTGAAGTACCACTTTAGCTAATGGGGCCTCTTGCTGCCGTTGCGCCGCCGGAGCACGATTTTTGTTCTCATCCTGAAGCAAAGTTCTTAACCCGAGGTACTATTTCTGGGTTAGCGGAGTCTGTAACCAGAAGCATATGTAAGCTGAAGCATATGTAACCTGAGGTACCACTGTATTTCAGTCCTAGAATGGGAGAAACTTTATCTCCTGATATTCTGCCTCTTGTGGAAAAACACGCCATGCTGCTTTCTCTAGAATGCCAGCACATTTCTTGGAGATGGTTAAAACCTGCATATTATAAAGCCCTGGGGAAAACCCAAGGCACAAGAGCATTTCCCCTACGAAGTCCAGCTGAAAGATGACTTGCTTGTAAGGAGGGGAGACATGTTGCAGATATTAATATCGTGCAGTTTGAAGCAACTGGAAGCATAAGAACTGACTCCTTTTGGAATAAATAATTGCCCAGACCCATAAAAATATTATGCAAACTTTTACTGGCAGAACTCTTTAAAATGAAACATAAGCATTGAAGATATCCTCACAATGTCTTGTGCTGTCCAGCACAGGCTCAGCACCTTAAAACAATATGAATTAACCCAAACAGACCTAAAAACAAAGGTCTTTCTCCCTCTCTCCACAGCTTGCATTCCAGCCTCCAGGCAGTTTACACTCCCTTCAGGACAGTTTATTTTTACATCTTCACTCCACTGAGTCTGGGAGAAAAGACTCAAAGGCAACTCCCTTCAAAATGGAGATTTTGCAACCCAATACTTCTCACGTGACCTAAGGTTACACTACTCACATGTTACTTACCAGAGAAACAGCAATCAGTTAGTTAATCATTAACTTAGCAAGAGCTCAACGTGCTCTCCCTGGCTTTAATATAACCCTGTCGAAAAGCCCATGTTAAACTTTTTCACCAATACACATTTAACCGTTTTTTCATTTCTGTGTCAATTAAACCCTTATACTTAACAACAGGGAGAGGAAACCAGCAACAAAAAGGCCATCTAATTTTCTTACATCCCATAGTAGCAGATTTACTCTCTTCTTAGTAAGTTGGAGATGTTTTTGCAGCTTCTCACTGTTGCTTGAGATTGTATTTAGAATCTGAATAAATTAATAGTAGTGACTGTGCAAACAGGACTAAGACAGTGAAGTTTATTTGAAAATCTCTACCCACTCATTACCCATCTCTACCCAAACAAAACAAAACAAAATGCTAAGGTGATTGATGGCAATGTATTTAATGCCAATGATTTCAGGAATGATAGCTGATAAACTTCAAGTGTTTGTTTGCTTTTTTTTTAACTCAACAGCACTTTTTATCTTCTGCTGTCTGAAAGTGCCCAGCATTGCCTGGGAAATCTAAGAACGCCCCCCCCCCCCAAAAAAAAAACCCCTGAGAGTTTTTAATGGATAGTATACTTTGTTAGTTTTTGTGTCTGTACACCCTGACCCAGATCAAGCCTGAAATCCTTGGTTTTTGCATTATATAATGCAACATATAAAGCTTATATAAAGAAGGAATCTTCCCTACGCTTCCTTGCAATGGCACCCCATTCATCTTCCACTGACTCAGTTACACAAGTGCGTGGTGAATTGCAGCCTTAACAAACACAAGTGGGAAATGCATATGTGAAAATGTCATTCTTTGAAAATGGGAAACCGGGAGATCTAATTGCAAAGAGCAAGCAGATGCCAGTAGAACATATTCTAAATATTTGAAAATATATTTAGCGGATAATATATTTATACCTTCAAGATGGCAAGCTGTCACTGAAACTATGTGTGCACACATTCTTGAAGCTAAATTGTGGAGGTAGTTGGTTTCACACAACGTGCTATCCTTTAATTAATGTGATATGTCTTGCTCACATAGTCTGGTGATATTTGTAAGAAAGAAATTACATTACCAATCAGTGCTGGTCAGGGAAGAAACCCCATTATTGACCTTACCCACATGTCTGTTTCATTTAAATATTACTGCGGAAAAGTGAGAACAGCCATGCCAGTGGGGGGAATAATGAGGCTGGTTTAAAGTCATCACTGAAAGGAAAATGATGTACCAATGGTATTTGACTCCTAGTAAGCTAGCAAAAATGTACAGAACAAGCACAAATACCTTCTGGAAATTTAAAGAAAAAGAAGGTACCTTTTATCATATGTGGTGGTCATGTAAAGTAATAAAGGCTTCCTGGGAAATGATATATAATAAACTGGAACAATGTTTAAAATAACTTTTGTAGAAGAAAAGCAGAAACCTTTTTATTAGGAATTCTAGGTAGGAACAGAAATGACTTTTCATGTATGCAACAACAGCAGCACAGTTGCTATTAGCTCAGAGATGGAAAGAAGAAAGAATCCCTATCAGAGAGGAATGGTAAATCAAGCTGATGGACTACGTTGAAATTGGAAAACTGACCAGAAAGCTCAAGGACCAAGAAACAAAATTTTAAAGAAAGAATGGCGGGGGGAGGATTAATTTACTTAGGAGACCACTGTAACCAGATGAAAACATTAGCAGGATTTTAATCTCACTTGTAATGTAACAAATACTATGGATAACATGGATAGATATAAAATATAGACTATGATATAATATGCAGTTGAAAATGTTGACATTAGGACCCATGGAGGGGATGGGGGTAGGTATCGAGATTCAGAGTAATCTCTTTATATGGAAGTGTAATTAGTTTTGTTATAAATTTATAATTTGATTTTATTTGTAAAATCAAAATTTGATTTTATTTGTAAAATCAAATATAAATTATTTTAAAAAATAAAGTCATCACTGAAATCAAACATTGCCCATAGATTCACCATAAAATATTAGACCAAAAATAATATCGGCTGAATGAGTGTATTCTTAAAGCCAAATCAAATGTGGCACAAAAATGACTTGAATGGGTCTACTAATTTTTAAACTTTAAAGCAGTATCAGACCCAGATTGAATTGGTGTTGAGTGAAGGCTGTTTTACTCTTCGCCCTTCCACCATTTATCCAATTTATGGATGATGCTATTAGGCACAGCTGAGGAACAAAAACTCACTCCCATCTGGAAATACAGGTATCAATGCAGGTGGTTGCTGTAGTGCCTACTTAGGACGTAAAGGAAGAAATTTAAATCAATGAAGTCTCATATAAAGAAATCATTTCCCCCTCCCTTGTACCCTCATCCAAAGCAGGAGGCGGACCGATTGGATACTCCTATATATATACACACACTGTATTTTTTCCATGTATAAGATGCCCCCTATTTTTAAAAAAACCAAATTAAGAAATTAAGTTGTTTAGCTTTGGGGTAGGGGTGGGGGAGGTCACTTCCTCCAACCGCTCACCCACCTGCCCACCACTGCCGATCGCACACCACCACCAACAGCCCACCCGCCCACTTGCTGCAGCCGCCAATTACCTGCCCGCCTCACCACAGCTTCCAATCGCCTGCCCAATTGCCACAGCTGCAGCCAATCAGCAGCAGGCCTTGCCACAGCCACCAATCACCTGCCCAGTCACCGCTGCCAATCTCCTGCTTGCTGCTGCCATTAATCACATGTCCCCCCTCTGCATTCACTATCTGTGTATAAGAAGACACCCAATTTTTGCCCATTTTTTAAAAGCAAAAAGCATCGTCTTATACATGGAAAAATACGGTAGATCTAAAATCAGCTAATCACAGATTGCCTACCACACATCCAGTTTGGCCCTTACTTGTTATGTCTGAAAATTGCACAACAGCACAGCAGACTTGTCAAACGAAATTAAGATAAGGATCTTGTTTCCAATGTGTCAATTACAGAACTCAGCTTCCTTATCTTGGATGTGTGTTTGCTTAGGGCTGTCAGTACATGAAATAAAATTGATGACATGACATACTATTAATAACTCCGGACAGTGCTGTGAAGTTGCTCTTTTGAGTATTCTTTCGAATGCTGCCCCATGTTGGTCACTGCTCAGCTGAGCAGGTGGAGAAATTCTGCATAATTGCTCAGCGCTCAATGTTGTATTCTGAGTAATGTAGTATGATTGATTTTGAATTATGGTGCTGCAGGAGACTCTTGAGAGTCCCATGGATTGCAAGAAGATCAAACCTATCCATTCTTAAGGAAATCAGCCCTGAGTGCTCACTGGAAGGACAGATCATGAAGCTGAGGCTCCAATACTTTGGCCACCTCATGAGAAGAGAAGACTCCCTGGAAAAGACCCTGATGTTGGGAAAGATGGAGGGCACAAGGAGAAGGGGACGTCGGAGGACGAGATGGTTGGATGATGTTCTTGAAGCTACCAGCATGAGCTTGATCAAACTGCGGGAGGCAGTGGAGGACAGAAGTGCCTGGCGTGCTCTGGTCCATGGGGTCACGAAGAGTCAGACATGACTAAACGACTAAAGAACAACAACAACAAGTATGATTGAATTAGAAATGGAATAATAACCAGATAGCTGGGAGCTGTAGTCCAATATATAGAGGGCAACAAGTTTCCCAACCTTCCTTGTGGACTGCTTGAGCCTGTATCATGCTGCCTGCTTATCAATATCAGAGAGCACAGCCTTTCTGTATGTCCCAACTAGGATGGCTACATAGCAGGACAGGCCAAAAGAGAGGCATTTTTGGTGGCTGCACAAAGAACCCCTGACCCCATGCAGTGCATTTGACCAACTGGTTTTAATGTTCTGCCTGCAACTTTTGGAGTCCTTCCAAACTAGACTCACCAAATGATTTTGAGGATGCATAGCTGGGATTGGGTGGAAAGGACTTGAATTCCTGACCTAAAGCACATTCTGAGCCACTGCTTCCATGATATGACCACTTAAGTACAAGACAAGATGGAGAGTTTCAGCCTAGTTCCTAGGATTGTGTGGCCGCCTGATGTATGGCAGGGCAACACCTTCGGAAACACTTTCTAAAAATTACACCAAAAGAGCTGTCCTGTGTACAAGAAGCTGGCCTCAGCAAGCCTGTATAAATTAAGCTGCCATACAGTTACACGCTGGTGGTGCTGTGGTCTAAACCACTGAGTCTCTTGGGCTTGCCAATCAGAAGGTTGGCGGTTTGAATCCCCACGATGGGGTGAGCTCCCATTGCTCCATCCCAGCTTCTGTCAACCTAGCAGTTCGAAAGCACAACAGGGCAAATATATCTAGGTACCACTCTGACGGGAAGGTAAACGTCGTTTCTGTGTGCTCTGGCTTCCCTCACGGTGTTCTGCTGCTCCAGAAGTGGTTTAGTTATGCTGGCCACATGACCTGGAAAGCTGTCTGTGGACAAACACCAGCTCCCTGAGCCTGAAATGCAAGATGAGTGCCACACTCCAGAGTCACCTTTGACTGGACTTATCCATTCAGGGGTCCTTTACCTCTACGTTTACACCACATCCAAAGCCTGTTCAGCAGTGGGGCTGCTGTTGCAGCTCTGTCCAAGTCTAGCAAAGGGAAAATAAGCCTTTAAAATAGTGCTTTATGCTGGGTTTCCAGGTCAAATGTATGAGATAAACAGGCTTAGGATCTAGTCTAAGTCCCCTTGCTCTGGTCTTGCTACTTCCACACCCCTGTAGTATCTCTGAGGGGACTTATACCACTTTGACTCAGCCAGGTGGATGTGCAAGTTACCCTGGCATATCTTTGGCAGACCCAAGGTTGAGGTCCTAACACCAGCTGAGGCAGGAGTCACCTGGCTGAGCCTGAGGTCTGCTGCATCCTAAGCTGCTCATCCTAGCAAAACCTGCCACAGGATGCCCCTCAAGTCTGAGAAATGACTTTGAAAGGGCATCTTGAATCTCAAACATGGTTAGTTAAATTTAACTTAATTTAGTTTGCCTTGTTTTGAAATTTATATCCTGGTGTTCTGCCTCTAAGGCCTTGGAAACGCCTCTGAGCAAATATTAATAGGTCAATAAAACCACGATCAAATGCAAGTACACATCTATTTAAAACAAAATGAAACAATAAAATGGCAAAACCATTAAGCTTGAAATGCAACATCCTTTTACAAGCCAGATAAACTTGGTTCCTAACTTTGAAAGGACTCGTTCCCAAAAGCATGGAGGTAGAGAGAGGTCTGCATCGATCTTTAAATATTTCAGTGGAATTGATCTGGCAAATGGACCTAGTGTTGATGGTGAGGTTTGCTCAAGCCTAGCTCAGAAATCCATTTCAGAGGTTCTTAAAAGCCTGCTTCAAATGAGAAGCAGGTTTTTAAGCTCCATAAAATGATCTCTGGGTTGTATAAAAATCTGAGCTGGAGAATGATCCCTGTCTTGCCTCTTCCCATCCACCAGACTTTTCTGTCCTTATCACAATCCACCACAGAAAACAGCTTCAACATCCTTCTTTTTGTTACCAGCGATTTGAGGTAGCTTGGCAGAAGTAGAAGCAAGCAGGGGAGATAGGATGTTTTACTCCTCCTCTAGATCTCTCCATTGTCCAGACATGTTATTGAACATGCTAGGTTTCAGTGTAACTGTGCATCTACTTAACATGCACCAGCTTGCTTTATAGCAGCTTCTTGTGTATAGTATTGCTCCTATGTTTGTTACTTTTTATTGATATTATAAATGTATATTTTTAAATCACTCTTATATTGGTTTGCTTAATATAATTGTGGTTTTGTTGTTGATGATGAATTTGGATAGATTTGCTTTCATTTAGTCTTTTCTTCTGTTAAGAAATTTTAAAATGTAAAATCCAGCACGTTTTCCCAGAGGTGATTCTGTTTTCTTTCTTTCTTTCTTTCTTTCTTTCTTTCTTTCTTTCTTTCTTTCTTTCTTGGATGGTATTCAATGCCAGAACTATTCAGTAGACAAGTTGAACTTAGTGAACATGACTTAATTAGGTTCATTAGTTTCAACAAGTCTAATCTGAGTAGGACTTAGTTGGGTATATTTATATACATAATTTTTATTAAATTTCTGTTTTACAATTTCAGATAAACATTTTACATACTTAAGATATCAGTGACTTACCTTCTTCTCTTTCCACGGTTCATTTTGCATATCTTACATCCCTGCTTATTTTACAAAAACTATTCCAATTGGTTTTCCATTATTACATCCATCAAAGACGATCACTTTCCATTTTGGGGCTAACAAAACAAGGGCTGCAGTTGTTGCATACATAAATAACCTTTTCTGACACCTAGGGATTTCAGTCTGAGTTATCCCCAACAGAATGAACTCTGGGTTTTTTGGGGAAGTAATTTTAAACATTTTATTTGGGTGTATTAAAACCTTCTATTTTTCTGGAAAAGAAATTTTTGGAAGGAGATGCTTTCCTATCAACCATAGCTTTTTTTTTTTTTACTGTAAGATCATTGTTCTCAAGGATATTCCCTCCCCCAGTGGTTTTAAGATGTGTTTTTGTGGAGTTAAACATATCCGAAGCCCCACAAGATGAAAAGTTTCAGCAAAGATCCTGTGCTTTGGGGAAGGTTTAAGTACGCCCCACTCACTGGATCATCACCTTGTCATGGTGAGTGGGCTTCCATGTTCCTATGACCCTTGTGAGTGAAGCTGTCAGGAATCTCTTACTCCCAGTAGAGTCACCCAAGGTGGTAAGGTCAAAGGGAAGGAGCTAGACAAAGAATGATCCAAGAAGTCCTCAACGGCAGAAAAGGCGGATGATAACAAGCGGTATGTTACAACGGCTGTGAAGGCAGATGAAGGCTGCAGCACATAGGAATCTACCGGTTTGTTGTGACTACTTCATGCCATCGGAACAGAGCCCTACTGCGAAGACTGTGCGTTGGTCAGTGTGCACTAATCTACACACATAAAACAAATTCACGCACAGGCGTCTTCCAAAAACCCAACCCCTCCTGCCCAGAAACCAATGTCCCCACTGTGGAAGGACATGTGGATCCAGATTTGGCCTCCACAGTCACTTACAGACTCACGGTTAAAACCGTCTTTATGGGAGACAATCTTACTCAGCTACAAGGGATCACCAAAGAAGAAAGAAGAGGTACACACACATTGTCATTTCTCTTTGAGAAATTGTTTCCTCAAAGCTGCTTTTTCATTCGAGAATCAGGCATTGAGATTGAATTTCATGGAGTTTGCATATCACTTGTGATTTGGCACATAAGAAGCATCTTGGCTCATCTGTCTCATTTGAAGCAAGTCCCCAAAGAGGGGTGTTTCAGGAGAGAGGTGGGACAGGGCACGAGGAGACCTGCCCCTGTTCCAAATTCTGTTCAGCTTGGTCATACGGCCAGGCATCCCAAGGCAAAGGGGATGGTGTATGTCAAACACTTTATTAATGGGCTTTCCCCCCTCTACCAGCCATCAGCAGCCCTATGGTTGCTCTGTTAGACATGGTTTAGATAGAATTTATTGACAGACTTAATAATATCCACAGAGAATGCTACAAACTAAGTGTTAAACCAATGAAATATATAGGATAGTGTTCCTTTTGGCTCAGCTCCACTTTTATTCCATGGGTAGGAGAACCGTCCAACTCATCTGAGGATAATATTCAGCTTTTGGAACTGAATGCACTGATTTAAATTTAGGGCATATAACTCAATAGTATAGTGTTTTGCACATGTGGCAGTCTCCTAGGGTCCATAGGTAAACATCTCCACTTTCAAAGGGTCTCAGATGCCAGGGCAGGGAAAGAATCAAAGACCTTGAAATGTTGCTGAAAATGAGGATAGATGTGCCAAATACTTGCTGTAAGTGCATCATAGCCCAAGTGGGGGAAGGCACCGCACAAATGTGCAGAAAGTAAATCAAAGTGCCTTGTAATTATGTTGAATTTCTAACCTTTGGGGAAATCTTGTTTAGATGGGGGTGGCAGGGTTGGTGCTAGTATTCAGTTGCTTTAAATAGATATTATCGTTAGAGAAAGCTGGTTGTGTGGCTCTGGAATAAGCAACCAATATAGCAGCAGTAGTAAAATGCTGGCATTTGTTCATCCCAATGAAGCCATAATTGCCACATTCAAGAGTTTTAATTACAATAGAATGTGGCTTTTTTTCTTTCTGAGTCATGCGATCAGTTCCAGTGCTGTCTTAGTCCATCTGACACCGCTTTCCTTCAGATAAAATGTGTTTAGTGTTGTTTACATAAACAACATTTTTAAAACTGTTCCTGTTATGGCCCTTAAATATCCCTTCAGATACTTTGTTGGAAATGCACTCCCAGCGATCTGCTCAAAATTCAGGTGTGATTGGGTGCTGAGTCCATCCCTGTGCAATTTGCACGAATGGATATTGGTAGAAAGAGATGCCACATCTTTGGATCGAAGAGAATGATAGCTTTTTGACCTAGGTGTCCAAAGAATTCTTTGTCGTGTTATTCCAGGGGTAAAGGTAAAGGTGCCCCTGACTGTTAGAGTCACGGATGACTCTGAGGTGGCATGCTCATCTCGCTCTATAGGCCGAGGGAGCCAACGTTTGTCTGCAGACAGCTTCTGGGTCAAGTGGCCAGCATGACTAAGCCGCTTCTGGTGAACCAGAGCAGTGCACGGAAATGCTGTTTACCTTCCCGCCGGAGTGGTACCTATTTATCTACTTGCACTTTGAACTAGCTTTCAAACTGCTAGGTTGGCAGGAGCTGGGACCGAGCAACGGGAGCTCACCCCATCATATGGATTTGAACCGCTGACCTTCTGATCGGCAAGCCCTAGGCTCTACGGTTTAGACCGCAGCGCCATCCACATCCCAGGGGTAGGGAGCCCTTTTCAGACTAAGAGTCTCATCCCCTTCTGCGCAGGCTTCTGGGGGCCACAAGTCAGCAATGTGGAGGGCCAGAGGCAAAAGCAATAGATGTGAACATAACCTTTGTATACTAGGTCAGTTTCTATACCCCCTGATCTATAATCTATATATAGCAAAGCAAGAAGCATCATCAGAGTTCAAGGATACTATTCGGTCAGGAGAGTAGGCCTGGTAAGGGGTGTGGCTTGGAAAGAAGGGATGTGGCTAGGGAATGGATAAAGCTTGGAGAGAATCCCCTGCCTGGGCTTTTGGTGCCCAGGGTTCCTCGTCACCATGTTATTCTCTAGACTTATTTCATGAGTGGGACTCGGGTGGCACTGTGGTCTAAACCACTGAGCCTCTTGGGCTTGCCGATCAAAAGGTTGGTGGTTCAAATCCCCACAATAGGGTGAGCTCCCGTTGCTCTGTCCCAGCTCCTGCCAACCTAGCAATTCGAAAGCATGCCAGTGCAAGTAGATAAATAGGTACTCCTGTGGTAGAAAGGTAAACAGTGTTTCCGTGCGCTCTGGTTTCCATCACGGTGTTCCGTTGCGCCAGAAGAAGTTTAGTCATGCTGGCACACGACCCGGAAAGCTGTTTGTGAACATACGCCAGCTCCCTCGGCCTGAAAGCGAGATGAGTGCCACAACCCCATAGTCCCCTTTGACTGGACTTAACTCTCCAGGGGTCCTTTACCTTTAACCTCCCTAGACTTATTTCATTCTGATTTAAGTGTCACTCCTTGTTAGTGATTTCTCAAGCTACAGCTGTGAAAATGGAAAGAAGGGGAATTGACCCATGGATGGGAAAGGAACCACAGGTAGACTGTACTATGTCACAAGGAATAGGTACAATGTATGCCCTTGTGAAAAATTGTGTCTTTTGAGCTTTTGGGCTGGGAGCCAATGAGGACCAGCAATTCATGGTATGATTATTTTCACCTAGTCATTTTGACACTTTACCACCCTATTTGCAAAATTTAACAATTCCAAAATATAGACATGCTTCACTTTTGCAAGATTGAATATACTGCCTTTGGCTGTACTTGAGGGTTGATTTTAAAAAAAAATCCACTGGAAAAAATGGTTATGTCTCTGTGGAGATGGCAGTATTGATTCAGTGGCTCATGTGCTTCTGGCTTGGACTCTTTATAAAGATTTGAGGAGTGAGTTTATTACCCCTCTACTATTGTCCATACCAGGTCACTCAACCATTGCTACTGTGTCATTTCTTCTAGCACAGGCATCCCTAACCTGTTTCCCACCAGATGTTTTGGCCTACAACTCCCATGGTCCCTAGCTAACAGGACCAGTGGTCAGGGATGATGGGCATTGTAGTCCAAAACATCTGGAGGTCCAAAGGTTGGGGATGTCTGTTCTAGCAGATCGAGATGATCAGGTGATAGCAAAAACCTCTACATTTTATTTTATTGCTATGGCTAGTGGCTGATGCAAATCAAGATTCTTCTGGTTTTGATTTCTTAATTCCCATTTTGCTTTTTTGACACAACATGAGCTTATAGGCAAGATGTGTGCAAGGTTATGGTATTATTGAACTGACTTTCATACATTTCTTTGCATGCTGAACTACATTTCTGAGATCTGAAATAAGTACCAAAACAATGTATGTGATTCTAGGTGTCATAGATTTTTTTTTAACTTAAACTAACTTTCAGCTACACTACACTCATTAGCCCCCTACTCTTGCTAATCGTTGCAACACTCTTTCTGCTTAGCAATTAACTCCCACTCAGATCCACCTCCCTTTTTATGTGGACTCATTTGGTTGCTGTTTTAATCACTTGCTGGATGACTCCCTCTCGGTTAGTCTGCAAGAGGATGAGTGGTCTTCAGGTAATGAGTGTTTCTGTTTCGGGTGGTGGTGAAATTCCAAAAGAGACTAGGATAGAATCTCTCACCAGCAAGACTGCATTTAGAGTTTGACATTTTAATGTCGGAGCATTTGGATATCTGTCAGCAATTAAACTCGGTAATGGATTTACTTAAGATAGCAGTTTGAAATTAGCCAGAGATGCATTAACTTGAGCATTTAGAGCAATTGTTTGAGATGTTAGCATGCACTAGGTTCTGAAGTAGTGTACAGTGGTACCTCGGGTTACATACGCTTCAGGTTACATACGCTTCAGGTTACAGACTCCGCTAACCCAGAAATATTACCTCAGGTTAAGAACTTTGCTTCAGGATGAGAACAGAAATCATGCTCCGGTGGCACAGCAGCAGCAGAAGGCCCCATTAGCTAAAGTGGTGCTTCAGGTTAAGAACAGTTTCAGGTTAAGAACGGACCTCTGGAACAAATTAAGTACTTAACCTGAGGTAGCACTGTACATATAATCTAAGAATCAAAGCATTGCAGAGTTGGAAGGGACCCTGAGGATCATCTAATCCAACTCCCTGCTAGGCAGGAGAGATTCATGTGTGAAAGATTATGCAGCCACTGTTTTAAGAGTAATATTGTTGTGTTTTCAAATGCAGAAGAATAATATATTGGGTAAAATCATTTGCCCGGGCAGGCACATTATGTTGCCCATGAGAGCAGAAAATAACCAGACTGTACAATAGTGATGAGATAAAATCAAGCCAAATCTTTATTGACAGCAGCAGGCAGGGCAAGGGTTGGCATGGCATTGGGTCCCAGGGTCAGTTCATCATTCCACAAGCCCCATATTAATGAAATGGATCCGCTGGGTTTGAATCACTCCAAACCTGTACAACAGGAGTCAGCCAATGTTGAACCTTGTCGTGGTGCAAGCTAAGTAAGCAAGGTCTCACTGGGGCGCAGATTCCAACCATGCAGATTCTGAACCCACGCTTGGGTTTGCCATGGTCAACCTACCCTCAGGCCCCTTATGCCTATACTATGTTGATCCTGTCCAATTCCATTTCTGCCCTCATACAAATAATGTTCTTCTGCCTAACAAAGGAACCCATAATTTCACTGTGGGAAAGGAGGGAGAAAACCTAACCAAGTGCCCATCAAGCTGAGAGAGAAAATTTCATTTCCAGTCCTGTCAACCAACGACCGAAAATTGCTCAGTGAAGGCTCTAATCCAAGGGCGGGTGGGAAGCTCTCAAAGCAAAATGGCTGTGAGCTCCAGGGGAAGCAGCCTTATATAGGCTTTCCTTTCCCCTCTGCAGCAAGGGTTCATGGGACTGCTTTTTCCCATGATCCCATCACACATAGAGGATACTGGGCAAAACCTTGCTGCAATCTATGGGCCATAGCGCTGCCAGACAAAGGCGTCATGTGCTTATTGGGTAATGAATGGGGCCTAATGCAGAAGAATAATATATAGGATAAAACCATTTATTGGATATGCATAACTATGGGCTGATTCATTCATGCTTCATTAGTGGCAGTATTTACTTATCTATTACATTGCTTACTTCCTTGCCTCACACATGTGGGCATGGGAAAGGACACTGGGGGATGTTTGAGAGAAGCTAAGGGGATTTTTATAAGACTAGTGAAATTTGGAAACAAAATAATCCTCACATTCCAAAGCAGTCACTCTACTTCATCTATGATGAAATTCAAAACCAAATGAGAGGTTCTTCAGACAAAATATCTACACAATTTCAAGGGAAGTCGAAAGACTAGCGAAATTCCCCAGTTTTGCTTATTCCTGATTGTATTTTTGAAAGAAGAAAAATGAATGAGCTGCAGTGAGCCTGAAAGTTATGTTATCATCAAGTCCCAACATATGTTGTTCCTTCCTCTTTCCTTGTTATACAAGTACTACCTAGAAGTATAGCCTGCATTAAATATTCAGGAACTTCTCACAAAGAAATATACTATATTTACGTACATTGTGCCAGATAGCCACAATTTACCGACCAGTTACCAGTGATATGTGACAGCTGCATACAATTTGCATTAAGATATCTACTGATGCTTGTTGGCCACACATTAATTCTCCTAACTTGGACTTCCCTCCTGTAAAATATGTGGATTCTATCTATCATTATTATGTGAATTGGGAGTTATTCTGGCTCCTGTTACATGAATCAGAAGTACCTATTTTGTGAAATGGGGAGTTATAAAGCAAATCATGAAGGCAGCTTCTTTCTGTAGTATGTTGGCTCCATTTTTTTCTATATTAAGTTCCTTAAGTCCATAAAAATGTAAGATTTCTGCTGTCGTGCTTTACATAACAATTAGGACAGACATTTTAATCCTCTTGCATTTCCCCATATTTTTCCAGCTTACTTGTTGGACTGGAAACACATCCTACTTTGGAAGCCTGTCAGATTGGTAGATATACAAACACAGATTTTTTATTTGTAGCATTTTGCCCAAATACATTCATAAAATACAAGAGCAAAACACCACCTTGAACATGAGTTGTTAGGAAGGAAACAACTCTGCTTTGCACTTGTCTTTAGTGGTTGGACAGCAAAATTCTGGCATGTTTTGGTCATCCCCACCCCCAATGAACAATTGCAGTAAAATAGATGAGAAGTGACAAACCTCTATTAATGCCGTCAAATGGCTTTCCTTTGTTTGAATCCCTGTGACGGAGTGAGCTCCCGTTGCTCTGTCCCAGCTCCAGCCAACCTAGCAGTTCAAAAGCATGCTAGTGCAAGTAGAGAAATAGGTACCTTTCCGCTGTGGCAGAAAGGTAAACAGTGTTTCCGTGTCCTCTAGTTTCCATTGTGCCAGAAGTGATTTAGTCATGCTGGCCACATGACCCAGAAAGCTGATTTAGTCATGTTGGCCTCATGACCCAGAAAGCTGCCAGCTTCCTTGGCCTGAAAGCAAGATGAGCACCGCAACTCCATAGTCACCTTTGACTGGACGTAACCATCCAGGAGTCTTTTACCTTTACCTTTTTGCTGGCATGGGAAGTTAACGCACAGCCTACCCTGCCCAAATGTTTACTTCCCCTCCAGCCTAGAATGGCATCCAAATGATTCACTTCATGCATAAATTTTGCTAGAAGCCATGGCCAACGAGAGATATTTTAAACAAAAAATAAGCACATCTAATCCACGTTCTCCCCAAAATGCATTGCTAAAACTGACCCTATTCCAAACATGTAAGAAAATTAGATGTAAATTGCATAGGCAAATAAATTGGTCTCTCATCACTAAAATTGGCTGCTCACTCTTTATTTTAGGAAATACACAAGCCCTGCCATTTTATTTTTTATGAACTGTGGTGGTGGTTGTTTGCCTGCCCACTTGCTGGCATCATACATTTGTGACACTTAGCAGAAAGTGTGGGTGTGAGATTTTTACAATGTAGTTGCACATCATGCTTTTTATTATTTTGTTCAGCCTTGGGCATTGTGGATCAAGTTCTTTGTTGAAAAGGTCAGTCATCGCTCTTATTTATAAGCCACTAGTTTCTGAACATATGTCTCTAATCTGATGCTCATAGTGGTCAAGTTTGTGAGGGTGGGGGAGAGGCTTATCTGTCATTACCAATCTTTCCCAGTAGTGTGTAGCTGCAAGCTTACACTAGAGGTATCATGGGCACCCTCTTGGCTTTTTAGGGCAAATTTGAGAACTCCAAACACAGACAGAGAGTATTCCATGCAGCAGAATCCTTTGCAATAGAATTGTTGTTGTTTATTTGTTTGTTTGTTTGTTTGTTTGTTTATCTATACCCCACCTATCTGGGTTTCCCCAGCCACTCTGGGCAGCTCCCAACAGAATATTTAAAACACAATAAAACATCCAACATTAAAAATTTCCCTTTAGATGTCTTCTAAAAATCAGATAGTTGTTTATTTCCTTGACATCTGGTGGGAGGGTGTTCCACAGGGCAGGCGCCACTACTGAGAAGGCCCTCTGCATTCCGTGACAGATATGAAGGCTTTCCTCTGCAGATGAATCAACACTGGGAATTTCATATTTGGCTTCCAAGAATAAAAACAATAGAACGAGGAATGACACAAAACACAATTCAATCTGTAGAACTCAACAGCTGCATAAATTGGGGCCTCCACCATGGAGGGCACGTGTTGCGATGAGATCACCAGAAACTGCCTCCCTGTTGTGGGGCAGGACTGTTTGGATGGCCACAACACCTCATTGGTTGCCCCTCTGTTGCTGGGGTCAGTTGGGTTGGCTATTGGCTGCTGAGGGGCTACTTAAGCTGCTGCATGTCACTGGAGATTTTCACTTTCTTGTGATGTGCAGCAGATCACACGCCCTTCCTCTCCCTATATTTAGGGTGGTTCTTATGACCTTGCTATGCCTGTCTTGGGGTCGTCTGTTTTGGAGCAGGGGCCTGGTAGGAATTTTGCCATTTGGCTGATTGGCTGGTGCAACTTGGTTTTTGCCTACCGTGCAGCAAATTGTCACAACTTTGTAAGGTTGGCGGTTAGGCATTTGTTTCAATGTTTTGGGGAGTAGACATGATTCGCTGTGCCTGCCCCTCCATTGCTGCTGCTAGGGAATTCCGTTGAAGGAATCCAGAGGCTCACCTTGCTTTTGTCTGAACCCTGTCAAGGGGCTAGGGCTATGCCAGAGCCCCTGGAGCATCTGGGGTGAGCTGTGAGATTGAAGCCAGCTTCTCGCTCCCCCAAGATGCTTTGCCTTACTGAGATATGATGGAGCCCAGTGTCAGTCCTGTTCCTGCCACCTTGCAGGGCCAGGTAGTCTGGAACCAATGCCTAAGCAACCACTCACATGCTGTAATCGATAAAGTTGTGGCCAAATTTATGCCAAAAACCTTAAACAAAATCTGTGTCTATTGTGTCTTCATTTGGGGGTGGTTTTGGGGGGGGGTCTTCACACGCAATCGTCAAATCTTCATCTCCTTAAACGTACCCTACAGCTTGAAGTGCCAATTTCCAGATTTTGTTCGTTGATGTAATAGCAATTGTGCAAATTTGACTCCACATCACAGATGTTTGGGGCACCTCCAAGGAGTTCCTTTACTGTCACTCATAGGAACAGTCAAAGATGGATTATGCCAAGTCAGACTGTTAGTCCATCAAGTTCAGTATTGTCTAAACACTGACTAGCAGTGGCTTTGCAGGGTTTCAGGCAAGGGTCTCTCCCAGTCCTTTCTGGAAATACTGGAGATTCAAATTAGGACATTCTGCATGCAGAGCAGATGCTCTACCATTGAATTTCTACATTTCATAATGAACAATTCAGCTTTCCCCAACCCATTAGATATTTTGGACTACAACTCCCATCAGCCTCAATCAGCATGGCCAATAGGCAAGGATGAAAGGAGCTGTGCATTTGAAAAGCACCAGCTTGGAGAAAACAGGAATATGGGATTGAAGTGCTTTCCCTCCAAATAGTGGAGAAGGGTTTGAATTATTTGCTCAGATCTAACACTGTATAGAGTATGAAATATGTGACCTAAATTTGCAGTGCATGGAACTCTTTATTTACGCGTTATCAGTTTTGCTGACATACAGAGTTCCAATGGCTTCGGGATTTTCTTTTCTTCCTTTCTTTGTACATTATGAAACTCGAAAAAAAGGTTAATTAGATGTATATAGTGCACTTTCCTGGAACTCTACAATGTAAGGGGTTATGAAACTCGCTCATGAGTCAGAGGTGCTGTTGAAGCCTATGCACTAGGAACAAGCGATCAAAACTAGCTGCTTTATAAAGCATGTCACTCTAGGACTTGTGTGGAAATTTCTGCAAGCTTTTGCAACAAATGGCTTCTTATGAGGTCAGCTGTAACTGACATGCTTGAAAACAGGTCCCCAATTACTTGAATAGGGATTAGTGCAGTCTTCCAAACATTTTTTTTAAAGAAAAACCCTGCCAAATTTATTTTCACATGTTATGTAGCTGGAACGCCAACTGAAGTCAAGTGGAAGTTCTAGGGAGCAATATGAGGATTCAACACACTGTAAAATTATTTCTTTACTTGGTCAGTTCTTTGCTATACAGACCTTCCCATCACTGCAGTTGGGGACATATTGTTGCATGCCACCCAAATTTCCGAGTGGTGTGAGATTCCATGGTTTCCCTGGAGCTTACCCAGGGTTCATGTTTCCTTTTGGAAATGAGGCACGTTGGTGTCTTTATTATAGATGGTTTATTTACACATATATGCAACCTTCACCTACAATGGAGGGTTTCACAGCATTAACACTCCAAAAGGGTCTTGTTTCTCCCTTAGCCTTGGCTTCAAACAGAAATCAAACCTTACTCTGAAAAATTGCTCTGGGGCTCTCCACAGCTTGCTGCTTAAGGTCACATCATTGCAACTCAATGCTCAACTCTGGCTTTGTCCTTCTAACTGTGAGCTTTGTGCTGTCTCACATGGAGACCCTTTCCTTTTGTTTCCCTTAACAGCTCATCACCAGGACTATCTCCTCAGGAAACTTGTATTTCAACTCTTGCTGTATCCAGCGTTCCAGATTTACAGTTGGTATGTGGTCTCGCCTATGCTATACGTATTTTATTTCCCCACTCCAGCCCATGAACACATCTCAGTCCCACATCTCTTTCCCAGTGCTACAGGTAGCAATTTGGATTCCTGCATCATCCCTTCTGTTGTACTAAAAGTTGCAGCATGGGTGCAGTTATGGACAGAAGAGCTTCTGCTTGGAAGGCAAGGAGCAAGAATATTGATCCAATCACAAAGAAAAAACATACAACTGATTGGCCCGTTGGCAAATGATAATATGAAGGTTATGCAACACACAGCTACTTTAACCATGACTACAGGAAAGCTACATCAAATACATTTTGATTCCCATGTCATTTGTTGTGATTTGGATAATTGAGTTATCAAAATATGTAAAGGTGGGAAGCACTCAGTTCCCCTCCAGAAAGCTGGCTGGTTTTTTTTTAAGCTGAGTTTTCTTTTTAAAGCTATTCCTTTAAAAGTGTGGCATCTATTCTAAAACAAACACTTTCAGTACTGGATCAATTGTTAGCCAATCCAAACATCTGACATGTTTTTTAATAAATTAGCCTTCGTATTGAAAGTTAGATTCTGCTAATTACCTGTTTGGGCCTGCTTAGCCAAACAATTACTGTGTAACACAGACGCTTGCCTGTCCTCTAGATGACTCTATAATTACCTAGTAATTACAGTTCTTAGTGCTCAAGAAAACATCTTTTCTCCTCAATAGCACTCCCACATCAACACTACGTTCTGCTTAGGCATCAACAAGTAAAAGAAAGAGATCACACAATAAGGAGTTTTTAACATGCATCATTTTGAACCCTGTCTAAAAATCCAAAAACATCAATGAAGCGGCTTTTCCAAACTTGGGAATACTGTCAGTGTGCTACCATATGTCAAATGCTGAAGCCCCATCCTGCTACAGGGTGATGGGTCTCCTAGATTTTGACAGGTGATGTCACACGATGTCACACCCTGGAACCTTTTCTCCTGAATAATTACAGAAGGTTAATGCCCAATCGGACAAAGGGTATTGGATTGGGAAAAAATCTAGCTACAAAATCCTGGAATAGGAGAAAGGACAATCTAGTGACCCAGTAAACTCAACAGCTGGATAGCTGCATCTGAGCTTTGTGAACCTGCGTAGAAGAATGGATGCTAGTGGCTTTTACATGATCCTACCTAGCAATGCTGGAGGAGACTCTTAAGAGTCCCATGGACTGCAAGAAGATCAAACCTCTCCATTCTTAAGGAAATCAGCCCTGAGTGCTCACTGGAAGGACAGATGCTGAAGCTGAGACTCCAATACTTTGGCCACCTCATGAGAAGAGAAGACTCCCTATAAAAGACCCTGGTGTTGGGAAAGATGGAGGGCACAAGGAGAAGGAGACGACAGAGATGGTTGGACATTGTTCTCAAAGCTACCAGCATGAGTTTGAACAAACTGCGGGAGGCAGTGGAAGACAGGAGTGCCTGGTGTGCTCTGGTCCATGGGGTCACGAAGAGTTGGACACGACTAAATGACTAAACAACAACAACACACATTGGTGTGTACAACTGTTTCCCCACAGAACATTAGCTCAACCTTTATTATCTGCTTGCCTCTACTGCAAGTGGGGCTAGCTGAGATACAACACCCACATGGTTGGAACAATATAACAGCTGATGCATGATTCAAAATTGCTAATTTAGAAAAACTACGGTCTTCTTAACTGCTATGTGGCTATTACCCAAGCACGCCAGAACTATTGGAAAACATGAACGACAAATGCTGGGAACTGCCAACTGTTGCCCTGCACTCTAACCAGATGCCTTGGAAGGTTAGACTTAAATCACATGGTGCTTACATGTTTCAAGCCAGTAAAGGCAAAGGTAAAGGACCCCTGGATGGTTAAGTCCAGTCAAAGGCAACTATGGGGTGTGGTGCTCATCTCAATTTTCAGGCCTAGGGAGCTGGTGTTTGTCCACAGATAGCTTTACGGGTCATGTGGTTTAGCGTGACTAAACCACTTCTGGTGCAGCGGAACACTGTGACGGAAGCTGGAGTGAATGGAAATACCATTTACCTTCCCGCCACAGCAGTACCTATTTCTCTTTTTTTTGGTAATATTTTTATTGAGTTTAAGAAATACAGAAAAAAGAATAAAGGATAGATGTAAGAAAATAGAATAGAAGAATAACAAATTTCCATGTTCTTTTTTCATCAAATCTAAAGGACTTCCCCGCATCCTCCGAACCCTGCATTCTCTGTCAAATAAAACATCAGCAATTTGTTAACTTATTTCAAAGCTTATTGTATCTTCCATTTTATCATGTTCCCTGATATCAAATATACTGTAACCTAATTCTTATACGTTTTGCATTAAACACAATAAAGTTGTTTCATTATTTTACCTCTAAGTTCTTGTGTCTTAATTTTCATTTCATTAACTTACATTTGCTGAAGCTAGAGTTTCCTAAAGGGTGCTTTTTTTTTTTTTTAAACATTCATACAGCTTATAGTGTTTTTTCAAATAGTCCTTAAACTTTTTCCAGTCCTCCTCGATTGTTTCTTCTCCCAAGTCTCGGATTCTGCCAGTCATTTCGGCCAATTCCATATAGTCCATCAACTGCGATTGCCATTCCTCCAGCGTGGGTAAATCTTGTGTCTTCCAATATTTTGCAATCAGGATCCTTGCTGCTGTGGTAGCATACATGAAAAAGGTTCTATCCTTCTTAAGCACTCTCTGGTCCACCATGCCCAGCAGGAAGGCCTCTGGTTTCTTAGGTAAGGTAAATCTAAGTACCCTTTTTAGTTCATTATGAATCATCTCCCAAAAGGCCTTCACTTTCGGGCAAGTCCACCAGAGATGAAAGAATGTCCCTTCCGCCTCTCTGCATTTCCAACATTTATTGTCGGACAGATGGTATATCTTAGCTAGCTTGACTGGGGTCATGTACCACCGGTATACCATTTTCATAATATTTTCCTTCAAGGCAGTGCATGCCGTAAATTTCAAACCGGTGTTCCATAACCGTTCCCAGTCTACAAACATAATGTTGTGCCCCACATCCTGTGCCCATTTTATCATGGCGGATTTGACTGTCTCATCCTGTGTATTCCACTTAAGCAGCAAGTTATACATTCTCGAAAGTAGTTTATTTTTTGGCTCTAACAATTCAGTCTCTAGTTTCGATTTTTCCACCTGGAATCCAACCTTTTTATCTATTTTAAAGACCTCCTGAATTTGCGCATAGTGCAACCAATCTCGCACCTTGGTTTTCAGAGCAGTACCTATTTCTCTACTTGCACTGGTATGCTTTCGAGTTGCTAGGTTGGCAGGAACTGGCACAGAGCAATGGGAAGTCACCCCATCGTGCAGATTAGAACCACCGACCTTCTGATCACTAAGCCCAAGAGGCTCAGTGGTTTAGATCACAGCACCACCGGCTCCTCCTTAAGTCAGATGGTGCTTACATGTTTCAAGCCAGTAAAGAGCTAGCACAGCTAAATCCCAGCCCTTCTACAGCCCTTCTACAGCAGACATCACAAGAGGTTTTAATACCATACATTTACTTGATTTATCACGGAATACTTCATAACCAATAAATTGGATTGGATAGCAGAACATGGAGGCTGGGTAAGTTTTATCACTATAGAGATATAATGATCTTAGAGTTTAGAAAATTATCTGCCTCTTGCTATCAGTGCTATTTTTCTAGGGAAAAAAGTGCCAGAACCCACCATGAACACCTCCCTCATCTATTAAAATGGCAATAGTATCCACCTGAGAGGTGCCAGAACTGAGTTCTAGCTAAAAAAAAAGGTCCTGCTTGCTATAACAATAGCAACATATGTTTTTTCTTTGTAACTACATTTGAGACAGCATTCTCTGAAGTCTTACCAAGAAGCATACACTTGCTCAAGAAATATACACTGAAATGGTTATTGTTCCCAGTTTCAAGTTAAATAAGATAAATCTTAACCTCTTATCTATTATAGAAATGAAACCACAATACATGAGTATTTTGAGTACTGTTTCAGCTTCCTGATTGAATGCCTGAGCGCATGTTTTGGGAAATAAATATAATACAAGACGTGTTTTAAAGGAGGGAAGTGTTACCTTCGAGCAGATTAGAAAACACAGTGGTGTTTTTCCCAACTTGTAGTTCTGGATGATTAGGGAGATTTTAAAAGGAAGTATTAAAAAGGGGTCTATCTCCTTCATGGATCACTGCCTTGTCGTGGCGAAGGGTCTTGAATAACTCAGAGAAGCTATGAGCTATGCAGTGCGGGGCCATCCAAGACAGACAGGTCATAGTGGAGAGTTTTGACTAAACGTGAGCCACCTGGATCCAGTATCCCTGCCAAGTATCCTGAAACCAGTATCCCTGCCAAGAAAACTCCATGGACAAGAAGATCAAACCTATCCATTCTGAAGGAAATCAATCCTGAGTGCTCACTGGAAGGACAAATCCTGAAGCTTAGGCTCCAATACTTTGGCCACCTCATGAGAAGAGAAGACTCTCTGGAAAAGACCCTGGTGTTGGGAAAGATTGAGGGCACAAGGAGAAGGGGACGAGATGCTTGGACAGTGTTCTCAAAGCTACCAACCTGAGTTTGACCAAATTGCAGAAGGCAGTGGAAGACAGGAGTGCCTGGAGTGCTCTGGTCCATGGGGTCAAAATGAATGTAAAATCAGTGAAATGTATATATCTGAAAAGTATAAATAAAATAACAACAACAGCAGCAATTGTTAGCCAATCCAAATATCTGACTTTAAAAATAAATAAATTAGCCATTGTATTGAAAGTTAGATTCTGTTAATGACCTGTTTGGTCCTCACCAACGGTGCCTTTGAGGGTGATGGGACTGAAAAAAGAGCCTCCTCTGAAGACCTGAAAATCTGGGCAGGAATGAAATGAACCAGAAGTTGTTAGGCATATATAACAAGAGGTTCTGATACAAAACATGCAATAAATATATTTTTCAAAGTTCATTTTCGAAGCCCTTCTGAAATCCACTTAAAATGGAGAATACGAAAGGTTGTCCCAGAATAACAGCATTTCTAATCTATCCTGCTCCTCAAGGTATCAGCTGTTCAAGGTATCAGCTGGGTAACTACAAACAAGTAGACATAATGAAACTACCAGCAAAATATTGCTTAGCTTTGACATTTGTAGTGAGAAACTGGATTGGGATCTGATCATCATTTGTATTGCTTTCAAACTTGTTGTCAACCTGCTTTTTTTCTTTCTTTTTTTAGAGCAGCACTAGAAAGAAACATTTTCCTCATGAAAATGGACTGCCAGCAGTGGAAGCAAACACATTTAATACAGACGATATTTTTCACCTTAACAAAAAATAAAATCTCGGATGGTCAAGTTAAAAATGCCCCCTTCCCTATTTTTCACCATGTGATTTGAAAACAATGCACTTGACAGCACTTACAAGTTGTTGCTGGAAGGTGCAAAGCTACTTTGGATGAGAAAGTCAGCTCCCCAAAGGCCTATAGCCAAGCTTTGGCAGAATCTGAGAAAACAGGGAAAAATAAAAGCAAAACAGTACCAAGCAACAGGTTTCTGTGTTACACACACCATTTATGTTGGGGTTTTTTGTTGTTTTTTTGTAAAGCAATCCAGTGCTCTAATGCCCAGGTAACATGGAATAGCTACATTGCAAACTGACTTTGATTTATGTTGATAAATAGTGTACAATTCAATTTATCTGAATTTGGCACTAAATCTGAACATCAGCCTATGGCAGAACATTGCCAGAACACAGAGAACGTAGCAGAAAGCTGCCGTATTGCAGTAGCTCTTATAAACATTGACAAGTGCTATGGAACTGATAGTTCTGCAAGTCCATAGGGCAAGACCTATGTTGTTTTGGGAGGTGGAATTCTACAATGCCTCAGCATTTTAGGTGTTTAATTAATTGAATGATAAATTGAATATAGAAAGGCAATATTAAGACTTTACATATTCCAAGGCTCAGTCATCCCTAGGAAAACACTGACATTGTATTTCATCTAAACATGGAACAATATTGTTTTTTTCACATAGCCAGGGAGGGATTTGTGATAACAAACACTGAGTTGATTCCAGTTGCACTAATGCTCATTTCACTGGCCCCATATATAAAGTAAGCATTTTTGATAGGGTTAAACCTAGTAAAGTTCTCCTTTGTGTTTTTAGAGAGCATCGTGCCATTAACATGCCAACCATTTCCTTCCATCTGCCGGTTAATCCTTACGTATACAGCCATTTCCATCATAGATAATATTAAACACCTTCTCCATATTGCAAACTAAAACATTTAACGGCAGCAATGTATGCAGCTTTTGAAATACAAAGCAGATTAAAAGCAGTCACAGAAGACATGGGCAATTGCCTGAAGCCAGCAAAGGCAGAAATGTGACAACATCTAGAAACAACATTAATAAGAAATTGGAAGAGGAACATTAATAATTACATCCATATTATTTTCAGACACCATTCAAGCTTTTCAGTCTCTAAAAATAATCGTCTTTACTGAAAGTGTACATTTTTCAGATATTTGTGAAGACATTAAAGGAAAATGTTATTCTCTCTTCCTACTGTAAATGACTTTAAGATTCACACTAGATATGGCACACAGTCAAAAGTGTGTTTCATCTCAGGTGTGGTCTAAACCACTGAGCCTCTTGGGCTTGCTAATCGGAAGGTTGGCGGTTCGAATCCCTGCAATGGGGTGAGCTCCTGTTGCTCTGTCCCAGCTCCTGCCAACCTAGCAGTTCAAAAGCACACCAGTGCAAGTAGATAAATAGGTTCTGCTGCAGTGGGAAGGTAAACAGAGTTTCCATGTACAGTGGTACCTCGAGTTACAAATGCCTCAGCTTAGAAATGTTTCAGGTTACAAACTCCACTAACCTGGAAGAGTTACCTTGAGTTGAGAACTTTGCCCCAGGATGAGAACGGAAATCACGTGCCGGTGGCACAGTGGCAGCAAGAGGCCCCCTTAGCGAAAGCACGCCTCTAGTTAAGAACAGTTTCAGGTTAAGAATGGACCTCTGGAATGAATTAAGTTCGTAACTGTACTCTGGCACTTTTCACTTTTCCTCCGTGTTCTTTAAAACACACACACACACACACACACACACACACACACACACACACACACAAATGGGGTTTAGTCCTGCTGGCCACATGACCCAGAAAGCTGTCTGTGGACAAATGCTGGCTCCCTTGACCTGAAAAGCAATATGAGCACCACACCCCATAGCTGCCTTTGACTGGACTTAACCGTCCAGGGGTCCTTTACCTTTACCTTTTACCAAATATACTCAACACTAATTTGTGTGAAGCTGTAGATCTCTAATGAGAAAAGCAAAAGCAATGAGGTACAATAGTTATTGAATAAATAATTACCAACAAGTATTACTGAGCTTCATCAGTGGAATTAGTCCAGCATTTTCTGACAAAACATGCATAGAGAAGACACATTTTTAAGTTTGATGATTTTTCACCTGTATTTCTGTAAATCTCACTATTTCTATGAAAGCATCCCAAACCATCTCTAGAGGTTGTAGAACACTAGCAAATACAAATTTCCATTTCCATTCCAGACATGGAACAAATAAGTCAACAATGGCAATTTCCATTTTCAGAATATTTCTGTTAATTTTTCCCCCTCACGGTGTCTGTGGAATGATCTGCTCAGTGCAATCAGGAGTGATTGTAATGATTAATTAGTAGTTAGCCGGACTTCCCTGCTGTGTTCGATCAATCACTGGGAATTAATTCAAAATTTAAACCATCTAATCAAAAAAGTTTTTCATATAAAAATGCAGCGATGATTAGAAAACGATCTGTTTAACAAGTTCAGCAATTTGTAAGTGTTGCCTTTGTGAGCAAATATAACAACGTGACAAATGCTTGTTTACAAATTATCAGGCTCAATAAAGAGCCCTTAAAGGCAACTGGTTATTAAGGCATCCATGGGGGAAATAACACCCCCTCAGAAAAACACTTATTGAACAAATCAAGAGACAGAGAAAAACAACCTAAAAGGTTGACATGTGGAAAATAACACAATGAAAGAAAATTCAATTAATGTGTTATCATAGAAGGACTTGCCAATATTGGTCCTACAGACGTGAAGCATATGATACCACAACATTTGTGTGGGGTTTTGTTTTTGTTTTTTAAGAAATGCATGTTTGAAAAAGAGATAAAGCTCTTGGATGATCATTATAGAACTTTTTCTTGCAATTTCTGAAAAATCCCCATTTCCCCCCTCCTTGAGATATACACCAATAGTAGATATACACTATCCCCCCCCCCTTAAGTTCTAGATCTTGATTGGACTCAGAATGCAATAGGGGAATCTCAGGTCAATGCACAATTCAGTCTGTTGAATGTGTGGATGAAAGCCATTTCCGCTTCCTGGGGAGATGACGTTGCGGGCTGGGAGCAAGCCCTCCCCACGCACACGAGAAGGGATAGCCCTTGCGCCATTGGCTGGTCCTCAGGCACGACATCCTTAGGCCGTCCAACCCAGACGGTCTGGAGGCGTGGCTTGGGCTATTTAAACTGCCCGTGGCTGAGGACTCACCCCTGTTTTCTCCCTGCTAGGTCAGTTCTCTTCTCCCTCCCTCCCTTAGGTTAGGCTCTTTATTTCTTCACCTTGCTATGGACCTCGCTTTGTCGCCTTGGTTGTCCAGGGGGCCTGGTAGGAATTTTTCCCTACTTGGCAAATTGGCACCAGCCATTTGCTTTTTCGCCTACCTCGTAGCAAATCGTCACAACATTGTAAGGTTTGGTGGTTAGGCATTGGAGTATTAGGTTGAAGGTGAGGGGAGGTAGTGGCTATCACCTACCCCTCCTAATTCAAGGGTATCCCATTAAAGGAATCCAGGGCCGTGGCCTCTGTCCGAAGCCCCAGACTGGGGGCTAGGGCCATGACACAACCCCTAATGCTGACCCTGGGGAAGTTTCTAGTTGATGTGCATCAACAGGGCTCCCCCTACTGGTGCTTAACCCTTCCAAGACTCCTGCAGACAGGCAGGAGTCAGATATAGTCATGTGATTTCCAATGCCTAGGCCAACACCACTCACATTCTGTAACCAATAAAGTTGTGGCCTTTTTTTGCCCATTAACCTAAAATACTGTTTCATGTGTCTTTATTCCACTTCCCGGGTGGGTCTGGGACCTTGCCAAGCAAAAGAGCTGCCTTCAAAATACAAAGATGGTTCTTTTTCTTATCCTTTGCCCTTAAAGATTCACACCACTAGAGGGGAAGTTTGGTGTTGTATTCTTCCATCTGTCCTCACCTCCTTTCAGGAACAAAGGTGTTGATAAACACATCTAAATTTCAGCCCAGTTTGGGGATCAGGGGTGTCAACTCAACTAAAATTGAGTTGGGCAGGGAGGGCAAGTAAGCCTCATCTGGCACAATTAATCACATGACAAGGTGCACACACACCATTTGATTGGCAATGCCCATCAACTTTGGGGTGGCCAGGGCCCATCAAATATTTTATGGGGAGGGGCAAAAGGGGCATTGGTCCCTAGGAGTTGGCTCCTATGTTGGGGATTTAGTATATAGACTCTGCTTACAGGACATCATATGTGGAAGTCTTGGATTCCTGTGTGTTCCTCACTGCCTGCTGGACATAATTTATATTTTGTGAATAGGAAATATAGCCTATATCTGCTTGCCATAAAAGGGTGGATCCTTCTAGCAGGGCAGGGCCACACATGTGTGAGGATCTATGTGTCCATGCATATAGATCGTGCACAATGCTCACTGAGGAGGGCACATATTATGACAAAGCTTGTCCTTCTATGGATGTGCTGAGCCTCTATACCACAAGCAATCATGTGAATGTGCTCTTTATTTACCTTATCTGCTGTGCTGTCTTAATTTCAAACCCTACTATTACTTTCAAACTTACCCCACAGTGGTAGACATAAAACACTAACATACATTTTAACTGTTCAAGCCCTTAAAAGCTGTTCAATTAAAACATATGAATTAAAACTACACAATATTTATTTTAGAAAACCCCTGCCCCCCACTTTCAAACATAATCTTGAATATCCACCTTCCAAATTACGAACCCTAACCCTCACCTTCTAGAAATTATCTCTAACAATGTGAACATACGTTCTCTCTACTCCCTTACATAATCTGCACACACACACACACACACACACACACACACCTTTAAATCACTCTATAATACCACTCATTTCCCTCCCCAAAGAACTGTCTGATTCTTATTTTACACACGTGCAAACCTATAGGAATAACTCATGGTTACCGTTGATGACGATGTAATGGCTGAAAGGATTTTCTTTTTCAAGGGCTAAAGAAGTGCAATGCCGAAGATAATGGGGCATGTATCTTATATAGCCTTTGCTTGTCTTAAACCCTTCAACAAAGATATATATGGGGGGGGGGAGAGATAAAATATTTGTGAGAGATGTAGAATAGTTACTAACAGTCAAGCATATTCATGTGCACTCATGAGTAAGCCTCATTTAGTTGGACTTTCTCCTTTGTAAGTGTAGATAAGATTAAGGACACAAAAAGAGCCCCACAGAATCAAACCAAAGGCATGTATAGCACAGCATTCTCTTTTCACAGTGACCAGAAAGGATACCTAAAGGATTGCAACTTAAAAGAATAAATTAGGAAGCAGAAAGTCCCTGGTTTGACTTTGACATCTACAAGGGACTCATTAGCAAGCCTTGGGAAAGCCATCATCTCTCAGCCCCGGCAACACCATCGCCACTTCTGCCCTTTGGGAATGATAATACCTTCAGGGTTGTTGTAATGACTACTTGGAAAATGTATTTGATTACTTTGAATATCCGTCCCCCGCACAAACCTGTTGTATAAATGAAATTGTTCCATTTCCACGTATTCTAGCAGCAAGGCTGGGGCAATGCAAAATTCTGCCATTGTTAAATATATTTTCCTCAAGGGCAATTAGATGCAATACCGTACAAGTGTATCACAGAAGAGAAGGGAAGCACTGAAGAGCATGTGGAAACAGCTTAGAGGAAATCCATCTCTGTAAGATTGCCAATAGGATACACAATAGGTAAAATTTTGACAAATCACTCACTTTGCCTCAAAAGATTCTGTCTATATGAAACTGCACAGTGGGCTGGTTTCGGCATTTGACACGCATCATGCCAAAGATTTGGTTGTCTACCTACTGTGTCAACAATTGGGCTGATGATGCTATCAACAGGAGCGAGCTGCGACTCATTGATCACAGAGGTTTGATATAAATTTTGAGGCAGAGCGTGCAAAGGTTTTTCATTCCTTAAATCTGCTGCCGAAGCCCTGGAGGGACAGCAGAAAGCTGTGAAGAATGATTTGGCAGCATGGCAGGAGTGTTTTCTCTTGATCCCAGGGATGATCAGAGTTACACATGGAAGAGAGTGACAAAAATATATTCTGTCAAATAAGATGCACAAAGAAAGAAAAATGTCTGTACGCTCAAAGAACTCCCATCAGAAAACACAATTTCTTGCCATGGTGACCACTGCACTTCCATTTTAGCATCGATGTGTCAAAAGTTGAAGGAAGATTAAAGACGAAAAACAACAACCTAACAATACTTTTGGATCCAGATTATTATAGCGGTCTGATGGAGAGAGAACATTAATTATCAGTATTTTAATGTATATATTTGATGTAAACCTCTAAGAGGTTTTGATGATTAAGTGGTGTATACACCCTGTTAAGTAAAATAAATAAAGAAGGTTAGCCTTCCCTTTAATAAGAAAAATAAGAAACCCACCAGATGCGTTTGAAGAAAACAGGAAGTGCTAATTCCTCATGATTTTTGCTCTGTCAAATCACAACTCATAATAGATTTTGCATTTTCTGCAAGGGATTCTCGGAGTCTGCTCCCATCTCCCTACTGGAGGATATGGGAAAGATTGATTTGAGATATTGAGATTACAGAAAGGAACAGGAAATAACACCACACTTCCTGCTATATTACCATAAGCCATACCTCTGAACCTTTTACAGCTTTCCTAATAATGTACTTCTTGTTCATGTTTTTAGCTCTATTTAGCTAATATAGTAGTCTGGATCCAAGCCAACTTCCTTTCTTTTCAGAGCCTTCTTCATACCTTCCAACATTTCTCGATGAAAAGAAGAATGTCCTTTTAGCCATTAGGCAAAGTCTGCCATGTGCCCCCTAAACTGCCATGCTGCCTATGGTCATTTCAGTCAGGTTTCATATGAAATAAGTGTGTGGAGGCAGGTAGATATTGTCTTGCCATTCACCTTAGGTGAAAAAATGTCTTGGGCTGGGTCTGGTTTTAGGTATTTGGTATGTAACTAAGTCCAGCCTCCACCACCCACTAGTCAGTGCTGGCACCAATTTTCTCTTGGGGCGGACGATCTACAGTTGTGGACATGCATGGAGCACCCATTTGTGCATGTAATTCTAGACTCCGCATCTCTCTATTTTCCGGTCTTGGATTTACAGAAGCCGTCGCAGTTTCTGATTTGATCCCAGAATGTCCCACTTTTTCTTACGTTGTCCCTATTTTCATCGGAAAAATGTTGGAGGGCAATGGAGTTATGCAAGCCCAGAGCCAAGAAGATAAGTAACTATGCAACCTTTTTGTTGTAGTTGTTTAGTCCGACTCTTCGTGACCCCATGGCCTAGAGCACGCCAGGCACTTCTGTCTTCCACTGCCTCCCGCAGTTTGGTCAAACTAATGTTAGTAGCTTCGAGAACACTGTCCAACCATCTTGTCCTCTGTTGTCCTCTTCTCCTTGGGCCGTCAATCTTTCCCAGCACCAGGGTATTTTCCAGAGAGTCTTCTCTTCTCATGAGGTGGCCGAAGTATTGGAGCCTAAGCTTCAGAATCTGTCCTTCCAGTGAGTATTCAGGACTGATTTCCTTCAGAATGGATAGGTTTGATCTTCTTGTCCATGGAATTTTCTTGGCAGGGATACTGGAGTGGTTTGCCGGTTCCTGCATGGGGGAATGGATAGGTTTGATCTTCTTGCAGTCCATGGGACTCTCAGGAGTCTCCTCCAGCACCATAATTCAAAAGCATCAATTCTTTGGTGATCAGCCTTCTTTATGGTCCAGCTCTCAACCTTTAGAAGACATCTAAAAGCAACCCTGTATAAGAAAGGTTTTTTTAAAAAAATGTTTAATTATGTTTTTTAATGTTTCATTATTATGTTTATATGTATGTGTCTCAGTCAGATGGGTGGGGTAATTTTCATTGGATAAATGTTGGAAGGTATGTAATTCTTTAACCACATGCACAGAACTGCTTTCATTCCAATATGCTTTCTAGCTACGAAAAGGACACATCCCTTTAGCAACATGTATGCATGGGGGTGGGGTGGGGATGCAATGCCAGACATTATTCCTAGAAAATATAGCCTCGTTCTACAATGTTACAGTTCCTAGTTATTTCTCTTGCAGTCAGTGCAAGGTCTGAGCTTTCGCTGCGTTGTGTTTTCTGACCTACTACAGCAGCCCTTAAGCTCTACTGATAGCAGCTGTTTTGTTCAGTGAATGTTACATGAGAAGCAAACAATTTTAATTGGGAGACGGTGCATTCCCATAGGCATTTTCCGCTGTTAAATGTTTTCTTCCTTTTCTTTTTTAGGGTTTCTTCCCCAGCCATCCAGAAAACATTGTGATATAACAAGGCATTTTATTTAACCCAGTGGTATCCTGAACGGAGCATTTCGGGAAGGTGAAGATACCCTGGTAAATGGCTTCTTGCTGTTAGAACATGTTGCTTTTTCGTTCTTGGAAAAAGTTCATTTATTGCATAGCAGACTGGCATCTCTACCAAAAATGAATACAAAAAAAGAGACAGAGGAACTTACAGGTGCATTCAAGCACCTCCTGAAGTACCGCATAGGCTTGCCAATAGGCATGTAAGCTAAACATCTAAACATCAGTTGCATTTATTGCATACTTCAGAAACTATAAACAGAACATTTAAGCTGCAAATAATGCTACTTTACTATCGGAAGAACATTATATCAACAGTTGTGGAAAGCTCTTGTTAGGGAGATGCACTTTGTGCTATCCTTGCGTATTTTATTTTTTTCTGGTTTAAAATATTTTTTGTTTGTGAAACACGTGACTCCCCATTTATGTGGGGGCTATGTTCCAGGCCTCTATGCGCATAAGTGACATGCATGTAAGCGGGGAGCTTGATGAGGTACATACGCCCAACAGCTGCTGAGGGGGGGGTAGTGTGGCAGCAGTGAGCCATTTTAGAGCCCTCACAGTCTTTTTTTCTCCTGGACTTTTGGCTCACTGACATCTTCTTCAGGCTCTGGGGAGGGTCTCCTACTGAGCCACAAGGACTTTCCGGCTCTCTCCTGCCATTTCAGGTTAAAATATATATATTTATTTCCTAGCACCACACATATACATTGTCATGCGTGAGTCAATTGATCACAAATGCCTGCATTTTATCTTGTCATGTCACTTCGAGATTTTATTTTATTTTTTGTATCAAGTGAGTGTAACATTATAAGGTTTTTGGGGAGGGTGTGGGGAAGTAGGCCATACACGCGATCCTCCTAACCTCTGGATCCAGCAAATGTTAAAACATAAGCCAGGCTGGCTTCCTGTGTTTGCCTGGGTGATCGTCTGGGTGATGGGTCATTAAGGGGAACAAAGAAAAGGGGCTCTGTGTGAGATGGCAAATGGGTGGAGCCAATTCCTCAACTTGCAGTTAGTTACCATAAGTCCGCCCCAAACATGAATGCCAAAACAGAACTTGTTTGTTTAACTAGGAAAAACCCTAACATTAGGTATATCCAATGTAGTGTTATGTAACTTGTCCTGTCAATGCAAGGATACATGGTTGTTCAGTCTAATTTCTCCCTCCTTCTCCTACCCCAGTGCATCCCCTAAATCTGTTCTTGGTTTCCCTCCAACCTTATGGAGCAGATTTGGTGAAGGTTCAGGACTTGAGTAGAGGGAGAAGGGGGGCATTCTGTTGTGCAAGCGTAAATCCTTGCATTGGCAGAACATCGAATGTCCATTCATCCTCTGAGTCCTGTCTTCTAATTAACATTTTAGACATTTACACTTGCAGGTATTAGCCATAGCTCTTTACAGCTGAAAAAAATGTGTGAATGCAAGAAGGTTTTAGTTAATTTTTTAAACACACACAAGCACCAACGTCTGCTGGTGTTCTATTTAAGTGCACAAATCCACATTCTATAGTACTTCTATTCAAGCGGGAACACAAATTTCAGGGCTGTATCTGGGTCATGCTGTTAAGCTGGGGAAAGTGCTAATGGTTTTCTGTCACAGACCACTGATGGGCTCCCCAAGTCCTGAGAGTTGTTAAGGCTACTGTGTGGGCTAGACATTGTGTGGTGGTTCCTTTGTGCTAGCGGTTGCAGAGTCCAGGTGTAAAGTGGAACAAAGCAGCACTGCTTGAGCCAGTTATAATTTGACAGTGTCTCTCTGGAAAGAAGAGGGAGGGAGGGAGAGAGAGAGAGATTTCTCTGAAACAGGTGGAAAATGCTAGGCTCAAGCTTCTGGGGGGAAAGAAAACCATCCTGAATTGTTGTATGTATACAAATTTATTCCATGCAGCGTCAAAGCATATTGAAATTTAGTGATGATGCTATGACTATTTCAGTCACATCAAGAAAAAATTCCTGAATCCCTTGTTTCTTCTCCAGGCAAGAGCACCAATTCAATTTTTCACCTTCCATACCATTCAGACAAAGTATTTCAAAATAATGATAGTGAAAATAACAACAATTTTAACCTGCCCTTTATCAAACTTGTGATCCCAGGGTGGGACTACATCAAATGTAATATCAAACAATATAACCACTCCAGTAAAAACTTTAAAATGATATAAAATCAATCAATGTGTGAATCAGGTTGTATCCACAGCCTGTCCATTTCTTTCTGGGAGATGTAGAAGTGAACTTTCCTTGCCCTGAGGTCTTATTCTGGTCTTCACATCTGTGTGGTTGGGGCAACTGCCTTAGGAAGCAAGTAACTGCAATTTCAGGAGCTCTGGGGACAGATCCCCCACCATTTTTAAAGGTTTGATAAAAGGCATATTCCTCCTCAGACTGATTGGGGCTATATCACTAGCCTTCATACATCTCTTATCTCCATCCATCATGTGTAGTTTAGGCCTAATAGTGATTACAGGTGGAGGTGGTTCTTAGAAGCATTTATTGGCCAGCTGAGAGAGGCTTCTCCAAAGAGGCAAAGTGGTCTGTTTTATTATTATGGCAGAGCGGAATACTACATTTGATTAGTATGTAGAATATTGGCATTTTAATAGCTTGCTTTCAGTGTTTTCTGAAAGCAACACACATTAAACTAATAGCAATCGCTAAATTACAGAGCATAACACATAAGGTTTGACACTGAGGGATCCCCAAAAGATTCTGAGTCCTTTATAAGGAAAGGGAATGCAAACCCTCTTTAAAGGGCAAGAAGTTTTATTTTGCAAGAAACCAGGATTCAATATATTGTACATTATTTTACTCCTCCCCCATTTACTTGGAAGCTGAGTGGCTATCAGATCAAAGAAGATGCCTCCTTCAAATCCCTGTATAGCCACTTGTCAGCAAGCAGAACTTGGGATGCACAAATTCAATATTCAGAGCTGAAGGCCACCACTAGTTCAAAGGCTATTTGAACTCCAGCAGTGGAGGAGGCAATTTAATGTTTGCTGCCTTGCATGTTTTTGAGTCACAAGATATTTCTCAGTTAGTATGCAATGCCCAAGTTGAGGGTGAGCTGTGGGAAACTCAACCACAGAAGTAATTCAGAACAGCTTAGAAATTTTGGCTGCAGTACAAGGCAGCTGTCTACCAGCTCCATCTGGTATGCAGGCTGAGACCCTACCTGCCCGCAGACTGTCTCGCCAGAGTGGTGCATGCTCTGGTTATCTCCCACTTGGACTACTGCAATGCACTCTACGTGGAGCTACCTTTGAACTACAATTAATCCAGAATGCGGCAGCTAGACTGGTAACTGGGAGTGGCCACCGAGACTATATAACACCGGTCCTGAAAGGCCTATTTTGGCTCCCAATATGTTGTTGTTGTGGTTGTTGTTGTTGCTGCTGCTGCTGCTGCTGCTGCTGCTGCTGTTAACGACCCCACTTATATGGGAGTAAACTCTACTATATTCAGTTGGATTCACTTCTGAGCAGACATGGTAATAGTTATTATTATTATTATTATTATTATTATTATTATTATTATTAATTTGTACCCTGCCCATCTGGCTGGGTTTCCCCAGCCACTCTGAGTGCCAATCTTTCAACAAAGATTAAAAATACACTAAAATGTCACATTAAAAACTTCCCTGAACAAGACTGCCTTCAGATGTCTTCTAAATGTCAGGTAGTTGTTTATCTCTTTGATATCTGATGGGAGGGCATTCCACAGGGCGGGTGCCACTACTGAGAAGGCCCTCTGCCTGGTTCCTGTTGCTTTGCTTCTCACAGTGAGCAAACCGCCAGAAGGACCTTGGTGCTGGACCTCAGCATCCGGGCAGAACGATGGGGGTGGAGACACTCCTTCAGGTATACTGGGCTGAGGCCGTTTAGGGCTTTAAAGATCAACATCTTTAAAGGTCAAATGTGCCATTTCTTGTTTGTTCAGCAGTCATTCTTAAATCGGAGAAAAATCTGAATTTCATATAATCTATAATTAGACCGATGATTTGGAGTTATTGGTTAAGATTGCATTTGCTGGTGGCAGGACCAGTTCAGAATGCTACCGGTAAGATCAAATCAAAATGTTGGCAAACAGGCTACAAAATCCTCAGTAGGCCCTTGAACTTCTGGAAAGATCTGGGAGTGTGTTTCTTCTCCTGCTTGTCTAGCACAAGTGATTACTAACTGCCTCTGAGCACCAGTGCACACCTACAGGCAGCACATATTCTAGTACTTGCCATAAAATACTATATGCCATAAAGCATTTTGAGGTCTTCTTTGCCATAAAAAAATAAGCCCTTGATAGTTCAAGAGGCAGGATTTTTATCCAAATGTACAAGTGAGAATTAGTACTGCTACTGTATTTTTTAATAGAAGTGGATAGGCTCCCACTGTAATTACTGTATTATTTGCTCTATAAGACTCACTTTTTCCCTCCTAAAAAGTAAGGGGAAATGTGTGTGTGTCTTATGGAGCGAATGCAGGCTGTGCAGCTATCCCAGAAGCCAGAACAGCAAGAGGGATTGCTGCTTTCACTGCGCAGCGATCCCTCTTGCTGTTCTGGCTTCTGAGATTCAGAATATTTTTTTTCTTGTTTTCCTCCTCCAAAAACTAGGTGCATCTTGTGGTCTGGTGCATCTTATAGAGTGAAAAATACGGTATTTCATGAGGATGCCCCCATATATTTTCCTCAATAATAATTATATGGCCAGAAACACACTGGGACCATCCTCTCTGTGTGTATGATTCCATATATAAAAAATAAAATAAAATTTTGCACCCCCAGTAGTCTGCTTTGCACCTCCTTTTAGTGGCATCAGTTTCTTTTGTGAGAGTTAGATCCAATTTGACGTTGAAGTGTAACCTTTATAGAAAGAGACTATTTGTGTTGGCGTTTCCAACGGGGGACCAGGAAATATCCTTTATGCATCTCTGAGGTTCTGTTTCAACTGCATGGTGCTGAATCTTTGCATAGAAGGATCCTGTTGTTCGGTTCAGCACACTGGCAAATGTGCTTTAGAATTATTTATAGTCAATGCTACAGGGCAAACTTGGCCTTGCACAAAGGGAAGCAAACAGTTTTGCTAACATGGTTTCTGACAGATTGTATGTATATGTGCCGCTGCTGTGGCTTCAACACTAGAATTGCACTATCATGTAAACAGTAGCTGCTGTTTGCCAAAAGATTCTGACAGGGTGCCGGAAGGCCTTGTATCTAATGTATGGCAGTTCTCGGTGCTCAGAGAGGTTGGTTTGGAGACAAATGAAATGCTTAGAGACCAATTAGCAGGGAGATGATACCACAATAAATTACAAAAGGCTGCGAGTGGTGTCTCATCTTCTGCTGGAGAGCATTCATGTTCCAGTAGAGTGAAATTTGATCATTTGTTAATAATGGAAAGCTACTTGCTCAGTGAGAGGCTCACTGGTAAAAGTGACATGTGCCTGAAGGGTCCAGAAATCAGAATTCCAATAAGAGAGGCACAAGGGTTTTGCTTTGTTTTTGTCTCTCTGCTTGCAGGAAGAAAGGAGAGGGAGAGGATGTGCTTTTTGCAGCTTTTCAAATTACTGCAGCCATGTTTACATATTACATTTCAAATTAAATTCATGCAGCTGCCAGAAGATCTGAAGGGTTGCAATTGAGCAAGTGCCTCCTTCATAGACCCTAGGCAGATTTCCGTGGCCTCTGTCCCCAAGATAATGAAGCATTTCTTTCCTGTATTTCTGCCCTATTTGTAGATGCAAACCAGGAACCTTGCCTTTCTCTCCCAGAAATGAAGGGTAGAAGTGGCAGTAAAGCCACTCCTCAACACATAATCCAAATTTCAGAGCCCCTATGATCCAGGAGACCTGTATTTCTGGCTCATCTACTGGTTTTATGTAATGAGTGACTCTATCCTTTGGGATCTGTGAATGGGTGGGGGATATTTCTCCCCCTAAGCGTCACATGGTTTTCCCAGTAGTGATGTATGGAAGTGAGAGCTGGACCATAAAGAAGGCTGATCACCGAAGAATTGATGCTTTTGAATTCTGGTGCTGGAGGAGACTCTTGAGAGTCCCATGGACTGCAAGATGATCAAACCTATCCATTCTGAAGGAAATCAGCCCTGAGTGCTCACTGGAAGGACAGATCTTGAAGCTGAGACTCCAATACTTTGGCCACCTCATGAGAAGAGAAGACTCCCTGGAAAAGACCCTGATGTTGGGAAAGATGGAGGGCACAAGGAGAAGGGGGCGACAGAGGATGAGATGGTTGGACAGTGTTCTCGAAGCTACCAGCATGAGTTTGACTAAACTGCCGGAGGCAGTGAAAGAAAGGAGTGCCTGGCGTGCTCTGGTCCATGGGGTCACGAAGAGTCGGACACGACTAAACGATTAAACAACAACAACAAGGGTCACATTGCCACTTTGCAGGGGCTACACGAGTGGAGGCCAGGGGTAAAAGTGGGTGGAGCAATATGCTGTTATCTTTCTATAGCAGCTACAGTCTAGCCACTCACAAGTCAGAGGTCCCTGCTCACAGCGTGTCAGTGACTGGGCAGAGCTGGGAAATAATGGGAGAGGAGGAGGAAGAAGAAACATCAGGGAGCCACAGCTGATGGACTCAGTCTTTAGGAAGCATTCCAGACCCCCCTCTCCCAAAACCCAGCAGGCATTGAAAGTAGGAGAGAAGAGATCTCAGAGGCAGAGGGCACTTCTCAGCACCGATAGTGATGACGCATGAAGAGAGAGAGAGAGGATGGAGACTCACTCATGCTGCTTTACCAAGCCTCTCTCTGTGAGTATTGGAAAAAAGAAAATTGGAAGGACTTTCCCTTGTCTTGAACATTCCTGGCAACCAGCTGTGGGGGTTGGTTCCTCTGTTGCCTGACAGCTGGTGTTTGTCCATTAGACATGCCCCTATTGTACCCCGTGGGTGGTTCAACTTCAGTAGATCCCACTATGATGTGTGTTGACCACCTCCAGAGAAGAAACAGTTAGTCTTCAACAGAAGCATGTTTCTTTGAGGTGCTGAACCCATGTCATGGGCCCACCCATTTGGGTCCTATATGTTTGCTTTTTTAAAAAAAAGCAAACATGTTTTGTTTGATTATTCTACTGTATTCAAATGCTATTTTCCTTATACAGTGGTACCTCGGGTCAAATACGCTTCAGGTTACATATGCCTCAGGTTACAGACTCCACTAACCCAGAAATAGTACCTCAGGTTAAAAACTTTGCTTCAGGATGAGAACAGAAATTGTGCTCTGGCAGCGTGGCAGCAGCAGGAGGCCCCATTAGCTAACGTGGTGCTTCAGGTTAAGAACAGTTTCAGGTTAAGAACGGACCTCCAGAACGAACTAAGTACTTAACCCGAGGTACCACTGTATGAGTACAGAGTTGTTGTTGTTGTTGTTGTTGTTATTTATTGGGTGCTTCAGGGGCAAGGAACCCCAATCCTGGAGACCAAATGCAGAACCCTGGTATCTCATCCTGGCTCCCTCAGGCAATGCCCCCCAGACCACACCCATTCTTCCCAGACCCATTTTTCACTGGCCTTGTCCCATGCCCTCCTTGAATGCTTTTACCTGGCCAGAAACATAATTGATAATGCTGAGTCAGGCAGAAGAGGAACCAACCCCCACAGCATGTTGCCAGGAGTGGACAAGACAAGGAAAAGTCCTTACCATCTGCTTTTATTCAATATTCACAGAGAGAGGGTTGGGGATGCAGTCTCTTAGAATAATGGCATTACTCCTCCATCTCTCCCACTTCCTCATGAGTCATCACTACGGGTGCTGAGACGTGTCCTCTGCCTTTGAGCTCTTTGCTCTCCTACTTTCAAGGCTCGTCAGGTTCTGGGACAGGGTGGGTCTGGAATGCTTCCTAAAGACAGTATGTCCAGCAGCTTCCTCCTCCTCCTCTCCCATTCTTTCCCAGATTTTCCCCTCATCTGCCTCTGAGCTGTGATCTCCCTCAAACCCCTGTTGTAATTCTGAACTGTCGTCTTCTTCTCTGGAAGGGTCAGGCTGGGAAGGCGGTATCCACCATTCCTCCTCCGCCCAGTCCCTGACACCAACCTTCATTTCTTGTCTTTGGCTGCCAGAGTGCAGGACAACCCACCATGATGTGGGTTCACTGCCTCCACAGAAGGGACATTATTAAAGTGTTTTTGTGTACACTTAAGTTTCACCAGTATCATTTTCGAACCAGCTCACAGGACTGAGTCATAAAAGAATTTCTCTTTTGTCACATAGCTTGTATTACCATGGTTTCAGGGGTAAAGGCAAGGAAAAGCAAGACATTTTTAGGCTGATAATGAGAAAATGCAAAGATGATGCAATGTTTAGGTTGCACTGTAATGGTTTTTTAAAAAAGAAAATCAATATATATTCCTATTTAAGGTGTCATCAAACCTATAGGTTTTACACACACACACACACACACACACACACACACACATGTAGAAGGATTTGCTTTTTCCAATATGGACACACTATTTCTCCCTTTACAGACTTTACAAATGCCTTTCCTCCTGTATTTTGGGAAGGATAATAATGTCCTCATTGATTTTATGGCTCCTGTCTCCCCCATGATTGCCGCCTGCCTTATGGTTTAGCATCTGTGCAACTGGCTCTTCAGAAGAGCAGTGAGCATATTGCAAGGTTGCCAGGTTCACAAATGCACTCTAAGTGATGGCCTTGGTAATGGCTGTACAGCTGCTGAACATAACCAAAATCTGTGCTCCCTTGTTTCATGTTGCATATAACCTAAATAAGTAACAAAGCAACATCTGTCAAAGTCTAGCACTCTCTGGGGGATGTTCTATCTTTGAATGTTTGTCACTAGATCATGACTGAATCTTATTAGTTCTGCTATGTTCTTCCAATGGCTCCATCCACATGTCTATCATTTCCTTATTTGGTTGTTTTTGCCCATTGTGTGTGTTTGTGGATAAGCAGTTATTTGCTGTAAAGTATCAAAGGTTCCTTCCTTAGGAGGGTGAAGACTAAATTTCCCTCTGCACTAATTATTTAACACAGGTTTTATTTCAGTTAGCAAACGTAGGAGTATTCATTATCCAGTCTTTTTCTACTTTGTTTTAGTCTAGAAAATGGAACCCTTTATTTTATATTTAAATAGCTCTTAATACACCAACTAGCAATTTTTTTCTTCAAAAAAAAAAAATCTCCTTCCAAAAATCTAGAAATAGCAATATTCAGAAGCCAGTGGGAGAATAGAGGAGCAATCCTTTAGCAAGATCTGACAGGATGAGCTAGAGTGTCCCTGGGGCAGCTGTGCTACACCTACTTAACTCCTTGGTCCTTGGCCTTACCAGATATGTGCCAGGACCCAGCTGGCTGATCCTACATTGACATAAGCCTTGAAAGATGGGTGTTTCAGGGGTGCGGTGGAGATGGAGCCAGAAATGGTGGGAATTCAGGCTAGGTCCTAAGGCTATTCAGCTTGGTCACATGACCTGAAAACCTGGCATATGTAAAGCCTATGAAAAGGATCAAAAGGTGAGAATGCAAGAGCATCATAGGAAGAAACTACAATAAGCTTATAGCAGGAGGAGAGGATTACGGATATCGCTCTGTCCTTTTGCTCCATTTGGAATTTGCAGGGTTTCTGGTACCTTTCCTTGCAATATCTGTTTTTTAAAACTCCTTATTTTCCCTTCTTATCAAACTCTTACTTTGCTTCATAAAACTGCATGGTCTCATATGTTTTGAGCATCATCACGCCCAAAAGCATAAAGTGTGCTATTCAGAGAGGCCTCCAGAACCTCAGGAAAGTATTTGGGCTAATTGATAATTGGACAGACTTGTAGGGAAATTTTGTTAACAAGTGTCAGCAAGTGCGGAGAGGAAGATGCACCCAGAGGGGTACACACTTTTGTGATCAGATCTCCCTTCCTCACATGGCACCAGTCCCATGGTGGCTGGGAAGTAGCTAACAGTCACAAAAGAAAAAAAGCAGATAGAGAAATTCACATGGTAACACATTTCAAGAGTATCTTTTTATCCCACCTTGTCCTTTATGCAACAGCTGAAAGAACTGAAAGAAAAATTTGAAACCCTCAGAGAATAGTCTAACTGTGTTATTATTATTAAAAAGTGTTCCCACTTAAAATTTCAGAATCATTTGCAGCAAACTGAATATTCTGAATACTAACCTACTGTTTTCAACCTCAAAGTTAAGTTACAGGGAATTTTTATTCCCATATCTAACTCCCTTCATTTTGCATATTTCCCTCCCTTTACTCTGAATTCATTTCTTCTCCCTCTCTGTTTCCAACCATAGTTCTTAATCCTCTGTAGGCAACTTAATTCATCTTAAAGGAGGCCCTAACACCCAATATACGAAGGACTCTGTTTTGTGTTTCTCCTGACTAGTGCGTGCCAGTTTCTTTGTACTGCTGGATCTTTTATGCTTCAGTGGGAAAGGGTTTAGCTGCATGACATTATCATAAAAAGTGTCTACAATTCCATTGATTAAAAACATTTGCAATGAAATTTGTGCAAGCTATTCAGTTCCTTTTGAAAATGAATGGGATATTCCCAGTACTCTGATGAGCTTAAACTGTCTTTCAACAGATTCTCAAAGCAAAATAAATATCCCAAGAAGGCTGCCTATTTTAATAGGAGGAGAAATAGCTCTTACAAATCAAGAATCACATAACTTCTTGACAAAATTCCCTGTTAATATAATATATACTTTAAATGGTAAAAATAGCTTTCAAATAGCTTTCAAATATTATACACACACAAACACACACAATGTATTTTTACTTGCAAGAAGGCTTCAGTGAGTTTTCAGCTTTTCTCTAAGAGGCAATCAAATAGATCAACCATAGGAAAAGATCCATTATTAATATCTATATTGATCTGTGCCAAAAACACTTATGTGAACTCTGTTACTAACTTGTAGTTGAGTTTCGTATTTGGGACATTCTCCCAGCACCCATTTCCTTATATGTCTTCTCTGTTTCATCATTGCCCCTTGAAACCATATTTCAATTTCCAAATGCATGTGTGTGACTTTAGGTCAATACTTTCATCATGAGCCACAGGCTTAAAATAATGCCCTGCAATAGTTAGCCTGTGGTCCTCTAGACATTCTTAAATTCCAAGTCCCTTCAGCCCCATTTAAGCATGGGTGGAGAAATTCAATTCAAAATTTGCACTTCTCTGAATTTTGCAATTTGGAAGCCAAGCCAAGTAATTCTTGAATGAATGCATATAACAGGGTGAAGTGTGCACTGTGAGGTCTTATTACAATAAATTATCATGGAAATGTTGGGAAATGAATGAAAATGCACATATCAGATGTCCCTGATAGGAAGCGGGAGGGGAAATTAGCAGTTTGAGGTACTACATGAGACAGGGAGAGCCAAACAGAAGTTGATCATCACTAAATCAAGGGAGCAATCCTCACTATAGTTTGCCATACTATGGCCCAAGCAGATCATGTTAACTTGAGGGCTCTCAGACAGGAGATTTTATCCACTTCCTTCCTCCCTGGTCCTCTGTACTGCCATGCTGTGCTCGGCCAAGCCAAGGTTTGAGTTAGCATGTTATCCAAACTAGAACTCATTTAAGCTCTCTCGTCACTGGGCTCAAGCCCAGGCTATGGTTTCTTCTTGGCTGCATCTCATAGTTAGTGAAGGAGAGACTGCCTGACCATGAGTTCTGGATCTATTGAGAGGGAGAAGCAAAGCAGTTGTGAGGTCCTCTCACAGAGCCTGCACCTTTGTGTGGTGTTGTTAAGCCATAGTTAGCTTTACATGTGTCACGGTGTCCCTCTTTTGCAGCATTTGGAATTTATGTTCATATCCACAAGGTTTCAAGCCTTACTACCAGCTGATCAAAGTCTTCCCCAGTTTGCCCATAGGGGGTACATATAGGCTACTGTGAGGCAGTTGAATTCAGGAATCATTCTTAGTGGAGAAGGAAGGAACAGAAAGTCAATATGACCTCTCCAAAACTTTCTTTTTTGAGAGAAAGAGAGAGAGAGAGGGTAAAAAGTTTCTATTGACATCAGATAAGCCCTTGCATTCTGTTCCATGCACAGTTTGTGCATTTCCTTGCACACAGAGACTGTATGATTTCACAAACAGAATATGGATGTGTGAAGAAGGTTGGTTCACAAATGTGCACCTAACAATTCCCCCCCCCCCAACCCTACCTGGAAGAGACACTCAGCTTATTGGCTTTATTTCTTGGAGCAGAGAAGCTTTGAGCGAAATGGTGGGAATGTACTGGGAGCTCAATAGTGTGGGCTTAGAAGCAATTGTAAGAGCAATTTTCTTTCTTGGAATTACCATTGTGTGCAACTCAGTGAGTGTGGGGGTGTGTTCATGCATGTGCACACACGGCGAGAGTGTGACAGTGTGCGGACAAAGTGATACACAATATTTAGCAAAGAAATAGTGTGGAGCAAGCATACACAAAAAACAGCTTGGTCTCTGTACTATTATTCCATCCTGTCTTTCTGCTCAAGGAGCAGTGAAGAGGTTAATATACGGTGTTATAATAAACAGAGAAAAGCAATGAAATAAAGTCTTAACAAAAAGTCCATAATCTATACAATTTTCATTTTGGAGAATGGGGAGCCATTGTAGGGATATGAAATGATTCCATCTAGATATTAGCATTGCTCTGTCTGATCTGATACAAAGTAGCAGCTGGACCCAACTCCTATAATTGAAAGACATACAAACAGTGGATAAACTCCCCATATCTTCTCCTGTTGAATTTCAGTGCACAGCCAGAGCCAAATATCTTTCACACATCAATTTATTATCCTCCAAGATTAACCTGTATTATTTGCTGTATTCCCATGAAGCTGAAGCGAGAGGGGAAAATAAAATAAATGCATTGTAGTGAATGAACTACGGCATCCCAAAAACAGATGGGTGCATTTTTTACAGACATTCTATACACTGATGCATTTTATTTGAACTTCTCATCTCTGACCAAAGACCAAGGGCTCTGATAACAGACTGTTATGTCACTTACTGTGGTGTGGGGTTTATCGGGGCTTAACATAGGCATAAGCAGGTGTGAGAAAGAGACCCCAAGGTCAGCAGGGCATCCTTGTAGGTGACTGTGGTCATAACAGTTCTTACATATGTTTATTCACATGTGATGGCAACTCTTCCAATGAGCTTAAGGGGGTAAGATATCGTACAGTGGTACCTCGGGTTACAGACGCTTCAGGTTACAGACTCCACTAACCCAGAAATAGTACCTCGGATTAAGAACTTTGTTTCAGGATGAGAACAGAAATTGCAGGGTGGCAGTGCGGCGGCAGCAGGAGGCCTCATTAGCTAAAGTGGTACCTCAGGTTAAGAACGGTTTCAGGTTAAGAACAGACCTCCAGAACGAATTAAGTTCTTAACCCAAGGTACCACTGTATTCCATTTCAGTGAAGGATGAGAGATATCTTAATTGCAAGGCATTAAGTACAAGCAAGCATGCTTTTGCATGGCTGGAATGTGTTCTTGAACTGTGATGATGCCTCTTGCTTGGTTGCAGAGAGAGCAGAGAGCAAGGTGGCAGTGGTCCTACAGGTGTGTGTTGCCACTGGCTGTCCTTGCTTCTCCCTCTTCAAACCTTCAGACCAGGGGGCAGAGGAGCTGGTCACAGCAGGAGGAGGAGGCACTCTGGCTTCCTCGCCAGTGTGACACATGTCTGCCTCTTGCCCCCAACCCTCCTCTCCAGCTTCCTTGTCTATCTCTGGTTCTCACTGCCACAGACTCTTCCTCCTCACTAAACCCTGTTACCTCTTCAGCTTCCTCCTCTCCCCAGTTGTCTCCCTCTGACCACTCACCGTTGTCCCAACACCAATCCCCAGGCTCTGAGCCTTCTTCCCTTGGGGGTTCCCTTGGGAGTTCCAGTGTGTGGTGTAGAACTTTAGAGAGCCAGTGTGGTGTAGTGGTTAAGAGCGGTAGATTCGTAATCTGGTGAACCGGGTTCGCGTCTCTGCTCCTTCACATGCAGCTGCTGGGTGACCTTGGGCCAGTCACACTTCTCTGAAGTCTCTCAGCCCCACTCACCTCACAGAGTGTTTGTTGTGGGGGGAGGAAGGGAAAGGAGATTGTTAGCCGCTTTGAGACTCCTTTGGGTAGTCATAAAGCAGGATATCAAATCCAAACTCTTCTTCTTCTTCCTCAGCTGGTGACTTCCACCACTCCTCTACATTTAGCCAGTCCATAACATCTTGAGTTTGCCCCTGGAATGTTTCACTGCCTTGGAAAGTAGGGAGAAGACATGCCACTCATGAGTTCAATTCACTTAATTTACTATTTGCAGAGGGAGTGATAATATTGTGCCGCATTTTATATGCCGAACTCTGTAAAATAATAAGATGTTCCAGTACAATTTGCATAGGCTTGTTTGAGAGCTTCATGTATTATTTCCTTTTATGCACACATAGACACACATAGGCTGAAACATTTTGTTCAGAAGTTCCATTGATGGAGGCAACATTAAAATTCTTGCTAAGGGATACATTTCTGACTACTCACACACTTTATCTTCCTTCCTATTATACAATCTGAATTTCTCGAACCAGGGTAATTGGTCTTGGGGTGGGGGAGTGTGTGACTTATTTCTGCTGTTGGGTGGTGGGCTGGGGAGCGAAATTGTTGCTCTGCATAAAGAAATATGCAGAAAAAAGTGGTAAGTTTAATGTAACATGACTAGTGAAACAGAAAATCAGAATAAAAATACAGGGGAGGGGGAATAGTTCCATACAAGTCTAAGATGCAGTGTCTTGATTTCTGCAGTGTGATTGCTAAAAGGACAAAAAGTGGACTTGCATTACAGGTAATGACAAGTTAGATGGCCTTTATCTCACAATTTCAGGCAAGGAACCCAAAGTTTTCTAACACCACTCAACAGGGATCAGAGATTTTCTTCATCAAGATTCCTTTCCACATTCACACACACACACCCAGTCACATGTTCCCCTTCTGGAACAAAAATTCAGTCTTATGTTAAGGTTATCAGTTCACATTTTATGTTCTGAAAAAAGAGCAAAATACACAAAGGGGTTGTTTTTTCCGGGGGTACCAATGCAAGCCTAACCATAGTCCAAACAGACACAGCTTTTTATTCCTCTTCAATACTGGCCTTTTGTGTCCATGTGCATGCAACATAATTTGAGTAACCCCCCCTCCCCCCGTGAATGGTGAAAGACCCGAGCTCACCAGACAGCAACAGGGCCCCATCATGATTGCATATTTCCGAAGATTTTGCATAAGTTTTACCACATTTGAAAATATGGGAAGAGTGTTGTCCTGTAGAGGTGTCAGAAGTGCACGTCAGATAGATTTGCAGAAAAGAGACTCCCCTTTCTCTCTTTCCTAAGCGCTGCCTGTTTTGTTTTATACACAGATGTGTATCAGTGTTATGATTTATTCATTGAATGCCGCATACAGAAAAGGGGGCAAAAAGATCCACATTTAAAATTCAGACACTGACTGCGCTTAGGTGAAGTTGCAAGAGAGGGGATAACCTCTGGATTAATGAATGTTTTTGAAGGGCTCGGCTATCACCCTTTCTTGTTCATTCTGATCACAGCAATAGTAGTGTCACTGCTTAAATGACCTCTCTGCCAGAGTTTCTCATAATTCCACAGATTTTCTTCTTCTTCTGCAGCCTGCTCCTTTGCCATGTAGAATGTCAATTCACTCTCCTTGTCTCTCTCGCGCACTTAATGTCATTAATACTGCCACCTAAATCAGTACAGCTTAAGCTCTTATTCACTTTTTAGCTAGTAGGACACCGAGAGCTTTCCAATGAATGCCATGCAGGCTGTGAATCAAGTTCTCCGGTAATGTATTGGGCTGTTGTTAATGAGCACGGCTGTGCACTCCTATTCTACTTAAATGCTGTCTCAGCTTTGATTAGTGTCCCAAGGTGTGGGAGAATTTATTTGCTCCACCTTTTCCTTAAACCAAGGATGGGATTCCCCCCCCCCCCCAGTTCCATGTTCCTTTCTGGGCAACTTGCCAATGACCACATGCCAGTAGTAGGTGGGGCCAGAGTCAAAAATGGGTAGAACTATGAATATAAATTTTACCTTTGTGCTGTAGGCTTGATACTAGGCACACTAATGGGATCCTCATAACAGAGGGTCCTGGTTGCGCCCGGGACCCAAGAGCTCACCTGACAGAGTTAAAATGGGGGGGAGCAGGAAGTCCTGGCCATTCCCCTGGGATCATGCCAGGCTGTTTTAGCCAATAGCCAGTGGGTGGCGTGATCCCAGGGGCTTTAAAAGCAGCAGTGTGATGCAAGTGGGGCACTTGCATTTGCACGGCTGAACACCCGCCCACCCTCCCTAGTTTAGGTAGAGTCGCTTGGCCTTGCTTTGGTTTGGGTCGCCTGTTTTGGAACAGGGGCTGGGTAGGAATTTTTCCACTTGGCAGATTGGCTTTAGCCATTTGGTTTTCACCTACCCCTTAGCAAATCGTCACAACTTGTAAGGTGGCGGTTTGGCATTGGCTCAGTTGGATTGTGGGGAGGAGAGGTGCAGCCATCACCTGCCCCTCCAGGAATTGGGTATTCCATTAAAGGAATCTGGGGGTCCTGGATCTCGTCTGAAGTCCTGGATCTCGTCTGAGGGGCTAGGGCCATGCCAGGACCACAGGAACCCCGGGGTGAGTTTAGGTTGGTCCTCATCAACCTTGCTCCCTCGTTTGGTTTACCCCATTGAACGATCACCCTGAGAGGTGGAGTCAGTTATAGTGGGGAGTCAATGCCTAAGCCAATACCTCTCACGTGATTGTATTTCAATAAAGTTGTGGCCAAAATTTGCACAAAAACTTAAACTAATATAAGTGTCTGTGTGTGTTTATTTTGGGGGTGGGTCTTGGGGCCTCAGGACGTAAACATATCTGTTAACCAACTGAATCATGTGCTATTTCATGGTGCCCTTCAGAAGCTTTTCGGCTTACAAAATTCATGATTCCTGACCACTGGCCAACAAGATCCCAAGGACCTTGTTAGCTGCCTCAGATTTAGTGTCTTCCCAGAAGAACTGCCTGAGTGGAGAGAGAGGTGGCTGCTCAACATAATTTTAGCTTCCTTTGAGAAGCATACAATAAAGGAAACAGAAAATAAGCCATTTGACCAGTTCAAAATGCAATTTGTAAGTTCTATTAACCTCAGCCATCTGCCTTGAGAATTCCTCCCCATGGCCAGTTGTGGGATGGCGGGCTTCAAACATTTGTAAATAGAATGTTGGACCAGATGGACCTTAGTTGCACCTAGCAAAGTGTTTTTTGTACAATGGCATCAAAAGTTAATTGTTAAGGGATCATTTGTAACGGGTCTCGATATTACACACATTGCAACCTGGATGCATTCTGAAATACTAAAGCCATGTTCAGGGCTGCCATCATGCAGTGCTGATGTTTCAACATACTGCAGCAATAAGAACTCACAGATTCCTGATGTGTCAGGTCACCTGCCATACCCTTTCGCAGCCCTTGAAGCTGTTCTGACAAAGTTCAGCTATAGCTATCTGAACATCTGACATTGGAGTAATGGCCTCCTGTCAACAATGGCATCGTGTCAACAGCATTAGCAATCAGAAAGAAGTGGGAAACATGAGATAACCAACCTGACTGTTGAAATTGAAACCGACTTGACCTGAGGATTGCCAGTAGATTGTTGCTTCATAAAAGGGAAATGAATGCAATTTTGCACAGGAATGTGTGGAATTCTTCACACAAATTTTGCAGATCTTATGGAATACCTTGTTTTTTTCGTAATTTTTAAAAATTGACTTAAGAAAATTATACAGACAGCAAAACGAAGAAGCCTCAATTACCATTGCCTTCTACCAATAAGAAATAATAACTATTACAATAATGAAAATACTAAAAATACATTTACTTCCCCTTTTGAACTTCTATTCTGGTTACAATATATTACTATTCTATAAGAATCCAATATATCCTTTGCTGTCCCATATATTATTTTATTTCCCAAATTCAACCTAACCCTCCCCTTCTCCCCACTGCTTTCCTTTCACCTGTGTGAAATCTTCCCATCATAATATTTTTTTTCTAGTTGCTTTAATAAAATAGAATAACATGAAAACTGTTAAATTATAATTACTTCTTTTATCCTTACACGCTTAACAATTGCCTATTAAGAGTTCTGCTTTAACACCCTATTTCTTCATGTATTCCCATTCTGTATAGAATTTTTGATTGGAGTAGCCCCTGACTGATGCAGTCATTTTTGCATTTTGTTTATTCTTGCAGCTAACTGGAATATCCCAGTACTGAGAAGGCTAAGCTAGAAGTATTTGCTCTGCCATGGAGTCTTCTATTTTGTGTTTCCATGGGAGACCATTTAGTTGTGTACCACATCGGCAGTCTGAAATAGTGCAGTTGAGAAACAAATATGGCACCTCACCTGAATCAGGGGTTCAGCCTGATCAATTTTCCCTGAGCAAAAACTGAGATCAGTCTAAAGTACACAGGTTTTCTTTAATCTCATCACTTGTCAATTAACAATATATTAATATCATGTTTTTCAGTTATTTCTCTTACAGAAGAAGAAACAATACAAGCAATTTTCTGGTTGGAGAAGGAGCAGGACAAAGACCATTAAAGCCCTACCCCCTCAGTGTGCAATGTTCTGTAATGCAAAAATGTTTTGTGTTGATTTGAATATTTAAAATGTGAATCTTACTAAAATAACTGTTTACATTGTTTTTACATAACAAATCAGTTTATATTGAGAATAAAATTAATGATTTTTAAAGAAGCATTTTTTTCACGCAAACCATGCTTTGTATGAAAAACTCCCGCTAAATGTCATATATATTTTTATTACACATCCTTTAAATAAATGATTTAATGATTATCAGTTTCCTGTCAGGAGAATCTAAAACAATGATGTCATTTTTATGAATTGCTATGCCAGGCTGAAACCATACAAGTTTAAGAAATATGAACTGCTATGGACCATGTTTGAATAACAGTAATACAATGAAGAGACAATCAGTTAAAGAACAGTAAACCCCATCCCTAGTAAAAACACAGGGCAGAGATTGCAGGGGAATTTAGGGATGCTTTGGAAATTCTGTGAATTCTGATATAAACCTACATTTCCATGTAGGTTTGCTGTTAGTTAGTTTTTTTTAAAAAAAATCTCAAATTAATGTGGAAAGGAGGGAAAATAGACTTCTGGAATAGACCACTGGAAATGGACTTATTCACCCTTTCTTAGAGATTATCCCATGTTCTTTCCTGTAATCTCTATCTCTGCATGCCATCCATTTACAGGCACACCAGATCAGAAAATGGATGTGCTATTTTGAATGCTTGCTGTACGCAAGCAATGTTAATCAGCATGGCAATGTCCAACTTGTATGCAAATTTATTGATTTGGGTATATTTTCTTTGCTTCTTTATAGACACATTCAACCAATGTAGCATCAGTTGGGAAACTGCTGAAAACTGCTCTTATTTGTTGCAAATGTGTTTTATAGACCCCAAGAAATAAGGAGCTGACTGAAGTACATAAGGCAGGTGTTGAGAACATTCTTTATAAGTGATGGATGGCAAAGCTCAACCCAAGCAGGGCACAAAAACACGGGGGGGGGGGGGAGAGAGAGCATAGTATGGCAAGCAGTCTGAATAATGACCAAGACGGAAAAGGTCAGGAGAAAAAAGCAAAGCAGAAAAATGTGTGGTAGTATAATTAAATATAAATCTGGCTGTTGGAATAAGGAGGAAAACCACAACATTTCTTTAATTAAGAGTGAAATTTAGTGCAAAACTTCATAGAACACAGAAGATGCCTCGTGCATTATTATTATTATTTTAATAAAGGGACACTTAAAGATGCTTTATATGGAGTCAGCCCAATGGCCCATCAAGCTCAGAATTGTTTTCACTGACTGGAAGCAGTTCTCCAGGGTTTCATAGCATCACAGAATTGTAGAGTTAGAAGGGACCAAGGGTCCTCTACTCCAATTCCCTGCAAGGCAGTGATCTCAACACACAGTCTCCCATCCAATTTGAAACCAAATCAGATCCTGCTTAGCTTTGCAAATGTGCTAGCAATTTATCACTGCACCACTAGGAGTTCTCTCCAAGCCCTACCTTGAGATGCCACGAGTTGCATCTATTTAAACACCTTTATCATACCCACATCTGCTATGACATGGGAATGGGGCTGTGCATGATTTTTGTGTGTTCACACCCAGAAACCTCCCGCCTAAATAAATTCACACTTGACTCAAATTTTGGTTTTTGGCAGAATTTAGGCCACAACTTTATTGATTACAGAAAGTGACTGGTTCCATAGGCTCTGGTTCGACTAGCTTCCTGCCATGCAGGTAGTGCTGACCCAGGGTTCCAGCATAGGTCAGCCTAGGGTGAACATCTGGATAAGCGGAAAGCTGGGAATAGGCTATCTCCACCACCCAAATGTCCCCCTGGACTCAGGCATGAGCACAACCCTCTCTCAGGGGCTGACCAAACCATCGAGTCCCTGGATTCCTTTAACGGAATACCTTTCACATAGGGATGGCAAGAGCGTTCTCCCATCCCTATCACCTGAACCAAAGCCTATCCGCAACCTTACAAGTTGTGACAATTTGCTACGTGGCAGGCAAAACCCAAATGGCACCAGCCAATCAGCCAAGTGGGGAAAATTCCTGTCGTGCCCCTGTCTCAATGACACACGACACACGACAGCATAGCAAAGCCCTAAAAGCAAAGCCCTAAAAGCAGGGAGAGGTGGGCGGGTGTTCCAAATGCAAGCACCGAAAGAGGAAGCTCTGGGTCACGTGCATGAGTATAAATAGGTCCCTTGAACCATTTGGACTGTGTCCCATTGGCCAGATTACACCCAGCTACGAGGGACCTACCAATTGGGTGTTGTGGCTCACCAATTGTACCCACCCACAACCGGGTGTCAGTTTCCCAGGTCTCACCGCAATACGTGCCCTCTTTAAGGGAGGACCCAATTTGCCTCTATTAAAAAGAAAAAAACCCACATTTTTGTTACATGTTCCATTATACTCATAGGCCTGGGTCCTAAACCTGCTGACACACAGTCAGATTTTTCATTTCTTTCTTTGCTTTGAGTCATGGCACATTGTGTAAGATTATGAATAGCTTTTGAAAATCCTTCCGTTTCATGAAGGTTTGATGTGGTGTGGTAAGATGTTAATTTAAGGAACAAAGGCCCAGAAGCCTATTTGTGAATGTGAAAGTTGCTGTGCATTTTTATTTCAGACTCTGGCCTTGATTCTGTAGCATCACTGAAATATTTTATTTTGCAGAAAAGTTAATGAAGCAAACAGATCAACACAAATACTTTAAGCCCTTGTGACCTAACTGGGTAATGCATAACTAGATGCTGTGACAATAAGTGGCTTCCTTCCTTCCTTCCCTTCTCAGTATAGGAAGCTGTCAATTTTAACTGTGATAAGGGCATAGACAGCAACATTAAGTTGTATTCGTGTTTACCTAAATGAGCAATTGGAAGTGCAATCAGCCGATCTTTAGAAAATATGAAATAATGTTGATTTAGTGGCATGCTTACAGTTTGTTCCTTGATGTGTAATCACACTTCCAAAAACAAACTTTTCATCAGTTAGCATTGTAAGTAACACTCCCCCCGCACTCTTCAGAACATCTCTACATTGGTGATTGTCTTCCAGCTGCATTAAATTTACAGAGCTGCGTCAATTAAAAAAAATAAAAAATAAACAGGTATGTAGGAGCCAAGGAAAGAGGAACTACATCCCTGAAAGTCCTGTTCCTTAGCATGAGGATGACCTTAGGTGAAAAATGGTTTGCCTTCTTCTGTGACAAAGTAAAGGGAGTACAAAAGGGAGAATTTTGTAAACTGCCCTATGATCCTCAGATGAAGGGCAGTATGCTACTGCTACCTACTACTGCTACAGGACCCAGGTGGCACTGTGGTCTAAACCGCTGAGCCTCTTGGGCTTGCTGATCAGAAGGTTGGTGGTTCAAATCCCCATGACGGGGTGAGCTCCCATTGCTCTGTCCCAGCTCCTGCCAACCTAGCAGTTCAAAAGCACACCAGTGCAAGTAGATAAATAGATACCGCTCTGGTGGGAAGGTAAACAACGTTTCCATGCACTCTGGCACTCGTCACGGTCCTCCATGTGCCAGAAGCGGTTTAGTCATGCTGGCCACATGACCCAGAAAGCTGTCTGTGGACAAACGCCAGCTCCCTCAGCCTGAAAAGTGAGATGAGCACTGCACCCCATAGTCACCTTTGACTGGACTTAACCATCCAGGTTTATTTTTACTTTTTACTACTGCTGCTACTACTACTAGGGATGCAGGTGGCACTGTGCTCTAAACCACTGAGCCTCTTGGGTTTGCCGATCAGAAGGTCAGCGGTTCGAATCGCTGTGACGGGGTGAGCTCCCGTTGCTCAGTCCTAGCTCCTGCCAACCTGACAATTTGAAAGCACACCAAAAATGCAAGTAGATAAATAGGTACCACTCCGGCAGAAAGGTAAATGGCATTTACGTGTGCTGCTCTGGTTTCACCAGACGTGGCTCAGTCATGCTGGCCACATGACCCGGAAAAACTGTCTGCAGACAAACGACAGCTCCCTTGGCCTGTAAAGCAAGATGAGTGCCACAATCCCAGAGTTGTCTCCGACTGGACTTAACTGTCAGGGGTCCTTTACCTTTTATATATACATACTACTACTAACAATAATAATAATAATGATAATATCAATAATAATACAGTTGCCCCCAGCACAACATCCACACAGCACTTCTGATCACCAGGCAACATTACACATTGCACAGATGTTGGGGCAAACATTCATACATGCTTTTCCTTCTATTTTGAATGTTCAAACTCCCCCCCCCCCGCCATCCTGACTACAGTCGTATGCTTCTTAATCTTCATATTGTTCAAGCAAACAAAAAATACATACCTTGGGCAGGAAATTATTTCTATTCAGGGTAAGAAAGAGCATATATTTTCCACACTCAATATAGTGCATATTCTTTTCTTGCTGTTTTTGTCTGAATTCCCTGGCTGAAAACATCTTCACACTCTGCTGGCTGCACTATGTGACAATGGAAGAACAATCACAACTGTGAAGATATTGTAAGTCCAAGGTTTTTTTTCTTCTTCTTCTCCCCATTAAGATTTCTGTAAATTGCGATCGAACAACTATAACACTCATCTTCTTAAAATAGCCTGGCAACCAATACTTGGGCAGAATGAGAATTCATTTGCAAAGGATGCTAAAGAAATATAGTGTCAAAAAACGAAATCAAAAAAAGAAAGAGAGTCATAGCATTGAAGTATAATAGATGCATGTATGATTTCACATTTCTGAAAAAATATATATTTGCTCTAGCTTTGGCTCCCATTTACGTACTAAATTCATTTTCATTGTATGTGAGTGTCTTTGTGTTTGTGTGTGTGTGATGTATTGACTGCAACCTAGCTTTAGATGTTCATGACTAGTAATGTAATCCTATATATGCAAACCCACAAGTAAGACCCATTGACCATTGAGTTCAGTGGGACTGACTCCCAGGTAATTATGCATGGGGCAACAGTCTAAGGATGCAATCCTAGACTCACTTTCCTGAATGTAAGTCCTATTGAATTGAATGGGGGTTTCTTTTGGGTAGGTCCCATTGGGATTTGGGTTGTAATCTGAACTGGAAACTACTTCCCCTGCTATTCCACCTGTCCCTCTCTATTTTGTTAACAAGTGCTCTAGAATGGGATGAAGAAAATAGTACAAAGAAAAAAGAGAATCAATGACATAGTCAAGAATATTCACAGTTGGGGACAAGCTGAAAATATTAATTAGTTTTAGGAAATGTTTTAAGCAGAATCCTTTTCCAATTATATTTATATTCCAATTATATCTGAGACCTTTTCCAATTATTTTTAAGGCCAGATTTTCTTAATTATTGTCTATCAATTTATCTTTCCTTCTCTTTCATTTCCCCCCATTTTAATATGTATTCAGTAATGCCATCACACAGCCCAGACATATCCAACATAGCACCTTCCATATGTTGCTGCTGTTGCTATAATAATTTATATACTGCTTTTCATTTCAAGAAGAAATGCCAAGGTGGTTCACAAACAAAAAAAGCCAGCAGCAAAATTGGAAGAATAAAACCAATTATAAAAATATAATTACCTGTAATTAAAATACATAGCAAAACAATTACATTGAAACATCCATAATTAAACTATATAATAAACAAATCCATTAGACAAGCATAAGAGTCAAAATAGCAATCAAAGCAGGAAAACAAGGAAATTCTTATTTAATCAAGTGAGCCTTCAAGAGCCCGTGGAATGCCAATACTGATGGGGCCTGCCATATTTCAGCAGGGAAAGCATTCTAAAATACTAGTGCCACCAGTGGAGAAGCCTATGTCTGTATTACCATGGAGCAATAATTATCAGACTGGTCTGCTGCTGATGCTGGATTACAGCTTTCATAACCCCGATCACTGCCCATGTTTGCTGGTGGGACCTGTAGTCTAAGAAGATCTGAAAGGCACCACATTGTCTACTCCTGACAAAGTCAAATCTACTTGGTTACACAGTGTAGAGACAGTGTGACTGTGGATCAGAAGAAGCAGCTGGAAGAGAAGACTGGAACTCAAGCAGGTAGAAAACAGGCAAAAAGCTATTGAGCTATAGAAAGCCTGGAAGTATAGCCTGCTGCAGCTAAGGCACTAGCTTAATTTGAAGTTATGATGAAAGGCTTTCAAAGAGCCATGAGCAGTGAAGAAGAGTTCATCAAGGAGCTTCTGGGAGTTGACCAGAGAGAGAACTGCCTACAAACCCAGCTCATAGTAAAAATAGTGGATGTCCTCTGTATTTGGTGGTGAGATTGATTGAGTGGGGGAAAGGGACTAAGGATAAAAAATTGATAGGTTTAAGAGCTACATTTTACAAATCAGTTTTACATATTTTTCTGTATTTGAAAGCAACTGCCATTTATAATAAAAAGCTGATAGAAGCAATTCTAAGTCCCAAAGAAACAATAACCAATTTAGGCACCGGAAACAATGTGTTCCCTGGAAGTTGTTCGTTAGCCAGCGTTCACATAATGAGTCCACAATTTCCTTTGATTCCTATGGAAACATTTTTAAATAGGGATTTGTCTGCTCTCCCTCCCTCCCCTCTCTTCATTGTTTCTTCCTGAAATGGTTGCAGACAACAAGCAAAGTGGAAACAAACAAAAAATGTTGTCCAATCTCTCCTGATCCCTGATGTGACCAATCTCACCCCCCCCCATTTCCTTCCTCGCATGGCATTTGCCTGAAATGGCTGTTGCCAGCCAGCAAACCACAAGCAAGTAAAGAAGCAAGCAAACTCTAACTGTTCATATATCTGAATCTGTGGTGTGAATCTTGAGGTTTGGGCATAATTCTTTATGTTTGGATTGAAGAAATGGGTTTCCCAAATTTAAAACCTGACTGTGCAGTCAGTCTAAAATGGGCCCCCAAACCCCCATTTTTCCTTCTCCAAGGGTTCATTAGCTGAAAACCATTAACTTGAGCACTTGAGCAAATGTATAACAGGAACCCAGCTGTATAAACAAAGCCCTCTCCTTTTTCAGTCTGTGACGCTTAATGGATGGCCTTGTCAGTTCTGAAGTGGAGACAGGATGGCTGAGCTGGGGCTTATCTTATCTTGTGGGTTGTAGATATCCTGACACACTGACGCACAGACCTTGCAAGACACCCCCACGCTCGGGGATGATGCCAGGAGTGCTCTTAGAGTTGGTGACCTTCTTAGCCCAAGATAATGAATACAGGAATAGCAACATCCTTTTATGGTCAAGAGTACAGGAACAGGAACATCTGTTTATGGTCATGGATATCAACTTACGTGTATAAGCTGACGTGGCTGGATTCCTGGGGAGGGGGCAAGGGGACCAGAAAGGGTACATAAGCTCTGTGTAACCGCTCTTTAAGCGCTCTTGCTGTGAACTGACCACGCAAGTGCCTTCTGCTATCCGGAGAGCAGAATAAACTCTTTCTCTGAATCAACCTCGGTGTCATTTGACTTCCTTTCTCCCTCCCAAAAGCAACGCAGACCCCACCAGTCAGTAAAGTCTAAGAAGGCTACAAGATAACTGAATTTTTTCATAACAAGTGGGCAGATGGTGGGACTTGTGTGTGTATTTACCTTATTTTTACCTTTATGGTTCATAATAAAGAAAGAACTTGTTACTTTAGTTTACTTATAAAATGAGTCTGGTGAGTTCTGTTCCACCTCTGATGTATCACAAGCTAGCGGGTTATGTTGTTCTTGTTGTTGCTGTTTAGTCGTTTAGTAATGTCTGACTCTTCATGACCCCATGGACCAGAGCATGCCAGGCACTCCTGTCTTCCACTGCCTCCTGCAATTTGGTCAAACTCATGCTGGTAGCTTCGAGAACACTGTCCAACCATCTCGTCCTCTGTCGTCCCCTTCTCCTTGTGCCCTCCATCTTTCCCAACATCAGGGTCTTTTCCAGGGAGTCTTCTCTTCTCATGAGGTGGCCAAAGTATTGGAGCCTCAGCTTCACGATCTGTCCTTCCAGTGAGCACTCAGGGCTGATTTCCTTAAGAATGGATAGGTTTGATCTTGCAGTCCATGGGACTCTCAAGAGTCTCCTCCAGCACCATAATTCAAAAGCATCAATTCTTTGGCGATCAGCCTTCTTTATGGTCCAGTTCTCACTTCCATACATCACTACTGGGAAAACCATAGCTTTAACCATATGGACGTTTATTGGCAAGGTGATGTCTCTACTTTTTAAGATGCTGTCTAGGTTTATCATTGCTTTTCTCCCAAGAAGCAGGTGTCTTTTAATTTCATGGCTGCTGTCCAATCAGTGGATGGCCTCAAAGAGACCTGTGACACCCTGTGCCTGCAGATTCCTGCTGACCCACCAGAGAAGTATTAACTTAGCAAGTACCCTCTAAGGAACCGAGTATTCTTTTGGTTGTGACTGGTTGGCTTTTGTTGCAGCTTTTCTTCCCGTCTGCTCCATACTTCTCCTCTTTCCTGGGTGAGATAACACTTCATTGGCTGCTTATTTTTTTGTCAAGAATTTGGCATTTGACAGCTCTGATGCAGTTGTCCATTGCCATTACTGGTCAGAGTCCGAATGCACTTAAAGTGAGGGCTATCTTAGCAACCATCTTAGATTCCCAGTCATGTGAATTGAGAGGTTCTGATGCTCTTGAGACCTGAAGGACCCATAATTCAAAAGCATCGATTCTTTGGCGATCAGCCTTCTTTATGGTCCAGTTCTCACTTCCATACATCACTACTGGGAAAACCATAGCTTTAACTATATGGACGTTTGTTGGCAAGGTGATGTCTCTACTTTTTAAGATGCTGTCTAGGTTTGTCATTGCTTTTCTCCCAAGAAGAATGCGTCTTTTAATTTCGTGGCTGCTATCACCATCTGCAATGATCATGGAGCCCAAGAAAGTAAAATCTCTCACTGCCTCCATTTCTTCCCCTTCTATCTGCCAGGAGGTGGTGGGACCTGCGGGTTATAGTTAAAGGTGTTGGTGAACAACATAGTACACATCTATGGCAGCAGCTATTATAAGGTTTTGAAATCTGTGTACCATGGTGGAAACACGAGTTAAATAGAAACTCCTCTGCAGTCTCAAACAGAAGCTCATTCTCTATGAGTAGCAACTCTCCCCATCCATATTTAATCAAAAGAAAAAAGAAAAATCCTCTCTTGTGCATGTTGTGAAAGGAGGCTTAATCTGAATGGTTCTGTCTTTCTGAGATATTCCAATAGCCAGCACTTATCAGGGGCGGGGGGAAGAAATGTTTTATCAAGTAATCATGACAAGTCACCTAGGCATTTAGGGCTGGATCGGTCAAAATATTATTTTATAAGATATAATTATTCCAGACAGAAAACACAGTCTGAAAACATATGCAATCTAATTTAACAGTTCCATCTAATAACGTCTCAAGCTGTCATTTGTACATGGGAATTATATAGCAACACAGATATATTTCTCCAGACTTAATCCACTGCCCTATTCAGCTCCACTAATCAGTGATTATGGAAACGAAGGTCATTATCTTGCAAAGCAATCATATCACAAGAAACCCAGATCAAAACCAATTCAGAAAGCTCCATGAATGGCCAGCAAGTCTGATTTTCATGCAAAAAAACCCCAAAAACCCAAACTAAGTTGATGGAAGTGTTTGCACTGAATCTTAGAGAAAGTGGGGGGAAGCAGGACTAAAAAACAAATTTCATTTTCTACCATTTGACTCACAAGCACTATGTCAAAAAAAGGGGGAGGAAAAGTGTTGTATTTCCTTCCTTTGCTAGATTAATCTCTCCTTTTCTAAAATCCAGCAGAGTTTATGTAAGAGAAACCAAGCATAACAGAAAGATCATTAAGTTCTCAATTTGAAAATGCAATTCATTTTTTAAAAAGCTGAAGAACAAAGTGTGCAAAGAACAAAGTCACTGCTGTGCTGCATCTTTAGTGAGCAGGTCGAATGCTTAGACAGCAACAAGAGTTTCAAACTGTGTTCCTCTGTAGTTCCCAGTGCTATGGCAATCTTTGACTACACTGAGATTCTGAGGGCAGGAACAGCTAATGCAGTACTCCCACCACCCACAGGATGTTCCAACCAGTCTGGACCGGTTCCAACCTGCTTCAACTGGTTCTAACTGGTTCAAAATAGGCTCAAATGGTCTGGACTGGCTCCAACCAGCCTGAACCAGTTCCAACCGGTCTAGAACCACTTCCGGAGGCGGCGCGAACGGTAATGGCTGCCCTTTCCTAACCGGGAGAGGGAAGCTCCGCTGGAAAAGGGTCGTCCGCTACGGCGAAGCGGAGACCCATTTTGGAAAACCGCAGGCAGTGGAAGCCTGCGGTCTCGGGACCCGGCGGGCGCCAGGAGCAACCCCCGAAACGTTGAGGGAACCCCGTAAGGGGCTCCGGATCGCAGAGGGGGCAGCGGCGCTGTGGGTCTATGCGCATTCAGCGGAGCGAAGCCGCGCTGCCGTTGCCGGTGAGCGCCGACCTTTCTTCCTGCAACACAAGATTCTAAAACGCAACAACCCGTGAGTAACTGAGGATTTTACTAAATTTTGGGACTAAAAATATTGAAAATAAGCTGAAAGCGGAGAGACGAGGAAAAGGAAGTCCGTCTTCCGCAGCCATTGACTTTTAAAGCAAAGAGCAGGAGGAGTGGAGGCATAGAGAGAACTTTTGACAGCTCAGATTGAGCACCCGCAGAAATTACTTCTAATCCCTTTAAAGACTGTAAGCAACTGATTTTTGGACTTTTATCAGGACTTATATACTCTCTTCTTTGTGGATTACAATTTTATTCAAGAAGCCCAGGTGTCAGAACTGCCTGAGCAGTAGAACTGTCAGACTGCAAATTTGGATACATTCTATTTAAACTTTGAGACAGTCTGAGGGTGTTCAGAATGGTTACGTTCTTGCATTATGGAACTCCAGTAAGCACAACTTGAAATATTGTGGCAAACCTAAAACCAACTCTGCTAAAACTACTTTTGTGAAGATCCCTAAGTATTGGTTCAGATTTCGTATGTGGAATGGACTCTTCTTCTTAGGACATTTTATGCTCCCCCTAGAGGATTGAGGATTTATAACAAAAACATTGTTTTACTTTCTATTTCCCGGCCCTCTGTTTGATTGCCACCACCTGGGCCGTAGCTTTCCCATGGGAACAACTCAGCTTGACCTTGACTGCTAGATAACTTTGGAATGAGTGGCGCAAAAAGAAAGGGATTAAGAACTAGACAAACAACTCTGACAACCTTAACTGCAGCCTCACAAGCACGCAGATCATCTGTGCCTACTCTGCCCTCGGAGGAAAAAGCTACCTCCCTGTCACAGGCAGGGGAGGAAGAAACCGAGGAATTACAACTAGAAGAGATGGCCTCAGGAGGATCTGGTTCTGTATTAGAGAGAATTCTTGAGAAATTGGAGTCTTTGGACAGGAAAGTTGACCAACAAACTGCGAAAATTGACCTTAATACAGAAACTTTAAACAAATTATCTGGGCAAGTTGCACAGAATGCACAAGCAATCGGACAACTGAAGGAGGCTGCAGGTGAAAATCAGAAACTGGCCGAAGAGACCAGCCAAAGAGTGGGAGAGTTGGAAAAAGAAGTAAGGCCGCTCAGCAAGCAGGTTGGGGAACACCAGACCTACCTCTCTATGTTGGAACTTCGGAACAGGGAGACTAACTTAAGGATAAGATCGATACCAGAAGTGGAAGAAGGTAATCTAGCTGAGTTTTTGACCAAAGAATTCTCCAAGTTCTGGGGTCTAGAGGAGGAAGACTTTAAAATTGTGTCAGCCTTCAGACTTGGAAGACTTACAAAGAGAGAAAAGCCCAGAGACTGTTTGATTACGTTGAGATCAAAGGAGGAAAGGGACAAGATTTTGGGCCTGCACTACGGAAGATCCCTGAACATTTCGGACAAAAGAATTGAGATTTTTAAGGACATCCCTAAACAGTTGTTGGACCTTAGATCTGAATATTTGGACTTAGTAAAACTGCTGAGAAGCAACTCAATCATCTTTAGGTGGGACTTTCCCCAAGGATTATCCTTTACCTTTAGAGGGAAGAAGATTAAAATTAGAACTTTGGAAGATAGGGATAAGTTTTTGACTGCCTACGGAGAGGACCTTCATAAAGGACTTGAACTACCCTCAGGGCCTGAACCACCACAGGTACCTGTACCTCAGAACCCTGAAGACTTACAGAACAAAACACCATCCCAAGGAAACTAAACAGATCTATCCAGGATGTCTCTGCAACTTTTAAGCTGGAATATAAATGGCTGTAACAGCCCGGAAAAAAGGAAGAAAATCTTTCACATATTAAAAAAGGAGCAACTAGACATTACTTGTTTACAAGAAACACATGTGACTAGGCTCCACAGAAAAATATTGGTAAATAAAAGGCTAGGCCAAGAATTTATATCTTCGGATTCAGTTAAGAAGAGAGGAGTGGTGATATATGCAAAGGAGAGCCTCTCACCAAAATTCCTATTTAAAGATGAACATGGAAGAATTTTGGCAATTGAAATACAGCACCAAGGAGAGAAAATTTTGATATTAGGAATCTACGCTCCAAATGAAGGGAAATCAGAATTCTACAAGAAGTTGCATGAGATTATGCTGGATTATCTGGACTATGATAACATCATCATGATGGGAGATATGAATGGGATCGTTTCAACGAACATGGATAGGTCACAAAGCCAAAAGGTTACTAAAGATGGCAGACTACCAAAGACCTTTTTCGAAATGACAGACAACATGGACTGGATTGATATATGGAGGACAAAGAACCCCTTGGGGAAAGAAGGAACATTTTTCTCTGAAGCCCAACTGACTTGGACAAGAATTGACCAAATATGGATTTCTAGAGGTCTGGCTCCTAAGGTGAAGAAAGTGGAAATCTGCCCAAAGACCTGTTCCGATCATAACGCGTTGAAAATGGACATGACATTATTACCAACCGGCTCCTTTAGATGGAAGATGAATGACAACTTGTTTAGAGATCAGGAGATTATTAAGAAGGCCAAAAAAACAATAAAGGATTATTTTGAGATAAATTTGAACACTGCTGTGGAAAAAAGAACAATCTGGGACGCAAGCAAAGCCGTGATGAGAGGGTTCTTGATACAACAGAACGCCATAAAGAAAAGACTACAAAATGAGAAAAAGGATAAGATTTTGGGGAAAATTAAAGAGTTAGAGAAGAAACTAAGAGTAAACCCGAAGTCACAGCCGATCTTGAGGGAAATTAAACTTCATCAGGCACAATATTCCAAACTGATAAATCAGGAAATAGAATGGAAGATTAAATTAATGAAACAAAAAACATTTGAATCGGCTAATAAATGTGGGAAACTGCTGGCTTGGCAGTTGAAGAAGAGACAAAAGCTGAACATAGTAACAAATTTGGAAATAGAAGGAAGATATATTCAGAACCCGGTGGAAATTAGAAAATGTTTCCAGAAATATTTTAAGAAATTATACACTCAAGGGCCACAAAATGAGGAAGAGATTGCAAAATTTTTGGAGAAAAATGGACTTAAAAAACTATCACAAGAAAATAGATCACTCCTGAATAGTAAAATAACACGATTAGAGATAGAACATGCCATTCAGAATATGAAGCTGGGCAAGTCTCCAGGGCCAGATGGCTTGACCTCCAAGTACTATAAGACATTAAGTGACTATTTGATTCAACCACTGATGGAGGTCAGCAATGAAATTATGGAGGGAAAGAAGGCGCCTGAATCGTGGAAGGAAGCTTTCATCACATTGATACCAAAATCAGAAACTGAAAAGACACAACTTAAGAACTACCGTCCCATTTCCCTTTTAAATGTGGATTACAAAATATTTGCTGACGTTTTGGCAGGAAGACTCAAAAGAGTTTTAAATGAGACAATTCATAAAGACCAGGCAGGCTTTCTCCCAGGAAGACATTTGTTTGCTAATACAAGGAACATTATTGACATTTTGGAACTTTTGCAAACAAATATTAACACTAAAGCAGTTTTAATTTTTATAGACGCGGAGAAGGCCTTCGATAACATCTCTTGGAAATTTATGAAGGGGAATTTAAAAGAAATGGGAGTGGGGCGGGGTTTTGAAAATGGGATTGACGCGATTTACTCAGAACAAAAGGCAAAACTGATAGTTAACAATGTGGTTACAGAAGAGTTTAAGATTGAAAAAGGGACACGACAAGGCTGCCCGATTTCCCCCTTGCTGTTTATTTCTGTCCTGGAGGTGCTCTTGAACTTGATTAGAGGGGACCGGTTGGTGCAAGGGATTCAGATCGGAGCGAAACAATATAAACTTAAAGCTTTTGCAGATGACCTTGTTTTGACATTGCAAGAGCCAGAATCTAGCACAAAAAGAGTGTTACAATTGATTCAGGACTTTGGTCGGGTAGCGGGCTTTAAACTAAATAAACAGAAAACTAAGGTGTTGGGAAAAAACTTGACAGATGCAGAGTCAGAACGGTTTCAGAGAGAAACAGAACTAACTGTGGTTAAAAAAGTAAAGTACCTAGGGGTAAACATAACAGCAAAAAATCTGAGTCTATTTAAGGATAATTATGAAAAATGTTGGTCTGAAATTAAGAGAGACTTGGACAGTTGGTCAAAATTGAAGCTTTCTTTGCTAGGCCGAATTGCTGCTATTAAGATGAATGTATTGCCCAAGATGTTGTTTTTGTTTCAAACATTGCAAATTGTGGACAAGACGGAGTGCTTCCGGAAGTGGCAGAGAGATATTTCTAAATTTGTCTGGCAGGGCAAAAAGCCCAGAATTAAGTTTAAGATATTAACTGATGCGAAAGAAAGAGGGGGCTTTGCCCTGCCAGACTTAAGGTTGTACTATGAAGCCGCAGCTTTCTGCTGGCTAAAAGACTGGCTACTTCTAGAGGACACTGATGTGTTAGATTTAGAAGGTTTTAACAATGCATTTGGTTGGCATGCATACTTATGGTATGACAAAGTTAAGATCAATAAGGCCTTTAAGAACCATATTGTCAGGAAAGCAGTGTTCAATGTCTGGACAAAATACAAAGACCTATTGGAAAATAAAACTCCAAGATGGCTATCACCTCTGGAGGCTAAGGCCCGAAAAAGACCCAATATGGAGGCCAAATGGCCGAAATATTGGGAAATAATAGAGAAAGAGGGCAATAATTGGAAATTGCAGAGTTTGGAAAAAATGAAAGACAAAGTGCGAGACTGGTTACATTACGCTCAGATTCAAGAAACTTTTAAAAAGGATAAAAAGTTAGGATTCCAGGTGGAGAAATCGAAGTTGGAAACAGAATTGTTAGAACCTAAGACTAAAGTACTCTCAAGAATGTATAACTTGCTGTTGAAATGGAATACACAAGATGAAATGGTTAAGTCGGCCATGATAAAGTGGGCACAGGATATTGGGCATAATATTATGTTTGAGGATTGGGAAAGGTTGTGGACCACGGGGATGAACTTCACGGCATCTAATGCTCTGAAGGAAAATGTAATGAAAATGATATATAGGTGGTACATGACCCCAGTTAAACTTGCCAAAATATGCCATGTGCCAGACAATAAATGTTGGAAATGTAAGGAAAATGAAGGAACATTCTTTCACCTCTGGTGGACTTGTCCCAGGGTGAAGGTCTTCTGGGAAATGATATATAATGAGCTGAAAAAGGTATTTAAGTATACCTTCCTTAAGAAACCAGAGGCCTTCCTCCTGGGCATTGTCGGCCAGATGGTGCCAAAGAAGGATCGAACATTCTTTTTGTACGCAACAGCAGCAGCAAGGATACTTATCGCTAAGAAGTGGAAAACTCAAGATCTACCCACTCTGGAAGAATGGCAGATGCAGCTGATGGACTATATGCAACTGGCTGAGATGACTGGCAGAATTCGAGACCTGGGAGAAGAGAGGGTTGAAGAAGATTGGAGGAAATTTAAGACTTATTTACAAAAATATTGTGATTTGGTGGAAAGTTAAGTAGGATGTTTGATCATAAATAATTGGCCACCACAAAATCGGATCGGAATGGGATGTAAAGTGAGAATAAGAGAAATTAATTTACAGAGGACTATATTTAAATAAGTGGTTATAAAATTTGCAAATTAGACGATAAATTGCATGGAAAAAATCTATGATGATGAAAATGGCAGCGGGAGATGTGAGGAAGTCCAAAGAAGTTATGAAACTCTGTTGAGATAAAAGTAAGGTTGTTTATTGTCTTGGTACTTTATTTTGTAAAAACCCCTAATAAAAATTTTATTAAAAAAAACAAAATAGGCTCAAATGGTCTGGACTGGCTCCAACCAGCCTGAACCAGTTCCAACCGGTCTAGAACGGTTCCAATCAGCTTGGATCGGTTCAAACCGGCTTCAACCGGTTCCAACCGGTCTGAACCAGTTCCAACCAGTCTGAACCAGTTCCAACCGGTCTAGACTGGTTCCAACCAGCTTCAACTGGTTCCACCCGGTCTGAACTGGTTCCAACTGGTGTAGACTGATTCAAACCAGCTTGCACCGGTTCCAACCGCTCTAGACCGGTTCCAACCAGCTTGCACCCATTCAAACTGGCTTCAACCGGTTCCAACCGGTCTGGACTGATTCCAACCTGATTGGACCGGTTCAAACCAGCTTCAACCGGTTCCAACCTGCTTGGACCGGTTGAAACCAGCTTGGACTGGTCCAAACTGGTCTGGACCGGTTCAAACCAGCTTCAACCGGCTCCAACCGGTCAGAACCAGTTCCAACTGGCCTAGACTGGTTCCAACTGGCTTCAACCAGTTCCAACTGCTCTGAACCAGTTTCAACTAGTCTGAACCAGTTTCAACTGGTCTAGACCGGATCCAACCAGCTTGGACCGCTTCAAACTGGCTTCAACCGGTTCCAACCTGCTTGGACCGGTTCAAACCGGCTTCAACCGGTAACAACTGGTCTGAACCAGTTCCAACCAGTCTGAACCAGATCCAACAGGTCTAGACCGGTTCCAACCGGCTTGGACTGGTTCCAACCTGTCTAAACTGGTTCCAACTGGTCTGAACCAGTTTCAACTGGTCTGAACCAGTTTCAACCGGTCTAGACCGGATCCAACCAGCTTGGATCACTTCAAACCGGCTTCAACCGGTTCCAAGTGGTTTGAACCGGTTCCAATTGGTGTGAACCAGTTCCAACCAGCATGGACCGGTTTCAAACATTCTAGACTGGTTCCAACCAGCTTGGACCCGTTCAAATTGGCTTCTACCGGTTCAAACCAGTCTGGACCGGTTCCAACCAGCTTCAACCGGTTCCAACAAGTCTAGACCGGTTCCAACTGGTGTAAACCGGTTCAAAATTTCTTCAACCAGTTCCAACTGGCTCAAACCAGTTGAAACAGTTCTGGAACACTTTCAACCAGTCTAGACCAGTTCCAAGCCGTCTAAACCAGTTCCAACTCGCTTTAACCGGTTCCAACTGGCTCAAACCAGTTGAAACTGTCTTGGATTGGTTCAAATCGGTATGGACCGGTTAAAACTGGATTCAACCAGTTCAAACCGGTCTGAACTGGTTCCAACTGGTCCAGACCAGTTCAAACCAGTTTGGACTGGTTCAAACCGCCTTCAACTGGTTCCAAGCGGTCTGAACCGGTTCCAACTGGTGTGAACCAGTTCCAACTGGTCTAGACCGGTTTCAACCTGCTTGGACCGGTTCAAACAGGATTCAATCGGTTCAAACCTGTCTGGACTGGTTCTAACTTGCTTGGACTGGTTCCAACCTGTCTGAACCGGTTCCAACCTGTATGAACCAGTTTCAACGGGTCTGAACCAGTTCCAACTGGTCTAGACTGGTTCCAACCGGCTTCAACCAGTTCCAACCGCTCTGAACCGGTTCCAACCAGTGTAGACTGATTCAAACCGGCTTGGACCGGTTCCAACCGGTCTAAACTGGTTCCAACCAGCTTGCACCCATTCAAACTAGCTTCAACCGGTTCCAACCGGTCTGGACCGGTTCCAACCAGTCTAGACCAGTTCCAACCAGCTTGGACCGGTTGAAACCGGCTTCAACTGATTCCTACCTGCTTGGACCGTTTGAAACAGGTTTGGACTGGTCCAAACTGGTCTGGACCGGTTCAAACCAGCTTCAACAGCTTCAACCGGCTCCAACCAGTCAGAACCAGTTCCAACTGGTCCAGACTGGTTCCAACTGGCTTCAACCAGTTCAACCTGCTTGGACCGATTCAAACAGGATTCAATCGGTTCCAACCTGTCTGGACTGGTTCTAACTTGCTTGGACTGGTTCCAACCTGTCTGAACCGGTTCCAACCAGTATGAACCAGTTTCAACAGGTCTGAACCAGCTTTACCCTTCTAAACCGAATCCAACCAGCCTGGAACGCTTCAAACCGGCTTGAACCAGTTTCAACAGGTCTGAACCAGCTTTACCCTTCTAGACCGAATCCAACCAGCTTGGACCACTTCAAACCGGCTTGAACCAGTTTCAACAGGTCTGAACCAGCTTCAAACGTTCTAGACCGAATCCAACCAGCTTGGACCACTTCAAACTGGCTTCAAGCAGTTCCAAGAGATTTGAACAGGTTCCAACCGGTCTGAATCAGTTCCAACTGGTCTAGACCGGTTCCAACTAGATTGGACCGGTTCCAACAGACATCGAAGGGTTCAATCCGGTATGAACCAGATCCAACCAGTCTAGATGGGTTCCAACCATCTTGGGCTGGCTCCAACCGGTCTAAACTGATTCAAACCAGCTTAAACCGGTTCAGACCAGTCTAGACTGGTTCCAGCCGGTGTAGACCGATTCAAACTGGCTTGGACCGGTTCCAACCTGCTTGGATCGGTTCCAACTGGTCTAACCCGGTTCAAACCGGCTTGAATTTGTTCCAACTGGCTCAAAACGGTTCAAACTGGTCTGGACCGGTTCCAACCAGCTTCAACTGGTTTAAACCGGCTTTGACTGGTTGAATCTGGGTTCAACTTGTTCAAACCGGTCTGGACCGGTTCCAACTAGTCTAGACCAGTTCAAACCTGCTTGGACTGGCTCAAAACGGCTTGGACAGATTCAGACCGCCTGGAATGGTTCCAACTAGTTTAGACTGCTTCCAACCTACATGGAAAGCCCAAACCAGCTTCGATCAGTCCACTGATCAGGACCGGTTCCAACCAGCTTGAACCTATTCAAACAAGTTTCAACTGGTTCAAACCGGCCTGGTCCGGTTCCAACCAACTTGGAACAGTTCCAACAAGTCTAGACCGATCGGGGGATTAGTGATTTTTTCAAAAAAATCTTTTTCTGCTGGTTAAGTTGTCGAGGGCTGATTTCTTGTCCTGTGATAAAAAGCCTTCTGTTTCGACCGCCAGACCTCTCAGGGGAGCATTTGCTAACATTTGGCAACATTTTTGAGTGAATTGCCGAAAGTCAGATTTTTGATGAAATTGTGACCCTGGGGCTTAGGGATTTTTTCAAAAAAATCTTTTTCTGCTGGTTAAGTTGTCAAGGGCTGATTTCTTGTCCTGTGATAAAAAGCCTTCTGTTTCGACCGCCAGACCTCTCAGGGGAGCATTTGCTAACGTTTGGCAACATTTTTGAGTGAATTGCCGAAAGTCAGATTTTTGATGAAATTGTGACCCTGGGGCTTAGGGATTTTTTCAAAAAAATCTTTTTCTGCCGGTTAAGTTGTCGAGGGCTGATTTCTTGTCCTGTGACAAAAAAGCCTTCTGTTTCGACCACCAGACCTCTCAGGGGAACATTTGCAATCGTTTGGCACTTTTTTTGAGTAATTGGCGAAAGTCAGATTTTGCCTGAAATTGTGACCCCGGGGCTTGGGGATTTTTTCAAAAAAATCTTTTTCTGTCGGTTAAGTTGTCGAGGGCTGATTTCTTTTGCAGTGATAAAACCCTTCTGTTTCGACCGCCAAACCTCTCAGGGGAGCATTTACAACCGTTTGGCACCATTTTTGAGTGAATTCTGGGGTTTAGGGATTTTTTCAAAAAAATCTTTTTCTGCCAGTTAAGTTGTCGAGGGCAGATTTCTTGTCCTGTGATAAAACCCTTCTGTATCGACCGCCAAACCTCTCAGAGGAGCATTTATAACCGTTTGGCACCATTTTTGAGTGAATTCCGTGGCTTAGGGATTTTTTAAAAAAAATCTTTTTCTGCCGGGTAAGTTTTTGAGGGCGGATTTCTTGTCCTGTGATAAAAAGCCTTCTGTTTCGACCGCCAAACCTCTCAGGGGAGCATTTGCAACAGTTTGGCACCATTTTTGAGTGAATTGCCAAAAGTCAGATTTTTGATGAAATTGTGACCCCGGGGCTTGGGATTTTTTCAAAAAAATCTTTTTCTGCTGGTTACATTTTCATGGGCTGATTTCTTTTGCTGCGATAAAACCCTTCTGTTTCGACCGCCAAACCTCTCAGGGGAGCATTTACAACTGTTTGGCACCATTTTTGAGTGAATTCCGGGGCTTAGGGATTTTTTCAAAAAATTATTTTTCTGCCGGTTAAGTTGTCGAGGGCGGATTTCTTGTCCTGTGATAAAAAGTCTTCTGTTTCGACCGCCAAACCACTCAGGGGAGCATTTGGAACTGTTTGGCACCATTTTTGAGTGACATGCTGAAAGTCGGATTTTTGATGAAATTGTGACCCCGGGGCTTAGGGATTTTTTCAAAAAAATCTTTTCTGCCGGCTAAGTTTTCGAGGGCGGATTTCTTGTCCTGTGATAAAAAGCCTTCTGTTTCGACTGCGAAACCTCTCAGGGGAGAATTTGCAACGGTTTGGCACCATTTTTGAGTGAATTGCAGAAAGTCTGATTTTTTATGATATTGTGACCCCGGGGTTAGGGATTTTTTCAAAAAAATCTTTTTCTGCCAGTTAAGTTGTCTAGGGCTGATTTCTTTTCCTGAGATAAAAAGCCATCTGTTTTGATGGCCAAACTTCTCAGGGGAGCATTTGCAACTGTTTGGCTAAATTTTTGAGTGAATTCCGGGGCTTAGGGATTTTTTCAAAAAAATCTTTTTCTGCCGGTTAAGTTGTCGAGGGCGGATTTCTTGTCCTGTGATAAAAAGTCTTCTGTTTCGACCGCCAAACCACTCAGGGGAGCATTTGGAATCGTTTGGCACCATTTTTGAGTGACATGCTGAAAGTCGGATTTTTGATGAAATTGTGACCCCGGGGCTTGGGGATTTTTTCAAAAAAATCTTTTTCTGCCCGTGAAGTTGTTGAGGGTTGATTTCCTGTCCTGTGATAAAAAACCTTCTGTTTCGAGCGCCAAACCACTCAGGTTTGGCACCATTTTTGAGTGAATTGCCGAAAGTCCGATTTTTTCTGAAACTGTGACCCCGGGGCTTGGGATTTTTTCAAAAAAATCTATTTCTGCCGGTTACATTTTCATGGGCTGATTTCTTGTCCTGTGATAAAACCCTTCTGTTTCGACCGCCAAACCTCTCAGTGGAGCATTTACAACCGTTTGGCACCATGTTTGAATGAATGGCCGAAAGTCAGATTTTTGATGAAATTGTGACCCTGGGGCTTAGGGATTTTTTCAAAAATATCTTTTTCTGCCGTTTACGTTGTCGAGAGCTGATTTCTTGTCCTGTGATAAAACCCTTCTGTTTCGACCGCCAAACCTCTCAGTGGAGCATTTACAACCGTTTGGCTCCATTTTTGAGTGAATTGCCGAAAGTCTGATTTTTTATGATATTGTGACCCCGGGGCTTAGGGATTTTTTCAAAAAAATCTTTTTCTGTCGGCTAAGTTTTCGAGGGCGGATTTCTTGTCCTGTGATAAAAAGCCTTCTGTTTCGACTGCAAAACCTCTCAGGGGAGAATTTGCAACGGTTTGGCACCATTTTTGAGCGAATTGCAGAAAGTCTGATTTTTTATGATATTGTGACCCCGGGGCTTAGGGATTTTTTTCAAAAAAAATCTTTTTCTGCCAGTTAAGTTGTCTAGGGCTGATTTCTTTTCCTGAGATAAAAAGCCATCTGTTTCGACGGCCAAACTTCTCAGGGGAGCATTTGCAACTGTTTGGCTAAATTTTTGAGTGAATTCCGGGGCTTAGGGATTTTTTCAAAAAAAATCTTTTTCTGCCGGTTAAGTTGTCGAGGGCGGATTACTTGTCCTGTGATAAAAAGTCTTCTGTTTCGACCGCCAAACCACTCAGGGGAGCATTTGGAACCGTTTGGCACCATTTTTGAGTGACATGCTGAAAGTCGGATTTTTGATGAAATTGTGACACCGGGGCTTAGGGATTTTTTCAAAAAAATCTTTTTCTGACCGTGAAGTTGTTGAGGGTTGATTTCCTGTCCTGTGATAAAAAACCTTCTGTTTCGGGACTTCCGGAGGCGGCGCGAAACAGCAATGGCGGTCCTCTTCGCGCTGTGAAGAGGGGCTCCGCGAAAAAGGGTCGTCCGCTACGGCAAAGCGGAGACCCATCAAGAAAAACCGCAGGCAGAGCGAGCCTGCGGCCGTGGGACTCGGCGGGCGCCTTGAGCCCCCCCAGAAGCGGAGAAGGAGCCTCGTAAGAGGCTCCGGAACGTGAAAGGGGGAGCGGCGCTGTGAGTTCATCGCTCTTTTCGTGGATGCAAAGCCGCGCTGCTGCTGCTAATGAGCGCCGACCTTTCTTCTTGAAAATATCGAAATTGGAGCAACATACCCGTGAGTAAGGGGTTTAAATTTTTAACCAAATTGGAGAAATTCGGCTGAAAACGGGAGGCGAGTAACAGGAAGTCCGCCTCCCGACTCTGCTAATCAGACCAAAGCAAGGGCTCTGAAGCGAGCTGAAGTGTTTAAAAGGGACTGTAAAGTGAAAGAAAGAGTGCATTGATAGACTGTGTATCTTTGAGGAGAAAAGGGAAAAGAATTGTGAAATTTATGGATTTTTGCCTTTTGGAACTGTCCCCCTATTTTTGAGCTAAACGGAATTAAAAGGGGTAACCCCGTCATCGGGCTGCCAGTGTATAGAAGAGAACTGTCAAACTGCTGTCAAACTGATGACATTGTAGCAGAGATTTAAACTGTTGCATGGACTGAGATATTAATGTTTAACATTGTTGCTGGGACCTCCTTTGACACCTTGTGGCTGGACTTTAAGAAACTGGAAGCTCTGGAAACCTTCCTTTTGTGCATTGGAATTACAAAAATTTAACATGGGGAATATAGGAACTTCAATGGCGGAAAATAGTTCCTTCCTTCTTTGAAATTCTGAAATACTCCCCCTAGAGGATTGTGGAAGTATAGTGGCCTGGGAATTGAACTTTATTGAAATTCTTTGTGGTTTAATTGTTTATACTTTGGACTCGCCTTTCTCATGGGACAAAAGATCATTTGACCTTGAACAGAGGCAGGTGTGGAATGAGCGGCTCAGGGAGAACAAGAGCAGCTAAAGCCAAAGATAAAGAAAAAGAGAAAAAATCTGGGCAACTTATGCAAACAACCTTAACTCATCATCGCAGATCATCCGTCCCAACTGTGCTGACAGCACAGGAGGTGGAATTTGTACAGCCTGCTACAGAAGATATGGCAACTGGAGGATCTGAAATAGTTTTGAAACAAATTTTGGAACAACTGGCAGTTTTAAATCAAAAAGTGGATAATCAAACATCAAAAATTGACCAAGCTACATCTTCTATTGGCAGATTAACTGAACAGGTTTCGCAGCATACCCAGGCGATTGAAAAACTGCAAGGAGCTACGGCTGAAAACTACAAATTAGCTGTGGAAGCCAACCAAAAAGCAGAACAGGCGAATATAAAGGTTGATGAAATTAAAGGGGAAGTAAGGCCTCTGAAAAGACAGGTAGGGGAACAACAAGCCTACCTGTCATTGGTAGAATTGAAAAGTAAAGAAAGTAATCTCAGGATAAGGGCTATCCCGGAACTGGAGAAAGACAACCTAGAGGGATTTTTGACACTTTTGTTCTCCAAATTCTGGGGAATTGAGGAAGGAAAGGACTTTAAAATTGTGACAGCCTTTAGACTGGGAAGATCTGTAAAGAAAGACAAGTCCAGAGACTGCTTAGTTGTTCTGAGATCAAGAGAAGAGAGGGGTAAGATATTAGGCCTACATTTCAAGAAATCTTTGGAGATAGAAGGCAAAAAGGCTGAAATTTACAGAGATATACCCAAATATCTCTTGGAACTTAGGACTACCTATACAGACTTGACTAAATTGCTGAGACACAACGGAATTCCTTATAGGTGGGAGTTTCCACAAGGACTTTCATTTACTTACAAAGGAAGGAAAATAAAAATTAAATCACCTGAAGACCAGCAGAAGTTCCTATACGACCACGAGGAGGACCTGCAAAAAGGAGCTGCAGCTACTTGGCCTCCACCACCACCGGGACCACCTTCAAAAGACACACCACCTGGATCTGGACCAGTACTACCACCTCCGGGATCGGAGGGAAACTTAGACACCCCATTGTAGGACTCATCAATTGAATCAGGATGTCTCTGCAGCTTCTTAGTTGGAACATAAACGGCGGAAACTCCCCGGAAAAAAGAAGAAAAGTTTTTCACATTTTGAAAAAGGAACAATTGGACGTTATTTGCCTACAAGAAACACATGTGACAAGGCTCCATAGAAAAGTGCTAATTAATAAAAGACTAGGCCAAGAATTTATTTCTTCGGATAAAGTTAAGAAAAGAGGAGTGGTGATATATGCAAAAGAGAGCCTGTCACCGAAATTTTTATTTAAAGATGAACATGGCCGAATTTTGGCGATTGAAATACAGACACAAGGAGAAAATTTTTTGATATTAGGAATATACGCTCCAAATGAGGGAAAATCGGAATTTTTCAGGAAGCTGCATGAGACTATGTTGGATTATTTGGACTACAATAATATCATTATGCTGGGTGATATGAATGGGGTCGTGTCTGTAAATATGGATAAGTCACAAAGTGCTAACATATCGAAAGACGGCAGACTACCCAAAACCTTTTTTGAAATGACAGACAATATGGACTTAGTAGACATTTGGAGGGTTAAGAACCCCCTAGGGAAAGAAGGGACTTTCTTTTCTGAAGCTCATCTGACATGGACACGAATCGACCAAATCTGGACAACTAGAGGACTGGCACCTAAGACTAGAAAAGTGGAAATCTGCCCAAAAACCTGCTCCGACCATAATGCTTTGAAAGTGGAACTGAGACTAAATACAACCGGATCCTTTAGATGGAAAATGAATGACACTATACTAAGAGATCAGGAGATTGTTAAGAAGGCCCAAAAAACTTTAAAGGACTATTTTGAGATAAATTTGAATACCAACGTGGAAAAAAGAACAATCTGGGACGCAAGCAAGGCAGTCATGAGAGGGTTTCTAATACAACAAAACACGATTAAGAAAAGGCTCTGGAATGAAAAGAAGGAGAAGATATTGGAGAAAATAAGAGAAGGAGAGAAAAAATTAAGATTTAGGCCTAAGTCGAAGGATGTGCTAAGAGAAGTGAAATTTTTCCAGGCGCAATACTCGAAATTGATAAATCAAGAGGTGGAATGGAAAATTAAACAAATGAAACAAAGATCCTTTGAATCAGCGAATAAGTGTGGGAAACTGCTAGCCTGGCAGTTGAAAAAGAGACAAAAGCTTAATACAGTTACAAATCTAGAGATTGAAGGGAGAATGGTTCAGAAACCTGAGGAAATTAGAAATTGTTTCCAGAGATATTTCAAAGAACTCTACTCACAAGGGCCGCAAAAAGCTTCCGAGGTGGATCAATTTCTTAAAACTAATGGATTACAAAAAATACCCCAGGAAATGAGAACAACCCTGAATTGCAACATCACACAGCAAGAAATTGAAAGTGCCATTCAGAATCTTCAATTAGGCAAGTCTCCAGGCCCTGATGGTGTAACCTCCAAATATTACAAAGTTTTAAAGGATTATTTGATACAACCCTTGATGGAGGTTTGTAACCAGATCATGGAGGGAAGGAAGGCACCGGAAACGTGGAAAGAAGCTTTCATCACATTGATACCTAAACTAGAAACTGAAAAGACTCAGCTTAAGAACTACCGCCCCATCTCACTCCTAAATGTGGATTACAAAATTTTTGCAGATATCCTGGCAAGTAGATTTAAAAAAGTATTAAATGAAGTGATCCATAAGGACCAGGCTGGCTTTCTCCCTGGTAGGCATTTGTTTGACAATACAAGAAACATTATTGATATTTTGGAGCTTCTACAAACAAATCTTAATACTAGAGCGGTCTTAATCTTTATTGATGCAGAGAAAGCCTTTGATAATATTTCTTGGATGTTCATGAAGAAAAATTTGGAAGGGATGGGAGTGGGGCGGGGGTTTGAAAATGGTATAGAAGCAATCTATTCAGAACAAAAAGCTAAATTGATAGTAAACAATGTGGTGACAGAGGAGTTTAAAATTGAAAAAGGGACACGTCAGGGGTGCCCCCTATCCCCCCTATTGTTCATCTCAGTTCTGGAGGTGTTGCTAAACATGATTAGAAAGGACCGGTTGGTCCAAGGAATTGAGGTCGGAGTGAAACAATATAAATTGAAAGCGTTTGCAGATGACCTGGTATTAACATTACAGGAACCAGTCTCTAGTACTAAAAGAGTGTTAGAATTAATTTTTGACTTTGGTCGGGTGGCGGGGTTTAAGTTAAATAAGCAAAAAACTAAAGTTTTAGCAAAAAAATTGACAGTCACAGAAATAGATGAGTTCTCTAAAGAAACGGAACTAAATGTGGTTAAAAAAGTAAAATACCTAGGGGTGTTTCTGACCTCCAAAAATCTGAATTTGTTTAAAGATAACTATGAGAAATGTTGGTCAGAAATCAAAAGAGATTTGGAAACATGGTCAAGATTGAAACTTTCCTTGTTAGGCCGAATAGCTGCTGTAAAGATGAATGTATTGCCGAAAATGTTATTTTTGTTTCAGGCCCTACAGATCGTGGACAAGGTGGAATGTTTTGGAAAGTGGCAGAAGGATATATCTAAGTTTGTTTGGCAGGGCAAAAAGCCCCGAATAAAGTTTAAAATATTAACTGATGTGAAAGAAAGAGGGGGATTTGCCCTGCCAGACTTGAGGTTATATTATGAATCTGCAGCCTTCTGCTGGTTGAAAGATTGGATTTTATTGGAGAACACTGATGTCCTAGATCTGGAAGGGTTTGATAATGCGTTTGGGTGGCATGCATATTTGTGGTATGACAAGGTTAAAGTGCACAAATTGTTTAAAAACCATATTGTCAGAAGAGCAATTTTGATGGTCTGGACAAAATATAAAGACTTATTGGAGAGTAAGACTCCGAGGTGGCTCTCACCGGTGGAGGCCAAGGCACGTAAGAGACTTAACATGGAGGCCCACTGGCCTAAATACTGGGAAATAATCGAAAAAATTGGAGACAAATGGAGGTTGCTGAGCTTGGAAAAACTGAAAACCAAGGTGCGAGATTGGTTGCACTATGCGCAAATTCAGGAGGTCTTTAAAATAGATAAAAAGGTTGGATTCCAGGTGGAAAAATCGAAACTAGAGACTGAATTGTTAGAGCCAAAAAATAAACTACTTTCGAGAATGTATAACTTGCTGCTTAAGTGGAATACACAGGATGAGACAGTCAAATCCGCCATGATAAAATGGGCACAGGATGTGGGGCACAACATTATGTTTGTAGACTGGGAAAGGTAATGAACACCGGTTTGAAATTTACGGCATGCACTGCCTTGAAGGAAAATATTATGAAAATGGTATACCGGTGGTACATGACCCCAGTCAAGCTAGCTAAGATATACCATCTGTCCGACAATAAATGTTGGAAATGCAGAGAGGCGGAAGGGACATTCTTTCATCTCTGGTGGACTTGCCCGAAAGTGAAGGCCTTTTGGGAGATGATTCATAATGAACTAAAAAAGGTACTTAGATTTACCTTACCTAAGAAACCAGAGGCCTTCCTGCTGGGCATGGTGGACCAGAGAGTGCTTAAGAAAGATAGAACCTTTTTCATGTATGCTACCACAGCAGCAAGGATCCTGATTGCAAAATATTGGAAGACACAAGATTTACCCACGCTGGAGGAATGGCAATCGCAGTTGATGGACTATATGGAATTGGCCGAAATGACTGGCAGAATCCGAGACTTGGGAGAAGAAACAATCGAGGAGGACTGGAAAAAGTTTAAGGACTATTTGAAAAAACACCATAAGCTGTATGAATGTTAAAAAAAAAAATGCCCCCTTTAGGAAACTCTAGCTTCAGCAAATGTAAGTTAATGAAATGAAAATTAAGATACAAGAACTTAGAGGTAAAATAATGAAACAACTTTATTGTGTTTAATGTAAAACGTATAAGAATTAGGTTACAGTATATTTGATATCAGGGAACATGATAAAATGGAAGATACAATAAGCTTTGAAATAAGTTAACAAATTGCTGATGTTTTATTTGACAGAGAATGCAGGGTTCGGAGGATGTGGGGAAGTCCTTTAGATTTGATGAAAAAAGAACATGGAAATTTGTTATTCTTCTATTCTATTTTCTTACATCTATCCTTTATTCTTTTTTCTGTATTTCTTAAACTCAATAAAAATATTACAAAAAAAAAACAACCTTCTGTTTCGAGCGCCAAACCACTCAGGTTTGGCACCATTTTTGAGTGAATTGCCGAAAGTCCGATTTTTTCTGAAACTGTGACCCCGGGGCTTGGGATTTTTTCAAAAATATCTTTTTCTGCCGTTTACGTTGTCGAGAGCTGATTTCTTGTCCTGTGATAAAACCCTTCTGTTTCGACCGCCAAACATCCCAGGGGAGCATTTACAACCGTTTGGCACCATTTTTGAGTGAATTGCAGAAAGTCAGATTTTTGATGAAATTGTGATCCCGGGGCTTAGGGATTTTTTCAAAAAAATCTTTTCTGCCGGCTAAGTTTTTGAGGGCGGATTTCTTGTCCTGTGATAAAAAGCCTTCTGTTTCGACTGCGAAACTTCTCAGGGGAGAATTTGCAACGGTTTGGCACCATTTTTGAGTGAATTGCAGAAAGTCTGATTTTTTATGATATTGTGACCCTGGGGCTTAGGGATTTTTTCAAAAAAATCTTTTTCTGCCAGTTAAGTTGTCTAGGGCTGATTTCTTTTCCTGAGATAAAAAGCCATCTGTTTCGACGGCCAAACTTCTCAGGGGAGCATTTGCAACCGTTTGGCTAAATTTTTGAGTGAATTCCGGGGCTTAGGGATTTTTTCAAAAAAATCTTTTTCTGCCGGTTAGGTTGTCGAGGGCGGATTTCTTGTCCTGTGATAAAAAGGCTTCTGTTTCGACCGCCAAACCACTCAGGGGAGCATTTGAAACCGTTTGGCACCATTTTTGAGTGAATTGCCGAAAGTCAGATTTTTGATGAAATTGTGACCCCGGGGCTTATGGATATTTTCAAAAAAATCTTTTTCTGCCGGTGAAGTTGTCTAGGGCAGATTTCTTGTCCTGTGATAAAACCCTTCTATTTCGACTGCCAAACCTCTCAGGGGAGCATTTGGAACCGTTTTGCACCATTTTTGAGTGACATGCTGAAAGTCGGATTTTTGATGAAATTGTGACCCCGGGGCTTAGGGATTTTTTCAAAAAAATCTTTTTCTGCCGGTGAAGTTGTTGAGGGTTCATTTCTTGTCCTGTGATAAAAAACCTTCTGTTTCGAGCGCCAAACCTCTCAGTGGAGCAATTTGCAACCGTTTGGCACCATTTTTGAGTGAATTGCCAAAAGTCAGATTTTTTCTGAAATTGTGACCCCGGGGGGGCTTAGGGATTTTTTCAAAAAATCGTTTTCTGGCGGTTAAGATGTTGAGGGCTGATTTCTTGTCCTGTGATAAAAAGCCTTCTGTTTCGACCGCCAAACCTCCCAGGGGAGCATTTGCAACCGTTTGGCACCATTTTTGATTGAATTGTCAAAAGTCAGATTTTTTCAGAAATTGTGACCCCCGGGGCTTAGGGATTTTTTCAAAAAATTCTTTTTCTGCCTGTTAAGTTGTCGAGGACGGATTTCTTGTCCTGTGCTAAAAAGCCTTCTGTTTCGACCGCCAAACCTCTCAGGGGAGCATTTGCAACCGTTTGGCACGATTTTTGAGTGAATTGCCGAAAGTCAGATTTTTGCTGAAATTGTGACCCCCGGGGCTTAGGGATTTTTTTAAAAAAATCTTTTTCTGCCCGTTACGTTGTCGAGGGCTGAATTCTTGTCCTGTGGTAAAACCCTTCTGTTTCAACCGCCAAAGCTCTCAGGGGAGCATTTACAACCATTTGGCACCATTTTTGAGTGAATTCCAGGGCTTAGGGATTTTTTCAAAAAAATCTTTTTCTGCCGGGTAAGTTGTTGAGGGCGGATTTCTTGTCCTGTGATAAAAAGCCTTCTGTTTCGACCGCCAAACCTCTCAGGGGAGCATTTGCAACAGTTTGGCACCATTTTTGAGTGAATTGCCGAAAGGCTGATTTTTTATGAAGTTGTGACCCCGGGGCTTGGGGATTTTTTCAAAAAAATCTTTTTCTGTCGGTTAAGTTGTCGAGGGCTGATTTCTTTTGCTGCGATAAAACCCTTCTGTTTCGACCGCCAAACCTCTCAGGGGAGCATTTACAACCGTTTGGCACCATTTTTGAGTGAATTGCCGAAAGTCAGATTTTTGATGAAATTGTGACCCCGGGGCTTAGGGATTTTTTCAAAAAATTCTTTTTCTGCCTGTTAAGTTGTTGAGGGCTGATTTCTTGTCCTGTGATAAAAAGGATTCTGTTTCGACCGCCAAACCTCTCAGGGGAGCATTTGCAACGGTTTGGCACCATTTTTGAGTGAATTGCCGAAAGGCATATTTTTTGAAATTGTGACCCCGGGGCTTGGGGATTTTTTCAAAAAAATGTTTTTCTGTCGGTTAAGTTGTCGAGGGCTGATTTCTTTTGCTGCGATAAAACCCTTCTGTTTCGACCGCCAAACCTCTCAGGGGAGCATTTACAACTGTTTGGCACCATTTTTGAGTGACTTGCCGAAAGTCAGATTTTTGATGAAATTGTGACCCCGGGGCTTAGGGATTTTTTCAAAAAAATCTTTTTCTGCCGCTTACGTTGTCGAGGGCTGATTTCTTGTCCTGTGATAAAACCCTTCTGTTTCGACCGCCAAACCTCTCAGAGGAGCATTTACAACTGTTTGGCACCATTTTTGAGTGAATTCCGGGGCTTAGGGAATTTTTCAAAAAAATCTTTTTCTTCCGGTTAGGTTGTCGATAGCTGATTTCTTTTCCTGAGATAAAAAGCCTTCTTTTTCGACCGCCAAACCTCTCAGGGGAGCATTTGCATCCGTTTGGCACCATTTTTGAGTGAATGTCCGAAAGTCAGATTTTTGATGAAATTGTGAACCCGGGGCTTAGGGATTTTTTCAAAAAAATCTTTTTCTGCCGGTTACGTTGTCGAGGGCTGATTTCATTTCGTGTGATAAAAATCCTTCTGTTTCGACCGCCAAACCTCTCAGGGGAGCATTTGCAACCGTTTGGCACCATTTTTGAGTGAATTGCCGAAAGTCAGATTTTTGATGAAATTGTGACCCCGGGGGCTTAGGGATTTTTTCAAAAAAATCTTTTTTCTGCCGGTTAATTTGTCGAGGGCTGATTTCTTGTCCTGTGATGAAAAGCCTTCTGTTTCGACCACGAAACCTCTCAGGGTAGCATATGCAACCGTTTTGCACCATTTTGAATGAATTGTCGAAAGTCAGATTTTTTATGAAATTGTGACCCCGGGGCTTAGGGATTTTTTCAAAAAAATCTTTTTCTGCCGGTTAAGTGGTCGAGTGCTGATTTCTTGTCCTGTGACAAAAAGGCTTCTGTTTCGACCGCCAAACCTCTCAGGGGAGCATTTCCAACCGTTTGTCACAATTTTTGGGTGAATTGGCGAAAGTCAGATTTTTTTATGAAAAGTATCTTTTTCCGCCGGTTAAGTTGTCAAGGGCTGATTTCCTTTCCTGTGATAAAAAGCCTTCTGTTTCGACCACCAAAACTCTCAGGACAGCATTTGGAACCGTTTGGCACAATTTTTGAGTGAATTCGCCAAAGTCAGATTTTTTATGAAATTGTGACCCCGGGGCTTAGGGATTGGACGGACCCCTGACCATTAGGTTCAGTCGTGACCGACTCTGGGGTTGCGGCGCTCATCTCGCTTTATTGGCCGAGGGAGCCGGTGTGCAGCTTCCGGGTCATGCGGCCAGCATGACTAAGCCGCTTCTGGTGAACCAGAGCAGCACACGGAAACGCAGTTTTTCTTCCTGCCAGAGCAGTACCTATTTATCTACTTGTATTTTGATGTGCTTGCAAACAGCTAGGTGCACAGGATCAGGTACTGAATGGGAGCTCACCCCGTCGCGGGGATTCGAACCGCCAACCTTCTGATCAGCAAGTCCTAATCTCTGTGGTTTAACCCACAATGCCACCCGCGTCCTGTAAGATTTGCCTAAAAGAGGCATGAGTGTTGTAGATAATAATTAACACGTTTTCTAAATATAATCATAATTGATTTTATTTCCTCAGACAGAGGGCAATCATGAGAGCAGAATGAGGCTGTAATATCTGCTGATCATGAGCCCTGAGCCAAGTTTACATTTCTTGAATGCTACATGGATTTACTTAACCTCCTCTCACCCACTTCAAGGATCTCTTAATGTTTCTCCTGGCATGCTGTCACTTCTTTACATTACAAAGTAAATGCTACTCTACAGGCCATTTCTATATAGAGAGTAATCCCAACAGTGATGAGCTTTTACTCAAAGCATTATCGGTAGGAATCAACGTCAGAAAGATTCCTCCATGCAGGTAGCCAAATCGGGTTCCCTCGTCTCCAGGAAGTGCTTTTGAGACTTTTGACCTCTCTAATTCTTTTGTTTGTTTGTTTTTTTTAAAAAAACATTTTGGATTTGAAAGTTCTGCCCCAAGCACATGTTCCATCTCTGACAGTTCAATTGTCACTAGGGATACATATCAACAAAACCCAAAGCAAAATCTGCTGGATGATCAAAATCCTCCCAGGGTGATGTTGTCCACAATGACCATTTTTTTCCTATAGTAGTTCCTGCTGTTTCAGAGGTTTCCAGTGCTAATTGGACTAGAAACAGAGAGATCACAGTAAAACAGTTTCCTCCTCTCTCAAACTTCTAGCTTCTTCCAACAGCTGATTGGAAGAATGTTTGATTATACTGGCTTTATGGGCAATGATTTCATGAAAACGTCCTTGCATTTATAAAACCTGTGCATCAAAGAGCATAATAGATCCATCCATCCTACACGTTTTTTCCCTTAAAAACAAAACAGGGAGGAGATCAAAATGATTGTGATTATGTGGAGGAAGCAACTGGGAGACTTTTTTTTTTTTTTTGCCACTAAAGCAGCTGCAAACGGGGGGCATGACTGAAGACTACAGGGAAATGTGGGAGTCTGGTTGGGAGAGATATTTGAAGTCATTTGCATCATTAATCATATATAACAAATTTCAACATGCAGATTGCCCTGACACATGTAAACTGTTTTGATAAAGTAAGCTACTTTGGGGGGAAATAGTTTGAAAAGGGGGGTAGAAATAATCTAAAGAAACAAGTTTGTATCAAATGTTCCATGTGAGTAATCTCACTGGAACAAGTGGACTTCTGTTTACTCTCCTCTCCCTGCCGCACTCTAATCTTCACTGGAGGGTCCCCCCAACTGCCCAGAGATGATTATGGGGAAGTGGGCAGTGCCAGACCTTGTGGTCTCAAATTTCTGTGTCTCCCACTGCCTCTCACCTTCCATTCCACATAATACAGTGGTACCTTGGTTCTCGGACATAATCTCTTCTGGAATACCATTCGACTTGAACTCCTGCTTTACCTCTTACGTATATGGAGACCTCCGGCTACAATGGGTTGTTCTGGATACCAGAGAAATGACTCCTCTAGACCATGATGACCTCTGCCATTTAACTCAACACCTTGGTCACTATCCAAAGCACCATGCACATTATCCCAGGTGTACCTGGGGGCTTTTCCGCCTGCCCCTTTCACCAGTAGCCTCCGATTCATGGAAGCCTTCATGAGATGTGAGGGACTGCAGTTGGAAAGGGAACTGAGCCCTCAGACACACATACCTGGAAATACTATGAGACCACAGATCTCATTTCCCACTTTCTGGAAATTCTTGTTTATTGCACTGGAAATTTTAGCTTTAGTCGAATCGCCTGTAGGCTATAAAGACTGCAATGACTCTAGGATACTTGTTAAGTGCCTGCATTTCAGATACAACTGAAGCCACATATTTTGTTTCATTCCCTGTGCATCTGCCTAGCATTCACCATCACTGCAAAAGACAAAGCGGAACAATCATGTAACCCCAGATAATCTGTCTGCCATTCAATCGTCACTGTGCATCTCAAGAAGTTTTAGGAGTAGAAGTCTTTCTCAGCAGCACAGCTATCTTAACTCTTTAATCAGGGACTAAATTAATACTCCGGGGAAAGCTCTTCATGCAGCAAAATAAACATTTCAAATGATCACTGCTTGGTGTGTTCATTGCACCTCTTTTTCCACCAGGTTGTTCTAGATCACGTTTGGGGAACCTTTGGCCCTCCAGATGTTGCTGAACTACAACTCCCATCAGCCCCATGTGAACATGGCCAATAACCAGGAATGATGGGAGCAACATCTGGAGGACAAATAGTCTCTGCACCTGCTACAGATCTAGAGGAAGCTATAGTTTCTTTCATGGAAGAAGAAGAGGAGTTTGGATTTGATAACCCGCTTTATCACTACCCGAAGGAGTCTCAAAGCGGCTAACATTCTCCTTTCCCTTCCTCCCCCACAACAAACACTGCGTGAGGTGAGTTGGGCTGAGAGACTTCAAAGAAGTGTGACTGGCCCAAGGTCACCCAGCAGCTATATGTGGAGGAGCGGAGACGCGAACCTGGTTCGCCAGATTATGAGTCTGTCGCTCTTAACCACTACACCACACTGGAGAATAAACTGGTGGTTTTTTTTATTTAAAAAAATGTAGTTCCTTAATTTACATCAAGTGGTGAACCTACAGCTTGCTGGACCCCCCATAATTTTGGACTATTGATCATGATATTGAGCTTAAACTCCCAACATCTGGAGGGCCACAGGTTACCCACCCCTGAATGACCTACTTTTCTAATGAAATTCAAAGCTGTCAGAATTGTAAAATAAGAAACCCACCCTGTGCAATGACCTACCAGATACTATATCCTGCAGCTCGTTAACCAGTGATGGTCTGGCCCTCATCAGTGCAGGGGTATATATATATATATATCAGGTACAAAGAATTTCCAGCCTTCCAGATATTGTTGGACTACAACTCCCATCACCCCAACTCCCAACACCCCAAACCATGGGCCATGCTGGCTGAGGCTGGTGGAAGTGCAAACCCACAACATCTGGAGGGAGACAGGTTCTGGTCTGTAAAAAGCAGCTGTGAAAGTCAGGACTCAGTTCCCCTAGTCCCTCCTAGTTCCTCCACTCAGTTCCCCCTAGTCCCTCCTGGTTCCTCCACTCAGCCCCTAGTCCCTCCTAGTCCCTGCACCCAGTTCCTCCACTCAGTCCCCCCTTGTCCCTCCTGGTTCCTCCACCCAGTTCCTCCACCAGTTCCTCCACTCAGTTCCTCCTAGTCCCTCCTAGTTCCTCCACCAGTTCCTCCACTCAGTTCCCCCTAGTCCCTCCTAGTTCCTCCACCAGTTCCTCCACTCAGTACCCCTAGTCCCTCCTAGTTCCTCCATCCAGTTCCTCCACTCAGTCCCCCTAGTCCCTCCTAGTTCCTCCACCCAATTCCTCCACTCAGTTCCCCCTAGTCCCTCCTGGTTCCTCCCCAGTCCCTCCTAGTTCCTGCACCCAGTTCCTCCACTCAGTCCCCCTAGTTCCTGCAACCAGTTCCTCCACTCAGCCCCTAGTCCCTCCTAGTTCCTCCACTCAGTTCCCCCTAGTCCCTCCTGGTTCCTTCACTCAGTCCCCCCTAGTCACTCCTAGTTCCTCCACCCAGTTCCTCCACTCAGTCCCCCTAGTCCCTGCACCCAGTTCCTCCACCCAGTTCTTCCACTCAGTTCCCCCTAGTCCCTCCTAGTTCCTCCACCCAGTTCCTCCACTCAGTCCCCCTAGTCCCTCCTAGTTCCTGCACCCAGTTCCTCCACTCAGTCCCCCCAGTCCCTCCTAGTTCCTGCACCCAGTTCCTCCACTCAGTCCCCCCTAGTCCCTCCTAGTTTCTCCACCCAGTTCCTCCACTCAGTCCCCCCTGGTCCCTCCTAGTTCCTCCACCCAGTGCCTCCACTCAGTTCCCCCTGGTCCCTCCTAGTTCCTCCACCCAGTTCCTCCACTCACTCCCCCCTAGTCCCTCCTAGTTCCTCCACCCAGTTCCTCCCTCAGTTCCCCCTAGTCCCTCCTATTTCCTCCACCCAGTTCCTCACTCAGTTCCCCCTAGTCCTTCCTGGTTCCTCCACTCAGTTCCCCCAGTCCCTCCTAGCTCCTGCACCCAGTTCCTCCACTCCGTTCCCCCAGTCCCTCCTAGTTCCTCCACTCAGTTCCTCCACTCAGTCCCCCCTAGTCCCCCCTGGTTCCTCCACTCAGAGGAACTGGGTGCAGGAACTAGGAGATACTAGGGGGCACTGAGTGGAGGAACCAGGAGGGACTAGGGGGAACAGAGTGGAGGAACTGGGTGGAGGAACTAGGAGAGAACACATTTTACTCATGTAAAAACAGGATGATGCCTGGACTGTCTGTGGGCTGGATTTAGAAGGCGATTGGGCCCGATCCTGCTCCTGGGCCTTAGTTTGCCTCCCCATGGAGTAGAGCCTCCCTTATGCAGAGAGGAATATGGGGCAGCAATAATCTGTGGCCTTTATTAGGAAGACTCTCACAGAAAAAAGTGCTCTTGCCATGCTTGAGGTTGCAAAGCATAGCACCTGCTCTCCTATCCACTTAAATCTCCCTTTGTGTAGAGATTTCCAAAAGGGATACATGACAAATCTGAAGAAACATGAATCGTGTAGGCTGTTTATGTTGGCCAGATTTAACATGTTTCCCTCGGTGGTAGTGAGAGGAAGATATTTAGCTATCCCAGAATCACAGCGTCTCTGCAAATGCAGTAAAAAGGAACTAGATACGCCAGAGCATATATTCTTTTCCTGTGATTTTGGCAGTTATGCCAGAATACAATTGTATGAGGCCCTAAAATTCAATAAACAGACTTTTACTCAACCAACTGTTCAGGACATGCTGGCGGACAGCGATGATCAAATTACTTTAATAGCGGCCAAATTTTTAAGAGCTGTCCATGAAGAAAGAATGGGCCATGATAAGGAGACTTAGTGGTTGTTAATGGTAGGTGATGATGTTGCGTTGTATTATTATTTTATATTATATTGTATTATGTTATTTATGTGTGGTGTGCTATGCCTAATGTCCCATTAAACTTTAATTAGTTTAATGTAAATGCCCAGTGCGCTTCCATCGTCACAAGTCCCACTACAGCAGAGTATTTCGCACAGCAGTTGAAGGGCAGGAGAGGCAGTATCTTTTCAAAGAGGAGTCTTGGAGCATGCGGTTTGTAACTCAAAGATAAGGTTTATTTACAAAACAAAAAACAACCCTGTCGAAGAACCACACATCTCAGCAAACATGCCCAAAAAGGGGAGAAGAGGGGAAGAACAAACACACAGGAGACTATTTATACAAACTCATGTTCCTGGAAGCCTAATGACCTCCAGCTGCTCAGTGATTAGAGCGTTTCTGCTACCTTTTAACCCTTTGATAGCAACACCTAATAAAGGATTTTGAATTGAATGAATGACTCTGTGGCCTTTCAGATGTCATAAGACTCTACTGCTCATCATCTCCAGCTAACATGGCTAATGACTGGAGATTATGGGAGTTGCAGTCCAGCAATATATTGGGGGTGGGGTGGGTAACCAGGTCCCCCCCCATGCCTGATGCATAGGGGTGGGGTGCATCCTTAAGTTTCAAAAAGAAGCCTCATGTCCCCCAAGTTAACAGGCTTATCAGAGATGGAAAACAACCCAGAGGTTAAGCCTAGTTTCAACTCCATACAACTTTAGAGCAATTCTAACAAACGCCTATGTACCACATACCTAAATGGACAGTTTCCCCCATTGGACAAATTTAAGATCTGGTGAGAGACATCCTCAATAGCTTGTTAATAACCTGATGGGCAAATTTGACCTTCGCGCCAGAACAAAACAGAAAACTGTGTGCCAGTCACTATACAAAGCACATTGTGGTTTGGGGCAAAGTGACAGACAGCCCTGCCCATGAACCACAAAAACAATAATTAAGAGTTGGTAAATAGTAAGATTTATTGTTTAACAGAAAATAATACCATGAGCCATCTGTTTTAGCCATTTGTTTTGGAATGCAGGGGCAACAGGGGCAAAAGGTTATCTGGTAATTAAGGTGCCTTGTTGAGGCAAATGTAAGATATATGGCTACTTGTCTGCTATTTATGGATAGAATATAGCTCTTTGTCTCCCATAAAAGGTAATAGGAAATGGGTGTATATTTATGATTGGTTCTAGCAAACAGCCAATAGGAATTTCAACCAGGCTGATTGGGCAGAGGCAGCCAAAGGAGGAGCAAGGGGGCTGGGTAGAGGAAATATAAGTGCAGGCCATCAGGGCTGGAGGGTAGGCAGAGCTTTGGTAACCATATACCACTGTGCCTATCATTTATTTGTCTGACAAATAAATTATTATTTTAATTTCTCTATTGCTACTTTGAATATTTCATTCCAGCTAAGCGTTAACCACAAGCAGGGTGCTACATTTTATGGAACTAGGAGGAGGAACTAGGAGGAACTAGGAGGAGAACTAGGAGGAACTAGAGGAACTAGGAGAATGAACTAGGTGGAACTAGGAGGGGGAACTAGGAGGAGGAACTAGGAGGAGGAACTAGGAGGAACTAGTAGGAGGAACTAAGTGGAACTAGGAGGAGGAACTAGGAGGAGGGACTAGGAGGAACTAGTTGGAGGGACTAGGAGGAGGGACTAGGAGGAACTAGGAGGAGGAACTAGGAGGAACTAGGAGAGGAACTAGGAGGAGGAACTAGGAGGAACTAGGAGGAGGGACTAGGAGGGACTAAGAGCAACTAGGAGAAGGAACTAGGAGGAACTAGGAGGGAGTAGGAGAGGAACTAGGAGGAGGAGGAACTAGGAGGAGGAACTAGGAGAAGGAACGAGGTGGAACTAGGAGGAGTAACTAGGAGGAACAAACATGTAACCCCAGATAATCTGTCTGCCATTCAATCATCACTGTGCATCTCAAGAAGTTTTAGTAGAGGTCTTTCTCAGCAGCACAGCTATCTCCAATATTTTCACCGGCATTGGCTCAGTGAAAAGGAAAATCATCCCTGTGTTAAATGAAATGTGGAAAGCTTCCAGAATTGTGGGTGGGGGTGTCATAACTTTATTTGTGAAGTCTAATACAGTTGGGTGAGAGTTACCAGGATCAGGGTTCTAAATAAACACATACACAAACAGTGTCTCACTCTTCATTCCAATAGATATGATTAGTGTCCGTGCAGAATTCATATAGTAGACAGGGGTCAGCAAACTTTTTCAGCAGGGGGCCGGTCCTCTATCCCTCAGACCTTGTGGGGTCCGGACTATATATTTTTTTTGGGGGGGGAATGAATGAATTCCTATGCCCCACAAATAACCCAGAAATGCATTTTAAATAAAAGTACAGATTCTACTTATGTAAAAACACGCTGGTTCTTGGACTGTCCACGGGCCAGTTTTAGAAGGCGATTGGGCTGGATCCGGCCCCCAGGCCTTAGTTTGCCTATCCATGGAGTAGAGCCCCCCTTATTCGGAGACGAATGTGGGGCAGCAATGAGGGAATCTGTGGCCTTTCAAATGTCATAAGACTCTACTGCTCATCATCTCCAGCTAACATGGCTAATGGCTGGAGATTATGGGAGTTGTAGTCCAGCAATATATGGGGGGTGGGGTGGTTACCAGGTCCCCCCCCATGCCTGATGCATAGGGGTGGGGTGCATTCTTAAGTTTCAAAAACAAAAACATGTCCCCCAAGTTAACAGGCTTACCAGAGATGGAATACAACCCAGAGGTTAAGCCTAGTTTCAACTCCACACAACTTTAGAGCAATTCTAACAAACACCCATGTACCACATACCTAAATGGACAGTTTCCCCCAGGGGCACCGACTTATAAAAAATATTGGGGGGGCGGGGGCCCATACCGACTTATAAAAAATATTGGGGGGGGCAAGACCTCCAAACCGTTGCTGCTGGGGGAACGAAAGGGGTGAGCCCCGGGCTGCCCCGACCTTAAGTGAACCTGTGAGGGCCCGCCCTTTGCGGCAGCCGATTGGCTGCTGCCGTGGACGGTGAATATTAATGAGCTAGGGGGAATCCCCGCTTCTCCCGGGGCTGGCGCCAGCCCCGCGAGATTGTTGATGGGTTGAGAGCCCGCAACCCCACCCCCTCTCTAGATCGGGAGTGGCTTTGTTTTAACTCATTACTGAATGTATTTTAAAAGGTAACTATCGTCAAACAAGGAAAATAAAAAATACCAACATAATTTATGATTTTACAAAGCATAATATAACTAATAATTTTCTTAAATTATTGGGGGGGCGGAGCCCCCCAAACGAATTTTTGAGGGGGCTCGGGCCCCCTCAGGCCCCATGGAGTCGGCGCCTATGGTTCCCCCCATTGGACAAATTTAAGATCTGGTGAGAGACATCCTCAATAGCTTGTTAATAACCTGATGGGCAAATTTGACCTTCCCGCCAGAACAAAACAGAAAACAGAAAACTGTGTGCCAGTCACTATACAAAGCACATTGTGGTTTGGGGCAAAGTGACAGACAGCCCTGCCCATGCAAGGCTTTGTATGTAAAGCCTTGCATGGGCAGGGCTGTGAACCACTGAGCGGCAGCTGGGGTTACAGAGGCTTCTGCTTCTGCTGTTTTAGTTGATGTGAATATAAAGGAAACAGAAAGCATCTTAAAGCTAAAGGGACCCCTGACCATTAGGTCCAGTCCTGACCGACTCTGGGGTTGCGGCGCTCATCTCGCTTTCTTGGCCTGCACGACTAAGCCACTTCTGGTGAACCAGAGGAGCGCACGGAAACGCCATTTACCTTCCTGCCGGAGCAGTACCTAATTATCTACTTGCACTTTGACGTGCTTTCGAACTGCTAGGTTGGCAGGAGCAGGGACCGAGCAATGAGAGCTCACCCCGTTGCAGGGATTCGAACAGCTGACCTTCTGATCGGCAAGTCCTAGGCTCTGTGGTTTAACCCACAGTGCCACCTGCGTCCCACAGAAAGCATCTTAGGTAACCTGCAAGCCCCATGTCCCCTTCCTAGAGATCCCAACGCACCCCACAGTGGAAACAGAGGCATGCTTGTAAGAGCTCAATGTTCCCGAACAGACATTACAATCCAGGAGTAACAAATCCAGGTAAGTGATGCTCCTCTGGACTGCTCTAATAACTCTTTGTACGCAAGTCAAAGCTAGCATCCAGAAGAGAAGACTACAGGGCAAGATAATTGGATGCTGCAGAGTTTGGAGAAATTAAAAGATAAAGTGCGAGATTGGCTACATTATGCTCAGATTAAAGAGGTTTTTAATTTGGATAAAAAGATAGGATTCCAGGTGGAAAAATCGAAGTTGGAAACAGAATTGTTAGAACCTAAGACTAAGGTACTCTCAAGAATGTACAACTTGCTGTTAAAATGGAATACACAAGATGAAACGGTTAAATCAGCTATGATAAAATGGGCACAGGACATTGGGTATAATATCATGTTTGCTGACTGGGAAAGGTTATGGACCACCGGTCTGAAATTCACGGCATGTAATGCCTTGAAAGAAAATATTATGAAAATGATATATAGGTGGTACATGACTCCAGTCAAGCTTGCAAAAATATATCACCTGTCTGACAATAAATGTTGGAAATGTAAAGAAACTGAAGGAACGTTCTTTCACCTCTGGTGGACTTGCCCTAGAGTTAAGGCTTTCTGAGAAATGATATATAATGAGTTGAAAAAGGTATTTAAGTATACCTTCCCTAAGAAACCAGAGGCCTTCCTTTTAGGCATTGTTGGCCAGAGGGTGTTAAAGAAGGACCGAACATTCTTTATGTATGCAACAACAGCAGCAAGGATACTTGTCGCCAAACATTGGAAAACCCAAGACTTGCCCACACTGGAAGAATGGCAGATGCAACTGATAGACTATATGGAACTAGCAGAAATGACTGGCAGAATCCGAGACCTGGGAGAGGAAGCAGTGGAAGAGTGGAATTTAAGGACTATTTACAAAAACATTGCAAACTGTATGAGTGTTAAGAAAGATGCAAGAATGTAAATAACATGGCACCACTAAGCTAGTTGAAAAGAATATGAAGACAAGTGAAATTTAAAAAAAGATAAATTTTGGATAAATATTATGTTTAAATTAAGTATTTAAGGTTTGGATAAAAGTATCTAAAGTTAGGGACACAATATTGGAAAATTATAAAATAAGAATTGAAACAAGGTGATAAATTGCTGGTTAAAGTTTTATAAACCAGGAACGCAGGAACGAGAGATGTGAGGAAGTCCAAAAAGCGAAGAAAATATGGTTATTATCTAATTGATTCGGTTATGGTATGCTTTTTGTATAAGGTGTAAGTGCTTTTTCTTTTTTTCTTTTTTGTTGTTCTTTTCTTTTTTCTTTTTTATTGTATTAAGAAAATAAGAAAATCTTTAATAAATATTTATTTATTTATTTATTTATAAATATTTTTATTAATTTTACAGAATAGAAAAAAACAGATAGAAGAAAAAAGAATAAAAAAATTTCACAGAACTTTTGTCAAGACTACTGGACTTCCCCACATCCTCCAGACCTTGCATTATTTAAAATACAAACTTCAGCAATTTGTCATCTTATTTCATAACTTATTGTAACTTTCAGTTTATCATGTTGTCAGATTCAAAATATTGTACACCGATTCTTATATATTTTAATCAAAACACAATAAAATTATTTCCTGATTCCACCTCAAACTTCTTATACCTTGGTTTTCATTTCACCTAATTACTATTGCTGGGGTTAGAATTTCCTATAAAGTGCATTTTCTTAACATTCATACAACTTATAATATTTTTGTAGATAGTCCTTAAATTTTTTCCAGTCCTCTTCCATTGCATCTTCTCCCAAGTCTCGGATTCTGCCAGTCATTTCAGCCAGTTCCATGTAGTCCATCAACTGCGTCTGCCATTCCTCCAGGGTGGGTAAATCTTGTGTCTTCCAATACTTTGCGATGAGGATTCTTGCTGCTGTAGTAGCATACATAAAAAAAGTTCTATCCTTCTTTAACACGTTCTGGTCTACCATGCCCAGAAGAAAGGCCTCCGGTTTCTTAGGTAAGGTATACCTAAATACCTTTTTTAGCTCATTGTAAATCAACTCCCAGAAGGCCTTCACTTTCGGACATGTCCACCAGAGGTGAAAGAATGTCCCTTCCGCCTCCTTACACTTCCAACATTTATTATCAGACAGATGATATATCTTAGCAAGCTTGACTGGGGTCATGTACCACCAGTATATCATTTTCATAATATTTTCCTTCAAGGCACTGCATGCCGTGAATTTCATTCCGGTGTTCCATAACTTTTCCCAGTCTTCAAACATAATGTTGTGCCCAATGTCCTGTGCCCACTTTATCATGGCGGATTTGACTGTCTCATCCTGTGTGTTCCATTTAAGCAGCAAGTTATACATTCTCGAAAGCAATTTATTTTTTGGTTCTAACAATTCTATCTCTAATTTCGATTTTTCCACCTGGAATCCCACCTTTTTGTCCACTTTAAAAACTTCCTGAATTTGGGCATAGTGCAACCAATCTCGCACCTTGTATTTTAATTTTTCCAAGCTCTGCAACCTCCAATTGTCTCCAATTTTTTTCAATTATCTCCCAATATTTTGGCCAATAGGCCTCCATGTTAAGTCTCTTACGTGCCTTGGCCTCCACCGGTGAAAGCCACCTCGGGGTCTTACTCTCCAATAAGTCTTTGTATTTCATCCAGACCATAAGAATTGCTCTTCTGACAATATGGTTTTTAAACCGTTTGTGAACTTTAACCTTGTCATACCACAGATATGCATGCCACCCAAACGCGTTATCAAACCCTTCCAGATCTAGGACATCAGTGTTCTCTAGCAAAAACCAATCTTTCATCCAGCAGAAGGCTGCAGATTCATAATATAACCTCAAGTCTGGCAGGGCAAATCCCCCTCTTTCTTTCGCATCAGTTAATATTTTAAACTTTATTCGGGGCTTTTTGCCCTGCCAAACAAACTTAGAAATATCCTTCTGCCACTTTCCAAAACATTCCACCTTGTCCACGATCTGTAGGGCCTGAAACAAAAATAACATTTTCGGCAATACATTCATCTTTATAGCTGCTATTCGGCCTAACAAGGAAAGTTTCAATCTTGACCAAGTTTCCATATCTCTTTTGATTTCGGACCAACATTTCTCGTAATTATCTTTAAATAAATTCAAATTTTTGGAGGTCAGATGTACCCCTAGATATTTCACTTTTTTAACCACATTTAATTCTGTCTCTTTCTGGAACTCATCTATTTCTGTAGATGCCAATTTTTTTGCTAAAACCTTAGTCTTTTGCTTGTTCAGCTTAAATCCCGCCACTCGACCAAAGTCAGAAATTATTTCTAAAACTCTTTTAGAACTAGAGACTGGCTCCTGTAATGTTAATACCAAGTCATCTGCAAATGCTTTCAATTTATATTGTTTCACTTCGACCTCGATTCCTTGTACCAACCGGTCCTTTCTAATCATGTTCAATAGCACCTCCAGGACTGAGATAAACAATAGAGGTGATAGGGGGCACCCCTGTCGTGTCCCTTTTTCTATTTTAAATTCCTCTGTCACCACATTGTTTACTATCAATTTAGCTTTTTGTTCTGAATAAATTGCTTCTATTCCATTTTCAAACCCCCGTCCCACTCCCATCCCTTCCAAATTTTTCTTCATGAACATCCAAGAAATGTTGTCAAAGGCTTTCTCTGCATCAATAAAGATTAACACCGCTCTAGTGTTGAGATTTGTTTGTAAAAGTTCCAAAATGTCAATGATGTTTCTTGTGTTGTCAAACAAATGCCTACCAGGGAGAAAGCCTGCCTGGTCCTTATGGATCACTTCATTAAGGACTTTTTTAAATCTACTTGCCAAAATGTCCGCAAAAATTTTGTAATCCACATTTAGGAGTGAGATGGGGCGGTAGTTCTTAAGCTGAGTCTTTTCAGTTTCTAGTTTAGGTATCAATGTGATGAAAGCTTCTTTCCACGTTTCCGGTGCCTTCCTCCCCTCCATAATCTGGTTGCAGACCTCCAACAGAGGTTGTATCAAATAGTCTTTCAAAACCTTATAATATTTGGAGGTAAGTCCATCGGGGCCTGGAGATTTGCCTAATTGAAGGTTCTGAATGGCACTTTCAATTTCTTGCTGTGTGATATTACTGTTCAGGATTGTTCTCATCTCCTGGGGTATTTTTTGTAATCCATTGGTTTTAACGAATTGATCCACCTCAAACTCTTTCTGCGGCCCTTGTACATAAAGTTCTTTGAAGTATCTCTGGAAACACTTTCTAATTTCCTCGGGTTTCTGAACAATTCTCCCTTCAATCTCTAGATTTGTGACTGTATTTAATTTTTGTCTTTTTTTCAACTGCCATGCTAGCAGTTTCCCACACTTATTAGCTGATTCAAAAGATCTTTGTTTCATTTGTTTAATTTTCCATTCCACTTCTTGATTTATCAGTTTCGAATATTGTGCTTGGAAAAATTTCACTTCTCTCAGCACCTCCTTCGACTTAGGCCTAGATCTTAATTTTTTCTCTCCTTCTCTTATTTTCTCCAATATCTTCTCCTTCCTTTCATTCCAGAGTCTTTTCTTTATCGTATTTTGTTGTATTAGGAACCCTCTCATAACTGCTTTACTTGCGTCCCAGATTGTTCTTTTTTCTACCGTAGTGTTTAAGTTTATCTCAAAATAGTCCTTTAAAGTTTTTTGGGCCTTCTTAACAATCTCCTGATCTCTTAATAAAGTGTCATTCATTTTCCATCTGAAGGATCCGGTTGTGTTTAATCTCAATTCCACTTTCATGGCGTTATGGTCGGAGCAGGTTTTTGGGCAGATTTCCACTTTTCTAGTCTTGGGTGCCAGTCCTTTAGATATCCATATTTGGTCGATTCGTGTCCATGACAGATGAGCTTCAGAAAAGAAAGTTCCTTCTTTTCCTAGGGGGTTCTTAACCCTCCATATGTCAATCAAGTCCATATTGTCAGTCATTTCGAAAAAGGTTTTAGGTAGTCTGCCATCCTTCGTTATGTTTGCACTTTGCGACTTGTCCATGTGTACAGACACAACTCCATTCATATCTCCCAACATAATAATGTTGTTGTAGTCTAGATAGTCCAGTAAAATCTCATGCAACTTCTTAAAAAATTCCGATTTTCCATCGTTTGGTGCGTAGATTCCTAATATCAAAAATTTTTCTCCTTGTGTTTGAATTTCAATCGCCAAAATTCTGCCTTGTTCATCTTTAAATAAAAATTTTGGTGACAGGCTCTCCTTTGCATATATCACCACTCCTCTTTTCTTAACTTTATCCGAGGAAATAAATTCCTGGCCTAGCCTTTTATTAATTAGCACTTTCCTATGGAGCCTTGTCACATGGGTTTCTTGCAGGCAAATAATGTCCAATTGTTCTTTTTTCAAAATATGAAACACTTTTCTTCTTTTTTCCGGAGAGTTTCCGCCATTTATATTCCAACTAAGTAGTTGCAGAGACATCCTGGATCAATTCGTAAATCTTACAATGGGGTGTCTTGATTTTCCTCCGATCCCGGTGGTGGTAGTACTGGTCCGGCTCCAGGTGTAGGTTCCGGTGGGGGCGGTGGCCAGGAAGCTGCTGCTCCTTTTTGGAGGTCTTCCCCGTGGTTGTGTAGGAACTTCTGCTGATCCTCTGGTGTTTTGATTCTTACTTTCCTTCCTTTGTATGTAAATGATAATCCTTGTGGAAACTCCCACCTGTAAGGGATTGCGTTGTATCTCAACAATTTTGTCAGTTCTAAATATGTGGCTCTAAGATCCAAAAGCGGTTTGGGTATGTCTCTGTAAATTTCAGCCTTTTTACCTTGTATCTCCAAAGATTTTTTAAAATGTAGGCCTAGTATCTTGTCTCTTTCTTCCTTTGATCTCAAGATGACCAAACAGTCTCTGGCCTTGTCTTTCTTTACCAATCTACCCAGTCTGAATGCCGTCACGATTTTAAAGTCTTTGTCTTCTTCTACTCCCCAGAATTTGGAAAATAAAAGTGTCAAAAATCCCTCCAAATTACCTTCCTCCAATTCTGGGATGGCCCTCAGCCTGAGATTATTTTCCTTGCTTTTCAGTTCCACCATTGACAGGTAGGCTTGCTGTTCCCCTACCCGTCTTTGCAGAGGCCTAACTTCTCCCCTAATCTCATCAACCTTTTTGTTCGCTTGCTCTGCTTTTTGATAGGCTTCCTCAGCTAGTTTATGATTTTCAGCTGTTGCTCCTTGCAAATTCTCAATTGCTTGAGTGTGCTGAGAAACCTTTTCAGTCAATTTACTAATGGAGGATGTTGCTTGGTTAATTTTTGTTGATTGATTGTCTACTTTTTGGTTCAAAATTGCTAGTTGCTCCAAAATTTGTTTCAAAGCTGCTTCAGACCCTCCTGCTGCCATATCTTCTGGAGCAGGCTGTTCGACTTCCACCTCCTGTGCTATCAGCACAGTTGGAACAGATGATCTACGTTGATGGGTTAAGGTTGTTTGGGTTAGTTGGGCAGATTTCTTTTCTTTTTCTTTAGCTTTAGCTGCTCTTGTTTTCCCTGTGCCACTCATTCCCCAACAGCCTCTGTTCAAGGTCAAATTGTCTTTTGTTCCATGAGAAAGACAAATCCAGAGTGTAAACAATTAACCTCAGAAAGTCCAAACAAAGTGTAGTTCCCAGGCCCCTATGTCTCCACAATCCACTAGGGGGGGTGGCTCACAGTTTCAAGGAAGGAAAGAGTTTTTCCGCCATTAAAGTTCCTATATTCCCTGTGTTGAATCCTTATAGTTCCGAGACAAAAGGAAAGTTCCCAAAGCTTTCTATTTCTTAATGAATAGCCACAAGGTAGCAAGAAAAGTGGCAACAACAATGTTTAAGTGTTGAGACCTCAATACATGTAACAGTTTAAACTCTTGTAACAGTAATCCGCAGTTTGACAGCTCTCTTAAGCACTGGCAGCCCGACGACTTGGTTGTCCCTTATAAGTCCGAAAACAAAGGTAAAGCAAGAAAAGAGTTCCAAGAGCAAATCCCACAGTTTCGAAAGTAACTTCTCCTTTATCCTTTAAATAAATCTTTGAATGCACAATAGTTCCACTTTTACGATCCCCTTTAATCTCCTCCGCATTCCTCAGAGTCTTTGCTTTGATCTGTTTAGCAAGATCGGGAGGCGGACTTCCTGTTACTCGCCTCCCGTTTTCGGCCAAATTTCCAATTTTTAAATTTTAGATTCAGATTTTGGTACCCCTTACTCACGGGTATGTTACTGCCAATCCGATGTTTTCAAGAAGAAAGGTCGGCGCTCATCAGCAGCAGCTGCGCGGCTTTGCATCCACGGAAAGAGCGATGAACTCACAGTGCCGCTCCCCCTTTCACGTTCCGGAGCCCCTTACGGGGTCCCTTCTGCGCTTCTGGGGGGGCTTTGGGCACCCGCCGAGTCTCACGGCCACAGGCTCGCTCTGCCTGCGGTTTTTCTTGATGGGTCTCCGCTTTGCCGCAGCAGACGACCCTTTTCCGCGGAGCCCCTCTTCACAGCGCGAAGAAGACCGCCATTGCCGTTTCGCGTCGCCACCGGAAGTCCCTAAATCTAGCGCGAACGCAGTCCCCCACTACCACAAATTATGCAGTCGAGTTTCCCGCATTTGGGGAAATCGCAGGGGTCAGCACACCCGCAGTGCAATGGATGAGCCTCACCCTGGGAAAACCTCCTTCATGATCAAGGTGTCTCCCCTGCCAGGTAAGTATTTTTTTAAAAATGAGAAGACTACAGGGCAATTGTGTACGACAAACATAATAACTGGCAGCACTCACCACCCCCTTCTGTATTGCAAACACCACAGTTCACTGAATGGATATGTTCTGTTGCCTACTGACACACGTCAAAATGCCGGCACCATGTCACATTTCTAAGAAATGCATCTAGTTGGTGTCTGATGAAGTGCCCCTTTTGTTAACTGGAAGGAAAGGGTTTAAGAGCCTGGGTGAAAGATATCATCTTTGGGTGAAGGGCATCATAATTCTTCTCTATCTGAGCTCCTTGAATGGCCACCTAATGCAAGCCAGAGTGTCAGTTCTCAGAAACCAGGGCCTGCACAAGACGCTTTGGCAGTTGAGGCGAACCACAAAATGGCGCTTCTCTCCCTGCCAGTCCCTCCGCCTAGTCCCACCTACTTCCTCCTCCTAGTTCCTTCTAGTCCCTCCTTCTAGTTCCTCCTAGCTCCTCCTCCTAGTTCCTCCTAGTCCCTACTCCTAGTCCCTCCTAGTCCCTCCTAGTTCCTCACCTAGTTCCTCCACCTAGTTCCTCCTAGTCCCTCCTAGTTCCTCCACCTAGTTCCTCCTAACTCCTCTCCTCCTCCCTCCTCCTAGTCCCTCCTCCTAGTCCCACCTAGTCCCTCCTAGTCCCTCCACCTAGTCCCTCCACCTAGTTCCTCCTAGTTCGTGACCTAGTTCCTCCACCTAATTCCACCTCATTCCTCCACCTAGTTCCTCCACCTAGTTCCTCCTAGTTCCTCCACTTAGTTCCTCCTAGTCCCTCCTAGTCCCTCCACCCAGTTCCTCCACCCAGTTCCCCTAGTTCCTCGTAGTTCCTGCACCCAGTTCCTCCACTCAGTCCCCCTAGTTCCTCCTAGTTCCTCCACTTATTTCCTCCTAGTCCCTCCTAGTCCCTCCACCCAGTTCCTCCACTCAGTCCCCCTAGTCCCTCCTAGTTCCTCCACCCAGTTCCTCCACTCAGCCCCCTAGTCCCTCCTAGTTCCTGCACCCAGTTCCTCCACTCAGTTCCCCCTAGTCCCTCCTAGTTCCTGCACCCAGTCCCCCCACTCAGTCCCCCCAGTCCCTCCTGGTTCCTCCACTCAGTTCCCCCTAGTCCAGGGGTCTGCAACCTTTAAGACAAAAAGAGCCACTTGGACCCGTTTCCGAAGAAAAACAACAACTGGGAGCCGCAAAAACATTGCAACATTTAAAACAAATATAACACTGTATATTTTGTTTCTTGCCTTAATGCTATATATACAGGATCGTGCAGTCAGCTGTCAATCTCAAGAAAAAAGGACAAATTAATAGCTAATTAAAATATTTAATTTACAACCAGGTAACCAGGTTAATGGGACTTTTGCTCCTGAACCTCAGTGCTCAGTGTCTGCACATCAGGGCTGTAAGACGTCACCTTCATTTTCACACAGGCTTGCAAGCTGTCATCTGTGAGGCGTGATCGATGTTTGTTTTTAATATAGTTCATGTTGGAGAAGACCTGCTCACATACATATGTGGAACCGAAGATCGACAGGACTCCAAATGCATACTTTTTCATGTTTATATAAGTGTTGGGGATGGCATTCCATGTTTCGAATACAAGTTTGTCCTGTTTGGGAAGGTTTTCAATATCACTCCATTTATGATTCTGAGCCAGAATGGCCTTCTGACGGGCAACATCCTCAAGAGTAGCGGTCAAGCATTTGAACTTGGACACCCATATATCTTTGTCGGCTATATCGGCCAGTTCCAGCTCAAGATCAGGTTGACTTACACCTGGAAATGCAGTCATATTCAATAGGGATGGATCGATCGCCAGGGGAGTGACAGGGAAGGATAATGTGTTTTTTTCCTCTCTGAAACCACAGAATCGTTTCCCAAACGAACTTTGCATTGCGGTGATTGCAGACTTGAAATATTCCAAATTTATCGTATCATGACTTTGTTTGAACTCTCTCAAAGAGGGAAAGTGAGACAGTGTACCTCTCAGGAAATCTTTGACAAACACTGTCAACTTGCGCTCAAATGCCAAAACCTCCTCCAGCATGTGCAGGGCTGTGCCTCCTTTCCCCTGAAGGGTTGTATTTAGCGTGTTTAGATGGGCTGTCATGTCTACCATAAAATGTAATTTTTCCAGCCACTCCGGCTGTTCCAGCTCAGCAAAGGTAAGCTCTTTGCTGGCCAGGAAGGTTTTTACTTCTTCCAAACATGTGACAAAGCGTTTTAGCACCTTGCCTCTGGACAACCACCGGACCTTGTTGTGGAGCAGGAGGTCCGAATAAGTGCTTTCCACCTCATCCAATAGCAAACGAAACTGGCGGTGGTTTAAACCCTTTGCCATTATCTTATTAACAATCTGAATGACCACATCCATCACTTTTGTGCATTCGGGGGGAAATGTTTGAGCACACAATGCCTCTTGGTGCAGGATGCAATGAAATGACAGCAGCGTTCTACCCAGTGCCTTCTGCAGTAGAGCCACAAAGCCCTTCTGTGCTCCTCTCATGCTCGGTGCCCCATCAGTAGCCACTGAGACCAGGTGGTTGGTGTTTATTTTTTTAGCACTTAAAAAGTCCAGGACAGCCTTACAGATATCCTCACCCCTTGTTTGGTCTTTTAGTGGTATCAGCTCAATCAGTTCTTCCTGTGGCCCAAAAGAGTTCACATATCGGCAGAACAGCGCTATTTGTTCAATATCACCTTTATCTTTGGACTCATCACAGGCGATGGAGTACGCCACAGCTGAATTAATGTCTTGAATTTGCTGTTTGCTAATGTTTTCTGCCATTTTTAGGGTTCTGTCTTTAACAGTCTTTGCAGACAGAGGCATGTCTTTGATTTTCTGCACAATTTCATTCTTGTTTTTGAAGTCCATGTATAGATGTTCCGAAACCTTAATGAATGCTTCTTTTATATACTCTCCATCTGTGAACGGCTTCCTGTGCTTGACTATTTCCTGAGCGGCTACAAAACTAGCATACGTTGTGGAATTTGCAGACTTCACCCAATTCTTGAAATTATTTTTGCTCCTATCAACCTTCCTCATAAGTTCTGCAACGGCTTTTTGTCTCTCATCTCCATCTCGATATTTTTCAGCAAAGGCTGCGTGTTTATTCTGGAAATGTCTTGCAATATTTGACTTTTTGTTGTTTGCAAATTTCTCACCACATATTAAGCATACTGGTAAACCAGTCTTGTCAGCAGAGAATGCAAATGATTCTGTCCATGTATCATTAAACATTCTGTTTTCTTCAGAAATTTTTCTTTTCTTGCCTTTATCCATGGCTGGCCTACCGGGGGTCCAAAACAGGGACGTAATTAGAAATCAGAGGGCTCCATAGCAAAATTTGCTATGCCCGATGTCAGGGAACTGACATCAGAGCGAGAGGCGAAGGGGAGGCTCCCAGATTCTGCTGGCGAAAGACCCAGCACCAGGGGGAGAAGCAGCTCGGTAGAGGGGGAAGGAAATCAGCGCAACACCAGGGATAAAGGGGGGCAGATGGGGGAAGCGGAGAGAGAGCTCCAGGATTCTTCTCTGGACATCAGTGAGTAGAGCACAGGTCCTCCACTACCCACGCCCTCCCTGCACAGAAGACTCCTGCGCAGTGAGAGGAGGAGGCGACTGGGAGTCAGACAGCTTCTATGCTGGAAGAGGTTTAAGAAACGCCCACAGACGGATTCTGCTAGCGACTGAGACAGCTACGTGGAGATGGGCTGTGCAGTCAGAACGGTTTAACGAGGCAATTAAGCCTAGAGAGGTGGCAGTTTACGCATGAGTAACTCATACCCATTACACCCAATAATCAATGCCCCAAAATGCCATAGAAAATTAATCAGGGCCCCAGTGTACTATAAATCATCATCAGTGCCTGATGTAAATAATAATTAATAATGAGGGCCCAATGTCATCCTCATCATTATAAAAATACATTTTTTGACACTTTTTATTATTTCTTTGTTTGACCCCTCAGAATTACTCCTCCTCATAGAAATAAACATTACATTAACAAGTTACCTTTTTTTGAGTGTGTGTTCTTCACTCCCCTTCAAAACAGTGACCAGTGTATATGCCCCCTTTCAATGCAGCCTGCTTACAAAGGCGGGACGACAAAGACCAGCAATAAGCTGTTGCATAACGTTCCCCAAGGAAAGCGTTAGCTATTCACCAAACTTTCCCCTGCTTAAGTTTAAAAAGGGGCTTCAAGCAACTAAAAAGGGGCTTCAGGCAACTAACTCAAACGTGGAATTGCCTATAGTAAGATGGCGGCCGCCTCAGAAGACCACATGGGCAGATAAGATGGCTGCTGGGGCGATCCGGTTACCCAGCAACAGCACAGCTGCTTCCGACGCTTTGAAAAGCAGCTGGCAAAGCAAGCGTTGGAGCGCCGAAGCCACCTCACGCCCACAAGGATAATGCTGCGCATGTGACCAAATAGTGAGGACTTACTTTGCTAGAGACAAGCCCCCGACGCTACCACAAGCCTCCCTCTCTTCCCGCCGCCCAGCCTCCCAAGAAAAAAAAAAACACTTCAAACGATCACAAAGCACAAATTCCACGCGACCGCGACTTGATCCGCCCACAACCTGATCCGCCAGGCGCGCTGAGTCCTCCCCAGGAAAGGTAAAATGCGGCGATGAGCTTGCGTAGTGTGCTGGGCTCCCAGCAGCGAATCGACTTGGATAGGCAGCAAGCAATCCAAACGGAGAGGTTTTCGGCCCCCAGTAGATAAGGGAGTGATCCAATCATAAGTGGCTTTTTGCATGTTTCCGCCCAGAAAATGCGCCTCCTCCCCTCGCCTCCGCCCCAGAACTGCAGCAAAAGAGTTAAAGAGCCGCATGCGGCTCTGGAGCCGCAGGTTGCCGACCCCCGCCCTAGTCCCTCCTAGCTCCTGCAACCTGTTCCTCCACTCAGTTCCTCCTAGTATCTCCTAGTTCCTCCACCCAGTTCCTCCACTCAGTCCCCCCAGTCCCTCCTAGTTTCTCCACCCAGTTCCTCCAGTCAGTCCCCCCTAGTCCCTCCTAGTTCCTGCACCCAGTTCCTCCACTCAGTTCTCCCTAGTCCCTTCTAGTTCCTGCACCCAGTTCCTCTTCTCAGTTCCCGCTAGTCCCTCCTAGTTCCTGCACCCAGTTCCTCCACTCAGTACCCTCTAGTCCCTCCTAGTTCCTGCACCCAGTTCCTCACTCAGTTCCCCCTAGTCCCTCCTGGTTCCTCCACTCAGTTCCCCCACTCAGTACCCTCTAGTCCCCCCTAGTTCCTCCACCCAGTTCCTCCACTCATTCCCCCTAGTCCCTCCTGGTTCCTCCACTCAATTCCCCCTAGTCCCTCCTAGTTCCTGCACCCAGTTGCTCCACTCAGTTACCCTAGTACTTCCTAGTCCCTGCACCCAGTTCCTCCACACAGTCCCTCCTAGTTCCTGCACCCAGTTCCCACTCAGTTCCCCCTAGTCCCTCCTAGTTCCTGCGCCCAGTTCCTCCACTCAGTACCCTCTAGTCCCTCCTAGTTCCTGCACTCAGTTCCTCCACTCAGTTCCCGCAGTCCGCCCTAGTTCCTCTACCCAGTTCCTCCACTCAGTCCCCCTAGTCCCTCCTGGTTCCTCCACTCAGTTCCCCCTAGTCCCTCCTAGTTCCTGCACCCAGTTCCTCCACTCAGTCGCGCTAGTCCCTCCTGGTTCCTCCACTCAGTTCCTCCACTCAGTACACCCTAGTCCCTCCTAGTTCCTACACCCAGTTCCTCCACTCAGTTCCCCCTAGTCCCTCCTAGTCCCTCCACTCAGTTCCTCCACTCAGTTCCCCCTAGTCCCTCCTAGTTCCTGCACCCAGTTCCTAAACTCAGTTCCCCTAGTCCAGGGGTCTGCAACCTTTAAGACAAAAAGAGCCACTTGGACCCGTTTCCGAAGAAAAACAACAACTGGGAGCCGCAAAAACATTGCAACATTTAAAACAAATATAACACTGTATATATGCCACCTAACCCCCACAAGGAGAATGCTGCGCATGTGACCAAATAGCGAGGACTTACTTTGCTAGAGACAAGCCCTGACGCTACCACAAGCCTCCCTCTCTTCCCGCCGCCCAGCCTCCCAAGAAAAAACCCCCACTTCAAACGGTCACAAAGCACAAATTCCACGCGACCGCGACTTGCTATGCCCAATAATCAATGCCCAAAATGCCATAGAAAATTAATCAGGGCCCCAGTGTACCATAAATCATAATCAGTGCCTGATGTAAATAATAATTAATAATGAGGGTCCAATGTCATCCTCATCATTATAAAAATACCTTTTTTGACACTTTTTATTATTTCTGTGTTTGACCCCTCAGAATTACTCCTCCTCATAGAAATAAACATTACATTAACAAGTTACCTTTTTTTGAGTGTGTGTTCTTCACTCCCCTTCAAAACAGTGACCAGTGTATATGCCTCCTTTCAATGCAGCCTGCTTGCAAAGGCGGGACGACAAAGTTTTTTTTATTTTTTTTTTTTATTTATTTTATCTTATTTTGAATATTATTATTATTATATATATATATATAATGCGTTCAACTGTTTTTTAAACAGAAGGGGTGGGCACTGTAGGCAGGGGGCAGTAACTGCCCTTGCTCCTGATCAAGCAAATAAATTTAAAGTAACCACTAAATAAAATGAGTTGGCCTAATGAACCAACTTCCAATTAATTTAAACGGAATTAAGTAATTAAATTGGCCTGCAATAATAAATACTGTTTCTTAATTAACTAACTGATACGGATCGGAAAGGGGGGGGGTACCTTCTCTGCCCCTCTCCCTTGAACAACCGAGGCGATGACCTCTAGGGTATCCCCGTTCACCCACCCTCAGTTCCCCTCACCGTCGCACAAGCACCACACCTTCCCCAGAACCCCTTTCTACCACGAGCGAAATAAGCTCGAATATATGAATGTATTCTCTTATCTTTTCCTATGGCTATTTGCGCTCCATACTCAGAACGAGTAGACCGGGCGCTCCTGTATCTCCGCTTATTCCTATGGCTGCGTCTTGGCCAATCACAGCCATGCATTCGTCCTGCAGGAGCTAGCTCAGGCAGCTTTGCACGCCTCATTGAACCTACTGACAAGCTGTTGACGGCCCCCCACTGTGAGAACAATGGATCCGAAACTAGAGAACTCGTAAAACTGTCAAAATGTATCCATTCCTGTTACAATGTATCCATTTTGTTTCCGCTTTTGATTACCAATACCAAATAGACCGAATCACATAGGAAACCTTTGGAAATTCACATAAAATCAACCACAACTCCGATTTCTTTCCTCTTGGTGTCATTCAACTCAGCCCCTTCTGGACTCCATGATGTGATCCCTACTTCCATAATCCCCGGAGCGGCCAGGCACGTACACAGGAACTTCTTAATCCTGTCAGATCGCTTCGCATAACCCTTTCCCCGGGCAATACCAGGTGGCAGACGATGCATATCTATGACCCTTTGTCCTGCCACCACCGGTACTTGATAAACGATTGTCTATGTGTATTTCTCGCTCTACATATTTCCCCCTCCCTTGTCTCAAATGTAAATGAGTGTAACCCCACCTTTTCTCTGAGACACTCATGACGTGTGTAATATATTCATGATGCAATCCGTAAAACCCAACCCTCCCATAATGAATTCATGACGTTTCGTGCACTGTATTCTGGGACTTGGAGGGAACTTTTAAAAGTTTATGTCGCCCCACTCTCGGGGTTCAATCTCGTCTTGAACCTGTTGGCCAATAAACTTGGATCTTCGGCAGTTTGCTCCTGTCTCCGGCTGAGCTTCTTTCTTCCGCAAGAATCCACGGACTCTGTCCGATTGGCTGGGTGGCAGGGTAAATACGCACCCAGATTTCCGTAACAGCTTGGCGCCCAACGTGGGGCTTTGAGCGGTTCTCCCGAGCTGCTGACCGGGGGCCCCGAGATCTTCAGCCGGCTCCGGGCCACTTTGCCTGGGAAGACCCTGCTGGGACCCCCGGCCATCTTCCGGGCGGTAATCGAAAGCCCCAGGAGTTCAGCCGGGGAGCAAAAGGGATCCAGCCGGCTTATTCATCGATCCCGGGATCGGATCAACACAGAAGACTCGTGAGTATAGGAAAGAAATCCAGTGCACTGGTGGGAAAGGGGGTGGAATTCTCCTGGCAACCGAATTCTCTGCCCTCCTCTCTATCGCTTCTTCTCACCTTTCTCTTGGTCCAGTTAGCGAGAGAGACCGTGGACCGCCGCCCGACCCGAAAAGGGGGTTCTGAGCTCTATCCCTTTCTCTAAACTCTCCAGCCAGCCGCACCAATTGGGAGCCCGAAGGGTAAGACGGAGAGACCCGACTTGAAAGATAGCCGACTCTCCGCAACGGGCATCCCAGTTGAAAGCAAGGGGTTGGAGCTCTTTTTCCGATCTTCCCGAGCGTCCTTTCTAGGGGGCAGGAAGTGGTCTTGCTTTCTATCCTAATCCCAGCCGCACCGGTCGGACTACGTACCCCGTGTACCGTAAGCCCGCTTCCGAAAGCAAGGGGGATTTTCGATCCGAAATCCTATCCAGGGACGACCCGATCTGGCACCGCATGGCGCGGGCGTTCAGTAGGGCCCCTTTTCCTGAGAGTGATCGATAGGTAGGAGGTTGCCAGGGGGGGAATAGCCCATGAGGAATTGGGCGGGACCGGCAGAGTGGAAAGGGACCCCAGATTACTGGTTAAGGAAATAGGAAAAGAAAAATAATACCGGATAGCTAGAGCTCTTTAAACTCTCTAAGGAAGTTGCCAAGCGACTAGGGACCACTCTTATACTGCAAGCCCTTTATTGGCTCACCAAACTTTACCGACCCCTATCCCTCTCTCCTCTTTCTTGTCTAGACACGCGTGAACTATACTATGGGTACCCAGGCTTCCAAAAACGAGCGGGCTCACTCTGGGAGGAAGGCTTCCAGAAAGCCATCCCGATCCCAGAAGGATCCCGACTCTCCTCTCCAATTTGTTATCACACATTGGAAGTCGATTCCTGGCCACGAGTTATTATCTAAAGAAAAGTTAGAGGACCTCTGCTCTGAGATCTGGCCCGCCAGTACCACCTCGGCTAAACCTGAATTGCGCTGGCCGTCAGGGGGTTCGTTCAATGAAGAGCGCTTGAACTATTTAAAGAAATACTTAATGGAAGAAAAACCCCGCCAGTTGGAATACCTGGCTGCCTTCGAGGCCGTAAGGAGAGTGCTCCAAGCCCCGAAGGGAACAACTTCTTATCAGCTACCTATAATGAATCCCGGGCGACAGCAGATGCCCCCCCCTTATGAGGACGAAGATATACAGCAGGCCCTGGTTCACTTTTACTACCAAGGACCACCGCCGTCTGACAGCGGTTCAAGTAGCGATGGAGAGGGGGGGGAAGGGACTCAAGACAGTAGAAGAGTCACAAGGCTACAAGCCAAGAAGGACCAAAAGGACCTCGGGTTTACTAAAACTAAGGACTCTGGACAGGCTAAACCCAAAGACCCCGGGCAGACCAAAGCTAAAACCCCTTCCTCAATGCTTCACAACACCATTGAAGATCCTGCCCCAAACAGAGATAGAGATCTCCCCTCCGAACCTTGTGGGTCTACGGCAGAGTCCCTGAACTATAACCAAGGAACCCCAGGGCCTTCTGACCAAGTGAGCTCTACTGTGAGCTCTACCGCGATCCAAATGCCTCTAAGGGCTTTGCCGATCCCGCCTCTCTCACCTGACGGAACCCCAAGAATGGTGTATACGCATCATCCCTTTTATACTTCGGACCTCGTAACTTGGTCCAACCAGATGCCCTCCCTGAGGGACGATCCGGACAAATGTCACCGCCAGATCAGCGCAATCTTTTCCACCCACAATCCTACCTGGGCAGATGTCCATGTCCTTCTGAATGCCCTCTTTAACGAGGCAGAGAAGGCGGACATCCTGGCTAAAGCCGGGGAAGCTATAGAATCGCCCGATTACCAGAGGGGACGGCCCCAAGGCTTGCAGGCGCTCACCGCACAATGTCTCCGAGTAGAACCTACATGGGATTATAACACGACAAACGGGATCTGGTGCTTAAAATTATTTAAGAAAGCCATTCTGGACGGCGTGAAGGCTGCAGGTCAACGCACCGTTAATTGGACCAAAGTCCAAACGGTAATGCAGGGACCAAACGAACACCCTTCTGATTATTATACGAGATTGGTCTCTGCCATCAAGACCTGGGGGGGAATAGACCCCGAGAATCCACAACATGAAGTAATCGTTAAAGGTTTCTTCAAGGATCAGGCCTGCCCAGATATTAGGAAAGCCCTGAACCTTCAAATTGGATACGATGGAAAAAGTATAAATGAAATCTTGTCCATTGCGAAATCCATCTACAACTCTCGAGATGAAAGAAAGAAAAAGGAGAGTAAATCCGAGGTCGAACAGATCTTGGCCTTGAGCATGGAGACTACCTATGGCCCTAACCGAGGTAGAGGCCTCAACCGAGGAAAGGGGGTCCGGGGAGGAGGACCTCCTAACCCCTATAGGCAATGGGGACCGGGGACTGGAGGGTGTTACTACTGCCAGGAAGAAGGTCACATAAAAAGATTCTGCCCTTACCTAAATACGTCAACCTACGGGGGGCACGAATCCAAGTCCTTCCCTGCTCGAGCCAGCCACCCTCCTTTCCCCCCGCAACCCAACGTAACCCCAGGGTACACCAACCACCAACCGGCGACTTATGCTCCACCAACGCCCTCGAACCCGACGCTTCAAACCCGACCCCAGTCAGGACCCCGGACCCAGATGACAGCCATAGACCAGTCTGCTCACCCTTGGGCGAATGCCACTGCGCCTCCCTTGCATCCTCCAAACCAACCACCTCCCGATGATCAGGACACCTATTGACAATTAGAAGGGGATCCCACTCAGACCCAAACCATCTGCCCCGTCCTTGCACTGTCACCTGAGGACCCGGTCTGCACTATTGAGATTGACGGCCACCCCTATCAATGTCTGTTGGACACAGGGGCTACTTATTCCACCCTAACCAACAGCCACCTGGAACCAGGGACAGTGACCAAGAAAGTAATGGGACTGGACGGGATACCCCGCACTTGTCCGCTCTCGCGACCGGCTAAGGTCACCCTCGGACCATTACTAGCGGAACACACTTTCCTTTTAACAAGCAGCCCTGTCAATCTCCTCGGCAGAGACCTCCTCTGCAAACTTAACGCCACCATTAAATGCTCCTCCGATGGCATTTACCTACATATGCCAGGGGACTCTATTCCCATGTTCCAAGGTATCGTTCAGGAATCTAAAGCGGATCGACAGTTTCCCGAACTCCCTCTTGACCTAGAAACCGACTTGCCCCCCTCCCTATGGGGCACTGAATCAACCTCAGTCGGGCTCTTACTCTCCGCCACTCCAGTCAAGATCACGTACCGAAGTGACCTACCCTTCCCATGTACCAAGCAATACCCTCTGCCCAAAGAAGCCATAGAAGGCCTAACACCCATGATTGAGGACTTCCTCGAAAAGGGGATCCTAGTCTCGTGCGCTTCACCCTGTAATACTCCAGTTCTCCCGGTCAAGAAACCCGCTAAAGAAGGGGAACCTATACGGTACCGTTTTGTGCAGGACTTGAGATTAGTGAACCAATTCGTAATACCACGGCACCCAGTAGTGGGAAACCCGAACTCCCTCCTAAACGCAATTCCAGCGGGAACTACTTGGTACTCCGCTGCGGACCTGTGCTCTGCCTTCTTCAGTATACCCCTGGACCCGACCAGCCAATTCCTCTTTGCATTTACCTGGGGGCCCGGTCAACTAACTTGGACCAGACTTCCCCAAGGCTATGTAGAGTCGCCCGCAATTTTTTCGGCCATATTACATCAAGACTTAGAGGACATCCATTTACCGGCTAGCTCCACCTTACTCCTTTACGTGGATGATATTTTATTGTGTTCTACCACTGAAGAGGCGTGTAAGACAGATACTAAACACCTCCTATCAGAACTGGCAAAGAGGGGACATAAGGTGTCCCCAAAGAAACTCCAATATTGTAAACAAGAGGTCAAGTATCTGGGACACATCCTGGGTGTAGGGACCCGAAGTCTAGCCACTGACAGGATTGAAGCAGTCACTAAAATCCCTCTCCCAAAAACGAAACGACAGCTGCGCGGCTTCCTTGGCATGGCCGGCTTCTGCCGAGCATGGATCGCTGGTTACAGCGAAATAACGAAGCCCTTAACTGTTATGACGCGTCAGGACCACCCAGACACTTTGGTCTGGGAAGAGGAAGCTTACAACTCTTTCGAACGACTAAAACGGGAACTCAGATCCGCTCCTGCCCTAGGATTACCCGACTACCGAATCCCGTTCAACCTATTTATTCACGAGCAAATGGGAGTAGCCTCCGGTGTCCTAACCCAACCCTTCCGCGACCAAGAGAGGCCAGTAGCATATTACAGTCTGCAACTTGACAACACTGCTAAAGGGGCTGTCAGTTGCCTGAGAGCCATTGCAGCCGCTGCAGTCCTCCTCGAGAAGGCTCAAGAAACAGTTCTGGGCCACGAAATCACCCTTCACGTTCCCCATTCGGTCTCAACCCTCCTAACTCTAAAAGGATGCCACCATTTCTCAAACTCACGCCTCAACCGGTACGAAGCCCTCCTCCTAACCCCAACCAATGTTACCATTAAACGTGTCAACTCGCTAAACCCCGCTACCCTGCTACCCCTTCCCGATGATGGCACCCCACATCATGACTGCACCACCATAGTCCGCCAAGCTGAAAAGCCTCGTGAAGACTTAGATCATCTTCCCCTAGAGAATCCCGACCTAATACTGTATACTGACGGCAGCTCTAAAGTAATCGACGGGGTTAGAAAGACTGGGTATGCAGTGGTCACCGACTTCGAAGTACTAGAATCAAACCCAATCAACTCCCAGTACAGTGCCCAAGCCGCTGAGTTAATCGCACTACTGCGTGCCTGCGAGATAGGTGAAGGGAAGCGGGTAACCATTTATACCGACAGTAAATACTGTTTCGGCCTGGTACACACAACCGGTCAAATTTGGCTCCAGAGAGGCTTTCTAACCGCCGCCGGGTCTCAAATCTCGCACGCCGCCCTAGTTGAGCGACTTCTCACGGCGATCCATTTACCTGCCGCTATAGCCGTCGTCCACTGCAAAGCCCATACCAAGGGTAGGGACTCAGTTTCTAAAGGAAACAGACGAGCCGACAAAGCCGCACAAATGGCTGCCCTACGCATTCCTAACAATGAATCCGAGTTTCAAGCCCTCCTGCAACCAGCAGACCTAGACCTTACCGAAATTTACAAATCTGCCCCAAAGGATGAAAAGGCTATGTGGGAATCGATAGGTGCCACCGAACAACAAGGCATCTGGGTCCTCCCCGATGGAAGAACCGTCCTTCCAAAGGCCTGGACTCCAAAAGTAGTGAGGATTCTTCATCAGCGGACACATTGGGGAAAAGGGAGATTAATGGAACATGTAATTAGATCTTGGTATGCACCCGGGATAGCTGCTGCCGCAGCAGCAGCATCAAAGAATTGCATTACCTGCCATCGCTTCAATCCGAAGCGTGAACCCAGGAGGCCACCGGGAGCCAGACCATGGGCCTTTGTCCCTTTTGAGAATTTGCAACTTGACTTTATTGATCTGCCCCAATGCCAAGGCTTTAAGCATGCTTTGATTATAGTGGACCAATTCTCCTCGTGGGTGGAGGGATTCCCTTGCCGGAGAGCTACCGCATCCGTAGTTGCCAGGGCCCTCCTACAGGATATTATTCCCCGCTATGGCATACCCCGACGCCTTGACAGCGACAGGGGAACCCACTTTACTGCAGAAGTGGTGCAATTAGTTGCCAAGACACTCCAAATTAGATGGGATCTCCACACCCCGTACCACCCACAATCCTCTGGCCAAGTAGAGCGCATGAACCAGGAAATAAAAATACAGTTGGGCAAACTTTGCAAGCTCACTGGCCTAAAATGGGTGAATGCACTCCCACTGGTCCTTCATAACATCCGCAGCGCCCCAACCGAACGTTTGAAACTCTCTCCATTCGAACTTTTATTCGGGAGGCCTCCTCCCGTCTACAACACTTTATTCCCACTCTCAGAACTGGAGCTAGGAGAAACAGAACTTACTAATTATGTTATTCAGCTCCAGACACAATTACAACGTCTCCACCGCTACGCGGCCATCGAGGGACAAAACCTGCCCATCGACGTCCATGCTCACTCCTTCCACCCTGGTGACTGGATTCTCGTCAAGGTCTACCAGAAAGAACCACTCCAACCCGCGTGGGAAGGCCCCTACCAAGTACTCTTGACCTCGCCAACCGCCGTGAAAGTAGGTGAGAAGTATTCTTGGTTACATCATACTAGATGCAAGTCCTCACCCCCTCCACAGGAGACGGAAGAAAGCAACGGTGAGGACTTCACATTTTCGACTCCACCTACTCCACCGACCTCATATATTGACGACGACGCTCAACAGACCGGACCAGCAGATCGGGGCCAAGGTCGGGCTCAACAGACCGGACCAGCAGATCGGGGCCAAGGTCGGGCTCAACAGACCGGACCAGCAGATCGGGGCCAAGGTCGGGCTCAACAGACTGGACCAGCGGATCGGGGCCAAGGTCGGGCTCAACAGACTGGACCAGCGGATCGGGGCCAAAGTCGGGCTCAACAGACCGGACCAGACACCGCGACATCCAACTGGACGTCCGAAATCGTCCCAGATACCAACACCATTAAGCTACGTTTCAAACGCGGTGACAGCCGCGTTTGACAGCTTCCTTCGTTTGACAGCTTCGCTTTTGACAGTTCATCTGACAGCTTCATTTGACAGCTCCATTTGACAGCTCCGTTGACAGCTTCCTTCGTTTGACAGCTTCGCTTTTGACAGTTCATCTGACAGCTTCATTTGACAGCTTCATTTGACAGCTCCGTTGACAGCTTCCTTCGTTTGACAGCCTCGCTTTTGACAGTTCATCTGACAGCTTCATTTGACAGCTCCATTTGACAGCTCCGTTGACAGCTTCCTTCGTTTGACAACTTCGCTCTTGACAGTTCATCTGACAGCTTCATTTGACAGCTCCATCTGACAGCTCCGTTGACAGCTTGCTTCGTTTGACAGCCTCGCTTTGCAGCCCTCATTCGTTTGCCCCACACGCATCTACACCATGAATCTGGCCTACGCCGTTCTTCTTCTCGCCGCCATATCCTGGGTCACTCTCACATCATCAGACCACTGCACAGGGTTGCAAACAGACTATCACTTCTTGGACTATCATGAGGTCGAGACGGGAAGGTCTAACCCTGATCGAATGGGGGACTTTGATTTCTGCCTTCCAGAGTCTCGAGTCTTACTGCGCCATTCTTTAGTACCCCGACTCGCCAACGACGAATACTGGGAACTTTTCGTCCGAAACAAGGACCTGCGCCGTATCGGGTCCGCGGCCCTCACTCTTGACCACTCCTCTTACCGGCTGACCTGCCAAAACGGGACTTATCTTCTCTACGCCAACGGAGAGATCTCCCACAACCCGAACTGGACCGAAATCGAGATAGGAGGGGCCTCCCACGTTTATACGGACTCAAATCACCCCTCTGGAAACTTGATTTTCGGGTTCCAGTGTCTCCTCTCCACCCCAGAAACCCGGAAGTCTCAACTCCAGGGACTCTGCCTGCGACGATTCTGCTGCTTATGGAACCTAGGGGTCACTCACGAGTGGAAAGGGGCTGAATATCTCGAAGGTTGGCATCATCCTATACACCCTTCACGCCCCCCCTCATGGGACCACGTCGGACCCCTGAGATGCGGCGGTATCGCCAGGGATAGGCGACTATTAAACACTACTGACCCACTCCACCCAGTCGGCACGGCACCTCGACAATTCGGCACTGACTCTGCATTCCCGGGAGAAGACCTCCTCTCATCCTGGGAGCAAAACTCCTACATTAAACTTCTCAGTCAGGTGGCAAAGGAAGCACCCTACCCAGACTGCTGGATCTGTGCCCACGCGCCTAGCCACCTCCAGCAGAGTCTCCCACTAGTCCCAGTGCCAGTGACCCTTGAACAATTCCGTTCCGGAAACGTTACTTCCTGGAACCTAACGGCGCTCAACTTGACACATCAATATCTCTATCTCACCGGCCCTACGAAGGGGCCCCTTTGCCGCAGCTTCTCCGGAGAAGGAACCTTCATTGGATCTAGTACATGTTCAAACACTCTCGAAATCCTGCCCACTGGCCTGGTCACCGTCACCAGTGCAAGAGAGTCTCGGACTTTCCCTAACCTTACCGTCGCCTGGGCCGCTGCCGTCGGACACCCCTTTAACTGGAGACCCCAACCCTCTGACTCCATGCTGTTGCAAACCTTTGCCTCCGGCAGAATGGAATCTTACCTCAGCGGCCTATTCTGGGTGTGCGGACACCGTGCATATACATGGGTGAGCCCACACATGTCCGGATCCTGCTTCGTCGGCTACATTGTCCCCGGAATTAGGATCGTCCCACATCTACCCCCCGGAAGACAACGGAATAAAAGGGAGCAAAAGGAGTTGTCAGATCTGTCAGATGTTGCTGCAAATGGAGAGACCGTAGGCCGAGCACTTTTCCCGGCCTACGGTGCCGGTTCAAACCATGTGGATATCCTTCGACTCACCGACATCCTCCTTAAGTTTATGCAGGAGGCGACCCAGATCACGGACTCTCTCATGTCGGAACTAACCGAGGTAAGACAGATGGCCTTACAGACGAGGATTGCTACGGACTTCCTCTTGTCTAGTCAAGGAGGCACCTGTGCCTTAATAGGCACCGAGTGCTGCACATACGTGACTGACCAGACCTTAAACATAACTGGGCATTTGAACAATATTCACGAGTTAGCAGGGAGGCTACACGATATCCAACATGAGGGACTATCCGATGTGGACCTGTGGGGATGGTTACCCAAGTTGGGCTGGCTCCGACAATTATTGAAAGTCATGCTGCTCATCGTCTTGACCGCTGGTCTTTGTGTGTCTATTTTATGTTGTACTGTGCACTGTATTAATCCCTGCTGTTCCCTCCTCCGCCTCCGCCACCCTGCCTCGCCTAACTCCTTCTCTCTTCGAGCCTATTCTCGTTCCCAACATACCCCCACCTTCCCCGACTATGTACAGATGAGGCATCTGGGAGAAGGGGAATATGAGATCACAGAAATTTAGCGTTCCTGTGGTGCGGAGAAAGGATTTGCAAGTTCCTTCAGAACTTTGATGCAAATCTATCTCCGAATGGGGGACTGATACGGATCGGAAAGGGGGGGGGTACCTTCTCTGCCCCTCTCCCTTGAACAACCGAGGCGATGACCTCTAGGGTATCCCCGTTCACCCACCCTCAGTTCCCCTCACCGTCGCACAAGCACCACACCTTCCCCAGAACCCCTTTCTACCACGAGCGAAATAAGCTCGAATATATGAATGTATTCTCTTATCTTTTCCTATGGCTATTTGCGCTCCATACTCAGAACGAGTAGACCGGGCGCTCCTGTATCTCCGCTTATTCCTATGGCTGCGTCTTGGCCAATCACAGCCATGCATTCGTCCTGCAGGAGCTAGCTCAGGCAGCTTTGCACGCCTCATTGAACCTACTGACAAGCTGTTGACGGCCCCCCACTGTGAGAACAATGGATCCGAAACTAGAGAACTCGTAAAACTGTCAAAATGTATCCATTCCTGTTACAATGTATCCATTTTGTTTCCGCTTTTGATTACCAATACCAAATAGACCGAATCACATAGGAAACCTTTGGAAATTCACATAAAATCAACCACAACTCCGATTTCTTTCCTCTTGGTGTCATTCAACTCAGCCCCTTCTGGACTCCATGATGTGATCCCTACTTCCATAATCCCCGGAGCGGCCAGGCACGTACACAGGAACTTCTTAATCCTGTCAGATCGCTTCGCATAACCCTTTCCCCGGGCAATACCAGGTGGCAGACGATGCATATCTATGACCCTTTGTCCTGCCACCACCGGTACTTGATAAACGATTGTCTATGTGTATTTCTCGCTCTACATATTTCCCCCTCCCTTGTCTCAAATGTAAATGAGTGTAACCCCACCTTTTCTCTGAGACACTCATGACGTGTGTAATATATTCATGATGCAATCCGTAAAACCCAACCCTCCCATAATGAATTCATGACGTTTCGTGCACTGTATTCTGGGACTTGGAGGGAACTTTTAAAAGTTTATGTCGCCCCACTCTCGGGGTTCAATCTCGTCTTGAACCTGTTGGCCAATAAACTTGGATCTTCGGCAGTTTGCTCCTGTCTCCGGCTGAGCTTCTTTCTTCCGCAAGAATCCACGGACTCTGTCCGATTGGCTGGGTGGCAGGGTAAATACGCACCCAGATTTCCGTAACACTAACCAAAGGACTTAAATCAACCAAATGAATCTAATCAATTAAATTAAATTGATATACAATCAGAATCCAGCAGCAATTGATCTGCCCTTTCTCTTAGTCAACCAAAATGAATTTAAAGTTCCAACCAAATGAATTAAATTACCAAAATGAATCCACACTCGATAAGTTTAAATACAATTGGAATCAAGCAATAAGTTGACTACTGCAAGCACTTATTAAAGCAATCAAATTAATTATATTTCAGGGTTGCATATATATCCTTGGAGCGCTAAAGCCCTAATTAAAGCGCTTTAATATAATAACACTCAGAGTCAAACCTCTATGAGCTCTTAAAATGCTTAACTTAAATAACTTGTTCTCTTCCAATCCACCAATTGAGCTATATTGTCACTTATAAAGCCTGAGTATCCAATTCCCACAACAGAGTGCCTCACCTAAAATGGCCGCCGGGCCAAACCACGTGGTTAGCTCAAAATGGCGACCGCAACTTCCTGGTTACCAAGCAACACAGCTATCAACTTCCTGTCCCTGGCTGCCAGCGGCGCTCTGCTGGAGGGGCGCCCGAGATTATTGGAGGGCGCCCTGCTGGGCGCTCTGCTGGAGGGGCGCCCGAGGGACTGATCCAATCATAAGCAGCTTTTTGCGTGTTTCCGCCCAGAAAATGCGCCTCCTCCCCTCGCCTCCGCCCCGGAGCCGCAGCAAAGGAGTTAAAGAGCCGCATGCGGCTCTGGAGCCGCAGGTTGCCGACCCCCGCCCTAGTCCCTCCTAGTCCCTGCACCCAGTTCCTCCACTCAGTTCCCTCTAGTTCCTCCACTCATTTCCTCCACTCAGTTCCTCCACCCAGTTCCCCCAAGTCCCTCCTAGTTCCTGCACCCAGTTCCTCCACTCAGTACCCACTGGTCCCTACACCCAGTTCCTCCACTCAGTCCCCCTTGTCCCTCCTGGTTCCTCCACTCAGTACCCCCTAGTCCCTCCTAGTTCCTACACAGTTCCTTCGCTCAGTTCCCCCTAGTCCCTCCTGTTTCCTCCACTCAGTCCCCCTATTCCCTCCTAGTTCCTAAACCCAGTTCCTCCATTCAGTACCCCCTAGTCCCTCCTAGTTCCTACACCCAGTTCCTCCACTCAGTACCCACTAGTCCCTCCTATTTCCTGCACCCAGTTCCTCCACCCAGTCCCCCCAGTCCCTTCTAGTTCCTCCACCCAGTTCCTCCACTCAGTACCCCTAGTACCTCCTAGTTCCTCCACTCAATTCCTCCACTCATTTCCCCCTAGTTCCTCCACCCAGTTCCTCCACTCTTTCCCCCAGTACCTCCTGGTACCTCCACTCAGTCCACCCTAGTCCCTCCTGGTCCCTGCACCCAGATCCTACACTCAGTTCCCCCTAGTCCCTCCGACTTCCTACACCCAGTTCCTCCACTCAGTCCCCCCTAGTCCCCCTAGTCCCTCCACCCAGTTCCTCCACTCAGTACCCACTGGTCCCTACACCCAGTTCCTCCACTCAGTCCCCCTTGTCCCTCCTGGTTCCTCCACTCAGTACCCCCTAGTCCCTCCTAGTTCCTACACACAGTTCCTTCGCTCAGTTCCCCCTAGTCCCTCCTGTTTCATCCACTCATTCCCCCTAGTCCCTCCTGGTTCCTCCACTCAATTCCCCCTAGTCCCTCCTAGTTCCTGCACCCAGTTGCTCCACTCAGTTACCCTAGTACTTCCTAGTCCCTGCACCCAGTTCCTCCACACAGTCCCTCCTAGTTCCTGCACCCAGTTCCCACTCAGTTCCCCCTAGTCCCTCCTAGTTCCTGCGCCCAGTTCCTCCACTCAGTACCCTCTAGTCCCTCCTAGTTCCTGCACTCAGTTCCTCCACTCAGTTCCCGCAGTCCGCCCTAGTTCCTCTACCCAGTTTCTCCACTCAGTCCCCCTAGTCCCTCCTGGTTCCTCCACTCAGTTCCCCCTAGTCCCTCCTAGTTCCTGCACCCAGTTCCTCCACACAGTCCCTCCTAGTTCCTGCACCCAGTTCCCACTCAGTTCCCCCTAGTCCCTCCTAGTTCCTGCGCCCAGTTCCTCCACTCAGTACCCTCTAGTCCCTCCTAGTTCCTGCACTCAGTTCCTCCACTCAGTTCCCGCAGTCCGCCCTAGTTCCTCTACCCAGTTCCTCCACTCAGTCCCCCTAGTCCCTCCTGGTTCCTCCACTCAGTTCCCCCTAGTCCCTCCTAGTTCCTGCACCCAGTTCCTCCACTCAGTCGCGCTAGTCCCTCCTGGTTCCTCCACTCAGTTCCTCCACTCAGTACACCCTAGTCCCTCCTAGTTCCTACACCCAGTTCCTCCACTCAGTTCCCCCTAGTCCCTCCTAGTCCCTCCACTCAGTTCCTCCACTCAGTTCCCCCTAGTCCCTCCTAGTTCCTGCACCCAGTTCCTAAACTCAGTTCCCCTAGTCCCTCCTAGTCCCTGCACCCAGTTCCTCCACTCAGTTCCCTCTAGTTCCTCCACTCATTTCCTCCACTCAGTTCCTCCACCCAGTTCCCCCAAGTCCCTCCTAGTTCCTGCACCCAGTTCCTCCACTCAGTACCCACTGGTCCCTACACCCAGTTCCTCCACTCAGTCCCCCTTGTCCCTCCTGGTTCCTCCACTCAGTACCCCCTAGTCCCTCCTAGTTCCTACACACAGTTCCTTCGCTCAGTTCCCCCTAGTCCCTCCTGTTTCCTCCACTCAGTCCCCCTATTCCCTCCTAGTTCCTAAACCCAGTTCCTCCATTCAGTACCCCCTAGTCCCTCCTAGTTCCTACACCCAGTTCCTCCACTCAGTACCCACTAGTCCCTCCTATTTCCTGCACCCAGTTCCTCCACCCAGTCCCCCCAGTCCCTTCTAGTTCCTCCACCCAGTTCCTCCACTCAGTACCCCTAGTACCTCCTAGTTCCTCCACTCAATTCCTCCACTCATTTCCCCCTAGTTCCTCCACCCAGTTCCTCCACTCTTTCCCCCAGTACCTCCTGGTACCTCCACTCAGTCCACCCTAGTCCCTCCTGGTCCCTGCACCCAGATCCTACACTCAGTTCCCCCTAGTCCCTCCGACTTCCTACACCCAGTTCCTCCACTCAGTCCCCCCTAGTCCCTCCTGGTTCCTCCACTCAGTCCCCCCTAGTCCCCCTAGTCCCTCCACCCAGTTCCTCCACTCAGTACCCACTGGTCCCTACACCCAGTTCCTCCACTCAGTCCCCCTTGTCCCTCCTGGTTCCTCCACTCAGTACCCCCTAGTCCCTCCTAGTTCCTACACACAGTTCCTTCGCTCAGTTCCCCCTAGTCCCTCCTGTTTCATCCACTCAGTCCCCCTATTCCCTCCTAGTTCCTAAACCCAGTTCCTCCATTCAGTACCCCCTAGTCCCTCCTAGTTCCTACACCCAGTTCCTCCACTCAGTACCCACTAGTCCCTCCTATTTCCTGCACCCAGTTCCTCCACCCAGTCCCCCCAGTCCCTTCTAGTTCCTCCACCCAGTTCCTCCACTCAGTTCCCCCTAGTCCCTGCACCCAGTTCCTCCACTCAGTTCCCCCTATTCCCTCCTTGTCCCTGCACCCAGTTCCTCCACTCAGTTCCCCCTAGTCCCTCCTAGTTCCTGCACCCAGTTCCTCCACCCAGTCCCCCCAGTCCCTTCTAGTTCCTCCACCCAGTTCCTCCACTCAGTACCCCTAGTACCTCCTAGTTCCTCCACTCAATTCCTCCACTCATTTCCGCCTAGTTCCTCCACTCAGTTCCTCCACTCTTTCCCCCAGTACCTCCTGGTACCTCCACTCAGTCCACCCTAGTCCCTCCTGGTCCCTGCACCCAGATCCTACACTCAGTTCCCCCTAGTCCCTCCGACTTCCTACACCCAGTTCCTCCACTCAGTCCCCCCTAGTCCCTCCTGGTTCCTCCACTCAGTCCCCCCTAGTCCCTCCTATTCCCTCCACTCAGTTCCTCCACTCAGTCCCCCCAGTACCTCCTGGTACCTCCACTCAGTTCCCCGTAGTCCCTCCTGGTCCCTCCACCCAGTTTCTACACTCAGTACCCCCTAGTCCCTCCTAGCTCCTACAGCCAGTTCCTCCACTCAGTCCCCCCTAGTCCCTCCTAGTTCCTGCACCCAGTTCCTCCACTCAGTTCCCTCTAGTCCCTCCTAGTTCCTGCACCCAGTTCCTCCACTCAGTTCCCCCTAGTCCCTCCTAGTTCCTGCACCAATTTCTTCCACTCAGTTCCCCTCGTCCCTCCTAGTCCCTCCACCCAGTTCCTCCACTCAGCTCCCTCTAGTTCCTCCACTCAGTTCCTCCACTCAGTTCCTCCAGTCAGTCCCCCCTAGTCCCTCCTGATTCCTCCTCTCAGTTCCCCCTAGTCCCTCCCAGTTCCTACAGCCAGTTCCTCCACTCAGTTCCCCTAGTTCCCCCTAGTTCCTCCACTCAGTTCCTCCACTCAGTCCCCCCAGTCCCTCCTGGTTCCTCCACTCAGTCCCCCCTAGTCCCTCCTAGTCCCTGCACCCAGTTCCTCCACTCAGTTCCCCCTAGTCCCTCCTAGTTCCTACACCCAGTTCCTCCACTCAGTCCCCCTAGTCCCTGCACCCAGTTCCCCCACTCAGTTTCCCCTAGTCCCTGCACCCAGTTCCTCCACTCAGTTCCCCCTAGTCCCTGCACCCAGTTCCTCCACTCAGTTACCCCTAGTCCCTGCACCCAGTTCCTCCACTCATTTCCCCCTAGTCCCACCTAGTTCCTCCACCCAGTTACTCCACTCAGTTCCCCCTAGTCCCTCCTAGTCCCTGCACCCAGTTCCTCCACTCATTACCCTCTAGTCCCTCCTAGTTCCTGCACCCAATTCCCACTCAGTTACCCCTAGTCCCTCCTAGTTCCTTCGCCCAGTTCCTCCACTCAGTACCCTCTACTCCCTCCTAGTTCCTGCACCCAGTCCCTCACTCAGTTCCGCTAGTCCCTCCTGGTTCCTCCACTCAGTCCCCACTAGTCCCTCCTAGTTCCTGCACCCAGTTCCTCCACTCAGTCCCCCCAGTCCCTACTGGTTCCTGCACCCAGTTCCTCCACTCAGTCCCTCCTAGTCCCTCCTAGTTCCTGCACCCAGTTCCTCCACTCAGTCCCCCCTAGTTCCTCCTAGTTCCTCCACCTAGTTCCTCCACTCAGTCCCCCCTAGTTCCTCCTAGTTCCTCCACTCAGTCTCCCTAGTCCCTCTTAGTTCCTGCACCCAGCTCCTCCACTCAGTTCCCGCTAGTCCCTCCTAGTTCCTGCACCCAGTTCCTCCACTCAGTCCCTCCTAGTCCCTCCTAGATCCTGCACCCAGTTCCTCCACTCAGTCCCTCCTAGTCCCTCCTAGTTCCTGCACCCAGTTCCTCCACTCAGTCCCCCCTAGTTCCTCCTAGTTCCTCCACTCAGTTCCTACACTCAGTACCCTCTAGTCCCTCCTAGTTCCTACACCCAGTTCCTCCACTCAGTCCCCCTAGTCCCTGCACCCAGTTCCCCCACTCAGTTTCCCCTAGTCCCTGCACCCAGTTCCTCCACTCAGTTCCCCCTAGTCCCTGCACCCAGTTCCTCCACTCAGTTCCCCCTAGTCCCTGCACCCAGTTCCTCCACTCATTTCCCCCTAGTCCCACCTAGTTCCTCCACCCAGTTACTCCACTCAGTTCCCCCTAGTCCCTCCTAGTCCCTGCACCCAGTTCCTCCACTCATTACCCTCTAGTCCCTCCTAGTTCCTGCACCCAATTCCCACTCAGTTACCCCTAGTCCCTCCTAGTTCCTTCGCCCAGTTCCTCCACTCAGTACCCTCTACTCCCTCCTAGTTCCTGCACCCAGTCCCTCACTCAGTTCCGCTAGTCCCTCCTGGTTCCTCCACTCAGTCCCCACTAGTCCCTCCTAGTTCCTGCACCCAGTTCCTCCACTCAGTCCCCCCAGTCCCTACTGGTTCCTGCACCCAGTTCCTCCACTCAGTCCCTCCTAGTCCCTCCTAGTTCCTGCACCCAGTTCCTCCACTCAGTCCCCCCTAGTTCCTCCTAGTTCCTCCACCTAGTTCCTCCACTCAGTCCCCCCTAGTTCCTCCTAGTTCCTCCACTCAGTCTCCCTAGTCCCTCTTAGTTCCTGCACCCAGCTCCTCCACTCAGTTCCCGCTAGTCCCTCCTAGTTCCTGCACCCAGTTCCTCCACTCAGTACCCACTGGTCCCTACACCCAGTTCCTCCACTCAGTCCCCCTTGTCCCTCCTGGTTCCTCCACTCAGTACCCCCTAGTCCCTCCTAGTTCCTACACACAGTTCCTGCTCTCAGTTCCCCCTAGTCCCTCCTGTTTCCTCCACTCAGTCCCCCTATTCCCTCCTAGTTCCTACACCCAGTTCCTCCATTCAGTACCCCTAGTCCCTCCTAGTTCCTACACCCAGTTCCTCCACTCAGTACCCACTAGTCCCTCCTAGTTCCTGCACCCAGTTCCTCCACCCAGTCCCCCCAGTCCCTTCTAGTTCCTCCACCCAGTTCCTCCACTCAGTACCCCTAGTACCTCCTAGTTCCTCCACTCAATTCCTCCACTCATTTCCCCCTAGTTCCTCCACTCAGTTCCTCCACTCTTTCCCTCAGTACCTCCTGGTACCTCAACTCAGTCCACCCTAGTCCCTCCTGGTCCCTGCACCCAGATCCTACACTCAGTTCCCCCTAGTCCCTCCGACTTCCTACACCCAGTTCCTCCACTCAGTCCCCCCTAGTCCCTCCTGGTTCCTCCACTCAGTCCCCCCTAGTCCCCCTAGTCCCTCCACCCAGTTCCTCCACTCAGTTCCCCCTAGTCCCTCCTATTCCCTCCACTCAGTTCCTCCACTCAGTCCCCCCAGTACCTCCTGGTACCTCCACCCAGTTCCTACACTCAGTACCCCCTAGTCCCTCCTAGCTCCTACAGCCAGTTCCTCCACTCAGTCCCCCCTAGTCCCTCCTAGTTCCTGCACCCAGTTCCTCCACTCAGTTCCCTCTAGTCCCTCCTAGTTCCTGCACCCAGTTCCTCCACTCAGTTCCCCCTAGTCCCTCCTGGTCCCTCCACCCAGTTCGTACACTCAGTTCCCCCTAGTCCCTCCTGGTTCCTCCACCCAGTTCCTCCACTCAGTACCCCCTAGTCCCTCCTAGCTCCTACAGCCAGTTCCTCCACTCAGTTCCCCCTAGTTCCCCCTGGTTCCTCCACTCAGTTCCTCCAATCTGTTCCCCCTAGTCCCTCCTACTTCCTACACCCAGTTCCTCCACTCAGCCCCCCTAGTCCCTCCTGGTCCCTCCACTCAGTTCCTCCACTCAGTCCCCCTAGTCCCTCCTGGTTCCTCCACTCAGTTCCCCCTAGTCCCTCCTGGTTCCTCCACTCAGTTCCCCCTAGTCCCTCCTAGTTCCTGCACCCAGTTCCTCCACTCAGTCGCGCTAGTCACTCCTGGTTCCTCCACTCAGTTCCTCCACTCAGTACACCCTAGTCCCTCCTAGTTCCTACACCCAGTTCCTCCACTCAGTTCCCCCTAGTCCCTCCTAGTCCCTCCACTCAGTTCCTCCACTCAGTTCCCCCTACTCCCTCCTAGTTCCTGCACCCAGTTCCTCCACTCAGTTCCCCCTAGACCCCCTGGTTCCTCCACCCAGTTCCTCCACTCAGTCCCCCTAGTCCCTCCTGGTTCCTCCACTCAGTTGCCCCTAGTCCCTCCTGGTTCCTCCACTCAGTCCCCCTAGTCCCTCCTAGTTCCTGCACCCAGTTCCTCCACTCAGTTCCCCTAGTCCCTCCTAGTCCCTCCACCCAGTTCCTCCACTCACTTCCCTCTAGTTCCTCCACTCATTTCCTCCATTCAGTTCCTCCACTCAGTCCCCCCTAGTCCCTACTGATTCCTACACTCAGTTCCCCCTAGCCCTTCCCAGTTCCTACACCCAGTTCCTCCACTCAGTTCCCCTAGTTCCCCCTAGATCCTCCACTCAGTTCCTCCACTCAGTCCCCCCAGTCCCTCCTGGTTCCTCCACTAAGTCCCCCCTAGTCACTCCTAGTCCCTGCACCCAGTTCCTCCACTCAGTTCCCCCTAGTCCCTGCACCCAGTTCCTCCACTCAGTTCCCCCTAGTCCCTCCTGGTTCCTCCACTCAGTTCCTCCACTCAGTTCCCCCTAGTCCCTCCTAGTTCCTCCACACAGTTCCTACACTAAGTCCCCCCTAGTCACTCCTAGTCCCTGCACCCAGTTCCTCCACTCAGTTCCCCCTAGTCCCTGCACCCAGTTCCTCCACTCAGTTCCCCCTAGTCCCTCCTGGTTCCTCCACTCAGTTCCTCCACTCAGTTCCCCCTAGTCCCTCCTAGTTCCTCCACACAGTTCCTCCGCTCAGTCCCCCAGTCCCTCCTGGTTCCTCCACTCGGTTCCCCCTAGTCCCTCCTGGTTCCTCCACTCAGTCCCCCCTAGTCCCTCCACCCAGTTCCTCCACTCAGTTCCCCCTAGTTCCTCCACTCAGTTCATCAACTCAGTTCCTCCACTCAGTCCCCCCTAGTCCCTCCTGATTCCTCCACTCAGTTCCCCCTAGTCCCTCCCAGTTCCTACACCCAGTTCCTCCACTCAGTTCCCCTATTTCCCCCTAGTTCCTCCACTCAGTTCCTCCACTCAGTCCCCCTAGTCCCTCCTGGTTCCTCCACTCAGTCCCCCCTAGTCCCTGCACCCAGTTCCTCCACTCAATTCCCCGTAGTCCCTCCTAGTTCCTACACCCAGTTCCTCCACTTAGTCCCCCTAGTCCCCCCTGGTTCCTCCAACCAGTTCCTCCACTCAGTGCCCCTAGTTCCTCCTAGTCCCTCCACCCAGTTCCTCCACTCAGTTCCCCCTAGTCCCTCCTACTTCCTACACCCAGTTCCTCCACTCAGTCCCCCTAGTCCCTCCTGGTTCCTCCACTCAGTCCCCCCTAGTCCCTCCTAGTTCCTACACCCAGTTCCTCCACTCAGTTCCCCCTATTACCTGCACCCAGATCCTCCACTCAGTCCCCCCTAGACCCCCTGGTTCCTCCACCCAGTTCCTCCACTCAGTTCCCCCTAGTCCCTCCTGGTTCCTCCACTCAGTCCCCCTAGTCCCTCCTAGTCCCTGCACCCAGTTCCTCCACTCAGTTCCCTCTAGTCCCTCCTAGTTCCTGCACCAAGTTCCTCCACTCAGTTCCCCTCGTCCCTCCTAGTCCCTCCACCCAGTTCCTCCACTCAGCTCCCTCTAGTTCCTCCACTCAGTTCCTCCACTCAGTTCCTCCAGTCAGTCCCCCCTAGTCCCTCCTGATTCCTCCTCTCAGTTCCCCCTAGTCCCTCCCAGTTCCTACACCCAGTTCCTCCACTCAGTTCCCCCTAGTCCCTCCTAGTTCCTACACCCAGTTCCTCCACTCAGTCCCCCTAGTCCCTGCACCCAGTTCCTCCACTCAGTTCCCCCTAGTCCCTGCACCCAGTTCCTCCACTCAGTTCCCCCTAGTCCCTGCACCCAGTTCCTCCACTCAGTTCCCCCTAGTCCCACCTAGTTCCTACACCCAGTTACTCCACTCAGTTCCCCCTACTCCCTCCTAGTTCCTGCACCCAGTTCCTCCACTCAGTTCCCCCTATACCCCCTGGTTCCTCCACCCAGTTCCTCCACTCAGTCCCCCTAGTTCCTCCTGGTTCCTCCACTCAGTTCCCCCTAGTCCCTCCTGGTTCCTCCACTCAGTCCCCCTATTCCCTCCTTGTCCCTGCACCCAGTTCCTCCACTCAGTTCCCCCTAGTCCCTCCTAGTTCCTGCACCCAGTTCCTCCACTCAGTTCCCCTAGTCCCTCCTAGTCCCTCCACCCTGTTCCTCCATTCACTTCCCTCTAGTTCCTCCACTCATTTCCTCCACTCAGTTCCTCCACTCAGTCCCCCCTAGTCCCTACTGATTCCTACACTCAGTTCCCCCTAGCCCCTCCCAGTTCCTACACCCAGTTCCTCCACTCAGTTCCCCTAGTTCCCCCTAGTTCCTCCACTCAGTTCCTCCACTCAGTCCCCCCAGTCCCTCCTGGTTCCTCCACTAAGTCCCCCCTAGTCACTCCTAGTCCCTGCACCCAGTTCCTCCACTCAGTTCCCCCTAGTCCCCCCTAGTTCCCCTATTTCCCCCTAGTTCCTCCACTCAGTTCCTCCACTCAGTCCCCCTAGTCCCTCCTGGTTCCTCCACTCAGTTCCCCCTAGTCCCTCCCAGTTCCTACACCCAGTTCCTCCACTCAGTTCCCCTATTTCCCCCTAGTTCCTCCACTCAGTTCCTCCACTCAGTCCCCCTAGTCCCTCCTGGTTCCTCCACTCAGTCCCCCCTAGTCCCTCCCAGTTCCTACACCCAGTTCCTCCACTCAGTTCCCCTATTTCCCCCTAGTTCCTCCACTCAGTTCCTCCACTCTTTCCCCCAGTACCTCCTGGTACCTCCACTCAGTCCACCCTAGTCCCTCCTGGTCCCTGCACCCAGATCCTACACTCAGTTCCCCCTAGTCCCTCCGACTTCCTACACCCAGTTCCTCCACTCAGTCCCCCCTAGTCCCTCCTGGTTCCTCCACTCAGTCCCCCCTAGTCCCCCTAGTCCCTCCACCCAGTTCCTCCACTCAGTTCCCCCTAGTCCCTCCTATTCTCTCCACTCAGTTCCTCCACTCAGTCCCCCCAGTACCTCCTCGTACCTCCACTCAGTTCCCCCTAGTCCCTCCTGGTCCCTCCACCCAGTTCCTACACTCAGTACCCCCTAGTCCCTCCTAGCTCCTACAGCCAGTTCCTCCACTCAGTCCCCCCTAGTCCCTCCTAGTTCCTGCACCCAGTTCCTCCACTCAGTTCCCTCTAGTCCCTCCTAGTTCCTGCACCCAGTTCCTACACTCAGTTCTCCCTAGTCCCTCCTGGTTCCTCCACCCAGTTCCTCCACTCAGTACCCCCTAGTCCCTCCTAGCTCCTACAGCCAGTTCCTCCACTCAGTTCCCCCTAGTTCCTCCTGGTTCCTCCACTCAGTTCCTCCAATCTGTTCCCAATAGTCCCTCCTACTTCCTACACCCAGTTCCTCCACTCAGCCCCCCTAGTCCCTCTTGGTCCCTCCACTCAGTTCCTCCACTCAGTCCCCCTAGTCCCTCCTGGTTCCTCCACTCAGTTCCCCCTAGTCCCTCCTGGTTCCTCCACTCAGTTGCCCCTAGTCCCTCCTAGTTCCTGCACCCAGTTCCTCCACTCAGTCGCGCTAGTCCCTCCTGGTTCCTCCACTCAGTTCCTCCACTCAGTACACCCTAGTCCCTCCTAGTTCCTACACCCAGTTCCTCCACTCAGTTCCCCCTAGTCCCTCCTAGTCCCTCCACTCAGTTCCTCCACTCAGTTCCCCCTACTCCCTCCTAGTTCCTGCACCCAGTTCCTCCACTCAGTTCCCCCTAGACCCCCTGGTTCCTCCACCCAGTTCCTCTACTCAGTCCCCCTAGTCCCTCCTGGTTCCTCCACTCAGTTCCCCCTAGTCCCTCCTGGTTCCTCCACTCAGTCCCCCTAGTCCCTCCTAGTCCCTGCACCCAGTTCCTCCACTCAGTTCCCCCTAGTCCCTCCTAGTTCCTGCACCCAGTTCCTCCACTCAGTTCCCCTAGTCCCTCCTAGTCCCTCCACCCAGTTCCTCCACTCACTTCCCTCTAGTTCCTCCACTCATTTCCTCCACTCAGTTCCTCCACTCAGTCCCCCCTAGTCCCTACTGATTCCTACACTCAGTTCCCCCTAGCCCCTCCCAGTTCATACACCCAGTTCCTCCACTCAGTTCCCCTAGTTCCCCCTAGTTCCTCCACTCAGTTCCTCCACTCAGTCCCCCCAGTCCCTCCTGGTTCCTCCACTAAGTCCCCCCTAGTCACTCCTAGTCCCTGCACCCAGTTCCTCCACTCAGTTCCCCCTAGTCCCTGCACTCAGTTCCTCCACTCAGTCCCCCCCAGTACCTCCTGGTACCTCCACTCAGTTCCCCCTAGTCCCTCCTGGTCCCTCCACCCAGTTCCTACACTCAGTACCCCCTAGTCCCTCCTAGCTCCTACAGCCAGTTCCTCCACTCAGTCCCCCCTAGTCCCTCCTAGTTCCTGCACCCAGTTCCTCCACTCAGTTCCCTCTAGTCCCTCCTAGTTCCTGCACCCAGTTCCTACACTCAGTTCCCCCTAGTCCCTCCTGGTTCCTCCACCCAGTTCCTCCACTCAGTACCCCCTAGTCCCTCCTAGCTCCTACAGCCAGTTCCTCCACTCAGTTCCCCCTAGTTCCTCCTGGTTCCTCCACTCAGTTCCTCCAATCTGTTCCCAATAGTCCCTCCTACTTCCTACACCCAGTTCCTCCACTCAGCCCCCCTAGTCCCTCCTGGTCCCTCCACTCAGTTCCTCCACTCAGTCCCCCTAGTCCCTCCTGGTTCCTCCACTCAGTTCCCCCTAGTCCCTCCTGGTTCCTCCACTCAGTTGCCCCTAGTCCCTCCTAGTTCCTGCACCCAGTTCCTCCACTCAGTCGCGCTAGTCCCTCCTGGTTCCTCCACTCAGTTCCTCCACTCAGTACACCCTAGTCCCTCCTAGTTCCTACACCCACTTCCTCCACTCAGTTCCCCCTAGTCCCTCCTAGTCCCTCCACTCAGTTCCTCCACTCAGTTCCCCCTACTCCCTCCTAGTTCCTGCACCCAGTTCCTCCACTCAGTTCCCCCTAGACCCCCTGGTTCCTCCACCCAGTTCCTCTACTCAGTCCCCCTAGTCCCTCCTGGTTCCTCCACTCAGTTCCCCCTAGTCCCTCCTGGTTCCTCCACTCAGTCCCCCTAGTCCCTCCTAGTCCCTGCACCCAGTTCCTCCACTCAGTTCCCCCTAGTCCCTCCTAGTTCCTGCACCCAGTTCCTCCACTCAGTTCCCCTAGTCCCTCCTAGTCCCTCCACCCAGTTCCTCCACTCACTTCCCTCTAGTTCCTCCACTCATTTCCTCCACTCAGTTCCTCCACTCAGTCCCCCCTAGTCCCTACTGATTCCTACACTCAGTTCCCCCTAGCCCCTCCCAGTTCCTACACCCAGTTCCTCCACTCAGTTCCCCTAGTTCCCCCTAGTTCCTCCACTCAGTTCCTCCACTCAGTCCCCCCAGTCCCTCCTGGTTCCTCCACTAAGTCCCCCCTAGTCACTCCTAGTCCCTGCACCCAGTTCCTCCACTCAGTTCCCCCTAGTCCCTGCACCCAGTTCCTCCACTCAGTTCCCCCTAGTCCCTCCTGGTTCCTCCACTCAGTTCCTCCACTCAGTTCCCCCTAGTCCCTCCTAGTTCCTCCACACAGTTCCTACACTAAGTCCCCACTAGTCACTCCTAGTCCCTGCACCCAGTTCCTCCACTCAGTTCCCCCTAGTCCCTGCACCCAGTTCCTCCACCCAGTTCCCCCTAGTCCCTCCTGGTTCCTCCACTCAGTTCCTCAACTCAGTTCCCCCTAGTCCCTCCTAGTTCCTCCACACAGTTCCTCCACTCAGTCCCCCAGTCCCTCCGGGTTCCTCCACTCGTTTCCCCCTAGTCCCTCCTGGTTCCTCCACTCAATCCCCCCTAGTCCCTCCTCCCAGTTCCTCCACTCAGTTCCCTCTAGTTCCTCCGCTCAGTTCATCAACTCAGTTCCTCCACTCAGTCCCCCCTAGTCCCTCCTGATTCCTCCACTCAGTTCCCCCTAGTCCCTCCCAGTTCCTACACCCAGTTCCTCCACTCAGTTCCCCTATTTCCCCCTAGTTCCTCCACTCAGTTCCTCCACTCAGTTCCCCCTAGTCCCTCCTAGTTCCTCCACACAGTTCCTCCACTCAGTCCCCCAGTCCCTCCGGGTTCCTCCACTCGGTTCCCCCTAGTCCCTCCTGGTTCCTCCACTCAGTCCCCCCTAGTCCCTGCACCCAGTTCCTCCACTCAATTCCCCCTAGTCCCTCCTAGTTCCTACACCCAGTTCCTCCACTCAGTCCCCCTAGTCCCCCCCTGGTTCCTCCAACCAGTTCCTCCACTCTGTGCCCCTAGTTCCTCCTAGTCCCTCCACCCAGTTCCTCCACTCAGTCCCCCCTAGTATCTCCTACTTCCTCCACTCAGTTCCTCCACTAATTCCCTTGGTACCTCCTGGTTCCTCCACTTAGTTCCCCCTTGTCCCTCCTGGTCCCTGCACCCAGTTCCTACACTCAGTTCCCCCTAGTCCCTCCTACTTCCTACACCCAGTTCCTCCACTCAGTCCCCCTAGTCCCTCCTGGTTCCTCCACTCAGTCCCCCCTAGTCCCTCCTAGTTCCTACACCCAGTTCCTCCACTCAGTTCCCCCTATTACCTGCACCCAGATCCTCCACTCAGTCCCCCCTAGACACCCTGGTTCCTCCACCCAGTTCCTCCACTCACTTTCCCCTAGTCCCTCCTGGTTCCTCCACTCAGTCCCCCTAGTCCCTCCTAGTCCCTGCACCCAGTTCCTCCACTCAGTTCCCCCTAGTCCCTCCTAGTTCCTGCACCAAGTTCCTCCACTCAGTTCCCCTCGTCCCTCCTCGTCCCTCCACCCAGTTCCTCCACTCAGCTCCCTCTAGTTCCTCCACTCAGTTCCTCCACTCAGTTCCTCCAGTCAGTCCCCCCTAGTCCCTCCTGATTCCTCCTCTCAGTTCCCCCTAGTCCCTCCCTGTTCCTACACCCAGTTCCTCCACTCAGTTCCCCTAGTTCCCCCTAGTTCCTCCACTCAGTTCCTCCACTCAGTCCCCCCAGTCCCTCCTGGTTCCTCCACTCAGTCCCCCCTAGTCCCTCCTAGTCCCTGCACCCAGTTCCTCCACTCAGTTCCCCCTAGTCCCTCCTAGTTCCTACACCCAGATCCTCCACTCAGTCCCCCTAGTCCCTGCACCCAGTTCCCCCACTCAGTTCCCCCTAGTCCCTGCACCCGGTTCCTCCACTCAGTTCCCCCTAGTCCCTGCACCTAGTTCCTCCACTCAGTTCCCCCTAGTCCCTGCACCCAGTTCCTCCACTCATTTCCCCCTAGTCCCACCTAGTTCCTCCACCCAGTTACTCCACTCAGTTCCCCCTAGTCCCTCCTAGTCCCTGCACCCGGTTCCTCCACTCATTACCCTCTAGTCCCTCCTAGTTCCTGCACCCAATTCCCACTCAGTTCCCCCTAGTCCCTCCTAGTCCCTCCACTCAGTTCCTCCACTCAGTTCCCCCTACTCCCTCCTAGTTCCTGCACCCAGTTCCTCCACTCAGTTCCCCCTAGACCCCCTGGCTCCTCCACCCAGTTCCTCCACTCAGTCCCCCTAGTCCCTCCTGGTTCCTCCACTCAGTCCCCCTAGTCCCTCCTAGTCCCTGCACCCAGTTCCTCCACTCAGTTCCCCCTAGTCCCTCCTAGTTCTTGCACCCAGTTCCTCCACTCAGTTCCCCTAGTCCCTCCTAGTCCCTCCACCCAGTTCCTCCACTCAGTTCCCCTAGTTCCCCCTAGTTCCTCCACTCAGTTCCTCCACTCAGTCCCCCAGTCCCTCCTCGTTCCTCCACTAAGTCCCCCCTAGTCACTCCTAGTCCCTGCACCCAGTTCCTCCACTCAGTTCCCCCTAGTCCCTGCACCCAGTTCCTCCACACAGTTCCCCCTAGTCCCTCCTGGTTCCTCCACTCAGTTCCTCCACTCAGTTCCCCCTAGTCCCTCCTAGTTCTTCCACACAGTTCCTACACTAAGTCCCCCCTAGTCACTCCTAGTCCCTGCACCCAGTTCCTCCACTCAGTTCCCCCTAGTCCCTGCACCCAGTTCCTCCACTCTGTTCCCCCTAGTCCCTCCTGGTTCCTCCACTCAGTTCCTCCACTCAGTTCCCCCTAATCCCTGCACCCAGTTCCTCCACTCTGTTCCCCCTAGTCCCTCCTGGTTCCTCCACTCAGTTCCTCCACTCAGTTCCCCTTAGTCCCTCCTAGTTCCTCCACACAGTTCCTCCACTCAGTCCCCCAGTCCCTCCTGGTTCCTCCACTCGGTCCCCCCTAGTCCCTCCTGGTTCCTCCACTCAGTCCCCCTTAGTCCCTCCACCCAGTTCCTCCACTCAGTTCCCTCTAGTTCCTCCACTCAGTTCATCAACTCAATTCCTCCACTCAGTCCCCCTAGTCCCTCCTGATTCCTCCACTCAGTTCCCCCTAGTCCCTCCCAGTTCCTACACCCAGTTCCTCCACTCAGTTCCCCTATTTCCCCCTAGTTCCTCCACTCAGTTCCTCCACTCAGTCCCCCTAGTCCCTATTGGTTCCTCCACTCAGTCCCCCCTAGTCCCTCCCAGTTCCTACACCCAGTTCCTCCACTCAGTTCCCCTATTTCCCCCTAGTTCCTCCACTCAGTTCCTCCACTCAGTCCCCCTAGTCCCTCCTGATTCCTCCACTCAGTCCCCCCTAGTCCCTCCCAGTTCCTACACCCAGTTCCTCCACTCAGTTCCCCTATTTCCCCCTAGTCCCTGCACCCAGTTCCTCCACTCAATTCCCCCTAGTCCCTCCTAGTTCCTACACCCAGTTCCTCCACTCAGTCCCCCTAGTCCCTCCTGGTTCCTCCAACCAGTTCCTCCACTCAGTGCCCCTAGTTCCTCCTAGTCCCTCCACCCAGTTCCTCCACTCAGTCCCCCCTAGTAACTCCTACTTCCTCCACTCAGTTCCTCCACTAATTCCCTTGGTACCTCCTGGTTCCTCTACTTAGTTCCCCCTTGTCACTCCTGGTCCCTGCACCCAGTTCCTACACTCAGTTCCCCCTAGTCCCTCCTACTTCCTACACCCAGTTCCTCCACTCAGTCCCCCTAGTCCCTCCTGGTTCCTCCACTCAGTCCCCCCTAGTCCCTCCTAGTTCCTACACCCAGTTCCTCCACTCAGTTCCCCCTATTACCTGCACCCAGATCCTCCAATCAGTCCCCCCTAGACCCCCTGGTTCCTCCACCCAGTTCCTCCACTCAGTTCCCCCTAGTCCCTCCTGGTTCCTCCACTCAGTCCCCCTAGTCCCTCCTAGTCCCTGCACCCAGTTCCTCCACTCAGTTCCCCCTAGTCCCTCCTAGTTCCTGACCAAGTTCCTCCACTCAGTTCCCCTCGTCCCTCCTAGTCCCTCCACTCAGTTCCTCCACTCAGTTCCTCCAGTCAGTCCCCCCTAGTCCCTCCTGATTCCTCCTCTCAGGTCCCCCTAGTCCCTCCCAGTTCCTACACCCAGTTCCTCCACTCAGTTCCCCTAGTTCCCCCTAGTTCCTCCACTCAGTTCCTCCACTCAGTCCCCCCAGTCCCTCCTGGTTCCTCCCCTCAGTCCCCCCTAGTCCCTCCTAGTCCCTGCACCCAGTTCCTCCACTCAGTTCCCCCTAGTCCCTCCTAGTTCCTACACCCAGTTCCTCCACTCAGTCCCCCTAGTCCCTGCACCCAGTTCCTCCACTCATTTCCCCCTACTCCCACCTAGTTCCTACACCCAGTTCCTCAACTGTGTCCCCCTAGTCCCTGCACCCAGTTCCCCCACTCAGTTCCCCCTAGTCCCTGCACCCAGTTCCTCCACTCAGTTCCCCCTAGTCCCTCCTAGTCCCTGCACCCAGTTCCTCCACTCATTACCCTCTAGTCCCTCCTAGTTCCTGCACCCAATTCCCACTCAGTTACCCCTAGTCCCTCCTAGTTCCTGCGCCCAGTTCCTCCACTCAGTACCCTCTACTCCCTCCTAGTTCCTGCACCCAGTCCCTCACTCAGTTCCGCTAGTCCCTCCTGGTTCCTCCACTCAGTCCCCACTAGTCCCTCCTAGTTCCTGCACCCAGTTCCTCCACTCAGTCCCCCCAGTCCCTACTGGTTCCTGCACCCCGTTCCTCCACTCAGTCCCTCCTAGTCCCTCCTAGTTCCTGCACCCAGTTCCTCCACTCAGTCCCCCCTAGTTCCTCCTAGTTCCTCCACCTACTTCCTCCACTCAGTCCCCCCTAGTTCCTCCTAGTTCCTCCACTCAGTCTCCCTAGTCCCTCTTAGTTCCTGCACCCAGATCCTCCACTCAGTTCCCGCTAGTCCCTCCTAGTTCCTGCACCCAGTTCCTCCACTCAGTCCCTCCTAGTCCCTCCTAGATCCTGCACCCAGTTCCTCCACTCAGTCCCTCCTAGTCCCTCCTAGTTCCTGCACCCAGTTCCTCCACTCAGTCCCCCCTAGTTCCTCGTAGTTCCTCCACTCAGTTCCTACACTCAGTACCCTCTAGTCCCTCCTAGTTCCTCCACCCAGTTCCTCCACTCAGTTCCCTCTATTTCCTCCACTCATTTCCTCCACTCATTTCCTCCACTCAGTTCCTCCACTCAGTTCCTCCACCCAGTTCCCCCAAGTCCCTCCTAGTTCTTGCACCCAGTTCCTCCACTCAGTACCCACTGGTCCCTACACCCAGTTCCTCCACTCAGTCCCCCTTGTCCCTCCTGCTTCCTCCACTCAGTACCCCCTAGTCCCTCCTAGTTCCTACACACAGTTCCTTCGCTCAGTTCCCCCTAGTCCCTCCTGTTTCCTCCACTCAGTCCCCATATTCCCTCCTAGTTCCTACACCCAGTTCCTCCATTCAGTACCCCCTAGTCCCTCCTAGTTCCTACACCCAGTTCCTCCACTCAGTACCCACTAGTCCCTCCTAGTTCCTGCACCCAGTTCCTCCACCCAGTCCCCCCAGTCCCTTCTAGTTCCTCCACCCAGTTCCTCCACTCAGTACCCCTAGTACCTCCTAGTTCCTCCACTTAATTCCTCCACTCATTTTCCCCTAGTTTCTCCACTCAGTTCCTCCACTCTTTCCCCCAGTACCTCCTGGTACCTCCACTCAGTCCACCCTAGTCCCTCCTGGTCCCTGCACCCAGATCCTACACTCAGTTCCCCCTAGTCCCTCCGACTTCCTACACCCAGTTCCTCCACTCAGTCCCCCCTAGTCCTTACTGGTTCCTCCACTCAGTCCCCCCTAGTCCCCTTAGTCCCTCCAGCCAGTTCCTCCACTCAGTTCCCCCTAGTCCCTCCTTTTCCCTCCACTCAGTTCCTCCACTCAGTCCCCCCAGTACCTCCTGGTACCTCCACTCAGTTCCCCCTAGTCCCTCCTGGTCCCTCCACCCAGTTCCTACACTCAGTACCCCCTAGTACCTGCTAGCTCCTAAAGCCAGTTCCTCCACTCAGTCCCCCCTAGTCCCTCCTAGTTCCTGCACCCAGTTCCTCCACTCAGTTCCCTCTAGTCCCTCCTAGTTCCTGCACCCAGTTCCTCCACTCAGTTCCCCCTACTCCCTCCTGGTCCCTCCACTCAGTTCCTCCACTCAGTTCCCCATGTCCCTCCTAGTTCCTGCACCCAGTTCCTCCACTCAGTTCCCCCTAGTCCCTCCTAGTCCCTGCACCCAGTTCCTCCACTAAGTACCCTCTGGTCCCTCCTGGTCCCTACACCCAGTTCCTCCACTCAGTTCCCCTAGTCCCTGCTAGTTCCTCCACCCATTTCCTCCACTTAGTACCCCCTAGTCCCTCCGAGTTTCTGCACCCAGTTACTCCACCCACTCCCACCTAGTCCCTCCTGGTTCCTCCACTCAGTTCCTCCACTCAGTTCCCCCTAGTCCCTCCTAGTTCCTGCACCCAGTTCCTCCACTCGGTACCCTCTGGTCCCTACACCCAGTTCCTCCACTCAGTCCCCCCTAGTCCCTCCTGGTTCCTCCACTCAGTTCCCCCTAGTCCCTCCTAGTTCCTGCACCCAGTTCCTCCACTCAGTTCCCCCTAGTCCCTCCTAGTTCCTGCACCCACTTCCTCCACCCAGTCCCCCCTAGTCCCTCTTGGTTCCTCCACTAAGTTCCTCCACTCAGTTCCCCCTAGTCCCTCCTAGTTCCTGCACCCAGTTCCTCCACTCAGTACCCATTAGTCCCTCCTAGTTCCTGCACCCAGTTCCTACACTCAGTACCCCCTAGTCCCTCCTAGTTCCTCCACCCAGTTCCTCCACTCAGCACCCCTAGTCCCTCCTAGTTCCTGCACCCAGTTCCTCCACCCAGTCCCTCTAGTCCCTCCTGGTTCCTCCACTCAGTTCCTCCACTCAGTTCCCCTAGTCCCTCCTAGTTCCTGCACCCAGTTCCTCCACTAAGTACCCTCTGGTCCCTCCTGGTCCCTTCACCCAGTTCCTCCACTCAGTTCCCCCTAGTCTCTGCACCCAGTTCCTCCACTCAGTCCCCCCTAGTCCCTCCTAGTTCCTCCACCCAGTTCCTACACTCAGTCCCCCTAGTCCCCCCCTGGTTCCTCCACTCAGCCCCCCAGTCCCTCCTGGTTCCTCCACTCAGTTCCCCCTAGTCCCTCCTAGTCCCTGCACCCAGTTCCTCCACTCAGCCCACCAGTCCCTCCTGGTTCCTCCACTCAGTTCCTCCACTCAGCACGCCCTAGTCCCTCCTAGTTCCTGCACACAGTTCCTCCACCCAGTCCCCCCTAGTTCCTCCTGGTTCCTCCACTCAGTTCCTCCACTCAGTTCCCCCTAATCCCTCCTAGTTCCTGCACCCAGTTCCTCCACTCAGTACCCCCTAGTCCCTCCTAGTTCCTCCACTCAGTTCCTCCACCCAGTCCCCCCTAGTCCCTCCTGGTTCCTCCACTCAGTTCCTCCACTCAGTACCCCCTAGTCCCCCCTAGTTCCTGCACCCAGTTCCACCACTCAGTACCCCCTAGTCCCTCCTAGTTCCTCCACCCAGTTCCTCCATGCAGTACCCCCTAGTCCCTCCTAGTTCCTCCACTCAGTTCCTCCACCTAGTCCCTCCTGGTTCCTCCACTCAGTTCCTCCACCCAGTCCCCCCTAGTCCCTCCTTGTTCCTCCACTCAGTTCCTCCACTCAGTACCCCCTAGTACCTCCTAGTTCCTGCACCCAGTTCCTCCACTCAGTACCCCCTAGTCCCTCCTAGTTCCTCCACCCAGTTCCTCCACTCAATACCCCCTAGTCCCTCCTAGTTCCTCCACTCAGTTCCTCCACCTAGTCCCTCCTGGTTCCTCCACTCAGTTCCTCCACTCAGTTCCCCCTAGTCCCTCCTAGTTCCTGCACCCTGTTCCTCCATTCAGTACCCCCTAGTCCCTCCTGGTTCCTCCACTCAGTTCCTCCACTCAGTTCCCCCTAGTCCCTCCTAGTTCCTGCACCCAGTTCCTCCACTCAGTACCCCCTAGTCCCTCCTGGTTCCTGCACCCAGTTCCTACACTCAGTACCCCCTAGTCCCTCCTGGTTCCTGCACCCAGTTCCTCCACTCAGTTCCCCCTAGTCCCTCCTAGTTCCTCCACTCAGTCCCCCCAGTACCTAATGGTACCTAAACTCAGTTCCCCCTAGTCCCTCCTGGTCCCTCGACCCAGTTCTTCCCCTTCAATTCCCCCTAGTCCCTCCTGATTCTTCCACCCAGTTCCTCCACCCAGTACCCCCTAGTCCCTCCTAGCTCCTCCACTCAGTTCCTCCACCCAGTCCCCCCTAGTCCCTCCTGGTTCCTCCACTCAGTTGCTCCACTCAGCACGCCCTAGTCCCTCCTAGTTCCTGCACCCAGTTCCTCCACCCAGTCCCACCTAGTCCCTCCTGGTTCCTCCACTCAGTTCCTCCACTCAGTTCCCCCTAATCCCTCCTAGTTCCTGCACCCAGTTCCTCCACTCAGTTCCCCCTAGTCCCTCCTAGTCCCTGCACCCAGTTCCTCCACTCAGTCCACCAGTCCCTCCTGGTTCCTCCACTCAGTTCCTCCACTATGTTCCCCCTAGTCTGTCCTAGTTCCTACAAACAGTTCCTCCACTCAGTTCCCCCTAGTCCCTCCTAGTTCCTCGACCCAGTTCTTCCCCTCAATTCCCCCTAGTCCCTCATAGTCCCTGCACCCAGTTCCTCCACTAAGTACCCTCTGGTCCCTCCTGGTCCCTACACCCAGTTCCTCCACTCAGTTCCCCTAGTCCCTCCTGATTCTTCCACCCAGTTCCTCCACCCAGTACCCCGTAGTCCCTCCTAGTTCCTGCACCCAGTTCCCCCTAGTCCCTCCTAGTTCCTGCACCCAGTTCCTCCACTAAGTACCCTCTGGTCCCTCCTGGTCCCTACACCCAGTTCCTCCACCCAGTCCCCCCTAGTCCCTCCTGCTTCCTCCACTCAGTTCCCCCTAGTCCCTCCTAGTTCCTGCACCCAGTTCCTCCACTCAGTACCCATTAGTCCCTCCTAGTTCCTGCACCCAGTTCCTACACTCAGTACCCCCTAGTCCCTCCTAGTTCCTCCACCCAGTTCCTCCACTCAGCACCCCTAGTCCCTCCTAGTTCATGCACCCAGTTCCTCCACCCAGTCCCTCTAGTCCCTCCTGGTTCCTCCACTCAGTTCCTCCACTCAGTTCCCCCTAGTCCCTCCTAGTTCCTCCACCCAGTTCCTCCACTCAGTACCCCCTAGTCCCTCCTAGTTCCTACACCCAGTTCCTCCACTCAGTCCCCGCTTGTCCCTCCTGGTTCCTCCACTAAGTTCCTCCACTCAGTTCCCCTAGTCCCTCCTAGTTCCTGCACCCAGTTCCTCCACTAAGTACCCTCTGGTCCCTCCTGGTCCCTCCACCCAGTTCCTCCACTCAGTTCCCCCTAGTCTCTGCACCCAGTTCCTCCACTCAGTCCCCCCTAGTCCCTCCTAGTTCCTCCACCCAGTTCCTACACTCAGTCCCCCTAGTCCCCCCCTGGTTCCTCCACTCAGCCCCCCCAGTCCCTCCTGGTTCCTCCACTCAGTTCCCCCTAGTCCCTCCTAGTCCCTGCACCCAGTTCCTCCACTCAGCCCCCCAGTCCCTCCTGGTTTCTCCACTCAGTTCCTCCACTAAGTTCCCCCTAGTCCGTCCTGGTTCCTACACCCAGTTCCTCCACTCAGTGCCCCCTAGTCCCTCCTAGTTCCTCCACTCAGTCCCCCCAGTACCTAATGGTACCTAAACTCAGTTCCCCCTAGTCCCTCCTGGTCCCTCGACCCAGTTCTTACCCTCAATTCCCCCTAGTCCCTCCTGGTTCTTCCACCCAGTTCCTCCACCCAGTACCCCCTAGTCCTTCCTAGTTCCTGCACCCAGTTCCTACACTCAGTACCCCCTAGTCCCTCCTAGTTCCTGCACCCAGTTCCTACACTCAGTACCCCCTAGTCTTTCCTAGTTCCTGCACCCAGTTCCTCCACTCAGTACCTCCCAGTCCCTCCTGGTCCCTCGACCCAGTTCTTACCCTCAATTCCCCCTAGTCCCTTCTAGTTCCTGCACCCAGTTCCTACACTCAGTACCCCCTAGTCCCTCCTAGTTCCTAAACCCAGTTCCTCCACTCAGTACCCCCTAGTCCCTCCTAGTTCCTACACCCAGTTCCTCCACTCAGTACCTCCCAGTCCCTCCTAGTTCCTCCACCCAGTTCCTCCACTCAGTACCCTCTAGTCCCTCCTAGTTCCTCCACCCAGTTCCTACACTCAGTACCCCCTAGTCCCTCCTAGTTCCTCCACCCAGTTCCTCCACTCAGTACCCCCAAGTCCCTCCTAGTTCCTCCACTCAGTTCCTCCACTCAGTTCCCCCTAGTCCCTCATAGTTCCTGACCCAGTTCCTCCACTCAGTTCCCCCTAGTCCCTCATAGTTCCTGACCCAGTTCCTCCACTCAGTACCCCCTAGTCCCTCCTAGTTCCTGCACCCAGTTCCTCCACTCAGTACCCCCTAGTCCCTCCTAATTCCTCCACTCAGTTCCTCCACCTAGTCCCTCCTGGTTCCTCCACTCAGTTCCTCCACTCAGTTCCCCCTAGTCCCTCCTGGTTCCTCCACTCAGTCCCCCCTAGTCCCTCCTAGTTCCTGCACCCAGTTCCTCCACTCAGTTCCCCCTAGTCCCTCCTAGTTCCTGCACCCAGTTCCTACACTCAGTACCCCCTAGTCCCTCCTAGTTCCTGCACCCAGTTCCTCCACTCAGTACCCCCAGTCCCTCCTAGTTCCTCAACTCAGTTCCTCCACCCAGTCCCCCCAGTCCCTCCTGGTTCCTCCACTCAGTTCTTCCACTCAGTTCCCCCTAATCCCTCCTAGTTCCTGTACCCAGTTCCTCCACTCAGTACCCCCTAGTCCCTCCTAGTTCCTGTACCCAGTTCCTCCACTCAGTCCCCCCTAGTCCCTCCTAGTTCCTCCACCCAGTTCCTACACTCAGTACGCCCTAGTCCCTCCTAGTTCCTCTACCCAGTTCCTCCACTCAGTACCCCCTAGTGCCTCCTAGTTCCTCCACTCAGTTCCTCCACTCAGTTCCCCCTAGTCCCTCCTAGTTCCTGTACCCAGTTCCTCCACTCAGTACCCCCTAGTCCCACCTGGTTCCTGCACCCAGTTCCTACACTCAGTACCCCCTAGTCCCTCCTAGTTCCTAAACCCAGTTCCTCCACTCAGTACCCCCTAGTCCCTCCTAGTCCCTGCACCCAGTTCCTACACTCAGTACCCCCTAGTCCCCCCTAGTTCCTAAACCCAGTTCCTCCACTCAGTATGCCCTAGTCCCTCCTAGTTCCTGCACACAGTTCCTACACTCAGTACCCTCTAGTCCCTCCTAGTTCCTAAACCCAGTTCCTCCACTCAGTACCCCCTATTCCCTCCTAGTTCCTGCACCCAGTTCCTCCACTCAGTACCCCCTAGTCCCTCCTAGTTCCTGCACCCAGTTCCTCCACTCAGTACCCCCTAGTCCCTCCTAGTTCCTGCACCCAGTTCCTCCACTCAGTACCCCCTAGTCCCTCCTAGTCCCTCCACTCAGTTCCTCCACCCAGTCCCCCCTTGTCCCTCCTGGTTCCTCCACTCAGTTCCCCCTAGTCCCTCCAAGTTCCTGCACCCAGTTCCTCCACTCAGTACCCCCACTCAGTACCCCCTAGTCCCTCCTAGTTCCTCCACTCAGTTCCTCCACCCAGTCCCCCTAGTCCCTCCTGGTTCCTCCACTCAGTTCCTCCACTCAGTTCCCCCTAATCCCTCCTAGTTCCTGTACCCAGTTCCTCCACTCAGTACCCCCTAGTCCCTCCTAGTTCCTGTACCCAGTTCCTCCACTCAGTACCCCCTAGTCCCTCCTAGTTCCTCCACCCAGTTCCTACACTCAGTACCCACTAGTCCCTCCTAGTTCCTGTACCCAGTTCCTCCACTCAGTACCCCCTAGTCCCTCCTAGTTCCTCCACTCAGTTCCTCCACTCAGTTCCCCCTAGTCCCTCCTAGTTCCTGTAAACAGTTCCTCCACTCAGTACCCCCTAGTCCCTCCTGGTTCCTGCACCCAGTTCCTACACTCAGTACCCCCTAGTCCCTCCTAGTTCCTAAACCCAGTTCCTCCACTCAGTACCCCCTAGTCCCTCCTAGTCCCTGCACCCAGTTCCTACACTCAGTACCCCCTAGTCCCCCCTAGTTCCTAAACCCAGTTCCTCCACTCAGTACCCCCTAGTCCCTCCTAGTTCCTGCACACAGTTCCCACACTCAGTACCCCCTAGTCCCTCCTAGTTCCTAAACCCAGTTCCTCCACTCAGTACCCCCTATTCCCTCCTGGTTCCTGCACCCAGTTCCTCCACTCAGTACCCCCCAGTCCCTCCTAGTTCCTGCACCCAGTTCCTCCACTCAGTACCCCCTAGTCCCTCCTAGTTCCTCCACTCAGTTCCTCCACCCAGTCCCCCTAGTCCCTCCTGGTTCCTCCACTCAGTTCCTCCACTCAGTTCCCCCTAATCCCTCCTAGTTCCTGTACCCAGTTCCTCCACTCAGTACCCCCTAGTCCCTCCTAGTTCCTGTACCCAGTTCCTCCACTCAGTACCCCCTAGTCCCTCCTAGTTACTCCACCAAGTTCCTACACTCAGTACCCCCTAGTCCCTCCTAGTTCCTTTACCCAGTTCCTCCACTCAGTACCCCCTAATCCCTCCTGGTTCCGCCACTCAGTTCCTCAACTTAGTTCCCCCTAGTCCCTCCTAGTTCCTGCACCCAGTTCCTCCACTCAGTACCCCCTAGCCCCTCCTAGTTCCTCCACCCAGTTCCTCCACTCAGTACCCCCTAGTCCCTCCTAGTTCCTCCACCCAGTTCCTCCACTCAGTACCTCCTAGTCCCTCCTAGTCCCTCCACCCAGTTCCTCCACTCAGTACCCCCTAGTCCCTCCTAGTTCCTGCACCCAGTTCCTCAACTCAGTTCCCCCTAGTCCCTCCTAGTTCCTGCACCCAGTTCCTCCACTCAGTACCCCCTAGTCCCTCCTAGTTCCTCCACCCAGTTCCTACACTCAGTTCCCCCTAGTCCCTCCTAGTTCCTGCACCCAGTTCCTCCACTCAGTACCCCCTAGTCCCTCCTAGTTCCTGCACCCAGTTCCTACACTCAGTACCCCTAGTCCCTCCTAGTTCCTCCACCCAGTTCCTCCACTCAGTACCCCCTAGTCCCTCCTAGTTCCTGTACCCAGTTCCTCCACTCAGTACCCCTAGTCCCTCCGAGTTCCTCCACCCAGTTCCTCCACTCAGTCCCCCCTAGTCCCTCCTGGTTCCTCCACTCATTTCCTCCACCCAGTCCCCCCTAGTCCCTCCTGGTTCCTCCACTCAGTTCCTCCACTTAGTTCCCCCTAGTGCCTCCTAGTTCCTGCACCCAGTTCCTACACTCAGTACCCCCTAGTCCCTCCTAGTCCCTCCTGGTTCCTCCACTCAGTACCCCCTAGTCCCTCCTAGTTCCTGCACCCAGTTCCTCCACCCAGTCCCCCCTAGTCCCTCCTAGTTCCTCCACTCAGTTCCTCCACCCAGTCCCCCCTAGTCCCTCCTGGTTCCTCCACTCAGTTCCTCCACTCAGTTCCCCCTAGTCCCTCCTAGTTCCTGTACCCAGTTCCTCCACTCAGTACCCCCTAGTCCCTCTTAGTTCCTCCACCCAGTTCCTCCACTCAGAACCCCCTAGTCCCTCCTTGTTCCTCCACTCAGTTCCTCCACTCAGTTCCCCTAGTCCCTCCTAGTTCCTGTACCCAGTTCCTCCACTCAGTACCCCCTAGTCCCTCCTAGTTCCTCCACCCAGTTCCTCCACTCAGTACCCCCTAGTCCCTCCTAGTTCCTGCACCCAGTTCCTACACTCAGTACCCCCTAGTCCCTCCTAGTTCCTCCACTCAGTTCCTCCACCCAGTCCCCCCTAGTCCCTCCTGGTTCCTCCACTCAGTTCCTCCACTCAGTTCCCCCTAGTCCCTCCTAGTTCCTGCATCCAGTTCCTCCACTCAGTACCCCCTAGCCCCTCCTAGTTCCTCCACCCAGTTCCTCCACTCAGTACCCCCTAGTCCCTCCTAGTTCCTCCACCCAGTTCCTCCACTCAGTACCTCCTAGTCCCTCCTAGTCCCTCCACCCAGTTCCTCCACTCAGTACCCCCTAGTCCCTCCTAGTTCCTGCACCCAGTTCCTCAACTCAGTTCCCCCTAGTCCCTCCTAGTTCCTGCACCCAGTTCCTCCACTCAGTACCCCCTAGTCCCTCCTAGTTCCTCCACCCAGTTCCTACACTCAGTTCCCCCTAGTCCCTCCTAGTTCCTGCACCCAGTTCCTCCACTCAGTACCCCCTAGTCCCTCCTAGTTCCTGCACCCAGTTCATACACTCAGTACCCCTAGTCCCTCCGAGTCCCTCCACCCAGTTCCTCCACTCAGTCCCCCCTAGTACCTCCTGGTTCCTCCACTCATTTCCTCCACCCAGTCCCCCCTAGTCCCTCCTGGTTCCTCCACTCAGTTCCTCCACTTAGTTCCCCCTAGTTCCTCCTAGTTCCTGCACCCAGTTCCTACACTCAGTACCCCCTAGTCCCTCCTAGTCCCTCCTGGTTCCTCCACTCAGTACCCACTAGTCCCTCCTATTTCCTGCACCCAGTTCCTACACTCAGTACACCCTAGTCCCTCCTGGTTCCTGCACCCAGTTCCTCCACTCAGTACCCCCTAGTCCCTCCTAGTTCCTGCACCCAGTTCCTACACTCAGTACCCACTAGTCCCTCCTAGTTCCTGCACCCAATTCCTCCACCCAGTCCCCCCTAGTCCCTCCTGGTTCCTCCACTTAGTTCCTCCACTCAGTTCCCCCTAGTCCCTCCAAGTTCCTGCACCCAGTTCCTACACTCAGTACCCCCTAGTCCCTCCTAGTTCCTGCACCCAGTTCCTACACACAGTACACCCTAGTCCCTCCTGGTTCCTGCACCCAGTTCCTCCACTCAGTACCCCCTAGTTCCTCCTAGTTCCTGCACCCAGTTCCTCCACTCAGTACCCCCTAGTCCCTCCTAGTTCCTCCACTCAGTTCCTCCACCCAGTCCCCCCTAGTCCCTCCTAGTTCCTCCACTCATTTCCTCCACCCAGTCCCCCCTAGTCCCTCCTGGTTCCTCCACTCAGTTCCTCCACTTAGTTCCCCCTAGTCCCTCCTAGTTCCTGCACCCAGTTCCTACACTCAGTACCCCCTAGTCCCTCCTAGTTCCTCCACCCAGTTCCTCCACTCAGTACCCCCTAGTCCCTCCTAGTTCCTGCACCCAGTTCCTACATTCAGTACCCCCTAGTCCCTCCTAGTTCCTCCACTCAGTTCCTCCACCCAGTCCCCCCTAGTCCCTCCTGGTTCCTCCACTCAGTTCCTCCACTCAGTTCCCCCTAGTCCCTCCTAGTTCCTGCACCCAGTTCCTCCACTCAGTACCCCCTAGCCCCTCCTAGTTCCTCCACCCAGTTCCTCCACTCAGTACCCCCTAGTCCCTCCTAGTTCCTCCACCCAGTTCCTCCACTCAGTACCTCCTAGTCCCTCCTAGTCACTCCACCCAGTTCCTCCACCCAGTACCCCCTAGTCCCTCCTAGTTCCTCCACACAGTTCCTCCACTCAGTACCCCCTAGTCCCTCCTAGTTCCTGCACCCAGTTCCTACACTCAGTACCCCCTAGTCCCTCCTAGTTCCTCCACCCAGTTCCTCCACTCAGTACCACCTAGTCCCTCCTAGTTCCTGTACCCAGTTCCTCCACTCAGTACCCCTAGTCCCTCCGAGTTCCTCCACCCAGTTCCTCCACTCAGTCCCTCCTAGTCCCTCCTGGTTCCTCCACTCATTTCCTCCACCCAGTCCCCCCTAGTCCCTCCTGGTTCCTCCACTCAGTTCCTCCACTTAGTTCCCCCTAGTCCCTCCTAGTTCCTGCACCCAGTTCCTACACTCAGTACCCCCTAGTCACTCCTAGTCCCTCCTGGTTCCTCCACTCAGTACCCCCTAGTCCCTCCTGGTTCCTCCACTCAGTTCCTCAACTTAGTTCCCCCTAGTCCCTCCTAGTTCCTGCACCCAGTTCCTACACTCAGTACCCCCTAGTCACTCCTAGTCCCTCCTGGTTCCTCCACTCAGTACCCCCTAGTCCCTCCTGGTTCCTCCACTCAGTTCCTCAACTTAGTTCCCCCTAGTCCCTCCTAGTTCCTGCACCCAGTTCCTCCACTCAGTACCCCCTAGCCCCTCCTAGTTCCTCCACCCAGTTCCTCCACTCAGTACCCCCTAGTCCCTCCTAGTTCCTCCACCCAGTTCCTCCACTCAGTACCTCCTAGTCCCTCCTAGTCCCTCCACCCAGTTCCTCCACTCAGTACCCCCTAGTCCCTCCTAGTTCCTGCACCCAGTTCCTCAACTCAGTTCCCCCTAGTCCCTCCTAGTTCCTGCACCCAGTTCCTCCACTCAGTACCCCCTAGTCCCTCCTAGTTCCTCCACCCAGTTCCTACACTCAGTTCCCCCTAGTCCCTCCTAGTTCCTGCACCCAGTTCCTCCACTCAGTACCCCCTAGTCCCTCCTAGTTCCTGCACCCAGTTCCTACACTCAGTACCCCTAGTCCCTCCTAGTTCCTCCACCCAGTTCCTCCACTCAGTACCCCCTAGTCCCTCCTAGTTCCTGTACCCAGTTCCTCCACTCAGTACCCCTAGTCCCTCCGAGTTCCTCCACCCAGTTCCTCCACTCAGTCCCCCCTAGTCCCTCCTGGTTCCTCCACTCATTTCCTCCACCCAGTCCCCCCTAGTCCCTCCTGGTTCCTCCACTCAGTTCCTCCACTTAGTTCCCCCTAGTCCCTCCTAGTTCCTGCACCCAGTTCCTACACTCAGTACCCCCTAGTCCCTCCTAGTCCCTCCTGGTTCCTCCACTCAGTACCCCCTAGTCCCTCCTAGTTCCTGCACCCAGTTCCTCCACCCAGTCCCCCCTAGTCCCTCCTAGTTCCTCCACTCAGTTCCTCCACCCAGTCCCCCCTAGTCCCTCCTGGTTCCTCCACTCAGTTCCTCCACTCAGTTCCCCCTAGTCCCTCCTAGTTCCTGTACCCAGTTCCTCCACTCAGTACCCCCTAGTCCCTCTTAGTTCCTCCACCCAGTTCCTCCACTCAGAACCCCCTAGTCCCTCCTTGTTCCTCCACTCAGTTCCTCCACTCAGTTCCCCTAGTCCCTCCTAGTTCCTGTACCCAGTTCCTCCACTCAGTACCCCCTAGTCCCTCCTAGTTCCTCCACCCAGTTCCTCCACTCAGTACCCCCTAGTCCCTCCTAGTTCCTGTACCCAGTTCCTACACTCAGTACCCCCTAGTCCCTCCTAGTTCCTCCACTCAGTTCCTCCACCCAGTCCCCCCTAGTCCCTCCTGGTTCCTCCACTCAGTTCCTCCACTCAGTTCCCCCTAGTCCCTCCTAGTTCCTGCACCCAGTTCCTCCACTCAGTACCCCCTAGCCCCTCCTAGTTCCTCCACCCAGTTCCTCCACTCAGTTCCCCCTAGTCCCTCCTAGTTCCTGCACCCAGTTCCTCCACTCAGTACCCCCTAGTCCCTCCTAGTTCCTCCACCCAGTTCCTACACTCAGTTCCCCCTAGTCCCTCCTAGTTCCTGCACCCAGTTCCTCCACTCAGTACCCCCTAGTCCCTCCTAGTTCCTGCACCCAGTTCCTACACTCAGTACCCCTAGTCCCTCCGAGTCCCTCCACCCAGTTCCTCCACTCAGTCCCCCCTAGTCCCTCCTGGTTCCTCCACTCATTTCCTCCACCCAGTCCCCCCTAGTCCCTCCTGGTTCCTCCACTCAGTTCCTCCACTTAGTTCCCCCTAGTTCCTCCTAGTTCCTGCACCCAGTTCCTACACTCAGTACCCCCTAGTCCCTCCTAGTCCCTCCTGGTTCCTCCACTCAGTACCCACTAGTCCCTCCTATTTCCTGCACCCAGTTCCTACACTCAGTACACCCTAGTCCCTCCTGGTTCCTGCACCCAGTTCCTCCACTCAGTACCCCCTAGTCCCTCCTAGTTCCTGCACCCAGTTCCTACACTCAGTACCCACTAGTCCCTCCTAGTTCCTGCACCCAATTCCTCCACCCAGTCCCCCCTAGTCCCTCCTGGTTCCTCCACTTAGTTCCTCCACTCAGTTCCCCCTAGTCCCTCCAAGTTCCTGCACCCAGTTCCTCCACTCAGTACCCCCTAGTCCCTCCTAGTTCCTCCACTCAGTTCCTCCACCCAGTCCCCCCTAGTCCCTCCTAGTTCCTCCACTCATTTCCTCCACCCAGTCCCCCCTAGTCCCTCCTGGTTCCTCCACTCAGTTCCTCCACTTAGTTCCCCCTAGTCCCTCCTAGTTCCTGCACCCAGTTCCTACACTCAGTACCCCCTAGTCCCTCCTAGTTCCTCCACCCAGTTCCTCCACTCAGTATCCCCTAGTCCCTCCTAGTTCCTGCACCCAGTTCCTACATTCAGTACCCCCTAGTCCCTCCTAGTTCCTCCACTCAGTTCCTCCACCCAGTCCCCCCTAGTCCCTCCTGGTTCCTCCACTCAGTTCCTCCACTCAGTTCCCCCTAGTCCCTCCTAGTTCCTGCACCCAGTTCCTCCACTCAGTACCCCCTAGCCCCTCCTAGTTCCTCCACCCAGTTCCTCCACTCAGTACCCCCTAGTCCCTCCTAGTTCCTCCACCCAGTTCCTCCACTCAGTACCTCCTAGTCCCTCCTAGTCCCTCCACCCAGTTCCTCCACCCAGTACCCCCTAGTCCCTCCTAGTTCCTCCACACAGTTCCTCCACTCAGTCCCCCCTAGTCCCTCCTGGTTCCTCCACTCATTTCCTCCACCCAGTCCCCCCTAGTCCCTCCTGGTTCCTCCACTCAGTTCCTCCACTTAGTTCCCCCTAGTCCCTCCTAGTTCCTGCACCCAGTTCCTACACTCAGTACCCCCTAGTCACTCCTAGTCCCTCCTGGTTCCTCCACTCAGTACCCACTAGTCCCTCCTAGTTCCTGCACCCAGTTCCCACACTCAGTACCCACTAGTCCCTCCTAGTTACTGCACCCAATTCCTCCACCCAGTCCCCCCTAGTCCCTCCTGGTTCCTCCACTTAGTTCCTCCACTCAGTTCCGCCTAGTCCCTCCTGGTTCCTCCACTCAGTCCCCCTAGTCCCTCCTAGTTCCTCCACACAGTTCCTCCACTCAGTACCCCCTAGTCCCTCCTAGTTCCTGTACCCAGTTCCTCCACTCAGTACCCCTAGTCCCTCCTAGTTCCTGCACCCAGTTCCTCCACTCAGTACCCCCTAGTCCCTCCTAGTTCCTGCACCCAGTTCCTATACTCAGTACCCCTTAGTCCCACCTAGTTCCTAAACCCAGTTCCTCCACTCAGTACCCCTAGTCCCTCCTAGTTCCTCCACCCAGTTCCTCCACTCAGTACCCCCTAGCCCCTCCTAGTTCCTCCACCCAGTTCCTCCACTCAGTTCCCCCTAGTCCCTCCTAGTTCCTCCACCCAGTTCCTCCACTCAGTACCCCCTAGTCCCTCCTAGTTCCTCCACTCAGTTCCTCCACCCAGTTCCCCCTAGTCCCTCCTGGTCCCTCCACTCAGTTCCTCCACTCAGTTCCCCCTAGTCCCTCCTGGTTCCTGCACCCAGTTCCTCCACTCAGTTCCCCCTAGTCCCTCCTAGTTCTTGCACCCGGTTCCTCCACCCAGTCCCCCCTAGTCCCTCCTGGTTCCTCCATTCAGTTCCTCCACTCAGTTCCCCCTAGTCCCTCCTAGTTCCTGAACCCAGTTCCTCCACTCAGTACCCCCTAGTCCCTCCTAGTTCCTGCACCCAGTTCCTACACTCTGTACCCCCTAGTCCCTCCTAGTTCCTAAACCCATTTCCTCCACTGGGTACCCCCTAGTCCCTCCTAGTTCCTCCACTCAGTTCCTCCACCCAGTCCCCCCTAGTCCCTCCTGGTTCCTCCACTCAGTTCCCCCTAGTCCCTCTAAGTTCCTGCACCCAGTTCCTCCACTCAGTACCCCCACTCAGTACCCTCTAGTCCCTCCTAGTTCCTCCACTCAGTTCCTCCACCCAGTCCCCCTAGTCCCTCCTGGTTCCTGCACCCAGTTCCTACACTCAGTACCCCCTAGTCCCTCTAGTTCCTAAACCCATTTCCTCCACTCGGTACCCCCTAGTCCCTCCTAGTTCCTCCACCCAGTTCCTACACTCAGTACCCCCTAGTCCCTCCTAGTTCCTGTACCCAGTTCCTCCACTCAGTACCCCCTAGTCCCTCCTAGTTGCTCCACTCAGTTCCTCCACTCAGTTCCCCCTAGTCCCTCCTAGTTCCTGTACCCAGTTCCTCCACTCAGTACCCCCTAGTCCCTCCTGGTTCCTGCACCCAGTTCCTACACTCAGTACCCCCTAGTCCCTCCTAGTTCCTAAACCCAGTTCCTCCACTCAGTACCCCCTAGTCCCTCCTAGTTCCTCCACTCAGTTCCTCCACCCAGTCCCCTAGTCCCTCCTGGTTCCTCCACTCAGTTCCCCCTAGTCCCTCCAAGTTCCTGCACGCAGTTCCTCCACTCAGTACCCCCTAGTCCCTCCTAGTTCCTCCACCCAGTTCCTCCACTCAGTACCCCCACTCAGTACCCCCTAGTCCCTCCTAGTTCCTCCACTCAGTTCCTCCACCCAGTCCCCCTAGTCCCTCCTGGTTCCTCCACTCAGTTCCTCCACTCAGTTCCCCCTAATCCCTCCTAGTTCCTGTACCCAGTTCCTCCACTCAGAACCCCCTAGTCCCTCCTAGTTCCTCCACTCAGTTCCTCCACTCAGTTCCCCCTAGTCCCTCCTAGTCCCTCCACCCAGTTCCTCCACCGAGTACCCCCTAGTCCCTCCTAGTTCCTCCACCCAGTTCCTCCAATCAGTACCCCCTAGTCCCTCCTGGTTCCTCCACCCAGTTCCTCCACTCAGTTCCCCCTAGTCCCTCCTAGTTCCTGCACCCAGTTCCTCCACTCAGTACCCCCTAGTCCCTCCTAGTTCCTGCACCCAGTTCCTCCACTCAGTACCCCCTAGTCCCTCCTAGTTCCTACACCCAGTTCCTCCACTCAGCCCCCCCTAGTCCATCCTGGTCCCTCCACTCAGTTCCTCCACTCAGTTCCCCATGTCCCTCCTAGTTCCTAAACCCAGTTCCTCCACTCAGTACCCCCTAGTCCCTCCTAGTTCCTGCACACAGTTCCTACACTCAGTACCCCCTAGTCCCCCCTAGTTCCTAAACCCAGTTCCTCCGCTCAGTACCCCCTAGTCCCTCCTAGTTCCTGCACCCAGTTCCTACACTCAGTACCCCCTAGTCCCTCCTAGTTCCTAAACCCAGTTCCTCCACTCAGTACCCCCTATTCCCTCCTAGTTCCTGCACCCAGTTCCTCCATTCAGTACCCCCTATTCCCTCCTAGTTCCTGCACCCAGTTCCTCCACTCAGTACCCCCTAGTCCCTCCTAGTTCCTCCACCCAGTTCCTCCACTCAGTACCCCCTAGTCCCTCCTAGTTCCTCCACCCAGTTCCTCCACTCAGTACCCCCTAGTCCCTCCTAGTTCCTCCACTCAGTTCCTCCACCCAGTCCCCCCTAGTCCCTCCTAGTTCCTCCACTCAGTACCCCCTAGTCCCTCCTAGTTCCTCCACTCAGTTCCTCCACCTAGTCCCTCCTGGTTCTTCCACTCAGTTCCTCCACCCAGTCCCCCCTAGTCCCTCCTGGTTCCTCCACACAGTTCCTTCACTCAGTTCCCCCTAGTCCCTCCTAGTTCCTCCACTCAGTTCCTCCACTCAGTACCCCCTAGTCCCTCCTAGTTCCTCGACCCAGTTCCTCCACTCAGTACCCCCTAGTCCCTCCTAGTTCCTCCACTCAGTTCCTCCACCCAGTCCCCCCTAGTCCCTCCTAGTTCCTCCACTCAGTTCCTCCACTCAGTTCCCCCTAGTCCCTCCTAGTTCCTGTACCCAGTTCCTACACTCAGTACCCCCTAGTCCCTCCTAGTTCCTCCACTCAGTTCCTCCACCTAGTCCCTCCTGGTTCCTCCACTCAGTTCCTCCACCCAGTCTCCCCTAGTCCCTCCTGGTTCCTCCACACAGTTCCTTCACTCAGTTCCCCCTAGTCCCTCCTAGTTCCTCAACTCAGTTCCTCCACTCAGTTCCCCCTAGTCCCTCCTAGTTCCTGTACCCAGTTCCTCCACTCAGCACCCCCTAGTCCCTCCTTGTTCCTGCACCCAGTTCCTACACTCAGTACCCCCTAGTACCTCCTAGTTCCTGTACCCAGTTCCTCCACTCAGTACCCCCTAGTCCCTCCTAGTTCCTGCACCCAGTTCCTCCACTCAGTACCCCCTAGTCCCTCCTATTTCCTGCACCCAGTTCCTCCACTCAGTACCCCCTAGTCCTTCCTAGTTCCTCCACTCAGTTCCTCCACCCAGTCCCCTAGTCCCTCCTGGTTCCTCCACTCAGTTCCCCCTAGTCCCTCCAAGTTCCTGCACGCAGTTCCTCCACTCAGTACCCCCTAGTCCCTCCTAGTTCCTCCACCCAGTTCCTCCACTCAGCACCCCCACTCAGTACCCCCTAGTCCCTCCTAGTTCCTCCACTCAGTTCCTCCACCCAGTCCCCCTAGTCCCTCCTGGTTCCTCCACTCAGTTCCTCCACTCAGTTCCCACTAATCCCTCCTAGTTCCTGTACCCAGTTCCTCCACTCAGTACCCCCTGGTCCCTCCTGGTTCCTGCACCCAGTTCCTCCACTCAGTACCCCCTAGTCCCTCCTAGTTCCTGCACCCAATTCCTCCACTCAGTACCGCCTAGTCCCTCCTAGTTCCTACACCCAGTTCCTCCACTCAGCCCCCCCTAGTCCATCCTGGTCCCTCCACTCAGTTCCTCCACTCAGTTCCCCATGTCCCTCCTAGTTCCTGCACCCAGTTCCTCCACTAAGTACCCTCTGGTCCCTCCTGGTCCCTACACCCAGTTCCTCCACTCAGTTCCCCTAGTCCCTCCTAGTTCCTCCACCCATTTCCTCCACTCAGTACCCCCTAGTCCCTCCGAGTTTCTGCACCCAGTTACTCCACCCAGTCCCACCTAGTCCCTCCTGGTTCCTCCACTCAGTTCCTCCACTCAGTTCCCCCTAGTCCCTCCTAGTTCCTGCACCCAGTTCCTCCACTCGGTACCCTCTGGTCCCTGCACCCAGTTACTCCACTCGGTAACCTCTGGTCCCTACACCTAGTTCCTCCACTCAGTCCCCCCTAGTCCCTCCTGGTTCCTCCACTCAGTTCCCTCTAGTCCCTCCTAGTTCCTGCAGCCAGTTCTTCCACTCAGTTCCGCCTAGTCCCTCCTAGTTCCTGCACCCAGTTCCTGCACTCAGTTCCCCCTAGTCCCTCCTAGTTCCTGCACCCAGGTTCTCCACCCAGTCCCCCCTAGTCCCTCCTGCTTCCTCCACTCAGTTCCCCCTAGTCCCTCCTAGTTCCTGCACCCAGTTCCTCCACTCAGTACCCATTAGTCCCTCCTAGTTCCTGCACCCAGTTCCTACACTCAGTACCCCCTAGTCCCTCCTAGTTCCTCCACCCAGTTCCTCCACTCAGCACCCCTAGTCCCTCCTACTTCCTGCACCCAGTTCCTCCACCCAGTCCCTCTAGTCCCTCCTGCTTCCTCCACTCAGTTCCTCCACTCAGTTCCCCCTAGTCCCTCCTAGTTCCTACACCCAGTTCCTCCACTCAGTCCCCGCTTGTCCCTCCTGGTTCCTCCACTAAGTTCCTCCACTCAGTTCCCCTAGTCCCTCCTAGTTCCTGCACCCAGTTCCTCCACTAAGTACCCTCTGGTCCCTCTGGTCCCTCCACCCAGTTCCTCCACTCAGTTCCCCCTAGTCTCTGCACCCAGTTTCTCCACTCAGTCCCCCCTAGTCCCTCCTAGTTCCTACACCCAGTTCCTACACTCAGTCCCCCTAGTCCCCCCCTGGTTCCTCCACTCAGCCCCCCAGTCCCTCCTGGTTCCTCCACTCAGTTCCCCCTAGTCCCTCCTAGTCCCTGCACCCAGTTCCTACACTCAGTACCCCCTAGTCCCTCCTAGTTCCTCCACCGAGTTCTTACACTCAGTACCCCCTAATCCCTCCTAGTTCCTCCACCCAGTTCCTCCACTCAGAACCCCCTAGTCCCTCCTAGTTCCTCGACCCAGTTCCTCCACTCAGTACCCCCTAGTCCCTCCTAGTTCCTCCACTCAGTTCCTCCACCCAGTCCCCCCTAGTCCCTCCTAGTTCCTCCACTCAGTTCCTCCACTCAGTTCCCCCAGTCCCTCCTAGTTCCTGTACCCAGTTCCTACACTCAGTACCCCCTAGTCCCTCCTAGTTCCTCCACTCAGTTCCTCCACCTAGTCCCTCCTGGTTCCTCCACTCAGTTCCTCCACCCAGTCCCCCCTAGTCCCTCCTGGTTCCTCCACACAGTTCCTTCACTCAGTTCCCCCTAGTCCCTCCTAGTTCCTCCACTCAGTTCCTCCACTCAGTTCCCCCTAGTCCCTCCTAGTTCCTGTACCCAGTTCCTCCACTCAGCACCCCCTAGTCCCTCCTGGTTCCTGCACCCAGTTCCTACACTCAGTACCCCCTAGTACCTCCTAGTTCCTAAACCCAGTTCCTCCACTCAGTACCCCCTAGTCCCTCCTAGTTCCTGCACCCAGTTCCTCCACTCAGTACCCCCTAGTCCCTCCTAGTTCCTCCACCCAGTTCCTCCACTCAGTACCCCCACTCAGTACCCCCTAGTCCCTCCTAGTTCCTCCACTCAGTTCCTCCACCCAGTCCCCCTAGTCCCTCCTGGTTCCTCCACTCAGTTCCTCCACTCAGTACCCCCTAGTCCCTCCTAGTTCCTGCACCCAGTTCCTCCACTCAGTACCCCCTAGTCCCTCCTAGTTCCTACACCCAGTTCCTCCACTCAGCCCCCCCTAGTCCATCCTGGTCCCTCCACTCAGTTCCTCCACTCAGTTCCCCATGTCCCTCTTAGTTCCTGCACCCAGTTCCTCCACTAAGTACCCTCTGGTCCCTCCTGGTCCCTACACCCAGTTCCTCCACTCAGTTCCCCTAGTCCCTCCTAGTTCCTCCACCCATTTCCTCCCCTCAGTACCCCCTAGTCCCTCCGAGTTTCTGCACCCAGTTACTCCACCCAGTCCCACCTAGTCCCTCCTGGTTCCTACACTCAGTTCCTCCACTCAGTTCCCCCTAGTCCCTCCTAGTTCCTGCACCCAGTTCCTCCACTCGGTACCCTCTGGTCCCTGCACCCAGTTACTCCACTCGGTAACCTCTGGTCCCTACACCTAGTTCCTCCACTCAGTCCCCCCTAGTCCCTCCTGGTTCCTCCACTCAGTTGCCTCTAGTCCCTCCTAGTTCCTGCAGCCAGTTCCTCCACTCAGTTCCGCCTAGTCCCTCCTAGTTCCTGCACCCAGTTCCTGCACTCAGTTCCCCCTAGTCCCTCCTAGTTCCTGCACCCAGGTTCTCCACCCAGTCCCCCCTAGTCCCTCCTGCTTCCTCCACTCAGTTCCCCCTAGTCCCTCCTAGTTCCTGCACCCAGTTCCTCCACTCAGTACCCATTAGTCCCTCCTAGTTCCTGCACCCAGTTCCTACACTCAGTACCCCCTAGTCCCTCCTAGTTCCTCCACCCAGTTCCTCCACCCAGTCCCTCGAGTCCCTCCTGCTTCCTCCACTCAGTTCCTCCACTCAGTTCCCCCTAGTCCCTCCTAGTTCCTCCATCCAGTTCCTCCACTCAGTACCCCCTAGTCCCTCCTAGTTCCTACACCCAGTTCCTCCACTCAGTCCCCGCTTGTCCCTCCTGGTTCCTCCACTAAGTTCCTCCACTCAGTTCCCCTAGTCCCTCCTAGTTCCTGCACCCAGTTCCTCCACTAAGTACCCTCTGGTCCCTCCTGGTCCCTCCACCCAGTTCCTCCACTCAGTTCCCCCTAGTCTCTGCACCCAGTTCCTCCACTCAGTCCCCCCTAGTCCCTCCTAGTTCCTACACCCAGTTCCTACACTCAGTCCCCCTAGTCCCCCCCTGGTTCCTCCACTCAGCCCCCCCAGTCCCTCCTGGTTCCTCCACTCAGTTCCCCCTAGTCCCTCCTAGTCCCTGCACCCAGTTCCTACACTCAGTTCCCCCTAGTCCCTCCTAGTTCCTGCACCCAGTTCCTCCACTCAGTACCCCCTAGTCCCTCCTAGTTCCTGCACCCAGTTCCTCCACTCAGTTCCCCCTAGTCCCTCCTAGTTCCTGCACCCAGTTCCTACACTCAGTACCCCCTAGTCCCTCCTAGTTCCTGCACCCAGTTCCTACACTCAGTACCCCCTAGTCCCTCCTAGTTCTTGCACCCAGTTCCTACACTCAGTACCCCCTAGTCCCTCCTAGTTCCTCCACGCAGTTCCTCCACTCAGTACCCCCTAGTCCCTCCTAGTTCCTCCACCGAGTTCTTACACTCAGTACCCCCTAATCCCTCCTAGTTCCTCCACCCAGTTCCTCCACTCAGAACCCCCTAGTCCCTCCTAGTTCCTCCACTCAGTTCCTCCACCCAGTCCCCCTAGTCCCTCCTGGTTCCTCCACTCAGTTCCTCCACTCAGTTCCCCCTAGTCCCTCCTAGTTCCTGCACCCAGTTCCTCCACTCAGTACCCCCTAGTCCCTCCTAGTTCCTGCACCCAGTTCCTCCACTCAGTACCCCCTAGTCCCTCCTAGTTCCTGTACCCAGTTCCTCCACTCAGTACCCCCTAGTCCCTCCTGGTTCCTGCACCCAGTTCCTACACTCAGTACCCCCTAGTCCCTCCTAGTTCCTGCACCCAGTTCCTCCACTCAGTACCCCCTAGTCCCTCCTAGTTCCTGCACCCAGTTCCTCCACTCAGTACCCCCTAGTCCCTCCTAGTTCCTCCACTCAGTACCCCCACTCAGTACCCCCTAGTCCCTCCTAGTTCCTCCACTCAGTTCCTCCACCCAGTCCCCCTAGTCCCTCCTGGTTCCTCCACTCAGTTCCTCCACTCAGTTCCCCTAGTCCCTCCTAGTTCCTGCACCCAGTTCCTCCACTAAGTACCCTCTGGTCCCTCTGGTCCCTCCACCCAGTTCCTCCACTCAGTTCCCCCTAGTCTCTGCACCCAGTTTCTCCACTCAGTCCCCCCTAGTCCCTCCTAGTTCCTACACCCAGTTCCTACACTCAGTCCCCCTAGTCCCCCCCTGGTTCCTCCACTCAGCCCCCCAGTCCCTCCTGGTTCCTCCACTCAGTTCCCCCTAGTCCCTCCTAGTCCCTGCACCCAGTTCCTACACTCAGTACCCCCTAGTCCCTCCTAGTTCCTCCACCGAGTTCTTACACTCAGTACCCCCTAATCCCTCCTAGTTCCTCCACCCAGTTCCTCCACTCAGAACCCCCTAGTCCCTCCTAGTTCCTCGACCCAGTTCCTCCACTCAGTACCCCCTAGTCCCTCCTAGTTCCTCCACTCAGTTCCTCCACCCAGTCCCCCCTAGTCCCTCCTAGTTCCTCCACTCAGTTCCTCCACTCAGTTCCCCCAGTCCCTCCTAGTTCCTGTACCCAGTTCCTACACTCAGTACCCCCTAGTCCCTCCTAGTTCCTCCACTCAGTTCCTCCACCTAGTCCCTCCTGGTTCCTCCACTCAGTTCCTCCACCCAGTCCCCCCTAGTCCCTCCTGGTTCCTCCACACAGTTCCTTCACTCAGTTCCCCCTAGTCCCTCCTAGTTCCTCCACTCAGTTCCTCCACTCAGTTCCCCCTAGTCCCTCCTAGTTCCTGTACCCAGTTCCTCCACTCAGCACCCCCTAGTCCCTCCTGGTTCCTGCACCCAGTTCCTACACTCAGTACCCCCTAGTACCTCCTAGTTCCTAAACCCAGTTCCTCCACTCAGTACCCCCTAGTCCCTCCTAGTTCCTGCACCCAGTTCCTCCACTCAGTACCCCCTAGTCCCTCCTAGTTCCTCCACCCAGTTCCTCCACTCAGTACCCCCACTCAGTACCCCCTAGTCCCTCCTAGTTCCTCCACTCAGTTCCTCCACCCAGTCCCCCTAGTCCCTCCTGGTTCCTCCACTCAGTTCCTCCACTCAGTACCCCCTAGTCCCTCCTAGTTCCTGCACCCAGTTCCTCCACTCAGTACCCCCTAGTCCCTCCTAGTTCCTACACCCAGTTCCTCCACTCAGCCCCCCCTAGTCCATCCTGGTCCCTCCACTCAGTTCCTCCACTCAGTTCCCCATGTCCCTCTTAGTTCCTGCACCCAGTTCCTCCACTAAGTACCCTCTGGTCCCTCCTGGTCCCTACACCCAGTTCCTCCACTCAGTTCCCCTAGTCCCTCCTAGTTCCTCCACCCATTTCCTCCCCTCAGTACCCCCTAGTCCCTCCGAGTTTCTGCACCCAGTTACTCCACCCAGTCCCACCTAGTCCCTCCTGGTTCCTACACTCAGTTCCTCCACTCAGTTCCCCCTAGTCCCTCCTAGTTCCTGCACCCAGTTCCTCCACTCGGTACCCTCTGGTCCCTGCACCCAGTTACTCCACTCGGTAACCTCTGGTCCCTACACCTAGTTCCTCCACTCAGTCCCCCCTAGTCCCTCCTGGTTCCTCCACTCAGTTGCCTCTAGTCCCTCCTAGTTCCTGCAGCCAGTTCCTCCACTCAGTTCCGCCTAGTCCCTCCTAGTTCCTGCACCCAGTTCCTGCACTCAGTTCCCCCTAGTCCCTCCTAGTTCCTGCACCCAGGTTCTCCACCCAGTCCCCCCTAGTCCCTCCTGCTTCCTCCACTCAGTTCCCCCTAGTCCCTCCTAGTTCCTGCACCCAGTTCCTCCACTCAGTACCCATTAGTCCCTCCTAGTTCCTGCACCCAGTTCCTACACTCAGTACCCCCTAGTCCCTCCTAGTTCCTCCACCCAGTTCCTCCACCCAGTCCCTCGAGTCCCTCCTGCTTCCTCCACTCAGTTCCTCCACTCAGTTCCCCCTAGTCCCTCCTAGTTCCTCCATCCAGTTCCTCCACTCAGTACCCCCTAGTCCCTCCTAGTTCCTACACCCAGTTCCTCCACTCAGTCCCCGCTTGTCCCTCCTGGTTCCTCCACTAAGTTCCTCCACTCAGTTCCCCTAGTCCCTCCTAGTTCCTGCACCCAGTTCCTCCACTAAGTACCCTCTGGTCCCTCCTGGTCCCTCCACCCAGTTCCTCCACTCAGTTCCCCCTAGTCTCTGCACCCAGTTCCTCCACTCAGTCCCCCCTAGTCCCTCCTAGTTCCTACACCCAGTTCCTACACTCAGTCCCCCTAGTCCCCCCCTGGTTCCTCCACTCAGCCCCCCCAGTCCCTCCTGGTTCCTCCACTCAGTTCCCCCTAGTCCCTCCTAGTCCCTGCACCCAGTTCCTACACTCAGTTCCCCCTAGTCCCTCCTAGTTCCTGCACCCAGTTCCTCCACTCAGTACCCCCTAGTCCCTCCTAGTTCCTGCACCCAGTTCCTCCACTCAGTTCCCCCTAGTCCCTCCTAGTTCCTGCACCCAGTTCCTACACTCAGTACCCCCTAGTCCCTCCTAGTTCCTGCACCCAGTTCCTACACTCAGTACCCCCTAGTCCCTCCTAGTTCTTGCACCCAGTTCCTACACTCAGTACCCCCTAGTCCCTCCTAGTTCCTCCACGCAGTTCCTCCACTCAGTACCCCCTAGTCCCTCCTAGTTCCTCCACCGAGTTCTTACACTCAGTACCCCCTAATCCCTCCTAGTTCCTCCACCCAGTTCCTCCACTCAGAACCCCCTAGTCCCTCCTAGTTCCTCCACTCAGTTCCTCCACCCAGTCCCCCTAGTCCCTCCTGGTTCCTCCACTCAGTTCCTCCACTCAGTTCCCCCTAGTCCCTCCTAGTTCCTGCACCCAGTTCCTCCACTCAGTACCCCCTAGTCCCTCCTAGTTCCTGCACCCAGTTCCTCCACTCAGTACCCCCTAGTCCCTCCTAGTTCCTGTACCCAGTTCCTCCACTCAGTACCCCCTAGTCCCTCCTGGTTCCTGCACCCAGTTCCTACACTCAGTACCCCCTAGTCCCTCCTAGTTCCTGCACCCAGTTCCTCCACTCAGTACCCCCTAGTCCCTCCTAGTTCCTGCACCCAGTTCCTCCACTCAGTACCCCCTAGTCCCTCCTAGTTCCTCCACTCAGTACCCCCACTCAGTACCCCCTAGTCCCTCCTAGTTCCTCCACTCAGTTCCTCCACCCAGTCCCCCTAGTCCCTCCTGGTTCCTCCACTCAGTTCCTCCACTCAGTTCCCCCTAATCCCTCCTAGTTCCTGCACCCAGTTCCTCCACTCAGTACCCCCTAGTCCCTCCTAGTTCCTGCACCCAGTTCCTCCACTCAGTACCCCCTAGTCCCTCCTAGTTCCTCCACTCAGTTCCTCCACTCAGTACCCCCTAGTCCCTCCTAGTTCCTGTACCCAGTTCCTCCACTCAGTACCCCCTAGTCCCTCCTAGTTCCTCCACTCAGTACGCCCACTCAGTACCCCCTAGTCCCTCCTAGTTCCTCCACTCAGTTCCTCCACCCAGTCCCCCTAGTCCCTCCTAGTTCCTCCACTCAGTTCCTCCACTCAGTTCCCCCTAGTCCCTCCTAGTTCCTGTACCCAGTTCCTCCACTCAGTACCCCCTAGTCCCTCCTGGTTCCTGCACCCAGTTCCTCCACTCAGTACCCCCTAGTCCCTCCTAGTTCCTGTACCCAGTTCCTCCACTCAGTACCCCCTAGTCCCTCCTAGTTCCTCCACTCAGTACCCCCACTCAGTACCCCCTAGTCCCTCCTAGTTCCTCCACTCAGTTCCTCCACCCAGTCCCCCTAGTCCCTCCTAGTTCCTCCACTCAGTTCCTCCACCCAGTCCCCCTAGTCCCTCCTAGTTCCTCCACTCAGTTCCTCCACTCAGTTCCCCCTAGTCCCTCCTAGTTCCTGTACCCAGTTCCTCCACTCAGTACCCCCTAGTCCCTCCTAGTTCCTCCACTCAGTTCCTCCACTCAGTACCCCCTAGTCCCTCCTAGTTCCTGTACCCAGTTCCTCCACTCAGTACCCCCTAGTCCCTCCTAGTTCCTCCACCCAGTCCCTACACTCAGTACCCCCTAGTCCCTCCTAGTTCCTGTACCCAGTTCCTCCACTCAGTACCCCCTAGTCCCTCCTAGTTCCTGTACCCAGTTCCTCCACTCAGTACCCTCTAGTCCCTCCTGGTTCCTGCACCCAGTTCCTACACTCAGTACCCCCTAGTCCCTCCTAGTTCCTAAACCCAGTTCCTCCACTCAGTACCCTCTAGTCCCTCCTGGTTCCTGCACCCAGTTCCTACACTCAGTACCCTCTAGTCCCTCCTAGTTCCTAAACCCAGTTCCTCCACTCAGTACCCCCTAGTCCCTCCTAGTTCCTGCACCCAGTTCCTACACTCAGTACCCCCTAGTCCCCCCTAGTTCCTAAACCCAGTTCCTCCACTCAGTACCCCCTAGTCCCTCCTAGTTCCTGCACCCAGTTCCTCCACTCAGTACCCCCTAGTCCCTCCTAGTTCCTAAACCCAGTTCCTCCACTCAGTACCCCCTATTCCCTCCTAGTTCCTGCACCCAGTTCCTCCACTCAGTACCCCCTAGTCCCTCCTAGTTCCTGCACCCAGTTCCTACACTCAGTACCCCTAGTCCCTCCTAGTTCCTCCACCCAGTTCCTCCACTCAGTACCCCCTAGTCCCTCCTAGTTCCTGTACCCAGTTCCTCCACCCAGTCCCCCCTAGTCCCTCCTGGTTCCTCCCCTCAGTTCCTCCACTCAGTTCCCCCTAATCCCTCCTAGTTCCTCTTCCCAGTTCCCCCACTCAGTACCCCCTAGTCCCTCCTAGTCCCTGCACCCAGTTCTTCCACTCAGTACCCCCTAGTCCCTCCTAGTTCCTCCACTCAGTTCCTCCACTCAATTCCCCCTAGTCCCTCCTAGTTCCTGTACCCAGTTCCGACACTCAGTACCCCCTAGTCCCTCCTGGTTCCTGCACCCAGTTCCTACACTCAGTACCCCTAGTCCCTCCTAGTTCCTAAACCCAGTTCCTCCACTCAGGACCCCCTAGTCCCTCCTAGTTCCTGCACCCAGTTCCTCCACTCAGTACCCCCTAGTCCCTCCTAGTTCCTGCACCCAGTTCCTCCACTCAGTACCCCCTAGTCCCTCCTAGTTCCTCCACTCAGTTCCTCCACCCAGTCCCCCCTAGTCCCTCCTGGTTCCTCCACTCAGTTCCTCCACTCAGTTCCCCCTAGTCCCTCCAAGTTCCTGCACCCAGTTTCTCCACTCAGTACCCCCTAGTCCCTCCTAGTTCCTCCACTCAGTACCCCCACTCAGTACCCCCTAGTCCCTCCTAGTTCCTCCACTCAGTTCCTCCACCCAGTCCCCCTAGTCCCACCTGGTTCCTCCACTCAGTTCCTCCACTCAGTTCCCCCTAATCCCTCCTAGTTCCTGTACCCAGTTCCTCCACTCAGTACCCCCTAGTCCCTCCTAGTTCCTGTACCCAGTTCCTCCACTCAGTACCCACTAGTCCCTCCTAGTTCCTCCACCCAGTTCCTACACTCAGTACCCCCTAGTCCCTCCTAGTTCCTGTACCCAGTTCCTCCACTCAGTACCCCCTAGTCCCTCCTAGTTCCTCCACTCAGTTCCTCCACTCAGTTCCCCCTAGTCCCTCCTAGTTCCTGCACCCAGTTCCCCCACTCAGTACCCCCTAGTCCCTCCTAGTTCCTGCACCCAGTTCCTACACTCAGTTCCCCCTAGTCCCTCCTAGTTCCTCAACTCAGTTCCTCCACCCAGTCCCCCCTAGTCCCTCCTGGTTCCTCCACACAGTTCCTTCACTCAGTTCCCCCTAGTCCCTCCTAGTTCCTGCACCCAGTTCCTCCACTCAGTACCCCATAGTCCCTCCTAGTTCTTGCACCCAGTTCCTACACTCAGTACCTCCTAGTCCCTCCTAGTTCCTCCACGCAGTTCCTCCACTCAGTACCCCCTAGTCCCTCCTAGTTCCTCCACCGAGTTCTTACACTCAGTACCCCCTAGTCCCTCCTAGTTCCTGCACCCAGTTCCTCCACTCAGTGCCCCCTAGTCCCTCCTAGTTCTTACACCCAGTTCCTAAACTCAGTAGCCCCTAGTCCCTCCTAGTTCCTGCACCCAGTTCCTAGACTCAGTACCCCCTAGTCCCTCCTAGTTCCTGCACCCAGTTCCTCCACTCAGTACCCCCTAGTCCCTCCTAGTTCCTGCACCCAGTTCCTACACTCAGTACCCCCTAGTCCCTCCTAGTTCCTGCACCCAGTTCCTCCACTCAGTACCCCCTAGTCCCTCCTAGTTCCTGCACCCAGTTCCTCCACTCATTACCCCCTAGTCCCTCCTAGTTCCTCCACTCAGTTCCTCCACTCAGTTCCCCCTAGTCCCTCCTAGTTCCTGTACCCAGTTCCTCCACTCAGTACCCCCTAGTCCCTCCTGGTTCCTGCACCCAGTTCCTACACTCAGTACCCCCTAGTCCCTCCTGGTTCCTCCACCCAGTTCCTTCACTCAGTTCCCCCTAGTCCCTCCTAGTTCCTGCACACAGTTCCTCCACTCAGTACCCCCTAGTCCCTCCTAGTTCTTGCACGCAGTTCCTACCCTCAGTACCCCCTAGTCCCTCTTAGTTCCTCCATGCAGTTCCCCCACTCAGTACCCCCTAGTCCCTCCTAGTTCCTCCACCGAGTTCTTACACTCAGTACCCCCTAGTCCCTCCTAGTTCCTCCACCCGTTTCCTCCAGTCAGAACCCCCTAGTCCCTCCTAGTTCCTCCACTCAGTTCCTCCACCCAGTCCCCCCTAGTCCCTCCTGGTTCCTCCACTCAGTTCCTCCACTCAGTTCCCCCTAGTCCCTCCTAGTTCCTGCACCCAGTTCCTCCACTCAGTGCCCCCTAGTCCCTCCTAGTTCTTACACCCAGTTCCTCCACTCAGTACCCCCTAGTCCCTCCTAGTTCCTGCACCCAGTTCCTAGACTCAGTACCCCCTAGTCCCTCCTAGTTCCTGCACCCAGTTCCTCCACTCAGTACCCCCTAGTCCCTCCTAGTTCCTGCACCCAGTTCCTACACTCAGTACCCCCTAGTCCCTCCTAGTTCCTGCACCCAGTTCCTCCACTCAGTACCCCCTAGTCCCTCCTAGTTCCTCCACTCAGTTCCTCCACTCAGTTCCCCCTAGTCCCTCCTCGTTCCTGTACCCAGTTCCTCCACTCAGTACCCCCTAGTCCCTCCTGGTTCCTGCACCCAGTTCCTACACTCAGTACCCCCTAGTCCCTCCTGGTTCCTCCACACAGTTCCTTCACTCAGTTCCCCCTAGTCCCTCCTAGTTCCTGCACCCAGTTCCTCCACTCAGTACCCCCTAGTCCCTCCTAGTTCTTGCACCCAGTTCCTAGACTCAGTACCCGCTAGTCCCTCCTAGTTCCTGCACCCAGTTCCTCCACTCAGTACCCCCTAGTCCCTCCTAGTTCCTGCACCCAGGTTCTCCACCCAGTCCCCCCTAGTCCCTCCTGCTTCCTCCACTCAGTTCCCCCTAGTCCCTCCTAGTTCCTGCACCCAGTTCCTCCACTCAGTACCCATTAGTCCCTCCTAGTTCCTGCACCCAGTTCCTACACTCAGTACCCCCTAGTCCCTCCTAGTTCCTCCACCCAGTTCCTCCACCCAGTCCCTCTAGTCCCTCCTGCTTCCTCCACTCAGTTCCTCCACTCAGTTCCCCCTAGTCCCTCCTAGTTCCTCCACCCAGTTCCTCCACTCAGTACCCCCTAGTCCCTCCTAGTTCCTACACCCAGTTCCTCCACTCAGTCCCCGCTTGTCCCTCCTGGTTCCTCCACTAAGTTCCTCCACTCAGTTCCCCTAGTCCCTCCTAGTTCCTGCACCCAGTTCCTCCACTAAGTACCCTCTGGTCCCTCCTGGTCCCTCCACCCAGTTCCTCCACTCAGTTCCCCCTAGTCTCTGCACCCAGTTCCTCCACTCAGTCCCCCCTAGTCCCTCCTAGTTCCTACACCCAGTTCCTACACTCAGTCCCCCTAGTCCCCCCCTGGTTCCTCCACTCAGCCCCCCCAGTCCCTCCTGGTTCCTCCACTCAGTTCCCGCTAGTCCCTCCTAGTCCCTGCACCCAGTTCCTACACTCAGTTCCCCCTAGTCCCTCCTAGTTCCTGCACCCAGTTCCTCCACTCAGTACCCCCTAGTCCCTCCTAGTTCCTGCACCCAGTTCCTCCACTCAGTTCCCCCTAGTCCCTCCTAGTTCCTGCACCCAGTTCCTACACTCAGTACCCCCTAGTCCCTCCTAGTTCCTGCACCCAGTTCCTACACTCAGTACCCCCTAGTCCCTCCTAGTTCTTGCACCCAGTTCCTACACTCAGTACCCCCTAGTCCCTCCTAGTTCCTCCACGCAGTTCCTCCACTCAGTACCCCCTAGTCCCTCCTAGTTCCTCCACCGAGTTCTTACACTCAGTACCCCCTAATCCCTCCTAGTTCCTCCACCCAGTTCCTCCACTCAGAACCCCCTAGTCCCTCCTAGTTCCTCCACTCAGTTCCTCCACCCAGTCCCCCTAGTCCCTCCTGGTTCCTCCACTCAGTTCCTCCACTCAGTTCCCCCTAGTCCCTCCTAGTTCCTGCACCCAGTTCCTCCACTCAGTACCCCCTAGTCCCTCCTAGTTCCTGCACCCAGTTCCTCCACTCAGTACCCCCTAGTCCCTCCTAGTTCCTTTACCCAGTTCCTCCACTCAGTACCCCCTAGTCCCTCCTGGTTCCTGCACCCAGTTCCTACACTCAGTACCCCCTAGTCCCTCCTAGTTCCTGCACCCAGTTCCTCCACTCAGTACCCCCTAGTCCCTCCTAGTTCCTGCACCCAGTTCCTCCACTCAGTACCCCCTAGTCCCTCCTAGTTCCTCCACTCAGTACCCCCACTCAGTACCCCCTAGTCCCTCCTAGTTCCTCCACTCAGTTCCTCCACCCAGTCCCCCTAGTCCCTCCTGGTTCCTCCACTCAGTTCCTCCACTCAGTTCCCCCTAATCCCTCCTAGTTCCTGCACCCAGTTCCTCCACTCAGTACCCCCTAGTCCCTCCTAGTTCTTACACCCATTTCCTACACTCAGTACCCCCTAGTCCCTCCTAGTTCCTGTACCCAGTTCCTCCACTCAGTACCCCCTAGTCCCTCCTAGTTCCTCCACCCAGTTCCTACACTCAGTACCCCCTAGTCCCTCATAGTTCCTGTACCCAGTTCCTCCACTCAGTACCCCCTAGTCCCTCCTGGTTCCTGCACCCAGTTCCTCCACTCAGTACCCCCTAGTCCCTCCTAGTTCCTCCACTCAGTTCCTCCACTCAGTTCCCCCTAATCCCTCCTAGTTCCTGCACCCAGTTCCTACACTCAGTACCCCCTAGTCCCTCCTGGTTCCTGCACCCAGTTCCTACACTCAGTACCCCCTAGTCCCTCCTGGTTCCTCCACTCAGTTCCTCCACTCAGTTCCCCCTAATCCCTCCTAGTTCCTGCACCCAGTTCCTACACTCAGTACCCCCTAGTCCCTCCTGGTTCCTCCACACAGTTCCTTCACTCAGTTCCCCCTAGTCCCTCCTAGTTCCTGCACCCAGTTCCTCCACTCAGTACCCCCTAGTCCCTCCTAGTTCCTCCACCCAGTTCCTACACTCAGTACCCCCTAGTCCCTCCTAGTTCCTGTACCCAGTTCCTCCACTCAGTACCCCCTAGTCCCTCCTAGTTCCTGTACCCAGTTCCCCCACTCAGTACCCCCTAGTCCCTCCTAGTTCCTCCACTCAGTTCCTCCACTCAGTACCCCCTAGTCCCTTCTAGTTCCTGTACCCAGTTCCTCCACTCAGTACCCCCTAGTCCCTCCTAGTTCCTCCACCCAGTTCCTACACTCAGTACCCCCTAGTCCCTCCTAGTTCCTGTACCCAGTTCCTCCACTCAGTACCCCCTAGTCCCTCCTAGTTCCTCCACTCAGTTCCTCCACTCAGTTCCCCCTAGTCCCTCCTAGTTCCTGTACCCAGTTCCTCCACTCAGTACCCCCTAGTCCCTCCTGGTTCCTGCACCCAGTTCCTACACTCAGTACCCCCTAGTCCCTCCTAGTTCCTAAACCCAGTTCCTCCACTCAGTACCCCCTAGTCCCTCCTAGTTCCTGCACCCAGTTCCTACACTCAGTACCCCCTAGTCCCCCCTAGTTCCTAAACCCAGTTCCTCCACTCAGTACCCCCTAGTCCCTCCTAGTTCCTGCACCCAGTTCCTACACTCAGTACCCCCTAGTCCCTCCTAGTTCCTAAACCCAGTTCCTCCACTCAGTACCCCCTATTCCCTCCTAGTTCCTCCACCCAGTTCCTCCACTCAGTACCCCCTAGTCCCTCCTAGTTCCTCCACTCAGTTCCTCCACCCAGTCCCTCCTAGTCCCTCCTGGTTCCTCCACTCAGTTCCTCCACTCAGTTCCCCCTAATCCCTCCTAGTTCCTCTTCCCAGTTCCTCCACTCAGTACCCCCTAGTCCCTCCTAGTCCCTGCACCCAGTTCCTCCACTCAGTACCCCCTAGTCCCTCCTGGTTCCTCCACTCAGTTCCTCCACTCAGTTCCCCCTAATCCCTCCTAGTTCCTCTTCCCAGTTCCTCCACTCAGTACCCCCTAGTCCCTCCTAGTCCCTGCACCCAGTTCCTCCACTCAGTACCCCCTAGTCCCTCCTAGTTCCTCCACTCAGTTCCTCCACTCAGTTCCCCCTAGTCCCTCCTAGTTCCTGTACCCAGTTCCTCCACTCAGTACACCCTAGTCCCTCCTGGTTCCTGCACCCCGTTCCTACACTCAGTACCCCCTAGTCCCTCTTAGTTCCTGCACCCAGTTCCTCCACTCAGTACCCCCTAGTCCCTCCTAGTTCCTGCACCCAGTTCCTACACTCAGTACCCCCTAGTCCCTCCTGGTTCCTCCACACAGTTCCTTCACTCAGTTCCCCCTAGTCCCTCCTAGTTCTTGCACGCAGTTCCTACACTCAGTACCCCCTAGTCCCTCCTAGTTCCTCCACCCAGTTCCTACACTCAGTACCCCCTAGTCCCTCCTAGTTCCTGTACCCAGTTCCTCCACCCAGTCCCCCCTAGTCCCTCCTAGTTCTTCCACCCAGTTCCTACACTCAGTACCCCCTAGTCCCTCCTAGTTCCTGTACCCAGTTCCTCCTCTCAGTACCCCCTAGTCCCTCCTAGTTCCTCCACTCAGTTCCTCCACTCAGTTCCCCCTAGTCCCTCCTAGTTCCTGTACCCAGTTCCTCCACTCAGTACCCCCTAGTCCCTCCTGGTTCCTGCACCCAGTTCCTCCACTCAGTACCCCCTAGTCCCTCCTAGTTCCTGCACCCAGTTCCTACACTCAGTACCCCCTAGTCCCCCCTAGTTCCTAAACCCAGTTCCTCCACTCAGTACCCCCTAGTCCCTCCTAGTTCCTGTACCCAGTTCCTCCACTCAGTACCCCCTAGTCCCTCCTAGTTCCTCCACGCAGTTCCTCCACTCAGTACCCCATAGTCCCTCCTAGTTCCTCCACCCAGTTCTTACACTCAGTACCCCCTAGTCCCTCCTAGTTCCTCCACCCAGTTCCTACACTCAGTACCCCCTAGTCCCTCCTAGTTCCTGTACCCAGTTCCTCCACTCAGTACCCCCTAGTCTCTCCTAGTTCCTGTACCCAGTTCCCCCACTCAGTACCCCCTAGTCCCTCCTAGTTCCTCCACTCAGTTCCTCCACTCAGTACCCCCTAGTCCCTCCTAGTTCCTGTACCCAGTTCCTCCACTCAGTACCCCCTAGTCCCTCCTAGTCCCTGCACCCAGTTCCTCCACTCAGTACCCCCTAGTCCCTCCTAGTTCCTCCACTCAGTTCCTCCACTCAATTCCCCCTAGTCCCTCCTAGTTCCTGTACCCAGTTCCGACACTCAGTACCCCCTAGTCCCTCCTGGTTCCTGCACCCAGTTCCTACACTCAGTACCCCTAGTCCCTCCTAGTTCCTAAACCCAGTTCCTCCACTCAGGACCCCCTAGTCCCTCCTAGTTCCTGCACGCAGTTCCTCCACTCAGTACCCCCTAGTCCCTCCTAGTTCCTGCACCCAGTTCCTCCACTCAGTACCCCCTAGTCCCTCCTAGTTCCTCCACTCAGTTCCTCCACCCAGTCCCCCCTAGTCCCTCCTGGTTCCTCCACTCAGTTCCTCCACTCAGTTCCCCCTAGTCCCTCCAAGTTCCTGCACCCAGTTCCTCCACTCAGTACCCCCTAGTCCCTCCTAGTTCCTCCACTCAGTACCCCCACTCAGTACCCCCTAGTCCCTCCTAGTTCCTCCACTCAGTTCCTCCACCCAGTCCCCCTAGTCCCACCTGGTTCCTCCACTCAGTTCCTCCACTCAGTTCCCCCTAATCCCTCCTAGTTCCTGTACCCAGTTCCTCCACTCAGTACCCCCTAGTCCCTCCTAGTTCCTGTACCCAGTTCCTCCACTCAGTACCCACTAGTCTCTCCTAGTTCCTCCACCCAGTTCCTACACTCAGTACCCCCTAGTCCCTCCTAGTTCCTGTACCCAGTTCCTCCACTCAGTACCCCCTAGTCCCTCCTAGTTCCTCCACTCAGTTCCTCCACTCAGTTCCCCTAGTCCCTCCTAGTTCCTGCACCCAGTTCCCCCACTCAGTACCCCCTAGTCCCTCCTAGTTCCTCCACCGAGTTCACACACTCAGTACCCCCTAGTCCCTCCTAGTTCCTCCACCCAGTTCCTCCACTCAGAACCCCCTAGTCCCTCCTAGTTCCTCCACTCAGTTCCTCCACCCAGTCCCCCTAGTCCCTCCTGGTTCCTCCACTCAGTTCCTCCACTCAGTACCCCCTAGTCCCTCCTAGTTCCTGTACCCAGTTCCTCCTCTCAGTACCCCCTAGTCCCTCCTAGTTCCTCCACTCAGTTCCTCCACTCAGTTCCCCCTAGTCCCTCCTGGTTCCTCCACTCAGTTCCTCCACTCAGTTCCCCCTAGTCCCTCCTAGTTCCTGCACCCAGTTCCTCCACTCAGTACCCCCTAGTCCCTACTAGTTCCTGCACCCAGTTCCTACACTCAGTACCCCCTAGTCCCTCCTAGTTCCTCCACTCAGTTCCTCCACTCAGTTCCCCCTAGTCCCTCCTAGTTCCTGTACCCAGTTCCTCCACTCAGTACCCCCTAGTCCCTCCTGGTTCCTGCACCCAGTTCCTCCACTCAGTACCCCCTAGTCCCTCCTAGTTCCTGCACCCAGTTCCTACACTCAGTACCCCCTAGTCCCCCCTAGTTCCTAAACCCAGTTCCTCCACTCAGTACCCCCTAGTCCCTCCTAGTTCCTCCACCCAGTTCCTCCACTCAGTACCCCCTAGTCCCTCCTTTTTCCTCCACTCAGTTCCTCCACCCAGTCCCCCCTAGTCCCTCCTAGTTCCTCCACTCAGTTCCTCCACCCAGTCCCCCTAGTCCCTCCTGGTTCCTCCACTCAATTCCTCCACTCAGTACCACCTAATCCCTCCTAGTTCCTGTACCCAGTTCCTCCACTCAGTACCCCCTAGTCCCTCCTAGTTCCTGTACCCAGTTCCTCCACTCAGTACCCTCTAGTCCCTCCTAGTTCCTCCACCCAGTTCCTACACTCAGTTCCCCCTAGTCCCTCCTAGTTCCTGTACCCAGTTCCTCCACTCAGTACCCCCTAGTCCCTCCTAGTTCCTCCACTCAGTTCCTCCACTCAGTTCCCCCTAGTCCCTCCTGGTTCCTGCACCCAGTTCCTCCACTCAGTACCCCCTAGTCCCTCCTAGTTCCTGCAACCAGTTCCTACACTCAGTACCCCCTAGTCCCCCCTAGTTCCTAAACCCAGTTCCTCCACTCAGTACCCCCTAGTCCCTCCTAGTTCCTCCACCCAGTTCCTCCACTCAGTACCCCCTAGTCCCTCCTTTTTCCTCCACTCAGTTCCTCCACCCAGTCCCCCCTAGTCCCTCCTAGTTCCTCCACTCAGTTCCTCCACCCAGTCCCCCTAGTCCCTCCTGGTTCCTCCACTCAATTCCTCCACTCAGTACCACCTAATCCCTCCTAGTTCCTGTACCCAGTTCCTCCACTCAGTACCCCCTAGTCCCTCCTAGTTCCTGTACCCAGTTCCTCCACTCAGTACCCCCTAGTCCCTCCTAGTTCCTCCACCCAGTTCCTACACTCAGTTCCCCCTAGTCCCTCCTAGTTCCTGTACCCAGTTCCTCCACTCAGTACCCCCTAGTCCCTCCTAGTTCCTCCACTCAGTTCCTCCACTCAGTTCCCCCTAGTCCCTCCTAGTTCCTGTACCCAGTTCCTCCACTCAGTACCCCCTAGTCCCTCCTGGTTCCTGCACCCAGTTCCTCCACTCAGTACCCCCTAGTCCCTCCTAGTTCCTGCACCCAGTTCCTACACTCAGTACCCCCTAGTCCCCCCTAGTTCCTAAACCCAGTTCCTCCACTCAGTACCCCCTAGTCCCTCCTAGTTCCTCCACCCAGTTCCTCCACTCAGTACCCCCTAGTCCCTCCTTGTTCCTCCACTCAGTTCCTCCACCCAGTCCCCCCTAGTCCCTCCTAGTTCCTCCACTCAGTTCCTCCACCCAGTCCCCCTAGTCCCTCCTGGTTCCTCCACTCAGTTCCTCCACTCAGTACCACCTAATCCCTCCTAGTTCCTGTACCCAGTTCCTCCACTCAGTACCCCCTAGTCCCTCCTAGTTCCTCCACGCAGTTCCTCCACTCAGTACCCCATAGTCCCTCCTAGTTCCTCCACCCAGTTCTTACACTCAGTACCCCCTAGTCCCTCCTAGTTCCTCCACCCAGTTCCTCCACTCAGAACCCCCTAGTCCCTCCTAGTTCCTCCACTCAGTTCCTCCACCCAGTCCCCCTAGTCCCTCCTGGTTCCTCCACTCAGTTCCTCCACTCAGTTCCCCCTAGTCCCTCCTAGTTCCTGCACCCAGTTCCTCCACTCAGTACCCCCTAGTCCCTCCTAGTTCCTCCACCCAGTTCCTACACTCAGTACCCCCTAGTCCCTCCTAGTTCCTGTACCCAGTTCCTCCACTCAGTACCCCCTAGTCCCTCCTAGTTCCTGTACCCAGTTCCCCCACTCAGTACCCCCTAGTCCCTCCTAGTTCCTCCACTCAGTTCCTCCACTCAGTACCCCCTAGTCCCTCCTAGTTCCTGTACCCAGTTCCTCCACTCAGTACCCCCTAGTCCCTCCTAGTTCCTCCACCCAGTTCCTACACTCAGTACCCCCTAGTCCCTCCTGGTTCCTGCACCCAGTTCCTACACCCAGTCCCTCCTAGTCCCTCCTGGTTCCTCCACTCAGTTCCTCCACTCAGTTCCCCCTAATCCCTCCTAGTTCCTCTTCCCAGTTCCTCCACTCAGTACCCCCTAGTCCCTCCTAGTCCCTGCACCCAGTTCCTCCACTCAGTACCCCCTAGTCCCTCCTAGTTCCTCCACTCAGTTCCTCCACTCAGTTCCCCCTAGTCCCTCCTAGTTCCTGTACCCAGTTCCTCCACTCAGTACACCCTAGTCCCTCCTGGTTCCTGCACCCCGTTCCTACACTCAGTACCCCCTAGTCCCTCTTAGTTCCTGCACCCAGTTCCTCCACTCAGTACCCCCTAGTCCCTCCTAGTTCCTGCACCCAGTTCCTACACTCAGTACCCCCTAGTCCCTCCTGGTTCCTCCACACAGTTCCTTCACTCAGTTCCCCCTAGTCCCTCCTAGTTCTTGCACGCAGTTCCTACACTCAGTACCCCCTAGTCCCTCCTAGTTCCTCCACCCAGTTCCTACACTCAGTACCCCCTAGTCCCTCCTAGTTCCTGTACCCAGTTCCTCCACCCAGTCCCCCCTAGTCCCTCCTAGTTCCTCTTCCCAGTTCCTCCACTCAGTACCCCCTAGTCCCTCCTAGTCCCTGCACCCAGTTCCTCCACTCAGTACCCCCTAGTCCCTCCTAGTTCCTCCACTCAGTTCCTCCCCTCAATTCCCCCTAGTCCCTCCTAGTTCCTGTACCCAGTTCCGACACTCAGTACCCCCTAGTCCCTCCTGGTTCCTGCACCCAGTTCCTACACTCAGTACCCCTAGTCCCTCCTAGTTCCTAAACCCAGTTCCTCCACTCAGGACCCCCTAGTCCCTCCTAGTTCCTGTACCCAGTTCCTCCTCTCAGTACCCCCTAGTCCCTCCTAGTTCCTCCACTCAGTTCCTCCACTCAGTTCCCCCTAGTCCCTCCTAGTTCCTGTACCCAGTTCCTCCACTCAGTACCCCCTAGTCCCTCCTGGTTCCTGCACCCAGTTCCTCCACTCAGTACCCCCTAGTCCCTCCTAGTTCCTGCACCCAGTTCCTACACTCAGTACCCCCTAGTCCCCCCTAGTTCCTAAACCCAGTTCCTCCACTCAGTACCCCCTAGTCCCTCCTAGTTCCTGTACCCAGTTCCTCCACTCAGTACCCCCTAGTCCCTCCTAGTTCCTCCACGCAGTTCCTCCACTCAGTACCCCATAGTCCCTCCTAGTTCCTCCACCCAGTTCTTACACTCAGTACCCCCTAGTCCCTCCTAGTTCCTCCACCCAGTTCCTACACTCAGTACCCCCTAGTCCCTCCTAGTTCCTGTACCCAGTTCCTCCACTCAGTACCCCCTAGTCTCTCCTAGTTCCTGTACCCAGTTCCCCCACTCAGTACCCCCTAGTCCCTCCTAGTTCCTCCACTCAGTTCCTCCACTCAGTACCCCCTAGTCCCTCCTAGTTCCTGTACCCAGTTCCTCCACTCAGTACCCCCTAGTCCCTCCTAGTCCCTGCACCCAGTTCCTCCACTCAGTACCCCCTAGTCCCTCCTAGTTCCTCCACTCAGTTCCTCCACTCAATTCCCCCTAGTCCCTCCTAGTTCCTGTACCCAGTTCCGACACTCAGTACCCCCTAGTCCCTCCTGGTTCCTGCACCCAGTTCCTACACTCAGTACCCCTAGTCCCTCCTAGTTCCTAAACCCAGTTCCTCCACTCAGGACCCCCTAGTCCCTCCTAGTTCCTGCACGCAGTTCCTCCACTCAGTACCCCCTAGTCCCTCCTAGTTCCTGCACCCAGTTCCTCCACTCAGTACCCCCTAGTCCCTCCTAGTTCCTCCACTCAGTTCCTCCACCCAGTCCCCCCTAGTCCCTCCTGGTTCCTCCACTCAGTTCCTCCACTCAGTTCCCCCTAGTCCCTCCAAGTTCCTGCACCCAGTTCCTCCACTCAGTACCCCCTAGTCCCTCCTAGTTCCTCCACTCAGTACCCCCACTCAGTACCCCCTAGTCCCTCCTAGTTCCTCCACTCAGTTCCTCCACCCAGTCCCCCTAGTCCCACCTGGTTCCTCCACTCAGTTCCTCCACTCAGTTCCCCCTAATCCCTCCTAGTTCCTGTACCCAGTTCCTCCACTCAGTACCCCCTAGTCCCTCCTAGTTCCTGTACCCAGTTCCTCCACTCAGTACCCACTAGTCCCTCCTAGTTCCTCCACCCAGTTCCTACACTCAGTACCCCCTAGTCCCTCCTAGTTCCTGTACCCAGTTCCTCCACTCAGTACCCCCTAGTCCCTCCTAGTTCCTCCACTCAGTTCCTCCACTCAGTTCCCCTAGTCCCTCCTAGTTCCTGCACCCAGTTCCCCCACTCAGTACCCCCTAGTCCCTCCTAGTTCCTCCACCGAGTTCACACACTCAGTACCCCCTAGTCCCTCCTAGTTCCTCCACCCAGTTCCTCCACTCAGAACCCCCTAGTCCCTCCTAGTTCCTCCACTCAGTTCCTCCACCCAGTCCCCCTAGTCCCTCCTGGTTCCTCCACTCAGTTCCTCCACTCAGTACCCCCTAGTCCCTCCTAGTTCCTGTACCCAGTTCCTCCTCTCAGTACCCCCTAGTCCCTCCTAGTTCCTCCACTCAGTTCCTCCACTCAGTTCCCCCTAGTCCCTCCTGGTTCCTCCACTCAGTTCCTCCACTCAGTTCCCCCTAGTCCCTCCTAGTTCCTGCACCCAGTTCCTCCACTCAGTACCCCCTAGTCCCTACTAGTTCCTGCACCCAGTTCCTACACTCAGTACCCCCTAGTCCCTCCTAGTTCCTCCACTCAGTTCCTCCACTCAGTTCCCCCTAGTCCCTCCTAGTTCCTGTACCCAGTTCCTCCACTCAGTACCCCCTAGTCCCTCCTGGTTCCTGCACCCAGTTCCTCCACTCAGTACCCCCTAGTCCCTCCTAGTTCCTGCACCCAGTTCCTACACTCAGTACCCCCTAGTCCCCCCTAGTTCCTAAACCCAGTTCCTCCACTCAGTACCCCCTAGTCCCTCCTAGTTCCTCCACCCAGTTCCTCCACTCAGTACCCCCTAGTCCCTCCTTTTTCCTCCACTCAGTTCCTCCACCCAGTCCCCCCTAGTCCCTCCTAGTTCCTCCACTCAGTTCCTCCACCCAGTCCCCCTAGTCCCTCCTGGTTCCTCCACTCAATTCCTCCACTCAGTACCACCTAATCCCTCCTAGTTCCTGTACCCAGTTCCTCCACTCAGTACCCCCTAGTCCCTCCTAGTTCCTGTACCCAGTTCCTCCACTCAGTACCCTCTAGTCCCTCCTAGTTCCTCCACCCAGTTCCTACACTCAGTTCCCCCTAGTCCCTCCTAGTTCCTGTACCCAGTTCCTCCACTCAGTACCCCCTAGTCCCTCCTAGTTCCTCCACTCAGTTCCTCCACTCAGTTCCCCCTAGTCCCTCCTGGTTCCTGCACCCAGTTCCTCCACTCAGTACCCCCTAGTCCCTCCTAGTTCCTGCAACCAGTTCCTACACTCAGTACCCCCTAGTCCCCCCTAGTTCCTAAACCCAGTTCCTCCACTCAGTACCCCCTAGTCCCTCCTAGTTCCTCCACCCAGTTCCTCCACTCAGTACCCCCTAGTCCCTCCTTTTTCCTCCACTCAGTTCCTCCACCCAGTCCCCCCTAGTCCCTCCTAGTTCCTCCACTCAGTTCCTCCACCCAGTCCCCCTAGTCCCTCCTGGTTCCTCCACTCAATTCCTCCACTCAGTACCACCTAATCCCTCCTAGTTCCTGTACCCAGTTCCTCCACTCAGTACCCCCTAGTCCCTCCTAGTTCCTGTACCCAGTTCCTCCACTCAGTACCCCCTAGTCCCTCCTAGTTCCTCCACCCAGTTCCTACACTCAGTTCCCCCTAGTCCCTCCTAGTTCCTGTACCCAGTTCCTCCACTCAGTACCCCCTAGTCCCTCCTAGTTCCTCCACTCAGTTCCTCCACTCAGTTCCCCCTAGTCCCTCCTAGTTCCTGTACCCAGTTCCTCCACTCAGTACCCCCTAGTCCCTCCTGGTTCCTGCACCCAGTTCCTCCACTCAGTACCCCCTAGTCCCTCCTAGTTCCTGCACCCAGTTCCTACACTCAGTACCCCCTAGTCCCCCCTAGTTCCTAAACCCAGTTCCTCCACTCAGTACCCCCTAGTCCCTCCTAGTTCCTCCACCCAGTTCCTCCACTCAGTACCCCCTAGTCCCTCCTTGTTCCTCCACTCAGTTCCTCCACCCAGTCCCCCCTAGTCCCTCCTAGTTCCTCCACCCAGTTCCTCCACTCAGTACCCCCTAGTCCCTCCTTGTTCCTCCACTCAGTTCCTCCACCCAGTCCCCCTAGTCCCTCCTGGTTCCTCCACTCAGTTCCTCCACTCAGTACCACCTAATCCCTCCTAGTTCCTGTACCCAGTTCCTCCACTCAGTACCCCCTAGTCCCTCCTAGTTCCTCCACGCAGTTCCTCCACTCAGTACCCCATAGTCCCTCCTAGTTCCTCCACCCAGTTCTTACACTCAGTACCCCCTAGTCCCTCCTAGTTCCTCCACCCAGTTCCTCCACTCAGAACCCCCTAGTCCCTCCTAGTTCCTCCACTCAGTTCCTCCACCCAGTCCCCCTAGTCCCTCCTGGTTCCTCCACTCAGTTCCTCCACTCAGTTCCCCCTAGTCCCTCCTAGTTCCTGCACCCAGTTCCTCCACTCAGTACCCCCTAGTCCCTCCTAGTTCCTCCACCCAGTTCCTACACTCAGTACCCCCTAGTCCCTCCTAGTTCCTGTACCCAGTTCCTCCACTCAGTACCCCCTAGTCCCTCCTAGTTCCTGTACCCAGTTCCCCCACTCAGTACCCCCTAGTCCCTCCTAGTTCCTCCACTCAGTTCCTCCACTCAGTACCCCCTAGTCCCTCCTAGTTCCTGTACCCAGTTCCTCCACTCAGTACCCCCTAGTCCCTCCTAGTTCCTCCACCCAGTTCCTACACTCAGTACCCCCTAGTCCCTCCTGGTTCCTGCACCCAGTTCCTACACTCAGTACCCCCTAGTCCCTCCTAGTTCCTAAACCCAGTTCCTCCACTCAGTACCCCCTAGTCCCTCCTAGTTCCTGCACCCAGTTCCTACACTCAGTACCCCCTAGTCCCCCCTAGTTCCTAAACCCAGTTCCTCCACTCAGTACCCACTAGTCCCTCCTAGTTCCTGCACCCAGTTCCTACACTCAGTACCCGCTAGTCCCTCCTAGTTCCTAAACCCAGTTCCTCCACTCAGTACCCCCTATTCCCTCCTAGTTCCTCCACCCAGTTCCTCCACTCAGTACCCCCTAGTCCCTCCTAGTTCCTCCACTCAGTTCCTCCACCCAGTCCCTCCTAGTCCCTCCTGGTTCCTCCACTCAGTTCCTCCACTCAGTTCCCCCTAATCCCTCCTAGTTCCTCTTCCCAGTTCCTCCACTCAGTACCCCCTAGTCCCTCCTAGTCCCTGCACCCAGTTCCTCCACTCAGTACCCCCTAGTCCCTCCTAGTTCCTCCACTCAGTTCCTCCACTCAGTTCCCCCTAGTCCCTCCTAGTTCCTGTACCCAGTTCCTCCACTCAGTACACCCTAGTCCCTCCTGGTTCCTGCACCCCGTTCCTACACTCAGTACCCCCTAGTCCCTCTTAGTTCCTGCACCCAGTTCCTCCACTCAGTACCCCCTAGTCCCTCCTAGTTCCTGCACCCAGTTCCTACACTCAGTACCCCCTAGTCCCTCCTGGTTCCTCCACACAGTTCCTTCACTCAGTTCCCCCTAGTCCCTCCTAGTTCTTGCACGCAGTTCCTACACTCAGTACCCCCTAGTCCCTCCTAGTTCCTCCACCCAGTTCCTACACTCAGTACCCCCTAGTCCCTCCTAGTTCCTGTACCCAGTTCCTCCACCCAGTCCCCCCTAGTCCCTCCTAGTTCCTCTTCCCAGTTCCTCCACTCAGTACCCCCTAGTCCCTCCTAGTCCCTGCACCCAGTTCCTCCACTCAGTACCCCCTAGTCCCTCCTAGTTCCTCCACTCAGTTCCTCCCCTCAATTCCCCCTAGTCCCTCCTAGTTCCTGTACCCAGTTCCGACACTCAGTACCCCCTAGTCCCTCCTGGTTCCTGCACCCAGTTCCTACACTCAGTACCCCTAGTCCCTCCTAGTTCCTAAACCCAGTTCCTCCACTCAGGACCCCCTAGTCCCTCCTAGTTCCTGCACCCAGTTCCTCCACTCAGTACCCCCTAGTCCCTCCTAGTTCCTGCACCCAGTTCCTCCACTCAGTACCCCCTAGTCCCTCCTAGTTCCTCCACTCAGTTCCTCCACCCAGTCCCCCCTAGTCCCTCCTGGTTCCTCCACTCAGTTCCTCCACCCAGTCCCCCCTAGTCCCTCCTGGTTCCTCCACTCAGTTCCTCCACTCAGTTCCCCCTAGTCCCTCCAAGTTCCTGCACCCAGTTCCTCCACTCAGTACCCCCTAGTCCCTCCTAGTTCCTCCACTCAGTACCCCCACTCAGTACCCCCTAGTCCCTCCTAGTTCCTCCACTCAGTTCCTCCACCCAGTCCCCCTAGTCCCACCTGGTTCCTCCACTCAGTTCCTCCACTCAGTTCCCCCTAATCCCTCCTAGTTCCTGTACCCAGTTCCTCCACTCAGTACCCCCTAGTCCCTCCTAGTTCCTGTACCCAGTTCCTCCACTCAGTACCCACTAGTCCCTCCTAGTTCCTCCACCCAGTTCCTACACTCAGTACCCCCTAGTCCCTCCTAGTTCCTGTACCCAGTTCCTCCACTCAGTACCCCCTAGTCCCTCCTAGTTCCTCCACTCAGTTCCTCCACTCAGTTCCCCCTAGTCCCTCCTAGTTCCTGCACCCAGTTCCCCCACTCAGTACCCCCTAGTCCCTCCTAGTTCCTCCCCCGAGTTCACACACTCAGTACCCCCTAGTCCCTCCTAGTTCCTCCACCCAGTTCCTCCACTCAGAACCCCCTAGTCCCTCCTAGTTCCTCCACTCAGTTCCTCCACCCAGTCCCCCTAGTCCCTCCTGGTTCCTCCACTCAGTTCCTCCACTCAGTACCCCCTAGTCCCTCCTAGTTCCTGTACCCAGTTCCTCCTCTCAGTACCCCCTAGTCCCTCCTAGTTCCTCCACTCAGTTCCTCCACTCAGTTCCCCCTAGTCCCTCCTGGTTCCTCCACTCAGTTCCTCCACTCAGTTCCCCCTAGTCCCTCCTAGTTCCTGCACCCAGTTCCTCCACTCAGTACCCCCTAGTCCCTACTAGTTCCTGCACCCAGTTCCTACACTCAGTACCCCCTAGTCCCTCCTAGTTCCTCCACTCAGTTCCTCCACTCAGTTCCCCCTAGTCCCTCCTAGTTCCTGTACCCAGTTCCTCCACTCAGTACCCCCTAGTCCCTCCTGGTTCCTGCACCCAGTTCCTCCACTCAGTACCCCCTAGTCCCTCCTAGTTCCTCCACCCAGTTCCTCCACTCAGTACCCCCTAGTCCCTCCTTTTTCCTCCACTCAGTTCCTCCACCCAGTCCCCCCTAGTCCCTCCTAGTTCCTCCACTCAGTTCCTCCACCCAGTCCCCCTAGTCCCTCCTGGTTCCTCCACTCAATTCCTCCACTCAGTACCACCTAATCCCTCCTAGTTCCTGTACCCAGTTCCTCCACTCAGTACCCCCTAGTCCCTCCTAGTTCCTGTACCCAGTTCCTCCACTCAGTACCCCCTAGTCCCTCCTAGTTCCTCCACCCAGTTCCTACACTCAGTTCCCCCTAGTCCCTCCTAGTTCCTGTACCCAGTTCCTCCACTCAGTACCACCTAGTCCCTCCTAGTTCCTCCACTCAGTTCCTCCACTCAGTTCCCCCTAGTCCCTCCTAGTTCCTGCACCCAGTTCCTACACTCAGTACCCCCTAGTCCCTCCTAGTCCCTCCACGCAGTTCCTCCACTCAGTACCCCATAGTCCCTCCTAGTTCCTCCACCCAGTTCTTACACTCAGTACCCCCTAGTCCCTACTAGTTCCTCCACCCAGTTCCTCCACTCAGAACCCCCTAGTCCCTCCTAGTTCCTCCACTCAGTTCCTCCACCCAGTCCCCCTAGTCCCTCCTGGTTCCTCCACTCAGTTCCTCCACTCAGTTCCCCCTAGTCCCTCCTAGTTCCTGCACCCAGTTCCTCCACTCAGTACCCCCTAGTCCCTCCTAGTTCCTGCACCCAGTTCCTCCACTCAGTACCCCCTAGTCCCTCCTAGTTCCTGTACCCAGTTCCTCCACTCAGTACCCCCTAGTCCCTCCTAGTTCCTCCACCCAGTTCCTACACTCAGTACCCCCTAGTCCCTCCTAGTTCCTGTACCCAGTTCCTCCACTCAGTACCCCCTAGTCCCTCCTAGTTCCTGTACCCAGTTCCCCCACTCAGTACCCCCTAGTCCCTCCTAGTTCCTCCACTCAGTTCCTCCACTCAGTACCCCCTAGTCCCTCCTAGTTCCTGTACCCAGTTCCTCCACTCAGTACCCCCTAGTCCCTCCTAGTTCCTCCACCCAGTTCCTACACTCAGTACCCCCTAGTCCCTCCTAGTTCCTGTACCCAGTTCCTCCACTCAGTACCCCCTAGTCCCTCCTAGTTCCTCCACTCAGTTCCTCCACTCAGTTCCCCCTAGTCCCTCCTAGTTCCTGTACCCAGTTCCTCCACTCAGTACCCCCTAGTCCCTCCTGGTTCCTGCACCCAGTTCCTACACTCAGTACCCCCTAGTCCCTCCTAGTTCCTAAACCCAGTTCCTCCACTCAGTACCCCCTAGTCCCTCCTAGTTCCTGCACCCAGTTCCTACACTCAGTACCCCCTAGTCCCCCTAGTTCCTAAACCCAGTTCCTCCACTCAGTACCCCCTAGTCCCTCCTAGTTCCTGCACCGTTCCTACACTCAGTACCCCCTAGTCCCTCCTAGTTCCTAAACCCAGTTCCTCCACTCAGTACCCCCTATTCCCTCCTAGTTCCTCCACCCAGTTCCTCCACTCAGTACCCACTAGTCCCTCCTAGTTCCTCCACTCAGTTCCTCCACCCAGTCCCTCCTAGTCCCTCCTGGTTCCTCCACTCAGTTCCTCCACTCAGTTCCCCCTAGTCCCTCCTAGTTCCTGTACCCAGTTCCTCCACTCAGTACCCCCTAGTCCCTCCTGGTTCCTGCACCCAGTTCCTCCACTCAGTACCCCCTAGTCCCTCCTAGTTCCTGCACCCAGTTCCTACACTCAGTACCCCCTAGTCCCCCCTAGTTCCTAAACCCAGTTCCTCCACTCAGTACCCCCTAGTCCCTCCTAGTTCCTCCACCCAGTTCCTCCACTCAGTACCCCCTAGTCCCTCCTTTTTCCTCCACTCAGTTCCTCCACCCAGTCCCCCCTAGTCCCTCCTAGTTCCTCCACTCAGTTCCTCCACCCAGTCCCCCTAGTCCCTCCTGGTTCCTCCACTCAATTCCTCCACTCAGTACCACCTAATCCCTCCTAGTTCCTGTACCCAGTTCCTCCACTCAGTACCCCCTAGTCCCTCCTAGTTCCTGTACCCAGTTCCTCCACTCAGTACCCCCTAGTCCCTCCTAGTTCCTCCACCCAGTTCCTACACTCAGTTCCCCCTAGTCCCTCCTAGTTCCTGTACCCAGTTCCTCCACTCAGTACCCCCTAGTCCCTCCTAGTTCCTCCACTCAGTTCCTCCACTCAGTTCCCCCTAGTCCCTCCTAGTTCCTGCACCCAGTTCCTACACTCAGTACCCCCTAGTCCCTCCTAGTCCCTCCACGCAGTTCCTCCACTCAGTACCCCATAGTCCCTCCTAGTTCCTCCACCCAGTTCTTACACTCAGTACCCCCTAGTCCCTACTAGTTCCTCCACCCAGTTCCTCCACTCAGAACCCCCTAGTCCCTCCTAGTTCCTCCACTCAGTTCCTCCACCCAGTCCCCCTAGTCCCTCCTGGTTCCTCCACTCAGTTCCTCCACTCAGTTCCCCCTAGTCCCTCCTAGTTCCTGCACCCAGTTCCTCCACTCAGTACCCCCTAGTCCCTCCTAGTTCCTGCACCCAGTTCCTACACTCAGTACCCCCTAGTCCCTCCTAGTTCCTGTACCCAGTTCCTACACTCAGTACCCCCTAGTCCCTCCTAGTTCCTCCACTCAGTTCCTCCACTCAGTTCCCCCTAGTCCCTCCTAGTTCCTGTACCCAGTTCCTCCACTCAGTACCCCCTAGTCCCTCCTAGTTCCTCCACTCAGTTCCTCCACTCAGTTCCCCCTAGTCCCTCCTAGTTCCTGCACCCAGTTCCTACACTCAGTACCCCCTAGTCCCTCCTAGTCCCTCCACGCAGTTCCTCCACTCAGTACCCCATAGTCCCTCCTAGTTCCTCCACCCAGTTCTTACACTCAGTACCCCCTAGTCCCTACTAGTTCCTCCACCCAGTTCCTCCACTCAGAACCCCCTAGTCCCTCCTAGTTCCTCCACTCAGTTCCTCCACCCAGTCCCCCTAGTCCCTCCTGGTTCCTCCACTCAGTTCCTCCACTCAGTTCCCCCTAGTCCCTCCTAGTTCCTGCACCCAGTTCCTCCACTCAGTACCCCCTAGTCCCTCCTAGTTCCTGCACCCAGTTCCTACACTCAGTACCCCCTAGTCCCTCCTAGTTCCTGTACCCAGTTCCTCCACTCAGTACCCCCTAGTCCCTCCTAGTTCCTCCACCCAGTTCCTACACTCAGTACCCCCTAGTCCCTCCTAGTTCCTGTACCCAGTTCCTCCACTCAGTACCCCCTAGTCCCTCCTAGTTCCTGTACCCAGTTCCCCCACTCAGTACCCCCTAGTCCCTCCTAGTTCCTCCACTCAGTTCCTCCACTCAGTACCCCCTAGTCCCTCCTAGTTCCTGTACCCAGTTCCTCCACTCAGTACCCCCTAGTCCCTCCTAGTTCCTCCACCCAGTTCCTACACTCAGTACCCCCTAGTCCCTCCTAGTTCCTGTACCCAGTTCCTCCACTCAGTACCCCCTAGTCCCTCCTAGTTCCTCCACTCAGTTCCTCCACTCAGTTCCCCCTAGTCCCTCCTAGTTCCTGTACCCAGTTCCTCCACTCAGTACCCCCTAGTCCCACCTGGTTCCTGCACCCAGTTCCTACACTCAGTACCCCCTAGTCCCTCCTAGTTCCTAAACCCAGTTCCTCCACTCAGTACCCCCTAGTCCCTCCTAGTTCCTGCACCCAGTTCCTACACTCAGTACCCCCTAGTCCCCCTAGTTCCTAAACCCAGTTCCTCCACTCAGTACCCCCTAGTCCCTCCTAGTTCCTGCACCCAGTTCCTACACTCAGTACCCCCTAGTCCCTCCTAGTTCCTAAACCCAGTTCCTCCACTCAGTACCCCCTATTCCCTCCTAGTTCCTCCACCCAGTTCCTCCACTCAGTACCCCCTAGTCCCTCCTAGTTCCTCCACTCAGTTCCTCCACCCAGTCCCTCCTAGTCCCTCCTGGTTCCTCCACTCAGTTCCTCCACTCAGTTCCCCCTAATCCCTCCTAGTTCCTCTTCCCAGTTCCTCCACTCAGTACCCCCTAGTCCCTCCTAGTCCCTGCACCCAGTTCCTCCACTCAGTACCCCCTAGTCCCTCCTAGTTCCTCCACTCAGTTCCTCCACTCAGTTCCCCCTAGTCCCTCCTAGTTCCTGTACCCAGTTCCTCCACTCAGTACACCCTAGTCCCTCCTGGTTCCTGCACCCCGTTCCTACACTCAGTACCCCCTAGTCCCTCTTAGTTCCTGCACCCAGTTCCTCCACTCAGTACCCCCTAGTCCCTCCTAGTTCCTGCACCCAGTTCCTACACTCAGTACCCCCTAGTCCCTCCTGGTTCCTCCACACAGTTCCTTCACTCAGTTCCCCCTAGTCCCTCCTAGTTCTTGCACGCAGTTCCTACACTCAGTACCCCCTAGTCCCTCCTAGTTCCTCCACCCAGTTCCTACACTCAGTACCCCCTAGTCCCTCCTAGTTCCTGTACCCAGTTCCTCCACCCAGTCCCCCCTAGTCCCTCCTGGTTCCTCCCCTCAGTTCCTCCACTCAGTTCCCCCTAATCCCTCCTAGTTCCTCTTCCCAGTTCCTCCACTCAGTAAAACCTAGTCCCTCCTAGTCCCTGCACCCAGTTCCTCCACTCAGTACCCCCTAGTCCCTCCTAGTTCCTCCACTCAGTTCCTCCACTCAATTCCCCCTAGTCCCTCCTAGTTCCTGTACCCAGTTCCGACACTCAGTACCCCCTAGTCCCTCCTGGTTCCTGCACCCAGTTCCTACACTCAGTACCCCTAGTCCCTCCTAGTTCCTAAACCCAGTTCCTCCACTCAGGACCCCCTAGTCCCTCCTGGTTCCTCCACCCAGTTCCTTCACTCAGTTCCCCCTAGTCCCTCCTAGTTCCTGCACACAGTTCCTCCGCTCAGTACCCCCTAGTCCCTCCTAGTTCTTGCACGCAGCTCCTACACTCAGTACCCCCTAGTCCCTCTTAGTTCCTCCATGCAGTTCCCCCACTCAGTACCCCCTAGTCCCTCCTAGTTCCTCCACCGAGTTCTTACACTCAGTACCCCCTAGTCCCTCCTAGTTCCTGTACCCAGTTCCTCCTCTCAGTACCCCCTAGTCCCTCCTAGTTCCTCCACTCAGTTCCTCCACTCAGTTCCCCCTAGTCCCTCCTAGTTCCTGTACCCAGTTCCTCCACTCAGTACCCCCTAGTCCCTCCTGGTTCCTGCACCCAGTTCCTCCACTCAGTACCCCCTAGTCCCTCCTAGTTCCTGCACCCAGTTCCTACACTCAGTACCCCCTAGTCCCCCCTAGTTCCTAAACCCAGTTCCTCCACTCAGTACCCCCTAGTCCCTCCTTGTTCCTCCACTCAGTTCCTCCACCCAGTCCCCCCTAGTCCCTCCTAGTTCCTCCACTCAGTTCCTCCACCCAGTCCCCCTAGTCCCTCCTGGTTCCTCCACTCAGTTCCTCCACTCAGTACCACCTAATCCCTCCTAGTTCCTGTACCCAGTTCCTCCACTCAGTACCCCCTAGTCCCTCCTAGTTCCTGTACCCAGTTCCTCCACTCAGTACCCCCTAGTCCCTCCTAGTTCCTCCACGCAGTTCCTCCACTCAGTACCCCATAGTCCCTCCTAGTTCCTCCACCCAGTTCTTACACTCAGTACCCCCTAGTCCCTCCTAGTTCCTCCACCCAGTTCCTCCACTCAGAACCCCCTAGTCCCTCCTAGTTCCTCCACTCAGTTCCTCCACCCAGTCCCCCTAGTCCCTCCTGGTTCCTCCACTCAGTTCCTCCACTCAGTTCCCCCTAGTCCCTCCTAGTTCCTGCACCCAGTTCCTCCACTCAGTACCCCCTAGTCCCTCCTAGTTCCTGCACCCAGTTCCTACACTCAGTACCCCCTAGTCCCTCCTAGTTCCTGTACCCAGTTCCTCCACTCAGTACCCCCTAGTCCCTCCTAGTTCCTCCACCCAGTTCCTACACTCAGTACCCCCTAGTCCCTCCTAGTTCCTGTACCCAGTTCCTCCACTCAGTACCCCCTAGTCCCTCCTAGTTCCTGTACCCAGTTCCCCCACTCAGTACCCCCTAGTCCCTCCTAGTTCCTCCACTCAGTTCCTCCACTCAGTACCCCCTAGTCCCTCCTAGTTCCTGTACCCAGTTCCTCCACTCAGTACCCCCTAGTCCCTCCTAGTTCCTCCACCCAGTTCCTACACTCAGTACCCCCTAGTCCCTCCTGGTTCCTGCACCCAGTTCCTACACTCAGTACCCCCTAGTCCCTCCTAGTTCCTAAACCCAGTTCCTCCACTCAGTACCCCCTAGTCCCTCCTAGTTCCTCCACTCAGTTCCTCCACTCAGTTCCCCCTAGTCCCTCCTAGTTCCTGCACCCAGTTCCCCCACTCAGTACCCCCTAGTCCCTCCTAGTTCCTCCACCGAGTTCTCACACTCAGTACCCCCTAGTCCCTCCTAGTTCCTCCACCCAGTTCCTCCACTCAGAACCCCCTAGTCCCTCCTAGTTCCTCCACTCAGTTCCTCCACCCAGTCCCCCTAGTCCCTCCTGGTTCCTCCACTCAGTTCCTCCACTCAGTACCCCCTAGTCCCTCCTAGTTCCTGTACCCAGTTCCTCCTCTCAGTACCCCCTAGTCCCTCCTAGTTCCTCCACTCAGTTCCTCCACTCAGTTCCCCCTAGTCCCTCCTGGTTCCTCCACTCAGTTCCTCCACTCAGTTCCCCCTAGTCCCTCCTAGTTCCTGCACCCAGTTCCTCCACTCAGTACCCCCTAGTCCCTACTAGTTCCTGCACCCAGTTCCTACACTCAGTACCCCCTAGTCCCTCCTAGTTCCTCCACTCAGTTCCTCCACTCAGTTCCCCCTAGTCCCTCCTAGTTCCTGTACCCAGTTCCTCCACTCAGTACCCCCTAGTCCCTCCTGGTTCCTGCACCCAGTTCCTCCACTCAGTACCCCCTAGTCCCTCCTAGTTCCTGCACCCAGTTCCTACACTCAGTACCCCCTAGCCCCCCCTAGTTCCTAAACCCAGTTCCTCCACTCAGTACCCCCTAGTCCCTCCTAGTTCCTCCACCCAGTTCCTCCACTCAGTACCCCCTAGTCCCTCCTTGTTCCTCCACTCAGTTCCTCCACCCAGTCCCCCCTAGTCCCTCCTAGTTCCTCCACTCAGTTCCTCCACCCAGTCCCCCTAGTCCCTCCTGGTTCCTCCACTCAATTCCTCCACTCAGTACCACCTAATCCCTCCTAGTTCCTGTACCCAGTTCCTCCACTCAGTACCCCCTAGTCCCTCCTAGTTCCTGTACCCAGTTCCTCCACTCAGTACCCCCTAGTCCCTCCTAGTTCCTGCACCCAGTTCCTACACTCAGTACCCCCTAGTCCCTCCTAGTTCCTGTACCCAGTTCCTCCACTCAGTACCCCCTAGTCCCTCCTAGTTCCTCCACCCAGTTCCTACACTCAGTACCCCCTAGTCCCTCCTAGTTCCTGTACCCAGTTCCTCCACTCAGTACCCCCTAGTCCCTCCTAGTTCCTGTACCCAGTTCCCCCACTCAGTACCCCCTAGTCCCTCCTAGTTCCTCCACTCAGTTCCTCCACTCAGTACCCCCTAGTCCCTCCTAGTTCCTGTACCCAGTTCCTCCACTCAGTACCCCCTAGTCCCTCCTGGTTCCTGCACCCAGTTCCTACACTCAGTACCCCCTAGTCCCTCCTAGTTCCTAAACCCAGTTCCTCCACTCAGTACCCCCTAGTCCCTCCTAGTTCCTGCACCCAGTTCCTACACTCAGTACCCCCTAGTCCCCCCTAGTTCCTAAACCCAGTTCCTCCACTCAGTACCCCCTATTCCCTCCTAGTTCCTCCACCCAGTTCCTCCACTCAGTACCCCCTAGTCCCTCCTAGTTCCTCCACTCAGTTCCTCCACCCAGTCCCTCCTAGTCCCTCCTGGTTCCTCCACTCAGTTCCTCCACTCAGTTCCCCCTAATCCCTCCTAGTTCCTGTACCCAGTTCCTCCACTCAGTACCCCCTAGTCCCTCCTAGTTCCTCCACTCAGTTCCTCCACTCAGTTCCCCCTAGTCCCTCCTAGTTCCTGTACCCAGTTCCTCCACTCAGTACACCCTAGTCCCTCCTGGTTCCTGCACCCCGTTCCTACACTCAGTACCCCCTAGTCCCTCTTAGTTCCTGCACCCAGTTCCTCCACTCAGTACCCCCTAGTCCCTCCTAGTTCCTGCACCCAGTTCCTACACTCAGTACCCCCTAGTCCCTCCTGGTTCCTCCACACAGTTCCTTCACTCAGTTCCCCCTAGTCCCTCCTAGTTCTTGCACGCAGTTCCTACACTCAGTACCCCCTAGTCCCTCCTAGTTCCTCCACCCAGTTCCTACACTCAGTACCCCCTAGTCCCTCCTAGTTCCTGTACCCAGTTCCTCCACCCAGTCCCCCCTAGTCCCTCCTGGTTCCTCCCCTCAGTTCCTCCACTCAGTTCCCCCTAATCCCTCCTAGTTCCTCTTCCCAGTTCCTCCACTCAGTAAAACCTAGTCCCTCCTAGTCCCTGCACCCAGTTCCTCCACTCAGTACCCCCTAGTCCCTCCTAGTTCCTCCACTCAGTTCCTCCACTCAATTCCCCCTAGTCCCTCCTAGTTCCTGTACCCAGTTCCGACACTCAGTACCCCCTAGTCCCTCCTGGTTCCTGCACCCAGTTCCTACACTCAGTACCCCTAGTCCCTCCTAGTTCCTAAACCCAGTTCCTCCACTCAGGACCCCCTAGTCCCTCCTGGTTCCTCCACCCAGTTCCTTCACTCAGTTCCCCCTAGTCCCTCCTAGTTCCTGCACACAGTTCATCCGCTCAGTACCCCCTAGTCCCTCCTAGTTCTTGCACGCAGCTCCTACACTCAGTACCCCCTAGTCCCTCTTAGTTCCTCCATGCAGTTCCCCCACTCAGTACCCCCTAGTCCCTCCTAGTTCCTCCACCGAGTTCTTACACTCAGTACCCTCTAGTCCCTCCTAGTTCCTCCACCCAGTTCCTCCACTCAGAACCCCCTAGTCCCTCCTAGTTCCTCCACTCAGTTCCTCCACCCAGTCCCCCCTAGTCCCTCCTGGTTCCTCCACTCAGTTCCTCCACTCAGTTCCCCCTAGTCCCTCCTAGTTCCTGCACCCAGTTCCTCCACTCAGTGCCCCCTAGTCCCTCCTAGTTCTTACACCCAGTTCCTCCACTCAGTACCCCCTAGTCCCTCCTAGTTCCTGCTCCCAGTTCCTAGACTCAGTACCCTTAGTCCCTCCTAGTTCCTGCACCCAGTTCCTCCACTCAGTACCCCCTAGTCCCTCCTAGTTCCTGCACCCAGTTCCTACACTCAGTACCCCCTAGTCCCTCCTAGTTCCTGCACCCAGTTCCTCCACTCAGTACCCCCTAGTCCCTCCTAGTTCCTGCACCCAGTTCCTCCACTCAGTACCCCCTAGTCCCTCCTAGTTCCTCCACTCAGTTCCTCCACTCAGTTCCCCCTAGTCCCTCCTAGTTCCTGTACCCAGTTCCTCCACTCAGTACCCCCTAGTCCCTCCTGGTTCCTGCACCCAGTTCCTACACTCAGTACCCCCTAGTCCCTCCTGGTTCCTCCACTCAGTTCCTCCACTCAGTTCCCCCTAATCCCTCCTAGTTCCTGCACCCAGTTCCTACACTCAGTACCCCCTAGTCCCTCCTGGTTCCTCCACACAGTTCCTTCACTCAGTTCCCCCTAGTCCCTCCTAGTTCCTGCACCCAGTTCCTCCACTCAGTACCCCCTAGTCCCTCCTAGTTCTTGCACGCAGTTCCTACACTCAGTACCCCCTAGTCCCTCCTAGTTCCTACATGCAGTTCCTCCACTCAGTACCCCCTAGTCCCTCCTAGTTCCTCCACCGAGTTCTCACACTCAGTACCCCCTAGTCCCTCCTAGTTCCTCCACCCAGTTCCTCCACTCAGAACCCCCTAGTCCCTCCTAGTTCCTCCACTCAGTTCCTCCACCCAGTCCCCCTAGTCCCTCCTGGTTCCTCCACTCAGTTCCTCCACTCAGTACCCCCTAGTCCCTCCTAGTTCCTGTACCCAGTTCCTCCTCTCAGTACCCCCTAGTCCCTCCTAGTTCCTCCACTCAGTTCCTCCACTCAGTTCCCCCTAGTCCCTCCTAGTTCCTGTACCCAGTTCCTCCACTCAGTACCCCCTAGTCCCTCCTGGTTCCTGCACCCAGTTCCTCCACTCAGTACCCCCTAGTCCCTCCTAGTTCCTGCACCCAGTTCCTACACTCAGTACCCCCTAGTCCCCCCTAGTTCCTAAACCCAGTTCCTCCACTCAGTACCCCCTACTCCCTCCTAGTTCCTGCACCCAGTTCCACCACTCAGTACCCCCTAGTCCCTCCTAGTTCCTCCACCCAGTTCCTCCACTGAGTACCCCCTAGTCCCTCCTTGTTCCTCAACTCAGTTCCTCCACCCAGTCCCCCTAGTCCCTCCTAGTTCCTCCACTCAGTTCCTCCACCCAGTCCCCCTAGTCCCTCCTGGTTCCTCCACTCAGTTCCTCCACTCAGTACCACCTAATCCCTCCTAGTTCCTGTACCCAGTTCCTCCACCCAGTACCCCCTAGTCCCTCCTAGTTCCTGTACCCAGTTCCTCCACTCAGTACCCCCTAGTCCCTCCTAGTTCCTCCACCCAGTTCCTACACTCAGTACCCCCTAGTCCCTACTAGTTCCTGTACCCAGTTCCTCCACTCAGTACCCCCTAGTCCGTCCTAGTTCCTCCACTCAGTTCCTCCACTCAGTTCCCCCTAGTCCCTCCTAGTTCCTGCACCCAGTTCCTCCACTCAGTACCCCCTAGTCCCTCCTAGTTCTTGCACCCAGTTCCTACACTCAGTACCCCTAGTCCCTCCTAGTTCCTCCACGCAGTTCCTCCACTCAGTACCCCATAGTCCCTCCTAGTTCCTCCACCCAGTTCTTACACTCAGTACCCCCTAGTCCCTCCTAGTTCCTCCACCCAGTTCCTCCACTCAGAACCCCCTAGTCCCTCCTAGTTCCTCCACTCAGTTCCTCCACCCAGTCCCCCTAGTCCCTCCTGGTTCCTCCACTCAGTTCCTCCACTCAGTTCCCCCTAGTCCCTCCTAGTTCCTGCACCCAGTTCCTCCACTCAGTACCCCCTAGTCCCTCCTAGTTCCTGCACCAAGTTCCTACACTCAGTACCCCCTAGTCCCTCCTAGTTCCTGTACACAGTTCCTCCACTCAGTACCCCCTAGTCCCTCCTAGTTCCTCCACCCAGTTCCTACACTCAGTACCCCCTAGTCCCTCCTAGTTCCTGTACCCAGTTCCTCCACTCAGTACCCCCTAGTCCCTCCTAGTTCCTGTACCCAGTTCCCCCACTCAGTACCCCCTAGTCCCTCCTAGTTCCTGTACCCAGTTCCCCCACTCAGTACCCCCTAGTCCCTCCTAGTTCCTCCACTCAGTTCCTCCACTCAGTACCCCCTAGTCCCTCCTAGTTCCTGTACCCAGTTCCTCCACTCAGTACCCCCTAGTCCCTCCTAGTTCCTCCACCCAGTTCCTACACTCAGTACCCCCTAGTCCCTCCTAGTTCCTGTACCCAGTTCCTCCACTCAGTACCCCCTAGTCCCTCCTAGTTCCTCCACTCAGTTCCTCCACTCAGTTCCCCCTAGTCCCTCCTAGTTCCTGTACCCAGTTCCTCCACTCAGTACCCCCTAGTCCCTCCTGGTTCCTGCACCCAGTTCCTACACTCAGTACCCCCTAGTCCCTCCTAGTTCCTAAACCCAGTTCCTCCACTCAGTACCCCCTAGTCCCTCCTAGTTCCTGCACCCAGTTCCTACACTCAGTACCCCCTAGTCCCCCCTAGTTCCTAAACCCAGTTCCTCCACTCAGTACCCCCTAGTCCCTCCTAGTTCCTGCACCCAGTTCCTACACTCAGTACCGCTAGTCCCTCCTAGTTCCTAAACCCAGTTCCTCCACTCAGTACCCCCTATTCCCTCCTAGTTCCTCCACCCAGTTCCTCCACTCAGTACCCCCTGGTCCCTTCTAGTTCCTCCACTCAGTTCCTCCACCCAGTCCCTCCTAGTCCCTCCTGGTTCCTCCACTCAGTTCCTCCACTCAGTTCCCCCTAATCCCTCCTAGTTCCTCTTCCCAGTTCCTCCACTCAGTACCCCCTAGTCCCTCCTAGTTCCTGTACCCAGTTCCTCCACCCAGTCCCCCCTAGTCCCTCCTGGTTCCTCCCCTCAGTTCCTCCACTCAGTTCCCCCTAATCCCTCCTAGTTCCTCTTCCCAGTTCCTCCACTCAGTACCCCCTAGTCCCTCCTAGTCCCTGCACCCAGTTCCTCCACTCAGTACCCCCTAGTCCCTCCTAGTTCCTCCACTCAGTTCCTCCACTCAGTTCCCCCTAGTCCCTCCAAGTTCCTGCACCCAGTTCCTCCACTCAGTACCCCCTAGTGCCTCCTAGTTCCTCCACTCAGTACCCCCACTCAGTACCCCCTAGTCCCTCCTAGTTCCTCCACTCAGTTCCTCCACCCAGTCCCCCTAGTCCCACCTGGTTCCTCCACTCAGTTCCTCCACTCAGTTCCCCCTAATCCCTCCTAGTTCCTGTACCCAGTTCCTCCACTCAGTACCCCCTAGTCCCTCCTAGTTCCTGTACCCAGTTGCTCCACTCAGTACCCACTAGTCCCTCCTAGTTCCTCCACCCAGTTCCTACACTCAGTACCCCCTAGTCCCTCCTAGTTCCTGTACCCAGTTCCTCCACTCAGTACCCCCTAGTCCCTCCTAGTTCCTCCACTCAGTTCCTCCACTCAGTTCCCCCTAGTCCCTCCTAGTTCCTGCACCCAGTTCCCCCACTCAGTACCCCCTAGTCCCTCCTAGTTCCTCCACCGAGTTCACACACTCAGTACCCCCTAGTCCCTCCTAGTTCCTCCACCCAGTTCCTCCACTCAGAACCCCCTAGTCCCTCCTAGTTCCTCCACTCAGTTCCTCCACCCAGTCCCCCTAGTCCCTCCTGGTTCCTCCACTCAGTTCCTCCACTCACTACCCCCTAGTCCCTCCTAGTTCCTGTACCCAGTTCCTCCTCTCAGTACCCCCTAGTCCCTCCTAGTTCCTCCACTCAGTTCCTCCACTCAGTTCCCCCTAGTCCCTCCTGGTTCCTCCACTCAGTTCCTCCACTCAGTTCCCCCTAGTCCCTCCTAGTTCCTGCACCCAGTTCCTCCACTCAGTACCCCCCAGTCCCTACTAGTTCCTGCACCCAGTTCCTACACTCAGTACCCCCTAGTCCCTCCTAGTTCCTCCACTCAGTTCCTCCACTCAGTTCCCCCTAGTCCCTCCTAGTTCCTGTACCCAGTTCCTCCACTCAGTACCCCCTAGTCCCTCCTGGTTCCTGCACCCAGTTCCTCCACTCAGTACCCCCTAGTCCCTCCTAGTTCCTGCACCCAGTTCCTACACTCAGTACCCCCTAGTCCCCCCTAGTTCCTAAACCCAGTTCCTCCACTCAGTACCCCCTAGTCCCTCCTAGTTCCTCCACCCAGTTCCTCCACTCAGTACCCCCTAGTCCCTCCTTTTTCCTCCACTCAGTTCCTCCACCCAGTCCCCCCTAGTCCCTCCTAGTTCCTCCACTCAGTTCCTCCACCCAGTCCCCCTAGTCCCTCCTGGTTCCTCCACTCAATTCCTCCACTCAGTACCACCTAATCCCTCCTAGTTCCTGTACCCAGTTCCTCCACTCAGTACCCCCTAGTCCCTCCTAGTTCCTCCACTCAGTTCCTCCACTCAGTTCCCCCTAGTCCCTCCTAGTTCCTGCACCCAGTTCCCCCACTCAGTACCCCCTAGTCCCTCCTAGTTCCTCCACCGAGTTCACACACTCAGTACCCCCTAGTCCCTCCTAGTTCCTCCACCCAGTTCCTCCACTCAGAACCCCCTAGTCCCTCCTAGTTCCTCCACTCAGTTCCTCCACCCAGTCCCCCTAGTCCCTCCTGGTTCCTCCACTCAGTTCCTCCACTCACTACCCCCTAGTCCCTCCTAGTTCCTGTACCCAGTTCCTCCTCTCAGTACCCCCTAGTCCCTCCTAGTTCCTCCACTCAGTTCCTCCACTCAGTTCCCCCTAGTCCCTCCTGGTTCCTCCACTCAGTTCCTCCACTCAGTTCCCCCTAGTCCCTCCTAGTTCCTGCACCCAGTTCCTCCACTCAGTACCCCCCAGTCCCTACTAGTTCCTGCACCCAGTTCCTACACTCAGTACCCCCTAGTCCCTCCTAGTTCCTCCACTCAGTTCCTCCACTCAGTTCCCCCTAGTCCCTCCTAGTTCCTGTACCCAGTTCCTCCACTCAGTACCCCCTAGTCCCTCCTGGTTCCTGCACCCAGTTCCTCCACTCAGTACCCCCTAGTCCCTCCTAGTTCCTGCACCCAGTTCCTACACTCAGTACCCCCTAGTCCCCCCTAGTTCCTAAACCCAGTTCCTCCACTCAGTACCCCCTAGTCCCTCCTAGTTCCTCCACCCAGTTCCTCCACTCAGTACCCCCTAGTCCCTCCTTTTTCCTCCACTCAGTTCCTCCACCCAGTCCCCCCTAGTCCCTCCTAGTTCCTCCACTCAGTTCCTCCACCCAGTCCCCCTAGTCCCTCCTGGTTCCTCCACTCAATTCCTCCACTCAGTACCACCTAATCCCTCCTAGTTCCTGTACCCAGTTCCTCCACTCAGTACCCCCTAGTCCCTCCTAGTTCCTGTACCCAGTTCCTCCACTCAGTACCCCCTAGTCCCTCCTAGTTCCTCCACCCAGTTCCTACACTCAGTTCCCCCTAGTCCCTCCTAGTTCCTGTACCCAGTTCCTCCACTCAGTACCCCCTAGTCCCTCCTAGTTCCTCCACTCAGTTCCTCCACTCAGTTCCCCCTAGTCCCTCCTGGTTCCTGCACCCAGTTCCTCCACTCAGTACCCCCTAGTCCCTCCTAGTTCCTGCACCCAGTTCCTACACTCAGTACCCCCTAGTCCCCCCTAGTTCCTAAACCCAGTTCCTCCACTCAGTACCCCCTAGTCCCTCCTAGTTCCTCCACCCAGTTCCTCCACTCAGTACCCCCTAGTCCCTCCTTTTTCCTCCACTCAGTTCCTCCACCCAGTCCCCCCTAGTCCCTCCTAGTTCCTCCACTCAGTTCCTCCACCCAGTCCCCCTAGTCCCTCCTGGTTCCTCCACTCAATTCCTCCACTCAGTACCACCTAATCCCTCCTAGTTCCTGTACCCAGTTCCTCCACTCAGTACCCCCTAGTCCCTCCTAGTTCCTGTACCCAGTTCCTCCACTCAGTACCCCCTAGTCCCTCCTAGTTCCTCCACCCAGTTCCTACACTCAGTTCCCCCTAGTCCCTCCTAGTTCCTGTACCCAGTTCCTCCACTCAGTACCCCCTAGTCCCTCCTAGTTCCTCCACTCAGTTCCTCCACTCAGTTCCCCCTAGTCCCTCCTAGTTCCTGTACCCAGTTCCTCCACTCAGTACCCCCTAGTCCCTCCTGGTTCCTGCACCCAGTTCCTCCACTCAGTACCCCCTAGTCCCTCCTAGTTCCTGCACCCAGTTCCTACACTCAGTACCCCCTAGTCCCCCCTAGTTCCTAAACCCAGTTCCTCCACTCAGTACCCCCTAGTCCCTCCTAGTTCCTCCACCCAGTTCCTCCACTCAGTACCCCCTAGTCCCTCCTTGTTCCTCCACTCAGTTCCTCCACCCAGTCCCCCCTAGTCCCTCCTAGTTCCTCCACTCAGTTCCTCCACCCAGTCCCCCTAGTCCCTCCTGGTTCCTCCACTCAGTTCCTCCACTCAGTACCACCTAATCCCTCCTAGTTCCTGTACCCAGTTCCTCCACTCAGTACCCCCTAGTCCCTCCTAGTTCCTGTACCCAGTTCCTCCACTCAGTACCCCCTAGTCCCTCCTAGTTCCTCCACGCAGTTCCTCCACTCAGTACCCCATAGTCCCTCCTAGTTCCTCCACCCAGTTCTTACACTCAGTACCCCCTAGTCCCTCCTAGTTCCTCCACCCAGTTCCTCCACTCAGAACCCCCTAGTCCCTCCTAGTTCCTCCACTCAGTTCCTCCACCCAGTCCCCCTAGTCCCTCCTGGTTCCTCCACTCAGTTCCTCCACTCAGTTCCCCCTAGTCCCTCCTAGTTCCTGCACCCAGTTCCTCCACTCAGTACCCCCTAGTCCCTCCTAGTTCCTGCACCCAGTTCCTACACTCAGTACCCCCTAGTCCCTCCTAGTTCCTGTACCCAGTTCCTCCACTCAGTACCCCCTAGTCCCTCCTAGTTCCTCCACCCAGTTCCTACACTCAGTACCCCCTAGTCCCTCCTAGTTCCTGTACCCAGTTCCTCCACTCAGTACCCCCTAGTCCCTCCTAGTTCCTGCACCCAGTTCCTACACTCAGTACCCCCTAGTCCCCCCTAGTTCCTAAACCCAGTTCCTCCACTCAGTACCCACTAGTCCCTCCTAGTTCCTGCACCCAGTTCCTACACTCAGTACCCGCTAGTCCCTCCTAGTTCCTAAACCCAGTTCCTCCACTCAGTACCCCCTATTCCCTCCTAGTTCCTCCACCCAGTTCCTCCACTCAGTACCCCCTAGTCCCTCCTAGTTCCTCCACTCAGTTCCTCCACCCAGTCCCTCCTAGTCCCTCCTGGTTCCTCCACTCAGTTCCTCCACTCAGTTCCCCCTAATCCCTCCTAGTTCCTCTTCCCAGTTCCTCCACTCAGTACCCCCTAGTCCCTCCTAGTCCCTGCACCCAGTTCCTCCACTCAGTACCCCCTAGTCCCTCCTAGTTCCTCCACTCAGTTCCTCCACTCAGTTCCCCCTAGTCCCTCCTAGTTCCTGTACCCAGTTCCTCCACTCAGTACACCCTAGTCCCTCCTGGTTCCTGCACCCCGTTCCTACACTCAGTACCCCCTAGTCCCTCTTAGTTCCTGCACCCAGTTCCTCCACTCAGTACCCCCTAGTCCCTCCTAGTTCCTGCACCCAGTTCCTACACTCAGTACCCCCTAGTCCCTCCTGGTTCCTCCACACAGTTCCTTCACTCAGTTCCCCCTAGTCCCTCCTAGTTCTTGCACGCAGTTCCTACACTCAGTACCCCCTAGTCCCTCCTAGTTCCTCCACCCAGTTCCTACACTCAGTACCCCCTAGTCCCTCCTAGTTCCTGTACCCAGTTCCTCCACCCAGTCCCCCCTAGTCCCTCCTGGTTCCTCCCCTCAGTTCCTCCACTCAGTTCCCCCTAATCCCTCCTAGTTCCTCTTCCCAGTTCCTCCACTCAGTACCCCCTAGTCCCTCCTGGTTCCTGCACCCAGTTCCTACACTCAGTACCCCTAGTCCCTCCTAGTTCCTAAACCCAGTTCCTCCACTCAGGACCCCCTAGTCCCTCCTAGTTCCTGCACCCAGTTCCTCCACTCAGTACCCCCTAGTCCCTCCTAGTTCCTGCACCCAGTTCCTCCACTCAGTACCCCCTAGTCCCTCCTAGTTCCTCCACTCAGTTCCTCCACCCAGTCCCCCCTAGTCCCTCCTGGTTCCTCCACTCAGTTCCTCCACTCAGTTCCCCCTAGTCCCTCCAAGTTCCTGCACCCAGTTCCTCCACTCAGTTCCCGCAGTCCGCCCTAGTTCCTGTACCCAGTTCCTCCACTCAGTACCCCCTAGTCCCTCCTAGTTCCTCCACTCAGTTCCTCCACTCAGTTCCCCCTAATCCCTCCTAGTTCCTCTTCCCAGTTCCTCCACTCAGTACCCCCTAGTCCCTCCTAGTCCCTGCACCCAGTTCCTCCACTCAGTACCCCCTAGTCCCTCCTAGTTCCTCCACTCAGTTCCTCCACTCAATTCCCCCTAGTCCCTCCTAGTTCCTGTACCCAGTTCCGACACTCAGTACCCCCTAGTCCCTCCTGGTTCCTGCACCCAGTTCCTACACTCAGTACCCCTAGTCCCTCCTAGTTCCTAAACCCAGTTCCTCCACTCAGGACCCCCGAGTCCCTCCTAGTTCCTGCACCCAGTTCCTCCACTCAGTACCCCCTAGTCCCTCCTAGTTCCTGCACCCAGTTCCTCCACTCAGTACCCCCTAGTCCCTCCTAGTTCCTCCACTCAGTTCCTCCACCCAGTCCCCCCTAGTCCCTCCTGGTTCCTCCACTCAGTTCCTCCACTCAGTTCCCCCTAGTCCCTCCAAGTTCCTGCACCCAGTTCCTCCACTCAGTACCCCCTAGTCCCTCCTAGTTCCTGTACCCAGTTCCTCCACTCAGTACCCCCTAGTCCCTCCTAGTTCCTCCACTCAGTTCCTCCACTCAGTTCCCCCTAGTCCCTCCTAGTTCCTGCACCCAGTTCCCCCACTCAGTACCCCCTAGTCCCTCCTAGTTCCTCCACCGAGTTCACACACTCAGTACCCCCTAGTCCCTCCTAGTTCCTCCACCCAGTTCCTCCACTCAGAACCCCCTAGTCCCTCCTAGTTCCTCCACTCAGTTCCTCCACCCAGTCCCCCTAGTCCCTCCTGGTTCCTCCACTCAGTTCCTCCACTCAGTACCCCCTAGTCCCTCCTAGTTCCTGTACCCAGTTCCTCCTCTCAGTACCCCCTAGTCCCTCCTAGTTCCTCCACTCAGTTCCTCCACTCAGTTCCCCCTAGTCCCTCCTGGTTCCTCCACTCAGTTCCTCCACTCAGTTCCCCCTAGTCCCTCCTAGTTCCTGCACCCAGTTCCTCCACTCAGTACCCCCTAGTCCCTACTAGTTCCTGCACCCAGTTCCTACACTCAGTACCCCCTAGTCCCTCCTAGTTCCTCCACTCAGTTCCTCCACTCAGTTCCCCCTAGTCCCTCCTAGTTCCTGTACCCAGTTCCTCCACTCAGTACCCCCTAGTCCCTCCTGGTTCCTGCACCCAGTTCCTCCACTCAGTACCCCCTAGTCCCTCCTAGTTCCTGCACCCAGTTCCTACACTCAGTACCCCCTAGTCCCCCCTAGTTCCTAAACCCAGTTCCTCCACTCAGTACCCCCTAGTCCCTCCTAGTTCCTCCACCCAGTTCCTCCACTCAGTACCCCCTAGTCCCTCCTTTTTCCTCCACTCAGTTCCTCCACCCAGTCCCCCCTAGTCCCTCCTAGTTCCTCCACTCAGTTCCTCCACCCAGTCCCCCTAGTCCCTCCTGGTTCCTCCACTCAATTCCTCCACTCAGTACCACCTAATCCCTCCTAGTTCCTGTACCCAGTTCCTCCACTCAGTACCCCCTAGTCCCTCCTAGTTCCTGTACCCAGTTCCTCCACTCAGTACCCCCTAGTCCCTCCTAGTTCCTCCACCCAGTTCCTACACTCAGTTCCCCCTAGTCCCTCCTAGTTCCTGTACCCAGTTCCTCCACTCAGTACCCCCTAGTCCCTCCTAGTTCCTCCACTCAGTTCCTCCACTCAGTTCCCCCTAGTCCCTCCTAGTTCCTGCACCCAGTTCCTACACTCAGTACCCCCTAGTCCCTCCTAGTCCCTCCACGCAGTTCCTCCACTCAGCACCCCATAGTCCCTCCTAGTTCCTCCACCCAGTTCCTCCACTCAGTACCCCCTAGTCCCTCCTAGTTCCTCCACCCAGTTCCTCCACTCAGAACCCCCTAGTCCCTCCTAGTTCCTCCACTCAGTTCCTCCACCCAGTCCCCCTAGTCCCTCCTGGTTCCTCCACTCAGTTCCTCCACTCAGTTCCCCCTAGTCCCTCCTAGTTCCTGCACCCAGTTCCTACACTCAGTACCCCCTAGTCCCTCCTAGTTCCTGTACCCAGTTCCTCCACTCAGTACCCCCTAGTCCCTCCTAGTTCCTCCACCCAGTTCCTACACTCAGTACCCCCTAGTCCCTCCTAGTTCCTGTACCCAGTTCCTCCACTCAGTACCCCCTAGTCCCTCCTAGTTCCTGTACCCAGTTCCCCCACTCAGTACCCCCTAGTCCCTCCTAGTTCCTCCACTCAGTTCCTCCACTCAGTACCCCCTAGTCCCTCCTAGTTCCTGTACCCAGTTCCTCCACTCAGTACCCCCTAGTCCCTCCTAGTTCCTCCACCCAGTTCCTACACTCAGTACCCCCTAGTCCCTCCTAGTTCCTGTACCCAGTTCCTCCACTCAGTACCCCCTAGTCCCTCCTAGTTCCTCCACTCAGTTCCTCCACTCAGTTCCCCCTAGTCCCTCCTAGTTCCTGTACCCAGTTCCTCCACTCAGTACCCCCTAGTCCCTCCTGGTTCCTGCACCCAGTTCCTACACTCAGTACCCCCTAGTCCCTCCTAGTTCCTAAACCCAGTTCCTCCACTCAGTACCCCCTAGTCCCTCCTAGTTCCTGCACCCAGTTCCTACACTCAGTACCCCCTAGTCCCCCCTAGTTCCTAAACCCAGTTCCTCCACTCAGTACCCCCTAGTCCCTCCTAGTTCCTGCACCCAGTTCCTACACTCAGTACCCCCTAGTCCCTCCTAGTTCCTAAACCCAGTTCCTCCACTCAGTACCCCCTATTCCCTCCTAGTTCCTCCACCCAGTTCCTCCACTCAGTACCCGCTAGTCCCTCCTAGTTCCTCCACTCAGTTCCTCCACCCAGTCCCTCCTAGTCCCTCCTGGTTCCTCCACTCAGTTCCTCCACTCAGTTCCCCCTAATCCCTCCTAGTTCCTCTTCCCAGTTCCTCCACTCAGTACCCCCTAGTCCCTCCTAGTCCCTGCACCCAGTTCCTCCACTCAGTACCCCCTAGTCCCTCCTAGTTCCTCCACTCAGTTCCTCCACTCAGTTCCCCCTAGTCCCTCCTAGTTCCTGTACCCAGTTCCTCCACTCAGTACACCCTAGTCCCTCCTGGTTCCTGCACCCCGTTCCTACACTCAGTACCCCCTAGTCCCTCTTAGTTCCTGCACCCAGTTCCTCCACTCAGTACCCCCTAGTCCCTCCTAGTTCCTGCACCCAGTTCCTACACTCAGTACCCCCTAGTCCCTCCTGGTTCCTCCACACAGTTCCTTCACTCAGTTCCCCCTAGTCCCTCCTAGTTCTTGCACGCAGTTCCTACACTCAGTACCCCCTAGTCCCTCCTAGTTCCTCCACCCAGTTCCTACACTCAGTACCCCCTAGTCCCTCCTAGTTCCTGTACCCAGTTCCTCCACCCAGTCCCCCCTAGTCCCTCCTGGTTCCTACCCTCAGTTCCTCCACTCAGTTCCCCCTAATCCCTCCTAGTTCCTCTTCCCAGTTCCTCCACTCAGTAAAACCTAGTCCCTCCTAGTCCCTGCACCCAGTTCCTCCACTCAGTACCCCCTAGTCCCTCCTAGTTCCTCCACTCAGTTCCTCCACTCAATTCCCCCTAGTCCCTCCTAGTTCCTGTACCCAGTTCCGACACTCAGTACCCCCTAGTCCCTCCTGGTTCCTGCACCCAGTTCCTACACTCAGTACCCCTAGTCCCTCCTAGTTCCTAAACCCAGTTCCTCCACTCAGGACCCCCTAGTCCCTCCTGGTTCCTCCACCCAGTTCCTTCACTCAGTTCCCCCTAGTCCCTCCTAGTTCCTGCACACAGTTCCTCCGCTCAGTACCCCCTAGTCCCTCCTAGTTCTTGCACGCAGCTCCTACACTCAGTACCCCCTAGTCCCTCTTAGTTCCTCCATGCAGTTCCCCCACTCAGTACCCCCTAGTCCCTCCTAGTTCCTCCACCGAGTTCTTACACTCAGTACCCCCTAGTCCCTCCTAGTTCCTGTACCCAGTTCCTCCTCTCAGTACCCCCTAGTCCCTCCTAGTTCCTCCACTCAGTTCCTCCACTCAGTTCCCCCTAGTCCCTCCTAGTTCCTGTACCCAGTTCCTCCACTCAGTACCCCCTAGTCCCTCCTGGTTCCTGCACCCAGTTCCTCCACTCAGTACCCCCTAGTCCCTCCTAGTTCCTGCACCCAGTTCCTACACTCAGTACCCCCTAGTCCCCCCTAGTTCCTAAACCCAGTTCCTCCACTCAGTACCCCCTAGTCCCTCCTAGTTCCTCCACCCAGTTCCTCCACTCAGTACCCCCTAGTCCCTCCTTGTTCCTCCACTCAGTTCCTCCACCCAGTCCCCCCTAGTCCCTCCTAGTTCCTCCACTCAGTTCCTCCACCCAGTCCCCCTAGTCCCTCCTGGTTCCTCCACTCAATTCCTCCACTCAGTACCACCTAATCCCTCCTAGTTCCTGTACCCAGTTCCTCCACTCAGTACCCCCTAGTCCCTCCTAGTTCCTGTACCCAGTTCCTCCACTCAGTACCCCCTAGTCCCTCCTAGTTCCTCCACCCAGTTCCTACACTCAGTTCCCCCTAGTCCCTCCTAGTTCCTGTACCCAGTTCCTCCACTCAGTACCCCCTAGTCCCTCCTAGTTCCTCCACTCAGTTCCTCCACTCAGTTCCCCCTAGTCCCTCCTAGTTCCTGCACCCAGTTCCTACACTCAGTACCCCCTAGTCCCTCCTAGTCCCTCCACGCAGTTCCTCCACTCAGTACCCCATAGTCCCTCCTAGTTCCTCCACCCAGTTCTTACACTCAGTACCCCCTAGTCCCTCCTAGTTCCTCCACCCAGTTCCTCCACTCAGAACCCCCTAGTCCCTCCTAGTTCCTCCACTCAGTTCCTCCACCCAGTCCCCCTAGTCCCTCCTGGTTCCTCCACTCAGTTCCTCCACTCAGTTCCCCCTAGTCCCTCCTAGTTCCTGCACCCAGTTCCTCCACTCAGTACCCCCTAGTCCCTCCTAGTTCCTGCACCCAGTTCCTACACTCAGTACCCCCTAGTCCCTCCTAGTTCCTGTACCCAGTTCCTCCACTCAGTACCCCCTAGTCCCTCCTAGTTCCTCCACCCAGTTCCTACACTCAGTACCCCCTAGTCCCTCCTAGTTCCTGTACCCAGTTCCTCCACTCAGTACCCCCTAGTCCCTCCTAGTTCCTGTACCCAGTTCCCCCACTCAGTACCCCCTAGTCCCTCCTAGTTCCTCCACTCAGTTCCTCCACTCAGTACCCCCTAGTCCCTCCTAGTTCCTGTACCCAGTTCCTCCACTCAGTACCCCCTAGTCCCTCCTAGTTCCTCCACCCAGTTCCTACACTCAGTACCCCCTAGTCCCTCCTAGTTCCTGTACCCAGTTCCTCCACTCAGTACCCCCTAGTCCCTCCTAGTTCCTCCACTCAGTTCCTCCACTCAGTTCCCCCTAGTCCCTCCTAGTTCCTGTACCCAGTTCCTCCACTCAGTACCCCCTAGTCCCTCCTGGTTCCTGCACCCAGTTCCTACACTCAGTACCCCCTAGTCCCTCCTAGTTCCTAAACCCAGTTCCTCCACTCAGTACCCCCTAGTCCCTCCTAGTTCCTGCACCCAGTTCCTGCACTCAGTACCCCCTAGTCCCCCCTAGTTCCTAAACCCAGTTCCTCCACTCAGTACCCCCTAGTCCCTCCTAGTTCCTGCACCCAGTTCCTACACTCAGTACCCCCTAGTCCCTCCTAGTTCCTAAACCCAGTTCCTCCACTCTGTACCCCCTATTCCCTCCTAGTTCCTCCACCCAGTTCCTCCACTCAGTACCCCCTAGTCCCTCCTAGTTCCTCCACTCAGTTCCTCCACCCAGTCCCTCCTAGTCCCTCCTGGTTCCTCCACTCAGTTCCTCCACTCAGTTCCCCCTAATCCCTCCTAGTTCCTCTTCCCAGTTCCTCCACTCAGTACCCCCTAGTCCCTCCTAGTCCCTGCACCCAGTTCCTCCACTCAGTACCCCCTAGTCCCTCCTAGTTCCTCCACTCAGTTCCTCCACTCAGTTCCCCCTAGTCCCTCCTAGTTCCTGTACCCAGTTCCTCCACTCAGTACACCCTAGTCCCTCCTGGTTCCTGCACCCCGTTCCTACACTCAGTACCCCCTAGTCCCTCTTAGTTCCTGCACCCAGTTCCTCCACTCAGTACCCCCTAGTCCCTCCTAGTTCCTGCACCCAGTTCCTACACTCAGTACCCCCTAGTCCCTCCTGGTTCCTCCACACAGTTCCTTCACTCAGTTCCCCCTAGTCCCTCCTAGTTCTTGCACGCAGTTCCTACACTCAGTACCCCCTAGTCCCTCCTAGTTCCTCCACCCAGTTCCTACACTCAGTACCCCCTAGTCCCTCCTAGTTCCTGTACCCAGTTCCTCCACCCAGTCCCCCCTAGTCCCTCCTGGTTCCTCCCCTCAGTTCCTCCACTCAGTTCCCCCTAATCCCTCCTAGTTCCTCTTCCCAGTTCCTCCACTCAGTAAAACCTAGTCCCTCCTAGTCCCTGCACCCAGTTCCTCCACTCAGTACCCCCTAGTCCCTCCTAGTTCCTCCACTCAGTTCCTCCACTCAATTCCCCCTAGTCCCTCCTAGTTCCTGTACCCAGTTCCGACACTCAGTACCCCCTAGTCCCTCCTGGTTCCTGCACCCAGTTCCTACACTCAGTACCCCTAGTCCCTCCTAGTTCCTAAACCCAGTTCCTCCACTCAGGACCCCCTAGTCCCTCCTGGTTCCTCCACCCAGTTCCTTCACTCAGTTCCCCCTAGTCCCTCCTAGTTCCTGCACACAGTTCCTCCGCTCAGTACCCCCTAGTCCCTCCTAGTTCTTGCACGCAGCTCCTACACTCAGTACCCCCTAGTCCCTCTTAGTTCCTCCATGCAGTTCCCCCACTCAGTACCCCCTAGTCCCTCCTAGTTCCTCCACCGAGTTCTTACACTCAGTACCCCCTAGTCCCTCCTAGTTCCTGTACCCAGTTCCTCCTCTCAGTACCCCCTAGTCCCTCCTAGTTCCTCCACTCAGTTCCTCCACTCAGTTCCCCCTAGTCCCTCCTAGTTCCTGTACCCAGTTCCTCCACTCAGTACCCCCTAGTCCCTCCTGGTTCCTGCACCCAGTTCCTCCACTCAGTACCCCCTAGTCCCTCCTAGTTCCTGCACCCAGTTCCTACACTCAGTACCCCCTAGTCCCCCCTAGTTCCTAAACCCAGTTCCTCCACTCAGTACCCCCTAGTCCCTCCTAGTTCCTCCACCCAGTTCCTCCACTCAGTACCCCCTAGTCCCTCCTTGTTCCTCCACTCAGTTCCTCCACCCAGTCCCCCCTAGTCCCTCCTAGTTCCTCCACTCAGTTCCTCCACCCAGTCCCCCTAGTCCCTCCTGGTTCCTCCACTCAGTTCCTCCACTCAGTACCACCTAATCCCTCCTAGTTCCTGTACCCAGTTCCTCCACTCAGTACCCCCTAGTCCCTCCTAGTTCCTGTACCCAGTTCCTCCACTCAGTACCCCCTAGTCCCTCCTAGTTCCTCCACGCAGTTCCTCCACTCAGTACCCCATAGTCCCTCCTAGTTCCTCCACCCAGTTCTTACACTCAGTACCCCCTAGTCCCTCCTAGTTCCTCCACCCAGTTCCTCCACTCAGAACCCCCTAGTCCCTCCTAGTTCCTCCACTCAGTTCCTCCACCCAGTCCCCCTAGTCCCTCCTGGTTCCTCCACTCAGTTCCTCCACTCAGTTCCCCTAGTCCCTCCTAGTTCCTGCACCCAGTTCCTCCACTCAGTACTCCCTAGTCCCTCCTAGTTCCTGCACCCAGTTCCTACACTCAGTACCCCCTAGTCCCTCCTAGTTCCTGTACCCAGTTCCTCCACTCAGTACCCCCTAGTCCCTCCTAGTTCCTCCACCCAGTTCCTACACTCAGTACCCCCTAGTCCCTCCTAGTTCCTGTACCCAGTTCCTCCACTCAGTACCCCCTAGTCCCTCCTAGTTCCTGTACCCAGTTCCCCCACTCAGTACCCCCTAGTCCCTCCTAGTTCCTCCACTCAGTTCCTCCACTCAGTACCCCCTAGTCCCTCCTAGTTCCTGTACCCAGTTCCTCCACTCAGTACCCCCTAGTCCCTCCTAGTTCCTCCACCCAGTTCCTACACTCAGTACCCCCTAGTCCCTCCTGGTTCCTGCACCCAGTTCCTACACTCAGTACCCCCTAGTCCCTCCTAGTTCCTAAACCCAGTTCCTCCACTCAGTACCCCCTAGTCCCTCCTAGTTCCTGCACCCAGTTCCTACACTCAGTACCCCCTAGTCCCCCCTAGTTCCTAAACCCAGTTCCTCCACTCAGTACCCACTAGTCCCTCCTAGTTCCTGCACCCAGTTCCTACACTCAGTACCCGCTAGTCCCTCCTAGTTCCTAAACCCAGTTCCTCCACTCAGTACCCCCTATTCCCTCCTAGTTCCTCCACCCAGTTCCTCCACTCAGTACCCCCTAGTCCCTCCTAGTTCCTCCACTCAGTTCCTCCACCCAGTCCCTCCTAGTCCCTCCTGGTTCCTCCACTCAGTTCCTCCACTCAGTTCCCCCTAATCCCTCCTAGTTCCTGTACCCAGTTCCTCCACTCAGTACCCCCTAGTCCCTCCTAGTCCCTGCACCCAGTTCCTCCACTCAGTACCCCCTAGTCCCTCCTAGTTCCTCCACTCAGTTCCTCCACTCAGTTCCCCCTAGTCCCTCCTAGTTCCTGTACCCAGTTCCTCCACTCAGTACACCCTAGTCCCTCCTGGTTCCTGCACCCCGTTCCTACACTCAGTACCCCCTAGTCCCTCTTAGTTCCTGCACCCAGTTCCTCCACTCAGTACCCCCTAGTCCCTCCTAGTTCCTGCACCCAGTTCCTACACTCAGTACCCCCTAGTCCCTCCTGGTTCCTCCACACAGTTCCTTCACTCAGTTCCCCCTAGTCCCTCCTAGTTCTTGCACGCAGTTCCTACACTCAGTACCCCCTAGTCCCTCCTAGTTCCTCCACCCAGTTCCTACACTCAGTACCCCCTAGTCCCTCCTAGTTCCTGTACCCAGTTCCTCCACCCAGTCCCCCCTAGTCCCTCCTGGTTCCTCCCCTCAGTTCCTCCACTCAGTTCCCCCTAATCCCTCCTAGTTCCTCTTCCCAGTTCCTCCACTCAGTACCCCCTAGTCCCTCCTAGTCCCTGCACCCAGTTCCTCCACTCAGTACCCCCTAGTCCCTCCTAGTTCCTCCACTCAGTTCCTCCACTCAATTCCCCCTAGTCCCTCCTAGTTCCTGTACCCAGTTCCGACACTCAGTACCCCCTAGTCCCTCCTGGTTCCTGCACCCAGTTCCTACACTCAGTACCCCTAGTCCCTCCTAGTTCCTAAACCCAGTTCCTCCACTCAGGACCCCCTAGTCCCTCCTAGTTCCTGCACCCAGGTCCTCCACTCAGTACCCCCTAGTCCCTCCTAGTTCCTGCACCCAGTTCCTCCACTCAGTACCCCCTAGTCCCTCCTAGTTCCTCCACTCAGTTCCTCCACCCAGTCCCCCCTAGTCCCTCCTGGTTCCTCCACTCAGTTCCTCCACTCAGTTCCCCCTAGTCCCTCCAAGTTCCTGCACCCAGTTCCTCCACTCAGTACCCCCTAGTCCCTCCTAGTTCCTCCACTCAGTACCCCCACTCAGTACCCCCTAGTCCCTCCTAGTTCCTCCACTCAGTTCCTCCACCCAGTCCCCCTAGTCCCACCTGGTTCCTCCACTCAGTTTCTCCACTCAGTTCCCCCTAATCCCTCCTAGTTCCTGTACCCAGTTCCTCCACTCAGTACCCCCTAGTCCCTCCTAGTTCCTGTACCCAGTTCCTCCACTCAGTACCCACTAGTCCCTCCTAGTTCCTCCACCCAGTTCCTACACTCAGTACCCCCTAGTCCCTCCTAGTTCCTGTACCCAGTTCCTCCACTCAGTACCCCTAGTCCCTCCTAGTTCCTCCACTCAGTTCCTCCACTCAGTTCCCCCTAGTCCCTCCTAGTTCCTGCACCCAGTTCCCCCACTCAGTACCCCCTAGTCCCTCCTAGTTCCTCCACCGAGTTCTCACACTCAGTACCCCCTAGTCCCTCCTAGTTCCTCCACCCAGTTCCTCCACTCAGAACCCCCTAGTCCCTCCTAGTTCCTCCACTCAGTTCCTCCACCCAGTCCCCCTAGTCCCTCCTGGTTCCTCCACTCAGTTCCTCCACTCAGTACCCCCTAGTCCCTCCTAGTTCCTGTACCCAGTTCCTCCTCTCAGTACCCCCTAGTCCCTCCTAGTTCCTCCACTCAGTTCCTCCACTCAGTTCCCCCTAGTCCCTCCTGGTTCCTCCACTCAGTTCCTCCACTCAGTTCCCCCTAGTCCCTCCTAGTTCCTGCACCCAGTTCCTCCACTCAGTACCCCCTAGTCCCTACTAGTTCCTGCACCCAGTTCCTACACTCAGTACCCCCTAGTCCCTCCTAGTTCCTCCACTCAGTTCCTCCACTCAGTTCCCCCTAGTCCCTCCTAGTTCCTGTACCCAGTTCCTCCACTCAGTACCCCCTAGTCCCTCCTGGTTCCTGCACCCAGTTCCTCCACTCAGTACCCCCTAGTCCCTCCTAGTTCCTGCACCCAGTTCCTACACTCAGTACCCCCTAGTCCCCCCTAGTTCCTAAACCCAGTTCCTCCACTCAGTACCCCCTAGTCCCTCCTAGTTCCTCCACCCAGTTCCTCCACTCAGTACCCCCTAGTCCCTCCTAGTTCCTCCACCCAGTTCCTCCACCCAGTCCCCCCTAGTCCCTCCTAGTTCCTCCACTCAGTTCCTCCACCCAGTCCCCCTAGTCCCTCCTGGTTCCTCCACTCAATTCCTCCACTCAGTACCACCTAATCCCTCCTAGTTCCTGTACCCAGTTCCTCCACTCAGTACCCCCTAGTCCCTCCTAGTTCCTGTACCCAGTTCCTCCACTCAGTACCCCCTAGTCCCTCCTAGTTCCTCCACCCAGTTCCTACACTCAGTTCCCCCTAGTCCCTCCTAGTTCCTGTACCCAGTTCCTCCACTCAGTACCACCTAGTCCCTCCTAGTTCCTCCACTCAGTTCCTCCACTCAGTTCCCCCTAGTCCCTCCTAGTTCCTGCACCCAGTTCCTCCACTCAGTACCCCCTAGTCCCTCCTAGTTCCTGCACCCAGTTCCTACACTCAGTACCCCCTAGTCCCTCCTAGTTCCTGTACCCAGTTCCTCCACTCAGTACCCCCTAGTCCCTCCTAGTTCCTCCACCCAGTTCCTACACTCAGTACCCCCTAGTCCCTCCTAGTTCCTGTACCCAGTTCCTCCACTCAGTACCCCCTAGTCCCTCCTAGTTCCTGTACCCAGTTCCCCCACTCAGTACCCCCTAGTCCCTCCTAGTTCCTCCACTCAGTTCCTCCACTCAGTACCCCCTAGTCCCTCCTAGTTCCTGTACCCAGTTCCTCCACTCAGTACCCCCTAGTCCCTCCTAGTTCCTCCACCCAGTTCCTACACTCAGTACCCCCTAGTCCCTCCTAGTTCCTGTACCCAGTTCCTCCACTCAGTACCCCCTAGTCCCTCCTAGTTCCTCCACTCCGTTCCTCCACTCAGTTCCCCCTAGTCCCTCCTAGTTCCTGTACCCAGTTCCTCCACTCAGTACCCCCTAGTCCCTCCTGGTTCCTGCACCCAGTTCCTACACTCAGAACCCCCTAGTCCCTCCTAGTTCCTAAACCCAGTTCCTCCACTCAGTACCCCCTAGTCCCTCCTAGTTCCTGCACCCAGTTCCTACACTCAGTACCCCCTAGTCCCCCCTAGTTCCTAAACCCAGTTCCTCCACTCAGTACCCCCTAGTCCCTCCTAGTTCCTGCACCCAGTTCCTACACTCAGTACCCCCTAGTCCCTCCTAGTTCCTAAACCCAGTTCCTCCACTCAGTACCCCCTATTCCCTCCTAGTTCCTCCACCCAGTTCCTCCACTCAGTACCCCCTAGTCCCTCCTAGTTCCTCCACTCAGTTCCTCCACCCAGTCCCTCCTAGTCCCTCCTGGTTCCTCCACTCAGTTCCTCCACTCAGTTCCCCCTAATCCCTCCTAGTTCCTCTTCCCAGTTCCTCCACTCAGTACCCCCTAGTCCCTCCTAGTCCCTGCACCCAGTTCCTCCACTCAGTACCCCCTAGTCCCTCCTAGTTCCTCCACTCAGTTCCTCCACTCAGTTCCCCCTAGTCCCTCCTAGTTCCTGTACCCAGTTCCTCCACTCAGTACACCCTAGTCCCTCCTGGTTCCTGCACCCCGTTCCTACACTCAGTACCCCCTAGTCCCTCTTAGTTCCTGCACCCAGTTCCTCCACTCAGTACCCCCTAGTCCCTCCTAGTTCCTGCACCCAGTTCCTACACTCAGTACCCCCTAGTCCCTCCTGGTTCCTCCACACAGTTTCTTCACTCAGTTCCCCCTAGTCCCTCCTAGTTCTTGCACGCAGTTCCTACACTCAGTACCCCCTAGTCCCTCCTAGTTCCTCCACCCAGTTCCTACACTCAGTACCCCCTAGTCCCTCCTAGTTCCTGTACCCAGTTCCTCCACCCAGTCCCCCCTAGTCCCTCCTGGTTCCTCCCCTCAGTTCCTCCACTCAGTTCCCCCTAATCCCTCCTAGTTCCTCTTCCCAGTTCCTCCACTCAGTAAAACCTAGTCCCTCCTAGTCCCTGCACCCAGTTCCTCCACTCAGTACCCCCTAGTCCCTCCTAGTTCCTCCACTCAGTTCCTCCACTCAATTCCCCCTAGTCCCTCCTAGTTCCTGTACCCAGTTCCGACACTCAGTACCCCCTAGTCCCTCCTGGTTCCTGCACCCAGTTCCTACACTCAGTACCCCTAGTCCCTCCTAGTTCCTAAACCCAGTTCCTCCACTCAGGACCCCCTAGTCCCTCCTGGTTCCTCCACCCAGTTCCTTCACTCAGTTCCCCCTAGTCCCTCCTAGTTCCTGCACACAGTTCATCCGCTCAGTACCCCCTAGTCCCTCCTAGTTCTTGCACGCAGCTCCTACACTCAGTACCCCCTAGTCCCTCTTAGTTCCTCCATGCAGTTCCCCCACTCAGTACCCCCTAGTCCCTCCTAGTTCCTCCACCGAGTTCTTACACTCAGTACCCCCTAGTCCCTCCTAGTTCCTCCACCCAGTTCCTCCACTCAGAACCCCCTAGTCCCTCCTAGTTCCTCCACTCAGTTCCTCCACCCAGTCCCCCCTAGTCCCTCCTGGTTCCTCCACTCAGTTCCTCCACTCAGTTCCCCCTAGTCCCTCCTAGTTCCTGCACCCAGTTCCTCCACTCAGTGCCCCCTAGTCCCTCCTAGTTCTTACACCCAGTTCCTCCACTCAGTACCCCCTAGTCCCTCCTAGTTCCTGCACCCAGTTCCTAGACTCAGTACCCCCTAGTCCCTCCTAGTTCCTGCACCCAGTTCCTCCACTCAGTACCCCCTAGTCCCTCCTAGTTCCTGCACCCAGTTCCTACACTCAGTACCCCCTAGTCCCTCCTAGTTCCTGCACCCAGTTCCTCCACTCAGTACCCCCTAGTCCCTCCTAGTTCCTGCACCCAGTTCCTCCACTCAGTACCCCCTAGTCCCTCCTAGTTCCTCCACTCAGTTCCTCCACTCAGTTCCCCCTAGTCCCTCCTAGTTCCTGTACCCAGTTCCTACACTCAGTACCCCCTAGTCCCTCCTGGTTCCTGCACCCAGTTCCTACACTCAGTACCCCCTAGTCCCTCCTGGTTCCTCCACCGAGTTCTTACACTCAGTACCCCCTAGTTCCTCCTAGTTCCTCCACCCAGTTCCTCCACTCAGAACCCCCTAGTCCCTCCTAGTTCCTCCACTCAGTTCCTCCACCCAGTCCCCCCTAGTCCCTCCTGGTTCCTCCACTCAGTTCCTCCACTCAGTTCCCCCTAGTCCCTCCTAGTTCCTGCACCCAGTTCCTCCACTCAGTGCCCCCTAGTCCCTCCTAGTTCTTACACCCAGTTCCTCCACTCAGTACCCCCTAGTCCCTCCTAGTTCCTGCACCCAGTTCCTAGACTCAGTACCCCCTAGTCCCTCCTAGTTCCTGCACCCAGTTCCTCCACTCAGTACCCCCTAGTCCCTCCTAGTTCCTGCACCCAGTTCCTACACTCAGTACCCCCTAGTCCCTCCTAGTTCCTGCACCCAGTTCCTCCACTCAGTACCCCCTAGTCCCTCCTAGTTCCTGCACCCAGTTCCTCCACTCAGTACCCCCTAGTCCCTCCTAGTTCCTCCACTCAGTTCCTCCACTCAGTTCCCCCTAGTCCCTCCTAGTTCCTGTACCCAGTTCCTCCACTCAGTACCCCCTAGTCCCTCCTGGTTCCTGCACCCAGTTCCTACACTCAGTACCCCCTAGTCCCTCCTGGTTCCTCCACTCAGTTCCTCCACTCAGTTCCCCCTAATCCCTCCTAGTTCCTGCACCCAGTTCCTACACTCAGTACCCCCTAGTCCCTCCTGGTTCCTCCACACAGTTCCTTCACTCAGTTCCCCCTAGTCCCTCCTAGTTCCTGCACCCAGTTCCTACACTCAGTACCCCCTAGTCCCCCCTAGTTCCTAAACCCAGTTCCTCCACTCAGTACACCCTAGTCCCTCCTAGTTCCTGCACCCAGTTCCTACACTCAGTACCCCCTAGTCCCTCCTAGTTCCTAAACCCAGTTCCTCCACTCAGCACCCCCTATTCCCTCCTAGTTCCTGCACCCAGTTCCTCCACTCAGTACCCCCTAGTCCCTCCTAGTTCCTGCACCCAGTTCCTCCACTCAGTACCCCCTAGTCCCTCCTAGTTCCTCCACTCAGTTCCTCCACTCAGTTCCCCCTAGTCCCTCCTAGTTCCTGTACCCAGTTCCTCCACTCAGTACCCCCTAGTCCCTCCTGGTTCCTGCACCCAGTTCCTACACTCAGTACCCCCTAGTCCCTCCTGGTTCCTCCACTCAGTTCCTCCACTCAGTTCCCCCTAATCCCTCCTAGTTCCTGCACCCAGTTCCTACACTCAGTACCCCCTAGTCCCTCCTGGTTCCTCCACACAGTTCCTTCACTCAGTTCCCCCTAGTCCCTCCTAGTTCCTGTACCCAGTTCCTCCACTCAGTACCCCCTAGTCCCTCCTGGTTCCTGCACCCAGTTCCTACACTCAGAACCCCCTAGTCCCTCCTAGTTCCTCCACTCAGTTCCTCCACCCAGTCCCCCTAGTCCCTCCTGGTTCCTCCACTCAGTTCCTCCACTCAGTACCCCCTAGTCCCTCCTAGTTCCTGTACCCAGTTCCTCCTATCAGTACCCCCTAGTCCCTCCTAGTTCCTCCACTCAGTTCCTCCACTCAGTTCCCCCTAGTCCCTCCTAGTTCCTGTACCCAGTTCCTCCACTCAGTACCCCCTAGTCCCTCCTGGTTCCTGCACCCAGTTCCTCCACTCAGTACCCCCTAGTCCCTCCTAGTTCCTGCACCCAGTTCCTACACTCAGTACCCCCTAGTCCCCCCTAGTTCCTAAACCCAGTTCCTCCACTCAGTACCCCCTAGTCCCTCCTAGTTCCTGCACCCAGTTCCACCACTCAGTACCCCCTAGTCCCTCCTAGTTCCTCCACCCAGTTCCTCCACTCAGTACCCCCTAGTCCCTCCTTGTTCCTCAACTCAGTTCCTCCACCCAGTCCCCCTAGTCCCTCCTAGTTCCTCCACTCAGTTCCTCCACCCAGTCCCCCTAGTCCCTCCTGGTTCCTCCACTCAGTTCCTCCACTCAGTACCACCTAATCCCTCCTAGTTCCTGTACCCAGTTCCTCCACTCAGTACCCCCTAGTCCCTCCTAGTTCCTGTACCCAGTTCCTCCACTCAGTACCCCCTAGTCCCTCCTAGTTCCTCCACCCAGTTCCTACACTCAGTACCCCCTAGTCCCTCCTAGTTCCTGTACCCAGTTCCTCCACTCAGTACCCCCTAGTCCGTCCTAGTTCCTCCACTCAGTTCCTCCACTCAGTTCCCCCTAGTCCCTCCTAGTTCCTGCACCCAGTTCCTCCACTCAGTACCCCCTAGTCCCTCCTAGTTCCTCCACGCAGTTCCTCCACTCAGTACCCCATAGTCCCTCCTAGTTCCTCCACCCAGTTCTTACACTCAGTACCCCCTAGTCCCTCCTAGTTCCTCCACCCAGTTCCTCCACTCAGAACCCCCTAGTCCCTCCTAGTTCCTCCACTCAGTTCCTCCACCCAGTCCCCCTAGTCCCTCCTGGTTCCTCCACTCAGTTCCTCCACTCAGTTCCCCCTAGTCCCTCCTAGTTCCTGCACCCAGTTCCTCCACTCAGTACCCCCTAGTCCCTCCTAGTTCCTTCACCAAGTTCCTACACTCAGTACCCCCTAGTCCCTCCTAGTTCCTGTACACAGTTCCTCCACTCAGTACCCCCTAGTCCCTCCTAGTTCCTCCACCCAGTTCCTACACTCAGTACCCCCTAGTCCCTCCTAGTTCCTGTACCCAGTTCCTCCACTCAGTACCCCCTAGTCCCTCCTAGTTCCTGTACCCAGTTCCCCCACTCAGTACCCCCTAGTCCCTCCTAGTTCCTGTACCCAGTTCCCCCACTCAGTACCCCCTAGTCCCTCCTAGTTCCTCCACTCAGTTCCTCCACTCAGTACCCCCTAGTCCCTCCTAGTTCCTGTACCCAGTTCCTCCACTCAGTACCCCCTAGTCCCTCCTAGTTCCTCCACCCAGTTCCTACACTCAGTACCCCCTAGTCCCTCCTAGTTCCTGTACCCAGTTCCTCCACTCAGTACCCCCTAGTCCCTCCTAGTTCCTCCACTCAGTTCCTCCACTCAGTTCCCCCTAGTCCCTCCTAGTTCCTGTACCCAGTTCCTCCACTCAGTACCCCCTAGTCCCTCCTGGTTCCTGCACCCAGTTCCTACACTCAGTACCCCCTAGTCCCTCCTAGTTCCTAAACCCAGTTCCTCCACTCAGTACCCCCTAGTCCCTCCTAGTTCCTGCACCCAGTTCCTACACTCAGTACCCCCTAGTCCCCCCTAGTTCCTAAACCCAGTTCCTCCACTCAGTACCCCCTAGTCCCTCCTAGTTCCTGCACCCAGTTCCTACACTCAGTACCCCTAGTCCCTCCTAGTTCCTAAACCCAGTTCCTCCACTCAGTACCCCCTATTCCCTCCTAGTTCCTCCACCCAGTTCCTCCACTCAGTACCCCCTAGTCCCTTCTAGTTCCTCCACTCAGTTCCTCCACCCAGTCCCTCCTAGTCCCTCCTGGTTCCTCCACTCAGTTCCTCCACTCAGTTCCCCCTAATCCCTCCTAGTTCCTCTTCCCAGTTCCTCCACTCAGTACCCCCTAGTCCCTCCTAGTCCCTGCACCCAGTTCCTCCACTCAGTACCCCCTAGTCCCTCCTAGTTCCTCCACTCAGTTCCTCCACTCAGTTCCCCCTAGTCCCTCCTAGTTCCTGTACCCAGTTCCTCCACTCAGTACACCCTAGTCCCTCCTGGTTCCTGCACCCCGTTCCTACACTCAGTACCCCCTAGTCCCTCCTAGTTCCTCCACCCAGTTCCTCCACTCAGAACCCCCTAGTCCCTCCTAGTTCCTCCACTCAGTTCCTCCACCCAGTCCCCCTAGTCCCTCCTGGTTCCTCCACTCAGTTCCTCCACTCAGTTCCCCCTAGTCCCTCCTAGTTCCTGCACCCAGTTCCTCCACTCAGTACCCCCTAGTCCCTCCTAGTTCCTGCACCCAGTTCCTACACTCAGTACCCCCTAGTCCCTCCTAGTTCCTGTACACAGTTCCTCCACTCAGTACCCCCTAGTCCCTCCTAGTTCCTCCACCCAGTTCCTACACTCAGCACCCCCTAGTCCCTCCTAGTTCCTGTACCCAGTTCCTCCACTCAGTACCCCCTAGTCCCTCCTAGTTCCTGTACCCAGTTCCCCCACTCAGTACCCCCTAGTCCCTCCTAGTTCCTCCACTCAGTTCCTCCACTCAATACCCCCTAGTCCCTCCTAGTTCCTCCACCCAGTTCCTACACTCAGTACCCCCTAGTCCCTCCTAGTTCCTGTACCCAGTTCCTACATTCAGTACCCCCTAGTCCCTCCTAGTTCCTGTACCCAGTTCCTCCACTCAGTACCCCCTAGTCCCTGCACCCAGTTCCTACACTCAGTACCCCCTAGTCCCTCCTAGTTCCTAAACCCAGTTCCTCCACTCAGTACCCCCTAGTCCCTCCTAGTTCCTGCACCCAGTTCCTACACTCAGTACCCCCTAGTCCCCCCTAGTTCCTAAACCCAGTTCCTCCACTCAGTACCCCCTAGTCCCTCCTAGTTCCTGCACCCAGTTCCTACACTCAGTACCCCCTAGTCCCTCCTAGTTCCTAAACCCAGTTCCTCCACTCAGTACCCCCTATTCCCTCCTAGTTCCTCCACCCAGTTCCTCCACTCAGTACCCCCTAGTCCCTCCTAGTTCCTCCACTCAGTTCCTCCACCCAGTCCCTCCTAGTCCCTCCTGGTTCCTCCACACAGTTCCTTCACTCAGTTCCCCCTAGTCCCTCCTAGTTCTTGCACGCAGTTCCTACACTCAGTACCCCCTAGTCCCTCCTAGTTCCTCCACGCAGTTCCTCCACTCAGTACCCCCTAATCCCTCCTAGTTCCTCCACCGAGTTCTTACACTCAGTACCCCCTAGTCCCTCCTAGTTCCTGTACTCAGTTCCTCCACTCAGTTCCCCCTAGTCCCTCCTAGTTCCTGCACCCAGTTCCTCCACTCAGTACCCCCTAGTCCCTCCTAGTTCCTGCACCCAGTTCCTACACTCAGTACCCCCTAGTCCCTCCTAGTTCCTGTACACAGTTCCTCCACTCAGTACCCCCTAGTCCCTCCTAGTTCCTCCACCCAGTTCCTACACTCAGTACCCCCTAGTCCCTCCTAGTTCCTGTACCCAGTTCCTCCACTCAGTACCCCCTAGTCCCTCCTAGTTCCTCCACCCAGTTCCTACACTCAGTACCCCCTAGTCCCTCCTAGTTCCTGTACCCAGATCCTCCACTCAGTACCCCCTAGTCCCTGCACCCAGTTCCTACACTCAGTACCCCCTAGTCCCTCCTAGTTCCTAAACCCAGTTCCTCCACTCAGTACCCCCTAGTCCCTCCTAGTTCCTGCACCCAGTTCCTACGCTCAGTACCCCCTAGTCCCCCCTAGTTCCTAAACCCATTTCCTCCACTCAGTACCCCCTAGTCCCTCCTAGTTCCTGCACCCAGTTCCTACACTCAGTACCCCCTAGTCCCTCCTAGTTCCTAAACCCAGTTCCTCCACTCAGTACCCCCTATTCCCTCCTAGTTCCTGCACCCAGTTCCTACACTCAGTACCCCCTAGTCCCTCCTAGTTCCTGCACCCAGTTCCTACACTCAGTACCCCCTAGTCCCTCCTAGTTCCTCCACCCAGTTCCTCCACTCAGTACCCTCTAGTCCCTCCTATTTCCTCCACTCAGTTCCTCCACCCAGTCCCCCCTAGTCCCTCCTGGTTCCTCCACTCAGTTCCTCCACTCAGTTCCCCCTAATCCCTCCTAGTTCCTCTTCCCAGTTCCTCCACTCAGTACCCCCTAGTCCCTCCTAGTCCCTGCACCCAGTTCCTCCACTCAGTACCCCCTAGTCCCTCCTAGTTCCTCCACTCAGTTCCTCCACTCAGTTCCCCCTAGTCCCTCCTAGTTCCTGTACCCAGTTCCGACACTCAGTACCCCCTAGTCCCTCCTGGTTCCGGCACCCAGTTCCTACACTCAGTACCCCTAGTCTCTCCTAGTTCCTAAACCCGGTTCCTCCACTCAGGACCCCCTAGTCCCTCCTAGTTCCTCCACTCAGTTCCTCCACCCAGTCCCCCCTAGTCCCTCCTGGTTCCTCCACTCAGTTCCTCCACTCAGTTCCCCCTAGTCCCTCCAAGTTCCTGCACCCAGTTCCTCCACTCAGTACCCCCTAGTCCCTCCTAGTTCATCCACTCAGTACCCCCACTCAGTACCCCCTAGTCCCTCCTAGTTCCTCCACTCAGTTCCTCCGCCCAGTCCCCCTAGTCCCTCCTGGTTCCTCCACTCAGTTCCTCCACTCAGTTCCCCCTAGTCCCTCCTAGTTCCCGCACCCAGTTCCTCCACTCAGTACCCCCTAGTCCCTCCTAGTTCCTGCACCCAGTTCCTACACTCAGTACCCCCTAGTCCCTCCTAGTTCCTGCACCCAGTTCCTACACTCAGTACCCCCTAGTCCCTCCTAGTTCCTGTACACAGTTCCTCCACTCAGTACCCCCTAGTCCCTCCTAGTTCCTGTACCCAGTTCCTCCACTCAGTACCCCCTAGTCCCTCCTAGTTCCTGTACCCAGTTCCCCCACTCAGTACCCCCTAGTCCCTCCTAGTTCCTCCACTCAGTTCCTCCACTCAGTACCCCCTAGTCCCTCCTAGTTCCTCCACCCAGTTCCTACACTCAGTACCCCCTAGTCCCTCCTAGTTCCTGTACCCAGTTCCTACACTCAGTACCCCCTAGTCCCTCCTAGTTCCTGTACCCAGTTCCTCCACTCAGTACCCCCTAGTCCCTGCACCCAGTTCCTACACTCAGTACCCCCTAGTCCCTCCTAGTTCCTAAACCCAGTTCCTCCACTCAGTACCCCCTAGTCCCTCCTAGTTCCTGCACCCAGTTCCTACACTTGGTACCCCCTAGTCCCCCCTAGTTCCTAAACCCAGTTCCTCCACTCAGTACCCCCTAGTCCCTCCTAGTTCCTGCACCCAGTTCCTACACTCAGTACCCCCTAGTCCCTCCTAGTTCCTAAACCCAGTTCCTCCACTCAGTACCCCCTATTCCCTCCTAGTTCCTCCACCCAGTTCCTCCACTCAGTACCCCCTAGTCCCTCCTAGTTCCTCCACTCAGTTCCTCCACCCAGTCCCTCCTAGTCCCTCCTGGTTCCTCCACACAGTTCCTTCACTCAGTTCCCCCTAGTCCCTCCTAGTTCTTGCACGCAGTTCCTACACTCAGTACCCCCTAGTCCCTCCTAGTTCCTCCACGCAGTTCCTCCACTCAGTACCCCCTAATCCCTCCTAGTTCCTCCACCGAGTTCTTACACTCAGTACCCCCTAGTCCCTCCTAGTTCCTGTACCCAGTTCCTCCACTCAGTACCCCCTAATCCCTCCTAGTTCCTCCACCGAGTTCTTACACTCAGTACCCCCTAGTCCCCCCTAGTTCCTAAACCCATTTCCTCCACCCAGTCCCCCCTAGTCCCTCCTGGTTCCTCCACTCAGTTCCTCCACTCAGTTCCCCCTAGTCCCTCCAAGTTCCTGCACCCAGTTCCTCCACTCAGTACCCCCTAGTCCCTCCTAGTTCATCCACTCAGTCCCCCCACTCAGTACCCCCTAGTCCCTCCTAGTTCCTCCACTCAGTTCCTCCACCCAGTCCCCCTAGTCCCTCCTGGTTCCTCCACTCAGTTCCTCCACTCAGTTCCCCCTAGTCCCTCCTAGTTCCTGCACCCAGTTCCCCCACTCAGTACCCCCTAGTCCCTCCTAGTTCCTGCACCCAGTTCCTACACTCAGTTCCCCCTAGTCCCTCCTAGTTCCTCAACTCAGTTCCTCTACCCAGTCCCCCCTAGTCCCTCCTGGTTCCTCCACACAGTTCCTTCACTCAGTTCCCCCTAGTCCCTCCTAGTTCCTGCACCCAGTTCCTCCACTCAGTACCCCCTAGTCCCTCCTAGTTCTTGCACCCAGTTCCTACACTCAGTACCCCCTAGTCCCTCCTAGTTCCTCCACGCAGTTCCTCCACTCAGTACCCCCTAGTCCCTCCTAGTTCCTCCACCGAGTTCTTACACTCAGTACCCCCTAGTCCCTCCTAGTTCCTCCACCCAGTTCCTCCACTCAGAACCCCCTAGTCCCTCCTAGTTCCTCCACTCAGTTCCTCCACCCAGTCCCCCCTAGTCCCTCCTGGTTCCTCCACTCAGTTCCTCCACTCAGTTCCCCCTAGTCCCTCCTAGTTCCTGCACCCAGTTCCTCCACTCAGTGAGCCCTAGTCCCTCCTAGTTCTTACACCCAGTTCCTCCACTCAGTACCCCCTAGTCCCTCCTAGTTCCTGCACCCAGTTCCTCCACTCAGTACAGCCTAGTCCCTCCTAGTTCCTGCACCCAGTTCCTACACTCAGTACCCCCTAGTCCCTCCTAGTTCCTGCACCCAGTTCCTCCACTCAGTACCCCCTAGTCCCTCCTAGTTCCTGCACCCAGTTCCTCCACTCAGTACCCCCTAGTCCCTCCTAGTTCCTCCACTCAGTTCCTCCACTCAGTTCCCCCTAGTCCCTCCTAGTTCCTGTACCCAGTTCCTCCACTCAGTACCCCCTAGTCCCTCCTGGTTCCTGCACCCAGTTCCTACACTCAGTACCCCCTAGTCCCTCCTGGTTCCTCCACATAGTTCCTTCACTCTGTTCCCCCTAGTCCCTCCTAGTTCCTGCACCCAGTTCCTCCACTCAGTACCCCCTAGTCCCTCCTAGTTCTTGCACGCAGTTCCTACAATCAGTACCCCCTAGTCCCTCCTAGTTCCTCCATGCAGTTCCTCCACTCAGTACCCCCTAGTCCCTCCTAGTTCCTCCACCGAGTTCTTACACTCAGTACCCCCTAGTCCCTCCTAGTTCCTGCACCCAGTTCCTCCACTCAGAACCCCCTAGTCCCTCCTAGTTCCTCCACTCAGTTCCTCCACCCAGTCCCCCCTAGTCCCTCCTGGTTCCTCCACTCAGTTCCTCCACTCAGTTCCCCCTAGTCCCTCCTAGTTCCTGCACCCAGTTCCTCCACTCAGTACCCCCTAGTCCCTCCTAGTTCCTGCACCCAGTTCCTCCACTCAGTACCCCCTAGTCCCTCCTAGTCCCTGCACCCAGTTCCTCCACTCAGTACCCCCTAGTCCCTCCTAGTTCCTCCACTCAGTTCCTCCACTCAGTTCCCCCTAGTCCCTCCTAGTTCCTGTACCCAGTTCCTCCACTCAGTACACCCTAGTCCCTACTGGTTCCTGCACCCAGTTCCTACACTCAGTACCCCCTAGTCCCTCCTAGTTCCTGCACCCAGTTCCTCCACTCAGTACCCCCTAGTCCCTCCTAGTTCCTGCACCCAGTTCCTACACTCAGTACCCCCTAGTCCCTCCTGGTTCCTCCACACAGTTCCTTCACTCAGTTCCCCCTAGTCCCTCCTAGTTCCTGCACCCAGTTCCTCCACTCAGTACCCCCTAGTCCCTCCTAGTTCTTGCACGCAGTTCCTACACTCAGTACCCCCTAGTCCCTCCTAGTTCCTCCACGCAGTTCCTCCACTCAGTACCCCCTAGTCCCTCCTAGTTCTTCCACCGAGTTCTTACACTCAGTACCCCCTAGTCCCTCCTAGTTCCTGCACCCAGTTCCTACACTCAGTACCCCCTAGTCCCTCCTAGTTCCTCCACTCAGTTCCTCCACCCAGTCCCCCCTAGTCCCTCCAGGTTCCTCCACTCAGTTCCTCCACTCAGTTCCCCCTAGTCCCTCCTAGTTCCTGCACCCAGTTCCCCCACTCAGTACGCCCTAGTACCTCCTAGTTCCTGCACCCAATTCCTCCACCCAGTCCCCCCTAGTCCCTCCTGGTTCCTCCACTCAGTTCCTCCACTCAGATCCCCCTAGTCCCTCCAAGTTCCTGCACCCAGTTCCTCCACTCAGTACCCCCTAGTCCCTCTTAGTTCCTCCACCCAGTTCCTCCACTCAGAACCCCCTAGTCCCTCCTAGTTCCTCCACTCAGTTCCTCCACTCAGTTCCCCTAATCCCTCCTAGTTCCTGTACCCAGTTCCTCCACTCAGTACCCCCTAGTCCCTCCTAGTTCCTGTACCCAGTTCCTCCACTCAGTACCCCCTAGTCCCTCCTAGTTCCTCCACCCAGTTCCTACACTCAGTACCCCCTAGTCCCTCCTAGTTCCTGTACCCAGTTCCTCCACTCAGTACCCCCTAGTCCCTCCTAGTTCCTCCACCCAGTTCCTCCACTCAGTACCCCCTAGTCCCTCCTAGTTCCTCCACCCAGTTCCTACACTCAGTACCCCCTAGTCCCTCCTAGTTCCTGTACCCAGTTCCTCCACTCAGTACCCCTAGTCCCTCCTAGTTCCTGCACCCAGTTCCTCCACTCAGTACCCCTAGTCCCTCCGAGTTCCTCCACCCAGTTCCTCTACTCAGTCCCCCCTAGTCCCTCCTGGTTCCTCCACTCATTTCCTCCACCCAGTCCCCCCTAGTCCCTCCTGGTTCCTCCACTCAGTTCCTCCACTTAGTTCCCCCTAGTCCCTCCTAGTTCCTGCACCCAGTTCCTACACTCAGTACCCCCTAGTCCCTCCTAGTCCCTCCTGGTTCCTCCACTAAGTACCCCTAGTCCCTCCTAGTTCCTGCACCCAGTTCCTACACTCAGTACACCCTAGTCCCTCCTGGTTCCTGCACCCAGTTCCTCCACTCAGTACCCCCTAGTCCCTCCTAGTTCCTGCACCCAGTTCCTACACTCAGTACCCCCTAGTCCCTCCTAGTTCCTGCACCCAGTTCCTACACTCAGTACCCCCTAGTCCCTCCTAGTTCCTCCACCCAGTTCCTCCACTCAGTACCCCCTAGTCCCTCCTAGTTCTTGCACCCAGTTCCTACACTCAGTACCCCCTAGTCCCTCCTAGTTCCTCCACTCAGTTCCTCCACCAAGTCTCCCCTAGTCCCTCCTGGTTCCTCCACTCAGTTCCTCCACTCAGTTCCCCCAAGTCCCTCCTAGTTCCTGCACCCAGTTCCTCCACTCAGTACCCCCTAGCCCTCCTAGTTCCTGCACCCAGTTCCTCCACTCAGTACCCCTAGTCCCTCCTAGTTCCTGCACCCAGTTCCTCCACTCAGTACCCCCTAGTCCCTCCGAGTTCCTGACCCAGTTCCTCCACTCAGTACCCCCTAGTCCCTCCTAGTTCCTCCACCCAGTTCCTACACTCAGTTCCCCCTAGTCCGTCCTAGTTCCTGCACCCAGTTCCTCCACTCAGTACCCCCTAGTCCCTCCTAGTTCCTGCACCCAGTTCCTCCACTCAGTTCCCCCTAGTCCCTCCTAGTTCCTGCACCCAGTTCCTCCACTCAGTACCCCCTAGTCCCTCCTAGTTCCTGCACCCAGTTCCTCCACTCAGTACCCCCTAGTCCCTCCGAGTTCCTGACCCAGTTCCTCCACTCAGTACCCCCTAGTCCCTCCTAGTTCCTCCACCCAGTTCCTACACTCAGTTCCCCCTAGTCCGTCCTAGTTCCTGCACCCAGTTCCTCCACTCAGTACCCCCTAGTCCCTCCTAGTTCCTGCACCCAGTTCCTCCACTCAGTTCCCCCTAGTCCCTCCTAGTTCCTGCACCCAGTTCCTCCACTCAGTACCCCCTAGTCCCTCCTAGTTCCTGCACCCAGTTCCTCCACTCAGTACCCCCTAGTCCCTCCTAGTTCCTCCACCCAGTTCCTCCACCCAGTCCCCCCTAGTCCCTCCTGGTTCCACCACTCAGTTCCTCCACTCAGTTCCCCCTAGTCCCTCCTAGTTCCTGCACCCAGTTCCTCCACTCAGTACCCTCTGGTCCCTACACCCAGTTCCTCCACTAAGTCCCCACTAGTCCCTGCTTGTTCCTTCACTCAGTCCCCCCTAGTCCCTCCTAGTTCCTCCACCCACTTCCTCCACTCAGTACCCCCTAGTCCCTCCTGGTTCCTCCACTCAGTTCCCCTAGTCCCTCCTAGTTCCTGCACCCAGTTCCTCCACTAAGTACCCTCTGGTCCCTCCTTGTCCCTCCACCCAGTTCCTCCACTCAGTCCCCCCTAGTCCCTCCTAGTTCCTCCACCCAGTTCCTACACTCAGTCCCCCTAGTCCCCCCTGGTTCCTCCACTCAGCCCCCCAGTCCCTCCTGGTTCCTCCACTCAGTTCCCCCTAGTCCCTCCTAGTCCCTGCACCCAGTTCCTCCTGGTTCCTCCACTCAGTTCCTCCACTAAGTTCCCCCTAGTCCGTCCTAGTTCCTACACCCAGTTCCTCCACTCAGTTCCCCTAGTCCCTCCTAGTTCCTGCACCCAGTTATTCCACTAAGTACCCTCTGATCCCTCCTAGTTCCTCCACCCAGTTCCTACACTCAGTTCCCCCTAGTCCCTCCTAGTTCCTCCACCCAGTTCCTCCACTCAGCACCCCCTAGTCCCTCCTAGTTCCTGCACCCAGTTCCTCCACTCAGTACCCCCTAGTCGCTCCTAGTTCCTCCACCCAGTTCCTCCACTCAGTACCACCTAGTCCCTCCTAGTTCCTCCACCCAGTTCCTACACTCAGTACCCCCTAGTCCCTCCTAGTTCCTCCACCCAGTTCCTCCACTCAGTACCCCGTAGTCCCTCCTAGTTCCTGCACCCAGTTCCTCCACTCAGTACCCCCTAGTCCCTCCTAGTTCCTCCACTCAGTTCCTCCACCCAGTTCCTCCACTCAGTACACCCTAGTCCCTCCTAGTTCCTGCACCCAGTTCCTCCACTCAGTACCCCCTAGTCCCTCCTAGTTCCTGCACCCAGTTCCTCCACTCAGTACCCCCTAGTCCCTCCTAGTTCCTGCACCCAGTTCCTACACTCAGTACACCCTAGTCCCTCCTAGTTCCTCCACCCAGTTCCTCCACTCAGTACCACCTAGTCCCTCCTAGTTCCTCCACTCAGTTCCTCCACCAGTCCCCCCTAGTCCCTCCTGTTTCCTCCACTCAGTTCCTCCACTCAGTTCCCCCTAGTCCCTCCTAGTTCCTGCACCCAGTTCCTCCACTCAGTACCCCCTATTCCCTCCTAGTTCCTGCACCCAGTTCCTACACTCAGTACCCCCTAGTCCCTCCTAGTTCCTCCACCCAGTTCCTCCACTCAGCACCCCCTAGTCCCTCCTATTTCCTGCACCCAGTTCCTCCACCCAGTCCCCCCTAGTCCCTCCTGGTTCCTCCACTCAGTTCCTCCACTCAGTTCCCCCTAGTCCCTCCTAGTTCCTGCACCCAGTTCCTACACTAAGTACCCCCTAGTAACTCCTAGTTCCTGCACCCAGTTCCTCCACTCAGTACCCCCTAGTCCCTCCTAGTTCCTCCATTCAGTTTCTCCACCCAGTCCCCCCTAGTCCCTCCTGGTTCCTCCACTCAGTTCCTCCACTCAGTTCCCCCTAGTCCCTCCTAGTTCCTGCACCCAGTTCCTACACTCAGTACCCCCTAGTCCCTCCTAGTTCCTCCACCAAGTTCCTCCACTCAGTACCCCCTAGTCCCTCCTAGTTCCGGCACCTGGTTCCTCCACTCAGTAACCCCTAGTCCCTCCTAGTTCGTGCACCCAGTTCCTCCACTCAGTACCCCCTAGTCCCTCCTAGTTCCTGCACCCAGTTCCTCCACTCAGTACCCCCTAGTCCCTCCTAGTTCCTGCACCCAGTTCCTCCACTCAGTACCCCCTAGTCCCTCCTAGTTCCTGCACCCAGTTCCTACACTCAGTACAACCTAGTCCCTCCTAGTTCCTCCACCCAGTTCCTCCACTCAGTACAACCTAGTCCCTCCTAGTTCCTCCACTCAGTTCCTCCACCCAGTCCCCCCTAGTCCCTCCTGGTTCCTCCACTCAGTTCCTCCACTCAGTTCCCCCTAGTCCCTCTAGTTCCTGCACCCATTTCCTCCACTCAGTACCACCTATTCCCTCCTAGTTCCTGCACCCAGTTCCTATACTCAGTACCCCCTAGTCCCTCCTAGTTCCTCCACCCAGTTCCTCCACTCAGCACCCCCTAGTCCCTCCTATTTCCTGCACCCAGTTCCTCCACCCAGTCCCCCCTAGTCCCTCCTGGTTCCTCCACTCAGTTCCTCCACTCAATTCCCCCTAGTCCCTCCTAGTTCCTGCACCCAGTTCCTCCACTAAGTACCCCCTAGTAACTCCTAGTTCCTGCACCCAGTTCCTCCACTCAGTACCACCTAGTCCCTCCTAGTTCCTCCACACAGTTCCTCCACTCAGTACCCCCTAGTCCCTCCTAGGTCCTACACCCAGTTCCTCCACTCAGTCCCCCCTTGTCCCTCCTGGTTCCTCCACTCAGTTCCTCCACTCAGTTCCCTTAGTCCCTCCTAGTCTCTGCACCCAGTTCCTCCACTCAATCCCCCCTAGTCCCTCCTAGTTCCTCCACCCAGTTCCTACACTCAGTCCCCCTAGTCCCCCCTGGTTCCTCCACTCAGCCCCCCAGTCCCTCCTGGTTCCTCCACTCAGTTCCTCCACTAAGTACCCTCTTGTCCCTCCTGGTCCCTACACCCAGTTCCTCCACTCAGTTCCCCTAGTCCCTCCTAGTTCCTCCACCCAGGTCCTCCACCCAGTCCCCCCTAGTCCCTCCTGGTTCCTCCACTCAGTTCCTCCACTCAGTTCCCCCTAGTCCCTCCTAGTTCCTGCACCCAGTTTCTCCACTCAGTACCCCCTAGTCCCTCCTAGTTCCTGCACCCAGTTCCTACACTCAGTACCCCCTAGTCCCTCCTAGTTCCTGCACCCAGTTCCTCCAGTCAGTTCCCCCTAGTCCCTCCTAGTTCCTGCACCCAGTTCCTCCACTAAGTACCCTCTGGTCCCTCCTGGTCCCTACACCTAGTTCCTCCACTCAGTTCCCCTAGTCCCTCCTAGTTCCTCCACCCAGTTCCTCCACTCTGTACCCCCTAGTTCCTGCACCCAGTTCCTACACTCACTACCCCCTAGTCCCTCCTAGTCCCTCCACCCAGTTCCTCCACTCAGTACCCCCTAGTCCCTCCTAGTTCCTCCACTCAGTTCCTCCACCCAATCCCCCCTAGTCCCTCCTTGTTCCTCCACTCAGTTCCTCCACTCAGTTCCCCTAGTCCCTCCTAGTTCCTCCACTCAGCCCCCCAGTCCCTCCTGGTTCCTCCACTCAGTTCCTCCACTCAGTTCCCCCTAGTCCCTCCTAGTTCCTGCACCCAGTTCCTCCACTCAGTACCCATTAGTCCCTCCTAGTTCCTGCACCCAATTCCTACACTCAGTACCCCCTAGTCCCTCCTAGTTCCTGCACCCAGTTCCTACACTCAGTACCCCCTAGTCCCTCCTAGTTCCTGCACCCATTTCCTCCACTAAGTACCCTCTGGTCCCTCCTGGTCCCTACACCCAGTTCCTCCACTCAGTTCCCCTAGTCCCTCCTAGTTCCTCCACCCAGGTCCTCCACTCAGTACCCCCTAGTCCCTCCTAGTTCCTGCACCCAGTTCCTACACTCAGTACCCCTAGTCCCTACTAGTTCCTGCACCCAGTTCCTCCAGTCAGTTCCCCCTAGTCCCTCCTAGTTCCTGCTCCCAGTTCCTCCACTAAGTACCCTCTGGTCCCTCCTGGTCCCTACACCTAGTTCCTCCACTCAGTTCCCCTAGTCCCTCCTAGTTCCTCCACCCAGTTCCTCCACTCTGTACCCCCTAGTTCCTGCACCCAGTTCCTACACTCAGTACCCCCTAGTCCCTCCTAGTCCCTCCACCCAGTTCCTCCACTCAGTACCCCCTAGTCCCTCCTAGTTCCTCCACTCAGTTCCTCCACCCAATCCCCCCTAGTCCCTCCTGGTTCCTCCACTCAGTTCCTCCACTCAGTTCCCCCTAGTCCCTCCTAGTTCCTGCACCCAGTTCCTGCACTCAGTACCCCCTAGTCCCTCCTAGTTCCTCCACCAAGTTTCTCCACTCAGTTCCCCCTAGTCCCTCCTAGTTCCTGCACCCAGTTCCTCCACCCAGTCCCCCCTAGTCCCTCCTGGTTCCTCCACTCAGTTCCTCCACTCAGTTCCCCCTAGTCCCTCCTAGTTCCTGCACCCAGTTCCTCCACTCGGTACCCTCTGGTCCCTACACCCAGCTCCTCCACTCAGTCCCCCCTAGTCCCTCCTGGTTCCTCCACTCAGTCCCCCCTAGTCCCTCCTAGTTCCTGCACCCAGTTCCTCCACTCAGTCCCGCCTAGTCCCTCCTGGTTCCTGCACCCAGTTCCTCCACTCAGTTCCCCCTAGTCCCTCCTGGTCCCTCCACCCAGTTCCTACACTCAGTTCCCCCTAGTCCCTCCTGGTTCCTCCACCCAGTTCCTCCACCCAATCCCCCCTAGTCCCTCCTGGTTCCTCCACTCAGTTCCTCCACTCAGTTCCCCCTAGTCCCTCCTAGTTCCTGCACCCAGTTCCTGCACTCAGTACCCCCTAGTCCCTCCTAGTTCCTCCACCAAGTTCCTCCACTCAGTTCCCCCTAGTCCCTCCTAGTTCCTGCACCCAGTTCCTCCACCCAGTCCCCCCTAGTCCCTCCTGGTTCCTCCACTCAGTTCCTCCACTCAGTTCCCCCTAGTCCCTCCTAGTTCCTGCACCCAGTTCCTCCACTCGGTACCCTCTGGTCCCTACACCCAGCTCCTCCACTCAGTCCCCCCTAGTCCCTCCTGGTTCCTCCACTCAGTCCCCCCTAGTCCCTCCTAGTTCCTGCACCCAGTTCCTCCACTCAGTCCCGCCTAGTCCCTCCTGGTTCCTGCACCCAGTTCCTCCACTCAGTTCCCCCTAGTCCCTCCTGGTCCCTCCACCCAGTTCCTACACTCAGTTCCCCCTAGTCCCTCCTGGTTCCTCCACCCAGTTCCTCCACTCAGTTCCCCCTAGTCCCTCCTAGTCCCTGCACCCAGTTCCTCCACTAAATACCCTCTGGTCCCTCGTGGTTCCTCCACTCAGTTCCTCCACTCAGTTCCCCCTAGTCCCTCCTAGTTCCTCCACCCATTTCCTCCACTCAGTACCCCCTAGTCCCTCCTAGTTTCTGCACCCAGTTCCTCCACCCAGTCCCACCTAGTCCCTCCTGGTTCCTCCACTCAGTTCCTCCACTCAGTTCCCCCTAGTCCCTCCTAGTTCCTGCACCCAGTTCCTCCACTCGGTACCCTCTGGTCCCTACACCCAGTTCCTCCACTCAGTCCCCCCTAGTCCCTCCTGGTTCCTCCACTCAGTTCCCCCTAGTCCCTACTAGTTCCTGCACCCAGTTCCTCCACTCAGTTCCCCCTAGTCCCTCCTAGTTCCTGCACCCAGTTCCTCCACTCAGTTCCCCCTAGTCCCTCCTAGTTCCTGCACCCTGGTCCTCCACCCAGTCCCCCCTAGTCCCTCCTGGTTCCTCCACTCAGTTCCTCCACTCAGTTCCCCCTAGTCCCTCCTAGTTCCTGCACCCAGTTCCTCCACTCAGTACCCATTAGTCCCTCCTAGTTCCTGCACCCAGTTCCTACATTCAGTACCCCCTAGTCCCTCCTAGTTCCTCCACCCAGTTCCTCCACTGAGCACCCCCTAGTCCCTCCTAGTTCCTGCACCCAGTTCCTCCACCCAGTCCCTCTAGTCCCTCCTGGTTCCTCCACTCAGTTCCTCCACTCAGTTCCCCCTAGTCCCTCCTAGTTCCTGCACCCAGTTCCTCCACTCAGTACCCATTAGTCCCTCCTAGTTCCTGCACCCAGTTCCTCCAGTCAGTTCCCCCTAGTCCCTCCTAGTTCCTGCACCCATTTCCTCCACTAAGTACCCTCTGGTCCCTCCTGGTCCCTACACCCAGTTCCTCCACTCAGTTCCCCTAGTCCCTCCTAGTTCCTCCACCCAGGTCCTCCACCCAGTCCCCCCTAGTCCCTCCTGGTTCCTCCACTCAGTTCCTCCACTCAGTTCCCCCTAGTCCCTCCTAGTTCCTGCACCCAGTTTCTCCACTCAGTACCCCCTAGTCCCTCCTAGTTCCTGCACCCAGTTCCTACACTCAGTACCCCCTAGTCCCTCCTAGTTCCTGCACCCAGTTCCTCCACTAAGTACCCTCTGGTCCCTCCTGGTCCCTACACCTAGTTCCTCCACTCAGTTCCCCTAGTCCCTCCTAGTTCCTCCACCCAGTTCCTCCACTCTGTACCCCCTAGCTCCTGCACCCAGTTCCTACACTCACTACCCCCTAGTCCCTCCTAGTCCCTCCACCCAGTTCCTCCACTCAGTACCCCCTAGTCCCTCCTAGTTCCTCCACTCAGTTCCTCCACCCAATCCCCCCTAGTCCCTCCTGGTTCCTCCACTCAGTTCCTCCACTCAGTTCCCCTAGTCCCTCCTAGTTCCTCCACTCAGCCCCCCAGTCCCTCCTGGTTCCTCCACTCAGTTCCTCCACTCAGTTCCCCCTAGTCCCTCCTAGTTCCTGCACCCAGTTCCTCCACTCAGTACCCATTAGTCCCTCCTAGTTCCTGCACCCAGATCCTACACTCAGTACCCCCTAGTCCCTCCTAGTTCCTGCACCCAGTTCCTACACTCAGTACCCCCTAGTCCCTCCTAGTTCCTGCACCCATTTCCTCCACTAAGTACCCTCTGGTCCCTCCTGGTCCCTACACCCAGTTCCTCCACTCAGTTCCCCTAGTCCCTCCTAGTTCCTCCACCCAGGTCCTCCACCCAGTCCCCCCTAGTCCCTCCTGGTTCATCCACTCAGTTCCTCCACTCAGTTCCCCCTAGTCCCTCCTAGTTCCTGCACCCAGTTCCTCCACTCAGTACCCCCTAGTCACTCCTAGTTCCTGCACCCAGTTCCTACACTCAGTACCCCTAGTCCCTCCTAGTTCCTGCACCCAGTTCCTCCAGTCAGTTCCCCCTAGTCCCTCCTAGTTCCTGCTCCCAGTTCCTCCACTAAGTACCCTCTGGTCCCTCCTGGTCCCTACACCTAGTTCCTCCACTCAGTTCCCCTAGTCCCTCCTAGTTCCTCCACCCAGTTCCTCCACTCTGTACCCCCTAGTTCCTGCACCCAGTTCCTACACTCAGTACCCCCTAGTCCCTCCTAGTCCCTCCACCCAGTTCCTCCACTCAGTACCCCCTAGTCCCTCCTAGTTCCTCCACTCAGTTCCTCCACCCAATCCCCCCTAGTCCCTCCTGGTTCCTCCACTCAGTTCCTCCACTCAGTTCCCCCTAGTCCCTCCTAGTTCCTGCACCCAGTTCCTGCACTCAGTACCCCCTAGTCCCTCCTAGTTCCTCCACCAAGTTCCTCCACTCAGTACCCCCTAGTCCCTCCTAGTTCCTGCACCCAGTTCCTCCACCCAGTCCCCCCTAGTCCCTCCTGGTTCCTCCACTCAGTTCCTCCACTCAGTTCCCCCTAGTCCCTCCTAGTTCCTGCACCCAGTTCCTCCACTCGGTACCCTCTGGTCCCTACACCCAGCTCCTCCACTCAGTCCCCCCTAGTCCCTCCTGGTTCCTCCACTCAGTCCCCCCTAGTCCCTCCTAGTTCCTGCACCCAGTTCCTCCACTCAGTCCCGCCTAGTCCCTCCTGGTTCCTGCACCCAGTTCCTCCACTCAGTTCCCCCTAGTCCCTCCTGGTCCCTCCACCCAGTTCCTACACTCAGTTCCCCCTAGTCCCTCCTGGTTCCTCCACCCAGTTCCTCCACTCAGTTCCCCCTAGTCCCTCCTAGTCCCTGCACCCAGTTCCTCCACTAAATACCCTCTGGTCCCTCGTGGTTCCTCCACTCAGTTCCTCCACTCAGTTCCCCCTAGTCCCTCCTAGTTTCTGCACCCAGTTCCTCTACCCAGTCCCACCTAGTCCCTCCTGGTTCCTCCACTCAGTTCCTCCACTCAGTTCCCCCTAGTCCCTCCTAGTTCCTGGACCCAGTTCCTCCACTCGGTACCCTCTGGTCCCTACACCCAGTTCCTCCACTCAGCACCCCCTAGTCCCTCCTAGTTCCTGCACCCAGTTCCTCCACCCAGTCCCTCTAGTCCCTCCTGGTTCCTCCACTCAGTTCCTCCACTCAGTTCCCCCTAGTCCCTCCTAGTTCCTGCACCCAGTTCCTCCACTCAGTACCCTCTGGTCCCTACACCCAGTTCCTCCACTCAGTCCCCCCTAGTCCCTCCTGGTTCCTCCACTCATTCCCCCCTAGTCCCTCCTAGTTCCTCCACCCAGTTCCTCCACTCAGTACCCCCTAGTCCCTCCTAGTTCCTACATCCAGTTCCTCCACCCAGTTCCTCCACTCAGTCCCCCCTTGTCCCTCCTGGTTCCTCCACTCAGTTCCCCTAGTCCCTCCTAGTTCCTGCACCCAGTTCCTCCACTAAGTACCCTCTGGTCCCTCCTGGTCCCTCCACCCAGTTCCTCCACTCAGTTCCCCCTAGTCTCTGCACCCAGTTCCTCCACTCAGTTCCCCCTAGTCCCTCCTAGTCCCTGCACACAGTTCCTCCTGGATCCTCCACTCAGTTCCTCCACTAAGTTCCCCCTAGTCCGTCCTAGTTCCTACACCCAGTTCCTCCACTCAGTTCCCCTAGTCCCTCCTAGTTCCTGCACCCAGTTCCTCCACTAAGTACCCTCTGGTCCCTCCTAGTTCCTCCACCCAGTTCCTACACTCAGTTGCCCCTAGTCCCTCCTAGATCCTGCACCCAGTTCCTCCACTCAGTACCCTCTAGTCCCTCCTAGTTCCTCCGCTCAGTTCCTCACTCAGTTCCCCCTAGTTCCTCCACTCAGTTCCTCCACTCAGTTCCCCCTAGTCCCCCCTGGTTCCACCACTCAGTTCCTCCACTCAGCCCCCCTAGTTCCTCCTGGTTCCTCCACTCAGTTCCCCCTAATCCCTGCACCCAGTTCCTACACTCAGTTCCCCTAGTCCCTCCTGGTTCCTCCACTCAGTCCCCCCCCAGTATCTCCTAGTTCCTCCACCCAGTTCCTCCACTCAGTCCCTCTAGTCCCTCCTAGTTCGTCCACTCAGTTCCTCCACTCAGTCCCCACTAGTTCCTTCTGGTTCTTCCACTCAGTTCCCCCTAGTACCTGCACCCAGTTCCTCCACTCAGTCCCCCCTAGTCCCCCCTAGTTCCTCCACCCAGTTCCTCCACTCAGTTCCCCCTTGTCCCTCCTAGTTCCTGCACCCAGTTCCTACACTCAGTCCCCCCTAGTCCCCCCTGGTTCCTCCACTAACTCCCCACAGTCCCTCTGGTTCCTCCACTCAGTACCCCCTAGTCCCTCCTATTTCCTACACCCAGTTCCTCCACTCAGTTCCCCCTAGTCCCTCCTAGTTCCTCCACCCAGTTCCTCCACTCAGTCCCCCTAGTCCCTCCTGGTTCCTCCACTCAGTCCCCCCTAGTCCCTCCTATTTCCTCCAACCAGTTCCGCCACTCAGTCCCCCCTACTCCCTCCTAGTCCCTCCACCCAGTCTCTCCACCCAGTTCCCCCTAGTCCCTCCTTGTTCCTGCACCCAGTTCCTCCACTCAGTTCCCCCTAGTCCCTCCTAGTTCCTGCACCCAGTTCCTCCAGTCAGTTCCCCCTCGTCCCTCCTACTTCCTGCATCCAGTTCCTCCACTCAGTTCCCCCTAGTCCCTCCTAGTTCCTGCACCCAGTTCCTCCACTTAGTTCTCCCTAGTCCCTCCTAGTTCCTGCACCCAGTTCCTCCTCTTAGTTCCCCCTAGTCCCTCCTAGTTCCTGCACCCAGTTTATCCACTTAGTTCCCCCTAGTCCCTCCTAGTTCCTGCACCCAGTTCCTCCACTTAGTCCCCTAGTCCCTCCTAGTTCCTGCACCTAGTTCCTCCACTTAGTTCCTCCTAGTTCCTCTCCTAGTCCCTCCTAGTCCCTCCACCTAGTTCCTCCTAGCTCCTCTCCTAGTTCCTCCTAGTTCCTCATCCTAGTTCCTCCTCCCCTTGTTCCGCCTAGTTTCTCTACCTAGTTCCTCCTCCTAGTTCCTCTTTGTTCCTCCACCTACTTCCTGCTAGTTCCTCCTCCTAGTCCCTCCTAGTCCCTCCTCCAGATGGACTTAACTTGGTAGGTATACCTTTGAACGGAAATTGTTCATATCACATGGTTTGCCTTCATGGTAACTCCTATGCACGTTCCTTTTCTCTTTCTACACCAACCACATTGTGCGTTGCTTCCACCCTTCCAGCTAACAACTGACCTGACCTCCGATATTTCACTGCCATTGGCTCAGTGACACTGGCCTTGTTACTGATCTTCCTTCTTGCGGCCAAAGCTTCCGTCATAACTTCCAACAAACGGGCTACCCAAGGAACCTACAGCCCCAGCCGCCAGGAGAAAGAGGGGTCCCGAGTCGAAATGTGGAACATGGTACAACCTCCCCCAATCTAGCTTGAACTCCTGCTTTACCTCTTACGTATATGAAGGCCTCCGGCTGCAATGGGTTGTTCTGGATACCAGGGAAAGGAACCCCCTCTAGGCCATGATGACTCAATACCTTGGTCATTATCCAAAGCACCATGCACATTATCCCAGGTGTACCTGGGGACTTTTCCACTTGCCCCTTTCACCAGTAGCCAACGATTCTTCTGATATTCATGGAAGCCTTCATGAGATGTGAGGGACTGCAGTTGGAAAGGAAACTGAGCACTCAGACACACGTACCTGGAAATACTATGGGGGCACAGATCTCAGCTCCAGAAAGCATTAATGATTGGAGTTAATGGGTGCCATTTCCCACTTTCTGGAAATTCTTATTTATTGCACTGGAAATTTTAGCTTTAGTCGAATCGCCTGTAGGCTATAAAGACTGCAATGACTCTAGGATATTTGTTAAGTGCCTGCATTTCAGATACAACTGAAGCCACATATTTTGTTTCATTCCCTGTGCATCTGCATCTAGCATTCACCATCACTGCAAAAGACAAAGCAGAACAATCATGTAACCCCGGATAATCTGTCTGCCATTCAATCATCACTGTGCATCTCAAGAAGTTTTAGGAGTAGAGGTCTTTCTCAGCACACAGCTATCTTAATTTTTTAATCAGGGACTAAATTAATACTCCAGGGGAAAGCTCTTCATGCAGCAAAATAAACATTTCAAATGATCACTGCTTGGTGTGTTCATTGCACCTCTTTTTCCACCAGGTTGTTCTAGATCATGTTTGGGGATCTAGACTCTGTGACTCACAAAGCCTGCTCCCTTTTAAGGTGGAACGGAAATATCCTAACAGGTTACCCACCCCTGAATGACCTACTTTTCTAATGAAATTCAAAGCTGTCAGAATTTTAAAATAAGAAACCAACACTGTGCAATGACCTATCAGATACTGCAGCTCGCTAACCAATGATGGTCTGGCCCTCATCAGTGCAGGGGTTTTTTTATATAAAACAAAACAAAACAGGGACAAAGAATTTCCAGCCTTCCAGATATTGTGGGACTACAACTCCCATCACCCCAACTCCCAACACCCCAAACCATTGGCCTTGCTGGCTGAGGCTGCTGAAAGTGCAATCCCACAATATCTGGAGGCAGACAGGTTCTGGTCTGTAAGAAGCAGGCGTGAAAGTCAGGGAGAAGGGAGTGGTGTTGCAGTTCCAGCCATCTAGTCAACTCACCCTTCTCTTATCCAAGAGTTGGAGAAACATTATAAGGTCATGATGCTTAGTTACCTTAACATAACCACTATATCCAGCCCAGCAGGGTGTGTCTCCTGGCAGGGCCAAACCTCATACATCATTGAACAAGTCTTAGGTTTAAAGGGAAAATCATCCCTGTGTTAAACGAAATGTGGAAAGCTTCCGGAATTGTGGGTGGGGGGGTGTCATAACTTTTTTTCTGAAGTTGCTTCTGGTGAACCAGAGGAGCACACGGAAACGCTGTTTACCTTCCCGCCGGAGCGGTACCTCTTTATCTACTTGCACTTTGACGTGCTTTCGAACTGCTAGGTTGGCAGGAGCAGGGAGCGAGCAATGGGAGCTCACACCATTGCAGGGATTCGAACCGCCGACCTTCTGATCGGCAAGTCCTAGGCTCTGTGGTTTAACCCACAGCGCCACCTGCGTCCCACAGAAAGCATCTTAGGTAACCTGCAAGCCCCCTGTCCCCTTCCTAGAGATCCCAACGCACCCCTCAGTGGAAACAGAGGCATGCCTTGTAAGAGCTCAACGTTCCCTAACAGACATTACAATCCAGGAGTAACAAGTCCAGGTAAGTGACGCTCCTCTGGACTGCTCTAATAACTCTTTGTACGCAAGTCAAAGCTAGCATCCAGAAGACTACAGGGCAATTGTGTACAACAAACATAATAACTGGCAGCACTCACCACCCCCTTCTGTATTGCAAACACCACAGTTCACTGAATGGATATGTTCTGTTGCCTACTGACACACGTCAAAATGCCGGCACCATGTCACATTTCTAAGATGATGTGCCCCTTTTGTTAACGGGAAGGAAAGGGTGTAAGAGCTTGGGTGAAAGATATCATCTTTGGGTGAAGGGCATCATCATTCTTCTCTATCTGAGCTCCTTGAATGGCCACCTAATGCAAGCCAGAGTGTCAGCTCCTCTCCTAGTTCCATGTAGTTCCTCTCCTAGTTCAACCAGTTTCTCCTAGTTCCTCCAACGAGTTCCTCCTAGTCCCTCCTAGTTCCTCCTAGTTCGTCCTCCTAGTCCCTCCTCCTAGTTCCTTCTCCTAGTCCCTCCTCCTAGTTCCTCCCAGTCCCTCCTCCTAGTCCCCCTAGTCCCCCTAGTGCCCCCTAGTTCCTCCACCTAGTTCCTCCCCCTAGTTCCTACTAGTCCCTCCTAGTTCCTCCACCTAGTTCCTCCACCTAGTTCCTACTAGTCCTAGTTCCTCCACCTAGTTCCTCCTAGTTCCTCCACTTAGTCCCTCCTAGTCCTTCCTTCTAGTCCCCCCTAGATGCTCCTAGTTCGTCCTCCTAGTTCGTCCTCCTAGTTCCTACTCCTAGTTCCCCTGGTTCCACCTAGTTCCTGCTAGTTCCTCCTCCTAGTTCCTCCTAGTTCCTCCACCTAGTTCCTCCTAGTTCCTCCTCCTAGTTCTTCCTACCTCCTCTACTATTTCCTCCTAGTCCCTCCTCCTAGTTCATCCTAGTCCCTCCTCCTAGTTTCTCCTAGTTCCGCCTCCTAGTTTCTCCTCCTCCTCCTAGTTCCTCCTCCTCCTAGTTCCTCCTCCAGATGGACTTAACTTGGTAGGTATACCTTTGAACGGAAATTTGTTCATGTCACATGGTTTCCCTTCATGGTAACTCCTATGCATGTTCCTTTTCTCTTTCTACACCAGCCACATTGTGTGTTGTTTCCACCCTTCCAGCTAACAACTGACCTGGCCTCCAATATTTTGACCGCCATTGGCTCAGTGAAAAGGAAAATCATCCCTGTGCTAAACGTAATGGGGAAAGCTTCCAGAATTGTGGGTGGGGCTGTCATAACTTTATTTCTGAAGTCTAATACAGTTGGGTGAGAGTTACCAGGATCAGGGTTCTAAATACACACATACACAAACAGTGTCTCACTCTTCATTCCAATAGATGTGACTAGTCTCCGTGCAGAATTCTTTTTTTTAAAGAATATTTATTAAAGTTTTCAATAGTAATTCAGTAAAAATCAAAAAGAAAAAAGAAAAGAAAAATAACAAAAAACCAAAAATGAAAATAATTAAAAGCACACAAAATTTCCATTACTTATTTCCATTAACTTCTTTCCCAGACCTCCTCATACCTCCCTTTTTTGTATTCCAATTCAAATTGTTAGTTCAGCAAATCCTTATCAATAAATTTTAACCTAATTCTAAACCTTATTTTCCATATTCTCTTAGGGCATTACAGCTGGAAACCACTTAGTTTCTATCCAACATCATTCTAACATTCATTAATTTCCCAATATTTCTGGAAGTAATCTTTAAATTTCTTGCAATGAGTATTCTTGCTGCTGTTGTAGCATACATAAAGAAGGTTCTATCCTTCTTTGGCACCAATTGGCCGACCATGCCCAGGAGAAAGGCCTCTGGTTTTTTCAGGAAGGTATATTTAAATACCTTTTTCATTTCATTATATATCATTTCCAAGAAAGCCTTAATCTTTGGGCATGTCCACCAAAGGTGAAAGAATGTACCTTCATTTTCTTTGCATTTCCAACATTTATTTTCGGGCAAATGATAATTTTTTGCAAGCTTGACTGGGGTCATGTACCACCTGTAAATCATTTTCATAATATTCTCTCTTAGGGCATTACATGCCGTAAACTTCATACCTGTGGTCCATAACTGTTCCCAGTCAGCAAACATAATGTTATGTCCAACATCTTGTGCCCATTTGATCATAGCAGATTTCACCGTTTCATCCTGAGTGTTCCATTTCAGCAGCAAGTTATACATCTTTGACAAAAACTTAGTTTTAGGTTCTAACAACTCTGTTTCTAATTTTGATTTTTCCACCTGGAAGCCAATTTTCTTGTCCAATTTATATGCCTCCATTATCTGGTAATAATGAAGCCAATCTCACACTTTATTTTTTAATTTCTCAAAACTCTGCAGTTTCAATCTATCTCCTTCTTGTTCCAAAATTTCCCAATACTTCAGCCATTTGGCCTCCATATTGAGCTTTTTCTGAGATTTTGCTTCCATTGGTGACAACCACCTTGGGGTTTTATTTTCCAATAAATCCTTATATCTTATCCAAACATTAAACAATGCTTTCCTGACAATATGGTTTTTAAATGCTTTATGTGCTTTAACCTTGTCGTACCACAAATATGCATGCCAGCCAAAAACATTATTAAAACCTTCTAAGTCCAGAATGTGTGTATTCTCAAGAAGCAACCATTCTTTCAGCCAACAAAATGCAGCTGATTCATAATAAAGTTTAAGGTCTGGCAGGTCAATCCACCTCTTTCTTTTGCATCAGTTAATATCTTAAATTTTATTCTATTTTATTCTAGGCTTCTTGCCCTGCCAGACAAATCTAGAAAAATCTTTCTGTCACTTCTTGAAACAGCCCATTTTGTCCACAATTTGCAGAGTTTGAAACAAAAACAACATTCTAGGCAATACATTAATTTTTATAGCTGCAATTCGACCCAACAAGGAAAGCTTCAAATTTGACCAAATTTCTAAGTCTTTTTTTCATTTCCGTCCAACATTTTTCATAATTATCTTTAAATAAATTCCCATTTTTAGCTGTCATATTAATCCCCAGGTAGTCTCCGTGCAGAATTCATACAGTAGACAGAGGGTCAGCAAATTTTTTCAGCAGGGTGCCGGTCCTCTGTCCCTCAGACCTTGTGGGGTCCGGACTATATATATTTTTTGGGGGGGTGAATGAATTCCTATGCCCCACAAATAACCCAGAGATGCATTTTAAATAAAACAGCACATTCTACTTATGTAAAAACACGCTGGTTCCTGGACTGTACACGGGCCAGATTTAGAAGGCGATTGGGCCAGATCCAGCCCCCAGGCCTTAATTTGCCTATCCATGGAGTAGAGCCTCCCTTATTCAGAGACAAATGTGGGGCAGCAATGAGGGAATCTGTGGCCTTTCAAATGTCATAAGACTCTACTGCTCATCATCTCCAGCTAACATAGCTAATGACTGGAGATTATGGAAGTTGCAGTCCAGCAATATATTGGGGGTGGGGTGGGTAACCAGATCCCCCTCATGCCTGATGCATAGGGGTGGGGTGCACCCTTAAGTTTAAAAAACAAGCCTCATGTCCCCCAAGTTAGCAGGCTTATCAGAGATGGAAAACAACCCAGAGGTTAAGCCTAGTTTAAACGCAACGTATTGGTTTGTACCCTAGTTCCTCCTCCTCCTCGTTCCTCCTCCTCCTCGTTCCTCCTCCTCCTAGTTCCTCCTCCTAGTCCCTCCACCTAGTTCCTCCTATTTCCTCTCCTAGTTCCTCCACGTAGTTCCTCCTAGTTCCTCCAAGTCCCTCCTGTTTCCTCCTCCTATCTCTCCTGGTTGCTCCTAGTCCCTCCTCCTAGTCCCTCCTAGTTCACCCTCCTAGTTCCTTCAAGTCCCTCCTGGTTCCTCTTCTAATCCCTCCTGGTTCCTCTTCTAGTCCCTCCTGGTTCCTCCACCTAGTTCTCCTAGTTCCACCTAGCTCCTCCTCCTCCTCCTAGTTCCTCCTCCTAGTTCCTCCTCGTTCCTCCTCCTAGTTCCTCCTCCTCCTAGTTCCTCCTCCTCCTACTGTTCCTCCTCCTCCTCGTTCCTCCTCCTCCTGTTCCTCCTCCTCCTAGTTCTTCCTAGTTCCTCCTCCTTGTTCCTCCTCCTCCTAGTTCCTCCTCCTCGTTCCATATTACAAAATATGTAATAAAACAAAATAAAACAATAGCCCCCCACAAACACATTTAAAGACCATAGGTTGGCTAATCAGCTCAACGTTCCCTAAAAAAAGGGGGATATAATAGCAGTGTAACAATCCTGCAGATGGATAGTTAAGAGTCACATGTGATTTACTCCCAGGTAAGTGTGGCCAGGTATGTGTGCATAGACTTGTAGCCTTGGGGGGGGGGGGTTTGAATTCCTTCCACAACCAATTTTTCTGTTGTCCCCCTCAAGACCTCACTGATTTTGGCCGCCATGGCAAACAGAAAAAAATAAATGGAGACAGTGTTCTGGTGTGTGCAACTGTGTGGCATGTGATTCTCCAGAGGGTTGACCACTGTGGATGAAGGACTCAGGCCAGGAAAGGCTAGGCATGCTGGTATGTGATTCGACTGCCAAACCTTTCAGGGTAGCATTTGCAACCGTTTGCCGCCATTTTTGAGTGAATTGGCGAATGTCAGATTTTTTATGAAAAAAATCTTTTTCTGCCGGTTAAGTTGTCAAGGGCTGATTTCATTTCCTGTGATAAAAAGCCTTCTGTTTCGACCATCAAAACTCTCAGGGGAGCATTTGCAACCGTTTGGCACCATTTTTGAGTGGATTGGCCAAAGTCAGATTTTTAATGAAATTTTGACCGCGGGGCTTAGGGATTTTTTCACAAAAAATCTTTTTCTGCCGGTTAAGTTGTCAAGGGCTTATTTCTTGTCCTGTGGCAAAAAGCCTTCTGTTTCGACCACCAAACCTCTCTAGGGAGCTTTTGCAACCGTTTGGCACCATTTTTCAGTGAATTGCGGAAAGTCAGATTTCTTATGAAATTGTGACCCCGGGGCTTAGGGATTTTTTTTTTAAAAAATCTTTTTCTGCCGGTTAAGTTGTCAAGGGCTGATTTCTTGTACTGTGATAAAAAGCCTTCTGTTTCGACCGCCAAAATTCTCTAGGGAGCTTTTGCAACCGTTTGGCACCATTTTTCAGTGAATTGCCTAAAATTAGATTTTGTATGAAATTGTGACCGCGGAGCTTAGGGATTTTTTCAAAAAAATCTTTTTCTGCCGGTTAAGTTGTCAAGGGCTTATTTCTTGTCCTGTGGCAAAAAGCCTTCTGTTTCGACCACCAAACCTCTCTAGGGAGCTTTTGCAACTGTTTGGCACCATTTTTCAGTGAATTGCCGAAAGTCAGATTTCTTATGAAATTGTGACCCTGGGGCTTAGGGATTTTTTTTAAAGTTTAAGTTGCCAAGGGCTTATTTCTTGTCCTGTGATAAAAAGCCTTCTGATTCGACCGCCAAACCTCTCTCGGGAGCATTTGCAACCGTTTGGCTCCATTTTTAATTGAATTGCCGAAAGTCAGATTTTTTTAGGGCTTAGGGATTTTTTCAAAAAAATCTTTTTCTGCCGGTTAAGTTTTCGAGGGCTGATTTTCTTTCCTGTGATAAAAGGCCTTCTGATAGGATCGCCAAACCTCTCTGGGGACCTTTTGCAACAAAAAATGTTTGGCAACATTTTTGAGTGAATTGCCTAAAGTCATATTTTTTATGAAATTGTGATCCCGGGGCTTAGGGATTTTTTCAAAAAAATCTTTTTCTGCCGGTTAAGTTGTCAAGGGCTGACTTCTTTTCCTGTGATAAGAAGCCTTCTGTTTCGACCCCCAAACCTCTCTGGGAACCTTTTGCAACCGTTTGGCACCATTTTTGAGTGAATTGCGCAAAGTCAGAGTTTTGATGAAATTGTGACCCCAGGGCTTAGGGATTTTTTCAAAAAAATCTTTTTCTGCCGTTTAAGTTTTTGAGGTCTGATTTCCTTTCCTGTGATAAAAGGCCTTCTGATTCGACCGCCATACCTCTCTGGGGAGCTTTTGCAACCGCTTGGCACCATTTTAAAGTGAATTGCCGAAAGTCAGATTTTTGATGAAATTGTGACCCCGGGAGTTAGGGATTTTTTCAAAAAAATCTTTTGTTGCCGGTTAAGTTTTCGAGGGCTAATTTCTTGTCCTGTGATAAAAGGCCTTCTATTCGACCGCCATACCTCTCTGGGGAGCTTTTGCAACCGTTTGGCACCATTTTAAAGTGAATTCCCGAAAGTAAGATTTTTAATGAAATTTTTACCCCGGGGCTTAGGGATTTTTTCAAAAAAATCTTTTTCTGCCGGTTAAGTTGTCGAGGGATGATTTTTTTCCTGTGATAAAAAGACTTCTGTTTCAACCGACAAAACTCTCAGGGGAGCATTTGCAACCGTTTGGCACCATTTTTTAGTGAATTGGAGAACGTCATTTTTTTTATGAAATTGTGACCCCGGGGCTTAGGGATTTTTTCAAAAAAATCTTTTTGTGCCGGTTAAGTTTTCGAGGGCTGATTTCTTGTCCTGTGATAAAAAGCCTTCTGTTTCTACCGGAGAAACTCTCAGGGGATTATTTCCGACCGTTTGGCCCCATTTTTGAGTGAATTTCCCTTAAGTCAGATTTTTGATGAAATTGTGACCCCGGGGCTTAGGGTTTTTTTCACAAAAATCTTTTTCTGCCGGTTAAGTTTTCGAGGGCTGATTTCCTTTCCTGTGATAAAAGGCCTTCTGATTCAACCGCCAAACCTCTCTAGGGAGCTTTTGCAACTGTTTCGCACTATTTTTGAGTGAATTGGAGAACGTCATATTTTTGATGAAATTTTGACCCCGGGGCTTAGAGATTTTTTCAAAAAAATCTTTTTCTGCTAGTTAAGTTGTCGAGGCTTGATTTCTTGTCCTGTGATAAAAAGCTGTAATTGTGACCCTGGGGCTTAGGGATTTTCTTTCAAAAAAATCTTTTTCCACTGGTAAAAAGCTGTTGAGGGCTGATTTCTTGTCCTGTGATAAAAAGCATTCTGTTTCGACCGGCAAACCTCTCAAGGGAGCATTTGCAACCATTTGTCACCATTTTTGAGTGAATTGCCGAAAGTCAGAATTTTTATGAAATTGTGACCTTGGGGCTTAGGGATTTTTCAAAAAAATCTTTTTCTGTTGGTAAAGTTGTCGAGGGCTGATTTCTTGTCCTGTGATAAAAAGCCTTCTGTTTCGACCGCCAGACCTCTCAGGGGAGCATTTGCAACCGTTTGGCACCATTTTTGAGTGGATTGCCGAAAGTCAGATTTTTGATGAAATTGTGACCGCGGGGCTTAAGGATTTTTTCAAAAAAATCTTTTTCTGCCGGATAAGTTGTTGAGGGCTGGTTTCTTCTCCTGTGTTAAGAAGGCTTCTCTTTCGACGTCCAAACCTCTCAGGGGATCATTTACAACCGTTTGGCACCATTTTTGAGTGAATTGCCGAAAGTCAGATTTTTTATGAAATTGTGACCCCGGGGCTTAGGGAATTTTTAAAAAAAATCTTTTTCTGCTGGTTAAGTTGTCGAGGACGGATTTCTTGTCCTGTGTTAAAAAGGCTTCTGTTTCAACGTCCAAACCTCTCAGGGGAGCATTTACAACCGTTTGGCACCATTTTTGAGTGAATTGCCGAAAGTCAGATTTTTGATGAAATTGTGACCCTGGGGCTTAGGGATTTTTTCCAAAAAAATCTTTTTCTGCTGGTTAAGTTGTCGAGAGCTGATTTCTTTTCCTGAGATAAAAAGCCTTCTGTTTCAACCGCCAAACCTCTCAGGGGAGCATTTGCAACCGTTTGGCACCATTTATGAGTGAATTGCCGAAAGTCAGATTTTTTATGAAATTGTGACCCCGGGGCTTAGGGATTTTTTCAAAAAAATCTTTTTCTGCCGGTTAAGTAGTCGGGAGCTGATTTCTTGTCCTGTGATAAAAAGCATTCTGTTTCAACCGCCAAACCTCTCAGGGGAGCATTTGCAACCGTTTGGCACCATTTATGAGTGAATTGCCGAAAGTCAGATTTTTTATGAAATTGTGACCCCGGGGCTTAGGGAATTTTTTAAAAAAATCTTTTTCTGCTGGTTAAGTTGTCGAGGACGGATTTCTTGTCCTGTGTTAAAAAGGCTTCTGTTTCAACGTCCAAACCTCTCAGGGGAGCATTTACAACCGTTTGGCACCATTTTTGAGTGAATTGCCGAAAGTCAGATTTTTGATGAAATTGTGACCCTGGGGCTTAGGGATTTTTTCCAAAAAAATCTTTTTCTGCTGGTTAAGTTGTCGAGAGCTGATTTCTTGTCCTGTGATAAAAAGCCTTCAGTTTCGACCGCCAAACCTTTCAGGGGTGCATCTGCAACTGTTTGGCACCATTGTTGAATGAATTGCAGAAAATCAGATTTTTGCTGAAATTGTGACCCCGGGGCTTAGGGATTTTTTGAAAAAAATCTTTTTCCGCTGGTAAAGTTGTCGAGGGCTGATTTCTTGTCCTGTGATAAAAAGCCTTCTGTTTCAACCGTGAAACCATTCAGGGGAGCCTTTGCAACCGTTTGGCACCATTTTTGAGTGAATTGCCGAAAGTCAGATTTTTGATGAAATTGTGACCCCGGGTAGGGATTTTTTCAAAAAAATCAGATTTTTTCTGAAATTGTGAAATTATGAGTTTTTATCATTTAAAACCCGCTTCAACTGCTTCCAAGCACTCTGAACCGGTTCCAACTGGTCTGAACCAGTTCCAATTGGTTAGACCAGTTGCAACATGCTTGGACTGGTTCAAAGTGGCTTGAACCGGTTCAAACCTGTCTGGACCAGTTCCAACTGACTTTGACTAGTTCAAACCGGCCTGGTCCAGTTCCAACCAGATTGGACCGGTTCCAACTGTTCTAAACCGTTTCAAACTGGATTCAACCGGTTCCAACTGGCTTCAACAGGTTCAAACCGGCTTCATTCGGTTCCAAGCGCTCTGAACCGGTTCCAACTGGTCTAGACCGGTTCCAACCTGCTTTGACTGGTTCAAACTGGTGTAAACAGTTTCAAACCAGTGTGGACCGGTTCCAACCAGCTTGGACTGGTTACAACCAATCTAGACCGGTTCCAACCAGCTTGGACCGGTTCTAACTGGTGCTTCAACTGGCTTCAACTGGTTCCAACTGGTTCAAACCAGTTCAATCGGTCTGTACCGGTTCCATCCGGTCTAAACCAGTTCCAACCAGTCTAGACCAGTTCCAACATGCTTGGACCAGTTCAAACTGGCTTCAACCGGTTCAAACCTGTCTAGACCGGTTCAAACCGGCATGGACTTGTTCAAACCTCTTTGGACCTCTTCTAACTGACTTTGACCAGTTCAAAGCAGTCTGAACCAGTTCGAACCAGTCCAGACCGGTTCCAACAAGCTTGGACCGGTTCAAACTGGCTTCAACTGGTTCCAACCAGTCTGAACCGGTTCCAACCCATCTGAACCAGTTTCAACCAGTCTGAACCAGTTTCAACCGGTCTAGACCAAATCTGGAGCTGGGACGAAAAGGGGAGATCCCAGGGCCGCGCTGGCCTTAAACGACCCAGGCCACGCCCCCAGAGGCAGCTGATTGGCTGGCTCTGGGCTGACGCGGCCCGAGGATTCCCCTGATTGTGCGGGGCTGCAGCCAGCCCCGCGCGATTGTTTGGGGCCTGAGCTCGCAACACTACCTCCTCCTTATGTCGGAAGTGGCTTTCCCAGTGCTATGGCAATCTTTGACCGCACTGAGATTCTGAGGGCAGGAACAGCTAATGCAGGACTCCCACCACCCACAGGATGTTTTGGATTACAACTCCTGTCAGTCACAGCCACCGTGGCCTGAAGTTGTGATGGATGATCGAATTTGTAGTCCACTGGAAAGAGCCACGTTGGCTCCTCAGAATCATAGAATTGTAGAAGGGACCAAACGAGTCATCTAGTCCAACCCCCTGCAATGCAGGAATCTCACCTGAAGCATCCATGGCAGATGGCCATCCAACCTCTGCTTAAAAACCTCCAAGGAAGGAGAGCCCACAACCTCCCAAGGGAGACTGTTCCACTGTCAAACAGCTCTTACTGTAAGGCATTCCATTGTCTCTTGAGACAGACAGGTGCCAATAAGTTCTGGATGATGATGATGATGAGAGAGAGCAAGCGAGAGAGCGCATTTTTAAAGGATTCAGAAACTGAAAGCTCTACAGGACCAAAGAGCATTCCCTAAGCATCACCGTCTGGAAATGGCTATCGAAGTAAAACCACTGCAAAGCAGTGACTCCCGCGCCTAACAACTTGGACACCCTCTCCAGAAAGACACCATGGTCGATGGTACTGAAAACCACTGAGAAGTTGAGGAGAATTAACAAGTACACATCCCCCCCCTCTCGACAGAGGTCATCATACACGGCAAACAAAGCAATTTCTGTACCAAAAACGGGCCTAAACTCAAATCAAAATGGATCCAGTAAACAAATTTCCTGCAAGTGCACCTGGACTTGGTCCACAATCACCTTCTCAAATGCCTTGCCCAATGAGAGATTGGCAACTGGCCAGTAATTCTTTTGATTTTCTCAATCCAGCGATTGTTCCAAATCTACATGACCACCTCCCCCCCCCCAAAAAAAAAATGCATGTCATTGTTCCTCATGGGCAAGATCTCCCAGGTGGGAGATCTTGTGACATCACCTGTTGAACTCTAGAGGATCAATCATACTCTAGAGTTGGTGGGGATGAAGCATTTGACATGAGTTGGTGCCCTTATACTACTTATACTACTTGGTCTTATTACAAACGAATTTCAGAAATAGACTGGAAAGAGAAGTTGCTGAATTGCAACTTATTACCAAACTTAAAACCATGGAGAGACCTGGTCTGAATAGAGACATTGGATTCTTCTCTCATTATACATGATAAAGCTATTTTTAGCCATCTCACCCCTTGCTTTTTCCTGTAAGACCAATTGCAGTCATCAACAGATTTACCACACCTATCACCCATTCCCACCACCCTTCTGAGTAATACCCCACCCCACCCTCTGGGTCTGGTGAATTCTGTTTCAATGTATCTGAAGAAATGTGGAAGCACACGAAAGCTCATACCAATAACAAACTTAGTTGATCTCTAAGGTGCTACTGGAAGGATTATTTTATTTTATTTTATTTCGACGACAGCAGACCAACACAGCTACCTACCTGTAACTTATACTACTTAAGTAATTTATATTTAGATGGGCATCTGAATCATGAAATTAACCTGGACCTCAATGAATTTGATGGACAGATTTGTTGAAGTGGACCTGGATATCAATTGTCACAAACTATTAAAGAAAGACAATTTACTTTAATTAGAGCTGCATCCTTTCCCTCCTCCTCCTCCTTTCTTTCTTTCTTTCTTTGGTTGTATTTCCTTTCTTTTTCTTTGCATTTTTTTAAAGAACTTGACTCATTGTAGATAACTCTAGAGTTAGTTCAAAAATATTATTGTAATCCATCCCTCTCAAAACCAAATGTGAATTTACGAACATTTTTTCCCCTACTGAAAGATCTCTGTATAGTAATAAATATAGACTTTCTTATTCCAACTCAAGTAGGGAACCTTACTTGAGTAAAAGTGTAAAATGGGGACTATTATTTGTCCCAAGAAAATGGGGAAAAGGTATTCATCTGTTTTGTTCTTTTTTTAAGTTTAAGTATTGTAAGGCATGTTTAATATAGTCTAAGAGGGACGTCGTGCAAGGTGAAACTATTTTTCAACCCCATAATGTTCCTGGCTTACCATATTTATCAAGCTAAGCAAAACTGTAACCATTAAACTTTGGAAAATTTCCCAGCAAACTGTAATGAATTTGCTGGATGCAACCATCAAAGTCATCAAAAATATAAACTGTAAAAAATGTAAACATTCAGAGTCCACAAGCCATTTCAATGGCAAGGTAATGTCTATTTTATGTCTAGAACGCCTTCTTCAGGTGTTAGATTTAAGAGTTAACTAAAAACATGGTAGGGAGCATGCTTCCTCTTCCCCCTCACCGCCATTCCCATTGCCCTTCAACTTGTGGAAGGCGACTTTCTGAAGTGGAGAGCCTTCTGTACTTGTGACAGCTCTCCCCCCCCCCCACACACAATTTAGCACCTGGAAAATTGGGATTCTAAAATGTGTAGGAAGCCAGTGCACACTGTATGTGAATTTGGCCCTTGCTGTAGTCCCAAAGGATACAACTCATCGTTAAAACCCTGTGTGCTTGGTTCTGAAGTGGGACAATAATAGGACACTCCTGGTTTATGACATATAAGTTGATGCTGTTGCTATGCTCTGATTCATGACAACTAATTTCGCTGGAAGGTTTGCAATGGATTGTTTATTTGGCAAAAAAGAAAAGAATAAAAAAAAAATGTTGCCAGCACAAAATCCTGGGTGAGATTTGACTCAATTTAAGTGTTGTTGTAGACCAAGCTTCCTCAACCTCGGCCCTCCAGATGTTTTGAGACTACAATTCCCATCATCCCTGACCACTGGTCCTTCTAGCTGGGGATCATGGGAGTTGTAGCCAAAAACATCTGGAGGGCTGAGGTTGAGGAAGCCTGGGCAAGATGAACCTAGCTCATATATCTGTATAGCATTGGCAGTGAAAAAAGTCATGTGCTGTTGTTTCCAGTTGTCCAGAGGCACATGGACATTTCCTCTCCTCGTACGGTGTCTTCCTAAATTTGCCTTCCTGGATGGCTGAAGGGCCAGGACATAGAATTTTAGGTAAGTACCAAGGACAGGAAACCTATTGATTGGAAATGTTGCATTAGAATATCCTTGTGTAGTCTGCTATCCAATCTGGTGTTAGAGGAAGTCATGTCAGAGTTGCACAGCTGAATTGTTCATTGTGTCCCTAGACTGGAATGCTGTACATAGAACAATTAAAGCCGGGCCCTAAGGAAGCCAGACTATCCTCCACCAGGGCCAGGGCTTTTTCAGTGATGGCTCTGACGTGGTGGGATGCTCTGTCCCACGAGACTAGGGCCCTGCAGGACTTGATCTCCTTCCGCAGGGCCTATTCCGCCTGGCCTTCAATTTGTATTGGCCTGATCCTCTATTCCCTTTCCCCCTTTCCTCTTCTATGAAGAAACCCTTTCTGGGACCCCACATTTAAATTCTTCCTTGGTTTCCTTGCTGGCCCTAGTAGGACCAACTTGGCCAGTTAGTCCTGGCGATCATCTGATGTCTACTGACTGGGGTTTTTTTCCCCTTCCCAAAATGACCCCTCATTTTTTTTTATTATTATTGATATTGATGCTGCATTTTATGTTGTATTTTATGCTGTTTTATGCTGTTTTAAAGTCACATTTTAATCAATGTTTTATATTTGCTGTTAACCTCCCTGAGCCCGGTTTTTAAACCGGGAAGGGCAGGGTATAAATAAAATTATTATTATTATTATTATTATTATTATTATTATTATTATTATTAATGTGCATTGTAAGAATTTGCCACAAATGGGTTCCTTTTCCTTTTTTCCAGTTAGCATTATCTTTAGTCATTCATTCATTACATTTCTCTCCTGACTTTCCTCCCAAAAATTCAGTTGCTGCATATACTGTAAGAACATAAGAAGAGCCTTGGAACATAAGAAGAGTTTTGGTGGCTTTAATCTTTTATTGGTGCTTTTATTGGAGCCAGTATGGTGTAGTGGTTAAGAGCGGTGGACTTGTAATCTGGTGAACCGGGTTCGCTTCCCTGCTCCTCCTCATGCAGCTGCTGGGTGACCTTGGGTTAGTCACATTTCTTTGAAGTCTCTCAGCCCCACTCACCTCATAGAGTGTTTGTTGTGGGGGAGGAAGAGAAAGTAGATTGTTAGCTGCTTTGAGACTCCTTAAAGGTAAAGGTAAAGGTACCCCTGCCCGTACGGGCCAGTCTTGACAGACTCTAGGGTTGTGCGCCCATCTCACTTAAGAGGCCAGGGGCCAGCGCTGTCCGGAGACACTTCCGGGTCACGTGGCCAGCGTGACATCGCTGCTCTGGCGAGCCAGAGCCGCACACGGAAACGCCGTTTACCTTCCCGCTGGTAAGCGGTCCCTATTTATCTACTTGCACCCGGAGGTGCTTTCGAACTGCTAGGTTGGCAGGCGCTGGGAACGAGCAGCGGGAGCGCACCCCGCTGCAGGGATTCGAACCGCCGACCTTTCGATCGGCAAGTCCTAGGCGCTGAGGCTTTAACCCACAGCGCCACCTGCGTCCCTTTGAGACTCCTTAGGGTAGTGATAAAGCGTGATACCAAATCCAAACTCTTTTTCTTCTTTTATTTTATTGTTTATCAATTCCTGCTTTTGGGTCCTCACCATTTATTTTATGTTTGTTGCTAATTGTTGTTTTAACACAGTGTTGCAAATAGTACAGTACTAAAAATGAAAACGATGGGGAATGATTTTATCATGAGCCAACTACATTTCTTATTCATCTCAGGAAAAGGCAACTGTATTGTGCAACGGTGGGTACACTTATCTAGCAAGGAAGCCTATAGTGTAAGAAATGCTTTATTTTTCTTCTGAAAATATCTGTGGCTAACTACGACAGCTAGGCAGAGCTTCTGTATATCGGCAAGAGATGAGCAAGAGATGTGGGACATAACATAATATTTGGAGTCTGGGAAAGATTGTGGAGGAAAGGGCTTAGGTTCACTGCATATATGGTGCTAAAGGAAATATTATGAAAATGATGTATAGATGGTACTTAACTCCTGTAAAATTAGCAAAGATTTATCACAATAGTGATAATCTATTTTGGAAATGTAAAAAAAAAAGAAGGTACCTTTTATCATATGTGGTGGACCTGCCCCAAGGTGAAAGACTTCTGGGAAACATTTATAATGAATTGAAAAAAATGTTGAACCATGCATTTGTTAAGAAACCAGAGTCCCTTTTCTTGGAATAACAGGTTTGGAATTGCCCAAGAAAGATGTTAGATTGTTTTTGTATGCCACAACTGCTGCTAGGATTTTGTTAGCCAAGAATTGGAAAACACAAGAAGTGCCAACAGTGGAGGAATGGCAGATGAAGATGATAGACTTTGAGGAGCTAGCCGACCTGACCAGAAGAGTCTACGATCAGAAGGAGGAGGATTACCAGGAGGAATGGATGAAATTTAAAGAATATCTAGCTAAATGTGATAAGATAATTTAAATAGAAATATTTGCAAATATCAGATTGGCTTAGGATTTAAATATGTGATTTTATATAATAATATGTTTAAAGTTTATATGAAAAGTAAGAAAGAAGCTAATTGACTAAGTAAATTTTATGAGAAATTAGTTTTGGAAAACTGTTACAATGATATACATTGAAATTCAGCCAGGGGAATTCGAGGAAGTCACCTAACAATGTTAATAATAGTGGAATAATTACAGTTAGGATTTATGTTTGTTTGTTTGTTTGCTTGCTTATAAATAAACAATTAAAAAATGGGGGGGGACCAATCAGGTGCTGTGAGGCTGAGTTCCTGAAGCATTTGAACCAGTGCATGCTCTTACTGCCATAGGCCTTCCTTTCTCACTTTAAAACCTGAGCTGTTGCTTCCTTTGTAGAGCTGGAAATGAATTTTTATCTCACTCTAACTGGCCTGTTATTCAGCTCCATGACAGGTCTCTCCATTTATCTCTTCTTTTGCTTTGTAAGAGATTAGTTTTGTGTTTTATTTTTTAGGAGTGGGTGCTGGCTATATTTTTTTTAGATGAACCCATTTTTTTTGGTAGCATCCTTTGGGCCTGAGCGTAGTGAGGAGGAGAGTTGGGCGTAAGGGTAAGGTTGGGCTTAACTATGGTGAATTTCCAATACAGTTACAGCTTTAGGTGTCAGACAGCATCCCAAATGGATTTACCCCAGCTGTAAAGGTCTTTTAGATTCCCAACCCAAGACACAGGTGTGGAGTTCTTAACTATACTCCTTTTACTTTCTGTATTTCATTCTGAAAAGTATCCTTAAATTTTAATCTGGTAAAACCCAATGGGGTCTCCATTTTGGGCAGCTGTCAAGGTATCTTAGTATGAAGCCTGGCATGTGGATGTCTTATCACTATGTGGCAATATGTTCATTTATACCACACTGGTTTTATGGCAAATTGCTTTGGCCAATCCCACTGACCCAATTCTTTTGTCAGCCCCAACAATAAACAATGTGGCCCAATAAAAATCTGATTTATGTCTAGTAGTCTTCTTCCCACTTTCCTCTTCAGCATACTACAGCTATCATATGCCGAAAAGTAAAAACAGAGGATTTCCTGATTTTAAGCAGCAGCTGGAAACAGAATGCTAGACTAGTAGACAGACCTCAGTCTGATCCAGCAAGGAAACTGTTAAGTTCTGATGCTCTGTCTCCTGGTAAATGCAGTCAGATTCGTTAATGAATTCCAATTTTGCAATGCTCTCGCTCCAACAGTCCTTTGATTCCCCTCCTCCCTTTAATTATACTGATCCTGCCTAAGTGACTACTCTTGAGACCCTATATTTATATATTGGTGCATGTCAAGAAGACTCATTTTTGTTGGGATGCTCCAGTTGAAAAGAAAACTGACCGGTTTAATGTTCAGGTCATTTCAGTGAGCTTTGCAATAACAGGCATAAGCCATCCTACTCCATAATAATGTGGCTCTATTACAGAAATATCATTTTAGCAGTTTTCTGCTGAAGGAAAGTAACTTGTATGAAGGGGTAAGTTTATTAGGTGTGAAATGGGATTTCGGTCCCAAAGATACAGCATATTTCAACTATTTTCCATTAATTCTATTAAGTGCAGAAGCTGTTTGGGTGAAAAATTTAATGGTTCATGTTTGAAAAGATAAATCTTGGAGAGAGTCTTGTAATTCTCCAAAAGGAATTCAGAGCTTGATTTGCTCTGGTCTGATAGTTTGTGTCTGCTGCTCCAGCCATACAGAAAACTTGGTCACTTTCTAAATTTTGTCTGGATGGGGGAAAAACATTCACTCAGAGCACATTATCTGAGAAATGTGCAAAGTTTCATGGACATGAAAATATTTTCATGACACCTCTGAACAGCTTTCACATTAAAATTTATTCTCAGATCAATGTTGTTTGCTCTCTTATCAGGAGGACATAATCTTCCTCTTCTTTGAATAAGTAAATATATGTTGGCAACAGTCTCTCTTCCGCAGATAATGTGCTTTTCCTTATTCCTCTAGGGGTAAGCAAGGATAACTTGTTCTTGCTATCTGGACTATTTCAAAACCCTGGGCAATTGTATGGATACTCTCATTTGCTCTGCATCTGATTCTTTGTATTAGACTCACATACCCAGAGAAGGGCAGCTACCAATACATTTAAACAGTGTTTTTTTCTAGGGGTATGCAGGGGTATGCATACCCCTAAACATTTTGTGAATCTTTGTGCTTTTGGCCATTCACTGCATTTATTTCCCCCAATTTGAACTATAAAATGGTGTTTTTCTTGAGTCAAAAGGAGAGTAACCCTAAACATTTTTTTTTTTAAAAAAGCACTGCATCTAAAGCAGACTATACGTCAGAGATGGGGAATCTTTTTCAGCCCAAAGGCCACATTCTATTCTGGGCAACCTCTGAGAGTCATTTGCCAGCAAATGTGAGCAGACTGACTCCACCTACATAGGTTGGTTATTGGGTTCTTCTAAGCAGGAAGACAGGAGTGCCTTGCGTGCTCTGGTCCATGGGGTCACAAAGAGTCGGACATGACTAAATGACTAAACGACTAAACATCAACAAGCAGGAACATGTTTAAAGGGCTACCTTTGCCTGCTAAGCCTTTATTGAGCAACAAGGTCTACCTGAGCTCTAAATTGCTTCTGGTCTTGCTCTATAGGTCTGATCTTGATTGCTCCATTGTCCTGACTCCCAGTTCCTGGCTCCTGCCTTATTTCAGCTCACTGCTCTCCGACCAGGCCTTACGGTGAATACTCATGCAAACTGACTTTATCCACGTTTGAAATTAGTTATCCACTTGCTTAAGTGCTTCCCAGGTGATTGAATATAATCCCAGCTCAATAAAATATATTTTTCTAATACAGGTTTTTTTGGGGAAAACATGTTGAAAATACATACTTAAATATGGATTTACAGTGGTACCTCGGGTTAAGTACTTAATTCGTTCCGGGGGTCCGTACTTAACCTGAAACTGTTCTTAACCTGAAGCACCACTTTAGCTAATGGGGCCTCCTGCTGCTGCCGCGCTGCCAGAGCCCGATTTCTGTTCTCAACCTGAAGCAAAGTTCTTAACCTGAAGTACTTTTTCTGGGTTAGCGGCGTATGTAACCTGAAGCGTATGTAACCTGAGGTACCACTGTAATAGCAAGTTTAAATGTGGATTTTTAAACTGCATTTATTTTCTGCTTCTAATTAATGCAAAGATAGAGAGTTGGGGGCAAACAAACACAAATGTGATGGAAAGTTACTGGAAACAGACTAATTCATCTGTCATAACTTGTTTGATCTCATAAAGGATTATAAAGGCGAGGCACCATGTGGCTAAACTAAAGAGAATGTGATGGAGGGCATTGTTTTTGCAAACAATTTTCATCAATGAGACCTTGCTTGAGAGCTCTATAATTTCAGCTCTTTTGTGAGATAAAACACAATTGTCTGGAGATGAAACTTAAATGGACAACATAAAAACATCTAATTAATCTCTCCAAAAACACCTGGCATTTATGAAGAAAAGTAGCCTTGTTTGCTCTCCAAAGTGGCTTATCCTATTATTTATTTGCCAGGGCTAGAAATGTTTATATATTTTCAGCCAGGATTATTACAACAATCTTGTTCTAATATATCCAATGCAAATAGCCAGGTAGACTCAAATTGTTTGCATCATTAGCGTTTTGCTTAGAGTTGTCAATCAATGAAATGAAATTGCAGTTCATTAATCATCCGACTTTTAACCACATTGAGAGTAAATTTTGGACTTTAGTGCTTGAGATACTGAAGAAAAGATAGCTTAAAATGCTATAGCAAACCAACACGACCACTCCGTGGGCATGATCTAGGCAAAGCTAAGCAACTTTACTCCTATTAAAATATTGGGATTTAGAGGTACTTGACTTTGGGTGGTGTGTAGCCTCTCTTAAAAGATAAGCTCATCTTTAAAATATTTGCTTCCATTCTCCACTATAATTATCAGAACTAATTAAAAAAAAAGGCTCAGAACCACAAAGTTATTTAAATTAATTAAAAAATAATCCTCAGATTCCCCACCAGTTCAAATTGGCCAAAATTTAACAGCCAAGTTAGCTCTTGCATTAATTCATCCGTTCAGTTTTCCCCGTGTAGTTTGGAAGAACAACCATCTTCAGAATGGCTAATCTGGAACATAGAAAATCTTAATAAAATTTCACACCAATGAAAAAATACATCCAATCAGAGGAACAAGCACATGGAATCTATGGGGTAATGACAACCACCACCACCCTGTAAATAGTAGCCAAAATAAAAGAAAGAAAGAAAGAAAGAAAGAAAGAAAGAAAGAAAGAAAGAAAGAAAGAAAAGAAAGAACTAGGAATTGCCACACTTGCTAACATTGCTTGTCAACACTGACTATCCCTGGGGTCAAGGAGATAAGTAACTACACAACCTTTGAAGGCAGCCCTGTATAATAATACAAGTATTATTATTATTATTATTATTATTATTATTATTATTATTATCCCCACCAAATGTCCCACCGCCTTGTCAATCCCTCCCTTTACACCTCACACAAACCCCACCCCCTTACAACTTCTCCAGCCACTTCACAGCTTCTTCATCCCCATCCCTCAGAGCTCCTTTAACCCCTTATCCCCACCTTCCCACTACGCCCACCCTGCTTGCCCACAATGATAGGGAGTGAATGTAGACCTCCCTCTGCTACTTGCCCAGCTGCCTTCTTTCTCCACCAGGCATGGTTGCTCACTCACACAGCCGGGCTGCCCACTTGCTAAGGCCATGGGCTTCACTCATTCTGTTGTGCATGCATGGGAAGGCCCACCTAGCCCATCTATCTGCCTGCCCACTTGTCTGCCAGCTTGGTCGCTTCTGCCACTGCCTTGCTTGCTTCACTCCCTCTGCTGACTGTTGTCATGCTGCTCCTAGTGGTGGGCATGCAAACTGCAGTGTGATGACTTTCTTGTTACAAAAATACTATATAGTAAGATATATGGGAGGAAAGATGGAGACTAGTTTGAAAAATTCACATGGAATTGCATTGGTGTAACAGATCTCTTAGAGCCAATGTGGGGTTTCTCCTTCTGCCACTCAGGCTAACAATAGACTGTGCTGTCACTCAAAGCAGGACCCTCTTTGATGTCTGGAATTTGATGGGAGGTGAATAAAGTAAAGTTTTGCAACACTTGCATTTACAAAGAAAAGCAGCCTTGTCTGATCTCCCAAGTGATTCATGATTTACTGTTCATATTTACCTAGAACGTAAATCTCAGTGATTGCAATGGGATTTACTCTAGAGCAGACATGTATGGGATTGCATTGCTGAGACAGCTAACCAGCAAATTAGACCATCGGCATTAATGTTTTCCAGTACTGTTGAAAAATAGGTTCCAGAACTCACCATGAATTCCTCCCTTGTTCTCTTATAATGGCAAAGGTGCCCACCTGAGATGTGCTGGAACTGAGTTCCAGTGAGTTCCAGCTGGAAAAAGCCCTGATGTTATATCCTCTGAATTTGTGCTCGCACAATCTCTCTCGCACACTGTGGGGCAACGTAATCCAAGCTAAGCACTCTGAAGTCCCACTGGTTTCAGCACAAAAAATTTAGACTTTGATGAGAATCAATTGGACTCAACATCACTTAACTTTGACAAGAAGTTGCTTTAATCTTTTCCCTACGTTGTCCTGTCCTTGGGAAGTTTCATCTCGTCCAGCTTTCAGGGTCACCTCTCCTCAAGTCCTTCCAACTTGTTCCCTTTATATTAGTGTAATTATTCAAACTATCAATCATTTTGACTTGTTCTTTGATCACGTTGTTTTGGTTGTGTTCCTCACCAGGTGTCTATTTTGCATGCTGTGTTGGACTCTTTCAATCTTCCTTTTATAGTGGCTTACATTTCCTATGCTGACCTGCCCTTCACCGTAGGTGCCAAATGCAATTGAATTCTTATTTAAAAATCTCATCACAATTTGTTGCTCTAAAACAGATATCCACCTCCTCTCCCCTCTACAGTATTGCTTTGCTAGTGTGCTGTGCTAAAGTGACAGCTCCAAGGCCCAGAATTTAGGTACCAAATTGGCAGGGAAAGAGGCAGACAAGAGTGAGGGACCAGTCTAGATGCCTGTATGTTTCACATAGCCCTGTGTCAAAGACCCATAATTGACAATCAAAGAGACTCCAGGATGTTCACCAGCCCACCTTCCACCATCCATAAAAATCTAAGCTCTTCATCAGATCTGTTGGTTCCACAGAAGCTGTGTCTTATACTTCTCCTGGCCAATAAGAAAGAGCTAGATACCATTTCTGCCTTTTCTATCTTCTTCTTTCAACCTGAGGGAGAAGACAGAGAAGACTGGGAAGAGGCAGTGTCAGAAGTTGAAGAGTTAGAAGGGCTTAGTGAGCTGGGAGAGTCAGTGGCAGAGAAAACTCCAGAATCAGATGTAGAAGCTGAAGCAGGCAAGTGGTAGGAGGGAAGCCATCCTACTGTGACAAGCTCCACTCCATCTCCCAGAACCAGAAGAGGGCTGAAACAGGTGGAGCAGTGACAGTCTGCGTACAGGCACAGTCTCTGGTTGCTTGGGAAAAGCCCTGGATCAGAGAGGACTTAGACAGCTGTGGGGAGGCAGGGGGGAATGAGCTGCTGTGCTCATTAGGCCTCAAACTCAGCCAAGTCTGTGGAGATTGTGTTTTTGCTAATAAAGAGTTAGCTCCAACTTTGAACTGTGGGTGATCTGCTGACCAGAATGCTCTGTGACACTTTGTTTTAGCCTTTGCTATAGGAAAACCTTCCAATACCAGTGGGGAGTCTCAATTTCGTAATGGACATTGAACTTGCAATTCATCTCGGCCTTGAAGTCACCATCAAACTCCCAAGAAGACTAAATTAATAGTAAGCCAAACAACCTTGCAAAACTATTATGCCATTTTAACTGCTTATGAAATTGTCCTGGCCTTTGGCTAGTACAAAATTGAAGTGAATATTATTACATTTACTCCATTTGGAAGGTCTACAGTAGGCTTCCTCAACCTCGGCCCTCCAGATGTTTTTGGCCTACAACTCCCATGATCCCTAGCTAGCAGGACCAGTGGGCAGGGAATTGTAGTCTCAAAACATCTGGAGGGCCGAGGTTGAGGAAGCCTGGTCTACAACAACACTTACATTGAGTCAAATCTCACCCAGGATTTTGTTCTGGCAACTTTTTTTTTTTTTTTGCCAAATAAACAAAGACATAATTGGTTTCCCAATGATCATTTCTATTATGCTACGGTCAATGTTTACCGGGCATTTTCTGCCACATATTGTATATGAGGGCACATTTGGCATTTATTTTTTAAAAGTAAGTTCAGCTTGTCTTCTCTGACCGATACATTGTTTATGCATTGCACTCATAATAGGTGCATCGTGTATGTGTTTGTATCAGAGCAGATTTCACACAAATTGCTTTCTTGCTACTCGGACAAAGAATTTTTGTCAACGTGCCCTTCTGCGGAACATGGCACTGGTTCTTTTGTCTGGAACACTTTGTGCTTTGTATCTGTTTGGTGTTTCTCTAGGATGAAATCTACTGTCCCATTTATAATCCTGCATTTCAACTTGTGAGGCTCGAGGCCTGCATTTTCATTTTGGTACTACCATTTACTTGACCAATGAAAGTTGAACAAAATCTGTGGTGAAAGCTTGGGGGATATGACAATTTTCTTTTCTTAATGCAAGGTTACAGAAGCTGAGAGCTTCGCAAGCCAAATGCAGTTCATCTGTGAACGGTGATCTGCCAGGTACCTGACAACCTCTTTATTTTCAAGTCCCAGAATGACTTGCACAATAGGGTTGATACACTGATGGACCACCACCTTGGAATGAGTTGCATCCATTGACCTAGAGACAATGCAGGAGTTTGTGGAGTTCCTTACCCCTGCTTTATACTTTGCTTGACTTGGCTGCTGTGAGCCTTTGGGAAATTCCCCTCAATTATAACCATTTTTGGGATGCGGGTGGCGCTGTGGGTTAAACCACAGAGCCTAGGACTTGCCGATCAGAAGGTTGGCGGTTCGAATCCCTGTGACGGGGTGAGCTCCTGTTGTTCGGTCCCTGCTCCTGCCAACCAGCAGTTCAAAAGCACATCAAGTGCAAGTAGATAAATAGGTACCGCTCCGGTGGGAAGGTAAACAGCGTTTCTGTGTGCTGCTCTGGTTCACCAGAAGCGGCTTAGTCATGCTGGTCACATGACCCGGAAGCTGTACACAAGCTCCCTCGGCCAATAAAGCAAGATGAGCGCCGCAACCCCAGAGTCAGTCACAACTGGACCTAATGGTCAGGGGTCCCTTTACCTTTACAACCATTTTTGCTTTATTATATATTGTAAGTGATGTGAAATACCCAAATGCTTGACAACTCTGTATAAGATTACTATGGTGATTTTAAGATGGAAAACAGCTAGGGATAGCTGAGAAATTTTATTTCTATTTAAATGAGAAACTACACAATTCTTACTTCTTAAATTAATGTACAAACTGAAGCACAGCTCTCCTTTGACATTTGCACTTCTTCATTTTTTCAGTGCCCTTTTCCTCGATGTGTATAAATGCACATATCAGGTGAAAGTGTACATCTAAAAATTATATTTAAAATAACATACAAACTTGCATTATATTAAGGGAAGTTGCTTGCAAAAATGCACATTAGTCAAATCTACATACAAAAATATTTTTTTATTGGGAGACATTCACAAATTTGTAATGGGGTCTTTTCTTTCTTATTTTTAAAATGCAGAGTGCTATGGAAATGTGGAGAGGTGAATTTAAGATTGGCAGAAATGAGGAACTGTGAGAAACATAAATGGATAGATATCATCCATCCCTATATTACATTTTAACCCCTAAGTAATGGTGTTCATTGTCCAGCTCATGGCCCAAACCTACAAAGTACTTTCTGAAATTCGGCATAAGACTGCTTTCAATGACAAAAGGAATATAAGGAAAGCACAGCTGCTCCAGTCACCATCCTGTTCACAATTCTGGCTAAGCCAGGAAAGGAAAAGACTTGATTGCCTTTTCGATTTCATTTTAGGAACTACCCAAAGCCAGCTGAGAACTAGAAAATCCAATTTGAATGACTGACCTACAGCTTTTCTTGAATTGTTCATTAGCCTCAGTATAATCTGCAATACATCATACATGTTAATATAAGTCAATTTCCTAAGCAATACACTTCTCCAAGTCATACATCTGCTGCTTCTCCTTAGTAATACATAAATAATTTTTAATATTTACATAGTACTTGCAAAGCATTTTGCCTGCATTATCTCTGTAAGCCTTCTGACAGGGACCTTCAGATAGCAACGTCAGAGCCAAATGTACCTTCCTCTTGAAGATCACTCCATTGTTGTCAACCCAAACACAAGGGAGGTGATGGTCATGGCACTCTGACATTGGTCAGTAGGCTATTAGTAAAAGGTAAAGGGACCCCTGACCATTAGGTCCACTTGTGACTGACTCTGGGGTTGCGGCACTCATCTCGCTTTATTAGCCAAGGGAGCTTGTGTACAGCTTCCGGGTCATGTGGCCAGCATGACTAAGCCACTTCTGGCGAACCAGAACAGTGCACGGAAACACCATTTACCTTCCTGCCGGAGCGGTACCTATTTATCTACTTGCACTTGATGTGCTTTTGAACTGCTAGGTTGGCAGGAGCAGGGACCGAGCAACGGGAGCTCACCCCGTCGGGGATTCAAACTGCCGACCTTCTGATCAGCAAGCCCTAGGCTCTGTGGTTTAGATCACAGTGCCACCCGCATACCTAGGCTATTAGTAGGCAGGTTTGAAATAGATCTTCCTAAGATATTGGAGAGCTGTTGCAATAGGTAGCTCCAACACTGACCAAAACAAACCAATGGTCCAACTCAGTACCTCCCTTTGGGTAACTTTCATATGCATTCCCATGAATGAAAATAATGAAATGAAAATAATTACTATTCTGTCTGATCATAAGAGTAATATTAGAGGAAAACACAAGGATTTACAAGATATATAGGCTCTGCTGATTTATTTTATTTTTCTTCTCACATTGAATTCCAGCATAATTCTGTTTGCTATTCCTCATTTGTAAATTTATAATTCCTAGCTTTTATGATAGTTTTTACATGGGTGGTTTGAGAACCAGAGTTCTGAGCTGATTTCCCAGGACATGGCTTCAGTGGTGATGTGTTATTTTGCACAGTTCTGCTGAATGTGAAATATTCACCAGACTTTTTACAGCAATGGGGGGTGGTGGTGTTGGAATCTGCTTGCCCCTTCCTTTCCTCTCTAGAACAAAGAAACTCAATAAAATATTACCTCCTGCATATACATGATCAGAAGTAACTAAGACACGAGTGATATCCACAGAAATTCTTGACTTTTATCCACCTTGCTGATTGAAAGGAATTTGTTCAATCTTGGGAGTTGTTGTTTAATTAAATTTGTATACTGCCCTATACCCATAGGTCTCAGGGTGATTCACAGCATAAAATCACAATCTAAAAAACATAAAATACATAATAAAAATAAGATATGATTTAATAATAATAATAATAATAATAATAATAATAATAATAATAATAATTATTATTATTATTTATACCCCGCCCATCTGGCTGGGCTTCCCCAACCACTCTGGGTGGCTTCCAACTAAATATTAAAATACAGTAATCAATCAAACATTAAAAGCTTCCCTAAACAGGGCTGCCTTCATATGTCCTTTAACAGTCTGGTCGTTGTTTTTCTCTTTGACATCTGGTGGGAGGGCATTCCACAGGGCGGGTGCCACTACCGAGAAGGCCCTCTGCCTGGTTCCCTGTAAGTTGCCTTCTCGCACTGAGGGAACTGACAGAAGGCCCTCAGAGGTGGACCGCAGTGTCCGGGCTGAATGATGGGGGTGGAGACGCTCCTTCAGGTATACTGGACCAAGGCTGTTTAGGGCTTTAAAGGTCATCACCAACACTTTTTGTGCTCAGAAATGTACTGGGAGCCAATGTAGTTTGACATAGTTTCAGTTTGATATAAATTCTAAGCAACATCAGAATCAACACATTGCTGTCATTCCTATAGAGTAGACTTCCTCTATGTTGGTTAGGGCTGATGAGAGATGTACTCAAAACCATATGGAGGGCACCAGGTTGGGAAAGGCTGCCTTAACAGATTAATGAATTTAAAAGAAAATGACTGATGCTGAAGACTGCAGTGTTTTGTGTTGTCTTGTGTGCTAAATTGGTCTGAGATACGTGACATAAAAGGAACATAAATGGTAAGTAACAATAACAGCAGTCAACTGAAATTGCAGACGATTTTCAGGAAAGGTCATTGTTGCTTACAATTAATTCATTTTATCTTCCCTTGCCTAAAAGCGGGATAGACATGCTGTGGAGACTCAATTCCCCCCCACCCCACCCGCTTTGTAACAAATGGGAATGATGAGACAGTCTAGACAGAAATATGGATTCTAGGCTGATTCTACAAGATATATATGGATAATGAATAAATCATATTTATCCCAAAGCAATAAAATGCTTTGTGGTATTGTCTACTATGAAAGATTATTGAGTGGGGTTGGAGTTTTTTTCCAAGGCAATAAGACTTGCATGTTGTGTACAAAGAGTGCATGTATTGTGTGGGGTCAGGATTCTGCCTGCTGAATCCCAATCTCCTTGCATTGGCGAGATCTGCACATGTGTACAATTGTATGAATGCAAACTCTGTTCAGAACTTTCATCAGGTGAGTGTACCACTGCATGCATTTGGGTAATGTATTTGCACACAAAAATTTTCAAGTTCCTCAATATGCTGTTTGTATCAAATCAGATCTGATAACTGCACAGCACATGGAAGTAGGACTAGTCTGTGTGATCAGGCTCCTGTGCACACATCTACAATCACTGACATATCAAAGGTGTTCAGACAAATACCAGCCGTTTGTGGAAAAGTGAGTAGAATCATGTCTGGTGGACACACCCTCTATCAAAATAATGCATCTGCAGGTATGTTTCCAAGCACAATTCAAAGTGTTGTAGCTGACCTTTAAAGCCCTAAACAACCTTGGCCCAGTATACCTGAAAGAGCATCTCCACCCCCACAGTTCAGCTCAGACACTGAGGTTCAGCTCTGAGGGCCTTCTGGCGGTTCCCTCATTGCGAGAAGTGAGGTTACAGCATGGGTAGGCAAACTAAGGCCCGAGAGCCGGATCTGGCCCAATCGCCTTCTAAATCTGACCCATGGACAGTCAGGGAATCAGCATGTTTTTTACATGAGTAGAATGTGTCCTTTTATTTAAAATGCATCTCTGGGTTATTTGTGGGGCATAGGGATTTGTTCATTATTATTTTTTCAAAATATAGTCTGGTCCGCCACCAGGTCTGAGGGACAGTAGACCAGCCCCCTGCTGAAAAAGTTTGCTGACTCCTGGGTTACAGGGAACCAGGCAGATGGCCTTCTTGGTAGTGGTGCCTGCCTTGTGGAATGCCCTCCCATCAGATGTCAAGGAAATAAGCAACTATCTGGCTTTTAGAAGACATCTGAAGGCAGTCCTGTTTAGGGATGTTTTTAATGTTTGATGTTTTCTTGTGTTTTTAATATTCTTTTGGGAGCAGCCCATAGTGGCTGGGGAAACCCAGCCAGATGGGTGGGGTATAAATAATAAAATATTATTATTACTACTACTACTACTGCTACTACTACTACTACCCAACTGGCTGCATATTCCATGTAGATACATAAAAATTATGAGTACTACTACTGCTACAATTTATTACTTGGCCTTCTCTCCATGGTCTCAGGACAGGTTGCAACAATTAAAGCACTTTAAAAAAAAACCCATCCCAATATAAAACTGTTTAAAATTAAAAAGGTGGGTCCCAAAGAGAAACATCTCAAGTGTCAAAAGCCAGGGGAAAGAGGTGTGTCTTCAGCATTCAGAGTCCTTGCTCCCATATACTCATCCCCCCCCCCATATTTCCAGGATGCTTCTTCACCTTATTCAAAACTACAGAGTGGCTGCTGACCCCACTTCATCCCCTCAAAGTAACCTCATTTTGCCAGCATTTTCATTAGCTGTTGTGAAGAGAACAATACTATTTGTGTTGCGGACCCCCTCTTTACCACGCACACACACAAATCCCTTCACTTTTGCCACCATTCTGCTAACAGAAAGTGCATCTGCTCAGATAAGGAGGATCACCCAGTTTTTGCTGACTTCCCCTCTCTCTGTTACCATATTGTTCCAAAATGTCTCCCAGACCTCAGGAGCAGCTTTCTGGGAAGTGGAGGAGCTATAGTAGTGGGGGGGGGGGGATGAATGAAAACTGAGAATCCCACCATGCGTAAGTGGTAGTTCTTTCCACTAGGCAAAGCTACCATTTGATAAACAACACAATTGCAATGACAGAAACAATATTCCGTACAGTTAAGGAAAAACTGACAGTCTTGCATTCAACACTGGTGACACACAGTTTCCAGAAAACAGTTTGAAACAAAGCTGGCGTCTTTCACATTCATTGATTCACTTAACATTTTGATTGACTTGCTTAAACTAAGTAATGGACTCCACTTCCATTTACTTTATGAGGGAAAAGGAAGTGCCAACAGCACTTAAGAAAATGTCATATCAAAGCAGGCACTAGTATGTTGAGCGTCTCAATGTCTCTCCAGCAAAAAAAGAAGAAAACTAAACCTCTAACAATTCAGGAACTCAGGTTGGAATTTTTCTTATTATGATAAGAAGCATTTGGCTTGGAGCCTTTATATCTAGTCTTAGACGCCTTACCAGATTTTGTTACAGATCAATTATGAAGTGAATCAGAGAGCAAAACATCAAAGGGATTTTGAGGGAAACAAAGAAGATGGTTGGGCTGTTGTTGTCTTCAGTCCTGGGCAGCCTGTTTAGGGTCCCAGTATAAATAAAGGATATAAACAGTGCTGGATTCCAGGGGAAAAGAGATGTTAGGAAATGAAATTAATAATTAGATCCCATGATGTAGCAGTGTGGCTTGGTTTACTTCTCCCTCCATTTTAAGTTTGAAAATATTCCTAAGGATATTTCCTTTTGTTACTTATGCTAGAGATGGTCAAGTGGCCATATCTTATCCCATAAATGTCAATTCTTTTGGATCCAAGTCCTTGGGGACTTTATCATATTAGACTCAACAGCTGGTAAGCTGTTTAGCTACAGATCCACTTATAAGCACAATAAACTCTTTCCAAATTATAAGAAACAAATATTTGTGTGCTTGATACTTGATAATGTTTGATACTTTATCACCAGATGGGCAGATATAAATTTTTATTTTTATTTTACATTTGACTTTTCTTTTTGATGTGGTATCCGGTGTTACTGGCTGTCATTTCATAACTATGGTGCTTCTAAATGCTTTACTGGGCCTGAGAACTTGAGACAAGTTTCTGTAAGGTGAAATGCTCTTCTAACATCCAGACAAATGTCTGAAGGATAAAATATTCCCTGGAATACAAAGGGTGGTCATCCCAAACTCAAATCCTTAATTAACAAAGGTTTGGGTGGGGGGGAGGCAAGAGGTACAGTATTTCTGCAAAAGGCTTATTGGTTTTCCCAATGTCCTTCATCATGTAGCTATAAAACAGTTCCAGGAAAAAAGCTGTGGTACATATACCAATACACTAATTATCAGCCTTGTAAAAACCTCAATATGATTAGATGGGAAACAAGCAAAGTTCAGCCAACAAAGCTCCACACAAACAAAAGGCTGCTACTGAAAATCTGAAAGAAAGTCTATATGCATGTAACCTTAAAATACAGGATTTGATTAGGTAATAGAAAAATATAAAACTTTGTTTGCACTTAGCACAAATTTCAGTGGAACATCCTATATTTGACCTAACAGAACATGTGCAGGCTGAAGATTCATCCATGTACTGATCTAAAAGATTTTGTAAAATAAAAATAAAATTTGCCTCTTTAGTCCTTCATGTAATGTGAGAATTATTAGCTTACCTGGTTAATTCTGCGAAGATGATGAAACAAGAAACAAAGATGGTGTTGCCCTTGAAAGAGACAGCATGTCAATTCAAATTTGTCAAGGTGGTAGAGAAATCCCATCCAGGTATCCCAGGAATTTGGGAGTATGGAGGTCATAAATGAGAGCATAGCTTCAGTAAATCATAAAACAGAGATGTCACATAAGCCAAGGATCAACCAAGGCCGTGCTCAGGTTGTGTATATTGTCAGGAAGCTTTTCTATTATTATACCTGCAAACATATCATCATCATCATCATCATCACCATCAATAAAACTGCTAGCACAGTTGCAAAAAGCCACATAGGGTCTGGCATGGTTTCAGATGGAGAGATCACACTGCGGAGGGTTGGACTAGATGACTGCCACTGTCCCTTCCAACAATTTTATGATTCCATCTCGTGGAATTAGATAATACATTGAAATTAGCTGAAGATAAATCATTATCTGTAGTGTAACATCAATATTATTTTACTCCTCCACATTGGGTTCAGGAATGGGAGAAATGATATCATGGTGATGGTGGGAAGGCACAGATGCAGTATGAGTTGAAAGAACCAACAGAAGGATTGAGAAATAAGGAAAATAAAACCAAAACTGGGATTCTGGAGGGAAGGCAACAGAAAAGGAAGGTAGCATGGGGGATGGTGAAACAATGGACTGAGGACAGGGATGGAGAAGAAATTCACTTCGGTTCACATTTAAAAACCAAACCTATTTAATTCACATTTTCCAAAACAAAACCACCCTTTGAAAGGCATATTCAGTTTTCCAGCCATATAATCTGTGCAAAGATGCACATACTAGGGTAAAGTGTTCATGAAATGTATATATTAGTGAATATAATTTCCAAAATGCAAAATATATACATTATGCAAAATTCACAAAATGTGAATATACATTATGCAAAATTCACAAAATGTGAATATACATTATGCAAAATTCACAAAATGTGAATATTCAGAGAAATTCACATGAAAATGCTGATGAATTTTCATGAGGAGTAACAATAATAAATCATATTATTAGCACTAATCAAAAATTGATGTGGAAATGTGGAGAACTGGACTTAAGGTGAGAAAAATGAGAAACAGAGAAAAAACAAACACTGACAGATTCAACCATCCCTAGCTGAGGATCCATAATTCTCTGAGACTGGAAAGAGGTGGTAGAACATAGATCTAGAATTCACACATAGGACTAAATAATCTTGCCAAATAGTTCTTACATAGAAAATTGGTTTTTGGCTAGGATAGATATGTTATTAACTGCCTTTCATCAGTAATGTGTTTTTATTGGCCTTTGAACTTAAAATGTAAGCCAGATTTCTCCTGGAACTAAAAATGTTTGATAATCCAACTTGTGATTTGTCCCAGTAATGAACCTAAAACCAAGTCCATTCTTCACATCATTATCAAATTCAGTATGCATATACTTGTGGAGAAATATAGCTCAGAGACAGTACTCTTCCTTGCAGTCTCTAGTCTGGCATCTCCAGTTAAACACTGGAGTTTATACAACTAAGAGCCTATGCCAAGATTCTCCAAATTAATGGTAGCTGGTATCTTCTTATATTTCTGAATCAAAATTGGAGCACACTTCATCTTAAATCCAATGTTAGTCATATTCAGAGCAAACCTACTGATATTAACGGGTCTACTCTGCATATTATTACTATTACTATTATTATTATTATTAAAACCCCACATTTTTCCTTGACTGAAAATCAAGGTTGCTTACAGATAAAAGCAAAAATCACTAAAAACATGGGGGAAACAATTATTAAAAACAATTAAACATTAATAGAATTAAACTACATACATATAAAAATATGTTTAGTAAAGGTAAAGGGACCCCTGACCATTAGGTCCAGTCGTGACCGACTCTGGGGTTGCGACGCTCATCTCGCTTTATTGGCCAAGGGAGCCAGCGTACAGCTTCCGGGTCATGTGGCCAGCATGACTAAGCTGCTTCTGGCGAACCAGAGCAGTGCACGGAAATGCCGTTTACCTTCCCGCTGGAGCAGTACCTATTTATCTACTTGCACTTTGACGTGCTTTCAAACTGCTAGGTTGGCAGGAGCAGGGACTGAGCAACAGGAGCTCACCCCGTGTGGGGATTCGAACCACTGACCTTCTGATCAGCAAGTCCTAGGCTCTGTGGTTTAACCCACAGTGCCACCCACGTCCCTCAAAAAAATGGTTAAAACATACCAATAATTATTATTTTTTTTTAAAAAAAAAGCACGGCACCAGCTCTTTCATTGAAATCAGTCAGTTCTCAAAAGCCTGTTCGAACAAGAATGTATTCACCTGCTGGCAAAGATCAAAGAGGGAGCAGTCTAACTTCTCTAGGGAGGGAGATCCAAAATCTGGGAGCAGCCACCGAGAAGGCCCTTTTCTGCCTTCCCACCAAGTGTGGTTGTGAGGGTGGTGGAACTGAGAGCTTCCCTTGAAGATCCCAAAATCCAGGCAAGCTCGTTTGAAAGAATACAGCCATTCACATAGCTTTGACGTAAGCAATGTAGGGCTGTATGTTCTAGATGAATATCTCCGCCAAATAATTTTGCTTTTGATAGGGATGGGGTGAAAGGTCTTCTCTTCTCCCTCATGGCACAACGTGGTAATGGTGAAGTCAGCTCATGCGTGTTTGTATGGGGGGGTGGGAATCAGTGCCGAGCAACTGCATGCCTTCTCTAGGATTATGTGTTTTCACAATGCTTTCTTTGAAAATAAGAACACACAATTTTGGGGGAAAACAATTCCTGTAAGCTGTCTTGTATACTGTTAATTAACCTTTCCTTTAATATTTATTTGGTGCCTAAAACTAAAAGATTTAGAGACCTGGGGAGTTTTTATTCCCCCAACTTAAATGGAGGTATAACATTGGTAATATAGTTCATTCTGCCAGTGAAATATTGATTTTAACTGGATTGGTTGCTGGCGGCTCACATAATTTCATAGCTATGTCTCTAAAATTTTACTCAGCTTAGTCCCTTGCTGGCTCCTTACACTTTAGAATTAGTTTTTGAAGTTGCAATTTCTTTCACTGTAACCTCTCCCCCCGCTACCTTTAGCATTGTAACAATAAAACACATCATGATTAATACTGGTTGTATGGTTGCTTGCAATTTTAGAGGCAGTTAATCTGTGTTTACAGCTGGGATAGTCATGGCAGTTGTCCATTTATTAGTTATTCAAGAAAGCCAAGAATGCTTCAAGTGCTAGAAGGAAACATATCAATTTAGTATTCCAGTTTTTTGTAGTGGGCAGTGCTGTAGACAGTTGCGTGGCAAGACCCTCAAGCCGACCCCCCATTAGAATAAAGAAATTCACACAGACAAGGATATTTTGCTTAAGGTTTTTGGACAAAATTTTGGCCACCACTTTATTGATTACAGGAATGAGAGCGGTATTGGCTTAGCCATTGACAAGAATATATCTGACTCCTGCCCCCTTTGCAGGAAGTCTGTAAGTGTAAACCACCCAAAGGGAAACTGCTTCGGGGGAACCTGCCTGCATCTCCCCTGGTGTTCCCAGAGGCCTGGCATGGCCCTAGCCCTTCAAGTGGACTTTGGACAGGATCCAGGCCCCAGATTCCTTAAACGGAATACCCTTGAAATGGAGGGGCAGGTGATGGCCAACCTCCCCTCCCCCACTCAACAATAAGCCAATGCCTAACCGCCAAAACTTGCAAAGTTGTGACGATTGCTAAGGGGTAGGCAAAAACCAAGGGGCCCATGCCCATTTGCCAAATGGAAAAAATTCCTACTCAGTCCTCGACTCAAGACAGGCAACCAACCAAAGGCCAAAGCAAGGCCAAAGGACATCTAAATTAAAGGGAGGGTGGGGGGGTGTTCGGCAGCGTGAAGCAGGTGCTTGGCACACATCGCACTGCCACTTTTATACTTCCCCCCACAATCACCCTTCAAAATGATTGGGCAATAGCCCTGGGTGATTGTGGTGCCACCCCGGTGTAAGGGTGATCGCTCCACCCATGCCAGGGTGGGTGGGGAACCAGGTTGAGGGCCTGCCCGCAACCTGGACCATCTATTAAGATGATCCCATATGAAGAAGTACGCTACAGGGATGCACTAAGAGTGAAAGAGGCTTACAATTAGCAATATAGCTATAGCTTGTGCACGAGGGTTGTGACCCAATTCCATGTGAAGGGTTTCATGACACCTTGTCAATTTAGGGTTACTCCATACACTATATGCAAGGAAACATTGGTTTGCCATTGTGATCACTCAACAGGAAGCCACAGCAATCTTCCTCTATGAAACATGTTTTAAAATGTGAGCCTGTCTGTACACTGAAAAAGGGGCTCCCATTTCTCAGTCAACAAACAGAAGGAAACACAGTCATCATTTCAGTCTCTGAGTGCGATTGTGTATGTCTGTATGTGTTGGGGGTTTTCAATTATCCACAGTCCAATCCCAACCACTTTTGTATCCAAACCTGCCCAGATGTGGTCTGCTCCTGTGCACTATTGGAATGAGGCCCCAGATAGCTTTCTGCAGGGGCAATGTGACCCTCAATGTGAAAAAGATTCGTCTCCTATGGAATTTCAAGGGTGAAAACTTTGCCTTGCCTATTTTCGAGAGGGTTTTTGCAGGACGTTTCAAGCATTCTCAGCCAACAAGTGACATCACAGTGGAGACCTATGAGAGGAGGCAATCTATTAGAACAGGGCTTAAGTGTATAGGACTCTTGTATTGGGACATCTCTGTATAGAAGAAGAAGAAGAGTTTGGATTTGATATCCCACTTTATCACACCCTGAAAGAGTCTCAAAGCAGGTAACATTCTCCTATCCCTTCCTCCCCCACAACAAACACTCTGTGAGGTGAGTGGGGCTGAGAGACTTCAAAGAAGTGTGACTAGCCCAAGGTCACCCAGCAGCTGCATGCGGAGGAGCGGGGACACGAACCCGGTTCCCCAGATTACAAGTCTATAGACATAAGTACACAAGTTTCTTTTGTTTCTTAATTTTTGGCCAAATGGACTTGTTTCTAATTAGTATTTATGTGATTATTAACATTTCTACTGTGCATTCCCATATAAGGTTGATAAATCTTGTTTTGTTTGTTTTCCGTAATGGATAATTTAATAGCCAACTCCTGCTGGTGCCAGTAATGAAATACATCATACTGATTAAACCATAACATGTTGGAAGAAATAAAAGATGATTAAAGCATTAAAGTAAAAGGGCGAAAGCACTATATGGCAAAATCCATTAAGGGCCATCAGTAGATGCAAAATAAATAAAGTATGAAGGCACTGTCAATAAAAAAAGCAAACAGCCACCACCAGTTAGCAAATATATCAGGTAAACATCCGACATATGAGGTAAATAGCAGAAATATAAACTCCCAACTGCTACATTTTCCAAATCTACTCCGAATCATATTTTAATTAAATCAGCGACTCATAATCATATTCTCTCTTCAGGGAGTTATTGACAACAACACAGAAAGCACTATAGCTATAACACACATATTACAAAAGCCAACTTGGCTGCTGTGTAAAAAGGAAAACCCAAAACTACTATGGAAGATGAGAGAAGGTCAGCCTTGCTTTACCCAAAGCTTCAACAACTGCTTCCTTTATATTCCATTCAAAACACAATAATTTTCAGTCATAACTGCTGCTGTCCGTAGCAAAGGAGGAATTAGCTTCTCTCCTCCTGATAGTTCTTCAACAACTGTTCTGATTCTCTGCCATCATAACATCTGCTACCATGACCAGGTTCAAGGTACAAAGTTCTGAATAACTTTGGCCCAGCATACTTTAACCTGCATGCCCCATGCCGGTTAGTAAGATCATCTGGGGGGCACTATTAATGCCCCCCACAAGCCAGAAGTACTACTCGTGTCAATGAGAAATGACACTTGCAGTGGTTCCAACTCTGGACAGTGATGGAGTCACAAAATTTAATTTCTATTTCAGTGACTATTCTAGAATTGACCTTGAAGAGTTCTGGGCCAACATTATAAGACCTTGCCATTGCAGAACTGTTTTACTATAGAAGATTCTCTAAGTTTCCTGCAGGTTAGAGAAAAATATATACAAACCAGGAGGTTAGGTCCTTCAAATCAGACAGCCTATTTAGTAAAACAAAGTCTCCACATTCTGTTGCTACTGAACACACTGCTACTATTTAGATTTTGATATTGCTCACCACTGTGATCAAGCACCGGGAGCTAAGTAATCATTCAACATTATGCAAAGAAACTATTCCTGTTTGCCATTTTTCTTGCTTATCTACATTCATAATAGACACTCTCACCAAGCAGAGGCAAGCATTCTGTAAAATTTGAAACCAGCATTCCACCGCTTGACTGCTATGGTTTCTTAAACAGGAAACATTGTTCTATTGTTTTAAGAGCGGCCTTTGGCAAAATCAAAAGTGTGGCTCAACAAACAGGCCTGTGCAATTAATAATGCTATCATTAAGGTGAAATAAGATGGCGACGACTCCAAGAGTATTGAAATGTCACCCTTCGATGTACTCAGAATATATAACTTTTCAGGTTTTAGCTTTTAGACAGTAATCTATATGCATTTTTAATGAGAGATTGTTCTTTAATATATTCATGTCTCAGTGCAGTGCTGCTGATGGGCTACTTGCTCTATAAACTGATTGCAGTACTCGCAGAAATGGCACATAAAATTCTGTTTTCATATTCTGAGGTTTAATGATCTGTCAGTTAGAGATTCCCCATGTAGGAACGGCAATAGAATAGCAATAGGGAATTTATGAATAAATAATTCCATAGTAATGAAAAGATCTGTGTGGGTCAGGCTTCCTTTACTGATGCAATGCTGTGTCTGAAAAGCTTGTTATGCTCCAGTGGTCCTCAATACATCAACCAGATAAAAATTCAGAAAGCAGTAGTTGTAACACTTCATATTAAATATATTAACCACGAATCCCCTTTAAATCTAATAGGATAGTCTTGTATGTTCCTTAAAGAATCAACGGATTCATTGGGCATATGGATTCATGAACACATAAAGAATCCTTCACATGTAAATAAAGTCATATCGCAGTCCCAGTCGCAGTGCCTTGCCCGTCCACCCTCGACCTAATACTATGTGAGGTATGAGAGTAATAATAATAATAATAATAATAATAATAATAATAATAATTTATTTGCACCCTACCCATCTAGTTTCCCCAGCCACTCTAGGCGGCTTCCACAAACACCAAAAATGCACTAAGATGTCACACATTAAAAACTTCCCTGAACAGGGCTGCCTTAAGATGTCTTCTGAATGTCAGGTAGTTGTTTATCTCTTTGACATCTGATGGGAGGGCGTTCCACAGGGCGGGCGCCACTACCGAGAAGGTCCTCTGCCTGGTTCCCTGTAGCTTTGCTTCTTGCAATGAGGGAATCGCCAGAAGGCCCTTGTCACTGGATCTCAGCGTCCAGGCAGAATGATGGGGGTGGAGATGCTCCTTCAGGTATACTGGGCCAAGGCCGTTTAGGACTTTAAAGGTCAAAACCAACAATTTGAATTGTGCTTGGAAACTTACATGAGTACAAGCTCATGTGGACAAAGATCTGGATTAAAAATGGCCACAGCTATATTGTTGTGGGTGGAACTTTGACTCAGTCATTGGATCATTCCAGCCTCCTACTGGACAGCTGGAACTGCTTCAGGATCATACCATGGATTATGGCCTCCCTAAGACGTCAGTCTACTGAGTTGACCATCCTAAGGCCACTGCCGGAAGACCTATGGCCCATTGACATCTGGACAGGGACTTCCACTGAGATCCCTCTAACGGGGTACCCTGAATACACCACTGATACAGTATTGGGTGATGCATGCTTGAGGACTAGAGTTCCACCAAATGTCGTAACAGACCAAAGTTGTGACATTTGTTCCATAAAGAATCAATGGATTCTTTGGGAATATGAATTCATAAACCCATGAAAAATCATTCACATGTAAATGAATCCATATTCCCAAACCTTGTCTGACTCTTAGTATTTGCTGCCATTGTTGGTGCACCCACAATTCATTAAAGCCAAGTCTTTCCCGCTAACTGCTATATATCATTGCAACATCAAACGCTATATTTTAAAAATAAACATAATGGACTGCCTATATTTAAGTTCCATCCCTTTACCAACTGCACTGGCTCCAGTGCAGTACAGGGTCAGGTTTAAGGTGTTGGCTTTGACCTTTAAAGCCCTATGTGGCCTAGGACCCGCATACCTACGGGACCACCTCTCCTGGTATGCCCTGTGGAGGACCTTAAGGTCCACAAATGACAACACTTTGGAGGTCCCAAGTCGCAAGGTGGTTAGATTGGTCTCAACTAGGGCTAGGGCCTTTTCTGTACTGGCCCCGACTTTGTGGAACGCTCTGTCACAAGAGACTAGGGCCCTGTGGGACTTGACATCTTTCCGCAGTGCCTGCAAGACATAGCTGTTCTGCCTGGCCTTTGGATTGGACTCAGTCTGACCCTCATGTTTCCCTCCCCTTATGGTTTTGAACTATGGGCTACTATTAAAAGGAGGCTGCATTTTAAATTGTATTTTAAACCGTATTTTAAGTTGTCCCCCCCATTATGTTTTTATTGTGATTTTTCTGGTGTTAGCTGCCCTGAGCCCAGTTCTGGCCGGGAGGGTGGGGTATAAATAAATAAATAAATAAATAAATAAATAATATTATTATTACTCACAAGAAAACCAAGGCTGCGGCCCTGTACCCATTTACCTGAGTGCTAGCCCCGTGAAACACAAAGAGGCTTCTTTCTGAGTAGATAAGTCCAGATCTTGAACCAGCATGTACACCAAAGTGTTAATTTGTAATACTCCATTGATTGTACTGTATTTGTGTTGATAGAATTTATATCCTTCAGACTATCCAAATTCAATCATTTTACATTCCAAATGTAATTACGAAGGAGCAAACCTCCCGCATTGAACACAGTGGGACTTAATTCTGATCAAACATACGGCACAGATTGAGTGGAGAAGAGGTTCCAAGCTGTATTTTAGGTATTTCTCAAAGTGCAAATATTTGCGTGGTACTTACAGGTTTTCATAATTCCTGTAAAGCAAAACTGGAAAAAAACTCTTCTATGAGGAGAGATTTCAGCATATGGACTTTCAAAAATGCTACAGAATAGGGCACATGAACTAACTACTGCCAGATGTTGTGATGGCCACCAGCTTGAGGAGGCTCAATGGTAGCTAGTCTTGATGGATTAGAGTCACCACCAGATGGTGGTGCTATGGTGCTCACATCCTGCTTGAGGACTTCTTGTAGGCCTCTGGTTTGCCACTGAGGGCTGGACTGGACAGGCTTTTGGTCTGACTCAACAGAGTCCTTATATTCAGGGTCCTTATCTACAGCATCTGAATAAAAATAAACTACGTGTGCTTGTGACTGTACATAGATTTTGCATAGAAGCCATTCTATGTGGGAAAGCAATTAAAGCATTCCACTTCTGTGGAGAAAACTGTTGTGGGTCAGCTACTGGACTTAGCTGAAGATGCAATTATCTCAGCTGAAGATCTGTTGCTTTGTCTCCCTAAGGAACGTGATAATAAGAAGAGTGTTTGTTGGTTTTCAGTCTAACCAGTTCAAATGTTCCAGCTGCTGGTTGGCATCCGTCTCTCTCGGGAGACAATGGGATAATGTCCCTTCGGGGTTGAAGTCAAACTGTTGCAGAGTCACACCACCTGCTGTGGCTCTAGAAACCGATGTGGAAGAGACCTGTTTCATTCCAGCTGCAGCAGGCGAAGGTGTGTGCCAGCTGCAATTGCTCCATTGTTGATACTGCTAATTCTCTCCTCACCACCATCCCCGCCCTATCATTCTGCACCATAAAGCAAGTCTATTCATAGGTTTGCTCATTCCTGTCTTCGACTAATTCTAATTAAACTAAGCAGGGTTTCTGAATTTCTAGCCACGTTTTCTGACTTTACTAGCATTATTTATATGTATTTGACAACTATTCAATGAACATTTAGGGCAGTAGTCTTCAACCATTTCAGACCCAGGGGTCACTTTTAACCCAAACATGCATTTGAGGACCAATTATTATTTATTAATCTTTTACCATATAGTTAATCTTAATTTGCATGGTGGCACATCCCATAAGTGTGAGAGGAGGGATGGGTTGGATTGTGTTTTCTAAGTTCATATCAGACATCCCAATATCTTTCCAGCTATTGACTGAAGGTACTTTAGGGTTTCTTCCTTCTGAACTACTCAGGAGAACATTGCCTGCATGTTTTCCCCAGATCCTTACTAATAAAGCAGCCAAGGTTTGCTTAAAAACAATCAAACAAACAAAACACCTAAGATTTCAGAGAAGGGAACATACCGTATTTTTCACTCCACAAGACGCACTTTTTCCCTCCTAAAAAGTAAGGGGAAATATGTGTGTGTCTTATGGAGCGAATGCAGGGGGGAAGCTCTGCTCAGCACTCCCTTTAAAGAGCCACATGGAGTGTGTGTGCAGCTCTTGGGGGCTTTTCCCTGAGGAGGGAGAAGGGCAGCCCATCAGTCCCTTCTCACTCCTCAGGGAAAAGCCCCCAAGCACTGCACACGGTCCGCTCAGCTTGTGAAAGGGAGTGCTGAGCAGAGTCTGGGATGCATACAGGCTCTGCTCAGCACTCCCTTTAAAGATTTTTTTCTTTCTTGCATTCCCCCTCTAAAAACTAGGCGCGTCTTATGGTCAGGTGCATCTTATGGAGTGAAAAATACGGTGCATTTTTTCCTGAGGGACTGCTCAGGAATGCCCATAAATGGCTATGGAATTAGAGTACATATTGAATTTATTATGGATTAATAGATCATTAATTGTGATACCTAGTTTTGTCTTTATCTCCCCCAACCCCTCAGTGATACTTTTTAATGCTATGTTGTTCTCCTCTTCTCCTTCTTATTACCGTCAGTCACCATTAGCCTTCTTACGCTTTTCATACGTAGTCTCAGCATGGCCATTCCCCTCCTTTTCATATAGAGAGTATTCTCAGGCCTGTCTTACATAAATTTAAATTGGAATTCAGGACACAGCTTCTCATTAATGTTGTAATCATCCCCTCCCCCTCCCTGCCTTTTTCACAGCAGATTTGGGATTGGAACTTTCTGTGTCATAGGAGAAAATGGCAAAGACCCAAGGTAAAAATCTATATCATTTTATTTCTATGCTGTTGGCGTCTGTCACAATGCCTCTATTCTATTATGAATGGTGGAGGGCAGAAACCTGCTATTTTTATTCCAGTCCCATTTAAAAGCTTCCTTCTCTGCCCTCCCCCCACTTATAAAGAAGATGTTTATGGTGCTGAATTTATAAGGTTAGCTGCTTCTTTCTGGAGATTCCATCTAAAAAGTATCTGCACATGGAATTCAATAGAGTGGAAGACATGCAAAGATGCATTTTTGTTGAGTTGTGCTTGTATCTAGATTAGGTCCTCTGAAACACCAGCAGTGGTGCAGCATGGGCGTAAAATTGTCAGGAGTGAAAAATTTCAACATCCGGTGCTGCCTCAGATACAGCTGCATGCTTCCATCGGTGGGCTCCATTGAAAATGACTTCTCCAAGAGAATCAGGAAGTGACCTCACTAGACAACAGAATGACTCTTCTTTCATTATCTCTGTGGCTGCAATCTTCTGGGTGCTACAGAGACTGTTAGGCAGTTGAATGTGCATGTGTATTCTGACTGTTTCCCTCCCACCCACCTCCTTGCAGCCCCGGGCACTGGCAACCCACACTATGCCACTGGGCAGCAGGCCACTCTAGGTTTCATGCAGGGCAATCCAGTGCCTGTTTACTTGGCACTTGGCACTTTCCATTGATGTTATTAGTACCAATGATGCCTCTCTGTATGCACTGGCCTGCACAGCACAAACTTTAGGGCAGCTTTTAATTGATTCTAGTTAAATGGATAGTTAGCCTACAAAGGTGCCTATTCCCCTTCCTGGGATAAATTCAGTTCAGTTCAGTTCAAATTTTAATGTGAACCTCCCTAATTCTCAAAGCTATCCTTTGAAATTCACACTTGTCCAAAGTTTGTGATACGGTTCTACAAGATAACTTGTAGAAAAGTGTGTATATTTAGGAGACAGTGTGTATAAAGATGCATATATTGATGAAAATAATATATAAAAATACATGGAGCAAGGATAGCTTAGTCTGTAGAGCATGAGACTCTTAATCTCTTAATCTCAGTCATGGCTTCTAGCCCCACATTGAGCAAAACATTCCTGTATTGTAGCGGGTTGAACTACATGACCTTTGTGGTCCCTTTCAACTCTACACGTCTATGATTATATTAGGAAAATTGCTTGCAAAAAATGTGTGTGTGAATCAGGCAAAATTGCATACGAAAAAGTGTGTATTAGGGCGAATTTGTACAACAATGCTTATGAATCTTCATGAGGAATTCTTTTAAAATAAATAATAAATAAACACATCACAAACTATAAAGTCTGAAAAAACCGAAATGTACAGATTTGCCCATATTGTAATATATTAGGAAAATTGATTGCAAAAAAATGCATATCGGAGACAACTGTATAAAATGTGTTTAATACAATAAAATGCAGTTGAATTTCCATGAGAATTTTTTTAAAAAAACTGATGCAAAAATGTGGAGAACTTAACATAAGAATGGAAAAATGAGAAACTGAAATTCACAATTTTGCTCATCCATATTTGCAACAAACGGGATTAGTATAGTAGTTTTATGGCAGCAGCGGAGAGCCTATTTTAAAGACAATGAGAGGCACAAATACAAGATGGGTGACACCTGGCTTGAGAGCAGTACATGTGAAAAGGATCTAGGAGTCTTGGTTGACCACAAACTTGACATGAGCCAACAGTGAGACGCGGCAGCTAAAAAAGCCAATGCAATTCTGGGCTGCATCAATAGGAGTATAGCATCTAGATCAAGGGAAGTAATAGTGCCACTGTATTCTGCTCTGGTCAGACCTCACCTGGAGTACTGTGTCCAGTTCTGGGCACCACAGTTCAAGAAGGACACTGACAAACTGGAACGTGTCCAGAGGAGGGCAACCAAAATGGTCAAAGGCCTGGAAACAATGCCTTAAGAGGAACGGCTAAGGGAGCTGGGCATGTTTAGCCTGGAGAAGAGGAGGTTAAGGGGTGATATGATAGCCATGTTCAAATATATAAAAGGATGTCACATAGAGGAGGGAGAAAGGATGTTTTCTGCTGCTCCAGAGAAGCGGACACGGAGCAATGGATCCAAACTACAAGAAAGAAGATTCCACCTAAACATTAGGAAAAACTTCCTGACAGTAAGAGCTGTTCGACAATGGAATTTGCTGCCAAGGAGTGTGGTGGAGTCTCCTTCTTTGGAGGTCTTTAAGCAGAGGCTTGACAACCATATGTCAGGAGTGCTCTGATGGTGTTTCCTGCTTGGCAGGGGGTTGGACTCGATGGCCCTTGTGGTCTCTTCCAACTCTATGATTCTATGAGAGTGCACAAAACATCCCTTAATCCTGGGGAGCCTTGGTAATGGGATATTCAGTGCTGCTCAGTTCAGCTGATTGAGTCAGGAGCCATGGGGAACTCTATTTTCCCAGGGTCCCTCATGGCAAAAAATAAAATAAAAATACTCTTCATCAGCATCCAAGCCTTAAATATGAGGATTTCACTGCTGCTGCAGTCCATTCCCAGAATTCCTCTTTACTGCCACCCACTCTTCACAACAGAAGTTCTTCCATAGCTATTAGAAATGTTCTTAGGCATTAGCTTTACAGGATTTCAATGTAATATGGTTTGGAACATGTGGGAACACCACTAAATCAGAGGTATTTGTTTTGTTATTGAAATTTGAGTTTTTTGTAGGCTTTCAACAATGGTTCATATTCCATTCCTAGTCATAGAAAGAGTGTGAGTGGGAAGATGTGTTTCAGGTCTGAGCTCTGTTTTGAATGTCTGGGTTCTGAATACACAAAATTCTCAATCCAATCCACAATATTCATCCCACTGAAGAAATCCCATGCAAATAGATGGGGCGGGTACTTGGATACACATTTCAGGGTAAATCTGATTGGTGTTTGTGGTTCCTAATCCTGCAGATGATAGCCATATCAAAAGCTGCATGTGTTAATGGATTTCCTCGTGTAGATTGGGATGCTAATAAAGTACTGAAAATTCTGTCCTTCAAATATAAAATAACTTGGACATTTTAACACCTTTTTTCCAAATTCAAAGCTCATTTTGAATATTTGGATAAGCAGTGCCCTCATTTAGAGAAAGGTCTCACTCATCACATTTCCGCTTGTTTTTGTCTTTAAGTGCTCTCCCCAAAGTTGTGAATAGCATTAATTGAGAATGTTGGAATAATTTCATATTATAGTTATTCATGAATGCTCTTAATTTTTCAGCTCTACAGAATGTAGACGAAAAGAACGTGAATAACAATAATTGATATTTGGCATCTATTCACTGAACAATTATTTTCATCATTCAGCTAGCGCTAGTGATGACTACTCAACGCAGAGGAATCAGAGAAGATGAAAAAATCATTTTGCAACTGACAATACTGGTGGAAAATTGTTTAGAAGGCTAAAGGGGGGGGGAACTGTTTTTCAGAAAATCTCAACTAATAGCAGCAGCTACCATGTGTAGTATATCTCATGGCACCATAAGGAAATTCAGAAATGGAAGCTGGATATCAGAATATAGGAAAATGCCTTATATGAGGTCAGTCTATCTGCCCATCAGTCCCAGTATTGTCTGACAGCTGTTCTTCAGAGTCTCAGGCAGAAGTCATTCCCATACTTGCTTCCTGATCCTTTTAACTGGGTAAAAGGTAAATGTGGTGCTGTGGTCTAAACCACTGAGCCTCTTGGGCTTCCCGATCAGAAGGTTGGCGGTTCAAATTCCTGTGTTGGGGTGAGCTCCCGTTGCTTCTGCCAATCTAGTAGTTTGAAAGCATGCCAGTGCAAGTAGATAAATAGGTACTGCTGTGGTGGGAAGGTAAATGGCATTTCTGTGCACTCCGGCTTCTGTCATGGTGTTCTGTTGTGCCAGTAGCAGTTTAGTCATGCTGGCCACATGACCTGGAAAGCTGTCTGTGGACAAACATTGTCTCCCTCAGCCTGAAAGTGAAATGAGTTCCGCAGCCCCATAGTCACCTTTGACTGGACTTAACCAACCAGGCAGCGTGGGAGCAAGCCGATTGGGCACCTAGGGTGGTGTGCGTGCCCTTCACCGAGGGGCAGGACCAGCCACCCACTGGACGGGACAAGCTGGGGCAGAACACTCTGCAGGGCCTCCGAGGTGTTTGCCTGCCTCCTCCCACTCAGCTGCCCTATATCTGAGGGGGAGGCGGTGGGCGGACCATTTGGTGCGGTGCGGAGCCTGTGGGTGCCCAAGCCACTGTGTCACTCCTAGGAGAGATGCATGGCTCAGGCGTGCTTCAGGCCCCATGGTGAGTGCCGCCCGGCATTTTGTCACCCTCCTCAGTGGTGACACCCAGGGTGGCCCGCCCCCACCACACGCCCCTGCGATCAGGGGTCTTTTACCTTTTTTTAACCTTTAACTGAAGGTGCCAGAATCTGGACCATCTACAGTCAAAGAATATGCCACCCCAATGAGTTAGCAATTCTACTCTGTAATAGTTTGAGTGGTGCCAGTATTGTTTTCAATGACAAAAGAAAGTGCCTGTTAGTTAAAGATCAGATTTAAAGCTCATTTCCTGATAAAGTTGAAGCTAAAATGGACATCTTCAAAGACAAGCAGCGATCACATCCTTGCCTTGCTGAGTTAGCAGGACAATGTTCTCTATGTTCATATGCTGTGCTGTCAGGGAGCAGACCATGCAACTTCCCCCAGAGTGAAGAGCAGAAGAACCAGTGACACGACCTGCTTAGACTGGCCATGTGGCTGTGTGATTACTTTCTATGGACGTTTGCCGTCTAAAGTGTGGACAGTGGCTGGGTTGGTGGTGAGGACACAACAGAACTGAAGCTAGTTAGCATATCTTTGCTCTCCCTGTCATCATTTGAGGTGAAGGATACCCAGCTTGTTGTTTTCTTCCAGCTGGAACTTACTGGAACTCATTTCTGGCACCTCTCAGGTGGAAACCATTGCCATTATAAGATAACAAGGGGAGGTGTTCATGGTGAGTTCCAGCACTCTTTTTTTCTAGAAAAATAGCACTGAGAATGCCTCAGTCAATCCCGTATTAGGTGATCCCTAGGATAGGAGTGGTTGGTACACTGGAAGATGCTCTCCTGATATTGATCTTGTTGCTGATTACCTAGATTGTGTGGGGATTATATTCTGGTGTAGTTCTGAGCTGGCTTTGCAACACGGTCATGAACACATTGCCACCCTACCCTACAAAATCCAGGTGAACTGCTGTGAGGCCATATAGCTCCGGTCCCGAAAGACATACATTTCCGAGCACAATTCAGTGTTGGTGCTGACCTTTAAAGCCCTAAATGGCCTTGGCCCAGTATACCTGAAGGAGTGTCTCGACCCCCATCGTTCAGCCTGAACAGTGAGGTCCAGCTCCGAGAGCCTTCTGGCAGTTCCCTCCCTGTGAGAAGTGAGGTTACAGGGAACCAGGCAGAGGGCCTTCTCAGTAGTGGCACCCACCCTGTGGAATGCCCTCCCACAAGATGTCAAAGAGAACAACAACTACCAGACTTTTAGAAGACATCTGAAGGCAGCCCTTTAATGTTTAACAGACTATTGTATTTTAATATTTTGTTGGGAGCCGCCCAGAGTGGCTGGGGAAACCCAGGCAGATGGGTGGGGTATAAATAATAAATTATTATTATATTATTATAATGTCTGGTGTCTGTCTCCACCCCCATTGTTCAGCCTGAACACTGAGGTCCAGCTCCGAGGGCCTTCTAGCAGTTCCCTCACTGTAAGAAGTGAGGTTACAGGGAACCAGGCAGAAGGCCTTCTTGGTAGTGGTGCCTGCCCTGTGGAATGCCCTCCCATCAGATGTCAAGGAAATAGACAACTATCTGACTTTTAGAAGACATCTGAAGGCAACCCTGTTTAGAGAAGTTTTTAATGTTTGATGTTTTATCCTGTTTTTAATATTCTGTTGGGAGCCGCCCAGAGTGGCTGGGGAAACCCAGGCAGATGGGCGGGGTATAAATAATAAATTATTATTAGTAGCAGTTGTATCTGGAGGGCTGATAAACAGAACTGGCTTGTGACACTGGTCACCTCTGTCCTGGGATCATGTAATGAGGAATAAGAAAATGGCACTGGAGAAGCAGAAAGAAGGGAAACTAAAGAGGCTGAAAATCACACAAACATGGAGCACTTTTCCTAAAGGTTTTTTTACACTCACCAGAGGTTTTTGACCTTTGGATTTGAACCAAAGCCACCACATTGTTCCTCACAAAACACCTATTTTGTGCTTCCTCCAGGGCTCAGTGTTTAGCACTCCCTTTAGTGAGAATTCACTTCAGCTGCAAGTATCTGTTTTGCTTTATTGCTTCAGTGGTGAGGTGACTTAGAGCAGATCCACACCATATATTTAAAACAAATCCAGCACACATTGAAAGCATATGGAGGCTCCCCCAAGGAATCCTGGGAGCTGTAATATGTTAAGGGTACTGGGAAATTGTAGCTCTGTGAGGGGGAAACTACAGTTCCTAGTTTTTTTTAGTTTTTTTATGGAAGTCATGTGCTTCAATGAGTGTTATATGTGCTTTGAATGTATGGCGTGAATTTACTCCTATTTTCTCTGACACAAAAATAAACCAGTGCAGCATAATAAGATGTCTGTTCTCATGTTCTGTATTAGAACATATTTTGAAGTTCAACCCTGGTTTGTTTTAAGTTACCACAGCAATATCTGCCAAGGAGTTGCAGTGTGAGAGATGACCATGATTAAGCAGTATACAAATTGCTGAAATAAATAAATGTGCCATTCACATAATGTGTTTACAGATCAAAACGTTAGAGGGTTAAGAGATCATTCTTTTTGCATTTTTAATGTATGCAAGATTAATTAATGATGGTAGGTTCCATATTTCAAACAGCATCTACATCCCATTATTTTTTTTTTCTACATCTGCATTAAAACTCGCTATTTGTGTTAGAAAAAAAATATTATTAGCATCTAGATTTATTTTTTTCTAATCACAGCAGGAGGAAACTTGCTGTTAGGAAATGAGACAGCTAAGTAGGCCAGTTGATGAAGGGAAAAAAGAAAACCAATAATCCACAGAGATCTAACCACGTTTAAACAGAAACTGTTTAGTATAAATATTTTTGAAAGTGAACTTTTTTCCCTACCATATTTTGCTTATGATTGCAGGTGAACTTTCCAACACCCTTCTATTTCAGATGCAAATTGTGTAGGTTGGTCGTATGCATTTATACCCAGTGCAGAAGCTGTAATCATAATGCATACCCGAGGGACATGCTATTTCATGCCAATTGTGTGTGTACCATAATGTGCTTTTAAAAGCTGTTTATCCTAAAGCGGGCTACGTTTGCTGTCCCACAGGACTTCATTATGCACTGTGTATACATGTGCTATATATAATCCATTTAATTGTGTCACTGTGAAAGTCGTGGATTAAATCAATTCATCATGAAGTACCAAAAAAAAAAAAAATGATTGAAAGGGGTAAAACAGAACAAATATAGAAATCCAGAAATGTACATTTTAAAGACTTCAGGCAAAACACATCGTGAAATTAGAAAGGCCGTTGAGAGTTCTGAAAGAGTATGTAAGTTTGCTGTGATTGGCCTGAGTTATATTTCCATTGCCTGAGTGACTTCAAACCTCTTTCTATGCAATCCAACTTTTGTCATGAGATGAGACCCATATTCATGACACGCATTTATTTATTGATTCAATTATTCATGCAGCAATAAAAAAAAACCCCTGCCAGCTTAAGACCAATATTGAGGCTAGCTCATGTTGACTCAAGCTTCACAAAGCCTTGAAACAAAGGTAGGTGCGCCTCATGATTAGCAATGATATTGTGCAATGTCACAATCTGTACTTCTTCACAGCTTGCCCTCCGTGCAACCAGTTTTTCCCTTGGCCATCCAGATGGGGCAGATGGAGGGCCAGCAAAGATTTCCCATACTGTCCTAGACCTATATTGCCTTATGGAGCACCTGAGCCTCACTGTTTGGATAGAAGAGTTTACTCATACCTATTTGTTGCTTCCATCTGCAACAGGCAGACTAGGTTAAATAGTCTTCTCTGATGCAGTAGATGTGAGAGTGGTGCTGCTGCTTTTGACTTGGGACGTGGGGTGTGCATCCACATCCTTTGGCACTGTTGCTATGGACGATGGAGCCAGTAGTAAAGTTTTGAAAATAACCTACCCATTTCATCCATTTTAAAGAATCCAAAAGAATGCCGTTCACCCCATTTTTGGGGAGGGAGCAAATTTGCAAACCCCTCCTCCCTTGGAAGTATAGAAGAGGTGGTATCTCCCTAAGGGGGGGCATTATGGCCCGAGGGCAGTTTCACCCAATGGCGAGAGGTCACAACAGGCTATTTAAGCCTCCTCTGCCCCCCCACTCTTTCCTCTTTTTCATTCAGCACCCTCCCATTTGCAGTGTGGGCCTACAAGGTACCCATCTGTTTTCCATGGGCTGAACCCTGGGGGGAGACCCTAAGTGGCTTCAAGTCTTCTCTTTTTTGCCTACACCACACTGTTGGGTGATCTTTTCTGGAGTGGTGTACCATCAATTTGACTAGTTGGCATGTAGTCTGGACAGGTGGGGAGATTTCAGAAAGAATGGAACATTTGGGTTGTGGGCATCCCTTACTCACTGTTGCCTGGCATGGCTTGTGGGTACTGTGGGGTGCCCTTTGACCTGATGTACACATTGGGGTGAATGTTGGACAATGGGGCCACGGTGTGCCTGTTTGGCTCTTATACCCCAGGTCCAAGCAGTGGGGAGGGAGGATCTTAGGAAACCTTTCTGCGTGCACTAAATGTGCGGCTGTTAACTTGCCTAGATGATGGGGGTAGAAATTACCAATTATGGGGGTAGAAATTATCAATTAATGAACACCTGCCCAGACTTAATTTGAGTACATTGGTTGAATCTAACTAGTTAATTTGTTTTGCAGACCCTCAAGTTGTTATATTTAATAAATATAAGCTATTTATCCACATTGGTTGTCTTGACTCTTCTTCTAAGTGTGCTTGTCAAAGGTGCATCCATACATATTGTGAGTAGGAACAGATTGCTTAATTATCCATAAATCAGTGCATTTGTAGGTCTTGCAACCCTATGCATTTTACTCAAAAATAAATCTCGCTATCTTCAGCGAGACATACTTTCATGTGAGTACGACTGCCATTTTCAGTGCATAGGATTGAACTTCAAGTTTCTTAAATACACTTAGTCCATGTTCTTTTTCAGAATTGACATAGCCCTGCAGAACACAGGTTTTTGATCGCATAACCAGAGGCAACTCTTTGAAACCCCTTGAAAATCCTATTTATCCATAATTAACTGAGGATCTGGGAACCTGTTCAACTAATTTGCAGTATTTTAGTCAGAAGTATAGGTTCAGTGGGGGTTACTCTCACCTGAGTGTGTAAAAGATTGCAGCCTCACAATGTATAGGTTATCATAGCTCCGCCTACCATTAGCTGCCATGTTTTATGTGCCCCCAACTCTAATTGGCACCAGCCATTATGGTAGACAAGATTTTAGAAAGCAGCAGGGGAAAAACATACACATTAAAAATTGAAGTTGTTTAAGGAACACTGGGGGTAGTGTGGTGAAAGCTGAGAAAATAATTGCTAATGGAGCAACTGAGGTTTTTGGGGGTTTTTTTCCTAAAGGGAGAAAGATAAAATAGTATTCCTATCTACTACATTCTCTGAAGAAAAGAGAAGGGGTCCTTTAGGCTGCACATATATTTTCTTGAAAGGGTACTATTCCAATGTCTTGAGTAGCCTCCCAAGATGCTAGTAAAACTTATTCAGTTAAACTAGGAATCTTTAATTAAGGGCCAAGGAAAGTTGCCTGGAAGACCCGCATTGGAAGACTTTAAAGGAACTGCCTAAGAGAAAAGAGTTTTCTGCTTGAGCGATGGCTGAAGATGCAAACAGCTGTTAGCTGAGTTTTAAAACACTATGGAGCAAATGAGGACATGGGAAGGAACCCTATGCACAAAAGCTGGCGGAAAGTTTGGACTTCTTAGTACAGAAAGTATTGAAATGATGTGTAGAGATCTTTACTATTCTAATTAGTTCAAGAGGGTTCTGGGAGCTTCTCTGTGTGAAAGAAACAAGCAAAGGGTTCATGATGTTTGGGTTATTCCTTCAGAGAAGCTGAATACAGCTGGCTTAAACTGGTTCTCTTTCAGTCAAGGTCATGCTGACTATAAAAGTAGGGTCAGAAGGAGCCTGGGTTTCACTTTCTCTTTCTGTCTCCTTTCCTTCTGGTGTGGTGTTCTTTATGCTTAGTGTTAAGGTTTAGACTTATAAGTTATTGTAAGTTTAAGTTGGGTCTGCTGCAACAGGATTTCTTATGGACAGTTCCAATCCTGAATGTATAGGATTTGTGACCATTATGCTCATTTGCCTTCAGCACCAGTAAAGCTCTGCTGAATGAAATACAATTGCCTCTGGTCTATTTTTTTGGAATCCTGAAACATGTTTAAGTTTTTACTCTGCTAACTATACATTGGAATCTACTCTGGATCAACATTGAGTAGAATTCCATGACACAGCTGGCATACAGATCCAAACCCCGTTCAGCTTTGGATAAGCCTGGCAGAGGGGAAACTAGCTTTTAAAATAATGTTTTGCACTATTTTATACAAGCTTAGGATTCCTCCAAGACCTTGCTGCCTGGTCCTGCACCCACCACACTCTTCGAATGCCCCCTTTTGGTGATTTAGATGTTTGGAGAGAGGTCGTCTGAGCGGCCCAAGACCTCCATGTGCACTGCCCAGGCATGCACTATGGAGAAGACATTTCAGTGCTGCTAATACAGCAAAAACAATGTGGGAGGCAGCAGTTAGGAGTTACCAGTCACAGCAGGCACTGTGATTCTCCAGTGATTTGACTTCAACCCCAAAAGTGCCCTCCATTGTCTCTTGAGACAGACAGATGTCAACCAAAACAACACAAGCTGTAGCTCAGCCAGCTTCAACTCAAATGGTGCAGCAGTAGCATATCTTCAGTGGGGTCAGAGACTTCATGTCTGCTGAGCCTGGCTGAGCTGGAGATCTACTACATCCTAAGCTGCTGATCCCAGCAGATCTTGCTGAAGGATCACTCCCTTCGTTTTTGCTTGTTAACAGGGAATCAGTGCATCAGCGCAAGTCATTGCATTCCAATTCTTTCTGTGTTGCCCTCCCTGTCCTGCTCACCACCCCCAGACATTATTACTTGTGGTTTTGATAATCTGCTTCCTTGTCACTATTTTAGCTGTATTGGCAAAATAAAAGCTTGATGATATTCAGGTTCTGCCCATTTTAATGTTCCCTGTTCAGTGTTTCTAGGGAAATTTGTGAAGAAGTGCCCCTTAATTGCCTTTCAGTTAGCCTTTCTGGAGAGCTGCTTCATGCTGTTTATCAAAGCATATGCTATTCTCTTATACAAAATGTAAAGGGTAGAAGAATGCAAAGAAAAGAATTAGTGAAGTCCCCTTCCCACAGGGCTAAAGGAATGTGACTAATTAAGGGATAATTAACCACTCGATCTCCAGATGCATCAAATAGGAAGGGGTAACACCGGCAGAAGCTGCAGATAGGAAACTTCCAAGAAACTTTTGTGGTAAACCTATGTGGAATGGAACTTACCAATTAATAAACATTATATAATACTTTTAGCTCATAGATGCAGATCTCACCTCTTCCATCTCATAACCACTGGTACTGCATATCTGCTATCTACATATTGGTGGGGGGGGGGCACATCTGTAGAAGAAAGCTTGAATCTAAATGAAGCTTTGGTAGATGCTATGAAGATTACTAAGGATACAATCCTATCCATACTTACCAGAGGATAGGGATGGAAGGATCTATTAATATTGGTTCTCGCCATTTTTCATTTAAGCCACATTCTGTCGCAATTCGTGGGTGTTGTTTTTTTATCATCTTGAAAATTCGCCGGTGTTTTCCCCTAACAAAGCCATTTTTATTTGTAGTTTTGTCAAATGTACAGAATTTGGCAAGCAATTTCCCAAAATATAGTGTGGTTTTTGGTTTCAGAAAGTGTAAAATGGATCGATTCAGCTCTAAATGTGTACTGAATTGAGTTTCTCCCCCAGCCATACCTGAGAGCCAGGACCTTTAAGTAAAGCGGGGTCTACTTCCAAATACAAACACATCGGATCACGGGTGCCAACTTGAAAAAAATATGGGGTGCTAGGTGAGACCCATCCCACATAATTAATTGATCACATGATGCAGCACACACCATGTGAATGACAATGCCCATCAACTTTGTAGGGGTCCGGCCCCCTCAAATATTTTATTGGGGGGGGGCGGCGGCGAAGGTGAAGCCCCTAGGAGTCGACTCGTATGCATTAAATCAAATTATATGGCTGCAATCATATGCAAGCTTACAAGGAAGCAACACTCGTTAAAAAAAACAACACCAACTTAATTATGAATGTAAATATGAAGCAACAGCCTGCCTGGTTACTAGCAATCCTAAATACATTTACTTGAGAGTAAGTCCCATGAACCTCAGTAGACATTACATCCAAGTAAGCTGTAGAGGATTCGGCGATAAGTAGCTATTCCTACGCTCACTGGAAGGACAGATCCTGAAGCTGAGGCTCCAATACTTTGGCCACCTCATGAGAAGAGAAGACTCCCTGGAAAAGACCCTGATGCTGGGAAAGATGGAGGGCACAAGAAGAAGGGGACAACAGAGGACGAGATGGTTGGACACTGTTCTCGAAGCTACCAGCATGAGTTTGACCAAACTGCGGGAGGCAGTGGAAGACAGGAGTGCCTGGCGTGCTCTGGTCCATGGGGGTCACGAAGAGTCGGACACGACTAAACGACTAAACAACAACAACAACAACAACAAAGCTACAGGTGAAACTTGAAAAATTAGAATATCGTGGAAAAGTTCATTTATTTCAGTAATTCAACTTAAAAAGTGAAACTAATATATGAGATAGACTCATGACATGCAAAACGAGATATGTCAAGTCTTTATTTGTCATAATTGCAATGATCATGGAGTACAGCTGCGTTGACCCTGGACTTAATGAAGCAGTGGACCAACACCAGCTCATGATGTAGCTCCCACATTGAGGCAGTAATAGATGCAAAAGGGGCCCAAGCCAAGTACTGAGTACATATGCATGCTTCTACTTCTCAGAGGTCCAATATTGCTCTGTCTGCAGTCCTTATTTAGCTGATTTCATTTAATATTCTAATTTTCTGAGCTTGTTAATTTGGGGTTTTCATCAGCTGTACGCCATGATCATCACAAAAATGAACTTTTCCACAATATTCTAATTTTTCGAGTTTCACCTGTACTGGTACAGAGTTAGCTTGGCAACTTTGTAATTCTAAACACAAGCTTCGTAATATTTTATGCACTAGCTAAGCCTGATAGGGCACACACAAGTTTACCTGGTCCCTCCAGGCCCTGGGAGGGGAGCACACTCAGAATGTTTCCTCTCCAAACTCGGATCCCTCAAGGAAACTCCCAGCCCTCATAGCAGTAGAGGCCTGATTGATTTTATTTTCTCTTGAGTGCATCACATGTTTGCCTTCCAATGAGAAAAATCATTGCTGGGGGAAACTTATCTTGAGATGCCGCATTAGCTAGAGGCTACTAAGGCAGATCAAAGAACTCTTAGCAAGAAGGAAATTCTTATTACAGGACATAACTCCTCTAATATTTAATTCTTCCCCGCACGGAGTGAACATTGCCAAAGTGGTTAGGAAAATGAGAAAATCAAACAAGAGCCAGTGGTAAGATGTGAAGCAGAGAGAGCCATCTGTCTCAATTTCTGTACAATGCAGCCCTCTTATTCACAAATCTTTGCCAGTTGTTTTTATGTTCGTATTCATCAAATATGTCTTGAAAGGCACAAATCCATGGTGGACTAATCGTTTGCTTGTAATTTCCTTTTCTTTCTTTCTTTCTTTCTTTTTTTTAAAAAAAGCCTTGCTGTTTCCTGTAATGATACTTAAGGCAGAGAAAAATGTTCTCTTTATCTCAGTGCTTTTATCAATAATTAAACCAGTTGCATACTATTAAACCAAGGGTTTCTTGCTACCCCCTACCCCCTGAACACAAATAGCATTACATTAAAAACACAAGTTTGGGACCTAATGTAGCATGGGGAATTTAAAAAGTTGGCACTGCAAGAACAAACAAAAGCAGAGAATGCCTACCAGACTTAATTTTTAGCCCAGTTTTCTCATTCCTTGACATTACACAGGTTGTATCTGTAGTTCCCTTCACATTTTCCTATGCTACACATATTGTGCATGTGATGTTGAGTGATGTTCTAGTGTTTATGTACATAACACTGTATGCATATTTAATAATAATGTAATTAAGCTAAGTGTCTATTAGAGGAATTAAGGTAAACGTTAGGTAGAGAAAGAGGGAGAAGGGGACAATTGGGAATGTTGGTAGTGAGTGGTGATTGGGAGAGAAGTTTAAAGGGGGTTTGAATGCTGGTGGGAGATGGTTTAGAGCAGGCATGACCAAACTTGGCCCTCCAGCTGTTTTGAGACTACAACTCCCATCACCCCTAGCTAACAGGACCAGTGGTCAGGGATGATGAGAACTGTAGTCCCACAACAGCTGGAGGGCCGAGTTTGGCCATGCCTGGTTTAGAGTCAGTGGAGAGTTGGGTTTGGGAGTGGGTGTGGAAATTGCAGCCGGATGTGAAGCAGAATTGGTTTATTAGGATAGGATTGGTACTGCTTTGTCCATGTTTGAATACATAACAAAGTAACCAATAAGGAACAGAAAAACCCCTCCTGAAACCTGATGCTTTTGTGCAAAAAGGAAGCATAAAACCATCATTTATTGTGTCTGTGTTGTTGTACATTATCATATTACACCTCATTCCTCATATTTGGCCACATTGGGGTGAAATATTCACCCTATAAATATTCAGATACAGTGGTACCTCGGGTTACATACGCTTCAGGTTACATACGCTTCAGGTTACACACTCCACTAACCCAGAAATAGTGCTTCAGGTTAAGAACTTTGCTTCAGGATAAGAACAGAAATCGGGCTCCGGCGGTGTGGCGGCAGCAGGAGGCCCGTTAGTTAAAGTGGTGCTTCAGGTTAAGAACAGTTTCAGGTTAAGAATGGACCTCCGGAATGAATTAAATACTTAACCCGAGGTACCACTGTACGTATTATATGCATTGATAACACACACCCTGTGGAACAGCCTTCCATCAAATGTCAAGGAGATGAGATGCAACCTTAAAAAACATCTGAAGGCAGCTCTGCATGATGTGTGATGCTTTATAATGTTTTTGTATACATTGGAAGTCACACAGAATGGCTGGGGCAACCTAGTCAGATGGGCAGGGAATAATAATAATAATAATAATAATAATAATAATAATAATAGCATGGTCTGATAATGTCAAGGTTGCAGGTCCAATCACCGTATGGGACAATTGCATATTCCTGCATTGCTGATCCTCAGGATCCCTTCCAACTCTATGAATCTATATGATGGCAGCAGGAATAAGAGAAATTATAAACATTATCATCAGAGACCCAGCTCAGTGTTGTACATCTTGTATAGAGTGAAAATGTGGTATAGGGGAGTTATGGGTAATGCCAGAAACCACATTGCTTGGAGCAGCAGCACAACAAGGCATATAGCCCGGATACTGATCATGTGGGACCTCTATGTTTGAGCAGCTACTCATGTGTAGGTGTCACTCAGACAGCTGTGCTAATTTGGCCTCACAATGCTTGCTGATGGACCCCTTTCATGCATGACTTGTGGGGGGAGAAGAGCTATGCTCCCCCCGTGAATAATTTCACCCGTATTTCTCTGGGTCTTCTCTAGGTTTCAGGGTAATTTCCTTTAGCTCAGGCATGTCCAAAGTTTGTTTATTTCCTGGGGGGAAATCCTAAAGAAAGCTCAACAACTTCAACCCTAAAAAAAGGTTGGCCCTTTGGTCAGCCCTCACGGTCCTTCACTTCATCAAATCTGGCCCTCTTTGAAAAAAGTTTGGACACCACTGCTTTAGATGGTCTCCCTAAAGATGCCCCCACAACCAGCTGAAAATATAAACACAGCGCTAAACTGAAGTATCTCTTTCAAATCTCTGTGTTCTACTAATGTATGAACCTCAGGATCTTTAGCAGTTAATTATATGACACAGAATGCAGAAAACCTATTGAACAGGCTTTTTTTAAAAAAGGTACTTCAATGGGTATATAAACTGCTCCATCCTGACCTTACATGCAAGCATGCATTAACGACAACTGTGCATCTGACCCGGGACGGCATTTCAAACTGCGCCCCTGTGCAGAGCCTATTAATTTACTTCAGCACAATGATAAGCAACTTTTCCCTCTGTGGAAGCTGAAACACGGGTAAAAATTGTTCACACAGCTCTGTTCCAAATTCTTCTGATCTACAGACCTTGCCATCTTGAGCTGTGGCAGTACCAGATTTCAACCGGCCAAAGGAGTACAAGTTCCGAGATTGGGTTGCTCACCTCCAGCCACCTGCTGCAAGAACTAATGACTATATTTCAGTTGAGTAGACTTTCCATGCGTTTCAGGAAAGAGTCAGCTGAGGAGCCTGGCTGTTTGGTTCCTTAACATTTTCATAGTATTCCGTTAGATTAGAACTCTTTTAAATAAAGCTGAAATACCATCTCTGCGTGGTGTTTTTCATTCCATAGGCACATTGTTCAGTGAGTAATAGGTTAGTTCGGGGAGTGGGGGGGGGGGTCAGCATTCAGATGAGATACAGGAAAAGGCTAAGCGTTAACTGATTAACTGGTGTGATTAAGACTTTAATTGGTCTAATAATACTTGGTATAAAAAATAATGGCTTCATTTAGCGAGGCAAGCCACACATATGCTTAAACATCTTCCTCCCTGCACCCTCTTTGATGAAAAGAAAAGGGGATTTAAAACTGGCTTTCCTTCTAACAATAATAACCACAGGGAACTGAAGTGAAATCAATGCTGATAAGTAGCTTAAATCTGGATATTCCAGAAATACAGTTGTACCATTTTTAAAGCCATTTTCATGGATTACCGTGACAGAAAACAGGCAGATGACAAAGCACCTTTGTAATGCTACACATATTGTCAGTTGCAGATGGAGCAAGTACGCTGGGTTGTACCTGCTTCCATGGGTCATGCTGCTACCAGTTGTCTTCAGAGCTTTTCCATTTCAATGTCAATGCTGCTCCCAACTTCAATGGAGCATCTTTCCCACACCCCAGCTCCTCTAGGAAGAAGACTCAGGTTGATTTCACCCAGTGTTTCATATGAAACACTAGACATTCTATAGAAAGATACAACAGGGAGCTGTGTGTGCATGTTGATGCTGATGTCAGTGTCACGTTAAAGGCCCATTTCAGGCCTGAGTGGCATGTTTGCAGTTTCTTTGCGGTTGAATCCCACTTCAGCTCAGTAAAATTTCAATGGATGTGAAAAAATCACAGCCATTAGCACACCCAAAGTGTTGGGATTTCATTCTCTCTACTGCTGATGTGTGATTGTTTTCATCACATGTCTGTGTCGACATTCCATACTATTGGAGTCATGAGAACGGAAGTTCAGTTACACTGTTCCGTTATTGCTGTAAATTTGCATTTTCTGTTCTCTCTTGGAGAAGAAGGAGAGAGGGACTATGTTTCCTTTCTTCTGTAATACTTGATCTTGTACATAAAAAATTAGCTTAGATTCTACACCTCTGTGCCTAGTTTCTGCTTGGACTCTGTTACAGTATTGTGTGCATATATCTTCAGATATGTGTCACAGAAGTGCATCGGTGCAGAGGAGTGATGGATCATCCCAAGAGGTGCTTGAGGGGGAAGAATGCAGCTGCCTGGTATTTTCCCAAGTTGGTTACGATGCCCAGAGCGGTACACCAACATAAAGCTCACTGTCATCAGCAGCCCCATTGAGAGAAACTGGTTCGGATAATGCTATTGTTCTAATCTATCCACACAGGCATGGCAGCCTGGTAGTTTCAGCACCATGGAAAGTCCCAAAGGATCAGCTTGTTTCACCAAAGGGTAAAAGCAAACAGAGGCCTTATGGGTCCATTGAAGGGATTTTGGAGTTGGCAAGCTTATTAGTTTCACTTCTACCCATTGCAACCTCTGTGTGGGGAATAAATACTTTGCAATTAGTGCTAAATTCCCCAAAATGTTTTCTGCAAACAATAAACAATCTGATTAGCCAAACAAAACACAGTCTGAGAATTTATCCCTAATGTAGGAGGGATAAATTTGCTCCTCACTTCTGGGTATGTTTACAGGCTGCGCCTATGGGCCTACTGTGAAGTATGGAAGAAATTCTTCTTCCTAGCAATGAGAGTCTTGGGTATGCAACCTGACAGGAGTACTGTGGCCCCGGCAATTCAGTGTTCGCTCAAATGTACATGTCAAGCCTAAACAACACCCTCAAGTTCCCTAAGCCAATGAGGCATTGGACAACCCAAGAATGTCCCAACCCAATAATTCCATAGATATCACAGCACCAGATCTTAACATTCTCTTTTCTGCCTGAATTTAAAGCCAATTAAACCAAAAAAAAATTGTCACTGTAACAAGAACAACTCACAGCAGTATGAAGTTAGTGGGAAAAGGGGGTCCAAAGGCCAATTAAGGGCTACTCACAAAATTCCTACCCAGCCCTCCACAAATTAGAAGCTATTTATGGAGGGATGGGAGGTGCAGCAAAAACTGAGGTGGAGAGTTTGCGGAGAAGCAGGCTAATATATCTTGGGTCCGTCCTACCACCAGACAGGATGAACTGGCCATGTAGTTATCCCACAAACTCCCTCCATGGCTGATAAAACTGGTTACCTCCTATTTAAAAAGAAACAGAAAAAAATAGTGGGAGATATTTACACACACACACACACACACACACACACACACACCACATTTCCCCAATGGTAGAAAACCCTTGTGGACTTAAGGAGATCAGTGTCACCAGTTATCAGTTTATTTTAATGATGGTAAGCTTTGCTTTTAATTCATTTCTTTTAATTTTCCGATTTACATGGTTATTATTAATTAACCTTTTTCTGCTTCAGAATCATTGTCTTCTAAGCAGTGAATCTCTTTTGTATGTACCACTGCTTTTGATATAAGCTGTTTAATTCCTTGCTATTACATAGCTAATTGTCAGCACCCTAAATACAGTTTCAATTGTGCTACAAAAGCCTATGGGGACAGCCTTACATACCTCCCCCAGCCCCAACCCCCCACAAAAATACCCCTAGCATTGTTACTGAGTAGTCCTGTTGCCTCTCATTGAACACTGGCACAGCTATAAACTGTAAAGCATATTTTTTTACTTAGTCTGTTTCCCCCCCTTATTGGGCGGGCAGCTTTGTGGGTGGCAAACCAGCCTATCACAGGCCAGATCATCTTCCTGCCACTGAATGGGCCAATGGCAGCAGGAGTTTTATTTATTTATTTATTTAACATATTTCACAAAATCATACAACAATATACTATATTACAATTTTTATCTTGTCCCATATAATAAAAAATTAAAAAGAATACAAGAAATTTTTTAAAAAGACCTAAAGTAGACTTCCGAAAGTTCTCAAAAAAAGCTAAATTATACTTGTTATATTTTACACAGTGTTATATTATTGTATTATTTTCAGAAAACTTTTTGATAAAAATTTAATAAAAATTAAATTGAAACATTAAATTTACATATATTATCTGTACATTCCAACACTCATTCAAGATCTGCCAGGAGGTTTTTGCTGTCACAGTAATTTTTCAGATATTCCTTGAATATAATCCATTCTTGATTTACTTTTTGCATCGAATACCCTCTTACCCTCCCTGTCATTTTTGCCATTCACAGGTATTCTAATAGTTTAACTTGCCATTCTGATTTTGTAGGTATAGTTTTGTTTTTCCAATATGTTGCAATTAAAATTCTGGTTGTGGATGTTGCATACATAAAGAGAGGTCTTACTTCTTTTTTTATTTCAGTTGACATTATCCCTAATAAGAAAGCTTCTGGTCATTTTGTGAATGGGATTTTAAACATCTTTTTTAGTTCGTTATATATAATGTCCCCAAACTTCCTAATTTTTCCACATTCCCATCCCATATCCATAAACGATCCTCTTCCCTCTTTTCCAGTCTGATCTTATAAATTTTGGCCAGTCTGGCCGGCGTGAGACCAACTCACCAATTGCTGCTCTTTGGCACCATGCCCAGCGGAAGTTTAAATGCCCAGCCTGTGGAGCCTTTCAGTCTCTCACAGTCCCGCTTCTCCCACCCACCCTCAAATTAGGGTGTGTTTTTTTCATGGATGGTACAACCTTGCTCTGGACAATGTTGGTCGCCTATATTTTCAGGGGCCGGGCAGGAATTTTTCCCACTTAGCTAACTGGCACCACCATTTGGGTTTACAACTACCTCAAAGCAATCATCACAACTTTGTAATGTGGATAGGCATTGGGTAAGCCCAGTTTTGGTTGGAGGGGAGGTTGTAGCCTCCGCATTTCCCTCCATGGGTAATAGTATCCTGTTAAAAGGATCTGGGAGGAGTCACTCCTGTCTGATGCCCAGATGGGGGCTAGGGTCATACCACTCCTCCAATGGGGATTGCTTGTGGGACACCCCAATTTGACATAGGTCATGGGGCATCCCCCCCCCCTTGCTGGCTTCACCCTTAGAAACATTCTCAGCAGGCAGGTGGGAGTGACATGGGCCATTGCTTACCACAATGCCTATGGCAAGAACCTCACATCTGTAGCCAATAAAGTTGTGGCCTTATTTGATCCCAAAAACCAATATGCTGTGTGCTGTCTAGTTATTCACACCTTAGGGAGCTGGGTGGTCAAGGGGCCTTGATACGCAAATAACATCAGTTGTTACTGCTTACAGCAGAAGCAATGAGGAAACATAAAGAAAAACAGACAACTAGGGAGGGACTGTTTTTGTCCCGTTATTATTATTATTATTATTATTATTATTATTATTATTATTCATTGTAAGCCACCATCTTACTGGGTTGTCCCAGCCACTGTGGGTGGCTCCCAACAGAATATTAAAAACACAATAAAATATAAAACATTAAAATCTTCCCAAAACAGGGCCACTTTCAGATGTCTTCTAAAAGTCAAATAGTTGTTTATTTCTTTGACATCTGATGGGAGGGTGTTCTACAGGGTGGGTGCAACTACCGAGAAGGCTCTCTGCCTGGTTCCCTGTAACTTTTCTTCTCGCAGTGAGGGAACTACCAGAAGGCCCTCAGCGCTGGACCTCCAGGCAGAACAATGGGGGTGGAGACGCTCCTTCAGGTATACAGGGCCAAAGCCATTTAGGACTTTCTAAGGCAGCACCAACACTTTGAATTGTGCTTGGAAATGAGCACATTAACCCTCTAGTGGCTTTTTCCTCTCAGTACGGCAAGTATTAATTGAAGATTGCAAGCATAGAGGGGTATTTTGCCATAGACCCTCAAATGATTAAAAGATCTGGCCTAAATACTTCAGCTCAGTGTTAGTAGGGCAAACAGGAAATTGAACCTTAGGTAGTAGAAACTGGAATTATGATACACACTGAGTAGGGGCGCCGCCGACTTGTCCCCCACATTGAGGGGGACCCGGCATCACATGACGTCATGTGCACGTCATGTGCCAGGTAGGGGATCAGCTTGCAGTGGACGTAGATCCTGTCCTGCCTACACAATCTTGGCATGAAGGACAAAGAAAACCAGGTTCTACTGAGTTTTATACGGCTTCATTGCACACGGGCACTGTGCCTCCTCTCCACGTTCTTGACCCTCACATGATATATGTTTTCCTGCTTAGAAAACAAATATGCACACCATGTTTTTAAGGAGAATAATTTGTGTGTTAATTTTGCATAATTTAAAAACTCTTCTCATAAAATATTGATCCTGCTTAATTGAGCAAATTTGCACCTTTTCATGCCAAGAAGATTAAAGGGATTAATATATGTTCTGTTACTTTGATTGTAATACTCCAGGATTCCAAAATTTGTTTGCGACGTGATTTTTCAGTGTTTTGTGCTGCTGATCAACAGCATGTTTATTAATGAGCTAATTCTGCTAATCCCTGGTTTTCTGGGTTGATATCCAACAGTTGCATTTGAGGCTGTGACTTTTGCATTCAAAAGGATTCTAATTAGCTTTACTTCAAGGAACAAATACTGCAATTATCTTTTCCAAAAAAAAGCCAAGCATCAGATACTGTAATTTGCATTATTTTTGAATTTCTGTTTCGTATCTTATCCAAATGGTGAGTACTGATGCTAAACACCAAGAGATCCCAAACAAAGATAGAGCAATGGTGAGCAGTCCCATAGTTTTAATATAAAACCTTAGCGCCTAGGACTTGCCGATCGCATGGTCGGTGGTTCGAATCCCCGCAGCGGGGTGTGCTCCCATCATTCGGTCCCAGCGCCTGCCAATCTAGCAGTTCGAAAGCACCCCCGGGTGCAAGTAGATAAATAGGGACCGCTTACCAGCGGGAAGGTAAACGGCGTTCCGTGTGCTGTGCTGGCTCGCCAGATGCAGCTTGTCACGCTGGCCACGTGACCCGGAAGTGTCTGCGGACAGCGCTGGCTCCTGGCCTCTAGAGTGAGATGAGCGCACAACCCTAGAGTCTGGCAAGACGGGCCCGTATGGGCAGGGGTACCTTTACACACACACACACACACATATATACACACACACAGACACACACACACCTTATTTTTCGCTCTATAAGACGCACCAGACCACAAGACGCACCTAGTTTTTGGAGGAGGAAAACAAGAAAAAAAATATTCTGAATCTCAGAAGCGAGAACAGCAAGAGGGATCGTTGCACATTGAAAGCAGCAATCCCTCTTGCTGTTCTGGCTTCTGGGATAGCTGCGCAGCCTGCATTCACTCCATAAGACGCACACACATTTCCCCTTACTTTTTAGGAGGGAAAAAGTGAATCTTATAGAGCAAAAAATACGGTGTATATATATATATATATATATATATATATATATATATATTCAGAATATATATATATTCTGAGAAACTGACTTCCAGGTCATGATGTCTTTTAATCAAGGAGGTACTTAAGAAAGATACCATGAACTCCTGACAAATAATATACTTATAAAACAATTTTTTAAGCTTTCAAAGTCCTTCACTTATATTATATCAATAATTGTTACAACCCTGAAATGTAAACCGGATGAGATCCATGACAGTCGAAAGTCAGGATGCAAATGTAAGAAGATAAGTAAGTCATGGATGCTTTTTGAAAAAAGTAAAGCAAATTACTCTGGGAATTCCAATATGGAATTCCAACGTAATATGTCCTTTGTCTCTAAGATCCTCTAATGTGACAGTGATTGGGCCTGACACTTTTCCTATACAAAGCAATCATGACTATTGCTTTTCTTGACAGATTAGCAACTTTTCTATGTGATTTTGGCAGAGCTTGGTGGCTATCAAGAGATGTTCGCCCTTCAAAAGAATTTAATATTTGCTCTATGAAGAGCCTATAGCCTTACATGTGTTGTTTGACTATAAGGCCCATTGTCTCTGACCATTGGGCATGCTGGCTGGGACTGATAGGAACTGAGGGTTCAACAGCAGCTGGAGGGCCACAGATTTCCCACACCTGGCTTAAATAAAAGCCATATTCTACGCATTCAAGCAATTTCCTCACATTTTCCACGGGAAGTTTCACATTTCCCTTAGGCAGAATTTGGAGGCAGCTTTAATTTTTGCTCTTTATTTGGATCCCACATTTCTGCCAGCAGTGACTCCCTTTTCCAAGGAACAGCTGAACTGTCACATTACTATTTATTAGATGAGAAGACTTTCCTTTCCATAAAGTGCAATTTATTGCTTCTTTGATGCTGCGCTGGCCCTACAAGATAGAATTCAATTTCCTGTTTGTCCAGTACAGCATGCAATTTTCAAGCTTTCTGTTTGTGTCAATGGGTCTTAAAAAGCAATCTCTTTGTCTTGGTCTTCATGCAATGCATCTGGGGTTTGCACATTTCCTGTAAGTAGCGTCACTGCTGATGTGTGTGACAGATTGTACAATTGGCAGTCCATATTCCTTTCTCCTCCAGATAAGATGATGCTTTTCCGCAACTGAAGAAAAGCTATCTGCTGAGTAGTTTGGATCTTGCATTTCATTTTCCTAACACTTTAGCTCTGTTTGGTTCTTTTTACCTCCCCCTTCTTCAAAATATTCACTTCATACCTTTCTCCATGAGACAAGTAGTTGTGTAAGCAAGTGATTCATTTCATAAATCCAAGCTGCTGTTTTCTATCAATCTAAAATTGCTTGCCCTGGGAAGTCTGGTATCCCAACTCCTCAAAAAAATCTATGTGCATATTCACTGTCAAGTCACAGTTTTCCACAGCAGGCACATTTTATAATCCCTTGAGATTGGTGAAATAAACGAGACAGACACCAGGCATTATAATAATATAATAATAATTTATTATTTATACCCCACCCATTTGGTTGGGTTTCCCCAGCCACTCTGGGCGGCTCCCAACAGAATATTAAAATACAATAGTCTGTTAAACATTAAAAGCTTCCCTAAACAGGGCTGCCTTCAGATGTCTTCTAAAAGTCTGGTAGTTGTTGTTCTCTTTGACATCTGGTGGGAGGGCGTTCCACAGGGTGGGTGCCACTACCGAGAAGGCCCTCTGCCTGGTTCCTTGTAACTTGGCTTCTCACAGTGAGGGAACCGCCAGAAGGCCCTCGGTACTGGACCTCAGTGTCCGGGCAGAACGATGGGGGTGGAGACGCTCCTTCAGGTATACTGGACTGAGGCCGTTTAGGGATTTAGGGTCAGCACCAACACTTTGAATTGTGCTCGGAAACATACTGGAAGCCAGTGTAGGTCTTTCAAGATAATCAAGCCAAATCTTTATCAACAAGCAGAAGGTAAGCTGGGTTGACATAGCAGTAGGGCAAGGATCAGTTGCTCATTTCACTCAGCCCTTGCTGATGTAGTGACACTCTACCGGGATTGGGTGCCCCATTTGAGTTATCCAGCATTGAAGCTTATTGTGGTGCAAGCCAAGAATCCGGGGTCCCACTGGGCAATCAGGGTAAGAGATTCCAGCCAGGCAAAGACCCTAGTCCAAGTTTAAGACATATAATGACTAATCCTCCTCCCAGGCCCCTTACTTTGCCGAACCTGCCCTGTTTACAAAGTTGAGCAATGCCTAACAGAAGTAAGCTGTCAAGGACTGGCTGGATGAAGAGGAGTGGTGGGAGCTGCCTTCCTAAGAGCCACCCAGGGAGGCCTCAGAAGAAGATGACTTAGATTCTGGATCCTGGTGGTGGGATACTGGCCATGCCTCAGAGGAGGGGACAAGCTGGTAGGTACTAGAAGCAGGAAGCATGAGAAATCATGGTGAGGCAGAAGCAGGTAGGTGGTCCAACACAGGCAGGGTGATGAGGTTTCCATTTTGGATGCAGGCTCCAATAGAGATGACAGAGGAGAGCCATACCCTGCATCTCTCCAGGATAGCCTCTCTGCTGAAGGCTCTCCAGCCCCACTAACACCCAGAATGCGAAGGATGTTAGATGTTGCTGAGCAACAGGCCAGACAGGCATAGAGAGAGGCTCCTGCTGCTTGCTGTAGCAGAAAATTACAGGGGAGGATCCCTTACTCAGAAGGCTAGAGAGTGAAGGAGGAGCTGCATGCCAGTTCAAGCAACTTGGGGAAGTTGCCTTTCTGAGTTTCCTTGGTCCCCCCCCCTTTCCTTAATAAACACATTAACCTTGCGTCTCCCTCTTTGACCTGTGAATGACATGATTGTCCTGTCAGCCCCTTGGCATAAGCTGTATTTCACTGAAGGAAAGGGCATCAATGGGCATTTGAGGTTGACAGGGAAAAGATCCTTTCTAGCCCTGTCTGCTAGCTCAATGAGGCTCTAACACCAGGTGTGTGTGTGTGTGTGTGTGTGTGTGTGTGTGTGTAAAGCTTGCAGAGCAAAATGATGGCCCTTGGTCTTGTGGGGCAAGGCCTTTAAAGGTATTGGCCATTTTGAACCTCATGCAATCTTGTGATAGCCAGCAGGGAAAGGCAACTCTATCTCCCTTCTGCTTCCTGGGACCATCCATTACTGAGCAAAGTCACCCTGTGTGCAGTCACTCCCTGGAATGAGGTTTATGGTACAATCTAACCATGTTTACTCAGAAGCAAGCCCTATTGAATTCAATAGAGCTTAGTCCCAAGCAAGTGGGGTTAGGATTGCAGCCTCAAATAATAATTCTGTTCCTGTAAGTGAAGTGAGAGCTGGACCATAAAAGAAGGCTGATCGCCGAAGAATTGATACTTTTGAGTTATGGTGCTGGGGGAAGACTCTTGAGAATCCCATGGACTGCAAGAAGATCAAACCTATCCATTCTTAAGGAAATCAGCCCTGAGTGCTCACTGGAAGGACAAATCCTGAAGCTGAGACTCCAATACTTTGGCCACCTCATGAGAAGAGAAGACTCCCTGGAAAAGACCCTGATGCTGGGAAAGATGGAGGGCACAAGGAGAAGGGGACGACAGAGGATGACATGGTTGGACAGTGTTCTCGAAGCTACCAGCACGAGTTTGACCAAACTGTGGGAGGCAGTGGAAGACAGGAGTGCCTGGCGTGCTCTGGTCCATGGGGTCACAAAGAGTCGGACAAGACTAAACGACTAAACAACAACAACTCAACAGTTAAAAGTTTGATCATTCAATATTTATTGATTCTTGTCCCGGCTCTCACTTGGAAGTAAGGAAGATATCTTTATGGAGCAAAGTAGGATAAACACTCCACAGCAGACAGAGTTCTAGCAGCTTCAAAGCTCCTAGTAGAATAGGATGGCCACATGCACTGGACCTATGGACCTATGGAGTTGTCTCAACAGGTTCCCATACCCATCTGCAAAGATTTGAAAGGTGAAGGAAGCTTATTCATGGAATTCCTGTGCCCTGTGGTTATGTCAAGTTTGCAGGCATGCACTGCATCTCTATGGATGGGTTGTTATTCTAAAGCACCAAAGCTGCAGCAAGCAAAGGCTCTAGCAGCTCAGTCAGCTGCTTGTGGCTGAAAAGCTAAACAGGAAGTCTGTGACTGTTGCCATGGGAACAAAGGGGCAGTCCATTCTGTACTGAGCACCGGATGTTAGCTCAGTGTGTGTGTCATATGACCTGTACTGGAAGTACATGGGTGGAGTTTATTCTTACTGCTGTTGAGTGCAGACATGTTTCTCTGTACTGATGTAAGGGACAGAAATAAAAGATGTAAATAGGTTTCTGTCTGCTTCTTTCCCCTCCCTGGGGGACACCAAAGGGGAGAGAGGAAGAACGGTGTGTTCCTCTCACACATCTGAGAAGAATCGCCGAGACCTCGGCTGCTTATCAGCAGAGTGGAGCAGCGGGGAGGTCGACAAGGAATATCTGCCGGTGCCTACGCTGTGGCACATTCCTCTGACCAGGCAGAATTCCAACAGTGGTAGCAGATGCCGGTTGCTGGTTTCTTCGATCCATGGGAGTCTGCATCAAGGAGTAGCAGAGCTACTGTATTCATCGCTCCATGGAAGACTGAAGTGAGCAAGCTGATCTTCTGCAGCCAGACGCTGACCAGAAGAAGCTGACAGCCAAAGCAACGGAGCCCAAGGTATGAGATTTCGGGCTTAAAAGTGTGAATGCAGATTGAGTTATTCTCTGCTTCGCGGGGAGCAGCGTATGGGAAAACAGCTCAAGTTAGAAGAGGCCTGCATTCCAGACATTCTTGTGGTTTCTTGTCCAAGGGAAGGAATGCACTGTTGCTAAGCAACGCCGGCCAGTTACTCGAGATAGCTGAACAGTGAAGGCTGAGTCTCAGAGAGGAGAAGTGAAAGTTACAATGGAATGTTTTGACTACAGACTCTTGGAACTTTCCAACACAGCTAGCGTTAAGAGCTGCCAGGTGGCAAGAGTGTAAACAAACCAGCTTTTGGATTTTAGAGGCTTGTGTTTGAGAGTTAATGAAAGGACTCAAAATGGATGCAAAGAAGGGATGTTTACCTTCTCTATCCCTCCTGACCAATGACAATTATGCATCTTGGTCTATTAAGATGAAGGCCCTCCTGCAGAATCAGAGACTGTTTGAAGTGATTGAGAACCCCATTCCAGCAGCACCAACACGTGCTTGGGAGTCACAGGATGTGAAGGCCAGAACGGCTATAATTCTGTGTGTGTCAGACTCGCAGCTTATCCATATACAAAATTTAGAGCACGCGAAAGATGTTTGGGACACGCTGAGAAGGACACATCAGAGAGATGCAGGTTCTTCAGCGTTGCTGTATTTTGAGAAGCTGACCAACCTGAGGCTTGCCCCTGATGGAGATGTTCAAGCGCACCTGACGGAAATGAAATATCTGCGTCAACAGATGGTGGAACGTAATTTCCGTCTGCAGGAGGAAGTGTTTTGCTTCATGGTGATAAACAGCCTGAATCGGACTTACAAAACCGTTGCCAGTCAGCTGGGGTCCCTCCCAGCGAATGAATTGACTTCGGAGAGGGTCTTTGCCGTGGTTCTTTGTGAACATGACAGACTTGCCGCCCTGGAGGTCAAGGACAGGGGGAGACAAGAACGGAGTTCTGACACCCCCACTGCTGTTGCTACTGGAGAAAATGCTGTAGCTTTAAACGTTGTCCGTTGTTACAATTGTGGCCAGACTGGGCATCTTCAGCGGAACTGCGAGAAGCCACGTCAGAACAGAGGAGCCAAGGGAAGCTCCACAAAGTCTGAGGCGTCAGACAAAGGTCATACCATCCCAAAGGCAAAGACTGCAAAGGCTTTGATGTCGCTAAAAGCCACACCAGAAGCGGGGAATTTCTTTGTCATTGATACTGGAGCCATGGTTCACATGACAGGACACAGAGGACTATTTTCGACGTTTAAGAAGCAAAGCTTCACTGTACAACTAGCCAATGGTCAAGAGCTGGAAGCCACCGGAATTGGGACTGTGTATCTTGAAAGTCTGAACTTGACTATCAACAGTGTTTATTTGGTTCCAGAGTTGAAGTTCAATCTGCTCAGCGCTTCGCAGATCGCCAAGAAGGGACTAAAACTATCCTATGATGATGTGAACTACGAGATCTACAAAGATGGAGAGCTGTATCTTTCTGCCAAAGAGAAAGATGGACTGTATTTGTTGACTTTTGATCAAAGTGATTACATGGAATGTAATTCTTGTGATTCTAACGTGATCTCTTTTGCAGGTCTGACCAAGGAGAACACCAAGAAGGTGACCTCGAGGGTCAACAGAGCATTTCAGCAGGTGTATGCTGATGTGATTGGTCCTCTAGCACCTTCTAGAGGCAATGCAAAGTATTACCTAATATGTGTTGATTCTTTCACAGGTTTTGTCTGGATTTATCTTTTGGAGAGACCAAAAGACGCCTTAGAAAGGTTTAAAGAGTTTTGTGACAAAGTTAAAAATATGCATGATGCTGACATAGATTGTCTTTGCACAGATGAGAAGCCAATTTTTCTCTTACAGGTTTTCCAGAAGTTCCTGAAGAAGAAAGGGATAAGACACAAAATTGCTAGCTCCGAAGAAGCTTGGAAGAGATGTGTCTGTGTTAGGGTGAACAAAGAATTGCAAAAGGGAATGCATGCACAATTGCTAAGTTCACACCTGCCTAATGAATTCTGGGCTGAGTCGCTGATGTCATTCTGTTATACGTGGTTGAGAAAGTTTTCAAAAGAGTTGGGAAGTTCTCCTTTTGAGAAACTGTTCCACAGAAAACCTTCTGTTGCCCATTTCAAGGTTTTTGGGTCTCATGTGAGAACAGAAGCTCCAGGTGGGGTAAAGAATGCCAGAGGCATTTTTGTGGGTTATGAAAAAGGTCTCTACAGAGTAATTTTGTCTGAATCTGGTCAGGTGATTCTCACAAAATTTCTAGAGAGTGCTCCTGAACAGGAGAGAGTGATTGTTCACACATTTCCCACTGCAGATGATTCTGATGATGGTGAGTTTGATCTTATTGAGTTCAGTAGTACTGATGATGACAGCGATAGCTCAGACAGCTCAGTTGTCACAGTCATTGAGAAGAAATCTCACATAATGACTAGACCCTCAGAAGAGGAGGATGAACCACTGATGAAGCTTAGTACTGGTTCTCCAGAGAGTTCAGAGGCTGAACCAGAAAGCAAAGAAGAGCAGCACCTCTTACGTAGGTCTGAGAGAGCAACGAAGGGTGTACCACCCAAGAGGTATTCACAAGAGTTTGCTAACTTAGCTGTTGCTGTTGTAAACGACCAAGGACAGATTGAAGCTGTGTCTGAGTCAGAGACGAAGTCACACAACCAGAGAGGTACATTGGTAAAACCAATGGCGGGTACTTCCAAGGGTGGAACTGAAACAACAGGGGAATGTTATAAGTATAACAACTGTTTGTTTTCTTCTCTGGATGACGCTTTGCTTGCAGCACGCATTGATACTTTAGGGGGAGTATGTTATTCTAAAGCACCAAAGCTGCAGCAAGCAAAGGCTGTAGCAGCTCAGTCAGCTGCTTGTGGCTGGAAAGCTAAACAGGAAGTCTGTGACTGTTGCCATGGGAACAAAGGGGCAGTCCATTCTGTACTGAGCACCAGATGTTAGCTCAGTGTGTGTGTCATATGACCTGTACTGGAAGTACATGGGTGGAGTTTATTCTTACTGCTGTTGAGTGCAGACATGTTTCTCTGTACTGATGTAAGGGACAGAAATAAAAGATGTAAATAGGTTTCTGTCTGCTTCTTTCCCCTCCCTGGGGGACACCAAAGGGGAGAGAGGAAGAACGGTGTGTTCCTCTCACACATCTGAGAAGAATCGCCGAGACCTCGGCTGCTTATCAGCAGAGTGGAGCAGCGGGGAGGTCGACAAGGAATATCTGCCGGTGCCTATGCTGTGGCACATTCCTCTGACCAGGCAGAATTCCAACATGGGTTACCTGTGGAGTTGTCACCTGGTTCTGAGGCTGTCCTCTTCACAAGAGTGGGGAAAGAGCTGGAATCACTGTTTCTCTATCCAGAGCTGCTAGAGACAGAGAAAGGGGAGGTAATCACTCCTCCAGCCTAAATTCCAGTCATTCACCCTCCATCTCTTCTTCATCCTCCTCATTGTCCATCTCAGTCTGCCCACCCATGGCTGAGCCTGACAACAGCTTGGGATTCATGGCAATGGTAATGGTATGATTTACACCAGGCAAAGCACACAGCATATTTAGAAGCAAAGAGCCTGTTCCAGTGTCCAGGGAACAGCATGTGGTGGTGTCTTCCTAGGCTGTGCCATTGCAGGTGGGGGAACATTATTCCATGTAAAAAGAAAATAGCAGCTGGATCTCACTCTGTCATGATGAATACATGCCTTCTCTTGAATGCATTTGGCAGTTACCAGTCCATAGCTCCTACTCAGGTTCTCTAACATGAATTAGTGAGGACTTAGCACCTAGATCTAACTCAGCCCATGATTCAGCCGTGGGGCAAAACATCTGAAGTGCACCAGTTAGAGAAGACTGAACTAAGATATTCTGATGGCACTATCGAAGCTGCTCAGCATGTGTGAACCAGCCAGCATAGATTATTTAACATGTACAAATTTTCATGCCACACTATGTCAAATCAAACCCAATGCTGTTCAATGAAGATAATTCATAAATTTAGTTCAGAATCAACAAGTGATGGGATACCAGACAATGGTTAACAAAGTGGTGTAATATTAAGTAATTCTGAATATGTGTGAACAATCTCTATGCAAATTTGAGAAACACTGTAACATAGTTTAGGTACATATTGGTGAACTGTTTGGGCATGGGCCAATAGAGAATATTTCTAAATTGCCTAGGATGGTAAACTCAAGCAAGTATGAGACAAATTAAAAAGAGCATTGGTTGTTTCAATAACCCTACAACCACCTAGCTAACTTTTGTGATCTGCTTTCCAGCAGCACTCAGAACAGTGGAAACTAAGAGGAGACTTTGGTCTACAGTAGATATAATGTTTTTATGTCTACTTAGCAGGCTGGGAATTATTTAAGAATACATTGATTCCAAAGCTACATTTTAATATTAACCATGTGAAAAATGGAGAAGCAACTCTAACAAAGAAATGTTTTATTAAATGTGCCAGAACTGCTTCTTCAAAAATGCATGTTCCACGAGTGCATAAAATGATCTTATTACTTTGTGGCTGATGGTGCCATACATCTCACATATCTCTGTGATTTGTATCTCTGCTCTCGCAAACTGGTACTTTGATGAGTGGAGTGAGTTTCAAGAGGGCCTCAAGATTGGAAAGATCTAGGTATTTTAGGATCACAGTTAGAGAGTGAAAAACCATTTGGTGTTAGGGGTTCAGGGCAAATTCCCTCCTTACTGCAATAGTTTCTTCAAGGGTTGTACTTTACTTGCCTCCACCCTCTTTTGATAAATGGCAGCAAGCATAGATGGGCTGCAGTGGGAGCTATGTCTACTCCCATTGACCCTGCTGGTCCCAAACTTTGAGAATCTACCCAATAGCCTCAATACAGCTTCAGTGCACCTGAAGAAGTGTCTCCACCCCCATCATTCAGCCTGAGATCCAGCTCCAAGGACCTTCTGGTGGTTCCCTCACTGTGAGAAGTGAGGTTACAGGGAACCAGGCAGAGGACCTTCTCAGTTGTGGTGCCCGCCCTGTGGAAAGCCCTCCCTTCAAATGTCAAGTAACTATATAACCTTTAGAAGACACCTGAAGGCAGCCCTGTATTGGGAAATTTTTAATGTCTAATGTTTTATGATTTCTTATGTACTGTAAGCCACCCAGAGTGGCTGGGACAACCCAGCCAGATGGGCAGGGTATAAGTAATAAATGTATTAGCCAGTGTATTCCAAACCTGGGTCTCTAGCTGTTTTCAGATTACAATTCTCATCTTCCCTGACCACAGGTCTTTCTAGTTAGGGATGATGGGAGTTGTAGTCTAAAAACAGCTGGAGACCCAAGTTTGAGAAACATCGTAGAGTCTTGATAATATGTGATAGAACTTTCAGATGTGTTTTTAAAATAAGGCATAAATACAACCAAACAATTTCAAAATAATTTGTTTAATGTAGGACGTAAAAGAAAACTAATTTGAAATAGGGACCTTATAATTATTTAAGAGGTAAATTAGGGAAGGTTGCAAAAGATAGATGGCATGTAAACCAGACTGTATCTATGAATGGTGTTATCATTTGTTCCCTTGTCTTTCTAGTAGTAGTAGTAGTTTTGGATTTGATATCCCGCTTTATCACTACGCTAAGGAGTCTCAAAGGGGCTAACAATCTCCTTTCCCTTTCTCCCCCACAACAAAGACTCTGTGAGGTGAGTGAGGCTGAGAGACTTCAGAGAAGTGTGACTAGCCCAAGGTCACCCAGCAGCTGCATGTGAAGGAGCGGGGATGCGAACCCGGTTCACCAGATTACGAGTCATTCTTAATCACTACACCACACTGGTCTATTTTCTAGAATGAACAGGAGATGGAAATGTTTTGGTATTGCTATGAAACACACAATGTTCATTATTTCCTTTCCCTACAAGTGATCTGAGTTTTATACAATGTGGGAGGGCTCCACCTCTCTAAAGGGTTATTTGAAAATGTTTCACCCCATTATGTAAAACTAAAGTCATCAGTTTCCCAAGAGGTAGATACAGGAAAAGGATCTAAAGAAATAAGCTGAATTACAGTTCTGCTTCCAAAGCATTTGAATAAATACAGATAAACCTGGTGGAAGGATAAAGATACTTAAGTGTGCATTACATCTATTTCACTGTAAGCACAGGAATGCTACATCATATTTCTGAGGATTACTTGACTGAGCTAAAGTTAAATCTCACTATATGAATTGGAATACAGCAGCAGCAACACAAATCCCAGGTATGTTATGTAATTATCAAACCTAGGTAGGAATAGTGAATATGTAATCAATAGGAGCAAGACTTTTGAGACTCAAAACGCCAGTTCTTCTCTGAGGTGAAGCAAGTTGCCTATTTTTCTAAGAGACATCAAATTCACTACTGTAGTGCTCCTTATCTTGGAACTGCAATAATGGAGACATGGCTACCTAGCAAATGTCTTCCGTGTTAAAGACCAAAGAGCCTCTGTCTGCAAAGGAACTGGAAAGCCATACTTTCAGGTATCCCTGTAGTTTATTGAAAAATAAGATGTGCTTTGTTTGTTTGTTTCCACTCTGTGGTATTTTTCTAGAAAAAGAGGTGCCAGAACTCATCATGATCACCTTCCTCATTCTCTAAGAATGGAAATGGCGCCCACCGGAGAGGTGCCAGAACTGAGTTCTGGCTGGGGAAAAAAAGCTCTGGTAGTACCTAATACTGTTCCTCACAGTGATGAAAAGCTTTTGGAGGCTCCATCAGAGGAAAAAAGAGAAATGGTTTTTTGCCAATTCCCCTTAACCTCCAGTGTGTGCATACACCTGAAATCTTCTTAGAACAACGTGGAAGTTGCTGTAGGCAGATTGTAAGGGGTGGGAGTATGGACAAAAATCACCTCCCCTCTCTAATTTTGATGATGGAAGTTTCCACCAGCATGACAGACTCCAAAGACTTTTAGGAATTCTAGGTGTCGAAATCCCAAAGGAGCAGAAAGGAGCTGTCTATGGCTGCATGGAAGTTACTGGCCCAGAGATGGAAAGAAGATAAAGTTCCTACCATAGAAGAATGGCAGATGAAGTTAATGGACTATGCTGAAATGGCAAAAATGACTGGAAGATAAGAAATCAGGAAAATTTTAACAAGGAATGGGGAAAATGTATAACTTTACCTTAAAGACCAATGTAAACAGTTAAAATCATTAGTAGGATTGGAATAGCACTTGTAGTTTAAGGTGGAATTCTGGACATAATGGAGATGTAAACAATTTGGATTATTATAAACGATTCAGGAGGAAAAGACTAACAGTAGGACCCACAAAGGGGAGTCGGGAAGTCCAGGAGATTCCTTGGAATCTTGTCTTTATGATTTATGTTTGATATATCTCTGTAAAAGTTTAATTTGAGAAACCAAATAAATAATACATTTTTTTAAAAAAAGACAGTCTCCAAAGGGAGCAACCTCATTTTTAAATAAGCAGATACATAAATAAATTACTAATATATGTAAAACCCATAAGATAGTGATTGTAAGATAGTGAGACTGCAACATTCAGGAGTGTAATTCTGGCTGGCCCTACCAATTTAGGGTTTTACACCCCAAATCATCTGATGCCACCTAGACTGCAAAGTGGCAAAAACAGATAATTTGAGTGAACCAACTGCATCATGCTGTTTGGTTGTGCTTACAGCTGCCACTTTCTTAAAAAAACCTTTAGCCATTCATACAAATTGCTTCAAAAGCCAAACAGACAAAATCAAACAAAACAAAACCCCATCACAATTGTCGTTTGTTGATGCTGTCATTGGGAGGTGTCCAAAAATACTCGCCTGGAAACGTAAGTGATGCTGACCATACAAATTGAATCGAGGAAGGCCTCACAGAGGATTCAGATCTTATTGAAAGTATGAATCATATTCTTGAATTGAAAAGGTCTTATTCGGCTTCAGCTGCACTCAGTTCTCATTAAATGAAACACTGGCCTCTAATGACTTTCTTTGCAGCTATTGAAGAACCTTCAGTTTAGGAAATGATGAGTCAAACCAGGCTTTTTTTAATTAAAAATAATAATCACCCAGCTGTCTGACCTTTGGACCTGGGCTTGTAAAGGAGGATTTTTCATCACTGGAAAATATGGCGTCATTTCCAGGCAATTCTTCTTCTTCTTTTTAAAATATTTGTTATTTGGTTTAACAAATATAAAATTATAGTAATACCACAACACACATCCACAATTAAAAGATTCCTCAGAATCTCTAGACTTCCCACCTTCCACTTCATGGGTTCTGTTGTGAAACCTTCTCTACCACATCTTTTTCAGTAATCTGTGTTTTTTATAACTCCATTGTCTACATAGTTCTCATTGCATTACAAGTGTTATTGCAATCTTGCTAATGTTTTCAACTGCTCACAGTGGTCTCTAAGATAAATTATAATTTTTTTCTCATTCCTTATTGAAGTTTTGGCCTTCTTTTGGTCTTCTCGGTTCCTGAGCTTTCCAGAAAGTTTTGCCATTTCAGCATAGTCCAACAGTTTAATCTGCCATTCTTCTCTCGTAGGGACTTTATCTTCTTTCCACCTCTGGGCTAACAGCACCTGTGCATAAAAATTCACATATATAAAAAGTCTTCTCTGCTCCCTACAATTCCTAATAGAAAAGCCTCTGGTTGTTGTTGTTTTAATATAAAAGTTATTTTTAATATTTTTTGTATTCATTATATATCATTTCCCAGAATGCTTTTATTACCTTGCAAGACCACCACATACGATAAAATCTGTCTTCTTTTTCTTTCCAGGCATTTCTTCTAAGTCATTGGTAGGCAAACTAAGGCCTGGGGCCAGATCTGGCCCAATCGCCTTCTAAATCCAGCCCGTGAACGGTCCAGGAATCAGCATGTTTTTACATGAGTAGAATGTGTCCTTTTATTTAAAATGCATCTCTGGGTTATTTGTGTGCTTTTCTTTAAAATGCATCTCTGGGTTATTTGTGGGGCATAGGAATTTGTACTCCCCCCCCCCAAAAAAAATTGGCCAGCCCCCCACAAGGTCTGAGATACAGTGGACTGGCCCCCTGCTGAAAAAGTTTGCTGGCCCCTGTCCTAAGTCATGCGATCTGAAGCATCTGAACAGAAGGGGCTTGCCAAAAGAGTGATAACAACTCAACTATGACAGAGATAATACATATCGGGCTTACTCCTTAGTTCCAAATGCTCCTCTCAGCTTCCGTTCAAGGAGGTGGTAGAGAAAAAAAGACAGTCAATCTGAGAGAGAGAGACAGAAAGCAAATCCACCTTAGCAGAGTACTAAATGGGTGGCGTACCTGTTGCCCTCTATACTTTGCTGGACCACAGCCCTCATCATTCCTAAACACTGGCCATGCTGCGTTGGAGTCCCCAAACCCAACCTTGAACAACTTAGCTACATGATGTGTGATTAGATAAAGGTAAAGGACCCTTGGACAGTTAAGTCCAGTCAAAGGCAACAATGGGGTTGCAGTGCTCATCTTGCTTTTAGGCCGAGGGAGCCGGAGTTTGTCCATAGACAGCTTTCCGGGTCATGTGGCCAGCATGACTTAGCCGCTTCTGACGCAACAGAACACCGTGACGGAAATCAGAGCACATGGAAATGTCGTTTACCTTCCCACCGCAGCAGTACCTATTTATCTACTTGCACTGGTATGCTTTTGAACTGCTAGGTTGGCAGGAACTGGGACAGAGCAATGGGAGCTCACTCCGTCATGGGGATTCGAACCGCTGACCTTCCAATCAGCAAACCGTGATTAATTACAGGCATCTCCCCACTTATGTAGCGGTTACGTTCCCAGGTACCATGCATCCTCGTGAAATTGCATACAGTGGGGAACACCACCTAAAATTCTAAACTCTGCCCCAAATCCACAAAAATCAACTGAACGCCACCACAATTGCTCCAAACCTCCTTTCTCAAACCCAAACTCTCCACAGGGCTCAAAGGTCAGTGCAAAGGCTGCTGAGATTGCAGTTGCAAAGGCTCCTGGGATTGCTAGCCATTATCCCACTCTTCTGTGCAGTTTTTGCTCTTTTTATTCTGTTTTTGCCCTTTTATGCTCCTTTTTGCAGTTCAGATCAATTTATTCCATTGTTTCCTGGCACCGCGCTCATGTGCAGTGCCGCGTGAGTCAAATGTGTGTGCAAGTGAAGAAGCTCCTGTAAGCCAGATTCAGCCAACCTGCCACACTAGAGTTCTGCCCATTTTTGCAGTCCCAAGCAGGCGGGGGGGGGGGGGAGACCAAAAAACCAGGAGGCTTATTAAGTGAACTGGTAAGTCACTATATATAGTTGTTGGCCTCCATTCAGAGTGGTGGGTAACAGGTTCCACAGATCTCCACTAGCAGCAAAAGAACAGGCTAACTTTGGAAGCTTTCAAATACTCTGCACTGGAAATCCTCAAGATAACGAGTAAAACCTCTCTTTGGGGGTGACTTAAATATACACATCCTGTCTCAGGACAATGTGATGGACTGATGATTATGGAGGTTCCTTCCAGTTCTGTGACAGTGAAGTTATGACTAAATTACTAATGGACTGAAAACCTTTTCCAGCCCATTAACACCTACAGTAATGTACTGAACAGCCTGCAGGGCGTTCCAGCCAGCTTTGTACATTTGGAGACGGTACTGTTTGTGTCTCTCATGAGGAGCAAATGGACCTTACATTTTTCCCATGGCTGGTGTGGTGTTGGTTCCCTCGCTGCATGATGAGTGCTCTATGTGTTTTGGGTTTAGGATCCTCACGATGTGAAGAGAAAATGCTTCTCTAGTTGGTAGTGTTCACGTCACCTTTCAAAATGCTCAAGACCAGATAAGTTGTGTTGTCGTAGTGATAACATTTATTATTTGTGGCAAAATTAAAATGCCACATTTACTGCCACATTTACTGCCAAAATGCCACATTTACTGCACCACCTGCATGGAGCAATGGCAGGGACATCTTAAAACTGGGAGGAGGAATGAGGCTGGTGCAAAACTCACCCCCCCCCCAAGTTCTGCAGAAGATCCTATTTTAGCCAGATGGGCAGGGTGTAATAATACAATTATTATTGTTATTATTAACGTCATGTCGTTCCATCATTTGCCCCCAAATTGCACACAAATTTAAAGATAAAAGTTCTTTATATTTTGGATCAAAATTAGATCAAGCTGGGAAACCTTTTTTAGTCTAAAGCTCACATTTGCTCATGGATAACTTTTTGGGGACCACACACAAGTAGTAAAAAGGGGGGGGGGAGGAAAAGGTAAAGGACCCCTGGACAGTTCAGTCCAGTCAAAGGTGACTATAGGATTGCAGCACACGGAAACACCGTTTACCTTCCCGCCGGAGCGGTACCTATTTATCTACTTGCACTGGCATGCTTTCAAATTGCTAGGTTGGCAGGAGCTGGGCCAGAGCACCAGGAGCTCCCCCGTGGTGGGTATTTGAACCTCCGTCCTTTACCTTTTTACTTTTTTTAATGCATGGATTGGAGTGTCTTCATTTCATTGGATGCTGCAATCATTTTGTGCCCTGTGTAATGTTGTAACATACATCTACTGCTGTCTCTCAGAACATGACTAAAACTCCCTTGGCCCCAACATGGCTGTGCTTGATTTGGAAGGGGCAGAGGGAGAGGACTTATGAGCTCCAGTTATGCACTCTGTCAGGCAAAGTGTACAAAGGATGATCCAACCCAAAGGACCATATTTTGCCAACAGAAAAAGCACACTCATTTTACTTGAACGAAGCTATTTTCTCCTAAGCATTTGTCAGGTCCTAAAGGACAAGGAATGGAACAGCAGTAAGAGATTCAAGTGGAAATTAAACTTACCGTTCATGTGGGTGGGGAAGATATGAAAATGAAAGGGTATCTTCCAAGGGGCTTAAGAGTGGGGGAGCTGTAGGCATCACCAGTTATAACAGATGGTCAATACAGCACAAAAGCTGATGTGTTGTCACTGAGAAAACATTTACTTCTGTCGTAGTTGTCTGCTGTCCAAAACCATGGTGGCAGTTAGTCATCACCTTCCAGAAGCTGCTGTCACCGAATCAATGATGTTTCTGCCCATGAAACATAAATTGCCGTCACTGCTTAAGTATCGTGGGATGAAATTGGATCAAGACAATGAACACCAGCAAGCTCTGCTGCTGGAACCTATCCCTTTTGATCCAGTAAGTGACAGATGCACTTTGTGAACATTCCTTGCTAACGAAACCTGTCAAAACATGGGTGATTTCTTCAAATCTCTCTAAAGATGTAAGGAACATCAGACTCTAAATGCAGGATGCTTTTGTTTTACCTTAGGCGGAAGGCAGACATCAGAATTTCAAAGGACAAGGGTTCCTCCGGTCTGCATCAAATGTTTCAGTTCAGCAAAATGTTCATATGTCTTTCATTTGCTATCAGCACGATAAGCATGCAGGTTTAAAAAATGTCAGCCTAGCAGATCAGCTCAGTTCTGGAAGCGCATTCTGTCTCTTAAACAAGCAATATTCCCAGGTCTTCTTCCCTCATTTACAGGCTGCAAATTGCAGATGAATTCAAACATGAGACCGGATTTGACGATACTTGTAGAAAGAAGGATCAATGTTTTGCTACAGGATGACACACCAGCTGTTTTTGTGTGGGGAGGGTTGAAGCAGTGGTGAGGTTGGCATTGTGCAAACTTACCAGACATGCCAGTCTGGTCTTTCTGCCAGAGTGTATTTGCACTTTGCTGGACTTGCTGTCACTTCACCCTCATCCTCTCCCTCTTGGTAAACTGCAGTACAATGAAAATGGGAGATCAGGTAAGCCCTTCTGCTGTGGGTGGCACTGTGGTCTAAACCACCAAGCCTCTTGGGCTTGCTGAACAGAAGGTTGGCGGTTCAAATCCCCACGATGGGGTGAACTTCCATTGCTCTGTCCCAGCTCCTGTCTACCTAGCAGATTGAAAGCGCACCAGTGCAAGTAGATAAATAGGTACCGCTGCGGCGGGAAGGTAAACAGATTTTCTGTGCACTCTGATTTCCTTCACAGTGTCCCATTGTACCAGAAGTGGTTTAGTCATGCTGGCCACATGACCCAGAAAGCTGTCTGTGGACAAAATGCCAGCTCTCTCGGTCTGAAAGCGAGATGAGCGCCACAACCCCATAGTCACCTTTGACTGGACATAGCCTTCCAGAGATCCTTTACTTTTCTTTTCTTTTTACCACTTGCTACTGCTGAGATACCTCTCTTTCTTTCCTGTGTTTGATGGTCTTCTAGCCTCTCTTTTGAATTAAAATACTGAAAATTTATTGCTGTAGATAAGTGACCTAAAACAAAAGAATTTTGAAGAAAACCAGTAGCTGGAGGTGCAAGCAGTTGCTCATTTGAAACCATCAAATGATGGTGTTGCACAGCAAAAATTCAGATCAGCATCATACTGATCTGTATGTGCTTTTGAATGATAAAGATGATGGACAATTAAGCTAACTGCAAGTAGTGTACATGCAACATGCAGCAACTATTCATTTCTCCATGGCGAAAACTGCCAGTCTGCTGTCACAGATAAATATCCCAAATATGCAAGGTTACAAACGCACCATTGTTTAAATATCTGCCCAATTGAAACGAAAGATTCAGCACATTTCTACGGTCAGCTGCGTAGTGGACTCTCAAAATTCTCTGGCTAAGGAGAGGTTTTTGAAAACGCCATTAAATAGGCTGAGAATCCAATGGCAATCAGAGAGTCTAAAGCAATACAAATGGGCAATTGAAACTAAAGTGGTTTCAATCCATCGAGCACTTTTGCTGACACATCAAGCAAGCCCTTTGCTGCCCTAGTGTTGCTGAACTTTGCCAGATGAATCCCAACGAGGATGGAGATAAGTGTTTGCAGTCAATTGTGAGTTACACTGGGAGTGTACTAAATTTAGATTACCTTTTCTCAAAACGCACTGGCAAACATCAGCTCCTATAAACTTAGTTAATCAGATGTTTGCATGGTAAACCACAGCCAACAAAGAACTCAACTGGTGGTATGTTCTCTTGCCCATTTCAAGATAATGAGCACAATTCTTGAGCCAAAAAATACAGAGAGTAACAAACAGAATATATGCATCAGGATACTTGGGAGTTGTGTCCAGTTGGCAGAGCAAGTCTATACTTTATTCATCTTATTCCAGTGCTGGATTGCATAATCATGATTTAAGCAAACTTGAATGACTGCTCCTGCCCCCTAAAACTGACACCAACCTTTTTATAAACAGCAAACACAAATTCAAGTGATTTATTTTGATTCAACCTTGTGTGATTCTCCAATATTAGAGAAAGTAGAGTTTGGAAGGAATGACATCACGATTGTAGGATTTTACTGGAAAGACTTTTACAACTTGCTTAGTATGGGAGTATGGGTGCTGTATATGAAAAACCTTAAAGTTACACATTAAAATTTAAAATCTAATAACAAGATCTGATGATGTTAAGGATTAACCTACATGAAATGATTAAAGGGAAGCTTTTAAAGGGATTCCTGTTCATGATAATGAATGCACCACAAATTTATCTTTTTCTAGAAAAATGAAAGGGTCATTAGGTGTTATTGTAAGTGATGGAAAATGTCCAAAAGATGCAATGTCCTATCTGTGATAATAATGGAAAAATAGGGCATGCAGGAGGGGAAGAAAGGATCTAGAATACTGGAGAGGCAAATGTTGTTGTTGTTTAGTCGTTTAGTCGTGTCCGACTCTTCGTGACCCCATGGACCAGAGAACGCCAGGCACCTCTGTCCTCCACTGCCTCCCGCAGTTTGGTCAAACTCATGCTGGTAACCTCGAAAACACTATCCAACCATCTCGTCTTCTGTCGCCCCCTTCTCCTTGTGCCCTCCATCTTTCCCAACATCAGGGTCTTCTCCAGGGAGTCTTCTCTTCTCATGAGGTGGCCAAAGTACTGGAGCCTCAGCTTCAGGATCTGTCCTTCCAGTGAGCACTCAGGGTTGATTTCCTTCAGTATGGATACGTTTGATCTTCTTGCAGTCCATGGGACTCTCAAGAGTCTCCTCCAGCACCATAATTCAAAAGCATCAATTCTTCGGCGATCAGCCTTCTTTATGGTCCAGCTCTCACTTCCATACATCACTACTGGGAAAACCATAGCTTTAACTATACGAACCTTTGTTGGCAAGGTGATGTCTCTACTTCTCAAGATGCTGTCATAATCCAGCGCATGTTTGCAATTTGGTCTCTGGTTCCTCTGCCTCTTCTAAATCCAGCTTGCACTTCTGGGAGCTCTCGGTCCACATACTGCTTGAGCCTTCCTTGTAGAATTTTAAGCATAACCTTGCTAGCGTGTGAAATGAGTGCAATTGTGTGGCACTGCCCTTCTTTGGGATTGGGATGTAGACTGATCTTCTCCAATCTTCTGGCCACTGCTGAGTTTTCCAAACTTGCTGGCATATTGAGTGTAGCACCTTAACAGCATCATCTTTTAAAATTTTAAATAGTTCAGCTGGAATACCATCACTCCCACTGGCCTTGTTATTTGCAGTGCTTTCTAAGGCAAATATGGTAGTATAAAAACTGAGTCTCAAATTTGTTTCCAGGTAGTGGCCTCTCATTTTGCATTATAATTAGGACTAGATAAATAGCCATTATGGACATGAAAATGTTTCCAACTTTCCCCTTTGTATCTGTTGCTTGTTATTTACAATTCTTTTGGTTTCATTTTCCATTATTCATTTTGTTGCTTTCATAGGTGCTTCAGATGAGTTAGTTACTGAATCCATTTTGACATTCCATTTTGTAATTCATTGCTCTCATTTTGGCCCCAATTTTTATTTGTTTTTTAAAGGTTCCTATAGCCCACCCCCGGCAACAAATAGGCAGCAATTAATGATTTGGGGGGGGGGGATTTAATCACTGGTTGCTGGAATGTAGGCACTGTGATTCTGCATTGAACATGAATCAGCTATCCAAATGTTTCAAAAGAATATAAAAGGAAAATCTGAAATTTAGATATGGGCCTTCACCCAGAAATTGCAGTTTCCCTACAGAGGATCCAGGCTATGGGTCAAAATGCATAACTTGGCTTCCTTGATATTGAGAAATCGTGTGTCTGATGTAGAGAATGATTCTCTTCCCCACAAATTACCCTTAATTTATATAAACTTTTCTATAAGCTCTCCAATCCTGAAAGTTTTTCCTGAAAGATGATCCCCTGCTGCAGCGGGGGGGGGGGGGACCATTTAGAATGAACAAATATCTTCCATCATTTTCCCATTTCTGCCCTCAAAGACTTAAGTCATGACAAGAAAGGACCTGTTCAGTGATGGCTTTGGGATGTTTCCCCTTGGAGAGTGCTTTCATGTATTTCTGCTATCAGGTGGAGATATTTAAAGCTATGGGTAGGCAAACTAATGGCTTAAAGCTATGGTTTTCCCAGTAGTGATGTACGGAAGTGAGAGCTGGACCAGTGAGAGCTGATCGCTGAAGAATTGATGCTTTTGAATTATGGTGCTGGAGGAGACTCTTGAGAGTCCCACGGACTGCAAGAATATCAAACCTATCCATTCTGAAGGAAATCAGCCCTGAGTGTTCACTGGAAGGACAGATCATGAAGCTGAGGCTCCAATACTTTGGCCACCTCATGAGAAGAGAAGACTCCCTAGGAAAGACCCTGATGTTAGGAAAGATTGAGGGCAAAAGGAGAAGGGGACGACAGAAGACGAGATGGTTGGACAGTGTTCTCAAAGCTACTAACATGAGTTTGACCAAACTGCAGGAGGCAGTGGAAGACAGGAGTGCCTGGTGTGCTCTGGTCCATGGGGTCACAAAGAGTCAGACACGACTAACTGACTAAACAACAAGAAGGCAAATTAAGGCCCGGGGGCCAGATCCGGCCCAATCGCCTTCTAAATCTGGCCTACGGACAGTCTGGGAATCAGTGTGTTTTTACATGAGTAGAATGTGTCCTTTTATTTAAAATGCATCTCCGGGTTATTTGTGGGGCATAGGAATTTGTTCATTCCCCCCTCTCCAAAATATAGTCCAGCCCCCCACAAGGTCCGAAGGACAGTGGCCCGGCCCCCTGCTGAAAAAGTTTGCTGACCCCTGTTTTAAGCGTCCAATCCCTTGTTACTGGTATATTCTGGCATGCATGCCGTTTTAATGCTGTTATTTGAGATCCAATTGCCCCCCCCCCCAAAAAAAAAATAATCTGTATGTTCTGTACATTAATTGGATACTTTACTTATATGGCAATAATAACCGTAAAATATTATTCAGAGTTGACTGACATCATAGATTGATTTGTAGGTGGAGGGACAGATAGAGATAATCAATTTGGCAGGGACATCAGACCACCATATATGGGGATGAAAGAGGAAAATCCACAGAGCACTTAAAAAAATACAATACTGTGAAAAGGAGTAAAATGTTTATTCTATATAGGCAGCTAAGGTTTGCTGTCAAAATATTGCAATTTATTGCAATTTAAATGCATATCAGCATTTGGAAAAGATGTTGTATAATGCCACTAATGGCAGCTAGTTAATGGAGAGCAGTGGAGTGTAAAATATGTTCATTATTGAAAAGGTTGTCTTTGGCCTTCAAAATCTCAAAATGAGTTACCCAAAGTGGTTGATTGCATTGGGGTAGTGGAAGAATAAGCGTCTGAAAGCATTTCTCACAAAACGCGTCCTTTCGTTTCAGCAGTTGACAGGATATTGGCTTCGAAAATATTCGCGTTCTTTTATGAAGGTGCTTAATTATTTCCACAAAGAAGCAGTGTGCAAACTTTACGAAATGCCTACAAAATGTTTCTTCGTCATTAACTGCCAACTTATGGTGGATAATTTTTTTGCGCTTTTCAATGTAAAGTGATTTGAATAACATCGTTGGATTAAATTGCTGCTCTGTAAACGAAATCTGAAAGATAGACACCACAGGTAGAACTGAATTGCACACTGTAGTATAGCACTGATTACATTTGGGGGTGGGGTGGGGGAGAAAGTCAATGCTGCAATAAATGAACACAATTACAAACTTTCCAACCTGTCATGTACATCAATCTATGACCAAGGTGAGAGACACAATTCCCTTGAGGATAATTTATTGGGGCACATGCTGGAAGTAGACAGAAATTGAATCAAAATTGGGTGGAGCCATAGCCAAAGGTAAGTGGGGCCACCCCTTCCTTCCTTCCTTCCTTCCTTCCTTCCTTCCTTCCTTCCTTTCACAACACTCAAACTCATGTAAAGGAAAAAAGGTAAAGGACCCCTGGACGGTTAGTCTAGTCAAAAGCGACTATGGGGTTGTGGCGCTCATCTTGCTTTCAGGCTGAGGGAGCTGGCGTTTGTTCACAGACAGCTTTCCAGGTCATATGGACAGCATGACTAAACCACTTCTGGTGCAACAGAACAACATGACAGAAACCAGAGTGCACAGAAATACCTTTTACCTAACCACCACATTGGTACCTATTTATCTTTTTGCACTGGCATACTTTCGAACTGCTAGGTTGGCAGAAGCTGGGACAGAGCAACGGGAGCTCACTCCGTCACAGGGATTCGAACTGCCAACCTTCCAATCGGCAAGCCCAAGAGGCTCCGTGGATTAGACCACAACGTTACCAGCTTCCCTTCATGAATATCCAATGAAGCTGAATGTTGGAAGGTTCATGACAGATAAAGTTTTCTTTAATGTTTTTATTAATTTTCATGGTCCTGAAGATAAATTTTGATAAAACAATTGTTACAACAGTAAACAACAAACAACTTGTCCTGATAAAATTAAAGATTTTTATCATGCCATGTGTTCAAGTTTCATTCGATTAATCTAACAGATCATATCACATTTTCCCATGAGTGCTGGAATAGAAGTAAAATAAAGTATTTATTCACACAACACATAAACAGTAGAACTTGCTCCCAAAGGAGACGGAGATGGCCATTAACTTGGGTGGCTAGAGATTAGACACATTTATGGAGCTTCAAGCTTTCAAAGAGTATTGGCCATCATGCCTATGCTCTACCTCCATGGAACATGGAGGCAATGCTCTGTCTTAATGGTCAGAGGCAATGTGCCAAAGGAGGCAAGATCACCTGCTCAGGTCCTGCTTGTAGTTTCCCGGGGACGTGGTTGGGGCTGTGGTCTAAACCACTGAGACTCTTGGGCTTGCTGATCAGAAGGTTGGTGGTTCGAATCTCCATGACGGGGTGTTCTGTCCCAGCTCCTGCCAATCTAGCAGTTTGAAAGCACACCAGTGCAAGTAGATACCACTGCGGCAGGAAGGTAAATGGTGTTTCCATGCACTCTGGCTAGCCACATGACCCAGAAAGCTGTCTGTGAACAAATGCGGGCTCCCACGGCCTGAAAGAAACATGAGCACTGCACACCCCTTAGTCACATTTGCCTGGACTTAACCATCCAGGGGTCCTTTACCTTTACTTTTACCTTTTTACCTTGTAGTTTCTCACAGTGTTTAGCCACTATGAAAAGAGGACTTTGGACTCATAGGTCATTGGCATGAGCCAGGATGCTGTTCTTAGTTTCCTTCATTCCTTTCTCTTTTTTCTTGCTACTGCACTACCTCACTCCTTGTAATCTACATGAATTGAGAGCAAGGACTGCCTGACAGTTTGTTAGTTTGCTTGCTTGTTTTCTAACATTTCTTTCCTGCTCTTCTTCCATCCTGGACCCCAAGGCTGAGCTCATGGCTCTAGAACCACAAGTTCCCCACCCCTGATCCAGGAACCCTCCCAAGAAATTTCTGCAAACAGAACGTTGATGGCCGCAACATTGTACAAAGATGATCACCCAGCAAACTATTCCCACAACTCAGGAGAACCAAATGGGTTGTTTTCACCAATCTTCCACTAACCACGTTCTTCAGAACTGCCAACAGCTATGTCTTCAACCATGTATTTGACACATTTTTTTAAAAAAATGTAACTTCATTTACTCTGCTATAGAGAATGCTTAGCTTGCTTGCTTAGGTGCTGCAGATGAGTTAGGAACTGAATCCATTTTGGCACCCCATTTTTTAAATCATTGGACTTATTTTGGCTCCAGTTTTGATGTGTTTTTGAAGGTTCCTAGAGCTCCCTTCCTCTCCCCACCCCAACAACCAAATAGGCAACAATGAATGAGTGTAAATAAACAACAACTACAACACATTTAATTACTGCTGCTGGAATGTAGACACTGTTATTCTACATTGAACATGAATCAGCCTTCCAAACATTTCAAAATAATATAAAAGGCAAATCTGAAATTTAGAAATGGGCTTTCATAGAAATTGCAGTTCCCCACAGGGGATCCACGCTATAAGTCAAAATGCATCACTTGCTTATTTAATGTTGAGAAATCATGTGTTTGGTGAAGTGATTGAACTTCATGTACCTTGTTATAAAGAACACTAGATAATTATTTTTGCCCATGTAATTGAATACTTATACTCTTATACAATTAAGGTAGCTTCTTCATAGGATAATTCTTCAAATTTTTCTTTCTTTCAATAGAACAAAGCATGAAAAGGTCACATTTCTTCCTCTGACTTCTTTGCTCATTGGATAACCCTCTCTGGTACTTTTTGGACTGATTTGACCTTTCTCAGGGAACTTTTAAGCATTATTTTCCCTTTTAACCTGTCGCTACCAGCTTGCAGGATGATATTTCTAAAGTTTGTCCAACTTTCAATTGTCCACTTTTGTGCACAGATTAATCTTGAACTCAGCCTCAATCTCTTTAAAATTGAACATACTGTCCTCCCCACTCACAGGCTGGCTTCCACATGATAGGAGAATGGAGGGGAGGAGAGAAGAGATTGCAAATATGGCCCCCTATTACCAGGTAAAAGAAAAATAGAGTCTAAATTCTGTCTCATTCCATCAAGTGCTCCAGTACAGCAGCGCATTAAAGAAAGAAAGAAAAGCATTTGCGAAAGCCCTGAATAAGCACTTGGACGTTTTTGTCTGTGAGATTCAGCTATGAGCAATAGGAAAGGAATTGAAATATATTTTCTTACTAAAGCGGAGAACCTTGAACTAAAATGTCAGATCCTGAACTGGAACACACTGACATGGCAAGGAAAAATAATATCAGTTTGAATATATTTCTTCCATTTAGTAGGCTTATAATTTCATATATTTTTTTCTATTCTGCATTACATTCCACTTTCAGGAAGCTGCTTTGCAGAAGGCAGAATTCAATACTTTGTGGTCCATGAAGTTTTAACGGGGAATTATTATTAATATTATTATTATTAATACCCCGCCCATCTGGCTGGGTTTCCTCAGCCACTCTGGGAGGCTTTCAACAAAAGATTAAGAATACTGTACATTAAAACATCAGTCATTAAAAACTTCCCTAAACAGGGCTGCCTTCAGATTTCTTCTAAATGTCAGAAAGTTGTTTATTTCCTTGACATCTAATGGGAGGGCGTTACACAGGGCAGGAGCCACTTCTGAGAAGGTCCGCTGCCTGGTTCCCTGTAACTTTGCTTCTCACAGTGAGGGAACAGCCAGAAGGCTCTTGGCACTGGACCTCAATGTTCGGGTTGAACAATGGGGGTGGAGACGCTCCTTCAGGTATAAGATGTGGTTGCAAACATTAAGTGGCTGCACACCTTCACAGGAAAAAATGGAGAATGCGTTCAAACTGTCAACATGCATAGAGGATTTTGCCTGGTCAACTTCTGCGCTTCCAGCAGATTTTGAAAGATATCCCCAAGGAGGAAATGCTAATCATGTAGAGTACAGGCAGGCCAGTCTAGGCACAAATTCCTCCAGTAGTCTGTGCATATTGCCTAGACAGTGTACAAAATCCACAAGAAGGCTGATATCCTCTTATATTCACCAGTGGTAATCCATGTTCACAGTGCATGTAATCCTTTATCAAAGTTGTCAATGTGTGTGCTATATCATCACCTTCCGTGAATGTGCACAACTGTCAGCATTTATGCACATTCACTAGTCAATTCACATCTATGATTTACGCCAAATATATTTTGGCTTGAGGCTTTGAAAGAGATACACGTAAGGAGAACTTAAGGAGGCTGTTATACCAAAGCATTTCTCCTCAGTGTTTCCTGCATACAGATGTTGCTGTATATCTGGGGAGCCATACTCTGCTTCTCAGAAACTACGGCACGACAATATTCTAATTTTCCGAGTTTCAGCTGTATGATCCAGCAATAACTGCAGTTGACTTTCTGCCTATTGATTCCATAATCAAAAACACTTTCTGGCTACATTGCTCCTTTGTCTGGAGAGCTATTTCAGACATGTTCTTTCAGAGCTTATCTGCCCTGAAAATCTGAACAGGCCTTCTGTCACTAGGTGCTGCTCGCCAGTGTTTCCTTAACACTATTGCAACAGTAGGAGGATGCAAAGGAACTCTGGATCCAATCCAATGACTTAATACAATTGCAGTTGTTCACAGGCACAGTTACAGCAATGACCCGGCTTGTATGCTCTGCTGATTCACAGTGATTATCTCCCCATTGATAGAAAACTCTTTCGGCATATTGTGGAAAAGTTCATTTATTTCAGTAATTCAACTTAAAAGGTGAAACTAATATATGACATAGACTCATGACATGCAAAGTGAGATATGTCAAGCCTTTATTTGTTATAATTGTGATGTTTATGGCGTACAGCTGATGAAAACCCCAAATTAACAGTCTCAGAAAATTAGAATATTAAATGAAATCAGCAAAACAAGGATTGCAAATAGAGCAATATTGGACCTCTGAGAAGTAGAAGCATGCACATGTACTCAGTACTTGGTTTGGACCCCTTTTGCATCAATTACTGCCTCAATGTGGCATGGCATGGATGCTATCAGCCTGTGGCACTGCTGAGGTGTTATGGAAGACCAGGAAGCTTCAATAGCAGCCTTCAGCTCTTCTGCATTGCTCGGTCTCATGTCTCTCATCTTTCTCTTGGCAATGCCCCATAGATTCTCTATGGGGTTCAGGTCAAGCGAGTTTTCTGGCCAATCAAGCACAGTAATCCCATGAGCATTGAACCAGGTTTTGGTACTTTTTGCAGTGTGGGCAGGTGACAAAGTCCTACTGGAAAATGAAATCAGCATCCCCATATAGCTCGTCTGCAGAAGGAAGCATGAAGTGCTCCAAAATCTCCTGGTAGACGGCTGTGTTGACCCTGCACTCAATGAAGCACAGTGGACCAACACCAGCTGATGACATGGCTCCCCAAATCAACACAGACTGTGGAAACTTCACATTGGACTTCAGGCATCTGGCATTGTGTGCCTCCCCATTCTTCCTCCAGACTCTGAGTCCTTGGTTTCCAAATAAGATGCCAAAGCTGCTCTCATCAGAAGAGATTTTGGGGAGCAGACGAGCTATAGTCACTTACGGACTCACTGTTAAGACCGTGTTCATGGAAGACAATCTTACTCAGCTATGAGTGATTGCCAAAGATATAAGATGTCCGGATGAGTTAGAAGTGAAATTTTTGAAGGATGGATGTTCATCAGTATGTGTGCGTATTAGGTAGTTTCTCACTGAAATGCAAACAAAAGCAGACTCCATCCCTAGCTCTGCTCCTGTCATTGTCCTTCTCACTCACAAACCCATGGAAACAGAAAGCCTCTACCACTCATGAAAGCTACCTAAACAATCTAGAACCTTGCAAAATAAGGGCTCTGTGTCTCCATGAGCAGAGAAAACTCTCAATTTCACATATTTTCCCTTCCCGAGTGACAATGATGGTGACTCAGGGGTCAGAGCTTAGTGCTCTCACCCTTGCTTACACATCAAATTTATATGTAAACAACCCAATACAGTTTTATTAACTCATGTGGAAGGTGTTTTAACATCTTCAACATCTTGCCCTCATCCCAGTATCTTCTGTGATATTAGCACATTTAACAGGCAGTGGGTTTTTTACACCCTTTTGAAACTGGGGCGAGGGATCCTTGCAACCATTTGGAACATTTCGGAACACATTTTCCATTCACTCACAGTACCTGCAGAAAACTGAACAGCTTAATCCATCTTCTTTGGTTGCTTTCGATTTTCTTTCATGTGGCCTCTGCATATGTGTCTATTAAACACACCTTTCTTATGTGCCACCTCTTAACCATATTCACGTCTCTTTCAGCGCAGTTGGAACACAAGGGAACATCCAGTTGAAAAGTTAAGCACATTTAAGACCCGTCAACTTCAAAGGGCAGAGCTAACTATGTGGTCAACTACCCACCCCTGACTCTTTTTGCTACTTCCTCCCTATTCTTTAGTGTGGAGCGATAGATTGTAAATACCCATTCCAGTTTTAATCATGTTTAATTGTTTAAAATCCATTCTAATTGTTTAAAATGCATTCTAAATTTAGGAAGGATAGAAGACATTTTTTATTAAACAGTTAATCAGCACGATTTTATGCATGTTTACTCAGAAGTGCATTCCACTGTGTCGAGTTGTACTTACCACTTAGTCAGTATTCTTTTTAAAAAATTAAAAAGTTAATCAGCACAATTGGATTCCGGTTTACTCCAAAGTTCATTGTGCTATGTTCTACAGTACCTACATCTTAGTAAGTATGTTGAGATTGCAGCCTTGTTTCAAAGGAGAAAAAGATGCAAGTAAGCACTGAATATTCTGATCCTATGGCTGATGGCAATCGATCCACTTTTACCTAGGAGTAGGTCCCATTGAATAGGATTATGCTTGGTTTCTTTCAAATCAAAGATAAAACACTTTTGCAGAAGTTTGAGTGTGTGTGTGTATGTGTGTGTGTGTGTGTGTTGCGATGGGATGGTGTTTCCCTATATATTATGGGCTTCATGCAGTCTGCAACATATTGTATCAAACACATGCAGCCTTTTTTCAAGTGCAAATTATGGGAAGCTGCCAGTGTTTTAACAGCAGCAGGAAACACCCATCTGCTGAACATTGTGCACGAGAGATATGTGAGGGGTGTGGCTGGACTTTGCCCTAAGTATTTTAGGCTGTATAGCTTGAAGCATTTTTAAAGTTAAAAATTGTTTACAAATATAGGATGTGTGATTTTAATATGTGTAGCTTTTGCTAGATTGGACGTTTTATTTTTAATGATTGGCAGAGAAACAGAACCACGTTAGAGATTTTCATCACTCGCCATCACCATTATCCTCTGTTCTCATTGCCTAATAAGGTAGGGAAGTGTGGCAAGGTTGCTAATTACCAAATGATGGAGCTGCATCAGCAAAGATACATTGGAGCCAACACCATATTACAGAAGGACAAGATAAGTGCAACTTGTTCCCTTCACTAGATTGTGTGTCGGAAATGAGAAGAGCTCATTCTTCCAATCCTGGTGCAAAATAATTGGAACGCGGGACAAATAGCAACCCCTACTCTGATTACAATTTGAAGCAATAAAAAAGCCATTTTACGTTTTGACCTTTCAATGGGGCAAGGTGATTAGAAGCATTAGCAGCAGAATGATGACGCCCTGAGACAAACATCTTGAATATAATGGCTTATTCTTAATCCTGTTTTTAATAGGGGTGTTAGGGGTTTTTAGGGGAGGGATAGCACCTCTGACAGGGGACACACTGGGGCAGTTTGTCCAGCCTTGGTCCCCACCTTCTCACCTGTGGCTCCTAGAAGCAAGGCTTTGGTGTGTCAGTCACTACTGTTAACATATTTTAAGTTCATACCATGGCTGGTTTCATCACAGTGCCATTTCCATAAAACACAGTGCATGAAATGAAAGCAAAAACGAGCTCCTTGCTCTTGCTGGTTCACCAAGGCCAAAACAGAGTTTGCCCACACAGTTCTTGAGAACAATAGCTGTGGTCTGCAGGAATGCATGACTCAACATTTTAACTCAGAAATTGCAGGTAGATACTGGCTAGAACACATGCAGTGATTATGAGGCAGGGTACTTGTGAGTCACTTCACCACTTGACATCTACAAATGCCCATTTCAAGAGACTGAAAGCCCAATTTTACTTAAATGCTCGCTATTGTCCCAGACATTTCTCAGCATGTCACCTGTGAACAGGGCAAGGGAATGGCAACGGAAGATTATATATATATATATATATATATATATATATATATTGGGGGGGACCATAAATACTTCTACTAACGACAATAATGTTGTATCTTAATCTTTTAAATTGTATTTTAATCAACTTGTTTTTATTATTGGTTGTTAGCCGCCCTGAGCCCGGTCTTGGCTGGGGAGGGCGGGGTATAAATAAAAAATTATTATTATTATTATTATTATTATTATTATTATTATTATTATTAACAAGCAGTAATTGAAAGTGCCGGATTCTCCTCTCCTAGCCCAGGAAGAGGAGTGTAAATATAAATGCAGCCCACGTGACCGAGGTGAATAAACACCCAGCAATAAAAGATAATGGGAGAGGATTTACCCCAGCAAATTATTTGTCAAAATTACAAATACCTAAATACAGACGGTCATTTACCCTCGCTAGATTCAACGTGCCGCCATCTGCCTTATTTCAGGGCGGATACGTGGAATGAGTCTGCCCCTGTGGCTTGATGGAGGTAGAAACTGTCTCTCATGCCTTGTTATGCTGCCATTTCTATGGGGATATATGCTCGGTATTTATTACCCCTACTATGCAAAAATCTCCGCTATGGTTTGTGGACTGAAAACAACACTTGTATTCATTGGATCCAATTCGCTTTATGTAAATGGCACTAATATGAAACATCACCAATTTCTACTCTTGTTTCTGCTTTCATCTGAATTCTCCAAAATTCCTACTCCCAAGGAAGTTTGTTCCACTGTCATTAGGAAGTTTCTCCAAGTGTTTAGCTAAAATCTGTTTTCCTGCAGTTTCTACCCACTGGTTCCAATTCTGCCATTGAGAACACCAAAACAACAAGTTGCCTGGATCTCTTGTGTGATAGCCCTTCATATATATGAAGACCAATGTCATCCCTCCACTTGAATCTTACCTTCTCTAGGCCAAACATACCCACCTATTTCAACGTTTCTCCATAGAACTTGGTGTCCAGATCTCTCCATCCTGGTCATCCTCTTCTGGTAAACAAGAGGAGCAAACAAGAGAAGCCCAAGTAAATGAAGCCATCTTCAGTCTTATTCTACTGGTCCAGCTACTGTTATCTGCTTTGGCTGGCAGTGGTTCTTAAGTGAAGATCTGTCTTCTTTCCCAGCCTATGGTACTAGGGATTTATTTTCCCTGGAGATTGAATTTGGGGTGCTACATAGGCAAAGCTTATGCTCCACTACCATGCTACCCTTGCTGCTAACCACAGAGTAAGAATGCGCAAGACTTTTTTTATTATGCAAAGGGAACATCAATAACATTTGTCAGAAATGTGAGAAGCGAAACTTCCCAAAAAGTGAATGCTCACAGTTGTGTGGTACGGGAGACTAAAAACAATAGAAATATCATGTTAGGAAGCCTAACATGAAGACTGGGAAATGTTTACTGAATATATGGGTGAAAATTGTGCACATTTTAAGACACTGGTAGCATTATGATAAATTCAACAGTGTAAATATGTTTTGATGGATGTAACAATGAAATACTGAATGGTTTAGTTCATGTAAAATTTGCAGGGATGTATGGTATGCGAATTGAACCATGGAAAGAGAAGAAGGAAAGTCATTGATTTAAGATTGTTTAGCATCTTAAAAAGCAGAGACATCGCCTTACCAACAAAGGTCTGCATAGTTAAAGCCATGGTCTTCCCAGTAGTGATGTATGGAAAGTGGGAGCTGGACCATAAAGAAGGCTGACCGCCGAAGAATTGATGCATTTGAGTTATGGTCTGGAGTCCCATGATCTTGAGAGTCCCATGGACTGCAAGAAGATCAAACGTATCCATTCTTAAGGAAATCAGCCCTGAGTGCTCACTGGAAAGACAGATCCTGAAGCTGAGGCTCCAATACTTTGGCCACCTTATGAGAAGAGAAGACTCCCTGGAAAAGACCCTGATATTGGGAAAGATTGAGGGCAAAAGGAGAAGGGGACGACAGAGGATGAGATGGTTGGACAGTGTTCTCGAAGCTACAAACATGAGTCTGACCAAACTGCGGGAGGCAGTGGAAGACAGGAGTGCCTGGCATGCTCTGATCCATGGGGTCACAAAGAGTCGGACACGACTAAACAACTAAACAACAACAAATGAATATTTTGAAATGTAAATTAGAAAAGAAAAAGAAAAAGTGTGTGTGTGTATAAACCAAATAAGACTATTGGATTATCCACAAGCCAAATTAGTTTTCTCTTACTCTCTAGGTCTTTTGAAGGGGGGAAGAAATATAGTAATTTGTTCAAAGGTGGCATGCACAAGTACACCATTTATTTATTTAATTTAATTTATAAACTGCTTTCCATAAAATGTCTCTAAGCAACTTCACATGCCATAATAACCAGTCAAAAGGCAATTAAAAACAGTTTCTTATTGAAAAATAATGTCATATCCATTAGATGTATGAAAGGAAGGACTTCAGAGGAAAGAAAATAGAAGCAGCACCTGTCTGACATGTATTGGGAGGGACATAAGTTGATGTGAGGGTTTGCTCAGTTGCTCCTAAGCCCTTTATACTTCCAGATAGGAGTTAACTATTGAGGAAATATCGTGGCACAGTGTCATGCTGCTTAAACATTTTAATTTGCCTTGTAAGTTGCTCTGCCTTATGCTGTCCACCTTGTTTGTTGATCTCAGGAGATATGCCATCTGCCTTAGCTACTTTGCCTAGAAACATCAAATAAACATTTCTTCTTTTCTTTTTCTTTTTTGTCGCCTCCTCCAAAGATGGTACTATATTCCTCCTCCAAGAATGGTGCTATATTAAGTTAGAAACTATGTCCTACATAATAGCATTGATTGCATCTCTAACCATGGATGAATGAGTTTTTTGTAATGTAATGAGAATGTTTCAACATTAGTTTCATTTAGATTATCTTGAAAGGATTAGAAAGGTGTTTGATCTTGTAGTTCAGATGCTCTCTGGATATAATCCTTCACCCATATTGGCTTTTCCTAACACAGTCATATGCATGCTCAGTCACTCATATATTTTTAATGCATAGGCTTGATATACCACCGAAGTCCTAGAATACTCAAGAATACACTGTGGTGTTCTGGTGAATACTTTATTCCTCCAGGAGAAAGTCCAAGAGTCTTCTCAGCATAAGATTTTCAGCAAAACTGTGACCCCGCAGGTGAGGGCAAGGTAAAGGTAAAGGGACCCCTGACCATTAGGTCCAGTCGTGGCTGACTCTGGGGTTGCGGTGCTCATCTTGCTTTATTGGCCTAGGGAGGCGGCGTACAGCTTCCGGGTCATGTGGCCAGCATGACTAAGCAGCTTCTGGCAAAACAGAGCAGCACACGGAAACGTCGTTTACCTTCCTGCCAGAGCAGTACCTATTTATCTACTTGCACTTTGACATACTTTCGAACTGGCAGGAACAGGGACCAAGCAACGGTGGGGATTGTGGGGATTCGAAGCACCAACCTTCTGATCGGCAAGCCCTAGGCTCTGTGGTTTAACCCACAGCGCCACCCACGTCCCTGCAGGTGAGGTGACTGAGGGCTTATTTTGTGGGGTACCATGAAACATGTAGTTTTCACTGCCAAACATTGCAAGGGGCCTTTTCTGGGGTTTGGGGCCACTTTAGTTTGAATCTGACAACGTTGTATTTTTGGCGAAATCGGGACCCCACAGCTTAGTGTGCCAAGGGCTGATTCTGTGGGGTACCATGAAACGTGGGGCTTACATTGCTAAACAACATTGTAGGGGCCCCCGCTTTGGAGTGAATCTGATGATATCAGATTTTTGGCGAAACCATAACTCGCAGAGTAGGGTGCCAAGGGCTTTGCGGTGAAACGGTGGGCTAATTTTGGGGGTGCGCCATGAAATGTGTGGTTTTCACCTCCAAGCGTTGCAAGGAGTTGGCACCACTTTAGAGTCAATCAGACAACGTTGGATTTTCGGCAAAATGGTGACTCAATGGGTTAAGGAGCCAAGGGCATTTTTTGTGAGGCACTGTGAAAAGTGGGGCTTTCACTGTCAAACATTGCAGAGGGCCTTTTGCCAGTGCTTGGCACTGCTTTGTAGTGAATCAGACGGTGTTGGATTTTCGGCAAAATGGTGACACTGCGGATTAGGGTTCATTTTGTGGGGAGAGAAGTCAGAAGTGAAAAGCAAAAACAAAAACAAATAGAGACAGAGTACAGTAAACATCTGCTCCTGTGATTCCAACAGTTGGTGCTGGAATGCATAACACAGACATGTGATGAACCAATCCTACACAATATCTGCACAGTGAGAGGACTAGAACCTAACAGAAATGTGGGGGGTTTTGGTGCAAGCCATTGCAGAGGGCCTTTTATCAGAGTTTGGGGCTGCTTTGATTTCAATCTGACAACGTATTTTCAGTGAAACTGGGACCCTGTGGCTTAGGGCACGAAGGGCTCATTTTCTGAACCTCCGTGAAACATGGGGTTTTCAATGCCAAATGTTGAAGGGAGCCTTATTTCAGCATTTGGCCCCACTTGGGAGTGAATCGGATGACATCGGATGTTTGGCGAAAAGGTGTCCCCACGGGTTAGAGCAGTGATGCCTAATTTTGTGGGGTGCTGGGAAACGTGAGGTTTCCATAGCCAACCATTGCAGGTGGCCCTTGGCGGGCCTTCGGCTCTCCTTTGGAGTAATTCTGATGCCGTCGGATTTTTGGCAAAACTCTAACCTCGCATGTTAGGGCTCCTAGGGCTCATTTTGTGGATCGCTGTGAAACATAGGGTTTTCAGCACCAAACCTTCCAGGGGGCCTTTTATCAGCATTTGGCGGCACTTGGGAGTGAATCACACAACATCAGGTTTTCGGTAAAACGGTGACCCAGCGGGTTAGGGCACCAAGGGATCATTTTATGCCCTACCGTGAAATATGAGGTTTCTACCACCAAATGTTGTAGGGGGCAGTTTGCAGGAGTTTCACACCAGTTTTGAGTTAATTAGATGTAGCTAGGTTTTTGGCAAAAACGTGAGCCCCGGGTTAGAGCGCCGAGGGCTCATTTTATGGCCTACTGTGAAGCATGGGGCCTGTGTCATAGCCAGGTCTATCCTCACACTGTTTCTCTCATGTGCCTCTATCACTTAAAGCAGCTTACAAGAAATATGTTACAATTTCACAATCAACAACAGTATCGTCAAATACAATATTGTGTGGCAGATTGTAGAAGCACGCAAGACATATAAAACAATTATCTTCAGGTAAGATATCAAATTGGCAAGGGCAAAGCCTGACACACACACTCATTTGTGTATGTATGTATGTATGTATGTATGTATGTATGTATGTATGTCATCCAGCAGAGGATAACAAGAGAGGGGACAACTTGTGTTTTATGATGCAAGGGTGGTGGGGGATGAGTGTTCAGACCCCTGGGCTCTCACTTGTGGGGTGCCTCAGGGTTCTGTCCTCTCCCCCAAACTTTTTAACATCTACATGCAGCCGCTGGGAGAGATCATCAGGGGGTTTGTTTTGGGTGTTCATCAATATGCGGATGGTACCCAGCTCTACCTCTCTTTTAAATCAGAACCAGTGAAGGCGGTGAAGGTCCTGTGTGAGTGTCTGGAGGCGGTTGGAGGATGGATGTTAGCTAACAGATTGAGGTTGAATCCTGACAAGACAGAAGTACTGTTTTGGGGGGACAGGAGGCATGTGGGTGTGGAGGATTCCCTGGTCCTGAATGGGGTAACTGTGCCCCTGAAGGACCAGGTGCGCAGCCTGGGAGTCATTTTGGACTCACAGTTGTCCATGGAGACGCAGATCAATTCTGTGTCCAGGGCAGCTGCTTACCAGCTCCATCTGGTACACAGCCTGAGACCCTACCTGACTACAGACTGTCTTGCCAGACTACGTGGGGCTATCTTTGAAGGTGACTTGGAAACTGCAATTAATCCAGCATGCAGCAGGTAGACTGGTGTCTGGGAGTGGCCACCGAGACCATATAACACCGATCCTGAAAGAGCTTTATTGGTGCCCAGTACGTTTCTGAGCACAATTCAAAGTGTTGGTGCTGACCTTTAAAGCCCTAAATGGCCTCGGTCCTGCATACCTGAAGGAGCGTCTCCACCCCCACCATTCTGCCCAGACACTGAGATCCAGTGCTGAAGGCCTTCTGGTGGTTCCCTCGCTGTGAGAATTGAGGTTACAGGGAACCAGGCAGAGGGCCTTCTCGGTAGTGGAGCCTGCCCTGTGGAATCCCCTCCCAGCAGATGTCAAGGCAATAAACAACTATTTTACTTTTAAAAGGCAACTGAAGGTGGCCCTGTTTAGGGAAGTTTTTAATGTCTGACACTGTATTCTTTTTAATATTCGGTTGGAAGATGCCCAGAGTGGCTGGGGAAACCCAGTCAGATGGACGGGGTATAAATAATATATTATTATTATTATTATTATTATTATTATTATTATTATTATTATTATTATTATTATTGCCTTTATTTTGGGACACTCCCCCAGAACTTAGACAGTGGACAATCTGGTATGGGAGAATATGATCCATTAGATATTCCTGAACCAAATGTGGCAGATGCTGTATGGTCCAGATGACTGTTCACCTAGTATTTAGTAATTTAAGAATTAACAACTTTGGCCATTTGTCTTATCCTGCTAAGTGGCAAGGTCAATTTTATTATACCCCAGATACAGTTCTGGTCTTGTGAGAGAGGCCACAAGCTTCTTTCCTTTCTCTCTACTGTCTTGAGTCATTTATGAAAATAGCCATTAATTGTGCAGCACTCATACAACATGAATGAATTCTTCCATTAATTGATTAATTGAATTATGCTATCATTCATTCATTTGTTTGTTTTTGCATTCTTTCTCATGCATTTGTTCACTGTTCTGTGATTGCTCCAAACCCTGCAGCAAACATTTAAGTCTGAAACAATAACCAGAAACTTCCAATTCCTAACTGAAATAAATATGATAACACTGCAATTATGTGAAGCTTATGCTCATGATAGTCCCTCATTTCAGAATGTATTACAAATTCAATGCTATAAAGAGAAAGGTGCATTTTTACACATTATTAAATATTCTTATCTTAAGCTATTATATCAGCACATAAACATGTATTATGAAACATTACAATGCCTTAAAAATGTTCATTACCTCCACTCTTCTCTATCAGCTGGAGGTTAATGCAAGTCAGATTTTTCTGTTCAACTTTAAACCCACTCGAGAATGAAAGGAGAAGTTGATCCTCATTGTTATTTTATCCACAAGACAATTTAGAGGCAATTTGTCGTGCAAGACCATAGGCTTTTTATCCTTTTTTATATTCTTAATCGATCTTGGTGCACAGACAATAATTTGGGAATACAAAAACTGCAATCAAGGTTGAGGAGGCATCGCTTAGATTGTCTGCGAGATGTACGTTATCTCAAGAGAGTAATGATCTCTAATGAGAATCAAAACTCATAAAAGAGATGGCAACAATGCTAATTCATGCCTGGAAAGATGTGCTTTCTTGAATTAGAAATTTGGTTTGGGCGTGCCTTTCCCCCTTCTTGAGAAGAATAGGGAAAAAAGAAATGTTGTGGACCATTATGCATATGTTACTTGTTCTTTAATATATTAGTCACAGTCTGTGAACAAGGCTAAATGAATGTTTGCCAACAATCCACAGAATATATTGCCATATGTTATGGGTAGGGAACACTCAGCTTCTCTGTTTGGCTCTAAGGACTCTCCAAGTTCCCTCTCTAGGCCATGTTCACTGGACATCCCCATGCCCTTCTTAAATGCTTTTTACCTTGCTTAACTTTTCATCATCTGGGTGGAGAATGAAGAGGTGTGCGAATGATTAAAAACAGCTGACTTTGTGAAAGAGAATTACAGTGGTACCTCAGGTTAAGAACTTAATTTGTTCTGGAGGTCCGTTCTTAAGCTGAAACTGTTCTTAACCTGAGGTACCACTTTAGCTAATGGGGCCTCCCACTGCCACCGCACAATTTCTGTTCTCATCTTGAAGCAAAGTTCTTAACCTGAGGGACTATTTCTGGGTTAGCAGAGTCTGTAACCTGAAGCGTCTGTAACCCGAGGTACCACTGTACAGTGGTACCTCTGGTTATGAACTTAATTTATTCCAGAGGCCCTTTCTTAAACTGAAACCATTCTTAACCTGAGGTGCCACCTGAGCTAATGGGGCCTCCCGCTGCCGCCGTACCACCACCACATGATTTCTGTTCTCATCCTGGGGCAAAGTTCACAACCCAAGGTACTACTTCCTGGTTAGCGGAGTCTGTAATCTGAAGTGTTTGTAACCCGAGATGTTTGTAACCCGAGGTTCCACTGTACATGAAAATGATGTACCGGTGGTATTTGACTCCTACTAAGTTGGCAAAAATGTTATAGGACAAGTACAAATACATGCTGGAAATGTAAAGAAAAAGAAGGTACCTTCTATCATAAGTGGTGGACCAGTAAGGAGGCAAAAGCTTTCTGGGAGATGATATACAATGAAATGAAAACAAATGTTCAAAATAACTTTGGTTTAAAAAACCAGAAGCGTTTTTATTAGGAATTACAAGTACTGACATTCCAAAGAACCAGAAAAGACTTTTTAGTTATGGAACAACAGCCAATCGAATGCTGTTAGCCAGAGATGGAAAGAAGACAAAGTCCTAACCAGAGAAGAATGGTAAACGAAGCTGATGGACTATGCTGAAATGGCAAAGTTGACTGGAAAAAACTTTACAATAGAATGGGAAAATTTTATAACTTATCCAAGAGACCTCTGTAAGCAGATGGAAACATTGGCAGGATTTTGATTTCACTTGTAGTGTAACAATTACCATGGAAAATATGGATTGATATAATAGAGTGCAGAAGAATATGCAGTTTTTAATGTTTGAAATGGGACTCCAGGGAAGGGGTGGGGCGAAGTCCTGAGATTTGGAGGAAACTCTGTATATGGTTATGTACTTGATTTTTAAAAAATAATTTTGTATTGTAAATCAAATAAAAATGATTTTTTTAAAAAACACACAAAACAGCTGGCTTTGTGTGCTTGGAATGAACAATGGCAAGAGTAACATCCATCAGCTCCAGCTCTTGCCTCTAGTCCTATCTATACAGTAATTGACATATTGCCTCTGAAAATTTCCCAAACATGAAATGTGGCTCTCAGGCTGCATTTTCACAGGCTGAAATTATTTATTAGTTTATCGTATTTACTGAGGTGAAGTCTCATGTGTTTTGCCTTGCCTCTCGGTTTCAATGCAGGATGAGCCAGGAAACAATCAACCTTTTTCTTTAATCACAATATCCAAAATGGTCACCACTTTGCATCCTGTCATGATGATGCTCTGGCGGTCAATAGAGAAGAAGACAAACATTAGAACTCCTGCATTTCACCAATATTATCTTCCTTTTTCTTTTCTTTTTTGCCCATGACCTCTGGGGAAAAGTTTTCCCCACCAGAAAACAAATGCAACGAAAACCATTATTTTCTTAGCACTTAACTTTTTCTTCAGTTCAGAGTTGAGGTCTCTTTTCAGGGGAAATTGTATTTCTGTTTGCTTTCCCTCTTCTCACTTCAGGAGCCATCGCTTAGTTGAAAAATGTGATGTCAGATCTCACTCTAGATTTGGATTCTTTTCATTCACAGTTGGAGGTGGCTGAACGAAAGCATCGTTATGAGAGAATTCAATCACGGCTCAACGCAATTTCACAGATCCTTATTGTTCCATTTAGGAAGAAATGGCTCAGAGTTAATGTAAACGGTTGTGGGAATTTGAGCAACAACCAAAAAAGCCCCTACCCATTATCCATATTGTTGATATTCGACACACATAGGTTACCACAATAAATCTTGCGCTAATCAGGGCATCTTTATGCAACAGAGAGCCAAAGATAAAGTATGGGAAATTATAATAAGAGGAGACTCGACATGATCAGACTTGTAGAAAGATAACTACCTGGGAAAAACTGAATTTACTTTTCTGTGTTCACAATGAGGCAAAACAAAGCATGGAGGGAATTTCAGAGAGAGATTAGATTTGATTAAAAAGTTTAAACACAGCCAATGTCATGCATCTCTCAGGATAAGCACAAAATGGATTCGCTCAGTGCCCCCAAAAGTGATATGTTACCGACACAATTGAAAGTCAAGTGGCAGAGACCAAACAGACCATGGCTTTAGCCAATATGAATGCTTTGGCCCATTTCACGTCAAATACAAATCAGCATTTGTATCAGATATTGATTTAAATTAGAGTTACTCAGGGGTCTCCTGTCTATAATTTTTTATGCCAAACTGTTTGAGCGGGAAACAGTAGGGGGGCTGTCAAAAGCCAGATGTTGAGTGTTTGTCAGCTCTGGTACAATTTACCTCCGGCCTTTTATTTTATATTTTTAGTAAACACCTCTCAGAGGGGTGGCACGTACAGTAGGACCTTAACTCAAGGACATTGATTCCTATTATGGCTGAAACCCAAATCTTCTGGTGCATCTGTAAGCCTGTGTTTTAAATGGAATTGGAACCAGAGAAAACATTACAGGCACTAGAAGAGCCTGATGAAATTATTCTCTTTGCTATGACTGAGGACTCCTTGAGACTGGTGCTTTACTATTCCTTCTTTCAGAAAAAGTTGAGACTTTCACAATAAAATATTAAATATATATATATCCTATTTTGAGGGCTGGTGTGAAGGAATTTTTTTTTTTGGGGGGGGAGCAGGAAACTGTAAATAAACTTTATGTAAATCTGCTCCAGTCCTTCAAAGAACTGAGCAAAAAGGAAGGAAAGAACTAGATATTATATAGTTCAGTTTGGTTGCATATACAACTGTAGCAATGATGTATTGAATTTTGCAAATGCCAGGTTAGGATTTACTGTTTAGTTTAAGGAACACAGACTTTTCTGAAAAATCATCCTCCCCCCTTTCTTTAATTCTTCATTTAATTTTGTCACCAATCTTTGTTCCCTTCCATGTTCATAATTTTGTCTGCTCTTAGGAGATGTTCTGGTCACAGTGCAATTACTTCCAACTCTCTGATTTCACACTATAGATTTCCACTTATGGTTGAAGGCTTTTCCATTCTTACAAGATTACACTGACAGCAAAGGCTATTTTGTCTTCCATCAAAAGTTAACAATAGCGCAAGGACCACGTATGTGTATTTGATGAGCACAGATTTTGTCCTTTGGTTTCTCCAGATCAAACTTAAGGCTGTCAAAATGTTTGGGGAATTCAAGTTTTCAAATCCCCAGTCTAGAGGAAGTGAAGCCCTCCTTATACATTCTACTCGTGAGTAAAACTAATTCACACAGTGTGAAATAAGTGTGCCAACCTGCCCCACATATCAGTCTCAAACTTCTGAAGTGCACATATGCATTTGTGGAGAGTCATTGTACAGCTTAGAACCCTGGAAGATTAGGGTTCTAGATGCTCCATGCAAGTGAAGGTTGGTGGAAATGGAACTTATATTTAACTGAAAGTGACTAGGGATGCAATCCAGTCACACCCTCAAGCTGTGGGAAGTTTGAATTGAGTGACGTCATCACACTTCTGGCAGTGTAGCTGTACTCTTGCCAAATGTGCAGGTGGACAGCAGCCCCCCTAGTGTTAAGCTCCCAAATCAGCTGTTCCAAGGATAAGGAAGGGGCAGGAGTGGGTCCAGAGTTTCTCTCATAGCTGGCACCAGTGCCATGGGACCAATCTACCCGCCTTCCCATTTTTTCCCTCTGCCACTGTGAGTGGCAGAGCACTGGGAGCACCAGCATCCACCACACCAAAAAGCCAGTGCGCAGTTAGAATTGCTCTGTAAGTGACTAGATTTCCCCACTGATTCTCAACAGGATCTAAAGTCAACTAAATGTACAATACTAATCATATCTACTGAGAAGCAAGCCCCACTGGGTTCAATGGGTCTTACTCCCAGACAAATACATCCAGTGGTTTTTTTCCCCCTAAAAGAAAAAATGTTTAGGGGTACTGACATTTTCACTTAAGAAAATCACCATTTTATAGTTAAAATCAGGGAAAATAAATACAGTAAATGGACAAAAGTACAAAGAACATGCATTACACCAGGAAAGGAAAGGAAGCCACGATTGGAGGTGGTAACAACAAAACGAACCAATCACTGTGCTAGATTCCAACTCCTACTTCACACATTAAAAACTTGCTTCCGTGTGATATTATTATTATTATTATTATTATTATTATTATTATTATTATTATTATATTTTTATTTATACCCCGCCTATCTGGATGAGTTTCCTCAGCCACTCTGGGCAGCTTCCAACAAAATATTAAAAATACATTAAAACATCAGTCATTAAAAACTTCCCTAAACAGGGCTGCCTTCAGATGTCTTCTAAAAGTCAGATAGTTGTTCATTTCCTTGACATCTTATGGGAGGGTGTTACACAAGGCAAGCACCACTTCCCTCTGCCTGGTTCCCTGTAACTTTGCTTCTCACAGTGAGGGAACAGCCAGAAAGCCCTTAGCTGGATCCCAGTGTTTGGGCTGGGTTGATGGGGGTTGAGACGCTCCTTCAGGTATGCTGGGCTGAGGCTATTTAGGGCTTTAAAGGTCAGCACCAACACTTTGAATTGTGCTTGGAAACGTACTGGGAACCAATGTAGGTCTTTCAGGATCGGTGTTATGTGATCTCGGTGGCCGCTACCAGTCACCAGTTTAGCTACCACATTCTGGATTAGTTGTAGTTTCCAGGTCATCTTCAAAGGTAGCCCCACATAGAGCGCAATGCAGTAGTCCAAGTGGGAGATAACTAGAGCATGCACCACTCTGGTAAGACAGTCCGTGGCAGGTAGGATCTCAACCTGCGTACCAGATGGAGATGATAAACAGCTGCCCTGGACACAGAATTGACCTGCACCTCCATAGACAGCTGTGAGTCCAAAATGGCTCCCATGCTGTGCACCTGGCCTTTCAGGGGCACAGTTACCACATTCAGGACCAGGGCCTCCTCCACACCCACACGCCCCCTGTCCCCTAAAAACAATACCTCTGTCTTGTCAGGATTCAATCTCAATCTGTTAGCTGCCATCTATCCTCCAACTGTCTTAAACTCAGGAAATACGGCCACCATTGGGGAGTAGCAACAAAACTAATGATTCACCATGCTAGAGAAGAAACTCTATATATAGAGAGAGAGTTTCTTCTCCCATTAGATCAGCCTTTCTCAACCTGTGGGTCCCCAGATGTTGCTGAACTAGAACTCCCATCACCCCTAGCTAGCAAGGCCAGAGCTCAGGGATGATGGGAGTTGTAGTCCAACAACATCTGGGGACCCACAGGTTGAGAACCGCTGCATTGATTCACAAAATATTTAGGGGTATGCATACCCCTGCATACCCCCAGAAAAAAACACTGAATATGTCTACTTTTGCATCATATTCTGCATAGAACCCATTGGGTTTAAGGACACTCACTTCTGTGTTGGGTTACAGACAACATATTCTATTGGGGGGGGGTCAAAGCTAACCTGAAGAAGAAAATAATGTTAATGCAGAAATTACTTTAAACAAATGTTATGACATTTAGCCTTTTGTGATCGTGTCTTTGCTCCTTACACTTGTTGCCTTGCAGACCTCATCCAAGTCATGAATGACAGCATGTCAAATTGATGTTCATCATTGGATAATGTTTTAGAGCATCCTGAAGAAACACATTCCCCTTACAATTCAATGAACATCACATTTAAACTCAATGTAGCAAAACATATTTTTCTAACATAGCTTATTCCCCCCTTCCCCCTTCAATAATACTTTCTGTCGGCCTCTAATAAAGGGTCTGTAGTAATAGATTATATTCTTAAATGCATGCATTGTCAAAGGACATCTTTTCTTGAAGGATAAACTGGTGTTTTTTAAAAGTATAACTTATCTGAAGGACATATTTTAACTGTCCTTGTTCATTGCACACAAGAAGTAGAGAAGTGGTTCCCAAACATTTAGCCCCATGGACCACTTGAAATTGTTGCGGGTCCTGCTGGACCACTTAATGAGTTTTCTGCCTGTTGTAGCAATTGCAATGGGTAGTTATAGATGTTGCATGGCTTTTAATTGGGTTTTTATTGCTTCCTTTATTTCTTATATATTGTGTTTTATTATATTGCAATTTGAATTTCATAAAATGCAATACAATATAATTGTAATACAGTACAGTGGATGCTCGGGTTGCGAACGTGATCTGTGTGGGATGCACGTTCGCAACCCACAGTGTCCACAACCCCCAGTGGTGCATCTGTGAATGCGTGCACTGCGATTTAGCGCTTCTGCGCATGCACGACCGCCAAAACCTACAAGTAACCTGTTCCGGTACTTCCGGGTTTTGGCGTTTTGTAATCCGAAGAAATGAAACCTGAAGTGTCTGTAACCCAAGATATAACTGTATAAGAAATTAATTAAGAAATGCAAATCAATTCATATCAGTATGAATATTCCATGCAATGGATGAGTTGTCTTCCATCTTCAGCCACAAATCTACAGACCATCTGAATGAAACTCAGAGACCACGGGTGACTGTGGATCACAGTTTAGGAACCACTGAAGTAGACAAATAGAGGGCATCCAATGTCAGACAAACTGGTGTTTCTGCTCCTGTAATGGGAATTCACCTTTTTCTTCTCCTGTTGAAGTCTCTTGCCCAGAACCAAAATCTGCCTTGGAGGCTGGGGAGATCCGCCACTGAATATTTCAGAGGCATGTAGGGGCTACAGTGGGAGGAGAGAAAGGAGAGGTCCTCATTGCATAGTCTCGAAAGCTGTGAACACTTCTGGATGCTGCAATCCTGCTACCTTCATATGTATGTGTCTGTGACACAGAGCCCGCCAGCCCATGAGGCGGGGTGAACCAGCTGCCTCAGGTGGCAGAACTGCAAGAGATGGCACCCTACTTGCCTCACCACTTTGATGAATGGGGGAATGTGTTCCCACTCCATTAGTGTTCTGGCACTTGGCTTTACCACTCATCTTCCCCGCCCTGGGGTGGAGAGAATGGCATAGTATGGGGAGGCACAGGGGCAGTTGCCTCGGGCGCAACATTGTTAGGGGCGCAAAATGTCAACACCCAGGGCTGCCTCATGCACCTGTGTGCTTTTGTTGCTGGGCTCCATTAAAAACAACTTCCCCATGTGAACCCGGACAACGGAACAACTCTTCTATTATCTCTGCAGCTGCAATATTCTGGGTGATGGTGGTGTTATTAGGCAGTTAAATGTGCATTCGTACTGTCTGTTTCCCTCTCTCCCTCCCCCCCTCCACATGGCCCCTGGGGCTGGCAACCCAAGCTACACCACTGGGTGGAGAACATGAGTGTCATACCTCCCTTCTCACCGAGTTCAGCGACAGAGAGAGGGCATTGTGATGAACCACTTTGCCCCTCATCTCCCCCCCCCCCCCCGGGCTGAGCAGATAAGCAGCAAAGCATTTTGGAATTCTCTCTCTCTCTCTCTCTCTCTCTCTCTCTCTCTCTCATAAAGTTCAATGAGGAGAGGGGCGTTCTGGAACGCAGCAGAAGTGGGGGTTACACAGCAATGGCAGGGGCAGGGAACAACACATTCCCATTCGACTGGCCTCCCCTCTGTGGAAGCACAACATGGAGTGGCCTGTCATAAAGGTCACAGAAGTCCCTCTTCTTCCATGCTACTACAACGCTGGGTGAGCACTTGATATTTATGGCAAATTCCAATGCATCCAGGTAATTCATGGTAAGCAGAGGTCTGCTTGCACTTCACCCATAAAAGAATTGGTTTCTGGATGCATAAGCAGAGTCCCTGGCTACATTGGAGCATACCTGGCATGACAAAGGCCAACCACCATAATGGCAATGTGGAGGAGAGTTCTGCTTGACTCCTATGACGATCCACTTCTCAGCTTATTCTCCAGTTGCCCATGCAGAAGGCACAGGATTGCAGTCAAAGCATCTACAATGCACATTAACTTCAGGTGAGCCTATCCTGATGTGTGCAGCAATTTCAGTTTTACTGATAATATGTGAGGATCACTGAAGAGTAGATTCTCAGGAAGGAAAGGTGAGCAACCAATGTGTTTGAATTCATTTTTGTTATGACATATGAGTAAAGGAATCCTAAGTGATGGATACTCCCTCCCCCCTTGAAGCAAGATCAATTTCACTCCTTGGCAGTTTCTAAATTGTATTTGCCAATTGCTAGTGAAATTATGGAGACAGACGACCACTAACCCTGACCTTTCATTATTTCAAGGCCACCAAGTGACGGAGGAGGATGCAGTTTCTAAGCTCTCTTGCTTTGTTTCAATTTACAAGATCTCAGCTTTCATTTTTCAAAGAACCAAATGAGGAAAGATCAGAAATCCTCCTGGAAAACTAGTGATGATAAGTTCGAGATCTTGGGCTTGTACTCTCTGTTTTCACATCTTGCTTATTGTTATGTACATTTCAGGACCAACAATGACATATATGAAAATCGGTTTCAGAGGAGAATCCTGTTGTTTATCACAACACATAAATATTTGTGAAATTACATATGGAATTTGACATATTAATCTGATCTTCATAATGTAGTTTTATTTTTCAGGTTGCTCAGAAGTGAGGTTCAGAGCATCCCAGAGAGTCCTAGCATAGTCTCACATTCCCAGATCCTCCTATCTGTTTCCATTACTTTACAGTTGTTGCTTAGTATGTGGGTGTAGAGACAATAAAGTTGTATTGTAAAAAATATGAACCAAGGGTCTGAATCACCCAGCCAAGACAATCAGGGATTCTCATGCTAGCTGAATCACATGGCTAAACATAAATGGTTTCCCTTTTGTCTCTCTCAGCTTCAAATGGTGGAGATTGGGGGACCCATTTATGAAAATATACATACGAATAAACACCCTTTCTTTTGAGTTCCTGGAAGGTCACTGTGCACACAGCATGGTCTCATTTTGCTTAATTTCCAACAGAATGCTCCAACGAAACATTAATCAGGTTAATCATCAGATGATACAGCATCTCAGCTACAAAGTAATCTGAAAAGAGATTATCATTGCTTTTAGATGATGACAAATGTTCTTCATTGGAAGTATGGGAAGTAGGTATTACAAATTTACATATACCTTCCATTCATGGTGTTCAGAGAATTACAGCTATTAATAGGAATAGAGAAACAAATCAAATAAGAAATTGTTCCCTCTCTCAAACTGACAAATCTTGACGGGATTATGATTGGGTTGAAATCATGCTATATCAGGCACTCCCAGAAGTCAAGTAGAATATATGCATATGTGTAAAGGTCGTAAGGATGAGGGAGAAATTTGGTCCACATTTCATGTAGGCCTTCCTAATTGTATCCGGCAACAATATTTAAAACAAAATGCAGATATCCTTCAAAGTCCACACTTTTCTGATTTTTTTATCAGACTCCACACACACACACACACACACACACACACACACACCCCAATATAAATGCTGGGGTTAGTAAAGGTAAAGGTACCCCTGCCCGTACGGGCCAGTCTTGCCAGACTCTGGGGTTGTGCGCCCATCTCACTTAAGAGGCCAGGGGCCAGCGCTGTCCGGAGACACTTCCGGGTCACGTGGCCAGCGTGACATCGCTGCTCTGGCGAGCCAGAGCCGCACACGGAAACGCCGTTTACCTTCCCGCTGGTAAGCGGTCCCTATTTATCTACTTGCACCCGGGGGTGCTTTCGAACTGCTAGGTTGGCAGGCGCTGGGACCGAGCAGCGGGAGCGCACCCCGCCGCAGGGATTCGAACCGCCGACCTTTCGATCGGCAAGTCCTAGGTGCTGAGGCTTTAACCCACAGCGCCACCTGCGTCCCAATGCTGGGGTTAATTGTGCATAAATATTTGTGAAAGTGACACAAAATGCTTTCAAAAATGTGTATAGTAGCGAAAATGCATACTAAAATCCTGATGGTTTTTCATGAGGACTTAAAGAAATCACAATATTCTTGTGAACTGGATTTAAGAGCAGGGGGTGGGAGAGAAACTAAGAGAAACTGAAATGGGCAGATTTATCAATCACTAATACAGACGTGATAATGTACTGCTATTGACAAGTAGCTGTAGAATGGACTAGGAAAAACTACTACAGAGTAAGTAAGAAATGCATCTCAACTTTCCAGTACTCTTTTCAGAGTGATATCTCTCAATATATATATATATATTAAAAAATGGAAGAATGCCAAAGCTCAGCCTCCATTGGCGGATTTGTAGAGCCTCATCACAATTCTGGGTTTGCATGAACTCAGGGTAGGATAGGAGAGCAAAGGTAAAGGCAGGTTGCACAATAGAAGTAGCTAAGACATGGGAACAAAAATGGAGAGACACTGAGAACCTCCAGTGGTGGTTAAAACACTGATGACAGGAGTTAGCCAGCAGTAAATCACACAAAGTAAATGATGTTAACTCTTTATTAGCAAAACCAGGATCTGCAAAACCTAATGAGCACAGCAACTCTTCTTCAGTAGAGCTTGCCCCATGAAGCAGTTGTTGAGGCTGAAGATCCCCACCTCCCTACAACTGCCTAAAGTCCCCTCCTCTACAGGTCTTTCCCCAAGCAATCTGAGACTGTGCCTGTGTGCATGTCTTTGCTGTCCTGTTTCATTCCTCTTTGGGTTCTGGGAGAGGGGAGCTTGTTGCAGCAGGAGGGGGAGACACCTGTGTCTCTTCACCAGCCTGACTCATCTCTGTCTGTTGCCACCCCTCCTCTCCTGCTTCAGCTTTTGCACCTGATTCTGAATTCTCTCTGTCACAGACTCCCCCTGCTCACTAAGCCCTGCTACGTCTTCAGCTTCTGACACTTCCAGTGGTGACGTGTTCTTCTGACACAATTTCTGGCACTTCATCCTCCCAGGCCCCTCCCTCTGAGCACTCATTGTTGCCTCACCGCCACTCCTGGACTCTGAAACTTCTTCCCTTGGGGTTCCCTTGGGGTTCTCCAGCTGGTTCCCCCAACCATTCATCTGCATCCAACCAGTTCCTAACCAATGATAGAAATCTGAGTTAAGCTGTGATGTAGGAATGGGGATGAAGATGGCACTTTTAAACAAGAAGGCACAGTACTGTGGACTATTTGATCCTTTGTCTTTTTCACGCGAGGCAGCTGAGAAGTGGAAGAGGGAGATGTTTAAGTACAGCTAAAAGGGAGAGACATTGAAAAATGGGGAAAGTGGCTGTACCTACTGTTGTTGTTGTTTAGTCATTTAGTCGTGTCCAACTCTTTGTGACCCCCATGGACAAGAGCATACCAGGCACTTCTGTCTTCCACTGCAGTTTGGTCAGACTCATGCTTGTAGCTTCGAGAACACTGTCCAACCATCTCATCTTCTGTCATCCCCTTCTCCTTGTGCCCTCCATCTTTCCCAACATCAGGGTCTTTTCCATGGAGTCTTCTCTTCTCATGAGGTGGCCAAAGTATTGGAGCCTCAGCTTCACGATCTGTCCTTCCAGTGAGCACTCCAGGCTGATTTCCTTCAGAATGGAGAGGTTTGATCTTCTTGCAGTGCATGGGACTCTCAAGAGTCTCCTCCAGCACCATAATTCAAAAGCATCAATTCTTCGGCGATCAGCCTTCTTTATGGTCCAGCTCTCACTTCCATACATCACTACTGGGAAAACCATAGCTTTTACTATACCTACTGTACCTAGTGGCAACTAGGTACTCCATAAACTTTCTTTACTTCTGCTTTCCTATCACTGTTATATTAATAATAATAATAATAATAATTTTTTATTTATACCCCGCCCTCCCCAGCCAAGGCCGGGCTCAGAGCGGCTTACAAGCAATAATAAAAACAAGATGAATGATTACAAACTTATAAACAAAAATAAAACACAACAATTAAAATAATGGAACATTAAAATATTAAAATGTAGCCTCATCGCAGGAGGAGAAGGAAAAGAAGGGGGGGAAAGAGAGAGAGAGGGGGGGAGGGAGGGAATCAAACTGGCTCCAAGCCAAAGGCCAGGCGGAACAACTCTGTCTTACAGGCCCTGCGGAAAGAAATCAGATCCTGCAGGGCCCTGGTCTCATGAGGCAGAGCATTCCACCAGGCCGGAGCCAGAGTTGAAAAGGCCCTGGCTCTGGTCGAAGCCAATCTAACTTCCTTAGGGCCCGGGACCACTAGGGTGTTGTTATTTATGGACCTTGAGGCTCTCCGTGGGGCATACCAGGAGAGGCGGTCCCGGAGGTACGAGGGTCCTAGGCCGTGAAGGGCTTTAAAGGTCAAAAGCAGCACCTTAAATCTGACCCTGTACTCCACCGGGAGCCAGTGCAGCTTGAAAAGCACTGGGTGAATATGCCTCCATGGCAGAGACCCCGTGAGGAGCCTCGCTGCAGCATTCTGTACCCGCTGGAGTTTCTGGGACAGCTTCAAGGGCAGCCCCGCGTAGAGCGAATTACAGTAGTCAAGCCTGGAGATGACCGTCGCATGGATCACTGTGGCCAAGTCAGGGCGGGAAAGGTAAGAGACCAACCAATTAAGAGGACAGTCAGACATGGAAGCAGGCCATAATTTTCTGCTACATAGGGTTGATGGGTCACAACTTGATGGGTCACAAGTTGTGTAGGAAAATATTAACATCTGGAAATGCTCTGAAGTGATAAAAAGTGAAAAGTGATGCTACTGAATGATAAGTAAATGAAAAGAGAACGGCATAGTGGTAGTGAATTGAGTCCGGTTCTTATTGTCGAAAGAAATAGCAGAATAAATGTGCTATTCTGCCAGGAGCACAGGGATCTAGCAAGTGGTATGCACTTTCTTTATCATTTATAGCTCCATGAGTTACACATTTTGAATGATTTTAAAGTCAAATTAGAAAGATCTTTCACCGAGTAGCTGATACCATCCATTAACAGAGATTGCCGTCACAGTAAAATGATGAAACAACCATTGCTCAGCTGTTGAATAAATGTCAACTGCTATCATGCAGAAGCAGTACATATTGAAGAAGATGCTGAGAGCTTTATCAGTCAACCATTAAATTTACATCACATGGATGCATAGAGGAAATAAACAAATGTGTCCCCATTGCAAATGTCATTGACATGTATTTGGAAGCCATGACCATACAAACTTCAGGTACTCTTGTGTGGCTAACAACAACTGTGGTTCAACATGCCATTAACCAAAAGGCAAGATCTTGTCCCTGACCTTGTGCTCTTTAAGGTAAAATAAAACAATTAAAATCAGAAAATTAGGTCAAATATACATAAATTAGCAGCAAACAGGAGCACCACACTCCTGTAAACTTGCCCTCCAAGCACTCAGAGCTTGAACAGAAAACAGAGTGCTTAATGTACTTTGAGAGCTTTTTAATATGAGTGCTGAACAAAAATATAATGCAAGATATTTGGCATTAAGGTTTCAGTGGTAGAAGCCGTGGGCACCATCTACATTTAGATTGTGGGTGCCATTTTGAATCAAGATGGTGGACTGAATTGTGACTTTAGCCTGGATTCACTCTATTTGGTGTGATGATATCTTGAGTGGTGTCTGTACCCTAAGAGAATAGATAGATAAATCATTTCCCAAGATATAGAGAAGAAGAGAGCAGTGGCGTAGCGTGGGTTGTCAGCACCTGGGGCAAGGCAAGTAATTTGCACCCCCTAACCCGTGGATTTGCGCCCCTAACCCTAAACCCCAGATGTTGCGCCCGGTGCGGCCGGGGCCCCCTGCACCCCCCACGCTATGCCACTGGAAGAGAGCGAGAGAGAAGCTAGCTGCTAATACAGATCTTCATTTTATTGTTTTTGTACATTTGCATGCCGTATCTGCATGATTAGCTTTGTTTACAACGACAAAAAATTATTTCCTCAGTCAATTAGTAAATCAGAGCTTGTGTTTCCCTTATTTTGAATATTACTTCAGCTGCTCATTTTCAAGGGAAACCATGTCATGCTGGAATATTATACAAACTACAACAGGTTAAGAGAAACTTCAATTAGAGCAGAGCTGTGACCCTCTGACTCAGTCAGTCAAGCACAATATAAAAAATAAAATAAATTATGACCTCTTACAATCAAATGCCTATGTTAGTTCTGCAGAAACCTTGGAGAGTAAATCCCATTCAACTCATTGGGCTTACTTCTGAGCAAATATGTAGAGTATTGTGTCACAAATTATGGTCTATGAACAGACGAGGGAAGTTTTGACACCAATTTTTTTTTTGCAGTGACCGTTTTGAAAGCTTATACTCAGAGGTGCCCAATTCTGAGTTGATGTGTGTGTGGTTTGTTACCTAAAAGGTAGCGTAATGCACTAAATGAGACATTGATTACCTGTCAAAATCAAGATTACTGATTTAACAGTGTGTGCTATTAGTATGCATTCCAATGCTATACCCTCATCATTGCTCTCTGTGTGCAGATTGGGTTTGCAGTTCCATCATGATTTGAAATTTTAAAAGGTTTTAATGTATTGAAATGTGGATGGTTCAGATTCTCCACAAAAGTCGGGGTTCCTCTTCCTGGTACAAAGGCTATTTCCCAGCAAATCAGTCTTTGGCTTGAGCAGATATAGTCCTTAGGCAAGTTTATGCATTCAATGGAATCAAGTGATAAAGTCCCCGCTTCATTTCCCAGGGCTGTACCGGGTGGTGCTGTGGTCTAAATCACTGAGCCTCTTGGGCTTGCCAATCAAAACGTCGGCGGTTCGAATCCCCACGACCGGGTGAGCTCCCGTTGCTCTGTCACAGCTTCTGCCAACCTAGCAGTTTAAAAGCACGCCAGTGCAAGTAGATAAATAGGTACCGCTGTGGCGGGAAGGTAAATGGCATTTGCGTGTGCTTTGGTTTCTGTCACGGTGTTCTGTTGTGCCGGAAGCAGTTTAGTCTCACTGGCCACATGACCTGGAAAACTGTCTGTGGACAGACGCCAGTTCCCTTGGCCAGAAAGCGAGATGAGCACTGCAACCCCATAGTCGCCTTTGACTGGACTTAACCATCCAGGGATCCTTTACTTTTATCTTTTACCTTACCACTGTAGGCAAAGAGTTGCATGCTGAAGTGCTCCTCTCAATGCACAAATATTTTCCTGTATAGAGGGAAAAAACATTGTATAGGGAAGAATACCATACCTCTACCAACTTTTCTGCTTTAATGGAGTTTTGGATTTGGATTGGATTTGATATCCTGCTTTATCACTACCCGAAGGAGTCTCAAAGCGGCTAACATTCTCCTTTCCCTTCCTCCCCTATAAATATAAATTCCCTTCCTCCCCTATAAATATAAATGATGCCTATAAATAAATTTTATTATTATTATTATTAACAAAACACAGGCCACAGTAATGGAATACATAAATAACCTTTTTTGACACCTGGGAATTTCAGTCTGAATTATCACCAACAGAAACATTTTTTTGGTAAAGTACTTTTAAACATTTTTTTCCAGTTCACTATGTATCATTTCCCATTACTCTTTAACCCTTTTACAAGTCCACCACATATGAAAGAACGTTCCCTCAACCTCTTTACATCTTGGGAGATGCAAGGAGGTGCAGCTGAAATTTTAAAGAAGGTATTAAAGCTTTGTGGCTGGGGGGTAAGGAAAAACAGAGATACATGTCTGCCCAGTGGCGTAGAGTGGGTTGTCAGCACCCGGGGCAAGGCAAGATAGTCCCTCTCTCTCTCTCCGCACCGCACCACACACCTGGCACCCCCCCTCCACAGTGGGCGGTGACCCGGCGGCTTGGATCGGATTCGCACAGCCAGCACTGCAGTGAGAGAGTGAGTGAGCCAGGTAGGGGCAGAGAGCTGCGAGTGTGAGAGCGCCCCCCCCAGATGTTGCAGCCGGTGCGGCCGCCCCCCCTGCACCCCCCACGCTACGCCACTGTGTCTGCCTGCCTGCCTGCTTTAATTCTTGGGTTTTTTTAGGGTGGGTTGGGGCAGGCACCATTTGCAATTCTTTCTGAGGCTGCAAAGTGCTTTTGGCTGGCCGTGCAAATCAGTTCCACCAACTCCCCGTCAAACTGTCTAAGCTGAATGTGCTTTGAATTCTCCCCATTATTGAGAATTCTGCTTTAAACGGCTCAGGACTGCAATAACTCAAGGACAGATTCTTTCCATATGAACCTACCCCAGACCCTGAGATCATCTTCTGAGGCCCTTCTTCATGTGTCCCCTCCACGAGAGGTCCAGAGTGTGGCAACACCAGAACGGGCCTGTTCTGCAGTGGCTCTCCACTTGTCGAATGCTCTCCCCAGTGAGGGTTGCTTGGTGCTTTTATTATACACCTTTAAGGCAAAAATGTTCCTCTTTAACCAGGCCTTTGGCTGACTGACATCCAATGCCCTTATAAAATGTGTTGGGGAGGGGAGTTCTTGGGCTGTTTTTTTGTTTTTATTATGTGTTGTGTGCTTTCATATTGTGATTTTATGTTGTAACTCCCTTGAGACCTGTAGGTATTGAATGCTACATCATCATCATCATTAATTCCTGATTATACAGAGCAGGGCTGGGGGAAGGTGTGGCTCTCCAGATATTCTGGACTTTGGTTTCCATAAATCCTCTCCTCATGGAGGGGAGGCGTTGTGATCGGGAACCGTTCACAACACGCCACGCCTCCAGTAAGCCTGCCTATCAGCGGCAGGCTTGGGGGCGGGGTTTAGCCATTTAAACACGGCTGCGGCAGCCCCTTCCCTCATCGCGCTGCCGGGATCTCCATCGGGTCACCCACCCTCCCTTTAGTCATGCTTTCTGCGCCTGACCTTGCTATGGACCTATGGTTGGTCGCCCTGGTTGCCTAGGGGGCCTGGTAGGAGTTTTTTTCCATTTGGCAAATTGGCACCAGCCACTTGGTTTTTTTCGCCTACCTCCTAGCAATTCATCACAACTTTTCGATATTGGCGGTTAGGCATTGGAACGTGTGGTTGGTGTATGGAAGGGACAGGGTGTGGCCATCGCCTACCCCTTCACTTTTGGGTATTCCGTTAAAGGAATCCAGCGGTCATGATCTTGTCCGATGCCGTGCTGGGCTGGTGGCCATGGCACGACCCCCGGTGGCATCAGGGGAGAGCTTACAGTTGTATTTGCATCAACAGGCTCCCCCTACTGGTGATTAACCCCGCTAGACTCACCCCTCTCTGAGTGGGTGGAGTCAACTTTGCTGTTATTCTGATGCCTAAGCCAATACCTCTCACATGCTGTAATCAATAAAGTTGTGGCCTTTTCTAGCCCATAAACCTAAAATACTGTGTCCATGTGTCTTTCTTATCCCAAGCGAAGGGGGCGGGTCCTCAAATCACAGCCATCATGCTGGCTGAGGCTGTTGGGAACGAAACAAGATCTTTGAGGTTCCCCATCCTGGCACCACCCATCCACACAAATTTTGAATTTCCTCTTGGTGCAGGGTTGAAACATTGAGGGCACCCTACTTCCCCACTTTTTCACCACACATATTTTCAAGCAAATGTCCCCCCCAAGGAGAGATGGTTGCTGTTTGCATCTACCCCTTCAAACCCCTTCAGTCTGTTTGTGCTTTAATCAACCTTTCATCCCATCCTCCTTTCTGTCATAATAGCACTTGACTTTGACTAAAATGAAGTGCTCACATTTGCCATTTTATTGAAAGGCATTTCTAAATTAATTCAGGCCCATATGTTAATACAGAAGCGGTAAGAGGCTTTTGTGATATTTTTCCAACGCATGATTTCAGCTGTCATAGAAATGTACAGTGCGGCTCAATATGACAAAAGCAGCCTGTTGATGTACTGAGGTCACAGCTTTAGAACGGGGCTATTAATGTGCAGCGGAACAAGATGGAGATGGGGGGAGGAGGAATCCCCCCATTTCTGCTTCTGCAAATAAATGTTGCACACTGAGAGTTACAAATCTGTCACTGCCAGACATAACTTTGCTGCGTAGCAAGCAGAGGACGTCTTTACTGACTGTTTATATGACTGGAGCTGAAAGCTAAAGCAGGGGCATAATGGCTTCCGTTACTTAACATTATTGAACACATAGATATGTTATGTCTGTGCAGCATCAAATTTGTGTTTGCTGTGGAGCTACGGAGACACACTCCATCTTTTCCCCCCTCCTGCGATCATCAAATAAAAATGTCATTGGATCTGCATAGCCTGACCTTCAGGGGACTCAATGTATTGCCCGCATTAACTTTTATGTTCTACTGCTACAGGAACGAAATGATTTCAGCCAAATAGTGCTTGAAGAATAATGCTTTTGCATAGGGATATAAAAGTGTTTACTTACTCCTTCAGCCCCCGTATTCCCTCGGTTTCCTCCAATGATTCCTTCTTCCCATGGTGTAGAAATGTTCAAACTGATGGGATGGTCCATACATAATGATGAACATGCCATCATGCCAATGGCAACCAGCATTGTAAGAGAAATGATATTCCCAGAGTCGACCTTTTCCGAGAGCAAATAAATAAATAAATGGACACAGAAACCAAAGATGTTGTATTTGCTGCTTCTAGGTTGTACCTTTTCATACTGAATGATCCCCGCATAAAGAAAACAAACAGATTACACACAGACAGATCCAGAGAGACACGTATACTTCCTTAGAATGCGTAGAGCCAGTGTGGTGTAGTGGTTAAGAGTGGTAGATTAGTAATCTGGGGAACCGGGTTCGATTCCCTGCTCCTTCACATGCAGCTGCTGGGTGACCTTGGGCCAGTCACACTTCTCTGAAGTCTCTCAGCCTCACTCACCTCACAGAGTGTTTGTTGTGGGAGAGGAAGGGAAAGGAGAATGTTAGCCGCTTTGAGACTCCTTTGGGTAGTGATAAAGCAGGACATCAAATCCAAACTCTTCTTCTTCTTCTTTTCCTGATACGCAACTTTGGATTTGGAGAAAGATGTCTGTGCCTTTTATTTTAAGCATGTGGAACTATACATATATTTGATCTCCCTCCAATGGTGGACTCAACCAAGAAGATACATCATGTGGGAATCTTACTACATATGTAATTTAGCTCACTTTCCTAAGAATTCCCATTTCTATACAATTGAAAAGGACACTCTGCCATGTTAAGAGCATATTTGCCCCTCAGTCCTCCATTTGGCTGTTGCTTACCTATTCCTAGCAATCTAGAGCTATGTAAATGTGATTACCCGAAGGATCTGAAGCACATATATGACATATTACCATATTCCATTTTCTGTACTATAGCTTGCTACACACACACACACACACACACAAGAATGTGAAAAGGATCATTTCTGGTAATGCGCCTAAAAATATAATGTCAAATTGCCACATTAAGCTAGTTTTGGGGCTATTTTTTAGAGTCAGAGTATGCATGTCATGTGTTTCATTGACAATGGTCCCCTCACTTTTCCACCTGAGTGCACATGATGGAAGATATCACATACATAGCTAAGTATTGTGCCATATATTCCTAAATTCAAACTTCACACCCATTTCAAAGGTTATTTCCTTACTCCTTACTGGGGTCGATCTTATTCAGGGCTACAGTGGAGATGGATAAGAAAACATTTATTCTGCATTCACTTGTTCTGCAGACACCATCAGATAAATCCATAACACATTTTGCCCTAGCTTACCTCCGTAGCTAAATTGGGTCCAGTCAGAACAGGAATGCCATGAAACTTGACAAGTGAATTCCGACCCTGGTTGATCATTTGTTGAAAACTGTCTCTGAAAGCCTGCAGAGCTTTCACCGCATTAACTTTATTGGAAACAGACGGGGAAATTTACTCTACATAATTTTTGGCATGTCAGAGAGGATTCTCCAGACTGTTCTTTAGAGACACCTGAGGACTGAATTGCAAAAGAATGAACATCACTCAATATCTTATTGGCTACTTATCATCACCCAGTGCCTCTCAGGGCATATCAACATCAAAAATGTAAAGAGCAATCCTATGTGCAAGGAAATGGTCTGAAGCAAGATGGTGCAAATTAAGCTGGAGTAAACTGACCCAAATCCAAGTTCTTTTCAGCTGCAGAGCTGCTGCTGCAATGCCTAAGCCCGAGAGAAAATTAGTCTTTAAAATACAGTGGTACCTCTGGTTATGAAGTTAATTCATTCTGGAGGTCCATTCTTAACCTGAAACCATTCTTAACCTGAGATACCACTTTAGATAATGGGGCCTCCCGCTGCCACCGCACCACCATGGCACGATTTCTGTTCTCATCCTGGGGCAAAGTCCTTAACCTGAAGTACTACTTCCAGGTTAGCAGAGTCTGTAACCCGAAGTGTTTGTAACCTGAGGTGCTTGTAACCCCAGGTACCACTGTAGTGTTCTATTGCCAGGACATGTGACTAAACTGGACAGACTAATCCAGTCTAAGTCCACCCCACTCTGGTTCCACCCCTGCCCCACACCCCAAATTCCCCTTCTATGGGACTAACACCACCCTTGTCTCAGCCATCTTTTTAAGCAGAGGTTGGATGGCCATCTGTCATGGATGCTTTAGTTGGGATTCCGGCATTGCAGGCAGTTGGACAAGGCCCTTCGAACTCTATGATCTTATGATTCTATGAGCCCCAAATGAACTGGGATGAACAAGTCACACCAGCATATATTTGGCTGAGCCGGGGTTGGGGACTTAATCCTAGCTGAAGCTGACTGAAGTTGAACTCTTCAAGTATAGATAAAAGATTATTGTTCTTGAATCAATGTCTATATGAAAATACTGTACTGAAAGTGCATTGTTCTACAAATGGACAGCTCACAGGATCCCTACCAGCCACAAAGGGAGTTAAGCAAGGTTGTATCCTAGCTCCTGCATTGCTTAATTTATATATAAATGATATTGTCCAGAGTTTAACATCTCCAGAGTATCATGCCCCTAAATTGGCCGCAAAAACCATCTGTATATTATTATATGATGGAATACTTCTAACTCAAACAAAAGTAGGCCTAAAAAGATTGATGAGGGCATTCTCAGTATACTACCAAAGAGAACAGCTGGCTGTGAATTACAAGAAAACTAAAGTCATGGTGTTCTCAAGAAACTATGGGGCCCATAGATGGTATGTGGATAATCAGTTAAACAGGTTAAAGTTTTTTAAATACCTTGGCCTTATTTTCCAGTCAACAGGGTCATGGGGAGCACATCAGAAATGCGCAAAGGAAAAAGCGCCCCAAAGTGTCAAAGTGCTGACTGCACTAAGAAGCAGCCAGCATAGTGGGAGATCCACTGTATCTCAAGTTGCTCATTCTTGTGGATCTTGCCATAGGACTGCCCCCTTAAACAGATTTAAGAGTTATCCCATCTCTCCTGGGAACTCAGGAACTGCTATTAAGGGATGGGGAACTCTTAATACTCTCAAAGAAACTACAATTTCCAGTGAAGGCATGAGGATCAGAAAGGTATAAAGCAGATAATATATATTTTTTAGTTTATATTATATTCCCTTCTCTGAATAGGTCAAACAATTTGGATGAAGGCAACCATGTTTGGAGTGATGTCAAGTGACTTGTTTTAAACTCTTTTTAAGGTATTGTATTTAAAATGGTTGTTTCTTGCGCTGGGACTTTGGGATGAAGAATGGGTACTAAATCAAAACAACAACAATTCAAATCACCAATGACTACTGAATTTTGTCAGTAGGATATCTAAGACCCATTTAGAAGAATCAAGTGCAGATGACACATTTGGAAGATATTGGAGGAAAGACCACAAGATTATTAGTGGCATTTTACCAGAAAGAAGAGGATGCTAAATATTGCAAAAATTGCCAATATCCCCCCCCCAAAAAAAACACCAGAATATACAGAGTTCTGTTCATACTAAATATCTGTAGGATAGCATAATGTCAGTGAGATTAGGAGATTTTCCGAGGTAAAGGGAGGCTTACATATCTCTTTCTTTTTAACCCAGGCTAGCCATCATACTTTTTGGCATATTGTACCGGTTAGAGTGTTAGATTTGTATCAAGAAGACACAAGTTCGAATCCCCATGAAGTCATGAAACTCACTGGGTGACCTAGGGCTTTTCACTCAGCCTAAGCTTCACAGTACAGTTATTGTGAGGATCAAATGGAAGGGCAGAGAGAGATGGCATTTTGTCTCCTGTCTTAAATTTTTGGAAGAAAGAGAGGATGTAAATGCCTGCCTGGTGCACTCTCTCTCTCATACCTATTAAATTCAAATTTAGAGAGGGTGCGTAAAAAAGTCTATGGATGGGCTAGGGATAGGGAAATAATTCAATTCATTTCACATTCAAAGGTGAACCTGCACCATTCACACTTTCGTAAACAGTAAGTGAACTTAAACACAACTTTCCTTCAAAATCCACACTTCTCTGAATATTGTAATGAAGTTCTGAAGCCCTTATAATGTGTTAGTAAGTAAAAATCTCTCTCTTTCTCTTTCTCTTTCTCTTTTTCTCTCTCTGTCTCTCTCTCTGTGTCACACACATACATGGACACTTGCAAATTATAGCGGGGTGTATATTAAGATAGTTTCATGCTAAAATGCTGACGAATAAGGATTTATTTTGTTTTTTAGGCAAACTGATGGGGAAATGTGGGAAACAGAATTTATAATTGGGAAAATGGGAAATTGATAGAAAACTGACATGGACAGACTTGCCGATCCTTCTCCCCTCCAGGCCAGCAATTTCCAAGCCAGACTCTTTAAGCCACGGTTCAAAATTTGCTGGAACTTTGTGACAGCTCTTTATTTGACAGCCTCAAATGCTCCTGTTGTTTGCTTGTCACTGCTGACTAACCGTAAATCCTACAAAATGTTTATGGGCTTCAATAAATGACAACAGGACAAACAAGGCAAACAATATGTTGTGCTATTCTTTCCTACCTCTTAACAACATTGATTTCAGAAGCCACATCTCGAGATGCCTGAACAATGGAAAGTCAACACAAAGGAGTAGGTTATAGAAGGGAGGGAGGGAGTCTGAGAGTTTATTAACAGCACTTAATTTAAGGTGTTTCCTATCAACAAATCAGCCTATAACAAAGTCCACCATTATATGATTTGGGGGGGGGGTGCGTGCGTATCTAATTGATTATTTGAAGAGGAAATACATTTTGTGTGTATTAAAGGTAAAGGTAAAGGTACCCCTGCCCGTACGGGCCAGTCTTGCCAGACTCTGGGGTTGTGCGCCCATCTCACTCAAGAGGCCAGGAGCCAGCGCTGTCCGAAGACACTTCCGGGTCACGTGGCCAGTGTGACATCGCTGCTCTGGCGAGCCAGAGCTGCACACGGAAACGCCGTTTACCTTCCCGCCAGTAAGCGGTCCCTATTTATCTACTTGCACCCGAGGGTGCTTTCAAACTGCTAGGTTGGCAGGCGCTGGGACCGAGCAACGGGAGCGCACCCCGCCGCGGGGATTCGAACCGCCGACCTTTTGATCGGCAAGCCCTAGGCGCTGAGGCTTTTACCCACAGCGCCACCCGCGTCCCTCTTTGTGTGTATTAGCATGCATTTATTCTTAAAAAAAATTAATTCCAGGCTCAGCAATAGTCTTATGCACAAATTATTCCATGGTTTTCAGGAATAATCCAACATGTGTCATGCTTGTCTACATATCTGTATAATGTAGGGATTTTTTCAACCAGAACTCAGCAGAACTCAGTTCCAGCACCTCTCAGCTGGGTCCAGCACCTCTCAGGTGGACACCATTGTCATTCTGAGAGAAAGAGGGAGGCATTCATGGTGAGTTTCGGCACCTCTTTTTTCTAGAAAAATAGCACTGGTATAATGTAAGGTATGAATTATGTATGTGGAAACTCACTAGAAGCTGAGTTAACAGATACAAACTTTTATTTCTGATTAGGCCTGGGAGCCACCACAGTTGAGTAACAAACTTCTCTAAGCAGCCCACAACTCTAAGCAAGTTGACGTGGGTCAACTTTCTAGGAGCTGGTTTCCTGGGTTATAGCTTTTTTTCTCTTGAAGGGGCCATGTGCCAGATACTTACCTGAAGATGCATCCATTGCAGAATGTTTGCAGTTGCTTGCTGCCTTCCCATATAACAAGCTATTGCCCCCAGACTAATTCAGTTAAATTCAAAACCATGTTGTCACATGAAAGAACTATTTGCGCTCTATATGAATGCACATCCCCATCTGCCCATTTAGTTTGGAACATTGCTAAGCCTGTGTCATTCTGCCCTTTGGCAACATCTGACGCCCCGAGCAGCTGCCCTGCTCCTCAGACAGCCATGAATAAGCTTCCACTTGTCCTCTCCTAGGTGTTGAACCCCTCTGACCTCAGCTGTTCTGATGGACAAGCGAGCTTCTAACTGGACTATCCCCTGAAGGACCACAGCACTGCTCATTTCAAACCTTAAGTGTTTCAGAAACGGCAGGGAGAAGAATGAGAATTGTAGAGCTGCATGCAGAAAATAGGGTATCTTAAAAGCTGGCTAGCCCATCTCCATTCCTCATTGCATAACTAGCAATACTTCAAGCCAAATACAGAGAATCAAAGTAATGTATTAATATTAAGCTGAAGGGATGTGGAAGACAGCATTTAGTACTTCTAGAGGGTGTTTTTATAAAGTAACTTCCTGGCAAATTCACCCATAAAAGAATTGATTCTTTGCCAGTCAGCAGTATCTGCTGAGCCCTGAAGTCTCCAGACAAAAGAGAGAGACAGAGAGACAATGTTCCCCATCTTTATTTCTAACAAGTCCTAGAAGATGTCCTCCTCCTTTCTCTGTAAAATGTCACTGCAAATCTAGATGCATCATTACACACAAAAGGCTTATATCCTAACATTTTACTCCATTCACTAGGACCAGTTGAGCAAAAAAGGAAAGTCAGAGGCTTTTGGTCTGCTTTGGATCATGAAGTGATTTCAGGTGTGTGTGTGGGTGGGTGGGGGCTGGTCCTTGCTGAGGAATATAATTTAATCTAGGGATTTGAGATTACCTCTTTTGCAAATCAAGTTTGCTAGTTGGTAGCTATGCCACAGAGAGTCCCAAAGGCCTGCAGAGTGATTGATAGAAACAGAGATGCCTATATCTGTATCTGTATATGGTCACACACACACTTAAAGATGAATAAAACAGATATCTACTGCTTTTGATGGGGAGCTACCTTGAACAGCTCACTGGCTGGCACTGGGGCAATTACACTTCCTGAGCTTAACCTACCTCGCAGGAAATAACCCCCATGCCCTGACATCCTTGGAGAATGAGATACAAAAGTGAGAAATAGTGGCTGATTTTAAAAGAAATAAATGATCCATTATATTCTGAATGAATACGTAACCAGAAAAGAAATAGCATTATTATTACAATTATTGAAATTTGCATACTGCCCTTCTCCCGTAGATCCCAGGGTGGGAAAACACGACAATATAAAACATAATAAAATAGTAACTTTACTGACATCTAGTGTGGTGGATCTGTGTATGATTTTCATTCCATCACCTCCAATAGATGGATATGCCCCCCCTTCCTTTTTAATAACTGCCTCTATAATTACTACAATTGGATTCTGCCTTATTCCTTCAGCCCACATAAGAAGTAGCTGTAAAACGCCGAGCGCTGGCCTCATTCTGTATTCTGTGGAAGTTGTTTCTAATTAAGCCAACCTTGGTGGCGTGGGAAGTGTCAGTAATATGTAAAGTTCCCAAAAAGCTGTGCTAATTTTTCAAGAGTAGCTGTGTCAAGCAGAGGAATTATTGAACAAGTGATAGGTTGCCCACATAGGGTGATGGAGAGTAACAATCTCAAATGCCAAGTCCTGACCTTGGTTGTACTCAAGCAGGAGAAAGGGTAGCCAGAGCTTCTTATCACAGTGAAAAATGACTTAATACAGCTGCTATTTCAAGAAAAAGTGAGACCTTCTCTTCCCACCAACTCATAAGAATTTGAGCAAATGTGTGCGTGCAGCCAAGCACCCCACTTTCAGAAGTTTTTTGCTCCATCCTTAGTGAAAATGATGCCACTTATCTAAATGCTTTAAGTCCTTTTCGGGAGATATTTATTGTTAATTTAACAAGAATGAGGGGAGGTTGTGGGGATGAGAATGTTTGCTCTGCTCTCCCACCCCATGTTGTAGTGGTTAAGAGTGGTAGACTCGTAATATGGGGAGCTGGGTTCGCGTCTCCGCTCCTCCACATGCAGTTGCTGGGTGACCTTGGGCCAGTCACCCTTCTCTGAAGTCTCTCAGCCCCACTCACCTCACAGAGTGTTTGTTGTGGGGGAGAAAGGGAAAGGAGAATGTTAGCTGCTTTGAGACTCCTTACGGTAGTGATAAAGAGGGATATCGAATCCAAACTCTTCTTCCCTTCTTCTTCTTATCTTCCTGTGCTTCTCTATGAATTGGAGGGTTAATGTCTGAAATGGGGAGCTTCTGGAATTCATGGAGGCTCCTTGCACACCAGGGGCATCATCTATGGTGGGCCATGGGGGCCAAAGCCCCCACAAAATTTTCAAGAAGGGAGCTGGGGCCTCACAAAATCATGTGGTGATCTGCAAAAGGACACAGCAGGACGAAGATTCGAGGATTGCCAGGGACGTGGCAGAGCAAAACGACTTCACCTCAGTCCTTTTGAGGATCAACAGAGCACCTTTCTGAGCACATTTCTATGCAAAAGCTTTCAAGATACAAGTACAGTGGTACCTCTGGTTACGTACTTAATTCGTTCTAGAGGTCCGTTCTTAACCTGAAACTGTTCTTAACCTGAAGCACCGCTTTAGCTAATGGGGCCTCCCGCTGCCGCCATGCAATTTCTGTTCTCATCCTGAAGCAAAGTTCTTAACCCAAGGTACTATTTCTGGGTTAGCGGAGTCTGTAACCTGAAGCCTATGTAACCTGAAGCGTATGTAACCCGAGGTACCACTGTATTCTACTTTGAAAACACAGATGCAAGAATGACGCAAATATTCCTTCCACATAACCAAACCCCCTTAGCCATCTTGCCTGAAGATAAGATAAATCCCTTTTTTTGTGGATCATTTTCATCCCAGCCCCTGAATGCTATGGGCCAAATACATGCAGCCTTCTGCTTTGAGTCTGGCTCTTTGCATTGGTGTTATTGTCTACAACCAATAAAAAGGTTTCATACAAAAAATTAATGACAAGATGCAGGCTTTGTAGCTGTGACTAAGGTCAACCTTTAAACCAGTCACCAAATGTTCGTAAGCCTCCAGGTGACCGTAACAGCTGTTGTTGAAACCACAAGTTATAGCCACCTGTGCAAAACTTCCTTGTTGCTTTCTTGGTGCGGTGGGTACTTTCTGCATGGCTTCTTCTAACAGCAGAGTACAATAAGGAAGTCAGTGAGGCTTTTCTTCATTTTGATTTCCCTGTCTTCTGCTATTAGCAGAAGCCAGGTGCAGTTGGTAGGTGACTGAGGGGGAACTGGTGTGCTGTGGCATCAATAAGGTTGGAGAGGGCTGTCTAAGAGTGCCTGTAGCTATTGGCTTTGACAGCTGCTGCTACAGTCACCTGGGGGTTTCCGAAACATATGGTGGCTAGTTCATAAGCTGCTGTGTGAACTGGATTTAAGCTTGATATTCTAGAGTGCGGAGGGAAGTTTATCCATAATTATATGCCTAGCTCCATCTGTCACCTCCTGAAGAATACTGTAAATTCTTTAAACTCCTGAGATCATTACAATATTTTATTGCACTGAATTTAGTGACTATCCTGGAAATTATAATCCATTGTCATGGTTTTCAAGATTAGAGGAAGATTTAGCCTCCAGTGGCTGAGCTATCACCTTCTTAGGAGTGAAATAAATAGGCACAGAGACAGAGCCCATATATTACCTTAGAAATGTGGAGTTCTTTTAATTTGCTGAATGTTCAGCGGCTGTAGGGCAGAAATGCCTATATTTAGTTTACACCATTCAGTTTCCTGTTTGGGACTTGATTTCACATCTGTGGACCATCTTGCCCCATTGGAAACCTCATATGAAATGGATTGGGAAAACAGTTTGTGATGTGCATATGGACATTCCCTTCATTAGATGTATCTAAAGTAGCTTTTTGGCTACTTTTTACAAAGCTGTTTTCAGGTTCAAGCAGATCTTTGGATCCCAATATATAGCTATGGGAGAGAGAGAGAGAGAGAGAGAGAGCGCATATCTGAAAAAATATGGCAGGACTTGTTTTTCCTATATAGTTGTGGCCCTATGACCACTCTTAAAACAAAAATGAAGTGCTAAGGACATTTGAATACAAAGAAGCTGGCTGTTTCTTAGGGAAATGAAGCAAGAGAAAATGAAAAGTTATACCGTTTTTTAAAGAAAAGAATAAAAAACCCCTCACACATTATTTCCTACAATTCCCTTAATCAGTCTAGGGTATGAGAATGAGAAAAGGTACAAGTATTCTGGAAAGTGATTAGCAGCACTACTGACTCTCAAAACGGCATCATTACTATTCTGTGTAGCCCCTGGCAGTGAGTCATTTATACAACTGTGACAAAAAGAACTGTGACTTGTACAACATGCTGAAATACCCTACAACTATCCTAAAGTGGTGCCCCCAATGAGTTATGATACGTGAGACTCCACAGACACTACTTAGCAGTGAATTATGGGGTGCAACCTTAGTCCACATAGTTCAGGTAATGTACTCTTAAGGTGTGTATTGAACTGTGAAGGCTAATAACAAGTGGTACAAGTCAAGCATCCTGGTCTCATTGGGTGACCAGGGTGAGGATTCCAGACAGGCAGGCGTGATGTCAGGAATGTGGCCTCCCAGGACCCAGCAGAAGGGTTAGCCTCAGGAAGTGAACAAAAGTTCAACTCTTCTGATGAGGCAGAAGGGTTAAACTTCAGAGCTAACAGTCCACAGGCTGACTGTTCTGATGAGGGAGAAGAGCTAGATTCCAAAGCTGACAGCCCATGGTCCTTTCTTCACAAGGTAAACTCCGTCCTCCAGATGTTTTGGGACTACAACTCCCATCATCCCTAGTTAACAGGACCAGTGGTCAGGGATGATGGGAGTTGTAGTCCCAAAACATCTGGAGGGCCAAGTTTGCCTATGCCTTAGACGCTCCTAGTTCAGATGCAGAGGGAGAGTTGGAAGAGGCCAATGCGAGGCCAGGCTGCAAACAGATAAGAGAGGCTCAGGAACTCTATCCACTGACAGTGGGTAAGGGCCAGTCCAATTTCCCAGTCCTAGGTCTCGACACTGGGCATGCTGCAAAGAGGAGTGGAAGGGGAGGGGTGAAAATATGAGGTTCTGGCATCATTCCTGTTAGAAGTGGAGCTCTGATTCAGAATAGAACATCTATTGCCGCTGAGAGGGAGCACGAAGCTTAACTCTGTATGTTTGTTTCTGTAAATAAAGCTATCTTGAACTATCTTGAGTCTGCTTACTGCTGGTTAGCTGGTTCGTTACCAGGGATCATTAGAAGTGCGAAACCAACCTTAGGGCACACCATCCTAAATTTAGGGGACTGTCCCCTCAGTCCCCTTATGAGGGCCCTTTTACAATGTTGATTCTGGCCAATGCCATTTGCACCTACAATTGTAACTGAATATTACCAAACACCTAACAGAAATAAGCTATGTTTCACTGAGGAAAAGGCAAAGAGGATAAAAAAAGAAAGAAACCCAACCAAAAGTAAATTAATATTGGTAGGAAAACATTCATTTCTGGTCTGTTTAAGCAGGGACCCAAGTAGCTCAGTGAGGCTCCATGTCGAGGGTGGGTGGGAATCTCATGGGGCAAACAGTGCCTTCTCACAAGATCCCATGGAATGATCCCATCCCATGAGATGTGAGGAGAACATGATGGGGAGGCAGAACTAATGCCTTCCCCACAGATCTCCAGGCCACATGGCCTGGCCAAATCTCCCCCCCCCCGTGTGCCCAGAACTAGACTTGCAGCATGAACTAGGAACTTTCATCTGCCATATGTTGGTCTACTATAGGAAGCAATAATAGGGGACAGTGCAAGGGAAAAGAAACATAAAGCAACAACCATGTTGTTATTGCATTAAAATGGCACAGAGTTCTTTTATTCCATATGCTGTAGAAAACATTACAAAAGGAATACAGGAAATATATTTTCAGTTCAATGGATTTGATCGACCACCAACTGGATTCCCTTGGTTTATCACATTCTTTAAATGTCTGAGGATTATTGGAATTGAAAACAGGATGCCTTTTTCAAAAGCCCATCCAGATGTCATTGTGCCGCTGTTGAAAAGTGTATGAAGCTTTTTTGAAATTCAGTTAATGTTCATGAGGTCAACAATAAGGGGCACTGATAATATTTTTTAAAAATTCACCAAAAGATGGGGGGAGTTCATTCAGTTCACATTTTCACATGCATCTTCCCAATTCACACTTGAACCAAGAGGTGAACTGAAATTCACAACACCTTGAAATTTGCATTTGTTTGAATTTTGCAGTGCAGTTCTCCACCCCTGCCCAATGCATGCAAAACAGCATATATTAGGGGGGAAAGTGCAGAAAAATGCTTATATTACTGAACACAGCATACAGAATTGACTGCAAGATGCTTTTAGGTGGCAAAGTTACTTATAAAATGGCGCATACTTTGTGAAACACACGTGAAATGTGTATGAATTTTATGTGGACTTAAGACAATATCAAATGGGATGCGGGTAGCGCTGTGGTCTAAACCACTGAGCCTAGGGCTTGCCAATCGGAAGGTCGGCAGTTCTAATCCCCGCAACGGGGTGAGCTCACATTGCTCAGTCCTTGCTCCTGCCAACCTAGCAGTTTGAAAGCATGTCAAAGTGCAAGTAGATAAATAGGTACCTCTCTGGCGGGAAGGTAAATGGCATTTCTGTGCACTGCTCTGGTTTTGCCAGAAGTGGCATAGTCATGCTGGCCACATGACCCAGAAAAACTGTCTGTGGACAAACGTCGGCTCCCTCGGCCAGTAAAGCGAGATGAGTGCTGCAACCCCAGAGTTGTTCACGACTGGACTTAACTGTCAGGGCTCCTTTACCTTTACCTTTTTAAGATAATGTCAAACCGGTATGGAAAGAGGGGGAGAAGTGAAACTTAATCTGGGGGAAAAAGAAGAGAAATGGAGAGTAAGCGAAATTGACAGAGTCATCTATCCCTCTCCATGGTGCCATAATTGCTGTTCAGGCTCCAACTTATTTGGCTGCTGTTTGTTTGTTTGCTTGCTTGCTTGCTGCTGCCTTTACTAAGACACAGAAGATGACAAAAACAAGCATAAAACACTGAGATCGGATAGGGTAAGTGACTCATGTAATTCTCTTTGGACGAAACAAGTAAACAGGATCATTTTTCATATGTAGAGCTGGGGACATAGTGAGGATAAAAAGAAACATACACCAGAAAATACAACAATACTGGAACGTTGCATTATATATGGTTGCAGTATGTTGCAGAGGAGGCTGAAAACAGATTGAGGTCTGGTTCACGTGTTCTGATCACCAGAGATGGCTAATAGCAGGAAATTAGAGCTCTAACAGAATTAATATTCCATAACATTGTTGTTGGACTACAACTCCTTGCTAGCTAGGGATGATGGGAGTTGTAGGCAAAAAACATCTGGAGACCCAGGTTGAGAAAGGCTGCTCTATATGGACCAAACTGGATGTGACATTAATTGCATGGATCTGTTTGTCTTTGTGCTTTGTGTTACATAAATAGGAATTGCAGAGAAGGCCCCGTGGGCACTGGGTTGCAGGGGGTGGGAAGGAAAAGTTTAATTTTCCCACCACCACCACCACTCTGATGAAAACTGCTCTTCAAATGCTGTTTGTTGAGTCTCCCTTCCCAACGTGATAGCAACTTCAACATGGTGGTTTCCATGGGGACCATAAAAGGGGAAAGGTTTAAACTACGTTTCTGGACATGTAAAAGGGTAAAAGGGTATTGGGAAATGATATATAATGAATCGGAAAAAAATGTTCAAAATTACTTCCCCCCAAAAAACAGAGTCCTTTCTGTTGGGGATAATTCAGACTGAAATTCCCAGGTGTTAGAAAAGGTTATTTATGTATGCAACAACTGTGGCCCATGTTTCGTTAGCCCCCAAATGGAAAATGAGTGAGTTCCCTACCAAAGAAGATTGGCAACTTAAGTTGACAGAATTATGCACAACTTGCAAACTTAAAATATAGAATAAGAGAACAAAAAGAACATACCTTTAAAGATGATTGGAAAATGTTTATTGAATATGTGGAAAATGATAATGTACAGCTGAAAACGCTGGCAGCATTAAGATAAATTCAACAGTGTAAATAAGTTTTGATGGATGCAATAATGGAAAAACCGATTGGTATAGTTTTTGTAATATATGCAGGGTTATAAGATATGTAAAATGAACCATGGAAAAAGAAGAAGGGAAGTCATTGATATCTTAAGGATGTAAAATGCTTATCTGAAATTGTAAAACAGAAAATTTACGTAATAAATAAATCATATATTTTTTTAAAAAAACTACCTTTTCAGTCCCTTCAGTATTGATGCTCCTGAGAACTCCCTGTAGCATATACAGTGGCACCTCGCGTTACAGATGCTTCAGGTTACAGATGCTTCAGGTTACAAACTCCACTAACCCAGAAATAGTACCTCGGATTAAGAACTTTGCTTCAGGGTGAGAACAGCAATCGCGTGGCGGTGGCCCATTAGCTAAAGTGGTACCTCAGGTTAAAACAGTTTCAGGTTAAGAACAGACCTCCTGAACGAATTAAGTTCTTATCACAAGGTACCACTGTATTCACAGAACCAAAAATATACATGTGAAGCTGGAGCTGCACAACTGACATGTCTACTTTGGCCCTTTCTCATAAGAACCTAAGAAGAAACATTTTGACCTTGTCTCATAGAACATAGGAAGCTGAATCAGACTATTGGTCAGTCTAGCTTAATATTGACTCATCGAGGTTCTCCAGGGTTTCTGACAGAAGTCTTTCCTATCCATACCTGGCAATGTCAAGGATTGAACCTTGGACTTTCTGAATGCAAAGCAGAATTCCCAACTGTTACAGTCTCAAATCATACTGAAAGTCTGCTTCCAAACTGTTTCTCTGATCCTTCTTTAAGCTTTGAGAGGTGTCAACGTCTGAAAGCTTGTTGCTAAGCTATCATAGAATTAGAATCATAGAATTGTAGAGTTGGAAGAGACCCCATCAAGTCCAACTCCTTGCAATGCAGGAATCTCAACTAAAGGATCCACAACAAATGACCATCCAACCTCTGCTTAAAAACCTCCAAGGAAGGAGAGTCTACAACCTCCAGAAGGAGAACATTCCACTGTCAAACAGCTTTTACTGTCAGAAGGCTTTTCCTGATGTTTTATCGGAATCTCCTTTCTTGTCATTCGGATTCATTGGTTTGGGTCCTCCCTTCCAGAGCAGGAGAAACAAGCTTGTTCCCTCTTCCACATGACAGCTCTTGAAATATTTGAAGATGGCTATCACATCTCCTCTCAATATCCTTTTTTCCAGGCAAAACATACCCAGCTCCTCCAACTGTTCCTCATAAGACTTGGTTTCCAGACCCTTGATCATCTTGGTTGCCCTCCTCTGCACACGTTCCCTCTTGCCAATATCCTTTTCAATTTGTGTGCCCAGAATTGGACACAGTATTTCAGTTGTGATCTGACCAAGGCTAAAAATCTAAACTATAATGGTGAGTAGAGAATTCACAAGTAGCAGTAAGAGTCAGGTGCTTCGTCTCAGCCCACCCTTGATGTTGCATCACCACGCCACTCTCAACTTTTGGGACTGAATGTTGAGGTCTGCAAAGGGACGGTCCATATGGTTGGGACACCTGAAGAATTTGACATCACACTCATGTCGAGCCCTCTGCAGCTCAACATACAAAGATCAGTGGTAACACAGCAAACCCACTTCCAATAGTACACCTGAGCAACTGCATGAATGTGACTGATATCTCTTGGTCATTAAGGACCATTGAGACTCTTTAATTAATGTCCCTGACTACTCATTCAGAGTTATCGAGGTAGCCCAACTCAGAAGAGTATGCTTCCGAGACAGCCATTTCAGAAGGGTCAGACAAAATGTATAATTTTTCCTGCTACCCGGGAACATTCTGTGTACTTTTTTTTTTTTAACTGCTGTCCTTAAATTAGCACTTGCATATAGCAAAGACATTTGAAAGCTAGCCAGTTGTTTTGTTTTTCATAAATATGCTAATGTGATCTAAATTCAGAAGCTAGAGGCTGTTGAACAAAATGTTTCAGATAAGGAAGTGGAAATATTTCTAAGGAGCCAGTTGCAACATGTGAACAAATTAGGACCAAAAAAGAAAGAAAGGGGGGGGATAAATAAATAAAAGCAGCCCACACATAGCATGAAGTAAATTTCAAGGCCTTTACGGGTCAACAGTGCAAAACTGACTTCAGGGAGAATGATGTGGTGGTTAGATTCCAAAATGCAGACTTCACGATCTGTTCAAGCCATGTTTCTCACAAGGTCATACTTTTCCGAAGGCAGCAAAATTCCTTGGCTTTTAAGAGAAGCCAAGCAGAGTGTACTGAGGAAAATATCAGATTGGGATTGGGAGGATCAAATCCCTCCTCAGCCATGGGATTTACCTGGTGACCTTCGGCTACTCACTGTCTCTCAGCCTAGCTTACCTCATAAGGTAAAGGTAAAGGTACCCCTGCCCATACGGGCCAGTCGTGTCTGACTCTAGGGTTGTGTGCTCATCTCGCTCTAGAGGCCTTGAGCCAGCGCCGTCCGAAGACATTTCTGGGTCACGTGGCCAGCGTGACGAAGCTGCAGCTGGCGAGCCAGCACCAGCGCAGCACACAGAAATGCCGTTTACCTTCCCGCTATAAAGCGGTCCCTATTTATCTACTTGCACTTAAGAGTGCTTTCGAACTGCTAGGTGGGCAGGAGCTGGGACCGAACAACAGGAGCTCACCCCGCAGCGGGGATTCGAACTGCCGACGATACGATCAGCAAGTCCTAGGCACTGAGGTTTTACCCACAGCGCCACCCGCGTCCCTACCTTACCTCATAGGTAAGAAAAAATATATACAGTACCTAAGCGAGTCAGGGATGAGGAAAAATGTAATTCATTGATTCATTAATTTATTGGTAGATATTGTTCCACAGATGCATGGAAGTCTGAAATGCTGCCAACCAGGGGTTCCCAAGAAAGTGCCCCTCTGCATGTTGTTGGATTTCAACTCCCACTATTCATCGCCTGCTGTGACTGATGAGAGTTGCCTACTGCTGACTTTAAAGATCTATAGAAACCTCTAACATCATTTTGAACCACAAAGTATCCTAGTCTCTAATGCAGTTTTGTTTACTCCCGAATATTTATTTATTTAAAACATTTAAAACAAAATATCTAACCAGTGCCTGGAACTCAAGGGTTAGAAGATAAATGCAAACAAATGATTCAAGTAAGAAGTGCTAGTTATGACTGTGGGTGGTTGACAGTGAGAAGGTGTTCTGAATCGGATCTTGGTCTGGATATTGTCTGAATTCAGGTTTATTCTCGGATGCCTGGTGACAATTAGGACCAGCATTGCTTTTTTCTCATTAGGCCAGGTGCACTGAATGAATTCTTTCCTGGAAGACAGGAACCTTGTTTACTTTGCTTCATTTATGAATCACTTCCCATGACACCACTGAAAACAGATAACAATCAAAGCATTAAAAAAAAACAACCAATTTCAAATCCAATACAGATACAGACTGGCCTTAAAATCTCCACATAAAAGACTTAGCGGGAAATAGGTCTTCAACAGGCACAAAAAATATAGTAAAGACAGTATCTGCCATGGGAGCAAGTCTCAGAAGGTAGGTGCTACCATAGTATAGACCCATTTCTGACATCATGCAGAACCAATGCATGATTCATATAGGATAATGCATGCAGGAGCGCTCCAGTTGGAGAACAGCCTTTTCCAAAGGTGCCATGTGCTTTGAAGACGCTTGAACTCAGGATGAAAGGAAGAAACATGCTAAGAGGAAGGCACACTTAGCAAACGCTCACCGTGATCAACTCCCACCCGGAAACCTATACCCCCAATGTGGAAGGAAGTGTGGATCAAGAATTGGCCTCCACAGTCACTTACAGACTCACTGTTAAAACCGTGTCTTTATGGAAGACAATCTTACTTGGCTAAGAGTGATCACCAACGAAGAAGAATAGAAGAGGTCTTCCCCTGCAGAGTAGATTGATAGGTTGGGTATATAAGGAGTGAGACAGTCATGAGGATGTATTGACCGATGATGGAAATTATAGTCAGCAACATCTGAAAGGTCCCCCCATCCATGTTTTAAGATGAAAGCAACCTTGAATGTTGTTTCAGAAAAGTGGGAATCCAAACCAATTAAAATAAATATAATTGCTTGTGTGGGTGCACATCCAGAACCTTCAAATATTCAAACTGATATCTGTACTGCATACTCATCAACTGCCCAGATAAAACCAGGACATCCCAGTTTGGGGCTCCATGATATCTCTTGGGTCACCTGACTCACGCAGGAACGGTGTCATGTTGGAGGGTATGACATTGGCCATGGGACCTAGCTGCTTAAGATGAGGAAATGGAATTGCAAACTCTAGTGAATTTCAACCATACTTACTTGAAGTAGATGTGAAATGGAGAACATTTGGATCTTCTGTTTTCACAGAGAGCTGTTAGCACAGGAAGAAACCCAGGTTTGCAGCAAGACTATTGCACACTCAGCATAGAGTCATAACTGATCTTTGGTCACTCCTGACAAGCATCATACATTAGAAGGACAGAAGGCCCCACATTCAAACCCCGGGATCTCCAAGTTGACATGGAAATGTCCTCAGTCTGTTACTCTGTCAAATTCACGCTTTTTAGATGTTCTCTTAAATCCTGAAGATGGTCACCTTAAAATGTAATACGTGAGGGGCCCTTAATCAGTAAGCTTTGCCCCTGGTGATGTAAGATTGCTTCACATTCTCAGAAGGTTTGTAGCAGCGGATAAAGAACTCTCTGCATTTTAACAATGGTAGCTCTACTTGCAGCCTATTCATACCAGCAGAAGATGAAGTATTTTGCAAAGCGTGTTCTCACTAAAAGGAGAGCACGGGTTGCGGATGGGGCTATACAAGGCACCCCATGATTGCTAGGCAAGTTAAAGCCAGGGCTTGTTTAGATGGGAGGATCTGGTTATCTGGGGAAAGTTGATGTTGCAAACTTAGGGGTGGGGTCAGTGGCTATTTAAGCAAGGTCCACAGCTTTCTCTTTCTCTTTTGCTGTGGACATCGGATCTCCCGCCCGCCCTCCCTTGTTGGGCTTCGCTTGACCTTGCTATGCCTGTCATGGGGTCGTTCGCCTTGGTGCGGGGGCCCAGTAGGAATTTACCTCTTGGCTGATTAGTGTGTGCCAATTGGGTTTTGCCTACTGCGTAGCAAATCGTCACAACTTGTAAGGTTGGCGGTTAGGCATTGGTTAAAATTGGTTGGTGGAGGGGTATGGATAGGCTGGGCCTGCCCCTCCAATGCTGCACGGGTATTCCGTTAAAGGAATTCTGGAACTTACCATCCCCTTCGTCCAAACCCTTGGTGCAGGGTGCGGGCCGTGTAAGTTCCAAGGAGCATGCGGGGATTAGCTGAGGGTCTGTTTCGCAGCTCCAGTTGACCCTGATCTTGCTCTTCCGCACTGACTACGGAGTCAGGGCTGTCCCCAAGGCGGGGAGGACAGGTAGTCTAACCAATGCCTAAGCAACCACTCACAATTTGTATTGATAATAAAGTTGTGGCCAAAATTATGCCAAAAACCTTAAACAAAAATAATGTGTGAAGTTTGAGTTATTGGGTTTGGGGTGTCTTGGGGACCTCAGCACGCAATTAGGTCTGCAAGATTCAAGCAAATGATCGGTAGGGATAACTGATTGCATAACTAATCGCAGTTTTGAAAGCCACAAGTCCGCTAAGAGACAATGCAGAGGCTGTTACTGTAGCAGGCTGCTGCCACCTACAGACCAAAGGAATGTGTCCCCAGTGGAAAACAACTGCATTGCTTATAATGATCTTATGGGTGACAGAGGCAGTGTAATGGCCTCCAGGTGGAATTGTTTTCACTGACCTTTGAGGTTTGCACAAATGGGGCTTTTGCCTTTCAACAGCAGCCTGACTCCATATATTGACATCGGCTTTTGAAACTCATGCATTGTGGTAGGTCTATGGTTTCCTCTCAAAAGGAAAACAACAGCAGCCATCCAAAAGCCCCACCAAAAGAAAGGGGTCACGAGTAAAGCTGCAATTCTATAGCCATTGACTTGGGAGTGTGTTTCATTGAATTCAGCTCACATTTGAGTAGACAGGTATAGGATTGGACTGTATTTCACACTGAAAAGCATTGGAATGTGTCTTATCTTGGCAAGACTATTATAAGTCCAGCTGAGATCAATGGAGCTACTTGCAATGAAATGGATTGTGCTTCTTGATTTTTAATACCCACTCATCTTGAGCACACAAATGCACCACCTATTCAGGTTTAATAGATTTTGATATGATAATTTCAGCGACAAACTCCACAACCTTTTTAAATTATTCTCTTTGTGTTTCCAAGTTTTTAAAGATAAGATACACACAGAGAGACACAAACAACCTATGACCTGTCTGAAAGTAAAAGATCTTATAGACTAACCAATGTGTTATGGCCTAAAGTTCTGTGAAATAAAGTCCACATTATCTGATGCAACAGACAAACATGGCTACCTCTCTGGTTGTGTAGCATAAATGTAAGCAAATTATGCATAACTATCATTTGATTATAATATTTAGATATAGTTCTAGGTGAACAGCCTCTGACATAACAGTCCAGCATATCATTAGGTAAACCATGTATAATCATCATTTGATTATAATATTTAGAAATAGTTTTAGGTGGAGACTGCTCGATTTTTGCTGAAGAGTGTCTGAATGTGTGAGCACTTTTACAGTTATAAAGACTTAAGGCTGCAATCCTACAAACTTCCCTGGGCATAAACCTCATGGAAAACAATGGGAACTGCTTATGGGTTGACAGGTCTTACCTTAATGGCACATGTTAATTTATCATTCATAGCTATATCCCACACCTCTTTATACCATTCTTCCATTTTATATTCAGCTTGCCCCTTCCACTTCCTAGCTATCATAATTTGTGCAGCTGTCAATAAATTTGTGAGCATTTATTGAAAATTTAAATTTATTGAGCACTTTTACAGGTATGAATTAGCTATAACGACTTAAGGCTGCAATCCTACAAACTTCCCTGGGGGATAAACCTTGTGGAAAACAATGGGAACTGCTTATGCATTGACAGGTATAATATTGGGTTGTGATGTACACAGCTTTTTCCTATTAAAAATAAAAAAACAAAAACAATAAACTTGACTAATCTCTATACCCCAGTCTAATTTAGCACTTCTGTACAAAAAAACAGCTACAATCCATCAATCAGCTGGAAACCGGAGAAAGGGGAAGGATTATGGGCTGTGTCATTCTCTGTCTAATAATGCAAGGACTCTTCCACTAGTGAATGGGTGAACATTTGTGCTGTGCAACAGAGGAATCTAATCATAGAATCGTAGAATTGTAGAGTTGGAAATGATGACAAGCTTCATTTAGTTCAACCCCCTGCAATGCAGGATATTTTTTTTTGCCCAATGTGGGGTTCAAACCCATGACTCTGAGATTAAGAGTCTAGCAGAAATGGGTTAACAAAGCAGTTATGTACCAGCAACCTGTTTGTGCAATCTCTTGTGCAAATGCCACTGACCTCAAACATTTCACCAACCCCAAACAATTATACCACTAAGTGACTTTAACTTTGAGCTACATTGGATTCAATAATTTGGGATTCAGCTTCTATTACAAGGATATAAGGAGGTCAGGGTCTCGATGTTACTGGGCAATAATTCATTTATTTTTATTTGTACTTCCATGTTGGAATTCGCACATGAATATGATTCTGGCATGCTATCATACATTCCTCTCTCTTGAATGTTAGACATATGTTTACCTAATCTTTATGAAAAGAAATAGGAGAGGTCTGCCAGGATGCTTGCCTTGCTGTAAGTAGCAACTATCACAAGAAGGGGAGGTGTCAAGCTCTGATTTAGTATTTTTTTGCCTTAAACTACCTTCGTGACAGAGGTCATATGCTGCTTTGAAGACGACGTACTAAATCACACTTCGCTCTCCCCCCCCACTTTGCTCACTTTCTCGTGACGACGTGTGCAAATAGCTAGACATTCATTCGTAGGATTCATGTCAAAGCCATTTTATAAAGTAGGGAGAGAGGCTGAGAGAGGTGAGCAGCCCAAGATTGCAACATTATTTCTTCCCCAGCCCCCAACCCCAAATATCCAACTGTTTCACTGCAGATTTATGTGTCAATAGATTATACCACTACAGTGGTACCTCAGGTTACAAACACCTCGGGTTACAAACACTTCAGGTTACAAACTCCGCTAACCTGGAAGTAGCACCTCGGGTTAAGAACTTTACCTCAGGATGAGAACAGAAATTGTGCGCCGGTGGCATGGTGGCACTGGGAGGTCCCATTGGCTAAAGTGGTACCTCAGGTTAAGAACTGTTTCAGGTTAAGAACGGACTTCCGGGATGAATTAACTTCATAACCAGAGCTACCACTGTACTACAAATGTTGCTATGCCTGCATTGCTTTGCTATGCCACAAATACTTAGCTGATAAAACAAACAAACAAGGGGACCACACTTGTTGTTATTCATACTCATGGAACATTTGGGAGTAAGGGGAGGGGAACTAAAGCACACAGGAGGAAATGCCACATGGGAGAAAGGTAATGGAGGCTGCAAGAAGATGGAAGGCATGGGAAAAAAGGACCATAGCGCTTGCTGAATCCCAGCTCATGGCCAATATGACTGATGCAATGGAGGAGGAGGAGCAGGTTCATTTCAGTCCATTATGAACTGGAAAAAATGTTTAAAATAACATTTACTTTTTTAAAAAACAACAATGAAGCTTTTCTTTTTTTAGGAATTCTAGGTGCTGAAATTCCAGCAAATCAGAAAAAACTATTTATGTATGTGACCACTGTTGCTCAGATGTTACTAGCCCAGAGATGGGAAAAAGACAAGAGTCCCTACCAGAGAAGAATGGCAGATTAAGTTGACAAACTGTGCCGAAATGGCAAAAATGACTGGAAGAATCAGAAACCAGGAAGATCAAAATTTCAATAAGGAATGGGGGAAATATATAATTGACCTTAAAAACCATTGTAAACAATTAAAATTATTAGTACGATTGGAATAACACTTGTAGTTTACTGTTGAATTTTGGGTATAATGGAGATTTACAAGATTTGGATTAGTAGACAAGATGCAGGAGGAAAATATTAATATAAGGACCCACAAAGGGGAAGAGGGAAGTTCAGGAGATCCTTAGGAATTCTCTTTTTATGTTGGTTGTTTGATAATGGTTTGTAAATTGTTAAAAACTGAAAAACTATTTTTTTTTTTAAAAAAAAAAAAAGGAGAAGGAGGAGGTCAAACATGATTAAATATCATTTTGCACATGGGTCTAAGATGGAGGAGCTCATAGCATTAACACAACACCAGCCCTGGCTTGGTCTTCTAAGCACCAGACAGGTGAAGGAGAGAGCACACCCATTTGCCTTTGAGGACAGAGCAACTTCTTTTGTTATATTAACAGTACTTAGAGCCATAGACTCACAAAGAAACTTGCCCGACTAGTTCAGCATCAGAATCCTCCATTAGATGGATCCAGGACCCCAGGAATTAGAAGGGACTCTGACATCATGCAGACTAATGCCCTAGAACTCATGATAGTATTAATTCGTCAAGTAATAGTTTTCACTAGCATTTTCCCCACTCATCCATGAGTTACCTAATTTGTTTATTTTTCCCTTCCTCTTTTCCATACAGTTGGATGATAGTGCAAAAGAGAGAGCTGTGGTTTGTAATTATTTGCTGGGGAAAAGAATCTAACCCTGCTGTTTACGCTTTGCTTTTGCAATCAAATCTCTGAGGAGAATGATGACCCACGTGTTCCCCCAAATCACTGTCACTGGGGTGTGCTGGGAAAATTATTCATTATGATTAGAAGCTAGGTCTGTCTGTCAAATGGAAAGTACCATCCATTTTTCTAAGCTATCCCAAGTCAGCTTGGTTTCGCTTCTCAGAAAAGAAAAGTGGGGAGTGGCCATAAGGTAAAGGTAAAGGGACCCCTGACCATTAGGTCTAGTCGTGGCCGACGCTGGGGTTGCGGCGCTCATCTCGCTTTATTGGCCGAGGGAGCCGGTGTACAGCTTCTAGGTCATGTGGCCAGCATGACTAAGCCGCTTCTGGCGAACCAGAGCAGCACATGGAAACACCGTTTACCTTCCCGCCAGAGTGGTACCTATTTATCTACTTGCACTTTGGCGTGCTTTCGAACTGCTAGGTTGGCAGGAGCAAGGACCGAGCAACGGGAGCTCACCCCGCCACGGGGATTCGAACCGCTGACCTTCTGATCAGCAAATCCTAGGCTCTGTGGTTTAACCCACAGCGCCACCCGCATCCCGGGAGTGGCCATTGGTTTAGGCTTTATGGAAAAATCAAGGCAACAGAACTACTGAGAGGGTTATGCAAATCACATGCCTTGTTAACAGTGTAATCTGAATCAGTGTAATGTGAAAGACTGCCCTGAATCACCTTGACCTATATCACCATTTGGGGTACACACAGACCCAATGCAGACCCCAATACATTTCACAGGGTCATAATTTTGGAGGGTGTAATCAAGAGAGTTTTGATAGTACCAGTTTGAATGGGAAACTGCCTACTTTCTATTCAAAAGGCACGTTCCTTTAAATATTCTTTGGATTGGAGGTTTACTGAAATGTAATTGCACTCTTAGTCCACAGGGCATGTTGTACTGGTGAACAAATAGAGACCAGAGTGAGGGAAGGTGATCTTTCTGATGCTAAATTAGAAAAGGCATTAGTTTGTAACACTAAACAGGAATTCAAGCCTAAGAGAGCTTTCTCTACCCTTTGTACACATATATTCAGTTGTTTATTAGAATGACAAAGGAACTCCTGAATTAAGAAAATAGAAGCACTAATCAGCTATTCCAACCAAATTCTTCTAAAAATAAAAGGCATCCATCAAATAGATGTGACAATAACAGCATCTGTGCCACTGGGAGCCATTGAACCTGCAGCAAATCTAATAAGAAACAATATGTTACATGGCTTAGAGTGCCTACAGAGGCAGTTGGAATTTTCTTAGTTCCTTTTTACAAGTAAGGGTGCCACTAAGTCCTAGGTGTTTAAAGAATCCTGATGTGCTTAAGGCAACGAGCCTATCCCTCAAGGAAGAATTAAAGGATATCATACCCTCCAACATTTATCCAATGGAGATAGGGACATTCTACTCCAAAATAGTAATAATAATAATTTTATTATTTATACTCCGCCCATCTGACTGGGTTGTCCCAGCCACTCTGGGCGACTTCCAACACATATAAAAACATAATAAAACATTTTAAAAAATTAAAACTTCGCTATACAGGGCTGCCTTCAGATGTCTTTGAAAAGTTGTATAGTTACTTATCTCCTTAGCTCGGGGTCACATAACTCCATAACTCCATACCTTCCAACATTTGAAAATAGGGACATCCTACCATACCCTCCAAAGGGACGCGGGTGGTGCTGTGGGTAAAACCTCAGCGCCTAGGACTTGCTGATTGCATGGTCGGCGGTTCGAATCCCCGTGGCGGGGTGCGCTCCCGTCTTTCGGTCCCAGCGCCTGCCAACCTAGCAGTTCGAAAGCACCCTCGGGTGCAAGTAGATAAATAGGGACCGCTTACCAGCGGGAAGGTAAACGGCGTTCCGTGTGCTGTGCTGGCTCGCCAGATGCAGCTTGTCACGCTGGCCACGTGACCCGGAAGTGTCTGCCGACAGCGCTGGCTCCTGGCCTATAGAGTGAGATGAGCGCACAACCCTAGAGTCTGGCAAGACTGGCCCGTACGGGCAGGGGTATCTTTACCTTTACCTACCATACCCTCCAACATTTCTGTGATGAAACTAGGGATGTAATAAGGAAAAGAAACATTCCAGGTTCAAATCAGAAACCAGGACGGCTTCTGTAAATCTGGGACTGTCCCTGGAAAATAGGGACGCTTGGAGCGTCTGCCATTTTGCACCCACCAAAAGAATAAAGAAATTATAAGAACCCATGTGAAAGAGGCAGAGAAACAGAGGCCCCTTTTGCAGGAGAAGAAAACTTCTGAGAAATTGGAGAAAAGGTATTAGCATAGCACTGACACCGCTGCCCTGGGGGAACTGAACTCAAAATGTAAAATGTACATAAAATGCAGAGCGCACAGGCAAACACATGAGAGCGATGACACATCAAGACATATCGCTCAAAGAGATACTTTTTACATTGATCTCAATATGCACAGTGGCCGTGCATATTAGCTAGCTGCTCCTACGTGGTTGAAATTACCTCTTTAAAAGACTGCAAGCACTTCATATGCAATTCTGTAATGGAGTAGGAATCTGGAAAGGCACTGATTCTGAAGTGAAACCCTGTTCCAATCCCCTCATTGGTCTGGGCCTATTGGATCAGGTGTATCTGTTTCAAAATCATGGCTCACTGGGTTCCTATCCCATACTATTAACAAGCACATTGAGATTACTGAAGAATGGTGAATTCTCCCTTGGCACACCAGAATAGCATTTTCCCATACATTATTATAATGAGACACAGTTTTTCAATAAAGCTGTTCTGGAAATGCCAACTGTTCCGCATTTAAATCCGATTTCCATATGCATTGCAGAGGGGAAATAGCACCAGCAGGTTTTCTGTACAGACACAAAGCTTCGCTGATTTCCGAAATCATGGTTACGTTTCCCATAAATTTGAATCCATTATGGCATCAGCTCTGCTTGGGTAGGGCTAAGAGGAGCGGTACCTCTCGTGCTTGTGATGTTATTAATGCATTAAGAGTGTATATTTGGGAATAATAGGGACAGAATTACCCAAACTGTATAGAAACTTAATCATCTATGCCACTACAGCGGCAATGATGTTACTTGCCCAAAAATGGAAAGAGGAAGAAGTCCCAGCAAAGGAAGAATGGATACAAAAAATTATGGAATATGCAGGAATGGGAAAACTTACCAGAAGAATAAGAAATCAAGATAACAAACTTTTTAGAAAAGAATGGAAACATTTAAAGACTTTAGATTGGGTTTATTGAATATTTACAGATAAATTGTAAACAGATATGAACATTGGCAGGATTATTGTAATAACCTGCAGTTTTCTAAGAGTATATATTTAAAGTAGATGAATAAATAAGCAAATTAAGTTAATTTGGATATGCAGAAGATATTAAAAATAAATTTAAGGAACCGCAGAAAGAGGGCGAAGGAAGTCAAGCTTTTGAAATGTTTGTAAAATTAGTGAAATGTAGAAACCTGAAAAGCATAATAATTTTTTTAAATTTTTTTTTGAAGAAGAAGAGAGAATGTATATTCGGAATCTGAGAACATTTCTACCCCATACAAATTCCAAAAATCTGACAGTCAAAAGGAGAATCATGAAAACTAAAAAGAGATTTAAATTCCAGTTCTTCGTTGCTTCAAATGATTTTACAACATGATAAGATTCTTGCTAGATAAGACCAAAACCGCATCTGGTCCAGCATCTTGTTCTTACAATAGCCAACCAGATACTTATGGGATGCCTGCAAGCAGAATATGAGCATCACATCTCTTGCTCCATTTGTGTTCCTCATCAAATGGCATTCATATTCATACTGTCTCTGAAACTGGAGACAGTACACAGACACCATGGATTGTGGCTACTGATAAATTTATTCTCTACGAGTCCCATGCTTTAGTGTGCCAGCAATTAATTTCCCCCAACTTCTTAAACAATTATCAGTGCATTGTCTTTCTATTTTCAAAACCATCCCCTTGTTATAGATCACTGAAGACACAATTCTACGCCAAGCCCTAACTAGCTAATTCAGATTCCACATAAAATTCCTGATGGGGGAATCAGGTGACCTACTATGTAGGGAACAGTCCTCGGTTTGAAGGGATTTCAGAAGTAGAGTTGGGTGGAGAAATTAAGCTGTGTTCACATCTTAATGCAAACCTCCCTGACACTTCTTCAAACACTAGGTGAACCAAAAGACAGCTAGCCTTCACAATTAACACTTTTCTGAATTTTGCAGTGTTGTTCTGCACCAAACCTAGTGTACAAGCATGTGTATATTAGTGGTGTGTGTGTGCATAAAAGTGCATACATTAGTGAAAATAGCAATAAAATGCATTATATTAGAGGAAATTGCTTGCAAAAACATGCAAATTGGGCAAAAATGTGTATATTAGGAGATATGAGAGCTAAAATGCAACAAATTTTCATGATTTCTTAATTTTAAAGAATTGCATAATGCTGTGTTAGTGTGGCAGACCGGGTTTAGCATTTTTTAAAATGAGAAACAGAGAAATGGAAACAGACCGATTCATCTGTCATCAGAGGACCTTCCTCCATTTGAATGTTATAGTAGGGGGGAAATAACTTTTGTCTGGTTAAGGCAGGCTCTATAGAAAATGTCTGTACAATATGGGAGTTCTAATACATACTATTCCCTTAATGGGCAAACAGTTAAAGACTTTAGATTGGGTAAAGGTAAAGGGACCCCTGATCATTAGGTCCAGTCGTGACTGACTCTGGGGTTGCTGTACTCATCTCGCTTTATTGGCAGAGGGAGCCGGCATACAGCTTCCTGGTCATGTGGCCAGCATGAGTAAGCGGCTTCTGGAGAACCAGAGCAGCACACGGAAATGCCGTTTACCTTCCCGCCGGAGCGGTACCTATTTATCTACTTGCACTGGAGTGCTTTCAAACTGCTAGGTGGGCAGGAGCTGGGACCGAACAACGGGAGCTCACCCCGTCGCGGGGATTCGAACCACCGACCTTCTGATCGGCAAGCCCTAGGCTCTGTGGTTTAACCCACAGCGCCACCCGTTATTTAAAGGTGACCCTGAAGATGTACAATTGCAGTATGAAAAGTTTAGCCCCTTTCATATCCTCACTGTGTTGTTCCCCAGTAGGACACTAGGTCCTTTAGGAAAATTCAAACGTGAACAGATTGATTTCAGAGTAGTTTGGTGGAAAAGGAGCTCCAGCTTCCAGGCCCACAATGACTTCCTCCTGTCTCTCACCTCTATAGGAACTTCTTCTTCTCCTTGACCCAGGAACTTACTATACATATATCTGCTTACCCTATTATTTTTATATACATAAAAGACAAGATGATAAAATAAGAACAGACTCCAATACTACCATGGCTGGAGGGGGGAAATGGGGTTATATCATTTAAAGGATTTTTACTTGAAGTCCAAGCAGATAAGAGGAAGGGTATTGCAGGAGAAACCTGGAACCGTAGGGTGTAATTGGCTGGCCCCAAAACAAATAACCTCTTTTATATCACAACATGAAACGAGGCTCAAGCTGGCCGCATCTTGCAGATTTTGAACAACTTGTACTTTCAAGTGTTGTTACCACAACAGGATTGACATCTAAACTACACAGAATATTTTTACAAAGCCTAAAAGACTGTGGGGAGAGTGACATAGGAAATACTCCAGATGACTCTGGTTGGGGGAAAACTTGGGATAATCCTACAATGAATATAATTTCAGCATTCAAAAGAAGCTATGCTCAAAATAGTATTGTGGTGACATTTTCATCATTGGTGGGGATGTCCTATGGTAGCCTCCTTTGAAGAATCTGTGTTTATTAAAATAAAACAAATAACAGCAAAGGATTTGTTAACAGTGTCCCCACTGGCACTATTAAGTGTTTGGGACAACCAGAACACAGATGGGGAAAATAAAATAAAATCCTAGTCATCTGTGAGACTATTAATCTCTAGATCAGGGGTAGGCAACCTAAGGCCCGAGGGGCCGGATGCAGCCCAATTGCCTTGTCAATCCGGCCCACAGATGGTCCAGGAATCAGTGTGTTTTTACATGAGTAGAATGTGTGCTTTTATTTAAAATGCATCTCTGGGTTATTTGTGGGGCATAGGAATTCGTTCATTCCCCCCCCCCCAAAAAAAATATAGTCCAGCCCACCACATGGTCTGAGGGACGGTGGACCGACCCATAGCTGAAAAAGGTTGCTGACCCCTGCTCTAGATACTGGAAATATTTGGAGACATACCATGAAAAGATACGTATTTTGTCTTATCATATCTTTGATCTTCCCACTTTGAGCAGGAAGGTCTGAAAGGGACTTGTAAGTACATTTGGATTAACACACTTTACATTCATACTGTAGTAAACTGTCCCCAGCCACTCGCCCCTCCCTCACCTGTCTTTGCTCTCCGGCCAGACCAGGGCAGACACCTTTACTTTTTACAGGAAAAGGGCAAAATAGAACCGGTAAGGCTGCCACCACTCCCTTTGTCACAGGGAACCCAGAGCCACAACCCAGGGAGTAGGCTGTGCCCCACTATTGCTGGTTACCCCCACTCCACAAGTTGTATCCACAGACTTGCAGGCAGAAATTCTACGATAGAGCGCAACCAAAACGTAAGGCTTGGAATTAGCTTTCCCCCCAGAAAGGCACACAGAACCAGAAAAGTTTCTTTCTTAAAATTTATTTTAAAAGAACATAATGAAACATGCTGAAAAGCAGGCACTTCTTTTGTAAATTACAAGCAAGGAAAAATAACAACATTGTAAAGTCTAGCTGAACTACGCACTTACTACTAAGTCACAGATAGGATAGCCAGAGTCCTTCAATGATCTGCATTCAGAGGTCTTGGCAATTCTCCATCACAAAGGAACAAAAGGACAGCTGCTTAGGTGGAAGATTAGCAGCCAGGGTATGGTTAGCCATGTGGTGTTAAAGGAGGACAGAACTTTTTTTATGTATGCTACAACAGCAGCAAGGATACTTATTGCAAAGTATTGGAAGACACCAGATCTACCCACTCTGGAAGAATGGCAGATGAAGATGACAGACTACATGGGACTGGCAGAGATGACCGGCAGAATCTGAGACCAGGAGAAAGAGACAATGGAAGAAGATTGAAAGAAATTTAAAGACTATCTTAATAAATATTATAAAATTAATGAAGGCTAGAATTGACATGGGTTTAAAAATTATGTGGTTTTCAGAGGTGTTGATTATGGAAAAAGAACAGAATTATTAAAAGCTATGGGAAATAAGGGAATGGATTTGCTGATTAGATAATGAAATTAGAATACAGAAGGGGGAGGTATGAGGAGGTCGGGGAAATTAGGTTTAAGAAAATAAGGATTGAAATTATACTTGTTTCTTTTTGTTTTTTGTTTGTGTTTGTGTATGTTTTTTTATGGTTGTTTATGTTTTTATTGGAAACTTTAATAAATATTACTTAAAAAAAAAGAAAAAAGATTAGCAGCCAGGCGTTTTTGCGGATTGCAGAGCGCGCCTTTCCAGCCATTCTCAAGATCTTTTATCCACAATTTGCACGTGGACTCGGAACCCCCAAAACCAATCACAACTCTTGATTATTTTTGAATTCTCCAATGACCAGCTTGTAGGCTAATAAATCTAATTTGTGGCAGCTGAGCCAATTAAGAACCCAGAGCCTAAATCAAAGGGGTTCCCTCCCTTTCCGTGGAGAACCGTGGAGGTTATGCAGATGCACATTCCCAGGCAATCAAGGATAGATAACATCACTGAGGGAATGCACATAACTTCGAACCCAGGTGTCAAGCCTTCAATTTAATTCAGTTTCCTTTCCCATAATAAACCTTTCACACCTTTGTAGCCTGCTGGTCTGGGGTTAAAGGGACAAAACCAAATTCCCATAATTCTTGTGGCTTGTTGGTTTCCCACAAAGCCTCACTCTCTGCTTGACCAAAGAACAACTTCTAAGCAAACACTAACTTTACTACACATACAAACTAGGAGCCTGTCCTCTTTGCATGGAGTATTTAAAACATCTTTTCCTAGCAGAAGTTAGAATCCCCCTTCACAGGCACACACACCTAGGGATCTTGGGGAAAGGGCCATTGTGCCCCCTCCCTGATGCCCCCTAATATTGAAAACATCTGAACAGGGCTATGGATATTCACATGTATGGACACAATCAGAACCTAAAGAATATGGCAAAGACACCTCCAGATCTCCCATTTTAATTTCCCTCAATATGTCTGGACCATTTCAATGGCACATTCATCAATGAATGTGCTGGTCTTTTTATGATTATCCTGTCATTTAAAAAATATTGCTTGTGAGTAAACCAGTGGGAGTTTGGACATGCCATCTTGATTCTCCAATCTACAGCTAACACACCAGATAATTCAAAATCAATATGATTAATTAGTATCGCTTTTATTTTATTCCAAGAGTTTTAAGCTGTTGTACAAAATGATGCATCTTTATGAAGTTTCTTATGTGTGATACATCACACCTGGCTGTGTCAGCATATATCATTATATTGAATTATTGAATTGTTTTGCCTCATTAAATGGAAGTGTTTTTATAACTTCCTCAGTGATTTCTTTTGCTTCTCTATTTTTTTCCCAGCGTATCCCCAGATGCCTTCTAAAATATTTTCAAGTATGAAATCTTAATATATTTCATTTTCATTTTTATTTTTTTTGCTGAATGATTACATTTCTTCTGGTTAAGAGCCTTTGAGCCCTTAAGCATGGCACTTCCTCTGGCAATATGGGAATAATGTTTTCTTCCTCCTCCAGCCTGAACCCAATAAGAAAATGCAAGTGGAAGAATACCTGAGTACAGAGGGTGGGCTGCCTCAGCTCTAGAACACTGCAGCATCAGGGGGCTACTTCCTTATGTGAATGTGGTACCAAACCAAAACTAGGATCTTCTTGTCCCCTCATATTATCCCACACATAGGGCTTTTCAATGCAGTCAATTGATGAAGGATGTAGTTGCAAGCCTGTTTCCTGTGCACTCACTTCATATCCAGTGCTAGGTCTTTTTAATCCATGTTCACACAGCATTATCCAAAGTATATATGTATCCCCAGAGATGGAAAGAAGACAAAGTCCCTACCAGAGGAGAAGGGCAAATTAAACTGTTGGACTATGCCGAAAAGGCAAAACTAGCTGGAAAGCTCAGGAACCAAGAAGACCAAAACTTTAACAAAGAATGGGGGAAAATTATAACTTATATTGGAGACCACTGTTGTTGTTGTTTAGTCATTTAGTCGTGTCCGACTCTTTGTGACCCCATGGACCAGAGCACGCCAGGCACTTCTGTCTTCCCCTGCCTCCCACAGTTTGGTCAAACTCATGCTGGTAGCTTCGAGAACACTATCCAACCATCTCGTCCTCTGTCGTCCCCTTCTCCTTGTGCCCTCCATCTTTCCCAACATCAGGGTCTTTTCCAGGGAGTCTTCTCTTCTCATGAGGTGGCCAAAGTATTGGAGCCTCAGCTTCACAATCTGTCCTTCCAGTGAGCACTCAGGGCTGATTTCCTTAAGAATGGATATGTTTGATCTTCTTGCAGTCCATGGTACTCTCAAGAGTCTCCTCCAGCACCATAATTCAAAAGCATCAATTCTTCGGCGATCAGCCTTCTTTATGGTCCAGCTCTCACTTCCATACATCAATACTGGGAAAACCATAGCTTTTACTATAGGGACCTGTAAGCAGATGAAAACATCAGCAAGACTGCAATAACACTTGTAATGTAGCAAATGCTATGGAGAAAATGGAGTGACATAAAAGATGGACTACTGAATAATATGCAGTTGAAAAGGCTGACATTAGGACCCATGGAACGGAAGGTGGGAAGCCCAGAGTTTTGGAGGAATCTTTAATTATGGATATGTATGGTTGTATGGTTATAATTCTATACTTGTAAAACCAAATTAAAATTATTATTTTTTTAAAAAAAGTATCTCACACTTCGTTATAAAATACCGCTGTTTGATGGAATACTTTCTCTCTCAAACCAGCTTCACGCTGATTGAAGTCCTTAGGCTGTTCCTAATGCATCTCTGGCCTTTGTGTAGGGTTAAGACATCCCTGCCCCTATCAATGGCACCTAGTGCGCACACAAACAGAAAGGAATCTCATGATGTGAACAGCTGGGAGAACTCTGAAATGCAGCAAAGTGGGGAACACAATTTTCTTTTGCTTTGTGGTGGAAATACAGTCTCATTCTGATGAGGCCTATCTGGTGCTGAACTTTTAAGAACAATGTCTAATGTTTTACAATTTTTAATGTGCTGTAAGCTGCCCAGAGTGGCTGGAGAAATCCAGCCAGATGGGCAGGGTATAATACTACTACTACTACTACTTCTACTACTACTACTACTACTGCTACTACTACTAATAATAATAATAGAAAATGATGGTATATACAAATTCTCCTTGACTGGCTCTTGGGTACTCTCTGACTTCTGAGATTTTTTGCCAAATATTTTATCCACTGTCTTCAGCTTTTATTTCATAACCATAGGGACTACAAACTTGTCTAAAAGGGGAAAAATAACCTTGGGATGTTGATGTCTGCATAGATACCACATTTTGAACTTCTCTGTGCTTGCATGTGTGGTGCTCCATAATTATATATACAACCCTCCCTTTATGGTACCCCAAATTTATCAAATCTGGAGGGTCGAGTTTTGGGTTGCCTGACTCAGGTCATCCATTGAGCTTCATGGTGGAGTTGGAATTTGAACCTCAGTCTCTCTGATGCTAGCCTGACACTCTATTAAATATAATAAATGAATAAATATTTTACTTTTTTTAGTTTTTCAGATTAAAGTTTTACAATCACATATGCAACATACAACATAAAGACAAAATTCCAAGGAATCTCCTGGACTTCCCTCCTCCCCTTTGTGGGTCCTGCATCTTTTATAATAATCCAAATATTTTACATCTCCATTATGTCCACTATTCACCATTAAACTACAAGTGTTATTCCAATCCTACTAATGGTTTTAGCTGTTTACAATGGTTATTAAGATAAATTATAAATTCCCCCCGTTCCTTATTAAAATTTTGGTCTCCCTGATTTCTGATTCTTCCGGTCACTTTTTGCCATTTCAGCATAAAGGTAAAGGTACCCCTGCCCGTACGGGCCAGTCTTGACAGACTCTGGGGTTGTGCGCCCATCTCACTTAAGAGGCCAGGGGCCAGCGCTGTCTGAAGACACTTCCGGGTCACGTGGCCAGCGTGACATCGCTGCTCTGGCGAGCCAGAGCCGCACACGGAAACGCCGTTTACCTTCCCGCTGGTAAGCGGTCCCTATTTATCTACTTGCACCCGGAGGTGCTTTCGAACTGCTAGGTTGGCAGGCGCTGGGACCGAGCAGCGGGAGCGCACCCCGCCGCAGGGATTCGAACCGCTGACCTTTCGATCGGCAAGTCCTAGGCGCTGAGGCTTTAACCCACAGCGCCACCTGCGTCCCATTTCAGCATAATCCATCAATTTAATCTGCCATTCTCTCTGGTAGGGACTTCATTTTCTTTCCATCTCAGACACTCTAAACAGCTATATCATCCTGGCTTTCTGTGTGGTTTCATTAGGCATACCCTTCACATTTGATGGGTAACACATCTGTTTGGCTATGCATTCTCAGGTACGGGGAGAAATGTGAAAATCAGACCCAATTCTGGGAGAAGAAATTATATTGGAATCGCTGTGTCAGTTTAATAAAATCCTGGCTGTTCCCCGAGGTTCAGATTGTTAATGAGAGTATGACAAATGTGAAGCTGGTAGGTGGTAATATGACCAAAAATGAACCTTATGACAATTGGGAGTTTTGCATTTGCCTGAAACCAGATTCTTTGCATGCAATATGGGTCATTGCTGTAATATAAGGCCCAGGTTTGACATCAATAATTCAAAAAATCCAGCAAACTTCCCTTTGGGGACAGATTCCGTGAATAGTTACCGTTAGTTTTCAGACACTGGTAGTAAAAGACACAACAAAGCTGACTGGGATCGACTGTACACTAAACTCTCTCCTAATGTTACCTAAGGGGCAAACTGCTCGTTCCACTGCAGCTGTCAGTAATGAAGCCCTAATGTCTCCTTCTCTCATGCAAAGTACCCTCAGGAAGGGGCGTTTTGGATTTGATGAGGACAGGAGAGAATGAATGGAGTGCTTTGACTGCTTCATTGCCAGTCCCTTTTCTCCCTGAAATTTCACACTTACCTGGTGCTATAAACCTGCATTTGCCTCATCAACACTGGTCAGGAACCCTAAAGATGTAAAGCAGGAATCATGGACTGGCTGGACACAGAGGAATGGTGGGAAGAACCGGCCGGGGAACCACCAAGAGAAGAAAGCTCAGAGCCTGGGGAGTGGCAGTGGGACAATGATGAGTGGCCAGGGAGAGAAGAGGGAGAAGACCAGGAAGAGGAGGTGTTGGAGGCTGAAGAGGGAGCAGGGCTTAGTGAGCTCCCATCCAAGTACTAGCCAGGCCTGACCCTGCTTAGCTTCCGAGATCAGATGAGATCGGGCATGTTCAGGGTAGTATGGCTGTAGACCAGGGCTTAGTGAGCTGAGAGAACCTGTGGCAAATAAAGACAAGAATCAGGAACAGAGGATGAAGATGAAACAGGCAAATGAGAGGAGAGAGGTCAAGAGCGAGAGATGAGTCAGGCTGGCAAAGTGCCACAGGTATCTCTCCCTCTTTCTCCCCAAACCAGAAGATGGCTGAAATGGGTGGAGCATTGACAGGCTGCCCACAGGCACAGTCTCTGATTGCTTGGGACAAGCATTGGAAATTTCAGGGAAGAGAAACTGAAGTGGGTATGGCTGTGTAAAGTGGTAATATCCTGCTTTAAATGCGGGAGAGGATTCTAACACAGCACTGAGCTGCGCTGAGCACATGAAGGTTGGGAGAGGAGAGAGGAATGACTGAGGTCCCAAATACATTTGGAGTTGGCCCAATGTATGTTTGCTCATACCCCTATGGAACTTGAACCCATATAAGATCTTTGAACACCAGAAGAGGTCTTAAACACTTTGCAGTTCTAGTCATTTATGCTGAGGGCATCAAGCTTGTGTTGATAGGCTGGTCCACACATTCATATTTCCTTAATGGGTATTAAGCAGAGATTATTGACATGACTGAATCATCATCAGTTTTCCATTTCACCACAAACATCACTTTAAATGTACTGCTTTTCAGCTGCATATTTCTTTGATTGTCCATAAGTTCATGTATGCTACAAATCTCTTGCAGCAAACAGTACCATTATTAAATTGAATTCTTACCTGGGAGTAAGCTCAGTTGAACTTACTTGGACTTCTAAATGGATATGCATAGGGTTGTGATGTAAAACATCTAGTCATAAGGTTTGGGGAGAAGATCAGGGTTAACATCTTACTTAGGCATCGAGACACCTTTGCTCAGTTCATCATTAAACTCTTCCAATTGCCCAGTTAAAAATCTGATGCTACTTACTTTTTGCATTGCAAAGTATAGTTAAGAACACACATGGTGTCTTCTTAATAGTAGCTTAACGGAATAACATTGGCATTTGTGTCTTAAGCACTGCAAAGAAGCACTGAATGTTCCCATCAAAGAACTAAAGGCATAAAGCTTGATGAATAGGCGATATTTCTAAAATAAATGATCAATTTAGAGAAGCAAGTGGATTAAAAAGTACATGATTTTTCAGTGCATCATTTTAAAAATAAAGCCTTCGATCATGTCTAAGCTGACAGTGCTATTAGGATGCTAAGGGAGATAGTGGTTGGGACTGAATCGGGAAGGTGCAGCCTATCTATTTATAGCCTTGTTTTTGTCATTTACTAAGCCCAGTGCATTTTCTTTCGGATGTTGTCCAATCCTGACAAAAGGTCAAATCTTGGTAAAATGCTGTGGTTTTACCCACTCTCTGATGGACATTTCATATATACATGCATATCATTTGATTTCTCATCCCTTTGATTAGTCACGGTTTGATGTTCTGCCATGAATTGACTATACATAGCTCTGTGTTTGAAGCACTGTGAGCTGGTATCAAAAATCTGCCCATGACATTTGCTTTTTAATGGGTCACTGATGCAAGAAAACCACCACTAGAGGTTACACAGTTTAAGGTTGTCAAGCAAACATGTTTTAGAGCGGGGCTGAAATTTCTTATAAAGAACTGTTTTGAAGTTGTTTGAAGTGAGAGGGAGATTTCCAGCAAAGAACAGGAAAATTCCAGCTCGTTCCCCATATATTTGTCCCCTCCCCAACATTTCTACCTACGAATAGGTTGGTGGATTTTGTGTGCAAATGTGGATCCAAGCCAATATATTATAATATTATAGAACGAAGTGGTGGTCTTGGCTTCTTCTTCTTCCAGTCCTCCTCTCATGTCCCATTGCCTTCTTGATCCACTGGCATGAACTAACAACATAGTTTCATTCAATATTAAGCGAGCTGAAATATCTCTGTAGAAAATTGCTAGTCTTCCTTTTGGACTGTTGGAGAATTCAGCCCCTGAAATTATCTGGCAAAATGGAGTGGAGCATTTAGTGGAATTATTTTCATTCAGCCCTAGTTGTAACTCCCACAAGACCATATATAGTTGCCAAAATTGCTTCGAAAGTTTAACAAGGCTGGAGAGTTTGAAGAAATGTATGCACTACTACAAAAACAGTGCAATTGTGGGACAACTGAAAATAACTAAAAACACATGTTTGAAGAGTCAAATAAACCTGTCTAATACCAGCTCAAATGAATATTTTTTTGAGGACAGCCTAGAGTCCATGTTAGCCACAAGACTGGAATTGTCTCGCATTGATAGTGTCACCATATGGCATATATTCAACAATGAAATCAAAGGCTCTAGAAATTAGCTTTAATGGAAAAACTCATGAAACAAATTCATGTTTCTACATACTAACAGCCTTTTTGATAATGCTGTCAATGTGCTTCTATGTGCTTGAGCAGTGGAGACATGCGCGATTTTGGGGCGAGTGTTGGTCAAGGAAGCGAGCCAGAAGGAAGCTCTCTGGCTCGCGCCTCAGTTTAAATAGCCCCCTCCCCAGCCAGCGGATTGGCTTGCTGGAGCTTTGACGTGGCCAGGACCTCTGGTGCTGCTTGCTGCCATGGCACCTGTCATTTGCTTCGCCGGAAGTCCCCAGGCATAAATCAGAGGACATTAATTAAAATCCGGGGACATTCCAGGGACAGATTTTGTCCGGGGACAGACTGGTGAATCCAGGGACTGTCCCTGGGAACCAGGGACGTCTGGTAACCCTATACTATTCTGGAAGCATCTCCCATCCTCAAGAAGGAACTTTTTAGGGTTGTGGGGAATAGCCGCTTGAAGAGAAAGGTGGATGATAAAAGTCTTCATACATGTGATCCAGCCCCTATTGTGGAACCTAGTCTTTCCTCAATACTTCCTATACATAATTTTGGCATTTAAAAAAAAATCAACCACCCAAACTATATCAGGATTATGCCCATGCTACTGATGGAGAGGAGGCACTGAGACCATAGTGGCTTCCAAAGAGATATCAAGAGCAAGCAGTTTCTGGCTCAGAGCCAATGTTAATAACCACTGCACTGTATCAGTTCTAATATTAAGCTCCATCGGTAGTGTTTGAGATCTGTGATGCCTCTCTCCCCCATCCTATTACTTAGCAATGAAAACGTAGATATGAAACCTAGCCTTGCAGCACAGGAGTCGTCAATAGGACTCGTCAGTAACCTGGTGATTTATTACATAAATAGCAAGACATTAAGTATCTCCAAGTTTGGCTCTTCAAGTTGGATATGTGCACACATATTTTTGTTGGTAAATACTGTTAGGAAGACTCAGCGCACAGGATGTGAAGGACAAAGCTGTTAGGAGACAATAGCGCAGGGAAGGCGTATTCTGAAATAGATGTATGTGACCTCGGAGTCATTTGTCTCAGCGGGAGCCATTACTGGAGGAACCCAAAAGAAGCACGGCAGGTCGCTGGCTTCTAAACCATTACTGTTATATAAAATACACACTTCCAGAGAGAAAAGTTTCAGATGCTATCAAGAGGAAGCAACAACTGGTGCAGCTAGCATGAGAGTTGTTAACACACTTTTTTAAAAAGAAAAGATAAGCTCTGCTTGAACACTTGGCAGGATGGTAAAGACCAAGGACTATGTAGCGGAGGATTCCTCTAAGGCTGCAAAGGCAAAACTATCAAATAAAATGTCACACATTGCTAACAATGAACAGCAGGTGATTAAAAAAAAAAAGGATCAAAAACTTGAGATGGAAAAAAGCAGATTTCTAAAGAAAGGTGTGTGACCTGTCATTACAAGTGAACTGACAGGCAGTTGTGTGTCCAGCACAGAGCATTTCTGAATTTATTTCTGTCCAAATTCACCCCCCACACACCCTGTGTCTTCCCTGCAGCGAATTATTAACACCCATGCACACAGAAACCATGGAAGCAAGACGTGGGTGAAGCTAGCTGAATATGGTCCAGATCAGAAAAAATAATTATACAACCTACTGCATTCCAGTAGGGAGAACTGTACTACCAGCAGAAATAATTTTATCTTATCAGTCATAATAATTTTATTTACCAATTCCTGGCATTTTATAATATATAAGGATGATAACTTTGACTCTATATGAATCACACAAATCTCTCAAACCTGCCAAAAGAGAGAGCAAACAAAGTAGAAATCTTGAAGGTTTTCCTCCAATTTTTGTGCATACAGTTGAAATAACGCTTCAGATATTTTGACCATTCTGCTTTTACAGCCAATATTGATCACAGAGAAGCCAGAGATCATCCAGATCTCTCAGAAAGATAAAGTTCAATATAATTTTTGACAAATTAATCAGTGCTTAGTCTTTGCTGTATAAAAGTGAGAACATGGTCTAAAAACTGGCAGAGGATTAGTAAGATGTGCTTCTTAACTAAACTGTGAAAAGATCCCAGCTATTTTCATACATTCGTATTGCATGAAATACGAATGCAAAATGGGATATGTAGTCTTAAAAGTGTGTGTGCGTACACACACCCAGTCATTCCATCAATGTTTGTTTCATTTCTTTGCAAATTGACACAAAATATGTCAAGGTTACAGTACAGATGGTTCGGTGCAGAAAAGTTAAAAATGAGAAGGTAGAAGGTTATAAAAGGTTGAAACAAGCAATAATTTTGTTATTGCAGAAACAAGCTGTGCTTCTTCACTTCAGGTGAAGAACAATTCACTGAAAATGTGTATGGTTCTGCAACAGCTACCAATATGTTCATGTCAAGGTTTGAAAGTGCTGGCATTACAATGCCAACTTTATTTTTTCATTTAATTAAATTTAGGAATGCTTCTAAAATTTCAACTCCATCAAATTTCTACCACCTACCTAGCAAAGAAATGCTTTCCATGCACTAATTATTCTCAAAGAATTAACACTCTCTCTCTCTCTCTCTCTCTCACACACACACACACACACACACACACACACACACAGAGGTGCCAACTTGAATAATATATTGGGGGGCAGGTAAGCGCTGGCCTGCATAATTGAACACATGATGTGGCACAAACACAACTTTTGAATGGCAATGCCTATAAACTTTTGGGGGCAGCTCCCTCAAATATTTTAGGGGAGGGAAAGAACCTTGGTCCCTAGAGTTGGTTCATATGTGTGTTCCTACACACACACACACACACACAGAGAGAGAGAGAGAGAGAGAGAGAGAGAGAGAGAGAGAGAGAGAGAGAAACTGAGCTGCCTTTGTGTATTGTGGCATATGTGGGCAAAAAATCAGCCAGGAGTATAGACAAACAAATTTTCTGACAATCCATATAATATTTCTAGTTTTCTCTAACACAGAATGTGTATATGTGTGTGTCCAGTTCCTTCAGAAACTGCATATTCTCTCTCTCTTCCTCTCTTTCCCTCTCTCACACACATTGCAAGAGCAATGTACAGGCCTTCATCTGTGATGTACAAGTCTCACTGCTCTGAGCTCCTTCAGGATGAAGGGTAGCGTATAAACGGAATAAATAAATAACCAATAAATAATCATATGAGCAAACAAGCACATCAAACTCCCATAGTCCCTCTTATTAATTCAACTAGCTACCTTTAGCTGAATGTGTCCCTGAGCCCTGCAGTACATTTTCCCCCTTGAGGTATTAAATTAGCAACTCAGTATTGCTACAGGAAATGCTGAATGAGCTTATCCAATCTCTGGGTAGAAACTCAAGCAGGCTTTTGGAGGTCACACAATCATGCACATCATATCGGTATGTCCCACCTCTCACATTCTCTCTCACACACTTGCAAACAAAATGAAGCAGGTTGATTATTAAAGTCAGGGCCGTCTTTACCCAGGGGTGCAAGGGGTGCGGTGCACCCGGATGCCAAATTCTGGGGGGCGCCCGCCGCTGAAGCTGCCTAAGCTCTTGACCACAATCTCTGGGTGATTGCGGTCAATGGGTCATTTCTGATATCTTTTGCAGAAGAGCTGCAGAATCAACGTATCTGGCGGCGCTCCCTAGTGGTGTCTTTCATTTTTGTATGATCTCAAAAATGAAAAGAAAGAGATATCGCTGCCTCAACAATTTTGACCTGCTCCCCCCAAACAAACATCGGGGGTGCTGGGCGGATCTTTGCACCCCTGTGCTGCATATGCTAAAGACAGCCCTGGTTAAAGTGTAAAGTAGACTGAAACTTCATATTTTTAACCAAAGTTGACCTGATCACGCTTTCATTTGGAGATGGCTGGGCATCATTCTGAATCTTTTAAAATTATATGGATGACAACTACATAGCAACTACAGCTGTATCGGAAAAGCTTTAGCCTCTGTGGTGCAAACAATTGTATGTGTCCCCCCCCCCCCATTAGCAATGAAAATGGTGATTTATGAATAGCAAATTTGGAAGAGTTACATGCCACAAATTCAGTTTGAAGTTACTTTCCCACCAGCTCTAAGTCTGAAAAGCAGCACACAAGACTGAGTGCCAGGAATTTTAGTTCTGCTTTCATGCTGGTACACAAGATCAATTCTGGCATACACGCCACTCACTTGATCTCCTATTGATTACATTGTATTTGAGTTGATGATATGAATGCTCCAGGTAGTAATGTTAACCTGTGATGGATGAATATACATGTTTGCTGTATGCTATAGTCAATGGTGCTGTGGTCTAAACCACAGAGCCTAGGGCTTGTCGATCAGAAGGTCAGTGGTTCAAATCACCGTGATGGGGTGATCTCCCATTGCTCAGTCCCTGCTCCTGCCAACCTAGCAGTTTGAAAGCACATCAAAGTGCAAGTAGATTAATAGGTACCGCTATGGTGGGAAGGTAAATGATGTTTCCATGTGCTGCTCTGGGGTCTTTAAAATTTGGGTTACGCTCTCCCTCTAAGGGTGAACCACTTTGCCAGAGAGGTATAGTCCTGAAAGCTGATGTACAAATAATTAACAAATTAAGAGTACATGGCCCTGAAAGTGAGCGGAAATCTGGAAAGTGTGGTTTCCCCTACACTCAGTAAGAAACTCAAGACACCTTTTTAAGTGGTAATATTTATTGAGTAATATTTATATTTATTGAAATATGACAAAGTAGAGGATCAGACAGATTAGCCTAAGTATGGACAAGAAAAAACAGTTTTCATATAAGAGGGAAGCATTCCTCACCCCTGGGTATGTCGCTTCACAGGTCAAGTCCTCCTCAGTCAAGGGGTCATTTCATTCTAAAAAGATCTTCACAGTGCATTGCCAGCACAGAAGAGCTTGCATGTGAACTTCAGTTGGCACAAGCGGTTCTTATGTTTGAATTCAAGGTTTCATAAACACACACAAACACATATCCATGTACACACATAAGTCCCAGAGTTATCACTTTCCCCCCAAAATGTCTCTTTTACTATTCTCCCAGTTAAAAAACAAATATGCACAAATACAAGTCCTTATTTTGAGGCCGGATAATGCCCCCAAAACTTTCGTCTCTGCTGGTAATTCCCATCCCAAATAATTGTGACCCTAATAAAAGTGACTCTGTGTGTGTGTGTTTTAAAAATAATTTTGTTACTGTTTTTGAATGTTACAGATAATCAAAGAAAAGTAAAACAGACAAAACTACCCTCCTGTCCTCTCCAGGAGATGATATTATGGATTAGTGTGAGGCCAGCCACTCTAATAATAATAATAACAACAACAACAACAACAACAATAATAATAATAATAATAATAATAATAATAATTATTCTCACCTTGCCCATCTGGCTGGTTTTCCCCAGTCACTCTGGGCGGCTCCCAACATAATATTAAAAGCACGATAACGCATCAAACATTAAAAACTTCCCTAAACAGGGCTGCCTTCAGATGTCTTCTAAAAGTCAGTTGTCTATTTCCTTGATATCTGATAGGAGGGAGTTCCACTGGGCTGGCGCCACTACCAAGAAGTGACAATTCCAGTCATGTAAAAGCTACAATTTTGTGATTCATTTGGATTATTATACTAGCCAGAAAATGTTGTAGTACGAGGTGACTTTGTTAAGGTTGTGTAGGAGATGAGGAAATAAAATATTTTATGCTGGTGTCTAAAATGTCTGCCCAGTGTGCTAAGTATAAGGCCTTTATCCATTCCTGCAACACACACACACCCTGTTGAAATTATGGAGACATTTATTTCAGCTACAGGACAGGGAAAGAAAGGAGGAATGAATGGCTGACCTTTAAAAGGTTATACATCCTTTTAAATACCAATTTTGCTGCCAGCTTTCCTTTGAATGAACATGCCTCACTATCCTTGGCATGCTACATACTTCATAAAACCTTGTTAAGTTCTCCAGTCCTTCCTGGTACTAAAGGTATTGATTTTCAATTGCCTAAGCATCACTCAGAAGTTATATGTCACAGAATAAAATGGTGACTTGAGGTATTACACAATGCATCTAAGCAGATCCAGTATCTCTCTGAATAAGAGCCAGATTTCCATTGCAGCCCCAATCTCATGACTGCCCTGCCCCAGATCAGACCAGTCTAGGTAAGCTGAAGCTACATCAGTGTCAGGAGAGTGACTCCACCCCAACCCATTGGTGGCTGCTACTGATTAACACCATCTAAAGGCCAGACTACTGGTGACATGGCCTGATCAGGCTACATATGATCTTACTGAAACATCATTGTCTTCCTATTGAACAAAATGCAAATGTGTGAGGTCCTGATTTGAACTGGTTCAGTAGCATGAGTGGAGGATGGGGTTATAAAATTAGAGCGGCATGAAGGCCATCTAACCAACTTCCTGTTCAATATAGGAAATTCTGAGATGGAGCATGTCCAAAAGATGGCTGTGCAGGCTCTGCATTAAGATCTCAAGTGAAGGAATAAATCACAAGAATCACAAGACAGAGAAACCAGTAGGAGAACACTTCAATCTCCCAGGACATTCTATACAAGATCTCAAAGTAGCTGTTTTACTACAAAGGAATTTCAGAAATAGACTGGAAAGAGAAGCTGCTGAATTACAACTTATCACCAAACTTAAAACCACAGAGAAACCTGGCCTGAACAAAGACCTTGGATTCTTATCTCATTATACATGACAAAGCCATTTTTCACCTTTTCACCCCTTGCTTCTTCTTGTAAGACCTATTGCAGTCGTTAAGAGTCGTCAACAGGCTCATCACAGCTATCTGCCAATCACCCATTCCCACCAGCCTTCTGAGTAATACCCCTCCCCACCTTCTCACTATATAGAAGGGTCTGGAAACTTCTGTTTCAGTGTATCTGAAGAAGTGTGCATGCACACGAAAGCTCATACCAAGAACTGACTTAGTTGGTCTTTAAGGTGCTACTGGAAGGAATTTTTTTTGTTTTGACTATGGCAGACCAACACGGCTACCTATCTGTAACTCCCCCACAACAAACATTCTATGAGGTGAGTGGGACTGAGAGACTTCAGAGAAGTGTGACTAGCCCAAGGTCACCCAGCAGCTGCATGTGGAGGAGCGGAGACGCGAACCCGGTTCACCAGATTACGAGTCTACCACTCTTAACCACTATACCACACTGGCTGCCCAGTTTGAGTATTAGGTTGTAAAGCAGTTGTCAGCCTTGGGCTCTGCAGCAGTGGCGGCATGAAGGTGAAAAAGACAAGCAATGAACCCAGAAATGGTGGCAGGCCAGCTTCCAAATCTATGCACTGCTGGAGTAAGAGTGGAGAAGCCCCTCATATTGCAGGCATGAGAGAGGGAAAAGACAAAACGATTGCCAAGGTGGCAGTCAACTGAAGAAATGAGATATAATGAAACAGTTAAAACCAGAAGCAATAGCTTCTGCTATGTGAATTAATAATTTGTTCACTCTTCAATATTTATAGTACTTTTGAAGTAGAGAATTATCTACCAGACTATGTTAGGATTTGCATGATGATCAGATAGTACCACACCTTGGGTGAATTGTAAAGCATCAACTCTTCTGAATTATCCATCCTGACTTCAAAAGAGACATAAAGTTACTTCATCTGCATGGCATCCAGGTTCATTAACATAGAGAGATAACTGTCTCCATCATGGCTTAGTTTTAAACGACGGTATAGAATAAAGTATGAGTGGCATAATATAGAAAATTAGGTTTAAACTATTGTGTTTATTTAATGGTGCTACCGCATAATAGGAATCCTGTATTGTAATAATTGCAGGCCTATTCAGTTTGTAGCTTGGAGCCTTGGACAATTATTCTTTTAACATGCAAAAGTTCAGTGTGCTATTACGTTTCTTAGCTTTTTGATGTTCAAATTTGGAAAATAATCTCCGGGCTAAAAGTGGCAGTGTCATTAATTTAGTGAAACAGCTCTAGGTAATAACTTATGAGGACTTGAAAGAATTGCTGCGCACTGCTAGCTCAGTGTCCATAAAATTTATTTCAATCTCCATCCTCCTTGTTTGTGCCACTTGTGCTACTGGAGAGATGGCAGTCTGAGATGCATTTCTGAAGATACTTTTTAAAAAAGAGGATTTATTGAACCACATTGCTATTTCACTTTGCATCTGCTTTGAATGCTGCTATTTGGAAATGATTAGATAGAAGAATAAATGAAGATAATGCAGCAGATGCAATGTCAAGTTTTAAGTAAAATAATCACTTCCCTGCTCATAGAATATATTTGCAAAAAAGGAAGAAAATTTCTAAGAGAGCTCAAAATACGGATGAGCAGATCATCCTATTTCATTGTGTGCTAGTTTTTCATGAATTCAGTCATAAATTTGTTCTCCCCTGTTTTCTGTGGAATCCTAAAAAATGCTCAGAAATTGCATATGAAATGCTCATAATTATCTCTTTTTCTTTTCTCCCCTTTTCTCTCAAACTTGAGCAGTTCTGGAAGTTTCCCAAGGAACTCTAAATAGGATAAATCATTTATAGAAAGCTTATACTGAGTTGGTCTTTAAGGTGCTACTGGAACATCTTTCAATTATTTTTTTTATCTTTCATCATTGTTATTTATTAGGATAAATCATAGTATTTCAGTTTATTCTCCCAACTTATTTATTTCACTATCTAGCCTATTCTACAAGCAACTCTTGTATTGTTACAATTTAATTAGTGCTAAGCCAAAACCTGTTTTTCAGTTTCTCATAAGTTTTCTCCCCTTATGAAAAAGACAACTAATCAACTAATCAACATTTTAGCCATCCAAAGATCCATTCTCTCAACAGAATGGCATCTTCCAGGCTAAGATTAACTCCTTTAGTGATCTCTTTTCTTACAGCTATAAAATCACAGGATTGGAAGGCCCTCCCAAAATCGATTCAGTCTAATTACAATAATTAATACCAAAGACTAAGATAACTTATATGACAATTGTAAATAACAAAAAGCCACTCTGATAATTCCCACTACAGTACAGAGGAGGAAACTATTAACAAGAATATAAAAAGTAGTATTTAAAAAGTTAAGAAAATGAAGAGAAAACAGAAGTGTGAAAACATATTATGAAAGAGAGAACAGTATTAAGCTGGATAAGAACTGGTACTTTCCTTTGAACAGAAAGAAGTGGTTAATTAAACAATGCTATTTCTGTTGAATGATGGGCTAAAACCAACTAGTAAAGAAAAAATGATATAGCAAACATCATTTTTAATCAAGATTAAATACCACACCCAAGAAATTTAGAAACAAAGGGTGGGGGGAGAGCAGGAGACAATTACCCCCCCCCCCTCAAAATGAAGAGGATTGTTTTGGTTTAAATAGAGACATACAAGCTGATTTAAAGTTGAATTGAGAAGAAAGATGCAAACGTAGAAAAGATGAGAGAACTGTATAAATCTGTTCTTAAAAGAAACACAAAATGAGTTCATGAGCACAAGTCATAGTTTTGGACGACGGCAGATATACAAAAAGCTCTCAAAAAAAAAAAAAAAACCAGGAAAAGAAACAAGAAGAAAAGCAAGTAATATAAATGTAGGAATAAAAATGTTGGTAAATAAAAATGACATCAAGGTGAAGGGGTCTGCAAAAGGAGGGATAGATAAGCAAAGTGCAGCTGATTTATCACGCTAAATCTTAGAAAAACCCTTAGAATTAAAGAACTGAGGGAAGAGAATGAGAAAAATGGTGAAGGGTAAAGCAAAATATTAACAGCTGGGAAAGGATGACGGGCAGAAAAAAAAATGTGGAAGAGATCATTGCCAAAAATGAGATGGTTTATCAGAGAAAAGAGTTAAACGGGAAAGATTGTTACAAGATGAAAGAAATATCAATTTCCTAAAATAACAAAATGTCTCCTCTCTCCCTCTCTCTTTCATTTTCGTAACTTGTTTCACTTTAAGATTATTCACTAAAACCTATCAAAGTGCATGATAAAAATAGATGTTTTAATTCAAAGTAGGGCATAACTGTGATTTTTCATTCTGCTCTAAAGTTAAGGTATTACGTGTAGTATAAAGGTGACTTAGGAAAGTCCTTCGAAAAGTAGGAACCCGTGTACAGATGAAAACCAATCCATCGTCATCTCTACAGGACCACATAAGCACAGCAGTGACCTTCCTGGAGTTCTCACGCTAACAATTTTAGGTGCAATCAACTAAGTATTTCTCCTGTGCAATCCATACACAACTGAAATCAGCAGTACATCACAAAGCACAAGAGAAGCTGTTATAAGCACTTTGGCTGTAAGCTGATCTGCTGTGGAAGTGGCTCATAGTGCCCTCAGGAATTAATCGGGGGTGGCCATATTCCAAATTTACTTACATTAGTGGCTAAATTATTGGACTTGGGTTTGGAAAACAAATTCAAATTCCTACTCAGCCATGATTTTCAGTGGGTTGTCCAGGGCTCGACACTATTGCCTCAGGCCAGTGAAATGTGTAACACCCCCTCCTCTCTCACACACAATTTTTATTTGATTTTAAATAATATAAACTACAAACTACAAACAACAATTCAAAGTCCAAATATCAGCATTGCTCTGAATCTCCAGACTTCCTCCCATCCCTTCCATGGGTCCTAATGATAATATTTACAACTGCATATCAAGATTTATCCAAATTTTTTCCTTCTAAATTATCCATTCTTTCTGGTACTTTACAAGTGTGGTTAAAATCCTGCCAATGTTTTAACTTGCTTGCAGTGGTCTCGTAAGTAAATCATAAACTTTTCCCCATTCTTTTTTTAAAGTTCTTGTCTTCTTGATTTCTGAGCTTTCCAGTTAATTTTGCCATTTTGGCATAATCCATCAACTTGGTTTGCCATCCTTCTCAATTTGGGGTTGTTCCTTCCTTCCATCTCTGGGCTAATAGCATCCGAGCAGCTGTTGTTCCAAACATAAAAATTCATTTCTGATCCTTTGAGATGTCTGTACCTATATTTCTAAATAAGAAAGCTGCTTCTTTTTTAACGAAAGTTATTTTAAACATTCCCCCCCAATTCATTATATATCATCTCCCTTTTTTTTTTATTACTTTACACGTCCACCACATATGATAAAAGGTACCGTCTTTTTCTTTACATTTCCAGCAGGTATTTCAACTCATTCTATACATTTTTGCTAACTTAACTGGAGACAAATACCACCGGTACATCATTTTCATGTAATTTTCTTTCAGTGTACAACATGCCATAAATTTCAAATATGTTTTCATAACTTCTCCCAGTCTATTATTTGTATATTATGTCCCAAGTCTTTTACCCAGTGTATCATCACTGATTTGACCTGTTCGTCTTTTGTATGTGAAATGTGTAACCTGAATCCAACACATGTCTTGCTACTGAATTCAATGGGACTAACAATGAAGTGACTTAAGCACACTTCGGTCACAGTGAAATTAAAATGATTTAAGATAATCATTACTAACTTGCTCTTTTGATTCCAATGAGGCTGAAATGTTCCTATGCATGGTAGTCATCCCCACTGAATAAGAGGGGCTTACTTCCAAGTATAGTGATGTATGGAAGTGAGAGCTGGAACATAAAGAAGACTGATTGCTGAAGAATTGATGCTTTTGAATTATGGTGCTGGAGGAGACTCTTGAGAGTCTCATGGACTTCAAGAAGATCAAACCTATCCATTCTGGAGGAAATCAGCCCTGAGTACTCACTGGAAGGACAGATCCTGAAGCTGAGGCTCCAATATTTTGGCCACCTCATGAGAAGAGAAGACTCCCTGGAAAAGACCCTGATGTTGGGAAAGATGGAGGACACAAGGAGAAGGGGAAGACAGAGGACGAGATGGTTGGACAGTGTTCTCAAAGCTATTAACATGAGTTTGACCAAACTGTGGGAGGCAGTGGAAGACAGGAGTGCCTGGCATGATCTGGTCCATGGGGGTCATGGCTAAACGACTAAACAACAACAACAACTTCCAAGTAAACATGTTTAATATCAGTCTACAGCTTTATTGGATTGGGTGCTATATCTCAGACTAATCTGTGTTTACAAAACTGCTGTGAGAGGAAGATAGCATTCTGAAGGCCAAACGAGATGATACATTAAAACCGTGCAGACATTTAATGTCTCTCTGATTTTTACTTTAAATGAACAGCTACAGGGTGATGCATAGGGAATTGATTAAGCCCTTAACTCATGAAAATCCCTCCACTGAAAACTTCAATGGACCCTTCCCTCCAAGGAAAAAATAGTTTCATGGGCTCAATTTTCAGTGCAACTAGGTTATAGTCAGAAATTATTACTGTAACTTCCCATGCTTTTGTGTCATGATTCCCATCCTTATTAGAGCTATCCAGCTATCCTATACAGTGGTACCTCGGGTTACCTACGCTTCAGGCTACAGATGCTTCAGATTACAGACCCCGGCAATAGTTTACAACCCCAGAAATAGTGCTTCAGGTTAAGAACTTTGCTTCAGGATGAGAACAGAAATTGTGCTCCGGTGGCACCGCAGCAGCGGGAGGCCCCATTAGCTAAAGTGGCGCTTCAGGTTAAGAACCGTTTCAGGTTAAGAACAGACCTCTGGAATGAATTAAGTACTTAACCCGAGGTACCACTGTATTAGAAGAAAAACCCAGACATGTTAATTGCATACAAAAAATTAGCATAACTTCCAATTTGACACTGATCTTATACTGAACAGGATCTGGGAAACACAGAAACTTTTCCTATTACAATGTCGAGACAGGAAGAACAAAATGTGGTGGAATTTTTAAAACCAGGGATCTCTCCTTTGTAGTCTCTGCTCACTAGAGAAAACAAACCCACCTTTCTGGATATTAATTTCTTTAAAAACTCCTGCACATTTTCTGGTCTGAACAGGACCCTCCAAATTCTGTGAAAACTGCTACTAATAAGCCCTATCGTATTGCACCCTTCATGAATATTACCAATTCCTTTTTAAAATCTAACAAGGTTTCTTGCTTCCACAACTCCTGAAGGCAGACATCCCTAGAATGTCATTATGTGATCATTAGGATGCAGCTTAACTTCCAAGCACCTTCCTACTTTCACTTTAATTTCTGTTTTATTCTTCAGTGTGACAAGACAAATCTAAATATCCATATTCATATGTGCTACCTCCTTCCAGGAGGCAGATTTCAGCCTTTTTATTTTGCTAAAAGCAAGCCAAAGTGTTGCAGTTATCTCCATGGACGCCTGAATAAATTCCATAGTATGAAAGACTAGTCCAATACGTTTTGCTGACTGGAGTGAAGGACACCACATTTCATTTAAATGAACTGGCAGCTGATTCTTTCAACACTGGTGGTGGCAGGTTGTTCAGAAGCCACAGACTAGTTTAGGAGATGCAAGGTGGGCCATGTGTAGCATGCAAAGCTCTGTCCTCCAACAGAGAGCAACAGCTGGGGCAAGGGGTTAGAAAGAACAGCCAACGTCTTTTGCCGGTGTCCTCTGGCATCTACTGCATTTGGCACTCATCATCTCATTCTGCCTAATGATAGAGCTGGCCCTGAATGTGTGACATGTTCATTTAACCATTACATGGCCTTGCAATAAAAACCCAATGTCCTCATCTAATGGGTCAAGTGTCAGGCTTCAGGGAATTGGCTTCCTCCCCCGTGGCAGTAGATACTGTAAGCAGAACAAAGGAAAAGGAGTCTTCTTACCAGTTAGAAACTTTAATAATCACAGTGAGAGAACAAAGAACACATCTCCTAGAATGGCAGCGCTCCAGTTAAGGGTCCCATAGCCTTCTGTCCCAATTAATCTACGTCACTTCTGCATTTTGTAATCTGAGCTTGTACCCTCTGTGCTTTCTGTTCTGCCACTTTCAGAGCTCTCTGTGACTTTGGAGAAGGGGTGTGTGTGAATGCTGTCTAGAGATTGTGGATCTGTGAACCCTCTCTCTTCCAGTGTTCCTTCTCCTAGCTGTTCCCCATCCAGTATTTCCCAGCTGCTGTCTTCTGAACTATGTCCCTCTGCAAACCACTGTTCCAAATCTATACTGCCCTCCTGCTCCTGGGAAGATTCAGGATCCGGAGCAGGGGGAGTGGGAAGCTCCCACCATTCCTCTTCAGTGCAGCCCTCCTCAGCACGGTCCCTGACATCAACATTCTCCAACCTGGTCCCTCCACAATCATCAGTCTCCACCATCCCTGACTAGTTGTAGTCCAAAACATCAGGAGTGCTCCAAATTGAAGAAGGCCATAACAGACCAATGTGATTTGGTGGGAAAGGGTATTCAGAGTGGAGAAGTTGAAAATGATGCTTTTCTGCTAGTTGTATCTTACAGCCACTCTCTTTTCTCTCTTCATCGGCCAGCAGTTTTTACTCTATAAATATAATTTGCCCCAATTTCTTTTTTTAAAAAAGACTTATTTCATATAACATATTTGTTTGTGGCTTAGGTCCCATTATTCCAAGTAACAATCTGGTTAAGCTAGAAACAAGGCTAGTTACTTCCAAAATATAAGCAAATAAGAAACTGGATTTCATGCCATTACTCACAAGGGGAATTTATTGACAAGCAGACTCAGGTCTGATTTGCATTAATAAAAGTATGGGAACAGGACAAGGTAAAAACAAAACAGTAAATGGTGAAAACAAGCGATTTTTATTGTTAATCTATAGACCTTTAAAATACTATAAATTACCCTGCTTTTCAATGGTTGTTGCTTAAAATCTTCCTTACTCAGCAACAGAGAGTTTAATTCTTTTAATATGCATATATTATGTATACCATCATATGTTATTTGGTTCATTAATCATAGTCTATATTATATTATGCTTGTGATGAAACCTCTGATACGGATTGGCTGATCTGGTGGGGGAAAAAACACTAAACAGTTTAGAAATCAGCTTCTGTGAGGGAAGGGGGAATTGTTATTTTGAGTGGGCTTTCACAGCAGCACACTTTCACATTGCTGACTGAGTTAATCTCTGCCTCCCTGAATTCTCCTAAGAAACATGCACAGAGCTATGCAAGTCCCCCAAACCAGCTGAGCACTTCACAAGTCCCAATATTCAGCCAAGCAGCTGTGTGGACAAAACCAGATCACCAGGCATCATTGTGACATCAGGTTAATGATCCTTGTGAAATTTGCCCTGTGGGGGAAGATAAGGATCCACACCACCCACTGGAGACTGCAAAATGGTGATGGCAGATGTCTCTTCCCATGTGTTGAGGATCATTACCCTCTTGTCAAATATATGCATTTATTTATATATTTATATGCTGCTCATGAAATAAGTCCTCAGGTTGTCTTCCAGTAAATTTAATACAAATGATAGTAATACCACAAAAATAATGCAGCATATGGGGAACATGCAGCTCAAGAAGAAGAGGAGGAAGAAGAAGAGTTTGGATTTGATATCCCGCTTTATCACTACCCGAAGGAGTCTCAAAGTGGCTAACATTCTCCTTTCCCTTCCTCCCCCACAACAAACACTCTGTGAGTTGAGTGAGGCTGAGAGACTTCAGAGAAGAGTGACTAGTCCAAGGTCACCCAGCAGCTGCATGTGGAGGAGCGGGGAATCGAACCCAGTTCACCAGATTATGAGTCTACTGCTCTTAACCACTACACCACACTGGCTCAAAGCAAACAGAAGAAAAATAAATAAATACAACAAAGTACAAAAGAGCACAAAAATGTCATAGATCTGAAAATGCCAATAAATGAACATATCTTTTAAAATGCTAACTTAATATCTTTACAAATATTAGTTCACCTTGCACTGCAATAATACAATATAGGCAGTAGGCAAGTCTCTCTAGAGAGTACATCTCATATCTACCATATCATCGCTGAAAAGTCCCTCTCCAAACTGCATCCCATTTGGTTAGAGTAATCAGAAAAGGACTTCAGGAGATAATTTCAAGGTTTCAAATAGATATATGGGAGGAGGTAATCCTTAACCTAGTCCCAAGCCATTTAGGACTATTCTCAGCACTTCCAGGTCCAGCTTAGGTTTCTTCCAGTGTGGTCTCATCAAGTAGTGGCTGCTGTGGTTGGGCAGAGACATCATCTCCACACAAGCATTTCTCCCAGTTAGCTTGACATAGTGGGAGCAGGACCTATGTAGTCACTCTGCTGGGAGTGCTAGATTGGCTTTGCTGGTGAATCTGCACAATCCCGACTTTGCAAATGCCTAGCCCCATCCAGTTTCGCTGCAGCAATGCAGCCTTTGAGAGAGCATTTATATGGCTTCTCCCATCTGCTATTGGTCTAATCTATTCAATAATATTAAATATAAATAATATAATATTAAATAATATTTGCCGTTCTGTCAGCAAGTGACCTGATCTGCATCTCTGAAACTAATGTGCAATCAGAATTTAGTAGGGAGGTCATTGGGTTGTTGTTTTTATTTTGATTATGTATTTGTGGTTGTATATCTTGATTTTATTCTGTGAAATGCCCTGAAACCTCTGGATATAGGGCAGTATATTAATCATCATCATCATCATCATCATCATCTATGCCTCTTTTAAAGAGACTAGATCTCTCAAATGCTGCATTCCGTTCAATTTTCCTGACATCCCCCTGTTGATTTCTCCATTATAGTTGAACTTTTGCATGATGTAAAAACCACTTCAGGAAACATAGCACAAGTTTAGTACTCATTTCCATGTTATTTGCAAACTCGCCCCCCCCCCCCGCCCCAGAAGCAAACAACACAGAAATGAGTGCTAAACTTCTGCTACATTCTGCTATATTTCTGGAAGTGCCTTTTACATTGTATGGAAGCTCAAATATAATGTGGAAATTAATGGTTAGGGGAATGCAACATAATAAACTGCTGTGTGACAGCAGCTGAAGAGGCATCTTCAACCCCCTGGGTCCAGGTGAACATCTCCTTTCTGTTAGATGTAACCAATAGAAGGTAAACACTTCAGGCTCCCTATTAACATTGAGTAAAGGAAACAAAAAGAGAACTTTTATGGTGGGGAATATATTCTGATAGTTACAAGATACTTGTCCATTAGCTGATAGATTTGTGGTTGTCTACCACTTCAACTTCAACATATTTTTAGATAGCATGCTATCTTTATTGTCATTTTCTGTTGAGCGTGGGAGGAAACAATGCACTGACAGGTGAACGGGCGAACGGTAGACATTTAATGTAGCTCAAACATCTGGAAATGTTTGTTAACCACATGCAAATATTATGTGCAGCACTCTTTGACTACAACCAGGAATGGAGAAACCTGTGTCCACTAGATGTGTCCCATCAGCCACAGCCAGCATAACCAATGGCCAGGGGTCATGGAAGTTGTAGTCCAACAACACCAGTGGGCCATAGCTCCTCAGGTCCCTGCCTCTGATTGGCTAAGTGGGCCCTGTCTGCCCTTACCTGAAGGCCTGATGTGGCTAGAAGTGTGTAGAGCCAGGTGACTATCACTTCTGTGCCGGAAGATGGCAGCCTCCCTGGACCCGCCATGCAGAAACAGTTGTTGACCTGGAATCCCAGGTGGGCAGATATTTTTTACTTCAACTGAAAAGCTCCCTTTTCGTAGCAGAATTCCCTTCCCACTAACTATTTCTGACCCAGCAGAAGTTCATTCCATGAAAAAAGTGAGCCCAGATCCATAAAAGCACTTCCACTTACTTGGGTGCGTGTGTGAGAAATTTGCAGGTGCTCTTTCTCAAAACTCCTTTTCAAAAGGCCGTATCATATACTGTATATGCTACATCTTGAAACCTCTGTGTTCACCATGTTTGTCCTATGTGAACATAACCCCTTTACATTGTGGCAGTGCATCCTGAATAAGTAAATAGATCTTGTTTTACTTATATGTTTTTAAAAAGTCCAGCTATTTCATATACTTTAAATTAGGTCTGAAATATGACACCACAAACACAGTCTGAGCCCTGTCCCAATCAGGATGGGAACTGTGAAAAAAAATATTAGTATTTTCCTGATAAAAACATTTAATAGTAAACACTAGGAAATATCAAATATCAACATCAATTTTGAATAAGACATGAAACCAAAACCAAAATGACACATTCATTTGGTTGTATTTTTTAAAACCCTTTTTAATTAGTTAACAAAACAAACCTTAAGCAATTGTATTATATATTTGTGTTTCATGCAAGAATATACTGCAGTTGGAGTCATATGTAGGCAGTTAATGGAATTCCTCTTAAAGATGAAGGGGTTTAGTTATTATAATTATGGTAAATGCCAGCCTCAGATGACAATTTTATGAGCCATTAAAACATGGTAACAACAAGCACATATTTTTCTCCTTTGATAATATTCAGTGCTTCTGTTTCACATTATTGGTTGGTGACTTACTTGCAAAATTTATTTAAAGGTTGTGCCCTTTCATCATTTTGAAATGATCAGTGTCAGGACCTCAGATGGGAGCTGTGCATCACATCCCCACTAGCAATTTATGCAACATATCCTCATAGACAGAGGCATGGACTTGGCCTTACCAGCTGAATCACAAGTGGCTATCATTCTAGAAGAAGCATGAAAAGTCAAAGAGATGCATGAGTTCCCCTTTCCCCTTGGAATTGCAGAAAGCAACTTTCACAACAACCTCACTGAAGAGCGCCCAGTTGCTCTGAGACTGCAGGACATCATAACTCTGCCTTCTACCATGAGCCAGAATAACAGGCATTACTTTTAGGGCTTCTCCCCTCACTTCAGGGACGCGGGTGGTGCTGTGGGTTAAACCACAGAGCCTAGGACTTGCCAATCAGAAGGTCGGCGGTTCAAATCCCCGCAATGGGATGAGCTCCCGTTGTTTGGTCCCTGCTCCTGCCAACCTAGCAGTTCGAAAGCACATCAAAGTGCAAGTAGATAAATAGGTACCGCTCCAGCGGGAAGGTAAACGGTGTTTCCGTGAACTACTCTGGTTTGCCAGAAGCGGCTTAGTCATGCTGGCCACATGACCTGGAAGCTGTACACCGGCTCCCTCGGCCAATAAAGCGAGATGAGCACTGCAACCCCAGAGTCAGTCACGACTGGACCTAATGGTCAGGGGTCCCTTTACCCCTTTACCTTTACCTTACCCCTCACCTCACAGAAAGGGAGAGACGAAACTAGCCCTGTTCTTAATATTTGTAATTAAAAACCAGGGTCTGAGAGCTTTTTGTATCTCAATCACCATCCCTTTGCCTTCTCTGTTCTGCCTTTTAGATTGAAATATCAGGGCAATATTATTACTCATCTCTGAAAGCCTCTTTTTGAGGTTGAAGAATGGAACAAAGATGTTATAGATCAGTTTGCATTCAAGCTGCTGCAAACTCTCCGTGGTCAGACTCCTTTCTTTTGGGGGGGTCCTCCAGACTGTTATTATTTTCAGGTGGGATTCAGTCACATACTGGCAAATTCAGGATGTACAATAGTTGATCAGAAGGTCCTGTACAAAAACCCACCCACCCCCAATTTGTTGTTTTTTTGCAATAAGGAAAGTGATGGTCAAATATGTTAGAAAGTGTGGGATAACACTTGCTTTGATGCAATGTCATCGAATCTCCCCACTGACAAATCAGAACAAATGCTCAATAAGTAGGTCTATTTTCCCCCCATAGACCTCTCCGTTTTTCTTCCCTTAGTCTCTGCCCAAGGCTCTATAAAGAGAAGGCCACATGAAGGTAAGAAAGCATACCAAAGTTTGGATTTCAATAGAGAAGACTGGATACCGTAAATAAACAGAAATGAGATCCAGTCAGCAAAAAGAAGTTTTATTCACACACAAAGAAAATCACAATGGCAGGAACATACTATAATAGACATGGTCCACCGAGACTTGTTCAATTAACCTTGGGGTATTTCTCTCGTCTTCATTACATAAACCTAACATAATTCACGCTTGTGATCCTGCCGGTACATTTTCCTTAACATTTTACCCTCCTCTGAGAATGGGAACAGCTTGTCTTCGGAGGTGTTTTAATACCACATGTTTTAGTTGATTGCCTTTGTTCCCAGTATTGTGGGATTTCAGCAGTGGGTGGCAGCGGGGTGAGGAGGCGAGGGGAAAAGCCGAGCGGGAACGTTTACAAGCCAGAGTACACTGCTTACATTCAAGCCATGATCCCTTGTTAGCAAAAGGTGAACCTGCAGCCTCTTGCAGTTAGAGAAATGTCTGCAAAGGTGGTATGGAAATAAGGCAATGATGAGGGAGATGGTGTAAGCGTAACATTATGTCTGTGTTTCTCGGTGGTTGGTAGAGGTTAATGAGGAAAGAAGAGAAGATAAATGTGTTTTGCAAGCAGGGCAGGAAAAGGGGGATTAATAAGAATGGCTGGCATTGAACTAATGAGGGAAACACACCTCGGCGCATGGCTAAAACCTTTGATATTGCTGTTAAGAGCATATAGAGCAAAACCCCATATTTTCCAGATACCAAGGGAGCAGAAAAGACTTTTTATGTATGAGACAACAGCTGCGTGGATGTTTAGCTCAGAGGTGGAAAGAAGATAAAGTCCTACCAGAGAAGAATGGCAAATGAAGCTGTTGGACTATGCCAAAATGGCAAAACTGACCAGAAAGCTCAGGAACCAGGAAGACCAAAATTTTAATAAAGCAGCCCAGCCAGGAAGGAAACCCAGCCAGATGGGCAGGGTAGAAATAATGATATTAGGGGGATTGCAATAACACTTTAATGTAACAACAACTATGGATACAATGGAGTTACAAAAAAAGTAATTTGTTTAAAAAAGACACAGTAGAAAAGGTTTAGATAGAACCCATTGAGGGGAAGGTGGGAAGTCCAGAGGTTGGGGAGAATCTTATAACTTTGGATGTGTGGTGGTATGATTGTAAAATTAATATGCAAAACCATATATATATATATATATATGCAGGTTTTGGTGTCCTCGGGTGTCTTCCCGTGTAAAAGTTGGGGTGTCTAGGCGACGTTTCGACGAGGTCTCACTCGTCATCTTCAGGCTGGTGCTTTCGGCTTCTTGTTACTGGAACAGAGTGGGATCTCAATGTTTGAGTTCCTATAAATACTGTAGAGGGGGTGTGGTGTCTAGCCTCCAATGTTCTGGGCAGAGAGGAAGTTCCCAGGCTAGTGTGCCTTTTCTTCTTTTGTTCCTTAATTACTTGAGAGATACCTTGAGTGATTTCTTGAGTGATATCCTGAGTACCACTTAGGTGGGTCATTAGGTGTGGATTAGTTATATATTTATATATATATATATTCTGTTAAATAGATCTTGCATCATTTGGCTATAGACTGCCCACTACAGAGGCATATGTTGTAAGTCCAATGACACCAGCTCAGTTACTACTGCTTCTCCTCCTTCCAACATACTTTAGATCATTTTATCTACAGGAGAAAGTTTCCCCACACAGGATTGAACTTAAGCCCTAGTGAATTAAGTTCATCTGAAAACAGAAGTACATTACACTTACATGCACAATGGGTGTGCAGCAGATACTGTTCCAATTGTATCTGGTAAGACACATAGTCTTTTCTAAAATGTGCATCTATAATCTAAACACTAGATTCAGCAGAGGGAAGTAATTTAATTAGATCTATGGGGAACACACTGACTGTGAACAAAAGTAGCAGCTAACTTGTGGCCATGTGGTGAAAGAGTTAGGTTTACAGGTATATGCAGAAAAAGAGCATTATAAGTTAAGCAACAGGGTGGTCAAAACTCGAAACTTTCCATTGAGAGATGCCGGTAATATGCATGCCAAGTATAAAGGAGTCAGCAGGCCATATTTTCATCTCTCAGAGGTGTAAATCCAGTGTGAATATTGCAGACGGTGCTTGGCTGAAGTCAATCAATTTACACAGGAGTAAAACCAGGACAAGAGTGAGCTTTAGCCAACCTGGCTGTATGCATGGTGAATGATCAACTACAGAAATCACACATTTGCTTATGTATTTCATTCTCCTTTCTTAGCCCAGGTTTCTATAATGGGTTTTGCAGGGAAATTGATCTATTAGTCTGGTTTCCCAATTTAGATCAACAGCATGCTTTCTTTTAAAATGCAACTTTCTACCTTTAACAGGAGATGGATTTTAGTTCTTTGTATAAGATGCTATAAAGAGGGGAGAACATTTAAAGCTTTTCTCTTTTTTAACTCCCCCCAACCCCCCCCCAAAAAAAAAATACAATGGTGCAAGTGATGTTGAATAGAGATTATTATTACATGTGTAGCACTGAAATTGATGGAAAGAATAAAGGTGGATTTCGACCCCTCTTTAGCCTCATGCTGTATGTGTGAATTCTAAAAAGAAAAACAGAAATAACTAAACATATATCATATTTATTTCTTACATTTATATTCCATGTTTCCTCCAAAAAGCTCAAGGTGCCAAATGTGAGTTTCTCCCCCCTCCCCATTTTATCCTAACAGGAACCCAGTGAGGTAGTTTTGGCTGAGAGACTGTGAGTGGCCGAAGAACATCTAATGGGCTTCATGACAGGATCTGTCAATCTCAGTCCTCCCAGTTCCTCATTTTTAAATCTTAAATTTAGTTCTCCACATTTTGCATCGGGGGACATTAACCCTCATTCGAAGCACCTCCAAAAAATTCTGGGTACTATTGCTTTTAAGGTTTGCTGGGAATTGTATCTGGTGAGGGGCAAAAAACAGCAACCATAATTCTTTGAGGAAAAGAAGGGGTTTCGAATGTGCTTTAAAAAGTATAGTGTGTATACAGCCCTAGTTCAACTGTATAACAACTGCATCAGGCTGGCTTTCTGGCTTAGAAAAATCATTTAGGCCACAGACTTCTAAAGTTTCCTGCTCACTGTGCTTCCATATCTTGTATTGTGAACTGCCCAGAGATCTGCAAATGAAGGATGGAATACAAATAAAATAAATAAATTAATAATAAAATTATATTATTTCCCTGACTTCCTGTTTCCTTCACTATGTTATTGGACCTCCTGCATCCCTAACATTGTGATGTCCTGCAAAGCCTCTCCCTTCTCACCCTCCCATCTATCAGAATAAGACCCGCCCCTAATTCTTAAGAGCATATTTTAGGAGCTGCTTTCCATCAGCCAATCCAACCCTTCCTAGGATTCAGTGACATCACAACAGCTCCACCAATGGCTGGAGAAGGCTCACAAACATCGAGGAAACATCAGTTTTGCTATTTTTCAAATTCCTCTGGCAAATTGAAAAACAAACAAACTATCATTTTTCAGCAAATCTACAGGGTTTGTGTTTCAATATGGCACCTCAATCATTATTCAGGTTTACCGATGTCCTCTGCACAGCACCTCTATATTTTGCTTTGTATTTTGAGGTAAATATTTCTGGATATGACTTTGGTTGTGGCTTAAACTTTTCAAACTGCTACCTTACATAGTGACCAGATTTCTAAGTGGGGGAAAAGTAACATTGTGATTTATGCACCCTTTTATAAGCATGCTCCAAAATTTGATGGATGCCAATATTCACATTTGGATGCTGGCAAACACAGATTAATATTGTGACGGCCAAAACCATATCCTTTCTCTCTCTCTCTCTCCAGGTACTGACAATCACATTTTAAAGTGACTCTTGGGCTCATGTGTTCATCTACCTAAGGTAATCTGCACCTATTTTAGTCAACAAAACTGTATTCACTGTTTGCAGCTAGACTTGAATGAGATTAGTTTATAAATGAAGTCAGACACCCAACTCCCATTGACTCTAAAGGGGCTGGGGTTAGGAGGCAGATCTTTTGTGTGCCACTGAAGACATTTTATGAATCGTTGATGTTAATAGGAGTTAAGGGCATTCAGTCAAAGTTGCAAGCACTTATCTCCTCCCATGGATTTGGCTTTAAATGACTAAACATCTTGAGTAATTGGATTACAGTGATGCAAGCTTAAAGTAATTGTGCTTAATTGCATTCAATTCTCTGTGATTCCCAAACAAGGGTGCTAAGGATGTGAAATGCTGGCTGAGGAGGTTACTAATTAAATGAGACTAATAGTAATAGTGTAAGTAGTGTATTACCCTAGGACAGGGGTCTGCAACCCGCGGCTCCGGAGCCGCATGTGGCTCTTTTACACCTTTGCCGTGGCTCCGGGGCGGATACTAGCGAGGGGAGGAGGCGCATTGTGTGCCCCGACACTCCCCACTGTGGCGGGCGCTGTACTGGCTGTGACGTCGCATGGGGGCAGTGCGTGCGTTAGTCACGCACCGTCCCGACGTCACCTTCCCGCCCGCCCGCTACATTGTAAGGGGCATGTACGCTGGTCACTGCATTGAAAGGGGACATGTACGCTGGTCACTGTTTTGAAGGGGAGTGAAGAACACACACACACACAAAGGTAACTTGTTAATTTAACGTTTATTTCTATGAGGAGGAGTAATTCTGAGGGGTCAAACAAAGAAATAATAACAAAGTGACAAAAAAGTTATTTTTATAATGATGAGTTTTGCGGCTCCCAGGTGTTTTTTTTTCTTCGGAAACGGGTCCAAGTGGCTCTTTTTGTCTTAAAGGTTGCAGACCCCTGCCCTAGGATGAAAAGATGCAATCTGAGCACTTGGATTTGTGCCAAGTGACAAAATGTTTTCCAGCTGTTCATTACTACTTTGAATTGCACCATTATTTCTACAGGAGCTACTCTCCTTTACAACTGTGTCTCAACTGCCTTTCAGCAGTGGAAAGAACTAGCAAGACAACGGGGAGAAAGAAAAAGGGAACAAGATCCCAGCGAGGGGTGTAGCTGGGACTGGGACACACCAGGGCAAGTGGGGGATATGGAAGGAGAGGTTGGTGTAGGAAGTACTCATGGGGTGATGGAAGATGATGACAGGGTGGGGGTCAGTGCACAGGAACCAGAACAGCAGGACCCAGAGTCAGAGGGGCCCCTGTCTCCACAAACACGGTGGGCTGGGGAAACCCAGCCAGATGGGCGGGGTATAAATAATAAATTTTTATTGTAGTGGGCAAGGCACTCCAGGAGGCAGAGGCAGGCAACGGCCCAAACCCCAGCTCCCTAGCTGGTCAGGTGGGGCTCGCTAGCTCTGGGAGGAGATGTGTGATTCTTCAGCTGGAGTAGGCTTGGAACAGGTGAGGGTCACCTGCCTCCTCAAGCCCAGATTCTGCAATCAGCATGCCAAGTACCGTATGTAAGGGCAACAGAGTTGAGGTGCTATGTCTGCTCAACTGCCCATGTTGATGGACCTCAGCTTGAAGGCTCCTGAAGCTCTGTGGGACTGTGTTTCGGTTTAGACTTTGGACACTTGGATTGACGTTGGACTAGGGACTTGACTTTCTGCAAGGTAGGCCAGGGATTCAGGACACACCATCATCTTTAAATGAGGATCACACAACGTGCATGCTGGTGTCTGAACATGGGTTAGAACAGCCTTATGGTGACCTCCATATTTTGTGAATTCCAACCACCATCAGCCCCAGCCTGTATGACCAATGGTCAGAGATCATGGGAACTGTAGTCTAAAACATCTGGAAGGCACCACTTTGGGAGATGCACCAAGCTCCAGAAACCAACAGTTAGAGCCAATTCAGTTCTACTCAGTGCAGACGCATTGCAATTAATTAAGTTAGTCGTGTCTGTTAACTTCAATGTGTCTACTCTGAGTAGGACTGGCACTGGAGTAGACTCCAAGGTTTTTCTGCGTCAGGCACTCGGGATCTGGTTTTGGGAACTGAAGGGTCAGATTAACACGTGAACTCAACAAGTCTCCTGGTTTTCCCCCTAACCCCCGGGCTGCATATGCAATGTGTGTGAGAGGGCAGAAAGGAGAGAAGGGGGTATATTTAGGCAACAGCAACTATGACAAATGTGCAGTGGACCCCATTTGACTTTGTCGGTTATGGGCTGTACAACCATGTGTTAGAATGTTTGGATATGTATACTCAGGTTTAAATCCTGTTCAATCATGAAACACATGGTTTCATGCAGCGGGTTGGACTAGATGATCCCTGTGGTCCCTTCCAGCTCTGATTCTAGCTTTCTATGGAGCCTGTTGGGTTAACCTAGCTCTGTCTGTGACCTTGGGTTTCCTAGCTTGCTCTGATTCTTCTGTGTTGAAAAGGCGAAGATGTACAGTTGCATTCACTGGTTTCAAGGTTTATTCAGTGGCATCATACAAAACTCCATACAAGCAAATGTACCCTAATAATTATTTTCCTAGCTAAAGTACACATAATTTGCCACATGCGCAAAAATGCTCTGTGCGTAACAGCTTTCCCTTTAAAATTAGAAATGGAAATAATAAACATCCCACAATGCTTCTAACTCTTGAATGACAGGCATGTTTGTTACACAGCAGGGATCATTAGTGGATTGAAAAGGTGGAAACATAATTTGATAACGGCCTTTTCCCAGGCAAGCAAAGCACTTCCTTGTGTACTTTGCAAAGGCAAATGAAATGTCATTACAAGAATGATCAAATTAGTATCACAAGCCTTTGATTTGGAATCCTTCACCAAAGAAATAACTGTGCAAAGTATGATGAATAGAACTGAAGGAGAGGCAGATGACCAGCTGTCAATGGACCCTGCAATTCCGAGTAGATGTTCCAGATGTACAATTATTCTATGAATCGGTTAAGCTGGAGTACTTGGGAGCGAGCCAGTTTCATATTGGATGCTTCATTTGCTTCAAATATATGAAAGCAAAGCTGGCTTTGCATGTTGCAACACGGGGTGGGGGTGGGGTGTGCAGAAGGAAGTGGTCGTGACTCACACTTCTGATTTCTGAGCATCTGCTCTTATGTACCAAGTGAGAGATTGCATACCTCTTCCATAGGAGATATGAGTACTCTCTTCAGAGATTCAGGATTGTCTGCCTGTTTGTGACTTAAAAGGTAAAGGTACCCCTGCCTGTACGGGCCAGTCGTGACTGACTCTGGGGTTGCGCGCCCATCTCGCTTAAGAGGCCGGGGGCCAGCGCTGTCCGAAGACACTTCCAGGTCACGTGGTCAGCGTGACGAAGCTGCTCTGGCGAGCCTGAACCAGCACAGCACACGGAAACGCTGTTTACCTCCCCGCTATAAAGCGGTACCTATTTATCTACTTGCACTTGAGGGTGCTTTTGAACTGCTAGGTGGGCAGGAGCTGGGACCGAGCAATGTGAGCTCACCCCGCCGCGGGGATTCGAACCGCTGACCATACGATTGGCAAGTCCTAGGCGCTGAGGTTTTACCCACAGCGCCACCCGTGTCCCTATAAGTTTGTGACTTAGGTAGCTTAAAAAGAGGGTCCTGTATATGGAGGACAAATTCTATTTGTTTTGCATTTTTTGCACTTTCTGAACCAAAAAGACAAACTGGGTGAAGAGGTCTGAGCAGGCCCTCTATTTATTCCCTGGGTGCAGACCCAAGCGATATCTGCTGATGTGGTTGGCCCCTCCTCTGGGGAGGTCCTGCACAGTAGCCTGCCTGTGATTGGCCAATTTTCAGGCAGGCTATGATATGACCAGCCCCCACACCCAGCGCCCCCATGGGGTTGCACAGAGGGAACAGTGCCAGTCCACATTGCTTCTGCAACATGGGCGAGTGGACTTTCTGTACCAAAATCCATTCTCCAATTAAAAGAATTTGTACCAAAATGAGTATAAGGGGAAAGTAGGAATAAAAATGCATGTGTTGATGAAAACAAGCTATAGAAAAATGCTTTATATTTGGGGGAATTGCTTGAATAAATGTGTATATCCACAAGGGGAAATCATATACCAAACAAATATGTGTATATTAGGAGGGATGGACCCCAAAATGATGAATTTTCATGAGAACTTTGTGCGGAGAAACACTCTCAAACTGATACAGAGATTGTATCCACCAAATTTAAGGTGATAACATTGAGAAACGGGGAAATCAGAACTGGCAGATTTGTGCCTCTCCAGTTATTAAAGGTCAATTGATTCCACAACTTACCAAGACAAATAACCCTTTATTCACTATAGCTCTGTGACTGTCAGTCTCTGCTTCCAAGCCCCACTTCCTTGCCCCTTGAACCAAGAAGTTCTCTCACAGATGTGCCAATGGACTTGCCTAAGGGACTTCTTAGTTCACAGTTAGCCACCACTAGCTACATTAGTTCTCAACACCTAGTTGACATTGATACAGAGGATGAACCACACCATTGATCTCAACCATTGCCAACCCCTAACCATGGTTTAGGTCATTAATGGGAAAGCTGTGTCCCTCTGGTTGTTGAGGGACTACAACCTTAATCACCCCTATCTGGGGATGGGGACGAGGTTAATAGGAATTGTAGTTCAAAAGCATTTGGAGCACTGCAGGTTCCCTAGTTCTGGTTTAGATTTTGAGATGTAGTGCTAACCATGGTTAAGGAAGACAAATCATGCTTATGCATTACATTTGCATAGGGTCAAGGTCTTCTATGAAAGCAGAAGCAATTGAGTGCCACATATGAATAAATACGCATATTGAAAAACCAACCATGTCTAGCACAATTTCAATCAGGCTAATTGTTCATTAGCATCTCCTCCCATCCTCCCCTTTCACTTATGTCAACAAACAAATTATACTTCATTTAGCAGAAATTTGTACAAAGGGAATTTTTTGCACAGATTTATTCACTTTCATTCTCCTTCTGCTAAGTGCTATAAATTAAAGATGATCCCTGTCTCTTTTGCACCGAGTGAAAGCGTTTCAAGCAGTGACAGAAAGCCATATGAATAGGATGATGACAGGATGCCATATCAATAGGATGATAAAGGCAGTGGTTTTCAAGTCACCAAGAAACCCCCTCCCTTTAAACCTTCCTTTATTGCTTGATTCCTCAAATGCCAGTTCAGGTGGCTATTGAAAATTCTTCCTTCTCCTCTTTTATGGTCAGGATTGTCAATGTCACTCAAACTGAACAAACACTGGACCACTAAAGAACTGTAGACCTCCCATTTCTGCTATCCATCTCTCATGCCCTCGGGCAATCTTTTTGTAAGTTCTTGGAACAGCCCTAAGCTAGTTTAGTCTGCTACAGTACACTTTTTATGACTTTGAGTGATTTTCCAGTTGGCAAAATGAAGAGCAAAAATATTGCTACCTTTTAAAAAAAAGAAAAATAGTGCTCTGCCATGCACAGAACAGATTCTATCTTAATTCTGATCCAGTAACAGCAGCTTGTGATTTTTATAAACAAAACAAGACAAAAATATTCCCTAGGTTCTCTTCTTGTAGTGGATGTGATAGATCCCTAGAGAACAGTATTCCAGAGTACAGTCGCACCTCAGGTTACATACGCTTCAGGTTACAGACTCCGCTAACCCAGAAATAGTACTTCAGGTTAAGAACTTTGCTTCAGGATGAGAACAGAAATTGTGCTCCAGCAGCGCGGCGGCAGCAGGAGGCCCCATTAGCAAAAGTGGTGCTTCAGGTTAAGAGCAGTTTCAGGTTAAGAACGGACCTCCGGAACGAATTAAGTACTTAACCCGAGGTACCACTGTATTGATTAAGTCAGTACTGTTTATCTTGCTTCTATGTATTCCCTCCTCTTTGATTGATTTCATGCTTCTATTGTGTTATGGGGGGGGCGTGTAACTATTCCATGAGCAAATAGCCTCTCAGTATCACCTGGCCTATTATCAGCATGTAAAGAATGAATGGAGTTCTGGGACTGCTGATGATTCAGTTCAGTTTGAGGATCTCGGGGATTAAATGAGTTAGAGCTGGAGTAAGTTAGCTGTACCTTGGTCCCATGGGTTGGATTCAGCCTTAGTCATGTGTGGAGTAGACCCACTGAAATAACTGAGACCTGTGTTAGTCAGTAAAGAAGGGTAGGATACAAGCCCTGAATAACTTAGGTCCAGAATACCTCAGGAATCAGCTGAACCCTCATATCCCAGCTCAATCACTGAGATTATCTGCAGGAGCTTTATTGACCATTCCCCAAATTGGCGATGCTCACGTTATAGAAAGAAGAAATAGACCAATCAATGCCATCAGCCCTGTTCTGTGCAATACTCTGCCAAAGGAGATTAAGCAGGCACCTAGTCCAGCGCCAAGGGCCTTCTGGTGGTTCCCTCACTGTGAGAAGTGAGGTTACAGGGAACCAGGCAGAAGGCCTTCTCGGTAGTGGCGCCCGCCCTGTGGAATGCCCTCCCATTAGATGTCAAGGAAATAAACAACTATCTGACTTTTAGAAATGTTTAGGGAACTTATTATAGTTTGATATTTTATCGTGTCTTTAATATTCTGTTGGGAGCCACCCATGTTGTTGTTGTTGTTGTTAATTACAGCCCTACCTGACCCCTACCTAAGTCCCATTCAAGTTCTATCAAGCCCTATTTAACATCTATTAAGTATCATGTTCTATCTTTGAACTCTATAATTCTTCCTGATTGGTTGACATTCCACACAACACTGCTTGGTTTCTGGGTTTCCAGGAGGATGACCCACCTGGTAGTATTCAGCTAAGATTTCCTCAGCATAGAACACCAAAATTATTGGCCATTAGAAAGTTAGGTCCATTAATTTCAGTGGATGTACTCTGAGGAAAACTTAGTTGCTTATCTCCCACTGCATCTTTCTTCTGTTCTTTTCAAAGTGTCAGCCATATTGTGTTACGCCATATGCCCATTACAGTTATCTTGGGATTGATGTCAATGACAACTTTTCAACATTTCAAATGTGCCCACTGGCCCAAAAGCTTGGGGACACTGAATTGTGAGGGCTTAGCAAACCCTCAGGGCGATGCACAGAATGGCTCCCACTACTGAAACAGCCCTATTCCTTATTGAAGTCTGCAAGGCCTCAGACAGCCAAGAAATTTGGAGCAGGACCTCAGTTGATGAATGAAACACACACAAAGGTTAATGCTACAGAGAGAAAGATCTATTTTCTTGATCCGGGTTACTTCCATGTGTTTACTCTTATGTCCATTCCATCCCACTTCTATATTAAATTGCATTGAAAAGAACCATAGTACATAATTTATATTTACACTGAACACTGCTTTTCTTCAAGGAAATAGTTCTAAAAGTATTTCATTCCCAAATGCTCATTTTAAAAAAGAGATCTTTGTGCCTAGAATTGTATTGCATCATTCACCATAGGATAAAATCCCATGGACAACTGCATTCCAAACTGCACATTAATCCGGGAGGTTCAGGTCAGGTCAGTTCCTATTGGAGTTCATGAAGACTGAATTCCTTAAGCATCCCTTGTTAATACAAACACAAAATTTAAACCACACAATCTAAAACAACCGACAACAAATCTAAAGCAGCAGTATCGGCAAAGTAAAACTTCACTTCTCAAGTTTAATGCTGCATCCCATTTTTTTTATTGTTACAATTAATAAATTCCTTCTTCTTAAGTTGCAAGATGCTTTGATTCAACTGAAAAATAATCTGCTGAGGTTCCATTTTGCTGTCACCGATGGCAGTTCAGACAACTTGAGGTCCTTCCCTATGCTGACCAATGACCCTGAGGAGTGCATGGAATGTCACCATGAACAAATTTCTTACTGTGGAGAAATAGCAAGGAACCAAACGTCTGCAATGTGAGCTGCTACACATTAAACCTTTCAGTATGGAACGTTCCCAGTGCAACTGGTTTTAGGAAGTCCTGTGGTTTGTTGTTTCAATCTGTCCTTTGCTTCATCCCAGCAATCTCTAGTTACCAGCAGGCTTTGGACATGAAATGTCAACATTTCCATGCACATGTCTCCATTTGTGATTGGCATTTTTGTATATGTGCTTATTGAAATGATCTCCTGTCTTTCCTTACCACTGGTTCAAGTAGATTTGGGTTGGAATATTGTGGCACTTCAGAAGTTGTTAGGCTCCAATTCCCATCATCCCAGACCACTGACATTGCTAGCTTAGGTTGATGGAAGTTGGAGTACAACAACATCCCCACTCATGACCTTGACTAACCTTCAGAAGTGGTGGTGGTGATTTATTTATACCCTGTTCATCTGGCTGGGTTTCCCCAGCCACTCTGGGCAGCTCCCAACAGAATATTAAAGACACAATAAAACATCAAAAATTAAAAACTTCCCTAAACAGGGTTGCCTTCAGATGTCTTCTAAAAGTCAGATAGTTGTTTATTTCCTTGACAGCTGATGGGAGGGCGTTCCACAGGGTAGGTGCCACTACTGAGAAGGCCCTCTGCCTGGTTCCCTGTAACCACACTTCTCACAGTGAGGGAACTGCCAGAAGGCCCTCGGATCTGGACTTCAGTGTCTGGGCAGAACGATGGGGGTAGAGATGCTCCTTCAGGTATACTGGGCCGAGGCTGTTTAAGGCTTTAAAGGTCAGCACCAACACTTTGAATTGTGCTCGGAAACATACCGGGAGCCAATATAGGTCTTTCAGGACCAATGTTATATGGTCTCGGCTGCCACGCCCAGTCACCAGTCTAGCTGGAAATAAGAAAAACCTATTTTCACATTGACCAACTATGTGATGTGAAGGGTCTTTCAAATGTGAGCTTCTGAAATTGCATTAGACCATAGGAGCTGCCTTGTCCCAAGTCAAGTCATTGGTTGACCTGCCTCAGCTTTGTCTAAAATGATTGGCAGAGGCTCTCTGATTTTTCAGACAATGGCTTTCCCAAGCCTATCTGAAGATGCCAGGGATTGAACCTTGGTCTTTAGCACACTCAAGTGTGTGCTGTTCCACACAGTTGTGGCATTTTAATGAAAAGCTGCATACTCAGAAGGTATGATGCACAATTAAACCCTTTCTGGCAGCAGAAAGCAATTGTCTGTGCACCATTGCCCCATTAGACTGCAACACAGAGAAATAGTCAAGTTGTGAATTTAGCCTCTTCTCCTTCTGATGCATGAATTCAGATCTGGCTTGTAAACCCCTCCCCACTTCATTGGAGCCTTCCAATTTTCTTGATTAATTGGGATGTAATTGGACCCAGAAAGCACAATTAAAAATTCTAGTGCCCATTAGGCAATTCTATTAACTCGATCGCTTATTTCACCTCAGCTGTGTTGAGGTTGCAATGACTTGAATTAATAAGAATTTGAAAAGGTGCCCGTGTTAATGTATACTATTCCACAGAAAGAAATGACAAAGGTACTTGCTAGACTAGTTCTTTGTTTGTTTATTTATCGGCTACAAGGCATTTTCATAAGAATACTGTCATACCTCGGGTTGAGGTAGCTTCGGGATAAGTATTTTCGAGTTGCGCACTGCGGCGACCCGGAGTAACGGAGCGCGTTACTTGCGGGTTTCGCCGCTTGCGCGTGTGCAGATGGTCAAAATGATGTCACGCACATTCACAGAAGTAGCAAATCATGAAGCGTGGACGCGGGTTGTGTTCGCTTCTGGATGTGAACAGGGCTCCGGAACAGATCCCGTTCGCATCCAGAGGTACCACTGTAGTCAATTATTATGATTATTTTCCATTGAAAAGCAAACCATCCAGTATTGTTTAACTGTGTTTGTGTTCATTCAGACACACACATAAATACACACTAGAATACAATGCTAATGCCCTGTTGAAAAATACATGAAACTCAGACTAATAACATGCCTTTTTGGGGGTGGGGGGTGGGGAACCCATTGATCAAATACCAAAGATAAAATGTTTTGTACTAAATACTTTTTAGTGAGAATTCTTTGTACCTTCAGCTATGAGTCTTCAATTACCAGCTCAGAGTCTTATTTTCTTGTTGTTATGGGTTCAGGGGGCTGCATGTCATAGATTCTTCATGTATCCCTATTTTTCAGGAATGGTCCCGGTTTCACAGAAGCCATCCCAGCTTCTGATTTGATCCCAGAATGTCCCACTTTGCCTTAGGATGTCCCTATTTTCATCAGAGAAACGTTGAAGGGTATGGAGTCATGTGACATCCAAGCCAAGGAGATAAGTAACTATACAGCCTTTAAAAGACATCTGAAGGCAGCCCTGTATAGGGAAGTTTTGAATGTAATAATGGGCAGGGTATAAATAAAATTATTATTAGTAGTATTATTAGTATTATTAGTAGTATTAAACAGGACGTCCCTATTTTCATCGGAGAAATGTTGGAGGGCATGGTGTCAGCTACACGCATGCCTTGAGTGTCCCCAGTATAACTGAAGACAAAGAGGTGCATTTTCTATTCCATAGGTGATCAAGCTTAGGGGGCTCCTTTGTTCATTCATTCTTTTTCCTTTTTTTTAGCAATGAGAGTAAACACATCCTCTTGTATTGTTCTTTTTAGCTTTTTATGAAACAGGATGATGAGATAAAACAGAACAAATAGAACTGCTTGTCTCTGAGATGCATGCAAAAAAGCTATTATACAGAACATAACTTCAGACCAGAGCCTTTTTTTTGCCACACTAGAATGATATACCTTCATTATTAATCTATAATCAAGATATTTATGGTAAATTTTTGATACCATTTCATTTGTAGTCATAAACTTCCATTAGTTATTACTTTAGTGATCCAGACACATAAATAATGCTACATCACTTGTAATTTTGTTCAATTTGTTCTACTTTTCTGGGAAACAAAATTTAAGACCACATCTTGTTTTCATTTTCCTCCTACTGTCAAATTTAATTTTATTCTCCTGTCAGGATTCAGACCATCAGCATCTTACAAGGAAACCAGAATAGCACATTTAGAAAACATTACGTCAAGTAACTTATCATGAAAAAGCTTTAAAAATGTATATATATTTTCAGAGAGTCAAAATTGCATCCTTCGTTTTAATTTATTTTATTTTTATAAAGACTTTTAGCATGATCTTTTTTGCATTCATACCTTTAAAATAATGGCCACTGTTTCAAGACCTTCATACCTGAGATTCATACAGACTTTGCCCTATTCTGGCTTAATTTCTCTCAACTTGTATAGAAAGCTTTCTCTTTCATTACCTGCATGGTAAAAATATGGGTGGGCTGTCTTTGAAAATACTTTGAGCATCTTCCCTTTCTGATGAAAATTCTCTTTAGATTTAAAAATTGAGCTAAAGACAGAGTACCATTGAGAATGTGCAGTAGGCAAGCTGATCTTTCCCTGTCCTTCAAGTCCCAAACTGTAAACGGAATGTGGAGGAAACAGATACAGGATGTTCCCTAAATGAGAAAAAATCTATATGAATTTCAACTTTCAATAGCCCCTGATCTCAGTGAAACTGCTAAGCACATGACAAACTATTCCTCTTTAAAATCTATGGGGCATAAACTCACTTAGCTTTGGTTCAGTCATGTCCATTCTTTTTGTGAAGCAGGGAAATGTGGGAAAGAGTAAAATATGGGTTTCATTCAATGGTTTCATCCAATGGTGCCTCCTTCACTGACATTATTTAATGTCATACTGTATTCCATAGCCAACTGGGAGTGGAATTTGCTGGATCACATCTAACTGTTGGACTAACACCCAAACTTGGGTCTCCAGGTATTGTTGGACTACAGTTTCCTTCATCCCTGACCATTGGTGCTACTAGCTAGGGATGATGGGAGTTGTAGTGCAAAACAGCTGGAGACCCAACTTTGGGAAACCCTGGAAGATGGGTCCCTGTCCTCGGAATATGTATTCTTCAATTCCATAACTGAGAGAGACAACCAGACAGGACTAGAGACAATGGGTGGTATTCAACTAAATGTGACTCAGAGTAGACTATGTTAGGTTTATTCATTTCAAAAGCACTACCCTGCATAAAACTTAGTTGATTTCCCCCTGGAGATTTTTATCGCTAGACTGTGCCGTGGGTGCTTATAGGAGTTTGTGTGTTCTGGCTACTAAGAGATCATTATGGTTATCTCATGAACAATGTGATTCATCCTACTAAGTTCATCTCCATTGGGTGGGCATCAAAACTTATTGTCCAATATGCCAGCACCTGATTGTACACCTAAATTATTTCAGTGTTGTCTCAAATGCACCACCCCTTTACATTTTCAAATTTCTCTCTTGAAGCATGCAGATCGTTTATCTTCACATATGCATGGAACTGTCTGATCCCAAAAGCATAAAAAGGTGATGTGGGAAGGGCGAGACTAGAGTATTGCTACAAACTTGGTTGCAGATGGCATAGTCAAGTTTGTTGCATGCATGAATCAGTGCATGGCACTCCAGGACAGAACCAATTGTCTGATGTGACATATATCATTGCAGTAAGCAGAAGTATCACTGATAGTGTAAGCTGAGGAATATGCTCTCGTATTATCCCAGGCATTTGATGACAATGGACTTGCACAATAGCTATATTTATTGAGCTGGGGCCATCCATTTTACTGTGGCATACGGATTTGTTGCTGAGTTTGCAAGGCACGGTGAGTAAAGATTTGTTTGTCGTTATCATCATCTATAAATAAACGACCTGCTAAATCCTATCCGAACTGCAATTTCTCTGATGGATATAAAGGCTATGGGGCTGAGCGGAACAAAGTGTGGTCTTAAATAGGTTGCAGTGTTTCTCAGTGATACATTTTAGAAATGCCAAACCAAGTGCATATATGATTTCAACATAGTGAGGTGTGGGTTTTTTTTTGGGGGGGGGGGGTTGGTGTGTGTGTGTGTGTGTGTGTGTGTGTGTATCCCAATATTCATAAGTCACTTCTGCTACATATCCATATCATCTTGTCTTATCTTTTCCATTGGGTTCTATTGAATCTGGAATTTATTGCCCATTTTCTTTTCCAAAAGCTTCGGGGATCAAGGACAGCATAATGTAAGCCGGTTGGGATTTTACTAGATAGTTTGATTACAAAGAACTGGTGATGGGATAATAATAGGAAGGTGCCATTAAGCATATCATTAAAATTCACACGAATTTATGGCCCAGGCCCAAGATTTGCTGTGCAAGCAAATATGTGCTTAAAACTGAGCACATTAGCTGCCGTATCGCTGCATAAGCTATTGGCATCATCCAGCCAAAGTGAGGCCCTTTAAGGCTGCAATTATATGCACACTTGCTAGGAAGTAAGCCTCGCCAAACTCACTTCTGAGTAATCGTATACAGACTTGGTCTGTACATCTTATTAATTTCAATCAGAGGGCTAAGCATGATCATTTCAGCTATTGTTGCAAGGATTTTACTCTGGCATTACAGGTAGTAAGCTGAGGGAAATGCTGAGCCCCTGGATAACAGCCAATGGAGCCGTTTATCCATTGCAACGATTTAGATTCTAGGCCATTTCATTAAAAGCCTTAATGCACTGGCTGTGGTAGTGAGCACCCAGTGTTGCAGAAAAGGAAGGGAATCACATTCCATTCATAACTGAGAATGTTATAGAAAGACCATAAATGTACCATCCTTAGTAACCATCAATAACCTCAGAATAATTTCCTTACGGGTTTTATCTTGCCACCCATTGCATTTGCAAATTATCTCAATCAACAATATTTCTCTAGGAAGCCTGGGGACTGAACTAGATGATACATGAAATGTGTGCTGTGCTTATCTGTTCTTAAACATGAAATCGAAGCCAATGGGGGAGAGGGGTGTTGAATCAAGATGTGAGATTAAGAAATAAAGGAAAAATTACAAGCAAGGGTGTGCCTCAAACTCAGTCTGGAAAGTCCCCATGAGCTGCGTACACAGGATAAAGAAATCCAAGGGGCGTAGGCCCATATCTGATAATAGATGAAGTGGTTAGTGTAGAGTGGACAATGTATTAGAAATGTGTTGAACTCTGATAAGTAGATTGTAAGCCAAGCCTCTGAAAGAGGGGCGGCAGCTGTAGGGATAAAACTGCTGCGCTTATGCCTGATCGAGGCTCTTCGTATCTACGGGTACGGAGGGTCCGCCTTTGCAAACGCGACTAATAAAAGGGTTAACCTTATATTGAAGTCCTTTGTCTGTTTGTTTCCACGAACGACTTCTCACAATTCTGGCGCCCAACGTGGGGCCCTTGACGGGTGGCTCGAGCGATACTCGGACCCCGGGCAGGCGCCCCTCCGTCCTTTCGGAGTGGCTCGGGGCCGGGATTTGTTCATAGCAATCCACAAGGGCTAAGACAGGACTCAATATAGGTGGGAAAGACAGTCTCGATTATCAGCGGTCAGGGACCGCGAGAGCCCAGCGGGGACGCCCGCCTGTTCACTAGTCGCGAGAAGCGGCGCTGGACTGTATTGGGTGAGTAGACGTGAGAATTTTTGTAAACTGTGTTACGGGGCGGGGGTGAGAGACTCGTCTCTTGAGTGAAAGAGAGGTTCCATATGGACGCGTGAGTGTGGATCAGGGCTCTGCCCTGACGAGAGGATTAGCTTGCAGTTCCGTCTATCCCGTGAGGGAAGCGGCCAGGCGATTCCGTGTGATTGTGATAGAAAGTGAAGTTGGAGACATTGTAAACCATGGATAAGGGTCAGAGTAAGAGACAGAAGGAGATAAATGTGAAGGGTCCTATAGACCCTAATAGTCCATTAGGGCAAGTATTAATACAATGGAATGAGGATTATATGAGACAATATACAGTTGGTTTGTCAAAAGTGACTATGATTAACTTCTGTAGGGTGATTTGGCCAAAATACCCTATAGGGTCGGACAAAATGTACAACTGGAACCCTGAGGGGGAGACTGAAAGGTATTGGATGACACAATTGAAAAAGTACCTTATAGAAAATAAGAGAAAGAAAAAGAAAAAGAAGTGAGGCAGGATTCTATAAGATTATTGAACTGGTTGGGAAAATTAGGAGTAAAAGTGTCAAAGGAAAAACTGCAGTTCGTGCAAAAGAAAGTAAAATATTTAGGGCATCTGTTGGAGGGAGGAACAAGAAAACTAGACCCAGAGAGAGTCAAGGGAATTTTGGAACTGCAACCCCCAAGAAATAAAACAGACGTGAGGAGGATGTTAGGACTACTGGGATATTGTAGATTGTGGATAGACCAATATGCAAAATTGGTTCAATTTTTAAATCAAAAACTCATTGGGGACGAAAAGGTAACATGGGAACAGGAGGATGGATTAAAATGGGAAGAAATAAAAAGGACTCTGATCGGGGCCCCGGTCTTAGCACTGCCCAATCTTCAGCAACCGTTCCACTTGTATGTAACGATCGGTTCCCAGACTGCTGTAGGGGTCTTGGCCCAAAAGAGAGGGGGGCAATATCAGCCAGTTGCATATCTTAGCAAAACCTTCGAACCAGTAGTACGGGCATGGCCCACCTGCATCCAGGCGGTGACAGCAGCAGCTGTATTGGTGGTTGAGAGTAGAAAATTGACTTTTGGTGGGGCCCTAATAGTTCATAGCCCACATCAAATATCTACTGTGATGACGGGGGCAGCCTCCACCTGGATGACGGACGGTCGCTTAGTAAAATATGAAACTATTTTGAGGACAAGCCCCAATATTACTTTGGGAACCGACCGAAATTTAAATCCAGCTGAGTTTCTGATCGGGGAAAGAAAAGAGTGGGAGCCAGATGAACATGACTGTATGAGTACTATACAATTAATGTCAAAAGTCCGGGAAGATTTGTCAGAAGTGCCCCTGGCGGAAGGAGAAAGATGGTACACTGATGGTTCTAGTTATGTTGAAGAAGGGAGGAGAAAATCAGGATACACTATAGTTAAAGAAGATGGGGAAATTCTCGAAAGCGGGGCTTTGCCGGCAACCTGGTCGGCTCAGAAATGTGAAATCATGGCCCTGACACGGGCTCTCGAGTTGGCAAGGGGCTTAGAGGTAACCATATGGACAGACTCCCGCTACGCATGGGGGGGTGGTACATACTTTTGGTAGAACTTGGCGGGACCGGGGATATATTAAGGCAGATGGAAAACAAATAGAGCACATGGCATTGCTAGAAAGGCTATTGAATGCCCTTACTGGACCAGAAAAGGTGGCAGTGGTTCATATTTCAGCCCACACCAAAGGAACGAGTCCCGAAGAAGTAGGAAACAGGTGGGCTGATTTGAGAGCGAAGGAAGCCGCCAAGGGCATCCCTAGAGCCGCACTGGTTCAACAGTATAGTTTGAAAGTACCTGTCTTGACCAAAGCGGACACAGAAAACCTGGTTTTTACCCCCCAAGAAATTGATTACATGAAGAAGGAGGGATGGAAACAGAGGGATAATGGATGGGAAACCCCAGCAGGGCAAGTGGTAATACCAAAAGCTATAATGATGGGGATCCTAGAAAAGGTGCATGAGGGTGGGCACTTCGGGACGGAAGCAATGATCAATATGGTAAAACCCCTATATTGGAGTAAGGACATGTGGCCTATGGCACATGCCATAGCCTGGAAATGTTTGATATGTCAAAAAGTAAACAAGACCAGGGCCAAAACAACTGAGAGAGGAGGGAGGCCGTTAGCAGTATGGCCTTTCCAAAGAGTGCAGGTAGATTTCACTGAACTACCCGAAAGGGGGGGGGCAGAAATATTTATTGGTGTTCAAGGATCATCTCACGGGGTGGATAGAGGCTTTCCCTAGCAGGAAGGCGACGGCACAAGTGGTTACTAAGGCTGTTCTAGAACATATTGTTCCCCGGTATGGTATAATCGAGGCCATAGATTCAGATAGAGGTACACACTTTACCCAGAAAGTGTTACAAGAAGTGATGGCAGCCCTGGGAATTAAATGGGACCTCCACACACCATGGCATCCTGAAAGCAGTGGGAAGGTAGAAAGGGCGAACGCAGAAATTAAAAAACACTTAACTAAATTATACTTGGAAAATGGGCTACCCTGGACGAAAAACCTTCCCCTGGCTTTGTTAAGAATACGAATAGCACCAAGAAAGGACCTGGGAATCTCCCCCTTCGAATTGGTGATGGGAAGACTATACCTAGCCCAGCTGGGTCAGCCCCTGGTAGAATTTAAAGATTTGTTCCTAAGAAAATATTTGCGGTCACTCTCCCAGTCTTTGTTGTCTCTTCATAGACGTGGCGTTTTGGTCCAGCGTCCTCCACTATTGGAACATCAGCACACATTTCAGCCTGGTGACCGGGTCCTGATAAAAGCGTGGAAGGCGGAGAAGCTACAACCTGCTTGGGAAGGTCCATTCCAGGTACTGCTTACCACCGAATCTGCAGTAAGGACCAGAGAGCACGGGTGGACTCACTATCATAGGGTCAAGAAAGCTCCGCAAGATTGGAGGGTATCTGTTGATTCAGACAACCCACTAAAGGTGACGCTTACCAATCAGGGAACCAGGAACCAGAGAGGACTCAAATGCTGACCTTAATGTGCCTATTCTGTGATTGCAAGTGCTTCTATGAATGTTGTTGTTGTGTCCATTGTGAATGTTGTGTATTATGCGTGCATTGTACAAGGTTATGTAACATAATCTTCATAGAGGACATAATTATCCAATATTGCACAATCACCTTAGAAGGAGAGGTCCATTGTAGTCTGACTAGAACCCCTACAGTGGTGCAAGCAGTGGACCAATTAAGACAGAAACAACGACAAGGGAGGGAGTAAAGAAAGTAGTGATGGGAATTGGCCTGTTGATTATGTTAAGGGGTGTCACGGCCAAAGAAATTCAGAATTGTGACCAGTGCATCCAGACTACTAAGACTGGGACTATGATTATACGAACTCTAATGTATTACAACGTTGCTCCAGAATGTGTGAAAAAATTAGATCCCTGTGTCCATAATCAGACCCAATATTTTAGATGCAAAACTAGAGAAAATAAGACAGAATGTTACGAGCCCCTAGCAGTGGGACCCATTACGTCCAGCATATATGTATATGGATATAAAGGGGGAAACGCAACCCTGTATGTTTATGGGCTAAGGAACGTCCTTCCACTAGCCCCAAATATATTCATTTTGGTTTAGGGATAGATGGAACCGGAAGGGATTCTTATGGGTATCTGGTCATAAAAATACATACCACAAGAGTTAGCAAAAAGCCCATTTCAGTATATGAGAGCTTCGAGGAAGAAATACAGCAGTTAAACAACTTACCCCTACCCTCAAGAGCCCATAACATGTTTTTAAGCCTGGCTGAGACCATCGCCAAAGAGTTAACTGTGAGGAATTGTTTCGTGTGTGGAGGGACAAACATGGGAGACCAATGGCCTTGGGTGGCTCACGAGGTAAATTACACTGAGGTCTGGAGAAATGAAAAGAACTACACATACCATCATCCAGGCAATGAGGTCTGGCAAATATCAAATAACCTGGTGGGAATGGAATGCTTTGTCAGGAACGCGCCAAGTACAGAGGGGAGCACCAAGGTGGGAGATACCCCTTGTGTGGGACAGTGGAATGATAAGCAATGGTGGAGTTCAGATAACAATACCAGAGAATGGCCACCTGCATTAGCTAACATGATTAACATGACCTTTCTCCAGGACCCCCAAAACACCTCGAAGGAATGGACAACCCCAGATGGATTTTATTGGGCATGTGGGGGGTATGCATATAACAGGCTGCCTCTAAATTGGGTAGGGTCCTGTGTATTGACCACCCTTCGGCCCAGCTTCTTCTTACTCCCTTTAGAGACGAAAGCTAAGCTGGGTATGCCTGTATATGAAGAAATTGGGCCCAGGAGAAAGAGGGTGATTCACATAGGGACATGGCAGGATAATGAGTGGCCCCCCGAAAGAATAATTCAATATTATGGTCCCGCGACTTGGGCTAATGATGGAACAGCGGGATCTTTTGGGAGGGACCCAATTTATCTATTAAATCGTATTATTCGCTTACAAGCTGTAGTAGAAATTATAACTAATGAAACCGCTGCCGCTTTAACAAAACTCGCTAAGGAAAGTGCAAAAAGCCGTACCTATATTATGCAAAACAGATTAGCGCTCGATTATTTATTAGCGAAAGAAGGCGGGGTTTGTGGAAAATTTAATCTAACAAATTGTTGCATTGAAATAGATGATAGCGGAAGGGTAGTAAAAAAATATAGCTGACCGAATGATAAAGTTAGCGCATGTTCCTGTGCAAACATGGGAAGGCCTTAACTTCAAGGAATTATTCAGCTCATGGTTTCCAAAATTACCTGGATTACAAGCCATTGTAGCTTTAATTGGGTTAATAGCCGCTGGATGCGTACTAATCCCCTGTGTATTGCCCATTTTCGTTAAGACTATTAACAACTCACTCTCCCTAATAGCCCAGCGGCATGTAACCACTCAACTAATGGCAATGAGATACGAACCCATACCGACAGATGAGGAGGAGAGAAATCACTGGGAGCAGCTACGTGAGTTTGAGGCAAGGTATCAAAGAGAGGGGGGATTGTGAGATTAAGAAATAAAGGAAAAATTACAAGCAAGGGTGTGCCTCAAACTCAGTCTGGAAAGTCCCCATGAGCTGCGTACACAGGATAAAGAAATCCAAGGGGCGTAGGCCCATATCTGATAATAGATGAAGTGGTTAGTGTAGAGTGGACAATGTATTAGAAATGTGTTGAACTCTGATAAGTAGATTGTAAGCCAAGCCTCTGAAAGAGGGGCGGCAGCTGTAGGGATAAAACTGCTGCGCTTATGCCTGATCGAGGCTCTTCGTATCTACGGGTACGGAGGGTCCGCCTTTGCAAACGCGACTAATAAAAGGGTTAACCTTATATTGAAGTCCTTTGTCTGTTTGTTTCCACGAACGACTTCTCACAAAGATCATGAGGTCCACGGGGAAGGGGGAAGGTGGTTAACCTCCCCATCACTCCATGTACCAAATCCTGATGGGACCTTCCACTCCACCTTATGTCTGCTATTTTAGCAAAAGTGAACAAACACACAAAATACAATCATACTTTTTTGCATTTTCTTCCCAGGTGAACAAAAGAAGGGGGCATAGATGCTAGTTTGGTGTGTACATCTTATGATAATATTTGGAACCTTGGGGCTCTCCATAGCTAATGGAAGCATTGCATACCCTCAAATATTTCTCCAATGAAAATAGGGACATCCTATTCTGTAATAATAATTTTATTATTTATACCTCACCCATCTAACTGGGTTGCCCCAGCTACTCTGGTCACCTTTCAACATATGCAAAAACATTAAATTAAAACAACAACAACAACCCACCTTTGATATACAGGGCTGCCTTCAGAAATCTTCCAAAAGTTGTATAGTTACTTATCTCCTTGGTTCAGGGGTCACATAACTCCATGTCCTCCAATGAAAATAGGGACCTTCTACCATGCCCTTGAACATTTCTCCAGTAAAAATACCGGTAAGGACATCCCAAGGAAAAGTGGGACATTCTGGAATCAAATCAGAAACCAGAACAGCTTCTGTAAATCCAGGATTGTCCCTGGAAAATAGAGACACTTTGAGGGTTTGGCATTGTACAATCCCTCACACACAAGGGGGATTTTAGACAGCTATACTTAATGTACAGAGGAGATTCGAGGGAAGTGCAGGTATTGAAATGCAACACTCGGGAGTGGAGCCAATCGAAGCCCTATTCCTGTTTCACAATTTGATGTCATTCTATGCAAGCAGCACTACAATTGAGCACTGCAGTGTTACCTTGAGTGAATTAGGAATCAAAGGAAGATTAAGCATTAGTGGGACCAAGAGACCCTAAGCCAATGCAAGGATTAAAAATGGAGGCAGGCTAGAATAATCAAACCCTGACCCAGAGAACCCAAGTTGTTTGTCCCGTTCTGCAGAAATAGCCTCTTTCCCCATCTTTTCCAAGGATCTGCATTACAGGGCCTGCCATTTCTTGAAGGCTCCCCACCCAGAAAAGCCTTTGTATTCTGACAACAGAATATGTCAAAAAGACAAATGTTTTGTGCCACTTTTTCTTTAAATCACTAGGTCCAAAATGTGCCGTATGTGGGAATAAATCTCATGTAGGTCATAAGTTAAAATATGTTTGGGTTGTCATCTGTCAGACTGATTGCTGGGGGGGAACAATGGGGTGATTTTCAAAAGGCTTCTGCAATGCAGGCAGGAAGCCTATCTGAGAGACAGAAAGCCATGTGTTAAAGATTGCTGAGCACCAGTTCAGATATACTGGGAGAAAAGGTACAGCTGAGATCCTGTCCATAGTTGCACTCTGCACCCTTATTTTGTACTTCAATTTTCCTTCAACGTATATGAGATATGGGGAACCTCAGGCCCAGGGACCAATTCTGCCCTCCAGGATTCTCTAGGAATGGGAGGAGGGGTGTGTGTGTGCTAGATTCAGTTTACATTTAAAGGTGATGCTATCTAATCCACATTTTTCCAAAGCAACATGTGACCTGAAACACAGCCATCTTCAAAAGTCATAGTTCTTTTCATTCTTCAGACAAATAATGTGTACAAGAATGCCTGCAAACTGTCTCGCCAGAGTGGTGCATGTGCTAGTTATCTCCCACTTGGACTACTGCAATGCACTCTAAGTGGGGCTACCTTTGAAGGTGACCCAGAAATGACAATTGATCCGGAATGTGGCAGCTAGATGATGAGTGGGATTGGCCGCCAAGACCATGTAACACTGGTCCTGAAAGATCTACATTGGCTCCCAGTATCTTTCCAAGAACAAATCAAAAGTGTTGGTGCTGACCTTTAAAGCCCAAAACAACCTCGGCTCAGTATACCTGAAGGAGCATTTCCACTCCCATTGTTCAGCCCGGACAATGAGGTCCAGCTCAGAGGGCCTTCTGGTGGTTCCCTCACTGCGAGAAGTGAATTTACAAGGAACCAGGCAGAGGGCCTTCTCAGTAGTGGCACCTGCCCTGTGGAATGCCCTCCCATCAGATGTCGAGGAAATAAACAACTATCTGACTTTTAGACATCTGAAGGCAGCCCTGTTTAGGGAGGTTTTTAATGTTTGATGTTTTATTGTGTTTTTAATATTCTGTTGGGAGCTGCCAGATGAGTGGGATATAAACATTAACAACAACAACTTCTTCTTCTTCTTCTTCTTCTTCTTCTTCTTCTTCTTCTTCTTCTTCTTCTTCTTCTTCTTCTTTTCATTGGGTTAGTGTGTAAAGATGCATAAATAATATCCAAAAATGCCTTACATAAGGTTGGGCAATGGCTTTCTGAATGAGCAATTCATGTATAAAGAAAGGGGTCTCAGACTACTGCTTATATTGTGTGGGAGAGAGGGTGGGGAGAGAGAGAGAGAGGCAGCCCCCTTGATAGTTCCTCTGTCTTCAGAAGCTTCGGTTGTGGGCAGCCTGAGAGAGGGCATTTTCTGTGGCAACCTCTAATGCGGGAGTAAAGCCCACAGAACTCAGTGGGACTTACTTCAGAATTGACATGCACTGGACAGGCTGAAAACTTGTCAATCTTAGCATCCTTCCAATGACTTCATTGAAATGAGTCTCGCTCCTAAGTAAGCATAAAAAAAGTTTTATGAGAGCATCAATTTCTTCAAGAAGAGCCACAGCTGCCTGGATTCATGTTCCCATCTAGGCAACCTTCTGGAAGCCAGATGCCAACAAGTAAAGGGCAAAGATTTGAAGCAGGAATTCTCCTATACTCGTGGAAGTTTCCTGTGTGGTGTAGAATGCGGCATAATTGGGTTTCCCCATATTTGCAGTGAATATCCACAAGTATAGGAGATCTCCCTTTACTTGGAGGGAGCAGAGAGTGTGCTCGCCTCCATACACATGTAAGCATTACATCCAACAGAATGCCTGCACCGAGTTTGTGTGGCTAGCATATCTGCAACTGCAGAAATTCCTGTATTGCTAGCAGCTCCTATTGAGCTACTGCAGTTGCAGATATTATCTGGATGATTATGCTGGTCTGACCATGATGAGCATGGCAGCAGCTCTTTGTACTCCCAGATGTTTGTCCATTGTATGAGCTGAAGTCCTTAGCAAAGCACTTCCAGAACCAACCCTCCTTCTCACTGCTTTCCCACCACCATCCAATTATCCACTGCCTATTGTCAGTCCCAGAGCTCTATCTTCCTCATTCCTGTCTGGCTCTGTCCATCTAATGTAGATAGTAAGACATTCTGTCAGGAACTGTGTCATTTTAATGTTCTGCATGGTGCCTCAGCAGACTAAATGAATGTTGAATGAGAATAGTCAAGTTAATAGTATGTCAGAATCATGCACATACCTTGCTCTTCTAGGCTTTTGGGGCCTGTTCTGTCCAGACCACCATTAATGTTCTCGTCATCTGTTCTCATCACAATTCTTTCTTCTTGGCTCAAGGAACGCATTAATTCCATCTAAAGCTGAGAAGTCCTTTGAGTCATAAAAAACAGACATTTATTATGCTGAAGTATATTCAGTATTAAGTCCCAGAATATAAATTACTGCAGTCTCTCCCTCCCCCCATTTCTTTCTATGTAACCAAGTGTCCTCTCTTTCTAGCATTGGAAAACATTTCATTGTGTTGTTTTGGATGGCGTTACCAAATTCCCCCACTTAAGAAATCTAATGCTCCATTCAATTGAATTTTGGACTGGTGGTCTTCTCCTGGCCTGGCCCTGACTTTGGGCATTATATGATAGTCGTGGGATAACATCACAGGGTGGGTGCCTTCAGACTCTTCATCATGACCTACATAAGGGACTAAGATGAATTGCCATCCTCACATGTACGCTCTCCCCACCCTGTCTGGCATATTAATCTTGCCTGATGCTTAGTGGCATCATTCTACATGAGCTCACCCAAGGCTTCGTGATAAAAGTCACAAAATCTCTTGATCATTGCACATGTTGGGGGAAAGGAAGCAAGGCAATGAAGAGAATGAATGCAAGGAAGGAAGTTCTCTTGGGTATTTTCATGAGTTTGGAATTAATATTTTCTTTTCTGGGCCACAGCAAATTTTGCTCTTGTTGCTTCTAAACATTCCTGCTACCACTCATGGAACAGATAAGTAACATAGCACAACTTTGTGCTTAGTAGAATGGAGTCAGAAAGAATTTCCAGTTTCTGAAACTAAGGCTGTGCTGAACCATTGGGTGGTCTCTATTTTGACAATTTGAGGGGTGGTCGTGGAAAATGGCAGGAGAGGTAGAAATTCACATGCGTATACCCCCCCCCCCAAAAAAACCTGTTATGTGACCACCTGAGGATGCTCCTAAATTTGCTGTTGTATGGGGGTGATTCAAGTGTGTACCATACATTCAGGTTTGTGCAATTAAAGTGGAATAAAGAAATCTGTTGCCATATCACAACAAATCGACTTTTAAAAAATCAGACTTCTTGAGGTTTGGAAAGTGACAGGAAAATGCATTGAAAAGTGTGGGATAAACAATAAATGGGAAGATATATAAATATCACATTAGCAAATATGGATGAATGCTCAGTGAAGGCAGGATATAATCTAACCTCTGTGCAGGCTTTGTGCAAGCAAATTTAGATGAATACTTGATAAACAGTTCAGCCCTTAGTAAGCATGAACCTTCATCTTCTTCTTCTTCTTCTTTGAAAACTTTGAGGTAACCATGTAGGGAACATTTTTTACAGAGAAAAGTATGTGGAAACTCCCACCCCACACAATAATTTTCATCTGCCACATCCATACATAAAACAATTGAATGAAATCTCCTTCTTCTTTTGGTAAGAACTGATATTTACAGACTTTCAGAATTTCAGGAATTGAAATAAGACAATGCCACCCACTTTCAGCTTTATTGTTAGCTCTTGGCAATGGTGAACTGGATCAGGGCCGAATAACCAAGAAAAAGGGTTCCTGGGCAGATTAATTAAAATATCCAACCATCCAGGAGAATGTCCCAAGTATTTAGCATTTATTTTTTTGAATTAAAGGAACCAGCAGATCTTTATTACAACATGAGCAATAAAAATGATTTAAATTAAGTGTTGAGATAAGAAGTTCAGTTCTCTTTAAATTTGCACAGCTCAGAGCTGAAAGCACCACCTGCTGTGCCAAGGAGTATTTCACTGTAAAAAGAGACCCAGGGGGAAAAAAATGGTACCATTCCTATCTCTGTTTGTTCCTCAAATTATTTGACACCATTCTTTTTGTACCCAAAGAGCTTCATTACTTCCTACCACATTATCCTGGCTTAGCCAGTAGATACGTGAACAGTGTACAAATGCAAAGAAAGCCATACCTTCTTTAAAACAGGATTATAACCTTCACTTTCCCCCCCAAAATGAATTTTATAGTCTTTGACATTTGCATTTTAATTTAGGGGAAATGCTGCTATGATAAGCTTACTCATAGCTACAGAAGCAATTTCATCTTTTGTGAAGATGATATGGACTGGTGCTTAGATACCCAAAATGTAGGACTGGGCTAAAAGAGGGGAAAGATGGGGGGAAGCATGTGAACCATGGTTGGTGGGAGTGGCTGAACCACAGTGGGTGGGGGCAGGTGAACCATGGTTGGTGTGTGTGATGCCTTTTTACAACAGAGGTTTGTGGAGCAGGGGTTTTAGGGAAGAAGGAGCAGGAAGTGGCCAAAACTCCATGCAGGATTGTCAGGCAGCAGCCATGCAGGCTGGCTGGAGCGGGCTGTTACAGCGAGAAATGGGAACGGCAGTGAGGAAGTCTCTGAATCAAACACTGCACTTCTGGGAAGGACAAATCCTTCTTAGGCTGTAAATGCTGTGAATTCTCACGCCCTAAAACTCGGGTGTAAATAAACTGTATTGAAAGTAGTCTCTGCTGTGCCTTGATTTCCCAACAAAAAACACAACTCTGATTTATTGCTGGGACTCCTGGAATCTTCTACTGCTCAGCAGAGATTTGGGTGGCCTGTAACACAATCAAATTCCACCCGTCACCCACCGTCAAAGTTACCATCACTTCAACATGGGACTCTCCTCAACAGCTGAGGGGAGGTTAGCTCAGTCGGTTAGAGCATAGTGCTGATCATGACAAGCTGCAGGTTCGATCCTCATTCGGGAAAGCTGCATATTCCTACATTGTAGGGGATTTGGCTAGATAAACTGCAGGTCCCTTCCAAATCTACAAGGGGAAGAAATGGAGGCAGTGAGAGATATCACTTTCCTGGGCTCCCTGATCACTGCAGATGGTGACAGCAGCCACAAAATTAAAAGACGCATGCTTCTTGGGAGAAAAGCAATGACAAACCTAGACAGCATCTTAAAAAGCAGAGACATCACCTAGTTGACAAAGGTCCGTATAGTTAAAGCTATGGTTCTCCCAGTAGTGATGTATGGAAGTGAGAGCTGGACCATAAAGAAGGCTGATCACTGAAGAATTTATGCTTTTGAATTATGGTGCTGGAGGAGAAACTTGAGAGTCCCATGGACTGCAAGAAGATCAAGCTTATCCATTCTGAAGGAAATCAGCCCTGAGTGCTCCCTGGAAGGACAGATTGTGAAGCTGAGGCTCCAATACTTTGGCCACCTCATGAGAAGAGAAGACTCCCTGGAAAAGACCCTGATGTTGGGAAAGATGGAGGGCACAAGGAGAAGGGGACGACAGAAGACGAGGCGGTTGTACAGTGTTCTTGAAGCTACAAACATGAGTTTGACCAAGCTGCAGGAGGCAGTAGAAGCTGCCATGGGAGAAAGAGTCGTATCCTTGGAAGAGGAGCAGCTGCTATATCTCCAGCACAGTCTGTTTCAGAATCACATTCTTTCCCAAGGGCTGGCCATAACCTGAGCCAGCACTTGTTTAAAATATTCCTTCTCCATGTGGAGATGCAAAGAAACAGCAACAGCAGGCAAGCATCCTTTTGTTGTAGTTGTTGTTGACATAGCAACTGCATGCTGAGAGAAAGGAAGGCATAAAGCAGAGCAATCTTCCTTTCTATCCAGTGCTAGTTCCGTATTTTTCTGTGTATAAGACTAGGTTTTTCCCCTAAAAAAATAATGTCCAAAATTTGGGGGCATCTTATACACGGATAGATCTTCCCCCATTTTCTTAAATTGGGGTCCCCAAAAATAGGGGGTGTCCTATACATGGGGGCGTCTTATAGACAAAAAAATACGGTATGTTGAAGAAATACAGGTGCTGCTTATACATGGCCCTAAGACACACATAGGTGGGCTGGCAACTGGCATGTTTGGTCCCATTCCCAGGAGCTTCCTATCCAACCAACAGTGTAGCCCTATCCGAAATCATGGACCCCCTCCCAGTGTGCATCAGAGTTACTTTTCCAGGCATGAGGTGGGGGGAAAACATCAAAACTCTGTGACAGAGCATGTCCGTATGCAAAAGACCTCAAGTGCAATCCCCACCATTGGGGGGAAAATTCCCTTTTTCATTTTTGAAATCGTTTTTATTTGATTTTACAATAGATCAAGGCTGTTTCAATCAAGGCTGTTTATGTTTGGTGCAGGAAATCTATTTACTTGCAAGGGGAAATTAATGGCCAACTTATAGGCACTGTCTGCATTAGACATGTTACTGGATTCTGGGGCCATGTGTTACTGATCCCTGTTCTTACAAGCATTGATTCCGACATAGGGGGTGTATTTCTGTGTGCTAAAATGGCTCCTGTACTCATTGTTCTGAGCCGAGCCACATTACATACATAGTTTCAGAGCATTTACAGAGATCCAAGTGCACTGAGCTTCTCAGTCCCACACTGTGCTCTGAAGACTTCTGAGCAAACTCAATGACTGTGTTGCTGAATTGGGGGACTGGTTTTTTTGGAACAACAACAACGACAAAAACAACACCCCCTTGAATTCAGACTTTCCATGGACAGTAGTGGAGTCAAGCATCCTTGTAACTTTCACAGACGTCAGCTGGAGACTTAGGCTCTTGCAAGTTATCTCATTTTTCTCCTTCCTCCTCCTCAGCTGCAAGCTTGAGAAGCAACGATGAAGTATTAGAAGAATATCTAATTCAAACTAGGTCTTCTTGAGCGTAATTCCTTTCTGCAACGCCTCAAAAGGCTCTGAACCATCTAGTTCTGAATCAAGATATATGGGTTTTCTTTTGCCCATTTCTATTTATTTAGTTTTCTCCAACTACTCACCTTGCGGCAGGTTTTTTTTTTCCTTTTAAGATTAGTCATTTCTAAGCTTTCTGGATCATAAAGATGCTTTCTGTGTTAACTTAGGTGCCTTGCTGAGCTGATAACAGATATTCGACTACAATTGTTACTTAACATATGTCCTCTTGGTTAAATACTCCCCATAGTAGAAAACAGACTGTGGCTTCAAGTACCTTGAGAATTAGTTGTGCAACGCTCATCCTTTTTCCGTTCCAGTCTTTAAGCCTTTTAGCATATGTCCAATATAACTGATTTCCTTTTACATTTTGCTTGAATCTAAACAATTACTCTATTGCTGTTCTCTCATTGTCCTCTAGAATTATCCTTTTCAGTTGTTCTATTTGTATAATCATGCAATCATTAAGTAATGCAAGGGTTGTTAATGAATTTGTGAAATGTCATTAATTTTTCAGGTGCACCTTTCTTGCATGCTTTATATTTGGATGCAGCCAACACTGATGGATGTGTAACAGCTTTTGTGTGAAGATTCCAATGCACACACATGTTCAGTATACCTGAAGGAGCGTCTCCACCCCCATCACTCAGCCTGGACACTGAGGTCCAAATCCGAGGGCCTTCTGGTGGTTCCCTCACTGAGAGAAGTGAGGTTACAGAGAACCAGGCGGAGGGCCTTCTCGATAATGGAATGCCTTCACATCAGATGCCAAGGAAATAAACAACCATCTGACTTTTAGAAGACATCTGAAGGCAGCCCTGTTTAGGGAAGTTTTTAATGTTTGATGTTTTACTGATTTTAGGTAAAGTTTCATTTTTTCTTTCCCCCAAATCTATTCCATTTTACTATTATATTTTAAAATTTATTTTTCTTTAACTGTTTTCCTTATGTAGAAATTTCTATAACTCTTCACTAAAAGCCTAATAGTCTTTTGTGTATGATTGGTTACATTACTTCCAAGTGAACGCGATGTTTAAAAAAGAGATGCTGGAAAGAGGTTTTCAAGATGAAAAATCTGGATTTCAAAAAGAAATTGTGAATAATGATGTCAAAATTTTATCTAAAATGTATAAATTATTACTTGAGTGGCATACTAAGGATGAAGAGGTTAAAGTTGCAATGATTCAGTGGGCTAAAGATTTTGGTTATAATATTCAATTTGATGATTGGATAAGACTGTGGAAAGAAGGAATGAAATTTACTGCATGTACTACAATAAAAGAAAATGTTATGAAAATGTTATATAGATGGTATGTTACACCAGTAAAACTTGGAAAGATGTATAAAGTTAGTAATAAATGTTGGAAATGTCAGGAGAAAGAAGGAACATTCTATCATATGTGGTGGGAATGTAAAAAAATGAAAGGTTTCTGGGAAATGATTTATAATGAATTGGAAAAAATGTTGGAATATACTTTTGTTAAGAAACCAGAAACTTTTCTGTTAGGAATACTAAGAAATGACATAAAAAGGAAGGATGAGAAGTTGTTTTTATATGCAGTAACAGCGGCAAGAATTTTGGTGGCACAAAAATGGAAACAGGAAGAAATCCCGACCAAAGAAGAATGAAGAATGAAGTTGATGGAATACGCAGAATTAGACAAACTAACGGGGAGAATTCGGAACCGGCGAGACCAAAGATTTACCGAAGACTGGAATAAATTTACAGAGTGTATTAAAAATATATGTGAAGGACAATTAACGTTTGTAGGTTTTCAAGAAGCTCTGTGATAATAATGGAAATAAATATTGTTTTATAATAATAGTTAAGATTAATTTGGCTAAAAAAACAACAATACAGATGGAAGAAATGTGAATAATTGTGATAACATGAAAAATTTCCAGATAGACTGAAGGAAGTCTGAAAGTGGAAAGATTAGAATTGGATGTATATTTTGAATGGAATGTTTTTCCTTTATTGTTATATTTGAAAATTTTATAAATATATATATATATTTTAAAAAAGTCTTTTGCAGAACAATCAAATGGTCCATGGATAGACTAGGGGATTGGTCAAACTCAAATAGTTTTTCGTCTCCTAGGAAGACTAGGAAAGTGTTATTTTCTTCAAGCTCTGATCTCATTCAAAAGCTCAGATGGATTACCATTCACCAGGAGATCCTATGTTAACCATTAGACCTCCATCCATCCATTCTGGACTATTAACCAGTAAATTAAAAAAGAAATATTCAACCAGAAGATATCACTGGGAGGGAGATATGCAGTATACATTTGACACATGCTTGAATAGTAATTAAAAATCAATTACAGGATTCAGCTTTACAAAACATTATTTAGATTTCCTATTCGAAAACTCATATATTAAAATTCACACAATTTAGAGTTATTTTTTGCGCCCAGCATACCATTATGATTCATGATGGATGGATCTTTCCTGTACTTCAGTTTCAAATTGTGCTTTCCCAAAACTTAGCCACCTGTTATTTAAAACTAAAGAAATTATTGGACACTTTGTTATCTGGGTCATGAAATGTGAATAATCTGACAAAAATATCAAGGTCCTTGTGAGTGATCTTGACAAGTTTATTAGTCACAGGGTAGTCCAATTTGTCACGGCTTCCCCAAAATTGAGAAATGCCTTTGTAAAGGATAGCATGGCAAAAAGCCTGGGAGGCTGGCTTGATTTGATGAAACACACTTTTTATTGGAATTTATGACGTGAATCCCGACTTTTCCTGTTAAGCACTGTGTTGCATTTTATTTTATCTATTTTATTATTGCAGTAACCTTTGGCTAAACAATAAACAGCAGATTGACTATAAGAGTTCTGGTACATTTTCTGAATACAGCACAAAGCAGGTATATACTGCATTTTTTGCAACTCCTACATTTGCAGCCTGAAATATATTCTCTTTCAGGAACTACTCATAGTGAAAGTGCCTCCAGGAAATATTGTATTTTAGCCATTGAGCGCTTACCACAACAATTCCTTTGCTTCCATCCATTCTGCCACCACCATCAACCCCATTAGCTTTTTCTACTGAATGGTTCCCATGCATATTGTATTTAATGCCCTCTAAGTCTTCTTTGGGACGTGGGTGGCGTTGTGGTCTAAACCACAGAGCCTAGGGCTTGCTGATCAGAAGATCAGTGGTTCAAATCCCTGCGACAGGGTGAGCTCCCATTGTTTGGTCCCAGCTCCTGCCCACCTCGCAGTTCGAAAGCACGTCAAAGTGAAAGTAGAGAAATAGGTACCGCTCCGGTGGAAAGGTAAATAGTGTTTCCGTGCACTGCTCTGGTTTGCCAGAAGTGGCTTAGTCATCCTGGCCACATGACCCAGAAGCTGTACGCTGGCTCCCTAGGCCAATAAAGTGAGATGAGCATGCAACCCCAGAGTCATCCACGACTGGACCTAACGGTCAGGAGTACCTTTACCCTTTACCTTTAAGTCTTCTTTAGTAGGGTGCCCCTCAAAGACCTGTAAGCTTTACTTGTTCTTTCTTTGTCTTCCTCAGTGCATAAACTGCAAACATAACTCCCTTATGATTCTGAAGTTACAGCAATCCGTCTCTCTCAATTTCTTTGAGGGGAATACACATTCTTCAAGAGATCATCTCCCATCTATTTTACCAAGTGTTATATTCACAAAGTACTCAGGAGTCATACACATCAACAGCTGCTGGCACTAAGATCTTTCAGGTGTCTCTTGTAACTATAGCAGAATATCATAGTTGGAGTATCGTACCACATTGGAGGGTCTAGGCAACTTTTCTCTCCAAATCAGAGCCTCTGTTTGTTTTTCCGATATACCTGTATTTATCCCTTAATTACTGTATGGTACAAACAAGAGTGAAGTTGTGCTAGTCAGCTAAGATTGTAATGAACTTCCTGAAAAAGAAACAAGAAGATTAGCCATGTTTAGTCCTTTTGTGGCAAAAGCAGCAGGGGTATGAACGATGTTCTACTCAAAGAAGACCCATGCAGTGGTGTGGTGGTGGTGGGACCACAGAGGCAGTTGCCCTAGGCACCAAAATTTGTTAGGGGTGCAAAATTTCAGCACCTGGCACTGCACTGCCTCAATACAGCGGGGTGCTTCCAGTGAAAATGGAGTCTCCATGCAAACTAGGAAGTGATCTGTCGAGACACGCAATGGCTCTTCTTCTCTTATCTCTGTGGATGCCATCAGACAGTTGAATGTGCATGCCTTTACTGTCTGTTTCCAAACCCCAGCCTCCGGCATGGCCCCAGGGGCTGGTAACCCACGCTATGCCACTGGACCCATGGAAACTAATGAACCTAGGTTAGCTCGGTACATTCACTTCAATGGGTCTATGTTGAACAGGATGAGCACAGGAAACGGCACGAGGTAGCTTAAAGACTAACAGATTTATAACTGCATAAACTTCCATGGACTGGAGCCCACTTCAGATTTTTTTTGTCATAGAAATATCCCAGATTAATACAATAAATAAGTTGCTTTGCACTAAGTCAGGGCACTGGTGTATCTAAGTGTTGTCTGTACTGTCTCTGTGGCCTTCAGACAAGGGTCTTTCCCAGCCACACCTGAAGATTCCAAGGATTAATAATAATAATAATAATAATAATAATAATAATAATAATAAATTTATACCCTGCCCATCTGGCTGGGTTTCCTTAGCCGATCTGGGTGGCTTCCCAGAATATTAAAATACAATAGTGTATTAAACATTAAAAGCTTCCCTAAACAGGACTGCCTTCAGATGTCTTCTAAAAGTCTGATAGTTGTTTTTCTCTTTGACATCTGGTGAGAGGGTTTCCACAGGGCAGGTGCCACTACAGAGAAGGCCCTTGCCTGGTTCCCTGTAACTTGGCTTCTTGCAGTGAGGGAACTGCCAGAAGGCCCTCGGCACTAGACCTCAGTGTCCGAGCAGAACAATGGGGGTGAAGACTCTCCTTCAGGCCATCATATCATACCATCTACATGTCAAGTGTGTGATCCATCACTGAGCTCTTGTCTTTCCCAATAGACAGAGGGAGCAGCTTCCCCTGTAAGTAGGTACTTCAGTTCACAGGGCACTTCAATTGCTTGCTTTCTTAGGGCAAACCATCAGGTCCTGTCATGGCATACTAGCACTTCCCTGACTTAGAGTTTGGGGAATTACAGAGATGGAATTGTTTTTGGTGGTTTTAATCTCACTTCTGAAGAATGAGATATGTTTTGTTAACTTTCTGTTTTGTTTTGCTGAGCCTATTTAAATAACTGTGCCGGTTCAATTATTTATTGATGGTTGCTGGAAAAAGAGATTGCTGAAAGGTTAAAATGGCCCCTTGGCGAGAATAAAACAAAATATGTTTACCGGTTAAATGGAGTGATTTCCTGAAATTTGCCCTTGGCATTAATTTACAAGGGTTTTATTCTCCAATGTAAAGGGGAAGGTTGTGCCAAGTTTGGAGACAGATATCTGTTGTTGTTAATGTTGTTGTTGTTGTTGATGATAATAATAATAATAATAATAATAATAATAATAATAATAATAATAATAATATCAAATCCTTGGACCATATCCACTGCTGCAAGGGACTTCCATGTGCAAAATAAAACTTCCTCTCCCTCTCTTCTGGCCCAGAATTACAGTGGTACCTTGGGTTACATACGCTTCAGGTTACATACGCTTCAGGTTACAGACTCCGCTAACCCAGAAATAGTACCTCGGATTAAGAACTTTGCTTCAGGATGAGAACGCGCCAGCAGCAGGAGGCCCCATTAGCTAAAGTGGTACTTCAGGTTAAGAACAGTTTCAGGTTAAGAATGGACCTCCAGGATGAATTAAGTACGTAACCAGAGGTACCACTGTAGATACATCCCCGTGTTTTAACCCAACTCATATATGCCAAGATTAGTTATACAGATAGTGTGTGATGGCCTGGGACTCCGATTCAGAGGCTGAACCAGAGGAATCCCAGCCTGCACAGGAGTCCCCGCCTCCAGGGCCGGCTGAACTGGGGCAAGGCCTAGATTCTGAGGAGCCTGCACCTGTGTCAGATCCTCAAGAGCAGGCACCAGGTGAAACCATTATGGCCCCAGAGGTGCTTGTGGACTCAGTGTCTACAGGTGAGCCTCCTCCGGGGCCCAGTAACCCTTCGGCCTCTCCTGAACTGCAGAGGCTTAGGGCAGAGAGGCGAAGGGAACTGGTTGCTCCTAGGAGGAGTGCTCACCTTAAGGCCAGAGGAGGCGGGGCTCCTGGGGGCCGGGACTGCCCCTGGCCTTAGAAGAAGATAAAGGTCAGTCAGCCCGGTCCCAGGTTGCGGGAGCAACGTCGTTGTTGGCTTCAGATCTTCCAGTGTTCCTGTTCCCTACCCGGCCTCCTGCTCCTGACCTTCCAGCGTTCCTGTTCCCTGCCCGGCCTCCTGCTTCTGACCTTCCAGCGTTCCTGTTCCCCGCCCGGCTCCCTGTTTCGGACCTCGCCTCTTGTCTTGTGAACTCGGACTACGGTAACGGTACCTTCCCCCCGGGACCAGCACATAGTGATATAGAGCTATAAGGAGCTATAAGGGTTTGAATTTGCAGCATTGAGAGAACTTATGATTTAAATGTTTTGGTTATCTCCCTCCCTTCATAATGACAATTAAAAAAAACCCAACACCTTGCATTAGAAGAAGCTGCCATAACAGATCTAGCTTCATTTTTAAAAAAGGAAAACAGCCCCTGATCTTAACCTAGAGTCCTGTCACTTTGCCCAGCTCTCCTGGTGGTGGTGGGGCAACTCCAAATGGAGCATGGAAGGTTGATTTGGAATTCTGGTTGACCCTTCACATGGGGTCCCTTTCCGAGGACAACCAGGGAGGTCTTCAGGCACAACAGGACCACACTGTGACAGGGAGGCACTGGGAACTGAGCACTTAAAAACAGTACTACCTGACCCTCTGGATCTTCATCAGATGCTCTTCTCAGTCAAAAGTGAGGGTTGGGGCAGATCTGGCCTGCAGTGAGCGCACTGCAACTGTTGTTGGCACCACGGTGGCAGCAAAGAACAATGCATTCCTTGGAGGCAAGATCTGCTGCCCTGTGGATCTTGCCACCTGAGGTGGTTGCCTCACCTTGCCTCATGGGTGGACTGGCCCTGGCACCACCACACATGAGGAGAGGAGTAAAACCTCCCCACTCCAGGTTCATTGTGAATTAGAATGTGGGCCTTTTAAAAATTTATTACCAAGATTATGTTTGCAAGAGGCACAGTTAAAATTCTTCTCTGTGTTTGGGCTGCTGACAATGAAGAATCCCATCCCTCATGGGAGTCCTGTTTTCTTGCTTCTTTTTCTTTTTAAGTGACATGATTGCTAATCATGCCATTAATATAATGTATAGCTAGGACTTCAGACTCCCTGATCTAAGTCACCCGCTCATTCTACAGTTGTTGTACTCTATCCGCTGACTACTGGAGTCTCATTTAATGTCTCGGAAGCACCGGCAATAACATTAAGGTGTGTTGGCATTTCCACAGCTTTTTTATATACTTTGCTTCTAAAATAAATGATAAATATCAGTGTGGAAATACAAGAAGTTTCAGGAACTCATGTAGTATGACCAACTGCTTCTCCAGTCCATTAAAATACCATCTGGAAACACACCATAGCCTCTTTCCTTCAAGTTAATGACAGTGAGAGAAACCCTCCTCCTTCTGGTCCATTACATATTTCTACCAGATCGAGTGGCTTTCATAATGTTCTGGTCACAAGTGTAGCATACTCCCCAACACAGTTGCTGAGAGATTATGAACATTCCCTCTTCAAGCGCTGATTGCAAAAGAAACTCCTCTTTGTAGGAGTATCAGAAGCAATTGTTTGAATGCTATTCAACTTTGCAGCACCGTTGAAAACATGGGAATGGGGAAGAGAAGGACAGTGCACCTAATAATCCAGAACAGCGTTCCAATGGCATGTATTTTCCAAGTCTTATTTGTTACAATGTATTCCAAAAAGGTTCCTTCCAATTATTTACCTAAAGTCGCCTTGCACATCTATCTGAATGGAAATCGGTGCAATCCAATATCTGTCAGAACCAGGCTGAAACCAAAATGTACACCAGTTGTTGGGTCCACCTGTGGGATACCTAAAAGAAGGAAGTCAAAACCAACTGCTTCTGATTGCTAGAAAGATACACAGACAGAGGAATCTGGATCTCACAGAGTCTACAGGAAATCCTCCTTGTAAGAGCCAGTCCCACCCTGCCCAGCCAGGTAAAGGGGAGCAATTTATATAAGCTGGTCATGTCCCTGGACTGCTCTCTCTCTGACCCCAGCTACTTGATCTCTTCTCTTTGGTGCTTCATCAATGACTAGGAATGTAGGACACGTGCGGAGTCACAGCTCAGATGCCGATTCTAATCTAAACCATGATATATTTCTGTAACTCAAGACTGCTACTGTGAAACTGAGTGTGTAAATCTATCTTAAAAGAAGGCTGTTTTGCATGTTTATTGTTTTAAAGGGGAGAAAAGGGAGAAATACCAGGAAATCCAGTCTGCAATAAAGTAATCCTGGATTACTTAAATTAAAAGGCTAAAGCTAGTTTATCAACAGCTTCCCTAAATTTGCTGAGAAAGGGTTGTACTCTGCTGAACTCACAAACATGAGTAAGGAAGGATAATATCTAAGATATCCTCTCCTAGTTTCTAAACACACCTCTACACCATCCAACTCAGGGTACCCAACCTGGTGCCCCTCCAAATGTTACTGGGCTCCAGTTTCCATCAGCCCCAACCAGCATGACCAGTGGTTAGGGATTGTGGGAGCTGGGGTCCATCTAGAGAGCTACAGGTTTGCTATTTATGACCTAGGTGATGTGGGTTTAAATTAGGCTTTTTACACATGCACCTCCATTGGATGTGAAACAATATTTGCCATCTACTCTGAGTATGACTTATTGGATTCAATCCAGAAGCTTTTATCTCTATGCCCCTTTGCAGTAAAAGCAGCACCAATGTGGGGACAGGGACAAACAGCCAACACAGCAGAATTTAGCCCCTGCTCATCACATCCTGCTCAGTTCATCAGAACCCAGCACATTGAACCTCCTGCTAAAATGAAGGAGAAAGCCTTGTGATCAGAAAGTGTTTGACATTGAAACACCTGCTAAAATGAACCCCCCCCCCCTTTAGCATAGTGCTTTGAATTCCCAACTTAGGGACTTTAAAGTGTCAAATCACCTGACATCACTGTGGATGACTGACAAGTGGATGACACAACCCATCTGTCAAATTTGGCCCATGAGGTCAATCCTGTAGAAGATCTGGTGCACAGCACTGCAAATGTTCCCCACCCCTGGTTTAATGGGACTTAGGTGGGCTGACCTTACTCCAGAGCAGGGCTTTTTTCCCCCAGCCAGAGCTCAGTACCAACACCTCTCAGTCAGGCACCATTACCATTCTAAGAGAACAAGGGAGAGGTTCATGATGAGCTCCAGCCTTGCTCCTGAAGGATTTCTTTTTGAGTGTGTAACTCAGGGGTCAGCAACCTTTTTCATCCGTGGGTCGGTCCACCATCCCTCAGCCTATGTGGTGGGCCAGACTATTTTTTTTGGGGGGGGGGGGATGAACAAATTCTTATGCCCCACAAATAACCAAGAGATGCATTTTAAATAAAAGCACACATTCTACTCATGTAAAAACACCAGGCAGGCCCGACAAATAACCCAGAGATGCATTTTAAATAAAGGGACAGATTCTACTCATGTAAAAACACGCTGATCCCCAGACCGTCCACGGGCTGGATTGAGAAGGTGAATGGGCCACATCCGGCCCCTGGGCTTAGGTTGCCTACCCCTGGTGTAACTGATAAAAGTGCTATAGAGTAACTATTTTATGAGCTGAGGGTGGAAACTGATTGTCCCTGAAAATAATAATAATAAAATCATAGTCAGAACATCCATAATGTACAGATTCTTTCTTCCTGAAAAACCCAAACCCTCAAAAAGATTGTATTGCAAAGCTCTGTGAATAGCACCAGTGCTAAACCAATAGCACCCCCACACCTATAAGCAGGTGGACACAGGTGGCGCTGTGGTCTAAACCACTGACCCTCTTGGGCTTGCAGATCAGAAGGTCGGCGTTTTGAATCCCCGTGATGGGGTGAGCTCCCGTTGCTCTGCCCCAGCTCCTGCCAACCTAGCAGTTCAAAAGCACGCCAGTGTAAGTAAATAAATAGATACTGCTGTGGGAGGAAGGTAAATGGCATTTCCATGCACTTTGTTCCATTGCACCAGAAGTGGTTTAGTCATGCTGGCCACATGAACCAGAAAGCTGTCTATTGACAAACACCAGCTCCCTTGGCCTGAAAGCGAGATGAGCCCATAGTCGCTTTTACCTTTTACCTTATAGCAGGTATTTCACCCTGTACATGGAAATGTGCCACAGAGTAGATATATTCAGTTCCCGAAGAATGAAGTTCAATGCAATCTCAGTGGATGAGAGCATCTTAACCTTGGAACAGAGAATGAGGTGTCTTGCTGAAGATATCTGTTTATATTTCCAAACATCTGGAAAGCTGTGAATGTTTCTGGCTGAACGGTTTAATTTTGTAATTCTCTTTTATTGTACAACCCCCAGAGTTGTTTTATTGCATTATCACTTAATACTTAATGGAGCTATATAGAGCTTTCGTTTGTGATTTCCAAACACTTGCAAGTAGGTCTTTTGGCTGCTGTCCAGAGCCCTGCGAGGGCACAGAAGTGCTATTGCAGTCTGTGGCAGATGGAGATCTATGCTCACACAAAACGCATCTCTCTTGCCACTGTGGAGAATGGTGTAAGAGAACATTCTCAGCACCCTTGGTGAATTACCATCTGAATGATTATTTGTGGGGGAAGTCATGTCAGTTCAACTGGGATACAGAAAGAGTCACACAGCCGGAAGAGAATCATGGAATGTGGGGAACATTTGAGATCAGGTGATGGGACATAGATACCAATTCCTAGGGGCCCAGCTCTTGGGGGCCCTGAATCTCTTTTTGAGGGGGAGCAAAGTTTAAAAAATCAGGGGGCATAGGAGACCAAGTACAGAGCTGAGCATGGCACAGCTTCAGTGGCCAGTGGCTCCTCCTTTTCCTGCCACGTAAGGGAAAGATGGGGAAGCAGCTCCCAGCCAGTGGCAATGGCAGAGGATCGGAGAGGAGCAACTACCAGCCACTGAAGTTATTGACAGGAACGTAGCTCACCCGAGCACAGGGGAAAAGTCAGACTCAGAAATTGAGCTAAGTGAGAGAGAGAGAGAGACTCTGCAGATGAGAGCTGGATGATAGAGTTGAGAAGGGGTAGTTCGACCCCCCCTTCCCGAAGAAGACACTGGTAGCTCTCTTTTTTGTAAACATTTTTTTATTAATTTTCACAGATAGTAAACAATAAGGATACAATAATCAAACCACAATCTAACATTTGAACTTCTAATGAGGAATCCTTCTATTTTACAAGCCTTCTTTTGAGGTTCTTTGAACCACCAGAGTTCCTTCCACCCCCTTCTACTGGTTCTTTACATCTTACACCAATCTCTGCATTTTGTTATCATTTTTATCCAATTGTTACTCCTTGACATTTTCTAGTTCCTCTACTTACAAGTGCTTAATTGAACCCTGCCAATGTAACAACTTGTTTACAATATTTCCATAAATTTTGTTTGCCATTCTTCTATTGTTGGCAACTGTTCTTCTTCCCATCTTTGGGCTAACAGGACCTGGGCTGCTGTTGTGGCATACATAAATAATTTCTTCTGTTCTTTGGAAATTTCTGTTCCTGTCACACCTAATAAAAAAGCTTCTGGTGGTTGTTGTTGTTGTTTTAAGTCACTTTAAACATTCTCTTCAATTCATTATATATCATTTCCCAGAAATGACACTGTTAGCTCTCAAGAAGCGGGAGAGTTAGGAGGCAGTCAGAGCATTGCTAGGCAATCAGCAGATAAGCAGAGGACTGAGAGTGTGTTGAGTAGAAGTTCAGAGGGGGAAGGCCAGCCTCTCAATCCCCATTCTAGGAGACTGGATAAGGTCAGAGGACAACAGAAGGGCAAGAGGGGAAGGGTGGGGATTTGGCATCCTTCCTGTTGTGAAAGGGGTGGAGATTCAAACTGACCAACTCTTGTCAATGTGAGCAGGTGAGAAGCTATGCTCTGGATGTGTTTTTGCAAATAACCGTAACATAAAACTACCGGAGAGTCATTACTTCTTACTGGGGCTTGCTTGCTTGCCTGAGATCATTACAGCTGTGTTGCCACTGCATCCTCCCAAGGTCCTGAATTTACATGCACGATGTAACAGGCACATCATCACCCCAATTTCCCTTGCAAGTTGGCACCTCTGTGATGGGATGAACAAAAGCAATCAGGGCAAGAGGGAAGCCCACCCTTGCAGAAGACCCTTTGGGGCAAGGTGGTCCTCTGCAGTGGAGGGGGGGTGGCTTCACCCCAGCAATGGTTTTTTGTCCCTGCACGCTGTTTAAATTGCCACAAGACTGAGATGAAGTGGCTAATTTGGCCACTTTCATGCCATACAGAATGAAGAAGGAAGACAACCATATTGCCTGGGATGAAACTTTTTGGGAAATCTGTATAGCAGTTGGCCATCTGAGAACCATAGAAGCTGACTGTTGTTTTGATCCTGGTGTGGCCTTGAGAGGAAAACAGACGTCTGAAAATGATGAAAGAGCTGAGCAGCCACATGAGGATTTTAGTTTCAACTGAAAATTAGTATCTCCCTGTCTGCCTGTTATGGAGAGAGACAGAGAAGGTGACATATGGGATTTTTGGTTAGATCTGAGTAACCCAATTTCATTGAAGAAAAAAAGAAGTGTCATTCCATTGGGGCAGAAAAAGAAGAAGTCCTGATTTATCATAGGAAAGAGATCTATTAATTTTATTTATGCTTTTCAGGTTTATATGTTTCACTTATTTTACAATCATTTTAACATTTCAAAACTTGACTCCCTTCCCCCTCTTTCTGCTGTTCCTTAAATTTATTTTTAATATTTTCTGCATATCCAAATTAACTTAAATTAAATGACTGAATTAGCAGGAAACATACTATCAATTACTGTTCTATAAAAATAGTCCACTCAACCATGAACATTCATCGGACTGCTTGAAAACATCCACTTCCTTGCTGGTGAGCATGTTTCAGGTTTTAGCAAATGGAAATATGAAATGAGTTTCTCCCCTCACATTCTGCCACTGCTTATTGAGCGGTCAAGATTGCATTTCTAGACACACCTACTTGGAAGTCAGCTCCAATTCAACTCAATAGGACCTACTTGTACATAGTATTCTGCAGCATGGCATGATCTACACAATATGTCCCCAAACTGATGCCTTCGGAATCTTGTTAGACTGTTGTTTCCATCAGCTCCAGCCAGGAGAGTGAATGGTTAGAGATGATGGGAGTCGTAGTCCAACTAAGAATGAAAGGCTCTCTCACTTTGTTGTTTTTCAGATCTTAAATTCAGCTCTGCAGCAATCTGCAATTATGTTTTTAAAAAGTCCAAAAGACAATTCTTCAGCATTTTAGTCCAAAACACATGTTTTTTGCATGCAGCTTTGATCAATTTACACATATTTACAAGCAATATCTCCTAATGAAATGCATTTTTTCTATCTTATTTTTCAATATTTTTCAATATTTTTCAATATTTTCAATATGTTTATGCACACTTCTGCGTATTATATGCATTTTCATAAACACTGTTTCACTGGAAAATAGCCGGAATACTGCAGTCGGGAGCAGTGTCTGGGCGGAAATCACAAGTGTCTTCTTTGCTTTTTAAAAATAGCTCAAAAACTTCATTTATTATTTTTTGTGATTTTGCCAAAAGAGCTCAACAACTTTGCCCACAAAAGCTCAAAGCAGTGTCTGGATTTTCTCTTTTTGAAATATGGCAACCCTGTTGGAGAACTGCATTTCAAAATTCAGCTAAGTTCAGATTTCAAGGGATGGCTGAGTTTTGGTTCTCTCATCATCTCAGAAAGTGTGAATTTGATAGACTTGCCTTTAAATCTTCTTTGAGATTACTTAAATCACTGAATTAATAATCATCTAAGTAGTGTCTCAATTTACATCAACCAAACCCCACGTTACTGTGAAGCTGTTCGATGCTGACAATTATTTGATCTTGGCAGTCAACCAAATCCAAAACGCATCCACTGTTGTATCCATTATAGATGAGCAGAAGAACAATTGGACCACTCTAGAGAAGACATTGTAATCCTTTCTAATGTTAGCAGAAGTGACTGGATAAAGCAGGCTGAATTCAGGCTAAGCTCGGCTAACTTTACTGAGCCATAAACAGATAGGCTGGACAAAAATGTACCTGTAGCAGTGAGACTGCTATAGATAACAGTTTGCAGACAATGTCACCAGCAGATCAGATTAGATCAGGCTGATTTCTCTCCCTTTCAGAGAGACTTCATTAGCACATCTTTCTCCCACTGTGGCTGGGAACAAAAGACCAAAGGCATTCCCTTCAAAATGGTGATATTCAACTAAATACTTCACTTGTATGATCTAAGGTTAAACACCACATGTGAGCTAGCAGAGAGCACCAACAGTTAACCCATTTAGATGCTTTACTTTGCTTTAGCATACCCCAAAGGAATTTTCCAATGTTAAACCCTTAGCAATGCACAAAGAAGTACTTTCCGTTTTTGTGTGTGATTAAACAATTATACTTAACAGGAATCACGTGGAGTCATAGAATCATAAGGTGGGAAAGTACCTTTCATTTGTCACCTAGTTCAACCCCATGCAATGCAGGAATCACAGCTAAGGAATCCCTGGCAGGTGGCCACTAGACCTCTAATTAAAAACTTCCAATGAAGGAGAGTCCACCACCTTCAAAGGAAGTCCATTAATGCACCTGTGGCAGCAAGGGGGAACTGACCGCCACCCAACCATGGCAGCTTTTAATTTAGGGAATAGAACATGATGATGGAAGCAACAGTCAGTGCTTCTGGAGGCTCTAACTTCTTGGAGAAAAGCAAGGTGGGAGAGGAGGGAAGAATACAGATCAAGAAGAAGTTGAAACTGCCAGACCAAGTAGTTTAGGGTGGGGAACCTCAGACCAGATTGGGGAGCCTTAGAGGAGTGCTGTATGGATAAGACGTGGAAGGGGAGAACATGTGCACTGTCTTGGAGTGTGCCTTGCAGAAAAGGTGAGATATAAACGTAGCAAATAAATACAATTATATATTTCTTCTGTCAGATAAAATATGTTTGCAGCAATCCATCCACTAGAACTATGGGACGCAGGTGGCACTGCGGGTTAAACCACAGAACCTAGGACTTGCCAATCAGAAGGTCGGCGGTTTGAATCCCTGCGACAGGGTGAGCTCCCGTTGCTCGGTTCCTGCTCCTGCCAACCTAGCAGTTTGAAAGCATGTCAAAGTGCAAGTAGATAAATAGGTACCACTCCGGTGGGAAGGTAAACAGCATTTCCGTGCGCTGCTCTGGTTCACCAGAAGTGGATTAGTCATGCTGGCCACATGACCTGTAAGCTGTACGCCGGCTCCCTCGGCCAATAAAGCGAGATGAGCGCCACAACCCCAGAGTCGGCCACAACTGGACCTAATGGTCACCCCTGACCATTACCCCTACCTTTACCTCTTATCCACTGGAATGCACACGAGAGAGGAAAGGAACTCCAGAAGTGATGTGACTGGTAAATAAAAGAGCAAAATCCCAGCTATGTTTGGCCGAGTAAAGAACTGTCTTTTATAACCCCTGAAATTGGGTGGGTGGGAGAAATAACTATTCCCACAGCCTTCCATTCAAGAGTGTGTTAATTTTCTGACGGTGCCTGTATTTTTTAAAGCACCTTTTAGCAAATGGAACATGATGACACCTTAACCTGCTTTCTGAATTAAGGGCCTTGACATTTAATGCGCATTGTGTGCACTGTAGCTGTACTATCAAAAAGAGAGACGTGAATAGTCAAACTTTTGAAATTATACCATGCACAAGGAATGTGTCAATATTGTGCCTAGGCTTTTTGGCTAAATGCTTTGCGTGAGCTGCCAGAGACCTACCATCACTCTGCATAATCTCATTTATTTGTAGGTGAGAGGAGATGGGGAAAGGTTATTCATAAGGGCTTCAGCTGGCGGATATTAATATATCAGGCACAAGTTTTATGATGCGGGAGAAATAACATGGGAGGATTCACTTATTCTACCAATCACTCTCCTGTCCTATTACAGATGCAAGCAGCAATGGCTGTCATTACTGAATATCTAGGGCAGATTTAGTGACTCAAAGGTGGAACTTCTGAAGGTAAAAATAAAAACACGGTAAGTTAAAATGAAAACAAAATGAGAACCTTTCTTCAAGAACAGGAAGGCATGCATTTTGTAAAGCATGCATTTTATTTTACTGGGGGGAATTAGATAGGGCTGAAGCTGTAATAAGAACCCCATGAAGAACTTGTCTTGCTAGACCACCCATTCCAGCTGCTTCTTCCAAACAGCAGCCAATAGATTTGTCTGAGAGCTCACAAAGGTAAGTTATTCGCTAACCATTTACCCTTTCACAAAAATGGAGCCTCAGATGAGTGCTACAAGAACTCAAGTGTCTACAAATTCAAACTAGGAAGTAGTGATGTAGGAGAATTTCAACAAAAACAGAAACCAGGGAGGAAATTGCTGATGTTTGCTTAATTGGTCCTACATCTGGGGCGGAAATCAGTTCTGTGAATAGGATTTGCATTCACTTCTGCTGGTGCTTTTGAGGCACAAAAAATATGTAATAGATTATTCACCACCACCAAACCCTGGATCTGCATTCTGTCCCCTTGCACTGAAATGAATGGGGTGGAGTAATATGGTGCTATAAATTCGGGGTGTACCCTCCCCCTAAACCCTTGAAATAAATAAATGGTAGGATTTTGTTTATTTGGGACGTGAAGGGAGAAATACAATCTGCATAGGAATTTCTGGGCTATGCAAAATGACCTGGCCAAGCTAGAGCCATTAAGAAACAATACAGGGACATTGAGAGCCATTGGCAATGCGAGGGAACAGTCCTCCGTCTTTGCCCTGAGGTATGAACAGAGATTTGGAAGGTTGCCAGGGTAACTGGGTTTGAGGCGATAGGAAAAGAAAGCTTTTAGCAGGGTGTTCTGGGAAGAAGAAGGGAGAGAAAAAAGACTGGCATCCATCTTGGGCAGGCTGGCTGAAGAATAACTGGGAGAAATGCCCTGGACTCCAGGGCTTCACTATTGTGAGGTACAACCTCCTCTTGAAATGACCATGCTGTAAAATATGGACTCCCTCCATGAAGACTGCACAGATGAATAACCATATTTTTTAAAGCTACGACAGTCTCTGCCATGCCTTAATTCTCCAAAGGAACACAAACCCTAGGGGAATACCTGGAACCCCCTGGGATCTTGCTATCACTTGGCAGAGAGTGGGGCTGGCACCCAACTTTTGCAACAATAATGACAATGTAATTTCCCTATTTTCCCACAGTGAGCAGAGAGATGAGTAGTAGTTTTGGGTGAAAGATGAACTGCAGTCGAACAGAAGTAGTGCTGCATACAATGGTACCTCGGGTTACAAACACTTCAGGTTACAAATGCTTCAGGTTACACACTCTGCTAACCTGGAAGTAGTACCTCGGGTTAAGAACTTTACCTCAGGATGAGAACAGAAATCGCGTGGTGGCGGTGCGACAGCAGCGGGAGGCCCCATTAGCTAAAGTGGTACCTCAGGTTAAGAACAGTTTCAGGTTAAGAAAGGACCTCTGGAACAAATTAAGGTCTTAACCAGAGGTACCACTGTATGTCAAACACAAGGAAGAACAGAAAACAATGTCTTCTTACATCCTATGTGGAAAATGGACAACCTTGGCATTACAGGAGTAGCCATGCAGTCAAGTAATGTTTGGTACACCAATTCACAACAGTTGAAGAATGCAGTCAAAGCCTTTCCTCCTTCCTGTAACTTACAGAGTAGATTTCAAAGCATACAAGTGTATTTATGATTTAATATTGTTTTTATGACTCAGGAAGTGATGAGATATAAAATAAACAATGCTGAGTGCATTTCTGGCGACAACCATTTCCTAAGATGGTTGAAAACCACCCAAACAGAAGGATTTAAAAGCCCTTAGTATGCAGATGCGGAAGAGGTACTTTTATTGAATACATATAAGAGTTAATAGCTTTTCTTTTCAGGACACTGAATCACTTACCTGTCAGTTTCGTATAATACAGATGCCATTAGCACTCTCAGCTCCTCCCCAAATGTTCAACTTTATTATTCCAGAAACATTAAATATAGATTGTCAATGTATATTTATTTAAACTCCCTGGTGTCTGCATGAGATGGATCATACTTTGCTTATTTCCCATTACAATTTTATTTTTATGTCTTAAAATATAAATGTTTTCTTAGGGTTGCTGGCATCCCACTCGTGATCTCCACCACTAAGGAGATAGCTCTGTTGGCCACCTGCTAGATTTGGGCAAGGGCAGAGGGAAAGGATAGGGAAAGGGTTTCAGAGGTACTGTGTGGGGGCCACATTTTGATGTGAGACTGCTTGCAAGATAGCAATTGTCCCTTGATCAAATTGGAGCCACTCTGACTGTGAAGACAACATTTTTTTTTTTAAGCTCCCCAGTCAAATAATTTCTCAGTTCGTAGAGCATGAGACTCTTAATCCCAGGTTCATGGGTTCCAGCCCCATTTGGGTAAAAGATTCCTGCATTGCAGGGGTTGGGCTAAATGACCTTCATAGCCCCTTCCAAGTCTACAATTCTGTAATTATATTATATCATCTGCTGCACATCCTCATTAGTTATACAGGGATCAGTCCATTTTGTTAAACCATTTGTTAAACCATTTTGTTAAACCATTTTGTTACTCATTTTTCTAATCATAAATTCAGTTCTCCACATTTTTAAGCAATATGCTTTTTTTAATTAAAAAAATCATAAAAACCTATGAGCATTTTAGTGTGAATTTTAGTGCATTTCCCTATGCATTTCTTTCTAATTACACATTTTAGCAAATATCCCCCCCTTAATATGAAGCATTTTTCGTATGCTATGTTCACAAATACAAACTTTTTCCATTTACACTTTAATATGTGCATTTTTGTGCACATTTCTGGGCTGGAGAATTGCTTTCTAAAGTCAAATAAATCCAAATCATGAAGGATGGTTGTGTTTCAGCTCACATGCTGTTTTGGAAAGTACACATTTGGTAAATTTACCTTTAAAAGCATTAATTAATCACCCTGCATCTCTAGTCCTCACTTTCTGTTCCAGTCATCTCCTTCCCCAGGACATTCCATTCTACTTGGCTGTCACCACCCTATTTTCAGGGTCGTCCCCCCCAGTGATATCAACATTTTGTTGCTAGTGACCATGTTCATTGGGCTGTTGGGGAGGAATGTCCCCTTAGGGCATCTGTATACACACACACACACACACACACACACTATTTTTTTCTTTTTGGCAAACTTTAGTGTTCTTCTGAACCTACTGAAATCCCTCTGATGTTCCTTGTTGTTGTTTAGTCGTTTAGTCATGTCCGATGCTTCGTGACCCCATGGACCAGAGCACGCCAGGCACTTCTGTCTTCCACTGCCTCTCGCAGTTTGGTCAAACTCATGCTGGTGGTTTCGAGAACACTATCCAACCATCTCATCCTCTGTCGTCCCCTTCTCCTTGTGCCCTCCATCTTTCCCAACATCAGGGGCTTTTCCAGGAAGTCTTCTCTTCTCATGAGGTGGCCAAAGTATTGGAGCCTCAGTTTCATGATCTGTGCTTCCAGTGAGCACTCAGGGCTGATTTCCTTAAGAATGGATAGGTTTGATCTTCTTGCAGTCCATGGGACTCTCAAGAGTCTCCTCCAGCACCAAAATTCAAAAGCATAAATTCTTTGGCGATCAGCCTTCTTTATAGTCCAGCTGTTCCTATGCATCCCTTATTTGACTCCATTTCTATCAGTCCTCAACATCTGAGTTCACAATTAGAGGGAGCTAGAGAAGATAGGGAGACTCAAAAATCAAACCAAGAGGAAAAACCAACTGCAGAAGGTGGTCAACAGACAGGTGTACCCCTACACTGCAGCTTTACTGACCTTAAACTGCCAGCGTGGTGTAGTGGTTAAGAGCAGTGGACTCATAATCTGGTGAACCGGTTTCGCTTCCCCGCTCCTCCACATGCAGCTGCTGGGTGACCTTGGGCTAGTCACACTTCTCTGAAGTCTTTCAGCTTCACTCACCTTACAGAGTGTTTGTTGTGGGGACGGAAGGGAAAGGAGATTGTTAGCCACTTTGAGACTCCTTAAGGGGAGTGAATGGCAGGATATCAAGTCCAAACTTCTCCTCCTCTTCTTCTCTGTTTCCTGATACCATGCATCCCCGACAATCTAATCCATGCCACCAATAATGCAAACTCCACAAACACCCCAATGTTATCAAGGTGTATCTTTGTTCTAAACAATACTAAAGAACTCGTCCTTCTGAATTTTTTCCCTTTTTATGTGCACCAGCTGATTTCCAGAATGCTTTCACTCAAGTATTGTTGTTCTCAAGAGAGCAACTAACATATAAATCCCATAAGTATGTACTTCATGAACTTTATCTGTTCCCCAAGCCATCTGAAGGCAAACCTGTATAGGGAACTGTTTTTATGTTTTTTTATATATGTTTGAAGCTGCCCAGAGTGGCTGGGGCAACCCAGTAAGATGTGTGGGCCATAAATAGTAAAATTATAATTATGGAACGGGACGTCCCTATTTTCATTGGAGAAAAATTGGGGGGTATGTGTAAGCTTTGTATAAGTTATCAGGCACTCTGAAAATAGACTGTACATGCTTAGGGGTTCTGAGGCCATTGGGGAGGGACCATGTCTCAGTGGCAGATCACATGTAGAAGGTCCCAGGTTCAATTCTTGACATTTCCAGTTAAACTGATCTGGTAACAGATCAGGTGTTTGGTCAGTGGATAACTGCTGCCAGACTGAGCTGGAAGCCCATTTAAGACAGCAAAGGAGATGGACTATCATTCTCTAAACCTCCTGTGACAACCAGCTTAAGAGTTTAGGAAAGCAGCTGTTGTGCATCCCCATATGGAGCTTGTACTACATCTCCTTTCTATCTGTTTCTGGAAGCATGTTCCATATTTCACCTGCACCCAGAGTATTGCTAATGACAGATACAACAGATTTTCCCTCCCAGCAACAAATGCCTCCACAAAAATGATTTAGCAGGCCAGACAGGAAATGCCGCAGAGCGGTTTGCCCAGGGAAAATTTCACATCTGGTGCAGGGGGCAGCCCAAAAAATGATTTCCAAACCCAGCAAAATGTAGCAAACCTCAAAACGAATTCTATGAAAGTGATCCCCAAAATTCAAGTCTGCGATAGGGTTGCCAAACCTTCAAAATTTTCCAGCCACAGCTGGTCTTCAGCCCTTGTAAACAGTGTCTGGGCAACAGCTCTCAACTTTGGGCAAAAAAGCTAAACAACTTTGCCAAAAAGAAAAAGGTCTGAAGTTTCACGTTTCGAAATATGGCAACCCTACAATAATGAAATGCAGAGAAATCATGTCCCTTTGTTCTCAACACATTGATGGTACTTGTATGTTGTGTTTCTTGAAATTAAAACTTACCTAAGCTGGTGTCATCGATTTGCCATTCCTCCTCCTCATCCCCACACACATACATGGGCTGCTGTGGGTGAAATCAAAAGGAAAGATATGGTCTAAATGATTCATAGTACAGTGTATGTACTGTAATATAAATGAAATAATTAGAAGTCAAATTGCCTATTGCCTGGAAAATTAGGCTTATTACCACCTTTCAGAGCAGAGCTGTATTAGCATAATTATTCCTCTGAACCACTAATTTACTCCATTTGATGTCTACACTTTACATAGCAAAGAATTCCAGTATCTTAAACTTTGTTTAATCCTCTATTGCCCTTCTTTCTCTATATTAATTAATATTTGTTTCCTACCTTGCTGCTGCTCTTTTCTTATGTGTTCATTGGTATCAGCCTATTATTAATATTATTGGAAATAGTGCCAGCAATGCTTGTAGCATTTTGCGGAGATAACAGGTTTCCCAAAGAAACCATCTAGGAGTTGGCTCTGCTCCCCACCAAAGCTCCTGATCCTGCTACATACTTGGTGTGGTGATTTTGATGCTGTATTCCAATCACGTATCTCCTTAGCAGTTGTCCCAACCTCGCTTTGGGGCAGGCAGCCACTATTAGGTGGTGAGCCAATGAAACAGACAGGGGTAAGAGGCAGGCTTTCCTGGAAAGATACCCTGCACTTCCTTTTGCAGGACTGGGAGCCATGTGGGACACAATCACTGCAGTAGTAGTAGTAGTAATAATAATAATAATAATAATAATAATAATAATAATAATAATAATAATTGTATGTTGCCCATCTGACTGGGTTGCCCCAGCCACTGTGGGCAGCTCCCAAGAGAATATTAAAAACACAATAAAACATCAAACATTAAAAACTTCCCTAAACAGGGCTGCCTTCAGATGACTTCTAAAAGTCTGATAGTTGTTTATTTTCTTGACATCTGATGGGGGGGGGGGCATTCCACAGGGCGGGTGCCACTACCGAGAAGGCCGTCTGCCTGGTTCCCTGTAACCTCACTTCTCACAGGGATGGAACAGCCAGAAGGCCCTCAGAGCTGGACCCCAGTGTCTGGGCAGAATGATGGGGATGGAGACACTCCTTTGGGCATACACGGCCAAAGCCATTCATGAAAGAATAAAGGACTGAAAAGAACTATCTATGTTTTGGGCTCACTGAAAAGTGATAGGTTGCAGCTCTGCTTCTTTGCAGACTTAGGAACTGATTGTAAAGGAGTATGTATCTCCCTAGGGAAGCCTAGCTCATCTCATGAGACCTACTGGACTAGATGAAGAATAAAGTCATTTCTGACCCAGTACTGTTAGAAAGTTACAGCTTTTCCTCTACAAACCATCTCTTGCAGTTCTCAAGAGGAATTGGAGGTCAAACCAGGGCACATTTGAGGATGGTGTGAAATCAGATAATTAGTGATAAGGTAAGCAACCTTCTTCAACTTTCGTATTTTTGCAGCTTTTAAATAGGCACTGGCTATAACATGCTGCTATAATGTTAATACAACCTGCCCACCAACTTAATAGGGTGAAATTACTTCAACATATTTTGCCAAATACGAAAATAAACTTTGTTTACTAGCAAACTTCAATCTGAATGCTTATGAGTTAGGAGTCAATAATGCAATATGAGCACATTGCATCTTGCATTCAGGTTAGTTTATTATTATCGTTATTATTATATGGTTCGGTTCAAGGTGAGAAGGCACAGACGAGAAAAAGGGGACTTCATATACTGTAGCTATCCAAATTGCAGCTGAATAACAGTGGTTCTTGTCTGGAGGTTCTAGCAGGGGAGCGCAGCTATTGTATACCCTTGACCGAAGAACGGTACACTCCTTCTATCTGGGATGGTCGTCCTCTTCCACCGAGCGCGCAGCTTCGGGAGGGACGCACATGGAGCGGTGAGGGAGGAAGGGGACACCCGCCTAGCCAGCCAGATCAGCCTGTTGTTTTATGTTTGTGTATGCTTTTATTGTTGTTGTTTGTATTTATGTGTTGTTATTGAAAACTTTAATAAATATCATTAAAAAAAATGAGTAACAGTGGTTCTGATGCAGATTTCATTCCTATTCAGGCATTCCTCTAAAAATGTGATGAGGAATGGGGCTGTACCTGCTAAACCCATGCCAGTGTCCCTGCCTCCCTGGGCTGTAGCCCAAAATGTCTGCATGTTGGGTGGAAGATCTGAATGGGGACTTCTCGTGTGTTCAGCTGAGTATACTTGGAATCCACCCCACAACCAGGAGCTCCCATTACACAGTATCCCTGATCATTGATAGGCTTCTGAGCATGTTCAGGTGAATGTGTGAAGAACGACCCTCCATTAGGGATGGAGCCAGCAAAGTTGGAACATGTGGAACACTGGGAACAGAAGTGGTGCTTACAGATCTACATACCCTGACTAATTTATCCTACCGTATGTTCTTCAAAGGGATGTAGGTGGCGCTGTGGGTTAAACCACTGAACCTCTTGGACTTGCTGATCAGAAGGCTGGCGGTTTGAATCCCCGCAATGGGGTGAGCTCCCGTTGCTCAGTCCCTGCTCCTGTCAACCTAGCAGTTTGAAAGCACGCCAAATTGCAAGTAGATAAATAGATGCTGCTCTGGCGGAAAGGTAAACAGTGTTTCCATGTGCTGCTCTGGTTTGCCAGAAGCAGCTTAGTCATGCTGGCCACATGACCGGAAGCTGTACGCCGGCTCCCTCGGCCAATAAAGCGAGATGAGCGCTGCAACCCCAGAGTCGGCCACGACTGGACCTAATGGTCAGGGGTCCCTTTACCTTTTTTATGTTCTTCATAGGGTAAGCACACTGAATCTAAACACATTAAATACATCTTTAGACCACTCATAAGAATTCTGGTACCTGAGTGGGACATGAGGCAGAGTCCTCTGACAAGGGAGAGCCAGATGCTTGGGGTCAGTTGGGTTTAGATCCTAACACAAATCACATAAGGTATGTGGATACCTATCCTGCTTTATGGGTCTAAAAGTTTCACTGGCTGCCAGCGTGATACAGGATTAGATTCAAGGTGCTTCTGTCAGTTTATAAAGTCCTAAATGGCTTGTGACTTAAACACTTGTAGGAGCCCCTTCTTGCCTAGTAACATGTCTTCAAATTAAGATCTACAGAAATGACAGCATTAGTGGTTTTGACTGGATGGTTAAGCAGAAGTTGTAGGAAGGGGGGTGTGGTGGGTGCGGTCTGCCCCAGGTGTCATAACTGAGGGGTGTGTGTGGCAAAATGGCAGGCCCTTGTGCAGAAATCCTCATTGTAAGCCAAGGCCTCTGCCTCCCCTGCCATGTATCTAGCCTTAAGAATGATGCTTTGGTAATTAGCCAGCTGCCCCCCTTCCCATCAGGATAGGCAGCTGACACCAGTCCCATGTAAGTGGTGAATGCGTTCATCCAATTGTCAAATGTGCATTTCACATCCACTGCCTTGTCTTTTTTACGACACGGCACCAACTTAAATTATGTGCTGCATGAAGATACCAGAGAAAGCAAAGAGAATAAATCCACGAACTCACCAATGAGGATGCGTGTGCATACCTTCCTCTTCAGACGGACACCTGGAGGCTGGTCCGTGCGCTTAAAGTTGAAGTCACGAACCCTCCCCCTGGCGTCCAGCCCATCCTCACCGCATGGTGCAGTAGCCCCAAAAGCACAGTGATGGCGCCAGGTTCTATGTTCCCCAATATAGCTTGGGAGCCCAGAGGACTTGTGCGTGGTGACCCAATACCCCTTGCAGTGTTCCTCTGACTCACAACTGGAGGAATCACTCATACTTGAAAGATCCAAAGTGTCCAATGAATCTCTCTTGCACTTGCAACTGTGATTTCTAGACTTGCATGTTCCCTTCTTCTGGCGGTGCACTCTGCACAAGTCAGGGCTGGAGGAACTGTTGGAAGAACTTATAAACGGTGACCTATTCTTATGCCTACCTTTGCAAGAGCAGTGCCGTGGGGACTTATCTAAGCGGACCTCAGCCCATGCCAGATGCTGCTGCAAGTGGTGATTTAAATGCTTTAAGTCGTGAATTTCCTCCCCACTTGAGAGGTGCCACCCTCCAGGCTGCGGCAGTCAGGGGAGACATCAGGTGATAAACTATACCGCTGCCAATGGCTGGTGGCTAATAATTGGATGGCTTTTCTTGCTAAGCCCCACACCTGAAGTGGAGGAGCCATCTAGCCTTCTTGGCTAGTCGGCCACCTTTGTTAGGCCCAGCCCCTGCCAAGGGTCTTTGCCCTTGGCACACAGGATAGGGGCGACCTTCCTGCTGGTAGACAGGACCCTTGATCTTATTTGCTGCCTGCACAGTGTCCCTCACTGTGCACCTACACGTGCAAGGGGGGGAGATATCACTGCGCCCAGTTGCCATAGCAGGAGACATGATGGCGTAACCAGCATGTGAAAACAAGGAATTACCAGCTACTTGACAATGTAACACTGTGGAAGCAAGCTGAAATCTAACAGTTGGATAACTAAACAAAGGTCTAACAGACAGAACCAGAAACCTTACTGTGCACATGCCGCTAAAGGAAATACTGAAAAGCAAGCAAAATAATATGTTAGGTTTCCTGCAATCTCATACACTTGAAGCCAGAACTGCACCACCCAAGCCATGTGTTGGTGGCCAAAACTAGAAGCCAACAGGAGGCAGCCCATGCAATGCAATAGGCCGGGAATGAAAGGAGCGGTTAATTATATCCTATTAATTAAGAGACAGCAGCCAGTGACCTACTACATACGTGCAATAAGTTAGCAGCAAGAACTGCACCTCCAAAGGCAAATGGCAACGGTATAAAGAGCAGGCCAAGGGTGGGAGGGAAGGGACTGTCCTGGCACCGGGAGGAGACCCCAGCAGACCCTCTGAATCCCCCAAACCACCCCCACAAGTGGTGCTAGTCGCGGAAGGCCTAAGCAGGCCACCAAGCGACCCAGAAGCAGGCCGTATGGTCCCAATTCCCACCTGATACTGGGGGGGGGGGGGAGAGAATGGCTACAGCCATGGGAGGCCTAAGCAGGCCTGAAGGTGTTGGGATACTGCCAGGGAGAGAAAGGCCATCACTGCCTCCACGTCGTCTCCGGACGTCCATCGATCTCCCGTAGATACAGTATCAGCAATTAGCGGCATGAGCTCCAGAAATAGATTGCCGCATTCCTGGGCTGATGCACACTCTATCAGCAGAATTCACACAGCGAAAGTTGCACAGCAGGAGAGCATATTTACAAGTTTATTCAGCGTTGGTCAGAACAAAGAAAAACATGACCGCCTGCTAGCGTGTTCAGGCACCGAGAGAGAGAAACAAAAGCAATAGCAAACATAAACATCCTGTGAACGGGAAATACGCAGACTCTGACTCACACAGCCTGCTCCCTCTTAAGGTGGAACGGAAATATCCTAATAGAAGGCGGGGGGGGGGTGGCGAGGAAGGCTACCCTGCAGCCCAGTAAAAGGCTGATCCACGTCTGCATCCCCGCTCCTCCCGCTGTATGAGGGGGCCAGCGCCGGCTGTGTGAGGCTGGGAAAGCCGACATGCGGCCTAGCAAAGGCTGTGCCATTCGCGCAGCCCCGATCCCCCCCCCCAGATGACGGGGGTGGCGCTGACCACAGGAGGCCCCGAGGCCACAGCACAGCAGAAGGCCGTGCCACCAGCCGCTAGCCAGGGGAGGCCTCTGCAGGCTGTCCCATGGTCCAAAGTGAAGCTAACTTCCCTTTCCAGGAGAGAAATCCAGTGACAAACCTGGAAAGAAAACAAAATGAGCCTGGGCAGAAGAGCATCGGCCCTTTTCTGGCCCTCACCCCACCCCCCAGCTGGAAGCCTGTTGGCCTGCTGAGATGGGGGTGGGGTAACAGCCACCCTGTAGCAAGGTGGGTGGCACCTGGCCAGGTAAGCCCATGCAGTGTCGCAAACCCTGCCCACCTCTTGGAGGGCATGAGAGGAAATTGCTGTCACCTGGCGTTCTTTTTTGCTGATTGCTATATGCTCTTCTTGGTACATTTTCTGCCCTGTATGCATTTACATTGTGCTGTTGCCAATTTTTGTTTTATATTAGCTTTGTTTTTATTGTGCCACATCTTTCAGTTTTTAATATTTAATGCTGTCTTGTTTTTAACACTTGATTGGAAGCCGCCCAAAGTGGCTGGGGAAACTCAACCAGATGGGCGGGGTATTATTATTATTATTAATAATAATAATAATAATAATAATAATAATAATAATAATTTATTTTATTATTATTATTATTATTATTATTATTATTACTGAAAATAAGGGATCAGCAGCCTTGAAAATAAGGGATCAGCAGCCTCCCCTGTCCCAGGGACAGTCTACGGTATATCTAACAATGTGGGATAGCAGCAGGAAACGGCGCTGGAATAAGGGAATTTCCCACAAAAAATGGGAAGGTTGGCAGCTATGGCCACACCCTGGGCTTTTTGTGAGGGAGGGTTAGTTGTAAATGCTTTTAAGTGATACATACCTCTGGCCTGAAGCATAGTTTAGCAACCCCTCTTTTTCTTCAGTCAAAGGCAGGCAACGTCCAACGGGTTTAACAAATTCCTACTAATTTCTCTGGGACCTGCTCTGTGAACCTTGATCTACAGATCTACAGAAGGAAAATTTAAACCAACTCCAAATCCAGAGACCAGAGGGCAATATAAGAAATAACACAATTCCCAGCTGGGGCAGAAAAGCAAAGTTTTCACAAGGAATTTATTTTGTTCAGTTAAATATTTGATTCGAACTCCTGTGTTTGGTCAAACCCCCCTATTCATAACCCAGGACTTATAATGAACTGTTGACAGTGAAAAACGCAGCACTGGAACACTCTAGGTACAGCTAGCGCCGTTTTATTCATGGAGTAGGTAGGTTGATTAAAAAGGGAAGCACGTGGTTGAATTTAAGTCAGTCGTTTTAAGACTAAATGAGAACTACATTTCAAATTTGTGATGAAAATTGAACTGTGGATTTAGAGGCCTTATCTCAGCTGAATATCATAATGAGAAAAATAAACTGGAGTGAGAGGAAGGTTTATGTAATAAGAATGTCCTGGAGGGGATATCATTAACAATTTTTAAAGAGCCCTGGAGAGCAGTGGGAAGACCAGCACCATTTGTTTTTCTCATGTCCTAGGATGAGGACATGGGGGAGAATATATCAGGGAACACAGCTGGGACTGCCTGGTGTGTGTCCTATGCCTTTTTACTTGCATATTATATGGAATTGCCCTTTGAAATGCTGATTGTAAAAGGTAAAGGTAAGGCGACTATGGGGTTGCGGCCAGTGGGGTAGCAAGGTCAGGTGGTACCTGGTGCAGAAAATTTCTTGTCACCCCCCCCCACACACACACATTAAAATTATTAAAAGAAGGAAAAATAAGATACTTGCAGTTACAAGTGTCATTTTCTACCTCCTCTTCTTTTCTTTCCTCCTCCAGCTACTACAGCAGCAGCGCCGCCCCCAGTGTCTCTCTCGTTCGCTTTGAGGCAGCTGCCCAGGCAGGAGTGGTGTGGCGAGGCGTCCTTTACCTTGGGGAAAAATATATTTTAAAAACACACTTTGTCACCCCCCTCAGTGATGACACCCAGGGCGAAATGCCCCCACTACCCCCCTTCCTACACCTCTGCCTTCAGGTGTCTTCTAAAAGTCAGATAGTTGTTTATTTCCTTAACATCTGGTGGGAGGGTGTTCCACGGGGTGCGCGACACTACTGAGAAAGCCCTCTGCCTGGTTCCCTGCTGCTGGCCCTTTCTTGAAGATTCCCGAACCTAAGAGTAAGTATTTTGCCTTCCTGTATTCAGTTCTTTGGTTGCTTCCATCCTTCCTGGGTGGGGCTGCTTCTCTTACACCCATCCAGGGTGGGGTTCATAGTGTCAACTGACTCATATTTGTATTTCCTCTGCAGAACACAGTAATTCGTCCAGAGCTGGCTTGTTTCAGGAATAATCTGAAAGAAGGTAAGCCCCACACCTTGGGGACAGTGAACTCCTTGTCCCTTGTTTGCCCAAGACACACCTCCCAGGTCTTCTTGCTGGGAGTCCTGCAGGACCTGCTCCTTGCCTGGCAGGCCTTTCCCACCTGGCCTGGGAAAGCAGCACCCAGACTGACTCCAGCTACAAGAAGCGGAGAGGACTGAACTGATTTTCTCTCTTTTTCATTCTTTTCCATCCAGATGACATCATCATTGAGGAGTTGTGATTTTCCTCCTTGAAGGAATTGCTGCTCTATTTGGACATCTCAACTGGCCAAAGACTGGCAGAAGAGGCACTGAGAATCAGGAGGGGGACAGATGATTTAAGCAGCCATGAATATGCACTGAAATTGGGCAGAACAAGAAAGAAAGAAAGAAAGAAAGAAAGAAAGAAAGAAAGAAAGAAAGAAAGAAAGAAAGAATCCATGACAGATGGTCATCTAATCTCTGCTTTAAAACCTGCAAGGAAGAAGAGTCCATCACCTTCCAGGGGAGTCCATTCCTCTGTTGAACAATGTTCAGTCGGAATCTCCTTTGTTGTATCCTGAAGCCATTGGTTTGAGTCCTACTGTCCAGAGCAGGAGAAAGAAAGCTGGCTGCATCTTCCATGTGACAGCCCTTGAGTTATTTGAAAATGGCTCTCTCTGGTGTCACTGGATCAAGCTGATCGATTTTCTTGCATTCCTTAAACTAAATTGTTTTTAATGGATTTTGAATCAACGTGCAATAAATTGTTACTGTTTTGAATTTCATTGTGTTATTGTCTTCCATAGATCTGGGCACTTTTCTGTTGTTAAGGGGGCTGGAACTGTAGCTCTTTGAATGGTAAACTGCAGTTCCAAGAATCCTCGGGGAGAAGCAATGTGTTTTAGATGTATGCTGCCTAAGTTTCACTTGCATCTTTTAAGTGAGGGACCAGTGACAGGATTTCCTTCCAACTTCATCTCCATCAAGCCCTCCACGTAATTTGGGTCCAGATGAAGAGGACAAGCAAATAGTGGTGAAACAAACAAAGGCATTCAGGGAGGGATCACTTGGAAGAAAACTTGCCCAAGGACCAATAAAATACGGGTTTTTAATTTGTATTGGGAGTGATCATCTTTCAAAGACTTATTAAAGTAGGCTTGGCCTTTACATTGCACCTTTCCCTGTGTTATTAATACAATAGAAAGTGTTCTTTAAACAAAAAACAAAAAACTTTTTGCCCAAGTGAATCATATGGCAAGCACTCAGTAGCTCTTCCATTCTCAAAATCCCTACAAGAGTTAAGTAATTTACTTTATTCAGTTCTGTAATTGTATATTGTCAATTCAGCGGTATTAGGGTGTGGGTTGAATTGATTTTTTTGCATGATAACTTCAGGGGAATAAGGGTTATCTTTTGCTGTCTGCTCTAAACAAGGCTTTGCAGTACAATACTACATGGGAAAAATAATGAAATGAGTTGTCTGAACATTTGGGCAGAAGTCATATCCATAGAGACATTCTGACTAACCACTTGGCTAATGTGTTGCCATTTATTCAGTTCATTATGCCTATACACACACATTCTTTTCTGTAAATCCAATTTTAATGCCTTAGACTTTCAAATTGTAGAGTTTGAAAACTATTGAGGAAGCTTATGCATATGCTACTTAAAAAAATATCTTAGCCTGTGGCTATATCTGAACTTTGCAAGAGTTCTCAGAAGTCATCTGAAGGCCACATATTCTGTTTCTGATGTAATTCAGATAACTGAATATGGCATAAAGGCATCTGATCCACATAATTATGAGATGTACGGTCTTGATGACATTGAATTTCATGAGCATAGAACTGTACACAAGGAGAGTCATACAAATAGGAACTAGCAGCATTAGAGAGGTCGTGATGTTCATTTATGCCGTGCCTTCCAGATATGCCGAACATAATTAAAATTGTTAAAAAGATTGGGAACAATGGTTAAACCCCTTGCTGATATACTTCAAATCATCCAGTGATCTATGAGTAGATCCCAAACAACCTTTTGCTCGCCCCTGTGCTAAACCAAAAATGATCCAAACCTAATCCCTCTCCATCAGTCCTGGTCTGATTTAATTTTGATCCATATCCCAGGGCTTAACCCACAACACCTCTTGTCCTCCTGCTTTCTCCTGTGGAAAGCTGCTCTTTAGCACTCAATCAGAGAAAACAGCCATTGCGTTTTCTGCAGATAGAGTTAAAGAGCAGATTTTTCCTAGGAAAGGAACAGGGCAAGGGGGAAACTTCTTAGAGCCATGTCTAGAAAGTGTGAATTACAAGCTGTGTGGATCCATACTTTCAAGGCAAAAGACAAGCGGAAGTGGGCGAACCCCTTGTCTAACATCGTGATTGTACCCTGCAGCAACTTTTAGCTTGATTGACAACTGAACATAGATAGCCCACTTTACAGCAGGGCTGTGGCCAAGGGAGGGGGCTGTGGCTGTGAAAGAAGTATAAGATAGGGAGAGGGCCAGACAGGGGGGCTTTGAGGGCCTAAGGACTTACTCACCCCAATCTGGAAAGTGGCTTGCAATACCTAGTGGTGACACAGTCCAATGACCAGTGTCCCAGGTGAGCTCTCATGCTGCCATTTTACACCCATTGTCAATTAACTTTTAATATTGCAAAAATCCAGAGAGAGAGAGAGAGAGAGAGAGAGAGAGAGAGAGAGAGAGAGAGAATATACAATATATAGGCTTTTTAAGGAGCTACATCAGTGAAAGGGAAAGTCCATAACTTCTGTTTATCTCTGCAATTATGACTCAAGTTCCTTTAAGTTCCAGAAATCAATATAGACGACATGATGAATGAGTCTAAATTGGCCTCTCTTCTTCTGACCTTGAAGTTATTAATTCTGCATCATAAATGTTTGGATATCTCTAGTAACCTTTGGAACGCCAGATTATTTCTAGAGAGAAAGCTGGCAGAATTGTAGGAAGCAGGCATTTACTCGTGATTTATGACCTCAGTCAGGAACAAACCTTTCCATTACCATAATGCAGTTGGTCTACGTGTCAAGGAGAAATGGCTCTAAATAATAATAATAATAATAATAATAATAATAATAATAATAATAATAATAATAATAGGAGGGGGGATGATGCACTTCCCGTTACGGTAGCTCCAAATGCTTCCATCCATTCCCTTGTAGGAGACCATTCACAAAAGCTAACTTTGCTTTAAGGCACTCATATCTGTATATTTACTGTCCAGCACTGCTAAAGCTTTTGTTCTGCTCCCTCTAAAGAAATGCATGTGGACAGATTCTGCTCAGCATCAGTCTTTTTAGTACTGACCATGGCATTCATTCAGCACCAGTAAAGGTCAAGGAAAATTATGACAGGAATAAGGCTGGAGAGTGGAAGGGTGCTAAAGAATGATTTTATAGAGGATAAATATAAAACTGAAGAACAGAGAGGAGAATTAGTTCATCATCTAGACAACAAGTTGAAGGTTATCTCAAAAAACAGGCAGATATGGGATACAGAAAGGCTGTCCAAATAAGCAAGCCCTTGTCTGACATGGCCATTTTGGGGGCACAAATTGGGCTAGCTGCCAGAAAAGCAAGAGGAAGGGCTGCCCTCAACACACATCAGGAGAATTTTAATTTATTTTATTTTTTGTATTGGGCTGTGCCCTGGGGCAGGGGCATAGCATGGGGGTGCCAGTGGGGCTGTGGCCCTAGGCACAGATTATTATTATTAATAATAATAATAATAATAATAATAATAATAATAATAATAATAATTTTTATTTATAATATGACAACAATTATTCAATCATAATTTTAACATTTCAAACTCTGACTCCCTTCCCCCTCTTTCTGCGGTTTCTTTACATTTCTTTTCATCTCCCGCATACTCCAAATTATCTCAACATATTCTTTTGTATATCTGTTCCCACATATATCGCATATATATTTTGAAACCACAGGTTTTTACATTAATTCTGTCTTCATCTGCTTACGGCTTGTTTGTAAACATGCAACAAACCATTTCCATTCCTTTCTTTAAAATAAATAAATAATTGGTATCTTGGTTTCTCATTCTCCTGGTAAGTTTCGCCATTTCCGCATAGTCCATTAACTTCTGTCTACATTCTTCTCTCGGCGGGACCCTGGGCACTGATTTTTGAGGGGGTGAGAAGCAGGCACCCCCCAGTGCAGCACAGCCTGGTGCTCCTCTCCTGGCATCATGAACCAATGCTTACGGACAGGTGTGCCAGGCCACACCACGCTGGGAGTGCCAGCATGGGGGTGTCTGGTTTGTGCCCACCAAGTGCTGTGTTGACTGGCCAGGCTTCCCCCTGCTCAGGTGGGCAGGCGATGCAGCATGGTCCTGTTTGGTTCCAGGGAGGAGTTGTTCTAGCAGTGTTGGTGACTAGGGCTGGGGTGCCATGGTGGGCACCCTGTTCACCCCATCCCCAGCACCCATGCACCCACAGCACTCCTGCCCACCCCCTGGCACATGCACACAACCCCTCCAGTGTGTGTGCCCACCCTGAGTGCCATGAACTCATGCAACACTGCTGCCCTGGGGTCACCCAAATGTAGATGATCTCTGTGGTCCCACCCTTAGGTCTGCATACTTGAGTCAAATAGCTCCATCCTTAGGTCACAAAAGTTGGCAACTGCAGACACAGAATGAGAAAGCAAAAGAACACATATATTACACCAGTGGAAAGATGTTTTAAAAAGAAAATAACAGATGCTGCAGATGTAACGAAAAGGAAGGTACATTTTATCATATGTGGTGGGAATGCAAATGCATTAAAAATATTGGGAAATGATATATAATGAATTGGAAAAAAAATGTTTAAAACGAACTTTGGTAAACATCCCGAAGCATTTCTACTAGGTATCTCAAATCAAGAACTGCCAAAAGAAAAATGGACATTATTTATGTAGGCCACAACAGTGGCAAGAATCTTGATTGCACAATACTAGAAGATGGAAGAAATACCATCAAAAGAACAATGGCAAGAAAAATTGATGAACTATGCAGAATTGGCTAAGCTAACAGATAATTTAAGAGAGAAGGACAAAAAGGACTTCAAAAGGGTTTGGGAACCATTTACAGTTTATTTGCAGAAACAACAAAATGGACTGGACTCACTGGCAGGGTTTGAATAAACGTTCACAACTTTATTATAGTAACAGACATTTTAGAGAATGATAAGGGAATTCACTTTGATACAAAGCAGGACACAATAAACAAAACCAAATAACTCAGTAGAGGGGGAGTTGGGGGAAGTCCGAAGGAGGAGAGGGAGAACATTTTTATATATTTTGATGAATGGTATTTGCATCTTTATTTCTTATAAAACCCAATAAATATTTAATAAAAAAAGAGAGAGAGAAAGCAAAAGAACACAGATGAATATAACAGAGAATACAACATGCTGCTGATGACTCAGACAAGAGAGAGGAATGAATCCTTGTGCCAGATTGCAAGTGTGTGTGAAAAAAGAGGATCCAGTTAGTGGAATGCCTATACGTCTCTGCTTTCCTAACCTTTAGTATGAATATTGAGTAAAAAACTGGGGGGTTTTGTTTTTTTAAAAAAAAGTCTTCAAGGTATGTAACTAATAGCCAAGGTCCTGGCATTTTAAACCCCAGTTAGGGGAATAACAGCATACAGAGTCTTGGTTTTTGAAAAGCCCGTGGAGGTAAGCTGGTGTTTTAGCACCGAAAGGTCAAATTTTAAAGAATTCTGAGTTCTAGACACTGCTGCAGAAATAAAAGTCATGTAGATTTGTAGTGAACTTACCTGAACACAGAAACTGGAGAAGAAAGGCAGTTTGCTGTTGATTTGCATGTCTGAAAGACGATTAGTGTGAAGCACAGCTGATTGCTTACAATTATGGGGAAAATGGGACTTTAGTTAATGCTGACATTTAGCTCTTGCCATAGAGTGTGTTTTAGGAATGACACAAATGGGGGACTGAAGTGGCCAAGCTGGAAATCTTTGCAAAATCACAGCTAAACCCAGACTCTTGAAAAAAACAACAACACACAAATGGTTGGGGTAATATATTCCCACTCCAAGCTACCGTATTTTTCGCTCCATTAGACACACTTTTTTCTTCTTAAAAAGTAAGGGGAAATGTCTGTGCATTTTATGGAGCGAATGCGTGGTCCCTGGAGCCGAATTGCCCAGGGGCAAAAAACAGATCATCCTTTTTTTCTTTTTCTTTTTTGAAAGGGGGAAGTGGGTGTTGAAAGGAAGCAGCTGATTGGCAAGCAATCGGGAGGGAGATAAGGGACGCGATAAAGGAGGCTGCCTCGGAGGGGGGAGCTAAAAGCCCATAGATCCTCAGGAATTTTGCATTTCGTCACCCCAAATTCACCATCAGATCACATAGCATGTCCATGGCTACAGCCTGCACACAAAAAACCCACACACCCACTGTTGCGTGGGGCCGCAATGGCGCAAAAACACAGTTACAAAGCATGGATCCACATGGATCCTCAGGATTTTTGCATTGGGCTACCCCAAACTCACCGTCAAATCACGTCTGTGGCCACAGCATGAACCACAAAAATCATACATCTACTGTTTCGTTCAGAATATTTGTTTTCTTGTTTTCCTTCTCTATAAACTGGGTGTGTCTTATGGTCAGGTGCGTCTTATGGGGTGAAAAATACGGTAAATTCCAATGCTTCTCAGGATAATAAGACGTCTCAAAACAGCCCATGTGCCTTGTGTCAGAGGCCTTCTTCCCTGGATCAGTTTTGAAAAACCATGGGACCCCCCCTTTAATTCTAGATCATTAAGTTTTGCTGGGGGAGAAGAAGGCACACCAGTCACAAAATCAATAGATTTTTTTGTGACGTTTAGTGTTCCAGACTCTTTCTGCTTTTCAAAAATTAAACTCTGTCAGGACATTTAAAACTGCAGATTATAGCCTGGCAGAGTAGCCCAAACCTGCTTTGTGCTAAGCTAGAGAAGGATTGAATTGGGCAGAGGTGTTCATTCAGCTTTGGCAAGCACTATGAATAAGGACAAATGTTGTTCATCCATTGAAACATTCACTCCCTCCCTCAAAATTCTGTTTTATTAGTGCGTAATGTTTGGCTATGCTTAATTGGGGCCAAAGTAACAAAGCCATTTCAGAGTGAAGACAGTACTTTTTCCCATCATTCAGAATAGGTGAAAGATTTGTCTCTATTCATAGCGCTCCTCTTCCCCAATATTGCTAGGGAGCGGGGATTTCTCTATTTGCATGAATATTTTGCACATAGAGTTTCTGGTTTGGGCTCAATCCTTGCCAAAACAGAGCCCTTAAGAAAATCAAAACTTTGCAGAGAAGTCTCACATCTTCTTGGGTTGTCTCATGGTTTATGCCCTGATGATTTTTAAAGATGGCTGAGGAAGGGGTTGGAGTAGGTTTCAGGTGCACTTTTTAACGCTGTGTTGTATTCAATGTACCCTTAAGCGGATCATTCTGTCAGAGCAAGAATTCTTCCTCAACACAATGGAATAGTTTCCCGCTCTGATCATTTTTGGGGGGAATCCTGCAACATGTTTAAGTTTTTGCTCTGCCAACTATACATTGGAATCTACTCTGGATCAATATTGAGTAGAATTCCATGACATCAAGATGGCGGGCTGAATGTTTCAAAGCTGCAATGCAAGGCATGGCTTCAATTGGAATCCCTCATCCACTGACACACAGCTCTACCTTCCTTCCCTACCAAACACTTTCCAAACTCTCCTTCTCACACAGACTTCACTAATACTCTGAACTGAATGGCCTGAGTGTTTTCACACCCTGCAGACAAAAATAAAAGTGCTGGCATCAACTGAACTCAGCTTACAAAATGGCGGAGTCTGTTTGAGTCAGCTTGTAATATTTATTCATTAGAGCTCTTCTCCTTCTCTTTACATGTCGGGGGGGAATATTAGTGCTATAAAATATATATGGTACTATGTGTTAGAAAGCACTGCAGAGTTCCAAATTTGCTTCAGACTCCCCCAAGGCTTGATAAATGTAATCACCTCACAATAGAAGCCACCACCCACACATCCCACCATCTAAAAAAAAAAAATTGCTATTTACCCAAGGTACTTGCAGATCAAAAAGAACTGCTCATCAAGTCTAAATGGAGAATTGCCAGGTTGATTCAAAAGACAGCATAATTGGGAAAGGTCTTTTGAATGCATGATCAGAAATTGCTTAAGTGTAGGGGTGTAAGAAGGCATAGATTCCCTTTCATGATCAGTATTCAATGCTGTTTCCATTCCACTGCAGTTCAGTTTCTGCCAAATACTGCATTATTTACCTCACTGGCTGTTACTGAATGAAAGTTATATGAGTTGTGCAACTGACTTATTTATGTAACTTGCATTCATTTCAATGTAAAGGAAGTGTCAAACAATGCAGACAAGTAGTTAATTATGTTATTGTTTGCTAACATAAAAACAGCCAGAGTGATGTGAATGAATCACATTTGCTTGCCTGATTTCTCATGCTGACCAGAGATGGACATGCAAACTGCAGCAATTTAGGAACATGGGATGCTATTTATATTGAGTTAGACCATTCATCCGCTTAGCTCAGTCTTGTCTACAATGACTGGCAGTGACACTCCAAGATTATACACAGGCTTCTCTTTCAGCCATACCTGAAGATTCCAGGGATCAAACCTGAGGCCTTCTGTGACAGCCCAACTTGAGTGGAACAGAGGCAGTAATGTTTTACCCATATGATTGCAAAATAACCTTAACTTACTACACAGAATCCACTTATTTTCTTGTATGGGGCCCCAAGCAAGACCAGCATTTGGCTAATTTGATATTTTCTTTTATGTGGCTCACAGCCATTGCCTGATACCCTTCCAATATTTTCACCTCTATGTTCTGTGGAATACAATCCAGCACTTTTTAAAATATGTTCCTAGTCATATTGATTATGGAGCAGGCGATGTGTTACCATCCACCTTGTGAACTTCCCCTCTGAAACTATTTTGAGGAGAAAGAGATCCAATTTCATACTAGTTATGTGGATGCTTCAGAAGGAATACACAGTAATTTTGGCTTCCATGCCACACCATTCTCTAAATAAAAATTTTCTTAGTATCGTCATAGTATACACACACACACACATGGAAAAAGGGAGTGAGGGGCAGAGAGAAAGAGAGAGAAATATTAATAAAAATCAAAAATATGTAATAGAAATATTAACTATCAACTTTTTGATTAAAAATTAATCGCAAAATCAGTAAAGATGGGAATGGGCACAGGAAGAGGTGCAGGTTCAGAGAGGCATTTTAGAATTTATCAGGATATGAGTACCAGCACCTAACTTTTTACAGCAACGAAAACCAGTTTCTCATCCCTCTTCCCTTCATCTTCGATCGCATGGGAGCTGCTTTTCAAGGGATGAATCCCAGCTGCATCATTCTCATGAATTCCCAGTCATGCGATCCCACATGGATGCAGCTAGGGGCAATGCTGGGTACTCAAAAGACTCAGAGCACAGGCCAGTGCCCCCAAAATGCATATGCTACCGTCTTTTCCCAAAAGTAAGACATCCCCTGAAAAGAAGAAGAGTTTGGATTCCATATCCCGCCTTTCACTCGCTTTAAGGAGTCTCAAAGCGGCTAACATTCTCCTTTCCCTTCCTCCCCCACAACAAACACTCTGTGAGGTGAGTGGGGCTGAGAGACTTCAAAGAAGTGTGACTGGCCCAAGGTCACCCAGCAGCTGCATGTGGAGGAGTGGAGACGCGAACCCGGTTCACCAGATTACGAGACTACCACTCTGAACCATTACACCACACTGGCTCTCAAATAAGACCTACTTACAGTCTTGCCTCTCACTGTAATATAAGGCATCCCCTGAAAAGAAGACCTTCCCGATAATAAGGCCTCCCCCGAACATAAGGCCTCCCCGGAATATAAGGCCCCCGAAGCTACCCTAATGCATCTGACTCCTCTGGACCGTAGCGGAGGGCACTGCCACACAGCTCACTGACTGGCCGCAGTGCAGCCGGAGCTGTTCAGGCAGTGCAAGGTCTCTTTAAATCAGAGAGCCCGCGCCACCGCCAAGACAAGCTGCCGCCTGTTGCACACAGAGTCTGGCTGACTCACAATTAGACAATATATGCGTACCGTATTCTTCTTCATGGAAAAATAAGACACCCCCTGAAAATAAGACCTAGCGCATCTTTGGGAGCAAAAATGAATATAAGACCCTGTCTTATTTTGGGGGGGAAAGGGGTAATTTATATGTATAGATACAAATTTAGCCCTTTGAGCAAATGAAGATGCTAGGTGTCTGGGGCTTCACCAGCATGGCATTTTTCAGGCACATCTGCCTTTCAGGCAAAGTGATGGGAGGGGGAGGCCGGGCACTAACAGAGGGGGGGGGAAATGTGGATGCCTGAGCCCCCAGGGCCACCTGGAGTTGGCACCCTTGGTGGACAGATGGGAAGCTCTCAAGGCCAAATGGCTAGCTCTGGGGAAGCAGTCTTATATAGGTTTTCCCAGTGCTTTTCTTCTAGAAAAAAAATGTGCTGGTGCTGCATACCCTGGAGTACCCCCAGAGAAAAAAGCACTGGGCTCTCTCCTCCCCTTTGCAAAGGCTCATGGGACAGCTTTTTCCCATGAACCCACCGCACAAACAAGATGCTGGGCAAAACCTTGCCAAGTATTTTGTTGCAATCTATGGACCACAGTGCCGGGCACTTTTTGGGCACAGAACAAGTCTTGTATTGTGTAAAATTGCATATAAGATGTGTGTGCAATAAGAAATGACCAATAAGATGCGAACAGTGGGGTTTTTTGTGTGGCTACTCAAGCTAAATTTAAGATTGGGAAAATGTGGAAGTGGGAGAAAGTGAAATTGGCAGACTATTCATCCCTAACTGGCACCCAGTCCCTTTTCTTTTGCTGGTGGTGGTCATATATGACCCCTCCACTACAGACATGCAAAGGTCTGATTACTCACATACAGAGAGAAGAGCATGCATACTGAGCCTCTATCCAAGCACATCATAAAGGATGCCTGTTCCTGCTGAAGAGAGTACATACAATTGCTCCATCCCAAGAGAACCACACTTGAGAGCCAGTGTGGTGTAGTGGTTAAGAGTGGTAGACTCATAATCTGGTGAACCGGGTTCGTGTCTCTGCTCCTCCACATGCAACTGGGCTAGTCACACTTCTCTGAAGTCTCTCAGCCCCACTCACCTCACAGAGTGTTTGTTGTGGGGGAGGAAGGGAAAGGAGAATGTTAGCTGCTTTGGGACTCCTTTGGGTAGTGATAAAGCGGGATATCAAATCCAAACTCTTCTTCTTCTTCTTCTTTAGCATAAGTGTTGTCAATATACATGTTATAATAAATTTGGTCCAATATTTTGCATCCAGGTTGTAAAACTAGGGCAAGTCCCTTTTTAGAAGAGATGTAGCAGTCCAGATTTGCTCAGGACCTCTTTGGCAATAAATATTTTAATGGACTCTCTCCTGCAATGAGTTTGAGCTGTCATTTTGCAGCAAAATTTCATCCCAAGACTTTTCCCAAGAGAGGATGAGTTGCAGAACATATGATTTTCAGAACAGACTTCTGCTTCCATTAGTTTGAAATAATGTGCTGGGCGGGATCAAGCAAAAGTAGCAACCTTAGGGACGTTCCTCTTTCCCATCTTGTACACATAGCTGCTGTCACATGGGAACTGCTTTTCCATGATCTTATTACACAAGGGAAAGGAGAAAAATAAATGGGCTTCATCATTCATTTGTGGATCCTCACTATTGGGATTGCAGCACAGAGAAGTGAATTTTAGGAAAGGACCAGATGGCTTTTCTGAAGCCACAAATCCTGATAGCTCTTTGCAATGCCAGTCAGATGTACACAACAGGATCAATATAACCTCTGAGCTTTGATCTGGAAGAACAATGTCACCTCAAAAAAAAAAAAAAAAAAAGGTAGGGGAAGATGCACTGTTTCCATTTCTGTATGGAAATCTAATGGTTCAACGGTATGGACGGCAAAAAGCCAAACACGTCCGTGTGGCAAATTCTTATTAAGTGTAACCTTTAAATCTGCTGAGACGGTAGGTTGCAGCAATAGATTTATTATCTGGGATGTATGTGTGTCTTTAAAATAAATAAATGTTGTGATAAGCTTAAATTTCTCCTGCAACAAACTGATGCAATCCAGGAGGGAGACAATGATCCATCTGAGAATTCTTTGCCTGATGAATTAGAGGCTTCCTCAAGCAGAACAGATCATAATAATCAAAATTATAAATCACCAAAGTGCATTCCTTCCCTGACAGGGAAATGTACTGCACAAGAGGTCCTCTTAATTCAGCATAATGAGGTCCACAGCACACTCTGTGCCTTGTGTAGCCACACACTCTGAGCCACTTGTTTTTTATGACACTTTTCTCTATGCTAATCACCTAATTCGACATGCCACTGAATGAATTTACTGCCAATAAAAGCTGCCGAGCACCTTGGTAATGGTGGCAGGGAGCTCATTCTACATCATCCCAGATTTGACATCGTCTGCTGATCTGTGCTAACCTCACACAATGTCACCTCGGACAGCGCCAAGTTGGCATTGCCCATAATAAGAAGGGATAAGGGTATTATTCTGTGCATCATTTTGCTATTAAAGGAATCCAGATATTTTGTCTTAACTCAAGGCTTAGGGTTAAAATTATATGCTATATCCTGGGGGAGGGACATCTCTTTCATAAGACCCACACTTGAAAAAAGGGATTGAAAACAAGATAAACTGTCATGCTATAGTCTACACACAATACAGGAAAGACAGGAATAGCACTGTAGTTCGATGCAGTTAAAAGGGGGCGGGAAACAGACTCCTATCTCTTTAGTGCTACAGTGATATCGCTGCTTTCATGGCTTCAAGAAGCTGTCACCTTTCAACAACAGAACCTGGGAAATGAAAGAAAAGTTGCACTAGAAGATCACTAACAGGGCTGTCTCAATTGTCTTGTAACCCAACTTCTGAAAACAGTGCTTAGCGATGTGGTGGTTCCAAGGTCACCATAAATCCTGAACTTGAAACAGATCAATATATTCTGCTCAGAGTGTAGAGATTTATATGAAAGCATTTTTAAAGGAAAGCAAAATTTGACACGAGTGATTTGAAACTCAGGCCAACAAGCACCAATTTATGTTTTTAAAACATTTAGACTACTATAAAGTTCATAAAGGTGTCCATTATAATGTCAGTTATGCCTTCAAGGATAAGATTTATACAAGGTGTGTTTCCTCGGGGAAAAGTTATACATTCAGACAAATCAGGTTTTACCCAGTTTTCAGGGGATTGTCTCAAATGGAAATACCTTCAGTATAGGATGGATTCAATACAAAGCATTGGTTGAATCTTAACCCATATTGCTGGTCTTTCCATGTTCTACCATACCAGTAAGCCATGGTCCAGCAAGAAACTACATTGGCATGCCATGGGGGGGGGGGGTAAATTCAGTTATTTTTGCATTTAAAGGCGAACCTACCAGATTTTCATTTTCTTAAACTGAAACCTAGCCAACCTTTGAAATTTGCACTTCTCTGAATTTTGCAATGCAATACTCCATTTAAGTGCTGTGTACAAAACTGCCTCAAGTATGGTAAAATGTGCATAAAAATGCATATAAGTCACACACACACACACACACACACACACACACACACGCAGCTACTCTAATCTAGTATGAAAAACATGAGAAACATGAGCTGCTCTCTCTTCTGACTGGCCCAAGGTCACTCAGCAGCTACATGTGGAGGAGTGGAGACGCGAACCCAGTTCACCAGATTATGAGTCTACCGCTCTTAACCACTACACCACACTGGCAGACAGCAGTGACTTTGGGGAAGGGCTACGGCTCAGAGCCAGAGCACATAGGATTGCCAGACTGGAAAAAACTCCCGCCATAAACCCTGGAGAAATGCTACCTACCAGTCAGTGTAGCTGACTGGGCTTCAGGAACTGATGCTCTGCTTCCATATATGAGAGTTTCCTGTGTTCCTGTTTTTTACATGTATCATCATGTTGTATTCTTGAGTGCACAAGCAGCTGGCAGAGCTGCAATTCCAGTCAGAACCTTCCCTGGAGCCACCTACCTCAGCTTCGATATTGTTGGCATTCACTGCACAAACTACAGTCCAACATTTGTCTCTTCACCGTGTGCTCGAGAGCAGTGTTATTTGCTTGTGGCATTTCCTGGTATTGTCTACGGATAAAAGGCAGCTTCAGGACTTTAAAAAATATTCCACATTAGCTTTAGAATAAACTCCCCACAGAGACACCATTCAGCAAACCAAACCTACCTAGGCCACTCTTTCTTTCTTTCTTTCTTTCTTTCTTTCTTTCTTTCTTTCTTTCTCTCTCTCTCTCTCTCTCTCTCTCTCTCTCTCTCTCTCTCTCCCTCTCTCTCCCCTTCCCTCTTTCTCAAGTTTTTCTTCATCCATATGAGATGTGGTGGCCGCTAAGAAATAGTTAGGACTGATTCCCAAAATCTAATTGAAGCTTTTTAAAAATGGTTTTGCAGAGTCCCACTTACATACCTACAGGACAACTGTCTGGCCTTCACCACATACTCCCTCTGCTGCCTCCACCTTGATCTGCACACTATACTTCTGTTGATGCAACCTAGAATAGCATTAGTCCCGTCCCCCCTGCTGCATCACACTGTTGACTTGTGATCTATTAGGACCCCTAGATTCTTTTCACTTGTACTACTGGCAATCCAGGTGTTCTCCATCTTAAATTGGTGCAGCTGTTTTTTCCTGCTTGTGTAGAACCTTAAATTTGTCCCTATTGAAATTCATTTTGTTATTTTCGTCCCAGTTCTCCAATCTGTTAAGGTCATTTTGTATCATAATTCTGTCTTCTGTGGCATTAGCCCCAGTTTAGTGTCATCTGCAAAGTTGATGAGCATGCCCTCAATTCTTCATCTAAGTCAGTTATAAAGACACTGAACAACAACAACGTACCCAGGATAGAACCCTGCAATACCCCGCTTGTCAATTATTTTCAGGATGATGAGAAGCCATTAGAGATCACTCTTTGGGTTTGGTCAGTCAACCACCTAACAATTAACTTGTCTAGTCCACATTTTACCAGCTTCTCCACAAAAGTATCACGGGGTACTTTGTCAAAAGAATAGCTGAAATCAAGATAAATTACATCCACAGCATTCCCCTGATCCATCAAGCTTGTAACTATATCAGAAAAGAAAAAGGGGGAAAAGAGCTTCTGAGCCATGGTATCTTCTAAAGTTTTTTTTCTGGCTCAGGTCTCCTATGAAATCTGGAATGGCAATGCACAAAGTGCTCAACTCTAACTGAGGAATTCAGGAGCTAATAAGTGCAACCAATATAGGTTGTGCATTCTTCACTTGATGTAAAACCTCATTTATGTCCGGTAGAAGAAGAAAAAATCTTTTCATTATCACCCAGCAAACAACAATACAGTGGTACCTCGGGTTACATACGCTTCAGGTTACATATGCTTCAGGTTACAGACTCCGCTAACCCAGAAATAGTACTTCAGGTTAAGAACTGCTCTGGCGGTGCGGCAGCAGAAGGAGGCCCCATTAGCTAAAGTGGTGCTTCAGGTTAAGAACAGTTTCAGGTTAAGTACAGACCTCCGGAACGAATTAAGTACTTAACCCGAGGTACCACTGTACAAACGTGTCATATTTTAAAACATTGTTACACATCTTGTTGATGTAGACTTTGGGGAAATCCAACAGGCTGTGATTAGTTTGGACCAAAGGAAAAAGAGAGAGAAAAGGTGGGCTGGATGAAGAAATATTGATTTTAGTTTTGTCATAGTATTTCAGTTACCGTATTTTCCCCTCTATAACACGCAGATTCTTTCTCCTAAAAAGGAAGGGGAAATGTCTGTGCAGGTTATTGAGCGAATGTGTGGTCCCTGGAGCCAAATGGCAAAAAAAATCAGGCAAAAATCAAATTGCGCATCTCGGAGAAGGGAAACCTGAAAAGAGGAAGCGGCTGCTTTCCTGCATTCTGCCTCAGGGTCTTACTGCCCACCTGCCTCTGTTTCGTTGCTGTGTTTGCTCAAACGGAACAAAGAGCAGGGAAAGCCCCTCCCCTCCAGGCAAGCAGAGGGGAAAGCAGAGTGTGTGCTGCTGAAAACATGCAGGAGAGAGAGAGTGCGCGTGGGAGCTGGCTGGCTTGGGTGGGTAGGTGAGGGAAAACTTTTGCCTTCCTTTCCTCCCTCCCGTTATACCCCTCTTCTGCATTCTTAGCCAGCTGCTTCTCTGCACACCCCTCTCGTGCTCCTTGTCCGTTCTGTGTTTTTCCTTCCCTCCCCACTTAAAATGTGGTTAAAAAGCATGGATCCACATGGATCCTCAGGATCTTTGCATTGGGTCACCCCAAATTCACCATCAGAGCACATAGCATGTCCATGGCTACAGCCTGCCCCCCAAAAATCACACACCCACTGTTGCCTGGGGCTGCAATGGTGCAAAAACGTGGTTACAAAGCATGGATCCACAGGGATTCTCAGGATTTTTGCATTGGGTCACCCCAAATTCACCATCAGATCACATGTCTGTGGCCACAGCACGAAGCACAAAAATGATACATCCACTGTTTCATTCAGAATGTTTTTTCCCTTGTTTTCCTCCTCCAAAAATGATGTGCGTGTTATGGTCAGGTGCGCGTTATAGAGCGAAAAATACGGTAGTTTATACATTACGTTTTGGGTTCCTTCTCTGTTTTCAAAGGTGGAAACAGGGGAGAAGGAAAATGTGTTTATATCATTGCATTTCTAAATGGATTTCCCACCATTTAACTATAGCCACGACAATAAACTTCTCTGACACAACATGAATTAACCAGTGATCAGAACCTGGCTCTTCAAGATTTCGTTCAAATGGTGGGAAAAGTATTTTATATGAAGATTTAAATTCTGAAGCCATTTTCACAAGACTGGCTCCCAAATCAATTCCCCCCCCCCCTCATGTCCTCAAATTGAACAATCTTTTGCAGTTTGAACCTATTTAGGAACAACCTCACATAACATTTTCTGCAGAACTTGAAATACGCTTTTCCACCACCACCAGTACTTTTATTTGAGCTCAATAAGCTTCGGAATTATTTGAAATATGGCAATACAAAGAGGAAAAGGAAGCTGAAGCTGAGCGTGGGCATGTAGCTCTTATTGATGTTTTGGCACCCCAATTTATTCTGGTCTCAGAGGGCAGTGTTCGAATGAAGTATGCCGTTTGAGTGGGGCTTTTCCATTTATATCAATAGCTTCATACTGCTGGCAAAAAGGTTACTTTGGCTCCACCCTGTAATTCATCCATAGCGCCCTGCTAGATAGGTTGGCAAGTGAGATAAACATATCCATTTAGACAATAGATCAAAGGTAATTCAGCTCTACTTATATGCTAGAACAGGTCAGACTACCAGTGGTTACTGCAGCTTGGTCATCCAGCATCTCCCCAGCATCCTGTTGCAATTTTTGCCAGTAGAAAACTTTTGCTGAAAGAAAGACATTGATGCTGCTCCAACGTTCCAGCTTCTCCCAAAACCTCCTTGCTAGTGAAGTACCCAAGTGCTTTTCAGATTGACAAGATGATGATGATGATGATGATGATGATGATGATGATGATGATGATTTATTGCTTATACTCCACCCATCTGGCTGGGCCTCCCCAGCCACTCTGGACGACTCCTAACAGAATATTAAAAACACGATAAAATATCAAACATTAAAAACTTTCCTAAACAGGGTTGCATTCAGATGTCTTCTGAAAGTCATATAGTCATTTATTTCCTTAACATGTGGTGGAAGGGCGTTCCACAGGGTGGGTGCCACTACCGAGAAGGCCCTCTGCCTGGTTCTCTGTAACCTCACTTCTCGCAGTGAGGGAACCACCAAGAGGCCCTCGGTGCTGGACCTCAGTGTCCGGGCTGAACGATGGGGGTGGAGATGCTCCTTCAGGTATACTGGGCCGAGGCTGTTTAGGGCTTTTTAGGGCTGGGACCTTTTAGGGCTTTAAAGGTCAGCACCAACACTTTGAATTGTGCTTGGAAACGTACTGGGAGCCAATGTAGGTCTTTCAGGTCTGGTGTTATATCGTCTCAATGGCCACTCCCAGTCACCAGTCTAGCTGCCACATTCTGGATTAACTGTAGTTTCCGAGTCAATAGATAGAACTGATGAGAGATAGAAGACTATGGGGTTTTGTAGAATGAGTAGTTATATTGGTATACAGATGTACTAAATCCATCTAGTTCATCAGTGGTGTGTGGTTAATTCTTTTGTAGGGAACAGTTAGGGTCAGAGGTGCCAGTTTGCGAGGGCAATTGGTGGCAACTGACACCGCAACGCCCTGACACCACATGCATAAGCATCGCACCTCCTCCCTAAGTTGGTCAGAAGCTTCCTGGGCTTTGGGAAGTAGGCGCCAGGCATTCATACTGTAATAATCCAATTTACCAGAAAAATTTAGGGGACTAGCCTAGTCCCCCTAGTCCACTGTCCGCATGCAACTGTAGTTAATCATTTGTCATTCTTAGTCTTCAGCCCACTCTAGAAAGCTACTTCTGCCCCACTGCCTGTGTGACATTTCAGCCAGCCTGACTGACAACCTTCCTTCGCAGATATTGGAGCAGCAGAACACCTTTATTTCCCGAGTCAATCAAATGTTCATGTTCAACAGTATTCTGTGGCTGCGCCGCCATTCATCTGATTCAGGTGCACACAATACAATAACAGGCAGGAGGGAGAGGTGTGTGATTCCCCCTAACCATTCCCTTGCTGCCATAGGACACTAATGCACTTGGCAAAAAGCAGGATGTTCCTTGTCAGAGACAAGTAGCAATTATTAGAACTCTCATTGGCAGCCATTCTAGTTTGTGATTTATAGATTATGCACACAGCTTCCTCCTCATCTATTGTGCACCTGTGTATCATTTGGCCTCCTGAAGGAGAAACCCATCTTCCAAATTGGAGGATAATGACCATTGAAACCTATGCTCCATAACCCTGTTTGGCATTTTCACAGCAATCCAAAATAGGATTTTATTTTATTTTAAAAAGATCTTATTACATGTTCGATTAGTATTCTTCTCTTTGTTACTATACACCTGTAGCTATTAAATATAAGTTGATGTTGACTAAAAGTATCATAGCTCCATTCTCTAATGTTCAAATTGTTTCTTTCTTAGTGACAGTGTCAGGAACCTGGCCCCCAGAGCACAGCTCTGGAAGAGTCAGTCACAGAAATTGAGCTATGCTAGCAAAGGGCCTACTCTGCATGTGAGACCTGTTTGTTAGAGTTTAGAGAGGACAGGCCAGCCCCTCTCCTTCCCAGGGAAGAAGCAGTTAGCTCCCAAGGAGAGGAAGAGTTGGAAGTCAGCCCGAGCGTTGCCAAGCAACCAGCAGACAAACCAGAGGCTGAGGCTGTGTCTTCGGGGAGTCGGGAGGATACAGGCCAGTCGTTCAGCCCCCAAATTAGGAGACAGGAGAAGCTGAGAGAACAACGGAAGGGAAGGAGAAGGTGGGATTTTGGCATCCTTCCTGTTGGGGGAGGGATGATGAGTCATACTGAGCAACCACTGTTAACGATAGCAGGCGGCAGGGCCAGGCTCTGGATGTGCTTCTTCTTGTAATTAAATTCACATGAAACTGACGGAGAGTCGTTGCTGCTTATTAGGCTGCTTGCTTGCCAAAGATCGTTATAGATAGGTGAGGTCCTTGCAGACTGTAGGCAGGCAAATGTTGTCCCCATCTTCAAAAATGGAAAAAAGGAGAAAACCCAGGTAAGTACCGACTGGTGAGACACCAGCCCCAGACTGCCACTAGAAGCTCTATGACCTGTCTGCTCCACACCTGGCTTCTGGACAGAGACTTCCACCTAGAGCCCTCTAATGGGGTACCCCAAGTACATACCTGCTCACCAGTCAGTGCGATGCACCCCTTCACCCAAGACCTACATGACTAAAATGCCACCCAATGCCTTACCTGCCCAAAGTTGCGACATTTTGCTATGGGGAAGGCAAAACCTCCAAACGGGCCTAATATATTTCAAGGTAAATTCCTCTTCTGGTCTGAATATGGCAACCATTGGGAAACAATAGCAAAGTAAAAGCAGAGTACGCAGGAAGCAAAAGAAGGTTAAATTAATGCAAACACCATGAAGAGAGGAAGGGAAGGAGGGTTTGCTCTTCGGCCAACTGCGCTGCACATGCTGGGTGCAGTCAGCTTTTGTCCCCAGTTGGAGGACCAGAGTGAGAACTTTGGTGCCCAGGTCTGCCAATCAGGCTTTGCCCCCCTTGGCAGCCCATGACTGGGCAATTGAAACTTTAAGCCTTGGCAGTCTACACTAGGGATTTTACAATGGTCAGCTGGTGGACATGACTCCTTGCTACCAGGGAAATGGAAGGCAGCCTGCAAAGAGCTGCAGACACTGCCTACCTGGAGCAGGGCAAGCAGCCATTTCCTACCCCTAAGGGTTTGAAATTTTGGAGATGAAGATTTCTGGTGCATGGAATAAACCCAGCTCACCAATTTGCATTGTTCTTTTCAGCGTTTATGTGGGAAGTCTGCATATGCTCATTTCTTCATTGTTCTCCTTCTTTTCTTCATTCACACATTTTATAAAGAATATGCTCTAGCAGTGCTGTACTGTTCCTGTCCTTTTACTCATTTATCAAACTGGGGTGCAATTAGCACAAACAAGCTCTCCCTGTTCCTCAGGACAAAGTGTCTGTGATCTCTCAAAGGCACTGCACTTTGACAGACATAGACCTGAGTGGTTTATTGGGAGAAAGCCATGCAGCCTTTTGAACGGGAACCAATCCCCACATTTGATACAGGGAAATCACAAAAGGGATGAAAACTCTTGGCAGGATTAGGGCATAGCTCTGAAACATGGAAAGTGCATATTTGATACAGTGGAACAGGGATCTCCTTGCATCAGAAATGCTACTCACTTTAAAAAAATATTGTTTATTTATTATTATTTTGTCAAACTAAAAAAATAAAATTATATAGGAACAGAGTAGCAAAAAGAGAGAGCGAGAGCAGAGCAGAGCTGAGATGATAGATAGATAGATGATAGATAGATAGATAGATAGATAGATGATAGATAGATAGATAGATGATAGATAGATAGATAGATAGATAGATAGATAGATGATAGATAGATAGATGATAGATAGATATGGAATGCAAAAGGATGTGCCATCCAATCTTATCCATGTTTATTTGGAAATCAATAGCCTAGTTCCTCCCAAGGTGAGGGGAAGTGGACAAAGCTTATTCTGGCAAGGTAGCTTACTCTATGGTATTAACCCCTGCATGCATTAATTAGACTTAAGCATGTTGGTTATAATAGGCTGGTTATTACACAAGAGGCACACTTTGGCTTCTGCCACCAACCAGGTGACCTAGAGCTGCATCCGAGGAAGAACATCATAGAAAACTGAAGATCAACCTAATCTCATCCATTAGCCAGTGAAAGATAAATCCAGTGATTATTGCTCCCCCTGCCAGTTATTATTATTTCTTTGCCTCATGTTTATTAGAGTGTAAGCCTATAGTCAGGGTCTGTCTTCTCATTCAAATATATATATTATAATTTATATATACATAAAATATTTTAGATACTTTATAAAATAATAAAAATATAAGGGTCATATTCAGATAATTTTGCTCAGAGTAGACGCATACATAATTAATAGCCTGATTAATTTAGGCCCATAAATGTAACATCTATTCAGAGTAGACCTTTTGAATGCATCCCCAAATCTCTTACAAAGGTCCTTCCTTGTTAAAATCTTCAACAAATATTTCCAGGGCATTTTGACAGCTAGAAGAAACATTTCCAGGGCTTGCTTGTCCATGTGAGTTCACTGGTCATTTGGTTTTCTATTTTTCAGTGCCTGGTTTTTTGTTTTGTTTTTACAATACTGCACCCATTATTTAGATAAGCTAGAATCATACAAACAGCTCTGTACCTACTGCCAAATTATATTACTCATCTGCATTTTTCATCAGAACTCCAAATTTTTGTAGTATAACGATGCAGTTCAACCAATCGGTCTCCTTTTTCTCCTGTCCAATTTGCATGTTTGCAAAAAGAACATTCTATTCCACACAAGTGGTTGCCAGTCAAATAAGTAGTTTGCAGTTGCTCCTAGCAACTAGATTGACTAACGTAAATGCCATTCTGGGGCCTTTCTTCTCCTACTTTCAACCTAATTTTGCTTGTTAGCAATCTCAGCAGCAAACCTAAAAGGTCAAGGCCAGTGACATGGGCAATTCTCCATTGATTACAGGAGGTAATACACAAGCAGTTGAAAACAGCTTCAGCCAGAATAAGATTAACAGAAAATTCCTATGCAGACAATGGCATGTTCCTTCCATGCTGATTGCAGGCAAGACATTCAAAAGAAACTCAGAGAAAACATTGAAATTAATTGGATTTCAGTAAGCAGTGCCTTAATGAGAAGGCACTTGGCCCAAGACAACATGGCCAGTCAGGGATGGTCAGAGCTGGAGTCCAATAACTTCTGGAAGCATCATACCAGCTAACCCCCCTCCCCCCCAAAAAAAAAATGTGGGGTAAGGAAATTTTCTGGTCCTTGGCTCCAAAACAAACAAACAAAAAACTTGCTGAACCCAGACAGGGATAGGGAGGGGCTACATGCAGCAGTTCATGTTTGCAGATGCTCCAAGTGTCCTTATTTTCCAGGGGTGATCCTGGATTCATAGAAGCCAACCCGGTTTCTGATTTGATCCCAAAATATCCCGCTTTTCCTTAGGATGTCCCTATTTTTATCGGAGAAATGTAGGAGGGTATGGAGTTATGCAACCCCCAAGCCAAGGAGATAAGTAACTATACAACCTTTAGAAGATATCTCAAGACAGCCCTGTATAGTTTTGTTATTTTTATATATATGTTGGAAGTCACACAGAGTGGCTGGTGCAACCCAGTCAGATGAGAGGGGTATAAATGATAAAATTATTACTATTATTACTATTATTATTATTATTGTGGAGTAGGACATCCTGCATTGCAAACATGCGCTAGATTATGGAGAAAGCTAGAGAGTTCCAGAAAGACATCTACTTCTGCTTCATTGACTATGCAAAAGCCTTTGACTGTGTCGACCACAGCAAACTATGGCAAGTTCTTAAAGAAATGGGAGTGCCTGATCACCTCATCTGTCTCCTGAGAAATCCCTATGTGGGACAAGAAGCTACAGTTAGAAGTGGATATGGAACAACTGATTGGTTCAAATCTTATATGCAGAATTCATCATGAGAAAGGCTGGGCTGGATGAATCCAAAGCTGGAATTAAGATCACCGGAAGAAATATCAACAACCTCAGATATGCAGATGATACAACCTTGATGGCAGAAAGTGAAGAGGAATTAAGAAAGCTTTTAATGCGGGTGAAAGAGGAGAGCGAAAATATGGTCTGAAGCTCAACATCAAAAAAATGAAGCTCATGGCCACTGGTCCCATCACCTCCTGGCAAATAGAAGGGGAAGAAATGGAGGTAATGAGAGATTTTACTTTCTTGGGCTCCATGATTACTGCAGATGGTGACAGCAGTCATGAAATTAAAAGACGCCTGCTCCTTGGGAGAAAGGCGATGGCAAACTTAGACAGTATCTTAAAAAGCAGAGACATCACCTTGCCGACAAAGGTCCGTATAGTTAAAGCCATGGTTTTCCCAGTAGTGATGTATGGAAATGAGAGCTGGACCATAAAGAAGGCTGATCGCCGAAGAATTGATGCTTTATGGTGCAGGAGGAGACTCTTGAGAGTCCCATGGACTGCAAGAAGATCAAACCTCTCCATTCTGAAGGAAATCAGCCCTGAGTGCTCACTGGAAGGACAGATCGTGAAGCTGAGGCTCCAATACTTTGGCCACCTCATGAGAAGAGAAGACTCCCTGGAAAAGACCCTGATGTTGGGAAAGATTGAGGGCACAAGGAGAAGAAGACGACAGAGGATGAGATGGTTGGATGGTGTTCTCGAGGCTACAAACATGAGTCTGACCAAACTGCGGGAGGCAGTGGAAGACAGGAGTGCCTGGCGTGCTCTGGTCCATGGGGTCACGAAGAGTCGGACATGACTAAACGACTGAACAACAACAACAAGGACATCCCTATTTTCATTGGAGAAATGTTGGAGAGTATGTGTTTGCAGAAGATCTCAGGGTTTGCCCCTGTGAAGTCTAGTTAAAAAGCATCTCCAGATGCTGTTCGACTCTAGTTCTCATCATCATTGATCCTTGGTCATGCTGGATAGAGTTGAATCCTATTGAAAGGCCACAAGTTCTCCATCCCTTAGTTAAAAAAATAATGTAAAGAAACCAGGCAGCATGCACACATGCGGGAAAACATGGATTGCTTGCCAGTGGTGTAGCGTGGGGGGTGCAGGGGGGGCCGGCCACACCGGGTGCAACATCTGGGAGTTAGGGTTAGGGGGCGCAAATCCACGGGTTAGGGGGCGCAAATTACTTGCCTTGCACCGGGTGCTGACAACCAACGCTACGCCACTGTTGCTTGCATTCAAGGGCAGACCTACTTAATTAGCACTTCCTATAACAATATACAGACTGAAACACAGCTATCTCTTGAAATTCACATTTCTCTTAATTTTGAAATGCAGTTCTTCAGCCAAGTAATGCATATAGTTGGGTACAGAAATGCATAAATCAGGTTAAAGTGAAATAACATACATTGCAAAAATGAGCATATTTCATTAAAAAAAGGGTGCAGGGGGAATTGCATATTGGGGGGGTAAATTGAAATTTAAAAGCTGATAAATTTTCATGAGGACTTAAAAAAACTGAGGTGGAAATGTAAAGAACTGAACTTAAGAACAGTGAAAAAAATGAGAAACTGAGAGAAACAAAAATTGACAAATATGCACATCCCTAAGAGCAGGTGATATGAGAGACCCAGTGTGAATACCTTGGAGAGCAGCTAGGAGTCTGAGCAGATAATACTGATATAGGTGAGCCTGGTTTAAGGTCTCTAGGACATTCTTTACCTTGTTCTACTCCCCACTATGACAAAACACTTACACATTGACACAAGTAACAAAACAAAACAGCTGCCAGGTCGATTAGGGGAGCATTGCAGGGAAAACCTCATGATGGCCCATCATTCTGCTGAGAGTCGGATCAATTTAAAAGTTAATTAGGCTACTTAATTAAGTGCTCACATCACAGAGGAGATAAAGCAAATTAGCTGAACACTAGTAACAAAGGGAGATAGGTGCCTGAAGCTGAGTGAATGGCTACTCAGACAGACAGGTTAATAACAGAGAGGAGAGGAGTCAAACAGGTCTTTCTTCCTTCCATTTTTAAAGTGAGCCTTAATTCTGTTGGACATGAATTAAAAAGCCCTTTTTTAAAAAAAGGTTCATACAAAAAGGTTATCAAAATGAAACAGGAAGAAGCAAATAGTGTCCCATTGAAGCAATTCATAGGGTTTGCAGGTAACCATCTTCTAACAAACAGCTACACACTTTCCCTTTTGTTCTCCATGTAGCAAATGCTTTGATACATTTCTGAGATCATGCACTGATAATTTCTTAAATATTCCAAAGGAAGAGGACAAAATATCATCCTGCAATAGACAAATTTTATTATACAGTCACAGCTCCGGTAAAAACAACCTAAAAGACAAAAATCACACATTTTCTAACAGGCATGGAGATAAAATATATGGTACTTATGTGTTAGGAACAGAAATGATTAATTTGATAAAAATCCATTTACAGCTCTTTGCAGCAGAAAAGATAGCTCTAGCAACTGTTTCTGTTATGAATTTGCTTGTTTCAACCAATAAGTAGGCCAAATATAATCAGTCAATGGACACTTAAACTCAAGAGATGGCAATCAGGTGTTTGTTTGCTTTTTATATATATATAAAAAAATCCTTTAATTACCATCACTTCCTCAAAAGAATACTGGAAACTGTATTTTGATGAGGGTTCTGAACACTCCCTGTTATGGTTCCCCGGCTTCCCTCCAAAGAATACACTTCCCTGGGGGAAGGGAATTACAATGAAATAAGTTTAAGTTGCAGATATAAGATGCAGATATAAGCTTTCCATAATGTAAGTCTTGCAAGTCTGCAGTTAAGTAATCCCACAAAGCATTCTGGTTTGCATGGGGTGGAGAGCAGTAGAAAACAGCAGCACCAATCCATTCTATCGGAATGTGTCAAGTCGTATTTTCTTCTGCTGTCCAAAAATTATCCCCTAGTTTTAAGTAACGCTTACCACCCCGCTCACTGTGGGCAATAGCACTTGTAATCTTGTAAACATCTCACAACCAAGTCATTAACAGGCCCACAGGCCCAGCATGTGATACAGTCTTGGCAATCCATATTCAATAAGAAGCACTCTAATTAAAACAGAAAAGCTGTCTTTTGGAATCACACAGCCGTTTTAAGATATCAAAATGTCTAAAGGCCCATGATGGCAGGGGAGAAGGGGAGGGGGGAGAAGAGAGTTTTCCTTAAGAGAAAATTTAGCACTAAGAGCATGCATAATATTGCGAAGTCTCAACAGTTGCGAAAGTAAGTGAATCTGTTGCCACCAAGAGCTGGTTATATCTCAATAAAATGTAGCTGTTAGCCAAAGGTTGAATTGGCTCATTGCCTTCTGTCAAGAAAAACATAAAATAAATCCTTAAAACAGTTCTGATGAAATTATAGAAGTGCATGGGTTTGAAAACACTGTGGCTTAATGCCATTTAAATAGCACTGCCCATATCCATATTTGCAGCTTTACACTCCTTATGGCTACTCCGAGATGAACTCAACACATTTCTCTTGCTTTGTCCTAGTGGGTTGGTTCACCTTTTCAAGTTCATGATTGTATGGCTGCACTCTCAGAGCAGCATGTGGATGATGCTGGTTATGACCGGTGTAAAGAAGAATTTGCTGGATCCCTAGATCCAAACATGGGACAGAATACTCTCTGGTATGAGAGAGTCCTAGCAGAGGTTTTAAAACACAAAGCATGCAGCAAAGTAAAGTGTGGGAATAGATGCTCTTAGACCTTTTTAATTATCCCATGTTAAGTTGCTTACAGTGCTTCCGCTTTCAATTCCCTTAGCTTAGAATAGACTACACAGTTTCGTAAGGTAAAATGGTTTTTACTTACAAACTTCCCAAAGGTCAGGTTCATGGTTTTTTGCATACAGCAGCAATAAAACACAGAGAGAAATCTCGGGTTACAAAATATGGGGGAAGGTTTCTGAACACGTGGTCTAAGCTTGGAGTGATCAAGCTCACACGTCCTATCTGGTCGGGTTTCACATAGTGGAAGAGGACAAACATCAGACAAAGAATTTTCCTAACTGTTTGTCACTGGATGTGAGGGGCTGTGACCTAGCTAAGTCCTGGGAAACTGTTTACTCTACTTACTCAATGGTCTTAACCCCTTCACACATTAACTAAAGTTAATAATGCTATAGTACAGGCACCCCCAACCTTCAGCCCTCCAGATGTTTTGGACTACAATTCCTATCATCCCTGACCACTGGTCCTGTTAGCCAGGGATCATGGGAGTTGTAGGCCAAAACATCTAGAGGGCCACAGGTTGGGGAAGCCTGCTCTAGTATGAGGCTGCAATTTATCCCACAAATGAGTCACCAGAGAGAGCTTCCATACCTTCATGGATATTTCACAGATTTTTAGGCACATTACAATTTATGTATTTGATGTAAAAAGTGAATGTTAAAAACTGCTGGGGTGTGTGCACGAGTTCAGATTTTTTTACAGAGAGAAACATATGTACACACAGCAGAAGGCTGTATTTTTGGATATCTGCACCATACACTTAAATCACTATTATACCACTTTAATATCACTTTAACAGTCATGACTTCCCCCAGAGAATCCTGGGAGATGTCGTTTGGTAAGGGTGCTGACACTTGTATTCCCCTCACTGAGCTACGATTTCATGTGGTGTAACAATCATTTTATCTTCCTTATGGACTCTGGAATTGTAGCTCTAGGGTGTGAGTCTAGGAGTAGCTCAGCACAATTAACAAACAAAAGTTCCCAGGATTCTTTGAAGGAATCCATGTCTGGTATGATACGACGTTAAATCTGTAGTGCGGATGTGTGTCTCTAGGTCTGCTTGCCCAACCCCCAGCTAGCGCAGATCTTCAGTGCAGCTTTCTGACAGATGGCCCTTCAATGCATCTATCAAAAGATAGTCTACCATCTAGCAAGCCTATCTGCAACAGTTCTTACCATTGGAAAGTTTTTTCTAATGTTTAACCAAAATCTGTTTCCCCGCTGAAGTCATGTGACCATAGCACAGCAGCCCCTGCTGAGCCAAAAGAAATAAAGAACATGAAAGTTAATCCACAATTGCAAGTACAATTAGCAGCAAAATTAGCATCTTGGTGCATGTTACTGGGCTGGCAAACAGTTGCAGCTGGTAGACCACTGGACCTGATTGGGTGATTTAGCCCTAAGTATGTTTAACTAAAGGATGCCACTTTTTAAAGGGGTCTGATAGTGATTGCCATCCAGCACAATCTGTTTTAGTACAATAAACACACAATTGTTGACTACTGTGGTGTATGCAGTCCATATAACCTTCATTTCATTCCTACAAATTATAAGGGTTTTTTGTCTATTAGAAATGCAATAAGATATTCCATTTTCTCTCTGCACTCTTGGGTTCAAGTTATTGATCTCCAGCTAATATTAATTACACATTTATAACTTGAGGCTTGCTACATTTTTGTAGAAACGTTTCATAAGTAACTGCCGTGCCAAGACTTTATGACATTGTTTTATAGCCGAGATGCAAACATAATCAGCCGTTTTGTGTTGTTTCTTGCTTAAAAACTGCAGCAAGCATTATAAACCGCCTGCTGAATGCATGTTGTTAGCAATGCCTGTGGAAAATGTTTCTATTCTGTCAGGCATATGCAGGCAATTAAAAATACATCCTTCCACAGTGTGCTTTTCTTCTAGAAGAAAAAGGGTGACGGTACTGCGTGCCCTTGTGTACCCCTGGAAAAAAGCACTGCTTCCACAATTATTATTTGATGTCTGTTTTTAACTTTTATCTGTTTTCTATCATACCATTTTATGTTTTATTGCTATAAACGGCTCTGATATATTTTTTATCCCATAGCGACACATGGGGCTACCTCTGATGACGGTTCAGAAACTTCAGCTAGCGCAGAATTCGGTGACCAGGGAGCAAGACACTTTGATATTACACTGATCCTGGTCCGACTGCACTGATTACCAATTTGTTTCCAATTCAACGTGCTGGTTTTGACCTATAAAGCCTTAAACGGCTCAGGACCGCAATACATCAAGGACTGCCTCTTCCATATGAAGCTACCCAGACCCTGAGATCATCTTCTGAGGCCCTCCTTCCTGTGCATCCTCCTAAAGAGGTCTGGAGGGTGACAATACCTGAACGAACCTTCTCTGCAGTGGCTCCCCATCTGTGGAATACTCTCCCCTTGAAAGTTGGCTTGGCGCCTTTAGGCACCAGGCAAAAACGTTCCTTTTTAACCAGGCCTTTGGTTGATCTGATTGATATCCTATGCCCTTTTAAAATGTGGGGTTTTTTGGGAGGGGGGCTATTGGGTTGTTGTTTTTATTTTTATTATGTATGGTATTTTGTGGTTTTATATCTTGATTTTATTCTGTGAACTGCCCTGATACCGCTGTGTATAGGGTGGTATATAAATTCAATAAATAAATAAAATTAATCTAAAAAATAAGTAGTAGGGAGAGGCACTAACCTGACCACTTTCACACTGCTTCTAGGATGTCATGGTCATGCAACCTCTTGGTCCTCCTTCTCCAACTCCTAAAAACACATATTAAATGTGTTGCAGTTCAGACATTAAATGTATTGCTGTGGGGCTTGTGGCAGCCCAGGAGCTTTGGCTCTTTCCAACCTCACAATACCCTTGCTCAATGTCAGCGATGGCTGGTGCCCTTTGGGTTGGCATGGAGACCAACAGGAGGAGGAGGCAGTCACTGACAAGCAGACACTCAGGAGTTTTGTCTCCCTGCTGTTCCCTGGGCAAGGGCAACATTGAGGACAGATGGAGGTTGGTGGCAGTGCCCCATTTGTCCAAATGACCCAGTCTCCACTGTGCACTGGCCAGACTAGATGGAATCCAAAGTGTTGTGTGGCCTTCTTCATGCATGCCAGAGCTTTTTCAGGGGACTTTTAGCCTCCTAAAATCCATCATTGGCAGTTGACTGGTATCTAATTCACCATGAGATGGTGAAGCAAGAAGACTTAATCAGCAGACTCCCCAAATGAATGCAGGGAGGTGGTTTCAGGACAAACATATGTCTCTCTGAATGCCACTTTAGAGCTGGAAGAGAATGTTTGATCATCTCCTTTAACCCTCTGCCAAAAGGCAGCATTCTCTATCCTTGAAGCATACATGTCCATCAAAAGTTATTTCCCCACCGTAAACCTCCAGACAATGAGATGGCAGAACATCTCAAGATATTCCATTCTTCCATTGCTGAATTTGTACTGTAAAATGCCAGAAAGCAATGTTAAGGTGTGTGTTTCCTCCCTCTAAAATAATCTGAGGTATGTTGTTTTCCTCCCAGTGAGGTCTTGGATATAAGAAATGCAGTAGCTCTGCCAGTTTCCCATTTTAATGATCCCTCATGTGTGCCACAGCTCAGTCCCCAAGCTGCAGTTCAATAATTTTTGTCATCTAAAACGAACCCAAGTTTCCAGTACAAGGACGCAGCCCCAACAACCCAATCTGACTTTCAAAATGACAAAATTGGGTAATTTTCCACATGGCAAAATTTTGCAAATATGCTAGATGAGATCGCCACCCATAAGTTAAATGGGTATCCCTGTATGGATCACTGCTATTAAAGATGGAGAGCAAGAAAAGCATGGGATGCAGAGAGTTTCATGTCAAAGGAGCGATAATATAGCTCTAGACTTTTCAACAAGAAACATTCTTTCATAAGGAACTTTGCCACAACCCCAACCTCAAGTTGCAATGAGAATTCTGACCCAGAGGCAGTGGAGCCAGCCAGATTGGGAGGCCTAGTGGCACAAGCCACAGAAGGGCGACTTCCTAATCCTGGCCACTGCAACAAGCATTAGCTGCCCTCAGCCAGAAGTCTCTATGATCCCCAGAGTAAGCACACACACCCTGTGCTGGATTCCACTAAGTGACTGGCCCCATCCAAACTAGAAACATTATGCTTCTGACTGAATGCTTACCCATGCAGGCTGCAGGCTGTAGGGCTATCCCTTTAAGGCTGTTCAAGAAGATGGTAGAGCCTGGAAGGAACAGCTTTGCTCCAGACCATGTTAGAACAAAGTGTCAAACAGGAGCTGTCCATAGTCCTGTAACTCAAGCCTGACTTGTCTGTGTCCTGGTCCAGATCAGGGCTGGAAGTTGGAGTCCTGATGATAAACTTATGATTAAGTAATCACTCACAGTGAATAAGGACAGACTCCATCTGAACAGGGCTACCTACCTTCCTTTGTAGCCACACCTTGCATGATGCCCTCTCTTATACCAATTCTTCCCTTCTTTCCCCTTATGCTGCCATGATACAGATTCACAAAGGTTATATCTGAGAAAATAAAAGCTATATTTTCGCAGCTGGCCAACTAACTCTTCTCTTTCTCTGTTATGTCATTGAAAAGACTTCTGCCATGTATCGGCTAACAGAGAAAATGTGCTCAACTGACAAAGTTCTATTTTGTCTCATGTTTTCATATTTATGTTGCTATTAAAGAAAAAAAAAACAACTTACCAGAATCACAGGTTGGCCCAGTCCAGATACAATCCCATGATGTGAAATAACAGAAGCAAACCATGCATTAATGTTACAGATCATGAAGAAGAACCAGGCAAGGTATTTGCAGTGCTCCTACCACTAGAGAGCAGATGGGCTTTACCTATTGCATGCACTTTACAAATCAATGCATTTTACACAGTGCTGTGGCTGATGGGAATTTGATGCCATTTTAAAAGTGAGTTATCGAAGAAAAGAGCAGATACTTACCTTCAGCTGTTATATATCTAGTATTTAATCTTTAGTGAACCTCAAGGACCAAAACAACTATAGAATCAATTCATCAGTTCAATTGCAACGGTGGAATCAATCATATCTAAATGGATTCCCAAGTTCAATGTCTACTCAAGTAATTGTTCACAACTCTATTTGGAGTGCTTCATAATCATTAGCTCACCTGTCCATTCTCCATATGTTTTTTTGGTGAAAAAACAGCACTTAAAGCTTTGACATAATTAATTCCAAATTGATTGATTTCTTCTTTTCTCCTGGCTGGCTTAATCAATCTCTTCTTCTGCCCCCGAACCAAATGATATTTATGGCAACTTACTGAAAGATACAGTATAATATCTCAGTATCGCTGGGGAATATGTCAACTCTTCAGCACCATATGACTCTTTCAGCCTCACTAATATTAACGTATTAGGTAGTCAATATCCATTGAAGGATTGCAGTGAACTTGAATTCTGTTGACTGCTATGGAAGTCAGAAGGAGAGCAGGTAACAAACTATTGTATGCTACACCGCCTCTGGCAAACCTTGCAGTAATTGCATTATATACTCTTAAAACTTTCATTCCTCTGTCAGCAGTGGTATAAGGTAAAAAGGTAAAGGACCCCTGGATGGTTAACTCCAGTCAAAGGCAAATATGCCCTACACAACTTGTAATCTAATGACTTCTAGAGGGCTTTCCTATCCCCCTTGACCACCAGCTAGGGTTGATGGTAACTGGAATCCAACAACATTTGGAGGGCCAGAGATTTCTCACACCCATTTTGAACTAAAATATCAGATTTATATAGTCATTTCTTTGAGTTCTGTCACACTAGGATCACATTCCAGCACTGTACCACTTAAAGGTGCCCAGACTGTAGATGTGCAAATGAAGGGGTGGGAATATGCAGATAAGGGGTCACCAGTGGGAGGAGTCTGACAACAAGGCAAAATGCTAATCCATTTTGCCACCCCATTTTCTGATTTTGAGGGAGGTGACATTCAGAGGCAACCTCACTAGACAGTATTTAACTAAATAATTGTGCTCACACAATTATTTCTGCTTGCACAAGAGGACTTCCCCTGTTCACTCCACAACATGTAACCTGCATCATTCCCCAATTTGCTCCAGAAGGCTGGGTGGGGGAACTACAAAACAGATGGGGGGGGAGTTTAATAGCACAAAAAGTAATGATTGCACCGACAGAATGTTAACCACAGCACTACACTGAACCCAACCGATTGCCACCATGGGAGCTCCTCTCTTGGCAACCACTAGACCATCAGAGCCATCAGAGTGACACTATATGCTAAGATGGACTTCTGGTGAAAATATAGTGGAAAATAGTATGGGCCACAATTTTTCTTCCTAGAAACCCCCTTAAAAGCAATCCTGCATCATCACAGAGCATCACTTGGGGGGCCTTTGAGAGCAAAATGGTAGCCACCAGCTTTTGACCACAAGTAGAGGATTTCCTCTGAAGCCAGCGAATTCTTGAATACCTGCAAATTTTGCCACGCAGCCGCTGAAAATTGCTGGGGATTTCAGTTTTCCTGTCCCCCACACCATACCACCTTCCTGTGGCCCTGAATACATTCAGGTTTTTTTCCAGCTGAAGTGTCAAGTGATTTAAACACATGAAGTGTGGGAAAGTATTAAAGAAAGATAAATCAGCACCAGGCAACATGGTCAATGATGATGGGAGCTGTAGTCCTGAAATAAAAGAACCTAGACATAGCAACGGTAATAGAATCATAGAATTGTAGAGTTGGAAGGGACCCTCTCCCCCCTGCAATGCAGGAATATGCAGCTGTCCCATGTGGGGATTTCACCTGCAACTCTGGCATTCTCAGCACCACACTCTAACCAGCTGAGCTATCCAAGCGCATGTTGTCATGGACTGGTTGAACACAGAGGAACTGGCTGGGGAACTACCAAGGAAAGAAGGCTCAGAACCTGGAGAATGGTGATGGGTCAATGATGAGTAGTCACAGGGAGAAGAGGGGAAAGACTAGGAAGAGGAGGTGTCAGAAGCTGTAGGGGTAACAGGGCTCAGTGAGTGGGGGAAGTTTGTGGAAGAGAGAAGTCAAGAATCAGAAGCAGAAGCTGAAGCTGAAGCAGCTTAATGGGAAGAGGGAGGTCAAGAGCCAGAGATGAGTCAGGCTAGTGAAGAGTCATGAGTTTCTTCCCCTCCTGCTGTGACAAACTCCCCTGCCCCATTGACTTCCAGGACCAGGAGAGGTATGAAATGAGAAGAGCAAAGACAGGCTTCATGAAGGCGCAGTCTCTGATTGCTTGCAATAAGCCCTGAAGAGGAGACATAGATGGCTCTGGAGAGTTGGGGACTTTTAGTCCGAGCAACTGATTTCATGAAGTAGGACCTACAGGGCAGGAGCTGCTGTGCTCATTAGGACTCAAACTCAGCCAAGTGTGGGAAGATCATGCTTCGCTAATAAAGAGTTAACTCCAGATTTGAACTGTGTGATTTACTAACCGGCTTGCTCTGTGACAAATGACCTGAATTACTGCAATTATCTCAGTAAACCTCAACACAGATATATAAATATTATGATCTCCATAGTGCCAAAGGGTTTATCTATATTAAGATAGGGTTTACCTATATTGAGTTCATGGCAGAAGTAAAATTTGAACAAGGGAAAGAGAAGCCATTTAGCAAACAAAGAGACAAGGCGATTTTAAACACCGGGGCCCAGCATGGCAGAGGGTGTAAAGGTGTGATTGTGATTGACAGGAGCAAGGTAGATTTGATAGCGACTGAGCTTGCACAGAGCATAGAGAAGAGGAGGGAGTATGTGGGAAGGGATTCAAGAGAGGTGATATAATCTGTACTAGTGATTGCACTTTAAATAAATAAAGCATCGATCCTACTACACACATTTACTCAGAAGTCAATCCCGGTGAGATCAGCTAAATTTATTCCCAGGTAAATCTTTGCTGGATTGCAGCCTTAGTTAACCAGGAGAGAATAAAAATGACATTTGTCAATGATTAGGAGAGTGAAAAACAATTACAAAGCATGTCCATCTCTAGAGCTGCTGAAATACTGGAGAGTGTGAAAAGGAAGACTGGTAACAAGTAAAATTTGGGGAAGGGAAGTTGGGAGAGAGAAAAAGAGGTACTTACGTGAAAGAGGAGAGACTGATGGGGAAATTAGCCAGGAATTTAAACAGAGAGAGCTACAGAAACAAAATAAGAAACAGATGGAGAGATCAGTATATTTATAAATGATGAGGATGATTTTTAATAATAATAATAATAATAATAATAATAATAATAATAATAATAATTTTTATTTATACCCCACCCTCCCCAGCCAAGGCCAGGCTCAGAGCGGCTTACAAGCAATAATAAAAACAAGTTAAATGATTACAACTTTAAAACAAGATTAAAAAAATACAACATTAAAATATTGAAACATTAAAATATTAAAATGTAGCCTCATCGCAGAAGGAGAAGGAAAAGAAAAAAGAAAGAGAGGGAATCAAATTGGCTCCAAGCCAAAGGCCAGGTGGAACAACTCTGTCTTACAGGCCCTGCGGAAAGAAATCAGATCCTGCAGGGCCCTGGTCTCGTGAGGCAGAGCGTTCCACCAGACCAGAGCCAGAGTTGAAAAGGCCCTGGCTCTGGTTGAAGCCAATCTAACTTCCTTAGGGCCCGGGACCACAAGGGTGTTGTTATTTATGGACCTTGAGGCTCTCTGTGGGGCATACCGGGAGAGGCGGTCCCGTAGGTATGAGGGTCCTAGGCCGTGAAGGGCTTTAAAGGTCAAAAGCAGCACCTTAAATCTGACCCTGTACTCCACCGGGAGCCAGTGCAGCTTGAAAAGCACTGGGTGAATATGCTCCCATGGCAGAGACCCCGTGAGGAGTCTTGCTGCAGCATTCTGCACCCGCTGGAGTTTCTGGGATAGCTTCAAGAGCAGCCCCGCATAGAGAGAATTACAGTAGTCAAGCCTGGAGATGACCGTTGCATGGATCACTAAATGAGTTTAGCAAAGGCAGGTCAGGTATTCAAACACCTTTGCATACACTATCTCAATACTCCTTGCAAAAGCCTGTAAACCCAGATTGCAGATTTTGATTGCGCTCAACTTTTTGATGTGAAAAATTCTGGGACCTGGAGCAGGCAGTGGGAGCACAAAGGAGGCAGGGCCACAAAAGGAGCTAGGTGTGACGTTAACATATGAGAGTGCTGGAGATGAAATAGTTAAACAGGTTGCCCAATCAGAACCCAGGGGGGTGGAATCATAGGGACTATAAAACCAGCTCTGGGAGGGGCAAAGGGGGGAGTTCATTGGGAGTTGGGTGGTTGGTTGGAGTGGGAGTGAGTTGGGATAGAGTCTGTGGGTAGGTTGAATTAGTGTAGTGAAATAAGCTGAATCAGGAACAGTTAGGAGCTAGGAAGACAAGTAAATATCTGAGAGGTGGTTTAGTGAGTGAGAGCAGGTAGCGGAAGTTATAGGTCTGGATAGGCACCCCATGATTGTAATGGACCGATACCGTTTATGAAACCACACGCTTGTTAAACTGAAATAAATAAACAGAATTTTATGTTCCAATTTAACCCTGACTGGACTCAGTATTGTACTAGGTAGGGCCTGGGTGGTGGCAGCGAGAAATAAAGTGGTGGCACAGGGATCAATAGACAGTGAAACGTCCGGGGTCCCTGTGTGATCGCCACACCAGGTACAAAACCAGTCCTCACAACTGACATTGCTATGTTGCTCTGCCCTCACCCACTGTGCTCCTCCCTTTGACTCAGAAGAGCCTGCGTAGAAGGCCAGCTCTGGAAAAACCACTCCCTGAGCGCTGTGTGATCTCCTGTGCAGAAACATGCAAAACATGGCAATGTGGGACCAACTTAACAACCTGGCACACATGCTTGGATGCACCCTTGAAGCATGTATGCAAACATAGCAGGATGCTGTTCATATTTACTCAGACATTCTGGCAATCAAGTCACTGCTGTCTTTTAGCTGCAAAAATCTGGCATCACGCCTAGAGGTTAAAAAGAGAGTTTGCTGGTTTCTTTTCATATCGGTTGGTAATTCTGTGTATTCTCTTCTGTATGCCCTCATTGTGTTCTGGACTTTGTTTTATGGCACATCTTCCTCTCTTTTTTGTTCGGCCCGTCTCTTCATTAATAAAACAAAGTAATCTCAGGAGAACATTAACGTGGATCCATGAACTACCCTGCTGTATGGATGGCTGTGTTTCAACCCCTCTTGTTTCCTCTCTCTCTCTCTTCAGACCATTAATTCTCCAGCCCATATTCTCATTTCCTCCCTTGCTTTCCCTCTTGCTTGCATTATGAGTTTCTTCAAGCAGTGCCAAGTCAGGTCAAAACAATTCCAGCATAGCTGTGACCCAACTGCTTCCCTCGTCCATTCTTGGGAAGGCAAGTAGAATCAATATTGTATTTAATATGTACTGTTCACACACTGCCTCTTGATTTATGTATACAGGGACGTAGAAGCAGCTAGCAATATTGGCCTTGCAGTATAACACCATACAATGTGCAACAAATAACATGATATAGAGAAAACTGATTTATACAGCTAAACATCCCAAGTAGCTTCCTGGTAGCTCTTATTTATGAACCTTGGACCCCCATATAAATTATCAAATCCTTCCAGTCGTAATGGAACACAACCAAATTATTATACACTCCAACTGCCCCTGTTTTGGGGAGCTATCCCTAGTAAACTGCTGTTTCTGCTTGGTATTTAGGGAGGAATTTGCAAGAACCTTTAAAGAGTTTTGTTAACAGGAGTGCATGCACAAGAGGAAGGATTGGGAGCCTATGGCCCTCCAGATGTTGATAGACTACAGTTCCCATCATCCCTGGTTGGGGTTGATGAGAAGTCCAATAACATCTCGAGGGTCACAGGTTCCCCGCAGAGGCAGATCTAGGAGAGTGGCCACCACTGTTTCCTACATCTACACTATAGCTTTGGAGACTTCAGGATGCTCCCTATGATTTCGAGAAACTCATCTCTGAACAGGGTGGGGCAGGATGCATTTGAACCTGTGTGAATGAACACACACAAACAATGATTCTCTTCTTCCATGCACACCACCCCCCATGTAAGTATTTATCCTGGCAGGAAACATTGTGAAATGTGTTTGAAATGAGTTTCGCTCTAAGATTTACATCCTAGTTGGGACCGGTCCTACTATTAACCAACAGATGCAGGAGGCTAATCAGGGATATGGGCAGAGCTATGTGTGTGTAAAAACTTGTATACCTCAGGCAGCAAAATGTCTTGGGCTGGTCCCCATCTAGCCCACGTGTTGACACCCAGCTCTATTTGTCAATTCCAAGTGAATTAAAAGAGGCAGACCAGTTCTTAGAGGCAGTGATGGGTTGGATGTGGGCCATTCAACTGAAGCTAAATCCTGAGGTGTTATGGGGCCTAGGTGCTCATGGCTGGGAGGCGGAGAGATGGCCTGCCCTGGGAAGGATTGCATTCCCCTTGAAGGAGGAGGTCCACCGCTTGGAGGTACTGCTGGATTCAACACTGTCAGGTGACCTTGGTAGCTAGGAGTGCCATCCTCAGTTTTTGATAGTTTGCCAGCTATGCCCTCTTTTTGGAAGACATGATTGTGCCACTGTACTCCATGCTCTGGTAGCTTCCAGATTGCATTATTACAATGTGCTCTACATGGGGCTGCCCTTGAAGATGACTTGGGCATTTCAATTCATCCCAAAGGCTAATTTATTGCAGTCTGGAGTTGCATTTACATTTTGTATAACCCATTTTAAAACAGTGGCTGCCAGCTTGTTTCTGCTTACATGAGTGTTTAAGGCCCTTAATAAATCAGCCCTCAAATACTTGAAAGAGCACCACCTTCCCTACAGTTGCTAAGATTGGCAAAAGTGACCCTCTTGGTTGTTCCACCACCCTCAGGAGGCTGCGGCCTTGGAGAGAGCATTCTCTGGGGCAGCCCCTAAGTTGTGGAACTCCCTTCCCACAGATGTATGTCTGGCACCTTCATTATACAGCTTTTGATGAATGCTGAAGACACACCTTTTTATCCTGGCTTTGAACGCCTGAGATGTTTTTCATTGGGACCCACCTTCTGTGATTTTAAGTTCTTTTAAACTGCTTTTAATATTGTGCTTTAATTGTTGTAACCTGCCCTGAGACCATGGGTTGAAGATCAGGTAATTAATTTTACCAGTAATGGTTTACAAAAATCTATATATCTCTCCTTCAGGATCCCAAAGCTCTTTCCTAGTCAAATGTTGCCAGTACAATATTGAAGATGAGTGTGCAGAGGAAGGTGATTGTGTCACAGGTAAGTCACTGGCCTGCTACCCCTTAACTCATTCTTAAAGTGCTCCTCCAAACTTTGGGTGATTTAAAGATAGACTTTATATTTGCCTTTGGATGAATGCATTTGGATGAAAGTTGTAAATACAAACCCTGAATTATCTTCAATCTAAGAATATGCTCAACCCTGACTTGTCATTTTTAAAACCATGTTTATGGAAGACAATCTTACTCGGCTACGAGTGATCACAGAAGAAGAAGAAGAAGAAGAAGAAGAAGAAGAAGAAGAAGAAGAAGAAGAAGAAGAAGAAGAAGCAGCAGCTACCTGCAGCTGTAAAATAAAGTTGGCCCTTTCTGCATGAAGATCAACTTGCAGATCTGATTTAGATTCAGAAACACTGGAAACATAATGATCTCAGCTGTAATTCACTTCCACCTCATCTGTCAGGCCAGGCACTCATTTAGCTCATCATTCCTGAATCTGTGCTCGCTCTCTCTCTCTCTCTCTCTCTCTCTCTCTCTCTCTCTCTCTCCTCCCGCCTTGTATTAGGAAAAAGAAAGATTTTCTTTTGTCCTTCTTAGCTGGTAGCTCCAATACTTTTGGAAGCCATTGTCTCAAATTTTGCAAGGCTGCAAATGATGTGCATGGAATTCTGGCCCCCAGTTCAGAAACTATTTACCACAATGCTCATATACCAGAGCTTATAGTGCGACATGTTTTCATTTTATTATAAGCAAAATTGTTGCTTGTGGGGGGGAGGGTGCAGTCAGATGGGAGAAATTCAGATCTTGTACCAGATAAGGTAGTTGCACCCCTGAAGTCATAGCCTTAAGCCAGAGATTGACATGAAAGAAGCCTGCAGTATACAGATTAAATTTGCTCCACATGAGAACCTGATATGTATGTATCCCTGCTTAAAACAGCTAGACTTTCTATTGCCACCAAGAGTTTGCTATTGCTCTCATGTCTCTTAAAAACAGCAGTTGTGTTTTATAACCAGGAGACAGGAAGCTGTCTTAGACCAAGTCAGATGATTGGTCCATTTAACTCAGCATTATCTGCAATCCCTGCCCAACCGGACATGCCAAGGATTGAGTACAACAAGTACAATGAGTGGTAGAATGGTTAATCTAGGTTAATCTATAAGTTTAGTGGCTAGCTGAGCAAGGAATCTAAATCAACAAGTTTTAGATTGTCATTGCAGTCACTTTCCTGACAATTTCTAATAATGCATAATTGATACCATTAAAGTTAATTGATGAGAATAATCATCAATCCCATGTCCCTCTGATGCTTGGCTTCTGTGAATACTGGAGCCCTCATTCATTTCAAGGGAATTTATCCATACACACAACTGAATTAGCAGGCGCCCATAGCGGAATCTCCTCTAGAATTCCCCAGTCTCTTCAGAAATCACAAGATCGGAGTGAATGGGATTAAGGCTACAATTCTATATCAACCTACTTGGGGAAGTGAGCTGCACTGAAATCAGTCAGATGAACAGAATTGGACTGTAATTCAATGTACATGTAATTTACTTAGACAGCCATCCAGCACACTTTTACCAAGCCAAACCACAATGGCACTGACTTTCAAGTAAGCATGGCTAGTATTTGGCTGTTATTAGTGAAGAAAATAATATTTTCAAGTGAAGAAAAATAGATCAGCATCATGTCTAAACAATTATTTTCTATTCTTATTATTTTATCAATGTATAGATATTAATTTATTATGCTTCATCATTGTTGTTTTTTACAAAGACACACTATATAGAAACATAAAACATGGAGTTAAATTTTTCACACAAATAATAAAAGCACTGTCAGTGCAGAACTGCAGCCACAATAATTTTTTAAAAAAAACCCTCAGTCTTTATTAGGACTGGCCAGAAAATATTTCACATTAACCAGGATCAAAGCCTGGACAAGAATGAACCTTTTTGATGTTATGATTATAGGTTCCTTTTGATGAACAAAAGAGCAGTTAGGAAGTACAATATAACAGAATGATAGTTTAGATGTTGTGTTGGCCCACTTATCTATTTTTTTAATATATAATTTTATTTCACAAAGGTGAAAAATTGCACAAATTGCAAAAGAGAAAACTGCAAATGGCCTTATGTTGTCATGTAATTTATCATTCCAAAATACTGTGAATAAATGCCAAGAGAATAAAAGAGCATTTTATTAGTGCTTGAAAAACAAATTAGGAATGTATTTTAGAATAGGAATCCCATAATGTTTTGACTGATTCCATCAAGGTTTAATATAAGATCATTACAGAATCCCAAAGAGATCATTCGCTGAAGAACGTTTGAAGATCTTAGAAGGCAGGTATCCTTCAGCGGTTACAATTATATCAATTTGTGCTGAAGTATTGCAGGAACCTGAAACATGTTGAATTCTATTTAACAGAATCTTTGGAACTTTCACTGCATACTTTCACTGAAAAATACTTCTATTCATATTTTGGGCAGCTGTTTAAAATTCCGAACAAATGCTTTATTGCTGCCTTGGGGATTTGGCCCTGTCTTGTGAGTAGACACTTCACATATTAGGAGCTTGCAAATGTGGATTCGAATCTGCATAAGAATAAGGAGGGAATAACTATAATCGGGGGAAATGGTTTTCATCTTAATGTAATTTATTTAAAATGTATTCTGACTAGCTGGGTCCCTTGTGCTTCTGATTCCCAACACTGACCCATCTAGGTCAACATGACTGATTTATTCCAAATAAATGCTTTTTCCAAATGGATATGCTATGCCATGGAATTATATATATTTGTGTGAGAGAGTATAAATATAAAACATGAGTTGTTTTCAATCCACATTTACTCAGAGTAGTCATGACTAACTTGGGCCCATTGATTTCAGTGGGTATACTCTGTGTAAAAGTGAGCTGACTACAACCCTGTGTCTTATATTTGGATACAAAGGATTAAAATTAAGCTTGGATGACTTATCTATTTCTGGTCCTTGCAACTTTCACATATTATTACCCACAACTCCATCTGGTTCCATTTTTCTAATAATCCTTTGAAAAACCTTCTCAAAATATTTTTCGAGATTTGTTTTAAAAAATGTGCGTCTTTTCTCAAAATGCATATTTAAAGGTGTATTTTGATACTTTAAGATGGAGGTAAAAGCATAAGAAAAACCCTGATGGAGGAGGCCAAAGGTCCATCTAAGTCAACACTCTGCTCGCACAGTGTTTGGTCCACCAATGCCCGTGGGAAGCCTGAAAACCTGAAAGCCTGAACTTTCTTCACCTAAGATTCCCAGTGAGTTTACCTGTCAGGAGCTGAACTGAGGAGGAATGATGGGAGCTGCCCCCCTTTTTCTGAACCTTTCCAAGGGCAGGAGGACAGTATTGATTTAGAACAGTGGTTTGCAGAGGGGCATAGTCCAGAGGGGAAAAGCTGGGAAATACTGGGTGAGGAACAGCTAGAAGAGGAAACACCAGGAGAGAGACAACTGGCAGATTCAGTGTCCTTGGACAGCATTACTGCCCCCCCCTCACCTACGACTAGAGGGGCTTGGAAAGTGATAGAACAGAAAGCACAATGGCAACAAGCTCAGATTACCCAACGTAGCAGTGACGTAAATTATGTTAGGAGCTTGTCCTACACTCAGGTAGGACCTTGGCAGAGACAAATGCCCAACTGATATGTTCTCTCCTTCCTGGTCAATCGTCCGGGAGCTTCAAAAGCTTTCTTCAGCCCAAACATGACAGTGACCAATGCCAACAGGCACACTTAGGGATCTGCAGAGTCTTTGCAGCTTGCGTAACAGACCTCAGCAACTCAGCATTTTGGCTAATCTACTTTCTTTACATATAAACACACGGAGCACTGCAACATGGCTCCCTCTCTCTCTAGCATCAGGCAGCAAAGATAAAAAACAAAGGACAATAGTCCCACTTCACGGAACACAGTAACACAAACATCCTGTCTCTGTGACTTCCCACTCTGTGGAGTCAAAACATACAACATCATGTGAAAGACAACAATCCCATGACTGCAGTCATGGAGCAGGAATTCTAACAGATTAATGGGGATGGAGCGGGTGAACATTTCTAGAGAGATATGCATTCCTTTGTCTCTTGTTGTGATTATTAAAGAAACTAACTGGTAAGAATGCTCCATTTGTTTGATCTGATTATTTACTGTCACTAGGAGAGGGATCTGATTCCCCCGAAGCCTGACACTACTGCCTCAAACAGTGGATGTAGAACATCCCAATTGAAAACCTTATCTTCCCTGAATTCATACCCTGCAACATTCCTCAGATGAAAATAGGGACATGTCTCACTCCCCCGCTCCAACTGACCCTCCTCAACACCCCCTCCCATTTTTTGTGTCCCTCCCACCAGAACATATAACATCAGGAGAAGGGCAAGTGCCGCCACCGCTTCACCAATGGGACACACATACTCTCCACCATCCTGAGAAAACCTCTTAATCCCTCATTTATTTAATTCTTTGGTACATTTACAAAAAGAAAAGAAATACACAGCAATAAATAAATTTTAGAAAGGAGCAAGATTAGAGCAGATGCACAAATCTTTTTATTTTTTAAAGGACGTCGCTATTTTCATCAGTGAAATGCTGGAGCGTATTGCTCACCTGGTGCCTTCCTTACATATCTTTAGGTCCCACTTTCCCCAGGCCCTTTAAATTGGGGAGCGGTACTTTTTGTTTGTTATTATGGCATGTATTTTTGTGTGTTTATATCGTAAAGTACCCTGCAATCTTCAGTTGAAGGGTAGTGTATACATTTAATAAATAAAATGTGTTTTTGAGAATAAGCACCATTGATTTCTATGGCATTTAGTTCTTAGTAGACATGAACAGGATTGCACTGTAAGTAATCCATTTAAGCTGCTCTGTGTGTGTGTGTGTGTGTGTGTGTGTGTGTGTGTCTCCTCCCCCCCACGACTTTGGGTTTGCAGTCATTTACCTGAGACTAGAATCAGTTCCAGTGACTCTTGTGATGAGCTTCAGCGACATCCGAGTTGAGACTTCTTTTCTCTGGAAATTCTAGGCACACATAGAAAAAAAATACCAGTATCGTCTCTAGCCAGTTTGCAATTAGAAAGAAAGGAGACATATATATAGCATTGCCTTCCCTGAAAGTTTACTGGAAAATAAATACAATAAAAGGGAGGCATCTGAGTCATACACAGGAAGCAGACACAGTCTGCCTACATTTGCTTTCAAACTGAATTTAGAATCAGTATACATTTATTCATAGCTAAATCCATTTCATTCCCAATGAAAGGCTGGAGAATGAATTGGGGTGCATGCATGCATTCTTCTAAATCAGGCTTCTTCAACCTCGGCCCTCCAGATGTTTTTGGCCTACAACTCCCATGATCCCTAGCTAGCAGGACCAGTGGTCAGGGATGATGGGAATTGTAGTCTCAAAACATCTGTAGGGCCAAGGTTGAGGAAGCCTGTTCTAAATGGAACTGAACCTTCATGCAAACCGCTAGGGGATGGCTGTGAGCCACAACATGGCCAAAGGCACGATAAAGCCCTGTAGTTTTACCCTCCAACAAATCTCCAGTGAAAATAGGGCCGTCCCATTCCATAATGATAATTTTACTATTTATATGCCCCCCCCCATCTTACTGGGTTTCCCCAGCCACTCTGGGCAGCTTCCAATGTACAGTGGTGCCTTGCTAGACGAAAAGAATTCGTTCCGCGATTCTCTTCGTCTAGCGGTTTTTTCGTCTTGCGAAGCAAGTCCATTGACAGTTTGGCGGATTAGTGCTAGAGCTGTCAAGCGGCTTCCATTGATCAGCTGTTAAGCGGCTTATCAGCGGAACAGCTGATAAGCGGCTTAGCGGCTTAGGAAAAGGGCAAAAAAAGCAAAAAAAAAACCGCCGGGGGACGCAAGATTTTTTCGTCTTGTGAAGCAAGCCCATAGGGAAATTCGTTTTGCGAAGTGCATCCAAAACGGAAAACCCTTTCGTCTAGCGGGTTTTTCGTCTTGCGAGGCGTTCGTCTTGTGGGGCACCACTGTATATAAAAATATATTAAAACATTTCTATATACAGGATTGCCTTCAAATGGGAAACCTGGAGGGTCTGCATCATATAAGAGAATTGTATCATGAAGAGACAGTGTGATGTCATCAGTTTTTTCCTTGATCATAGAATCATGGAATCAGAGAGTTGGAAGGGAGCCTGAGAATCAACTTGTCCAAACACCTGCAAAGCATGAACATGCAGCTGCCCTATATGGGGATTGAACCTGCAACATGGCGTTATCAGCACCATGCTCTAACCAACTGAGCTATCCAAACTATGCTGCCTCAGGATAAGGCCCAAACAGACCTCAGCCTAGCATTTTTTTTTTAAAAAAATATTTTTTATTGCTCAATTTCCACATAACAAATTATCAAACCATATAATCACCTACATAATTCCCCCCCTTTTTAAATTCCCCCACCCTCCCACCCCCACCAAGGACTTCCCTCAGCTTCTCTCCCTGATTTCGCTGCACATATTTTCTCTGCATATTATAAAATTGTATATATCCTTACATATCTATCCATCATGTTATCAACAATAAATCTGTGTATGTTTATTTAAAACCTGCCAAGGAGTCTAGTTCATTTTGTTGTGTTTTTAAGTAATTTGTGTCAAGTTCTCATTCCTCCTTGAAGTCACAGTTGTCCTTGTCTCGCAGTTTGTATGTCAATTTCACCAATTCCGCATAGTCCATCAGTTTCTCTTGCCACTGTTCTTTTGTTGGGGTTTCCTCATTCTTCCATCCTTGTACTATCAAGACCCTTGCCGCTGTTGTAGCATACATAAATAAGTTCCTTATTTTCCTTGGCAGGTCTTGTCCTACAATCCCTAACAAAAATGCTTCTGGTTTTTTTTTACAAATGTCATTTTAAACATTTTCTTCAATTCATTATATAAGACTTCAGCCAAGCATTTAACCCAATGCTTGCAAGATTTAATATGAATTTGTATATTTTGCATTTATTTGGCAAAGTATGAGAAACATATCTGGGAGCTATCTGGGAGGATAAAGGTACAATGTTCCTTGGCAAGTAGCCATCCTGATGAGCAGTGAGAGACTTTGTTAGTTCCCTGTTAGTTACAAGAAAACACATCCAGAGCGGGGCTTCCCTCTTCCTTTCATTTACACTAGTTGCCCTAGTCTGAATCAGAATTCCGGTTCCAACAGGAATGATGCCAGAACCCTTTCTTCCGACCCCTCCCTTTCCGCAAGGCTCAGAGTTTTCCCCATCTCCTACTACAGGAACTAAAAACTTGGCCTGTCTCATTCCAAGAGCTTTCTGTCCCAGTCTTATCTGATAGTTTCCTAGCCACTCTTTGGCTGACGTCGAAGTCCTCCTCTTCTTGAAAACTAAACAGTTCTTCTTCTTCACTGGGTAGGAGGGGCCGTGGGCTGCTTCGCCTGGAAACTAACCCTTCTCCCTCATCTACAGATTCAGTCTCTAGTTCACTTCCTGAGACTGCTCTTTCTGCTGCACTATGGGGACACACGTTTGTGACAAAAGGGCTGAAACTAGATGACTGGTTAGCTTTCATAGATAAGCCAAGAGTCTGGCTCACATTGTTGCTTTCACTTCACAGTAGAACTCTTTTTGCCTCGTTGTTGTTGTTTAGTCGTTTAGTCGTGTCCGACTCTTCGTGACCCCATGGACCAGAGAACGCCAGGCACCTCTGTCCTCCACTGCCTCCCGCAGTTTGGTCAAACTCATGCTGGTAACCTCGAAAACACTATCCAACCATCTCGTCCTCTGCCGTCCCCTTCTCCTTGTGCCCTCCATCTTTCCCAACATCAGGGTCTTCTCCAGGGAGTCTTCTCTTCTCATGAGGTGGCCAAAGTACTGGAGCCTCAGCTTCACAATCTGTCCTTCCAGTGAGCACTCAGGGTTGATTTCCTTCAGTATGGAGATGTTTGATCTTCTTGCAGTCCATGGGACTCTCAAGAGTCTCCTCCAGCACCATAATTCAAAAGCATCAATTCTTCGGCGATCAGCCTTCTTTATGGTCCAGTTCTCACTTCCATACATCACTACTGGGAAAACCATAGCTTTAACTATACGAACCTTTGTTGGCAAGGTGATGTCTCTACTTCTCAAGATGCTGTCTAGGCCTGTCATTGCCCTTCTCCCAAGAAGTAGGCGTCTTTTAATTTCGTGGCTGCTGTCACCATCTGCAGTGATCATGGAGCCCAAGAAAGTAAAATCTCTCACTACCTCCATTTCTTCCCCTTCTATTTGCCAGGAGGTGATGGGACCAGTGGCCATGATCTTCGTTTTTTTGATGTTGAGCTTCAGACCATATTTTGCACTCTCCTCTTTCACCCTCATTAAAAGGTTCTTTAATTCCTCCTCACTTTCTGCCATCAAGGTTGTGTCATCTGCATATCTGAGGTTGTTGATATTTCTTCCGGCAGTCTTAATTCCGGCTAGGGATTCATCCAGCCCAGCCTTTCGCATGATGAATTCTGCATATAAGTTAAATAAGCAGGGAGACAAAATACAGCCTTGTCGTACTCCTTTCCCAATTTTGAGCCAATCAGTTGTTCCATATCCAGTTCTAACTGTAGCTTCTTGTCCCACATAGAAATTTCTCAGGAGACAGATGAGGTGATCTGGCACTCCCATTTCTTTAAGAACTTGCCATAGTTTGCCGTGGTCGACACAGTCAAAGGCTTTGGCATAGTCAATGAAGCAGAAGTAGATGTCTTTCTGGAACTCTCTAGCTTTCTCCATAATCCAGCGCATGTTTGCAATTTGGTCTCTGGTTCCTCTGCCTCTTCTAAATCCAGCTTGCACTTCTGGGAGTTCTCGGTCTACATACTGCTTGAGCCTTCCTTGTAGAATTTTAAGCATAACCTTGCTAGCGCTTTTTGCCTCAGGGATCCATAAACAATGTTAGGGCCAATAAGGTATACCCAAGTTGGTGTGAGTTCACCAACCAGCCCTCCCCAGCCACCTGGCCTTAGCAAAGCAAGCCCTCCCCCACTGCCCCACCCCATAATATTAGAGTCAGGATTTCTTGTTTTGTTCTTAATCGCCATGTAGCGTTTTGTATTTCCATTTGAAAGGCACACTTTTCAAAGTTCCATTTCTTCACAAGGAAAAGGGAAATTTGGTCAGGAAAGATAAGGAAAAATTGGGGGCTGTGTTCTTTTGCCCCATCACTCAGTAAGAAGTGATATCTCACTTGTACAGAATAAGAAAGAAAGAGAAAGAAAGAAAGACTTATTTTGTAACAGAATGAATGAATGAAATCGTTTTTTTCTCTTCTGGCTTCTAATTTATAGTGAAGCTGCTTTCAGACCCTCCAAGTGTCCCTATTTTCCAGGGACATCCCTGATTTAAAGAAGCTGTCCCAGTTTCAGATTTGATTCTGGAATGCCCCGCTTTTCCTTAGGATGTCCCTATTTTCATTGGAGAAATGTTGGAGGGTATGGAGTTATCCTACCGCCCCCCCCAAGCCGTCTGAAGGCAATTCTTTATAGGGAAGTTTTTTTAATGTTTTATTATGTTTTTATATATGTTGGCAGTTGCCCAGAGTGGCTGCAGCAACCCAGTAAGATTTGTAAGGTATAAATAGTAAAAATATCATTATAGAATGGGATGTCCCAATTTTCATCGAAGAAAAATTGGTTTGGAGAAAAATATTCCCTCTACTCATTGGTTTCTAGAAATCTTTGCTGTGTGATGTCACCATGTGACTACAATGCCACCACCCTTGATTGTGGTTCGAGGACCCGACCCCCGCAATGTGGAAAGAATACACACGGACACGTGATATAAGGTTAATGGGCAAGGAAAGGCCACAACTTTATTGATTACAGCAGCGAGAGGACGAAGAATGAGGCCGGGCGAAGGCTGTCGCCACAGCAAAAGGCTGCTGAACACGCCCCCCCCAGGCACCTGGTTGGATGCCTGCTGAGGGGCGTGGGCGCCAGCCAGGTGAGGTGAAGGCAGGGGGCTAACGCCCCCTGCTAGGGGCAGAGCTCGGGCTCCCGCCCACAACCACTCCCCTCTCTTGCAGGGAGGAGAGTCTTTGTAAGACATGGTAGCTAGAGAACTTAGCATGGAGGGAGAACATTGACCCAATCCTTGGCTGGGGAGCCATGGGATACAACTGTTTATATGACCAGGAGAGTGGAGGGATGCATCCCTCATACACATTAATTCAATCTGAATGGTCCACACTTATATCATTTGACTATTGTTTTGCAGATCTTCTGTTTGTTATGTTTAATAAATATGACCTTTCCGCCTTTTTCCCGTCTCCTGAATCTTCTTCCAGGTTATGTTGGCAACAGGGATAATTCCCAAGGTACATTTATCCAGTCACTACTCTGAAGTAATATTTGAGCTTTCCATTTCTGAGTAATTCATATACCCAAGGTATGTTTTGTACTTAAGTGTGCTGCTATCCTCAAGGCTGCAGCTCCGTGATAGAACTCAACTTTGTGTCACAGTATGTCTTAAAACATAGGAGGATTTTCTTTACTTGGTTTTCTTTACCTTTAAAGATATTGGTACAGTCAAGATGGGTTCATATGTTAAGTGCTCTTTACAGTAATATCACTTATTTTGTCTCCTAGGCCTACATAGATGATTGGTCACAAGCAATAGTTTGAGTTTTTTATCTGTTCCTTCAGGTATTGTTTATCTATACTGTAAATGCAATTTCAGTCATTTAAAAAAAATCCCTAGACAATTTCCATCTTTCATGCCTGAAAATTGTAAACAAACTGGTTACCCTTTATAAAAGAGTTGTTGCGCACCAAGAAACAATCTGCAAATGAACCTGCAAAAGGCCAAAAAAGCCCTAGTGGATCTCACCAAGATTACATCTGGCAGAGCATCTTCTTTGCCAAAGTGGCAAGACAGGGGCCTTCTGAAATCCCACCAAAAGGGCATGGCTGCCACTGCCTTTTCCACCAGTTTGAATCCACAAAAATTGACCTGAGGAGGCATACTATCCCTAGACATGAACGACCCATTACATTTTCATGACAAACAGCTAGTAAAAGGTATTATTCTCCACAAATTTATCCAGTCTCAGCCAGATGGGCGGGGTATAAATATTATTATTATTATTAGGATTTATTCATTGGCCTATTCTTCTCCTCAAGACATTCCACAAGACAGCAGATATGGATTATTCCTTAGGGTTTACTCCTGATGCCTTGCTCACAAATGAGTAAGGTAAAAGGTAAGGTAAAGGACCCCTGGACGGTTAAGTCCAGTCAAAGGTGACTTTGGGGTTGCAGCACTTATCTCACTTTCAGGCAAGGGAGCCAGCATTTGTCCACAGCCAGCTTTCCGGGTCATGTGGCCAGCATGACTAAACAGCTTCTGGCACAACAGAACACTGTGAAGGAAACCAGAGCACAAAGAAACACCGTTTACCTTCCCTCCACAGCAGTACCTATTTATCTACTTGCACTGGCATGCTTTCAAACTGCTAGGTTGGCAGGAGCTGGGACAGAGCAACAGGATACGGGTGGCGCTTGCCAATCGTAAGGTCAGTGGTTTGAATCCTTGTGACGGAGTGAGCTCAAATTCAACTATGGGGTGTGATGCTCATCTCTGCTTTCAGGCCAAGGGAGCTGGCATTTGTTTGCAGACAGCTAGATTTCATCATGGTATCACAAATTACTATAGCCATAAGGGCTACCATCCCAGGTTAACAAGCCCCATCTACTTCTCATTTCACTCAACAGCATGTGCAGAAACCACCTCCAAGACCATTGGTCTTGTGAACTCAATCCACCAAAGTCTGCCTTTGCAGGGGATAGACAAGCCCCTAACCCACTGAGGGTTTAAGGCCCATTGGCTACCCTCACCTGGTTTAGCTGGCCAGTCAAATCCATTTCCTGGGGTATGACAGCTTCTAGGGGCCCACAGATGAAAGCTGAGTGCAGGATGGGGACCAAAGGTAGACAAACTATCCCAGAAGGAGCATGATCTGTCCCCAAACCGGTTGCACTGCCCCTCTTCTAACATCACTAACATCCCTTGTAAGAATAAATATCCCACAATATAAATAGGATTCTACTTGCCTGGGAATTTTGCTTTGGTCTCTGAAGAGGAAAAGATTTTTATTTAAAAAGAAAAATCTGTAAAGGAGCAAGGATTATTCAAAGTGAAAAACATACTCTAAAATTAACCTGATCCTTGAATAAAACACTATCTTGGTTGTAAATATGCATTTGCAGCAAGTCTTCATAATCTCCAATTAAGAGACTGAAGGGCTGTCAAGAGCATTAACATATCAATAGACATCTAAATACACATTCATTTTTCATGTAAAAATTTAAATTTCCTGCATGACAACCAGGCTTCTTCAGTTTCTCTCTTAAGTCAGTCTCCGAGCTGTTTTAAGGTAGGAATTTACACTACACAAATCCTTCATTCCTGAACTTATTGTTGAATAATTAGAAATGGGTATTACCTTCTGTATATGTGTTACACTTGAGTCAAGGATGACATGAACAAATTAATTTCTCTTTTCTTACAGAACTACTCCTGTGGTTTAACAGAAGCCTTTAAAAAGAATTTTGCCACCCAAAACTCCTCCTTAACTGCCTCAGAAGTTTTTTCTTTCTCAGAGTTCTACTTGGTTTTTATTTAAGGGGCAGAAATGTATTGACCAGACAAAAATTTGATTATGGAAAATTCAGATAACCTTTAACATGTGTGACTCTTAAATTTCTCACAGGAGATTATCTAGTTAGGTTACCTGGAAACGGCCTAATTACAACCAGTTTATTGATCATTCCTCCTGACTTTCCTTGATTATTCCGTGTTGCATCAAGCAAAGGTTGTATCACACTTTCCAGTGTTTCTCCATCATTGTCCTTTTCACAGATAGTCCAATTTGCAGGTGGGGGGTAGCCAGTTTTGTTTCACAAGAGTTCCAAATCAGCTTTAGTTGTATGACCTGAATGTGCCCTCATTGAATCCCACCTGAAAAGAGTAAAAGTTAAAGGTAAAGGACCCCTGGATGGTTAAATCCAGGCAAAGGTGACTATGGGGTTGTGACGCTTATCTCACTTTCAGGCTGGGGGAGATGGCATTTGTCCACAGACAGCTTTCCAGGTCTTGTGGCCAGCATGACTAAACTGCTTCTGGTGCAACAGAACACCGTGATGGAAGTCAGAGAGCATGGAAATGCCGTTTACCTTCCTGCCACAGCGGTACCTATTTCTCTACTTGCACTGGTATGATTTCAAACTGCTAGGTTGGCAGAAGCTGGGACAGAGCAACAGGAGCTCACTCCATTGTGGGGATTCGAACCGCCAACCTTCTGATCTACAAGCCCAAGAGGCTCAGTGGTTTAGACCAAAGCGCCACCCAGCAGCTCTGGAAACCAAAAGCTAAACTAGGCACAATGGCAGCCACATTCACATAAGTCTATATTCACATCAAAAGTATGTGGTAGGCAGAGAGCCTTTTGGTGCTGAGAAGCAAAAAGTTAATTTAGTGCACAATTGCAAACCACACACTGAAACAGACACAGATGGACACATTATATTTCTCAGGGTTGTTTATTACTAAGACTGGCTCATTAGCAATAATGTGTCTGGCTAGGAGAAAAAATATTTGGGCAATGGGGCTGCAAAGCAGTGCAGAATGGAAGGTTCTGCACTCCCTACCTGTGCACCCAACTTGTTCCTTAGATTGAACAGGGCTGACTCCAGGTATCAGCAAAAATACTCCCTTTCTACATCAGTGGTCCTAATGGGCCTGGTGTTGGTGTTGAGAGGTAGCAGCAGTGATCCAACCATTAGCTGGTGGCTGAGTCTGGGAACTGCAGCTTAAAATTTGCATAATGTCCCCAGCTTAGCATCTCTTCCGGGCACTGAGGAATATTAAAGTGGGGAAAGCTGCTATGCAAGCTTCCTGGCAGGTAGGTTGCTGTTATTTCCTGGGTAGCAGGGTCAGAAAGTTGGGGAGATTGGCAAGATGCAAATACACCAACAAGACAAGTTTTATTATTCTACAACCTACCCACCACTTTGCCCCTCCTGGTAATTAGTGACTCTCCTGCCAGAATGTTAGCAGAGCAGCTCTTCCCCACCCAGCTCCTAGATCCAGCCTCTCTTTTTTAAAGGAAGACCCAGGGCAAGACTCAACATTGCACATACTTTTGTAAATCAAGAAAATCTTTAATAAAAATGCATTTAAAAAAACAGGGGAAAAACTAACAGTGGCTGGCAAGGGGCTGGAGCCTGGTAGCTACCCATGAGGCCCAGGGACTGATACTGGACCTGCTTCCAACCCCACTTTTTACACAATTCTGGCAAATTTACACAGTGTTCTGTTAGGATTGTCCTACTCTCATGTAGGACCCAACTGGCATGTTCTCTCCCTCCTGGTCGGTCATTCAGGAGCTTCAAAAGCTTTCTCCAGCCCGAACATCACAGCGACTGATACCAAAAGGCATTAGCATGCTTAGGGATCCTGCAGAGTATTGCAGTATGTGTAACAGACACAATAGCAGAGCATTTTGGCTAATCTACTTTATCTACATATAATACACTCGGAGCATTCTGACTTAGCTCCTTCCACTTTCTCATCAGATAGCAAAGGAAAAGAAAAACAAAGGACAATAGTCCCACTTCACGGAACACAGTAATAGAAACATCCTGTCTCTGTCACTTCCTACGCTGTGGAATGAAAACATACACCATCATGTGATAGAAATCAATCCCATGACTGCAAACACGGAGCAAGAATCCTAACATGTTCTGCCTCTTCCACATAAAATTTGGAGCTGCAAATATTGAAAACATAGGCATTTTAACATGAGATCAACTCTTGAAAACAAATAATTATTTGAAGTTAACTTCTTCCATCAAGTAAATGGAGCTTAGACCTGAGATTTACACATCTATGGCTGAAACATCTCCTTTCCATTTTCATTTTCTATTGAACATGATTTGCAAGAACCCTCTTAGCTCATCCCATGTTCCATGCCTGGTGGTGGTGCAGGCTTTTAAAGGTGCTCCAAAAGCCATTTGACTGGAGAAGACCTTCAGATGAAAGACATGATCACGTTTCACAATCACATGCTGTATACCTTCTCTTCTCCTAATAATTATTCTCTGTGCGTTCGTATGATAGGTGAGATGTTCCTCATTGTACTTATGTAATAAGTTCTAAAAAGAATCTGCTTGGTAGCTCCAGTGCATGAAAGATCACAACTCAACAATGCATCCCATGAAAATTGACAGGCAATTAAATGTTTTTGACAAAGAGAAAAATAAGAATAATATGTGAATGTCACATTGGGAGATAATAAATTCAATGACATTTTGCATTCCACTTTAATTGTAGCCAGAAATATTTGAATACAGGAATGAATCATCGATTAAGGCACTAAATAAAATGACAGAAGTTTGGGACATATACAAAATGAAGAAGCATGGTTAAAAACAAGCAAGAATGGGAGTGACTTGGGAGAGTGTGCCAGCAGCAGAGAGTCACCAAGGCCACACGGAGAGCTGAGGAAGGACACATTTGGGCTGTAGAAATGAGATGGAAAGCTTCTTTCTAATCTCTAAGGACCAAAATGTCAATGTTCAAAGAAGCACATGTGTGGCTATCATTAGTCTAATTCCATGTGTATAAGAGGTCACTTGCTATGAAGGCATGAAATTTGCAGTTTGTTGTGCACCATTCTGGAACAAATTCAAGCACCAAGCTGCATGCATTCAGCAAGGCCAAACCATCTCTTGGAGAATTTTATCAGCGACGTAACATCATAGCCAGGCAATCACGGAGATTACCTGCAGCTGAAATCTGATATGATCAATCCATCAATGACAAAGGCATGATTAAAACTCTAAAAATGAATGATACCAGTAGGTTTCACAATAAAATTCACAAGCCACGGTTGACAATTTCCTCACTTATATTTGTACAGGTAGCATTAATCAGTAGATGGAACCATAGGCTAAATCCCGGTAGTGTGCGGAATGTACAGTCCTTCTGTGAACTAGAGGATTCAATCGGCATACACTCAGTTTCGAGTCAGCAATATGTGTGATTTACACAGGCAGTACTGCCAGGAGAAATCCAATAAACGGTTCTGTGAGGGAGGGGAGATATTAGCGGAGCCTAAATTTAGCTGATGCAGACTAATGGAAAGTAGGCAGCAGAAAGAGGTGTTTGTGGTAAGTGCCACTTCAAGTTGCTATTTAGGGGCACTGCATGCATTATGTTCATTTGGTTTTCATAGGGCAGGCGCAGCAAACACAGGCCTACAAATGTTGCTGAAGCCCAGCTTCCATCCACCCAGGGGTGATGGGACTTGTTGTCCAATAATATCTGGAAGGACTGAGGCTTCCAATCACAAGGGAGCATTTATAAAGGGGTGACACCAGGGAGAACCATCTACTTCCGGGTCACCGTTTCAGAGAGTGCATGGGGCAAACTCCTTGGTTTTCGTAAAATGAGTTAAGATGATGGTGATTCGTTAAATTTATAAACCACATGTGCTCAAGATCACAAATAAGCCTTTGGAAACACACATTATGGTTTTTTATGGTTGTATCTCGCCATATTTCACCTCTGTTCGGCTTCAGGGAATCGGCTTCCTTCCCCATGGCCGTAAATAAGCAGATCAACTGAAAGGGATTCTTACCAGTTAATTTCTTTAATAATCACAGTGAGAGAACAAAGAACACGTCTCCTAGAATGGCGGTGCTCCCAATTAAGGGTCACTCCTCACCTCCGTCCCTTTTAATCTACGTCACCCCTACATTTTGTAATCTGAATTTGTAGCCTCTGTGCTTTCTGTTCTGACACTTTCTGAGCTCTCTGGGACTGAAGAAGGGGTGTGTGTGGATACTATCCAGAGACTATGAATCTGTTAACGCTCTCTTCCAGTGTTTCTTCTGCTAGCTGTTCCCCATCCAGTATTTCCCAGCTTCTGCCTTCTGAACTATGCCCCTCTGCAAACCACTGTTCCAAATCTATACTGTCCTCCTGCTCCTGGGAAGATTCAGGAGCAGGAACAGAGGGAGGCTCCCACCATTCCTCCTCAGTGCAGCCTTCCTCAGCACAGTCCCTGACAACTGCATACTGGTCACCACTACATAATGGTCATATCCCCATTTTTTCAGACCCTAAAATTGGCCCCAGAGCATTCCCTGCATAACAGTGTCAAGGGTAATGCTGAGGTGAGCTGGGGGTTGGCACGTGGGCTCCTGGTGGCTTTTGAGGTGATGAGGGCGGGGGTCCAGGCCCTCATTGGCTTGGACCCAGCTGAGAAGCCCTGCTCACACCTGCCCGCTTGAGCAGAAGTAGCTGGAGGAGGAGAGGCAAGGCAAGGCTGTCATTGCTGCTGCCGCCAATTGGGCTTGTGCTCCAGGACTCAGCCAAAAAGGGGAAGCAGCAGACAAGCAACCACCTCCACCACCTGCCTGTGACCCCTTCCTCTCTTGGGTATTGTCGGCCAATTGGTGCCAAAGAAGGATAGAACATTCTTTATGTATGTCACAACAGCAGCAAGAATACTTATCACAAAGTATTGGAAGACACAAGATCTACCCACCTTGGAAGAATGGCAGATGAAGGTGATAGACTACATGGGACTGGCAGAAATGACTGGCAGAATCCGAGACCAGGAGAGAGAGACAGCGGAAGAAGATTGGAAGAAATTTAAGGACTATCTCAAGAAATATTGCAAAATTTATGAATGTTAGAATGACGTTGGTTTAGAAATTATGTGGTTTCCAGCCGTAATAGATAAGTAAAAAGAAAAGAAAGGCCAAAAATTAAATGAAAATCAAGGGAAAGGATTTGCTGAAATAATAAAATAGAAATTGGAATACAGAGAGGGGAGGTACGAGGAAGTCGGGAAAGTAAGTTATAAGAAAAAAAGGGATTGAAACTATACTTGTCTTTTATTTTTGTCTGTTTTTTATTATTGTTTTGTTTTGTTTTTATATAACTTTTGAAAAACTTAATAAAAATCTTTAAATAATAATAATAATAAAACTAAGCATACTATGTACAGAACACCACACCCAAAGGAAGAGAGATAGTAAAAGAAAGTAAAACCCAGGCTCCTCCTGGCCTATATTTATAGTCAGCATGACCTTAATTGGAAGAGATAAGAAAACTAGTTCAGACCAGCTTCCCAGAAGGTATAACCCAAACAATCATGACCCTTCTGCCTGCTTCTCTCACACAGAGAAGCTTCTAGTAGCTTCTAGAATCCTCTTGTATTAATCAGAATAGGAAAGATCTCCACACATCAGATCAAAACTTTCTGCACTAAGAAATGTAAATTGACAAAATCGGCACCAAAAATGTGACCATTACGTGGTAAAATATGGTTGAAAGTTGATACATAAGTCTGAAATTTTTTTAAAAGTAAACTGCAGTATGTCTCACTTGTTCTTCTGCACTTTATACCACCAAAAGGCTATGACTGTCCCTAAAACCCACTGTGACAAAATATGACCAGTGACAAGAATAGAACATGACAAGTGATTTGAACTGGTACAATAATGCAACTCATTCTGTGTTTGATGTAGAGTGTAAACACATTCCTGACATAACACCTCTCGGAGGATGAAACTGGAGGTCAAATCAAACTTAAGGAAATGTGAGACATCTTTAAGCGTCTTAAGTGTACCCAAGGGAAACAGACACGAATTATCTGAAGAAGTGTGCATGCACACAAAAGCTCATACCAAGAACTAACTTAGTTGGTCTTTAAGGTGCTACTGGAAGGAATTTTTTTTTTTTTTGACTATGGCAGACCAACACGGCTACCTATCTGTAAACAGACACGAATTAGGAACTTTTGTAACTTTGATTCCATGCAGCAGGCAATCTGCACATAGAAACAAACTGCAATTTCAAATTAGTCCCAAGTGCAGCACTTTATAACAGATATCATAGTGTTAAAAAAAAAAATGTTGATGCCAAATTGAATCATTGGTGGGCAAAAGGAAATCATAACGGAGTTGGTATAGTTTCACTGTTAAAATCGGGTTGTGAACTAAGAAGTATCTGCTTCAAATCAAACAATTCCCATTCTCAAATATTAAAACAATTTCAATTTTAATAAATATATATATATATTTAAAAATCAAACAATTTCCATGCAAATGTGAAGGATCAAATATAATAGACATGATGTAGGAAGACCTGACACCTTTTCCTTTTTGAAGAAAGGCATCTGGGCAATTTGGATAAGGGCCACATTGTGTTTCTGTTTGTGTATTGTTTTGGAAAGTGGGAAATGATTAAGTTTACACAGCAACTTAATCATGCAAACTGAAAATGCAAACTGAAATGAATTTCCTCCTGATCCCTGGCTGTGAACTAGGAAGTTTCTATAAGTTCTGCCCAGAACATTGGAGGCTAGACACCACACCCCCTCTACAGTATTTATAGGAACTCAAACATTGAGATCCCGCTCTGTTCCAGTAACAAGAAGCCGAAAGCACCAGCCTGAAGATGACGAGTGAGACCTCGTCGAAACGTCGCCTAGACACCCCAACTTTTACACGGGAAGACACCCGAGGACACCAAAACCTGCATTCCTGTACCCGTGAAAATCTACGAAAGCATATATATATATATATATATGCTTTCGTAGATTTTCACGGGTACAGGAATGCAGGTTTTGGTGTCCTCGGGTGTCTTCTCAGGAAAACTCTTCACAAAGTTCAAGAGGTCAAGACACAAAGACTTTAGCAACTAATCCACACCTAATGACCCACCTAAGTGGTACTCAGGATATCACTCAAGAAATCACTCAAGGTATCTCTCAAGTAATTAAGGAACAAAAGAAGAAAAGGCACACTAGCCTGGGAACTTCCTCTCTGCCCAGAACATTGGAGGCTAGACACCACACCCCCTCTACAGTATTTATAGGAACTCAAACATTGAGATCCCGCTCTGTTCCAGTAACAAGAAGCCGAAAGCACCAGCCTGAAGATGACGAGTGAGACCTCGTCGAAACGTCGCCTAGACACCCCAACTTTTACACGGGAAGACACCCGAGGACACCAAAACCTGCATATATATATATATATATATATATACACATTAGTCTAAAATACATACATAGGAAAATGTGTCTATTAGGAGAAATTTGCCCTAAAATGCAGATGGTAGGGTTTTTTATTTTTTTATTTTTTAAATGCAGTTTGCGGCAAAATGTGGAGAACTGAATTTAAGAATGGGAAAATGAGGAATCAAGAGAACCAAAACTGGCAGATCCTCCCATCGTCAGCTGCAAGCTTCACAAATGATTTAGCAGGGCTTTGAAATATTGGTGGCGAGAAAGGAGCATTTCCTAGAGATAGATCCAGGTCTTGTGCAAGTACTTTTGGGTGATAGAATCCCAGCAGAGAATTAAAACCACAAAATATGCAGCACAGCGAAGCATGAAAATCTAGGCTGTTAAACCTTTAAAATATGGAAGCATCCAAAATGCTGAGCAGTAGGTCTCTTCTGTTGTGCTGCTATTTGCCTAAGAGTTATTCAGTCTGTAACAGTTTTTGTCTTAGGTACAAATCTATTGAATACGCATTAGTAACTAAAGTACCGGTAACACCTGCCAGTCTTGTTTATTTTATCTAACAAGTGCAAACACACTGAGTAAATGTTATTTGGTTATTTAAACTTTAATAGTGAGTGTCTTGCATAATTTTTATAGGTAAAAATGTAAATGACCCCTGGACAGTTAAGACCAATCAAAGGCGATTATGGACTGCAGCACTCATCTCACTTTTCAGGTTGAGAGAACCGGCATTTGTCCGCAGACAACTTTCTGTGTCATGTGTCCAGTATGACAAAATCGCTTCTGGGGTGATGGAACACTGTGAATAAATAAGTGCCAGAGCGCATGGAAACGCCGTTTACCTTCCTGCCACAGTGGTACCTATTTATCTACTCACATTCATATGCTCTTGAAGTTGTAGGTTGGCCGAGGCCGGGACAGAGCAATGGGAGCTCACCACTGTGGTGCAAATTCGAACCACTGACCTTCCAATCAGCAAGCCCAAGAGGTTCCGTGGTTTAGACCACAGCGGCACCAGCGTCCCCAATTTTTATAGGAAAGGCAGCTAATTAAAGGGTTAAACAACCTGGTCTCTTCCTTCCGCATAGCTCTGTAAATGTGAACTAGAATCTAATTCCCACATTTTGGCCCCTCCCCAAGTGAGAACTATGGACCACCACAGCTCTTAGAACCACATACAGTGGTGCCCCGCAAGACGAATGCCTCGCAAAACGAAAAACGCGCAAGATGAAAGGGTTTTTTGGTTTTTGCGTCGCTTCCCTATGGGCTTGCTTCGCAAGACGAAACGTCTTGCGAGTTCTTGCGAGTTTTTTTTCTTTTTCTTAAAGCCGCTAAGCCGTTAATAGCCGCTAAGCCGCTAAGCCACTAATGGCCATTAAGCCACTAAGCTGCTAATAGCCGTGCTTCGCAAGACGAAAAAACCGCAAGACGAAGAGACTCGCGGAATGGATTAATTTCGTCTTGCGAGGCACCACTGTAGAGAGCTTTCATAACACAACATGTCTTTGAAAATGAAGAGGAGATGAACCACACAAGGTGCGTACCTGTGTGTAAACAAGGTATAGGACTGTCATTTATCTGGAAAAAAATTTAAAGTGTTTTTCAAACCATTCCACTAAATGAGGGCATGTTATATGCAAGTGTAGCTTTTGAGAAAGGGATTTTAATTGCAAGGATTTCTAATGAAGTGCACAGATGAAAGGGAATTCTAATGTTATTTCATTAGAATGAGAGGCATGATGTTGATTTGGGGGTAGTTATTGAAGACTTGGAACAATCCAAAATAATAAAAGCAGGAAATGAAGCCCATGTCTTCCTTAGTCTAACTTGCTCTTCTTGTGTGAAGGAAAAGTCCTTGTCTGGAGATAAAAGGGCAAAAGACAGGGGAGTGGGTGGCTCGTTGCATAGCTTGCCCTCTAGGTCTTCCCATAAATTATGTCTCCTGACAGCTTCTCCAGGCAAGCCAAAATATGTAACATAAGTCCTGGCAAAGATTAAATCAAAATGACTAAAACGTCCTTCTTTAATAAACCTCTGAATATAACCCACAGTACAAATTCATCCTGACTACGGGACACAAAACAATAGGTTTACAATGGCATTTGACAGTGATGTTAATTTACTTTTAGGACTGATTACACTCTGCTGCTCATATCTTGGCAAAACAGGGCGGTGGGTGAGCTTTATAGCTCAGCTCTCACCCAGTCAGTCATCAGGATTAAGTACTGCAAAGACCTCTTCCTAGAAAGGTCACTTTCTACCATTCTTCCTCTTTGCCTTCCTGTTTGGAGTGGTGTAACTCAGGGGCTCGGTTCTGTGGCTACATCTTTCCCAATGGCCAAGTCTGTTTTGAACATCAAAAGCAAGAGGAAAGTGTGCTAGCAACAGACGCAGCAAGTCTCTACATTGGATTTTGCTGAATACTAAATCCTAAACCGAACTGGCCTGATTTGTGATGGATCTGGATTTTGGCTGAGTCAAGATCATAGCTGTCAACTTACAGATTTGAAAATAAGGGACCAGCAGCCTTGAAAATAAGGGACCAGCAGCCAAAATAAGGGACCTGCAGCCTCACCTGTTCCAGGCACTCCAGTCTTCCTGTCCTCCTGCAGTCTGGTCAAACTCATGCTGGTAGCTTCGAGAACACTGTCCAACCAACTTTGTAACCAGAGGTTCAACTGAAGAGAATCTGAATCACATGCACTACAAGGCCTATATAGCCTCAACTTAAGATGGCTCCCCGGCCTGGCTTTGCACTGCAAAGTTTGCAGCAGCACGTGCAACAAAATTGCGTCCAGCATTCAAAAAACCCCTCAGCTTACATTAACTAGCCACACACAAGGCATGCAAGCTCCACCCCCCAGTCGTTCTTAGACTTCTTATTGGGTGAGCAATACAGCCAAGCAACACAGTTGGAGCCTCCCTCCTCCCTGGCCGGCAGGGAGGGAGCGGGAGGAGCTGCTTCCTTTGAAATTTAAGGGACATCATTTAAGGGACATTTAAGGGACACCCATCAATAAGGGACAGCAGCGGGACATGGCGCTGGAATAAGGGGCTGTCCCTTCAAATAAGGGACACTTGACAGATGGAGACAGCCCTGGACTGCCCTGGGTTGGGAGTGATATGGGACCATCAAGGGAGAAGATGCAGTTTTGTATCTGTACATCTGTTTCCAACAAAGGAACACAGAGAATGTGCTTGGGAAGCAGACCCCAGCAGGATTGAACTTCCTACTTCCCAGGTTGGCCTGCATTGGGGATGAACTGTGAACAGCCCTATTTAACCCATATTCTTTCCCTTACATGTACAAATATGCCTTCATTTTCATAGTCTGCTGCAACCATGGTTTAACTTTACCATAAAATCTACCTAAAGACTAATGATGGTTGAGGGTGTACCAGGATGATCTAAAACCAATAAACACGGTTCTTCAAACCCACTTCAAATCTAGAGGCACTTGCACATGTAAATGGGCCATCTTTACAGTAATAATAATTAAAATAATAATAATAATTTTATTGTTTATATCCCGCCCACCTGAATGGGTTTTCTATAAATTCCTACAAACAGATAATCTGACTTTGGTTGCATGGGAAGGCATGCAGAAAGACCTCTGTTTTGTTTGTTTTTAATATGCCATTCATTGCATATGGTGTGATATGAAAATTCTGCCAGTGACATCAGTGCAATGCTCCATCCATAGATGTAAATCATCAGTGATGGTGCAATCATCAGATGGTAAACCTACAAATGTGAACTAGTCCTCAAAGACCATTGCTCCAAAAAAATGTTGGGTGGGGAACCATATACGGTATCTCTACGGGAATATGTGCCACGCTCTTCCTGAAAATTTGCTACATTCAGAATAAATGCTTTCTTCAGTAAAAATATGTTTTCCTTTTGTGGCAGACCTGATTTGTGGTGTAATTGAGTCAAACTCTGCTAAATAATAAGGTAAATAAGCATTTGTGATTGTTGTTTCAATTGATTTCTTAGTCACATTTTTGCATTTAAGTGTCTCAAAGCAATTTATGCAATAGAAACAGAAATAACAAAGATGCTTAAATAGGATATACAAGCAGCAGTAGCAGCAGCAGCAGCAGCAGCAACAACAACAACAAAAACAACAACAAAAAATAATCTCCATCCATTGATATTGATGGATCAGCCTACACATGACTCCTGAATGCAATATCCATCAGTCCCTAATCATGTCATAAGAATATTTTGACCAGGCAACAGGTCAACAATCAGATATATAGAGTGGTGGCTTTTCATTCAGCAGAATTCTAACCCAGTCTACTTTGATGTTACTTCTACTGAATTCAGCAAAGCTTACTCCCAGGAAAGTGGTATTAGAATTGTAGCTTTATTGATGAAATGAAGATAAAATGTTATGGTGAATAAATTCCTAAGGTCACTTCACAGATTTTGCTTCCTATTGGGTGCATTCAAATCTAGGGATTATTGCATTCACTTTCCTGTTTCCATTAATCTGTCTGTGTTTTGAACATTCCTTTTACACTCCAGTAAAAAGGTAAAGGTAAAGGGACCCATGACCATTAGGTTGAGTCGTGGCCGACTCTGGGGTTGCGGTGCTCATCTCACTTTATTGGTCAAGGGAGCTGGCGTTCAGCTTCCGGGTCATGTGGCCAGCATGAATAAGCCGCTTCTGGCAAACCAGAGCAGCACATGGAAATGCCATTTACCTTCCTGCTGGAGTGGTACCTATTTATCTACTTCTGCTTTGACATGCTTTTGAACTGCTAGGTTGGCAGGAGCAGGAACCGAGCAACGGGAGCTCACCCCGTCACGGGGATTCAAACCAACGACCTTCTGATTGGCAAGTCCTAGGCTCTGTGGTTTAACCCACAGCGCCACCCACATCCCAGTACTTGTTACACTCCACTACTTGTTGCATTGAGGAACTGTGGCTTTTTCGTCAATGTACTGCTATGCCGCATTAAATTTCATTCACACCAGTGGACATGGTGTGACACAACAGAAGACACCATTGAATTGCCTTGAGACCTTCAGGTATAGGGTGCTTAAATAGATACCATATTGGCCCGAATATAAGACGCACCCACAAATAAGCCACGCCTTTAAAATTCAAGGCTTATTTGTGGCTGTGGCCCACCTCCCGGCACTATTACCTCTCCAACCTGGGACTGGGGGAGGCTTGGGAGTGGCAGGCAGGCTGCACACCGTTGCTCCACGCTCCCAGGTTGCTTCCTGGGGGGAGCCACACTGCTTTGCCAGTGGCTTCTCCCCCTTCTTTGACAGCTTGGGGAAGGCTTGGGAGTCGCGGGTGGGCAACACACCATTGTCCTGCACCCCGATGCCCTCCTGGGCAATTGTTTCAGCAGTGATACCATAAGGTGATGAATATAAGCCCCACTTTAACTTTTCTGGATCGGAATTGGGGGAAAAGGTGTGGCTTATATTTGAGCCAATATGGTTGGTAGGTAGGTAGGTAGATTAGATAGATGATAGATAGATAGATAGATAGATAGATAGATAGATAGATAGATAGATGATTGATAGATAGATAGATGATAGATAGATAGATAGATAGATAGATAGATAGATAGATAGATAGATGATAGATGTTGTTGTTTAGTCATTTAGTCGTGTCCGACTCTTCGTGACCCCCATGGACCACAGCACGCCAGGCACTTCTGTCTTTCACTGCCTCCCGCAGTTTGGTCAAACTCATGCTGGTAGCTTCGAGAACACTGTCCAACCATTTTGTCCTCTGTCGTCCCCTTCTCCTTGTGCCTTCCATCTTTCCCAACATCAGGGTCTTTTCCAGGCAGTCTTTTCTTCTCATGAGGTGGCCAAAGTATTGGAGCCTCAGCTTCAGGATCTGTCCTTCCAGTGAGCACTCAGGGCTGATTTCCTTAAGAATGGATAGGTTTGATCTTCTTCCAGTCCAAGGGACTCTCAAGAGTCTCCTCCAGTACCATAATATATATATATAGATAGATGATAGATAGATGATAGATAGATAGATAGATAGATAGATAGATAGATAGATATAGATAGATAGATATAGATAGATAGATAGATGATAGATAGATAGATGATAGATAGATGATAGATAGATAGATAGATAGATAGATAGATAGATAGATAGATGATAGATAGATAGATAGATAGATAGATAGATAGATAGAACATGACAGCACCCTTTGTGTATATGTGTGCTTCAGTTTCCCCTGATTCACACCTGAAAACAACAGGAAAGAAATGTATGCCACCTTACTGCCCCAAATTTCATCACATGGAATAATCCATGAAAATGGCAAGGTAATTGCAGAACAAAACCCAAATGTTTTTCCATCTTAACAGGCTTGTAAACTGATTCACCCCACCCACCCCGGAAGCCATTATCATGGAAATCTGAACTAAACTTCTGCTGGATTCTGCTAGTTTACCAGAAGTGGCTTTTATGTCACATGCAGTGCTTTTTTTTTCCCTGGAAAAAAGGTGGGGGAACTCACCACAGAGTTAGTTTATTTGTTTGTTTATTGCTGGCCCAGTTGCAGTGGCAACCCCGGGCACTGGCTAAATGTAAGATGTGATTAATAAACTTAAGCAAACAATGATCTGCATTAAAAATGGCCTCAACTTTATTAATTACAGAGATAGGTGGGTTTTTGGCTTAAGCACTGGGTGTATATCTGTTACAGCCCCACACCGACAAAATAATAATAATTATTATTTAATTTTTAAAAGCTAAGGGATCTCAGTACCTCCAAGTTCTTATTTTAAAAAAATCCCCTGGATGTGAAAGATCGCAAAAAACATAGAAATAACCAGGTACAGTCAGGAAAACGGGATTAAGTACTGTCTGAATTTAGCCCGAATATTTTTTTTAAAAAAAACAATCAAAAGTATAATGTATGTATATATTATTATTTTTTAATGTATCACACATCTGCACTTAGCACACAATCAGGAATAGGCACAGATTTCTGCTGCATGTACACTCATGGGCAAGCTTAGATTTTCTGTAGAGTGGTAAGTGATAGAGCCATATGAAAAGTCAAAACCATTTATTTAAAGCACTTATTAGAATTCTTCAGTGGTTAGTTCATAATGCTGGATTGAATCACTTAAGCTATTGTTTGGGATGCAGGCCTTCAAAATTAATCTTTAATAGGTACAAATAATAATAGATTAAACACCCATCTGCATGAGATGATACTTTGCCCTTATTTAATTAACCAGTTTTCAGCTTAAAGAGCCTTTACAAGAGAAAAATTGGAAACATGCTGATTAATAAGAAGCCACAGTCCATGGAAGCGAATGGGCTCTCGGAATAACTGAAGCAAGCTTGACTTTGCATTTGTCTTTACGTGAGAAAAATGCCTTTCACATAATGCATCACCTTTAACACCACAGAATAAAGATCCATCAAGTCCTTGTTACTGAGAAATATCTTAATATGATAAATGTTCTTGTCAACGTTCAGTTAATCACTGAATCTAATCAATACCTCCCATTTTCCAAATGAATTTGAACAGTTTATCTCGCAGGGAGCGTAATGAAAGGGAGCTTTGAAAAATCCATTATGTTTTCATGAACAACTGGCTCCCAATAAAGTTTAATTGGAGCAGCTGTATTTTTATTACATTAATAATGATGTCCCTACATGGCTGACCTTAGATTACCTGTGTACCACATACCAGTGACTCCATGAATAAAATGACAGCTGGGCCCCTGTTTCGCCTCAATCCTTGATTGCTTAGAAGGCCGTAATATTTTCAAGGGGATCTCATGGACTGCTCATGAATAGTTAGAGCAGATGTGTTGCTTACAGGTTCATTTAGCAGCCAAATCACTGCCAGGACCACTTTCTCCATCGTCCTTTTTCTGTAACGCTAGCCAAACGCAGAACTGGCTGGTTGGCTCCTGGAGAGGCAAACTCATGGGCCTAGAACTGGTGGGTTGTCCTCATTGTCACCTGTTCAGATGCTCGTGTTAAGCTATTGCAAAGACACAGATGTCTGCTTGTTAAGCGATGCCATGAAACGTAGAGCACTGCGCCCGAGTCTGTATTTCTGTGTTCCGATATTCACGCTAATTGTTTTGGGATGTGTGTCTCCGAGGCACTGATTAGAGAAGACTGTTATCCGGGGAGCCTTCGGAGTGAGTCGCCAGAAACTTGGCAGCTTTGCTTCAGGGATACCAGGTGTGTGTCAGTGGTGTGGAACGCATGAGCGCAAGACCTGCTGTTACCCCCTCCCAGGTGTTGTGGGAGATTGTGGCAAAGCAGAGGCACACTGCTTTAGTTGCAGCAGATGGCAAAGCTGCGTCCCCTCTGGTTGTGCCCATTATCTCTGCCAGGCGACTGCCGGCAGACACAAGCCAAGTGTATTTATGGACCCAGCCAAAAATGTTTTAAGCGAAAAGGTAGGAAAGTACTATGTCTCCTCTGATCAAAACATTCTGCTAATGGGATACCTGATTCTAAACTAGAAGGAGAAGGGGATTTTCAGTTCTATCGCCTGTGGCTTGAATAAAAATTACAGGCTTTTCTCTCACAATGTATTTTGCTTAGCTTGCTAATAAAAGGTAAAGGACCCCTGGATGGTTACGTCCAGTCAAAGGCGACTATGGGTTTGCGGTGCTCATCTCGCTTTCAGGCCAAGGGAGTCGTCGTTTGTCCACAGACAGCTTTCCGGGTCATGTGGCCAGCATGACTAAACCGCTTCTGGCGTAACGGAACACCATGATGGAAACACCATTTACCTTCCTGCCACAGTGGTACCTATTTATCTACTTGCACTGGTGTGCTTTTGAACTTTTAGGTTGGCTAAAGCTGGGACAGAGCAATGGGAGCTCACCACTGTAGTACAGATTTGAACTGCCAACCTTCCAATTGGCAAGCCCAAGAGGCTTAATGGTTTAGACCACAGTGACAACTGCATCCCTTTCCCTTTCCTTAGCTTGCTAAAGCCAGGATGCTGGCATTATGACTAATGCCATCTTTTTAATAGGCACTGGAACTGATTTGCTTTCCCATAATTTTCACTGCCTCACTTTTCTGCACTTTGTTTCCCTCTGACCTCACACCTCTCCATCCATCCCCCAACCAGATGGATATAAGCCTACCTATTTATAATTACATTTCATGCATCTGATGAAGTACAGTGGAACCTCTACTCACAACCACAATCCGTTCCAGAGGCCCGTCCTTATGGCAAAACGGGTTGCTGGTAGAAGCGCCGTTGTGCACAGGTGCATTTGGTGGCAGCCCACTTCTGCACATGTGTAGACGGCGGCAGCCACTTTTGCGCATGTTCAAATCATGGCAAACCCAGTGTTTACTTCCAGGTTTGCCACGGTCGCGACTTGGAACGGGCCTAAGTAGAGCGGGACATACCGGTAAGTAGCCCATGGTATACTCCAGCCCATGAAAGCTCATGCCATAATAAAGGCAACAGACTTCTGCTGTGCTCTCTTCACCAGGTCTTTGCTGTTCTCTCCCCAGGTTAGGTCGTCTCTCAACTCCATTCCCAGAAATTGAAACACTGAGACCTGTTCCACGTACTTCCCCTCAATAATAAGTGGCTGAATATTCAATTTACATTTCCTAAAGTCCACAATGACTTCTTTTCTTTTGTCTCTTTTGTTTTCTTTAAGTTAAGCAGTAAGTTGTTTTTCCTGCACCACTCCCCCAACTGCTCAACTGCCTTCCTATAGGCCGTCTCCCCCTCTCCAACCATAATTAAACTGCGAACTTAATGATCTTATTAGTGGGGTATTTGGGGGCACAGTCAGCTGTATAGAGTGTGTATAAAAGCGGGCTCAACATGCACCCCTGCGGCGTCCCCGTATTCGTGATGAGATCTGCAGAGACGTGGGAACCTAACCTGACCCTTTGGGAACTGTTTGATAGAAAGTCTAATATCCACCTGCACAAACATGGTGGAAGTCCCAGGTCTAATAATTTGGGCACCAATCTATGCGGAAGAATAGTATTAAATGCAGAACTAAAGTCTACAAATAAGTCTTGCGTAGTTCCCTTGCTTCTCCAAATGAGTCAGGACAGCATGTAAAGCCATTGCCACAGCATCCTCTGTGGATCTCTTTGCCTTGTACGCAAACTGGTAAGGGTCAAGTCCCACTGGCAGACAAAATAAGATGCGCTTCCTCCCCAGTTTTTCTAAACATTTCATTATAATGGGTGTCAGCGCCACAGGGCGAAAATCATTCAGACTGTCTATCTTTGATGTTTTTGGCAGGGGTATAATGGTAGCAGATTTCAGACAGGGTGGAACAGTGGCTTGGGCCATAGACTGGTTAAAAATCTTCGTAAAGATTCCTGCCAGTTGGTCCGAACAATCTCTTAGCACCCTGCCAGCCACCCCATCTGGGCCCATAGCCTTCCTCGTGTTTACCTCCTTTAATATTCGCCTCACTTCTCCCTCTTCCACCCTGGCAGCATTTCCTGTAGGTAGTGACGCCAATAGATCTGGCATCCCTATTGGAGTCACTGTTGGTGTCACCTCAAATCGGGCAAAGAAGGTATTCAACTCTCCCACCAAGGAAGCAGTACTCTCTACCACTGATGAATTCCTTGATTTATAACCAGTCAGATGTTGGACTCCCTGCCACATTTGTCTAGTATCATGATTTCTCAGATGGTCCTCAATTTTTCCTCTGTACTCCACTTTTGCTTTCCTGATACCCCTCTTCAAGTTCGCTCTTTCTATGCCATACAATACCCGGTCCCCAGTTCTAAAAGCAGAATTTCTGGCCTTCAATAATCTCCTAACCTCTCCTGTCATCCAGGGCTTCCTATTCGGATACAACTTAACATACTTTTCCCTGGTGACATTTGCTGTGCAGAATCTAATATAATCCAGGACCGTTGATGTATAGGTTTCTAGATCTTGATGGTCAAAGATATTCCAGTCGGTCTCCTGGAAACAGTCCTGCAGTTGCTGAGAGGCTCCCTCAGGCCACACCGTAACCATCCGTGTTTGTATCCGGCCTTGTTTCCTGAGGGGTGTGTATACTGGTGTCAGAAGCAGGGACACATGATCTGAACCACCGAGGTGCGCCAAGGTCTTGCCCTCATATGCCCGTCTAATGTTCGTATACATCTTGTCAAGAGTATTTTCTCCCCTTGTTGCACACTCAATGTGCTGATGGAATTTTGGGAGTACTGCCCTCACATCTGTGTGATTGAAGTCCCCCACAATAATGTACACAGCCTCCGGGTATCTGCTCAATTTAGCATTGATGTTTTCATGCATACTGCTCATGGCCCTGCATGCATTTGCAGTTGGTGCTATGTACGCCGCTGTTAACACCACTGTTGTAAATTCCCGGGGAAGATAGAAAGGTCTGCATTTAATTGTCAGAAATTCCACATGCGGAGAACAGTAGGTATCCAACTTGACAGAGTCCGTGCACCAGTTTTGATTTACAAAAATACACACCCACCCACCTTGTTTCTTGCCAGAATCCTGTGTCCTGTCCTACCGGTACGTTGTAAAACCTTGTAATTCAACAGCTGTGTCTGGAATAGCTGAATTTAACCATGTCTCTGTGAGTATCAGCACACAACAATCCTGGATGTCTTCCTCCACTCCTACACGAAGCCTCCATTCATCAAGTTTATTTGCCAATGATCTCACATTAGCGTAAAAGATACTTGGAAGAGGTAGTTTGCATTGTTGTTTCCTTATCTTCCTTATCTTTATTCTCTCTTTCATTTGACCTTGTCCTCTGCAGCCTCTCTTCTGCTTCCGCTCTCTTCTCCTCCTCCTCCAACCCCGATAATTTACGATTTCTGGAATCTCGCACGCCCGTAGCTGCTCCCACACAGCTCTACATCTGTATCTGCTGCTACTTCTGTCTCTGTACAACAGCATTTCGTATCTACTATAAATAATTCGTCCTAACAAACCCTGACTCCCCTCCTGGGAGCTCTCAGCCGCAGCGACTGCACGCGCCGCCATCTTGGAAACCAACTATCACACTTGACCTCATGATATTTGGCAACTGAGTTCTCAACTGCCTTGATGCTCATTGGCTTTTTAAAACGCAACTTTGAGTGTACATTGTAGCTAAGTGAACTGAGTTGGATGTACAGTCATATCTCATGTTACGTCCGCTTCATGTTACGTTCTTTCAGGTTACATCCCGCAGTGACCCGGAAGTACTGGAAAGATTTACTTCCAGGTTTCGCCGCTCATGCATGCGCAGAAGTGCAGAATGATGTCATGTGCATGCGCAGAAGTGCTCTTTTCATGTTGCGAACAGGCCTCCGGAACGGATCCCGTTCACAGCCAGAGGTACCACTGTATCAAGGTAGGCATAACTTCAGTCGTGGATCACCACAGTGCAGAATAACTTTAAAACATTGGTACCACAATGTTACCACAATGCCCATTAGTCCAGCATATTGTTTCCAGTATCAATCCTGACAAATATCTCTCTCTAAGTTCACAAGCAGGCATGGGAGCACAGCCATTGTTTTTTGTTGGTCCCCATCACCCGGTTAATGGATGTTTCATTATTTATCATGGCTACGAGGCAAGGATAGACTTTGCCCCTGGGAATTCATTGTATCCATTTTCAAAGCTAGCTAAGCTAGTGTTCTGTCATCACATTTTGTTCCATTCACTTGGCAGTTTGATCTGTTCAAATGAGCAAGGCATGTCTTAACTGAACTCAATAAATACACAAACACTTTATAAATATGATAATGCACTCACACACCATGTATGAAAAGGTTAAGAGAGAGAAAGAAACTCATCCCACAAATATATTTTTTTCAAGTGGAAAACCTGACAAAATGGCAGATTTCAAGACACATATTTAAACCATTAATAGTTTTAGGATATAATTAATTTTCCTGGTTTTCGTTTAACATGCTCATTAATAATCCACAGAAACATGGTTACAGAACAAAATGCCCCTTGTAGTAACTTCCAAAAATCTAATAAATTATGGAGATTAATGTGAATCATTAATTTATGGCAGTAGTGTTTTCTTGTTTAGAAAAAGCATTAAATGATTAAAAATGCTATTTTATTTTTTAAAAAAGAAAAACTGTAAAAGCTCTGTGCAAATGCTCATTCAACACTTATACAAATGTCCTAACTGCTACTGCATTTTTCATATTTTAATGAGGGGGGGGGGACACAAAATTAGAAATTTGTATTCTTCTTCATACAAATATTCATTTGTATTCTCCCTCAAGCACACTGAAGTCCAGTGAAGTTACAGATTCCAATTATGCATATTCTAAAGTAATGCAAATGTAGCACTTCCTGGAAAGATATTTTCCTGCACTGAAGATCTCAATAGATTTGGGGCTCAAGCTTAACTCTGTTTTGGTCCTGCCAATGTACAAACCTGTATTGTTTTGAGGCCACTTTAACTGACATAACTCTCATAGGGCTCAGGCCCTGAGACTCAAGAGCAAAGCAAGCAAAAGGACATTGTTTTATAAGTTAGGAGTGAAGCACGAATAGAGGTGCCTAGTAGGAATGAACAAATCTTTCTATTTACCTCTGTCTCTCATTTTTCCAATACTAAATTCAGTTGTCCACATTTCCACATCTGTTAATGATTTTCTTTAAGCCTTCGTGAATATTCATGAGCATTTTAGTGCAACTTTCTCCTAATATAGCCTTCTTCTTTTTTTGCATTCTTTACCCATTTTCAAAATCTGAATTGACAAAGGAAGCAATGGTGAGAAAGTTACAGCACCTGAAATGGGTGAAGAAGATAGCTGGTGGCTGAAGAGCCTTGGATCTTAACCCTGAGTTGCAAACAACAACAAAACCAGGAACATGAGGCCTATGGGTATGGCAGAGAGAAGAAATGTGTAGATATGAGAAGGAGGAGATGCCATCATGCCTGTTCTAGGAAGCTTTGTAGAACACATACGGATGAAAAAGATGTCACAAAATCCCACTTGGGTTATGTGGCTATGAGAAAAGATTGATAAGTCCTCTTCTTCTTCTTTTTTTGCACTTCCTCCCTGGTGCATGCTGGGAATCAATGCAGAATTCAATCTCATCATTAGTTTTTGCCTGTTGATCTCTCCCAGATGGTGCTAGAGACACAGCCAATAAATTCTGTGCTGTCATCCATTATGTCCTCCTCAGTGCTTGATGTTCAGGCATCAACATTGCAGCTGCACTGGTGCTTCATGGGGGTGGGGGCAAACAGAAAGTGCTATTTGTTACTATTTGTCATCTCTTTAGGTGCAAGCACACAAAGGGCACTCCCCGATGCTTCATATTATGTGGAGTTCTATAATTCCTTTTTTGAATTTTTTAAAACTCCAGATGAGCCTAGAAATCACAGTTTCAATGGTTCCTTCTCTCCTTCTTCTTATCTTTCAAGTCAAACTAATAATAATAATAATAATAATAATAATAATAATAATAATAATTTATTTATACCTCACCCATCTGGCTGAGTTTCCCCAGCCACTCTGGGCGGCTCCCAATCAAATGTTAAAAACAGTACAGCAATAAATATTAAAAAACTTCCCTGAACAGGGCTCCCTTCAGATGTCTTTTAAAGATAGGATAGCTGCTTATTTCCTTCACATATGAAGGGAGGGTGTTCCACAGGGCAGGCGCCACTACCAAGAAGGCACTCTGGTTCCCTGTAACCTCACTTCTCGCAATGAGGGAACTGCCAGAAGGCCCACGGAGCTGGATCTCAGTGTCCGGGCTGAACGATGGGGGTGGAGACGCTCCTTCAGGTATACAGGACTGAGGCTGTTTAGGGCTTTAAAGGTCAGCACCAACACTTTGAATTGTGCTTGGAAACGTACTGAGAGCCAATGCAGATCTCTCAGGACTGGTGTTATGTGGTCCCGGCGGCCAGTCCCAGTCACAAGTCTAGCTGCCACATTCTGGATTAATTGTAGTTTCTGGGTCACCTTCAAAGGTAGCCCCACATAGAGTGCATTGCAGTAGTCCAAGTGGGAGATAACTAGAGTATGCACCACTCTGGCAAGACAGTCCGCGGGCAGGTAGGGTATTAGCCTGCGTACCAGGTGGAGCTGGTAGACAGCCGCCTTGGAAACAGAATTGACCTGTGCCTCCATGGACAGCTGTGAGTCCAGAATGACTCCCAGGCTGCACACCTGGTCCTTCAGGGGCACAGTTACCACATTCAGGACCAGGGAGTTCCCTCCCCACCCGCCCGCCCCCTGTCCCCCCAAAACAGTACTTCTGTCTTGTCAGGATTCAACCTCAATCTGTTAGCAGCCATCCATCCTCCAACTGCCTCCAGGCACTCACACAGGACCTTCACTGGTTCTGATTTAAAGGAGAGGTAGAGCTGGGTGTCATCTGCATACTGATGAACACCCAGCCCAAACCCCCTTCAAGCTAAATAAGAGTTTCATGAATACACATTTTTTATTTTAGAATATGCAGGGAAGAGGTGGCAGTCAAGATTGGGACCAGAATATCTGGGAGCTCTAACCCATTACCCCCAAAGCTCCTATTAGCCTTTCTTCTTTTCTTTTAATGGGTACATAATGGCTGAATTTGTATTTCTCAGCTCGCTCTGTCTCCTCTTGTCTTTTGTTCTCTCCCACCAATCCAAACATCCACAGCTGCTGTTGCATCTTCAGTCATGATGAAAGGGGGCAGAAAATGCCCAGCCGATGGCATCGAGGCCTGGACAGATGGGATTGTTCTCAGAAGGTGGTACTTCTTGCGACTGGGCCCCTGGACACACCCCTGACTAAGTAGGTTTCATTTCTAGGTCTAAGTTTCATTTCTCTAAATAGGCATCACGGGTCACAGCCAATCAGGAAAGGGGTGGGGTGGTTAAGGAATTATATAAGCATCAGTGCAACAGTGCCCTAGGCACTTAATTGGCGCTGCTGAACACCTGCCCTCTTGCCCTCAGTGTAGGTTCTCAGCTTTGCTTTGGACTATGTGTGAGTCGCCTGTCTTGGGACAGGGGCCGGGTAAGAATTTTTATCCATTTGGCAAATTAGCACTGGCCACTTGTTTTGTTTTGTTTTTTTGCCTACCCCCTTAGCAATTGTCACAACTTTCCAGGCTTGGCGGTTAGGCATTGGCTTAATTTTGTGTGTGGAGGGGAGGTGTGGCCATCACCTGCCCCTCAATGATCGAAAGGTATTCCGTTAAAGGAATCTGGGGGTCCCAGATCTCTTCCGAAGTCTGCTTGATGGGCATACCACCGGAATTACAGGAACCTCGCAGTAAGCTTCTGTCAGGCAAAACCCCGATGTTGCTGCCCCGATGGGTTTACCTACATAGATTCTGTCAACTGGGGTAGTCGTCCGTTATAGTCTTCAGCCAATGCCTATGCCAATACTGCTCACATTTAATTTGCAATCAATAAAGTTGTGGCCTTAATGTTACCCATCAACCTTAATTCTGTGTCCGTGTGTAGTTATTTCATAGGGGCTGGCTTGGGGCCTCAAGACACGAGTATAAGAAAAGCCACAGAAGCCCTTTAGGGGCAGCAGTTGTGCATGAAAGGTAGTTGCCAGCCTGGTGGATAGCCTGGCATTCTCCTGAAAGGGGTGGCCTGGCAACCATGCCACAAGTTTAAACTTATAGCATGTGTCTTACATGGACTTACATCCCTTCAAATGAACTACTTCAGTGGGTCATAGGGAGGACAAACACCGGAACATGAACATACTACATAGGCCAAAACATCTAGAGGACATCTTCCTGGGGAAGGCTGGTGCACATATAATAGTCCTCAGCATTGTAGTAGAAGTTCAGAACGGGTAGGCAAGCTGCCTTTCAGAGAAGCTTATCTACAATTACCCCTCTGCTAATTTAAGGAGCTTCTGGTAAGTTTCTAAGGAACCCTGCAGGTTCCCCAGAAAGTGACTGCTCTAACAGGAGACCTTAAATTCCCACCTTCCATGTTCAGCTGACAAGTGCAGAGTTTGCAAGCCATCACATTTGAAAATGCTTATCCAGTCAGAAAGCATTTAACTGAAGACATCTGCTTTCTAGCCTCTGATCTGTCTAGAAGGCAGCTTCTGCTTAAACAAAGCTGCAGCCTCAGATAATCTCAGCATCTGACACTGTAATGAGTTCCTCTCTTTTGAAATGGAAATTCATTCATTGCTATTAATATTTTGCCTGATCCTGCTGTATGCAAAAACGTGTGTGTGTGTGCCACTTCAAACAAACAAATTTCCAAATTTGTTGTCCAGCTCCCATTGAAGGAAACAGCCTTGCACCATTGAACGTTTTAAGGTTTTAGCTTTGATTTATTTATTTTTAAGTGCATCAATATAGCCAAACATATACCTCTCATAGTTAACAGTTGCCTTTGCTTGTGATCACTTTAGCATTCAGTTCCATATTTGCCTCTCTTTTTTCCTTTGCTCTTTGTTCTATACACTTGAAGAAATCAAAACATCCTCTTTACATACTATTAGAAGAAGTAATTACTCAGAGAGAAAGTGGCATGTTTCAATTTTGTCATTCCCATCCAGCCTAGCTCTATATGTCTGTGGAATATTTGATGAGCCCTGATGGATCATAACATTGGCCCATCTAGTCCAACATCCTGTTCTCACAGTGACCAACCACATGCCTACGGAAAGTCCTCAAGATGGATATGAATGCAACTGGTACTTAGAAGCATTCTGCCTATGACATATAGCCTATGACATATGATATCTTAACTCATAGTTACTACTGCCACCAGCAGTAGCCGGTGATGTTTCCACGTATGGTAGCTTTCTCAGTTGACCGGCAGTTACGGAGGGAAATTGCAGATTTGGGTGAAGGAGAATGTAATGGAGTGCCCTGGAAAAGGTCATGTCTGATTGCCTTGCTGGAACCCTGAGCAGAAACACTCTATGTGGCAACATTTGTTGCACATCCCATTAATATGTTTATTTGCTTATAATAACAGGTAGAGTTTCTGACACAATAATTCCTATAAAAATCATTCTCACAAGGGCAATGTGTTGGAAATGCATTTAAGAAAAATGAAATCTAGCTGATCAGCTGTTTAGCAGATAGTGTGGGAGCGGAGAGGGAAGTTCCATTGCTCAAATAGTTCGGTGACTAAATATCCAAATCTAAATTTTAAGTTCATTCCTCCTCAGCTTGATTTGTCTGCCAACCAGCTACAAATGTGGGCCTTCCCTAGTCTGCTTGTACATTAGCCGTTCCATGCTTTGGGAGCTTATTGTGATTTCTTTTTAATGAGGCTGTGGCTCATTAGGCATGGAAGAATGAGTAAGCTTCATTCAAAAAACCACCACAGACTTTCGTAAAATGACCACAGCATATTTCATCTCCGTCTAATTTGGTGGATGACCCAGATCCAAATATCAAGTTGCTTCTAATGTGGCGAGCCTTCAAGGTAAACTTTGCGAACCATATACATTAAAACACATGAGGAAATAAACATGAATGGAACCGTAAAATGCAATGAGTCACAGCATGAATTCTTCTTACTCTCTGTTTCATTCCTTGCCTGTACAGAGAGATAAACATATTGGACATTGCTATCCCACGATGACGCAATCTCCTGCTGACGGTCGGTATATATAAACTAAGCTATCAGGTGAACAAGACCATGACACAACTGACAAACACCCTCCTTTCCTAGTGGACTGTTTATCGGATGGGAAAGATCAGCTCCCACTCTTCTGGCTGGCTGTCAGGCTTGAGGGAATCAGCTTCCTCCCCCCATGGCAGTAGATAAGCAGAACAAATAAAAAAAGAGTCTTCTTACCAGTTAGAAACTTTAATAATCACAGTGAGAGAACAAAGAAAGCATCTCCTAAAAATGGCAGTGCTCCCAGTTCAGGATCCCACCCCCTTCTGTCCCTATTAATCTATGTCACTTGTAATCTCTACGTTTTGTAATCTGATTTTGTACTGTGCTTTTTGTTTCTGCCACTTTCTGTTTTTTTTAAATAAATATTTATTAAAGATTTTCTTAATACAATAAAAAAACAAAGAACATAACATATAATTTTACAATGACCATGCTTTCTTCACTTCTTTGGACTTCCTCACATCTCTCGTTCCTGCGTTCCAAATTTTCGATCTTTACCCAGCAATTTATCACCTTGTTTCAATTCTTATATTATTATTTTCCAATATTATCCCTAATTTTAGATAGTATAACCCCCAGCTTAGAAGCTTAATTTTAATCTAATATTTATCCAAAATTTATCTTTTCTTATATTTTCATTTATCTTCAAACTCCTTTTAACTAGCTTATTGGTGCCATATTGTTAATAATCTTACATCTTTCTTAACATTCATACAATTTACAATATTTTTGTAAATAATCTTTGAATTTCTTCCAGTCCTCCTCCACAGCCTCTTCTCCCAGGTCTCGGATTCTGCCAGTCATTTCTGCTAACTCCATATAGTCTATCAGTTGCATCTGCCATTCTTCCAGTGTGGGCAAATCTTGGGTTTTCCAGTGCTTGGCGACAAGTATCCTTGCTGCTGTTGTTGCATACATAAAAAATGTTCGGTCCTTCTTTAACACCCTCTGGCCGGCGATGCCCAAAAGAAAGGCCTCTGGTTTCTTAGGGAAGGTATACTTAAATACCTTTTTCAACTCATTATATATCATTTCCCAGAAAGCCTTAACTCTAGGGCAGAGTTGAAAGAGGTGAAAGAACGTTCCTTCAGTTTCTTTACATTTCCAACATTTATTATCAGACAAATGGTATATTTTTGCAAGCTTGACTGGGGTCATGTACCACCTATATATCATTTTCATAATATTTTCTTTCAAGGCATTACATGCCGTAAATTTCAAACCGGTGGTCCATAACCTTTCCCAGTCAGCAAACATGATATTGTACCCAATGTCCTGTGCCCATTTTATCATAGCCGATTTAACCGTTTCATCTTGTGTATTCCATTTTAACAGCAAGTTGTACATTCTTGAAAGTACCTTAGTCTTAGGTTCTAACAGTTCTGTTTCCAATTTCGATTTTTCCACCTGGAATCCTATCTTTTTATCCATCCTGAAAACCTCTTTAATCTGAGCGTAATGTTACCAATCTCGCACTTTATCTTTTAGTTTTTCCAAACTCTGCAACCTCCAATTATCTCCATCTTTTTCTATTATTTCTCAATATTTCGGCCATTTGGCCTCCATATTGAGTCTTTTCCGGGCCTTAGCTTCCATTGGTGATAACCACCTTGGGGTCTTATTTTCCAATAAGTCTTTATATTTTATCCAGACATTGAACACTGCTTTCCTGACAATATGGTTCTTGAAAGCCTTATGAATTTTAACCTTGTCATACCACAAATATGCATGCCATCCAAAAACATTGTTAAATCCTTCCAAATCTAAAACATCAGTGTTTTCAGAAGCAGCCAATCTTTCAAACAGCAGAAAGCTGCTGATTCATAGTACAGCTTTAAGTCTGGCGGGGCAAAGCCCCCTCTTTCTTTAGCATCAGTTAGTATCTTAAATTTGATTCTGGGCTTTTTGCCCTGCCAGACAAATTTAGAGATATCTCTTTGCCACCTCCCAAAACACTCCATTTTGTCCACAATCTGTAAAGTCTGAAACAAAAACAGCACCTTTGGCAATACATTCATCTTTATAACAGCAATTCGTCCTGACAAGGAAAGTTTCAATCTTGACCAAACTTCTAAATCCCTTTTAATTTCAGACCAGCACTTTTCATAGTTATCCTTAAATAAACTCATATTCTTCGCTGTTATGTTTACCCCTAGGTATCTTACTTGTTTCTGCCACTTTCTGAGCTCTCCTTGTCCTTGGGGATGGGGCAGAAATACTGTCCAGAGACTGTGAATCTGTTAACTCTCTCTCTCCCAGTGCTGCTTCTCCTAGCTGTTCCCTATCCAGTATTTCCCAGCTTCTGCCTTCTGAACTGCGTCCCTCTGCAAACCACTGTTCCAAATCTATACTACTTCCCTGCTCCTGGGAAGCTTCAGAATCTAAATCAGGAGCAGGGGGAGGGGCAGGCTCCCATCATTCCTCCTCAGTGCAGCCCTCCTCAGCACGGTCCCTGACAATAATAGGTGCATATGATAATCTTTGAGCGATGGAGAGAAATTGTACTATCCAATATTGTCACAAGGATATTTTTTGTCTTATTATATAAACCAATGTGTAGTAGACAAATGAAGATTTTCTCCTTAACCTGCTCTGTAGGTACTGATGACACAATTTGGACCCATCAAACCAAAAAATGAGCAAAGTTATGCCAAAAATCACATTTTGCACCTCCACCCTGATTCAAAATGGTGGCAGGTGTCCAAGCATTGACCCAAACTGTTGCCCCCTCCTCTGGCACTCTTGGGCCAAGTTTGCCTTTGATATCTCACAAGGCACACAGAGAACAAACGGACAATGTTTTCCCTCAATATATAAAGTAGATATAAATGTACCTGCATGCAGGAACCATTTCTCTGTGTTTCGGTAACAAACTGTTTACTTCTAAAGTTTTTTGTGTGGCTGGCGAGGTTGGCTTTGTTTTCATCTGTGCATAATGATGAAGTAGAAAATATTCAGGGGTAATTTGTGCTAGTTCTCGACGGGAGTTAGGGGAAAAAAACATGTTGATGGATGCTTGTGCAATGTGGCATGATTCAGTGTGAAAGAGCATTAATGCCATTTATGTAAAAGGTCTTCAGAAATGCTGACTGAACTAGGTCAAGGCAGGGAGGGATGAGTACAAATTAAGTGATATTGCTCAACTGCCATCAGATATTGGTGTTCTAGTTCAGAGATCACAGGCAATGGCATGCTTTATCAGGCAATTAAACCAAGAGAAATATAGAGATAATGATATAAACTGGAATAACAAATCATGGTTTTCACTTAAGGATGACACATGAGAGCATTTTTAAATAGAATAAAATAAGAAAAAGCATCCTGTATCCTAACGTAATATTTTATTTAATGTTTGTTAAATGTCAGCTCATTCCGGTGGGGGGGGGACCCCAACTAAGTCAGGAGAGACACATATTACACTTAACACTCAAACACTTTTTGAGTGTTAAGTGTAATATTTGGAAGTTCCTTACGGATAAGCAAAGAAACCTGGAAGAACTTGATGTCGTCAAAACAAGCTATTTCCCCTTCAACTCCTAATGGCAATGAGAGAGATAACTACAGATCAGGATTGAGGAAGCTGTGGTCCTCAGAGGTAGTTAGAGTCTAGATGTGAAGGGCATCAAGTTCTTGATCCTTGGCACAGATAATAATAATAATAATAATAATAATAATAATAATAATAATAATATATTTATATCCCTCCCATCTGGCTGGGTTTCCCCAGCCACTCTGGGTGGCTTCCAACAAAATATTAAAATACAATAGTCTGTTAAACATTAAAAGCTTCCCTAAACAGGGCTGCCTTCAGATGACTTCTAAAAGTCAGATAGTTTTTTCCTTGACATCTGATGGGAAGGTGTTCCACAGGATGGGCGCCACTACCAAGAAGGCCCTCTGCCTGGTTCCCTGTAACTTGGCTTCTCACAGCGAGGGAACTGCCAGAAGATAAAGAGCAGAAGGCCCCCGCACATAATATAAGACTTCCGTCAACTTTGTTTTCCTATCAGGAAGAGGCTTTTAAAGAGGTGGTGCTGACCAAGTTTGAGGGGTGATGATATCAACATGTGAATTTCTCCCTCTTTGAAAAGATGTGTCCAATTTCAAGTTGACCCCAGAGCTCTTCAAGAAACTTTGAAACTTGCCTAATGTTATTATGTATGGGCACCCATGGGAATTTTTCAGGGTGTAGAAGTAAATCCTACAAATAAATATATATACATAGACATAGACACACTGTTAAGTTGTGGGTGAACATATCAGACGACACAGCGATTCTTCAAAGAGCTCTTGTTTATTCACAGGCCAGAACAGAACTGAACTGAAGGGTTCAGTCAGCCTATTATATAGAGCTCCAGTACGATGAAACTGTAACAATTTTCTAAAACTATCCAATCACTGAACGTCACTTTCAATCCCTTATTTGCATAACTATCTACAGTATCCCCCTACTGGCCCAGGGTGAGAACTTCAGTACATAACACACACCATACCTACCTACCTACATACATACATGGATGAATGAAAGGTGAGAGAAAACTTATTTCTCACAAAACCAAGAAGGAGAATAGTGCCAGGTTGTCAGATTCTACAAATGCTGGAAATTTGCACTAAAAAACCCTTCATTCAGCTTCCAAAACCTGAAATTTTCAACTGCTTTAAGGCTGTGAATATACATTCATTTAACATGGGAGTCACCCCCTATGGATATTCCTTATCCAACTTTGAACCCTGACATGAGTTCAAAACCAGTCTCTCAAAATCATTCACCCTGCTTGCACTAATGCAAGCACGTGAGCTATCAAATGAAATGTTCCTATCAAAATATCCCTCCCAAGACAAAATTGCTTATTTCCTCTTTTTTTTACATAAATAACCTGAACATGCAATGTCACTTACTTTTCATCAATTTAGGAATATCTGTAAAATTCTGCACATCCTTATTTAGAAAAAAATATAAAAGAAAATGCAGCAGTCCTCAATTTTCAACATGCATAAATCTATAGCATTCCGTACTCTTTCAGCTAGAATTTTTAGACAGAGCTTCCTCCCACTTAGAATAAATGCATTCCCAAAATTTGCATGTTGTTCACATTTTCAGACACACCAGGTGATGGTATCCTCCAGCTTTTGCTTTTTAACAGATTACTGAGAAAGCCACGGATTATGTTCTTAACCAAAAGTTTGCAACATCCAACTGAGTCTGTAAGCATGAAAAAACCACATAAATTGCTGGTAACTTTATGAAAGACAGGTGTCACAGATCTACTGGGGGACACAGAATACCAATTCAAAGTGCTTTTACCAAACCAATTTACTGTCCTTGCCTTGCTGTTGAGAGAATAGTTACGGTACTTTGATGAACATGGATTCCACCCCACTTGCCTTTGAGAATGACCACTGAATGTGAGCAGGGAATCTCATTTTGCAGGGCAAGTTTACGAAAAGCAAATCTAGGCTTCAAGAAGGAAGGAAGCAAGCACACAAAGGACTTAACAGGGATTGTGAATGGAGGAGCACACACTTTATAATGTTTCTTGAGAGTCCCATGGACTGCAAAAAGATCAAACCTATCCATTCTGAAGGAAATTAACCCTGAGTGCTCACTGGAAGGACAGATCCTGAAGCTGAGGCTCCAATACTTTGGCTACCTCATGAGAAGAGAAGACTCTCTGGAAAAAATTCTGGTGTTGGGTAAGATTGAGGGCACAAGGAGAAGGGGACATCAGAGGACGAGATGGTTGGATTTGTTCTCGAAGCTACCAGCATGAGTTTGACTAAACTGCGGGAGGCAGTGGAAGACAGAAGTGCCTGGCCTGCTCTGGTCCATGGGGTCACGAAGAGTCGGACATGACTAAACAACCAAACAACAACAATAGGACCCATGGAGGGGAAGGTGGGAAGTCCAGGGATTTGTAGAAATCTCTATAAATATGCATATGTATTTTGGATTGTTATAAACTGATTTTGTACAACCAATTAAAAAAAAATCTAAACATGCTTCCTGCATTTGTAGATAGAGAGGGCTGTGAGTGTGAAAAAATTAGCCTGGTGTACAAAAGATAAATTTTGCATTAATTGCTGTTCCATTCTGCCCCCTCTGATCACTGTCATGTGCCTCCATGAAGGTTGCTCAGACAGGCTATCAGGGAGCCGACAGGGCGAGCAGGTCATTTGCAGCTCAGAGAAAGAGGGAGAAACACTTGGCTGACTTACAGTTAGTTTCTTTATTAAGGGAAGCAGAACAATGAACACACGGAGTCTCCTAAAGGTTGCTCCTGCCTTAATGAAGCAGTTGTCTGGGCTGGCTCGCTTCCTCTCTGCTTGGCAACATGCAATGAATGCCTCGCTGTCAGAGTGGCACTGTGGGAGAATTGCAGTCTCTGCCCCTGCCCTGTGCTGGGGCATCTGACTGCTTCTACCTCTTCACTATCTCTCAAACTCCTTGCCTTCAGTAATTCCCAGCTCCTCCTCTCCTCTGGTGTGTGGCTGGTTTTCCACCACCAGGATCCAAGATCCAAATTCTCTTCCTCTCTGGGGGCTCTTGGTCAGGCAGGTTCCATCACTCCTTCTCATGCAGCCAGTCCCTGACAATGACCCTTAGAAGAGGCAGCTTGGGGTGTGTTTGTTTGTGTATGTGCTAGCCATGGGACGTTTGTGTATGTGCTAGCCATTAAACCACAGAGCCTAGGACTTGCCAATCAGAAGTTTGGTGGTTCGAATCCCCGTGATGGGGTGAGCTCCCATTGCTTGGTCCCTGCTCCTGCCAACCTAGCAGTTCGAAAGCACATCCAAGTACAAGTAGATAAATAGGTACCGCTCCAGGCGGGAAGGTAAACGGCGTTTCCGTGCGCTGCTCTGGTTTGCCAGAGGTGGCTTCATGCTGGCCACATGACCTGGAAGCTGTATGCTGGCTCCCTCGGCCAATAAAGCGAGATGAGCGCCGCAATCCCAGAGTGGGTCACAACTGGACCTAATGGTCAGGGGTCCCTTTACTTTTACTTATGTGGTAGCCAGGGCAGTTGCACTGGGCTTAGAGCTTTTGGGAGTGCAAGAACAGGCACTGCCAGTATTACACCAATGGAAGATGAGAGGCGAGGGGGAGGCCAGATTTTGGCTTTGTACATGACACCACTTAAATTTGGGCTGCCAAGGTCTACCACTGCCCTTTGTTTTGGAAAGGGTTCCCCATTCCCAGGATAAAGTGGGGAAACTTGGGACACCCCCGATGGCCGTGGTGTCTTCTTTACTTACCCTGTATTTGTTTTCTAAGTTTCGTAATTAATGTATGTCTTGCCTGAGACAGGCCTACCTATCCAAAAGTATTATGAGAATTGCTAAGACTGCCCTTAGGCATTTTAAGTTCTTGGACAGTTTAGGTATCTCAGAGCTTGCATCTGAATCTGGTAACTGAATTAATAACATTCCCGTAATGTTCCATTTTAATTGGCTCTCAGCATTTTAAGATTGAAAGCAATTACACAAAGTTATAGAGCCGAAGTACAGTGTGAGCTTTGAATTATCTGCTTGCATAATTATATACCAAAATATGCTGGATATCCTTTCAAGTATAAGTGGAGAGGTGGGGAGGAAGGGGGGGGATAGCTAATCTAAGACACATATTATAAAGTCAATGGCTTTTCTTTAGGGGGGAAAAGAGATAAATTTAGTATTCAGAGATTCATGAGAAGCTTTTCTTATCTAATGACAAATGAATGAAAAGGTTAAAAAAAAATCAGGCAATGGAATGACCCGTAGAAAGCAATGCTCATCATGTGCTAGAGCTCGTAATTACAGCTAGATCCCTGGGGGGACAGCCTTTGAAAATTAAACATTCTTACAGCATATCAGATCTGAATAAAAATGATGAGAGCCTATACTATTGTTACTGGTTGCAAGAAGGAGGCCAGATGCACCCCATTTTGCACACAATCTCTCTCACACACTCACACCTTTAGCAGCATAAGGGACAAACTGAATTAATGTTATTTTATGAATTCTGAAAAACACACTGAAAATCTATGGTCATATTATGGTAATGATAGGTGGAATTTGCTAAATTAGCATCATATTGGCAATACAATTTGATATCTGATCAGCTTAATAATAATAATAATTTATTATTTATACCCCTCCCATCTGGCTAATTGTACCTGTATTCTACACCAGTGCAAATGAAACATTTAAAGAGATATTTTAGGGGTTCTTTTTGGGACAACTCCATTTATTCCCATTTAGAATGGGTGGTAATTACAATCCAACATGCAAAATCTCTCTCTCTCTCTCTCTCTCTCTCTCTCTCTCTCTCTCTCTCTCCCCCCCCCCCCCCCAGAGCCTAGGGCATGCTGATCAGAAGGTTGGTAGTTCGAATCCCCGCGATGGGGTGAGCTCCCGTTGCTTGGTCCCTGCTCCTGCCAACCTAGCAGTTCGAAAGCATGTAGTGCAAGTAGATAAATAGGTACCGCTCCGACGGGAAGGTAAACGGCGTTTCCATGTGCTGCTCTGGTTCGCCAGAAGTGGCTTAGTCATGCTGGCCACATGACCCGGAAGCTGTACGGCGGCTCCCTCGGCCAGTAAAGTGAGATGAGCGCCGCATCCCCTGAGTAATCTGTGACTGGACCTAGCAGTTAGGGGTCCCTTTACCTTTATACACAAACACACACACAGACACACACCCTACAAAAATTGATTCTGTTATCAGCTCCAGAACATTCAAATGTTGACTCAAATTGGTACTGGATGCCCAGTTCAAATTTGGATGTGAATGTTTTTGTTCCAGTTGCATATTGCTTGTTCTAGAAGGTCAAGCAGGAGATGGTCCATTTCACAAGATAGTGTTCACTGTTGAGACGCAATCAAGTCTTTTCTTAAGGTCATGTAGCAGAAATTCAAGCAAGGGAAAATGCACAAATACTGTCTCATTCAGAAGCCAGCTCAGGCCCTCAAAGCCACCCTGACTTATAGAAACCATTGTGAATGCTATCAAATATATACCAGCTCTGAACATCCATATATTTACACCTTCAATTGGGACTGGTTTTTGTGTGTGCAATTCATGTCACGTTCCTGGGGTTTCTTTCACCACCCACAGTATTACACTATGTTAATAAAATGGGAGTTAACAGGACATGGGGAACAGCTAATGAAAGATACCTCTAATCCTTATTGAAGCTTGCAGTGCAAACTAACCTAACATAAAGCACACTGACAAGCAGATTAAATCTGGAAACTTTAATGGTCTGGCTTCAAGTTAAATGCCACTAGCTAGAAAATATTACATAGTAATAAAATGGTACATTCAGTCATGCGTGCTTATTGAAATTAGCAGGCTCAAAAGCTCAGTCTGCCTCCCGTTACATTCAAAAGCAAAGAAAGAAAACTCTGGACATCGTGCATGAAGAGGCAGAAGACCTTCCATCACTTGTTTCAAAGCAATGGAACCAATTTGTCAGCGGGGGGAAAGACCACTGGAGAAACCATTATATACTGGTAACTACTATGTGAGAGCTGGACCATAAAGAAGGCTGATCGCTGAAGAATTGATGCTTTTGAATTATGGTGCTGGAGGAGACTCTTGAGAGTCCCATGGACAGCAAGAAAATCAAACGTATCCATTCTTAAGGAAATCAACCCTGAGTGCTCACTGGAAGGACAGATCATGAAGCTGAGGCTCCAATACTTTGGCCACCTCATGAGAAGAGAAGACTCCCTGGAAAAGACCCTAATGTTGGGAAAGATGGAGGGCACAAGGAGAAGGGGACGACAGAGGATGAGATGGTTGGACAGTGTTCTCGAAGCTACAAACATGAGTCTGACCAAACTGCGGGAGGCAGTGGAAGACAGGAGTGCCTGGCGTGCTCTGGTCCATGGGGTCATGAAGAGTCGGACACGACTAAACGACTAAACAACAATCTCTCTCTCTCTCTTTCAGCCCCAGACTCCCGTTCCTATCTGCTGCATGGAAATATAAGAATGATCTACATTGCAGAGTTGTTTTTAGGCTCATTGAAATCTGTATTATTTTTATTTCTCAAAAGCCCTATTTAAATTATTTCCTATCGGTCAACATTTTAGGAAGGCATTGTCCATACCTTGATAATTTTACTGTTTCATATAAAGAGCAAATGCAGCAACTAATTTTTAAAATTCCAAGTGGCATATGAATTCTGAGATCAAAAGAAAGAAAACCCATTTTATTGATCAAAATTACCACCTTGATGCCCATTTTAGTAATTCATTTGCATTTGCTGGTAATTAAACAATGGGGGAGCAGGAATCTTAAATGGTAGTTATGTAATATGTCAATATGATTGTAGTAATTTATTAAACAGCTGTAAGATTAATAAATGCCACTTTGAATATATGGCATTTTTCAACATGCTATTCAGAAATACTTAATGGACACTGAAAGTTTGGAGCTTGTTGGTTCAGATAAGATTCCAAAAGCAGCCCATAATATATCCTTTAGATAAACAACGGATGAAGATGTAGAGCTGATCCCAAGGAACATCCATTCAAAAGCCAGACAAATGTCATAAAAGAGAAAGTGATGGATGTATTAGTCGTACTGCTGAATCCAATTCTGCCTTTTAATGATTAGACTGGGTGATTTATTGAAAAGATAATGCTCAGAGTGGAAGACTAGATGAGGTAATAAACAGCTTCTGAAGGACAATTAAGGAAAAAAGCAGAGATGAAGACTGGATTACAGCTTTGGCTATTTAATGTGCATATACTTCATTGACATTAACACTGTTCCTATTATTAAGCGGGGGGTGGGGAGGAATCAACAAGTCACAGAATTCAAAGGGAAAGTGGGGATTGTAGCTTTAAAGTCCATAACTTAGTAGATATTTCTTGTGGGGTTTAATTCAAGTCAACAATGAGGGCAATGATTCAAAGAGAAAGGGCTACACATAAAATAAAATAGTGTCCGTAGGGATTTAACAACGTCTCATTGGGTGATGATGCTCGAAATCAACCAGCTGAGATAATTTACATTGTCCAAAGCAAAAGAAAATGGAAAGCTATCAATCTATCAGTCTCCTTCATTGGCATAGAAAAAAGTGCATTGTCTGGAGATCAAGTTTCCTAAAGGACTGTTTCTTCCAAATGTTCATTGTAGTTGGCAGGAGATGTTCCTCTACAGGTCCTTCCAGCTACTTGGGGAAAGCCGTAGGTAGATGGACCAATGGAATGACATGGTATAAGGTGGGTTCATATGGTCTGTGGTAGAAATGGGGGGAAGGCAGGTTTCCTCTCTATGGCAGAGTTCAGAATGTGACTCATCGGGCCCAAGTGATTCATCTTGCCCTCCTTTGGTTGACTTCCATTGCCATGTGAAGATTTTTTGGTAGTCCTGACCTTTGTATGAGTTCTTTTCTTCCTCTGGTATTCTAGTTTTGATATATTTTTTCTGGTTTTCTTGTTTTCAGGTGGATGTTTATCATGGTTTTTGTTTTCATTATGGTGCACAAGTCAACTTGAGGGTTCCATTCTGAAATGGAAAAGATGGAGTAGAAATTCAGGGATTTATTTATTTTTATTCTTCAGAAGTATGTGCAAGACAGTGGAAGCTATAAATCCTCAAAATCACTTTCTGTTTGTCTTATCAAAGCCAACAAGGTCCCTCCAGTTAAAGGTTATGAAACCTGAGGCAGTCATGCAGTCACACCTAGAAGTTAGATCTCATTAGAAATCTGCAGGAAGGCTCAACAGCTATTTCTGCCCCTTTGCTTTCAATATGATTCAACCACAACCAATGTTAGCTGGATTGGGGCTTGTCTGGTTCTTGCCCTACTTTGAAAGTTACGAACGATGCTTATTTATAATTTAGTTAATTGAATTGTATTTAATTCGCCACCTTTTAATATGTGGTGCACATTCATCTCTCATAATCCCCTTTGAACCTCGGGCCTTTACTCTAAACTCTGACCTTATCTTAAAATAGTTTTGTAAGGCATACAATGTTTTGTTTGGATTTATTGCTTAATCAATGACCACTGGAGCATGTATGTGGCTATGAATCCTTTGCTATCCTGCATGCCCTTGAAGGTGTGAGCAACCTTTACAAATGAAGCATTGTAGAACTGTAGAACTCAGAGGCTTGCGGTCATTTGTAAAGCTGGCTAGATATCCAAGGCAATGTATTTACCGTTGCTTGGGTTATATCTGAATTCCAAGGCTATGTCTAAATTGGATAGTTCTCAATTGGACAACTCAGTTCTCTAGGTCTCCCAGTCGTACAATGAATTATAGCCACCAATAACATACTAACACAAGCACAGCAGCGATCATGGCTGTATCAGTATCAGAAGCAATACTATCTTCCTTTCTGGGTACATGGGTGGCGCTGTGGTCTAAACCACTGAGCCTCTTGGGCTTGCTGATCAGAAGGCCAGTGGTTCGAATCCCCGCAACAGGGTGAGCTCCCGTTGCTCTGTTCCAGCTCCTGCCAACCTAGCAGTTCGAAAGCACACCAGTGCAAGTAGATAAATAGGTACCACTGCGACGGGAAGGTAAATGGCATTTCCATGTGTTCTGCTTTCTGTCATGGTGTCCCATTGCGCCAGAAGCGCATGACCCAGAAAGCTGTCTGAGGAAAAATGCCAGCTCCCTCAGCCTGAAAGCAAGATGAGAGCCACAACCGCATAGTCGCCTTTGACTGGACTTAACCGTCCAGGGGTCCTTTACCTTTTACCTTTACCTTTACTTTCTACCAAAAAAAGGTGCCAGAATTCACCATGAACACCTCCTATGTTCTTAATGACGACAATGGTGCCTAACTAAGAGGTGCTGGAACTTCGTTCCAGCGAATTCCAGCTGAAAAAAAGCCCAGATCAGAAGGAATAATTTAAAAGACTTAACTAGGTATTGAAGGTTAAAGAAGAGGCAGGGAGAGATGTGCTCTGGTGAGCATCATGCCTCCAGGTTCCAAGTGAAACAGCCCCAAGTTCATCAACACACAAGTGGGATGCTAAATACTGTAGTGCCCTCACAGGAAGATCTCTATTTCTCCATTTAAATAGAACAGTTTAAGACGGTAAAGCTACTGAACTCCTAATTTGGTCCTATTCTTTGACTAGCCCTTTATCCCAAGATCTGGCCAGTCCAGCAGTTGAAATCTTAAGCCGAGCCTGTGTATTCTTTGACACTACGAGCTGAATGCAACCCATCAGCCCAAGGGCTCGCCACAGCTAGACTGGTGACTGGGAGTGGCCGCTGAGACCATATAACACCGGTCCTGAAAGAACTACATTGGCTCCCAGTATGTTTCTGAGCACAACTCAAAGTGTTGGTGCTGACCTTTAAAGCCCTAAATGGCCTCATCCCAGTATACCTGAAGGAGTGTCTCCATCCCCATCGTTCAGCCAGGACACTGAGGTCCAGCTCCGAGGGCCTTCTGGCAGTTCCCTCACAGCCAGAAGTGAGGTCACAGGGAACCAGGCAGATGGCCTTCTTGGTTGTGGCGCCCGCCCTGTGGAACACCCTCCTATCAGATGTCAAGGACATAAACAACTATGTGACTTTTAGAAGAAGGCAGCCCCATTTAGGGAAGTTTTTAATGTTTGATGTTTAATAATGTCAGGACTGCCTCTAGGTCCCAGCTCACAGAGGACCAACGCCCGGTTGATGTAATGTACAAAAGTCTTTATTGAAGTTTAGTTTCCATTTCAAACCCCAGAGCGCGCAGCCCTACGTCTTGACTCTAGATCGGCGAAGTCCCCTCTGAGTCACTATCCCTTCCGCACCAGTTCAAGTTCCTAGCCCGGCTCCACCTCCTGCGCTGTTCCTTCCTCCTCTGGGTCCTTCTGCCCCCTGGGGTTTCCTCCTTCCTGGACTCTTCTGACGCTGACCCCCCTGAGTCTTGCCCTTCCTTCCGGCGGGCTTTAGGACCTGGCTCCCTATCCGGGCTCCCTGCTGTGCCGCTCGCCTGTACATTTGAACTTGGCGCGCGCGCCCAGCCGGTAACCTTCCTCCTGACCGTTTCCCCGCTCTCCGATGTGGGCGTGGTCAAACCTGACTCATCTCCTCTCGCTGGTGGTGAGAACACTGGTCCCGATTCCTGGGACTCCCCTTCCCTACTGCGCTCTGGTGGGGAAGCTGGTCCTGATTTCCAACTGCTGCTCAGGGAGTCCCCGCTGGCCCCTTCCTCCTGGGGTTTTCCCCCTGGAGCCCCCCTTGCCCTGGCCATCGGCGCTCCCTTCTGTGAATCTTCCGATTCGCTGGAGAGGCTCGTGGAATGACTCTGGCCACTGTCACTGCCTCCACCCCACTCGGATTCCTCCTCCTCACTCTCCATTTGCTCTCCCTCCTGTGTCTCTGCTCCTGAACCCCTGACAAATAATAATAATAATAATAATAATAATAATAATATACTGTTGGGAGTTTCCCAGAGTGGGTGGGGAAACCCAGACAGATTGGTGGGGTATAAATGATATAGTAGTTGTAGTAGTAGTATTAGTAGTACATCTTCAGGGTTTTTTGCTGCCTACCTGGGGCTGAAAAACATAAGAGGCCTATTTACTGCATATGACAGGTGGGCTATATTCAATATGGTGGATCACAGATTGTGCAGGCCTGTCCTAAGTCTTTAGCACACCCACTGGACTTTAAAAAAATGCCTTCACACTCATGGATCTTCCCACTTACAAAGTAACCAGGTCTAGCAATGTGCCTTCCCTCTTCAATATTATTTTAACAGGCTTAGAATATTTGTGGATTAGCTAGTCAACACACCTACAAATGGATGCGCGCGCGCGCGCACACACACACACACACACACACACACACACACACACTTGTCTTTAGATTGAAAATGATGGTCTGCACCCCTCTCCTTTGAAAGTCATTATAAATGCTTATAACTTGTCCAAACCTTGCCTGAGAGACCAGAGTATATGAATTCAATAATATTTCCTATCAGGTTTATTTTAATTGCTTTTTGACATCTTTCCCAACAGAGAGTAGTTGTCCTTGGGCCAAACCTATGATGGGTATAATTAATTTTATGATATGGCTTTACACCAGATATAGCCACAGCCCCATCTGAATATTCTTTCCTGGTGTATGTATGGGGGAGGGAGAGAGGGGGAAATAAACTGTGCTAAACCCATGCAAGATGTCCAATTAATGGTATCACTTTGGGGGCACATTTTATCTTCCAGTTATTTCACCATCTCCCTCCCCCAATTTAGACTTAATTTCTCATTCTCATAAATGCATTTATCCTTATAGGCACATCGAGACTGAGAAAAATTGCAGAGAACTTTTCAAAAACCGGAGTGCAGATACCAGAAATTTTTGGCATCAAGAGAAAAAAGAGAGGCTTAAAAGTTAGTTTATATTTCATATGCTATGATTTGAACTGACCAATTAAAATGGGGGCTAAACCACTGGGATAATTTGACGTGATCTACAAAAGCAGCTCATCGTTTCCCCCTCCAAGTATAGAAATGTGGGTGATCTTCTAATGAAACAAGGTAATGTACAGCAATGCACAAATAATGACAGTATTCTTTCCCAACAGTGTCCAGCCAAATGCCTCTAGGCAGTTACAAAGAGGGCATGATAAAGATAGACATTTGCTATTGATTTTCCCAAACACCTAATGATCAGAGACAGGCTGTTTCTGAATACTGAATTCCCATTTCTGAACTGTCATGGCTCATAGACATTAGCCATCTTCAAGGCTTCAGCTGGAACATGTGACGGCATTACTTGCACAGAGGACAAGCGGTAGAGTCTCTAGCGCTGCCCCCAATGACCTCAATGTGCACTGCCCACATGCTTGCACCTTCTGTTCCTGGCCTTCATGTGTTCAAAGTTCTGGACAGGGCTTTTAAGGAGATTCCAAAAAAATATGTTTAGAAGCCAACCTGTGATCAGGAACATGGCCTTACCAGGGCTCCTGGTTGCAACAAGGCTTCCAAGCCTGGAAAGGTCAGGCGTGATATGTGAATGGTGTTATGTACTGAAGTTCTCACCCTGGGTCAGCAGGGGGATACTGCAAATAGTTCAGGTCCACATATGCAAATAAGGGATCGAAAGTGACGTTCAGTGATTGGATAGTTACAGAAAATGGTTACTGTTGCGTTCTAGTGGAGCTCTATATAAGCAGGCTGGCTGAACCCTTCAGTTCAGTTCTGTTCTGGCCTGTGAATAAACAAGAGCTGTTTGAAGAATCGCTGTGTCGTCTGATATGTTCACCCACAACTTAACACATGGGGTATTGAGAAAACTTGGTGCAGGAACAGGGGCATGTGGGCCAAGCCCCCTACACATGTTCTGCCTTCACACCCATGAGGCTGAATGCTCAAAGAGGACTCTTCCCAACAAATCTACCCATCCTTTTTTCTTTGGAAGCAATTGCAGATTATAAAGTTTTTGTCTGACCCACAAAGTGATTCTTTGACTTTCCTCTGTTTATTCTTTATTGCTGAAATATTTATCTCCCAACTTTTGTCCCCGCCTACCCCCCCCCCCCCCCCGAGGAATGACGCTTATAGTATCAATTAAAAGACTCAATGATAAAATAACTTTCTTTAAGGTCAGAGTTGGGTCTGTCTCCTGTTGGCTCAAGCTCCACAAAGCCAGGAAATGGAAAGCTATTGTTGGTGCTTTAACAGATGTGCAGTGAAGCTGTGCATTGTCACAAATTGTTCATGTTTGGACATTTAGGGAAAATTTGATCCTAATTGTACTGCTATATGTGAATTTACCTATCCATGTTTGTTGCTTACATCAGTAGTTCATAAGAAAAATTCAGCTTGGTTTTAGACCTCACCAGGTACATCCGTGTATGGCAGGTGATTAATTCCTTTTTATAAGTTATAGAATGTTGATGGAAACTTTGACCTTTTCAACTCTCTGGAAAATTCAGTGCTGTTGTTCACTTAACTGTAGGAGCACTTCTGTGCTCCTATAATTCATACAATAATTAAGAGTATAAAAAAGGAACTAGAGAATCTGAAGCTAAATATTACAGTTACAGAAGGAGGAAATCCTAAATCAAAAAAAGGGGGATGGAGGATTGAAGACGTATACAAACTCACACGCGGGTGGGACGTGGGTGGCGCTGTGGGTAAAAGCCTCAGCGCCTAGGACTTGCCGATCGAAAGGTTGGCGGTTCGAATCCCCGCAGCGGGGTGCGCTCCCATCGCTCGGTCCCAGCGCCTGCCAACCTAGCAGTTCGAAAGCACCCCCGGGTGCAAGTAGATAAATAGGCACCGCTTACTGGCGGGAAGGTAAACAGCGTTTCCGTGTGCTGCTCTGGTGCTGGATCGCCAGAGCAGCTTCGTCACGCTGGCCACGTGACCTGGAAGTGTCTGCGGACAGCGCTGGCTCCCGGCCTCTAGAGTGAGATGTGCGCACAACCCTAGAGTCTGTCAAGACTGGCCCGTACGGGCAGGGGTAGCTGGCCACATGACCCGGAAAAACTGTCTGCGGAGCGAAAAAACACTGGCTCCCTTGACCTGTAAAGTGAGATGAGCGCCACAACCCCAGAGTTGTCCGTGACTGGACTTAACTGTCAGGGGTCCCTTTGCCTTTGCTATATGTAGGCTATAAAGTTAAAGGTAAAGGTTCCCCTGCCCGTATGGGCCAGTCGTGTCCGACTCTAGGGTTGTGTGCCCATCTGACTTAAGAGGCCGGGGGCCAGCGCTGTCCGGAGACACTTCCGGGTCACGTGGCCAGCGTGACAAAGCTGCTCTGGCGAGCCAGCACCAGTGATATATTGCTGAGGGGGGCAGGAGAAGAGAAGAGGAAAGCAAGTCTTCAACCACCAGTTACATCTATGTCTCATCCAGAAAGTATAGCCAGATAGCCAGAGGCATTTTGGCAAATTTAAAAAATCCACCCGGACATAAATTTTACCCCTGAAAAAGAGGGTGTGTCCTGGAAAAAGACACCTCCGCATCTCATTGGTTGCCTCTTTGTTACTGGGGGAAATTTTCTGTCGGTTGGGGTTTGATTGGCAACTAAGGAGCTATTTAAGGGGCTGCATGGGGCAAAGTACTTTCTCTTTCGCATCGTGCAGCGGATCTCCTGCCCTCCCTCCCTATAACTTAAGGTTGTGTTTTTGACCTTGCTATGCCTGTCTAGGGGTCGCCAGTTTTTGGAGCAGGGGCCCGGTAGGAATTTTGCCACTTGGCAGATTGGCTGGTGCCATTTGGTTTTTGCCTACCATGTAGCAAATCGTCACAACTTTGCAAGGTTGGCATTTAGGCATTGGTTCATTCTTTGGTGGAGGGGAGTACGAACTGGCTGTGCCTGCCCCTCATTTTTTGTTGCTGCTGCTAGGGAATTCTGTTAAAGGAATCCAGGGGTTCGGTTTGCTCTATCCAATTGTCTCTCAGGGGTAGGGCCATGCCACAGTTCCTGGGAGCATCTGGGGTGAACTAAGAGGCGGAAATCCACCTCTGTGCTCCCCCAGTATGTTTTCCCTTACTGACCTCTGGAGGTTCCAGTTGTCAGTCCTGTTCCTGCTGGTGCAGGTTCAGGTAGTGCTAACCAATGCCTAAGCAACCACTCACATGCTGTAATCAATAAAGTTGTGGCCAAATTAATGCCAAAAATCTTAAACAAATATTCTGTGTCCTGTGTGATTTATTTTGGAGGGGGTTTGGTGGTCTTCACACTCAAATGCCCTGTCCCGTGTCCCATCCAACCAGAATTCTGATAGCAATGTGGTGTGAAGTGAGCCCTGTGATGTTGATGTCATTGGATGTGGCCAGTGTGGTGTAGTGGTTACGAGCGATAGACTCGTAATCTGGGGAACCGGGTTCATGTCTCCGCTCCTCTACATGCAGCTGCTGGGTGACCTTGGGCTAGTCACACTTCATTGAAGTCTCTCAGCCCCAATCACCTCACAGAGTGTTTGTTTTGGGGGAGGAAGGGAAAGGAGAATGTTAGCCGCTTTGAGACTCCTTCGGGTAGTGATAAAGCGGGGTATCAAATCCAAACTCCTCCTCCTCCCCCTCCTCCTCCTCCTCTTCTTCTTCTTCTTCTTCTCCTCATGTATATCTCATGTTGGCTCCCATGTATATCCTGATTCCATACCATGTAGCCAGTCAGCAGGGTTTCGAATTGTGTTCCAAAACAAACCTGTAAGCAACACAAAATTGTCAACCTCAGAGGCATATGTATATTCCAAAATGCAGGGCCTGGCTGCAGCCTTAACTGCCTTGTTTTGCAGCAGCCGAAGTTTCCAGAGACTTTAAAAAAAAGATAAAGGCAAATGAAATATTTAACTTTGTTGATAGTGGGCATAACTAATTTGTATGAATGGTATTTCCCCCCAAATTCCATATTGGCTTTGCGGCGACAATGCTAATGTCGCCTGTTTGGCTATATTAAAGCTGTCAGAAATCACAGCACAGTAAATACAGCTGGGGAGGATTTCAATATTTAGCATGGCACTAGGTACAGATTTGTATGCAGATTGTGTGAATTGCCTCCGGCTTGCATTCTGCAGCAGGGCATTTCTTAAGAATGTATTTAAGGAAGTGACAGACAGTCGGCTTCTAACTAGCACAAAGGTGCTGTCTAGATGCCTACATCAATAGCAATCTTCTGTGCACATATGAAGAGTGTGTCTGATTGATTTTTTAGGGGTGGGGAACACCCCCCCCAAACCACTCTGCATTATAGTACTCTGAAAAGAGAAGCCCCTATCGGTAGAAAAAAAATGCCATTCATAATGTGACGTCCACTTCTATGGCAAAACAAAGCGATTAGAGTTTTGAAACACAGTGAGATCTTTAGTAAATCAAAAGAGAATGTGATGCCAGCAACAGAAAAACACAAACACTTAAACCAGCAGTATCACCTTCTCTTCTGGCCTAATTCCAAGATGCTTCTAAACATATTCCTTTGTTCATCACATATACACACCAAGCCCACAGTATGAATGATCTTTAGTTTGCTTCCAGATCTGTTAGTAGTAATATACTGCATGCTCACAGCTTCACAAACACACAAGCACACACACATTTCTCCAGTGAAAATAGGGATGTCCTGTTCTATTATTCATTCATTCATTCATTCATTCCCTACCCATCTGACTGGGTTGTCCCAGCTACTCTAGACAGCTTCCAACATACAGTGGACCCTCTGGATATGAACTTAATTTGTTCCGGGGGTCCGTATGTGCCCCAAAAAGTCTGCATATAGAGGTGCCACTTCTGCGCACATGTGTGGCACAACATAACGCTTCTGCGCACATGTGCGTGGTGAAACCCAGAAGTATACACTTCTGGGTTTGCCACATTCGCAACACGAAAGTTACGTTATCCGAAGGTAACGTAACCTAAGGGTCCATAATAATAAACATAATAAAACATAAATCAACTTCGCTATACAGGGCTGCCTTCAGATGTCTTCTAAAGGTTTCATAGTTATTTATCTCCATGGCTTGTGGGGTTGCATAACTTCATACCCTCTGACATTTCTCTGATGAAAATAGGGATGTCCTAAGGAAAAGCGGGACATCCTGGGAGCAAATCAGAAAACAGAACAGCTTCTGTAAATCCAGGACTGTCCCTGGAAAACAGGGGTACTTGGAGGTTCTGCCATGTAAACATTCCTAGGAATCACACTCCAGGCCACTCAAACAGAATGTGGACCACTTCTTTGTAATAATGTTGTGACTAAGGCAAAACTGACCCAGCTTTTACTGACAGGTCTCTCGTGTTTGTGGGCAAGTGGGGTGGCAGATGTGCAGCTGCAATGCAAGCCATCTCTCTCCACAGACTCACCATAAATATGAATGTTTTGTAACTATTAAAACACCCCAAAATAATTTGCCCTCTTTGTCTGACTTGAAGGGGGATTTAGACCCTTTGCATGTTGGGATATTACCAGGGAGATATGGCCCATCATGACTCCACGTCGCCTCCGGATGATCCATGGATCTCCCATAGATACAGTATCAGCAATTAGCGACACAAGCTCCAGAAAATAGCTTGCCACATTCCAGAGCTGATGCACGCTCTATCAGCAGAATTCGCACAGCGAAAGGTGCACGCAGGAGAGCATTATTTAAAAGTTTATTCAGCGTTGGTCAGAACAAAGGAAAGAACATGACTGCCTGCTTGCATGTTCAAGCACAGAGAGAGAAACGAAAGCAAAGACAAAACATAAACTTCCTGTGAACAGGAAATATGCAGATTCTGTGACTCACAAAGCCTGCTCCCTTTTAAGGTGGAACGGAAATATCCTAACATTGCACCCCTCCACTTTCTTCCCCTACACATATCTGAATGGCTCTGTTAATAGTTAACCTTATTGGAACAATGTATGTGTGCATTTATGAGGGATCGAAATATTCAATAACAATTAGATCACTGTACATTATTCAACAACTAAGGATGCAATCCTCACCCCAGCCAGGCAGCAGCGGGATTTGAGAGAGTGATGGTGATGCTGCCATACACAGAATCCTGCTTTTCATGCAGCCGGAAAAGAAAGTTGTTTTATTATGCTAGTTCCAGAGAGAGGAGCAACAATTGGACCCAGATCAGCTCTCTTGCTGCAACTTGTGGCTTCTAGGGCCAGCTTGGGGTCCAGTGAATCTTAAATGCCCCAGTTCTGCCCTTTCCCACTTCCAAAATGCTCCACTTTGGAGCTTCAAGGTTGCTGTTGTTGTTGTTGTTGTTGTTGGAGTAGGCAATGTGGTAGCTTCTGCCTCTCATCATCTTTGATGGTTAGAGCAGGGGCCTCTGTGACAGCAGATGCTCCTCATCAGTGAGAGATATCTGCCTCATCCAAACCCTCCCCAGTGTGGTGGACCAGGGATTTGAATCCCTTTGTCCTTGTTGTTAAATATTATGAAAGACATTTTCTAATGAAGCACATCAGTTCCCATCTTGAGACGGTTGCTCCCTCCTTTATGTGAGAAATGGGAAAGAGAGTGTTTCAGTTGTTTCAAAGAACAGTGATGTTCTCTTTGCGATTTTGGTCCTAGGTTTTTTTCATTCTACAATTGTAGCTTCATGGACAATAATGGACAAACAGGGCTCTGGTTCAACCAGAATCCAGTGGGGTTAGAACACAGGGCAGAGTAAACCAGAGGAGCAATTTAAAGGAAGGGGGTGGGAAAGTCTTCTCGCTGCTATCTGGAACTGGCAAACTGGCAAACTTTCCCATGTCCCTTTCCCGTGCCTTCACCCCAAAATCCACCTGTCCCGTCCTCTTTCTGCATTAACCTCTGATTGGACTGATCATTTAATAAACACATACACACACACACACACACAAAATGCACTTAAATGCATCTTTGAATACACTGCCATTTAAAACATATTTTGTACGGGGGATGGGATTTGAGCCGAGAGCTCTATCAGAGCAATCAGGAAGTGTGAACACTGAGTTCCGATCCGCAGCTGTGGATGAGGTCATTTTTCATTGGTACCCACAACGATCAAATTCCTCAAGCATCCCTGTCTGACGGTAGACACCCTATACAGTTTAACTGAACGTATGAAGTGAAAATGTTGCATGGAGAATACAAAAATCCAACAGTCATGCTTTACCCAGAGCCTGTTGCCAGATATTTTGGCTCTGGGGTGTGTGTGTGTGTGTGTGTGTGTGTGAGAGAGAGAGAGAGAGAGAGAGAGAGAGAGAGAGAGAGAAGGATAGAGAAGAGATGGGGTAATTCCTTTCTTATCAGTTACTGACCAGGGATAGCCATAGCAGTTCCATTTAGATGCTGTGTTGGCCTGATAGAAATCAGGGTCCAACAACATCGGGGGGGGGTCATCTGGAGGGCACCATTATGGCTACTTCCTCTGCATATTTATCCTTGCTTCCACTACTCATGGGGATGTTTATTGCAGGAGGTTGGAATAAGCTGTGCCTTTCAGGTCAGTGAACTGTGTAGCAAACTGTTTTATTTGTTCTTCTTACCAGATTCTTCAGGCAGAACTCTGGTGATGAATTTAACTGTCTCTTGCCACAGATGACCTGTGGCAGCACTGAATACAAACCACTATGATGTATACAGTAACTGTTGGCCATATATTTCTAGGTAACAAAGCGATCTTAAATCCTCTCTGCTAAAAGACAGCAGAAGGCCTCTGCAATCATAACACCACATAAACCCCAAAGGTTGTTTAAGGTTACTTCTAGGCATGCTGTACCTTGTAAATATATTTTACCCACTCAGTTTTCATTTCCGTTTTGTATATCTTTACCCTTCAGTGATTCCTTGCCATTAATAAACCATGAATGCATAAATATGAAGTTAAAAAGGACCATCTTTCAAGAGCTATAGCACTTTTATGGCAAAGGCATTCAAGTGGAATCTTTCTGATGCACAGTCAATTGACTTTTTAAAAGTAATTTTTTTTGGTGCTTTGATACAAGTGATGTTAGAAAAATTAATAGAGAGTCATGCTGCAACAATGTTAACATTGATCTGATAAAAAATAGACAGGTCGTAACCTGGGGGACATGGATCCAGGTTTAAACTCCACAGTGTAGCTGGAATTGCTCTCAATGGTCACTAGCTTATTTTACTGGACCTAGAACAGGAATGAGAAAATGGTGGCCCTCTGTGTGTTCTTAGACTTTGAGTCCTATTATCCCTAACCATTGGCCATTATGTCCAGGGTGATTGGATATTGGCATCCAACAATTACTGGAGAGCCACAGGTTCCCCACCCTGTTTGAAATCAAAGCATTGCAAGAAATGTTGATACAGAGGCTTGGCTTGTTCATTTTTCAGGATAGAAGTTGGTGATGTGTTCCAATTCACAATTTAGCAGCACTGGGATGTAGCACACAGCTTAGGTCTGAATTTCTGGCTGCAGGGAGGATATACAGGGTAGTTTATAGACTGGAGTATATGCTGCAAGCTGAGATGTCCTTGGTTTGAATTATTCACTATTTACACACAGGGTGGTTTTGGGAAAGCTACTCTTTCTAGGTCAGGGATGGAAAATCCTTTTCAGCCTGAGGACTGCATTGACTTCTAGGCAAGCTTACAGTGATGGGTGGTGCCAGAGGCAAAAGCAGGTAGAGCAATGAATGTGCTACTTGTTAGGAGAACTTGTATCTTAGACTGAAATGATCATGTACAGTTTCTGGAGTTCAGAGGCATTATTCATGCAGGAGCAGGAACTATTTGCAGGATGAGTAGAGATGAGAGAGAGAAAACAGCTCAATATGTTGAGAGAAAGACATGACAAAAATGGATCAGTTTTTCGGGTGGAGTTTACTTAGAGCATCTGCAAACAATTGCTGGCTAAATTGCTAGACAAACAGTGTCCTTGTGTGGTTTAAAGTAGCACATGCAAGGAAGTGTATTTGCTTTTCTCCAACACTACTTTCTGCACAAACCTGCATACCTTTCTCTATACTCCATCCAGGTAAGGATTATCACCATACAAGAACACTTTTCAACCAGGCAAAACATTCAAGGAGGATGCAAAGCAAAGCCAGGAAGGTGGGTAGCCTGGGGAAAGTTTCAAGGCCCAGACAGAAACATCTGGAGGACTGGATTTCACCACTGGAACAGAGGATTTTCATCCTTGATCTAAAACATAATCATCTATTTGTAATATGAGGATCATAACACTGGTTTATTTTACAGCCAAGATTGGGAACCTGTGGTCCTCTGGATGTTGCTATTCTCTGATTCCCAGCAATCACAGCCAACATCGAGAGTGGTCATGGCCAGTTCCCCATTCCTCGTGAACAAAGTTGTTCTGAGCATTGCTGACAGGATTACCATGTATAATGCAATTTGAACATTTAGGAAAGGCACAGGATATTAAAGTATTATTTCCAGAATTCAGCCAATGCACAGGCTTGAAGTATGCACCTGATGATGCTATCACTATAGAGCAGTTTGTCTGCAGTCATGGAATTCTGGGATTGCAGAAGTCAGAAATGTCTTGTAACTGCTGAACCTTCAGGGATGTTGGATGGGTTTATGGCTGGGGATACCCTCGTGTTATTCCAGTTCACTTGACAATTGCAAGGGCATATGCATGTGAGCATAGTGAACATGCAGAAGAGGAGTAATTTGCACCCACTAGTCCCATCTTCTCAACATTTGCATGTTCATCATTATTGTGGAAGTGTTGCATCCATAAAGGCCCCTATCACACCAGTGCTGAATATTAAGGTGGTGCCAATGAGCTTCCTTGTTAGCAGGGGTAAAGCTAACAACCACTATCCTGCCCCTGGCTTTGTGTGATCAGTGAACTAGTGGGACAGAGGGCCATCTGTACAGTTCTCTTATGGGGTGACTACTGGTTCTCCACTAATATATTTAGGATGGCGCTTAATGCTTCACAACATCTCTGCATTATTATTAGGGTCTTGAAAACCCGTCTACTGAATCTTCCCATTACATTGTGATGAAAGTTTGTTATAAGTCAGATTTCCTAGCCAAATTACAATCAAAGCAGCATGCAAACCATAAAGCAATAAAATCCAGGAAACGTAATCTGCAAAATAGGTAAAGGACCCCTGGACAGTTAAGTCCAGTCAAAGGCGACTATGGGGTTGCAGAACTCATCTCGCTTTCAGGCCGAGGGAGCTGGCGTTTGTCCACAGACAGCTTTCCAGGTCATGTGGCCAGCATGACGAAAACGCTTCTGGCACAACGGAACACCGTGGTAGAAGCCAGAGCACATGGAAATGCTATTTACCTCCCTGTTGCAGCAGTACATATTTATCTACTTGTACTGGTGTGCTTTCAAACTTCTAAGTTGGCAGGAACTGGGACAGAACAGTAGCTCACCCTTCTGCCACTCTTCTGCCACCCTTCTGATTGGCAAGTCCAAGAGGCTCAGTGGTTTCGACCACAGCTCCACCCGTGTTCCTTTTCTGCAAAATAATAAACCCATGTCTGTTATAAACTAATGACTCGATGGAACCATAAAGTAACTCACAGAGTCCAGACATAAGGATGAATTTATTTGGTCTGCTCTTCACAATGGACTGACCTGATCCAATGTTTGTGGATCAAGAATGAAAAAGCGTGTTCTCACTAAAAGGAGAGCACGGGTTGCGGATGGGGCTATACAAGGCACCCCATGATTGCTAGGCAAGTTAAAGCCAGGGCTTGTTTAGATGGGAGGATCTGGTTATCTGGGGAAAGTTGATGTTGCAAACTTAGGGGTGGGGTCAGTGGCTATTTAAGCAAGGTCCACAGCTTTCTCTTTCTCTTTTGCTGTGGACATCGGATCTTGTGGACATCGGATCTCATCGGATCTCTGAGTGACTACAGCAGAAGTTTGGGTCGTATACCCTTTCCCTTTGTTTTTCTTCCTCCATTTTCTCCTCTTTCTTTAATTTGTTGCTGAAAGATCCTTCCCCACTTTATTTAATTTTCCTGTTTGTTTTGATTCCCTTTAATTTAGTCGGGGGGGGGTGCTCGGCCTGGGCCCAGGGGCCGTGTGGGGAGGGCTTCCCTCAATTCCCCTGCCCTCTTGCAGGGTCGATCCCCAGTCAAGGGAACATTTCTTCTCAGTTTGTCCTTGCTTCTCCCTTCCCCACAGGCTTCTGTTGGTAGCTTCCCTGCGGCTGGCTGCCTGGCTAGGGGTGGCTTACCTTGCCCTGTAGCAGGCCCTGGGAGGCCGGCCTGGTGTTGCTGGGGGGCTGGGTGCCGCTGGTTGTCCCCAGAGGTGCATTGATTTGAGCGGAGAGCTGTGAGGCCTCCATTTTGCAGCCTCATTAGGCGGGAGCGCCATTTTGATTCCTCTCGGCCACGTGGCGGCCTCTAGCGTTCAGGCCTAGTAATTGCAGGGCCTGGTGGTTGCTTTATCCTAGGCTGAGTATAATTGGTACTACTGCGACCTCTTGTGGCAGTTGATATGTTTGCAGGCAATTAATTTCTTCAATTGCACGCAGCCTGGACGGCTAGTGTAGGTGTGTGTGCTGGTAAAGAGCACAAGGTTGTGGTTTGTTTCCGTATTGGACAGCTTCTGATTTGGTGGCTGGTGCTCTTCCCAGCTGCTCCTGGGTTACCGATCTGTTGCATAATCTGTAAGCAAGTGGTTGCCTCCTGTCTACTGGTGCATCATGTTATAGTCTAGGTCTTAGTTTTAATTAACTATTTAATTCATTCTGCTTCATTTTCTTGCAGATTCTAGCGTCTTAAAGAACTTAGTTGGTTTTTTATTTTTATATATATATATATATATATATATATATATTCTTTTTCTTTTTTTTTTTTTTTTCTCCTCTACTTAATTTTATTTTCTTTTCTTTTCTCACCAGTAGTAGGAATGGCTCCTAAGAAGGCAGCAGGAAGGCCTGTTCCAGCCCGCTCCTCGAAGCGGCCTATAAAAGGCCCATCCCAGGCCTTGCGATCTCCGCAGCCTGGTCAGTCCTTGAAACGCATCCAGGCTATGGTTTCAAGTTTGTCTGGCGACCCGGTGACACTGGCAAGGGTAGAGGCGGAGATGGATGGCCTGCTACACCGTTGCTCGACCCCGTCAACGTCATCAGCATTCCCGCCTCCCCCGGTGGATGTTTCCTCTCCTGCATCATCATCTAGTGAAGAAGGGGAGCCACTGTTAGCCGGAGTTGGCTTACCTGATGCTCCGCAGGTCCAACCTTCGGTGCTGCCTGTATCGCAGGATGCAGTGCCTAGGGGCCGTGGTCGTGCCAGGGTCGGCGCCAGAAGAAGCGCATCGACCCGGGGCCGCGCTGTACGGGGCTCACCTGTACGGCCCCCAGCGCTGGGGCATTCTAATCCAGTTCATTCACAAGTTGTCTCTGTTCAGTCAGCCCCAGGTGCAGTGCAACAGGGTGAAGCGTCAGATTCTTCGATTGAAGACAGTCTTCCTCTTCCTCCAAGGTCCTCTTCCGGTGGGCATCGTCGCCGAAAAAGGGGCTCCAGGAGGCACTCTAAGAAGAGACGGAGGGACACATCGTCCTCCACTTCAGGTACTTCCTCCATCAGCTCTAGCAGTGATGAGGGGGCCCCCCTTAAGCTTTACTGGGGCTACGGGGAGTCGTCGGGGCTGCCAAGTGGGTTTGGGAGCGTAGGGCAAATTCTCATAGGGCCAGGTATGGCGCCGTACAGGAGTGTCGAGAAGGGGTCCTGGTGCCTGACGTAAGAGTCTCCACCAATTCTGCTAGGGATATTATTCCTGGTGCCCACTTGTCTTCCAAATTGCGGTCTAGGATTCTGGATGGCCGCTACGTGGATATTTTCAGCTTGGCTCCTCCGCTTGATGGTCGGGAGCCGCTGGACAAGGGCCTTTCCGTTCCCAAAAGACGGACAATTGTAGCAAAGGCTGACAGGACTTTTGAACGTTGGATGGATAGTTTCCAGGTTTTTGCTGGTGTGATTTCTGCAGCGTATCCCAAGAGGTCTCTGCACCTCTGGGTTTATCTGTCTATTGTCCGTTCAGCTTTTACGATGGCTGGCGAGACTGCTGCATTATCATATGACCAGAACTTTAGGCGTAGGGCGGCCAAGATACCGACGGCCCGCTGGGACAGGAAGGACTTGGATGTGTGGACCACTTATGTGGCACCACGTATTGAGAAGAAGGCTTCTGAGTTGCAAAAATTCAAGCCTGCCACCCAAAAAGTTGGGCGCAAGTGGTTCTGCTGGGACTTTAATAAGGGCATTTGCCAACGTCAAGCCTGTAAATTCGCACACCTTTGTGACAAATGCTCTGGGAGCCACTCGGCTTCTGCTTGCTCCGCGGCCAGGCGGCCCTTTCGCAGGGGAGGGGGCTCCCAGCAGCCCCCCAAGGTCCCTGCCCAGCCTCCTGTTCCCGGAGCAGGAAAGTGATATCTTTTCTTTGGCCTATACTCCGGTTCGGCTACAGCCGTTACTGGCGTTACTGGAATCTTACCCAGACAGAGAGTCAGCGTCGTATTTGAGTAATGGTTTTTCGCTGGGATTTAGGATCCCAGTGGTCGTGGCCCCTGTAGCCCAGAATCCTAGGAACCAGAAATCCGTTAAGGACATGCCTGGTGTGGCGCGTAAGAAAATTGAAAAGGAGCTGGCTTTACGTCGTATGGCTGGTCCTTTCGCCACCCCCCCCCTTTCCTAATTTGCACATTTCACCCTTGGGAATAGTTCCCAAGAAGGCCCCGGGGGAGTTTCGCCTAATTCATAACCTCTCTCATCCTAATGGTACGTCGGTTAACGACGTAATTCCCCCGGAGCTCTGTTCGGTGAAGTATGCCTCTCTTGATCATGCGATCAAGATGATAAGGAAGTTTGGGCCTGGTGCCCTATTGGCCAAGTGCGACATTGAGTCGGCTTTTCGTTTGTTGCCAATTCATCCTGAGGATTTCTGGCTGCTGGGTTTTCAGTTTGACGGGGGATTCTATTTTGATAAGGCTATGCCCATGGGCTGCTCGGTAGCTTGTGCGGCTTTTGAGTGTTTCAGCTCATTCCTGGAATGGGCCTTGCGCGACAGAACCGGTTTGGGCGGGGTTACGCATTATTTGGATGACTTTTTACTGGCCTCCGCGAGGGACACGGGGAATTGCGTGGTTCTGCTGCGTGCCTTTGCGTCCCTGGCTGAAGACCTGGGGGTTCCATTAGCGGCAGAGAAAACTGAGGGTCCCACTACGCAACTTACCTATTTGGGTATCTTGTTGGATACCGTGGCCCAAACCTCTAGTTTGCCGCCAGATAAGTTAGTTGCTTTAAGGAAGGTCATTGAAGAACTGCTCCCATTGAGGAAGGTTACCTTGCGACAGCTTCAGTCGTTGCTAGGTCATTTAAACTTTGCTTGCAGGGTGGTGGCGCCGGGGCGCCCGTTCTGCTCTCGCCTGGCCAAACTTACCTCGGGGCTGCAGGCACCGCATCATAGGGTTCGTTTGTCCGCCCAAGTGCAAGCCGACCTCCGTGTGTGGCTGGAATTCCTGGAAGAATTTAATGGCGTATCACTGTGGCAGGACACTTTGAACCTCCACAATGATTTTCAAGTGCATTCGGACGCGGCAGGGTCACTGGGGTTTGGTTTGTTTTGGGACGGCAGGTGGTGTGCTGAACCTTGGCCCCAGGCTTGGTGTGGGGAAGCGATAACACGAGACCTGACATTTCTTGAGTTTTTCCCCATAGTTGTTGCGGTACACTTGTGGGTCGAGCATTTTAAGGACCATCGGGTTTGTTTTTGGTCCGATAACCAGGCAGTAGTGACTGTTTTAGCTAAGCAGTCATCCCGGTCGTCTAGGGTTTCGGCCTTGCTTCGGGTGTTTGTTTTGCACTGTCTGCGTTTTAATATTGTATTTTCTGCTCGCTTCGTTCCGGGTATTTCTAACGAGATTGCTGATGCTCTGTCCCGTTTTCAGATGGAACGATTCAGGTCATTGGCGCCAGAGGCTCGAGACCGTCCGGAGATTTTCCCGGATCATCTCTGGAACCTTGGCAACACTTAGTTTCACAGGGAGTAGCAGCATCAGTCGCCCCTTCCACGCTAAGGTCCTATAAGAAGGCCTGGGCTGATTTTCTGTCCTTTAATGGCCAATCGGCGGGGGCGGTCATCACCCCTCATTCTACTGCCCAGGTGCTTAAGTATCTGGCACATTTGTTCCAGATGCGCCGGGCGGCTAGGACCCTGCGACTTCACTCGGCAGCAATTTCTTTCTTTAGCAGGGCCACTTTTGACAAGGACCCATGTAGGAAGTTTGTGGTGCGCCGGGCATTGGAGGGATGGGGACGGCTCACCCCATCGAGGACTGTTCCCAGAAGTCCCATCACTTTTGAGTTGCTGATACAGATGCGCAGTAAACTGCGGAGCATCTGTTGGTCCAAGTTTGAGGCCCGTCTATTTTCAGCAGCCTTTTCCTTGGCATTCTTTGGGGCACTGAGGGTAGGCGAGGTGGTCCTGGAGCAAAAACGGGATGGAGGTTCCAGGGGTTTGCTGTTGCAGGACGTGAGCATGTCACAGTCGGACCTGAGGGTGCATATCAGGAATTCGAAGACCGACCAGGTGGGTAGGGGAGCCGTCATTCGGCTCTCGGCAACGGGAGAGAAGGGTCCTTGCCCCGTAAAGGATCTTAAGAGATACTTGTCCTTGCGGCCGGCAGGCGAGGGGCCTTTGTTTATTCATGAAAATGGGCACCCTTTAGTCCGGCATCAGTTCACTAAGGTGATGCGCAAGGTGGTAGTGGCCTGCGGCCGCAAAGCATCGGAATTTGCTCCTCACTCCTTCCGTATTGGTGCCGCAACGACAGCTGCCCATTGGGGTTTGTCTGCAAGGAGGATAAAGGACCTGGGTCGTTGGAGATCGGATGCATTCAAAGTATATGTGAGGAAATAATGGTGGTGTGTGTACTGACATTTTTGTGTTTTAACCCTAGGTCTGGCCGCTATCCGTATTTGGATAGTGGGACACAGCATTGTGCACTGGGCCGCTGTCAGAGCTCGTCAATCTGGTCTGGGAGCTGGCTTGGGCCTTCCGCAGCACGTGCAGGTGTCCTGGATTTCCAGACGAGGGATGCAGTGGAGAGAATTATTGCCTCTCATGCACAGACGGGTCCTCCACGCTGGCCCCCCTACAGCGATAGTGGTGCAGCTGGGGGAGAATGATATGGTTTCCTCTTCCTGCTTTGGGCTGCGTGCTGCCATATTACTGGACTTGAGGGATTTGGCGGCCTTGGTGCCTTCAACCACACTAATTTGGTCGCAGCTGCTGAAACGCCGCATTTGGAGGGGTAGCCCTTGCCCGGCGGCCACCGAAAGAGTTAGGAAGCGGATTAATTCCGCGGCAAGCAAATTGGTGGTTGGTTTGGGCGGATTTGTGATTCCTCACCCTCTGATTTCGTTCAAGGCCTCTGAATTATTCAGGGATGATGGGGTGCATCTTTCCCCGTTGGGGAATGATGTCTGGTTGGATGCAGTGGTGTCCAAGTTGAGGGTGTGGTTTAGTCTGTGAGTGGTTGGCGGCGAGCGTAAAGGGCTCGGGTGGCGGTTAGGCATTGGTTAAAATTGGTTGGTGGAGGGGTATGGATAGGCTGGGCCTGCCCCTCCAATGCTGCACGGGTATTCCGTTAAAGGAATTCTGGAACTTACCATCCCCTTCGTCCAAACCCTTGGTGCAGGGTGCGGGCCGTGTAAGTTCCAAGGAGCATGCGGGGATTAGCTGAGGGTCTGTTTCGCAGCTCCAGTTGACCCTGATCTTGCTCTTCCGCACTGACTACGGAGTCAGGGCTGTCCCCAAGGCGGGGAGGACAGATAGTCTAACCAATGCCTAAGCAACCACTCACAATTTGTATTGATAATAAAGTTGTGGCCAAAATTATGCCAAAAACCTTAAACAAAAATAATGTGTGAAGTTTGAGTTATTGGGTTTGGGGTGTCTTGGGGACCTCAGCACGCAAAGCGTGTTCTCACTAAAAGGAGAGCACGGGTTGCGGATGGGGCTATACAAGGCACCCCATGATTGCTAGGCAAGTTAAAGCCAGGGCTTGTTTAGATGGGAGGATCTGGTTATCTGGGGAAAGTTGATGTTGCAAACTTAGGGGTGGGGTCAGTGGCTATTTAAGCAAGGTCCACAGCTTTCTCTTTCTCTTTTGCTGTGGACATCGGATCTCCCACCCGCCCTCCCTTGTTGGGCTTCGCTTGACCTTGCTATGCCTGTCATGGGGTCGTTCGCCTTGGTGCGGGGGCCCAGTAGGAATTTACCTCTTGGCTGATTAGTGTGTGCCAATTGGGTTTTGCCTACTGCGTAGCAAATCGTCACAACTTGTAAGGTTGGCGGTTAGGCATTGGTTAAAATTGGTTGGTGGAGGGGTATGGATAGGCTGGGCCTGCCCCTCCAATGCTGCACGGGTATTCCGTTAAAGGAATTCTGGAACTTACCATCCCCTTCGTCCAAACCCTTGGTGCAGGGTGCGGGCCGTGTAAGTTCCAAGGAGCATGCGGGGATTAGCTGAGGGTCTGTTTCGCAGCTCCAGTTGACCCTGATCTTGCTCTTCCGCACTGACTACGGAGTCAGGGCTGTCCCCAAGGCGGGGAGGACAGATAGTCTAACCAATGCCTAAGCAACCACTCACAATTTGTATTGATAATAAAGTTGTGGCCAAAATTATGCCAAAAACCTTAAACAAAAATAATGTGTGAAGTTTGAGTTATTGGGTTTGGGGTGTCTTGGGGACCTCAGCACGCAACCCCAACTTCATGACCCATTTCAGAATTTGCTATGCATTTTTGCAGTACAAAATGCTTGTACTCAAGTATGTATGTTCTATACAAAGAAGCTATTTTATGGATGAATGCACTGAAAAGTATGTGTTTTACATTAAAATGGTGTGTACATCGTGTGCACAATAGGGTAAAATTATGGGAAACCAGAAGGAACCTCACAAGGCAGTATAACATTTAAAGGAACTATATAACAACATAGTATTCACTACTCCAAAATGTGGAATTGATGGTTGCTTTCTATATCATTTCTATTGTGTTTTTATTATACTAAACTAAAACTAAACAAATTGCATAAATCACATAAATTACATTGTCATTATGCAATTCCACCCCATTTATTTCCATGCAAAGGAAGCACATGGGGGAAATCATAATTATGTATCATTTGCGGACTGAAAGGAACAACAGCCGCAAATACTGATTGTATTCGCTGCATTTATTTCTGTTCTAGACATTGGGCAAATAAGCAAACCTAGACAATCTCCGCTTCTGTTTCCCTTGAAATTCTCTGACATCCCTAGCAGCAAAGCGGTTCCTTTAGAAACAGTTCCCAAAAGTGCCGTAATTAAAATAAAAAATAAAAAATGGAAAAGCAAAGAAATATGAATGCCCTGTAATATGAAGAGTCCAGGATCTTCTTGCGAGCAGCCGCCGTTGGTTCTTTGCAACAGCTTTTTCAAAGATGTGCCACTGCCTTTACATCATTGTGAATGAAGCCTTTGCTATTACTATTTTAGAAACTGGAAATTAATTTCTTTTCTTTTTTTGTAAGAAAAATAAAAAGCACCGTGATTCTAAAGAAAATAAACAACATCTCGCAGATATCCCAACCCCAGGATGCAGAAATTGTTTCCTTTTATCTGTGCGGTGTTTTAGAAAACTGAAAAGTCACCTCAGTTGTGAAGGTTTTATCGCACATTTTGCTACAAATCTATTGTGCAGACTTGCCATCTCCTGTTCATGGCTTCTCCCCCTTTAGCTTTCTTCTCTTGGAACTTGACAACTCCACTAGGGAGCTTTGGCTTCTTGCCCAACCTCTGCAAATCCAGTTCCTTCCTTTTCCCCAAAAACAAACCAACCTCTGTCTTAATCAATATTTTACATCCTTTGTAGTGCACCAACCGGCTAAACAAAAAATCCCCAAAACTCATGGAAACAAAGCCTCATCAGGAAATATGCTTTGCCTTATTTGATCTTCTCATGTATTGTATGAAGGGCTTTTACAAAATATTGGTTAAAAGATGGACTTTCTCCCTCTCTCTCTCTTCTCCCCCCCTTTTTTTTTTTTTAAAAAAAGGCTCTACCTGTTTCAAAATGCTTTCACCAGTATGCTTACACAAGAATTGGGGCTTTTAATACTGGTAGAGAAATGTAGGTGAAAACAAAGTTTCAGGTTTGTGCCTGAATGTCTTTTGTGATTTGAGGACCTGCCACCCGCTTGAGGATAAGAAAGAAGAAGAAGAAGAGTTTGGATTTGATATCCCGCTTTATCACTACCCAAAGGAGTCTCAAAGCGGCTAACATTCTCCTTTCCCTTCTTCCCCCACAACAAACACTCTGTGAGGTGAGTGGGGCTGAGAGACTTCAGAGAAGTGTGACCGGCCCCAGGTCACCCAGCAGCTGCATGTGGAGGAGCGGAGACGCGAACCCGGTTCCCCAGATAACGAGACTACGGCTCTAAACCACCTCACCACACTGGCTCGGTATATTAGGTTAATGGGATAAAAAAGGCCACAACTTTATTGATTACAGCATGTGAGAAGTATTGGCTTAGGCACTGGATAAAACAACAGAGCGTGACTCCACCCCCTCAGGGAGGGGTGAGTCTATCAAGGGTTAACCACCAGTAGGAGAAGCCTGTTGATGCAAATACAAATGAAAGCCTCAACGCTTGCTCAGCCTGTAGGTGGTCGAGGAGGTCCTTCCTGAAGGTCTTGATCAGACGAGAAGCAGCAGCACAATGGCTGGGAAACGCTGCTGCGGCCGCGTTTGAGTGGCTAAACCCCGCCCCAAGCCTCCAGCCGATTGGCTGGCTACCTGGGGTTGTGGCGCAGCAGCTGGAGCAGCTGAGCAGGGGGCAGAACGCCCCCTGCCAACGTGGGAAATGGCTCCCGCTCACAACTCCTCCCCTCCTTGAGGAGGAGAGGCTTTATCTATCCACTGGTTTCCAAGCTTTCAACCTGAGGACCAAAAGCAGCAAGCAGCAGCTAGGAAGAATCACAGAAGCGTATGTAACGTGTTGCAGTTCTTCCTTCGGGGACAGAAAAATTCAGGAAACAGCACAGCATCCTTCCTTGAAGACAACACTTCTATCAGGGGAAGGGGACTGCTTAAATCTACAGGTTTTAGGAAATGGCTGCCATGTCCAGGGTGGGGTTTTTGTGTGTGTTTTGAGCAGGCCCTTACCTTTTTAAAATTAAATAATATTTTTTTTGTCCTTGGGTACTGGCATGGATATGTACCCAATTCCTGAGCCAAAAATCCACCTATATCTGTGACCAATAAGGTTGTGGCCATTTCTAATCTGGATCATTTTCTGCTTGAGTTTATTAATCACATCTTACCTTTAGCCAGGGTGGCACTGTGACTGGGCCCACAACAAACAAACAAACAAACTTGGTGGTGAGTATCCCCACCTTTTTCCAGAAAAAAGAGTACTGGCCATGCCTATGCACATTTGCACTCAGTTGCACTTAATTCCAAGTAAATGTATATAGGGCATTTCTTGTAGTCGTTCAAGGTGATACGAAAGTCTTTCAAAGTGGAGCTTATATAAACAGGTAGGAAGTCTTTTTTCATTCGGAGAGCTGCAATGCACCATGAGGACATCTCTATGTGGGTACTACAGGGTATGCAGGTGGAGCAATGAATGAGACTCTTGCCTTTGTAATAGTAGTAGTAGTAGTAGTAGTAGTAGTAGTAACTTATACCCCACTCATCTGGCTGGGTTTCCCCAGTCACTCTGGGCAGCTCCCAACAGAATATTAAAAATACGATAAAAATATCGAACATTAAAAACTTCCCTAAACAGGGCTGCCTTCAGATGTCTTCTAAAAGTCAGATAGTTGTTTACTTCCTTGACATCTGATGGGAGGGTATTCCACAGGGCCGGTGCCACTACCGAGAAGGCCCCTCTACCTGGTTCCCTGTGGCTTCACTTATTGCAGTGAGGGAACTGCCAGAAGGCCCTCAGAGCTGGACCTCAGTGTCCAGGCAGAACGATGGGGATGGAGACACTCCTTCAGGTATACTGGACTGAGGCCATTTAGGGGTTTAAAGGTCAGCACCAACACTTTCAATTGTGCTCAGAAACGTACTGGGAGCCAATGTACAGTACTGGTAGGTCTTTCAGGACCAGTGTTATGTGGTCTCAGCGGCCACTCCCAGTCACCAGTCTAGCTACTGCATTCTGGATTAGTTTCCAGGTCACCTTCAAAGGTAGCCCCACGTAGAGCTTATTGCAGTAGTCCAAGTGGGAGATAACTAGAGCATGCACCACTCTGGCGAGACAATCTGCAGGGAGGTAGGGTCTCAGCCTGCATACCAGATGGAGCTGGTAGACAGCTGCCCAGGACACAGAATTGTCCTGCACCTCCATGGACAGCTGAAAGTCCTAAATGACTCCCAGGCTGTGCACCTGCTCCTTCAGGGGCACAGTTACCCCTTTCAGTACCAGGGAGTCTTCCACACCTGCCAGCCCCCTTTCCCCCCAAAACAGTACTTCTGTCTTGTCAGGATTCAACAATTGTATACATTCCTGCCATACAAAAATCAGAGGTTTCAACATACTCACTCCATCCAGGCTAGCAACAGGCATTATGGCAGTTTATGCCCCTCTTAACCAAGCAAAAGCACTCAAGGTGGGTTCAGAGTTGTGCCAGGTGAGAATTCTATGGAACAGACATAGAGTGCTTCATTCAGCTGTTGGGCTGAAGGATTCTTTCTTTCTTTCTTTCTTTCTTTCTTTCTTTCTTTCTTTCTTTCTTTCTTTCCATCTAGGGCTTTTTTTTCAGCTGGAACTCACATTTCAGCACTTCTCAGATGGGCACCATTGCCATTTTAAGTTCATGGTGAGTTCCAGCACCATTTTTTTTTTCCTGGGAAAAATAGCACTCTATCTATCTGTCTATCACACCCACCAGTTAATGCAACCATACTATAGCAGCAGCAAAACAACCCTCAACTTCAACAGGCCACACAACTTGAAAAGACTTTGAGTAGAAAGAGACTTTACCTGTCTAGAAGGATGGAACACATAAAAGAAAATTGCTTGGTAGAGGCTAATCTTCCCTCGGTAGAATTATGGATCTGGCATAGAACACTTAACTATTGGCTTCACCTAAACTCAAATCCCCCCAGTCTAATATCCCTAGTGCTACAAGATTGTCACAAGAGCACCTGGACTAAAATTGTCCATCAAAAATTTCACTCTTGTGGTTTATCACCATAACAGCTACGCACTTTGGATTTTAGTAAAGCAAACAGTCTAATTTGTCAGCGCCTAAATGATATCAAGTGTCAGAACAACTTGGCCACAATAAGGAAATTTTGCCCAAGGTATGACTATTTTCCACCTTCCCGTTTCGACACTCTGGCACCCTATCTGCATAACCAAGCAATTCTAAAATATGGACAAGCTTTTACTCTTGCAAGATTGAATGTATTGCCCTCAGCTGTACTTGAGGGACGATTCCAACAGATTCCACACGAAAAACGCTTATGTCCCTGTGGAGATGGCAGTACCAAATCAGTGGTGCATGCCCTTTTGGCTTTCACTCTTTATAAAGACTTGAGGAATGAGATTATCACCCCACTTTTATTGTCCATTCTGGCTCGCCCAACCACTGTCACAATGTCCTTTCTTTTGGCAGATCAAGATGAGAAGGTGACAGCAAAGGTTGCAAGGTTTTTAGCTGGGGCAATCAGAATAAGATCCAGTATTTGACTATTGATTCAAAACCCTAAAATGTATTTTATATAACTGACTTTTTATTTCTATTCTTTGTATATCATTCAGTTCAGTTCAGTTCAGCCTGGTAGAGAACAGTCTTCAGCAAAGAATTTGCCAGGAAGTTCAGAGTTGCTTTGGAAAGTTTAAGCTCTGTTGACAGAAGGAAGGATAAGTGGCAGATGTCTGTGATTTTTTAACGACGATGCATTTGAGAACACTTGATACAAATTTATGCTCAGAATTTAAAATTAAGAAGTCCCAGAGCTTGTTGAAATGCTAGTTAGACAAGAGACAGCGTGTACTTGTAAAATTACTTGCTTTGATCCGGAAACTGCTGAGATAAAATAAACATTGAGTAATGTCATTCTCATAGATCACTTGTCAGAGGGAAATGAAGGCCTCATAAAAGAAAGGGAGGAAATTCTCCACCTTTCTGCTTCTCGGGGGCACCACACCTTTTGGAAATCCCTCCAGCAAATCAAAATTCATTATCTAAATAGAACAAATCAGATTATCCATCAAGAAATTTTAGGGCACAGTGCAGCTGCTGAAAGGAGCATATTGTTTCTAATTATAAACATGGGTTGGGGGCTGTGTTGCCAGTTTGAATAAAATTTTGGGGAGCCCAGGTAAGCCTTACCCCACATAATCAAGCATATGATGTGGTGTGCACACACCATTTGAATGGCAATGCCCATTAACTGGGGAGGGGGAGCTCAGCCCCTCAAATATTTTATTGGGGGGGCGAAGAGACCTTGGCCCCTAGGAGTTGGCTCCTATGGTTGGGGGTCAAGAATAAATTAATCTCTACAAGATCTTGTAGAAAGGTTAAAGCCTACTGGGAAATGAAATATAATGACTATATAATGAAATGGAAAGGATGTTTAAAAGAATCTTTGTTTAAAAAAGCACACACAAAAAACCAGCAGCTTTTCTTTTGGGAATTATAGGGACAGAACTAATTAAAATGTATAGAAACTTATTCATGTATGGGACTCAGGTGGCACTGTGGTCTAAACCACTGATCCTAGGGCTTGCCGATCGGAAGGTCGGCGGTTCGAATCCCCATGTCAGGGTGAGCTCCTGTTGCTCGCTCCCAGCTCCTGCCAACCTAGTAGTTCAAAAACACCCCAAAAAGTACAAGTGGATAAAGAGGTATCACTCCAGCATGAAGGTAAACAGTGTTTCCATGCGCTGTTCTGGTTTCTCAAAAAGCAGCTTAGTCATGCTAGCCACATGACCCAGAAAAACCGTCTGCAGACAAATGCTGGCTCCCTTGGCCAGTAAAGCGAAATGAGCGTCGCAACCCCAGAGTCGTTCATGACATGACTTAACTGTCAGGGGTCCTTTACCCTTACCTTTACTACAGCGGCAAGAATGTTACTTGCCCCAAAATGGAAACAAGCAGAAGTCCCAGCAAAGGAAGAATGGATACAAACACTTAGGGAGTTTGCAGAAAGAAGATGAATAAATGAGCAAATTAAGTTTATTTGGATATGCAGACGATATTAAAAATAAATTTAAGGAACTGCAGAAAGAGGGGAAAGAAAGCCAAGTTTTGAAATGTCAAAATGATTTTAAAATTATTGAAATGTGTAAAATTAGTGAGATGTATAAACTTGAAAAGTACAAAATAAATATACATAAGAAGGCGGGGGGAATAAATTAATATTATGATTATGTATCAAAACGGTGGCAGAAGAATGGATACCCTGGAATGAATGAGCTGCTTTTGCTTATGTGTAGAGTCAACGGCTATCCTGAACATAAAAGAACAAACCTGTCAGATCATGCCAATCAGCTGTCTGACACAGAGGAGGAGCCACCAAAACCTCAACAGCTGCTATCTGAATGACATTAGTGTCATCACCCGGATTCCTCGCCTAGGATCTTATTATTATTATCTTTACGTTTTATTATTATTATTTTATTACCTTTGCCAAGTTTTAAGTACTGAGATTATTAATGTATCTGCATCTGGTTATTATTATCTTTCTCCCTGTCCTGACCATCCCTTCGAGGTTATATTTATATTTATAATCTTTCAATTTGGCTGGTCTATTCACTTAACCGACCTGGAACAATCTACCAGAGAAAAGGCTGCCGCCCATGGGACAGAGGGTCATGGATGAATGATAATCCAGCTTCTACCTAGGGTTTTAATAGGTCATAAGATTTTATGGTAATTATATTTGTAATGTATTTTTGTTGGTGTTTGTCCTTTGATGCTATGGCCTGTCGGCTACGCAAATAAAGTCTATATCTATCTATCTTGTTAGTTCTGTCACCAGTTATCTGGCATAATGATGCTAGAGGATTGCACATGCAACCCCATGGGGTTCATGATGCAGTTCCTCACCAACCAAGGAAATATGTACATAAGTGTCAGGGGCTCAGGAGCAGAGGCACAGGGGAGAGAGGAAACGGAGAGCGAAGGGGAAGAATCTGAGGGCAGCGTAGGGGAGTATGACAGTGGCCCGAGAGATTCCATGAGCTTCTCCAGCGATTCAGAAGATTCCCAGAGGGGGGCGCCAATGGCCAGGGCAAGGGGGGTCCCAGGGGGGATGTACCAGAAGTAAGGGGCCAGCGGGGACTCCCAAAGCAGCAGCGGGAGATCAGGACCAGTTCCCCCACCAGAGCGTAGTGGGGGGGGGAAGAGTCCCATGTATCAGGGCCAGCGTCTCCTCCAGTAGGGAGAGAAGATGAGTCCGGGCTGACCACGCCTCTATCAGAGAGTGAGGGAACGGAGGGGAAGTCAGGTCCAGCTAGCCCCCCCGAAGGGGGAAGCAGTGACAGGAGCAGTGTAACAGTCAGGAGAAAGGTTGCCGGCTGGGCGCGCACGCCAAGTTCAAATGTACAGGCACGCGGGACAGCAGAAAACCCGGATTGGGAACCAGGTCCTAAAGCCCGCCGGAGGCAGGGGGAAGACTCAGGGGACTCAGCGTCAGAAGAGTCTAGAAAGGGCAAGACCCCAGCGGACAGGCGGACCCAGAGGAGGAAAGAGCAAAGGAAGAGGTGGAGCAAGGCTAGAGTCTTAAACTGGTGTCTGGGGGGAGGAGATTCAGACGGAGCTTCAGCGGTCTAGATTTCAAGACGTAGAGCTGCGCGCCGCGGCTTTGAAATCGAAACTGAATTTCAATAAAGACTTTTGTATATATAAGAACCGGCGTTGGTCCTTTGTGAGCTGGGACCTCGGGCAGCTCTGACAATAAGCTTTCTTTCCCATGAACAAGACTCCTAGCTGGGCCAGGATACTTTCTGTGGCTTTCATAGATTTATAGTGCAAGTCTACTCACAAGAGGATTTCCGCGAGTTCAGTGGGGCTTACATGCAGGTATGTGTATAACTGATTGCACCTTTCATTGGTAGGTGAATTAACTCCAGTTCCCCAATCAAAGAAGGTCAAATTTTGACTGCGGGGTCCTGAGTTCAAGGCACACTTTTTAATTGTGATGATGTTTATTGTTCAGATATATTGCAGCAATTTGGAATGAAAAGCAACGTGCTGAAGATGACCTTTCCTTCTCAATATGAATGGTGCTTCGCTCCACTGTAAGTTTCTGCACCACACACTTTGTTATCTCAAAATATTAATCTATATTAAATACAAATTTATTTCACATTAGCCCTGCGCATGGTCTGAGAACGCATAATGCAGCAGCCATGCTGAGTCTAAGCGGGGATTTGGCCTGGTTGACGTCTGGCTGGGAGACTGCCAGGGAACTGTATAGATAACACCATTAAGATCCATGGGATAGATAAATGCAATAAATTAGGTTTGGGCAGCCATTTCCTCCCTGCGCCAGCCATCCTTAAGAGTCACAAGGGAGCCCTCCTTCGCTTCAGCCAGCCTGCTCTTAAATGCCCTCTGGCTGGTAGTATGCCCTTATGGAAAAATTAACACATTATATCAGAATGACTGAAGGAAAGCAAAGATTCTCAGAAAACTGGATAGGCTTCCTCGATTATTGCAAAGGCAATGCAATTGATCCAAATATACTGCATTGTTTTTCAACCATTCAGATTTAATCTCCTCATGAAAATTTGCTGAACACAGAAAATCCAGGTACTTACCCTACTGAAAGACAAAACATGATACATTTTTTTATTATTTAGAATCACTGGCTTTCTTTTTATAATGTTACGGTTTGCGTTTTTCATTATTTGCACAAATGACAGAAAGTTTGTTTGTTTCTGTATGTTTGTTTACCTTAATGTTGTTGTTATTTAGTCGTTTAGTCATGTCCGACTCTTCATGACCCCATGGACCAGAGCACGCCAGGCACTCCTGTCTTCGTTTACCTTAATACCCACATAAAAAAAAAAAAGCTAAAAGACCCCTGGGCGGTTGGGGCCACTAGGTGGCGCATCAGAAGATGGCTGACAATAACATCTCTCCGACCCACACGAGGTAATTTGGAGGCTATGATGGGGGTAATTAGCCTCCTTAACCCCCCCCCAGGATTGTGGGGGGGACGGCCCTTGCCTGCTGTGCCCTATACCACCCCCGAATTTGTGGGGGTGGGGGCACTAGGCACAAAGCCCTCCTGTGGGATTCCGGCACTCCTTGACGCCGTCCCTGATTTGCGCCGCTAGTTGCAACAATCTTTAAAAGAAACAATTTGGACGAGATTAATTGCACATGCTTCAAGGAAAAGGGGGAGTAAAGACTGCTGACAGAAGAGATCTCTGATAACAAGACAAGAATAAAATATGAGAAGATACGTCAAGATACGGTACGACAAATGACTGAGGGGGGAGGGGGGGAAACCTGCCTTCCCTTTTTTCTATGTGATTTAACAAGAATCCCCTCCCCTAATGAGTCAGAAATTAAGGACTTAAGCTGTGGATTTAAGGCTGTGTGGAGATAAACTTTCGATCCAAAGCAATGTTTCAAGATGAAGCTGGAAAGCTAAGAGTTTTGGAATGACGCAGGTAAAAATGCCGTCGCCATTTTGGGCGGCATTGTTGGAGCTCTTGGGTCTGGGAGGAGAAAGAGAGAAATAGAGTTGTTTACATATCGTGGATCAACTCCTCGGTGGGACTTAAGAGCGATAAATGCCAAAATTTACGATGGAAAGAGTGATGTTATCTACGAAGGAGATATATGAAAACCATCTGGACTTAGTGGAGGAACGGGAAATCCACACAGGATTATTATACTTGCTATCGGCTTAAGGAGACTAACAGAAGAGATCATAAAGGAAAAAGAGAAATTATATGAACAAGATATGATGTGGAAACACCAAGATAAGACTGGATAGAATTATGAACTTTGTTTGGACTGATTGGGACTGATTTGGACATTAACACAGTAATAAGAAGATGATCTGAATCCCCCTTTGGATCTTGAAGTATGGGTTCCCCCAACAAAATTTAAAAATTTGGCTTTGTAATTTGGAATTTATGCGATGTGATTTAATTTGATGTGATTGGCCAGTTAATAAAAATTATTATTATTATTATTTTAAAAAAAAGACCCCTGGGTGGTTAAATCCACTGAAAGGCGACTACAGAGTTACAGTGCTCATCTCACTTTCAGGCTGAGGGAGCCGGCGTTTGTCCACAGACAGCTTTCCAGGTCATGTGGCCAGCATGACTAAACCACTTTTGGAGCAACGGAACACCATGACAGAAACCAGAGCGCATGAAAACGCCGTTTACCTTCCCGCCACAGTGGTACCTATTTATCTCTAGTCAAACCTCATTTTGCGGATGGGATCCATTCCGGAGGCCCGTCCGCAAGCCGAAAATGACGCACGGTGAAGCGCGTGGCGCGATTTAGCGCTTCTGTGCATGCGCGAGCAGCGAACCTGGAAGTAACCTTTTCCAGTATTTCCGGGTTTGCTGTGGACATTTGCTGAAGCGAATGCAAGCAGAGGTTTGACTGTACTTGCACTGACATGTTTTCGAACTGCTAGGTTGGCAGGAGCTGGGAAAGAGCAACGGGAGCTCACCCATTCACACAGATTCAAACCAAACTTCTGATCGGCAAGCCCAAGAGGCTCAGTGGTTTAGACCACAGCGCCACCCGTATCCCATACTTACCTTAATACCCACATTACCCTTTGGCTGGTTCACTAGGTTTCCATGAGTGAGAGTCAACTAAATTTTACTCAACACCTAGAGAACCACAGTTCCCCTATCTCTGCCTTAAGCACCGTTTTGATCATGTACCACAGTATCTCAAGCCACCAGTAGCCATGGCAAATGCAAGCAATTTGCTTTGAAGGCTAATGTTTTGGATCAGGAGTTCTGCTCATCACTCCCCACAATACTTCTAACATGCAGCCGAATCTAAGTTTCAGAAGGGCTGTGCCACAAACTGGGAACATTTTAACATTGGGATGTTTTCAGAGACGGCTTTCTCTGACCTAAAGCAAGGGCAGCCTGTTCCCTTTGTATTATTACTATTTTTGTGACGACAAATGTCCTACATCTGAAGGAAGATTCCTGTTCATTTTTCACATGGCACCAGTGTCATGGGAAGTTAATGACAATGGAAAGTGACTTTGAAGAAAGTTCAAAGACGAGCAAAGACTGAGAGAGATTAGATGCCTGTTTCTACAGTTCGGGTGATGGGAGTGGAATCATTTTATTTTATTTTATTTTATTTTTTGCAATGTGGTCTCACGTTCAGGCAGCATACAACAGGCAGAGGAGATTGAAGTGTTTCGAGCATTCATCCAGCAGTGCTGTCAGAGCAGGACGTTGGGACATAGAAGAAAGAACAGGAAAGTCCCAAGTGACTTTCTATCACCTTTCAAATTAAGTGGATAAATATATAGTTACCAGATTTTTTTCAATGAATCCGGGGACACTTTTTTTTTTAAGCTGAGTAGCAACAGGGAGTCAGTAGTGGGGATGGTGAGGCAAAAGACCCTGGGCCCAAGCACACATGCATATTGTATAAAGGTGCAAAGCCCTTCTTTCACACCCTGTGAAACATAAATGTGCAGGGTTTTTTTAAAAAAATGGGCAACAGTGTGCCACCTGCCCACAACTCCTGAGCCTTCCCCGATGATCTGCCCCCTTCCCCCTTTGTTTTGACAGATCGGGAGAGGCTCAGGAGTCGTGGGCAGGCAGCCATTGCCCAGGAGGGGCACAAGGTGCACAGTTTCTCTGCCAGGCAACGTGCAAAGCCCTTCTTTTGCACCTTGTGAAACATAAATGCACAGTTTTTTTAAAAAAAACCTGGGAAACAGCCAGCCGGCCACAACTCACAAGCCTCCCCCGATCAGTCAAAACAAAGGGGGGAGGAAATCAGGGGAGTCATGGGCGGGTGGTGCGCTATTGCCCAGTTTTTAAAAAACTCTGCATATTTATGTTTCACAGGGTGCAAAAGAAGGGCTTTGCACCTCGCCCAGCAGAGAAACCGCATGCCTTGCACCCCTCCTGGGCAATGGCGCGCCACCCACCCATGACTCCCAAGCCCAGTGCCGTAGCGTGGGTTGTCAGCACCCGGGGCAAAGCAGGTAATTTGCGCCCCCTAGCCCGTGGATTTGTGCCCCCTAGCCCGTGGATTTGCGCCCCCTAACCCTAACCCCCAGATGTTGCACCCGGTGCGGCCGGCCCCCACTGCACCCCCCACGCTACGCCACTGCCCAAGCCTTCCCCGATCAGTCAAAATAAAGGGGCCAGGAGATCTGTACTGCCAGACATCCCCATTTCCCCTTTGGCAGTGGCAAAATACACATCATATGAGGACTTCTGGCGAGGAAAAATGGCGGGAGCCACGGCAGCAAGCAGCTCCTGAAGCCAGCCAGAGCCAACCGCGCTACCAGGCTGGCTCCAGGCCACCGAGGCTGCCGCTGCCACATTTTCCAGGGACAGATTTGCAAATCTGGGGACATTCTGGGGACGGAATTTGTCCAGGGACAGATTTGCAAATTTGGGGACTGTCCCTGGGAACCAGGGACGTCTGGTAACCCTAGATTAATACTCACTGCTGTGTAAAGCAAAGATGGACAATCTCAGATCAAGGGTCCAAATGTAGCCCCTGTACTGGCCCTCGGGACTCTCCCAGGCTTCCACTTCCCAACAGCCACCCTCTTTCTCAGCAGGCCTCACCAGCATTGCCACGCACCTTCCTTGAGTGTTTTTTCCTTGAGAAAATTTGTCGTTGAACTCCAGTAATGCTCCTTGCTTGCCTGCATAACATTCCCTGACAGTGAGGTGAACGTCACTGGCATCTGCTTTGTAGGAGTATGTGTATATCGAGGGAGCACACACCAAAAACACACCCAGGCTTGGGCTAACATAGTTTAAGCCCTGGTTTGCCTCCAGATTCAGCTGTTTTTGGATCTGGAGCTTTTGCTGTCTATCCCCTGACATAAATACTTGTGTCTACAATGTAGGTTTCTGTGGCCAGATGTGGCTGTTCATGAACAGCAATGCATCTGTCATTTTTTCATAAGCTCTTCTTGAATTAATGGCATGATTTTTTGCCAATTTCAGCTGATTTTATTAGAACCCCCTGAAATACAGTACATTCAAATGAGTCCCCCCCCCCCCGTCAAATCTCTTGTTGTTTAATAAGCTAGAGACACATTTGTCCCATATAAATATCATAAGCTTTAGCAAAACCTTTCATTTTCCATTTGATGAAATATACAAGGAACCAGAATTATATGCGGGGTGTGCCTTTAACCTTACAGCAAAGATTTTTGTGTGTGTGCCATTCAGAAGGGTGTTGTTTTGCCAAATGACTGGGCACCTATAATGTGCTGGCAATAAGCCTGCGAGGTTTATTAAAAATGATATCCTGATTAAATTATTTTCCATTTGGGCACATCTAATCAAAGTCTGCTGTGTGTGGGAGGTGAGTTAGAAGAATTCTAGAAATGCACATAATTAGCAAAGTGCCTGAGTCATTGTGAATTAGACCCGGCAGAGATTGCATGCTGCTGTGATCCCAGAAGATGTAATGAAATACAGCGGCAGGTGTGGTTTATGAAGTGTGTACCACTGTTGCCTCCAAACATAGATAGATAGATATGCCTTTTCACATTGGTTCATCTGTGAAGGACCCCTGGAATGGAATGGTAGAACAATCTAGGGCATATTCTTGGTCTCACCTTTCGGAACACAGAGGGCTTGCTTGGCTAATGTTTTCCCTCTTTTGGAGGGAGGGAATTTGCCACTTCAACCTTCTTTCGGGCGAAGATGCATGTTGGTCTACTCCCAGCAAGAATGTCCACCAAGATTTCCTGAAGCACAAGTTGACAACAATCGATTTAGACACAGATAGGCATGTGTTCTGATTAGCTACTGCTAACACTGCTGAGGGTATTATGCATGTGTGTGTGTTTTTTAACAGAGAGATGGTTAAAAGATCCCATCACTACAAAAAGCAAAATAAATAGACACGTGCAAAGTCAAAAATTATAAAGAGCAAATTTATGACAGGTCTTCTTTAAAGATCAGTGAAAAGGCAGACATTAAACCAGACCCTCCAAGTGTCCCTATTTTCCAGGGACAGTCCCAGATTTACAGAATCCGGTTTCTGATTGGATCCCAGAATATACTGCTTTTCCTTAGGACATCCCTATTTTCATCGGAGAAATGTTGGAGAGAATGGAATTATGCAACCTCCCCGAGCCAGGGAGGTAAATAACTATGAAACTTTTACAAGACATCTGAAGGTACACAAGTATAGTGAAGTTACAGATAGGTAGCCGTGTTGGTCTGCCATAGTCAAAACAAAAAAAATTCCTTCCAGTAGCACCTTAAAGACCAACTAAGTTAGTTCTTGGTATGAGCTTTCGTGTGCATGCACACTTCTTCAGATACACAGATACATGAAGTGTGCATGCACACGAAAGCTCATACCAAGAACTAACTTAGTTGGTCTTTAAGGTGCTACTGGAAGGAATTTTTTTTGTTTTAAGTATAGTGAAGTTATTCAGTGTTTAATGGCTGGCATATAAATAAGAAAATTATTATTATTATTATTATTATTATTATTATTATTATTATTGAATAGGACATCCCTTTTTTCATCGGAGAAATGTTGGAGGGTATGTTAAATGCAGTAATGGAAGTGCTGGCATAAAAGGAGTTGCAGAATACATATCCATGCTTATTACTGTTAGTATTAAAGGTCACCACTTACTACTGTCTATTTTTGCTGTGGATCTCAGAACTGATGCAGCATATACAGTGGTACCTTGGTTCCCAAAATTAATCTGTTCCGGAAGTCCATTCCAAAACCAAAGCATTCTAAACCCAAGGCGTTCCTTCCCATAGAAAGTAATGCAAAATGGATTAATCCATTCCAGACTTTTAAAAACAACCCCTAAAAAAGCAATTTAACATGAATTTTACTATCTAGTGAGACCATTGGTCCATAATATGAAAGCAATAATCAATGTACCATACTATAAAATAAATAAGACAGTATTGTGGATGATTAAAAAATAAAATTAAAAAATTATTACATGCACTGATAGTCATTGTTTGGATGGGGGGGGGGGGCTTTTATCCATTTCTGCAGTCACACAATCAATCAGCAACTGAACTGGGTTCCACACAGTCACAAAAACGAAGCCACAAAGCCACAGTCACATGTCACTCCCATAAAATGAGGAACAAGTCACAGTAAAAAACTGAAAAAGCCACACAAACAAAAACGCAATATATATATATATATATATATATATATAGCAAAAACAAAAGCTCCAAATATCTCCTCGGGACTCACCAGCCGACAGACTCAACAGGAAGCCTCTGATTAGCAGTGGGAGACTCAATTTGCAAATGGAACACACTCAACAGGAAAGCAGAACATGTTCAGCTTCCAAGGCAAAGTTTACAAACCGAATCACCTACTTCCGGGTTTGCAGCATTCTTAATCCAAGTTGTTCATAAACCAAGCTGTTCTTAAACCAAGGTATCACTGTACTAAGTATGTGAACTAGCAGCACAAATATTAAGCATGTGACCTATCAGCAGTAAAGAATTCCAAATCTCAGCTTCAACATAAATGGCCATACTCACAGACAAGTTTCAATCTCAGGATGCAATCCTATACCCATTTAAAGGTAAAGGGACCCCTGACCATTAGGTCCAGTCGTGACCGACTCTGGGGTTGCGGCGCTCATCTCGCTTTATTGGCCAAGGGAGCCGGCATACAGCTTCTGGGTCATGTGGCCAGCATGACAAAGCCACTTCTGGCGAACCAGAGCAGTGCACGGAAATGCCTTTTACCTTCCCACCGGAGCGGTACCTATTTATCTACTTGCACTTGACATGCTTTTGAGCTGCTAGGTTGGCAGGAGCAGGGACCAAGCAACAGGAGCTCACCCCATCTGGGGGATTCGAACTGCCGACCTTCTGATCGATGAGTCCTAGGCTCTGTGGTTTAACCCACAGTGCCACCCGCGTCCCTTACTTGGGAACAAACTGAATGGAACTCAGGCTGAAGAAACAGTCCCATCTTTAGTACGCAAGTAGTAAGTGCTGGCCTTTCTGATTTACAGACTTGTTCTAACTGTTATTGAGTTACTGTATGTAAACAGAGCAAGCTGTAAAATTACCAAGTATACTGCAAAATTCCGTGTGAAAAGGGACAAAAGCCTGGCAAAGATTTGATGATCTCAAAGACAAAAACATTAATTCCGGACTCCATGAGTTTTGTTTAGTGCTTTTGGGTTAGAAGTAACTTTTTAGGCTGAGACCTGTGGTTCCTATAGCTCTTTTCTCCTGCTTAATATTTATAGCTTGCTTTGCCACATTATGTGAGTTCTGTCACCTAAGGCTTAAATAGGCAGCAGGCAATTAAAAAACATAAGGGGAGTAGGAAGAGACACTGCCTACCTAATAAGCTGAGTAAACAGGATATTAGCTTGCTGATCCAAGAAATGAAGTTTTATTTTTTAAAAAAAAAAAAATAGAAACACACACAACATGGTAAGACACCCCCTCATTTTAGGGGGGAGGGAGAGGGCAGAAACCTCTGGAAAGCTTCGCAACAATCCCTTTCCCAATTGTTGTTGTTGTTTAGTCGTTTAGTCATGTCCGACTCTTCGTGACCCCATGGACCAGAGCACGCCAGGCACTCCTGTCTTCCACTGCCTCCCGCAGTTTGGTCAAACTCATGCTGGTAGCTTTGAGAACACTGTCCAACCATCTTGTCCTCTGTCGTCCCCTTCTCCTTGTGTCCTCCATCTTTCCCAACATCAAAGTCTTTTCCAGGGAGTCTTCTCTTCTCATGAGGTGGCCAAAGTATTGGAGCCTCAGCTTCAGGATCTGTCCTTCCAGTGAGCACTCAGGGCTGATTTCCTTCAGAATGGATAGGTTTGTTCTTATTGCAGTCCATGGGACTCTCAAGAGTCTCCCCCAGCACCATAATTCAAAAGCATCAATTCTCAATTACTGTATTGCATATATTGCCATAATGAGAGAGAGACCGGGACTTACAGACTGACCAACCAACTGACCCCTACCATCTTTGCTGCAAGTCCTACAAGATCTGCTTCCTGCTTCGCTGTCCTGTTACCAACCTGGCCTGACTGACTCCACCTACAAAAGCTGCTGCAATGGCAGAGGGGGCCGGACTCCATCTTACTCTTGAGTTCTGCAAGGCTGGCTACTTAAGATGCCGACTGACTCTTTGAGGTCATAGGAGTCAACTCTCAGGGCCGAGGTCCTTTCAACCTCCCCACAACCCGATAAAATATTTGAGAGGCTGGGACACACACAAACACCCACCCACCCCAGTTGATGAGCATTGACATTCAAATGATGTACGTGTGTGCATCTTGCGATCGATTATGCGGTGTGGAACTTACCTGGCCCCCCCAATATTTTATTCAAGTTGGCACCCCTGATCAAGATGGGGTATTATGAGGGATTAAAAAAGCAACCCAAATGAAATGCTCTTGAGGTTGCAATCCGAAGCACATGCATTAGAAATTGGGCACATTTGAATGCAATGGCTGTACATTCAAGTGTATGTCTGGAGCAGGGGGGGGCCAATCCTGCACTCCATATGTTGTTATGCCAGCTGCTGCCGACCTCAGCCTGTAGCTGATGGCCAGGCTATAGGTAGTTGCAGTATGACAACATCCAGAGGCACTACTTTGTGTGCACCCCCCTCCCCCGGATGTCTGCAGTTGCTCTAAAATCCTTTATGACAATGTAGTCCTGACTGCTTTAGATTTTCCATTCCCTACTATCAAGATAGGGACGTGGGTGGTGCTGTGGTCTAAACCACAGAGCCTAGGGCTTGCCGATCGGAAGGTCAGCAGTTTGAATCCCCACGACGGGGTGAGCTCCCGTTGCTCTGTCCCAGCTTCTCCCAACCTAGCAGTTCGGAAGCACACCAGTGCAAGTAGATAAAAGCTACTTCTCCATCAGGAAGGTAAACGGCGTTTCCATGAGCTGCTCTGGTTTCGCCAGAAGCAGCTTAGTCATGCTGGCCACATGACCTGGAAGCTGTCTGCGGACAAACACCGGCTCCCTCAGCCAGTAAAACGAGATGAGCGTCGCAACCCCAGAATCTTCTGCGACTGGACTTAACAGTCAGGGGTCCCTTCACTTTTACTATCAAGATATGTTTTGTACCTATGCTTCCAAGGCCTTGTGTCTCTCTCTGTGTGTGAGCATACCCTGTCAATCAATTGCTGAATCTTCTCAGCAGGGATTGTTTCTACTGCAGATGCTATGGTTTGCTTGGTATCTTAAATGCAGAAACAGGGTGGGATGGATTTAATAACTGAACACATGTGGAAGCAGTGGGTAGTATTCAATTAAGTTTTAATCAAAGTAGACCCAGTGAATTTAAGAAACATGACTAAGGGTCATTCTTTTTCATGGATTTACTCTGAGAAAAACCTAGCTGGGTACCACCCAATTCATCCATCACTACGTCACACCCTTACCTGGCTGCATGCTATCTGCAAGATAACCTAGGACATGGGTGATGCCAGTTCACACAATCTTTCACAAAAATGAGGATGGGGAAGAAACTATGCATGTTTCTTTTAATGGCATGCTTATTTCAACTATGCCCATGTATTTCAATTCTTAAATTTCAACCTCTGAAATAAATTCAAATTAATTTCCCTTAATTTTGGCTGGCTGGTGCCTATAGTTCCTCTTAGAATAATTGTAGCAATTATAGTTATTTAAAAATGTGCACCCTGGCAGAATTATCCAGAAAGCATATAGCAAATTGACCTCATTTTTTAAAGCAACAACCATAAAACAAAACAGGGTAATATAGCCTGCAAAAAACAACAACAATTAAAAGCATATCTAAACAACAATCTTCTGCGTTGTTTCAGAAATGCAGCGAGAATGAAGGAATGGGTTTCTGTGCAGTCAGTTTAAAACTGACTCAACCCCCCCCCCTTCTTCTCTCTCCAAGAGAGCACTCTAAAATGCATAAAACTTGAACTGTTGACACAGCTATATAAACAGCTCTCACCTTTATCAGTCACGGCAGGCAAGGGATGACCCTGTACTGTACCAGTAGAACAGAGAAGACACGTCTGTGCCTTATCGTATATCCTGACCACAAAAGACGCACAAACCCAATCTGGGAACAGCGCCAGAGTGTGTTCTCGGAGATGATGACCTCTTCCTCCAAGATAAGAGTAGGAAGAGGAAGATCCTTTTATGGTCAGAAGTAGAGGAAGGAATTCCCTTTTATGGTTAAGAATACCAGAGCAAGAACATATGTGATGTCAACCTGTGTACATAGGCTGACGTGGGGGAGAAGGTGCCTGGAGGATATATATACTGCATGAAATTTCTCATTTCTTTGGCTTGCTGTGGACTCACCACGCAAGTGCCTTCTGCTATCCGGAGAGCAGAATAAACTCTTTCTTTGAACCAACCTCGGTGTCATTTGACTTCCTTCCTCCCATCGGTGAACTCCAATAAGGCTACAAGAAGTGGTGGATCTCGAATAGAAACTATTTCAATGTTCTGTTGCCAAGTTGAGGATCATCTATGAGCAAGCCTTTCTTGGCATTATTGGAATAAATCAGTCATCAGATGGGTTCACAGAAGTCCCCATTCATTGCAGCGGGGAAAGTTAATTGGTGCCTTGATTTCACTAGGGAAACGGCCACAGCTCTGGGACAGAACATCTGCTTTGGGTGCACAAGGCTCCAGGTTGAACCCTCAGCATCTCCTGGAAGAACCACCACCAATCAATGTAGATAATATTGAGCTGGATGCACCAATGGTGTGATTTGGTATAAAACAGCTTCATAGTTTGGCCACTGAAACGCATATGTAATACGTTCTAACTGGTAGAATGTCTTGTGTGTCCCAGAGGTGTAAATAATGGCTGGTTCATTCTGAGGGAAGAAATGGTTCCTTGTATCCAGTATGAATTCACTGCATGTCTTTTGCTCAATGTCTGTTCTTCTCTGAAAGTACATAGCAGCAGAGAACTGAAATCTTGGTCATTCACTGTTCTGTACATCTTGCCGTGTCTCTTCTCCTTTGTCTCCTTTTCCAAATTAAAGTATCCTAGGCATTTCACTCTTTGCTTCTAATCTTTTTCTCAATTGGCTCTATTGCCACTCAACACATATTGAGGGGGAGATGGGCCTTTTCTTTCTTTTTTTGAAAAAATGGACTTATTCACTCAACTTAGTATCACATAAATGAGCAATGTTCTCCAGAGAATGATAGCAATAGAATTGGAAATCATCTTTTTTAAAAAAAGAAAATAGTAATGCTCTCTGCTGGTAGCTTTTGTAGGGAAAGTATCTAATTTGCATTTAACATTAAGGGTTTTTATCCTACAGTGTGCTCAGCTGACAGGAAGGCTTCTGTCTGTGGAAAAGAGAGGCGAGCAATTTTCACGGCCTGCAATCCATCGTTCTTTCCCCCAAATCTCTTCTGCAGAGTCCCTCAACCCTCTGGAGCAGTTCTAGAGGTGGGGATCAGTGAAAGTCCTTCCCTCCAAGTTCTGCTTGCATGTCAGCTGAGGGACACCATTTGATTCAACCCAATGGATTGTTGGTAAAAAAAAAACCTTTGGGCTTTGCCATTTGCTTCTAAGGGCAAGAAGAGAGTGTGTGGAGAAAGCTAGCACACCCTCCAACATTTCTCTGATGAAAATACAGATGCCCCCTCTGACATTTCTCCAAAGAAAATAGGAATGTCCTATTCCATACTCTCTAACATTTCTCTGATGGCAATAGGGACATCCTAAGGAAAAGCAGGGCATTCTGGAATCAAATCAGAAACTGGGATGTCTTCTGTAAATCCAGGACTGTCCCTGGAAAATGGTGACACTTGAAGGATCTGAACTAACATAACTAACATATTTTGTTCATCTTGTGTATTTAAAGTCCTTTGCCAAGGCTTGCTGAGACAAGGCTGGCAATGGGAATAGGTGGGGAAATCTGGCCTGGTTTGCATTTTATTCCCTGTTCTGCTGGTTTGTCATTTTTGCAACACAAGTCATAGTTAAACTTTGTAATTCAATGCCACAAGGTGAAGTAATGGCCACCAACTTAGATGACTTTATAAAGGGATAAGACCAATTCATTTTGCCCCCTTATTAGGTCACCCAGAGAAAAGAGCACTTCTATTTCTTCCTTATCTACCAACCAACCACCAGTGTCTACCAACTGCCAATAAGGAAGCAAAGCAGAAACATCTGTGGTTGTGTTGACCACAGTCCTAACTTGGACCTCAGTCCAGAACAAATGAAACAATGAGAGAAGGATGAGCAATTCTATAGATATAAACATTGCCATTGAAAACTATGGTCATTTGGGGGACAAGCCATATATTTTTATGAGACAATTACAATATAATCATGATTATTTAATTTGACATCTTTCTTGTTTTTCGAGCACAATTATGTTTTATATAGGAACTGCTGGCAGTTTCATTACACCTTGTAATATGTGTTGTAATATGTACTGTGCGTGCAAATCAAATTGTTCTGGAAACTAAACGAGTCTGTGTAGGTTCCCTTTTTATTATTCAAATAACTGCAAAAGTATATGAATAATTGGCTGTCTTGGAAATTACAGACGTTGTTTTTGCTCCCCCCCCCAACAGTATTTTGTTAAATAATGAGCAGCAAAAGAAACTTAGGCTGATTACTTTGACTATTCTACATTACTTGTATAACAAGAAGAGCTGTAAAGCTGTATGTTTCTTAACACACTCATTATAGGCATCACACTTTATGTGAAATGTTGCCAATGTGACATAAATTGCAAGTTCTTATGGAAACCTCCATTTATGCATGATTTGTGTAAACGATTGCTTTCGACAATTTTAACTGCTTAAGCTGTGTGAGTTATCACTCATGGGTGGTTCTATTTGGGATGGAGGAGAAATTTTAATGTAACCCTATCTTATCCACACTTTACTCAAACCTACTGTGTTGACATTTGTACTTCTATGAATTTAGTTATGTAACTCCCCAGTCAAATAATGTATACCAAAAATAAGTAAATGCATGAATTGGGGAAGACTGATAAAAAAACTATATATTAGGAAAAATGTGTACTGATATGCTGATGACTTTTCATGAAGACTTGAATATAAGAATGGAAAAAAGATAAAACAGAGGGAAACTGAAAATGACATATCCATTCAGTCACAAGGAAGAATTCAAAGTTACACTACGATGATACAGCAGTACTTTGGTTTTTAAATGCCTTGGTACTCTACGTTGAGCCTACCAAGTGGTGATGGCGACGATGAAGAGGACCTTCTTCACCGGCTCTATTGCATCTACAGAAAACAGTAGCAGGAGGCTCTTTCAAGCGGTTCACAATTTAACGGAACCACCTGCGCAATTGGGGCCCAATAAGGACCCCAAGATCTCCTGCAATGATTTTGCAAAGTTTTTTTTTCAAATAAAGTTGCTCAGATTCAGAAAAAATCTCTACTGTGGGAGCAGGGACGGGGAGGGAGAGCGTTACAGTCCTGTCTAGTCAAATTGCATAGGATCAATTCCAATCTGTTACCTCCAAGGATGTGGACAGGCTGCTTGGACGAGTGAAACCAACCACCTGTCACTTTGATCCTTGCCCATCCTGGCTCATAAAAGCGAGCTGGGAAGGGCTGGGCAATGGACTTTGCGGGGTAGTAAATGCTTCCCTCTGTGAGGGAGCCTTCTCAGAGGCACTTAAAGAGGCGGTCATTAAACTGCTTCTTTAAAAAAATCCTTAGACCTGACCAATATGGCCAACTATCACCCAGTCTCAAATCTTCCATTCTTGCGCAAGGTGATTGAGCAGGTGGTTGCTGAGCAACTCCAGGCATGCCTGGAGGATGCAGACCATTTGGATCCCTTCCAATCGGGCTGAAACTTCCCTTCATGGGACTGAAACTGCCTTGGTGACACTGGTTGATGATCTTTGGCGGGCTAGGGACAAGGGTGAAAGCTGTTTCCTGGTTCTGCTGGATCTCTCAGTGGCCTTTGATATCATCAACCATGACATCCTTCTGGACCATCTAGAGGAGCTGCGGGCACTGTTATGCAGTGGTTCCACTCCTTCCTCCTGGGCCATGTCCAGAAAGTGGGGGGGGGGGTGAGTGTTCAGACCGCTGGGCTCTCACTTGTGGGGTGCCTCAGGGTTCCATCCTCTCCCTCATGCTTTTTAACATCTACATGAAGCTGCTCGGAGAGATCATCAGGGGTTTTGACTGGGTGTTCATCAGTATGCTGATGATACCCAGATCTACCTTTCTTTTAAATCAGAACCAATGAAGGTGGTGACGGTCCTGTGTATCTAGATGTGGTTGGAGGATAGATGGCAGTTAACAGATTGAGGTTGAATCTTGACAAGGCAGAAGTACTGTTTTAGGGGGGCAGGTGGGTGTGGAGAACTCCCTGGTCCGGAATGGGGTAACTGTGCCCCTGAAGGACCAGGGAGTAATATTGGACTCACAGGTCAATTCTGTGTCCAGAGCAGCTGTCTGCCAGCTTCATCTGGTATGCAGGCTGAGATCTTACCTGCCCACAAACTGTCTTGCCAGAGTGGTGCATTCTCTAGTTATCTCCCGCTTGGACTACTGCAATGTGCTCTACATGGGGCTACCTTTGAAGGTGACCTGGAAACTACAACTAATCCAGAATGCAGTAGCTAGATTGGCAACTAGGAGTGGCTGCCAAGAGGACATAGCACTGGTCCTGAAAGACCTACATTGGCTCCCAGTACATTTCCAAGCACAATTCAGTGTTGGTGCTGACTTTTAAAGCCCTAAACTGCCTCAGCCCAGTATACCGGAAGGAGCGTCTCCATCCCCACCGTTCAGCCCGAACACTGAGGTCCAGTGCCGAGGGCCTTCTGGTGGTTCCCTCACAGCGAGAAGTGAGGTTACAGGAAACCAGGCAGAGGGCCTTCTCAGTAGTGGCACCCACCCTGTGGAACACCCTCCCATCAGATGTCAAAGAAATAAACAGCTACAGTGGTGCCCCGCAAGACGAACGCCTCACAAGACGAAAAACCCGCTAGACGAAAGGGTTTTCCGTTTTGGAGGCGCTTCGCAAAACGAATTTCCCTATGGGCTTGCTTCGCAAGAAGAAAGTCCATAGGGAAATCTCCGGGGACCTCTTTTAAATGCTAGCGGTGGGGAGCAAAGCCTTCCCCCCCCTCCGGCCTTCAGAAGAGGTCCAGGAAGGCCGGCGGGGGCCAAAAGGCTTTGCTCCCAACCACCAGCATTTTAAAAGCAGTCCGGGAAGCGGGAAGCGGGATAGCAGGGAAGCGCTTCCCGCTATCCCGGATGGCTTTTGAAGTCTTTGCTCCCCGCCCGCCTTCAGAAGAGGTCCTCAGAAGAGAATTCCTCCGCTGTCCCGGGGCGATTTTAAAATGCTCCCGGACGGCTTTTGAAGGCAGGCGGGGGCATTTTAAGATCGCCCCGGACAGCGGAGAAGTCCTCCGCTGTCCTGGGGTTTTTAAAATGCTGGGGGACGGCAGCAAAGCCTTTGCTGCCACCTGCCAGCATTTTAAGATCGCCCCGGGACAGCGGAGGAATTCTCCGCTGTCCCGGGGCGATTTAAAAGCCCCCGGGAAGGCAGGCAGGGGGGGGACAAAGACTTTTGCCCCCCACCAGCCTTCAGAAGAGGTCCTGGACCTCTTTTAAAATGCTGGGGGAAGGCAGCGAAGGTTTCGCTGCCGCCCGCCAGCATTTTAAGATCGCCCCGGGACAGCGGAGAAGTCTCCGCTGTCCTGGGAAGACAGGCGGGGGGGGGAAGCAAAGACTTTCACCCCCCACCGGCCTTCAGAAGAGGTCGGGGGACAGACTGTCCCCGGACCTGGTCTGAAGGCGGTTTCCATAGGAACGCATTGATTGATTTTCAATGCATTCCTATGGGAAACCGTGCTTCGCAAGACGAAAAACTCGCAAGACGAAAAGACTTGCGGAACGAATTAATTTCGTCTTGCGAGGCACCACTGTATCTGACTTTTAGAAAACATCTGAAGGCAGCCCTGTTTAGGGAAGTTTTTAATGTTTGATGTTTTGTCATGTTTTTAATATTCTGTTGGGTGCCGCCCAGAGTGCCTGGGAGGCCCGGCCAGATGGGTGGGGTATAAGTAATAAATCATCATCATCATCACCATCACAATCACCACCATTATCATCATATGAGAAAGACTCTTTTTTCTTCCTAGGAACTACTATGGCAAAACAAAATCAAGGCATTCTGTGTATGCAAAGGTCCAAGCCTTTAAGATGGCAGCAACCCCCTTCTCTGCCCTCTTGCCATGACTGTTGGGATGTTTAAGGAAAACCCTCGGCCTAATGGGCTTACAAGAATTATGTGTGCCAGGCTGTCAATTCAAAAGATTCTCTAGCTACCAAATCACCCTCACTTTAAACTAACAAAGCCACAAGTGCCGTAAAAGGCTAAAATTACCAAGAATGATGCATTAGATATTTTAAGAATGTTGCATTCAAAGAATGACACATTGTAAAGATTATGGTACATTACAGGCCTGGAAATAAATGCTCAAGAACGAACAGAGAGGTGAGCAATAGCCTATTCACTGTGTTTGGCTTGGATATACAATTATGTAACAGTACATGGCTTTGGGGAGCAGGCAAGTAGTGTTGTGTCCTTCGTAGTTAAAGAAAGTTAGTGCAGAAATTCCTCTGCTAACAAGTTGTCTTGTTCAAATGGGTGCTTGTCTTTGGTTATACAGTGGTACCTCGGGTTAAGTACTTAATTCGTTCCAGAGGTCCATTCTTAACCTAAAACTGTTCTTAACCTGAAGCGCCACTTTAGCTAATGGGGCCTCCTGCTGCCACTGCACCGATGGAGCACGATTTCTGTTCTCATCTTGAAGCAAAGTTCTTAACCTGAGGTACTATTTCTGGGTTAGCAGAGTCTGTAACCTGAAGCGTATGTAACCCGAGGTACCACTGTATAAATTTGAGAGACTAGGGAAATTAAAAAGTAGCTTCACAACCCAGTCTCCTGAAGCTTGATAAGATGACACATTTGGGTTTGGGGCTTATAGTTTGCTTATATTGCAGGCCTACAGTCCAACCCAATTCATATTTACTCAGAAGTAAGTCCCACTGGATTCCATGAGGTTTACTCCCAGGTAAGTATGAATTGAATTTGCAGCCTTACTCTGAATTCTGATCTGTGCTCATGAAGCTATATTATTATTGAAAAACTAGGGGCTGCACCTCTGCTTGCTCCATATGCAAACTCCTCTCTCCCCTTCACTATCCCACCACCGCTGCAGATCCATATGCTGACCAGCTTTCACTTCTGGGCATCTACATCATCCCTGAGCCACTTCTCCTGATTCCTTCACCCAAACACCATCACTTCTGGGCACCTTCCTTGTCCTCATTGTGCTCCTCCTATCACCCATCATGTTACTTCTGGGTTTTTCTCTCATCCCTCATTGCTGCAGTTCACAGTGTCCCCTGTAGGTGGCCAAGCAAACTGCAGTATGACGACACTCTTACATGGTTATTATATGTAAGACATATATAGTAGAAGGAAAAGCAGGGCCACAATGAAATTAGACGCTACTGCCTCTTTATAAAGCAGCCCTCACTTAGCAGAAATTTGCAAAAAAAGGCAAACCCTTCCTAATACTTCAGGCACTAGCTTCATAAAACATTCTAGGATGCATTTTAATTCCACATAAACAAATCAGGAGAGTAGATAAAAGCAAGGCAGAAGATATAAAAAAACATGTTACTTGCGTAATTAGATCTTTCTCAAACTGTGCTTAAGCAGAGAAGGATTATGTCTTCTGTGTCATGCAGTGAAAACAAGCATCATTAATTCATTTAAATAATCACTGTATTTCTTTTTTTAAAGAAATCAGTTGTAACAGTTGGTTTTAAAATGTTATTTGCTTGAAAGTTTTTCTGTGCAAGGCCTTGACATCTGTGATATAGTGAATCTTCTTTATAATGCCAATTTCAGCAAGAGAAAGGAGCAATCAGAAACAATTTGTCCTATTCTAAATGTTGCATGCATGTACATAAAACACCACAAAGCATCTAAAAGGCAACAACTGAAAGGAGAATTAGATTTAAAAAAAGGGGAAAAAAGAAAAAGAAAATCTCAACATGCTTCGGTAATGTATTGCACTGATCTCGGTGGAGCATGGGATATGGAGACTACAGGGCCATGATTGTGAAAGAACTCTGCATAATGTTTGATGACTGAGCATTGGGTATGGGTATGCAGGATAGATCAACCAATGGCTATTAGTTATTCAATGTGAATGTGAATTCTGTGTTTGGAGGGTAAGGCTGGGCAGCTCTGGATATCAGGTGCTGTGGTCCAACAGGGAAAGGCCATCATCTTCATCTGATGCTAGCGAAGGACAATTCTCCCAATTTCTGTTTCTTTCCTTTTTAAAAATAATAGTAATGATAATATTCCAATCCCAGGTTCAATTCCCCATACAGTGTATATATATATTTGTGATTTGGTAAAGAAAACATATGGGACACGGGTGGTGCTGTGGGTAAAACCTCAGCACCTAGGACTTGCCGATCGCATGGTCGGCAGTTCGAATCCCCGCGGCGGGGTGAGCTCCCATCGTTAGGTCCCAGCTCCTGCCCACCTAGCAGTTCGAAAGCACCCTTAAGTGCAAGTAGATAAATAGGTACCGCTTTATAGCGGGAAGGTAAATGGCGTTTCCGTATGCCGGTTCACCAGAGCAGCTTCGTCACGCTGGCCACGTGACCCGGAAGTGTCTGCGGACAGCACTGGCTCCTGGCCTCTAGAGTGAGATGAGCACACAACCCTAGAGTCTGTCAAGACTGGCCCGTATGGGCAGGGGTACCTTTAGCTTTAAAGAAAACATGCTCATGCAAATCCATCAGGATTTGGGTGCAAATATACAGTACACATTTTTGTATGTAATTTTGTCTAATACACATTGCCCCAAGGACATTGCCCCTAATGTTTATATAATGCATTTCTGAATGTTATTTTCACCAATATTTGGATTGTAAGAACACTCTATTTCAGCATGTGCATCACTAGGCTGGAGAATTGCATTGTAAAATTCAGAGAAGTGCACATTTCACAGGATGGCTGTGCTTTGGTTCACGTTTTGTTTGTGAAAGTGCAAATTAGGAAGATTCACCTTTATATGCAAATTTATCTAATGCCTATGGACAATTTTGTATCATGCTTGGATTCCGCTGGGGTTGCACACATGTTTTCTATGGGGGTAATAATAAACCAAAGTTCTATTGTTGAACATTTCTATTTGGTGCACATGGGCTGTCCCTGTGAAATGGGTCCCTGAACACTATCTATTCTTTCAGTCCGGCATTATAAAATGCTTCAGCTGCAGCATTAAAAAACAATTCTGTCATTGGAGATGAACAAGGTGACATAGGAATCCTATGCACCCCAACTCAGAAGAAAGTCCCATTGAACTGAATGAGACTATCTCCTGGATAATTGTGGACAGGATGGCTTCAAATGAGTTCCAAAAAGATAGGTGCTTTAAATGCAATGTGGCCTTGAGATGTCTTCAAAGCAGAGCAATAACAAAATCCTCAACTAAGCTAGTGAATTTGCATTTGTAGCAGAAGTCTATGGAACAAATGGCATAAATCAAAATATGTTTGCCTAACTTTTTGATATTTTTGTCTAGTCCTTCGGCAGAAACATCTATTAACAACTAAAAATTATAGTGAAAGTACACAAGACATTTATTTAGACAAATTATTTCTGTTGGGGAGGGGAAATAACCACAAATGCTTAGACTGAGTTTTTATAAAAAATAAACATAAAAAAATTCCTAAATACTGTCTGCAAAGTCTGGAAATGTAAAAGGCCTCTGGCACCAATTTTTAATATTATTTTATCTTCAGAGCCATGATGTCCAACGTGATATGATGTTGGTATTAATGTCAGCTGTCAACCGAGAGAACAGTCGGCTCCCAGCACAAAGAGATTTTCATGTCTTTAGATGAACAGAAGAAAGGGGGAAACCAGTTGTGAGCAATAAAAGACAAGGAGGAAAAACCAGTTCCACAGCTGAAGACAAAAATTGCTCAAGGTGACCTTGCATATTCCATTTCTTTCAGCTAATGCAATCACAACAAAGAACAACAACATGTTTCAAATAAAACCAAATTTCAACCAAGGGATGGGGAAGCTTTTGCAAGTGGAGCCTCGAATCCAGAACTGGTTCATTGTTGACAGACCATTTTTGACAGGTGGAAATGTCCATCTACCTATCAATCACTTGATATCCTCCTATCACACCAGGAGATTCAAAGTTTGAGCAGTTACAGACTTACCTTTGAACTTAGCATTGTAGTCCTCTTAAATATGAATTGTTTAATTGGCACATCAATGAAAAATACCTAAATGTATATTGCAGAAGGTTTAACATGATGTTTTTCCATGGGGCTATATTGAAGTCAAGGTGAACACTTCGAGCTCTTGCTACGTATCAACTTAGTTGATACTTAGCAAGAGCTCAGAGTGTTTAAAAGGTAAAGGTACCCCTGACCATTAGGTCCAGTCGTGGATGACTCTGGGGTTGCGCGCTCATCTCGCTCCATAGGCTGAGGGAGCCGGTGTTTGTCCGCAGACAGCTCCTGGGTCATGTGGTCAGCATAACTAAGCCACTTCTGGTGAACCAGAGCAGCACACGGAAACACCGTTTACCTTCCCGCCAGAGGGGTACCTATTTATCTACTTGCACTTTGATGTGCTTTTGAACTGCTAGGTGGGCAGGAGCTGGGAGCAAGCAACAGGAGCTCACCCAGTCACAGGGATTCGAACCGCCGACTTTCTGATCGGCAAGCCCTAGGCTCTGTGGTTTAGACGACAATGACACCCGCGTCCCTCAGAGTGTTTACCTTGGCTTTAATTAACTAACTGATTGTTGTGCTCTGGTAGCTAACATGTAAGTATTGTAACCTTAGATCATGTGAGAGGTCTTGGGTTGAAAATCTCCATTTTCGAGAGGAGTTGCCTTTGTGTCCTTTGTCTCACTAACTCAATGGAGTATAGATTTAAATGCAGCTCTCCTGAAGGGAGATAAACAGTCTAAGGCCAATGGAGGCTGAAATACAGGCTGTGGACCTTTGCTTACTGGTCGATTTGAATGATTTTGTATTTTTGTAAGCTGCTGAACCTATGCTGGACAGCACATTACATTGTATGGATGTTTGGTTCGTATCTTTGATGCTTATGTTCTGTTTTGAAGAGTTCTGCCAGTGAAAGTTTGAATAATATTTTTGAGGGCCTGGATAATAATTCATTTCCAAAAAGAGTACGTTCTCATTCTTCCAGTTGCTTCAAACTGCACAATATTTAATATCTGCAACAAGCCCTACAGTTTCTCCCAGAGAGCAAATCAAGCCTAGATGTGTTTCTAGCTTCAGCCTCAGTACAAGATTTTTTTCCATTCTCACTTCCAGTCTATGGGGGGCGGGCGAGGGTAGTTGAGCCCTGGCTTCTCAATGGCCCTCAACTTCTACAATTGCTCATCCATTGAGAGGCATTTCCTTAGCTAAGCAGAGCCATCAAATTAACCTACAGCAGTTCTACCTGTTCCACCAACTCTCCCTTTTAAAAGTGAATTAGACAAGTTCATGGATGAAAAGGCTATCAGTGGCTATTAGTCACAGTGGATATGTTCTATCTGCACAGTTGGAGACATTGTGTTTCTCAATATCAGCTGTTGGGAGTCACAAGTGGGGAGATGTTGCCCAGGTTTTGCTTTCAGGCTTCCCATAGGCATTTGGTTGGGGGACTGTGAGAACAGGATGCTTGAATCAATGCTTGAAAAGTCCACTTATTTATTTTTCTGCCTATTTCAGCAATTGCAATATGCTGGGTGCTGTAAGTAGGCTTTCTGTCTTTTTTTTACTGCTTCTTTCATTCCTTACATATTGTATTTTATTGTATTACAATCTAAATTCCATAGAATTCAAATTATAATGCTGGCAACATCAACCCTGCCATGTGCGAATCTCTTGCAGACAACCACAGTGCCTGGAGACAGGCAGTCAGGTAGTGCATCCACAGCAGTGACCAGAGGAGGAATGACCATGGGGAGGAGCACAGAGAGAAGATACGATGTGGTGTATCTGCAGCAGCACAACTGGATGCAGCAGCACAAAATCCAACATTTTGATTTTGCCCCCAAAGGTGTACCCCTCCATTGTCTCCCAAGTCAGACGGATGCCAACAAATACCTATGAAATGAAATAAGAAATAAAAATAAAAATTAATATTAACGTGGTGGATGTGCTGTGTCCTATCTTTGGCCACAAAGCTAGAGATACAATATGGACCACCAGAATAATCCTTGCAGGTCACTGGTGGTTGCGTGGCAAGTCCCCCTCCCCCCTTGTGAAATAAAGACACAGAAGACTTTATTTAAGGTTAATGGGCGTAAAAGGCCACAACTTTATTGATTACAGGAATTGAGAGGTATTGGCCTTAGGCATTGGTTCCTATCGACTAATCGGCTTTAGCCCAATTGCATGAAGACCAGTAAGGGTTAACCACTAAATGTCCCAGGCCACACCTCCCCAACTAGCCTATTGGCTGGTCGGGGCGATGACGTGCCCAAGGATTCCCTCACTCTCTCGCGGGGGCTGTGAGCCAGCCCCCATGTGCGTGGGGAGGGTGTGGGCCCGCAACCCCACCTCCACACCAGCTCGGAAGTGGCTTTTGTGGACCACATTTTGGGAATGCCTAGTCCAGAGTCTATAACAGGGGTCAGCAAACTTTTTTTGGAGGGGGCCGCTTCAATGTCCCTCAGACCTTGTGGCATGCCTGACCATGCACGTGGTGGAGGGGGCTTCTCTCTCTCCCCCTCTCTCCCCCTCCCCTGCCTAACTATGCAGCTGCCGTCAACGTTGTGTTCTCCCAACCGCGGCTCCTGTGCCTGCCCTTGCGAGGGGCAGAGGCTGGCGGCGGCGGAGGGACGAGTGGCCCGAAAGGGCTGGCTGGCTCCAGAGAGGTGCTGCCTAAAATGGTGCTCAGCCAGCTCAGCCCAGCCCCCTTCCTCCACTACACAGGGCGGGGAGAAGGGCAGGGAGAAGCCAGGAGGAGGGAGGGAGGAGGCACTGTGGTGTGTGTGTGGGGGGGAAGAAATGGCAGCGGAAAAAATTGCAGCACAGAAAAAAAATAACGAAAAACAGACAAAAAGAATCACCAATCCACAGAACGTCTGCGGGCCGGATCCTGAGAGTAATTGGGCCGGATTCGGCCCACGGTCCGTAGTTTGCTGACCCCTGGTCTACAACAAATGAAATTAGCATCTCCGTATGCAATAACATTTAGTGGAGGACCATGTCATTAACAGGCAAGATCCATTTAATTCCTGCAGGTAGATAGTTCATGGAAAGGTATATTGTGGAAACCAGATCCTCATGGATACATTCCCACTGTGATTTCCGCTATAATGGCAGCCTCTGAAAACTGCCATAATCATGGAAACTGCTGTGCACCAATTCATTCAATGCATTTCTCCACCGAATTTCTATACCCAGAGCAATAAAATGTGACTAAGTGGAGTTAATCAGGGGAACACAGGAAACTGCATTGCGGGCATAATATTCTGCTTTCAGATTGGGAAAGGTTATGGAAAACCGACTTGAAATTCTCGGCGTGTTGTACGCTGAAAGAAATTATATGGAAATGATGTGCCCGTGGTATTTGACTCCTAGAAAGTTAGCTAAAATTTATAGAACAAGTACAAATACCCCATATTTTTCGCTCTATAAGACGCACCAGACCACAAGACGAATCTAGTTTTGGGAGGAGGAAAACAAGGGAAAAAAGTGTGGTGTAGTGGTTAAGAGCAGTAGTCTCGTAATCTGGGGAACCGGGTTCGTGTCTCCGCTCCTCCACATGCAGCTGCTGGGTAACCTTGGGCTAGTCACACTTCTTTGAAGTCTCTCAGCCCCACTCACCTCACAGAGTGTTTGTTGTGGGGGAGGAAGGGAAAGGAGAATGTTAGCCGCTTTGAGACTACTTAAAAGGAGTGAAAGGCGGGATATCAAATCCAAACTACTCTTCTTCTTCTTCTTCTTCTTCTTCTTCTTCTTCTTCTTCTTCTTCTTCTTCTTCTTCTCAGAAGCCAGAACAGCAAGAGGGATCGCTGCGCAGTGAAAGCAGCAATCCCTCTTACTGTTCTGGCTTCTGTGATAGCTGCGCAGCCTGCATTCGCTCATAAGACGCAGACATATTTCACCTTAATTTTTAGGAGGGATAAAGTGAGTCTTATAGAGCAAAAAATACGGTACCTGCTGGAAATGTAAAGAGAAAGAAGGTACCTTTTATGATATGTGATGGTTGTGTAAGGTAATAAAAGCTTTCTGGGAGATGATGCATAATGAAATGGGGGGGAATATTTAAAATAACTTTTGTTGTTGTTTTTAAAAAACCAGATGCTTTTCTAGGGACACGAGTGGCGCTGTGGGTAAAACCTCAGCACCTAGGACTTGCTGATCGCATGGTCGGCAGTTTGAATCCCCGCGGCGGGGTGAGCTCCCGTCGTTCGGTCCCAGCTCCTGCCTACCTAGCAGTTCGAAAGCACCCTTAAGTGCAAGTAGATAAATAGGTACCGCTTTATAGCGGGAAGGTAAACGGCGTTTCCGTGTGCTACTCTGGTGCTGGTTCGCCGGAGCAGCTTCGTCACGCTGGCCACGTGACCCGCAAGTGTCTGCGGACAGCGCTGGCCCCCGGCCTCTAGAGTGAGATGAGCGCACAACCCTAGAGTCTGTCAAGACTGCCCCGTACGGGCAGGGGTACCTTTCCCTTTCCCTTTACAGATGCTTTTCTATTAGGAATAAAGGGTATCAACATTCCAAAGGAGCATAAAAGACTTTTTATGTATGTGACAACAGTTGCACAGATGCTACTAACTCAGAGATGGAAAGAATAAAGAGTCCCTACCAGAGAGTAATGGCAAACTAAGCTGTTGGACTACGCCGAAATGGCAGAACTGACCGGAAAGCTCAGGAACTAAGAAGACAACAACTTCAAGAAAGAATGGGGGAAAATTATGATTTTATTTAGGAGACCACTGTAAGCAGATGAAAACACTAGCAGGATTCTAATAACACTTGTAATGTAACAAACACTGTGGACAATATGGACAGATACAAAATATGGATTATTGAAAATGTTGACAATAAGACCTATAGAGGGGAGGATGGGAAGTCTAGAGATTCAGAGAAATCTCCATATACGAATATGTATTTGGTATTGTTATAACTTTACACTTGTAAAATAAAATAAAAAATATTTTTTTTAAAGGAAACTGCATTACACCTGGTTCACTGTTCCACCTGGCTCAATATTATCCACACCATCTTCCCCAACCTGATGTTTGGACTACAGCTCCCATCACATGTGACCCCTGACTTTGCTTGCTGTGCCTGCTGGGAAATGTAGTTCAAAATGACTGGAGGACAGGTTAGGGAAGCTTGGTCTATGTACACTTGATTGGCAGTGCAGATTTCCAGGGTTTCAGATACAAATCCTTCTCACGAACTTGAGACCGTTTACATAAGATGTGCTCTATCACTGGACTGCAATTACCACTCAAGAGGAGACTGTGTAAGAAAAGAAATGAAACATTTGTTGCTTCCAAGGCCTTTCGGTACTTCTTTGTGCAAATTCAAGTAACACTTTATTTTGTGCACTCAACATTACTTAATTGCCCTTTGGTGTTGAAAACCACTTAAGCTGCTGTCTCTCATGCTGGATTTGTAAACTGAACAGCTCAACACTGACGAGCAATTACATAATTGAGATTTATTTACACAAATACTGCCTACGGTTTTGGTTCTAAAGATAAGCTGGCCTTCGGCTGGTCAGCAGTAAGTGGTGTTCAAGTGAGAGAAACATTTATTATGTAGAGCAGGATTCAAGGATGGAGATAATTCAAGAGCAGTGACAACTAGCCTACAGAGACAGTTGTTTGAATACTCAATTTCAACATTGTATATGCAGAGATAAAAGGAAATATAGTTTTCTTTATTGAGGCAAGCAGAAAATAAACCAAGGAATAATCTAGAAATGATTACAACACATTTTGGGGATAGAAAAGTGTGGTTGCTGGAAGGGAAGCTCACTTGATTTCCCATTACTCTCAGACATTTTCCATAAGAAGCACAGATAAAGATAGATATGAATGTGGGACTGAAGACAGGCAATCGATTTAATGAAAATTAAACATGATGCTCTATTGGCATTACTTTCTATGGAGTACGTGTTACCTGTTCAACCTTGCTGACTCATTCAGCATCCAAGATACACTGATATTACAGTGGTACCTTGGTTCACAAACGTCTTGGTACTCAAACACTTTGGTTTTCAAATGGTGAAAACCCGGAAGTACCGGTAAGTATTTGGTTTTCGAAAGCTTTTCAGAAGCTGAACACCTGTTGCAGTTGTCGGCTATTGTTTCTGAAGCACCTGCACCAATGAGAAGCCGCACCTTGGTTTTTGAACATTTTGGAAGTCAAACGGACTTCCAGAATGGATTAAGTTTGGTGCCTTTGTTTTTGCTATTTATTTTGTGCTTTTGTTTTTGAGGCTTTTTCGGTTTTTTGTGACTGTGTGGATTGATTGATTGTGTGACTGTGGAAATGGATAAAAGCCCCCATCCAAATAATGACTATCATCAGTGCAGGTAAGAAAATAATAATAATTTTAATTTTTATCATCTACAATACTGTCTTATTTCTTTTATAGTACAGTACATTGATTATTGCTTTCATTTTGCAGACCAATGGTCTCATTAGATAGTGAAATTCATGTTAAATTGCTGTTTTAGGGATTTTTTTAAAAGTCTGGAATGGATTAATCTGTTTTGCATTACTTTCTATGGGAAAGCATGCCTTGGTTTTGGAACACTTTGGTTTTGGAACAAACTTCTGGAATGGATTAAGTTTGAGAACCAAGATACCACTGTATAGCAGGTTTGCTAGACAGGGTTATGTAAAGTTTCCAGGCAGACCTTAAGACACAGAGCTGGAAGAAATATTTTTGTGTCCAAAGGAGTGGAGGTTAGTCTGTAGCTAAAGAGACTGTGCACAGTTAATTCGCTGTGCCTGAATACAGCAGAAGGCATACAATTTCATTAGTTCAATCCCTGATCAAACAGGTTGTGCAGATTTTTGAAGCATTAGAAAAATCTGTAAGGCCTGTGAAGTGAGGCGATATTGTGGCAGAGGCAGCTGGTGTTGCAGGGAGCACCTCAACAATGATGCAGAATGGAGTGTGAGAGATGGGGACACCCAATTTTAGCATTGCACAGGGCACTGCTGTAACTTTAGAGCCTAAATCCACCACTGATTGTGTTTCTGAGTGAATACGCAGCTGAGACTGAAAACACTAGCTCTGTATTCCATCCTCCCACCCAATATACCAGGGATGGCTAGCCTGTGGTCTTCCAAATGTTGTTGACTCTGACTCCCATCATCTCTGACCATTTGTCATGCTGGTTGGAGCTGATGGGATTTGGAGTCCCAACGACATCTAGAAGCCCCAGGTTATCTATCCCTGCTCTAAAAAGCGTAGTTTATGAGTAGTCAATATTATTGGGGACTATAACACCCATCAGCCTTAGCCAGCACAGCCAATGGGCAGGGATGATGGGAGCTGTGATCCTTAAAAGAATCCTGTAGCTTGTTAAGTGTGTTGTGAATGGTTAGCAGACCCCTGTTCCCCTCACAGAGCTAAAGTTTTCAGAGTGGTTTAACAATCAATCCAATCAGTTGTAGTTCTGTGAGGGGAACAAGTATCTCCTACAGCTCTCGGCACCCTAAACAAGCTACAGTTCCCAGGATGCTCCCAAGAAACCCACAACTGTTTAAAGTGGTATGACACTGCTTTCAGTGCATAGTGCAGTTGAGGTTTCTCCCATGACAAAAAACAGTCCCATGTCCTGAAAGAAGTCATTGATGGGATTGCCAACTGACCAGGAAGAAGTGTTTTACTTAATCTCATGTGCTTTTTTAACAACAGCTTGGACTGCAGAAATCAGCCAGTGAAGGTTTTAATAGTATGGATATAAACATTATCACCTGCTGTTGCCCACCCATCAAATTGCTATTATGTCTTGAAGGTTCTGCTGGCTTTAAAATGCTGTACTATGGCATAGCACAGCAAAATAAGATAATAAAGTAAATATTTGGGTCACTTTAAATCAATTTTTATTACTGCTGGTGCTATATACATCAACTTCCCTCTTGCCCTCCTGACTGACTTTTTGCCTGTGTATGTTAGAATTAATGTTCACATTCTTTTTGTAAATGGGGGGAGGGAAGGGAAGAAAATAAAATACGCATTCAGAGTTGATGTGTTCATAATATGGTTGTCATGGAAACAAGTTTCCAACTGGTTGGTTGGGGTGTTGCTAAACGATGCTGATCTTGCATATTGAGTCTTTGGGCTGTTCAACGGCAAGGAGGAACTATGGGATATTCAAGTGGCTGAGACAACGTTTGACGCAGAAACAGCTCCTCGGGTTTTTGTGTCTATTGACACTGCTTTCTGCCATGTTGCTTGGATAGCAGCTGTGTTGGGAGTTGTATTGGAAAATGGAGGCACTCTGGTCAAGAGAGATGAGCTGAAGTGGAAATATAAATTAAGCTAGAAGCCAAAGCAAAATCTAGGGCTTAATCTAGCACCTGATTCTGGGAAATGTAGTAATGCTTGCCTTTAAGCTGCTAACGGTTGTGTCTCTGAACACCTTTTCCAGGCAGCAATAGGAAACTATCCTAGTGGATGACACTTGTGGTTGAGCAGGAAGAACAATAGAGGTTAGGGAGGGCTTAGTGGGGGCAGAGAGGTACAGTGGAATGTCCCCAAAATGTATGGTTGAGGTTGCTCATGCCGATTGCGTAAAGGTAAAGGACCCCTGGATGGTTAAGTTAAGCCAAAGGTTAAGCTATGGGGTTGCGACTATGGGGTTGGTTCTCTTCTAATATATTTAGGATGGCATTTAATGCTTTGCAACATGTCTGCATTATTATTAGGGTCTTGAAAACCCCTCTGCTGAATCAACCCATTACATTGTAATGAAAGTTTGTTATAAGTCAGATTTCTCAGCCAAACGACAATCAAAACAACATACAAACCATAAAGCAATAAAATCCAGGAAACATAATAAAACATAATCTGCAAAATAGGTAAAGGACCCCTAGACAGTTAAGTCCAGTCAAAGGCGACTATGGGGTTACGGTGCTCATCTCGCTTTCAGGCCGAGGGAGCTGGCGTTTGTCCACAGACAGCTTTCCAGGTCATGTGGCCAGAATGACTAAACGGCTTCTGGGTCAACATAACACTGTGATGGAAGCCAGAGCACATGGAAATGCCATTTACCTTCCCACCACAGCGGTACATATTTATCTACTTGTACTGGTGTGCTTTCGAACTGCTAGGTTGGTAGGAACTGGAACAGAGCAACGGGAGCTCACTCTGTCACGGGGATTTGAACCGCCAACCTTCCAATCGGCAAGCCCAAGAGGCTCAGTGGTTTAGACCACAGCGTCACCCACTGTGGAACAAGCTAGGGAGGGGGATGCTTGCAACTGGATGACACAGGAACTGTTCAAAACCATGATGCATGGTATCAGGCTGCTTGTGGAGGACTATAAATTCAGGTGGCATATAAGTATAATAATAATCAAGACTGTAGGAGTCTTTCTCTTTCAGCTCACATAGTTCATCCAGTTTCTTCTTCATTCCTTCCACACCTCAGAACTCCAAGCAGAGGCTAGGATATGTTGTTGCTGCTTGACTGGTATGCTTCCTGCTGTGAAAGATCATTTACCCTCCCAGCTTGAACTCTCTGATGGCATGGAGTCTGCTCGGCATGACTTCTGTTTTCCTCTTTTAGCATCCTGGAGTCATAAGGTTGGGGCAAGAAACACCAGGGAACCTTGGGAGGAGAGATTTTCTCTTTAGAGAGGTAAGAAATCAAGCTTGCACGCAATCACAACCCCCTTACCATCATATGCATCACATGTTGGAAACTGCCTGTAAAAAGGGAAAAGTTTGCATCCTCGTGTCTCTTGATTGAGGCCATGATCCAACACCACACATATATAGGAGTCAATGAGAAATCTTATTTTTGATGGAAGAAATCATGGCAGAGTGACCCCTCTCATTGGTGCAATCACCAGTGATCTGAACAGGATTACAACCTGTGCCATCCCAGCACTGGATCAGGCACAGAATGGTTTAATTGGCAGCTATTTCACACCCTCCAAGTGTCCCTATTTTCCAGGGGCAGTTTTGGATTCATAGAAGCCATCCCAGTTTCTGATTTGATTCCAGAATGTCCTGCTTTTCTTTGGGACGTCCCTATTTTCATTGGCGAAATGATGGAGGGTATAGCGTTACGTGACTCTCAAGTCAAGGAGATAAATAACTATACAAGCTTTAGAAGACATCTGAAGGCAACCCTGTATGGGGAATATTTTAAATGTTAATGTTTTATTGTTTTTATATGTGTGACTGGGAAAACCCAGAGAGATGGGCAGGGTATTATTATTATTATTATTATTATTATTATTATTATTGACGTCCCTATTTTCATTGGAGAAATATTGGAGAGTATGCTATTTTCATGCTTGGTTGCTAAATCAGCCAGGCATAGGTGCCCCTAGATGTCATTGGGGCTTTCTGCCATAAACAGGTAGATAATTAGGGTGCTTAAATCTCATTTTTATACCCTAAACAGTAAACTATTACCAAGCACATACCTATGCAGGCAAGCCAAATCAGATCATACAATATTATCAGATCATATTCCCCCTCCACCAAGGCTCAAGGATATCGTGACACGGCACATTTTCCAAGGATCTTGTTAGTATCTGTAATGAGAGGCTGTCTCTGAAATGATTGCTCTTCATTGCTTTGGGAACATTACTTTGCATGGGGGTGGACTACAACTGCATATATTTTTTGGTCTTTAGGGGGAAGGGGGCCAAAGTGCAATGACCTGCAGTCTAACATAGCTCTTTGAGTAGCAGTCTAAGCAAGACATAAGTTGGATAGGTAACCAGTTTGTTTGCTGTCTAATAACTTATGCTTGACAGCAGCATGTGAACTTGACAGCTTTTGACTGAGTGAAGGGTACCATAATAAACAAATTGGTGCATCTCATTACTGCAACAAGCTAGAGCAACTGGGAAGCCGCCAGGTCAAAGAAATCCCTCTAGTTATGTCTTTTTGTACTGCCAGGAACCCAATTCACCCCCTTTTTTGTCATTCTAGTCAAGCAGCAAAAGCTGGAGTTTGACTGAATCCCTGGTAGGCCTCCTGGTGAGCTGCATTTGGTTTGATGGGTCAGAAGTTGGGAAGGTCTGACCTACATACACTGATCAAAAGTCTTGCTTCTGTCTCGGGGTCTGAGTCTCCGCTCTTTTAACAAAGCTTCTTTCATCATCATTTCTTCTTTTTTTTGTCAGGCAAAGAGTTCTGAGCTTCCCAGTGCTCTTCCCTAGCTGCTTGTCTTTTCCATTCCCCAGGCATATTTTCTCTCTTTCTTTCTTTTTTCTTCCTTCCTTAGGATTTCCAAATGCTTAAAGTCTAATGGAAAGTCTATACTCGAGCGCTCTGCTCAGTCAAAGAATGCTGAATGAGGCAGCCTCACAGCAACAAAGGAAGGACCTGCTGTGTGCAGTGCCATCAAACATCCCAGTGAAATGTTGTCTCCCTTTCAACATTACTCATCTTAGCCAATTCAGTTGGTCTGGTGCACTGTCCTGGTTCCTGAGAATTCCTCTGTTTTTTTCAGGTCCAGGCAAACATCAAACGCTGGAGATTCACTGGGTCCCTGGGGAACCACCATCTGAAGTCTGATGAGCTTTGTTTAGTTTTGTGGGCTACAAGTTGTGCAGGTCTGATTTAAATTGCAAGGAGGTTCACTGCTTTAATTCATATTTTTCTTCTCTGGTTAAAGAACACAGGGCATTTCCACTGCGGCCAAAAGCACTGTGACACATTTAAACCACATAAGTATAGCCGTAAATAGTAAAAAATACCACTGCTTTTCTTACTGGTTGAGTCAATATTTAACTCTCCTCAACTCACAGTCTCTTTTTTGTGTTAAAGACTTGTCACATTAATGTGTTTATATTATTTATCTTCAGTTGCCAAAGTCTGCGTACATATAAGTTCAGGAACTGACCTTTCAGAATACCCCAGTTTTCTGTGTGTTAATTTTGGTGATCTAATCAGGGTTCAGTTTTGCTCCTTAGCAACCCAGTTGTTGAGGGAGTAAAGCATAACCAGTGCTAAAGACTCAAGACTATAACTGAAACAAATCAATTGGTTTATTTTTAATGCTTCAATCAAAGCGTACTATTATATTCATAAAGAAGATAATGATATTCTGAACGTTGAAGCAAAATAGATAGCAATATTCAGCAATGTAAGATAGCAATATAGTACTTAGAAAATAATATGCATTAAGAATGGCATATAAAGAACATTATAATTGCATTGACAAAGCAATCAGTCATTTGAATGATAATTTTAGGCTTGCTACTTCTTAGTCCGGCTGAAGATTTGGTTCCCCGTGTTCTTCCAGTTGTCAAACAAAATGTCTCAATTCCATAGCATATCCTAATTTATAACTTTCCTAGCATATATCTCACATTTTGGAATAGTGTTTCCCAAGGCAGAACTCAGATGGAATATGAGAAGAAGAGTTTGATGGGTAGCAGCCAGGGAAGAAGATGCCCATACAAGGAAAACAGATCTTAGTGGTTATACAGGAGGGAAAAGAAAAATAGCAGCTGAAAGGATTTGCTGAAATGGATAATTGACCTAGAATACAAAAAAGGGAGGTGTGAGGAGATCAGGGAAATAAGCTAATGAAAGATAAGTAAGGGGGAGATTTGTTGTATTTTTCCTTGTTTTTTCTTTTTTGCTTAATGGATTTTAATTCTCTGTTCTTTCTTTTTTTTATCTTTTTTGTATTTTATCTTATTTTTGTTTAAAATGATGGTTTTGTTTTCTATTTTTGTACCTCTAAAAAATTTAATAAATATCCTTTAAAAAAAAAAGAAAGAAAAAGAAAAATAGCAGCTGTTGGTTGTAGTTTTAGATGTTCCAAGAAAGGCAATCAAATGAAAGTATCTCTCCACAAGCTTCCATGAATCAATAGAGGATGAAAACCTTGTTTGATTATCTTAACAAAGACAATAAAAGGATACCATGTTGTATAAAAGGTGTGAGTCTTCCCCCTCCACAATGATATTATTTTTGTGTAATGATTAACTTGTTTATAAGCAAAATTTCCCATTCTTGAGAAATCCAGGCTTCAAAAATATTTGCATTTAAAGTTTTCCCATTTTTTTTGCACTCACTAGTCTAGCTGCTGTTTATGAGTGGAAGTTGATGTCTTTATTGGTTATGTTCTTAATCTGAGGAGTTAAATAAGATAGTAGGGGTAATTTTGGGTCTGGTTGTAGCGACTGTCACATTTGATTAATTGTTTGAAGAACCTTTTCCCATAAGGGGATAATTTGGGGGCAAAACCACCACGAGTGTACTAGAAAGCCAGGTAAATTGCATTCCTGCCAGCAAAGTTTGGATGTGCTATTATTAATTCTATATAGACTGGCTGGGCACATGCACCAGAAATGAGCTATCTTTAAAGCATTTTCTCGAGTTCCAGTTGAGATGGAACCAAATGGCTGTTGGTTCCAAATTTGTTCCTCTAATTCTTCCCTGAAATCTTTTCCCCATTTGAGTCTTAATGAAGTGAGAGGAAGGGTAGCCAATTGTGCAACAGTTTCATATAACTTGGAGATTATTCCTTTCCCTAGTGGGTTGGCTGAGTTGAGTAGTTGCACAGTTTGGAGATCCAGCCATTACACTGACATGCACTTTGAACCCAAGCAGCTGTGGGTCCCTAGGGAGCAATTCTGGTATTACTTTCCTGGTTTGCCTAATAAGGCTCTTCAGCATCATCCATTAAGAAAGCTGTGTCAAAGGACAGAAGCATATGATAGGCCCGCACACTGTTCAGAACGGTAAGCCATTTTAATGGCACCACTGGGTGCCATAGGAAGTCAAATGTGTCTCTAAATGCACATAAATAGAACAGAGGCTTCATTAATTTGCTGGGCATCCTTTGTGCAGTTCAGTTTAAAAGACAGACAAAAATGACTTTCTTTTTTAAAAATCAAAGCAATGGATTCTTACAGATCAGATAGCTCTGCAGTAGCCCCCTTTCCAGCCTTCTCGGCAAGATAGGCTCTGATCCTATGTGCATATAAATGAGGCACCAAGTATATTAGTGAGGCTCCATGCCCTGTTAAGATAAAACCTTGTTATTCAGGGAGAAATAAAAGATTACCAATTTAGTAAATTTAATTGCAAGATCCAGATTCACTGATATAGGGCATGTCGTTCTGCTCTTCCTGAAGAGGAAAGAGGCATATCTCATTCTGCTTAAATGTAAATACTTTGTGTTAGTATTCATTCTCCCATGAATGAGTAACTTAAAATGAGGAGTTTAACTTTAATTCTAACAGATCTATTACATGGGCCTGGTGAAATGAGTCTTGGATTTATATAATTTGGGGATGAAATCCAAAGAACTTATTGCAAGATCACATTTGTCAGCTTTTCATATTATTATTATTATTATTTCTCATGTCATTTGTATATCAAAAAATAGCAGAATTGATGTGGGAAAGTATCTACAACATATGTTTCATTATGGTCAATGTGTTGTTGTTTAGTCATTTAGGCGTGTCCGACTCTTCGTGACTCCATGGACCAGAGCACGCCAGGCACTCCTGTCTTCCACTGCCTCCCGCAGTTTCGTCAAACTCATATTTGTAGCTTCAAGAACACTGTCCAACCATCTCGTCCTCTGTCATCCCCTTCTCCTTGTGCCCTCCATCTTTCCCAACATCAGGGTCTTTCCCAGGGAGTCTTCTCTTCTCATGAGGTGGCCAAAGTTTTGGAGCCTCAGCCTCAGCTTCATGGTCAATCTAAGTGAGTTCTTCTAAAAAATAGAAAGTGTATGCATGTAGACCAGTGTGTGCATGCAGGGACTAAGTGCATGTGCACTGATAATCACATAGCAATCTTGGTGTTGGGTATTCTTCATTTAATATACAGTGGTACCTCGGGTTAAGAACTTAATTTGTTCTGGAGGTCCGTTCTTAACCTGAAACTGTTCTTAACCTGAGGTACCACTTTAGCTGATGGGGACTCCTGCTGCCACCGCACAATTTCTGTTCTCATCCTGAAGCAAAGTTCTTAACCCGAGGTACTATTTCTGGGTTAGTGGAGTCTGTAACCTGAAGTGTCTGTAACCCGAGGTACCAGGTTAACAATAACAACAACAGTTTTATTAATTATATGCTGGCCATCTGACTAGGTGGCTCCCAACAAAAAATACTAAAAACACAATAAAACACCAACCATTAAAAACTTCCCTTCAGATGTCTTCTAAAAGTCAGATAGTTGTTTATCTGCTTGACATCTGATGGGAAGGCGTTCCACAGGACAGATGCCACTACCAAGAAGGCCCTCTGCCTGGTTCCCTGTAGCTTCATGTCTCGCTGTGAGGGAACCACCAGAAGGCCCTCGGTGCTGGACCTCAGTGTCCAGGCTGGATGATGGCGTTTAGACACTCCTTCAGGTATACAGGGCCAATTTCTTACACAGAAATCCATTTGTATGAAGCTCCGTGGGAGGGGAAGTTTATTGCATGCCCAGGTGCAGTGCGCCTTCCGCCCAGCCAAGCATAACTGACCAAAGACCACTTGTGGCAACATTGCATGGTTCAAAGTAGCTCAAAACCTCATTGATTACAGATGTAAGAAGTTAGGCTAAGGCAATCAACCTTAATCAACCAACCTGGATAATTGACCATGGGGAGGCCCTATGACATGCATCAAATAGTCACCATCTCTCTTGGATCACCAACTTGAGGAGTGCTATGGCCCTATCCCCTACTTAGCATCCAGAACCTGCCCTCCCCTCCAGCCATGACCTGGTGTTACCCAATGCCTTATCTGCCAAAGTTGTGATGGTTGCGATGAGGAAGGTGAAACCCCTAAAGACCTGGTAGGAGAAATTCTTTCCCAGGCCCAGATATGGCAACTAGTTAAGTCGATAGCGAGGTTATCAACCTAACCCCAGCTCAACAACCAGTCCAGATCTGTGGTGCCCTGTGAGAGTCGGGCCCACTTTTATTCTCTGAGAATGGACCTGAGTGAAGACTTCCCAGGAACCATCATTTCCATCCCCACAGAGCGATCCCACTCCTGTGCCTGTCTGCCATTGGTTGATCCCACAGATGGGCTTGAATCAAATTGTTTTCCAGGTAGAGGGGGAGAACTGAGGCATCTCCCTCTGGTTGGAAGAACTAGCGTTGAGGCTGCTGTGACTGCGGGCCTGCTCCATGCTTCTGCGCTGAGCTACTGATCAGGGTAGGCAATACTGTTATATCACTTTAGCAAGAATCAGTGCTATTTTTCTTGAAAAGGGGGTGCCGGAACTCACCATAAACACCTCTTGTTTGCTTAGAATGGCAATGGTGCCCACCTGAGAGGTGTCAGAACTGAGTTCCAGATGAAAAAAGGCCTTGGCAATTATATCTCCATGAGGAGAATAGGGTTCTCCTAACATCTCTTAGCACCCTGGACAAATTACAGTTCCCAGGATTCTTGCAAGGGGACCGTGAAAGTGGTATAATAGTGCTTTAAGTGTATGGTGCAGATGTGGCCTATGGGAAACAGGTAGAGGGGAAGAAGTATATATATGCAAAGGTTCCACTGGAAGCACAAAAGTGCAATTTCACGGTGCACAGTTTAAGCCAGCAGATCTGTATCTGCTTTTAAAAATGGAATAATTGATCCAAAAATCTAAATGGCGAGTGCCACAATATTGCATGACCAATGCACATCGCTTCTTTTGATGTGTCAGGAAACAGTGTAGACGTATAAGATGGCATCTGTTTTGCTCCAATGAAAAGCAATTTGCACATAATCAAATGCACTGCAACATAGTAGATATTAAAGGAATGAAATTACATAAATACAAAGACATTGTGGAACGCCTTGATATATTTTTTTTTTTAAAAAAAATAAGGCTTACAGCCTATCCATTCAGTACAATGAAGAAAATAACACTTTTGCCAATAATGATAAGACGTTGCTTGCCAAATGTCTAACCTTCAGCGATTGGACAGATACCAAGTTTTATTGGCTTCCTCTTTGAAGCCAGTTTTGTAGAAGGCAAGACGATCTCCGTGATTTGTTGAAAATGGTGAGAGAGCGACAAGAAACCAGTGGGGTGTTAATCTCTTGATTAACAAACTGGTCAAGTGTTTTGCCAACACAGAGACTGAATACATCTTCCAGATGGAAACACCTGCCTCAGCCATATTAAAAGATCCATTAAGGACCTCATTGAAGAAAGCAGGAAGCAATTATCTTGTAACTCTCATACTTTTAGTTCAGCATTAATCTTATGGGAGAGGAGTTTTTAACCAACTCATAAAGTGCATAAGCCCCAAGCTCATGAATAATCTGCAGAGTTCTGGATTTCCTTACATGCTGTTTATTGCCCAAGAAGTGATATTGTAATACGATGGGTGACAAAGTAATTACTTTGAATAAAGCTTTGGATGCCGGAAATATATGAAAATGGCCAACTTGGTAGGAGGTGGTGTTCAATGATGCATGTATTCTGGATGGGAAAAGACTACATAGTTTTTGTAGGTGATGAGAAACAAGTCCATGTGAAAGCCCGTTCAAATGAAAGTGAGAGTTCTGTCTGGAAGCTCAAGAAGAAGGATGGGAGGAAAAAGAACTGCCTACATCATCCAATTACTTTGTCATCCTCGTCAATTTGCATTTCATTTGCACTCCCCTGTGCAATAGAGATAATTTGAAAGTTACTTTAAATTTTTTAAAGCTTGAAGTTGCCAAATGAATTGGTAGGAGTTATAATAAGTAATCTGTTCATCTTCCTGACATGGTTGCTGGGGAAGAGCTGACTTTTCCATAGGGGTTCCCTGGGGCTTGGGTGGGCAGGGGGTTGGGGGAACAGAAAAGTGTGTGTGTGTGTGTGTGTGTGTGTGTGTGTGAGAGAGAGAGAGAGAGAGAGAGAGAGAGAAACTATAACTATGGCAGTGGTCATCCTGTGCTTCTAACAGAAAAGTGACATCGTGTCAAAGCTGCAGTTCTCAAGTTGTGCTTTAGACCTTCAAGTCTTGCCCAATTCAGGAACATAAGAAGCAGGCTTAGTATCACAAACCTGCAGAGTTTGAAGCCACCCTGAATGTCATCTAGTCCTGCAATGCAGCAATCTCACCCATGACAGATAGCCGTCCAACCTCTGCTTAAAAACCTCCAATGAAGGGGAGTCCACAATCTCCTAAGGAAATCTATTCCACTGTGAAACTGCTCTTGCTTTCAGAAGGCTCTTGATGTTTATCCAGATTTTCCTTTCTTGAATCTTACAGGGAACCTGATCAGTGGTCCCGCTGGCTTAGTACTGTCTACGTCAGTGTTTCCAAAATTTGTGTCTCTAGCTGTTTTTGGACTACAACTCCCATCATCCCTAGCTAGCCACAGTGGTCAGGGTTGAAGGGAATTATAGCCTGAAAGCAGCTGGAGACCGAAGTTTTGGAAACACTGGTCTATGTGACTCTGAAAGGCTTTCCATGGTTTCAGGCAGGTTTACTCTCCCAGGCTTTTAAAAATACCGTGGTACCTCTAGTTACGAACTTAATTCATTCCGGAGATCCATACTTAACCTGAAACTGTTCTTAACTAGAGGCATGCTTTTGCTAATCGGGACTCTTGCTGCTGCTGCGCCGTCAGCACACGATTTCCGTTCTCATCCTGGGGCAAAGTTCTCAAACTCCTCTGGTTACAAACGCTTCAGTTTACAAACTCCGCTAACCTGGAAGAGTTACGTCGGGTTGAGAACTTCTGCACTAAGATACAGTGGTACTTCAACTCGAGGTAACTCTACCAGGTTAGCGGAGTTTGTAAACTGAAGCGTTTGTAACTGGAGGAGTTTGTAACTCGAGGTACCACTGTATCTTAGTGGACAGCAGCAACAATGTTTAAATTGAGATGCGTGGTTTTAGAACATATGTATCCAGTAGAAATTAGATTCTGGTGGTATTGATTCAGTAGGCTTACTTACTTAATTCATACTGTCCGAAACAATATATGGATGAATAGGCAGTCAAATTCACACTTCTCCAAATTTTGAAGTACAGTTCTTCAGCCATGTAATGTGTACAGAAATGCATATCCTCAGATAAATTGTTCATGAAAAAGGATATATTGGGGGGGGGGGGGATAACATGCATTTTTATAAAGCAAAAAAACACACCTGTTTTAAAGTTGCATTTTACTAACAATTTTAAAGTTTGTTTAGGTTTTGTGTACAGGTTCATTTTACAAACATGCAGCATTTAAATTTTGTTAACTATAAAGTAGTTAAAATGTGTTACGTTGTGGAAATTGCTTTGCAAAAAATGTGAATGCAGCAGGCAAAACTGCATACAAACATTGGCATATCAAAAGCAATTTGCCCTAAAGTGCTGAGGAATTTTCAGGAGGACTTATTCTTTTTAAGAGAAAAAAGTGATGTGGAACTGTGGAGAAGAACTAAGCTTAAGATTGGAAAAATGAGAAATGCAAGAAATTGACATGGACAGCTATCCCCACCCCTACCACTAGATTATTCAAGGCACTGCTACCAAGGTGGAAGACATTATGATTCTACAAGCATTCCTCCCTATGCATACTTTTCCAGGAATGGTTTGATGCTAAATCCATTCCAAAAATCGAGCAACAAATTCCCTGCATCTTGTAGCACTAAATGCTTGCCCCCATCATGTCTGAAGGTTTACAAAATATCATGAAGGAAGCTGATGCATTTTGGACCATGCCACACCCAGAGATTAAACTCATCCATTATTAACGAGATTTGGGGATATTTATTCTTCAAGGATCTACTTTAATTCTGCTGCACTGTCTTCCTTTTTTTCTGATGGTGGTGGAAGCCTCCCACTTCATTTGTATTCAGGCTTTCTGAGAAATTCAGTACTGAAAAGACCAAATGAAGGCTTCATGAGTGCCATGGGAGAAGGGGTATATGTGGTGATTAATCAGCGTTGCAGTAGCTGAAACAAACTGGGAATGCCTGGGACTTTAAATATGTATGCTTTTTCTGAGAAAGACAACAATATCTAGAGAGCTGCTGGAAACAATTGCACAAAGACAAGCTACATAGCGCAAATTTAATTGGCAGGAAAGATGTGGGTGTGTATTTCTCTTATTTCCTTCCTGCACACAACCGATACCAAGAGCTCATTTTTTGAAATGGAGCATTGATGTAAGTCATAGAGAAATGATTAGCAAAACAGAGACTATAGCAGTGTTTTCCCAAACTTCTGAGAACTGAGCTCCAGAATAGACAAGATACCAATTGTGCAATCAGCAACTGCGCCCTTAGCTATTAAAAACTAATTTGCAAGTGCTTGGGACCCTAGCATGCGTGGGTGGGAGGGAAGAGGAGCTCTAACCTTTTGTTCCTCCCCCACTGTGGTTGCAATCTGATACTTCAATTCTTCCCAATGAGAATTTACATTAAAGGGGGAAAAGAGCCAGGTATATATATGTCTAACTCCAGGCATACCTGTGATAGAGAAGGAAAACTGAAGACTTACATTCAGAGTAAGGATGGTTCAGTTTTCAATGGTCCCAGTCCTCTGTGGTTCTGGCTGTCACTGATAGGCACATACAGTGGTACCTCAGGTTAAGTACTTAATTTGTTCCGGAGGTCCGTACTTAACCTGAAACTGTTCTTAACCTGAAGCACCACTTTAGCTAATGGGCCTCCTGCTGCCGCCGTGCTGTTGCTGCACGATTTCTGTTCTCATCCTGAAGCAAAGTTCTTAACCTGAAGCACTATTTCTGGGTTAGCAGAGTCTGTAACCTGAAGCGTATGTAACCTGAAGCATATGTAACCTGAGGTACCACTGTACTTACTTTCTGATGGGAAGGTGAGAAATCCAGGGCTGCGACTCCTGCAGAAATGCTTCCTTTGAGGATAGGGGTGTTTTGTTATTAATGGGATGCGGGTGACGCTGTGGTCTAAACCACTGAGCCTCTTGGGCTTGCAAATCAGAAGGTTGGCGGTTCAAATCCCCACGATGGGGTGAGCTCCCTTTGCTCTGTCCCAGCTCCTGCCAACCTAGCAGTTTGAAAGCATGCCAGTGCAAGCAGATATATAGGTACCGCTGTGGCGGGAAGGTAAACAGTATTTCCATGCGCTCTGGTTTCTGTCACAGTGTTCCGTTGCTCCAAAAGCAGTTTAGAAGAAGCAGAAGAAGAGTTTGGATTTGATATCCTGCTTTATTACTACCCTAAGGAGTCTTACAGTGGCTAACAATCTCCTTTCCCTTCTTCCCCCACAACAAACACTCTGTGAGGCAAGTGGGGCTGAGAGATTTCAAAGAAATGTGACTAGCCCAAGGTCACCCAACAGCTGCATGTGGAGGAGCGGGGATGAGAACCCGGTTCACCAGATTACGAGTCCACTGCTCTTAACCACTACACCACACTGGCCACAAGACCTGGAAAGCTGTCCGTGGACAAACGCTGGTTCCCTCGGCCTGAAGCGAGATGAGCGCCGCAACCACATTGTCGCCTTTGACTGGACTTAACCATCCAGGGGTCCTTTACCTTGTACCTTTTTAACATCTCCAGATAGGAAAAGGTTCATGCTTGAAATCTTGGGAGATTCGCTGCCTGTCAATGTAGACAACAATGAGTTAGAGGCATGGCCTGACTCAATATATATCAGCTTCTAATGTTCCTATGCATTTTTAAATGTGTTGACCTGGTAAAGAGATAAGGACTTCACTTAGGCAATGAAAAGTCTTGAGTCTGAATGATTAAACCCCATTAAACACAGTGCGACTGACTTTCCCGGTAACTCTGCATAGAATTGTGCTGTAAGCTCCATTACAGTGACAGAGGACTAGGTGCCTAATTCACCTGTTGAAATCAGGGGGATCATACTCATTATATTTTAATCAAAGTAGAGCAGAAAGAAGTTGAAATCTCCAGTAAAGGGTTTCTTCCCCCCCGCCCCCGCCAGCTTTAAAAAATAATAAAAAAAACAAAAACAAAACATTGCTAGGAGGCAAAAACAAACTCCTTTGTATATTTTGTAGCTCTCAGACAACTGGTTACCTGCTGAGATAATAGAACCTGCCAAAAAAATGACAATTTAATGCTAGTGCTCAGCCTTAATCGTTTCCACAGTCTGACAGTGTGAGGCCTCTTCAACCCCAGCGAATAATCCTCTTCTTTTCCTTGCCACTTCCATTGAGAAAATAAGCTTGCCAGTAACCTTTCAGTGGGAGAGGTAATAGCGCTTCTGTAGGATTAAGTTGCCAACCTGAGGTTAGGATGATAAACTGAATGTGGGCCTTCCTGGAATAGTTGCAGAACTCTGAATCCCATTTGAACTGATCCAATCACTTTGGAACCATCAGCTCCATTGAAGGATCCACATTCTACCTACTTTTCACAGGAAAGCTGAAGCTCTCTTAAACCCTCTGAAGATGACTGAAGCACACACAATGAGGGTGAATAGAAGCAGTGGGTGTGGGAGTTGTAATATATGGCATCAGGATCATCCTAATCTTTACTAGATTATGTGTACAATGTATATCTCTTCTTTTCCTGGCTTAACATACCCATCTCCTTCAACCGTTCCTCATAAGGCTTGGTTTCCAGACCCTTGATCATCTTGGTTCCCCTCCTCTGTACAGATTTCAGCTTGTCAACATCCTTCTTAAATTGTGGTGTCCAGAACTGGACACAGTATTCCAGATGTGGTCTGATCAAGGCAGAATAGAGTGCATTATTACTTCCCTCGATCGGGACGCTATACTTCAGTTGATGCAGCCTAGAATAGGATTAGCTTTTATTTCTGCTGCCTCACTCTATTGGCTTTAACTATATGGACCTTTGTTGGCCCAATGTGAGCTTCATGGCTGAGTGGGGATTTATACTCCCAAATCCTAGTTCACCCCTATAACTGCCGCACCATGCTGGTTAGTGGATAGCTTACACAGGACAGAAATTGAAGATAGGGAAAATCTGGCTTAAGAAACATGGCATATTTTGCTGGAATAGGCAACAGTCTGCACTGCACTGAAAGGGCAAAAAAGCACTACAGGGTTAATGTATCTAGACCCAGAAATCTAAGTGGCCTTCCTGAGTTAAGTCAAAGGTCCCATTTAAACCTTACAAATGTGTCTGTCTTCCTTGGACTGAGACAAAGAACCTACTCTGCAACACATTTGACTATGTAACTGAAAGCTAAATTGGTGCAAAATGGGCATTAATAGCATACCTAATCTTAATCTTGCATACAGGAAGTCCTGCTGAATTCAACCAGACCGAATTTTCAAATAAACATGGCTAGCTTAAATTCTGTTTTAAGATAGTGATGTCACATCCTTAACATTAAATGTCAACATAAATAGAGATATATACCAAGCTTCCAAATGCAGTTACTTTCATGGTGCCAGGAAATATCTCAGCCTACGGGCAATGAATCATCTAGGCAATTGGTTTAAATACCTTCAACTCTTAAGAGAAAACATCACCTAAAGGAAATACTGGAGAGTTGAAATTAAAGGGGCAAGTTGCATGGAAACTGGGGCAGCTCATGAGCTGCTTATGTTAACTTGATCCCATTTGTCTTTGACTGGCTTATATGCGAGTACGCAACTCAGATTGCTGAGTTATGGTTCCCATATTATATATTGGCATTGCTTTAGGGAAAGTGGTCTGAGGGTTTGTACAGCAAACAAAATATGAGCAGAATAAAAGAACTCAGCACTACAAAGAATGAAAATGCTGAAACACCAAGTTTACAAATTCAGGAAGGAAAATTATTTTCAATTATGAAGGTAACTCTTGCTTTTTCAACTGTATCTCCCTCCCTTCCACCTACTAAACTATATTGTAGTTTGAGTCCACAAAGAATATGAAAATATAACCTTCTTCCATATCCATTTCTATCTGATGATATTTCAATTGATGATTCTCATTTTATTTTATATTGGTGCCAAGATAATTCTAGATTTATAAAATAATTACCAATGTGGCTTAATGCTCCCTGCAATTGGTTACCAGTTGAAATTAATAACTCAGAACTTCTACAGTCCCTTAATGAACCATATAAAACTTAATAGTCTGTTTATGATGTGTTTGATTTGGAGATATTGAAAAAGAGGTAACTGAGCTTGACCTATTTCCGGTTTAATCTGATGAACAATTTGACTAAACCCTCCTTCACTATAGTCCTAAATTTGATTTTTCTATATCTCTTTCACAGCTTCCTGTCACACAATAAATTTTTCCTTTTACATCCAGCCCAGTTACAATATAACAACAACAACAACAACAACAACAACAACAACAACAACAATAAATTATTTATACCCCACCAATCTGGCTGAGTTTCCCCAGCCACTCTGGGCAGCTTCCAATCAAGTGTTAAAAACAATACAGCATTAAATATTAAAAACTTCCCTAAACAGGGCTGCCTTCAGATGTCTTTTAAAGAGAAGATAGTTGCTTATTTCTTTCACATCTGATGGGAGGGTGTTCCACAGGGTGGGCGCCACTACCGAGAAGGCCCTCTGTCTGGTTCCCTGTAACCTCAATTCTCGCAATGAGGGAACCGCCAGAAGGCCCTTGGTGCTGGATCTCAGTGTCCGGGCTGAATGATGGGGGTGGAGACGCTCCTTCAGGACCGAGACCATTTAGACAAAATAGAAAATAGACAAAAGGCCGTTTAGACAAAATAGAAGAAAAAAAATCACAATCATAAGAGGAGACACCTCATGATATCTTCACCCAGGCTTTGACCGAAACATTGGCACCCAGAAAGGCTGCAAAGGGCAGACCACTGGTGAGGTGATTTGTAGAATGAATAAAAAATGATTCAAAAGCATTCCTTCCTTGTCCAAGTAAGGTAAACACAGCAAAAACTCTTCACCCAACCCAAGAGTATTTGACCAAGATTTTCTTTGATACATTCTGCATGCAATTTATTTTCTCATTAACTGGTGGGGAAATGCATAATAATCTACTGGCCCAGTATTGTTGCTGTTTAGTTGTTCAGTCATGTCTGACTCTTCGTGACCAAATGGACAAGAGCACGCCAGGCACTCCTGTCTTCCACTGCCTCCCGCAGTTTGGTCAAACTCATGCTGGTAGCTTCGAGAACACTATCCAACCATCTCCTCCTCTGTCATCCCCTTCTCCTTGTGCCCTCCATCTTTCCCAACATCAGAGTCTTCTCTTCTCATGAGGTGGCCAAAGTACTGGAGTCTCGGCTTCAGGATGTGTCCTTCCAGTGAGCACTCAGGGCTGATTTCCTTAAGAATGGATAGGTTTGATCTTCTTGCAGTCCATGGGACTCTCAAGAGTCTCCTCCGGCACCATAATTCAAAAGCATCAATTCTTCAGCGATCAGCCTTCTTTATGGTCCAGCTTTCACTTCCATACATCACTACTGGGGAAACCATAGCTTTTACTATACGGACCTTTGTTGGCAAGGTGATGTCTCTGCTTTTTAAGATGCTGTATTACTTCACATCATTTTCTTGGTAGACTAGCACAAGTACCTCTGTAAATGAGCCAACTGTACCGAGCTCAAAACTTTTTTTTACTTGCAGAGAGTTTCCAGTTAGGAGCTCATTTGCAGTGTACTCACTAGTGAGCACACATTTCCTCCCTCAGTTCGTACATCTTGACATGCTTTGGATGCTAGAGCCTGTCACAGAGTTGTGACATGGTACTGTGAAGTAAGAAATTGACAAGAAGCAATAAAAAGACAATCACCAACAGAGTGATGTCATGGAGAATTGCCTCGGTTCCATCAGTGGCTATGCATACAAAAAATGTTTACTTAGCTTTGCAAACTTTTTAAAAGGAAAATTAATATTATCTGGACTTTAAAGGTCTGGAATCTTTCCATTACGGTTCCATCAGCAAGAACGAGGGTGATCAACCCTCTCCGAGGAAATAAGGCATATTTCCTTCTATATGGTAGTAACAAAAATAGACTTACACAGAACTGGTGGATATTTTTAGTGTTTGTGTCTCTTCATATTGAACCCCAGTTGATCTGTGGAGGGTCCGAAATATCTGCATGGGCAGAGGGACATTTAAAGGAGCAAAGGGATTACCTTTTAAAATACAACAAACGACAGGCTTTCTATGATAACTTTCTGCCTGTATCTCTTTGTGTACCTCTTTTCAAGCCTCATTGGACATGCATGGTGATGACAACAGCATCAGTGTGAGAATGAGTCTCTTTTTTATAAAATAATAATATTGGTTTTACATGAATTTATACATTTTAGCTTTAACCATTTCAAAATATTATAATAAAAAGGTTCTTTCGAACCTTCGGACCTCCTCCCCTCCCTTCATGGGTTCCATTTCCAAGGAAAATATATTCTTTTTTTCTTTTTCTGCATCTTTTTCCGTTATCTATCTGTTATATATTCGTAGTTTCCAAAGTTCATTTCACATTACAAGTGTCACTGTATCCCTGCCAATGATTTTAACTGTTTACAGTGTTCTTTTAAGTTTATTAAAAAAATACTCCCATCTTTTAGAAATACTTGATCTTCCTGGTTTCTGATCTTTCCCGTCAGTCTCGCCATCTCTGCATATTCTGTTAACTCGGTCTGCCATTCTTCTCTGCTCAACACTTCTCCCTCCTTCCATCTCTGGGCTAGAAGCATTGAGTGTGAGAATAAGTCTCAATTGAATGTCACAATTGTCTTTTCACTTCACCTTTCAGTATGTGTGCACCTGCGAACAACAGAAAGCTATTGCCTAGGGAAGAGACAATAAAACCATGGAGAGACCTGGTCTGAACAAAGACATTGGATTCTTATCTCATTATACATGACAAAGCCATTTTTCACCTTCTCACCCCTTGCTTTTTCCTGTAAGACCTATTGCAGTCGTTAAGAGTCGTCAACAGGCTCATCACAGCTATCTGCCAATCACCCATTCCCACCACCCTTCTGAGTAATACCCCTCCCCACCTTCTCACTATATAGAAGGGTCTGGAAACTTCTGTTTCAGTGTATCTGAAGAAGTGTGCATGCACATGAAAGCTCATACCAAGAACTAACTTAGTTGGTCTTTAAGGTGCTACTGGAAGGAATTTTTTTGTTTGTTTTGCCTAGGGAAGTTATATAAGATCCATTGCTGGGTTTGCTGTGTGTTTGTGTGTTTTAGAGTAAAAGCTGCATTGAGCAGTTTGTGATAGACGTTGTCCATCAGGGATGATTTAACTCTGGCAAAGTTTGACTAGGCAACCCCTGAGATCTGTTCCAGCTCTTTGAGTTTATGAGCAAGTATTTCACTCTGAGCAGCTGAGAAACAAAACTTCCCTCAATATTCCTTTGACACTGAACACAAAATGTGTAATCCTCGAAGCTATAAGCTTTGTGTTCTATTATTTATGTTGGTCTCTTGGGAACATTTTTTTGTTTCATGTGTTTACAGTTTTAGTACTTATACATATTTGTGTGTGTGTTCCTTTACTGAGCACTTTTTACTTCAAACAATCATTGGCTTAAGGTAGAAATATACAGTAGGTGCAGCTCTATAGTGATGTTTCCTTGAGGAATATAAAGCTGATCAGGATGCCCTAAGACTGAGTAACCAACCAGGGGGTGAGATAGGGGTTAACCTATTCTTTCCCAGTCAGTTGTCTGTGCAAAATCTCCCTGTTGTCCTCTGCTCCCCACCACCACCAGCAGAACTTAAAGATATAGGTCCTTATGGATGGTTTTGTGTGGGCAAATTATTGAGAATGGAATTGTTGTTGTTGTTTAGTCGTTCAGTCATGTCCGACTCTTTGTGACCCCATGGACCAGAGCACGCCAGGCACTCCTGCCTTCCACTGCCTCCCGCAGTTTGGTCAAACTCATGCTGGTAGCTTCGAGAACACTATCCAACCATCTCCTCCTCTGTCATCCCCTTCTCCTTGTGCCCTCCATCTTTCCCAACATCAGGTTCTTTTCTAGGGAGTCTTCTCTTCTCATGAGGTGGCCAAAGTCTTGGAGCCTCAGCTTCACGATCTGTCCTTCCAGTGAGCACTCAGGGCTGATTTCCTTAAGAATGGATAGGTTTGATCTTCTTGCAGTCCATGGGACTCTCAAGAGTCTCCTCCAGCACCATAATTCAAAAGCATCAATTCTTCAGCAATGAGAATGGAATACAGAGGACCAAAATGGCACCAACTGGGCAGGAAAGGTTTCCAAGTAGAGTGTGAAATGTTGTGGCCATTGCCAAATGACATGTAGGTCAGAGGACTGTTTCTGTTTGTGGGCTCTCCATGTGGAGAAAGACAAACCCGACTTACACATGCGCAACAGAATGAGATGACAGAATAGACTGTACCACCAGATTATAGGTGGGGAATTCTACCTTGGAAGACTTCCCCGTGTTTCGTTTTTAATCCATAAAAATAGAAAACAAAACAACCACATCGTGGGGGCTGCTCTGCTTTTCTATTTGCAGAGGGCCTCAGTCTGAAGTGATCGATTCCAAGTAGGAAACCTATTGACCATCAGATGTTGTTGGACTTCAACTCCCTATTCAGCGAACTGGGGGACTGGGGGTTCAACAACCTCCAGAGAGTCAAATATTCCATTTGCCTGTTGTAAGAGATTGACCCTGACACCGAGGGAGGTGGTAAGACCCTTGGATGACAAAGGAGTCAAAGGTATGCTAAAGGAGGATAAGGAGACTGTAGATTAAGCTGAATGAAGTCATTGCACCTGTTTTCACAACAGAAGACGCAGAGCAGATCATAGTGCTTGAACTGTCATAATGAGGGAGTATGTGTTTCTTCTGACATTGGGGTGAAACATCGGTGGCAGCCAACTGTTGGATATTATATATAGAGAGAGGGTGGGGGGAGTATTTGATCCCCTGCTAATTTTGCTTGTTTGCCTTCTGGCAAAGAAATGACCAGTCCATAATATTAATGGTAGGTTTATTGTAGCTGTGAGAGACAGAATAACACAGCTACAATAAACTTACCATTACAATTATGGACTGGTCATTCTTCGTCAGGGGGCAAACGGGCAAATTTAGCAGGGGATCAAATCAAAGAGCCAATGTGGTGTAGTGGTTTAGAGCGGTAGTCTTGCAATCTGGGGAACCGGGTTCGTGTCTCCGCTCCTCCACATGCAGCTGCTGGGTGACCTTGGGCCAGTCACACTTCTCTGAAGTCTCTCGGCTCCACTCACCTCACAGAGTGTTTGTTGTGGGGGAGGAAAAGAAAGGAGAATATTAGCTGCTTTGAGACTCCTTAGGGTAGTGATAAAGCGGGATATCAAATCCAAACTCTTCTTCTACTTTTCCCCCTCACTGTATATATATTTCAAAACTTGACATCCTTCTTCCTCTTTCTGCGGTTCCTTAAAATTATTTTTAATATTTTTTGTATATCCAAATTAACTTTATTTTCTCATTTATTATATCTCCTTTAAATATATACTCTTATAAAACTGCAGGTTAGTACAATAATCCTGCCAATGTTCTTACCTGTTTACAGATTATTTGTAAATATTCCATAAATCATTTCCGTTCTTTTATAAAAAGTTCATTTCTAATTTTTCCAGTAAGTTTCACCATTTCTGCATTTTCCATAAGTTTTCGTATCCATTCTTTTTTTGCTAGGACTTTTGGGCAAGTAACGTTCTTGCCGCTGTAGTCGCATACATGAAGAAATTTCTATACAGTTTGGGTAGTTCTGTCCATATAATTCCCAAAAGGAATTTAAGGCAACTGCTGGTATTTAAGGGAACACTGCAACTACCATCACCACCAAGAAGTTATGCTGGTGGTTTTCTTTTTTCCAACTCCTTCCAAAAATTGTCAGAGTCACACCCTGAACTTCGCTGCTTACACATGGGATAACATGGGTCAGGGTATGTTGTGAAGAGATTTTGATTCTGCCCTGCATGCCACACTGATGTTGCTATTGGCATGCCTTCTCAAAATTACACATAATTACATGTTAAAATACTCTGGGCGATATGATTAATGTCAGCTTGAATAAAGGAATATTAGAGCACCAGAATGGAGTGAGGTGGGGATCAAAAGGAAACATTCCAGTTTCTTCATTCATCTGCTCTGTTGGGTTCAATATCTCTCTGATATTTTTTTATGTTTGCTATGATACAGGCTCAAGATTACGTGGCAAAATCGTTGAAACACCATTATCTTTAATTTACAAATTCTCCATTTTGACTTTGGCATTGATTCGGAGAAAGAATATTGCGGGGGGGGGGGAGGGAGGGAGAGAAAGAAGCATAGAAAATCATTAAATCTTCCTCAGATTCTGACCACAGAACTGCTCTGTGCTGCTCCCATATCTTCAGTTCCATCAGTTACTGGTCAATCATGTTGGAAGCAGATCTTTAGGAACTGTAAATCCGCCCAATGTATTTACTTTCATCTTAAAATTGGTTTCTCTGACCAACCTATCCCACCTCTATGAGTGTATATGGCATCCTATAGCGAACCTAATATTGATTACTTAAGGCTTAAGTGGGATGAAGATTTGGGAATTAAGGTGACAGAATCCCAATAAAGATCACTTCAAAGTTCAGAAATATATGTGCTCTCACAGAAGACTATTTTCCCCTAGCTAAACTGCCATAGAGAAGATAAAAAAATTCAGTCCCCTCTCTTGACTTTGGATCTTTTAGAATCTGCGTAACAAGTTTTATTTATTTATTTTAGGAATGTATTTGTGTGTGTGTGTGTGTGTGTGTGTCAGAGAGAGAGAGAGAGAGAGAGAGAGAGAGAGAGAGAACTTAACTGCCAGTAATAGTGCTTCTATTGTTAGTAGCCAGCTTTACAGACAAGCCACACAATTGTAGGATATCTAAAATAAGGCAGTCAAAACGAACTGCTTCTGATTGCTAGAAAGGCACACATGGAGAGGAAGTTGGATCTCACAGGGTCTACAGGAGATCCTCCCTGTGAGAGCCACTCCCTCTGGGTCCAGCCAGGTAAAGGGGCGGAGCCTATACCTGGTCACATCCCTGATCTGCTCCCTGCTATGTGATCTCTTCTCTTTGATGCTTCATCAATGACTAGGGATGTAGGACATGTGCAGAGTCTGAGTCACAACTTAGACTCCAGTTCTAATCTGAGTGGTACCTCAGTTTTCAAAAATCTCGGAAGTCGAATGTTTTGGTTTTTGAACGCTGAAAACTTGGAAGTAAAGGCTTCCATTTTTGAACGTGCCCCAGAAGTCGAACGGCTTCCACTGAGTGTTTCTCAATTTTCTCAATTAAATTTGCAGACTGCCCTTTGCACCTCAGTTTTTGAATGTTTTGAAAGTCATATGGAAAGGATTATGTTCAAAAACTGAGGTATCACTGTATATAGTTTTGGACCTGGATGCTATTGCCCAGTCTTAAATCTTCCATTCTTGGGCAATGTGATTGAGCAGGTGGTCACTGAGCTACTCCAGGCATGCCTGGAGGATGCGCACCATTTAGATCCCTTCCAATCGGGATTCAGGGCCCCATCATGGGACTGAAACTGCCTTGGTCGTGCTGGTGGTTGATCTCCAGTTGGCTAGGGACCTGGTTCTGCTGTTTCCTGGTTCTGCTGGATCTCTCAGCAGCTTCTGATACCACAGACCATGGTATCCTTCTGGACCGTCAAGAGGTGTTGGGCGCTGAGGGCACTGTTATGCAGTGTTTCCTCTCCTTCCTCCTGGGCTATGACCATTTCCATCCCTAAATGCTGTATTGTCCAGAGAATCTCTTGCCCCTCCCTGGGTTCTTCTGTGAGCACCCCCCCCCCCAAGCAACATACAATGACTGCCCAGAACAGAGATGAACCACAAAGGAATGAGGGTCAATGAAACTTTCTGCATGTTGTAATGGCTTTGGTACAGCAATAAGTGACTACATTTTTACATGAGCACTGTTCCACAGCATTTGATATTTTCATTTGCATAAAGATAAAGGGACCCCTGACCATTAGGTTGAGTCGTGACCGACTCTGGGGTTGTGGCGCTCATCTCGCTTTATTGGTCGAGGGAGCCGGCATACAGCTTCCGGGTCATGCGGCCAGCATGACTAAGCCGCTTCTGGTGAACCAGAGCAGTGCACGGAAACGCCGTTTACCTTCCCGCTGGAGGGGTACCTATTGACCTACTTGCACTTTGACCTGCTTTCAAACTGCTAGGTTGGCAAGAGCAGGGACCAAGCAACGGGAGCTCACCGCATTGCGGGGATTTGAACCGCCGACCTTATGATCGGCAAGTCCTAGGCTCTGTGCTTTAACCCATGGGTTTATGAAGCAATTCTATATCTTCCCACCACGTTGACGAAGAATTCTACGAAATCGTAGTCAATATCCGGAATCACTGTTCAATGTTGGACATCATATTTGCTGAATACACAAAGCTTCACAGCTTGTCTTTCATCATACAAAGTCTGGTACCTCACTTCATTTAAAGATTTTCAGAGACTTTGAGACTAAAGACTTCAGTTTGTACTTGTTATGGTTTGAAGGAATTCTACAAAGGTTGTCTATTGCGTATATACATGGTCATCGTGTTGCCTAGACATTGCAGCTGTTCTAATGGTTTGTCAGGGACTGGGCAGAGGAGGACTGGTGGAGCCCACCTCCCCATCCTAACCCTTCCAGGAAGGAGGTAGAGAAAGACAGTACTGATTTACAACAGGGGGTTGTGGGAGGTCACAGCTCAGAGGCAGATGAGGGGGCAAGCTGGAGAGGAGAAGGCAGAACCGGAGCAGCAGCTGGCTGACACGTTGTCATTAGAAAGCATCCCAGACCTTCCATCTCCCAGAACCCAGCAAGCCTTAAAAGTAGGAGAGCAAAGAGCTCAAAGATAGAGGACATGTAGCAGCACCCGTAGAAGTGACGAATGAGGAACTGGGAGAGATGGTGGTGGAGATTCACTTGGGACGCCATTATCCAAGAGGCTGGGTTCTATAGCCTCTCTCTGTAGAGACTGAAATAGAAAAGGATGGTAAGAAACCTTTCCTTGTCTTTATACTTTCCTGGGCAACCAGCTGGGAGCCGCTGACAGCATCCTGACATGGCTGAAGGTAGCTAGAGTAAAGTAAAGTTAATTTACAGCTAGGGGGCGCTGATATGGACTCTGTCTGCATAAAACTGCCACCTGATCACTCTCTGTCCCACCTTCCTCTTTCACATCACAGCCATATTCAAAACAGCTGCCTCACATCTCACTTGGAAAAGATGGGGGGGAAAACATTTTCGATTAACCGATTTTACTACATGGGAAACTTACAAGGCTCAAGGCTCTTTCTTTCACTCTGATAGAACATAAGGGGGAATTTAAATACAAGAGTTACACTGAAGCTGTCAGAATCAGAAAAAAACACTCTGTGAAAAACTTCCTGATGCACCTCTCATATATAAATTCTTCCCCTGCCCCTAGTGCTTTGTTAAAGCAATAAGAACTAAGGTCTATAACCTTGCCGGTCTCAAACCCAGTATTGGAAATGGGGGGGGGGGTGTTTCCTCCCCTCATCTGTTCCAATTGAATGAAGATAAAATTATTTTAAATACGGCTACTGTGCATGAAAATCCAAACAGGCAGATGATGCTGAGTATTGAAATTGCAGTCACATTTAAGTATTCAGCATGAAAATGTGATGTATATTTATTACTCCTGATACAGTGTTCTAATTTATGCGGTAAAGTAATTAAATTAAAGAAATAGTATTCTCTTGATGGTGTGCTGAAATGATAAATAATGGTAATTGACAGATCCATCAACCTCTCCCCATCATTTCTTCTCAGGGTGGGCAGGTAAATCGATCTATTTCATTAATGCAAAAGCTAATTCTGCATATGAATGTGCCACCACATTAAACTGAAATATGCTCTTAATTCCATAAACAGGTTCTGTTAATCGTGCTGCACAATCCTATACATCTCGAATTTGATGTAAGTCCCATTGAATTCAATGAGAAAGGTGTTTAGAGTTACAGCCCAAAGCAGGAAGTGATGCATAATTCTGAAATGTGAAAGCAGGTTTATTGCAAGTAGAAGGTTGTACTATGTGTGGACGGTGTGTGTTTATGTGTGTATGGTTTCTGTGGGGTTAAGTTCTGGGCATCACCTTTGCAGAGAGCCCAAATGGCTCTACAACGCATTGGCTGCTGCATTGGGCTCTCTGCTTACCTTTTCAGCTCACAGCTAAATTGCTGCCTCCTGATTTGCAATGCTAGTTGTTGGCTGGGGAGATGGTTGTGGGATAGAGCCATTACGAACGATTGGTTTGTATTTGTTTTATTATGTACTTTGTGTTCTCATTTTTAATTTTTATGTCGTGAACTGCTCTGTGATCATCAGATGAAAAGAGGTTTAAAGGTTTTCTCAAGGCAAATCTTTAAAAATGTAGTATTAACACTGACAACTGGGAAACACTGGCCTGCGAGCGCTCCAATTGGAGAACAGCCTTTACCAGAGGTGTCATGGGCTTTGAAGACACTCAAACTCAGGACGAAAGGGAGAAACATGCTAAGAGGAAGGCACGCTTGGCAAACCCTCACCATGATCAACTCCTGCCTGGAAACCTATGTCCCACTGTGAAAGGACCTGTGGATCCAGAATTGGCCTCCACAGCCACTTACAGACTCACTGTTAAGACCATGTTCATGGAAGACAATCTTACTCGGCTACGAGTGATCGCCAAAGATGAAAAAGACAGATTTACAGTTACTTCTGTGCTCACTCTTCAGCCATTTGTCTGAATGCATGTACAGTGAGGGAAGATTGTGTACAATGTCTCTCTTCATTTTCAGCAATTCCTGATCATGGAAAAGGTGGGCCAGGGACTCCAAGGAAACAGTGGGGAGGGGTATTATGTACTGAGCTGAATCCTAGAACAATAGGATCCAGAATGCAGCAATCTGATTGGTCTGCAGGAGCTACGAAATCCAGCCCCAGGTAGAAGTGAATCAGCGAAGTGATTGGCCTACAGGAGCAGCCTGGAATTAGCCAATCACGCAGGGCCCATTGTGTAAATAATGTATTTCTAGCTAGACATTTTGGGGAAAGTTTCATTCATTGCTACTATGAGCTGAATAAAGAGCATGAAATTCACACTCCACTCTGAGTATATTTTATGGGGAGACCTGTAGGACAGGATGAGAGGGCAGAGGAGGCAGGGCCGGTAAACAAAGAAGTAACCAAGCGGCCACAGGACCCAGAGTCGTGACTGAGTGAGCTGGCGGTGAGCGAGCTCGTGGCTTTAGACCAAATGGCCCCAACACAGCAGAAATGGATCCCTAGACCAAGGAACAACTCAGGCCACAACGCATATGCAGGTGGCCAGCATATCTCAAGAACTACGAAAGCTAACCACCCAGTAGTGATTGGAACTTGGAGGGGAGGGGTGTTACTGTATGTCTGGAGCTTTAATCCCAGAATAATAGGCAGTTGGGATTTTAGAATGTAGTAATCTGATTGGCGGTTGGAGCCATCCAATCCAGCCCAGAAGAGAATTTTGAATCAGTCTGTCAGGTGTGACCTGGAGTGTGAACACAGGATATATAGCCTAGGGTCTGGGAGGGGCCCTACACAACAAGCCCTGACTGACTCACCCAATGACTGACTGTTTTTGTTACAAACTGAAATAAACTCCCTGAAACTGAGGATTCTCTCAGATTCTCTCTTTCAGGCATTACAGGAACTCCACATAAGGACCAGTAGCCAAGAGCAGGTACAATTCTGATGTCCCCTTATATGCGCTTAAATGTAAGAAATTTTGAGAAGCCCTTGTGGGAATACTCCCATGCTAACTTTGGCTGTAGAGATCATGTAGATAAAGGTGCCCAGTTGTGCTGATGAGGGTGCACTATGGCGTTCCTTCTTTCTGTGCTCCTCCCAGTGATCATTCCTCCTCTGGTCACTGCTGTAGATGCACAACCTGACCAACTGTCCCCACGGATGGTGGTTGTCTGCAAGGGATTCCCACACGGCAGGGCTAATATTGCCAGACTTCATGTCACATTTGCAAACGTCTTTGTTACACAGAGTTGGCCTGACCTATAGGACTAATTTTGGAGTAAACATGCATAGGTTCGCACTGTGATTAGCTAAAATTTCTTTTTAAGGGGATGATAATGATCCTGCTATAGTCATTACAGTAGCAGGTATATACTTTAGATACACTTGTTAGGGAAAGCAACTGGGTTGAGTCAAAAGTAAGAGGAAATGATCCTAGATAGGCGAAGGCAGGTTTTCAAATGAAGGCTTCTATTCTTAATCTTTTGATATTTAAATATGTTATTCTAAAGCACAGACAGTTGATTTCTTGATTTTGTGTGCCATTGATTCTATTCATAGAGAACTGCCTGGGTGGAAATGGGAGTTCAGAAGTGTAGATGTTGAGCAGTTATTTCTCATTAGACTTCTACGCATATACAAATCCATTTGCTAAAGGTCAGAACTGGGTTGAATGGCATGAATAGTTCTTTTTATGCTCAGCAAAAGGGCTAGACAGGGTTTCTTGGTTGGCCCCATCTTTTTCAATTTAAATATTAACGGCGCCATTGATTCCTTCATTAAAACCATTGCCCCAGTTCCTTGGAATAGCATCCTGTTCATTAGCTGTACTATTACATGCTAATGAAATGACCCTGATTTCATGCTGCTCACCGTGATTTGAAAGATGGCAAGCTGGGCAACTTCAGTAGACTTTAGCAGAATGACATCTTGTTATGCGAAAGGGGGTTTGAGTTTTTAGTGTTCATTTCAATCAAGTTCAAAAATTGATTTGGAAACTAGGCAGGTACTGGAAAAGCCAATGCGGTGAACAAAGATATAGACTAGGTTCGAATCAGACAAAAACCTTGTCTGATAGTGACCGTTGAGCAGTCACTATCTCTCAGTCAATGCTGCTTCACAGGAGATTGTGTGGATAAAAGGCAAGAGGACACTGAGCTCTACAGTTGAAGCGAGAGGGGAATGTTATAAATAGCTTAAATAATGAAGAAAGAACCAAATTATGGCACATTTTCCCTATGTAAACTATTACATCTGTAAGAGATGAAATGAGGGTTCAGTTTGTAGATTTAGATCTTATCTGCTATCCCACTTGTGGGTGAAAAGCCTGTAAAGCCTTTTAAGCAGAGTTATAATATATTTTTGCAGCTTGCTAAAGCTTAGGAAGGGTTGCAGGTGGCGCTGTGGGTTAAACCACAGAGCCTAGGACTTGCTGATCAGAAGGTCAGTGGTTCAAATCCCCACAACAGGGTGAGCTCCCGTTGCTCGGTCCGTGCTCCTGCCAACCTAGCAGTTCGAAAGCACATCAAAGTGCAAGTAGATAAATAGGTACCACTCCGGTGGGAAGGTAAACGGCGTTTCCGTGTGCTGCTCTGGTTCACCAGAAGCGGCTGAGTCATGCTGGCCACATGACCTGGAAGCTGTATGCCAGCTCCCTCGGCCAATAAAGCAAGATGAGTTCCGCAACCCCAGAGTCAGCCACGACTGGACCTAATGGTCAGGGGTCCCTTTACCTTTACCTTTAAAGCTTAGGAATTCAGCAATTACACCGTTTATTCCCATTTATTTGTGGTCTGCTTATCTCCCCCTCTTCACCCCCATTTTTGAGAATGAACTGCACATTTTTATTAAGACAAACAGAAAGGTTTACTTTCATTTCAATGCTGGCAACATATATAGAAAAAGTAGTATGCTAGAATATACTGAGTGACCGTATAAATGTTGGTAGCCTTAGCTAACATGGCTGAATGTTGGAGCATCAGCCATGGAAATCTGCTCAGTTTGAGTGTGAATCATTTCTTAGGTCAGGAAACAGTTGTGGATGCAATATGGTGAACAACAACTACCTGGTCAGTGACTAGTGACAGCAGGTTTCATCCAGTTCCAGGTAGAGTGAACTTAAGTCCCAGGCTGTAGCCATGGGACCAATATTCTCTGGCTTGAGGTCCTTGGACAGTTTGCCTTAAAGTGAACAGTGTACACTCCAAATAGAAGCTGCTGAAAAAACTTGCTCAAGAATTGTCAATGCCCCCAAAGTATAATGATCCAATATCTGTGAATATGTACAGGAGGGAAATACACTCTTTGTGCAACAGCAAATCCACACATGTTAAGAAAAGGCAATGCTGAGACTTGGCAAATGAGCAAATTTCTATTATGCAAATTCAGGTGATTGGCTGAGAAAATTATCTGCTAAGCCTTTGTCCCTGGGGTGCACAGTTGCTAAATGAAGTGAGCTTACAAATGCATGGGGGGTGCATTCAGAATGATGACCAAATCACTTGTATGGTATAGTGGACTCTGCTCCTAGTTTAGGACTCTACCATCTCAATCTCAATATATGGGAGTCAAGTATAAAATCAACAGAAATAGCCTCTATGTATCTAAGCCTAAGACTTATTCAACAGAAAATAATATTCAGAGTCCACTGGACTCCAGTAAAACTATACCAGAAGAAAATAACAAGTGCAGACAATTGCTGGAGATGTGAGAGTAAAAATGTGAACTTAATATATATGTTGATTAACTGCCTGATAAGATCATTTTGGTGCGAGGTGAGGATATTTATAGCAAGAGTAATTAAAAAAAATTGTTATTTAGGGGAACTGAATTTAATTCTAAATTATATTCTGGAAACATGGGAGATTTCAAGGGGTGAAAAAAATAATAATGGATGTACCATGCTGTGTTGGAAGCAAAAAAACTTGTTTTGATAAATTGGAAGAGCCGCAAAAAGATTCCATTGAGCACATGGATTGATAAAATGGACAGATTAGCTACATATGAACGAATCGCATGTCGATGCAAATTAAGAATGGATAAATATGAAGAAATCTGGAATGAATATTTAAGCGATAAGGTGGATAGTGGTGGGAAGTAGAAGGAGGAGAGAGAGGTGGGAAAATATTGTTTTAAAAGGTGTAGTCATAGGTATATCAGTGTATCCAAATCTGAATTGTCAAATTGTGTTATTACTGTTATTATGGTTTTTGTTGTATGTGTCTTTTGTGGTAGATGTTTGTATTGAAAAAATTATTAAATATTTTTTTTTAAAATCTGCTAAGCCTTTGTCCCTGGGGTGCATAGTTGCTAAATAAAGTGAGCTTACAAATGCATTCAGAATGATAACCAAATCACCTGTACAGTATAGTGGACTCTGCTGCTAGTTTAGGTCTCAATCTGTGCAGTGTAGAATTGTTCTCAGAAACTTGCCTACAAAAGGAAAGGAAAGTTGCATTTCTCCCATGTTTGCTTCTGTAAAATAAAATATAAAAAATAGCCCACAATGTAGAGAAATAAATAAAACACGGTGGAATACATGAAAAAGAGATCCCTGATGATTCCTCTGCAAATTTGGAAGCAAAAGTCAAGCTGAGGGAGGGAGGGAGGGAGGGAGGGAGAGAGACAAAAGCCAATGTTTGCATAAGAAAGCTGAAAAGCAAATATTTACATCTTGGATGTGGAACACCTTAGATAATTACCACTGTGATTAGCTTATTATCAATTTGTAAACACAGTGGTGTGAAAGGAATTTTGTTTACAAAGCAATAGCAGGTGTTTAGCAAAGAAACTGTTGGCAAGACAGATCCTTTAGATCTGGTCCCTTTTGGAGCGTTTTTGAATTTCTAATTCAGGGAACATTCCTATACGTGTCTACTCAGAAGGAAGTCCTACCGAGTTTAAGTTGTGTTTACCACTAGACCTAGGAAACTGCTTATAGTATTGTTGTCTTAGTTAGCCACAGATTCATTCAGGTGAGGTGTATCACTGATGTTCAAGCCCACATTACCAGCATGTTCACACTTCTGTCTCAGCGATGTCTATGCTGCCTTGGTCATGCCCACAGAATGGAAGATGGCAAGATCCCCAAGGACGTGCTCCATGATGAGCTGGCTTCAGACACCAGGCCCATTGGCAGATCAACTCTGTGTTACAAAGATGTCTGCGGGTGTGAAGCCCAGTATGGGTCGGAAGAAGAGGAGGAAGAGGCAGGTCGAGCAAGTGAAGGCTTTCCTACCTTCTCCAGCTCTGCTGTCTCCCAGAACCAGGAGGGGACTGAAGAGGGAAGGTAAAGGTAAAGGTAAAGGTAAAGGGACCCCTGACCATTAGGTCCAGTTGTGGCTGACGCTTAATCTCATTTTGCACATCTGCGCATTTATATTCTCTGTTGTTTGACAAACACAGACATATGCGGGGGGGGGGGGGAGAGAGGGTGCTATTATTTAAGATGAAAAAAGAGATTAAAAGCATGTTGTGAAATGATAAAGTGCTTATAACTCAGGGAAAACAGGATTCTTCTCCAATCTGGCACCCATTCAAAGCAGACTGAAAGCCTGCGTGAGCCTGGTCAGGCTGTCTATCATTCCACTAGCGATGGAATAACACTATTCAAATACATGAAACGAAGGCAGGCAAAAAGCAGAAAAGGTGGCACGGCAAGGCTGTTCATTATCAGAATTAACACAGGCAGGCTCTTAATCTGGTAGGGCATGTTGATAGTCATTAACACAAGCAATTATGGAAAGCCATTTGCTTACCCTCTTAACTAGGAAATTTCACAGGGAGTCACCACGGGGCAACATTATGGTTCAATTCTCATTACGCTTCAAGTTTTAGGAACTTTGCAGGAGCGCAACTAGCTTTGTGTTAAGATTTGACAGTGCGGGAACAGGAAAAGGATCAGCAGGTCCTTTATCAACAACCAGGCTTGAGCTAATAAGATTGACACACATAAACCTGGCAGATTTGTATCTTTAAGAGGGCTGCTGTGACCACATTTTGGTGTGGGTGAGACCATTATTTAAAGCACCTACTCTCCCCACCCCCAAAAAATAATAATAATTGTGGTTCTCTTCTCCCCCAACCGCTCAATTTTCAACAGCAAGAAGAATTTGACCTGGTTGAGCCTGATCATTTAAAACTTATTTATTAATTAGAATAGAAACAGTTCCTTAACTCAAAAGTGGACAGTATGTGTAAGAATTTGAAATCTAGGACACAATATTTAAAACAACATGAAAAAGCAATACACGTACGTAAGTCCTTGTGAGTCAAACATTTTGGCTCCCAAATGCCGCAAACCCGGAAGTGAGTGTTCTGGTTTGTGAATGTTCTTTGGAACCCGAATGTCTGTCACGACTTCCGCGGCTTCTGATTGGCTGCAGGAGCTTCCTGCAGCCATTTGGAAGCCGCGCCTTGGTTTATAAATATTTTGGAAGTCGAACGGACTTCCAGAACAGATTCCATTCGACTTCCGAGGTACCAGTGTACAACATTAAAATTAGAAAGATGTCAACCAGATCAAAATACAATCCTTTCCAATGTCTGAGCAAGTAAAAAAGGTTTGAACCAGGCATCCAAAGAAATACAGTGTCGGTTATGGGTATCCTCCCTTGGAAGAGTATTCCGTTTGGGGAGCTACTGAGGCATCAGATCAAGATCTGTATTTTAAAATGAGCTTAAAAAATATATTTGCAAATGTTTGTATCTCTCATGCCAGGCAGAAGACCAGCTGGGTTGGCATATGTTTATCTTCCTGGACAAGGGCCCCCTTGATTTATTGCAGGAGACGAGTACCTCAGGGTTGTAAAAGGAAATTACAGGCTGGGAGCAAAAGGTCACACTGACCACACAAATTACAGAATACAATCAAGCTGCAAAAGCACTCATTGTTTAACAAAATAAAATACCATGTGTCTTCCATTAGAAACTTGAGCCGCAGGTTAAACGGCAAGAGCTAATGGAAAAAGCAGTTGGCGAGGAAAAAGGGGGTTTGCTTTTGGGAAAATGTTTTTACAAAGTTCCCTTTTATTTAGAAAAGGCCTTTGCTTCTAAAATCTATATATGTTATGTATGAAATATATTGGCTTAAATGTAATTATGCAAAGGATTTAGAAAGTAAGAAATGTTAGATTCTTATGTTAGATTCTTATTTCATAGAATCATAGAATCATATAGTTGGAAGAAACCACAAGTGCCATCGAGCCCAGCCCCCTGCCAGGCAGGAAACACCATCAGAGCACTCCTGACATATGGTTGTCAGGCCTCTGCTTAAAGACCTCCAAAGAAGGAGATCTTTCATTAATGATGCGTGAGAATGTGAACCCAAGATCTCTGACATCTGTTTAAAATAAAAATTTAAAACCATTAACCATCTGTTTTGGAGGGCAATAGGGCAAGGAGGGCAAGAGGTGAGCTGGTAATTAAGGTGCCTTGTTGAGGCAAATGTAAGATATATGACTATTTATTTGCCATTTATAGATAGAAGGAAATATAGCTCTTTGTCTCCCTTAAAAGGTAATAGGAAATGGGTGTATCTTTTATGATTGGTTCTAGCAAACAGCCAATAGGAATTTCAACCAGGCTGATTGGACAGAGGCAGCCAAAGGAGGAGCAAGGGGGCTGGGCTGAGGAAATATAAGTGCTGACCATCAGGGCTGGAGTGGGCAGAGCTTTGGTAATCATATACCACTGTGTCTCTCATTTATTTGTCTGACAAATAAATTATTTTAATTTCTCTATTGCTGCGTTGAATATTTCATTCCAGCTAAGCGTTAACCACAAGCAGGGTGCTACACTACCACAGAGAAAGCCCTCTCTCATGCACCTGCACAGTGTACATCTCCTACAGTTGGAACACAAAATAGGACTTCCACTGACATTTGGGGAGGGCAATTCGGGGCACCCTCACCAGCCCGCTGACCCTGTCAATTGCCCCCCCCTACTGCTGGCCCCTTCCTTGTCCACCCTCTCAGAACTTGCACCAAAGCCCCCCAAACCACTGTATTTTGGTCCCTCGCTCTGGCATGACCAGCACAGGGGAGCAAAATCAGGGCATTTGTGATTGGGAACAGACGCCGGGGCGGCTTCTGCCAGTATATGATGTTCTGATTAAATTGGGACACTTGAGAAGTCTGCAATGTTAATTTACAGGCAAATTGATATCAGAGAAGATCTGACTTCAGATCCAACTTCCAGGATCCAGTTTGCATCCGTCTGTCTCCAGAAACAATGGAGTGCCAGGAACACATTCAAAATTAAAAGCAGGGTTCTTTAAACAAGTGGAACTATCATATCTGCAAACAAAGGGGTGGAAACACAAAGGTCCAGTTAAAAAAATGCTGCAACGTTTTAGGGACAGTGAAACAGATAATTAAAGGAAGAAATTAATATTTGGTGCACAATCTGGGTACAAACATTTGACCAGCCTCATGTGGCTTTGGGGTTTGGAGGGGAGATTAAACTTGCAGATAGATATGCAGAAGATTAGCTTCTGTGGCAAATTTGCTACTTTAATTGAGTTCTAACTGACTATTTCAGACTTGTTTTTAATCTGCTTCTGTGCACCCTGAACCTCTAGGATAAAAGTGATGACAAATTTCCCTGAATATGAAATAAATACAGTCCAAGTGAGTTCATTGTCACTGTAATGTTAATGAAACGGTATGTGTGAATAAATGCACACATTCTGCAAAATGTAATTGCAGCCGTAACTTCTGTATTTAATTTCAGGACTCAACAAATTCAACAATGCATCATGGGGAAATGCTAATCAGCTGCAGGTTTTGTTCTTGCTTATTTAGGCTGGACAAAACCCATCTTCCAAACTTTTTGTTGTTACTTAATGGTTGACATCTATAGGAAATGCAGAATGAGTGTTATAAACCATAACAACATCACTGTTTTAAGTCTTCACAAAAATTCCTAATATACCCAGAATTGCAATTGATTTTCCCCAAAGGTAATGATTCTTTGTATGTTGCTTTAACTAATATATCCATTTGTATGCACACTTGCCCCTAATATACACATTTTAAGATAAATATTTATGAAAATGTAATTTGTCTCTGGAGAAGAAAAGACTGAGAGGTGAAATGACAGCTATCTTCAAATATCTAAGAGACGGAACAAGCTTGTTTACTGCTGCTCCAGATGGTAGGACCTGAACCAATGGATTCAAATAATAAGAAAGTTGATTCTGACTAAACATCAGGAACAACTTTGGTTTCCATCAGGGAGTTCCATTGCACCAGAAGCAATTTAGCCATGCTGGCCACATGACCTGGAAAACTGTCTGTGGACAAACGCTTGCTCCCTCAGCCTGAAAGTGAGATGAGCGCCACAACCCCATAGTTGCCTTTGACTGGACTTAACCATCCAGGGGACCTTTACCTTTTTGAACCTATTGGAGTACAATAAATATTTTGTAAATCATAGTAAAAACCACTGCTTTTTTCTAAAAAAATATTAAGGGGTACTCTCATTTTCCTACTCATATCGAAATACTGCCCCTCAATGAGGCCAAACCTATATTCATAACATATTTAGGAGTATGCATACCCCTGCGTCCCCCCCAGAAAAAAGCACTGGTAAAACCAAGCCACACCTGATTGTATCAAAATATTCTAAATCCATAGTCTGACATCCACTATATCTCTGATCATGATAGAATTGCACACCATAACCTCTCTCCTTGAACAGAGTAGTATGCCCAGGTGAAAGCTTGGTTAAAATGCTGCACACTCGGTTACATCATGTTTGTGCTTAATAAGAACAGCTGTTTATAATGGGCAAAAGTAAATTACTAGATTTACTAAGGGCAATGGCTTAAAGCTACTAATTTATGGTACAGCAAGCCACTCAAAAATGATAAGATAGTTTTGTAGCAGCATGGCTACTGTTGGTCAAAGTCCACTGTCTTTATTCAGGGTCTTGTTGTTTAGCTGCCTCTGCTGCACATCGCACAAATGATGTTTCCTGTACAGGGTCCAGTATCATAGCTGTAACTTGGTAATTGTTTGGAATGGCATCTAGGCCACCTTGACGAGCTGGAAAGCTTTTCATCCTTCCATGGTTGCCATGGCAGCATCACAGGCTAATAACCCTCTGGACCGATTTATGACTTAGTGCATCTTATAAAATAATAATAATAATAATAATAATAGTAGTAGTAGTAGTAGTAGTGCTGAAACACCAGCAAAGAATGGATAGGCAACAAAATAAATTCACACCTGCTTGTGAAAAGCTTAGCCTGTGTGGAGCTTTTCTGCTGGTCTCTATGGACACAATCCGGTCAAAGGTTAACAGTGTAATAGCCTAGCTTGCTCAGTTTGGGCTGGATTGCTTTGTTTGTTTGTTTGTTTGCGGGGTGGGGGCAAGTAGTGTAGGTAGGATTAAACTAGTTTCCAAAAGGGTATGTTGGAAACAGGTGTTGAAGAAACATAAGAGTGTTTATAAAGACAATTATAGCTAGGAGTGGGGGATAAATTCAGTTCACTTCACATTTTAAAGTGACTCTACCTAATTTGCACTTAACAAATACAGTATGTGGACTGAAAAATGCCCATATTTCCAAATTTGCACTTCTCCAAATTTTGCTGTGCATTTCTGTGACCGAGTAATGTGTTCCAAAATGCACACACTATTTCAAGTGTATGAAAGAATGTGTGTATTACTGCAAAGAACATGCAAAAATGTACTGCACCGAAGCTTGGTAAGATGCAGGAATTTCTCCCTTACTGATTCCTAGCCTCCCTGTGTGGAAATGTGCTCCTGACTTTACTATATGGAGAGTGAATTATTGTTTAACTATTATTTAATTCAGGAATAGGGATGCGGGTGGCACTGTGGGTAAAAGCCTCAGCGCCTAGGACTTGCCGATCGAAAGGTCGGCGGTTCGAATCCCCACGGCGGGGTGCGCTCCCGTCGCTTGGTCCCAGAGCCTGCCAACCTAGCAGTTCGAAAGCACCCCCGGGTGTTTTGCTATGTTTTGACTCTGGGGTTTCAGTGCTCATCTGGCTTTACTGGCCGAGCGAGCCGACGTTTGTCCGCAGAGTTTTTCCAGGTCATGTGGCCAGCATGACTAAGCCGCTTCTGGCGAAACCAGAGCAGTGCACGGAAACGCCGTTTACCTTCCTGCCGGAGCAGTACCTATTAATCTATTTGCACTTTTTGGCGTGCTTTCGAATTGCTAGGTTGGCAGGAGCTGGGGCCGAGCAACAGGAACTCACCCCATCACGGGGATTCAAACCGCCGACCTTACAATCGGCAAGCCCTAGGCTCAGTGGTTTAGACCACAGCTTAACCTCTATATTTGTTTTGTTAGTTGTAAATATTTACTCAAATCCTGCTAGTGAGTCCATTTCTTTACAATAATTCTGTAAATACAGCATAAATGATTCCCAATCTTTTTTGCTCTATTGTTGTTATCTCTGACTTTTCCAGTTAATTTCGCCATTTCAGAATAGTTCATCAGTTTTTCTTACCATTCTTCTTTGGTTGGTATCTTGTCATTTTTCCAATTTGGGTCTAGTAATATCCTAGTGGCTGTTGTAGCATACATGAATAATTTCTTCTGTTCTTTTGGCAAGTCTTGACCTAGAATGCCAAGCAAAAAGGCTTCTGGTCTTTTAACAAAGGTTATTTTAAACATTCTTTTCAATTCATCTCCCAAAAGTTTTTGATTATTTCACAATTCCACCACATATGAAAGAATGTGCCTTGTTTTTCTTTACATTTCCAACACTTATTGGAACCTGTTCTATACATTTTTTTTGTGATTTTTACAGGCATAATATACCATCTATACACCATTTTCATATAATTCTCTTTCAGCATTATACAATCAGTAAATTTTAAATTCACTTTCTATAGTTTTCCCTGGTCTTCCATTTATATATTATGTCCTAAATCTTGTGTCCATTTCATCATTACACATTTGACCTCTTCATCCTTGGTTTCCCATTCTAATAATAAATTAAACATCTTCTTCAACAATTTAGTATTATCTTCTATAATTTCCCTTTGGAATCTGGATAAAGTATAACTAAATCCTTTCTTTTTATCTTCTTTAAAAATCTCATTTAATTGACAATATTCTTCAAGATCCTTCAACTTTAATTTTTCTTCTGTTTCTATTAACAGATCTCTATATGTGGGCCATTTTTCTTCCCTATTTATTTTTTTAATTGAGGTTGCTTCTGTTGGAGACAACCACCATGGGGTCTTTTGTTCTAATAGATCTTTGTATTTTCCCCATGCTTTTAAAAGTGATCTCCTAATTATACGATTATGGAATCCTTTATGTACTTTCCCTTTATTATACCATAGGTACGCATGCCAACCAAATCTATTATCATGTCCTTCCAGATCTAACATATCCATATTTTCTAATTTTATCCAATCCTGGATCCAAGTAACACAAGCAGCTTCATAATATAATTTGAAATCTGGAAGGGAGAATCCTCCTGTATCTTTAGTGTCCATAAGTATTTTATATTTTATCCTTGGTTTCTTTCCTTTCCATATAAATTTTGAAATATCCCTTTGCCATTTCTTAAAGCATGCTGTGTTACTTATCACCAGTATTGGCTGGAATAAGAACAACATTTTTGGCAATGTGTTCATTTTGATTGCTGCTATTCTTCCTAATAGTGATAAATTCATTCTGCCCCATATTTCTAGATTTTGAACAAGCAAATAAACCAGGGAAATGGCTGGCATGATAATTGAATAAAAATGAGCTTTAAAACTCAATAAATAAAATTAAAATTAATGAAAAAATAGATAATCCAAAATAAATCAGGAAAGCATTTGTTAAATATTTCACAGATTTATATAAGATAGGATCTGAAAATAAGATAGATATGGAGGACTACCTGAAAGCAGGTAAGTTACCAGGGAGACAAATGAAGGAAAGTGAGAAATGAAAAACAAGCAGCATTGATGTTTATCAATGCTGGAAAAAGCCTTTGATAATGCCTCATGGGAATTTATGAAAAACGTTTTGAAAGAAATGGACAGGACAAAAATCTTAGGACAGGAATCCAAGCAATATATTCAGATCAAAAAGCAAAGTTAGTTGTAAATCAGGTGGTAACAGATGAGTGCAAGATGCAGAAAGGAACAAGACAGGGATGTCCGTTATCACCTTTACTTTTCATTATGGTCCTGATGAGAAATATTAGGGGGATGGAAATATTAGAGGAATTGTGGTAGGAAAAGAAATCATATAAATTGAAAGCCTATGCTGATAACCTTGTAATCACAGTTGAAAATCCCAAGAATTCTCTTCCAAAAGTCCTAGAAAAAATACAGGAATTTGGGCAAGTTGCAGGTTTCAAACTAAATAAAAACAAGACCAAATTGCTAGTCAAAATTTGTCAGAACTAGAGAAAAAAGAATTACCGTATCTCAGATTATAGAAATAGAGATTCATAAGAAAGTTAAATACTTAGGAATCTGGCTTACAAAAAAGAATATTAATATTTATAAGGAATCTATTTTTTGGGAATCGTGCAACGTGTTTAAGTTTTTCTTCAGCACGACACAGATGACATTTTGACAGTCCAATTCCCGTACATGTCCTGGAAAACCTGGATGTATGGCAGCCCTAATTTAATACTCACCACATCCCTATCTGGAATATTCTTCCTACTTTGGGAGGGGGGAGAGCATGACTTTTGGATACTATGGTCCTGATTGCTAACGGGAAAAGTCTGCCAAATACTGCTGCCCTTGTCTCCGATGGAAGTTCGCAATTTACACCAAAGGTTGGCTAGCCTAGATGATTTAAAGCAATGTTAGGGCAACATATTCAAATAACCTGCAATTTTTGGACTATGATTGAGAAACTTAGTCATCTCATCTGGAAACCTTTCAAGATTTCTTATTATATAAGCAGCATGACACAGAATTATAAATAGAAGTGTGGGTTACAGAAAGCAAAGAATTAACGGTAGCATAGATATATGGGAGCCAAACTGGAAGATACTTCAGTTTTGTCTTATAGATTGAAGTTTTGAACTAGTGTTGTACCAAAAAAAATCTCTTGTATTTTTTGAAAAAATCATTCCCCAACCATTTAAGAGCTTCTTTTTTTAAGGATTGCATTCAAAAAATGATGGATGGGAAAAGATTTTTTGGCAAAATTCTCATGTGTGAGGTGCAAGGTTTTTGTTGTGCTTACCTTCCTTTGAAGGAACTGTGATCCTTCTAGCCTCCTAACCGTCTGGAATATGAACATTCATTATTTTTTAAAAAAGCATTTTTACCCCACTTTTTAGCTAACAGGGTTCCCAGAGAGGCTTACATAAGATGAATCACAAGCAACATGGACTCTGCTCTCAGGTTTACAGCTTGAAAGGCACAAAAGTTGAAGGGGAGGCGGAATAGCAGAAAACTCAGGCACCAGTGCTGAAAGTTACAATGTTCTTGCAATGCCTAGCTTGAAGGAAGCAACTCAGGGAATGGAAGAGCCAAGGCAGCTGGTCATTCACATTGGCCAATAGAGTGGACGCTGCTTTCCATTTGTCCTGCTGCCGCAGCCTGATGGGGTGGCTATTTTGTAGGAGACAGTTGAAGGAAGAAGGAACCCATTAGCACTTGTCAGCCAAGTTAGTGAAGAGGGCCTTGCATCCTGTGTCAATGTGCCAGTTGCACTGCCTTTCAAATATCTACTTCATTTATGTGTGGCATTGATATCCTTCCCATGTAGGACATCAGGGCCAGAACACATGGTTCCCCAGCTCATTTCATCCTTACAACAATCCTGTGTGGTAGACTGAGCTGCAGAAAGTAATATGGTGGTCCAAGGTTAACTAGCAAACGCCATAGCTGAGTAGGAATTTGAACCTCTTTAGTCCTAGGCCACAGTCACTCCATACATTAAAAGCACTATGATACCATGGGTTCTCCCAAAGAAGAATATCTGGCAATATTCAAACCACGGACTCCCTGTTCTTTTCTCTCATTAGTTCATTTCATGTGAGAGAGCTTGTTTATTTAGTGGATTTGTATCCCAATGCTCAGCTGAAGTCCTCAAGCTTTTTGTGTTTCGAGTGACAAGCACATCTACCAGAGTATCTGTACAGAACAGCATCTCTTGGATGCCAAATAAACGTTCTGCACAGAGAAAGCCATTCTGAAGTCTGTGTCTTTCTGAGGAGGAGCGGAGGACATCTCTGCCAGAAATGTAGTTGTTAGTGCCAAGAAGAATTGGCTGTGATACAGAGTATAGCCCTCGTTCCCTAGAGCTAACCTGGATGCAATTTTCGGGTCCACAAACGGTATTTAAGCCAAAGTGAATGGATAGCACACACCCATTAGTTACAGAACTGGTACAGTGGTACCTCAGGCTAAGTACTTAATTCGTTCCGGAGGTCCATTCTTAACCTGAAGACCACTTTAGCTAATGAGGACTCCTGCTGCTGCCGCGGCGCTGGAGCCCGATTTCTGTTCTTATCCTGAAGCAAAGTTCTTAACCTGAAGCACTATTTCTGGGTTAGCAGAGTGTGTAACCTGAAGCGTATGTAACCTGAAGCGTATGTAACCCGAGGTACCACTGTATTGCATTAACCAAGAATGATGATGGCAATGAAATAACCTCCCCTCTTCATAATAATTCCTTCTATAAGGAAACACAGTGGAAAATATGCCAAGCCATCCATCAAAGAATTGGAAAAGTATGACAAGAAATCCCAGTGGCATTTCCAAGTCCATGTACACACACACACACACATTCTCCATACGACTACACAGTAATATGCACACACTTAGGTAGCAATCCTGCGCGCACACACAGTTGGCATAAAGTAAGGCAGTACAAGTTCAGCCAGGCCCCCATCTCATCGGTCAGACTCTGAGCCCAAGCCAGCCCCTCTCCTTGCCTCTTTTCCCAGCACCCCCACCCCTCTTGCCTCAGGCCTCCAAGAAAGAGACTTTAGGGCTTGGGTTCCCTCCAGTCTCTGGTTCATCCCCCCTGCTCCTACCAGGGCAAATCGAGACACCTTCCCTGTGGAGTCTCTCCTCGCCTTGGCAAAAGGCAGACAGCAGTGCCTGGCAAACCGGGTTGCAAGCTGGACACTGGGCTGATTCACTGCAGGACAGTTTGGGGGAGAAGGGGAGACAAGCCGCCTCATCATACAACCATTCATCTGGCAACGAAGATCCACCTCTTTATTTTATATCTATTAGAATTTTATATTTAATTCTCGGTTTCTTCCCTTGCCAGACAAACCTAGAAATATGTTTTCGCCATTCTTTGAAGCATCTTGTTCTGCCTATTGTTGGAGCGGTTCGAAATAAAAATAGCAGGTTAGGCAAAATATTCATTTTTATAACCAAAATTCTTCCCATTAGAGAGAGTTTCATTCTTCCCCACAACTTAAGTTTTTTTCTTATGTCTTTACATAATTATCTTGAAATATATTGGAGTTTTTCACTGTTAACCATATTTCCAGATACTTCACCTTTTTCTCAGTTGTCAGCCCACTGGCCATCTGCCAATCTTTTTTTGCCCGTGCATCCATATTTTTCACTAAAACCTTAGCTTTAGTTGTTTTAAGACCTGCAGCTTTTCCATATTTCCTTATTTCCTCCAATAACCTAGGTATACTTGCCAATGCTTCTTTTACAGAAAACACCACATCACCCGCAAAGGCTTTTATCTTATAATTCCGTTGGCCCACCCATATCCCCTTTATGTCAGAATTATTTCTTATCCTCTGTGCGAACACCTCTAGGGCTGATATAGATTGAAGCAGTGATAGGGGGCATCCTTGCCTTGTCCCCTTCTATATCTTACGTTTTTCCTGTAATGGCATTATTTAAATTCAGGTTTGCAGTTTGATCTGATCTGCCCTAATTCCTTTTACGAATATGACTCCTAATTCCATTTTTTTCTAATAACTTAATCATAAATGACCAAAAACAAAAAGAAATTCAATAGGGACTAATCTAAGGTTCTGCACTTCGTCAGGAAAAACCGGCTGCACCAATATAAGATGAAGGATACCTGGTTTGCTAATAGTACATAGGAAAAGCATCTAGGGGTCTTAGTGGACCACAAGTTTAATATACGTCAACCTGAGAGTGATCTTAATGCTAACTCCCACCCTAACCCTACACTTACCTACTACTCCTCTATGCACAAAATAAATATATACAAAATGTATTACAAAATGAAAATCAAAATATACAAAATATATTACAAAATAAAAATGTAAAATTAAAAATATGAAAACAAAGAACAAAAATAATATTAAAAAGTAAAATAAAAGTGTTAAAATAAAAGGTAAAATAATAAATAAAATGAAAATAAATAAAATCAGATAAAAGTAATAAATCAAATGAAAAATCAAATGAACACCTCTCCTTATTGTCTCCAACCACCACCACCTCTCTCTACTACTCAACTCACCTCACTACTAACCCACAATGACCGCCTGCAAGTCAGTGGGTTTTAAGGTGATGTAAGGTTTTAAGAGATGTCACAAAGGAGGGCAGGTTCTTGTCACCATGGCAACCCCTCCACCTGGACCTGGTGCCTCCTGAGAGGTGATGCTTCTCTGTCAGAACTTGGAGGCACCTTCTGTCCCTCCTGCAGCTGAACTGCATCTTCATATCAGATTCATATCAGCATTTCACATCCTTCTTCCTGCAGCCCCTTTTCAAAAAGGAGACCACCCTCAGATCCTTTAAAGCAGGCTAGGGGTCTCCATAGCGCAGGATTGGACCATCTGCTTTGCATGCAGATCTTCTATCCTGGGCAGCATCTCCGGGGTTTAGGGGGTGGGAATATCTCCCCCATCCGAAATCCTGGAGAGCTGCTGCCAGTCAGTGCAGGCTAGTTGAAGAAGGATATTGAGCAGCTGGAAGGTGAGCAGAGGAGGGCGACCAGGATGGTGAAGGGTCTGGAAAACAAAGCCTGATGAGGGACGGTTGAGGCAGCTGGGTATGTTTACTGTCTGAGACGGTGGTGGACTCTCCTTCCTTGGAGGATATTGAGCAGCCATTAAAAGAATTATTATTCTAATCATCATCATCATCATCATCATCATTTCATTGGGGTGGGTGACAAGAAATTTTCCGCACCGAGTACCACCTGACCGTGCTACACCACTGCAGCCAGCTTAAACTTACACCAGATCTAAATCCCATTCAGCAGTGGAGTTACTGCTGCCATGACTAAGCCTGGCAGAGGAAAAAATATTTCTTCAAAATAGTGTTTATGTCAGGTTTCTTTTTCTTTCTTTTTTTGCATATTTTTTTTATTGGGTTTTCTGTTTTACAATTTAAAGTACTCATTTTTACATCCTTAAGATATCTATGGCTTCCCATCTTCTCTTTCCATGGTTCATTTTGCATATCGTAAATCCCTGCATATTTTACAAAAACTATACCATTCGGTATTCCATTATTGCTATTGAATTTATCTTAATGCTGCCAGCGTTTTCAGCTGTACACAATTATTACCCATATATTCTATTAACGTTTTCAAATCTCTAAACATATGTTCTTCTTGTTCTCTTGTTCTATATGTTAAGTCTGTGAGTTGTGCATATTCTGTCAACTTAAGTTGGCATACTTCTTTGGTTGGGACCTCATTCATTTTCCATTTTGGGGCTAACAGTACATGGGCTGCAGTAGTGGCATACATAAATAACCTTTTTTGACACCTGGGAATTTCCGTCTGAATTATCCCCAACAGAAAGGACTCTGGGTTTTTTTTGGGGGGGGGAAATACTTTTAAACATTTTTTTTCAATTCATTATGGACCATTTCCCAATACTCTTTTTACCCTTTTACAAGTCCAATGTTTCATGTTGGGTTTCCAGGTCATGTGGCTGAGATGAAAGAGCTTAGCATCCAGCCTATGTCTCCAACATATATTTAAAGGACTTTAAAATCACCCTCCCTCAAGAATCTTGTGAACTGTAGTTTACCCCACACAGAGCTACAATTCCCATCACCTTTAACAAATTCCACTTTCCAAGGTTTGGGGGCTGCATTTGTTTTTATTGTACGGTGTGTACACAGCCTTGAACACATCAAGTTATTAAAACAGGTAGCCCATTCCATTAAACCACTTATCCCATAAATATATATCAGTTTCCACAATCTCCAGTGGCATAATTAGCCACTTCAAACTTGTTGGAACAGTCATTGTTTTCTAATGCCTGGCTCAGGTGATTTTAGCAGCAATTAGCTTTTTCTGAAGTAATAATCCTAGTTACCTGTCTTGTTCAAAGATGTTCGGTAACACTGTTAAACGCTCGCGCATTATACTTTTAACTATTATATGGGTGGGTGGGGGGAAATCTCAGTGATTTGATTCCAATATATCCGAGCACGGAAAGATTTGCCGTATATGTGTGGGTAGTCTGCATAATCATCATGGCATTTCCAACAGTTAATTGTATTTGATTTTCAAGGACCTTTTTAATCTATGTCATATACCACTGGAAGGTCAAATTACATCTTTACTTAGTGAAAACTGTACAATTCTAATATGAATCTTTCCCCCAGGTAGTCCTTAAGAGGTATCTAAACCCTATATTCATAATATTGTGCATTGCTTCTTTTCTGGTTTAGTCATCATCAGTTAATTTGTATGCTGCTTTTTTATGGTAAACCACATTCCTAGCATCTCACAATGTCAGAACAGAATACATATTACTGCAACATTTGAAGATAATTCCATACCCTCCAACATTTCTCTGATGAAAATAGGGACACCCTATTCCATGATAAGCATTTTACTATTTATACCGTGCCCATCTTATTGGGTTGCCCCAGCCACTCTGGGTGGCTTCCAACACATATAAAAACATAATAAAACATCAAACAATGAAAAAGTTCCCTATACAGGGCTGCCTTCAGGTGTCTTGGGGGTTGAATAATTCCATACCTTCCAAAATTTCTCTGACAAAAATAGGTACCGTATTTTTCGCCCTATAGGACGCACCGGCCCATAGGACGCACCTAGTTTTCAGGGGGGGGAATCAAGGGAAAAAATATGATTCCCCCCCCCCCCCCGCAGCTCTGGGAGCAGCAGACAGGCTGCACGCAGCCTGTGCTCTACTCCAAGACCTTCTTCCTGCTTTTGCGGGAGGTGGCGGAATTCCCCCACCTCCCGCAAAAGCCCACAGTAGCCGCGTGTGACTCCTGCGGGCTTTTCGACCAGGAGAGAGAAGGGACTGAAACGGCCAGTCAGTCCCTTCTCCCTCCTTAGGGAAAAGCCCCCAAGAGCGGCACGCTCTTTAAAGGCTGCGCGGCTCCTGCAGGCTTTTCTAGGAGGTGGGGGAATTCCCCCACCTCCTAGAAAAGCCAGCAGAAGCTACACAGCCGCTTTAAAGAGCACAGGGCTTTTGCCTGCTTTTGCAGGAGGTGGGGGAATTCCCCCATCTCCCGCAAAAGCCCACAGGAGGGAGAAGGGACGGACTCCGCCAGTCTGTCCCTTCTCCCTCCTTGGGGAAAAGCCCCCAAGAGCTGCGCGCTCTTTAAAGGCTGCGCAGCTCTTGCCGGCTTTTCTGCGAGGTGGGCGCTGCTTTCCCCCACCGCCAGCCTCAAAGAGCAGACTCTCCTGGCTTCAGCAGAAGCAACGCGAAGCCTCTGGAGCGCAGGCTTCGGAGGCTTCGCGTTGCTATCGCTGAAGCCAAGGAGCCTGCATTCGCCCCATAAGACGCACACACATTTCCCCTTCATTTTTGGAGCTGGAAAAGTGCATCTTATAGGGCGAAAAATACGGTAAGTCCTAAGGAAAAGCAGGACATTCTGGGATTAAATCAGAAATTGGGGCATCTTCTGTAAATCTGGGACTGTCCTTGGAAAACAGGGACACTTGGCGGGATTGCAATCCATTAAGTTACAATTGTCTCTAAAAATCAAACATTTAATAAGTTTTAACTTTTTTTACACTAGGATGAAATAATCATAGTAAAGCCAAACAAAAGAAATGCAAAAACAAATTCCAAGTTACAGTAAACAACATCTATAACTGGAAATATATGTTGTTGGCAACAACAACCCCTCTTGAGATGGGACAGACAGGGCATCTGTTAGCCACAACTTACAACAAATTACCTCAATGCATCTTCATCTCATAGTGAAAATTGTCCTCTCTTCCTAATTTCCTCCCTATTGATAACAGGATAATTCAAATCCAAGCCAGGCACTACTACTAACATTGGCCTGAGTGCCAGGCAAATTGATGTGAGCTGGCACTGCATCAGTGATGCTGTCCAGTGATGGCAGTGGGGAGAGCTTGGGATCCACTGGATCCTGAGCTGGCTCTGACTCTCCCCGCGTTAGGGTTTTCCATGTGTTACCACCAGTGATGTTTCTGCTCACAGAATGAGGAGATCTGATCTGGTGGAGTGATGCCAGTGTCACTACCTCTAGGGCTAGGCAATTTTTAAAAAATAAATACAGACAACTGGGAAACACTGGCCTGTGAGCGTTCCAATTGGAGAACAGCCTTTACCAAAGGTGTCATGGGCTTTGAAGACGCTCAAACTCAGGACAAAGGGAGAAACGTGCTGAGAGGAAGTCATGCTTGGCAAACCCTCACCGTGATCAGCTCCCACCCAGAAACCTGTATCCTACTGTGGAAGGATGTGTGGATCCAGAATTGGCCTTCACAGTCACTTCCAGACTCACTGTTAAGACCGTGTTCATAGAAGACAATCTTACTCAGCTATGAGTGATCGAAGAAGAAGAAGAAGAAGAAGAAGAAGAAGAAGAAGAGTAGAGCCCAGTGGAGGGACATGTTTAACCATTGCAGCCCCTTTATTTTTGTCCACCCGCAGTAGTGCTTCAACAGCTATTGAGATTGATCCCTGTTCCAACCAACAATCTCCATAGTCTAGACCAGGTTTTCCCCAACTTGAGTCTCCAGCTGTTTTTGGACTACAACTCCCATCATCCGTAGCTTCCAGGAGCAGTGGTTAGCATGATGGGAATTGTAGTCCAAAAAACAGCTAGAGGAGACCCAAGTTTGAGAAGCCCTGGTCCAGACCCTTAAAACTAATAATTTGATACCATTATGCCTCCCCCACAGAAGCCCCCTTCCCCGCTTTCCTCTCAGCCCTCCAGGGCAGCTTCACCAGTGGTGCATTATGCTGACTGGGGAAGGAGAAAATGGTGAAAAATGTCATCCCCTCTACCCATCACAGGAACTCCACTCATGACTCATCTGGCTCTAATCCTTTAACTTTTGTAAAGCAGCCTCCGTTTTTTATTCCCTTTACAAATTGCAAACTTGGCTGAGAAAATGCTGCACAAGGTAGTGTCCCAGAGAGCAAAGTCTCAAACGGCTATTATCAAGGTACAAGCGTGCTTGATAACACAATCAAGGATCTCCATAATTCATGCCAATCTTTTTTATTCAGGGAGATATAATGATACATATGCGGTGTGGAGATAAATGGCAGAAAATTGTCTCCTTAAAGCTCCATGTGTATTTAAAAGAGATCAATTATTGTGCTAATAAGCCAGCTCAGCATTATTGCGTCTTCTTTTGCATGATATTCTTATACCTCTGCTCTTTCCGATCATATTGTTAAGCTCTTTCTCTTTTTGTGTGTGTTCCCTTTTTGGCTCTTTTAATAACCAAGTGTTTTATGAATGCTTTTAGTTCTAAAGCCAGCACCAAGCACTAGCAAACTTATGTGTGGAATTAGTGCTGCCTAGTAAAGTATTGCAATTCCAGAGAATGTAAGCAGCAAAATTTCTTACGGTGAACGCTTCAAGCGTTGAAGCAACTCGTCCAAATACTGTATAATTGTCCTGGGAAAATAGGTTAGGGCAGTGGTTCCCAAACTTCCCCACCAACAACTTCCAAATTGTGGAGAATTTTGAACCTCCTAATGTCCCCCCCCCCCCGCCCCTGCTGCCTGTTGTAGCAACTGTACTGTGCTGTGATAAATGCTGAATGATTTTTAATTGTATTGTATTGCTTCTTCTATTGTGTTTTAGGTAAAGGGACCCCTGACCATTAGGTCCAGTCGTGACCGACTCTGGGGTTGCGGCGCTCATCTCGCTTTATTGGCCGAGGGAGCCGGCGTACAGCTTCCGGGTCATGTGGCCAGAGTGACTAAGCTGCTTCTGGTGAAACAGAGCAGCACACGGAAATGCTGTTTACCTTCCCGCCGGAGCGGTACCTATTTATCTACTTGCACTTTGACATGCTTTCAAACTGCTAGGTTGGCACTAGCAGGGACCAAGCAACGGGCGCTCACCCCATCACGGGGATTCGAACCGCCGACCTTCTGATCGGCAAGTCCTAGGCTCTGTGGTTTAACCCACAGCGCCACTGCATTGCAATTTGCATTCACGTTGTAATGCAATTAAATGCAATATAAGAAATAAAAGAAGCAATGAAACATACATTTAAAAATCAATATGAATATTGAATGTGAAGAGGCCACAGACCGCCTGAATGAAGCTCATAGTTTGGGAACCCTTGGTTCAGGGAAATATAAGGCAGAAGCAGCTTTGGCTTATAAAAGGGGGAAATGCAAATCTGTTGGGATAAGCAGCTTAGGATGCAGTGGATCTCCATCTCAGCTGGCTGATTCCCAGTCAGAAGTGCCACCATGAGGCGAAGATGTCGTGCTCGGCTCGGCGGTACAACCTCCTTTGCTCCCTCAAAATTTGGGGGGGGCAGAGCCCCCTGCTAAAGAATATTGAGGGGGCTGAAGACACCCAGAGGCTGTATAACTTGCTGTTGAAATGGAATACGCAAGAGGAAATGGTTAAATCAGCTATGATTAAGTGGGCGCAAGATATTGGTCATAACATTATGTTTGCGGACTGGGAAAGGTTGTGGACCACCAGTATGAAATTTACGGCATGTAATGCCTTGAGAGAGAATATTATGAAAATGATATATAGGTGGTACATGACCCCAGTCAAGCTTGCAAAAATTTACCACTTATCAGATAATAAGTGTTGGAAATGTAAAGAAAATGAAGGTACATTCTTTCACCTCTGGTGGACATGCCCAAGGATCAAGGCTTTCTGGGAAATGATATATAATGAAATGAAAAAGGTATTTAAATATACCTTCTTGAAGAAACCAGAGACCTTTCTCCTGGGTATGGTTAGCCATGTGGTGTTAAAGAAGGATAGAACTTTGTTTTTGTATGCCACAACAGCAGCAAGGATCCTTATTGCAAAGTATTGGAAGACACCAGATCTACCCACTTTGGAAGAATGGCAGATGAAAATGCCCGACTACATGGGACTGGTGGAGATGACGGGCAGAATCTGCGACCAGGAGAAGGAGACAGTGGAAGAAGATTGGAAGAAATTTAAACACTATCTTAATAAATACTATAAGATTAATGAATGCTAGATAGACAGGGGTTTAAAAATAATGTGGTTTTCAGAGACCTTGATTAAGAAAAGGAATGGAATTAGCAAAAAAACTCCTGGGAAATAAGGGAATGGATTTGCTGATTGGATAATGAAATTAGAATACAAAACGGGGAGGTATGAGGAAGTCGGGGAAAATAGGTTGAGAAAATAAGATTCGAAATTATACCTGTTGTTTTGTTTTTGTTTGTTTGTTTTGTTTTTATTGTTGTTGTCTGTATTGGTATTTGTATGCTTCTATTGGAAATTTTAATAAATATCATTTAAAAAAAAGAAGAAGAAGACACCCAGAGGCATAGCAAGGGGTGTGTGGTAGGTGTAGTCCGCCCCAGTTGTTCCCACTGAGGGAGGTGACAAAATGGTGGGCGGAACTCACGCTGGGCCTGCAGCTGTGGCTTGAGTGCCCGCAGGCTCTGCGTTGCCCAAACGATCCACCCATTGCCTTCCCCTCAGGCTGAGTGGGAGGAGGCAGGCAGATGCCCAGTGTGGTACCCCAGTGGGTGGCTGGCCCTGCCCCATGGTCAGCTGGCCCCACCCCTGAGTGCAGGGCACGCGTGCCACCCCAGGCGCCTGATTGACTTGCTCCACCGCTGATGACAGCCCTGCCCCCTAGAGTTGGCACACTTGTTCCCAGTTCGGTTTGAAATGTAATGTTCAAGCATAAAGCCTTGTTTTCAGTGAGAGAAATAAGCGGATAAAGAGCAAGATGAAGATGAAAGGGAAGCAAGAGTTGGAAAGGAAAGAATGGGGAAGTGTTGATTCTTGTGTTTGTCAAGGGAGCAGTCAGACTACCAGGCAACAGTTACAATTTTTGGATATTATGACTGCAGTCAAAGTGCTCCAGAAAGGCATGCCATGTGGCATTAAATGAGTGCAGGGTGTCCTTTTGTATATATGTCACGCACTATCGAGATGCAATTCTTGGAGTTCTGCTACCCATTCATCAATATCAGGTGGAGAGTGGGATTTCTAGGCACATAAAACCAGTTGCTTAGCAACCAAGGCCACACATTGAATCCAAGCCACATGCATCTTATTTAGAACCTATCAGACCAAAAAGTAACCAACCACCAAGTGAGCAAGTGAAAATTTATAGGTTGTGATTCTTTACTTGACATCCTTCCAAAATTATCTTAGCGTTCCATTTGTGTAAGAGTAGCCTTTAGCTTTCCAACTCTCCAGGAAGCAAACCTATCAAAATTGTTTCATTTTACTTGTACAGAATGGAACCAGTAAATTCTCAGGAATACCTTTTGCTATACTAGTAAGTCTGAAATCGGGACGCAGGTGGCGCTGTGGGTTAAAGCCTCAGCGCCTAGGACTTGCCGATCGAAAGGTCGGCGGTTCGAATCCCTGCGGCGGGGTGCGCTCCCGCTGCTCGGTCCCAGCGCCTGCCAACCTAGCAGTTCGAAAGCACCTCCGGGTGCAAGTAGATAAATAGGGACCGCTTACCAGCGGGAAGGTAAACGGCGTTTCCGTGTGCGGCTCTGGCTCGCCAGAGCAGCGATGTCACGCTGGCCACGTGACCCGGAAGTGTCTCCGGACAGCGCTGGCCCCTGGCCTCTTAAGTGAGATGGGCGCACAACCCCAGAGTCTGGCAAGACTGGCCCATACAGGCAGGGGTACCTTTACCTTTACCTAAGTCTGAAATCAAGCATGAAGTAAACAATAGCGTTAAGGGCCTCTTTCCACTTTACAGGGTGGGGGGTGGGAGTTGCCTCGATTCTGGAATCTGTGAAAGACATTCGAGACCCAAATCAGAGACAAAAAATTCCACTTAGTGGTAATACAGTTTTCTTGTTTCTGTTGTTTTGGGGGTGGGAAAGGATCATACTTATTTTAATTTAACCAGTTCAGACATTTCAGAAATTATACATGCATCAGGTGCAAAGTGATTGTACAGCCAAAGTTTACTATTAGCAACATGAAGGTGGCTTTTTTGTAAGTCCAGGAAATAAACTAACAACCCTTGTGAATTCAATAATTGCAAGAGTTTGAAAATGCCTCAACCAAGCCAAGCTTGCTATTGAAGAAGACAAATTTCATTATTGCTTTTAGTGACTGGTTAACACAGTGATTTCTAGAGAGTGTGAGTGTTAACATTTTGTTGATCAACCAGTATTATCCATTACCCCCATGGGGAACCAGTAGCTCTTCAGAAGTTGTTGGACTAAAATTCCCATCATCCCTGATCGTTGGCCATGATGGTTGAGACTGTCTTAAACCAAGGTGGGTGCTGATGCCCAGCTAAACTTAAAAGTCCACAGGTTCTGCATTCTTGAGTTAACCTTTCCTACTGCAATGGATTTTCTGCCCTAAAACACTTATAAAACTTACAGCAGTTTATAAATATAGCAGAATATAAATGTTATGTACTGAGTTGAATAGGATCCAAAAGGCAGCAGTCTGATTGGTCCTAGAACAATAGGGTCCAGAATGCAGCAGTCTGGTTGGTCCTAGAACAATGCAGCAGTACTGTATGATTGGTCCGCAGGAGCCACCCAATCCAGCTTCAGGTGGAAGTGAACCCGCAACCTGATTGGCCTACAGGAGAATCCCAGAATTAGCCAATCACGTGTGGCCCATTGTGTAAATAATGTATATAAAGCAGATATTTTAGGGGAACTTTCATTCCTCACTACTATGTGCTGAATAAAGAGCATGAAATCCACACTCGACTCCGAGTATATTTCAATAAATATTCAGCATGGATGCCTCAGACAAGTTGAAGAGCAAATGGGAGATTGGAGGTCAAGGGGGTAAAGCTTATCGAAAGAAGATTTCAGAGAATACAGTGAAATGGGAAGTGGGAAGTCTGAGTGGTGGTAGATCATGAGTTTTGATGGGATAAGAGAAAACTGACTGTGACAGACAGGAAATGTTTTGCCCTACTTGGAGATGCTGAGAGATTAAACTGGCACTTTATGTGGGGGAAGCAAATGGTCTACCACTGAGTTACAGTCATTTCCTAAGTAACGAGAGAGAAAGAGAGTAATTAGAGGAAGACCAGAAGGAGGCATCTGATGGGCTTCTCATGCTAATGCAGGAATGCTTCCAGTTCACAAGCTCAGTGATGGTCTTGTGTTCTGTGTTATTCACCCGGGAGCAATTGACACGTACGGACAACCTTTGTAATGCAAATAATGAGAGTTATTTCATGCATCTTTATTCTGAACCCACCTGTGTAGGAATAATTAGTACCATCAAACAAGAAGCATAGATCTTCCCTGTATTGATTGATTGATTGAGCAAAATAAGCATGCATCTTAAATAGAGATTGTAAATAGAGATTTTCCTTGTAAGGGAAAATATGCCATATAGAATGGCCACCCAGTGAAGTTTCTTGCTACAATTCTTACAGATATGTTTATGAGTGCTCCAAAAGAAGATGGCCTATGAGAAGTGAGAAGAAGAAAAAATGTTTCCAATATGGTCAAGAAACAGATGAACACTTAATATTTCTCTTGGGTATTGTCGGCCTTTCTCCTGGGCATGGTCGGCCAATTGGTGCCAAAGAAGGATAGAACATTCTTTATGTATGCTACAACAGCAGCAAGAATACTCATCACAAAGTATTGGAAGACACAAGATCTACCCACCTTGGAAGAATGGCAGATGAAGTTGATAGACTATATGGGACTGGCAGAAATGACTGGCAGAATCCGAGACCAGGGAAGAGAGACGGCGGAAGAAGATTGAAAGAAATTTAAGGATTATTTTAGGAAACATTGCAAAATTAATGAATGTTAGAATGATGTTGGTTTAGAAATTATGTGGTTTCCAGCTGTAGTGGATAAGTAAAAAGAAAAGAAAGGCCAAAAATTAAATGAAAATTAAGGGAAAGGATTTGCTGAAATAATAAAATAGAAATTGGAATACAGAGAGGGGAGGTACGAGGAAGTCGGGAAAGTAAGTTATAAGAAAAAAGGGGATTGAAACTATAGTTGTTTTTTATTTCTGTCTGTTTTTTATTATTGTTTTGTTTTGTTTTTATATAACTTTTTGAAAACTCAATAAAAATCTTTAAAAATAAATAAATAAATAAATAAATAAATAAATAAATAAATATAAAGAAGGAAGAATTTTGAAAGCCAAGTTGCTTTCAAATACAGTGGTACCTCGGGTTAAGAACTTAATTCGTTCTGGAGGTCCGTTCTTAACCTGAAACTGTTCTTACCCTGAGGTACCATTTTAGCTAATGGAGCCTCCTGCTGCCGCCGCACCGCCATCACGCAATTTCTGTTCTCATCCTGAAGCAAAGTTCTTAACCCGAGGTACTATTTCTGGGTCAGCGGAGTCTGTAACCTGAAGCGTATGTAACCTAAGGTACTACTGTAATGTATTCTTAAGGCAGCTGGACAGAAGTCAAACTTCGGTCACTTCCAAACGACCTGTTTAGTGATCCTGATCCATTTGCACAAATTTCTCAGGGAGGTTAGCTGATGCTGATTATTGAACACTTGATTGGATTTGGCTGATTATTGAACACTTGATTGGATTTGGCTGCAATGAGGTTATATGATGATACATCAAACATCATTTCCTTTTCATATCACTTTCATTATTTCAATGGGCTACAGTGTTAGACCAGGGCTGGATCTATATGGATTAAAAAAAAACCACTACGGGTTTTTTTATAAAAGCTATAAAAGCTCTCAATGCAAAATTGTGTCGCTGGCAACTCCTCCTACTGCTGCAGAGGGGAAGGATGAGGGAAGCATCCCGCAGACAGTGGATGCAGGAGGAGGAGGAGGCGGCTGAGTGCCAGAGAGGAAGAACCACCAGCCATTGAAGCTGGGCTGCTGCCACATTCAACTCCATTGGCTCCTCCCTGTGTTACATGGACGTCATGTGTGCATCATGCCCTTCCCCAAGGCAATCTTCTGCTCAAGTTGCTGTCTCTGACTGTGGGCCAGCTGCCATATCTCAGTCTAATTGTTGTTGTTTAGTTGTTTAGTTGTGTCCGACTCTTCGTGACCCCATGGACCAGAGCACGCCAGGCACTTCTGTCTTCCACTGCCTCCCGCAGTTTGGTCAAACTCATGCTGATAGCTTCGAGAACACCGTCCAACCATCTCGTACTCTGTCCTCCCCTTCTCATTGTGTCCTCCATCTTTCCCAACATCAGGGTCTTTTCCAGGGAGTCTTTTCTTCTCATGAGGTGGCCAAAGTATTGGAGTCTCAGCTTCAGGATCTGTCCTTCCAGTGAGCACTCAGGGCTGATTTCCTTAAGAATGGAGAGATTTGATCTTCTTGTAGTCCATGGGACTCTCAAGAGTCTCTTCCAGCACCATAATTCAAATGCATCAATTCTTCAGTGATCAGCCTTCTTTATGGTCCAGCTCTCACTTCCATACATCACTACTGGGAAACCATAGCTTTAACTATCCGGACCTTTGTTGGCACTGCCTTGCCGTGGTGAAGGGGCTTGAATAACTCAGAGAAGCTATGAACTATGCCAAGCAGGGCACCCAAGATGGACAGGTCATAGTGGAGAGTTTTGACCAAACATGATCCACCTAGAGGAGGAACCGGCAAGCCACTCCAGTATCTCTGCCAAGAAAACTCCATGGACAAAGACAACAGACATATCTCAGACTAATACATCTCACCTATATGTGAGAATAAAACAAGTTCTTTGGAGAGTCGATGGGATACACACCAGGCACATAGATGTTATGAAATCCATCAGACTTTGCTTTCAGAGCTACAAATGCGAGCCCATTAGTGTAAATGAGAAAGTCGGCACGCGCATTGTTTCGAGCAATTTGTTCAATCTTTGGTGTAAACAAATTTGGAGTGCTAATTGTTTTAAGTAAGCGAATTGCATGTGCTCCTCGTCAAATTCTGCTTTTGTCTTTTCGCAAGAGAGAATTGGGTAAATAAAGTGTACTTTGTTTGATTAAACAAATCTATGGGATTTGATTTAAATGTGGTGAATGTTTAAGTATGCTAAATGGATGGCAGAACTATGAATCTTCCATCAATCCCAGGAAGATCAGTGTGGGCACAGACGAAAACCACAAGCCAACCGGAGTTGTCTGAACTGCCTTTTTTTGCTAAGCCGAACAACTTTGTGTATGGTTTTTGCAATGCCTCTTTGTCAGTTACCCTATTTGTGACTAATATTCTTTCACTCCCCGCTTCCTTGGAGAACCCTTTCACATGGGTCAGTTTTCTTGTGAGGAATAAGCTTTGGACTGGATTCCTTTAAGAGGTGTATAGCTTAAGTATCAGAGAAACAGATAGATAATTAGACAGACATTTTGTTTTTAAACCAGCACCTGTTTCCAAGAAGCATTCTCATGGAGTCTCAATGTATTTTTATTAGCAGATACATGTAAAAACAGACTTGCTGGCTCAAATCAAATGCTCTCCTCTATCTCAGTACTTCCGAAAAGAAATTCCCTCATGGACCACTTGAAAATTGCTGAGGGTTTTGGTAGGAAACTTAATATTTTTCTCTGCCTATTTTAGCTATTGTAATATGCTAGGCTAGATATTGTATTATTTTGAATTGTATTTTTGTTGTTTGTTTTATTTCTTATATCAGAAATTTATTGTACTGCAATGTAAGAAATAAAAGAAACAATAAACATACAATTTAAAACCAATATGAATATTTAAAGCAGACAAGTCGAGGACCACCTGAATGAAATGCATGGACCACTGGTGGTCCACAGACCACAATTTTGGAACTCCTGCTCTACTTTCCTCTCCAGCTAGTAGCCACCAGCCATCAAAAGCTATTAATGCTTCATTCCTCAGGTATCTTCTCACCGTCAGTGCCCCCAGAAGAAACTAAAAGAGAAAACCTGAAATGAAACAGGCCTGACTTGGAGATCATTGCAACAATATTTAACGCTTCATAGGTAGGCTTCCATTTTGTCATTCAGATTTAATTTTCACTATACTGCCGCAAAGGAGTGTAATTAAAACCACTAATTAATCATTCAGTTGTCCTGATGCACAACTGGCAGTTAGCTTGATTTGCCATGGCACCTATTTGATTGATGGGCAACATGGCGAGAAGTAACTCAGATGCACAAAATGACTTTGCGTGTGGCAAAACTTTTTTTGGCGGGGCGTGGAGGTCAAATGTGCACTGTTTTATGATGTTCTAAGCCACTGTGTTAGCAAGCCTTGAAAATCGTGTTTGCATTTTAGTCAGAAATAATTTTCTTCCAAATGGAATCTTGGTTAAAATAGACTTAAGTCCCATTTGAAATTAAGCTCTTCAGGATTCTTCAGTAGCTCAGTCCTGGAAAGGTAGTCTATGGATGTGTGTGTGTTTATGCAAGTGTTGTTCTTGGATTCCATTGAATATGATCATGTATGAGGCCGAGAGGCACAACTCCACTGGTTCATAAATTTTAAACTTGAAGAGACAGTTCAAACTACCTTGCCCGCCCTCCTGTAGACAGGTCATTTAATTTCCTCTAGTTATTTCTCTTATCGAGCCCACCAACGTATCCGTGGCTAACATGTGTCTTATTTGGAATAATTTATTTTCACAATGGAAGGTTCCTGTTGTTTGCAAAATGCATTATTCATCTTGCGTTTCGGCAGTGACAAAGCCGTGCCATGATAGCCGTTTGTGAGATAAAAGTAAATACATGTGCTTGGAATTTTTTAAGGGAAGTCTTTTCCACCTCCCTTCCTTTTCGGAATTATCAAGAAGTTTCAAAGGCATGGCACAGAAGTTCAAGTGGGTCTCATTTGCAACAGGGGTAGGGCAGTGGGCAGAATATACCCACACCTGTACCTTCTTTGAGGGATTAAGGGGGCCATATGCTAATGAACAATATTTATACCACATAGCAGAATGAAGGGAGGGATAGAGGAATGGAGACAAGGTTCAGTGCATTAATGAGGGCATGTAAGAGTTTAATTGCTGACACAAACGTGTAAGTACAGAGTAGGACAGCTAAGAAGGTTATGAAGAACAGGAAATTATCTTCTACAACTATTTAGAGGAACCAAGGGGATGAGGTTAATGTAGTGTAGAGCCACTTTAAAAATGAAGGAGATGAGACCTTGGTGTAGGATGTAAAATGCAGGGAAAAGTGGAGAACATTCTCTAAGGTGCTCTTAATCTATGAGTAAAAGTTTGCAGGTTAAGGGTTATTGCAGCCCAAGGTAATTATGACCAATTTTCAATAGAATATTCATCATTGCATATTCAGTAATCCCTGCTGTCCCCGACACTGATGATATCAGACTTGGGATCCGAAGCGCAACAAGCATATCGTCATTCGACTGATTAAAATGAGAGTTGGAAATACCTGAGAGCAGAAACAGGAGCGGGCGAAATTTTGAACCAGTCCTCATTTAAAGGTGAGGCTACCTAATCTACGCATTCTGACAAAAAAATATGTGCCATGAAACACAGTCGCCTATTGAAATTTGCACTTATCTGAATTTTGCCATGCCAAGTAATGTGTAAGAAAATGCACATACTAGGGTAAGGTGTGCATCAGAATGCATATACAGTGGTACCTTGGTTCTCATACTTAATCTGTACCAGAAGTCCTTTCCAAAACCAAAGCGTTCCAAGGCCAAGCTGCGCTTTCCCATAGAAAGTAATGCAAAACGGATTAATCCATTCCAGACTTTTAAAAACAATCCCTAAAACAGCAACTTAACATGAATTTTACTATCTAACGAGACCATTGATCCATAAAATGAAAGCAATAATCAATGAACTGTACTATAAAATAAATAAGACAGTATTGTAGATGATAAAAATTAAAATTATTATTTTTTCCTTACCTGCACTGATAGTCATTGTTTGGATGGGGGGCTATTATCCATCTCCACAGTCACACAATCAATCAATCAATCAATCAATCAATCAATCAGTAGCTGAACTGGGTTCCACACAGTCACAAAATTAATTGAAAAAGCCTCAAAAACAAAAACACAGAATAAATTGAATAAATTGGGGGGTGGGGGGGGAAGCGCCAAACTTCATCCGGAAGTGTGCTAGATTTCCGAAATGTTTGAAAACCAAGGCACAGCTTCTGATTGGTGCAGGTGCCCCAAAAACAATAGCCAACAGCTGCATTGGATGTTCGGCTTCCAAAAAACATTCAAAAACCGGAACACTTATTTCTGGGTTTTTAGTGTTTGACAACCAAGGTACCACTGTTATTCATGACAGCAGCATACAAAGACTGTCATCATTACCTCTTACTGTGGAAAACTAATTTAGCAAAAATAATTGGCTATTACATCTGCAGCCCCTGCTCTTGAGGAGGCTCATTGGGGCTTTCCCGAACTTTTGATGAGTGGTTTCTCACATCAAATAGGTGGCCCCTATGCCCACATCCCTTTTCCCCTTTGTCCTGCCTCTCAACACAATTTTGCTTCTTGTAGCCCAAAGTATTTCTGCTAATTGCAGCATGCCGAAGGCACATTCAAACCGTTTGGCGGTGCTATTCTTTCAGGATCTCTCAGCATGTAGGAAATTAATTCCCTTGGAGACTGAAACCACAGTATGTACAGCCTGTCATAAAGGCCTGTACTTTTCATTGGACTAGTAGGATAGGGTTGCCACATTTCAAAAAGTGAAAATCCAGACAGAAAAGTTATTGCTCTTTTTTCTTTTTCTTTTTCTTTTTTTTGCTGCAAAATCTCAAAAAAGAAGTTTTTGAGCTATTTTTAAGGTAATTTGCCAAGAGGTAATTTTAAGGTAATTTGCCACTTCCACGATTTCTACCCAGACACGGTTTCCGGTGGCCGAATCCCAGCTAGGTCTAGGAAATTCCGGACATATGGCAACCCTATACTAGGACAGACTCTGCCTGCTTTAGGTGTACTGCCAATGCTGTTGTCTAATCGCTTACTTGACTGAGGTGGTCTTGAGTGTGTTCAAGTACCCCAGGAGGTTGGTACTGAGCATAGAGCCAACTCTTAGAGGCTGACGTCCCTTCAGGTCCACTAATCAGTGCTATTTTTCCTGAAAAAGAAGTGCTGGAACTCATCATGAACAATTTCTCTTAGAATGGCCATGGCACTCACCTGAGTTGACGTGCCAGAACTCACCTGAGAGGATCTGGAACCCTCACAGGTGCTGGAACTGTATGCCAGAGAGTTCCCCCTGAAAAAAGCCCTGCCCCCAATAAAATATTTGAGGGGTCTGGGGACCACAAAATTGATGCTGTGATTGATTATGTGGGGTAGGGCTTACCTCCCTCCTCCTATTTGATTCAAGTTGGCACCCCTGGTCCTGGGAGACTTCAATGCCAAGGCCACATTGACTGGGCCAGCTTGAGACTTCATGGCCTTCATGACAACAATGAGGCTGTCACAATTTGTCATCTGTCACAATGCAGAAGGCATAACCTTGATTTGGTCTTTACCTCAGGGTGTGAAGGTGATATGGAGCAGGTGTTTTAAAGTAAAGGTAAAGGGACCCCTGACCATTAGGTCCAGTCGTGACCGACTCTGGGGTTGCGGCGCTCATCTCGCTTTATTGGCCAAGGGAGCCGGCATACAGCTTCTGGGTCATGTGGCCAGCATGACAAAGCCGCAGGAGCTCGGACTGAGCAATGGGAGCTCACCCTGTCGCGGGGATTTGAACCGCTGACCTTCTGATCGGCAAGTCCTAGGCTCTGTGGTTTAACTCACAGCACCACCCGTGTCCCACGTTTTTGTTTTAAAACGATGTATAACCATTCCAGTGGGCGGCTGCTGCTACTGTGGCTTAGGGAAGATGTTTTTCATGCCTTGTAGACTGGGTGAAGTGCCCTAGAGATCATTGAGCAAATAAGGAGCAAGATCTGTTTGAAACACAGGCCACTTCCTACCAACAGTACCTCAAAGAGCTGTGTGTGCAGGGAGTGCATTTAAAAACGCAGCATGGCATTATTGTCCGTTTCTGTCACTTGGTGGCACTGGGCTTAGTCGTCTCCAACTAAGCAGTTTCTTATGCTGTTCTTGCTGCAGAATGAGGGAGTTTTCATTCCAAGGCAATCACAGCAACACACACGACTTTAATTGGAAAATAAGCACCTTCTAGTGACAGCCATGTTTGGAACAAGAGGGCTGTCTCCCATTCAGGGGTTCAAATTGGGAATCTGCTCTGGAATGCAGGATATTTTCAGTCCCATGTTTTATAATGGAAGGAATCGCCACGAGCAGATTTGTAGAATATTTTTTATAAATCTACAAACAAGTATGACGAGTCCGTAGCACATGAAAATCAGTGAGTTGCAGAAGAGTCTATCTGGGGACCAGCGACAGTAGGGAGAATTGATATTCGGGTGACCAGGAAAGCAATCAAGGAGCTGGGAAACCTCTGACTCATAGGTCCCCCTCTCCATGAATTTACAGAGTGGTCTTAACTTAAGCAAGAAATTATTTCACACAGACATCTGCACACCTCTACCACACAGGTGGCGCTGTGGGTTAAAGCCTCAGCGCCTAGGACTTGCCGATCGAAAGGTCGGCGGTTCGAATCCCTGCGGCGGGGTGCGCTCCCGCTGCTCGGTCCCAGCGCCTGCCAACCTAGCAGTTCGAAAGCACCTCCGGGTGCAAGTAGATAAATAGGGACCGCTTACCGGCGGGAAGGTAAACGGCGTTTCCGTGTGCAGCTCTGGCTCGCCAGATGCAGCGATGTCACGCTGGCCACGTGACCCGGAAGTGTCTCCGGACAGTGCTGGCCCCTGGCCTCTTAAGTGAGATGGGCGCACAACCCCAGAGTCTGTCAAGACTGGCCCGTACGGGCACGGGTACCTTTACCTTTACCTTTTACCACACTGCAATAAGGAGATAGTAAATGTCTGTCCCCACAGAATTGTTATAAAGCTTTTTATTTTTAGAAAAAGGGATTCTGGACCAGATGGATCCACTAGTATTACTGAATCAAGTTGCTGTAATTCAAAGTGGTGTTCAAACCCAATGGAAAGAACTCAATATTTATTTATTTGTCTATTCGTTTATTTCAAATCTTGCTCGCTCATTCCTTTGGAACTGGCAGCTTGGGGTGTTTATTTCCACATTTTATACCCAATCTTTGCATAAGCTTACATCTAACAAAAAGGTGTCTTTTAAAAGTGCCAGGATCATACTGGTATTCAAAAGCATACTGCCTCCAAGCAGTATGTTCCAAATGAGCAGTACCCTGGAGTTATGATTTGTGTTGTCCTGAGCGTTCAAAGCAAGCTGCATTCTAACTGCCTCAGAACTCCAAGGAGCAGTTGCTACAGTGCTCAGACCAGCTTCAGTCTTCTCAGGTCTTCTCTGAGGTCAGACACGCCATAGAGAAAGCCCTGAGAAAAAAAAGCTCTTGTGTACCAGAGGCTGGCTAAAGAACTGATTTCCTGTAGGTGCATATATGCAGCACTCCTCAGTTCCCCACCAACATAGCAGTGTTTTCTCAGATAAGAAGAAATTGACTTGTAGTTCCTTTTGTCCTGTCTGAGAGCCAGTTGGTAGGCTTTTGATGTGTGTGTGTGTGTGTGTGTGTGTGTGTGTGAGAGAGAGAGAGAGAGAGAGAGAGAGAGAATGAGGACTAAAGTCAGAAAGGATTCTTTCCTGAACAGGAACAGTAGCTGGTTGGTCTTTTGCACCAAACTTTCTTTCAAGGGTAGAATGTGTAACTTTGGTTCGACCTGACATTTTAACAATGGAGAGGGAAGGGAGGGGAGCATAGGAATGCAGAGGAGGAGTGGACAAGTCAAGAGCCCCCTTATCTGCATGAAGGGGGTCCATGCAACAAAAGGAGTTGTGCAGTTGTACAATTTCTTCACCCCCGGGGAAGTCTAATTCCTGGTACCTAGGATTACAGGTTCAGCAGACTTTTCCATTCCTACATCTCAAGGGGCAAAATGCAGAATTCGCCCTAGAACGATGGCATTGTTTGAGCTGCAGATCACTATTTGCTCAAACTTTAGGAGATGTCCATATGATACTGTGCCTAAGTATGTAATGGCTACCTTTCGTCTGTGTTTTTCTCCAGCATGCCTTCTATCGCCAGCCTTCCCAGGACCAAAGCTAAAGTTCCACCCCAGGCATATTATGGCTCCTTTCAATTATGGCTGTTGTGAAGGGTATCCTCTTTTCAGCTGGGTGCCTTTGTCCTGGCTCTTATCTGCTGCATTATGAGCAACTGCTCCACAGCCAATATTGAATGGAGAGTGTGGCAGGTTGAGAACATCCTAGGCAGCAACAAACCTGGCATTGTAGGGATTGGTATCTGGGGTGCCTGTTCCATGTGTAGAATTACAAGGAAGATAATCAACATTATATGCATACCATTAAACGATGAGGAGTCCCTACCCTCTGAAATCATCCTTGCCCAGGACTTGATGCCATTGGCCTCAATTGCCAATGCGGTGAGTGTTTTTCGTATGGCCTTTGCGCCATATAACATATTTAAACCTGGAAAACACAATGATTTCATTGCTACCTTCTTTTCCATTGGAGCAATTATGGACTTGGCAGCAGGTACATTTGTATATGCCTGTTGTCTTTGTCCATGGAGTTTTCTTGGCAGGGATACTGGAGTGGCTTGCCAGTTCCTGATCCAGGTGGATCACGTTTGGTCAAAACTCTCCACTATGACCTGTCCATCTTGGGTGCCCTGCACGGCATAGTTCATAGCTTCTCTGAGTTCTTCAAGCCCCTTCGCCACAGCAAGGCAGTGATCTATGAAGGGATCCATGAAGTGAGAGCTGGACCATAAAGAAGGCTGATTGCCAAAAAATTGATGCTTTTGAATTATGGTGCTGGAGGGGACTCTTGAGAGTCCCATGGACTGCAAGAAGATCAAACCTATCCATTCTTAAGGAAATCAGCCCTGCGTGCTCACTGGAAGGACAGATCCTGAAGCTGAGGCTCCAATACTTTGGCCACCTCATGAGAAGAGAAGACTCCCTGGGAAAGACCCTGATGTTGGAAAAGATGGAGGGCACAAGGAGAAGGGGACGACAGAGGACGAGATGGTTGGACAGTGTTCTCGAAGCTACCAACGTGAGTTTGACCAAAATGCGGGAGGCAGTGGAAGACAGGAGTGCCTGGCGTGCTCTGGTCCATGGGGTCACGAAGTCGGACATGACTAAACGACTAAACAACAACATTTGTACTTATTTCCATTTTGTGGAATCTGCATTCTATATTAACAAAGGAAGGAATTCAGCTTCCTGAGGTTTTGGGAGTGCCTCCCATTCTAACAGAACAACATGTTGGAATTTCTGTCTATGTGGGGCTTATTGCTGCAGTTTCACAGCGCTTAAGTGTGAAACTTAAGAATATTTTTGGGAAATGAGTGAAATAAACACTCCAAAGGAAAAATTTGTAAATGACCCAGAAAGTGTTAGACACTGAAAACCCAACGATGAGGTTGAAATGCAGATAGTATTACTCTTCTATGCCCCATCCAGCGAATGCAATGGCTCTCTCTACCCTTTTATATCTTTGATTCTTCTCCCCCAGCCTCACCTTCCCACCCACTTTTCTGTCTTTCCCTCCGCAGCATCCCACAAGGAAGGAGCATGCCCGGTTTGAATCTAACCCAAGGAAATTAACCCATCCTTAAAGGAAAAGAAAAAAAAAAAAACTATTTAAAAAGCCTGAGTAGAAGATCCTTCGTTCCCACACCATCTGGATTGAGATAGTGGCATGGGGCTTCCAATTGTGGCTTGGATCTAGGCTGAGCTCCTTATGGCTGCAGTTTGCATTGGGGAAAAGGCCTTCTAACTACCCAAACCAGGGGGTCCTGACCAGTGCTTGTTTAAAAAAAAATGTTTCGGGGTACTCTCACTTTGACTCAAGAAAATCACCATTTTATAGTTCAAATAGGGAAAAATAAATACAGTAAATGGACAAAAGTACAAAGATTCACAAGATGTTTAGGTGTATGCATAACCCTGTGCCCCCCGAAAAAAAGCACTGGTCCTGACCCAAATTGGAACCCCACCCCCAAAGCTATGAATGAAAATGTATGCAAAACAAGGGGCTGTGCCCTTGCTTGCTTGCTCACCAAACCCCTGCCATCCACACCATTAACACCCTAGACTTTTTACTTCTCAGCCTATGCAATTACTAAGCTTGCTTTTGACCTTTTCAATCTCATTTACAAAGCTACATTCTTCTATTCTGCAGTTCTGTTTTGCCCTGGTTTTCACCCTCACAGTGCAGCTCTCTTTAGAGCATTTATAGTTCATCATCTCAATCCTGGCCTTGCACAAAGTCAGGGTGGAAATGGTGGTTTTGAATAGCAGTGGTGTGAATAAAATAGGGATGCGGGAACTCGGGACAGTTCTTTTTTAAACGTAGGAGTAATAGCAGAGATGGGTACGACACAGAAGCGAATACCAAAAAGTTAACAGAACAGAGCCTTTCCAAACTTCTTGTTGTACACAAACCTTGTATAAAAGGGCCACATCTCCTGCTCTCTACTCAAAGCTCTGCCATTTTTTAAATCTCTGTTTCTCTCCACAACCAGACTGTTTAAATCAGCCACTTCCCCACTTTCAGTGTCTCTCCCTTTTTGCTATACAGTGGTACTTCGGGTTAAGAACTTAATTCGTTATGGAGGTCTGTTCTTAACCTGAAGCACCACTTTAGCTAATCGGGCCTCTTGTTGCAGCTGCGCCACCACTGTACGATTTCTGTTCTCATCCTGAATTAAAGTTCTTAACCTGAGGTACTATTTCTGGGTTACCGGAGTCTGTAACCTGAAGTGTCTGTAACCTGAAGCGTATGTAACCCGAGGTACCACTGTACTCAAAACTTCTCCTTCTTCCATTCCTGTCTCACGTTACAAGATAAAGGATGCAGAGACCTCAAATATTCCAATTGCATTAAGGTACTATACTGGGACGCAGGTGGCGCTGTGGGTTAAAGCCTCAGCGCCTAGGACTTGCCGATCAAAAGGTCGGCGGTTCGAATCCCTGCGGCGGGGTGCGCTCCCGCTGCTCGGTCCCAGCGCCTGCCAACCTAGCAGTTCGAAAGCACCTCCGGGTGCAAGTAGATAAATAGGGACCGCTCACCGGCGGGAAGGTAAACGGCGTTTCCGTGTGCGGCTCTGGCTCTGGCTCTGGCCAGAGCAGCGATGTCACGCTGGCCACGTGACCCGGAAGTGTCTCCAGACAGCGCTGGCCCCTGGCCTCTTGAGTGAGATGGGCGCACAACCCCAGAGTCTGTCAAGACTGGCCCGTACGGGCAGGGGTACCCTTACCTTTACCTTACTATACTCAAACCTTGGCCATTGCTTAAAACTGCCATTTTCCTTTCAGCTCTATTTCTGTTCTAAACCGCTTTTCTCCTCACCATCACCAGGCCATTGGTGGTACTGGGCAACCTGTCTTCTCTATGGCTCCCCTATACTGCTCCTACTTCATGCAAATCCAGGACTGTGATGCAGCACTGCAAATGGCGGCTGCGTGACGACAGGCATACAATTTTATGCATATAGCAAGAAATGCCAGGTATGTTTTGTGCATTTAAATGCATATCTGAGGGACAGAGTACAGCTGTGTTTTAAATGGAATATGTGCTAGGGTGTTTATTCATATATGCATCTTCATCCATCCACTATATGGAAGTATATTGGGGTACACCTTCCATGAAACAATGCAATGTGGACAAGACTGAATCTGCAGTCTGATATGCATTTGGATGCACATCCAATTTATGAATGCAGTTCTAACTATACAAACTGCATACCATACAAACCATTGGTCCATTTCTCTCACTACCATGTAATTGGACTGACAGTGATGTTCTTGGGTAACACTGCTATCTCAGAACCTTTTAAATAAAATGCTAAGAACCGAATGTAGGATCTTGTGGTTACAAAGCAAGTACACCACACCTGAGCTACAGCCCCTTCTCCACTGTCAACTTGAATTAATGTAAAGGTGTGAATGTCCTTTGAGGCTCAAGTCAACCGGCAATGCAATTCATTTCTTTCAATGGTATATCCAAGCTGGAGCTCAACTTTCAATAAATAAAAATTCTACCCATTTCAGCCAAGCAAAAATGAACTGCTCTGATTTTCTTTAGCCTTCCCTTGTCGTTATAAGGCCCACAGAAGAACAGGCCTTTAATAGTTGGGTTTTGGGCACAGTACGCCAACTCTAGCAAAAACAAAAGCACTCACATACATTTAAAGACTACAGTGGTTTATTCGGAGGCTGGGGGATCTCAAGCAGATTCCAGATGGACACACGTCATATCAGTAAATAAAAGAGACAGAGAAGAAAATCCAAGAATTAAAATGAAGTGGGCAGGGAGGCCATGAACAGAGAGATACTGCTGGGCCACTTGTTAAAGGGAGGGGGGGAAATGTCAACTTCAGACTCCAAGGGCCATCCTACTATCACGAAAGCAGCATGCTGGAGAGGCAGGTATATCACCAAGTGTCTCGGAGTGAATAGGGTTTGCAAGAGCAAAAAGAAACACTATCCTCACGGCAGGCTCATGAGGAGGATGGGTTGCGATTACACACAAGTAACAGACGGCCACTTTCTGAGACTGGGGCTCAGCTTCTATTCAGCATGGAGGAGAATGATGTCGTGCTAATAGTTCGACTGCCTTCCATTCATTCAAACAGATGTTGCAAAACAGTCTCAGTGCAGGTGCCAGCAGCTTCAGTGGTATGTGAGAGAAGCACATGGGCACGCAGCAGTCCACGGCTTAGTCATTTTGCTTCTCTGGAGCAAATGCATTTGGTTTCTGTGCAAAGGTTTCTGCAACCAGCAGTGGGAAAACCAGGGAAGCATCAGCATAAACCTGTCAAGAGAAGAATATCGAAGAGTGCCTCTCCTCAAGAGCTTTTCATTTGTTTACTCTAAAACTCACCAGTCTTGCCGATGGCAAGTTCCATGCCCCACCCCTGCCAATACCATGATCTGCCAGCCCCCTCCTTTCCCTCACATGTACCTTGACAGGCTTGGCATCCATGCGGATTTTCCCCCAGGAAACTGCTTCGTCAGGCCGAGCTCCTGAGTCTGAGCCATCAAACTCCTGTGCCGTATTGACGTATACAGAAAAGTCGGCACCATTTCTCTGAGGAGGTACAATAATTGGTGACATCAGACATACGGAGCAGAATTGGCTCAGTGGTAACCAAAGGTCTGCTTGCACAGCAAATCTGATACCAAATACAACTGTTCCACATATGGACTTGGAGATAAGCAGAGATGCAGATACAAAACTACCTTCTATCAATTTAAGACAAGTGGTCCGTTTATTGATCTTTTAATTGCAATTGGAGGGGGGAGAGGAAGGGGAAACTGGGATACAAAGCATATCAATTTAAGATGAGTGGTCCAATTAGCACAAAAGCACTATGAGATTTCATACAGAGTTATTTCCTCGTGGCCAAGATCCTTTTAAAAAGATGGCAGGAACCGAACCTGTGTGCAAAATTGACTGAAATATGGGCTCCCTTCCCTCAAATATCAGGAACTTCCAAAACTCAGCCTGGAAGGCACTTGAAAGTTGCATGGGGTGGGGTGCCTTGGAGTGAACCACTCAAGGCTTAATAGGTTCAATGAGCCTATATAGCTTGGCAGGACTTATGCAGCATATGAATTCATTGCTGACCAGTGGCCATGTCAGCTGAGAAGATTCCACCTAAACATTAGGAAGAACTTCCTGAAAGTAAGAGCTGTTCGACAGTGGAATTTGCTGCCAAGGAGTGTGGTGGAGTCTCCTTCTTTGGAGGTCTTTAAGCAGAGGTTTGACAACCATATGTCTGGAGTGCTCTGATGGTGTTTCCTGCTTGGCAGGGGGTTGGACTCGATGGCCCTTGTGGTCTCTTCCAACTCTATGATTCTATGATTCTAATGGAAGTTCAACAGCATTTAGAATTAGCTCCCCATGCCCAAAGCCAGCAAGCAAGCAGCATCATGCCATCTCAACCCATGCGTCTTTGTTCTACGAACGCATACCATGCTTTTGCAACATCTTCCACCCCAAACAAACCCTGCCTTTCTGCACTGTGCATTTGTCCCTCCTGCACAATCTGCCTCACCATGAGGTTGGCGTTAGCAATGTGGTGCTTGACAAGTCCTCCTCCCAAGATGATCATTCCTGTTTTCCGGGCAAATATGGCCTGCGTATTGATGAGCCTCAGATCTGAGAGAGATATAAGTTGAAGTATTAGACAAGCAGCACAGTAAACAGCGTCATAATTTGGGGGTTGGTAGACCCAGAATGTCTGGTACACAGCATACAGATTCCATTAGCTGTCTCCCTTCCTCTGAAAGTAGAAACCAGTGGTAGGTACATAACAGAAACAAGGGAGAGACTTACTTATGTTGCACAAATCTCAGCTCACCTTCCACAATGTCCAGCACAAGGCCTGGTTTCTTATAGGAGTGGAAGAAAATCATGTCCCCCAGGGAACCATCAGTCAACGCTGGACTCAGTACAGGGATGCTGTTCTGCCAGGAACACAATTAGCATTATAAGCGGAAGTGGGTATTTCATATGGCAGAGGTTAACGTATCTTGGAAGGGAGGGCAGAGGGTGGGAGTGGGAGACAGACTTGAAATGCAGAAAAGTAGTAAATGCACAACACAGAACTATGCCTTAATGGTTGGATGGTAGGGGTCGAGGCTACCAGCTGGGAAATGAATGGGATTACGAAGCCAGAAAAATAATAGCCTATGCCATATCACATACATAGGACAGACCCTCAGATGATTGAAGAGTGGAAGGCAGGAATCCCATCAGGAAGTGACAAACAAGCAGCATTTCAGCCAGATTACTGGAAGCTAATCTTAACGAAAGGCGAGATATGGAACTTAAAACACAGAAGACTTCCTCAGCCTACCTTTTGTGCCCAGTAATAGACAGATTCAGGATTGTTGATTTCCTTGCCAAGCCGAGCAATGAACTTTGATGGAGTCCACTTCACCCCCTGAAAAGCAGGGAGACAGACCATACTTCAGACTATGCCAACTTCTCCCCAGATTGGAGGGCAAGCTAAGATCCGGGGTGAACCTGCACAGTCTTAATATGTGTGATTTCAAAGAAAAAGAAAAGAAAAATCCTCTATGTGAGAGCAAATAAGAAACCCAACAATACTGGCAGGGGGGAAAAATGGCCTTGAGATCACACACTAGATAGAGTAAGACATGTCTCCGTTGCTGTTTCATCCTCTTCCATGCTGGGAGTATTTCCATTTCCAAAGATGAGGCTGGAACTCACGGCACACAGCTCTCAAGTGTCTTTTGCAATTACCACGTTGGGGGTATACATGGGGGGTGGAGAAAGAATAATAGAACAAAGGCACACCATTCCTAACATTTCAGCTCTCACCTCTGTGTCCTGCTCTGTCACCATCTGGTCCAGGATTGGCATCAGCCAGTCCTCAAACTTGCAGTAATTGTCATTGGGCACCAGCAGATTCCCAATCCTGGAGGAGAGGAGGACACAGCTGGGAAGTAAAGCCTGGCTAGGGACTTTGCCCCTACCTTACTCCTTCCTCCCACCGAAGTTAAAACATACAGCCAATCCCCTCCCTGCAGCAGAGTATGAGACTGGTTGGATCATACAAACCAGAGGAAACCCAGAAGGGATCGATTTCCCTGGTCACAAATAAATCACCCATCTTGTTTCCCAGTGGTGGCCATCAGATCATCAGCCCTCCCCACTACAAGTAAAGGTAAAGGACCCCTGGATGGTTAAGTCCAGTCAAAAGCAACTATGGGGTTGCGGCGCTCATTTCGCTTTCAGCCCGAGGGAGCCGGTGTTTGTCCACAGACAGCTTTCTGGGTCATGTGGCCAGCATGACTAAACCGCTTCTGGCACAACGGAACACTGTGATGGAAACCAGAGCGCACGGAAATGCTGTTTACCTTCCCGCCACGGTGGTACCTATTTATCTACTTGCACTGGTGTGCTTTCGAACTGCTAGGTTGGCAGGAGCTGGGATAGAGCAAGGGGAGGTCACCCCGTTGCGGGGATGGATCGGCAAACCCAAGAGGCTCAGTGGTTTAGACAACAGCGCCACCCGCACCCGTCCCCTTCCCACTACCCCTGCTGGTACCTGTTAATCCCACTCTGTCGCAGTTCCTTTCCACGCAAGCTGAAGTCTCCAACGTAAGTGGGTGCCAAGCATTTGATGAGATCTTCTTCCACGCCACCTGCTGTGGTCACCAGCACATCCACCTACACAAACCAAAGAATGTGGGCTATAGTGCTTGCCAAGACTTGCAGCTATGAGCATCCTTTAGACCCAAATTCTATAAAGGGATTAATCCATCTTTAAGTCATGAAGCACCAGTAGCCAGTATCTCTTTCCCATAAGCAGAGGTAGTTCCTTTAAAGTTCTCTCCAGCCCATTAAAAGATGGCATACAATGTTTATCATGAGAACATACGAGAGAGACAAGAATGATATTGGTGTAGAACACCAGGGATTCTTCTCTACCCTTTTGCAACCACGTACTGAAAAGGAAGATTTTTCCTTGATATACAGAAGGAGGAAACACCTCCCAGGTTTGGACAATACCATGTTGTGTTGCACCAGAAAGCGGATGGTCTCACGGACACCTGAGCTGATGAGGTTGGAAGTGAAGCCCAAGAAGATTGTACAGCCTGTTAGGTGGCGAGAACAGGGATTCAAGTCGGCATGGTTCCCTTCATCCTCGGCCAGTGGCGTCAGCTTCGCTTCTATCTGCAAGGAAGAACCCAACTATCTGAATCAAGCTTCAGCACAACAACACAATGCAGGGATTGAACTAAATGGCTGCACCACAAAGTTTAGCACATCATCGCCCTAAATAGCTAAGTACAAACAGCAAGAAGTTTACTAGTGACATATGAAGGAAGAAAAACAAAAACTGGTGAATGGTTGTAGAGAACTGAGGGAAGCATCAATGCACAAAATATGCAGATTTGGAGAATAATACTGGTTTTGCCACTTTATCTTCAAATCAGAAAACGTGATCATCAGAAAAGGAGATAAATGTAAACTGCAGTTTTTTACGTCACTGAAGGTATTGACTGTGTGTTCTCAATCCATGCAATCAAAGTAGGACTTTCCTATCAATCAATGTATATGTTTATGAACATCATACCAGCTCAGACTTATAAAATACTATTCACACCCAAGGCTTAGAGATAATAGGACTATGGAATATTGCTGGGAAAGGGTAAGAAAAGTAGCCAACTTCAGTGTTTGTTAACTCTTAGTACTGTATGTGCAGATGGGTGTTGTCTCTCTTTGTGCAAGATACATGACTGGTGTCAGAGAAGAATGCTGTGATGTATACAAGAGCGTACGTGCAGGAATTTATAGATGCCTCTATGTGCTGCAGCAAAGCAGCAAGCTAACTCCACAGTTATGAGATCCAGCCCAATCTACCACAATTCTCACCATCGGGACTCATCCTGGCTACTCACCATGCGGTTGATCTCGTTCACAGCCTGCCCAAAGCTGGTAGCCTGGAAACCTGTGGTGAGGTAAGACTGGAGCAAGGCATGATAGTCTAATCCACGGTCAAAGTCATAGCCATGCACTGTCAAGCTCCCCTCAGGTAGTCCCTCACTGGGCTTCAGCACAGCAGCCACTGCCCCAGCAGGTAGGTCACCTGCCACATTCTCCATCAGGTGAACACTGGGGAGGCTGGCACCCTAGGACAAAGATCGTTAATTAAGAAGACTCCTGAAAAAGCATGCTTTCAAAACTTCTCGTATTACAAAACTTCTGAGTATTACAGAATCTTAGTGATAAAGTACCTCCCAGATTTCTACCCTTCCCAAAAGGGAAACACAAGTGTTAGAAACTGAGATATGAAAGCTGGGAGCTAAATGGCACCTTAAACCTAGGTTATGGGGACAGCAATGGAATGTCTAGGCATGTGTTTTTTTTTTTTTAATAACAAGGATACAAAGCTGAAAATGCATGAACTGCAGCTAAAATATTATGTTCATTTTTCACATGGCCTAGTCCTTTCCCTGCCCATCCCCCTTATATTCTTAAGAGGGTCACTTCTTCAGTCTTCAGAGAGTAGCTGGATGTGGGAAGGCAGGAAGGGTTTCCCTTTCCTTCCACTCTGCAATTTTAATCCAAAATCTCAGGTGCAGTACTGCGCCCAGAGCTCAGAAACTACTTGCGCTAATGAAATTCCCTGTCGCAAAATGCGCGTAGAACAATGGGAGTTTCAGACGCTGGGGAAACAGCAATTTGCACCGTCTGTCAACTTCAAGTACTCTGGAAAGGCTCGTTCCCCACACCACCACAGTGAAGAACATCCCCGAACAATTCTTCCCAGTTGAGCAAAAATGCAGACAGAGGTTCTAATTCTTGGCCAGCAGCGGCAGGACGTGACCAGCGCTGCAACCCCAACCACAGTGCTCATGCCGACAACAGCATGGTGCCATTGTTAATCCTTATTGCATTGCAGGCAATTGGGTTAAATGACCTTCCAACATTTTGACTTCACCCCCAAAGGTGCACTCCTTTATTGTCAGAGGGATGCCAACTAATGCTGAATTATTATTATTATTAAATGATGAATAATCAATTAATTTATTATTATAATTATTAGATGATGAGGAATCAATTAATTATTATTAAATGACGAATAATCAATTAATTATTTTTATTAAACGAAGAATTATTATTATTAAATGATGAATAGTAATAATAATTATTATTACTTTATTGCATTGCAGGGGGCTGGTCTCTAGACGACCCCTGGGATGCATTCAAAAGATGCATTCAAAGAAGGAAAAAAGAAATGCAAATAAGCACTTTCCCGGCCCCGCCCCTCGCCCCGCCCACAGCGCAGCTATTGCCCCGCCCAGACCGCTTTGGCAAACCGGGCTTTCGAAGTGTCTGCCTCGTCTGCGGCAGCGCGCGCATGCGCCTGGGGGCGGGAGCGCGAGGCGGGGCTCACCTGAGACCTGAAGTGGTACAGCCCGGAATTCCGCCGCCTCCTGCATAATGCCCAGGGTCGGTTCCAAATATTACGGAGGGGGGGGGAAGTGTGGGTGAGAGAATGAGAGAAAGACAGGGAACTGAAAGGGCTCCTGTCACCACAGGGTAGGCTTGCTTAGCGCCATGTTCCCCGGTCAGGAGGAGTATTGAAGGCTCTCCTCGCCGGCTTGCGAGGAGGCCCCTTCTGCCCTCACGCGGCGGCGGCGGGGCCGGGAAGCGGGACAGCGCGCGAAGGGAACGGCGGCCTTACCTCATAGAGCCGGGCCCGACCAGCCAATGGCCTCCTCTCGCTCCCCTCGCTGGTTCTACGCAGGCGCTCTGCTCGCCGCCTCACGGAGATGCCGCGGGAAGCTCCTCATGGCGGCGCAGGGGAGCGGAAGGGGTTAAACGCCGGCGGCGGGAGGGGGAAGCGCTCGCGCGTCGTTCGGACTTGTTTCTTTCCTTCTTGCTCCTTTTAGGAAGTGGGCGGGGTTTCGGGGGAGGAAAGCGCAGGCGCTGCGCTGCGTCGGAGGCTAGCTCCAAGTAAGGGCGGAAGTAGTATGTGCTGCATAGAGATGCTTTGGGCATCTGAGAAGGTGCAGGCAGTGCGTGGGTCCGGGGGGGGGGGGGGAGGCAAGGGAAGGGTCCAACCCCACCCCCCCGCAAAGCAGGAATCGTACACCCAACATATTCCCCCTTCCAAGTTTATGCTGTTGCATACAAATTTCCCTTTATGGAACAAAATTTGCCTCTGTTGACTGTGGCGTAGCATCCTTTCATTCAGCTATGAAGCTCAGTGGGTGGGTGATTTTAGCCCATTTTCCTCTTCTGGACAAATGAACACTAGAGTTGCATGTATGATGACCTTAAAACATATGCTGTGTGTATTAAAAACATCAAAAATTGGTGGTCCAGAAACAGCCTGTGCAAACAGTCACCACAGAACAACTTAAGTGCAACTCCTCACTCTTCAAACAGAAATTCCATCTCAGACTGAAGTGAGCTGAGGCAGGGAGGGGCATTGTGACACCTTAAAATTGTGTATGTTTGTGTGTGTAAAAGGTAAGGTAAAGGACTCCTGGACGGTTAAGTCTAGTCAAAGGTGACTATGGGGTGCGGCACTCATCTCCCTTCAGGCTGAGGGAGCTGGCATTTGTCTAAAACACAAACACACAAATCATGGAATTGTAGAGTTGGTGTGGACATAGTCAAAACCCCTGCAATGCAGGGATCTTTTTGCCCAACATTGAGCTTGAACCCAAGACCCCGAGATTAAGGTTCTTCTCCATTGGAGGCTTTCAAATGGAGATTGGGTGGCCATTTGTCATGCTTTGGTTTGGATTTCTGCATTGCAGGGAGGTCGGACTACTTCCCTGTCTACATCCAAGTCAGTCATTTTCATGTACAGATTTCCCTTGCCATAGAATGACTGTGTTTCTCAGAGGGGATTAATTCTCAGAGGAAAATTCTGTATACAACAGCATAAATTTGGAAATATGTTGGGCATAAGATTCCTGCTTTGCAGGGGGTTGGACTAGATGACCCTCGGGACCCCTTACAACTCTGTAGTTCTAAGAGCCTCATGCTCTCTACTGACCGAGCTGCCCTACCATTTTATATTACAATTAACCAGTGCTTTTTTCTGGGGGGACGCAGGGGTACGCACACCTAAATGTTTTGTGAATCTTTGTACTTTTGTCCATTTACTGTATTTATTTTTCCCAATTTGAACTACAAAATGGTGATTTTTTTGAGTCAAAATGAGAGTACCCCTAAACATTTTTTTTTAGAAAAAAGCACTGCAATTAACAAACAAAATCCTTTCTACCTGCCCTCTAACTCCAGTTCTACAAGGAGACAGGTCCTTCCCTTGCTCCCCCCCCCCCAACCCACACACTGCCTGCACCTTCTTAGATGCCCACGGAAGTCAAAGGCATCTCTACGCCTGCACTTTCCAATTTTCTTCCGCCAAACCCCCACTTCCTTAAAGGAGAAAAAAAAGATGGCCTGTCCAGCTAGGACTGAGGAAATAATCAACATTCAATCTATACCACAATGTATAGGGAGAGGTAAGATACTCATAAACTTACAGGGCATACTCCACTCACAGAAAAAAAGATAACTAATGTGGGCACTTATGTCAGCCTCCTTAAGACCAAACTAAACATGCTCTCTTCCCCACAATGCCACAGTGTTAGTGAAAATGGCCTCCTGTGTCTATTATTATTATTATTAGTTGGTTAACGTTAGTTTTGCTCTCATAATTTGTTGCTCTGATTTAGCATCTTACCCTGGAGAACTTACCTCTCCCTTTTTGGACATCTTGCCGCGGTTTCTATTTGATGCTGGACTCAGCAGCTGAAGTTCGAAACCCTCATCTGTGTTTAGTGCCTACCTTTTTGGTGTTTGGGAAATAAAACATAAGGACATAATTACTGTGTGCATACCATGTTAGGGTCAGCACTTCCTGGCAGTGGCGTAGCGTGGGTTGTCAGCACCCGGGGCAAGGCAAGTAATCTGCGCCCCCTAACCTGCCGCCGCTGCCAGCTTCTTCTTGCTGCTGCCTGGTCTGGTCTGGTGTGGTTCTCTCCCGCGCTCAGCGCTGCGTTGGGCAGCCGCTGCACTGTCCCTCCCCCAGATAGTCCCTCGCTCTCTCTCCGCACCGCACGCCTGGCACCCACCCCCTCCACAGTGGGCGGCGGCTCGGATCGGATTCGCACAGCCAGCACTGCAATGAGAGTGAGTGAGTGAGCCAGGTAGGGGCAGAGAGCTGCGAGTGCGAGCGCCCCCCCAGATGTTGCGCCCGGTGTGGCTGGCCCCCCCTGCACCCCCCACGCTACGCCACTGCTTCCTGGTGCAGCCAGAATGAGATTGTGATCTAGGATTCTTAGAGACTCAATATTTTCAGGTAGTATTCACTTACTGGCAATGTTCAGGTTGTGCAGTTATATTTAATTGAGAAGTCTTGCTCAACAAGCCTGCTTTCCCCAAACACCAGACTTTGTGCAATAAAGGAAGTGGTGAGAAAATGTACTGGAATGTGTGGGATAACATTTCATTTGGCTCAAGGTCATCTTACTTACCCTCAAACCATCAGAAAGAATGTTCATTAAATAGCCAACATTGTCTAATCTGCCTGCAAGCAAATGCTCAAATATGGACCTGGTTCTTGTACCTGGTTCTTGTACCAGGTCTAGGTTGGCACACATATTTTGCCTTTCTCTGACCTGCCCCCCCCCCTTGCCAACATGACTGACAGGGCTTTGACTGTGTTAAGCCCCAGTGCAGTGTGGATTGCACCTTCAGTGTCCAGGATGTTATCATTCTTTTCTATACTTTTGTGTCAGGGCTTCCCCTAGACGTGGGTGGCGCTGTGGGTTAAACCACTGTGCCGCTTGGGCTTGCCGATCGAAAGGTCAGCGGTTCGAATCCCTACAATGGGGTGAGCTTCCGTTGTTTGGTCCCAGCTCCTGCCAACCTAGCAGTTCGAAAGCACGTCAAAGTGTAGATAAATAGGTACCGCTCCGGCAGGAAGGTAAACGGCATTTCCGTGAACTGCTCTGGTTTCGCCAGTCATGCTGGCCACATGTCTGCAGAAGCGGACAAACGCCGGCTCCCTCGGCCTGTAAAGTGAGATGAGCACCACAACCCCAGAGTCATTGGCAACTGGACTTAATTGTCAGGGGTACTTTTACCTTTCCCTTTCCCCTAGACATAAGCAGTGCTTAGTAAGCAGTGCTGTTTTAATGCTTTCTTAACCATAATTGCATCCATACATCCAAGACATGTTATCTATAAATCAAACTTATCAGAACAAAATTCCAACAACAGAATGTAAGTCTTCCTAGTATAAATTTAGTACGTAATTTTGCCTTTCTGTCCTCGTCTTTCCACTAGTAAACCTATTGCCTTAACTTATCAAAATAATAATAATAATAATAATAATAATAATAATAATAATAATAATAAGCGGTGCTTTTTTGGCATGGAATTACATGGCGAGTACTCATATCTCAATGATGGGTGCCAGCACAAAATGGCTACCCTGCATCTGTGAGCACCACCAGACACAAAAGCACTGTTAGTAAAAGGGAAGTTTATTCTTAATAAATTTCTCTTTTGCCCTTCTTCCCTGTTTTGAAAAATATGTGCAGAAGTGGTTTGCAGCTTTTATCTCATCCCGACAGCAATTCTTTATCTAGGGGAAAGAGATGAGGCAATGGAAAAAGCTGCCACCAGCAACCCTTCCTCCTTAAAGCTAGGAGGCAACTGTAGATTGAGAGAGGAACTCGGGTGATGAATGTGTGATATATACCTGTTGGGAATTGTCACATTGGAGAGCCAGGGTTACTGTCACCTTGTCAGCTTCGTTTATCTGTCAGCATGCTCAATTCATTTCTGCGTGTGCTGCCCATCTTCATAATTTGGTTCATGTATGTGATGTAAGGAGGCTACAAAACATTAATGCAACAATAAATCAGTATTGAAAATGCCACTGCACTTTCTCCTTACGTGAGAAAAGCCGCAGGCAATATGTGCATCCCACTTGCTTTCAGGCCCATTAGAAGAAACAGTTCTCCCACCTGGCAAATAATGTATTTTTCTCTGCATTCAGCAAATTATGGAATTTGCACCCCTGTAATAAACAAATAGGGCGTGATATGAATAGCAGGATATGGTGATATAGATATAGATATATATAGTGTTTTGCTTTTAGTTTATATCAACACAACAAACACAACTATAGCAACAAAGAAGCAAACAAACAAAGCAAAAATGGGGCATTCATAAGTTTTGCTCTTTTTCAGTTTACAGGGGTGTGCTAATACCTTTTCATTTAGTAAGAGGTAAAGTTCCATTTAGGCTAGCTCTAAGAAGATTAGAAACTTGTAGTAGGTTGGGGGGCTGTTAATATAAGAGATCATTGACAATTAAAGTTTACCTTGAGAGTCATCTGTTACTACCTAGGTGGCACTTATTAAAAATAATTTGCTGTGCTTTACACCCCTAGGTGGGTGGGGGTTTTTATCGTCTAATCAAGGTTGCACAGTAATAGAAGATCTAACCAGTTCTACCCCATGAAAGGGGTTCCCTGCTAACATGTCCAAAAATATATTCTGCTTCTCTCCTGAGAAAGCAAACGGGTTGCCCTTAACTCTAAGGGTCATATCCACAGGTTGAAAAAAAAGAAAAAGATGAATGAAAGTGACCAAAAACTTTTACAAATACAACCGTATTTTCAGATCTTGGGCGGGGGGGGGGACCCTTTTCTACAATCCCTTGTTGACATGTGGTGCTGGGAATGATATCAGGTGAATATGGCTGTGACAGCTGTGGTTTACTGTATTAGAGTTTGCTTTTTTGCCTTTCTAAAGGAAAGCATTTCTCCTTGAAGAGCTTTCTTTCTGCAAACTTGTGTCTCCATGTTGATGAAAGGAGGAAATGGGGATATGCTGGGTCCCCACTCCATGCCACCACACGTTCAGTCTGGGAGAGGGTCAGTCTTTTGCAACAAGGTGCACACCCATGGGAACGAGAGAACATGATGTCTTGATGTGCCAGGGAGAGGCCTGGGGACATGGAAAGAACAAGGATTGGATAATTTAGGTGGGGTTGGAGAACAGAAAGCCAGGGCATCCTTTCGGGTTTGCTAAGTGTTGGGCCGGACACAGGCAGAAGTGGAATTGGAGGAAAGTATTTTTATTGCCTCATTGGCTTTATTGCCTCATTGGGTTGGGGAAGAAACTTGTGTCCAAATCTCTACTCAACCACAAATCTTAGACCAACCAGCCATTATTTCTCGGCTTAGCATTATCTCAAAGGACTGTCGTGAGAGGGAAAATTGAACTATATATGACAGCGTTTGCCAGCCTTTTGGGACCCCTGGGTCCAAACTGGGGGGAAGCATAGGTACCACACTCAAATAACAACCAAGCACAAACCATAACCTATTTTGATGGTGTGATGGCTTTAAGGATTGCTTGTGCGTAAGTTACCGCCTCTGCGGGCTAGTTTGCCTGGTTAAGCCATTTCTCTCTGGACAGCCCTCCACTCCGTGGCTGTTCAGTCGCTGGCAGAATCCGTCAGTGGGCGTTTCTTGAACCTCTTCCAGCAAAGAAGCTCTTTGACACCAAGTCGCCGCCTACTTTCCCTGCGCGAAAGTCTTCTGCGCAGGGTGGGCGTAGGCAGCGGAGGACTTGTGCTCTCCTTGCTGGTCTCTTGCGAAGAGTCCTGGAGCCTACTCTCCGCTTCCCCCATCGGCCCCCCTCTATCCCTGGTGTAGCGCTGATTATCTTCCCCAGCCGGGGACCCGCCTCTCTCCCTGCTTGGCCCCTCTCCAGCATTGCTGCTGAGTCTCGCCTCCTCTGCTAGCTGCGATGGCAGTTCCCTGACAGATGGCTACAATAAAATGCTTCTTTCAAGCCAAACTTCAGCAGTGAGAGGTGACCTTATGGGTGCCAGGGAAGAGCTTTGCGGGCATACGGGCACCTGTGGGTAGCATGTTGGCAACCCTTGATTCAGTCCACCCTGAGCCCTTTGGAGGAAAGATAGGATAAAAACTGACATTCGTTAATGATTTACTTTAAAAAAGCTAATTGGACTCGACTGTGTAAATTGGACTCGGCTGTGTAGCCCCCAAGGCAGTGGCGTAGCGTGGGGGGTGCAGGGGGGCCGGCTGCACCGGGCGCAACATCTGGGTTAGGGGGCGCAAAATCCATGGGTTAGGGGGCGCAAATTACTTGCCTTGCCCCGGGTGCTGACAACCCACGCTACGCCACTGCCCCAAGGTCTCAGCTGTTGCCTTGGTGGTCAGCAGTCTAGTAGCCAATTTCTAAGATGAGTTATGCTGATGCTCAAGCCTGCCTGGAAGCTGCACCAATTGACTGCCATCTTGTGAAAAGTTTTCACAAGATGCTAAGAAGAGTAGAGGGCTGGTGTCCACTTCCGCCTGCAGAGAAGGACTTGGGTTTACTGCTCAAGAGCAGAACCCAGTCGCTGTGTCACCAACAGGTCCCCGAAGAGCTCTGTGGAACCGTCTCTGCCATGGCAACCATGTAAACATTTGCAGTAGTAGCACTGCATGTGTTTTAAATGCAAAAAATTAATCATGCTATCGTTGCCAGAATAAATTATTGAGGTAGAGAGAGGCTCTGTCTAACCTTTTGTTTTTCACATGAGGGCTCTTCACACAAAGAGCTCAAATGCGTAAACACAGGGTGGCGAAGTCGCTGTTTGTGCTCTCCAGAAAAATAAACCTAGGAGTTGGCTCTTTGCAAATAGGCGGAGGGGGTGGATGGAATGGGGGCCAGAAAGGGCTAGGAACAGAAAATTGCCATGTCTAAAGTAAGACAGTATCTGTGTTTTATCCACAGTATTTGCTTTTTAAAAACCCTGTAATTCTCTAGACTGGTTGGTATATAATAGTATACCCCCGCCCCCGATTATCTTCCCTCTTTCTACAGCCACCAACAGTGAGAAATAGGTTTTTAGGGTTTCCTTTTACGATAAAAGAAAAAGAGGACAGGAGCCATTTGAGGAAACCAATTCCCCTCCCCTGTGTTTCAGACTTCCTGATTTTGCCCAAAGAGCACCTTTATCTCTGGCCAGTGCCTAGGTTCTACACATTGAATGGCTATTGTTAGACATTTAAATTTAATTGAACTTGGGTACTACATATCTATAGTGCCAGAAGCACAAATCTTTCCTCCTCATTTTCTCTCCAAATGTGCCAGGTTGTTGTACGCTGATAACATTTCTATAGTTATTATGGAGCAAAGAAAATAATTGCCACAAATGATCCTAAAAATGTGCTACTTTTCATGTTTTAACCTTAAATTAATTTTGCCTTCCTGTTCGCCCGCCGACATAGCTGGCCTTGCCTCTTCTAAAATCCAAAATGGCACTCCTTAGGGTAAAGAATGGCATATGGTGTTTAATTCCTAAAATGATGTGAATTGGGGTATCTCTCTCACTCACACATAAAGCCACACACATCTCTTCCTTTCTCTGCCATAGTGCACATCGCCTCTCACAAAGCACAAATAATAAATTCTCTTTCTGCCCAACTGCACCATGGGTGAAGGAAGTGCTTGTCACCTCCCCTTTCATTTTATTTATTTTTTAATATTCCCCCACCCCAATCAAACTGCAAAATGCATGAAGGCCACCAACCTATGGCCTCCCTCCCTTAGGCTATTTACTCTCCCCAGATCATATCCCTTACTGGTTTTCCTCTGCAGAGCACTTTCGCCTTGCTGGAATGTAACTTTGAACTGTGATAGTGCCCCTTTGTTGTCTGGGAGAAGGATGGAGGTGTGTTAGTGTAGAAACCTCAGACTATGGAGTGGCTGGAGTGCAGCCAGTTGTACAGAGTTGCATCCATTGCTCCTCCCTAAGTGGTTGGCATCCATCTGTCTCCAGCGGCAATAGAGAAATGCACTTTTCGAGGTGAAGTCAAACTGTTGGGAGGTTACAGTGCCTGCTGTGGTTGTAGAGACTGATACAGGAGAGACATGTTTTGTTTCAGCTGGGCCAGATGAAGGTGTCCAGTTGGTTTGCTGTAGATGCGTCATGGGGTTTCTTCTTTGTGCACTCCTCCCAGCGGTCATTCCTCCTCTGGTCATATGATTCTTCCTCCACCCCCATCGTTCTGCCCGGACGCTGAGGTCCAGCTCTGAGGGCCTTCTGGTAGTTCCCTCATTGCGAGAAGCAAAGCTACAGGGAACCAGGCAGAGGGGCTTCTCAGTAGTGGCGCCCACCCTGTGGAACGCCCTCCCATCAGATGTCAAAGAGATAAACAACTACCTGACATTCAGAAGACATCTTAAGGCAGCCCTGTTCAGGGAAGTTTTTAATGTGTGGCATCTTAGTGTATTTTTGGTCTTTGTGGAAGCCGCCAAAATGGCTGGGGAAACCCAGCCAGATGGGTGGGGTGCAAATAATAAATTATTATTATTATTATTATTATTGCTATGGATGCACAACCTGCCTGTCAGTGTCTAGGCACTGCGGTTGTCTTCAGTGGATTTCAACATGGCAAGGTTGGTGTTGCCAGCCTTAATAAAAGTAATAGTAATAATTAGGATCACAATATGTTTTATAATATAAAAACACAAGAATGCATAGCATAGTAACAAAAAGTTAAAAGGCCATAGATTGATAATTCACCAACAGCCTTGGAGAATAGGAATGGTGCCTATAGATACGTAAGGTAGACTCCAGGAGAGTCTCCCTTTGCCTCTGACCCCATCTACCTCTGGCACGCATCCCCTGTTAAGTTCCCCACAAAGGAATGTGGTCTTTTGAGTTGAACAAGTTTCCCTGCCCCGGAGCATAAAGGTAGGGAAACTTGTTCAACTCAAAGACCACATTCCTCCCTCAATGCAATTTACGATGAGCCTTCAACGTGTTTGTGGGTCTGAATGTAGAAACAGAAGACATCTTTAAAAAATACTGCTTCAAGCATCAGCAACCATAAAGCCATAAATGCTTAGTGAGGTAACATATGCAGGGAGAGAGCAAAGCTAAAGGCAGGTGTGTTGTTGGTACAAAGAGAAACATACAGGGTAGGGCAAGGTGATGATAAAACAGAAACCCTGGAGTTCTGCATTGACAATTTTTACTTCATCTGCTCCTGTTTTGCAGAGTTTTATTTTAAAATATTTATCCAGACTATAATTTGCTTTTGTTAGGTATCTCATATTGTCCAGTTGTAATCAGGTATAAGAAAAATAAATAGCCTGGGGAACACATCTAATGCTTTTTAAGGACCTCCACAATATATTATTGTGTAATAAATATCAAATTATGATCCTCTGCCTGAGTGTCTCTTATTCTTTGAACTTTAACACGTAGTCAAGGTTGAAAACCAGCTATATCCTTCACTATATATCAAGAACAGTGAAATTTATTCCTCCTCTTGCTACCCAGCTTCATTGCAGTCAAAGTGGGAACATGTTCAGTTACACCAAGGATAATTCGTCTCCCTCACCTGTTGCAGTTTAATCGTAACACATGCAGCCAACCAAATCACCAGGAAGGTTAACCTCCATGTATTGATACGCTAATCTGCTATAATTTGTAGCGTCTACTTCAGCGAACAATGAACACCAGCATGTTAAAGATCACCTCTGTACTTCTTGGGAGGAAACATGCAACTTGATTGGAACATAGCTGTCAACCGTCCCTTATTTGGCGGGAAAGTCCCTTATCCCAGCGCTGTGTCCTGCTGCTGTCCCTTATTGATGATGTCCCTTAAATTTCCCGGGTTTCAAAGGAAGCAGCTCCTCTCCCTCCCTCCCTGCCAGCCAGGGAGGAGGGAGGCTCCAACTGTGTTGCTTGGCTGCGTTGCTCACCCAATAAGGAGTCTAAGAACGACTGAGGGGTGGAGCTTGCATGCCTTGTGCAGATCAAATCGGCCGCATTGCCTGGGGACTCGCCTTTGCTCAGCACTTCCCAGTGGAGAGACGATGGTGGTTTTCCTTGCTGCATCCCCTTTGCCGGGTTGCTGCGCTGTGGGAACCACCGCTTGAGGCTTCATTTGGCTGCTGGCTGGGCTTTCTGCCTTTGCCTTGGAGGGGCTCAGAGGTTGAACATACCTGTGCTGGGAAAATCCCTTATTTTGGCTGCTGATCCCTTATTTTTGAGGCCGCTGGTCCCTTATTTTCAAATCTGTAAGTTGACAGCTATGGATTGGAATGATACCATAAAGGCTGGATCTAGACACATCAAAAACGTGTTTCAGGAAAACATAAACTTTAATATGGGAAATCACATTGATGAAGATGTGGCTCCACAGCACCATCTGGTGCCACATTGTTAAGGTAAAGGTAAAGGTAAAGGTACCCCTGCCCGTACGGGCCAGTCTTGACAGACTCTGGGGTTGTGCGCCCATCTCACTCAAGAGGCCAGGGGCCAGCGCTGTCCGAAGACACTTCCGGGTCACGTGGCCAGTGTGACATCGCTGCTCTGGCGAGCCAGAGCTGCACACGGAAACGCCGTTTACCTTCCCGCCAGTAAGCGGTCCCTATTTATCTACTTGCACCCGAGGGTGCTTTCGAACTGCTAGGTTGGCAGGCGCTGGGACCGAGCAACGGGAGCGCACCCCGCCGCGGGGATTCGAACCGCCGACCTTTCGATCGGCAAGCCCTAGGCGCTGAGGCTTTTACCCACAGCGACACTTTTTCTTTACTAAAATAGCTGAGTCCCAAGACTACCTTTACTGGCACTGCTATGTACAAAGGATGTAACAAGATTAAGGTTATTACTGTGTCTTCAGACAATTCGGTGAAATTCTTAGCAGTTTAGAATTGGGTGTGAAAGTTGCATGAACATTTTATTTTGCAGCTGAAAGCATTTGATGGTTAACAAATTTATCTTTTAAAATTCAGAATGGACAAGCTCTTTATTGTTGAAATTTCAAGGCTTGATCAGATGAGAAAGTAATTGTATTCTTATTCTTGTAATACACGGAGGTGACAATGTTATAAAGGACCCTAGATCATTTATATGTATGGATTATTGTGGTTTTTTTCCTATGAAAATTGTAGTATTAAGAAAACTCTACCTACTCTATACAGATGCTTTTATGGAATGGGTTTTACTTCTTTTGGCAAGCTTAGCAATATTGGGAGCGTTATTTGCAATGTTTCTGTGAGCAAGGAAGTGGTGCAAGGTAATTATTTTATTTATCAAGAATGAAAGGCACATTTCAGTTTATGAAGCCATAAACAGTTTGGGGCCAAGTACCTTAAAGAACAACTATATCAGACCCTACTATTGGCAGGTGAGACCTTGGTAGTGCTGTCACCAGGAACCATCTGGATTACCATTGACCTGTGACAGGGCCTTTTTAGTGATGGTTCTCCATTTGTGAAGTCCACTTGCCATCCTGGTAAGGTATGCCTACCTCCCTCATTGACTCTCAGGAGAAATTTTAAATCGTTCCTCTTTATTTAGACATTTGGTGGCTGAAAGACATTTTCCATGGCAACTGTGAGATAACTGTTTTTAGAATGCTTTTAACAGTTTCTATAATTTTCCAAACAAAATATTGGTGTGTTTTCCACCTTGGGCTCCTTTGAGAAGGAAGGGCAGGATAGAAATTGAATGAATAAATATAAATAAATGTGGGCACCCTGTTGTTGTTTTTTAAAAGACATCCTCAGAGTCTCCCCAGAAGGTAAACTGGGGACAGTGATTTACTTTGGACAGGTACCAAAAAAATAGGGTTTGTCTTTCATAAATACAGAAAGTTGGAATGTATATATTTGCTGCATCTGTGTGTTTTTTCCTGTCAAAACTAGAGTTATTAATGATCTAGCAAGCATTGCAGCAGAGCCTCTTTATTCTCATGGAAATATAACCTAGGAATATCTGTCTAACAGCCAGAAACTACTTCCCCTATCCTAGCCTTTTCTACTAAGATACTCGGACAACCTATCCGTTATAAAAAAAGAGCTTAAAAGATAGCTGGGGCTGGGGAGCAATACAGCTGTCTAGTGTAATGCCCTTAATTTCTTGGGCGACCTAGCACTATCTGTTTTGCTTTAAGGGCATGTCAATCTTTTGTCATCCTCAGCTGAAAGAATAAGATAACATGGAGTTACACTTAATGTTTAATGATATGCAGTGTTTTCTTGCTTGGTACAAGGAGTGCTCTGTTCTGCACATATCATTTATTTATCAGGCATTCAGCTTCCTACCATATTCCTAGGGATGTGAAGACATTAGTAAAAAATATGCCCTTAGTCTCATGGGTATTGCCTTTCAATTGAGGTGTGGTGAAGGAATCATGACTTGAAATTTTATCTCGGCTAAATAAAATGTAAGGCTGCTGATGGATTCGAAGAACAGGCAGGTTAAGGATAGAGATGCAAACCAGAGCCCTGTTTGCAACCCAGGATGTCCAGAACAACATCCCAACTTGGGCAGAGTGTTGCAGACCCTTCAATTGTCCCTGTTTTCCAGGGGCAGTCCTGGATTTTCAGAAGCCGTCTTGGTTTCTGATTTGATCCCAGAATGTCCCACTTTTTCTTAAAAGGACCCCTGACCATTAGGTCCAGTCGTGGCCGACTCTGGGGTTGCGGTGCTCATCTCGCTTTATTGGCCGAGGGAGCCAATAAATCACACATCATGTTCCGGATCATGTGGCCAGCATGACTAAGCCGCTTCTGGCAATCCAGAGCAGCACACGGAAATGCCATTTACCTTCCCACCGGAGCAGTACCTATTTATCTACTTGCACTTTGATGTGCTTTCGAACTGCTAGGTTGGCAGGAGCAGGGACCAAACAACGGGAGCTCACCCCGTTGTGGGGATTTGAACTGCCGACCTTCTGATCGGCAAGTCCTAGGCTCTGTTGTTTAACCCACAGCGCCACCCACATCCCCAGTTTTTCTTAGGACGTTCCTATTTTCATCAGAGAAATGCTGGAGGGTATGGTTATGCAACCCCCAAACAAAGGAGATAAGTAACTATACAACCTTTAGAAGACATCTGAAGGCAGCCCTGTATAGAGAAGTTTTTTTTAATGTTTAATGTTTTCTTATATTTTATATACTAAGTTATCTAAGATTGGCTGGGGTAACCCAATCAGTTGGGTGTGGTATAAATAACAATATTACTACTACTACTACTACTACTACTACTACTACTACTACGGAACAGGACATCTCTATTTTCATTGGAAAGAGGGTATGGTGCTGATGCTACTGCAGATACAAAGAGAGAATATAGGGCAAGAGACAGACCTCCAAAGGGAGCGTTGGGTCTCCCCAATTGCCATGGGCAGGAGAATAGTGTCAGGAGAATAAATCAAGATGGTGGATGGTTGGTGCACAGGAAAAAAATGGTGCCTACCTGCCCCAAAGTGCAGAGGAATCTAGCTGCAATCCCTTAGACCAATTTGGAAGGACCTCCTATTTTATTAGAACTGCTGGCACCAAAACAACTGCCTCTGGAATAGGCAAGCTCCAGTGGTGCATCTTTCAAAAAATGTATGTTTTTATTGCGGACCTCGTGCCACTAGTAATGCAAGAAACTTTCACTTGATGAATTACTAATGACACGAGGTCCGCAATAAAAACATTTTATTTATTTTGAGGGGCCTATCCCTGCCCCGCCCAACATGATGCTAAAATGTTTTCAGTAGTATTCTATGTTATTTTTTTTAAATGAAAATATGAAAGAGGACCATTATTTCAAACAAAGTGTGTTACCTTTTATGAATTCACAGGTTATTACTTCTCTACCCTAAAAATGGGACTTATCCTGAGGTTTGTTTGTTTTTTGTAGAATAAAATGCAGTAATCAGATATGTTAAAGGGTTAAGCCTTAAAAGCCTATTAAGAGAAGTTGGAGGAATGCATCTGATAAATAAAAAAGAGTAGCTGATTAATCAGCTGACAGCCATGACATGAAAAACGGTTAGGAAAAGATGTGTTGAGCAGCATCTTAGAAATGCTTTGGAAGCAATTGGGCCCGAAGGTTATCAGGGGAGTGAGGAACCCTGCAAGTACAGAAAGTGTTGAGGCTTCCTAAAAAGCAGGAGAGAATCAGCTTCCTTTGGTTTACTTCTCACACATAGGATCATGCTTCAACTGCAGGAGCCAATCTTAAGCCAATCTAGCTGATCAATGGGTCTGAGGTCATGTAAACAAACTTTTGAATATGCTCTATTAAGCAATTGCAAGTTTCTAGTTGGGTCTTCAGAGCAATTGATTAGGAATCTAAATTTATCTAGAATTTATATGGTTGGATTAGGTCATTTTTTCCCAAAGGTATGAATTAATGCAAATCTTCAAAAGCACTTGATCTCTGAAACCTGGTTCATTTTTGTGGGCTGCGGTATGTTCTGATAAGATACAGGCATTTGATTTTTGATTATTATTTTTTTCTTAAAAAAAGACATTGGAAACACTAATCATTTCACACTGCAGAGCACTTTTATCTTCCGTGTGTAATCCTCTCTTAATATGGTGTCAAATCTAAGGCATCAAGGCGATCATTAATCAAGAAGATGACAGGGGTGAGCTTAAACGCTACACTCGCTATCAGATACGAGACACATAGATGTTCTGTATCCTGCAGATACAACATGCTTATCTAGCCAAACTTTCCGTAAATACAGCAATCAATGAAGACAGCCATAGAAAGTAGCAACAGTCCTTCTATTCTGCTTATCAGTTGGCTAGAAGCTCTATGACCTTGCATATTGGCAGTCTTTGGAAGTGACCGCCCCAGGTCACTTCTGTGTTAAGAGAGTGAGTAGGCAGGTACTGAGTTTAGTGATAATGCTAGAATACTACCATGGGCTTTCAAAGGATTCTTTCCCGATAGTTTTGTTTTGTTTTTGTTTTTTTTTGGTGGGGGGAAACTCAGTTCCCCAAATGCTGAACCGATACGGTGACAGCTATGCTCAGTTTCTTTTTTTTAACAGCTCAGGCTGTTATGTACTGAAGTTCTCACCCTGGGCCAGCAGGGGGATACTGTAGATAGTTTTCACTCAGGTCCGCATATGCAAATAAGGGATTGAAAGTGACGTTCAGTGATTGGATAGTTACAGAAAGTGGTTACTGTTGCTTTGTAGTGGTGCTCTATATAAGCAGGGTGGCTGAACCTTTCAGTTCAGTTCTGTTCCGGCCTGTGGATAAACAAGAGCTGTTTGAAGAATCACTGTATCGTCTGATATGTTCACCCACAACTTAACACAGGCCTAAGCTCACATCGAATCTAAAAGAAAGCCCTGTTCCTTAATCATAAATGGGGTCAATTTGCTGATGTTCAGGAAAAGATTCTCTACATGCATAGATATACTTTATTGAGTCTTTTTGATTGCAAGTAGATAAATAGGTACTGCTCTGGCGGGAAGGTAAGTGGCGTTTCCATGTGCTGCTCTGGTCCTCCAGAAGCGACTTAGTCATGCTGGCCACATAATCCGGAAGCTGTACGCCGGCTCCCTCAGCCAGTAATGCGAGATGAGTGCCACAACCCCAGAGTCGTCCATGACTGGACTTAATGGTCAGGGGTCCCTTTACCTTTACCTTTAAGGCAGGGGTAGGCAACCTAAGGCCCGGGGGCCAGATGTGGCCCAAACACCTTCTAAATCCAGCCCAGGGACAGTCCGGGAATCAGTGTGTTTTTACATGAGTAGAACGTGTCCTTTTATTTAAAATGCATCTCTGGGTTATTTGTGGGGCGTAAGAATTCGTTCATTCCCCCCACGACACAAAAAAATAGTCTGGCCCACCACATGATCTGAGGGACGGTGGACCAGCCCACGGCTGAAAAAGGTTGCTGACCCCTGCCCTAAGGAAAAGCGGGACATTCCTGGATCAAATCAGAAACTGTAAATCCAGGAATGTCCCTGGAAAATAGTGACACTTGGAGGGTCTGCATGGCTGCTAACTCCATGGGGTCCTGGGTCCCTGAGCACCCACAAAATTCCCCATGAAGGGGCCAGGCACCCACAAATTTTGGTGTTAGCGCCATACACGCTGCATGGCACCCATAGTCGTTTGGCCAAGTTGGCACTCCTGTTGATTTGTATTTGCAGAACTGGAGCTGAGGTCTAGCCCATCCCATCCCTCAGATAGCCTTGCACTGCTCCCTTTTACCATGTCCTTCCTAGGTGAGAGGGCGGCTGGACATTTCCAGCCCGCCCTCTATATTTGCGCAGAAAAAAATATAACTAAGCTCTGGATTAACCCCCTTCTCCGTACAACTCTGAATTGGACACAAGACTGAAAATAAAATCTGCCTTTTCCCCATTTATATTCCCATCCTTTTGTTTCCTTATGGCAACTTGAATGTGTGTTATCGCTACCATGCAGTCAATTTATGTTTGAAGCGTCCGGCAACAATACTTCCACAAATCAAGCTGATGCAGCCTTCCGCCTGGGCTGTTGTTCTCCTCCAATACATTCCAAGTGTGGCATCCCTAATTCACAGTGGAAGACAATTATTGTTCTTGGATACCCATTTCCAGTAATTATTCCCAAGGCAGACTATTAGATACGGGTTGTGAGCATCTCAGCTGTAAACTTTTTATTATTATTTGTAATTTTTATTTTAATTCCGATATTTCCACTGAGAGGCATACTGTGGCAAAACGAGAGTGCAAATGTCCCCCATACGCTATATTTGTAGTTGGGGGCTGGGAGACGCAAAGATTCATGTTTGTTGCAGAAGCAGCAGCAAGATTCATTATCTAAATGCATGCTCCAAGCAGATTTCTTTTACATATTTGCCGTAACAAGATTATTATTATTATAAAAAAAAAAAACCACAGAGAGAAGACATAGAAAAGCGTGCTAATAACATGACACTGGAGGCCATTTGAAACTATTGTTTTTTCTCTTTAAAGGCCTGTCAGCTGTCCTGAAAAGAAAAGAAAAATGCTGTAGGTTATATATAGTTCCATAAGCTCCACTGACTATGGGGGCATTCTCAACACTATTAGGCTTGATGCAGATCCCTAAGCTTGTTAAGCCTCCACTTTTGCTGCTGCTTGCTGATTTCATTGATTTTGGTTGTCATTCAGGGGTGTAGGAAGGGGGGCAGGGGTCCGCCCCGGGTTCCATCATGAAGGGGGGTGTCAAAAAGGAACAATTACTGCCCTGCTAGGGCGGTTCATAAAAAAACTTTTTAAAAAAATGCCTGCTCCAAAGGTCTTATCTTACTACACTAGGGATTATATAGCTATATCTGAAATTCCATGCCTATCAGTTAATATCTTGACCCTCCTCCACGAAAATAACTGTTCACTTGGCCGTTTTCATATGTTGTGAAGGCTGAAATTTCAATTCACTGGAGCCAAAACACAATCCACCCTGTAGATTTAAGTATCTGTCCACAGTTGCCTCCTTGTTATCAGAGGCCCATTCCTTTGTAAGAAAATACGAAATAATGAAAAACGATTTTTGCAGGCAAAAAAAAACCCCAAACCAAAACAAAAACAAACAAAAAAAACAATATGGGGGGTAAGGTGACAAGAAATTTTCAGCACTGGGTACCACCTGACCGAAAGAAGGCAGCGGGTGGCAGGCAGATTTCTTCCCCAGCCCAGAACTGGCACAGTGGTTGGGCCTGGATTGTGCCCAATGCCATCATTTGATGGCAGTGGGGCTGGCTTGAGATCCAGCAGATCCTGGGACGGCTCAACCACTCCATGCCCCCAGAGTGCCTCATTTTTTGGGCGGGGGTTGTTTCTGTGGTCTGCTACCCATGTACATTCTTCTGGTGGGACTTCTGTCTGCCTTTACACTCAGCAGACAGAATAGGGAGTTCAGCAGCGGAGTGACACTCCACCCATTCCAACCCTTATTCATACCTGGAGTAAAGGTGACTTGGATCGCAGTCATTATGCCCTGTACTTGCTGTCTTCACTCCTGAACATTCTTACTCCCTCCTCTGAAAGATAGGCCACTTTCTCCTTCTTTACAGATGGGGAGAAAAACATTAAGTACTAGTAACTATGGACTAGTAACTATGTCCAAGGTCACACAATAAGTGTAGGTTGAAGAAGAAAGAGAAGAAGAAGAAGAAGAAGAAGAAGAAGAAGAAGAAGAAGAAGAAAGAAGAAAGAAAGAAGAAGATTTTTATATGCTGCCATCTCACTGGGTTTTCCCAGCCACTCTGTGCGGCTCCCAACAAAATATTAATCTTAGCTATTCTGTTCTTTATCCCAGTCTGCATCTCCACTACTTATAAGTACAGCTGATAATATTAGCATGAGTTTGACCAGCATGAGTTTTACCAAACTGCAGGAGGCAGTAGAAGACAGGAGTGCCTGGCGTGCTCTGGTCCATGGGGTCACGAAGAGTCAGACATGACTAAACGACTAAACAACAACAACATTCAAGTTTGCCCAGTGTATGAAACAGCTTTAAACAGACATACTTTTCCTATCAATTTTCTGTGATAAGAGTTTCTATGTCTTTTTTTAAAAAAAAAGGTTTTGTTTTTATCATGCATGCTTTTCCATGTGCCATTTTGCTATTCTTCTTTAATCATACTCCGTTTCTTAAATAATAATTTTAAAAAACACCCTATGATCTCTCTGTTGCTACCCAAGCACCTAACAAGGAGACCACTACCGGGATGAAACAACCTGAAGGTACTCACGCCGTGCACCTTTTAAATTTTGAAAATGTTCTGAAATGTGGAACTACCAGGAGCCTGTCTGCTGGCACAATAGAGGCTGAGTCACAGTAAAAAAAAAAAAAAAAAAAAAAAAAAAAGGTTCCCTAAACACATTTGAGATAAAGCCACTGCCCCGCAGGTCATTTGTGTTCCTGAAGAACTTATTCCCCGAACAAGTAATATTCTGCAGATGGGTACGGAGACATGATGTGGCCCAAGCAGGTGTATTAACAACCAATTCCTGTATTTTATTTGGCAATTCTTACGTCTTCATATTTCAGGGCTTGGCTGATCCTCCCATTTTCACCACCCTCCAAGGAGAAAGTGCCTTTCCTTAATTTAGCAGTCTGTGCCTCTTGTTGACTCCTTTGCGTCTTTCTGGCAGCTTGACCTGAACCCTTCTTGGCTTGTACAATATACTGTTCTTCCATTGTGTGAAGTGCCAGTGCTGGTAATCAATTTTCTTCTTCTCTGGAAAGAGTCACGATTTAAAGCAAAGGACAAAACTTGCAAAGCCTCAGTTAACCCTATTTTGAGTGGGTGGAGGTAGTACCGGCTCCTATTTCACACACTTCCATTCTTTTGCTTAGAAAAGCTGCTTCTTTTGCCTGCTAGCTTCATTCCAGCCAGGTTTATGAAAGACTGAAACAATGCCGTCTGTCAATCACTTCCTCCAAATGTTCAAGCGCATCCCAATTATGAACAGTGTGTTTGAAAATAAACCTGCATGTAGAAAGTTTTTTGTGTCAGTCTCCAGAGGAGAGAAAGAGCCACCAAGTGCACTGGAATTGGCAAATTTTCAATTTATTTGTGTTGAGACCATGAGGCAACAGAAGGTTGCAAGTACCCATGAAAAGTATAAGAACCTAAGAAGATCCAGCTGGGTGATCGCGCCACTTACTTAAGCATCCAGGTTCTTCCAGTAAACCCACAAGCAGAGCATGAAAACAACAGTCCCACATCTCCATCATTTGCCCACTAGCTACTGGAATAGGGACACGGGTGGCGCTGTGGTCTAAACCACTGAGCTTTGAGCATGCTGAGCAAAAGGTCGGTGGTTCGAATCCCCACGACGGGGTGAGCTCCCATTGCTCGGTCCCAGCTCCTGCCAATCTAGCAGTTCGAAAGCACGCCAAAAGTGCAAGTAGATTAATAGGTACCACTCTGGCAGGAAGGTAAATGACGTTTCCATGCACTGCTCTGGTGTCAGTGTTCCGTTGCGCCAGAAGTGGCTTAGTCATGCTGGCCACATGATGTGGAAAAACTATCTGTGGAGTGGACAAACGCCGGCTCCCTCAGCCAGTAAAGCGAGATGAGTGCTGCAACCCCAGAGTCGTTCACAACTGGACTTAACTGTCAGGGGTCCCTTTACCTTTACCTTTAGCTACTGGAATACTATTATTAATAATATATTTATATGAAGCAATGATTCTTCAACATCAGCTTCGTTGGACTGGTCATGTGTGGATGCTTGATTATCGTCTTCCAAAGCAACTACTCTACTCCAAACTTAAAAATGGTAAGCATAATGCTGGCGGTCAACAAAAGAGGTTTAAAGACTCTTGCAAGGTAAATCTTTAAAAATGCAGTCTAAACATCAGCAACTGGGAAACACTGGCCTGCGAGTGCTCCAATTGGAGAACAGCCTTTACCAAAGGTGTCATGGGTTTTGAAGACTCTTGAACTGAGGACAAAAGGGAGAAAAGTGCTAAAGGGAAGGCACACTCACCATGATCAACTCCTGCCCGGAAACCTGTGTCCCCACTGTAGATCCAGAATTGGCCTTCCCAGTCACTAATGGACTCACTGTTAAAACTGTGTTTATGGAAGACAATCTTACTTGGCTACAAGTGATTGTCAATGAAGAAGATATTGCTGTTCTGGACCAGTGGCATGCAGTGAATTTTTTTCATATAAAAACAGATAGGGCCAGAGCAAACAGCTTGCGAGGATAATAGGCAGGGGCTGATATTGTGTGCATGAGCATCACACCTGCCTCCCTAAGTCAGGCAGAAGCTTCCTGGGCTTTGGGAAGGAGTGCCAGGCCTCTGGCAGGATGCTGAAACCCTGCTGCCTCCTTTCCAAATCTGGGTAGCTTTTGGGAAGGTGGCAGGAGGGCTCTTGGACCCCATCAGAGCATCACACCTTCCTCCCTAAGCTCGCCAGAAGCTTCCTGGGCTTTGAGAAGGAGGTGCCAGGCTTTAATAGTTTGATACTCTCATTTACCTGAAACATTTAGGGAACTAGCCTAGTCCCCCCAAGTCCTCTGACCACACAGCACTGTTCTGGACTGAGATAGCCTGAATATTGTTGTTCATGCACTGATAGCCTCCAGACTGGATTCAGCTGGTGCAAAATGTAGTGGCATAACTGCTCTCCAGGGCAGATGATTGCCATCATGTGATCTTGCTGCTACTGCTGCAAGAATTCAACTGGCTGCCAATTAGCCACTGGTGAGTCACAAAAACAATTCACTTCATGTGTCAAAAGCCAGGGTAGCATTTGCCAAAAACTGTATAATGAAGATGCCAGATGTGCCTGGCATCTTCATTATACAGGGGCTGCCTCAAGGAATGCTCTCTCCTGTGCCACCACACCCCGAGCTTCTGAGGGCAGTGGAACAACCAATGGGCCCCCATCTTCTGATCTTGACACCCAAACAGGCCTATAGGAAAGGAGATAGCATTCCAGACATTCAAGAAGCAAGCCAATCAAGACTTCCAATCAGCTTTGTACATAACTGTCAGGGGCTCAGGAGCAGAGGCACAGAAGAGGGAGGAAATGGAGAGCGAGGGGGAGGAATCCGAGGGGAGCGTAGGCGGTGACAGTGATCAGAGGGATTCCATGAGCCTCTCCAGCAAATCGGAAGATTCACAGAAGGGAGCGCCGATGGCCAGGGCAAGGGGGGTGCCAAGGGGGAAACCCCAGAAGGAAGGGGCCAGCGGGGACTCCCAGAGCAGCAGTTGGAAATCAGGACCAGCTTCCCCACCAGAGCGCAGTGGGGGGGAGGAGTCCCAGGCATCGGGACCAGTGTTTTCACCACCAGCGAGAGGAGATGAGTCAGGATTGACCACGCCTCCATCGGAGAGTGGGGAAACGGTCAAGAGGAAAGTTACCGGCTGGGCGCGCGCGCCAAGTTCAAATGTACAGGCGAGCGGCACAGCAGGTAGCCCGGATAGGGAGCCAGGTCCTAAAGCCCGCCGGAAGGAGGGGCAAGACTCAGGGGGGTCAGCGTCAGAAGAGTCCAGAAAGGAGGAAACCCCAGGGGGCAGAAGGACCCAGAGGAGGAAAGAACAACGGAAGAGGTGGAGTAAGGCTAGAGTCTTAAACTGGTGTCTAGGAGGCGAAGACTCAGATGGAGCTTCGCCGGTCTAGGTTCTAAGACGTAGAGTTGCACGCTGCGGTTTGGAAATGGAAACTAATCTTCAATAAAGACTTTTATACATTATTACTGACTAGCGTTGGTCCTCTGTGAGCTGGGACCTGGAGGCAACTCTGACAATAACATTCTCAGATTCCTAGACAATAGTACGTAGGCATGGATACTTCATAAAAATCCCTGTTACCTAAAAAAAAAAAAAAAAAAAACAACAACTGAGGCATTGAAGTAAATGAAAATGGCATTCATTTTCCTGTTTGTGTTTAATAAATTGCTTCACATGGAACATTCATTTTTAAAAGATCAGCCTTTTTGTCTTTAGCAAAATACATTTTCTAATGGGCTAGATGACTCTCATTATGTAATAGAAATGTGTCCTAAAATCTATTTTTATACAAATCTGTCTACGAACATAAGGTTACACGCTGTTTTTCAGATAGCAGCACATGTGTTTGGCTGGCTATGGATCCATGATCTCATGATGCCCTCATGCTGCCATTGTTTCAACTGCACAATTTCTGCAGTATTCTCAGGAGACATTGCAATAGGGATATATAGATATATACACACAGTACAGGCAACTCCCCATTCATGCTCATCCAATTGATGTGTGACTGCGACTGCATGCATTGCGCTGAACCTGGAACTGACTAGAAAAGGGTCAAAAATGGCCCTAAAGGAGTGTAGAAAGAGTAAACATGGCTCTAGACTACGCACTGGTTACAGAGTCTTATAACAGCATTGAATGCCAGCCTTGTTATTTGGGCAAAACTGAATGAATAGCATGAGCCCAAAAATCTTTATTCAGAAGTCCTGTAGAATTCAGTGACATTTGCTCCCTACTCAGCCAGGAAGCTTAGTGGAAGGCCTATGTTTTCGTTTCTTTGTTGAAAGGTACCTCAAACTCTACATATCCTCCATGACTTTCCACAAAAGAGGAGGCAAGGTAAGGTTTTGACTGACCACTTGGAACTTTGATTCCCTAGGTTTCTGGCCCTACCTGCAGATGCCAGGAATCTTTTGCATAGAAATCAAGTGCTTTGCAACTGAGCGATCTCTCCGGTATTTATGATGATAATTTGGGTTGGGTGGGAGAACCATGTGTGCTATCTGAAAGAGTCCATCTCCACACACAAAGGACTTCCCTGTAGCTATGAACCTGAGTCCAATGGAAATCAAACATTCTACACCAGATTTCAATTTCTACGTACCGTTCCTTCTTGCTCTATGAGAAATGCATCTTTACATGGCAACAGGGGTTACTTTTTCAGACCCCTCTCACCAGATAAATGATAGTTGTTGCTAGGGCTTTTTTTCCATCCGGTACTTGCCGGAACTCATTTCTGGCACCTTTCAGGTGGACACAATTATCTTCATAAGATAGCAAGGGATGCATTCATGGTGAGTTCTGGCACCTCTTTTTCTAGAAAAATAGGACTGGTTGTTGCCGGCAAATTAATCACTTCCAGCTCTCCCACTAAAAGGGGCCATTAGAAAATGCAACAAATCAACTAACATCACAGTCCTAAAAGCTTTTGGATCTATTCAGCCAACTGAGTCATTTTAGCTGCTAAAACTCTATAGCCAATTCCTAGTATGTTTGATGCAGGCTTGAATTCCAGCGGAGACTTTTCATTTAATTTACACTGCCTTCATCAGCCTACCTATTTGCTCAGCTGTTTCATCTGCTAGCCCAATCTAAAACCAATCATGTAAATCATATCGCTGTTTTTTAACTGATTCGCTTTCTTCTAAACAAATTACCCTACGTGCCAATTTAGACATGTTCTAGGTCAAAGCTTGGAAAGTTCATTTTAAAAATGAACTAGTTCAAGTTCAACATGTCCAAAAAAGGAATTAATTCCATTTTAGGTCTGGCCCCGTAAAAAATGAGCTGCATCAGTTCACAGTTTAATTATTGGCCCAAAGAATCAGCATTCAGAATGTTACAAGCTGCTGTGCTGAGGTATAAAATAAGGTGAAGGAAACGTCAAAATGCAAGGACAGTGGAATATAAATTGCTTAATTTATTTTTTACAATCATTATATTTTAAGCTTAAAGCCCTAAAGGGTTCAAGCAGTTTTGTTAAAAACATACATGCATGCATGCATGCATACATACATACATACATACATACATACATATGTAAGAGAATGAACTTGAAGAAATTGTTCAAAGTATTACCCCAAACCTAGCAATTGTGGGAACTACTCTCAGGTGTGGTTCAGATATTTTTTTAACTAATTCAGTAAACATCATTAAATTGACCAAGTTCATTCCATGCACTGGGCTAAGTATGTCGCATATATGCACATATGGCGAGGAACTGATATTCGAACAGAGCCCTCTCCCCTAGTAATCGTGCATATAACTTTTCTAAACCAAGTCTTGCCTGAGTTGATCTTGCTCACACAAGCCATCCACTATGGAAGAAGGGTGAAGCAGTGGTGTAGAGTGGGATGCTGGCTTCCAGGACAGGACAAGTGTTTTGCTCCTCCCCCCCCCCCATGGACTGGGCAGCTGGGGAGACATGTACACCAGGGGGCCCTTTCCCCCTCAGGCACTTTCCTGCCTCCCTCCCTCCTCAGTGGGAGGCACCTTCTCCCTCCCACTTGGCCAGGTCAGGGGCAAGTTTGTGGACACCCACACTGGGAAAACTTGGGGCTGCCCTTGTGTGCCCCACCATTGCCCACCAGCCATGGCCCCATGCCACTGGTGAGGCCAGCACCAGAAGTGCCAGGGGGTCCTTCTGCAGTGACCGCGATGACCTCAGCTTGGCCTCCAATACAGCCGCCTACCCACCCCCCTTCTCAGGAGCAGACTGCTATTCCCCGGGCTGGGCCACCTCTCCCATTGGTACCCAGTGCTCCCATGGCCCTGCCACCTCCATCTTCTAAACCTTGTGGGTTGGGAGAGCCCTCACCTCTTGGCCAGCCAAGAGGCAGGGCATGGTTGGGGCATCTGAGGAGAAGGAGGCACCACCACAGCCCTGAAGGTTGAAGGTCCAGACTAGGCACAGCTTGCCTTCCTGCGGCTCTGGAAGGTGTCAGGAGTTCAGAAGAAAGCCTATTGTGGGGGCTGCTGGTTGTCCCCCTCTCACAAATTTGGCACCCACGGTCACAGCCCACCTAGGCCCCCCATGCTGCACCACAAGTCCTTCTTATTCGCATGAAGTGAGCCTAAATCTATTTGAAGGCATATCATTTGGAAACTTTACCTGTTAACTGAGCAACACTTGGATTGATTACAAATAACAGTGTGTGTTCAATACAGTCATTTAAACACATTGCTATTTGACGATATTGCAAGTTTGGACAACACAGCAAATGTCAAAATGCCTTTGCTTGCTCCTAATTTTTTAAGCATGGTTTATAACAGCAGGTGAACCTTGTAATTAAGCTACAATTATTCAGTGCAACAGAAACACAGCGTAAATGAGCGCAATAATGACTCCTAATTATAAACGGCTTTTAGTGCTGTCAATAAAAAGGGAAGGGTGTTGTGTAATCACTGAGCTTCAACTTTCCAAATGTATATGCACAATTTGATGTGCTCCAGCTTTTAAAATGTTCATCTCAGGGGGCTTTACACATCTCTCACAGCCATCAAAATAACCACTCTAGTTACAGAGCAGACATCTTTGAAAAGGTCATTGATGTACATCTTCTCATAATGATACACATATCTTCAAGGAGTCAGTTTTTATAAGGCTTTTGAACAATTTGCAAAAGGGCTTCACTTATCCTAGCTGGTCCAGGGCCCTAAGGTCTTTTATCAGTTTCATGCTGTTTGGCTGTAGTCCTATACCCACTTACCAGGATAAAGACTCTGTCGACATTTGCCACCATTCTACTCATCGACGGTCTGCCAAACTGAGGGTAATCTTCAATGGTTTGCTGCCCTTCACTGGAAACGTTTAAAACACTCATACACTGTCTTTCAAGTTACAGCTTCATCTCTGTACACAATTGTGAGCATTTCGTGGGTTTCCGACGCCGATTTACTCAATTTGAAACAGAATTTCATATTGACTCTCTGCTCGATTTTCAGTCCCAACGCAGTGCACTATTCACAGCTACTAAACGCTACCGCATGGACGTAAGCCTGTCAACAAATGCTGAGATACGTGTGCATATGTTAGCCGAGATACGGACGAACTCCTTCCATGTGTCTCCGGCAGTTCCCATAATCGCATACAGGGGTGATTCACCCTACTTTCTGGTCACACGCAGGAGCGTACAAAATGGGGGGCAGAGGGGGCGGGCACCCCAGGTGCCACTCTGGGGTGTGTGTGTGACAAGATGGCCCCTGCCTCCCCCCAGCTGTAGAGCGGCCAAGGGCATGAGCAGTTAGTATGGGTGCCGCTTGCGCAGCATCCGTATGGGCTGCCACTCTCTCATGCTGTCCATACGGGCGTCCATATGGGGTGCCACACGTGCCCACTCCGTACGGAATGTCGCACATGCGCAGTCCATACAGACATTGTGCGTGCGCCACGGGCAGTTTGCCCCGCCCTTGGCGTCCTACCCCGGGTGCCGGAGATGGTTCCTCCGCCACTGGTCACACCTTGTAGATCTTGTTCTAAAAAACCTTGCAGTTTTTGCTGTCGCCTGATCACCTTGATCTTCTAGAAGGAAGGACACAGTAGCAATGGTTGGGGGACCTGGCATGGACGATAGTAGAGGGTTAAGAACCTCACTCCTCAAATCTTTATAAAGAGTGCAAACCAGAAGCATATGAGCCACTGGCTTTACTACATCCAAGATTTCCCTAATGGTGATGGTACCTCAAGAATGCAAATGGAAAGGGATAGCAGTTGGATGTGTGAGAATGGATGGACCACAGTGGACCATTGAGAGCTGTGTGGCTCTCAATCCAGTTCTAGGGTATATTCCAACCACAAAGGAGGATTTCAGCCCCATTCCAGACAGCATGTGACCTGCAACAGCATGTAAGTACAATTAAAGCCAGATGAAAACAACCAGGAATGGATACATTGATACCTGGCCTTATTTAAGTAGACTACACAAGATGAGAGCATTCCAAACACAACACACATTTCCAGAGTTAAAGCAAAAATAAGCAGATTTCTTTTTGTCAGGGGAGGGGGGAATCTATATATTCACATTGGTTGCTTTCTCTTGACGTAGAAGCGATCAATAGAGTAAATTAACAGAGACCTGGCTTTATTATTATTTTCCGAGTTAAGGGAATTTTTCATCCCCAGCTCCATTCTGGAAAATGAAAGATAGTTGGATAGTTGGTTGATAGTTTATTGCAAGAGGGTATGCGATTGCTGCTAAAGCTAGAGACCTGTCCATTATTTACAGTGCTTTTCTCCTATATTTCTAAGGTGTTTACAACTTGTCTGTTTCAAATCATAGCAGGTTGTCAAAGCTGAAGCTTTATGTTTCTTACATATGAAGAACCTGTTTACTTTCTTTCCTTTTTGTAAATCCTGTTTTGCAATAAAAGAGCTGTAGCTTTGTTATTTTTTGAAGTTTATAACAAATAAACTAGGAAATTAAAAAGGGCGATGGCTACCAGTAAAGCATAATTAATACTTTAATAATTAAGGTTTTCAGGCTGAGCCAAACTAGATGAAGTCCTGGGAGATCTGTGATTTTTGAAAGTTTGGCAACTACAGGAGTTGGGTGTGGGTGGTAAAGTCAAATCAGGACACTGGCACTAGTAGGGTGGGAATTTCATGCTTTCCCCCCTCCATTTTCCTGATGGACACCTACCTGCATGCATGAACATGCATACCAATGTCCCAAAGGTCAAAACCTACATGTAGCATATCTGATTCAATAGCACCACCCCCCACTGGCTGGTTTTACCTTTTTTTTGGAGGGGGTGGGGTGGAGATCCAATCATGGGATTCCCACATCACATCTAGCTGTGCCCTCAGCCACAGGAATATGTGATACAAATTCCAATTTTATGACCAAACTAGATATTGAGAGTGACACAAAACATTGTGTTACGGTCCAGGTTGTTTTGAATGGGGAGGTTTCAGAATTCAGCATGGATAGAATGGAAAAGAGCTGCTGAACTCTTTCCCTATAGTCCCATGCTCGTACCATCAAATTCATTGGGATTTACTCCCAGGTTAAACGTGGCTAAGACAGTGGGAAATATATTGGCTTCAGTATCAGACATATCAATGGATCATAAACAGAAAATACTAATTAGAATCTATCGGACTCCCTTACATTTGTATAAGTAAGGACTATCGAATGCAGCTCTTTGTTCGAGATGTAATACAGACAATGTTTCCTTGAAACATGCTTTTACTGTGTGCCACATTTACTACGTTTTGGGAGAAAGTGCTGGAGAAGACACTACGAAAATAAATAAATAAGATTTTCAGAGGGGAATATGCTCTTGAACTGTATACCCATTGTATAGAAATTGACAGCAGGACAGCAAAAATGGGTTCTATGAACTCTAATGGCAGCCAAGAGACTGAGGACTCAGTCAGCTATGTTGTTGTAACTATGTTGTTGTAAAGATGCGGCACCAGATGTCGCTGTAGGGCAAAAAACTGTCAATGAGATTTTGCATAGGGATTTTTTCTTTTGTTATAACAATCTAATTTATGACTTATTTATAGTGTTTTTTCTTGTGTGTAGATCCAGCCTTGTACTGATGAACTGGAACACCTGACAATACTAGCAGCACAGTGGTACCTCGGGTTAAGAATTTAATTCGTTCTGGAGGTCCATTCTTAACCTGAAACTGTTCTTAACCTGGAGTACTACTTTAGCTAATGGGACCACCCGCTACTGCTGCGGTGCTGCCGTGCTTTTTCTGTTCTCATCCTGAAGCAAAGTTCTTAACCTGAGGTACTATTTCTGGTTTAGTGGAGTCTGTAACCTGAAGCGTCTGTAACCCCAGGTACCACTGTATATAAACAGATAGCTTACAGATGCAGACTTTCTTTGGATAAATAAAGGGATATTTGGAATGAGTTTATACAGAATATAACAGGTTATTGAAAAGTATATGTGTATTAGGATAACAAGAATATACATATTTGTATATTAATGTTTGGTAGTGTAACAGTAATGTTTCTTTTTTCATTCTGCCTCACTTCCCCCCCTTTTTTTCACTCTATCTTTTTATAAATGAAATAATAATAATATTTTTATTTTTTTTAGTGTGTCTAAAGCTGCAGCCCAAGAATCACAATACAATCATCAACACCAGCAACAAGCATCCCCCAGATAGGTGAGTTGTAGCATTTCCAGCAGAGGTATATAAAACTGGGTCTTTGTGAATAGAGAGACAGTCTGCATGACATGTCAGGGGGTGGGGGAAAGTTGTCTGAAAACTGTTGATGCTGAGAAGGAGGAGGAAAGTGCCTCAGAGAGCTGTGGCAAATGATTATTATGTCAGTGACAGTCAGCACCATCACTACTGTTGTGCCTGAGGGAGAGTGAAACCACAGGAGAGCTTGACATATGTGACAACATGTCATTTAGGAGCACTGCCCAGACAGCATTCTAAGGGAAGGTTCCATCTGGCTTCAGCGGTAGCAAAATCCAGAAAAACACAGGTTAAAAACTAAGCAAGTCCTGTAAGACCGCAAGCATGAGTTTCGGCATACATTGTTCCCTTCTAAACCTGTGTCCCATCAAGTTGTATTAATGGCCACACATTTGGTGGGGGTGTAAATATGTATAATATAATGTATTATATTATATGTATTATATATATATAATAGCCAGGAAGTGGAAGGGGCAAGCAGAATATAAAATGGAAGAATGCTATAAAGAGGTGTGCAGTATAGCTATTAATGGTAAATTAACATGTGCCATTAAGATGCAGAATATGCAAAAGAAATGGTTTTGAGGAGATATGGAAGGTGCTTGTAGGATTTGTACTGTTAAAATGGAAAGGGGTCAAACCATTGCAAGAAGTGTTCAAATTTTGGGAGGTTTGATAGTTACAATGGAATGGTCTCAGGGGTGGGGTGCACATTTTAATTCTTATTTATTTATTATTATTATTTTGTAGTAGTAGTAGTAATAATAATAATAATAATAATAATAATAATAATAATAATAATAATAATACGTTGGGGGGAAATGGCTGTTTCTGTACTGACTCTGGCATGGCGGTGGTGGGGAGTAATGGAAGAGACACTGATTAATACAATTGGCAGTTACGCCTATATTATATTTGCACAAAGTTAGCTAATAAATGGGATCTGCGCTTGGCCCCTTTGACACATCTTAACAAGCCAGCTGTTCCCATCCACAAATTCACTGTCATTTCCCCCAGTCAGATCTGCTATACATAAGCAGGAGCCAGAATGTCTCCCATAGGACTTTGGTACTGAAGCATCACTGAAGCATTTCATGGACAGAGATAGTACCTAATTTTTTGTAGCCTTGCTAAAAAGGAGAAACATGAAATGAGCATGTTTTATTCATTTCAAATTAAGACGGTTATCTCTTCTTGTGGTTATTGTAGCACACAGCTTGCAGGAATCTACCTGATTAGGCTGTCTGTTCTGGAAGTTGTCAGATGAGCCCAGTCTAATTTCTCTGATCATCATCATCATCATCTTCTTCTTCTTCTTCTTCTTCTTCTTCTTCTTCTTCTTCTTCTTCTATTATATTATTATTATTGTTGTTATTGCTATTGTTATTAGTGCTTTTTTTCTTTAAAAATGTTTAGGGGTACTCTCATTTTGACTCAAGAAAGTCACCATTTTATAGTTCAAATTAAGAAGAATAAATACAGTAAATGGACAAAAGTACAAAGATTCACCAAAATTTTAGGGGCATGTGTACCCCTGTGTACCCTCAGAAAAAAAAGCACTGATTCACTGGGGAACAATTTTTTTGTTGCATTGACACCTGCAGTTGTTCTAACCTAATTTTGACATGCTGATTTCATATCTGAGGTAGGTTTTGTTCTGTAAGCTCTAGTTTTTTTGCAATTCATGTTTTTCACTTTTCACCATAATCTCTGTTTTTCAGAATGCAAGAATTCAATATTTTATTAAACACATAGCCAAAGTAGTACAATATGAGTATAAATGTAAGTGACTTATATAGCATTGGACATGACATTTATAGCATTGAAAATGACATGTATATCTATGTACAGTTGGACGTATGCAAAAAAATGTATTCCCTTGGGATGCACAGTATCTACAAACTGTTGTTATTCAGGTAAGAATTTGTGCTTGTAGCTCTTGCATTTGTGGACTTGCACAGGGGATTCTCGTTTGATGGTCCAAGAGTAGTCTGACATCATTGTAAATAAATACAAGCATGCAATGATGGCAGTGAGAATGCTACTAGCCCAGAGATGGAAGGAAGGAGAAATACCAAGAAGAATGGCATATAAAACTGATGGAGTATGCAGAGATGGCGAAACTGACGGGGAAGAAAATACGAAACCAGGAAGACCAAAAAATTTCCAAATATTGGAGCAAATTTGTAAAAGACCACTGTAAACAGTTAAAATCACTGGCAAGGATGTAATGACACTTGTAATGTGGAATTTTTAATGATCATTATGGATGTTTAATAGATGGATATAGTGGTAAAAGATGCAGCAAACTTAATCTTAAACATGGAATCCATGGAGGGAGGGAAGGAGGTCCGAAGGTTCAAATGAACCTTGTTTGAAATAGTTATGTTAAAATGTATAAAACTGTGAAAAAAAACCATTAATTTTTTAAATAAAGAAAACAAAAAACAAAAATAAATACGGTACAAACAAAAGAGTTGTCTCACCACAAATAACAATCTCTACTTAGATCTCTGTGTCTCCCTTACAATTCACTGCTATATTGTCCAGGGTCTTCTTTCTGATCTTTTTGACAGCCAAAGCGAAAAAGGGCAACTTTATTAGTCACTGAAGTGTTCACATTGTTAAGAAGCCATGGGACCTTCTTCTGCTGGGGAGAAACATCTTTCCTGTATGGATGGTAAAGTGAGAAATCACCTCTTAGGTCCAGTGTATAGTGGGCAATATAGTAAATAGTGCAAGATGTCCTCCACCTGCAATTGTCCCCATATACAGAGTCTGTCTTTGTACAGTACCATGGTATCATCTAGGATGGTGGGGGGCATAAATGCAGCTCAGTAAAAGCAAATCTGAATGAAGCTGGCCAGGGATTTCACAGGTAACTGGTACCAAAATGGACCGTTTTTAGAAAGGGAAACCAAGGAGAGCATTTAAAGGATTTGATCGCTTGCAAATCACATAGTGATTCTGTCCAGCGGCACCAATCCTTTATTTGGCATTTGTCACCTAAGAGGAAAATGTAAAAGATCAACTCTTGTAAAGAGAGTTTACAGTGAAACTAATGAGATAGCTTGGAAGAATTGTTTTAAATGGACAAGATTCCCATTGGCAACATTTAGGCTGCACGGATTAATCCATTATAAGCAGCTTGCATGCTAATCTGTGCTTATTTTATTAAGCAATAAAAGAAAGAAGATCATAGAATTAAGGTGCATAGGACTTTTATTTCATGCATTCAGTTCGTGGAAACAGAAAGTAGCCTTTCTGCTGATTAGTTTGGCTGTGTCAATGGGTTGCAGTGCAGGCCAGTTTTTATAGATAGATAGATACAAAATTTGCCAGACATCTTAATGCCCTTTGAATTCAGATAATATTAGTTTTGTCCCTCTTGGAGATAAAAAAATATTATAAAAGAATATATTTAGACATCTCTGGGTTCGCTTATAAAAGCAATTGCCTTTTGCACCTTAGGCTGCAAAACGCTTATCAATATACATTTTCACATTAGGCACTGGCCAAAGAGTGCCAAGCTAATTTCATTATCATTAAAACTTGGAAATATTGTAATAGCCAAGCTAGGCAAATGCAATAACTGCCTTGTCTCTATCCTCTGAAATAATTTGTGTACTGGAGTATGCCAATATTTACATATCTATAATATATTCTCTTATTTAGCTAAAGAACGCATGGAAACTGCACCAGAAAGTTGGCACAAATAGTACATGTCTGAACTCTTATAAGTAACCCATACCTTTTTCTGGAAGCAAATATTTGTGGGGAGAGAGGGAGGGAGGGAAGGAATCCTCGGTGTTCCTTTCGTTCTAGAATATATACAACTTTTGAGAGGGCAGCTGTATTAGTTGAATAAGGTGATCCATTTGTTGCCATCACAACTGAAATTTTCACGGAGCAGGGAAACTGCTCAGCATGGGGTCTTCAGGACGAGATGTTTGTAAAAACAACCCACTAAAGGCACAACCTTTCCTCTTGGCCTGACTTTACTGAAGAACAAGTGAATCTCAAGAGGGTGGGGAGCATTCTGAACTAGAGACTGCAAAAGTTGCAGGATATAAATCTCGACAACAGCCATCAAGGAGGTTTTCATAATACCAAACAACACAGCACATGATGAAGAGCATATAGAAAAATATAAGCCTTTGAATCTTAGTGGCAGCCACCTAGATAAAGAAGCACTGTTGTTTGTTCTTTGTAACCCTTTTTATACCTTCCTTCTGTTATATTTCCAGGGCAATTAAAACATGTCAAATGCAATTGATTTATGGACAGCGGGGTTAAAACTACACCTAAAAATTAGGAAAAAGGACAACAAAATAGGAGCCAAGTGGACCTCTTTAATGGGGTGTTACATCAGAGCAGATCTGAGAAGATGTTTATTACACAACTGCAATAAACCAGCTCAGAGACCAGGCTACTCACAACAGGAGCTCACCCTGTCATTGGGATTCGAACCGCTGACCTCCAGATGGCCTGACAAAACCACCGACATCAATACTCAAGATGACCCTTCTGAAGACCCTTCCAGGTTCTGCAGAAAATATTGAACTTGTATCTTACATCACTTGTTTTGCTTCCTATCTAACAGCCCTCCCCTTAGCTGACTCTTAGGAGGGATTGGATCAGCTCCAATCTCTTCCTGTTCTGACAGAATACTTCCTTCTCTGTTCACGCCTGTTTGAACTTCCCGAGAGCTTTGGCTGGGTTCCTGCCCACTCTCAGTCATTCCTTTATCAAGCGGCATTCCAAGGGGTAGGGGAGTTGGCACCAGCTGCTGTTCATCCTGCATGACAGCTAACTCTCTCTGTTCCTGGCTGCTTTCTTCAGTTGGCTGCAAACCTTCACTGGGAGCTGGCTCATTCAAGACACCTGTCTTGTTTTTGCTGCGTTAGCAGCACCAAAGTGACCTTCCAGGGGTGCAAGCCAGGGCAGTGTGTATGGAGGTCCTGGGATGCCCAGATGACAAGATCCCTCTCTCAGCCTCACTGGTGTCCAAAATAAAGCAGAGAAATACATTTAGCAATAGCTTGGCATCAGGAGTTGCTGAAAGGTGTACCAGATACCATCAAACCACCTTAGGGACTCCACTCCAGAGTGAGGTTTGCTCCTTAGGCCTTTCTTCTCATGAATATTGTGTATTGTGTATTGTGAATATTGTGTATTGTGAATATTGTGTATCTCGTGTATTGTTTTAATTAGTGTTTTTATAGTTGTTCTGATTTTGAGTGGAGTGCCCTACCTGGGTGGATGGAGCAGCCAAGTAATTTCGTTGTCCCCGAGAGGGGGCAATGACAATTATTATTATTATTATTATTATTATTATTATTATTATTATTATTATTATTATGTCCTGCAAGGCATTGAGTATGGATTTTTCCTCTGGGTTTATTTCCCAAGCCCTTCTCATGAATGACTATAGCTGCTAGGCAGCGGAGCTTAGGACCAGAGTCTTCCTTCTCCTAGATGGGTCACCTTCCCAGGTTGATGAGCCCCATCTGGCCCCATCAGCAGCACGTGCAGAAAACACCTTCTTGACCATTGGACAAGCTAATACGATCATAATGTCTAGTCACAGTGAGTGATCCAGCACTAAAAACTGTTTCTAAACACGGGGGGTAGATTATGCCAATTCAAATTACCCTCCCTCCAACCCCCATTGAAAGACTTGAGCTTACCTAAGCCTGGCAGAGAGAAAGCAAGCCTTTTAGTTGGAATCATAGAAATGCAGAGTTGGAAGGGACCCTAAGTCCAACCTCCTGCAGTGCAGGGATCTCAGTTAAAACATCCATAGCAGATGACTATCCAATCTCTGCTTAAAAACCTCCAAGGAAGGAGAGCCCAGAACCTCTTGAGGGAGACCCTTCCACTGTCGAACAGCTCTTACTGCCAGAAAGTTTTTCCTGATGTTTAGTCAGGATCTCCTTTCTTGTAACTTGAAGCCATTGGTTTGAGTCCTACCCTCCAGAACAGGGGAAAGCAAGCTTGTTCCTTATAACACCCTTCTTTCCACTGTTACTTGAGCAGGGTTGTATGGTCATGTATCTCTGCTGAACGGAGCTTAAAATAGGGGTATGTCTCCTGTTGCCCCCACCACTCCCCTGAAATGCCCCCCTTTCAGGACTTCTGCTGAACAACCATTATTTCTTCCATTAACTTTGGGGTTTTTTTTAAAAAAGATTGTATTAAAAGTGCTTTCAAACAAACCTAGCTTGAAAGGTAAACTAAAATGGGTGTAAGGAATCAATGGAGCCATGGGCTTTTGATAAATTAAAGCCTGATGATATTTTATTTCCCTTAAAAAAAGTGAATTAGACATGTCCGTAAGCATTTCCTAATGTGCAACAAAGCATGGGTTTTTTCCTTGACTTACGAGAACGATTACATTAGCAATATAGGTCCATGGATGTAATTGTTTATTTCTTCCTTGATTCTACTAGGGTCAGGCATTCTTCCTTTCCCAGAGCAATCTTTTGTTAGAAAAGCTTTGCAGCGGTCTTTAATCGCCTCTAAAGGATGCCTGTTGCTAACAGCTTCTTAAATGCCTATAGTCATTATATTCATCAAACAGGCTCCTGTCATTATGCTCAAATACTGTGGGGGTGGGGTGGACATTACCATATGGGAGATTGGGCATTCAGGGGGTGGGCATGAGCATAATGGACACTTTCAAAGATTAGAATATTGAAATAAGTTAACAAATTCCTCTGATGTGATCATTTTATGCTTCAAGATAAATGATGTTTGAGCATTATTCTTTGTCAAGTGTTTATTGAATTGCTCTCCATTCCTTTTTCTACATGTATATCTGTACCTATATTAGGATATTTGGGTCTTATTAGCAGATAGGGATACTGTGGGCAAACTTAAATATTATGAGGTATATTCATGGCATCTCCCAACTTTTGATTTTATTTCTACTGAAATGAAGCCATTTATTTCAGAGCCTCAGCTGGTCTGTCTGCATCTACAGTGGTACCTCGGGTTACATACACTTCAGGTTACGTACGCTTCAGGTTACAGACTCCGCTAACCCAGAATATTACCTCAGGTTAAGAACTTTGCTTCAGGATAAGAACAGAAATCGTGCAGCAGCGGCACAGCAGCAGCAGGAGGCCCCATTAGCTAAAGTGGTGCTTCAGGTTAAGAACAGTTTCAGGTTGAGAACGGACCTCCGGAACGAATTAAGTACTTAACCTGAGGTACCACTGTATAGTTATTTCCCCTCATGCTGTTTTCCTAGCCTAAATTCCCTCCAAGCTGCTGTTTGTCTGATGGGCCAGATCTTTCCTTCTCCCACCCAGGCCAGCTTTGAAAGGTGGCTGGGAAATGTCCATTTGCCAACCACCAGAGTCATGGAGATGTCAAGGGACAACTTGTAAGGGGCTCACTAAGCATCTTTGAAGATGGACTTTTGGTATCAGTCAGCTGAATACAAATGGCCTGCAAGCCATCTTCAAAGTTAATGTTTCTCAGTGAGGTATCCCCCCATGTCCTGATTCCCACAGGTATCTGGCTGGCCACAGTGAGAAAAGGTTGCTCGATGCGCCATTGGCTCCTCTTAGGTTCTGTTGAAATAAGAGTAGCAAAATCACAGGTAAGAAATTCAAATTGTAAAAAAAAGAAAGAGTAAAGGGCCCCTGGACAGTTAAATCCAGTCAAAGGCGAATATGAGATGTGGTGCTCATCTCACTTTTCAGGCCGAGGGAGCCGGCATTTGTCCACAGACAGCTTTCTGGGTCATGTGGCCAGCATGATTAAACCGCTACTGGCACATGGAGGACCATGATGAGTGCCTGAGTGCACAGAAACACCGTTTACCTTCCCACCGCAGTGGTACCTATTTATCTACTTGCACTGGTATGCTTTCAAACCTCTAGGTTGGCAGAAGCTGGGACAGAGCAATTGCTGGGACAGAACAATGAGAGCTCACCACTGTCGTTTATATGACTGACACTCTTCTTTGGAAATTAAACCAACGTCCAGAAGACAAGGCATACCTCTGCACTAGGCATTTGATGTTTCACTCCTTTATTCACACCCACATAATGCTGTCATCCTTTATCTTCTCTGTGGTTCTTCTGTTCTCAGACCACAAGAAGGCCATGCTTTCCCCCAGAAGAATGGGTAAGAAGAACAATCTCCACATGTGTTGATGCCGTTGGTTCTGCTCTTCAGTCTTTTTTAAATGGTGATGTTTTGACATGAGGAGAGATGTATCAGGCCGGTAAACTTGACAGTGGGTGCCGTTTTATCAGCCCATCCTATCCCAGTTTTTATTTAGTTCTAAAAGACCTTTCCTTTGGTATAGTAAAAGCTATGGTTTTCCCAGTAGTGATGTATGGAAGTGAAAGCTGGACCATAAAGAAGGCTGATCGCCGAAGAATTGATGTTTTTGAATTATAGTGCTGGAGGAGACTCTTGAGAGTCCCATGGACTGCAAGAAGATCAAACCTACCCATTCTTAAGGAAATCAGCCCTGAGTGCTCACTGGAAGTGCAGATCGTGAAGCTGATGCTCCAATACTTTGGCCACCTCATGAGAAGAGAAGACTCCCTGGAAAAGACCCTTATGTTGGGAAAGATGGAGGGCACAAGGAGAAGGGGACGACAGAGGACGAGATGGTTGGACAGTGTTCTCGAAGCTAACAAAACATGAGTCTGACCAAACTGCGGGAGGCAGTGGAAGACAGAAGTGCCTGGCGTGCTCTGGTCCATGGGGTCACGAAGAGTCGGAAATGACTAAGTGACTAAACAACAACAAAAAGACATTTCCAGCAATGTCTATGAAACATCACTTCAGTGAAAGAGTGTAATTGTGTAATAACCCTAGAATCCTATTTTTAATAAAATAAAATAAAATAAAATTTAAAAATACCTTTGCAGTCTGCATAATTAATGACCTTGCTAAAATGGAGATGTTCATAAAGGAAAAAGTATTTTAATAAACAACAGTGTGTCTGTCAGTGTGGGGAAAGAGAGAGGGAAAACGAACAATTCTGTGGTGATTTGATTGGCATATTTAAGTGCTGTCTCGTTCTTCTTTTTGAGCTAATCTTGCTTCGGATTGTGTGCATGACGATGATAAACACGGCATACTGATTTCCGATTGTTGTAAAAGCATAATTCAGTACAAAAAAAGGTGTATGCATAATTTTACCTAAATGATATTTTGACTTCCACGTTAAGAAACACATACTTGGCTGAGCATTTCAATTCTTTCTTCCTCCCCAGACAAAATGTGTCTGATTTGCACTGAATAAAGATTCTAGAGGCAATGTGATCAAAGTTTTATAGGAGTTAATGAGAACCGTCACATTTTGTTTTGTTTGGAGCTCAGCGTGGGTTCTAAGGTCATTACTGTCTAAACACTGCAATTGTCCTCTTAAAAAACCAATAGTACATATTCTGTGAATGATTTGGCACAATTAAATCTTGTTCTTCTAAATGTTGAAGGTTTCTTTTTCTAAAAAAAAAAATGTACCAGTCAAAACTTTCCCTCTTCTGTTCTGCTGTGGGAGGGCAGACCCAATCTGAATTTAGGGAGAAGAAGCATATTTGTGAAGACAATTATGACAGGCAAGCTCTCTGGCTTCTTCTTCCCTGACACTTCCAGACAGTTTAGTTTTCTGGGGTTAGATATTGCTAGCTCTTTAACTTCTACTAACTTTCAGCAAAGAAGGCAAAACAAGTCAGGCTGTCATGTAGGAAAACAAATCTTGGTTAACTTTTTAAGAAAAAGGTTAGGATATTTTTATTTCAGCCTGCGTTTTATAAATTGTTGTGACAAATTAATTGCTATGGTTCAGTTTTAAACGGAGCGCCGTCTGAATTCAACAGTTTTATATATTATTACAGAATTTTGCACGCTGCCTTGGGTGAGCAGGTGTGCTTTCAAGGAGGCTGTGATTCATTGAAACAAATTGGCCGCTTACCCAGCTGGGGGGTGGTGGTGGTTGCGACCCATCCTGTCAGGCTCCAAGACTCCTCAGAGCAATGTCTATTCAGGTGGCCGGCCATTGGGAAATCCCTGGGCTGACTGCGGGGCATGCTGGGAGTTCCCACCAGTCATCAGTTTGAAATCTGGACAATCCAACCAGGCCTAGAGGGCAGGGGCATGGGAGTGAACCAAAGTGTAGCAGTCTTCACTCTGGTCCACTCAAACCCCTTAAACAAGCTACTTGAAACTTAACTCTGCAATAGACTGTCTTGGGTGAGCAGGTATGTGCTGCAAGGAAGCTTGTGATTCCTTCAAACAAATCACTCATTTTCCTGTTCAGTATGTTTGGATGCAGTTAGGCAGAAACTGCAAATGGAGAAATGGACACCCTCCTCCTCCTCCTCCGATTACTCGTAGCCGAGTAAGATTGTCTTCCATGAACATGGTCTTAACAGTGAGTCCATAAGTGACTGTGGAGGCCAATTCTGGATCCAAAAGTCCTTCCACAGTGGGGACATAGGTTTCCGGGTGGGAGTTGATCACGGTGAGGGTTTGCCAAGCGTGCCTTCCTCTTAGCACGTTTCTCCCTTTCGTCCTGAGTTTGAATGCCTTCAAAGCGCACAACACCTTTGGTAAAGGCTGTTCTCCAATTGGAGCGCTCGCTGGTCAGTGTTTCCCAGTTGTCGGTGTTTATACTACATTTTTAAAGATTTGCATTGAGAGAGTCTTTAAGCCTCTTTTGTTGACCGTCAGCATTATGCTTTCCATTTCTAAGTTTGGAATAGAGTAGTTGCTTCAAAAGGCGATAATCAGGCATCTGCACAACATGACCAATCCAACGAAGTTGATGCTGAAGAATCATTGCTTCGACACTCGTGATCTTTTCTTCTTCCAGTACACTGATATTAGTTTGTCTGTCTTCTGAAGTGATGTGCAATATTTTTGGGAAACACTGTTGATGGAATATTTTGAGTTGGAGATGGTGTTTATAAGTGGTCCATGTTTCACAAGCACAGGTGGGTATTGTCATGTCTTTAAGCAAGAGTAGTCAATGTGCTGCCCTCCTGACTACAGTTAGACTACAGTTCCCATCATCCTTGACCACAGGTCATGCTGGCTGGAGTTGATGGGAGTTTTAGCACAGCCACATGTGGACAGCACTACGTAGGCTACTCTTGTGATAAAGGAAGCACAGGGGGAAGAAATCAGAATATTGACATCTCTCAACTAAAATGAAGGACGTTGCTATAGCTGCAATAACATTTTTACTGATTTTTAATAAGTGTGCTGAATTCACTGATGTCCTGGAGCTTGCCAGAGCAAATACTTTTTCTTCTCATCTGAATAGCAGTGGCAGCAGACTCCCTGGCCTCAGTAGAGCAGGGAGGGAGAAAGAAAACCCTATAGATACCATGTGTCTGTGTGCTAGCACGCATGCTGGGAGATATACAAAAATCAATTTCAAAGCCTTTGGTAATAGTGAAAAAGTCAGCAAATTCACAACTATTTCCTGCATTTCCAGGATGAAAGAGGCAAAAAGAGCAATTATGTGGTTGTGATAAGGAAGCTAACGGCATGCTGCAATCTCCAGAGTTTCTTTTTAGAAGCTCTGGGAGATAGATTTGTTAGTGGCTTAACAATAACATGTAAGTGAAAAGGGTGACTATCAGAAGCTCAGCTCCCTTTTAAAAAAACGCTATAAGGGCTGTAAGTGTTGAAATGTCCATGGCTTCTTCAGCTAGGTTCAACTAAAGAGCTTTGTTCAGGCTACAGTATCAAGCCAATACAAATTCAATTGCTATTTCATTATTTTTCATTAGTATGAAGTGCTGGTTCAGCTCCCCCCCCCCCAAAAAAAACCAGTACTGGATTTACAACCATTTTTATTTGAATGCAGATTGAAACCCCTCAGTTATGGGTTTACAGGGTGGCTTCAGGCAAATCACTGTTCTTCTATGTCGCTTTCAGACAAATCACTATCTTGCACTTCAGCAAATCACTGTCTTCAGGCAAACTTCTGTCCTGATTTCCCCATTTCACAAATAGAAGTATGACAAAGTGCAATCCAAATCATATTTGCCCAGAAATAAGTCCCATTGCGTTCAATGGGATTTTAGTACATGTGTTTGGGATTCCAGCTTCTTGGGTTTGTTGTGGGGGTGAATGAGGGGTGTGTGTGTGCGCGCTATACTTTTGTAGGGGTGTGTGCGCTATACTATTGTTTCTAATACCAGTATCACCTGCCTCTTCAATTTTCTTCCCAAGGCATTTTGGGGGAAATGAAGGTTGCAATCTTATGCAGACTCACTTGGAAGTAGAGCAGACCACTGTCGAGATGATTTGATAAATGAAAGAAAAGACACTCATAAACACACTTTGGCCACATCAAAAGTCAGATAAGCATGATAAAAACCCTGCACCCTACCCATGAGAATTTCAAAGTTTTTTTTCTCCTCTTTGATCATTTCTCTTTTTTCATTAATTAACAGAGAACAGTTGGGTTTTTTTTTGTAAAATAAGAGATGTTTTTGGCACAATGCCAAATCTAGGAACATAAAAACCAGTAAGACTCGAGGGAGCAAGTGATGTTGAATTATTGTTGCTGTTCAATTTGTTACCTGCCATTCTCACATGACCCCAGGTTTACATCCCTCACATGTTAGCTACCAGAGAACACCAGTAAGTTAAAAAAGGTAAAGGACCCCTGACAGTTAAATCCAGTCACAGACGACTCTGGGGTTGCGGCGTTCATCTCGCTTTACAGGCCGAGGGAGCCGGCATTTGTCCGCAGACAGTTTTTCTGGGTCATGTGGCCAGCATGACTAAGTCGCTTCTGGCGCAACGGAACACTGAAACCAGAGCAGTGCACGGAAACGCCGTTTACCTTCCCACCAAAGCAGTATCTTTTTATCTACTTGCACTTTTTGGCATGCTTTCGAACTGCTAGGTTGGCAGGAGCTGGGACCAAGCAACGGGAGCTCACCCCGTCACGGGGATTTGAACTGCTGACCTTCTGATTGGTGAGCCCAAGAGGTTCAGTAGTTTAGACCACAGCGCCACCTGCATCTCCTGTACCAGTAAGTTAGTTAATCACTAAATCTGCAAGAGCTCAGAGTCCTTATGGAAAAACCCCAGTTAGTAAAGCACATTTAGCCATTTTCCATTTTTAAATATTGGAGTAATCTATACTGGTGAATCATAACATTATAAATGTGTTATAAAAATGTTACACCCGGGGCGCTGTACAGCAGTCAATGGAAAATTGTACGGAGAGCTATATCACGTTTTTTCTTTGTGTTTTCTTTTTTTAGATCAGTATAGATCCAGGCCTTCATTAATACATATACATTTTTCATTTCTGTGTGAATTAAACCTTTATACTTAACGCAGTCTAGGTATACCTTAGTTTATACTGAGGGTGCTTAGAGCAGCAGTCTCGGGATTTATGGAAAGTGTGCTAGTAAGATCCAGCTCTTAGTGTTGAAGTAACTTTTGTGCTAAATAGTTAGTAAGCTGAATAGATATATAGTAGAGCAAACTTACTGAACTGATAAGTAATATAAATTAGTAGAAATGAGCATATATCATTCTGAGTTAACAAGAGGAATTTGACTTTCCTTATAAAGCTCTGTTGTGCTAAGAAAAATGTATTTGCCTGCACCTTGCTTAAATATAAATCCTACATCACTTCAAAGCATGAATACTGTATGTAACCCTTTCTATGCATACACACTTAACTGCATATTCTGGCTCAGCAGTTTCAACAGAGATAAGCAGGTTTAAAATTCTCCCATGTGCTAATGTAAGCAGATTTTTATGAAAAATAAAGTGTAATTAACCTAACACTAAAACAGCCAGCAAATGCTATTGATTTAGAGGTTCCTGAAAGCTCAGGGGAGACAGGAGCAAAAGTAATTTTCAATTAAGTATTGGCAAATGATAAATTTACTCCTACCACGAAGTCCTGCAGTTTATTAAAACCTGGTTTCATGTACTTATACAACATAATGGATTCATTATTCCCATTTTTGACAATGAGCAATTAATTACCAGAATTCATACAACCTTATGCCAATTAGGGTGTTAAATTAATTGATGTGATCATTATGTAAAGGTTCTTGTTTTTTTGGGGGGAGGAATAATAATGGATGAAATCTCAGTTTGAGACAAAGAGACATCTGCTTTCCTGAATGCAACTCAATACAAGAGAAATTCACCCCAGTCAATTTCTAATCTGTAAAATATCTATTCTTTGAAAAGACAGATAGAAAGGTGACATGATAGAATCGAGACATTGGTGAAAATTGTCATGATTTGCAGTTAAAATGCCTAAGAGCCCTATTGTCCATTTTAAAAATTTTCTTCCCAGGTCAAAGTAAATAAAACTGTACTGAATCTAAAGAAGTTTACTTATATTGTCCATGCCTTGTCCAACAAGGCTTGACCTCTTTTGACATTATTTGGAAGCTAGGAAAATCAGGAGAAGTGGGGAGCCCGGTAAACAAATGTACAAATTGCATTTCCTTTGACAAACAGGAATCCACGAAGCTGCCATACATCAAGTCAACCCATTGCTCTATCTAGCTCAATATACTTAACACTGACTGGCAAGAGCTCTGCACGATTTAAAAGGGCTCCAACCCCACCCTGGCCCAACTGGGGATGCTGAGGACAGAACATTGGAGCTTCTACATGCATACCACTGAGCTACACTTTTTTCTCTATGTAGATCTGGATATGGAACAACTGATTGGTTCAAAATTGGGAAAGGAGTACGGCAAGGCTGTATATTGTCTCCCTGCTTATTTAACTTATATACAGAATTCATCATGCGAAAGGCTAGGCTGGATGAATCCCAAGCCGGAATTAAGATCGCCGGAAGAAATATCAACAACCTCAGATATGCAGATGACACAACCTTGATGGCAGAAAGAGAGGAGGAATTAAAGAACCTTTTAATGAGGGTGAAAGAGGAGAGCGCAAAATATGGTCTGAAGCTCAACATCAAAAAAACGAAGATCATGGCCACTGGTCCCATCACCTCCTGGCAAATAGATGGGGAAGAAATGGAGGCAGTGAGAGATTTTACTTTCTTGGGCTCCATGATCACTACAGATGGTGACAGCAGTCACAAAATTAAAAGATGCCTGCTTCTTGGGAGAAAAGCAATGACAAACCTAGACAGCATCTTAAAAAGCAGAGACATCACCTTACCAACAAAGGTTCATATAGTTAAAGCCATGGTTTTCGATGTTGGGAAAGATTGAGGGCACAAGAAGAAGGGGACGACAGAGGACGAGATGGTTGGACAGTGTTCTCAAAGCTACAAACATGAGTCTGACCAAACTGTGGGAGGCAGTGGAAGACAGGAGTGCCTGGCATGCTCTGGTCCATGGGGTCACGAAGAGTCGGACACAACTAAATGACTAAACAACAACAACAACAAAGATGGCTTATTACACCTTTTCCATGACCAGTCCCTTCTAGGAACAAAGCAGTTGTTGTTGTGTTGTTGTTATATTATTATTATTGTTATTATTATTATTATTATTATTATTATTATTATTATTATTAGACCCTCATGAGACTTACATTCAGAGCAAATGTGTGTAAGAATCAGGATGCATGTTTAATTCTTTCATTGATCAGACTGTTAATGCTATCCTGCTAATAAAAGAGACATTGTCATGGCATCCTTCACATTTCCTCATTGACTGCAGCAACTGCTGAGGATGCTTGTATGTAACTGCAGATGACAAGGCCTCCAAAGCAAATGCAACTTTTTCAGAATAGCTCCACTCCCCACCCCCCTTTTAAAGGCACACATAAATGAGGAGGAAAATGAACCATTTCTGAAAGTTATTATACCTCCCATCTTGACCTCCTTCTGCTCAAAATGTTATACATGTTTCTCTAAAGCTTTTCAGAGCACAGAAGTGCAAGTCAAGGAATGATAAGCAGCAGTGGCGTCTGAAGAAAAGAGCTGGCAGGGAGGAAAGGGAGTGAGAAAACTTGTCCGACACCACTTGGCTTCAGATTGTTGATGAGTATACCCAGGGCAGCTCTGAGACAGACCCTCATGAAGGCTGAGGCTCTACCACTGTTCATTATGGCGTGAAACACTCACACTATCAAAGCAACAACACATGGCCTGGCAGAGTTCTCCAAAGTACCTGGAAGATTCATCCTTCTATGCTTGCATAAAGGTTATCTGGAGCTTAGACTATGGCTGGTCTTTATTAAGCATTTGTTCTGATTGGTTTGTGGGGAGGTTATACAAGGAGCTTTCCTCTGGAATTCATCCAGATTTACTTGCAAGGTGGTTCTTCTTCTTCTTCTTCTTCTTCTTCTTCTTCTTCTTCTTCTTCTTCTTCTTCTTCTTCTTCTTCTGTTTACTTGTATTCCTGTTTTCCACATATAGATGGGGGAGTTGGATGTGAATGTTGCGTCCAGGGCCGGATTTAGGTTTGATGAGGCCCTAAGCTACTGAAGGTAATGGGGCCCTTTATATGTCCAGCTGTCCTTTGTCAACAACAAATTGTCCCTGTTTTTTGTGTTGAATATATGCTATATGGTAATTTATGGACCTAATAGGTATCTAAAGCCATTTGCACATAACAAAATATGTATTTTATCAAAGTAATTGATGAACTGAAATACAATTAAGAAGAAGTATACAGTGGTACCTCTGGTTACGAGCGCTTTTGGTTATGAACGCTTCAGGTTACGAGCTCTGCTAACCCAGAAGTAGCTGCTCCTTGTTACGAACTTTGCCCCAAGGATTCAAACAGAAATCGCATGCTGGAGGCACATGTGCAGCGGGTAGCCCCATTAGTGAAAGCATGCCTCAGGATAAGAACAGTTTCAGCTTAAGAACGGACCTCCGAACGAATTAAGTTCGTAACCAGAGGTACCACTGTATTAATAGTGAAATTGGGGGGGGGGGGCAAGAGAGTGGGACCCTAAGCTATAGCTTGTTTAGCTATACGTAAATCTGGCACTGGTTGCGTCCCTTTGCCTGCCCCTCAACATGTGAAATAGAAAAGTCAAAGCTGATGAGGGCAGCCATTCCCAGATGCATAGCTTCTTTGCCCCCTCTCTTCAACAGATGTACTGAGGAAAGAGAAAGGTAAGGATGCTGCCTGTAGCAGGTCCGACTATTATTTCATCTAGGCCAATATTGTCTACCCTAACTGGCAACAGCTTTCAAAGGCTGCAGCAGAGGGCTTTCCCATGTCCTGCTACCTCTGATCCTTGTAACTGGGGACAGAACTGAGTGTGACACATCTACAAGTTGTCTCTGCTTAGGATAGGACTTGTCCTTCTGAAACTGTTCAGGTTTTGTTTTTTTAATCCTTGCACAAACCTGGCCTGCTTCATTTCACACTTCATAAAATGTGCGTCGACTCAGCCTGATCTTGCCGTTATGGAAATAACATAATTGCCAAAATTATAATCCTGATCATGTTGCAAAAGCTCCTTTTGCAATGGATTCTGCTATTTACAGTTCTCCAAACTGCTACTCGTTGCCCATCGCCAGCTATCATTTTTCATGTCTCCAGGAGTATTTTAATTCCTCTATCTTGCAAGGTCTTTGGTGTTCTTCTTTGTGCAATGATAACAGAGCGTTTTCTGTTCCCATCTCTTTTAAACCACACCTGCAGATAGTTTGTAGCTTTCTTAACTTTTCCTTCTGAAAATAAATAAATAAATTACTATGGCCCTACATTCATGGGTTCATACTATACTGCTTGTTACTTGCTCAATAAAAAAAATATTTCCGGTACGATCTGTGTTTTAAATAAATTCATAAACTGCCTCTCCTTAGAATGGCCAGCTTCTCATTGATGCAAAACGTGTCTCCATTCGCCCCCCCCTCTTTTGTATGAAACATAAATGAAAAACATGATATTAATCTATGATGAAATGAAGATGAGAAGGCTAAATAAAACTTGTGTAATTCAGAATGACCTCAGGTTTCTTTATAAAGTTCCTAGTGCCATTAAGCCCTACTACCAGCTCCACCATCATATTATGCAATGGCGAGGAGAGCTGCATAGTTAGGAGACAGGATAACAAACATGATAATAAATGGTAATGGCTACTGTCATCACCTCCATGAAATAAAGTTCAAGGAAATATACATTTCAGCAGCATACCAGCCTGACAACAAACTGACTTGCATAGCTGTAGTGGTCTGCTTCGGGTTTGTTATTTTCTCTCTGCTGAAAAAGAAAATCTTGTTTATTGCTAAATGTTGCCAACACTCACACAAAGCCTGGTTTTCTTGTGAATGATCATGAACGAGTGAATGGGACTAAGCTTGCCCTTTTGTTGACTTTTTATGAGCTTCAGTCCCATTCCTTGTCTATACACATGCAAAGGTGTTTGTGTCAAAGCATGCATACCCCTTAATTTGGACATCTCAACTATTGTGTACACAGACTGTGCACTTGTTGAATGTTTTAGGTAAGTATATGTAGAAGTGTGGAACTCAACTATTTTGTGCAGTATGTGAATATCTCTCACTTTCTGCATGAAAAACATATGCTGTACCACTGAGCATGCCCTAGAGATACAAATAGTATACCCCATGTGAATTAGTAAGTACTTTCCTTAAGTAAGTACCGTACTTTCCTTGGGAAGACAGGCGAACAAATGCCAGTGTACTGGAAGAAGCAAAGATCACCAGTGTCAAAGCAATGATTCTTCAACATCAACTTTGTTGGACTGGTCATGTTGTGTGGATGCCCGATAGTCGTCTTCCAAAGCAACTACTCTATTCCCAACTTAAAAACAGAAAGTTTAATGTTGGTGGTCAACAAAAGAGCTTTAAAGACTCTCTCAATGCAAATCTAAAAAAAAAAAGAAGTATAAACACCGACAACTGGGAAACACAGGCCTGTGAATGTCCCAACTGGAGAATAGCCTTTACCAACGGTGTAATGGATTTTGAAGATCATCAAACTCAGGACGAAAAGGAGTGCTATGAGGAAGGCACACTTGGCAAACCCTCACCGTGATCAACTCCCACCCGGAAACCTATGTCCCCACTGTGGAAGGACGTGTGGATTCAGAATTGGCCTTCACAGTCACTTACAGATTTAGTGTTAAAACCGTGTTTATGGAAGACAATCTTACTCAGCTACAAGTGATCGCCAAATAAGAAGAGTTTCCTCAAAGTTTGCATTAGTAGGCCATAGGTCCCGGGACGCAGAAGTATAGAACCCCCTGAGAGAGAAGAGGTGTTGTACTGCCAACTTGCAGGCCAGATGTGGTCCATGGCGCCTCCCCATCTAGTCCTAGGTAGAAATGTGTGAAATGTCCCTAGCTATATTCTTGTGAAATTTCTGCCGTTTCCCTTGAATGAGGTACTCAGGATTTGTTTCAAATGTCTCACTTGGTGAACTCCGTTGGCAACCCTAATCTTATGAGGAGGGGTCTACTTATGTGAACAGTGTAGCACATGAGCCAGCAGCTTTGGTGTTCATCATGGCATCTTTGCATTCTGAAAAACTACACGTGCACACACATACACAGGTTTGCAGGTTGACTAAAGCAAGTTGCTGTTGTAGTTTCAAAACGGCTTCACACATTAGTTCAGTGAGTCGAAGTCATCTATGCAAGAATCAAGGCTCCTCATGTACAGAAAATAATTTTCTGAAGAGGCTATTTTTTTGTTTTCTTCGTTTATATAATTTTTATTAAAAATTTCTGTTTTACAATTTAAACTACTGATTTAAACAACCTTAAAATATCAATGACTTCCCTTCTTCTCTTTCCATGGTTCATTTTGCACAACATAAATCCCTGCATATTGTATATAAACTAAACCATTCAGTATTCCATTATTGTATCCCTCAAAAGTTATTTACACTGTTGAATTTATCTTAATGCTGCCAGCATTTTCAGCTGTACACATTTATTTCCCATATATTCAATAAATGTTTTCCAAGCTTTTTTAAACATATATTCTTCTTGTTCTCTTATTCTATATGTTAGGTCCACAAGCTATGCATATTCCATCAGTTTAAACTGCCATTCCTCTTTAGTTGGGACCTTGATCGTTTTCCATTTTGGGGCTAATGAAACACGGGCCGCAGTAGTAGCATATCTGAAGTTTACAGCATGTTATTCCTTGAAGGAGAACCACTTGAAAATGATTTACAGATGGTACCTAACTCCGAGCAGGCTTGTTAAGATGTATAAGACTGAATCAGATAAGTGCTGGAGATGCAATGAGGTTGAGGGCATATTCTTTCACATGTGGTGGACCTGTAAAAGGGTAAAAGAGTATTGGGAAATAATTTGTGATGAATTGAAAAAAATGTTTAAAAGCATTTCCCCCCAAAAAACCCAGAGTCTTTTCTGTTGAGGATAATTCAGATGGAAATTCCCAAGAATCAAATCAGGTTATTTATGTATGCCACTACTGAAGAAGCCAATGTTTGATGGTTTGCTGTACCCAATAGCTCACTGAATATAGGATGACACAGGTCCTGGAAGACCTTTCCTTCACCCATTGTCTCCCATCTCTCTCTTTCCATTCCATCCCAGGGCGGCATAGAGACATACACAACATAATGTTCAGAGGATGACCTCCAAACCATTCTAAATATCTTTGCAAAAGATTACGAAAAGCTTGGCCTATCACTCAACATCCAAAAAATCAAAGTGCTGCACCAACAAGTACAAAATAACCCCTCTGCGGTGCCACAAATCCAACTCAATGGTGTAACGTTGGAAAATGTCGATCACTTCTCCTACCTAGGCAGTTATCATTCCACAAGGGCCGACATTGATGCCGAAATCCAGCATCGCCTGAGCTCTGTGAGTGAGGCTTTGTCCCGACTGAAGTGCAGAGTGTTTGAGGACCAGGACATTTGCAGGGAAACCAGAATGCTTGTTTACAAAGCTATTGTACTACCAACTTTACTGTATGCTTGTGAAACATGGACCACTTATAAACGCCATCTCCAGGTCCTCGAAAGATTCCATCAACGGTGTCTCCGAAGAGAAGAGAATGTTCAGTGTTACATTTCCCCGCCACTAGACTATTAAGCTGTGCTGCTGACTTTTGGAATATGCTTGCATTCTGTTGACGCTGAAACAATAAGACTGTAATTGTTTTCCAGGTTGTTTATTTGCTAGCTTTGATCACGATCGCTCTCTGTAATTGCACTCCTAGCAGTAGCTTTCACATGCAAATTAAACTGTCTTTTCCCCGTCTTTTTTCATTTACTCTTAAAAAAAATATCATTCCCTCATTGGACTGATCCAGCATGGAGCTGTGTTCTTCCGGGGTGGCACTTCTGAATGCAAGGCAAACTCCTGCTTCGGGAAAATAAATGCTTCTTTGTAGCTAAACTGTAACTAAGTGAATTTCATTTTTATCTCTTTTTCAAGAAGTGCCTTGAAGGGCTTTCATGAACGGAATTTAAGGATGCCTGGTATCAATCCTATAGCAATAACAGCTGGGTTTCTAAGTCATCTTCAACACATCCCAGGTACCCCACTCCAGGGTTGCAATGTTCAGGTAACGCTCCTTTACTAAAAGGAAAACGGCTATAAAGAATTTCAGCCAGAGAAAGATTTCTCCTTTTATTCCTATATGTGAACTGAAACTTCATGCATAACAATGAGGGTTTCACATATCCACGGAGATTGACAGAGAAGGGACTTGAACATAAACTTTGCTGCAATTGCATATAAGGAGATGAATTCCTATTACCGTGGTACCTTGCAAAATGAATGCCTCGCAAGACGAAAAACGTGCAAGACAAAAGAGTATTCCGTTTTTTGAGTCGTTCCACAAGATGAATTTCCCTATGGGCTTGTTTCGCAAGACGAAACGTCTTGCGAGTTCTTGCGAGTTTGTTTCCTTTTTCTTAAAGCCGCTAAGCCGCGAAGCCGTTAATAGCCGCTAAGCCGCTAATAGCCGTGCTTCGCAAGACGAAAAAACCGCAAGACGAAGAGACTCGCGGAACGGATTAATTTCGTCTTGCGAGGCACCACTGTACTTATACCAGGTCTGCTTTCCATAAGGGCATGGATGTGGCTATGAGGAGAACCAAATCATGAGGACGTAACAGCCCTGCAGGGATCAGATTATTTTGTCATTGTGAGGTAACAATGGTTGGTGTACTGGTTGTCAGTAGCATACTAACAGCATGTCATGCCATCTCCAATTCCTCCCAAGACGGGGAACGAATTCCCTCGACAGTGCTACCTGTATTGGGTTCCTTTGGGAAAGAGATTTCTGGAGTCTGAAAGCATTTTGATATAATTTCCCCCAGAGGTCTTATGTACAGGAAAGGGGGAAAAGTGGTACCATGTGGAACTCTACAAGGAACCTCAGCTGATGAAAGGCCCACTATCATTTTGTTGGATTTCTTCTGCTAATGATGTGCAGAACAAAAGGACTGGTGGATCCAGAATGCTTGCCAGGTGACACACCTTTGTCAACACTTCCTCATCAGCTGGATTAAAGATTAGTAAAATTGACAGGATGAAGCTTTCTCTATCTATCTCTAGCTAAAGGTAAAGGTAAAGGGACCCCTGACCATTAGGTCCAGTCATGACCGACTCTGGGGTTGCGGCGCTCATCTCGCTTTATTGGCCGAGGGAGCCGGCGTACAGCTTCCAGGTCATGTGGCCAGCATGACTAAGCCGCTTCTGGAGAACCAGAGCAGCACATGGAAATGCCATTTACCTATTTATCTACTTGCACTTTGACGTGCTTTCGAACTGCTGGGTTGGCAGGAGCTGGGACCGAGAAACGGGAGCTCACCCCATTGCGGGGATTCAAACCACTGACCTTCTGATCGGCAAGTCTTAGGCTCTGTGGTTTAACCCACAGCGCCACCCACGTCCCTTATCTCTAGGTAAGGTAAAGGTACCCCTGCCCGTATGGGCCAGTCGTGTCCAACTCTGGGGTTGCGTGCCCATCTCGCTTAAGAGGCTGGGGGCCAGCGCTGTCCGAAGACACTTCCGGGTCACGTGGCCAGCGTGACAAGCTGCATCTGGCGAGCCAGCGCAGCACATGGAAACGCCGTTTACCTTCCCGCTAGTAAGCGGTCCCTATTTATCTACTTGCACCCGGGGGTGCTTTCGAACTGCTAGGTTGGCAGGCGCTGGGACTGAGCAACGGGAGCGCACCCCGCTGCAGGGATTCGAACTGCCGACCTGACGATTGGCAAGTCCTAGGCGCTTGAGGTTTTACCCACAGCGCCACCCGTGTCCCAACTTATCTATAGGTAGACATCTTCAATTATGACCACTACCAAAGTTCCAAAGCCCTACCTATAGTTCTTAGTTTCCAAAGCTGATCTTTTCCTATGATGAACACCAAAGGTATTCATAGTCCAGTCAAAGGTGACTATGGGGTACAGCACTTATCTTGCTTCAGGACAAGGGAGCCGACAAACAGCTTGTCCGCACACAGCTTTCTGGGTCATGTGGCCAGCATGACTAAATCACTTCTGGTGTGACGTGAGCCAGAGTGCACGGAAACGCCATTTACCTTCCTGTCACACCAATACCTATTTATCTACTTGCATTGGCATTCTTTTGAATTGCTAGGTTGGCAGGAGCTGGGACAGAGCAATGGGAGCTCACTCCGTCGTGGGGATTCGAACCGCCGACCTTCCGATTGGCAAATCCAAGAGGCTTAGTGGTTTAGACTAGAGTGCCACCCACATCCCTATGAACATCTGCGTGCTGCCAAAAGGTCAAATCCTGGCTCCTACTAGTGAACGGAATGTATTATGTGAGTATTATCAAATACAGTTCCCCAGGGAACAAGTCCAGACCCAGCACTAACTTTCAGTTGATTCTAGATTTCATGTTCGCCTCCTTCACAAAGGATCAGTGACATTTGTTTGCAGTAGCTCAAATGGATGTGGTTTGTCACTGGAAATCTCGGGTGGCCTTTGCACCTCAAGGCTGGCAAGTAGGTTCTTATGTTATTAGAATTCGTGACACATCGCAGTAAGCTTTTGAGAGGAATGATGAAACCTGATCATTTTGATCACGTACGGTTTCTGTTTATATAACATCTGAACAAAAACACCCTACTTCAACCTCCCACAACTTGTATTTTCTTTTGAAGGACCTATTGAAGTTAATGGCATGGGGGTGGGAAAATTTCTGTGATGCTTTATTATGTAAGTGGCCATTGTCACCTTAGAGTAGATTCAGCCTTGTATTAGCCACGCACTCCATAAAATATGGATTGTATCCAACACGTTACATGGGGAGTTCTGTACATTCAGATCTCCTTTCCCTTTTCTCTCTGTGGCAACTAAAAATCTGCTCTGGGGGGTCCCTCAAGAGTGAGCAAGGAGTGAGAGGGGGTTTCTACCCCCCCAAGACAGAACTCACTGGAACTCAGTTTTGGCACCTCTCAGGTGGGCACCATTTTCACTATAAGAAAACAAGAGAGGCGTTCATGGTGAGTTCCTGCACCTCTTTTTCTAGAAAAATAGCACTGGATACAACCTTCTATATTTTAAAGCTTAATCAACCCAAATAATTCTGTAACAACAACAACATTAAAATTAAGTGACTAAAATATATCCCTTTCCACATCCAGATAACATATACAAGTTCATCCCAAAAACTTTCCAAATCTTCCTGATCATTTGTATGCACCTACACTTTACTGTACTTTAATGTACACTGATGCATGGCAACCCCCTCCCCCCCCATTTCTCAGTAATTTTTTTTTTGTAAAATTGTCTCCCTTTCACATATATGGTTATTTGTCGCTGTTCAATACACTCTTCTCATAAAGATTAATTTCCACATATTTGAAATGGATAGATAAAGAAGCACAGAACCAGTAGAAGAAAACTTTTAAAAGACTGGATATCTGACTAAACAACTGGTGATTCTTTTCTCTCTCTCTTTTTTACGAGCATGAAAATAATTACTGTAATGTTCAGTTTTTCAAAATGTGCTTGCAACCAGATCTCACTCCTTCCTAAACAATGAAATAAATATAGAATGGAAAATAATATCCATTTGAGAGTAAACATCTCCCTCTTCTGGCCATTTTGTGATGTTCAGCAGCTCCCTCCCCCCCCCCCCCAAACTAAGCACTCACTTCACAATGTTACTAATTGTTGTATAACAATTTCACACACCTGAGGAAGTACATAATACCCCCAAAAAACATATTTTTCCATACCCTTATGTAATGCTGAAAAAAAATATCATTCCCATTACCGCAATGCAGGTAATAAATAACTTTCTTCCACAATGTGCACACATTTCCTAGGATTATTATTGCTGCACTGCAAATTCTCTGCCTATTTTCCTTTTAAAAATAATTAAGCATTCCAACAGCTAGCAAAAACATCATCTCCCTTTTATCAGTCAGTTCCGTGTGGTCTTTAAGCACCGGGCCAATTTCTGTACATTGTTAATAAATGGTAAATTGAGTGGAAGAAAATCAATTAATAGCTTAAGAATTATGAATTGCAAACAGGCCTCCCATGCTTCTCCTTTTTTATCCAAGAGATGGAAGTGTCAATGAAAGCAAATAAATGTATTTCCTACCTTGGCTAACATGTTTATGTGCAAAACCCAAACATCTCTGCTCCTTTTTATAGGGCAGCTCTCAAAATTGAGTACCAAGTTGAGTACCAAACATCTATGTTTGTCAATCTAGACAAGTGATGGCCAAACTTGGCTCTCCAGCTGTTTTTGGACTACAAATCCCATCATCCCTAGCTAACAGGACCAGTGGTCAGGGATGATAGCAATTGAAGTCCCAAAACAGCTGGAGGGCCGAGTTTGGCCATCACTGTCCTAGACCAAACCTTCCTGTTCTTCACAGTATTAGCACCAAGCATACCCATATGATTGCTTCTGTTGTCCTTACTTTAATGTGTGACTCTTCCCCCCCAAATAACTGCTCCTTGTGCCTTAAAGTTCAAAGGGGTGTGTGACTCTGAGTGTTTTCCTTTAATGCTCCATTAGTGCAATGCCAGCTTCCATCCATCAGTGACCTTCTTTTTATTCCTCCTAAAGAAGAAAGCCACCTTGAAGAATAGGATTTGGGGAGCAGAACCAGGGCTCCAGTTCTGATGGAAGATATCTAGCATATTAAGTATAATAATTTAATTCACTGAAATTGTAAGTGCTTGTGTGCATTAGTATGTGTTTAAATTTGATTGGTTGGTAATTGAATTCTAGAGACTTCTCTGGTAGTTCTCATGTGATAGGCTAACGTTGGTCACATGGGAAGTATCTAGCGACTCTATTCCAAACTTAAAAATGGAAAGCGTAATGCTGGTGGTCAACAAAATAGGTTTAAAGACTATCGCAAGGCAAATCTAAAAAAAATAGTATAAACACTGACAACTGGGAAACACTGGCCTGAGAGCACTCCAATTGGAGAACACCAAAGGTGTCATGAGCTTTGAAGACACTCGAACTCAGAATGAAAGGGAGAAGCATGCTAAGAGGAAGGCAAACCCTCACCACGATCAATTCCCATCTGGAAACCCACTGTAGAAGAATGTGTGGATCGAGAATTGGTCTCCACAGTCACTTATGGGCTCACTGTTAAAACCATCTTTATGGAACATAATCTTACTTGGTTACGAGTGATCGCCAAAGAAGAAGGAAGATCTGGCGAAGGAGAGACTCCATGTTATGTGAAGCGAGATGACAGTGTTTGAGAATCCACTGTGAACACTTCCAAGTTGAATAGAGTGTTTGGAGTGCTTCTTCTCTGTTGAAAGAAAGGGAGCAGGGTTGCAGGAGAAGGTAAAAGTGGAAATCTTTCATAGGAGCTGCAAGGCATGGCCAACTGAGATACAGAAGGCTGAGTTCTGGAAAGGGAGGAAAATGCAGTTGTTTGAAAGTTAGAAGAAGAGACTGTAAGCCCATGCTTGGGGCAGCATGTGGTTAGAACTCACCCCCAACTCCAGATGAGTTTTTGTGTGTGTCCTTGGGAGTAGGTGAGAGCAGAATCAAGACAGGGGCCACCTCTGTTCTCCTTACTATAGATGAGGTCCTCAAACAGGAAAACAACCCTACAATGAATGTGTTCAACCCCCATCCCCCATCACCTCATCTATCTTTGCATGCAATACTGCTCATTGATGTCAGTCCACATTCAATGGTCAACCATTCAGTGCACAATGATACAGAGAGAAACTTGGGACTCAGTTACATTAGTAAAAAACAGCAACCAGTGTTTTAAATGTGTTATAAGCATGCAGCATCAGTGTAGATCCACCTCTAATTACATTCAAATACCTGTATGAGTTAATGCTTTTGAACTGGTTCAGCTCACATGTCCTGAAGTCCTCACACAAACACATCTGGGTATGTAGGGGCACAATTGAACTAGCACCTTTGCTTGGAAGGGTGTGCAGGATGACGGCCTCAAAGTATAGAATCCAGTGGAGGAGTTGGCTCATTTAAATAGCACCACTGCATAAACCTGGCTGGGCTATAAACTTTAATTTGAGAGACGATCTTTCCTCCTCCCATGCCCACAGCTTCTAAGGACCCTCGTATTTACAGGACCGCCTCTCCTGGTATGACCCACAGAGGACCTTAAGGTCCATGAATAATCATAGTTTAGAGGTCCTGGACCCTAAGGAAGTCAGATTATCCTCCACCAGGGCCAGGGCCTTCTCAGTGATGGCTCTGACCTGGTGGAATGCTATGTCTCATGAGACTAGGGCCCTGCAGGATTTAACTTCCTTCCTCAGGGCCTGTAAGACAGAGCTATTCTGCCTGGTTTTCAATTTGAACTTATCCTGATCTTTTATTCCCCTTCCTTCCCTCCCCCTCCCCTTTTTATGAAGATTACCCGCTCTGGGATCCCACAGCTAATTCTCCCCTGGTCTCCTCGCTGGCCCAAATAGGACTAATTTAGCCAGCTAGCCCTGGTGATCATTTAATGTTTATTGGATGGATTTCCCCGCTAAATTGCTTTTTGAATTCAGAATTTATTGTTATTCATGTTTTATACTGTATTTTATGCTGTTTTTGTTGCATCAATTCAGTGTTTTAAATTTGTTGTTAGCTGCCCTGAGCCCGGTTTTCTGAACCTGGCAGGGTATAAATATTATTTTATTATTATTATTATTATTATTATTATTATTATTATTATTATTATTTAAGCAGACTTCCTGATATGTTAAAAAACAGTTGGCCTACTACATCCAAACTGGAAAGCTGCAGTTTGAACTTGAAGCATTGTATACAAACCAGGATCAAACCTAACAGATCTCTACAAAGATTAAAAGGCAAGTGTTACAATGTGAGGTATAATTTGAGTGCAGGTTTTCCTTTGGATTGCCATATTGATAAACTATAAGTGATGTGCTTTGATTTGGATATAACTGTGAAGATACATAAAATGAAAGGGTTTAAGGTCAGTGAGGAGGAGGAGGATTGGTTTGAGAAGATATTGAATTATTTGGGTAGGTTTGAACAATTTGGGGCAATTAAAATGTTAAATGTTAAATAAACCTGAATATGTTATTATGGAGTAGGTATACCCAATGTATCACCTGCCTGAGGGGTTTCACTGTTTGTGTTTTGGTTGTTGGTAAAAAAATATATTAAAAAATGATTTGAATAACTTATTTTATTCAGGTCAGTTGGAGCACTGTTTGAGTGGTATGGAGGACATGAATTAACTTCTGAGTAAGTATGCACTAGATTAGGGTGTACAATATACTTTGAACAGACTCCAGAGATTCCTGTGCATCTTTTTAAAAAATAATCCCTATATACACAGGCAATGCTGTTTTCCTCTTCCTCACAGGCCTTGAGAGGGCATAATGTTTGTAGGAATGCCACCCAAAGGGGAGCTGTGCATTATGGTTTATTATTTAGATTCACATGCACCGGGCTCTGCCCAACTTGGGGGGCGGCTGGTGCAGGCATGCAAAGTCACACAGCAGGAAGAGACCCAATGGGGCCTGCCGTGGCTGTGGGTAGGCCACTCAAGGTGCATCATGGCTGCAGGTAGGCCCTCCGGAGCCCACCACAGGCCACAGAATATTGAGGGGTCCCGCCTCTCATTGAATTTTTGGGGGGGTTTCAGCCCACCGCCCTTGATGGCTCCCCTGTTTAGATTCTAGCCATTGAACTGCAGAGCCCAGCTGACTAGCCTTGGTTTGCTGCTTTTCTAAACCATAGTGCTAGAGCATGATGGGAGTTAAGAAACCTTGCATTTTAATACACATTTTCTCCCATACATACTGTCCTCTTTTCTGAATCTTATAACCACAGTGTTGGTTCTGATAAATGAGGCCCCTAGCTTGTTAGATTTTATATTTGGCTGCAGTTTTTGATCAATTTCTTTCTTATTCAAGTTTGCACCATAATTTACAATGTATTTCATCTCCTTTCAAAGGCACCGTTTACTGATGTTTGATTTTCCCACTTTTTCACATATGTCTGTGATGTGCAGAGGACAGTGCGAGAATATTTATTACGGCCATTATGATTCTGTCACTTATTATGGACTGTAACCTTTCTTTCTTCAGCAAAGCACTGTTATATGTAATCCGAACCCTGATTTCTCTTAATCAAATGATTGCAAGTTTTATGGGGAGGAATAAAACAAAACAAAAAAATCAATAAGAAAGACATGCTTGGGTCAGAAAGAAGAAATGTGTCGCGACTTTGAGGAGTGTATCAAGAAATACTTTCAAGGAATACCATTTATAAACTTCAAAAGAAGCATTTTATATTTATATTCCAGCCACTCTTAATATTTGGTCACTGTTAATTTGGAAATGAAGACAGGAGTGCCTGGCGTGCTCTGGTCCATGGGGTCACGAAGAGTCGGACACAACTAAACAACTAATAACAGCAACAACAATTTGGAAATATGGTTTCCCCTCCCTTATTTTTACCAATATAGATGGACAGTACACATATGCATGTTTCCTTGCAATAATTGTAACTGTGTCAAAAGGGGCTTATACTCTAAGTAACCCTGTTTAGGACTGCAACTTACACAGCTACTGTCTAGAATTTGTCACTATAGAGCAAAGAGGAAGAGGAATGTAAATAATCATTCTGGACAATGTAGGGTTTTTTTATCCACATTGCTGACCAATTGACACAAGAGCTTGAAGACCAATATGTGGTTAAAGGTAAAGGTAAAAGGGACCCCTGACCATTAGGTCCAGTCGTGACCGACTCTGGGGTTGCGGCGCTCATCTCGCTTTATTGGCTGAGGGAGCCGGCGTACAGCTTCCGAGTCGTGTGGCCAGCATGGCTAAGCCGCTTCTGGAGAACCAGAGCAGCGCACAGAAACACCGTTTACCTTCTCGCCGGAAGGTAAGTACTTTGACATGCTTTCAAACTGCTAGGTTGGCAGGAGCAGGGACTGAGCAACAGGAGCTCACCCCGTCACGGGGATTTGAACCGCCGACCTTCTGATCGGCAAGCCCTAGGCTCTGTGGTTTAACCCACAGCGCCACCCACGTCCCACATGTGTGGTTACTCCTATGAAATTGACACAAAGTGACTTAAGGTATATAGCAGATGTGGGGTACTTTTGGCCTTCTGAAAGGTGCTGATCTAAAACAACGATCATGGCCAATAGCCAGGAGATGGGGGGAGTAGTAGTTTAGCAACACTTGGAGGGTCAAAGATCCGATACAACTGTGCTACAGCATGGGTTGCAGGGATAAACCATTGTCAATTTTCTTAGTGCGGTAGAAACTAGGTGCTTTCTCTGAAGTTCTTACCAAAGAGCCATGGCCTTATTAGATCCTAGAACAGCTACAGATTTCATGATTGTTTTTATTGCTGTGGTTTGGGCATTGAAACACTGCAGTTTTGTGGCAGTCTGTACTCTAAAGAAACTCTGATTCTCCTTGCTTCCTGTACTACACACACACACACACACACAGAGAGAGAGAGAGAGAGAGAGAGAGAGAGAGAGTGTCACAGGGGCATCCATATATATATGTGCTCACTCCGTTATTATTCACTGAGATACTCCAATTCAGTAGCCACTGCTCCAGGGGGAAAGAGTACAATAACTGCGAAGCAGCTATTGATAATGTCTCTCAATGTGTCTTCATTTTATGGATTTGGCACACAAAAGACATACTTATGTCAAAAGGGCACTCTTGATAGCATTATGGCTTGCAGTAGGACATAACATTATTGCAAGGATAAAGGGCTGTAAGCTATTTTGCAGAACGAAAAGTGCTGCGCTGATAACTTAGACCGGGCGTGCAGACATTATTTCACAACCACAGGCTAGGATCCAGAGAAGAGCTGGATGTATATAGAGGGAAATATTTCCTTGATTTTTATTTATTTATTTACACAAACACTTTGGGTATTGCTTACAACAGGAACAGGAAACCTCTGACCTTCCAGATGTTGCTCATTTAAGATTGCCGATGGTCAGGGATGGTGGATGCTGTAGAAAACATCTGGAGGTTTCCTGTTTCTGTTGTAAGCAATACAACACCTAGCAGCCCTTTTAGTTACTCAAAGCTGAACACCTTTTTATCCATGTTCTGGCACGATTAGCACCATTTGCAACACAGGAGGAAGGAAAGACACTATACCATGTGGCCATACCTCCAACATTACATGTTCCATCCAGTCCACATGGGCTGTGAAAACGATGTATTTCTTTTATCCAACAGGATTTCTATGCTGCTTAACCATCAGAAATCTCTAAGCAGTTTGTGTAAAATAAAATATTTGGAAACTGTAGGTCCCAGTTTCATTCTTTGGCATCTCCAGGTGATCTAACACCATGGAGAGCTGACGCCAGTCATTGCAGACCAAGGACAGCCAACATGAACCACGATTCCCATCATCCTTGCCCATTGGCCATGCAGGGTGGGACTGATAGGAGCCTGAGTCCAACAACAAATGGATGGCCATTCCTGGTATAGAAAGCATTGAGTTGGATGGACCAATGGTGTGACTTGGTATGAGGCAACTTCCTACATTCCTAACCCCATGTATGTTTTCCCCAAACTCCTTGGAACCAGGGCTGGAGGAATAACTGTCCATTCCTATAATTAGAAGAAATACCTTCCTATCGGGAGGTGGCTCCACCTGCCATTGGATTTGGCTCCACCAACAGCTGGTCTCCCTTCTGCCCTACCAGTTCCAATGGGAATTACCCACCACTAGTCTGTGGGGATCCTCTTATTAAGATAGTCTTCATACCATTAGACCCAAGCATGTTTTCTGCCTGCATTGGTCAGCCACAAACTTTGCAACATCTTGGATGAGGCATCTCACAAGGCTCTGAATGTTTCTTGGTGCGCTTCTGCTTTCTATGCAAATTTCAGAGGCAGATCCATATAAAAATTTGATTCTCTAATGTCCCCGGAAGAGCCTGGAACGTTTCCACAGTCCTCCCACAGTCGTATGTCTGCTGTTCCCGAAGCCTCATTGCTCAGCCATCATGATTCCAATAAGTGGAATAATTTCCTTGGTCTCCCTGCAGAGCTTGTCGGTGATGCTTTTAAAATTGGCTGGCATATTTCTTTTATTAAGTAATATTTCAATCCCTCACTTGCAATAGTCTGGGAGCATGCTGCCTCCATCCCATGGCCTTCTTTTCTGTAGCACTTGAAAGCTCGCAGAAGCATCAGTAGCACGGAAAGCAGAACATTTGGTATACCGAAATGAGCACATCAGTCTTGCCCTTGTGCATCCAATATATTTTGTTACAGGGCTAAGAGGGTTTCCTGCCCCCCTCTCCTTCCCCCTCTGCATAATTTCAACTGAACAGGCGGGAGGCAGACTTCTTCTTTAATGATAAGCAGAGACAGAATGTTGAAAATAGCCAAGGAAAGGGAAGGCTTGTTAGGTTCAAAAGCCCTCTAGTCACTCTTCTATTGCATTTTCAGTTCTGAACAGAGGCTCTATAGCTCTTCCTCTTTCCAGCTTGTTAAAAGCCTAGAATGATAGTGGATCTTCAACCAGCATGCTGAGTAGAGGCCCTGTTTACTTGACAATAGCCCAGTCTTGGAACATATTGTTATAGGTCTGGGGGACACTCCCAACCTCCCCCCCAATAAATTAATGAATGTCAGAATCTAGCTAATATTTGGGAGAGGAAGGAAAAATTCAAGCTGCAAAACTGTGCTAGACATGGATTCATTCATTCATTCATTTATATGCTACCCATCTGACTGTGTTGCTCTAGCCACTCTGGGCAACTTTCAACAAATTAAAACACAGTAAGACATCAATCATTAAAATTCTAGGTGCCAAAATACCAAAGGACCAGTGGAAAATATTTATGTATTTGACCACTGCTGCCTGGATGTTATTAAGAAGACACAATCCCGACCAGAAAAGAATGGCAGATTAAATTGAGGTACTATGCTGAAATGGCAAAAATGACCGGAAGAATTAGGAATCAGGAAGACCAAAATTTTAATAAGGAATGTAGAAAATATATAATTCATCATAAAAATCATTGTAAACAATTGAACTTATTAGTAGGATTGGAATGGCACTTGAACATGGTTTTAACAGTGAGCCCCTAAGTGACTGTGGAGGCCAATTCTGGATCTACACCTCCTTCCATAGTGGGGACAGCGATTTCCGGGCAGGAGTTGATCATGGTGAGGGTTTGTCAAGTGTGCTTTCCTCTTAGCATGTTTCTCCCTTTCGTCCTGAGTTTGAGCATCTTCAAAGCCCATGACACCTTTGGTAAAGGCTGTTCTCCAAGTGGATCACTCACAAGTCAGCGTTTCCCAGTTGTTGGTGTTTATACTACATTTTTAAAGATTTGCCTTGAGAGAGTCTTTAAACCTCTTTTGTTAACCACCAGCATTACGCTTTCTATTTTTAAGTTTGAAATAGAGTAGTTGCTTTGGAAGATGATAATCAGGCATCCGCACGACATGACCAGTCCAACGAAGTTGATGTTGAAGACATGTTTATAACACATTCAAAACACCGTTTCTTGACTAATGTCCACAGATAAGATCAGACCTCTCAAGTGTTATGGACAGGGGGTGTCTAAATTTTAAAGCACCCAAATCCAGGCATGTTACCTCACTTCCATCTTTATTGAGGGAGTTTGACACAACTCCCATCAGCCTCAGCCAGCACGGCTCTATGATTTTGAGGTGATAGGAGCACAGTCACACAGGCTGGGGCTGGCTGCAGTTGTTTTCCAAAGTATCCAAAAGGCTCCGGGTTGGGGAAGTCTGTGCAAGAACTTTGCAGCAGTTACCTGAGAAAGCAAGTTGGGGGAGTCTACTCTAACCCATCCATTCCCATTTGGATGATCCACACACTTAAATAGACATATGCATGCATATTACCTACTGACTTGGAAACTGCAGGGAACTGCTGGGTGTGCAGCCGAGTGGGGATATCATCTATCAACACTACATTGCTTTGAAGTGCATTCATGACTGTCTATATCCTCCTCCTCCTTCTCCTCCTCCTCCTCCTCCTCCTCCTTAATTCAACTTATACACCACCCTATACCTGGAGGTCTCAGGGCGATTCACAACAAGACCACAACATATAAAACCAATCCAAAAGCAATAACCCAATAACCCCCCCCCCAAAAGAAAGCCACATTCTAAAAGGGTGTTGGATGTCAATAAGATCAACCAAAGGCCTGGTTAAAAAGGAATGTTTTTGCCTGGTGCCTAAAAGTGTATAATGAAGGCGCCAGAAGAACTTCCCTGGGAAGAGCATTCCCTAGATGGGGAGCCACTGCAGAGAAGACCCGTTCTCGTGTTGCCACCCTCCAGGACTCAGAAGATGATCTCAGGGACCAGCTAGGTTCATATGGGAAGAGGTGGTCTATATATGCTGCTAGAGCTGAACGCTGAACGCTGGCCTAAATGCCAAATTATATAAATTCAGGAATAAAATGGGAAAGGGTCCAGCTGCATAGCAGTACGTTCTTGCCAGAACGTAAGTATTTGTTCTCAATGCTAACAAGTTAACTTTCCAAAGCTACTTAAACTGTTTCATATAGTTATAAAGTTATGATGAATTGGAACCAGGGAGCACAAGGCGAAATAAGTTGAGAATGTATATGGGAGTAAAATAATAAGTTTGAAGATGGAGCTTTAGACTGTTCAAAGCGCTTGTCATACACCAGATCAGAGGTACCTTGAATTTGACCATGGTGTATGGCTGGGGTGGGCACCTAAAATCCTGAATATACCCAGTCACAAACTTCATTTTCATTACCTAACAGCCTTAAGATGAGAACAGTACCTTGCCCCCAGAATATATGGGGTGTAGTGGTGTGATCTTAGTAGCATTTTTTTTTCCTGAACAGCCAGCGGCATTAATTTCCCCCTTCCCTCCCTCCCCAACCCAGCTCATATATTTTGTTCTCCCAGAGTATCTTGCCCGCAACTGTATTGTCTTTGCTTCTTTCCTTCTGTTTGATTTTATTCGCCTTTAAGATCAGTCGTATGTTCAGTTCTTCAAAAGAGCACCGTATCAGAAATACATGAAAGGAGTGCACCATAACATCACAGACAGTTCTTACAAGCTGAGCACGCTAATTTAGATGAAAACACGAGGCTCCCCATATTTTGGCCTGGAATTTGAAGCAAGCATTTGGCCTGGAGGGAACTTTTGCAAGTACCTCGGCGTTTCCACATTCTAGTTGACGTTTGCCTTATTAGAACTAACCGAAGCTTCAACACAACAGCTCAGATTCGGCAGATATGTGTGTGAGAGCCTGACCTGTGGTTATCTTTTCTGTGTGCTTGGATCCCAGGCTGGCTCAGCCACTCCCTGCCTCCAGAATGCCCCATTTTGGGACCCAGCGAACATCCCACCAACAGAACCTTGAGCCACCTGTTCAGTGGGCAGATGGAAAAATGTCCCTTCCAATTCTACAATTCTATGATTCTATCTAGCATTACTTCTTCTGAGGTGGTCCAAGGGAGTCCTGCTTAGCTGGGATATGTGGGCAACCTAGTCTAAGGGGGAGTTGCATTGCTCTATGAGCCAGAGTGGTTAGTGGTTAAGAGCAGTAGACTCGTAATCTGGTGAACCAGGTTTGCTTCCCCGCTCCTCCACATGCAGCTGCTGGGTGACCTTGGGTTAGTCACACTTCTCTGAAGTCTCTCAGCCCCACTCACCTCACAGCGTGTTTGTTGTGGGGGAGGAAGGGAAAGGAGAATGTTAGCCGCTTTGAGACTCCTTCGGGTAGTGATAAAGCGGGATACCAATTCCAAACCCTTCTATTAATAACTAGTTTGATCAGTTTTCAAACTGATCTTTCCAGTAAACAAACTCTCAATCTCTCACCCACCCACCTTCCCAGATTTCAGATGCCTTCAAATTTTGCATCTCCCTCAACTTGAGCTGAAGACCCTCAAAGGAGAATGCCAGTTAAGACTTTATCTGGATTAAAGGGCTCAGTCTCTGAGGAGCTGATGTAGAGATAGTGCCGCTTGTTTAGAAGTGGGGCTGAAATGAATGTTCCTTCGGACCAAGCCAGCTTTGGTCTCTGAATTGTCTCTGAATTTGTTTGTACTGCAGTTTTTTTTAATTGTTTTGAAATGTAGGCAATCCTAGCCTCCTACATAAAAATGTCAAGTACCTAGCATTTATACATCTGTGTTTGCTGGAATTATTTCAGGGCAGAGGTGAAAGTCCTGACATTGTAGAAACTGTGCATCTTGATTTATGAAACAGAGTAAGCTTGCAACTTAGGCCAAAATCGTGTGTAATCAAAACACATTTGGTGCAATGATGGGTCCTTTTTTCTGGATGCCTGTCCTCTTCCTGTTCTGCTTTTTTATTTTTTATTTGCCAAGCACATGAAGCTGAATGCACACAAGTTAAATGTACACAAGTTGCAAGCTTACTGTTTCTAAATGCCCCTCAAAGAGTCTTTTTTAATATAATTTTATTACGTTTTCTGTTTTACAATCTAAAATACTCATTTTATATCCTTAAAGTATCAATAACTTCCCTTCTTCTCTTTCCATGGTTCATTCTACATATTATAAATCCCTGCATATTTTACAAAAACCATACCATTCAGTATTCCATTATTGTATCCCTCAAAAGTTATTTACACTGTTGAATTTATCTTAATGCTGCCAGCATTTTCAACTGTACACAATTATTTCCCATATATTCAATAAACGTTTTCTAATCTTCTTTAAACGTATGTTCTTCTTGTTCTCTTGTTCTATATGTTAAGTCTGCAAGTTGTGCATATTCTGTCAACTTAATTTGACTTTCTTCTTTAGTTGGGACCTCACTCATTTTCCCTTTTGGGGCTAACAAAACATGGTCCGCAGTTGTTGCATCCATAAATAGCATATTCTGACACCTGGGAATTTCAGTCTGAATTATCCCCAACAGAAAGGACTCTGGGTTGGTGTTTTTTTTTTTTTTGGGGGGGGTACTTTTAAACATATTTTTCAATTCATTATAGATTATTTCCCAATACTAACAAAACATGGGCTGCAGTAGTAGCATACATAAATAACCTGAAAGAGTCTTAAGTGTCTGAAGCATTTAAAAAAGTTATCCAGGCATGTGGACTTATTTCAGGACAAATGGGGAATTGAACTGAATGTAGAATGACCTTGTGTCCTACATGGACAGTCCTCTATTCTGAAGGGTTGCCAGAAGACAACCCTCTCTTTGAAGGTTCCCTCTGTTGAAAGGCTATTCAGTCCATGCCTATTTTAAAGACAAGGAACCATCAAGAGAGAGAGCGGAAGTGGTCTTCACTTTGGTGAGCTGTATTATATTTCCATTTAAATTATGGCAATTATTTCTAAATTTCTATATCTATTTCAATACCTATCGATTATGATTGGCAGTTTTTATGCAAATTGCTTCCTTTTTTATGATACAAATCCTCTTTTCTTGGCAATGCATCATTGGCCACCCTAAGTAAATGGGACTCATTCAATTCAGTTTTCCATTTGTCCCATAGGTAATGTAAAGATAGAGGATCCCTAGAAGGTTAAGTCCAGTCAAAGGCAACTATGGGGCGCAGTGCTCATCTCGTTTTCAGGCTGAGGGAGCCAGTGTTTGTCCACAGACAGCTTTCTGGGTCATGTGGCCCAGAGATTTAGCATGTCTAAATTGCGTCTGGCACAACAGGACACCGTGATGGAAACCAGAGCGCATAGAAACGCCGTTTACCTTCCCACCGCAGTGGTACTTTTTTATCTACTTGCAATGGCATGCTTTCAAACTGCTAGGTTGGCAGGAGCTGGGACCGAGCAACGGGAGCTCACCCCATCGTGTGGATTCAAACCGCTGACCTTCCAATTGGCAAGGCCAAGAGGCTCAGTGGTTTAGACCACAGTGCCACCCATTTCCCTATTTGTCCCATAATGGGTGCAGAAGAAGAAGAGTAGAAGAGTTTGGATTTGATATCCCGCTTTATCACTACCCGAAGGAGTCTCAAAGCAGCTAACTTTCTCCTTTCCCTTCCTCCCCTACAACAAACACTCTGTGAGGTGAGTGGTGCTGAGAGACTTCAGAGAAGTGTGACTAGCCCAAGGTCACCCAGCAGCTGCATGTGGAGGAGCGGGGACGCGAACCCAGTTCACCAGATTACAAGTCCACTGCTCTTAACCACTACACCATACTGGCAGAAAGGACCATGAATGGGCATAAATGGTATTCCTGTACAGAACTCCAATTTGTGTCTTGTTCATTCCATTCATGGAATGTGTAGTGGGAGGAGGCATATCTCTGTGTCTGCAAAAGGCAGCAGCTGAGCCAGCAATGGCAGAAACAGACCCTGGCAAATATTCCTGGCAGCCAGCGCTTTTCCCCTCCCCATAATGCCTTGCTGTAAAATTGTTCCAAGACATTTAGGAAGTGAGGATACTGGCTACCACACAAAAATGGCCGTCCCTGCTATCTGTGCCTGCTGCCTCCATAAAAATGATAAGGAAGGAAAAGAAAACACACCCCAAGATGAATGTGAGTAGCAAAGCCAAACAAATGCAAACAAAGAAAATGTGTAGTGAAATAAATGCAAATGAATAAAACGTGAAACAAACTAGGCTTTCAGCAACACAGACAAACGGAATCCCTCCCTTGCACACCTTTAAACTATCTAATAGGGAATTTTCTAGGTATCTAAGGAAAATATAATGTCCTAGGTTTGGAGTAGGGTTATTTGGGAAACAAAGCATTGTGTGCTCTAAATCAGGATATTGTTTCTCCTTAGTTACTTGGAAAATTCCCTATGAAATTTCAAGGAATGACCTCTGTCCAACAATTCATTATGTGAATCTCTCAAATAGTTTTGTACATCATGATTTGATTAGTTCGGCAGGGATGTTTACTCCCCCCACAAGCTTAGGAAGACCTTTTGACCTTATTCCATTAGTCGTGGTGTAGGGAGGAGAAATGAACACTTCCTTGATGAAAACAGCTCTTTACCTCCATCCCTAATGTCATTGAAGGGTTTATCCTTAACAATAAAACACCCAACACAATACTATGTACTCTAGATGAAGTAAAGAGAGAGAGAGAGAACCCTAAGAAAACATGGAACCAATGCACTTTGCTTTCATGTAATATTTCAACAGCTTGTTTTTGTTGAATAGTTCTGTCTCAATGACTGGGATTAAAAAACAACAACTGCTGCTATTCCTTTCTTTTTGAGATGTTATGTTCTACCCTTTTAGTTCGCTGTACCACTGCATTTGTCTTCACTCCTCTTCCAGTTTTCCAACACTCAAAGGTTACCGTATTTTTCGCTCTTTAAGACGCACCAGACCACAAGACACACCTAGTTTTTGGAGGAGGAAAACAAGAAAAAAAAATTATGAATCTCAGAAGCCAGAACAGCAAGAGGGATCGCTGTGCAGTGAAAGCAGCAATCCCTCTTGCTGTTCTGACTTCTGGGATAGCTGCACAGCCTGCATTCGCTCCATAAGATGCACACACATTTCCCCCTACTTTTTAGGAGGGAAAAGGTGAGTCTTATAGAGCAAAAAATACAGTATGTTTCACCCTCCAAAACTTAGTGCAATTGCTACTCTCCACAGTTCCCATTCTTGTAGATATGAGCTCAGTGTCTGTCTAACCACTTGTATCTGCACTTGATGCAATAAACTCAGTCTAGCAGGTGTTATCTTGCCTTAACTTATCTGACTGAGTCCCTTAAAATGAATTTACACCTCCTAAATTACCTACAGTATCATATTGGGCTACTTCAAAGGAAACATTGTGAAATCCTTCCTTACATTCAAAAGGAGACGGAACAGGAATGCCCACACATTCCTCACATTTCTGAATAAGAACCTAAATAGATCACTTCCCCTCTTTGTGATGGAGACTGGCAACACTCAAGGGGAAGAAAATCCAGCTGTGACAGATGTCCTTTCAGACAATGAACCAGGTCCTTTTAAAATATTGAGCTCAAAGGCTTACTATTCAGACACATTGTGATGTAGCCCCCCCTTTTTTGCCTAGCCTTAGAGAGATAAATTAGTTATTTTACAAAAAAGGTATTTCTCTTCTCTCTTAAGGGGGAGAATAGGTTTCTGTCAAAAGTTTCGAATAATGTATGAAATGAAATAATCCCACTGAATGCTCAGAAGGAACACCAACTATGTTGTGCAATCATTGCTATGCTTGAATATTAAGTTGGGTGGCATGTGAAACAAAGCGTGGAAGAAGAAAAACCCACCAGTCCTGCTAATCCTAGAAACCTCAGTTAAAAACCAAATAATTTGGTTCTTTGTCTCAAAACGACACAGATACTACCAGAGTGCGGTTATACTTTATACAATGGTACATAGACAACTTAACTTGGAGAACCATTAAAAGGGCTGTCACTTAAAAGAGAGTTCCAAGCAGTGGTTTAGCCTGGGGGGGGGCACACAGGAGTGATTGCCCTGGGTGCAAAGATCTTGGGGGTGCAAAATTTCGACACCCAGTGTGCCCTCAATAAAGCTACGTACTTCCATCACTGAGCTCTGTTGGCAATGGCTTCTCCATGCAGACCAGGAAGTGACCTCTCTAGACAATGAAACAACTCTTCTTTTCTTTTAATATGATTTTTTATTAAATTTTATGTTTTTCAATTTAGAATACTCATTTTACATCCTTAAGGTATCAATGGCTTCCCTTCTTCTCTTTCTATGGTTCATTTTACATATCTTACAGCCCTGCATATTTTACAAAACCCATACCAATCGGTTTTCCATTATTACATCCATCAAAACTTATTTACACTGTTGAATTTATCTTAATGCCACCAGAATTTTTCAGCTGTACACAATTATTTCCCATATCTTCAATAAACGTTTTTCTTTAAACCTTATTCTTGATCTCTTATTCTATATGTTAAGTCTGCGAGTTGTGTATATTCTGTTAACTTAAGTTGCCAATCTCCTTTGGTTGGGAACCTCACTCGTCCATTTTGGGTCTAACGAAACACGGGCTGCAGTTGTTGTTTACATAAATAGCCTTTTCTGACAACTCTTCATTTCTTATTTCTGTGGCTGCAATCTCCCAGGTGGCACAGACAACATTAGGCATTTGAAGGCACACACATACTATGTCCATTTTCCTCCCTCCCACTCCCCTTCCATGATGTGCGGCCCCGGGTGCTGGCAACCCACACTATGCCACTGGTTCCAAGCATGTTGAAGGATGGGCATACAAAAGGGGTATGTGTGTGTGGCTAGGGGAAGCAGCCTAGATATCCTTGGACTGTGTAAATAGAAGAGAAATGTTTTATCCATGCTTTCTCCATGTAGCAGCTACAGTGAGAATCCTTATAGTCTCCTCCAGGGCTGGCATCAGACCTGTTACCCTTATACAGTTTCCAGGTTCTCAGCATGCTGTCAGGGCCCACTACAGATGCCTACCTTGAAGTCCCCTTTTTCCTGCCCCTGCCCCACCATAATCTAGTAACTGGGAATAAACTTATTCAGTTCATGTTTTAATGTGCACTTACCAGATGCACACTCGCTGAACCAATACATGAACGAAAAACTCAGCTGTCCTTCAACCTTTTCTCCATATTTTGTAATGTAGTCCTCCAGAAATGTTCATGAAATGTGAACATAAAAATGCTTGAATTACAAATGTTGTTATTATTTATTTTATGTATGATTTGCTTCTTGAAGTGATTCACAACAGAACAACACATTCAAAACGGCTACATCTATACACAATAGTTAAAACAATTGCATATATAAAAACAATTTTAGAAAACCATTATAAATTATAAAGAGACTTTAAAACAAGAACAGCACATACACCAGCTAAATTGACAAAATGACTGATGCCATATTTAAAGACTCTCTGAAGCATAATAATTAAAGAAAACCAACCATTTTGCTTCTCTGCATGTACATAGAGTTTGGTCATTTCCTAATAAATTCACCTGGTTTCCAGCTACAACATTGGTCACGTTCCCTTGCCTTATCGAGAGAGACAAATTGATATAATAGCAGATCATCTTTCCACGTCAGTAAAATTATCTCATTACACTTTAATGTATTATTTCTATTGCCTCTAATTGAGGTAAACAACAGTTCCGACAATTAAAAAAGTTAGAACTTAATGGTGTGTTCATGATATAGATCTCGTTGTAGACTATTTTCAGGCTCAGTTTCTTGGCAAGTTTAACACGTTATTTTTGCCAGATAAAAAGTGCATCTATTTGTTCCTTGTTCCAGCACGTTAGAGAGATGGAAGAGCTCTACAATGTTCTCACCATTTTAGCTCAAAATTGATCTGGGTACTTTTTCTCCCCACTTCCAAATTGGAAGAGCTGGATTCATTTTTCAACCCAAAATGGGGGACCAAAAAACTGCCTACCTATCTCCACACAAGCCTTTCTCACCAGTTGCACAAACACACCCTCTGCTCTCCCCCTTCTTTGCAAGTGACAAAGTAAAATAAATGGGGCCCATTTCCCACCAATTTTCATGAGTAAAGAAGTGAATGCTATAGCATCATAATCACCACCATCATTCATTTCATTTGACTTGCAAGTTGCTTATTACAAGAAGTTTCTAAGTGACTTACAAAAAGTTAAGAGCCATAAAGGCATGGCATGACACCAAAACAATATATTTCAATTATCCTGAATAGGGTAACTGTGCCCCTGAAGGACCAGGTGTGCAGCCTGGGAGTCATTTTGGACTCACAGCTGTCCATGGAGGCGCAGGTTAATTCTGTGTCCAGGGAGGCTGTCCACCAGCTCCACCTGGTACACAGGCTAAGACCCTACCTGCCTGCGGACTGTCTCGCCAGAGTGGTGCATGCTCTACTTATCTCCCGCTTGGACTACTGCAATGAACTCTACATGGGGCTACCTTTAAAGGTGACCTGGAACTGCAATTAATCCAAAATGTGGCAGCTAGACTGGTGACTGGGAATGGCCGCTGGGACCACATAACACCGGTCATGAGAGATCTGTATTGGCTCCCAGTACGTTTCTTTCTTTTTTTAAAAAAAAAAAAATATTTTTATTAAGTTTCTTTTCTTATAGTCAAAGATATACAGAATACAGAAAAAAGAAAAAAAAAACAGAAAGAAAAAAGAGAATATGAAAGATCCAACTTTCCTTAATGTTTTTAACAAACCAACTGGACTTCCCCACATCCTCCAAACCCTGCATTCTTTGTTATACAAACATCAGCAATTTATTACCTTATTTCATAACTTACTGTATCTTTCTATTTATCATGTTTCTAAATTCCCAGTATTTGTATCCCAATTTCTATGAACTTAAATTTAACATAATAAAGTTATTTCCTAATTCCACCTCTTATTTCTTGTATCTTAGTTTTCATTTTACCTAATCAAGTTGCTGAAGCTAGAGTTCCCTTAATCGTGCATTTTCTTAACATTCATACAGCTTATAGTGTTTTTGCAAATAGTCCTTAAATTTTTTCCAGTCCTCTTCCATTGTTTCTTCTCCCAAGTCTCGGATTCTGCCAGTCATCTCGGCCAGTTCCATGTAGTCCATCAACTGCGTCTGCCATTCCTCCAATGTAGGTAGTTCTTGAGTCTTCCAATACTTAGCGATGAGAATTCTTGCTGCTGTAGTAGCATACATAAAGAAATTTCTATCCTTCTTTAACACTTTCTGGTCCACAATGCCCAGAAGAAAGGCCTCCGGTTTCTTAAGAAAGGTATACCTAAATACCTTTTTTAACTCGTTGTAAATCGCCTCCCAGAAGGCCTTCACTTTTGGACAAGTCCACCAGAGGTGAAAGAATGTCCCTTCCGCCTCCTTACATTTCCAGCATTTATTGTCAGACAGGTGATATATCTTAGCAAGCTTGACTGGGGTCATGTACCACCGGTATACCATTTTCATAATGTTTTCCTTCAAGGCATTGCATGCCGTGAATTTCATTCCGGTGTTCCATAACTTTTCCCAGTCCTCAAACATGATATTTTGCCCAATATCCTGTGCCCATTTTATCATGGCGGATTTAACTATCTCATCCTGTGTATTCCATTTTAGCAGCAAGTTATACATTCTCGAAAGTACCTTAGTTTTGGGTTCTAACAGTTCCGTCTCTAGTTTCGATTTTTCCACCTGGAACCCAACCTTTTTATCCATTTTAAAAACCTCTTGAATTTGGGCATAATGTAGCCAATCTCGCACCTTATTTTTTAATTTTTCCAAGCTCTGCAGCCTCCAATTGTCTCCAGTTTTTTCAATTATTTCCCAATATTTCGGCCAGTAGGCCTCCATGTTAAGTCTTTTTCGGGCCTTAGCCTCCACCGGTGATAGCCACCTCGGGGTCTTACCCTCTAATAAGTCTTTGTATTTTGTCCAGACCATAAATAATGCTCTTCTGACAATATGGTTTTTGAACAATCTATGAACCTTAACCTTGTCGTACCACAAATATGCATGCCAACCAAACGCATTATCAAACCCTTCCAGATCCAGGACATCAGTGTTCTCCAAAAGAAACCAATCTTTCAACCAGCAAAAGGCTGCAGACTCATAATATAACCTCAAGTCCGGCAGGGCAAACCCCCCTCTTTCTTTCGAATCGGTTAATATTTTAAACTTTATTCGGGGCTTTTTGCCCTGCCAGACAAACTTAGAAATATCCTTTTGCCACTTTCCAAAACATTCCACTTTGTCCACGATCTGTAGGGCCTGGAACAAAAATAACATTTTCGGCAATACATTCATTTTTATAGCTGCGATTTGGCCCAACAAGGAAAGTTTCAGTCTTGACCAAATTTCCAAATCTCTTTTGATTTCCGACCAACATTTTTCATAATTATCTTTAAACAAATTCAATTTTTTTGAGGTCAGATGGACCCCTAGGTATTTCACCTTTTTAGCCACATTTAATTCTGTCTCTTTCTGAAACTCCTCTGTTTCTGCAGAAGTCAAATTTTTAGCCAAAACCTTAGTTTTTTGCTTATTCAATAGGCTCCCAGTACGTTTCTGAGCACAATTCAAAGTGTTGGTACTGACCTTTAAACGGCCTCAGTCCTGTATACCTGAAGGAGCATCTCCACCCCCATTGTTCAGCCCGGACACTGAGATCCATCGCCGAGGGACTTCTGGTGGTTCCCTCATTGCGAGAAGTAAGGTTACAGGGAACCAGACAGAGGGCCTTCTTGGTAGTGGCGCCTGCCCTGTGGAACACCCTCCCTTCAGATGTGAAGGAAATAAGCAGCTATCTTATCTTTAAAAGACATCTGAAGGCAGCCCTGTTCAGGGAAGTTTTTAATATTTAATGCTGTACTGTTTTTAACATTTGATTGGGAGCTGCCCAGAGTGGCTGGGGAAACAGCCAGATGGGCGGGGTATAAATAATAAATTATTATTATTATTATTATTATTATTATTATTATTATTATTAACAATTTCAACAGCCTATAAACAGACCCACCAGAAAACAGTAAGAACTTCAGCAGTTGTGTCATTTCATCTAATAAGGCATCAGCTCACTAGTCATAATCCATGAAATGTCTAGTTTTCACTGACTCTAGCAAGATGGCTCCAGACAGACCTCACTTGAGAGACAGATAGGTAGCCGTGTTGGTCTGCCATAGTCAAAACAAAATAAAAAAAATCCTTCCAGTAGCACCTTAAAGACCAACTAAGTTAGTTCTTTGTATGAGCTTTCGTGTGCATGCACGAAAGTTCTTGGTTATGAGAACTTGGTTAGTTCTTGGTATGAGCTTTTCGTGTGTGTATCTGAAGAAGTGTGCATGCACATGAAAGCTCATACCAAGAACTAACTTAGTTGGTCTTTAAGGTGCTACTGGAAGGATTTTTTTTTATTTTGTTCTCACTTGAGAGAGCATTTCACAGACAGGAAGCCAAAACTGATAAGGTCCTGTCCATTTTTGCCACCCTCCAGGTGTCCCACAAAGAAGGCACTGGAGGAAGCCCTCAAATGAAGACCAAAGGGTCTTGGTAGGTTCAAATTGGAAGATGCACCCCAAAATATACTATGTGAAGATAAAATGTTGCACCTAGGGATGTGGAAACTGCGAGATTTGTTCATAAAGTCTGGCTGTGTAGTTTGCCACGTCACTCCATTCAGGCTGATTTGGAGTACCCAAGCTTTCTTGCGACATTGGGGATTTCAATAGTCAAGGATACAGACTAGAACTAGGAATACATGGCCGACAGAACATGTTGACTCAAATGTCAAAACTATTGTTGCCTTTGGGGGTTCCTCTAGGGTAAAAGCATAGGATTGCAACTTCAGTTTTATTTTTAGACTGTACTATTTGTGTGCTAAGGCAAAAAGGAAGAGGCTGTTTGGCTCAGTATTGTTAAATGGATTCGATTAACGTATCCCCCAACATTCCTGGATGAAAATAGGGATGTCCTATTCTATAATAATAAAAATGACAATAATTTTATTATTTACTCCCCACCCACCTGACTGGGTTGCCCAGTTGGACAGCTTCCAACAGATATAAAAACATAATAAAACATTAGTATTGAAACACTTCCCTATAGTGGGCTGCCTTCATGTGTCTTCTAAAGGTTGTATAGTTACTAATCTCCTAGGCTCGGGGGTTGGATAACTCCATACCCTCCAACATTTCTCTGATGAAATTTGTTGTTGTTTAGTTGTATAGTCGTGTCCAACTCTTCGTGACCCCATGGACCAGAGCACGCCAGGCACTCCTGTCTTCCACTGCCTCCCACAGTTTGGTCAAATTAATGCTGGTAGCTTCGAGAACACTATCCAACCATCTCGTCCTCTGTCGTCCCCTTCTCCTTGTGCCCTCCATCTTTCCTAACATCAGGGTCTTTTCCAGGGAGTCTTCTCTTCTCATGAGGTGGCCAAAGTATTGGAGCCTCAGCTTCACGATCTGTCCTTCCAGTGAGCACTCAGGGCTGATTTCCTTCAGAATGGATAGGTTTGATCTTCTTGCAGTCCATGGGACTCTCAAGAGTCTCCTCCAGCACCATAATTCAAAAGCATCAATTCTTCGGCGATCAGCCTTCTTTATGGTCCAGCTTTCACTTCCATACATCACTACTGGGAAAACCATAGCTTTTACTATACAGACCTTTGTTGGCAAGGTGATGTCTCTACCAATGAAATTAGGGATATCCTAAGGAAAAGCCAAATTCCAGAGCCAAATTGGAAACCAGGATGACTTCTGTAAATCTGGGACTGTCCCTGGAAAATAGGGGCATTTGTAGGGTCTGGATTAATATGTTGGAATAGAATGAGTTGAGCCTCCTTGCTGTTGCTCAGTGAAGTTCTATTTTTCATCAGGCAAAAGTGTTGCTTACGAGAAACTGTGAAGGCAAGTCTCATGGCATTTCCTTTCTGCCACACTTCCCTGAATGTCTTAGGAGCAATGCAATGGAAACTTGCACCCAAGACATCCGAAATGTGATTAGTGGGAAATCGAAGCCTTTGTGTGAGTGATGCTTTTCTTTAAATATGAGGAAAAATGGAACCACCTTGCAACATTAAGGAAAGTGGGAAACATCTCATAGACTGTTTAGAGAAATGTTCTCTCCACTATGATTTTCCGGGTTGGTTTTGTTTTACCTCCACCCATCCAACCAATGGTTGGTGGTTTTACTTTTGTATATAAATCAGTACAGCTCAGACTCAGCCATAACTGCTCTGTGCAGTTTTGGGTTCATGCAGAGTAAAAGTCAGCTCGGCTTTCTTCTGGGATTTTTTGGCAGACCACTCAATTTCTGTTGTTGTTGAATGCCTCACAATTAAACACTTTCCTGCATTTCTTTTGGACATATTAATTTTAAGCCATGGCCTCTATTCAGAGGCAGTCTATTCACTTCACTGCGAATCCTCTTTGTGAAGTGTTGCTGTGAGGGTGAATGCAACTGATTGGAGAAATCTCCTGAGGGATATTCCTGTGAAAGGAATCAATGTTGTGAGAGACATCCTTGACAAATTAGGCCTTCCGATTTAAAAACCCATTCTGAGACAGCTTGCCTTTATCTGGGCCAAGCTACATATTGTGCAGGTATCTGTGAGTGGATATCCTAATATTTTGTGTGGCTTTTTTGTGGGGAGAACCATCAACAGGTCATCTTTTGACTGGTGCTATGGTTCTGAAGACTGGAATTCTCCATTGTGTCATTCTCCTGCTCTAAATTGTCTCTTCCTTCAAAGTTGCTGTTAGCCTGGGGGGGCGGCATGCAGATGTTCCTTTATTTGAAGGGCTGTCCAGTCTGAAAGAGAAATTCAAACTTACTACCTTGCCTGGCAGGGCAAGATTCCTGCACCTGCTTAGATCTGCTTTGGTGATGGCCCTTTTCAGGCCTAATGCCATCATGTGAAAGCACTTGGGCTTGCTTTGAGATTTCTGCTGGCACAGATCCTGCCAACAGCATTGCCACCCCGCTGAATTTTCAGGAAGTTGGAGCTCCATGTCAGAGGAGTGTTGGTGGTGTTTGGCAGGAGACTGACAGAGGGACACCCCAACTCCATCCATCCCACCACCTGTCAAAGGGCTGTCAGGAATGCAGGTTCATCCACAGGTCAGGAAGTGGACTTGAGATGTGAAGTGCAATCAGCTTTTATTCACAAATGTAAAATCAATGCAGGGTTCATCTAGGCTAATCTGCCCTAGCTGAAGAGGTTGCTGGAACTGGCATCCGGCCCCTACTTCCCTCTCTAGCCCTCTTCTTCTGGAGTCTTCCCAAGCAGCCATAAACTTTGGCTAGGGGAGGAATCCTCCTTCTGGGCTACTGCTTAGCAATGAGAAAGACTCTTCCTGATCTGGGTGACAGTGGAGGAGGAAGCTGAAGAGGGTCTTTTCAGCTTCTGGGCAACTGAAGCAGCATCTGGGTCTTCTCTGTCAGAGTCTTCACTCACACTGAGACCCTCAACACCTAGCCCTGTCTTTGAACTGCTTTCTTCATCTGACTCCTCCACCCCATGTTCGTTCAAGCCTCTTGCTTCTATCACCTCCCAGCTTGTCCCCTTTGCAGACTGGTCCTCAATATCCCACAACCACCATCCTGGGTCTGTCATCTTCTTCTTCTGTGTCACCCCTGGGAGGTTCTTGGGCTGGCATCTCCCATCACTCTTCATCACCCAGTCAGTCCCTGACACCACCCAGCTTGGCACAAAGGGGGATTGGATTTCTCTGTTGGTCTGGTTTAAAAATAAAGAACCAAACAAAGGGGAAATGGGACCTTGGTGTTTCACATCAGCAGCTTGCACCTTGACAGCAGACTGAGCAGGCACAAAGGCAGCCTACTCAAAGTCTTCTCCACTATGGTGAGAGGCACTGTACAGTCATACCTCGGAAGTCAAATGCCTTGCAACTTGAACGTTTTGGCTCCCGAACACTACAAACCCAGAAGTGAGTGTTCCGGTTTGCAAACCTTCTTTGGAACCCGAACGTTCAAAATAGTTCAAAATAGGAGTACCTGCAGCCAATCAGAAGCCACACCTTGGTACTCTTTGGCAGGTTTTGAATAAACAAACAGTAATTTATTGGTTGATGACATGATAGACAAGGCTAGGATATGTATAATTTTATAACATGCAGAGAATAATATGTGCAAAGAAATGAGAGATAGAAGCTGAAGGAAGTCCATGGTGGTGGTGGGGGGGGATGGATGGGGGTGGGGAGAAAAAAGGGGGGAATAATGTACATGATTATATGGTTTGATAATTTGTTATGTTGAAATTGCTGAATGAAAATATTTTTTAAAAAAAAAGAAAAGAAGAAGCCACACCTTGGTTTCCAAACGTTTTGGAAGTTGAACGGACTTCCGGAACGGATTCCATTCGACTTCCAAGGTACAACTGTATTTCTATTTAAACTATGATAACTGTCTCAAAATTTCCATAGAGACATAGAAATAAGCATATGTAAATTTCATTCAAATCCTCCTCCATTCTCTAACTTTTTTGGGGTGTTTTTGTGTGATGTGGTTTCCCATTTTTGATGATGTGTAAGTCTCAGCATGCATTCCCCATCTGTGCATGTAAAGCTGTCTTTCCAGTCAAGTAACTAGAAAAGTCCTTGTTGATAAAGTATTCTTTTGCACACATTGGAGTTCCACCATCCATGGGAATGAATTTCATAGCGCAAAGAATAGACACTGCTTGAAATTAGTTTTCTTCCCCATACTTCTGGTAACTTCCTGCTGCCCTGAAGTAAATGAACCTTTTTGGAAACTCTGCTGTGCAAAGCTGAAATATGCTTTGAGAATGGCCATTACTTCCTTCATTTTTTAGACAGTTTCCTCTCTTTGAATCAAGGCTTGAAATCTTCCTGATGGGTTTTGCACAGTTCTGCTTCCCTTATGAACTGAGCATGCAGATGCCCTGTACAAATTGTACATTCTTCTCTGCTATTAAGAAACAAATTGACAGTATCACTTTACATAAATAAGCCGAACCATCCTCCAGAAATTAAATGCCGGCTTTGCGAGCTATTTGTCCCAACAATTATTGAGGACATAATAGGCTTTTATTGTAACTCATTTGCATCTTCTGCCTGAGCCAGTATGATTCAGTGTCCTTTAAAGTTACTAACTTCGTAAGTGCTTACTTATGTTCCATTTACACAGCTCTATTTTGAGCACACAAATCTGGTGTTAATAGTGTCAATGTACACATTCAAGAAATGTTCCGTTTGAATGTATCCAACAGACATATTGCAGCCAACCTGTGACGCGGAGTTGCTAACACTGTTCTTTCCATTTAGAGCGTTGCCTTGTAGGTTGTAGCATGACGTTATAGATCATAGATCATGGTTCTAAGTTTTACAACCCATACACGTAGAGCAGACTCTCTTTTTCAGGCCTTTTCCCCAACACGTGTCTGGTGGTGATGGAGGGGGCAGAACCAGTGTTTCCAGGACTAGTTGAATGAGGAACAGTGGTGGGAGCCACCTGCCCAAGAGCCCCCCAGGGAGGACACAGAAGATGACAACTTAGATCTCAGATCATGGTGGGACACGTGGTGGTGGGACACTGAAGAGCAGTCTAGGGAAGGGATAATAATAATAATAATAATAATAATAATAATAATAATAATAATAATAATAATAATTTATTTATACCCCACCCATCTCGCTGAGTTTCTCCAGCCACTCTGGGCAGCTCCCAGTCGAGTGTTAAAAACAATGCAGCATTAAATATTAAAAACTTCCTAAACAGGGCTGCCTTCAGATGTCTTTTAAAAATAGGATAACTGCTTATTTCCTTGACATCTGATGGGAGGGCGTTCCACAGGGCAGGCGCCACTACCGAGAAGGTCCTCTGCCTGGTTCCCTGTAACCTCACTTCGTGCAACAAGGGAACCGCCAGAAGGCCCTCGGCACTGGATCTCAGTGTCCAGGCTGAACGATGGGGGTGGTAGACAGGACCGAGGCCATTTAGGGCTTTAAAGGTCAGTACCAACACTTTGAATTGTGCTCAGAAACGTACTGGGAGCCAATGCAGATCTCTCAGGACCAGTGTTATGTTGTCCCGGTGGCCACTCCCAGTCATCAGTCTAGCTGCCGCATTCTGGATTAATTGCAGTTTCCAGGTCACCTTCAAAGGTAGCCCCACATAGAGCGCATTGCAGTAATCCAAGCGGGAGATAACTAGAGCATGCACCACTCTGGTGAAACAGTCCATGGGCAGGTAGGGTCTCAGCTTGCGTACCAGATGGAGCTGGTAGACAACCGCCCAGGACACAGAATTAACTTGTGCTTCCATGGACAGCTGTGAGTCCAAAATGACTCTCAGGCTGTGCACCTAGTCCTTCAGGGGCACGGTTACCCCATTCAGGACCAGGGAGTCCTCCACACTCTCTGTCTCACCAAAACAGCTGGGATGAGCTGGGTTTGAGCAATCAAGATGGGTCAGGAGAAGGAGGGTCTTCCAGGACAGGGTTAGAAGCTGAGTCACATAGTGTGAGAACAGACTCAGATAGAGAGGAGTCGGAGGTTGGTCTTTCTACACAGCAGCAGGACAGTCCCGGTCCTGCTGGTTCTCCTGCTTGAGAAGAGTCCTACGCGTTGCTGAGCAATGGGCCAGACAGTTCATTCCTTCAACCCAGCCTTCATCAGCTTGGGAGGGTTCCAGAGTGAGAGGCTAGAGGAGAAAAGGTGGGGATAGTGGTCAGGTTCAGCAACGTCTCAGATGGATTAAGACAAACTAGAGGACTCTGCTGTGTTGTTAGTTACTTGTAAGAAAAAGCTAATTGCATTCTGTGCCTTGTGTGCTTCCCTGCGCTGTGGTTGACCTGGGCTCACTTGACAGCTCCTTGACACAGTGGGTGTGGTGGCTCCACTCCCCGCTTCGTGAGATTGCTATGATGTGAGCATGAATGCCAGAAGAGGACTAACACTAATTGCTCCTTTAGACGGAGGCTGCGTTCAGACTCGTGATGTTGTGCAGATGCCTGATTATTGTCTTCCAAAGCAACTACTGTATTCTGAACTTAAAAATAGAAAGTGTAATGCTGGCAGTCAACAAAAGAGGTTTAAAGACTCTCTCAAGGCAAATCTTAAAAAATGTAGTATAAACACCAACAACTGGGAAACATTGGCCTGCAAGCGCTTCAATTGGAGAACAGCCTTTACCAAAGATGTCATGGACTTTGAAGAAGCATGAACTCAGGACAAAAGGGAGAAATGTGCTAAGAGGAAGGCACATTTGGCAAACTCTCATTGTGGTTAACTCCTGTCCGGAAACCTATGTCCCTACTGTGGAAGGACGTGTGGATCCAGAATTGGCCTCCACAGTCACTTACGGACTCACTGTTAAAACCGTGTTTATGGAAGACAATATTACTTGGCTATGAGTGATCACTGAAGAAGAAGAAGTGTTCAGAAGACACTTTGTTCCATTTTCATGAAATTTTCCTACCTGTTTGTTTTTGCATTTTATGTGATCTTTCACACGACCTAAAAGCCACTTCTGGAAATCTAACTGAATCTAGCAGAAGTTTAGAGCTCATTTCTGTGTAAAATGTTTTTTAGAAGAAAATCCATTTGCCACCTTATTAATTTGGAAAATCGTGGGAGTTTAGCTTTGACAACATTTGGAGTGCTGTTCGGCCATACAGTTCTTTCCTGCCATTTAAAATTTAGCACAACATGGTGGCAAATTGATTAAAAAAAACACACAACATGATTCCATAACACAACAAGGCACTGCCGTGTAAGGGGAACAGTATAAATCAGAACAGAAGTGCTAGCATTGTAGCCAGTAAAACTAACACAATAAACCCCATGTCCGAATGCAGCCTGAGTTTCTTAAGCCTAAACACTGAATATTGTACCTTGATACATTTGCATGTGGGAGTGTGTATATGTGGGGAATAGTAATATGCCAATGATTGCTTTCTAGGTATCGTTATTTCAATGTCTGTGGTTATTTGTGTAATGCCAACTCCATTATTGGTGCTGAATAAATATTATGGAGGGTATGCTTAAAATGCTCCCCCATATACAGTTCTCATGGTACACATGGACATTAGTGATACTGGAAAATGTAGGCAAAATTAAATCATCACAAAAGAAAAGAAAAATTACATAATGTTTCATACTTTGCCTTTTTGGGGAAAAAATCCTCTAAGACAGCAATAAATCCCAGTATGATTCTATGTTCTTTCAATAAATGGAACAGTGTTTTACTTCCATTTATTTTCTTCCACATTCATTATTCTAAAAAAGTTCAATAAAGCATTTTGTAATTCCAGAATGCTTTTGGGCTCTTCATTATTGCTAGACTTTCCTATGTAATGCTTTGATAACATGGATATGCTTTTAGTAAAAGAAGTATTTGCTGTCACAATAATACAGATGTCCGGAACACCACTTGAGTTGAAGTATTTATAACACTGGAAACAGAAAGCCATTCCTAGTGCCATGGTGATGTCTTTATCTTTTTGATGGAGCCGCAATCCTGTGCTCAAGCAGAAGAAGCCAGATAACCTCACCATGTAACAATATAAGAAAAACCTGATGGATCAGGCCAGTGGTCCATCTAGTCCACCAACCTAGTCTCACAGTGGCCAACCTTATGGGAAGCTTATGGGAAGCTTCTAAGGAGGTCCTGTGCTCTCCCTTCTTGTAGTTTCCAGCAGCTGGGAAATAACATAGGAATTATACTGAGTCAAGCCATTTGTCCATCTAACTCAGTATTGTTCACATGGACTGGCTGTGATTGTCCAGGATTTCAGACAAGGATACCTGGAGATGTCCAGGATTGAACCTGAGATCTACTGCACACTTTACCATTGAGCTATGGTCCTTCTTCACCAAAAGCTAGCTTTGGGCATACTGGAGAAGAGATCCGGCTGTAAAGGTGGAAATGGAAGCTCTTTCCATATGACAAAAGTCATCTTTTAACCTGACAAATTACAGAAAGTCCAACACGTCACATTATTAGATCAAACCAAGGAAGGTGCCTGCTTTCTAACTGGAATTATAGCATAATCGTGTATATCAAGTCACATAATTTTAAATACTTGAATTATTAAATATGTAGTTGGAAAATAAATGTATCTAATGGACATTATAGGCAAGGGAAATCTCCAGAAACAGCCAACTGCAGTGGTTATTAATGTGAGATTGAGAGGAATGTGCTGAATCAATGGAGATGCCAACTCAATATTATCAAAGTGAATTTGTCATTAGTGTGTAAATGTTTGATTGTCTACTGAGACTTCATTTCATTGGAGAAATATGACAAACTATGAGGAAAAGATCCCCCAGACATTTTCTAATTACTGTGAACAAAGTCTCAAAAATATGATCTCACCACATGATCTTTAAACTTTGCCCCCCACCATTTTGTGATCTTTGTCCTCCTATTGAAATATGAAATGGCACCCTCTGCAGAACATTGTATAATTACATCTTTAAAGATTTGCCCTTTTAAAGAAGGATTCTGGTGCTTCAATATATGTTGAAATCCAGTGAGATCCGTTCTGTATGTACAAGGGTAACTCAATATATATATATTTTTCTATTTTTATAATCAGGGCCTTCCCCCACTGATATACTCTATGACTTGTTTGCAGTTCCTCTGATTTTGAAACTAGCTAGGATGTGGGAGAATTCTGGGGGAGTCCAGCATTTTGCAACAACCTCGGCGCATTTTTCTCTAGATCATGGCAATGAGCAGTTTAAAACATAAAATTTCCAAAATGATTTCTAGGCAGGCTCTAATAAAACATCCTTAAGATGTATGCATTTAGGAATGTTACCTGGGTTATAGCACTGCTCTTTTTTGGGGGAGGGGGGAATTAGGACTTCCTTGACATATCCATTTCTGAACTTGATGTGTTCTGTTTCATATTTTAATGAGACCACTGCAGAGTTCTCCATGTGACACTTAGCTAATATTTCAGGGGAGGGGGGGGGAGCTCAACTGTCAGCTCATGCTAAGCTGAAAGTACAATTAAATTTCAAGATTTTGCAAGTATGACTAATAATATTTTATTCTTATTAATGATGTCAGTAACATTTCCCTTGCTATACCGACTAGATTTTGATGGGTGTTTTTAGAATTAATGGAAACAGGATACGAGAGAGAGAGAGAAAGAGAGAGAGAGAGAAGTCAGGGGAGGGAGAGAGTAACAATACGACTTTGCTTTACCTCAGATTTTCCCACCTTTATAATGGATGGTAGTAGAAACCCAAAAAATAAGAATTATGAATTAATATTGTTTCTCTCCCTCACCCAAGTAATGAGTGCAACCAATTCTTACTTGGCTCATCCTGGGGGAGGGAGTGAAGAGTGGGGAGATCTTTCCCTTTCAAAAAAAACACTTCTTTAATTGGAATGCGTTCTTGTGGTGGACAGCAATTACACTCCTGTGGACTTTTATCACACCTTCTTGAGACCAGCTGCGCTAAGGAATCCAGAATAAACGGCAGGGTAGTGACTTGGAACTAAGTTAGAAAATAAATGGGCGCTCTAATTATCCGTTTGCAGCTGAATGTAATGGGGTATTACCTTGCCAAAAGATTTCATTAGTGACCTCTCTTTAAAAAATGGAACAAGATTTTAAGTCAGCTCTGTCCTACCTATTTCAATGGATTTTTTTCTTTTCTTTTGGAATGCTACCTGGCATTCAGCAGTCTAAACTCCTGCTCAAAAGTAATTTGAAGTTGGCTCCTATTCATCTGCATAAGAAAGCCTAACTTGTATGGTGGTCTTGTAAGGTAATAAAAGCATTCTGGGAAATGATGTACAATGAGATGGGGGGAAAATGTTCAAATTCACACACACACACACGCACGCACAAATATATATATATAGCATCTGTGTGGCTGTCGTCGCATACATTAAAAAAAGCCTCTGGTATATATATATACCAGAGGCTTTTTTTAATGTATGCGACAACAGCCACACAGATGCTACTAGCCCAGAGATGGCAAGAAGATCAAGTCCCTACCAGAGAAGAATGTTAAATTAAACTGTTGGACTATGCTGAAATGGCAAAACTGACCGGAAAGCTCAGGAACCAAGAAGACCAAAACTTTAACAAAGAATGGGAATTTTTTTTATAATTTATCTTGGAGACCACTGTAAGCAGATGAAAACATTAGCAGGATTGCAATAACACTTGTAATGTAGCAAGTACTGTGGAGACAATGGAGTTATATAAAATATAGATTATTGGAAAAGATGCAGTAGAAAAGGTTTAAAAATAGGACCCATGGAGGGGAGGTGGGAAGTCCAGAGATTTGGAGGAATCAGTAAATGTGGATCTGTATGGATGTATTGTTATAATTTTATACTTGTAAAATCAAATTAAAATTATTGTATTTTTCCATATATAAGATGCCCCCATGTCTAAAACGCCCCCTATTTTTGGAGACTCCAAATTAAGAAAACAGCACTACCCATGTGTAATATGAGCCCCAATTTTAAACCTTTTTTTTGGTAAAAAAAACCCTAGTCTTATACACGGAAAAATGCAGATTTTTTTTTTGAAATAACATGTGGAGCAGAGGCTAAAGCAAAATTCTAGTGTGTGCTTGACCACAAGAATGGAGGAAGCAGCCTTGTGTGGAATAAAACCACTGGTCCATCTCGCTTTGTACCATCTCTGGACTGGTGAGTTATAACGTTAAAAATGTGTTATAAAAATGTGACACCCAAGCAGCGATTGTTCACCAATGGGAAATTGCATTGGGGGCTATATATGTTTTTAATAGCATTTTGTTAAATAGTGTTTTCCAGATCAGTGTAGATCCAGCCTCTATTGGGGACAGATAACCTCCTGCATGAAGGCCAAATGCAGCCTTGCAGCCATTTTTCTCTGGCTCTCATGAGTTTTCCCAGGCTGCCAATCACATGTTGAATATAAGTCCCTTTACTATAAGGAGAAGGGAAAGCCAATGAGGTCATTGGCAAAAAGTACGGGGGGGGGGGGGGGAATCAGAATGTTCTTTACAAGGGTACACTCCTGAAATAACACGACTATTTCTTTTACCATGGTATCTCTTGATGAAGCTTCACCCTGACTCATCAACTGATGACAGTTTAGGATGGCTGATATTTTGCTCTTTCACAGCTTTCAGATACATTACACCAGGATTTTAGAGTTGTAAGTGTAAGAGGGAGATGTAGGAGGCAAATCTTTCTAGATTGACTTTCCGTACTCTGCCCTCTCCCTTGCCACTTTTAGTGTGCTCTTTGAAGTAACTTGGATATGATCAGTCCCTTTCATAAGGCTCTTCACAATCAAGCCTCCAGGAGGAACTGCTTTCAAGAGCAAATTTCTTTACAACAGTAAGAGAAGCAAAATGGGTGTGATCTGTGGGAACAGTAATGCGTTGACATTGATCAGAGATGTCAAAGTGTCATTCCTAAACATACTTACTTGAAAGTTCGATAGAATTTACTTCTAGGCAAAAATGAAATATTTCTTTCCAAAAGAAATATAAAAAGATGTGAATCTTGCATGAACTAAGTAAGAACAGCTTGCTTTTCAAGTGATATGAAAGGCTTTCTTTTTAAGTAATTAAATTAGCTGAAGAAGCAACAGCCCTTTGTTCTGCCCGGACACTGAGGTCCAGTGCCAAGGGACTTCTGGCGGTTCCCTCCCTGTGAGAAGCCAAGTTACAGAGAACCAGGCAGAGGGCCTTCTCGGTAGTGGCACCCGCCCTGTGAAATGCCCTCCCACCAGATGTCAAAGAGAAAAACTATCAGACTTTTGGAAGACATCTGAAGGCAGCCCTTTTTCGGGAAGCTTTTACTGTTTAATAGATTGTCGTATTTTAATATTCTGTTGGAAGCCGCCCAGAGTGTCTGGGGAAACCCAGCCAGATGGACAGGGTATAAATAAATAATAATAATAGTTATTATTGCTGAAGTATAACTAGCAAGTAATACCCAGGACTGCTGGGTTTTTTTTTAGAAACAAAAAAAATTGGATTTTTTAAATGGATAGTGTAATTTATGAGTTTGGCTCCAACACATCAAAAATTGGGTATAGTCACGCCAAAATCACATTTCAGTCCATCATCTTGATTCAGAATTGCACCTTGATTCAAAATGACAGCCAATCAGAAATGAAGATCCACATCCCCACCTCAGGAACTCTGTTGCTAAATTTGACAACAATATATTGAGCAATGACTGAAACCATGTCATAAGACATGCAAATCCACACCAAAATGTCTGCCATCTTGATTCAAAGAGGAGGCCAGTGTCCAAACAGTCTGCCTCCCTAACTCTAGATATTGAATATAAATTCACCGTCCAGTCACGCTTCCTCTGAGCCTTCTCTGCTAGGAAGCTCTGACCTGGCAGGATAGCAGCAGAGTAAATGCAGCGGTCCTGAGTCCATGTGAGAAAGGGATAAATTAAGTCCAAAGACAGATCGGTTCTTATCTCTAGAAGTGTTTATTTACAAGCCATAAATCAGTCTCTTCCATCAGAGTTTTCCTGCATTCTCCGTGCTTCCAAAAGCACATAGATTCACAGCCTCTCCGTTGAGCTGTGACTCTCAGGCAAAATCGAAAGGAACTTTTACAGACAAAGCCTGTGACGTCCAGCCCTGCTTCGGGCTCCTCCCAGATACAGGACACCACGGAGTTTTAACCCTGTCTGTTCCAAACTCCACATGTCCCAAGTTTGATGATGATATCTTGAGAGGTGGCTGAACCTAACCTGAAGCTTTCTTACTAGGAATTCTAGTTCCAGAAATACTGAGGGATCAGAAGAGATTATTTATGTATGCTACAACAGCTGCGTGGATGTTACTTGCCCAAAGATGGAAGGAGGATCAATTACCTACAAATGAAGAATGGTTGATAAAGAAGACGGACTATGCCAAAATGGTGAAAATGGCTGGGAAAATCAAAGATCAAGAGGACAATAAATTTAATAAAGAATGGGGAAATTTTATAAGTTACTTGAAAGAACACTGTAAACAATTAAAAACATTGGCAAGATTCTAAAAAAACAAACAAAAAAACACCTCTTGTGATGAAGTGAGAATTATGGTAACAATTGAGTTTTAAGAAAACATGGAGAATGTGGTACGATGCAGTTTGAAAAGAATATTTAGGGAAACTGTGGAGGGGTGGAGGGAAGTTCTGGGATTTTAAGAATCCTATTTGTAAAATGATTTAAGTATGATGATAATAGTTAAAAACAAAAATGAATTTAAAAAATATATATTAAAAAAGAGAGGTGGCTGAATGCATGCAAAAAGGAAAAAAGAAAGAAAAGGTGAAGTCAGACCATATTCACTTTTCAGTCCATCATCTTAATTCCTGTTTGGTTATGATAACTTGTCAAACATTTGATTGCCTTCTGATCTACCGGCCTTCCAATCAGCAAGCCCAAGTGGTTTAGACAACAGCGGCACCTGCGTCCCTTCTCAATATAGGGTAGTCAGGAATGATCTTTAATCAGAAGGTCAGCGGTTCGAATCCCCACGATGGGGGGAGCTCCCATTTTTCGGTCCCAGCTCCTGCTCATCTAGCAGTTCGAAAGCACGTCAAAGTGCAAGTAGATAAATAGGTACTGCTCTGGCGGGAAGGTAAACAGCATTTTCGTGTGCTGCTCTGGTTTTGCCAAAAGTGGCTTAGTCATGGTGGCCACATGATCCGCCGGCTCCCTCACCCTATAGAGCCAGATGAGCGGCGCAACCCCAGAATCGTCCGTGACTGGACCTAACAGTCAGGGGTACCTTTACCTTTGCCTAGTATCTAGAGTATGAAAAACCGTCTTCTGCCTATGCAGAAGCGTGTCCAGATTCACAGTATCATATCTCTGCTGCGGGCAAAACAAATATGTTTCCCTCAGGTTTCTTTTTAACTAGACTGCCTGGGCCAGCTTTAAAAAAGATACATATTTTCCAGAGCAAGCGGAGACATCCCAGTAGGAATTCAGGAGGTGCTGACCGCTTGATACAAACATTGCACCTACTGCAACACTGGCTTCAGGCAGCAAAATTTAATGACCCATTCCCCAGGAAGAGTTTTGTCTTCAGAATGACGAGCATATAATTAGGAGGTTGGGAGGAGTGATGGGGAAAATATGTCATCCTGAAACTTTGCTACCTTCCCTGACACTTCCTGTCACGGGCAATCGGTTCCTAAGCAACTGTCATGGGTGGTGTGTGCAAATGTTATAAAGTTGAGACAGTTAAGGGAAAAGTAGCCGTGTGTGTTTGGAAATCTCTCCGCAGACATGCTGATAGCACACCTGCTTACGGTCTTTGTCAAAACCTGCCAGCGCTAAAGAGGAGTGTTTAAGGACAGTTCAAACGCTCTGCTAAGAGGCAGAAGCAGAGTGTCAAATGTAGCTCCATCAACAACCAGGAGTGCGATTTGCCTTTGAGCAACAAATCAAGTGACCGCTAGCAGACTACCAGCTGATTTTGAAAGCACATTAGCAAGATAAGAGGTTGATGGGGGTGTCTTTTGATCTGATTCCCTGAGAGAAAATGGAAGTCATAAGGCAAAACTGGCAAACCTGTGACCCTGCAGATAATGTTGGGCTCCAATACTTATCGGTCTCAGCCAGCATGAGGGATGATGGGAATTATTGTCCATCAGCATCAGCAGGGCCACATGTTTCCCAGGCCTGTTCCCTGGTGCATAGATACACATGCTGCAGGAATCTGGATTCATCAGGTAATGTTAGCCATGCTAGAGTTGCACAGAATACTTTGATCATTTTTAAGAGGCAATTGAAGTGCTTTAGATTACCTCACTATGACTAGGCACGACAGTTGTACACACACACACTTTTTATGAGTGAATATTTCAATATTTGCATAGTGGAATTTTAGAAATGTACAGTTATACCTTGGTTTTTGAACAGCTTAGTTCTCAAATGCTTTGGCTCCTGAACGCCGCAAACCCAGAAGTGATTGTTCCAGTTTGTGAACTATTCTGGGAAGCTGAACATCCGATACAGCTTCTGCGGCTTCCGATTGAGTGCAGAAAGCTTCTGCAGACAATCAGAAGCCACCCCTTGGTTTTCAAACATTTTTGGAAACTGAACGGCCTTCTGGAACAGATTCCGTTCCAGTACCAAGGTATGACTGTATTGGGCATGTATATTTAAGGATACAAATTTGGATTTAAAATATTTCAAAGAGGTAATAAAATAAAAACCAACCATTATTATTATTTTCTAATTAGGCTATTATAGAAAGGTTGAAATGATTGTAAAATAGGATGTTTAACACTATGAGATTATTACTGATATTTGCATATTATTGAGAGTTTGTATACAGTGGTGCCCCGCAAGACGAATGCCTCGCAAGACGAAAAACCCGCTAGACGAAAGGGTTTTCCGTTTTGGAGGCGCTTCGCAAAACGAATTCCCCTATGGGGTTGCTTCGCAAGACGAAAAAAATCTTGCATCCCCCCGCGGGTTTCCCCCCGCTTTTTTCGCCCTTTTCTTAAGCCGCTAAGCCGCTTATCAGCTGTTCCGCTGATAAGCCGCTTAACAGCTGATCGCTGGAAGCCACTAGACCGCTGTAGCGCTAATCCGCTAAGCTGTCAATGGGCTTGCTTCGCAAGACGAAAAAACCGCTAGACGAAGAGAATCGCGGAACGAATTCTTTTCGTCTAGCGAGGCACCACTGTATGTGTAACTCTTAGCAGTCAAGAAGATTCACCAAATATATCCTGCACATGTGATACTCCTCACTTGAATGTCACACCACTTTTCAAAATGGTTTCATGGGAGGACAGCTCAGTTGGTTAAAGCGTGCTGCTAGTAATGCCAGGTTTGCAGGTTTGATCGCCTTAAGGGACAGCTGCATATTCCTGCATTGCGGGGCGTTGGACTAGATAACCCTCAGGGTCCCTTCCAATTCTGTGATTCTATGAAGTGGAGGAGGAATTGGATTCAATTTCTTCCTGCTTACTCTTCACAGCTGAACAGCAGATTAGGGGTGATTGTGGCTTCTTAGATGAGCTGCTCTCCATGGTCTACTTTGGACTGAAACCATAAAGCTTAGAAGGATTTTTTGGTTTATGGACTGATGACATCTTTTCTAAAAACCCTCTTTTTTCTATTTCTATTTGACATGTACATCCTATTTCAAGATTTTGCAACGTACCGCAGGCCTTGCCAAAACATTGACGTTGTTCATCTCATCAGAAATAAAACCAGAAAATTCAATTAATAATGCAATATCTTACAACTGGATGTTTTCCCACATAGCACTGACTAAGAAATCATGAACTTCAAGTTCACACCAAAACGAATTGCCTTAATTAAAATAATGAGCTCAGACTTACTCTACATGAATAGCCAAATGAATCAAAGTTAACAAAAGACACACTCCCTTTGAATATTTCAAATTAATTCTACTTACTCCACAGATTCACTAATGGAAAATAAAACAAACTTTACGAGCCAATATATTAAACAATATTCCCATGTCCTCAGGGTATACAATCATTCTGAAACTGATTAGCCTTCTGAAAGCATTTGACAATGTCAATAATGGCCCAAATACCTGTTCTATTTTGCACTAAACTGTGCTTGATGATGGTCACTTGACTTTTCAGAGCAGCTTTTTGAACAGCACACACAAGAACTTCAGTGAATTCATGGGAGACAAATGATATATTGTGTTTTAGGAGCAGAGGGTTAATCTGAGTGCAGAGTGCTCACTTCTGCCATTTGTGCTCACTGCGAAAAGACAGGCAGCTGTCCATAAGTATGTATGCATGTGTAATACTTTTGTCCCACTTCTTAGACAATCATTGTTTCCCAATTCAGCACACAGTAATTACAATAAATGAGAGACAGGCCCTGCCATCTGGCATACAAATGAAAAAAGACAAGGCAGACAAAAAGCAAGGGGTGTGTAAAAGAAAAGGTCAAGGAAGGAGACCAGCTCTTCAAGACCAGGACACTGAATATATATATATATATATATATGCAGGTTTTGGTGTCCTCGGGTGTCTTCCCGTGTAAAAGTTGGGGTGTCTAGGCGACGTTTCGACGAGGTCTCACTCGTCATCTTCAGGCTGGTGCTTTCGGCTTCTTGTTACTGGAACAGAGCGGGATCTCAATGTTTGAGTTCCTATAAATACTGTAGAGGGGGTGTGGTGTCTAGCCTCCAATGTTCTGGGCAGAGAGGAAGTTCCCAGGCTAGTGTGCCTTTTCTTCAAACATTGAGATCCCGCTCTGTTCCAGTAACAAGAAGCCGAAAGCACCAGCCTGAAGATGACGAGTGAGACCTCGTCGAAACGTCGCCTAGACACCCCAACTTTTACACGGGAAGACATCCGAGGACACCAAAACCTGCATTCCTGTACCCGTGAAAATCTACGAAAGCATATATATATATATATATATATATATATATATATATATATATATATATATATATATTACAATTTAGAATACTTATTTTACATCCTTGAGATGTCAATGACTTCCCTTCTTCTCTTCCATGGTTCATTTTGCATATCATAAATCCCTGCATAATCCCTAAACCATTCAGTAGTCCATTATTGCATCCATCAAAACTTATTTACACTGTTTAATTTATCTTAATGCTGCCTACGTTTTCAAGTGTACACAACCCCCCCCCAATATATTCAATAAACATTTTCCAATTTTCTTTAAACGTATGTTCTTCTTGTTCTCTTATTCTATATGATAATTCTGCAAACTGTGCATATTGGGTCATCTTAAGTTGCCATTCTTCTTTAGCTGGGACCTCGCTCATTTTCCATTTTGGGGCTAGCAAAACGCGGGCCACAGTAGTGGCATACATAAATAAAGGACACTGAACATTTCTATTCAGCTTAAGCCAAGCTTATCTTCACTTGCTGGTGTTTTCTTGTAAAACAGTAGTTGGAGGTTCCATAACGGATGGTAATGAAGAAGAAGAAGAGGAGGAGGAGTAGTAGTTTGGACTTGATATCCCACCTTTCACTCCCTTTAAGGAGTCTCAAAGTGGCTAACAATCTCCTTTCCCTTCCCCCCACACAACAAACGCTCTGTGAGGCAAGTGAGGCTGAGAGACTTCAGAGAAGTGTGACTAGCCCAATGTCACCCAGCAGCTGCATGTGGAGGAGCGGGGACGCAAACCTGGTTCACCAGATTACAAGACCACCACTCTTAACCACTACACCACACTGGCTCTCCACCACACGCCGAGTGTGGGCTTTCTCATTGCTTCTTTGAAGTGGCTAGGCTTGTCTTCCCCTTGCCCTGATGTCCTTTCTGGGACACAGTAGGCACAACTTGTCAGTGGTCCTTGATCTTCTCATCATTGCATGAGACCAGAGTTTGCTCCTTTTCAGCTTTGTAGTTCATAAATTGTCAGGCTTCAAGGAATCTGATCCCCCTCCCTCACGGCGGGCTGCCAGTAATGGGACAACAAGAAGCTCTTACCAATGTCTTTTATTTAATATTCACACAGAGATGCTTAGTAACGTCGCCTCTCGTTAATGGCGTTGCTCCGAGGGAAGCCCCACCCCCTCTGTCTCTCCTATTATATGTCATCCCTATATTGACTGATCTGTGCCTTCTGCCTCTGAGCATTCTGTTCTCCTACTTTCAATGCTCGCTGGGTTCAGGGAGAGGGGGGATCTGGAATGCTTTCTAAATACACCAAGTCTATCAGCTGTCTCTTCCTGGTGCTTCTTCTTCCTGTTGCTCTCTCAATATTTCCCAGCTTCTCCCCTCTGCAGCAAGGGGGCGGGGAGGCAGTCTCCACCATTCTTCCTCAGTCCAGTCCCTGACATATATGTATGCAGGGTAGGGGAACCTTTTCTAGCTAGTGGACAGATCTTCCCATCCACAAGGGCCATTTTGACCGTTGTACAGTGGTACCTTGGGTTACATACGCTTCAGGTTACAGACTCCACTAACCCAGAAATAGTACCTCGGGTTAAGAACTTTGCTTCAGGATGAGAACAGAAATCGTGCTCCGGCGGCGTGGCAACAGCGGGAGGCCCATTAGCTAAAGTGGTGTTTCAGGTTAAAAACAGTTTCAGGTTAAGTACGGACCTCTGGAACGAATTAAGTACTTAACCCGAGATACCACTGTATACACATTCTGTGTATTTTGGCTGTACATCCAGGTGCTCTGGCTTGGGAATATGTTACTAACTGCAACATTTTTTTCATAGGACGGTCTCTGGAAATGGTATTGAAACTTCAGCTGGCAAAATATAACATCAATCCTGGCCTAGTTGCCCTGGCTGCCAATTAGTTTCCAGGCTCAATTCAAAGGACTTGTTTTGACATATAAAGCCTTAAATGCCTCAGGACTGCAATACTTCAAGGACCACCTCTCTCCATATGAATCCACCTGGACCCTGAGATCATCATCTGAGGCACTTCTTCATGTGCCTCTCCCAAGAGAAGTCCAGAAAGTGGCAACAGAACAGGCCTTTTTTACAGGCTTGTGGAATTTTCTCCTCAGGGAGATTTGCCTGACTCCTCATCATACACCTTTAGGGGTCAGGTGAAAACATTCCTCTTCAACTGGGCCTTGGATTGATTAACATACCCCTTTTCAATGTGTTTGTGGGAGCAGATGGGGCAGCAGCCAGGTGTTGGTTTGTGGTTTGTTGTTCTTGTTTTTATTATGTATTTTGTGTTTTTGCGTTGTATTTTTAAGCTTTGAACCACCCTGAGATCTACGGATAAAGGGTGGTATACAAAACAAACAAACAAACAAACAAAGATCCCTAGTTCTTTATATGGAATATCGTCAGATCCTTAGATGAAGAAGAAGAAGAAGAAGAAGAAGAAGAAGAAGAAGAAGAAGAAGAAGAAGAGGAGGAGGAGTTTGGATTTGATATCCTGCCTTTCACTCCTTTTAAGGAGTCTCAAAGCGGCTAACATTCTCCTTTCCCTTCCTCCCCCACAACAAACACTCTGTGAGGTGAGTGAGGCTGAGAGACTTCAGAGAAGTGTGACTAGCCCAAGGTCACCCAGCAGCTGCATGTGGAGGAGCGGAGACGCGAACCTGGTTCCCCAGATTACGAGACTACCGCTCTTAACCACTACACCACACTGGCTCTCTCTGATGAGGATCATTGCATGATGCACACCTCCACCCTATTTCTGTCGCACCAAAAAGAAGGCAGCAAAACCTTAGCCGTTGATGGCTGCTTACTGTGCAAACACAGGTTTGCTCGCTTAGCATACATCCTGATCTAGCACTGCAAGAAACGACATCGCCTCTCCCTCCTGATCTTTGCCGGTGCAGCAGGTCTTAGTGTAAGACCGTAAGAGAGTTCCAAAGCAGAATTAGAAGAGGATGTTAATACTCAGAGCGGAACTATTGGCCCTTGCCAAACGGAAAGAAGCAGCTGCTACAGTGGGTTCTATTAATCTTTGAGATGGATGAATTTTGGAAAAGCTGCCCACAAAGCAAACACACTGGGCCTATCTGGGAAAGAAAGGGAGGGAGGGATAGCATGGCTCTCCCGGAGGTTGCAAGCTCAGCAGGGAGATCCTAATGTATTTCTTTCAGTAAGCGAGGGCATGAAAAATAGTGTTTATCTGCATGCAGCTCATGGCGCCGCATACTATTTGTGAGTGCAATATTCGCACTCTTCTGCACAGGCACAAATAACAAGGGGCGGGGGGAAACAAGTTTCCTTTGTGTGCTGCTGCACAGATAGCTTGGCTTTAACTTCCTTCTAAGCTCTTTATTTTGAGGCTCTCTCATTTGCTTCTTGGGCCAGGTCCAAGCAGAAAAGGAAAAAGCACATGCCTAGTTTCTCTTGCAAATCTGTGTTCCTGCTATCTGCAATTGTCAAAATACCCCAGAAGCAGGGAACATTTTAGCAGGCCGGGGTCTGGATTCCCTTCTTGGCAACCTTTTGAGGGTCACATGCCTGACGTGGGTGGTGCCCATGGCAAAAAGTGGGTGGGGCAAAAATGTAAATGGTACCTTTGCACAAAGGGTTGTTTCTACACGCACTGTCTTCCACCCAGGCAAAAAAAAGGGGCATTACTCTAGGTACATAAACCTGCAAAGTCAAAACACTTAGAGAGAATAAACATAGGAAATCAAACCACTGATCCATCTAGCTGTGTAGTTCTGAGAGATTTTTCCCTCTGTATGTTTGGCTGAATGTTTTCCTGCTATCTACAAAGCCCAAGAAAGGCAAAACCTATCTGTTCCTGTCTCTTCCATCTTTGTTACCAGAATTTCTCTCTCTCTCTCAGGACTCTGTCCACATTATTTAAGTGGCTTTGCTAACACCTTTACTGATGACTCTCCTACTTAGGAAGCCCTCAAAGGTTTGTGTAGCAACCTTGGGGGAATGGTCTGGCTCTGAAATGGCTAGGAGGAGGCCCCATTCTCCAAATTCCTCAAGACTATGTCCACTGAGCTGATGTGATAATCTCAGGTGGATTAAACACCCCTCACTTCAGTGAAAGGAATGAGACTTTGTGCTGACCATCAGGCAATGGCTTTTCCCACCCTGCAGCCCTAGGAGTCTTCTCAGAGGAAGAGTTTCCAGAGAAAGAAATAGGGGAGAGACGGGAGAGAGTGTGGGGTGGTTGGTTTCACCTGTGCTGCCCCACTTCCAGCCCGATGAATCTTCAGAAGGGACTTGCTGCCAAGGACCTGAGGAACTGAGTGGAAGATTATGAGTCATGTGGGTGTAGAGAAAGTTTGTGTGAATGCATCACTGCTTTCCGGGTTTATTTGTTTGTTATTGTTGTGAATATTGTCTTGTGGATTATGAGTGCTTTGTGAATCTCTTAATATGACTTTTGATGTGGTTGTGCTGTTCAGCTATTTCTTCTGGTTGTTTTCTTAATAGTGTTTTATAGAAGGTGGCTGTTTTCCTGGGGATCTGTTAATTACTCTACTTGACTTGCATTGCAATTGTGATGTATTATTATGTTGTTATTTGTTGTCTGTAAGCCACTTTGTGATTCGTGTGAGTGAAAAGCGGCACAGAAATATAATTAATGGATAAAATGAAATGTTTAGATGAAATGACCTTATAAACATGCTAGTTTGCTAGCCCAGTGGTTGCTTAGGGCCCTCGTATTTACAGGACCGCCTCTCCTGGTATGCCCCACACAGGACCTTAAGGTCCATGAATAATCATAGTTTAGAGGTCCCGGGCCCTAATGAAGTTAGATTATCCTCCACCAGGGCCAGGGCCTTCTCATTGATGGCTCGGACTTGGTGGAATGTTCTGTCCCATGAGAGCAGGGCCCTGCAGGATTTAACTTCCTTCCATAGGGCCTGTAAGACAGAGCTATTCCACCTGGCTTTCAACTTGAACTTAGCCTGATCTTTTATTCCCCTTCCTTCCCTCCCCCTCCCCTTTTTATGAAGATTACTTCTTCTGGGATCCCACAGCTAATTCTTCCCTGGTCTCCATGCTGGCCCAAATAGGACTAATTTAGCCAGCTAGCCCTGGTGATCATCTAATGTTTATTGGATGGATTTTCCCCGTAAATTGATTTTTGAATTCTGAATTTATTGTTATTCACATTTTATACTGTATTTTATGCTGTTTTTTTGTTGCATCAATTAAGTGTTTTAAATTTGTTGTTAGCCGCCCTGAGCCCAGTTATTGAACCGGAAAGGGCGGGGTATAAATAAAAAATTATTATTATTTATTATTATTAAATGCTGTGGCTGCACTTCTCGTGTGTGTGTGTGTGCGTGTGTGTGTGTGTATGGAATCAACAAATTGTTTTCCACCTTAAATATTTACTAATAGATGACATCAATTCATCTGCACAACAGCTCCTCGGAGGAAGGACTCTCCCTCAGTTTTAATTAGCTGAATCTGTCAAAACAACACACATCACTAACGCCATCAAAATGCCATTAAGAATCAAACCATTGCTCACTGTTCTATTTAGTTCCTTCATTTTATTTTGGCCGTACTAAGATTCAGGCCCAGCATGAACCAGCTGCTATGGTCCCAGTGCTTCAAGCACCCAGCACTGTCATCTAGCCTGGGCATCAGTATCAGACACTTGGGACATTAAGCCTCCATTTTGTTGTTGTTGTTTAGTTGTTTAGCCGTGTCCGACTCTTCGTGACCCCATGGACCAGAGCATGCCAGGCTCTCCTGTCTTCCACTGCCTCCTGCAGTTTCGTCAAAAGCCTCCATTTTCATTTCTCACAAATGCTCACAGAGCAGAGACGCTGAGCTCTGTGTGACATTGGGGGGGGGGCTCGTCGCCTGCATGTGACATCATAAGTGAAACACACCCGTGTGACATCACATGCATTAGCACCCCAGCAGGGCCCTCCACCACTGTGGGGAGGCCTGGCAGAGCCCAGCCCCTCAAGATGGGACAGAGGGTCAGCCACATCCCTGCATACTTTTTTTTTGGGGGGGGGGGCAACTGGACGGTCTTCAGCCCCACAGATTTGGTGCCTATGCTCCAGGGCAATGTGTGCTCAGAGGCGCTTAGGATCCTGAGCTTTCCCAACTCAGGCAGGGATATGGTGTCCCTCAGTTGGGTTTTACTAGTGCAGGCATAGGCAAACTCGGCCCTCCAGATGTTTTGGGACAACAACTCCCATCACCCCTGACCACTGGTCCTGTTAGCTAGGGATGATGGGAGTTGTAGTCCCAAAACATCTGGCGGGCCGAGTTTGCCTAAGCCTGAGCTAGGGTGCTACTGGTCAGATGGGGCTCAGAACTTAATCCAGTGTAACTCACATCAGCATAAGCACCTAAAAGGCGCATTCTGGGGTGCGGGTGACAAAGGAGGAACTAAATTGCATTTAGCTCAATCATGTGACCTGGCAATTTTAAAGACTTGTTTTCTCTCTGCCAAGCTGAGACTGGCTCAGCCGGCCATAACTCTGCTGCTAATCTGACTTTGGAAGATGGGTAATTTACACTGGAACAATATATCCAGCTTCCTATAGTTTGGATTCCTCTCCCATGTAAATCAAGCTAGCCACATGACTGAGAATGAACCTTTTCTCTCTCGTTAGAATTTCTTTCCTTCCGCATGTTTTAAATTAATGTTGCATTAACACAAACTTTTGCATCAAATAACAGAGAGTACTGGATTAGTATTGATTTAGTGGAGCATTCCTTTGAAGTCCTGACACACTTCTCGTTTTTATTAAACTGTTTTGCATCACTTCAAAGTGCTGATTTATGAGTCATAAATATGCAAACTATTAATTTGCCATTTGCCATTTCTCCTGCACGGCTGTTAACTTCCTCTTTTTGCATTTACTGCCCTGGTTTCTTTATATTTATTTACGCTTGGGTTGTCCGCAAAAATACACCGGGCTTCATGCAAACTCCACCTGCCAACCCTGAATATATCAGTTTCAAGATCTAAAAGCATTCTCTCTTCATCCCAGTGTCATTAGTTTTATTTTTGAGTCGTGTTTGGAAATGAGCTTTTTATATCAATGACAACTCTTTATGATCATTCTCATAGTGACAAAACGATGATGCTTCTCTGATTAACACCCGATGGCACTTATTATTCCTTCTCTCCCACCCGCTTTGGCTTCCCTAATATGCAAACAATCACCACCATCAAACTTTCTCATCTGCAATATGCTACAGTTATTGACAAAAGAATGAAACTTTCTCCATAATTTCACTCTTGGTAGCAACATTAGCTGAAAGCAGGGCTAGCTAGCCGAATTTGTTGTGGAGTTCTGCTCTGAAGAAGGAGCAAGGAATTTTGAACTTTGAATTTATTGTTATTCATGTTTTCTAATGTATTTTATGATGTTTTTTGTTGCATCATTAAAATTTGTTGTTAGCTGCCCTGAGCCCGGTTTTCTGAACCGGGAAGGGTGGGTTATAAATAAATTATTATTATTATTATTATTATTATTATTAGTAGTAGTAGTATTTTGTGGGGTGAGCCTTGAGAAAAAACAGTGGCATATGCCATACCTACTTCACCATTCCTCCCTTGGCAGGAGGAAATCCAATTTGTCTAACAACTGATTTGTCTAAAACCTTCTGGGGAGCAATCCTGCACACAAGAAGCTGATATAAAGTATTATGTACTGAAGTTCTCATCCTGGGCCAGCAGGGGGATACTGTAGATAGTTCAGGTCCACATATGCAAATAAGGGATCAAAAGTGGCATTCAGTGATTGGATAGTTAAAGAAATTTGTTACAATTACGTTGTTCTGGAGCTCTATATAAGCAGGCTGGCTGAACCCTTCAGTTCAGTTCTGTTCTGGCCTGTGAATAAACAAGAGCTGTTTGAAGAATCGCTGTGTTGTCTGATATGTTCACCCTCAACTTAACATAAAGCAAGCTGGTTGACGTTTAGTGTTCTAGGCTATGTTGTCAAGTCATGTGGCCAAGGTGAATGGGATCAGGATCCAGTCTAATTTTCTATAATGAACTGAGGAAAAAAATGTTTAAAAGTACTTTCCCAAAAAACCCAGTGTCCTTTCTGTTGGGGGTAACTCAGACAGAAATTCCCAGGTGTCAAAAAAGGTAATTTATGTATGTTACTACTGTGTCCCAAGTGAGTTCCCAACCAAAGAAGAATGACAACTTAAGTTGACAGAATATGCATAACTCACAGACTAAACATATAGAATAAGAGAACAAGAAGAACGTACATTTAAAGAAGACTGGAAAACGTTTATTGAAGGTATAGGAAATAATTGTGTACAGCTGAAAACGCGGGGAACATTAAGATTAATTCATCAGTGCAAACAAGTTTTGATGGATGCAATAATGGAATACTAAATGGTATAGTTTTTGTAAAATATGCAGGGATTTATGATATGTAAAAGGAACCATGGAAAGAGAAGAAGTGAAGTCATTGATATCTTAAGGATGTAAAATGAGTATTCTAAATTTTAAACAGAAAACTTAAGAAAATTATATACAAAAAAGAAAGAGGATCCAGTCTAAGTTTCCCCTCTTTGCCCTGTGACAGCCCTGGAACATCTCATTTTGGGGACATTACCTGCTTCTTGGGAGAAAAGCAATGACAAACCTAGACAGCATCTTAAAAAGCAGAGACATCACCTTGCCAACAAAGGTCCGTATAGTTAAAGCTATGGTTTTCCCAGTAGTGATGTATGGAAGTGAGAGCTGGACCATAAAGAAGGCTGATCGCCAAGGAACTGGTGCTTTTGAATTATGGTGCTGGAGGAGACTCTTGAGAGTCCCATGGACTGCAAGAAGATCAAACCGATCAATTCTGAAGGAAATCAGCCCTGAGTGCTCACTGGAAGGACAGATCCTGAAGCTGAGGCTCCAAGACTTTGGCCACCTCATGAGAAGAGAAGACTCCCTGGAAAAGACCCTGATTGAAAGATTGAGGGCACAAGGAGAAGGGAACGACAGAGGACGAGATGGCTGGACAGTGTTCTTGAAGCTACCAACATGAGTTTGACCAAACTGTTGGAGGCAGTGGAAGACAGCAGTGCCTGGCGTGCTCTGGTCCATGGGGTCACGAAGAGTCGGACACGACTAAACGACTAAACAACAACAACAACACCCAGTGTCTTGAATTTCAGTTGTGCTATGCCAAAATCTGGTGAGCGCTCAGCCTCCTCCCAATGATGCAATGTCACATACGCAACGCACGATACACACATGACTTCACACATGCGCAACGTGCACTGGGCCCCTCAACACTGGGTGCAAGTCAGCACCTCTGAGCTGAACAGTGTTAAAAGGTGGGCTGCTCCTCCAACTTTGCTAAAGCAGCAGCTCCTAAGGGAGTTAGCTTCCATCACACCTCACCTTTTCTACTGAGGATGAGCAAGAAACCCCTTTCCTGAAACCTATCTCCATGAGATCAATGCAGTGCCACAAGTATCCCATGCAAGGTTTTGGTCTGCCTTGAACAGTAATGCTTCTGTGAGGGGCTGGGGACACATTGCAGTATTTTGATGTGGGTCGCCGTTAGTTCTGTGTGGCTTTTCCTCCTTCAAATGTTCCAGATCAGAATCCTACAAAGGAAAGCAAGACCCAGAAGCTGCTATGCCCTGGTGAGACTTAGCTCAAAATCAAACCCTGCTTTGATCCTGAAAGAATTTCTGTTGTTATGCGGTATGGATGCAGTTTTCAAATACCAACGGGTCTCTCTGTGTGATTCTTATTCTTGCTCTTTAGAGGATAATCGGATAAATGCATGAGTTCAGACTATTCAGCTTATCTTTCTTGAATAATAAATGACCAGAGTAGGGAATGTCATTACTATAATTTACTACTGGTCATGAATAATAAAAGGATAGAACTATTTACCAGTCTGCACACTGCAACTTGTAGCTTAAGCCAAGAGTGAGTTCTGCCTTGATTTCCCCAAAGAAATTATGCATATCTATCTTCCCATCTATCATTAAAACGTATTAATTTCCTCTTGTATTTGCACACTTTGGGAAAATGGGCTTTTCAAAATATGCCAGGTCTGTTGTGTCTGAAGGAGAGCTGCACCAAAATGCAGTACATGTGTTTGTGTGTGTGTGTGTGTGTGTGTGTGTGTGTGGTTACAGATTTCTGCCATTTGACATTGTACATACAGATCCCAGTCCATCTCAAACAGAGCAGAAGCTGAAAAATGTGATAGCTTGTGGGTCCAGAGAGGATTTTCCCACTTGAATAGTAATAATAAAAAAAACCACAACAAAACAGATCTCGACCTTAAGTAGGGCTTGAATATTGGGGACGTGCATTTGTTTGCATCACCTGTTGTCAAAGGATTACTGGCACATAGCACCGTTTGGCACAGACCAGAGAGAGACAAGGGGAGAATCTACACACAGGAAAAATCTGCTATAAATAAGTCAGAAATTAGATTGTTTAACAACAAAAACCTATGGAAAAACACGTTTTAAAAATTCCTGCTCTCTAGTGCCATCTGGTGTTGCATATTTATAGTGCATACAAAACGTTGTTTCTTAACTAATGTAGCTGAGTCCAAGGCAGTGAATTTGCAGTTAGTACTTTTATTAAGGAATCAGAACAGAAACATACAGAGACTCATGAGATATGCTCCCTTATAGCAAGTCATTGCTCAAGACCTTCACTGGTTCCCAGTATGTTTCCGAGCACAATTCAAAGTGTTGGTGCTGACCTTTAAAGCCCTAAACGGCCTCGGCCAGCATACCAGAAGGAGCGTCTCCACCCCCATCGTGCATCCTGGACACTGAGATTCAGCTCTGAGGGTCTTCTGGCAGTTCCCTCACTGTGAGAAGTGAGGTTACAGGGAACCAGGCAGAGGGCCTTCTCGGTGGTGGCGCCTGCCCTGTGGAACGCCCTCCCACCAGATGTCAAGGAAATAAACAACCACTTGACTTTTAGAAGACATCTGAAGGCAGCCTTGTTCAGAGAAGTTTTTAATGTTTGATGCTTTATCGTGTTTCTAATATTCTGTTGGGAGCCACACAGAGTGGCTGGAGAGGCCCAGCCAAATGGGTGGGGTATAAGTAATAAATTGTTGTTGTTGTTGTTGTTGTTGTTGTTATTTTATTACCTCCCAGCATTTCCCCTCCTCTAGGGTGTGTCCAGTTGTCCACCACCAGGATCCAAATTCCTCTTCCTCTGTGCTTTCCCTTGGGGGTGGGGGGTGGGGCTGTTGCTCAGGCGATTTCCAGTCTGTCCCAGACATCTGCACATTCAAAAGTCTGCTTCCATAGAAAGATCTCCTGCATTGTATCATGGCGACGCTGTGTAGACCTCTTTTTAGAAGTATATATTAAGGGCCATAGCCGATGTGGTGCTACATTAAAGTCACTCAACAGTATATTTGTTCCGCTGGTGAAATGGCAACACAATCAAAACATACCACCTTTGTGGGAAGCAACATTGGTACGACGGCGATGGAACACAGTTGGAGCTTTCGAAGTTAATGAGAAGACAAGCCACTCTGGATAAAGAACACAATTTAGTAACAACTTGACAGGAAGTAAATTGGTTGTACAGGGAAGAATAAAGGTCATATCATGAATATGCTTGTATTTTATGCCCCTTCCTTTCCCTCGACTGAAATTATGTGGCAAGCAATGGCATACACCATGTTTGCAATTCCTTTCTTTGGCTTATCACAGCAGATCTTGCTAAGGTGTACCTGAAGGTTACCTTCCTGAAGCTCAATATCGTTATGGCAGGTTCTGCATCACAAAATGTACACTTTACTGCCAAAGCCCCCCCTTCTACAAATCACCGAAAATGATGTTTTGACAGTTTAAAGGCTTTATCTGCTCTTTTTTTATATAATGTTTCCATAAAAATTGGGGTGGTTGCCAAGGTTGCTGCAGCTTTCAGAGAGATAAGGGGGTTTATAAAATTATATTTCACCTGACTGGTTTATTTTGCTTAGCCAAAGGCAGAGTTATAGATAACTATGTCAGCAAACAGCTGAAAAATGTTGCTTCTAAGGACCAGCATAGTTGTGGCTCACTGATATTGATCAATGCCTGTTTAATTTACTGGTCTCTTTCTCACCTCAGGGAGGGAAACGATCAAGCTAATGGCTGAAACCAAAGTCTACCAAGCCAGCTTTGGACACCTCTTTAAGAATACTTAAAAATGGATATATTTCTCATTCTGTAAGGGCATCAATCAAATGAGCCATCATAAGATTTTTTTAATGGAGATCCAATTTTGATACTCAGGTGGTTCTGAATTCTATTGTTCAGCAGGGACAATGATAAAACATTTGAAAACTTCAAATGACCGCTCCCCACTTAAAACGGGGGGCGCCCTTTGCGGGGACGCGTGCAGCCCTGGATCTGGAGTGGCCCCATCAGCATAGGCTTTGCCTTCCCTCAGGTGGGATACCTGGAGGTCCCTGCCTACCCCAGTGAGTTGTCCAATCCCACCTGGGGGAAGCGTTGCCAGGGAAACCAGGCCAGGTAGGGGGAGGGATTACCTGCCCACACAATAGAGGGTGGATCTTAATTGGTAATCCTCACTTGGCTCCAGAGCTTCTCCCACCCTACCCACCCTCAGTTAATGTCTTCTTTTGCAGGTTAACTTTTCTTCATAGGTTTTGCAGGTTAACCTGTCTCCACAGGTACGCGGGTGCTGCTACGATAAGGTCGCTGTTAAAGGGCCGGAAAGGAATTTCCCTGCATTGGCAGGTTTCGCCTTTCCCGTAGCAAAATGTCACAACTTTGGCGGTATCAGGCCTTGGGCGGAATCCTTTAGTCCATCTTCCTCTTTGCAGCGGCGATACCAGGGTTCCCCGTTAAAGGGGTTTGAAGGGAGGCTTTGGCCGTACGCCGAAAGGTCGTCATTGCTCTCCCCTGCGGCGGCGTAACGGGGGCGGCTATCTCTGCTTGAACATATGTTCTCCAGAGCCGGCCCATCCCCCACACACACACTGGATAACCCTGATGCTCCCTAGGTCCCCGGCTGGGGACTAGGGAGGGAGAACGCCCAATGCCTGAGCCAAGGTCTACCCACATTTGAAATTTAATAAAGTTGTGGCCAATTTAATCCCATAGCACGTTGTCTAGAGTCGTTATTCCACATGAAGGGGGGGACCACTCGGGATCTGGGGACTCCGCCTGTCCACGCAAATACAGGACTGTTTTCTAAAGTGGAATAGTTATTTATCTGCTTGGCTTAGGGATCACATAACTCTGTACCCTCCGATGAAAATAGGGACGGCCTCTCATACTCTCTTATATTTCTCCAGTGAAAATAGGGATGTCCTAAGGAAAAGTGGGACAGTCTGGGATCAAACCAGAAACTGGGACGGCTTCTGTAAATCCGGGACTGTCCCTGGAAAATAGGGACACTCTGCATTCTTTGAGCCAAGCCAATATTATTTAATGTCCCATATTAACCCCAGTATGGTCCAGTTCAGGTTTCATACTAGACTTGAAGGACAAAGAAGACTTAGGAGGAACAGGAATCTGCTCCCTGGCTATATTGAGAAAAAGAACCTGAAACTCTTTTAAGCTTAAACTGCATTCAAATTATTGTTACTGAATATCCCAAGTCCTCTGACTACAAGACACATGCTCTCCAAACCATTAGCTTGAAAACCACCCTGTTTTTGTAGTCCAAGGCAGGCAGGAAAACCAAGAGTCTAATTGTACCTCGGCACCAAGTACGGCTACTGATCTGAATCAGATGTGGTTTTAAGAAATTTAGCGTCTCCCTCACAAGAAACTTCACAGTTCCAAGGGATTTTATATTACACTATGCTTAATTACTAATTTTGTTTCACCTGTTCTTGTTTAGGTATAATTGCTTTAGACATTTAAAAAACAAAACAAAACAAAACCACACTGAATTTATTTGAAATGTTTATGAAACACATGTTTATTGTAATTCAATATGCAATTTGGCCTACATGGATGAGAGAGGGCACTGCGCACAAACATTCCCAAAGACAAACAATGTTCCGATAGACATTTTCAATACTTTCCTGGAGATATGCTGCCCTCTAAGGTTGTTGAAACATCATTTCCAAGCTGTGCAGAAAAGGTTAGGAAATCCTGAGTTAAACTTAAACATTACAGTCATGCCTCATGTTATGGACGCTTCAGGTTACCTGTTTTCGGGCTGTGGACTGCGGGAAACCCAGAAGTACTGGAACGGGTTACTTCTGGGTTTTGCCACTCATGCATGTGCAGGAGTGCCAAATCGCGCCAGCACCTGCGCAGTCTCGGCGCTTCAGGATGTGAACGCTGCGGGTTGCGGATGTGACTCCGTCACAGATTACATCCACAACCCAAGTATCCCCTGAACATTAGTGATGCTACTGTAAAAGGAGACGGTAATTCTATGTTAATTATGTTGTTATTATTTGTATGGAAGGATGGGGGGTTTCTATTTAATATTTTTGGTACTAGGTATTGAAAAATGCATAAAACCAATATATAGATATATGCAATATATGCTTATGTATTATGTAAACATATCAAGCCGTTCAAAAACTTTCATCTGTTTACGGTAAGTTGCCATTCTTCTTTAGTTGGGACCTCACTCGTTTTCCATTTTTGGATTAACAAAACACGGGTTGTAGTAGTGGCATACATAAATAACCTTTTTAGACACCTGGAAATTTCAGTCTGAATTATCCCCAACGAAAAGGACTCTGGATTTTTTTTTTTTGGGGGGGTACTTTTAAATATATATATTTTTCCAATTCATTATGGATTATTTCCCAACACTCTTTTATAAGTCCACCACACGTGAAAGAACATTCCTTCAACAACAACCCTAGCAGTCCTATTTGGAATTTGGTGGAGACACATGTTTCTTAACCATTCATTCTGCAAAGAAACTAATCCTGCATTGTGCGGAATTAGTTGAAACGTCTCTGAAAACCAGAATTTGTTGCTGCACCTTATTTAGAAAAGCAGCAACAATGGTGCCATCAACACTTCAACCGATGTGGGAATGTTGGCAATGGATGCGGGGGGGGGGGGAGGAATAGGCATTTGTGATTTATACTACCTTCAGGGCTATGCCAAAAGATCTGAACACAGTACACAGGCTCTTTGTCTTTTTTTTCTTTTGTCCAGTGGGACTGTGTGACATGAGTGACTTCTTCACTGTCCCTGAGCTTGATCTAAAGCCCTCTGAAGTTAAATGGTGGAGATCTTAATGACTTTAATGGGGTCTTAGATCAAGCTTTGTCTGAGGTAATTGGGAAGTCAGGTAGATTTCCACAGGTTCTAATGGGTATTAGAAGCCTGGCTGACATTGATAATCAATGTGTAAAATATGTCTGACTGCCCCAGGTTGTCCCTATAGGGTTTGTATTCATTACTGACTTTTCTTTATCCTCATCAACCAAAGGGGGGCAGGGGTGGAATTGCAAATTGCTATTAAAGGTAACAGGGTTTCTAAAACACAAGACAGAGACCTAAATGACATTATCAACATATGAGGATCAGTTTTTATATAATGGATGATATGCAACGTTCCTCACGCTCACTGAAATCAACGGGTCTACTCTGAGTATGACATTGCTAGAATCTCACTCTATATTTTTGTACATAAGGTAAAGATAGATAAATGGGAGACACAGGTGGCGCTGTGGTCTAAACCACTGAGCCTCTTGGGTTTGCTGATCGTAAGGTCGGCAGTTCAAATCTGCATGATGGGGTGAGCTCCTGTTGATTTGTCCTAGCTCCTGCCAACCTAGCAGTTTGAAAGTATGCCAGCGCAAGTAAATAAATAGGCACTGCTGCGGCAGGAAGGAAAATGGCGTTTCCATGCTCTCTGGCATTCATCACGATGTCCACTTGTGCCAGAAGTGGTTTAGTCATGCGGGCCAAATGACCGGAAAGCTGTCTGTGGGCAAATGCCGGCTCCCTCTGCCTGAAAAGTAAAATGAGCGCTGCACTCCATAGTCACCTTTAACTGGACTTAACCATCCAGGGGTCATTTCTGTACATACAACTATGCACAAAGATATTAGGATAGTTGCGTTTTCCAGCTTGGCAATTATCGAACCTATGTGTGCGCAAGTGCTTGTATCAGGAAATGGAGCTATGCATGTGCATTGGAATGATAAAAACACAAAAATCAATTGATTTCCATATTACCAAAATCAACATCTAAATAATACACATACCTAAGTATGGGCATATGCATTTACAGTCATACCTCGGGTTATAGACACTTCAGGTTGAGTTTTTTTGGGTTGCAGACCGCCAAAACCCAGAAGTACTGGAATGGGTTACTTCCGGGTTTCGGCGGTCGCACATGCGCAGAAGCACTAAATTGCAACCCTTATGTGCGCAGACACACCACTGCAGGTTGTGGGTGCTGCGGGTTGCGAACGTGCATCCCATATGGATCACGTTTGCAACCTGAGCATCCACTGTACATGAAATCTAAAGAGGGATGTTAACTGACTTTGGTGTCAATTCATTTTAGCTTTCTGCCTTATCTTCCATAAGAGAAAACATGCACTTACTACCCATGCAACTACCAAATGCTGAGATCCAGCGTCTCTATGCAGGTACACTGAGATCAAGGTGTGTTGGCTCTGCAGGTGGAGGGGAGGAAAGGCAGCAGGATTGGTTTGTTTGTCTTAGCATATTGTCTTTCCTTTAGAAACCCTCTCTCGCTTGCACTAAACCATTTGCAACTTTATAGTGGATGCATATCCTCCAACATTTCTCCAATGAAAATAGAGACTTCCTATTCAATAACAACAACAGCAACACTTATATCCTACCCATCCCATCTGACTAGCTTGCCCTAGCCACTCTGGGTGACTTCCAACATATATAAAACATAATAAAACATTAAGCATGGGGTGGGGGGGACAACAACAACACTTCCCTATACAGGGCTGACTTCAGATGTCTTCCAGAGGTTGTATAGTTACAGTGGTACCTCGGGTTACAAACACCTCCGGTTAAAAATACTTCAGGTTACAGACTCTGCTAACCCGGAAGTAGTACCTCGGGTTAAGAACTTTACCTCAGGTTGAGATCAGAAATTGCACGCCCAGCAACACGGCAGCAGCAAGAGGCCCTATTAGCTAAAGTGGTACCTCAGGTTAAGAACGGTTTCAGGTTAAGAACAGACGTCCGGAACGAATTAGGTTTGTAACCAGAGGTACGACTGTACTTATCTCCATGGATCGGGGATTACAAATTCCATACCCTACGCTCCAACATTTCTCATATGAAAAGAGGGGTGTCCTAAGGAAAAGCAGGACATTCCGGGATCAAATCAGAAACTGGGATGGCTCTTGTATATCCAGGACTGTCCCTGGAAAACAGGGACACTTGGAGGGTCAGTATATGGAGTCAGACCATTGGCACATCCACTTCAGTATTGTATTCACCTACTGGCAATGGCTGTGCAGGATTTCAGATCGCCTTAACTGGAGCTTCTGGGAACTGAACCTGGATCTGCATGCAAAACCGGTGCTCTACTACTCCTTATCTGATCCAGAAATTAAGGTTGGTGCAGAGATGCAGAAGGAGGACCAGTGCCTTTTTGGTGGAATCTGAGCCATTGAATGTACCCAATGAAGAAGCACGCCATCAAGCTTACCTGTGATGGATAACCAAAATAATGGAAAGAGGGCAAGGTAGTCATTCTCTCCAATGTCCCTAAATCACTAGTCAGTGTGGTGGAGAGGTTGCATTACAGTTATTGCATTTATCAATGGAGACATCTGGAAATATGTGGTCATATGATACCATTTCTCACCACTGTTTTGCTGATGGATGACTGACGGCTGTATGGTCTCCAGAATATGCAATATTGGTCAAAGAAAGCCAATACAGCCAAGGACAAAGAAGGAAAAGGAACAAAGATAGTTGCAGGGACATTTCAACCTTCAAGTGTGGACTCTCAAATATATGAACAAATGGGGTAAAGTTGTAGTTTAGCAAGTATATTTACAATGCGACTCTAATTAATTGTCTTTTCCACTATCTCCGTTTCATGTAATATTAAATGTCACTATCTAATTACAACAATTAAAGAGATAAGGCTTCCCACTTGATACTCAGCTCCACATTTTCAGCAAAGTTAATTTGTGTCCAGGGATAAGTCCCTCGATTCAATCTTCATGCAGGCCCTTAACTGTCTCTGAAATCTAATTATCAGTGTGCATTGGTATACTTAATTGATTTTGAAAAATTCCAAATGGCAAAGAAAGTACTAAGAGACCCAAACACGCAGAGATAAACAGCACAGGCAAGGGACTAGCTCCTTTATCATTATAAAAAATAACCCAAGTATTTATCTAAAAATCGTTAACGCATTGCAGTAAAAAGATTATTTATACTAATTAAATAAGATGGCTCTGAAAGTGAGAAGTTTCTATAGCTCACAGATATTTTCCAGGACATTTGAATATAAAGCAACTTAACTGCTGATTTTTCTTTTTCTTCTCTCCACATTAGATGGAAAGAACTCAAACTTAGATCCTTCTCTAAGGAGAGCCAGTGTGGTGTAGTGGTTAAGAGCGGTAGACTCGTAATCTGGTGAACCGGGTTCGCTTCCCTGCTCCTCCACATGCAGCTGCTGGGTGACCTTGGGCTAGTCACACTTCTCTGAAGTTTCTCAGCCCACTCACCTCACAGAGTGTTTGTTATGTGGGAGGAAGGGAAAGGAGAATGTTAGCTGTTTTGAGACTCCTTAGGGTAGTGATAAAGCGGGATATCAAATCCAAATGCCTCCTCCTCCTCCTCCTCCTCCTCCTCCTCCTCCTCTTCTTCTTCTTCTCTCTCTCTCTCTCTCTCTCTCTCTCTCTCACACACACACACACACACATGGTGAAAGTGCCCCTGGGCCTAGCACTACATGCAATGGTAATTTATGGATGCTGTCACAGCCCCACATCTCACCCTGTTCTCTCATCCTCATGATAAGAGGCAAAACACATTCTGTGACCTCACCACATGGCCAGTTGCCTGAAACTTGAGGAAGAGGCCAATGCAGTAGACTGCAGTGCAGGGGTCTTTGCAAGAAGCTAGGGAAAAGCCCTGCATGGCACTTGGAAGTGCCAACTCACAGCTGATTGCTGGGGCTTCAAAGTGTCACAAACCCTGGTATCCTTGTGCTGTCAAATTTGACCCGAGGTGGGGGGTGGGGGGCTAGAGATGATAAAGATCTGTTAAGGAGGATAAGGAATAGTTAATATGTGGGTGGAATTACCCAAAAAGTTATTTGGCAGATATATAGTTAACAATAGGGACGTGGGTGGCGCTGTGGGTTAAATCACAGAGCCTAGATTAGAAGGTTGGCAGTTGAAATCCCTGCTACGGGGTGAGCTCCTGTTGCTCAGTCCCTGCTCCTGCCAACCTAGCAGTTCGAAAGCACGTCAAAGTGCAAGTAGATAAATAGGTACCGCTCCGGTGGGAAGGTAAACGGCGTTTCCGTGAACTGCTCTGGTTCACCAGAAGCAGCTTAGTCATGCTGGAAACATGACCCAGAAGCTGTACGCTGGCGTCCTCAGCCAATAAAGCGAGATGAGCACTGCAACCCCAGAGTTGGCCACGACTGGACCTAATGGTCAGGGGTCCCTTTACCTTTACCTTTATAGTTAATAATGGCTAGTTATGAGGAAGAATATATGACAGCCTCTCTTCAGGGTTGCAGCCATAAAACTGATGGCAGGAGTTGGTCAACATGCAGGATCAAAGGCAAACCTCAGCATTACCTGCCATAGGAATGCACCAATATTTCCAAATTTGACCCTCAAAGGGTCAAACTGTTTTGAGCACCCCAACTCGGTTTAAAGCTAGTTGCCTCTGTTGCTTGTTACCAATTCACACAGATTAGTCACCACCAAATAAATACTTGAGATTCAGTTTCAGGGGTTCAGAAACGGTTCATATTACCACTTAAAATTCCCAAAGTCACACACATCCTTGCCTCCCAAATATTCTAACAATTGTTAATAATATTTATATTTATAGGCCACTCAAGTTGGCATAACTAGTTTACAGATGGTCTCCCCTTTAGCTGTTAGCGAATCCCTGACCTAATTAAGCTCAAAAAAGGTTGTCTGCCTTCGTATTATACTCCTAGAATAGGGCAGGCTGCCCATGGGCCGTGTCCTGAACTTATGTGATCGTCCTGTCCGATTTTTTAAAACATCCTCTACAAGAAATCAATGTGGTCTACTAGTAAGAGTGATTTGTACCTCTCCTAGCAGAAACAGGGGAGGGCAGGCAGAAAGAAAGCAAGGTTGTGCCCTATCCATTTGTGGTTATTGTCATACCCATTGCTGGCTTCAGTCCTGCTCACAATCAGCGTGTGGTTCCTGAAAGATTTATCCCAGAATGAATATGGTCCTTGACAGAGAAAAGATTGCTCACACTACCTTGGGCTTACCGTATACTTTATCTCCAAAAGATCATGATTGGGCAATTTTTGTCACCAAGTACAGGAAAAGTTGTTGCGGTCAGAGTCCAGGAACAGAGCTGATAACGAAGCCCACTATCCCATAGAATTATTTTTCAATCTTATATTCTTTATTGAAAAATAAAAAAAGTCCAAAATTACGAGTGCACAGAGTAAGGTAAGAAACCAAAAAGAACAAGAAAATGAAACAGAACAACAAAATATATTGTGTACGTTACAAAAAAGGAATAAATTGTTATTGTAGTTAGCCAGACCTACATCTATTTTTATATTTATATATAAATTTATTTATTTCGTTTTTCACATTAAAGTTTTACAATCACATATCCAACATACATAAAAAAAAAACAAGATTCCAAAGAATTTCCTGGACTTCCCTCCTCCCCTTTGTGGGTCTTATTGTTAGTCATTTCCTCCTGCATCTTTTATAATAATCCAAATCTCTTACATCTCCATTATATGCAAAATTCACCATTAAACTACAAGTGCTATTTTTAAGATAAATTATAAATTTTCCACATTCCCTTTAATATATATATATATATATATATATATATATATATATATATATAAATATATATATATGAATTTTATTTACAACATAACATAAACCCCCCACCCCCCAATACACAAATCCACCCTCATTAAACATGAACATAACATACAGTGAGCATAACATACAACAATACAACCAAATAAAAGACTTCCTTTATCCTGTATCTGGCCTCCCTATTTACTTCTTATAAACTGTTTCCTTATGAATAATTATTAAGATTTTTCTAATTATAACTTAAATATCCATAAAGTCTCCTGCAGAAATTAATCAAAACAATTTCCCCCGTTACTTATCAAAGTTTTCGTCTTCCTGACTTCTGATTCTTCCAGTCATTTTTGCCATTTCAACATAATCCATTGACTTAATCCACCATTCTTCTCCAGTCGGGACTTTATCTTCTTAACCAGACCATGGAAGAAACCACGGGGATCATGTAGTTCAACTTTCTGCAATGCAGGAACATGCAGCTGTCCCATACGGGAATCGGACCTGCAACCTTGGCGTTATAAGCACCATGCTCTAACCAACTGGGCTATACAGCAGCATAACATGTTGTTGTGATTAGAGGACCCGCCCCCCTCGCTTGGGGATAAGAAAGACACATGGACACAGTATTTTAGGTTAATGGGCTAGATAAGGCCACAACTTTATTGATTACAGCATGTGAGAGGTATTGGCTTAGGCATTGGTAAAAACAGCAAAGTTTGACTCCACCCACTCAGGGAGGGGTGAGTCTATCAAGGGTTAACCACCCGTAGGGGGAGCCTGTTGATGCAAATTCAACTGTAAGCTCTCCCCTGATGTCACCGGGGGTCGTGCCATGGCCCCCAGCCACCAGCAGGGCATCGGACAGGATCCACGACCGCTGGCTTCCGTTAATGGAACACCCATAAAGTGAAGGTGTAGGTGAAGGCCACACCCTGCCCTTCCATACACCAACAACATATTCCAATGCCTAACCTAACCGCCAATACCGGAAAAGTTGTGATGAGGTAAGCGAAAAACCAAGTGGCTGGTGCCAATTTGCCAATTGGGAAAAACTCCTACCAGGCCCCTTGGGTAACCAAGGTGACCAACCATAGGTCCATAGGAAGGTCAAGAGCAAAAGGATGAACTAAAGGGAAGGGTGGGTGGGTGACCCGATGAAACCCGGCAGCGCAGTGAGGGGAAGAGCTGCCACAGCCACATTTGAGTGGCTAAACCCCGCCCCAAGCTTCCCACTGATTGGAAGACTGACCGGGGAGCGTGGCGTGTCAGCAGTGACATCGAGCAGGGGCCAGAATGTCCCCTGCAAAGCGTGGGAACGGTGCCCGATCACAACCCCTCCCCTCCAGGAGGAAGAGAGACTTTGCAGAAACTTCTGCTTTGGGCATCACCTTCTAATTAAGAGACTGTTCTCTCTGCTGCAGATGACTTTGATCATTCTCCTGTAAGTCAGACTATAAGGGAGTCTTTCATTCACGGTGTCAGGGATAGTCCTGATTTTGAAAATTTTCATCAGAAAAATTAGTGGTTACAGGCACATATTATTTGGGCGTATTTTTGATACTTTGTACTTCTAATGATAACTTTGTTTTCTCTCCTAACTGAGCTTCTTAACCGTGAGGTTTGGAAGAAAAAAAATAGTGTATCTTTGTGTGCAAAAAAAGGTTAGGCTGTCCTCTCTCTTGTAGAGAAAAGATTAAATAGCTACTGTATAAAACCATTAGAGATGAGATTACATTGAGTTCCAAAAAAGAATTTCTGGCATCCCATAATAGATTGCTTTAGTACCATTGCAGGCAAGAAAACAGGGTGCATGGGGGGAGTGGAGATAGCAAGGATTGATTTCAACACACTTCTTTGGATAAAATGAGTTGAAGAAGAACAACAACAGCTATCAGTACGATCAAAATTAATTTATAAGCAGTCTTTGCCTTGGAATACAGGCAAGGATGAACATCCAGATAGCATTATACGGCAGTAATGAATAGTGATCTGTTTATTCCCAACTGCAGACCAAGCATCTCTGCTTTCTACTGAAATCATTTTGCAGGTTCATACTTTTTAAATGTGTTGATAGCAGGATGAAGATTCTAACGCGAGGAGCATTGCTATTGCTGGGAGCACGCAGTGGGAAAAGAAAAGAAAAAAATCAATTATTTTTATTGCTGGGATAATCACTTTTTCTTGCTGTAATCAAATCTGCCCTTTTCTTCCCTCCCCCCCCACTCTCTTTTGGGGTCCTACTCATCCTCTCCTAGTTCGTACTGGTGTAATAACTTCGTGTTTGGGTCGTACCACTTCAGACAACACATGGGGGTTCACAGAATTTAAGGCAGCTTCCAGAGAACCTGCTTATTAAGTTTTGAAGCTGATATATTTGCACAAAATGTTTGGGGAGGTTATACCATGTCCAGTATTTATTGAGCATTCATTTTGATTTGTTTGTGGAGAGGTCATAAGACACTGGGTCCTGCAGTTGTTATTCCACATTTTCCAGTTAATAATAATAATAATAATAATAATAATAATAATAATAATAATATATTTATACCGCACCCATCTAGCTGGGTTTCCCCAACCACTCCGGGTGGCTCCTAACAGAATATTAAAAATACAACAAAACATCAAACATTAAAAGCTTCCCTAAACAGGGCTGCCTTCAGATGTCTTCTAAAAGTCAGCTAGTTGTTTATGGCAAAGAGAACAGCTAACAGACTTTTAGAAGACACCTGAAGGCAGCCCTGTTTAGGGAAGCTTTTAATCTTTGATGGACTACTGTATTTTAATATTTTGTTGGAAGCTGCCCAGAGTGGCAGAGTATTAATAATAATAATAATAATAATAATAATAATAATAATAATAATAATAATAATAATAATAATTTCCTTGACACAGATGGGAGGTCATTTCACAGGGCGGGAGCCACTACCGAGAAGGTCCGGTGCTTAGTTCCCTGTAACCTCACTTCTCACAGTGAGGGAGCTGCCAGAAGGCCCTCGGAGCTAGACCTCAGTGTCTGTGTTGAACAATGGGGGTGGTGATGTTCCTTCAGGTATACTGGGTCAAAGTCGTTTAGGGCTTTAAAGGTCAACACCAACACTTTGAATTGTGTTCAGAAACGTACCGAGAGCCAATGTAGGTCTTTCAGGACCGGTGTTATATGGTCTTGGTGGTTACTCCCAGTCACCAGTCTAGATGCCGCATTCTGGATTAGTTGTAGTTTCTGGGTCACCTTCAAAGGTAGCCCCACATAGAGTGCATTGCAGTTGTCCAAGCGGGAGATAACCAGAACATGCACCACTCCTGCATTCCCCCATCACTTTCCTGACTCCAAAAAGTCCTTTCTTTTGGAAAGAACACCCGATCCACTTGAATGTCCTGATCCCTTGGCCTACCTGGCATACAACGTGCCAAGACGACATTCCATGTCCAGAAGCTAATCCACACAAGCCAAGATCAGGAAACACAGTCTTGGGTCAGTCCAAGTTCAGCCTTACTGCTCAGCTTCCTATGCCCTATCCTCTGCCCCCTCACCATCTTCTCTTGCCCTGTATTATTTACAGTGACCTCTCCTTCCCCATCCTCAGCATGCTCTCTTGTGACCCACTCCCAGCTGCACTCCTCTCTGAAACCCTGCCAGTTCATGACATTCAATTGTGCAACCTCCATTTGCAGGTATGCCATTAAATTCCACCTGCAAAATGGCAACAGTTCAGAAGTGCATAACCCACTCCCCAATGTTTCTCCCATGTAAATAAAGGCGTCCTATTCCATACCCATTCCAACATTTCTCCGATGAAAATAGGGATAAGTGGCCTCAATGTGTGGACATTGAGGGGCAAAAAAAAATCCCCTCACTCAGAAAACAAGTTATCTCAGGCAGGGAGATTAGACATTAACCCTTTGCCCTGATGTGGTAACTTTCCACATGCACGAAATTTTTTGTACATAATCATGCTGATCTGCTCATCTTCAATCAAAAGTGGTAAATCAGTAAAAAAAAAAAAAAAAAGTCTGGGAATATCCAGGCATATGGGTTGAGTATGGCCACCCATGGCGGAAATGTTGATTTTTTGGGGGTGAATTTCCTTAAAAATAGCTCCAAACTTCAAAAAAGGGGGGATTGCAAAAAAGCTCAGCAACACACAAACACTGCAAAAAAACAAACAAACCGCAACAACTTTTGTATCCAGATTTTCACTTTTCGACATACGGCAATCCTAGCACCTATGACCTTTGTGTGGCATGACAGTGGTTGTGGCTTTTTCATCGTGGTAAAAGAAGAGTCCAATGTTCTGCCAGAACTCTTTGCTATAATTGGGGTCTTTGTTTGTGTGCCTGCATGATGCTAATAATATAGATAGCTTTCAGGTGCAAAAAGAATTAAGGAACCATAACATTCTATCCCTGCTAGGTCCTTTAATGCCAGAGGCCTCCCACCTTGGCTGCAGCTCTCCTTGACGTACCAATATTTCAAGAAGGCAACTTCAACCCATTGCTGGCATCTTCCCATATGCTGCTGGGAGGCTTCTTTCAGGGGAGGGATGATGCTCGACAATGTTTAAACAGCAGTTTGTTTTATGGTACCTAATATGCTGAGGAAGATCCTTGGTAGTATTGAAATATTCATGGGTCTGATCCATTGCAATCACTCCCTTGTGCATCATCTCATTTTGCAGGAACTAAAAAAGAAAGAAAGGAGTTCTTTGGGTATCAGCAGTATTGGGAGCCTTTAAAAACAAAACTTTTGTGTGAAGAAAGAATGCTTCCTGGAACGGCCATGTTTTCTGATGCTGGCTGATATAGTGTTTGGGTAGGATATGATACCTGTAGCCTTTTCATGCAGAAGAGACGTATTAAATATGCAGTTTTGTGCTGTGCTGCCCACTTGGTCCTGTATTGTCTGGGAACAATTCTTGCTATTGTTCCATGCCTAGGAAACACAGGTCCGAGTGGTTTTCCTCTGGCCATGCTGGTTTCTCTGGGGAAACCCTCTTTTTTGTACTGAATTGAAGCAAATGTCAATCTGCTGAAAACCCAACTGGCATTCAGTGGTAAAAATCAGTCTGGAAAAAAAACTTCCCTAGACAGGGCTGCCTTCAGATGTATTCTAAAGGTTGTATAGTTACTTATTGCCTTGGCTTGGGGCTCTCATAACTCCATGCCCTCCATCTCTCATATGAAAATAGGGATGGCCTACCATACCTTCCGGGATGCTGGTGGCACTGTGGGTTAAACCACAGAGCCTATGGCTTGCCGATCAGAAGGTCGACGGTTTGAAACCCCGCGACGGGGTGAGCTCCCGTTACCCGGTCCCTGCTCCTGATAATCTAGCAGTTCGGAAGCACATCAAAGTGCTTCCAGTGGGAAGGTAAACGGCATTTCCATGCGATGCTCTGGTTCACCAGAAGCGGCTTAGTCATGCTGGCCACATGACCCAGAAGCTGTACACCGGCTCCCTCAGCCAATAAAGCGAGATGAGCGCTGCAACCCCAGAGTTGTTCGCGGCTGGACCTAACGGTCAGGGGTCCCTTTACCATACTTTCCAACACTTCTCCAATGAAAATAAGGACATCCTATGGAAAAGTGGGACATTCTGGAATCAAATCAGAAACTGGGATGGCTTTTGTAAACCCAGGATTGTCCCTGGAAAATAGGGGCACTTGGAGAATCTGAACCAATCAGCACCCTACCAGTATAAAATATCAATTTCAATCTTTTCTCATATACTGTAGACATTTTAGCTGAGTCATCGGCAGTTTAGCATGCTGTCTAAGGGACTGTTGCCTTGCTAAGTTACAACATGTGAGATTTACACCTACGCCGTATTGAGCAAGTCTGGTTCAACAAAGCTGTCTTCTTTTTTCCAAGTCAATTAAGATAAGCCCTTACAGACTCATGATTTGATCTAGCAGATGCTAATTGTCAACTTACAGAGGATGACCTCCAACGGAGAGGCTTACAGACAGGTAAGTAGGCAAAGGATTGCAGCCTTAATTAGTTTTCCAGAGAATGCAAGCTGTTTCTTAAAGGAATGTTTCAGTCTAATTACTAGAAGCAACTTTAGCTCTTGAGCAATTTACAGGATGCCTGAAGGTATAAGGGCAACTGGCTTGGACATCCCACTCTTCACATACCCTTGAAGGAGGGGCTTATAATTACATAAGATTTTCTGAGATGCGTTAGCTCTCTAACAGTTGAGGAAGGAATGGCCAATGTTGCTGGACATCCCTGACCAGCAGTTGTGCTTGCCAGAGCTGATGACAATTGTAATTCAAGGAGAGGCATCACAATGGCTTTCCCTGGGATAAGAAAACCTGTGTGGTAAAGTGATGTATTGAAGAATAAGGACCCTGTGTGAGGGGTTGGTGAGAGCTGGGAGGGTTCACTCTTCTGTATGAAGTTTGCTTAGTTCTTGCTGAGGTGCCTAGACTTCAGATGACAAACTGGTGCCTTGTGTGACTGAATCCTTTTCTGAATCCCAGCATGGTGTAGTGGTTAAGAGCGGTGGACTTGTAATCTGGTGAACTGGGTTCGATTCCCCGCTCCTCCACATGCAGCTGCTGAGTGACCTTGGACTAGTCACACTTCTCTGAAATCTCTCAGCCTCACTCACCTCGCAGAGTGTTTGTTGTGGGGGAGGAAGGGAAAGGAGATTGTTAGTCGCTTTGAGACTCCTTAAGGGAAATGAAAGGCGGGATATCAAGTTCAAACTCCTCCTCCTCCTCCTCCTCTTCTGTGTGTGGAATAAGTATTAAGATTTAATTTTGAAAGAGGGCTTTTCCCCCTCTTTATTTCCTTCCTTTCCTTATTCTTGCTTTTTGTATTTTTCTTTTCTAGATTACAGTGGTACCTTGGGTTACATACACTTTAGGTTACATACGCTTCAGGTTACAGACTCCACTAACCCAGAAATAGTGCTTCAGGTTAAAAAGTTTGCTTCAGGATGAGAACAGAAATCGTGCTCCGGTGGTGCAGCAGCAGCAGGAGGCCCCATTAGTTAAAGTGGTGCTTCACGTTAAGAACAGTTTCAGGTTAAGTATGGACCTCCAAAACGAATTAAGTACTTAACCCGAGGTACTACTGTAGTGTGATTTTTATTGTCTTTTATGTTGAAAACTTTAAAAATAATAATAATTAAGTTTGGATATGGTATTTATAATACCAGTAAGATTAAATCAAATAAACAAAGAATATTTGGTGTTATGTTGGAGGGAATGCCAGGAAACTGTGAATTATGTTCACATGTGGTGGTGGTGTGTGTGCGTGTGCAAATATGTACATTTTGGGGGACAAAGGGTGTTCAAGGAGATAACAGAAATCACTGGGTTAAAGCTGACTGAAAGTCCAGAGGTAGCATTATTATCAATTTACAATGGGGTGGAAGGTTCACTGGCTATGAAGGACTTGCTCACAAATTTATTGACAGCTGCACGAATTATGAAAGCTAGGATGTAGAAGGGGCAAAGTGAATATAAAATGAAAGAATGGTATGAAGAGGTGTGGGATATAGCTATTAATGATAAATAATAATAATGTGTTTTTTGTTGGGGGCCTATTGGGTTGTTGTTTTTAGTTTTATTATGTATTTTGTGGTTTTATATCTTGATTTTATTCTGTGAACTGCTCTGAGACCCCTGGGTTTAGGGCAGTATATAAATTCAAAGAAGAAGAAGAAGAAGAAGAAGAAGAAGAAGAAGAAGAAGAAGAAGAAGAAGAAGAAGAAGAAGCAGCAGCAGCAGCAGCAGCAGCAGCAGCTGCGTGTGCTATTAAGGTAAGCTGGCGAATATGCAGGAGAAATGATTTCGAGGAAACATGGAAAGTATTTGCAGAATCTGTACTGTTAAAACGGAAAGGGGTCAAAGCATTGCAAGAGGTGTTGAAATTTTGGAAGGTTGGATAGTTACAATGGAATGGCTTCGGGGGAGGGGTGCACATTTTCTATTTTTTAAATGTATTATTATTATTTTGTCAAAAAAAGAAAAGAAAAATGAAAATCTGTGTGGTGCACCATTTAGAGTGTTAGGTCAGGTAAAGGGTAAAGGGACCCTTGACCATTAGGTCCAGTCGTGACCGACTCTGGGGTTGCGGCGCTCATCTCACTTTATTGGCAGAGGGAGCCGGCGTACAGCTTCCGGGTCATGTGGCCACCATGACTAAGCCGCTTCTGGCAAACCAGAGCAGGACACGGAAACGCCATTTACCTTCCCACCGGAGCGGTACATATTTATGTACCTGCACTTTGACGTGCTTTTGAACTGCTAGGTTGGCAGGAGCAGGGACCGAGCAACAGGAGCTCACCCCATCGTGGGGATTCGAACCACCGACCTTCTGATCGGCAAGTCCTAGGCTCTGTGGTTTAACCCACAGCGAGCTGGGTTCAGATCCCCCCTCTACCCAGAAGCTCACTGAGTCACCTTGGGGAATCACTCTCCCTCAGCCTAAACTACCTTCTAAGGTGGTTGTGATGATAAAATTGGTGTACAGTGGTACCTCAGGTTACATACGCTTCAGGTTACATACGCTTCAGGTTACAGACACCGCTAACCCAGAAATAGTGCTTCAGGTTAAGGACTTTGCTTCAGGATGAGAACAGAAATCGTACTCTGGCAGCACAGCGGCAGCAGGAGGCCCCATTAGCCAAAGGGGTGCTTCAGGTTAAGAACAGTTTCAGGTTAAGAACGGACCTCTGGAACAAATTAAGTACTTATCACGAGGTACCACTGTATACGTGTGCAGCAAATCATGTACACCAGGGAAAGGGAACTGCACCTGGACAACAGGTCAGACTGTTATCTCCCTCATGGCTTGAATGTGACTCCACCCACTGGTCAGGCAACCTGTTTGGCCCACACGAGTCTTGCAGAGGAATCCCCAAAATAATTCTTTTTGAGGGGCTTCGCAGTGATGGGTTCCTCCAAGACTCCAGAGATAGAGCAGGTGGCCATGGCTTGGCTGAAGTGGCTTTGTGGGACAAATAGGAAGGCCTCTTGAACACCTAAGAAGAAATATGAGTTATAGATGTAAAAAGTGGGCAGACACTGCAATCCCCTTCGATGGCAGATGTGCTCAGTGTTTGTGTGAACAGAGTGTGTGTTGGGATGCGTGTGAGAGAGATGATTGCAGCAATTCAGGCAGGGGGGGGAAAAAGGCCATGGGCAGCAATTTTTAAACTCCATTAATCAAATTACCAGATATGAGATTCTGAAAAACCCAATAAATAACTCTTCTAAATTATTGGGAACAATGTGTGGAGGAGGAAAGAGTCACTAACTTCCTGAAAGCAGCTAAAATGTCACTTTCAATCTACTAGGGGAAAAGAATCTCCTGCCCGCCCCTGTTATTTGCCAGAATATTTTTACACTTTATGGGACATAGACGTGATGCATAAATTAAGATATTATATCTGAGCAAGAGATGATGTGATATTTAAGAATCCATTTGTTGAGAAATAGGCAATTTTTATCACCTTTTGGAATGGCAAATTGGGAGATAGTGTTAGACCGTATTCTTTGTTTCCTTTAGCTTGGAGATGAATTTATTGGGACTGATTTTAATTTATTGTAATGATTTAATAATAATAATAATAATAATAATAATAATAATAATAATAATTACCAGTCTCCTCATATTGGGGCCTCCAGATGGGTAAAAAAATGATTGCAGCAATGCAGAATGCCAGCGGCCAATCTGGGCTGCCATCTGTCGCCGGGGGACTTCCCCATGAGCCAATCAGCTGAGCCAGGTGATTTCCTGGGGGGTGGGGGTGGGGGTCCTAGGAGTGCACCAGATGGAGGACTTCTCTCCTCTGGTCTACTCATGGACTCTATACTAGAATCCTTCATCTACACATTGTCTTCGCCAGCTTTGAACAAAGCATAGGAACTGGGCAAACAATATATTACGTTTTATGAACCGTAGGGAGAATACAAATCCAGAATGTGTGACCTAAGCACCTTTAGTTCCTCGAGGCATTTCTGCTGATAATGTCTTTATTGTGCCTTTACCTTGCTACTTAGAGATGCTCATTTTTCAGTTGCTCTGGGGGATCCTCTAAAGAAATGTCCTTGGACCTGAACCAGAGTGATACCTTCAAGGTATCTTTTTTTTACGGCGGCGCATGGAGACAGTTCTTTATTTTAATACACGTAGAACACTATAATAAGAGATATCCTTGGAGCAGAGCCACAATGTTCCCCTGAAGTCCTTTTGGAGGACAGTCTATGAATATTTCAAGATCTTTCAGAAATCTAAGTATAGCACACTTGAGGGTTGGGATAAATTTACAGCAGACATTTAGGGCTTCCTTGCCCCTCCTCATTGTTTGAGGTAAGGCAGGTGCCTTGCTATGTTTATTAGACCTTGAGTATCCCTACATAGTTATGTAATCCAAATTGCGTAGTGATCGAGACTGAAAAAGCTCACAAGGTGTTGCATCAGAACTGACGGTATATTCTGCAGTTGTGGGAAGCAGTGTGTGAACTTCCTCCTGAGGAATGAGCCCAAACTATTCATGTAAAGTTTGTTTCAACCCAACATGGATTTACAATACGAAGGTGTCAAGCTTTCTGCTTCTCTTTGTTGTTGTTTAGTCGTTTAGTTGTGTTCAACTCTTCGTGACCCCACGGACCAGAGCACGCCAGGCACTTCTGTCTTCCACTGCCTCCCGCAGTTTGGTCAAACTCATGCTGGTAGCTTCAAGAACACTATCCAACCATCTCGTCCTCTGTCATCCCCTTCTCCTTGTGCCCTCCATCTTTCCCAACATCAGGGTCTTTTCCAGGGAGTCTTCTCTTCTCATGAGGTGGCCAAAGTATTGGAGCCTCAGCTTCACGATCTGTCCTTCCAGTGAGCATTCAGGGCTGATTTCATTAAGAATGGATAGGTTTGATCTTCTTGCAGTCCATGGGACTCTCAAGAGTCTCCTCCAGCACCATAATTCAAAAGCATCAATTCTTTGGCGATCAGCCTTCTTTATGGTCCAGCTTTCACTTCCATACATCACTACTGGGAAAACCATAGCTTTTACTATGCTTCTCTTAAGAAAGGTCAAATGAATAAATAGGGATATACAAATGAAGGTTTGCTCCGGAAGGTTTTGTTACGTTTATTTGATTTATATTTGATTTATTATTACATTCATTATATGCCGGAAGCCACCCAGAGTGGCAGGGACAACCCATTCAGAAGGATGGTGTGTTGTTGTTGTTGTTGTTGTTGTTATTATTATTAATATTATTATCATCCTGAAACCAAGAAACTGCTCCCAGCTTCTTGCCTCAAAAGTTCATTTCCTACTTCTCTGCGGAGTGCTACTGTAGTTCGGCTCCTGGAGGCCTTTGGAGTTGAACGTTTCGGCTCCCAAACGACTGAAAACTGGAAGTGAGTGTTCTGGTTTTTGAACATTTTTTGGGAAGCCAAATGTCCGGCATGGCTTCTGCTATTGTTTCTGGTGCGCCTGCATGATCAGGAACCAAGTGGAAGCCGCGCCTTGGTTTCCAAACTTTACGGAAGTCGAACGGACTTCCAGAATGGATTCTGTTTGACTTCCGAAGGAATTCCTTTATTTTGGGCTGATACGGACCAATCGTATGACTCGATATTAGGTCTCCACATCCAATCATATGTAAGGAAGAACTAGTTGAATTGTCTGCAGGACACTTTGGAGACTATGGTTTGAGGAAAGTTGCCTTTTTCCAGCCAGCTCAAAATTGCCTTCTGTCTGTTGACTAGATGAATTGCTTCTAGGACAGTATAAAGCACTGCTGAATTATGTATGGTTTTGTGTCCTCTCTGTCATCCACGCTCACTCCCCTCTTTTTAAAAACTCTTTTTCTTCGTAATTCATCCACTTCCTTAAAGCATTTTATTGTGCTTCTACACATCTAATTGCTTTTCCCAAAAAGACTTGACATTCATTATACTTTTACAAGCTTTATAAGTCCTTTTCTTCCAGTAAGACTTGGACCTTTTTCATAGTCTTCTCAATATAAAAGCAAATGCAAGAGTGCTGCGAATCACTCCCCAGTGGCCTGCTGATTTGTAATTAAATCCAGTTTCTACTTGTCTTCTGCATGCCCAACCCCCCATATTAAGACCTGTTTATAAGCTATAGTGTGTGTAATAAAAATATATCACAAGGGAGGCAAAACTCTTGTAAATTTGAAACTCAAGGTGTAATAAATTCATTTAGTATTGCTAAAGGAACTTGCGTGTTGAGGTCCCCAGGGCCACCCCAATAACTCACACATCACACAGAATTTTTAAGGTTTTTGGCATAATTTTGGCCACAACTTTATTAAAATACAAAAATGTGAGTGGTTGCTTAGGCATTGGTTGTGACTATCTGCCCCCACCATGGGGGACAGACTGACATTCCGCACGATGCGAAAGTCAGAAAAGGGGAATACACTTGGGGGTAGCAATGGAGCAGGGAACCTGCCCTCACCCCAAATGCAGCCAGGAGCTCATTGCTATGGCCCGAGCCCCCTTGACAGAGTGGACAAGCAATAGTTAGCCCCCAATTCCTTTAACAGAATCCCTCGCAGCAGCAGCATTAGAGGGGCAGGCACAGCCAATCCATGCCCCTCAACCAACCAAACCATAAACCAATGCCTAACCACAAACCTTACAAGTTGTGATGATTTGCTACGCAGTAGGCAAAAACCAAATGGCCCAGCCAATCAGCCAGATGGACAAAATTCCTACCGTGCCCCTGCCCCAAGAGCAGATGAACCCATGACAGGCATAGCAAGGTCAAAGCGAACAACCCTAAATATAGGGGGGGGCGGGCAATCCGATGCACGGGCGAAAAGAGGAAGCCCTAGCCTCATGCAAGGAGTTTTAGCATTTCTGGCTGTCAATCAACAAATGGCAACATTAACTTCTTCCCAACAACAAGGGAAGCGCCAATTGCATCAGTGGCCAACGATCAATTAGCCCACCCCCAACTTTGGAGTGTCCTGGCGGCCCCCACCGCAACACGTGCTCTCCATGAAGGAGAACACGCTTTCCAGTGCTGGAGTCACTTTTAGAACTGGATAGCTCAGTTGGTTAGAGCATGGTGCTGCTGATAACACCAAGATTGCAGGTTTGATAGCCGTATGGGACAGCTGCATATTCCTACATTGCAGGGAGTTGGACTTGATGACCCTCGTGGTCTCTACTATCTCTATGTTTCAATGATGCTATTTAATCAATGAGTATTCTACCTCAATACTTAAAGTTAACTTACACTTCCCCTCTGGAATGCAGTCAGCCCAGTTCAGCCATGGGTAAGGACTGGGAGAAATTTGACTCGGTTTGCATTTAATTCATGATTTCCGAAACAATATGTGAACCCAACAAGGCCATCCTTTCATTCTCTGAAATTTTCAGTGCATATATTAGTGTGCATATGAACACACACACATATTGCTTAAAATAGCATACAAAAATACATTACATAAGGGGAAATTGTTTTACAGCCGTGTGCTTATCAGGCAAAAATGCATGAAAAGAAATGTACGTATGAAGAAAAATATTCACTAAAGCGCAGGTGAAATGTTCATGAGGACTTTAAAAAAGAAAAAAACACACACACTGATGTGGAAATGTAGAGAACTCAAGTTAGAATTGGAAAAAGTGAAAAACCGGGACACCAAATTAACAGGTTCACCTATCCCTAGCCTTGAGGAAAGGAGGAAAGACTGGCCACGGGTTGGAAGAAACCACAATTAAGGACAAGAGGCTTTGTCAATATGGTGTGCCTTGATTCTGCTCATGGGTTTTCAGAAAATGTACATGTCTGTTCCCCAGCCAAAAATGTCATGAGTCAAAGGTGGCTCACCTATCCGTGAGGTATGGATGAAGGGTGAATTGCTATTTTTGGTCTGTTGTTTTAAATTGCATCTTCATGTTTTATTCTCCACTTCGAGTATGCAAATGCATTTATAAGCTTTCGAAAGAAAACACATATTTAATCCCTTATAATGTAACTTCCAAGAATCAAAATGGCCACATGTGGTTTTATCTCTCAGTCGCAACAGTGATTACATTTTGTCTTCCCTGCTAAAACTGGCTCTGCCAATTAATCAATTAAAGCCATTGTTAAATAATCTACTGATTGAACTAGTTAATGGCTTCTTCTTTTTTGGAAATATTTATCTATTTTACAAGTAAAAAGTTATCACATTAACAAATACATAACCGTATGTAGGGATTTCTCTGAATCCCTCAACTTCCCACCATCCCTTCCATGTGTCCCATTGTCAACATTCTCACCTGCATATTATTACCTAATCCATATTTTATATCTTTCCATGTTATCCACTGTATTTGTTACATTACATGTGTTATTAAAATCCTGCCAATGTTTTCAACTGCTTACAGTAGCTTCCTAAATAAATTTTAAATTTGCCCCATTCTTTCTTGCAGTTGTTGTCTTCTTGGTTCCTGAGCTTTCTGGTCAGTTTTGCCAACAGCTTAATTTGTCATTCCTTTCTTGTGGGGACTTTGCATTCTTTCTATCTTTGGGCTAGTAGCATCCGTGTGGCTGTTGTCACATACATAAAAAGTCTTTTCTGTTCTTTGGGATGTCGGTATCTACAATTCCTAATAAAAAACTTTTGTTTTTTACAAAAGTTATTTTAAACATTTTTTTCAATTCATTATATATCAGTTCCCAGAACGTTTTCATTACCTTCTAGTTAATGGCTTCTGGTCTAATTTAAATACACTATATATATTGAGGAGATTTCACCCCTCCCATATCCAAGAATCTGCTGATGTTCTCTGCTGATTCTCCAGAGAGGAGGGGCAGTTTCTGCTCTCTACTTATTCTGCTCCAGCCTCACATCAAGTTGTTGGAGAAAGAGAGACTGAGTGTTAGAGAGAGATCGTGTGTATAGATAAGGTTGCTGCTAAGAGCAGCTGCAGACACTCAGTGCAGTTCAGGATTTTCGTTTAGACCTCATTTAGCTCTGTATATAGTTGTGTATTATAATTGTAGATAGAATAAAGAAGATATTCTACAGAGCTGCTCTCCGAGTCGTTTATGCTTTGCTATACTCTGCTATACTCTGCTGTGCGACGACTGTCTTCTTGTGGAAGTGAATCCGGTGCTCACAACTCTAAGCTGTGAGTCCACAGCACTTTGACCTGTTGCTGTGCAGAAGGTGGTCTCTGGAAGTGCTACCCAGCTCGCCTAGCCCAGTCGGGCTGAGTGGATGAGTCTGGCGACACTGGCTCAAGGGCGGTGTTGACATATATTGTGGTGCCATTGTGGTGTGGATCAGTCTAAGAATGCCTCATGATGACCAGTCAAGGAAGCAATCAAACTTGAGCTCTTGGTTAACTGGAACAGAAACAAGAGCCAAAACATTGGACTTCAGATTGCTAAACCTTTCTAACTTGGGAAGTGATGCATGTGCCTCTGTGGCAGTGATGTTTAAAACTCCAATATTACAAAATTTTAAAATATTTCAAGATACGATTGGGTGGGGTGGATGGGAGAGAGAAAGATGCTGATTCTGACTCTGAATTACAAAGCTGACATTTCTCTTTTTGTGGTGAATTGATAAAGGCAAATTGATTAGCTAAATCACTTCAAAAGTCTAGGGGGGCATTTTCTTGCTGCTCAAAAAATCGCCGTGCCATTCAGAGATGCTGGAATACAATTTATAGTCAATTGGGCAAAAGGGTAATAAAAGTGTGAACAAAGAGACCATCTATGAAATTGGAATGAAAGAAATGGGAGACAGGGTTGCTCTTTGGCATGCCACGCCAAGTAAAATCCATTTGGAACACCGGATAGGAAACAGTAATCTGAAACAATAATATTGAAAGGGGGGGGGGCATTAGATTGGTTAAACCTGGGCTGTAACACGAGAAAATTATGTGTAGAAATCATTGGGTATGTTTTGCTTCCATGCTTATAAAAGCATTTTCCTCCATGACAGAGAAGTGTGTAGCCAGAGGGGAATTTATTGCTTAGCTTGTCGAATGTGTAAGCTTATGTCTTTTAGTTAGTTATTTAAAGTATTGCTTTTAAAAAATAAAATACAGTCCTGGGAGGATTGTGCATGCTTTGTAGCCGCAGAATGTTGACAATCAATTGGAAAAGATTAACAGAAGGAGGGGAATAGGAGTGTCCTGTAGGAGGCATGGCTGATGGGATGGCTGGAAGATGAGCACTCAATAAGCACTCCATAATGAAGCATTTTGCTGCAGGATGTTATTTATAAATCTGCAGGTTATTACAATAGTCCTGCCAATGTTCTTATTTGTTTAAAATTTATCTGCAAATATTCAACAAACCATTTCCATTCTTTTATAAAAAGTTGTTTATCTTGATTTCTTATTTTTCTGGTAAGTTTCACTATTTCTGCATATTTCATAAGTTTTTGCATCCATTCTTCTTTTGCTGGGACTTCTGCTTCTTTCCATTTTGAGTCTTGTCTGAATTTATTTAAGGGGGAGGTTTAAAGGTCTAAACACACAATGATTGTTATTAAGGAGATGCCAATTCTGCGATAGCAGCAATATGTTGTGGTTCGAGGACCCAACCCCCGCGAAGTGAAATGAAGACACAGGGACACGTGATATAAGGTTAATGGGCTAGAAAAGGCCACAACTTTATTGATTACAGCAATGAAAAGGTATTGGCTTAGGCATTGGATCGTGAAACAAGTGGGTTTATTCACCAGGGGTTCATCACCCGTTGATGCTAATCCAACTATAGGCTCACCCCTGATGTCACCGAGGGTCGTGCCATGGCCTCCCGCCAAGCAGGCTTCGGACGGAATACACAACTGCCAGATTCCTTTAACGGAATACCCCTAGAAATTGAAGGCATAGGCGATGGCCACACCTAGCACTTCGACACACCACAACACATTATTCCAATGCCTAACCTACCCACCAATACCACAAAAAGTTGTGACGATTGCTACGAGGTAGGCGAAAAAACCAAAAAGCCTAATGCCAAATGGAAAAACTCCTACCAGGCCCCCCGGGCAACCGGGGCGACCAACCTAAGGTCCATAGCAAGGCCAATGATCTAAGCCCTACCTCAAAGGGAGTGGAGGGTGGGTGACTCTCACAGGACGATGAAGAGAAATGAGGCCGGGAAGAGGCTGGCACTGTAGCATAGAGGCGTGAGCGCCAGCCAGGTGAGGTGGAGGCAGGGGGCAACGCCCCCTGCTAGGGGCAGTGTTCGGGCTCCCACCCACAACCACTCCCCTCTCTTTCAGGGAGGAGAGTCTTTGCTTGCTCTTGGGCTACTTGGAGATCACTGGCAGAAGTGAACTATGGATTGGAGCTTTGGTTTTATAAGTGACTCATACAAGATGTAGCAGTTCTATTTATGGTCTTGTCCTTTCTAATATTAGGAGCCAAGTATCAGTGGGATGGCAGCGGTCTGACACCTACCAAGTGGTGTCAAATATGCCTTCTGTGAAAAGGGTGAAGAAACCTAGGACTCCGCAGAGGCAAACCGAGGATTGAACTCCCATATGGAATTGATCTGGAGGTTTTGCCCTCCTGCTCGTGAAATCTGAATTTGCTAGAACATTTGGCTTTTCCCAAGAAGGGGAATCAATTATAGCTCTGAGCTTCCCAGAAAAGCAAAGAGAAATCAAAACTATTCGATATCTTTTGCACATCTCAGGGAGGTCTTTGGTCATACTGCCCTGTAGTCCTAAACTATGAATGTTGAGGCATAACTTGAGTATTGAAAGCCTATTAGAAACAAGAAAGTATAAAGCTGAATAAAGGAGGCATGACATATTGGGAACCATTTGGAATGCCTCAGTTTTATAAATAAAGCTAAAGAGCAGTTAGCTGTCCCTTTGTATGACTTAAGGGCTTCTTGTGAAGAGCAGCAAATTCTCATAATTGCATATGCTTAAAAAAAAAAAAAAACTGCTCCTGGGTCTGTCTATGCAAAAGCTGAGTGGAAGATTGACTGTATTTTAAGACATGCAAGGAATAAGAAAATGCACACCCTACATTAGCTTGACATATTCTTAAATTCACAAAGATCTGTGTTTTTTTTTAAAGGACTCGAGTTACCATGGGACCTAGGTGAGGTGCTCTTAAAATAATTTGCAAATGCTTTTGCTGCAGTTGAAGTAGTTCATATCCAAAGGACTGCCTCGAAACAGACAAAAATCATCTAACAAGTATTCACGAGAGAGTCATAAACCCTTTCAGATTTTCCACAAAGGAGTTCTGAGGTTAATGTGAATTATACTATTTAGATAAAATTGGATATATATATTGTTTCTTTTTAAGGAGGAACTAAGCTTGTTCACTTTATTCACTGGCAAGGGGGGAAAAGGCTTTCTTTGGGGGGATAGATATATTGGGTTCTCCTCTGGAGCTTTTGCAAAAACACTGTGCTAAAATCTGTTTGGAGACTGAACAGAAAAGGGTGTTTTCTGGGCCAAGGATCTTGTACTCCCTCCCAAAGAAGGTGCCTCTCAACCCCTCCTCAGAGGCCTTCAGGGAATTAGTAAAAAGAAAAAGGAAAAAAAAACCTTACTTTTAAATAATTTTGGTTTGTAGGTGGCTGTTGCATTCTATTGGTTTTTAATCTGCGGATTTGGAATAAATTTAAGGCTGCTGCTGATGTGCTGTTGGTGTGTTAATGGTTGTTTTTATCATTTTAGTAGCTGATATTTTCAAATTGTTAAACTATGCCTCAACTTCCTTGTCAGCTACTTTGAGCTGTATATGAGAAGTGATGGGGTATAAATGTTTTAGAATAAGCAGATGAATAAATAATCTCCCATCAGGCCCCAGGGTGAGCAAAATCTGGACCGTTTACAAAGAGCCCGGACAGCTAAAAACAATATGTTGGTGTGTTTTTTTTACTACAGTACCATGAATCATAATGCCAGAGTACCTGCAGAAGTGTAAGGGGGCACTGAATAAAGATTAACAAAGTCTTGGGTAGATGCGAAAATAACTAAATAATGCAGCTGTAAAAATTCCACCTGTTCTATAGTAGTATTTCTTTTATTGATTGATTGGCCTGTCTGCTGCTTCCCCACCCCTTTTTACTGTCAGTGTAATATAACTAGATGCTACAGCCCTCAAATTTATTTAAGCCTCTCAACAATGTCATCTGATAGGGTTACATTAAGACCTAGAACTGCTTTTCAGTAACATATTAATTCATCCATTGCGTGTCGAGGTCCCCAGGTCCACCCCAATAACTCAACCATCACACAGAAATTTTTGTGTAAGATTTTTGGCATAATATTGGCCACAACTTTATTAAAATACAAATTTGTGAGTGGTTGCGTAGGCATTGGTTGCGACTATCTGCCCCCACCATGGGGGACAGACTGACATTCCGTATGATGCGAAAGTCAGAATAGGGGAATACACTTGGGGGTAGCAACGGAGCAGGGAACCTGCCCTCACCCCAAATGAAACCAGGAGCTCATTGCTATGGCCTGAGCCCCCTTGACAGAGTGGACAAGCAAGAGTTAGCCCTGATTCCTTTAACAGAATCCCTTGCAGCAGCAGCATTAGAGGGACAGGCACAGCCAATCCATGCCCCTCAACCAACCAAACCATAAACCAATGCCTAACCGCGAACCTTACAAATTGTGACGATTTGCTACACAGTAGGCAAAAACCAAATGGCCCCAGCCAATCAGCCAGATGGACAAAATTCCTACCGGGCCCCTGCCCCAAGAGCAGATGACCCCATGACACGCATAGCAAGGTCAAAGCGAACAACCCTATTCTAGGGAGGGAGGGACGGGCAATCTGATGCACGGGCGAAAAGAGGAAGCCCTAGCCTCGTGCAAGGAGTTTTAGCATTTCTGGCTGTCAATCAATAAATGGCAACATTAACTTCTTCCCAACAACAAGGGACGCCCCAATCGCATCAGTGGCCAATGATCAATTAGCCCGCCCCCCAACTTTGGAGTGTCCTGGCGGCCCCCACCGCAACACGTGCTCTCCATGAAGGAGAACACGCTTTGCACAAAATATTCTATAACCCAGCAGCTGCTTGGATAATTCCTCCACTGTTGGAGGAATGGATGTTTGCCTCTGGGGGTGAAGTCAAACTGCTGGGGGTGAAGTCAAACGGCTAGAGAAACAGAGTGCTTGCTGTGGCTATAAAAGGTAAAGGCAAAGGTACCCCTGATTGTAAGGTCCAGCCGCGGATGACTCTGGGGTTGCGCGCTCATCTCGCTCTATAGGCCAAGGGAGCCAGCGTTTGTCCGCAGACAGCATCCAGGTCATGTGGCCAGCATGACCAAGCTGCTTCTGGCGAACCAGAGCAGCTCACGGAAATGCCATTTACCTTCCCGCCAGAGTGGTACCTATTTATCTACTTGCACTTGATGTGCCTTCAAACTGCTAGGTTGGCAGGAGCAGGGACCGAACAACAGGAGCTCACCATATCACGGGGATTCAAACCGCCGACCTTCTGATCAGCAAGTCCTAGGCTCAGTGGTTTAGACCACAGCGCCACCCACATATAGAGACAAGTAACTCATAACTGCTGCCTCTTACTATGTTAGCAGCACCAAAGTGACCTCTCTGGGGTGCAAGCCTAGGCAGTGTGTATGGAAAGGGAGGACACAAAAATGGGGCGTCAAGGAGGGTTAATTGGGAGGGGTGAGAAATGTCCCTATTTTCATCTGAGGAATGTTGGAGAGTATGGGATTGAATCCCAGTGAAACAAAAGCCTTGTGTTTGTGGAGTTGATAACTACAGGACTTTGTATTCTGCGTTGTGATATTGATGACATAGAAGTTTCAGGTACAAGCATTCCATTTATTGTAGCTTGTGAATTTCATTTGATAACAACAACAAAAACAACAACAATAATAATTATAAAGTTTATTTATACTCCGCCCTCCCTGGCCAGGTTGGGGCTCAGGGGCTAACATCAAATATATGATACATTAAAAACACAATTAAACAATTGATTAAAATACAGCCTAAAATTAAAATCAGTATGAAATTAAATGGCAGCCCACAAATCACAACCATAGGGCTAGGGAACATCAAGTATTCACCAGGGGCAGCTATCCATGCTGGTCCCACAGGAGCTGATAGAAAGAGCCAAGGAGGTAACTTACATACAGGGTCCCATAGAAGGGGGTCTCATAAAAAAGAGGGGAGTCAGACTGGACAAGGACCAAAGGCCAAGCGGAACAGCTCCATCTTGCAGGCCCTCCGGAAGGATGCCAAACTAATTTAGGAACAGAGAAAGCAGTTTATATTGAGCTGACCATTGCTCCACATTGCTTAGTAATATCTACATCACCTTAAGAGTTTCAGTCAATTTTTTCCTGGATAGGAACTGGCACTTTGCATGCACTATCAAAATCATTTAAACACTTGCACTCTGCTTCACAGATTCATAGGAACAATATCATACCCTCCAACATTTCTCCGATGAAAATAGGGACGTCCCATTCCATAATGATAATTTTACTATTTATACCCCACACATCTTATTGGGTTGCCTCAGCACTCTGGACAGCTTCCAACATATATAAAAACACAGTAAAACATTTTAAAAAAACAACCTTACCTATACAGGATTGCCTTCAGACAGCGTGGGGGTCAGATAACTCCATACCTTCCAACATTTATCCAATGAAAATAAGGACATCCTAAGGAAAAGTGGGACATTCTGGGATCAAATCAGAAATCAAGACGGCTTCTCTAAATCAGGGACGTCCCTGGAAAATAGGGACACTTGGAGGGTCTGCAATATTTTCCCCCGCACGTGAACTGCACCTCCAGTTAGGAAAGTTGCAAAATAGGCCTTACTTTTCTGAAACTAATATATGTGTTCATTCCACTAGAGGGCAGAATGTGCTTTTTAAAAAATACCAAAAGCACAACTTGTGAATTCTCATAACAACAGACTTCTCTTTCTGCTTCTGCTAATGAAATTGATAATGTGTTGAGACTCTGACCTAAAATGACAGATCAGTGGGATCTGTTTTCCCACTTTGAAATACTGTAGTTTAATGAGATAAACATCACCTTGTTAGTCACATTCAGATACAGATGCAAGTCTCTCACTCGCTATTAGTCATGGCATGGAATTAGAAGTTATTCCAGATAGGTGTACGTATTTCATAACAATTGCAAAATCCCTTCTGTCACAGCTCACTGTGGGGAAAACATGCGGAGGAGAGAGGAAAAAAATAGCCTGCAGAAAGGATTAAGTCTAAAATGATAATGATATCTATCAGTAATAATATGAGAAATGCAGAGACAGAATTCAGCAGAGTCTGAAACCTATTTTCCTCAGTGCAAATTAAAATGTTTGCTGAATTTTAAAAAGGGTGAATTCAGTAGAAACCCTTACAGCCCATAACTGAATCTGTCAAGCAAAGTTTCCATAATAACACTTAGCAGTTGTACACCATTTTTAATGAAAACGAAGAACAAGTGTAGTAACTCTTCAGATATGTATACAAATACTGAATTGGCTACAACAAAATAAAAAAATTCTTTCCAGTAGCACCTTAAAGACCAACTAAGTTAGTTCTAGGTATGAGCTTTCGTGTGCATGCACACACACGAAAGCTCATACCTAGAACTAACTTAGTTGGTCTTTAAGGTGCTACTGGAAAGATTTTTTTTATTTTGTTTTGACTATGGCAGACCAACACGGCTACCTATCTGTAACTGAGTTGGCTACAGTATAAGACTTTCATGGATGACCTGATGACTGTTGGCTCTCGAAGGGACAGGGGATGCAGCTTTGCAGATTTTGCCCCCCCCCCCCCCCCCGGATTTAAGTTAAGAAATAAAGAGACCTATTTCTTCTCTGATGCATCTCACATGCCCCCCCCCCCCGAAGGCTTTTGTTTAATTCTCATACCAACAAAGCCCTAGTTCAAACTTGGATGGAAGACTTGATTGAACAATCACATGAATTAATCTCCTTGCAGCCAGGGCTGAATATATAGTGATCTAAACAAACAAACAAAGAACACTAAGAAAAAAAGGTCTATAGCTCTCAATGCAATTTCCCATTGTCTGCAGTACAGCACCCCTGGTCTCTAAGGTCCTACTGGGGGCATGCCTTTTATTTATTTTGACTGTGTCAGACCAACACGGCTACCCACCTGAATCTAGCACCCCTGGTGTTACATTTTTATAACACATTTGTAATGTTTTAACTCATGAGTACAGATTAGTCCCCAGGTGCTCATATAGAGGGTCCTCTTCACATTAAGACGTGTGTTTAGTGTCAGTTGGCCAGAATAAGCATATTCCTGCATCAAGCATCAGGAAGAGGTGAGCTCCCTGAAACCCGTGTCAGGATGGCATCACCCGCTACAAATGAATGGACCAGGACCTAAACATCTTGAATTTCATTTGCTCACATCCATCCCTTGTTACCCTTAGATATCCTCTGCCTCCAAGGAAGTCCACCACTTCTCAGAAGTTATTCCTGATGTTTAGTCGGAATCTCCTTTCTTGTAACATTAAGCCATTGTTTTGAGTCCTACCTTCCAGAGCAGGAGAAAGCAAGTATGCTCCATCTTCCATGTGAGATAGTTCTTCCATGTGAGATAGTTAAAGATGACTATTATATCTCCTCTTCCCTAGGCTAAATCACACCCAGATCCTTCAAGCATTCCTCATAAGACTTGGTTTCCAGACCCTTGATCATCTTGGCTGCCCTCCTCTGCACACGTTTCAGCTTGCCAACACCCTTCTTAAATTGTGGTCCCCAGAACTGGACACAGTATTCCAGATGTGGTCTGACCAAGGCATCATAGAGTGGCCCTCTTACTTTCCTTGATCTGGATGCTATACCTCTGTTGATGCAGCCTAGATTTGCATTCGCTTCTTTTGCTGCTGCATCACACTGTTGACGCATGTTAAGCTTGATACCCCTAGATCTTTCCCCCATGCACTACTGGTAAGACAGGTATCCCTCATCTTATATTTGTGCAGCTGCTTCTTCCTGCCAAAGTTCAAAGGTTGAGAGTTGAGTGCTGTGAGCTAGATGCAAAAGTGGCAGGCTGGGAAGGCAGAGAGAGAGAGCCAGGCCTGATTTTGGCTGGAATCCAAGGGTGCAGTTATGGGAGAAGCAAGACCTTCTTGGGGTATTAATGCTGTGAGCCCCTCTATTGTAGGCTAAGGTTGTATACAGGTGTAAATCAACCATATATCATAAAGACACCACAGTCTCTGTTGTGCCTCATTCCTGAAGGGAACACAAATCCTGGGTAAGTATCTGAAACCTCTGGAATCTCATACCACTCAGAGATTGGGGTGGCATGCAACAATAACAGTAGATTGTGTAACATTGCTGTAGCCAAAGACTGGACCTTTTGCTAAATGAATGAACACGTATAGAACATGATCAAGTTGAGGAAAAGAGGACATTGGCTAAGAAAGCCCGAAAAGCAGTTTCTTCATGCAAGAGACAATGCCAAATCCTATTCTAAAGGAACTGCCAGCATGGACTCTTTCATATTCCGCCATGAGATATTTTAAATCAGAAAGTAGCACATGGGTCAGGAAACATTCCATTTGAGACCAGTGGCAAATATGCCATTTTTCAGGCTGCTGTTTTGTTGTGTATCTCACAGCAAAGTCTGGATGCTACCGGCTAGAGTCGTAACACCAGCAGTGCTTCGATTAAATAAGCGAGAGTCTCACTTCATCTGCTTAACACACAAATGCAGTGACCCAAATGACATTCCAAATGCATTTGTTCTAATGGGTCAACAAACTCCACGCTACAGCCACTTTTTAACAAAAGCAGCCTGATGCAAAATGACAGATCGTTTCAAAGCACATCAAGTAGAAAAACTGAAACAAACATGCATTTCTCTCCCTTCCACTCCCCTCGCTAACTCTGACATCATGAAAACAAGGACTTTCTCCCTGCCTTTGGAGAAGCTGCTCTTAACGCAATATGCATAAACATTTATAGAAAATTGCATTTATAGGGCAGGGAAGGCTGTTTGGAAAGAGCAGGAAGGCAGACAACAACAACAACAACAATTTTCTTCTAACTCTTCTTTCCATGAGAGCAATAAAAAACACAACATTAAAAATAAAGTTAACATCATAATACAAAACACAACGCTCAGTCACAGTCCGCACTAAGTTATATAAATGGTGTTGCTGCTGTTATGCTCCAAAGGCTTGTCAGAACAAATAGGCCTTGAGTTGCCAACTGCATGAACATAATGTGGGGGACAATCTGATCTCAACAGGGAGGTCTGGCTGACCCTGCATTGACCCATCTCAGACATGCAAAAAACCATACCAAAAAAACAACCCACCCATATAAATGTTTATTGTTACATTTCAACAAAGGCAGCGAAATGTGAGAGTGTGGGATGGTGGCACTCTTTGTTCTTCAGGTATCCTCCTCCTCCTCCTCCTCTTTCTTCTTCTTCTTCTTCTTCTTCTTCTTCTTCTTCTTCTTCTTCTTCTTTGTGTCCTTCACTCCTAACAAGAGCCCTCCAAGTGTCTCTATTTTCTAGGGACAGTCCTGGATCTACAGAAGCCATCCTGGTTTCTGATTTGACCCCAGAATGTCCCATTTCTGCCACACAACCCAGGCTTTCCCTCGGGGAAAAACTTTGGAGGGGTTGCAGGAATGTACCTTGTGCTATTTTTTTTGTTACTTATGAATAAGACTGTTGTGTCTTTATTCTTTTAGGAGGGATCAAAGGGGTTGTACCAGGAATAAAAGAACATAACTCAACATGGGCAAGCCAGATTGAACTGCTTATTGTCTTAAGAGACTCACATGAGTTTGCAACCAGCTTTCTGCTGCGTTAAGAAGGGGAATGCACTCTGCTGTATAAAGAAACTTGCTAGCACGAATTAGGAAGGATATTAATAATCAATATATCCTCTCCTGCCACCCTCAACATTCTCACACTAAGAAAATGAGGAAGGCGTTCCAGCACCTCTTTTTCTAGAAAAATAGCACTGGACTATTTTCACTGGAGAAATGCTGGAGGGTATGAAATGCTTTACCACAGCCCACAACAATCTACTACCACGTAATCCACATCAGCCTAAATGGATGGTGGTACATACAGGCCGTCTTATCCTCAGGCACTACCTAGACTAACCTTCCCCAGATATCTGGCACTACAACTCTCATCATCACTGACCATTGGCCATGCCAGCTGAGCGATCAGTCAGGGAGCCAACCTTTATCATGCCACTACCAGTCCAATTCAACTAGATAACACTTCACAGAGAATAAATGAGAATAAAAAATGTGCTACTTGCTACTGAAATAGACACATGTAGTCCACCGGGGAACATCTCTATGCAGTAACTGTGTGACTTCAGTTTTGATGGACACTATTTGCACATATCCATTTCATATTGCTGATGGATTTGAGAGGGAAAAGCAAGGGAGTACCACTGGCACTGGAATCCTCGAAAGATTCCATGAACAGTGTCTCTGAAATTTTTTGCACATCATTTGGGAAGATAGGTGAACTAATGCCAGTGTACTGGAAGAAGCAAAGATCACCAGTGACGAAATAATGATTCTTCAACATCAACTTCATTGCACTGGTCATGTTGTGTGGATGCCTGATTATCGTCTTCCAAAGCAACTACACTATTTCGAACTTCAAAATGGAAAGCGTATTGCTAGTGGTCAACAAAAGAGATTTAAAGACTCTCTCAAGGCAAATCTAAAAAAAAAAAAAAGTAGCATAAACACCGACAACTGGGAAACACTGGCCTGTGAGCACTCCAGTTGGAGAACAACCTTTACCAAAGGTGTCATGGGCTTTGAAGTTGCTCGAACTCAGGACGACAGGGAGAAATGTGCTAAGAGGAAGGCACGCTTGGCAAACCCTCACCGTGATCAACTCCCGCCCAGAAACCTATGCTGCCACTGTGGAAGGATGTGTGGATCCAGTATTGGTCTCCACAGTCACTAACGGACTTGCTGTTAAAACCATGTTTATGGAAGACAATTTTACTCAGCTACGAGTGATCACCAAAGAGGAAGAAAGGAGAAGGCCACTGCCAATACAGTGGTACCTCAGGTTACAGACGCTTCAGTTTACACACTCCGTTAACCCAGAAATAGTACCTCGGGTTAAGAATTTTGCTTCAGGATGAGAACAGAAATCGCGGTGCGGCGGTGCGGCGACAGCAGGAGGCCCCATTAGCTAAAGTGGTACCTCAGGTTAAAAACAGTTTCAGGTTAAGAACGGACCTCAAGAACGAATTAAGTTCTTAACCCGAGGTACCACTGTATATGAATAGGGCACACTGATTCAGTGTAAAAAATCCAGTTCTTCAAACAGGGTGTCAACAGAATTAATTTTCAGGTCAATGACTATATCCCCTAACATAATCTAAAATCTGCCCATCTCCACCAACCTTCAACATAAATGCCATTCCAAATTGGCTAGGACACAGATCCATGTGACTTCCTGTACTATAAATAGGATCAGGCTGTGCATTCAGAGACACATACCCAGATGAATGCAGACCTGTTGAATGCCACACAGATAGCTGAGTTGCTAGAGCATGGGATTCTTAATATCAGTGTTATGGGTCCAAGCCCCATGTTGACCATTTAAAGGGCCTGGACTAGCTGGCCCTTACAGTCCCTTCCATCTCTACAATTCAATGATTCTATCATGCTTGCAGTTGGATATGTATTCCACTTATGCTCACTGTTCTTGATCCAGCAAGTGATGCAATCATTTAAGCTATCTGGATTGAGCTGGGTACAACTTCTGAGCAACTTGTGACTGCAGCCATCTGAAATGTCCTTAAATGCAAAGCCAGGTGATGGCCTTGAAAGAGATTTTTTTAAAAAACACAACTATCCACAGCACCAATCCCAAACAGAAATATTTGATTGCCACACAATTACTGTAGTAGCATTTTCAGTGACTTCAGTAAGATCACCCAGCAATAAGAGCTTTTTGGAAATAAGGGAGGTATTACGGCTAAGTTTTACTCGATACTAGACCTGCTTAAATCGATAGACATGACTAAGCTAAGCCCATTAATTTTGATGGGTCTACACTGAGTAAAACTTAGTTGACTACCACCCAAATCGGCCCCCAGCCCCCTAAAAAGCAATGAAGGAAAGCAATTCAGTTTAATCTGTTGACATGACAAGGCTTGCCAGAGAATACGAGAAAATACAAAACTCACTGATGTGTGCCATTCAAGAAGGGAGAAGTGAAAGGAACGTGTCGTCTCACCACCCTGTCAAGATTAACAACTTTGTATTCTGACAACTCAGCTATATTTATTTATACAGTGCATTTTTACAGCCAATATTTCACATCAAATCAATAATTCAAGAGATTTCGGTATCCAAAAGGCAGGTATTGCTCACCCACATCCTGATGCCTTAGGGCAACTGGCAAGTTACATTTTAAAGGCTCGTTCTAACAACTGAGCTCTGTAAATATATATGAATGACCAATATCCTTGTTCAATACATTTTCTCTGCAACGGCCATGTAGTGATGGAGTAGCCATCTCTCCAGTCAAGCTAGCAGGCATACATGCTATAAGGCAGGCTTCAGCTTTTGCATACCAAAATGGCTTAGAAAACATGCCTTCAATAGGTTCTTTCATTCCTTGGCCTCTCCCAGTCTCCCTGCTGACAGGTAACTTCATCAGGCAATTGTCAGATAACACACTTTGTGAAAAAAATAGAACAAAATATGAATCCGATTGCTCAAGAAAGAGAAAATGTTGAAAACAGTGATGTTAATTGGGTAGGGCAATTATTTTTTGAGATTATTGTTCACCTCCTAGGGATGGAGAAGATCAGCATTTTCTGAAAAAATACATGAACCAAAATGCAACTATCCTTTGAAATTCCTCCTTGCTGTATTGAAAACAGTCAACTATTATTCATAAACCTGTAATTTAAAGATAATTTAAAGATAAAGATAAAAAGTCTTAAAATCAGGGCAGCCCAACTTTTCGTACCAGGTAAGCTGCAAGAGTACTTTGACACAGAACCTGCAGGCCGAATCCTGCCTTTTTGAGCGTGGAGGGAGCAAGGACAAAATTTGACGCCCTCCCCCCCCAGCTCTCACACTGCCTTCCTAAAGGCAGCTAAGCAAGGCACCAGGCTACAGAAAATTGTGATGGTTTCTAACTTTCTGCAAGCTCATTGTTTGTTTCAGCGGGAACATTGCCTGCTTTTCTGTCTTTGCAGAATGTTATAAAAAGAATCATCATCATCATTATTCAATTGGCAGAATATTTCATCCTGTTTTGGCTGTCATTGAAACCACAGACTAGAAGCAACCATCCTCCAGCTCATTTTTCTACTCTAATTCCCAGAGATCAGCTTTAAGCTTTCTTGGTACAAAAACTAAAGTCAGTCTTCCTGCCGAAGCAAAGCAAATGGTCAGTGGGCTCATGTCTTCATTTCTTCTTATTTAGTATGGTTATACCACATAGTCAGGACCCAGCCAAAGAGATGTTTCTTCTTGAGGTGTGTTGAATAGTGCTTACTTGAAGGTAAGTGCCTATAGACCACAGTCTTGTTCACATCTACCTAGGAGTAAGTCCAGTGATTTTTTTCTGGGGGGACACAGGGGTACGCATACCCCTAAACATTTTGTGAATCTAAGTTTGGCCTCAATGAGGGGCAGTATTTCAATATGAGCAGGGAATTGAGAGTACCCCTAAACATTTTTTATAGGAAAAAAGCACTGAGTAAGCCCCCTTGAATACCAGAGGACTGACATCTGAGTCAGCATTCATAGGATTGTGCTAAGTAAATATTGCCTTCCCCATAAGGCTTCAATTTGGAGATTCTACCAGAAGAGGGTGATGTTGATCCATGAATTTTGAGGCATGGAGAACTGCACTTTTACTGCAGTTTGATGTTTATTTGAACACAGGCGTATATCACTGTATATATTCAAAAGATTTTTTTTTTTTTAACAGAAACATCACAAAACTTATTTTTAAAATGAGTTTGTGATATAAATGCAGGTTACACACATCTCTACAGAAAAAAAATCTATAACAAAAGCTAGATATTAATAGCTGTCATGAATATTCCCTATATATTTTTGTTGGTCTCAGTCAGTCTCGAGAGACAATAGAGTGCTCCTCTAGGGTCTAACTTCTGGAGAGTCACAGTGCCTGCTGTGGTTGCAGAAATGGGTAACTCATAATTGCTGCCTCCCATGTTGTCTTGCTGTGTTGCAGCACCAAACTGACCCATCCGGGGTGCAAGTCTGGGCAGTGTGTAGTGAGGTCCTGGGCTGACCATATGACAAGACCCCACTCACATCCTCGCTGATGTTGTCCAGAGGAAAGCAGATCAATACGTTTGGCAACAGCTTGACTGAAGGAGTCATGAGAAGGAAGTCTACAAGACACCATCACATTAACAGTGCAAGCATGTTAATAGGGATGTGTGTGGGCACTGTGGTCTAAACTGCTGAGCCCCTTGTGTTTGCTGATTGGAAAGTCAGCAGTTTGAATCCCCACAATGGGGTAAGCTCCTGTTGCTATGTCCCAGCTCCTGTCAACCTAGCAGTTTGAAAGCATGCCAGTGCAAGTAGATAAATAGGTACCGCTGTGGTGGGAATGGAAATGGCATTTCCATGTGCTCTAGTTTCCACCACGCTGTCCCGTTGTGCCAGAAGTGGTTTAGTCATGCTGGCCACATGACCCGGAAAGCCATCTGTGGATAAACACTGGCTCCCTTGGCCTGAAAGCGATATGAGCGCCGCAACCCCCATAGTTGCCTTGGACTGGACCTAAACATCCAGGGGTCCTTTACCTTTTGCAAACCTATGCATCTACTCAGAAGTTCAATGGTACTTACTCTCAGATATATACTGGATTCCAGCCTACAAGTACATTTCTGTATTTTCACTGTTTTTTCTTTCATTATCAAACTGTTTCCCTCATTTTATGTTTTCCCCATTATGTAATCACTATTTCAAATGCCATAAAAAGCAAACCCGCTCCGTTTAGATAATCAAATGCAAAACCGCATTGTTATCTCAACTATCTATAACTGGTAGGTATTTTCTTCTACCCACACAGTATGAAAAATGAGTCTTGGGAGCTGGGGTGTTAAGCGCAAAACAGGTAGGATATTGGGGGAAAGCCTTCCCAACAAAGGAACCGATTTATGCAATATTTTGTAGTAGGGATGGGGTAAGCTTTGGCTCTCTAGACTATATGTGGGGCCACCTGTGGCCCTCCAGATGTTGCCAAATTACAGCTCCCTCCATCTCCAGCCATTGACCCTGCTTGCTGGGAGTTGTAGTTCAACCGTTGGAAACCACCACCTTTCAGCCTCAGGCAGCATGTCCAATGGTCAAAGGAAGGGAGTAACAACAGCAACACCCAGAACAGGTATAGAAAACAACTTTGGCTCTCCAGATGTTTCTAGAGGTCCGAAGTTTCTGGGTTCCAACTCCCACCATCCCTTGACTATTGGACACAGTGGCTGAGGCTGAAGGGAAATGGTATCCAACAAATATCTGAAGGACCACAGATTCCACAGCCCTATTTTATCGGCCCACCAGGTCAAAGGGCATCCAGGGACTACCTGAATGTGGAATGGGGGCTTCTCAAGCAGGACCCCAGAGCACAGCCCCAAAAGCTACAGGTTCCTGCACCAGTAGCTCCTACATTTGGCAATCGGTGTGCATCGTCGAGAACATTGTGCACTGCAGTAATATGATAGATTTTCCTGCTGTGCTAGGGTCATTTGGTATATAGATTTTTTCCTCACAGGCAGAAATTAACATTTGACAATTGGGGAAATTACTTGTCACAGCTTAAGTGAGCAGAACTGTGTCAATTATCAGTCTGGCTACAGAGAGCTTTTATGGTGCACTACTGGTCACCGTGTGCTGCCTGAGGAAGCTGTGATAAGCGTGGTTTATAAGGGTCCTGGCTCAGTGGTAGAGCAGCTGTTTTGCTCACAGAAGGTTCCAGATTCAATTCCTAGCATCTCCAGCCAGGAATGGGAGAGCACCCTGTCTGAAATCCTGAAGGGCTGATGCCCGGGAGTACAGATAGTTGGTTTGACTCCATACAAAGCAGCTTGCTGTGTTTTGAATGTGGCAAAATGGCCCAAGACATTTTGGCACCTGAGGCAAACAACAAAATGGTGGCCTCCTCCCTGCTAGGGAAGAAGCAGGGAATGAAGGTCAACAGGAGGAACAAAGGGGGGAATAAAGTTGCACGTTGTGATCCGCTGCCCCTCTGGATCCCACCACCTGAGGTGGTTACCTCACCTGGCCTCATGAATGGTCTGTCCCTGCCTCTTTGAGAAGCTCAGGCTCACAATAGCCATAGCAGCTCCTTCCTGCTCACTGAGGGTGAAACTTAAATCCATGAGCCATATCAGGGTAGCCATAATGCAGCTCATCCTCATGTCAGGGACACCTCTTCTGGAAACTGGGGTGACACTAAGATGAGAAGGAGAAATAATCTGGGCTCCTTCCAGGGCACCTGACATTAATTTTGAGCCTTGTTGTTGTTTAGTCGTTTAGTCGTGTCCGACTCTTCGTGACCCCATGGACCAGAGCACGCCAGGCACTCCTGTCTTCCACTGCCTCCCGCAGTTTGGTCAAACTCAAGCTGGTAGCTTCAAGAACACTATCCAACCATCTCATCCTCTGTCGTCCCCTTCTCCTTGTGCCCTCCATCTTTCCCAACATCAAGGTCTTTTCCAGGGAGTCTTCTCTTCACATGAGGTGGCCAAAGTATTGGAGCCTCAGCTTCAGGATCTGTCCTTCCAGTGAGCACTCAGGGCTGATTTCCTTAAGAATGGGTAGGTTTGATCTTCTTGCAGTCCATGGGACTCTCAAGAGTCTCCTCCAGCACCATAATTCAAAAGCATCAATTCTTCAGCAATCAGCCTTCTTTATTTGAACAAAGGACCCAGGTCCCTTTGGCCTCTCCAATAAAATATTTGAGGGGGCTGCCCCCTTCAAGTTGATTGGCATTGCTATTCAAATGGTGTGTGCATGCCACATTGTGTGGTTTATTATCCAGCCCCCCCCCATATTTTATTAAAGTTGGTCCCCAACTCCCCTATCTCCAATGCCCACAAAATCATGAACATCCTGGTTGAAAGTAAAGGACACTTCTCTATTCTCTGTGGTCCAGCGATGTTCACTGCCACATATTCACTCTCCTCAATCTCTGCTAGCAGTTTCTTCCTTAGCCGTACCAAATTTCAAACTGCTTTTTAAAGTACAGATTTTCTGAAAAGGCAGGGACTGATTTTAGGGAGGCAGTGAGGAAGATGCTAGATCTGGCACATAGATAAGTTGAACCACTGTCAATTTAAGGAGCTGTACCTCTTCAAAGAAAATTACAACAAATGCAAATGTGAGTTTCATGCCCAGAAAGAGTCAGTCCAATACACAATTAAAGAGTCAAGCCACCAAGAAATATCTGCTATGTAAACTATGCTGCAATGCCTGGAAAAAATGCAGAAATGCTTTTTTCACTGCTTCTGTTAATTTCAAGGCCATTTCTGTAGATGTTTCAGATAGATTGTGTCCTGCAATTTCCTTTCATTATTACATTACAGTGGTACCTCGGGTTAAATACTTAATTCGTTCCGGAGCTCCGTACTTAACCTGAAGCACCACTTTAGCTAATGGGGCCTCCTGCTGCTGCTGCGCCGCCGGAGCACGATTTCTGTTCTCATCCTGAAGCAAAGTTCTTAACCTGAAGCACTATTTCTGGGTTAGCGGAATCTGTAACCTGAAGCGCATGTAACCTGAAGTGTATGTAACCCGAGGTACCACTGTATTCATTACTACAGTTTGACTAAAACCGTATAGAGAAAATAGCTGTGTGTTGTGTTGTGTATGTGTGTGTGTGAAATTTATACTAGATGCACACAGATTCATTGATTTGAACCCTTGCTTGGTCACTCTGGAGTAAACTGAGACTCAGGCCACAATCTAAATCCCCTTTGATCTAGGGAGCAGTCCTCTTATATTGCCTCTGCCAGTCCCCAAACCAGGCATGCTGGGGTGGGAAGGTGCTGAACTGCCTTGGGATCCCACTGCCATTACACAGGCCAGATGTGGCCATCACATTGCACTGCCTAGCCAAGATTTGGATTTTCTTAACAATCTTCTAACACCTCCAAGAAGGTGATCAGCTCAACCATAGCAGTTTCTTTTGAACATCTGTACAACTGATGAATTTGTGAAACTGCTCCTTTGAAAATGTATGAGGTGATGGTGAGGAGACCTGAACATTCTAGCTGTGGTGTTAGTTCAGTGATGAATGAATGAATGAATGAATATTTATTTGTGTCAGTCATAGGCCGTAGCAATAAAACAACAATACGATACACAAAGTATAGAAATAAAAAGTCAATTATATAAAATGCATTTTAGGGTTTTGGAGTTCAGTGATGTCCTGTCCCATTCTTACTTGTAAAACATCACTAGAGGTCACAGTCATCTTGTGATGAACCAGACCTCAGTGTCCCATGTTCACGATCATAACTAATTACATAAATTTACATGAATTTAAAATATCATATTTATTTGAGTTCAGCAGACTGCATTATTTTGCTTTGCAGCAAAGATTTACATCCACCCCATTATTTATGCTTATTTACCATAGCATCTTTGCTTCTTGTCTAAATAGTATGCCATCATTTCCTCTAGGCTCCATGAACAGCTGCTGATACTTTATTTAAGTGATAAAGGAATATCTATGTAAATAGATTCCCTAAAACAGTGGTGGCCAACTCCCCCCCCCCCAACCTGAGGACACATTCCCTTGCAAGGACAGAGGCAAAAGTGTGTTGATCAATGGATGTGACTCTTACCTTTGTGCAGCAGGCTGCATTCTGGCATACAGAAGCCACACACACACACACACACACACAGAGAGAGAGAGAGAGAGAGAGAGAGAGAGAGAGAGAGAGAGAGATCTATGCAGGCGAGGAAGCAAGCATTGTGACAGTCCAAGGAAACATTTCATATTTGATGAAAGCGGGTGCTGTGGTCTAGTGAGGGTCCTGAAAGCCAGCGAAAGAGGCCCAGATGACCTCATTTGGCTCACCTCTACCTTAAAACCATTCATTTTTTTAATCAAAATTTTTAATCTCGTCACCCTGTGAGGAGGAACTGCCTGCACTGTCCCAAATCTAGCACTGATCTCTCCTTTCCCTTTTGTGAACAAAAGAGTTCTATATTGTGATCCATTTCATCCATGTGAAAAGAGTGTTCCATTTCCCATTCCTCTCCATTTTTGGTCCATAACCACATGTACTTACCGCAAATGATACAATTGTGAACCAGTGAAGTCTCACAGGCAATGTCTGAGCACGAAGGTAGCTTGAAATTTGTACTCAACCATAAAGTTTGCTTTGACTAACTTCATAGATTGCCTCTATGTTAATCAGAGAATCATAGAGTTGGAAGGGACCACAAGGGTCATCTAATCCAACCCCCCGCAATGCAGGAATCTTTTACCCAATGTGGGGCTCAAACCCACTACCTTGAGATTAAGAGCCTCATGCTCTACCAACTGAGCTATTCAAGTTTTTGAAGTGATTTCTGCCATTATGGCCATGAAATACAAGCCGCTGTGAAGATCGATATTAAGGAACTTCAGTGATGTCTGAAGGCAGCCTAATCATACTCACTATTCTCAAATAAAAGCATATTTGAAGAAACCAAACTGATTTTATGAAGTAAAATATCTTATGGATAATTAGAATCTACATATCAGATTTCATGTTTGCTCCTGCTTCACTTTACTGCTTGTTAGAGGAATGTGGGTGGCGCTGTGGTCTAAACCACTGAGCCTAGGACTTGCAGATCAGAAGGTTGGCGGTTTGAATCCCCGCGACAGGGTGAGTTCCCGTTGCTCGGTCCCTGCTCCTGCTAACCTAGCAGTTCGAAAGCACATCAAAGTGCAAGTAGATAAAATAAATAGGTACCGCTCCGGCACGAAGGTAAACAGCGGTTCCATATGCTGCTCTGGTTTGCCAGAAGCGGCTCAGTCATGTTGGCCACATAACCCGGAAGCTGTCTGCAGACAAACGCTGGCTCGGCCTATAGAGAGAGATGAACGCGCAACCCCAGAGTTGTCCATGACTGGACCTAACAGTCGGGGTACCTTACTGCTTGTTACCACATTTTTCTTGACTTATTCCCCCAAATAACAATATTAAACAAAATTAAACAATATGGTTTAATTCATATTACGTGAAATTTTAGGTTGCCTCTTGCACATGGGTAAGTCTCCTAACTCTGAAAATAGTTTCATGACTTGAGTATCACATTGCATATATACCACTTCTTACTTATTCAGTATCCAAAGAAAGGTGAGATGATTGGTGGATAATTATTCCCAGTCTATAGCTTCAGAACCTATCAAAATGAAATCATTTGGTTTAAAAACAGCTGCTGTGAAAAACAACTGCATGACAACTATTACCTTCTCTGTTTTTAAGAGCGAGAAGGTGAGCAACAATTAGCATACAACAAATTATTGTGTAGTCACGCCAACCAGACTAATCAATGTGTTCATCTGTAAAGCAAGCCCTTTTCCCAGTTCTTGAGCAACATCAGAAAAGGGGTTGGGAGGCTTCCCCTTAAAGATTGAAGGCAGGCCTGTGACACACCCGACTCACCCAGTTCCAGATGATTGGCAAGCCTCTGATCTTTGCATTCATGGGCATGCAATTGAAGCAGGAGGTTTATAGAGTCCTATATAGCAGTTTGAATAGCTTAGCAGCTCTGATTTAGGTAATTCACAGGAGATGCAGCACAAGAGAAGGTATTTCTCTTGAATGAGAATAACCGAGAACACTGGGGAAAAAATGTGAATTCTCTATTATGCCATATTTTGCATGGGTGGATATGTAACACCATGCTATGACTGCTGCTTCCTGAAAAAATACTGTCATATAGGAGCTGTTTTCATGCAGCAGCCCCCATCTATGTATGGTGTGTCAAGGTCCCCAAGCCACCCCCCCCCCCAATAATTCACACAACACACATCAATTTTTGTTTAAGGTTTTTGGCATGATTTTGGCCATAGCTTTATTTAAATACACACATGTGAATGGTTGCTTAGGCATTGGTTACGACTATCTGTCCTTGCCCCAGGGACAGAACTGACTTCCGGATTCCAGCAGAAGCCAGAAAGGGAAACAATTTTGGGGAGAAATAAAGCTGGGCATCAGTCCCTCACTTCTCACCCGAATGCTCCTGGTGGCTTGCCCGGCCCAAGTCCGATGCCAGGGACTAGGACGAAAAGGATGGCAAGCCCCTGAATTACTTTAACGGAATTCCTTTTCTGCACCACCATTGGAGGAATAGGCATTTCCCCCTCCACCAACCAATTTTTAACCAATGCCTAACCACCAACCTTACAAGTTGTGACGATTTGCTACACAGTAGGCAAAAACCAAATGGCACCAGCCAATCAGCCAAATGGACAAAATTCCTACCGGGCCCCTGCCCCAAGAGCAGACGACCCAATGCCAGGCATAGCAAGGTCAAGCGAACAACACCCCCCCCCCAATTCAGGGAGGGTGGGCGGGTGATCTGGTGCAAGCAGCCAAGAGGACGCCCAAAGCTGTGTGTCCAGCATTTAAAACCTCTGACCCCTCCTCCAAATTGGCAACAAACAAATCTCCCCAGCAACCCAATTTAACCAATCTCTGGCTGGGTCTCTCCAAACATCCACCCAGCAACAATGGGGTGGCCTGTATCCCCCACCACAACCTGTGCTCTCTGCTAGGGAGAACACTCTTTGCCTCAAACAATTCACCCCATTTATTTTCATTGAAGGCATGGACAGATCTGCATGGTAAACTATTGTACACAACAGGCTCATCCCATTATGAAATTGCCATATTGTGAAATTCTCTGTACCTGCACACTGGGTCTTGCTGAGTTGTGGTCAGCTCTCCAAAGCATAGGAAATAATGGCTTTATGTACGCATGCAATGAGGTATTTTAAATAGATATCCAAAGGGGAAAAACCATCGTGATGACTGCATTCTAGATGTGATGAATGATCACTCCACTCAGTTATTAATTCAGTTTTAAATGTTGACCTTAGGCATGTTTGAGGAGTGGCTTGTAATTATCATCATCCAGTAATAGTTCTGGGAGGTATTTTGACACAGAGAGACCTTCCCTTTCTGTTGAACGTTCCCATCAAGAATTGGTTCTCCAGGGAGTGGTAGGCACAAAAGCAGCAACAAATTGCAACATCCTCACAGTAGATTGGCTTCCCTAGAAAAAAAAAAAAAAACCAGAGGAGAGGCCGACTAGATCATCGTACCGCTTACCATGTACCATATTTTTCGCCCTATAGGACACACTTTTTCCCCTCCAAAAATGAAGGGGAAATGTGTGTGCGTCCTATGGGGTGAATGCAGGCTTTCGCTGAAGCCTTGGGAGCCCGCGGGAGTTCCCGCTGGGCTCCCAAGGCTTGCGGACAGCAGCCTCCAGCCCGAAACCCGGGGAGCATAGCAGAGTGCGCCCTGGGCTTTGGGCAGCTCTCCGCAAGCTTTGGGAGCCCGGTGCGACTTCCCGCCGGGCTCCCTAGGCTTGTGGATAGCAGCCTGTTCTCGGGGCTGGGGTCGGGGGAAGCTCGGGCTTCCCCCACCCCAGCCCCGTTCCTGGGGGGAAAATAATTTTTTTTCTTTATTCCCCCCCCCCAAAAAAAAAACTAGGCGCGCCCTATGGGCCGGTGCGCCCTATGGGGCGAAAAATACGGTATATCAGCCAGTTATTAGCTCAAATGAATGCTGCTGACCTTCCATTTAAAAATAATAATAATGTGTTTTGTGGAATATGGATATAAAATTTGCAGTATGTTATGGTTTAAGAGGAAATGATATGAAAATGATATATTGTTGATATCTAACACCGAGTAAACTGGCAAAAATGTATCAATCTAAATCAAGCAAGTGTTGGAAATGTGAAGAAAAAGAAGGTTCTTTTTATCATATGTGGTGGCCTTGTAGTAAGGTTAAAGCTTACTGGGAAATGATATACAATGAATTGAAAAGGATGTTCAAAATGACTTTTGTAAAAAACAAACAAAACAACAAACAAAACAACAACCCAGCAGATTTTCTTTTGGGAATTATAGGGATAGAACTACATAAATTGTATAGAAATTTATTTATGTATGCTGCTACTGCAGCACCAAGAATGCTACTTGCCCCAAAGTGGAAAGAAGCAGAAGTCCCAGTAAAAGAAGAATGGATGCAAAAACTTGTGAAATATGCAGAAATGGCAAAACTTACCAAGAAATCAAGATAACAAACTTTTTATTAAAAAATGGAAGTGGTTTATTGAATAGGCAAAGGTAAAGGTACCCCTGCCCGTACGGGCCAGTCTTGACAGACTCTAGGGTTGTACGCTCATCTCACTCTATAGGCCGGGAGCCAGCGCTGTCCGCAGACACTTCCGGGTCACGTGGCCAGCGTGACAAGCTGCATCTGGCGAGCCAGTGCAGCACACGGAACTCTGTTTACCTTCCCGCTAGTAAGCGGTCCCTATTTATCTACTTGCACCCGAGGGTGCTTTTGAACTGCTAGGTTGGCAGGCGCTGGGACCGAGCAACGGGAGCGCACCCCGCCGTGGGGATTCGAACCGCTGACCTTTCGATCGGCAAGTCCTAGGCACTGAGGCTTTAACCCACAGCGCCACCCGCATCCCGAGGTTTATTGAATATATATAGATAAATTGCAAACAGATAAAAACATAAGCAGGATTATTGTAATAACCTGCAGTTTCATACGAATATATAGTTAAAGTAGATAATTAAACAAGCAAATTAAATGAATTTGGATATGCAGAAGGTATTAAAAAAATACGTAAATTTAAGGAACCGCAGAAAGAGGGGGGAGGAAGTAAAGTTTTGAAATGTTTAATTGATTGTAAAACTAATGAAATGTATAAACATGAAAAGTATAAATAAAAACTTTAATGATGATGATGTTTTCAAATTTACTAAGATGGAGTAACGGTGGATTCTGTTGCTCTCCACCTATCTAGATCATTTTTAGATCACCATGTAGTTTGAACTGGGAGCCTTTTAGATCCCTGTGCCACCAGATAGGCAGCTCAGAGAAAGAAACTGTGTGCTGTTCAAACTGGGACACTTGACAAATAGTTGACAATCCTTCTGGCTTGGGAAATCAGGTGCCACCAGGGACTTCCCAGGGCACTATGTGATATAAGACTTCCAGATGTGCCACACGCTCTCAGTATGAGAGTCCTGTCTATTTCCTGATATTCCCAATTACCACCTGTCTGTTCCAAGGCCTGTCCCTCAGCCCGATTGGCTGACAGCTCACAAATTCTGGTGAAATTGGGCCAAAGCAGTGGCGTAGCGTGGGGGGTGCAGGGGGGGGCGGACGCACTGGGCGCAACATCTGGGGGTTAGGGTTAGGGGGCGCAAATTACTTGCCTTGCCCCGGGTGCTGACAACCCACGCTACGCCACTGGGCCAAAGGTGATGGAGTCAGAGATCGGTGAAAATTAAATTGCCAGTGCTTGTTTGACAAAAGTTAAACCTGTTTTGAAGAAGTAAAGGAATTAATTTTCAAGAATCATTACGCAAAGGGCTGGATTTAAGTTTGATGAGGCCCTAAGCTACTGAAGGTAATGAGGCCCTTTATATGTTCAGCTGTCCTTTTGTCAACAACAATGACCGCTCCCCGCATAAAACGGGGGGCGCCCTTTGCGTGGACGCGCGCAGCCCCTGGATCTGGAGCGGCTCCATCAGCATAGGCTTGGCTTTGCCTTCCCTCAGGTGGGATACCTGGAGGTCTCCGCCTACCCCATTCAGTTGTCCAATCCCACCTGGGGGAAGCGTTGCGAAGGAGACCAGGCCAGGTAGGGGAGGGATTACCTGCCCACACAATAGAGGGAGGATCTTACCTGGGAATCCTCACTTGGCTCCAGAGCTTCTCCCACCCTACCCACCCTCAGTTAATGTCTTATTTTGCAGGTTAACTTTTCTTCACAGGTTTTGCAGGTTAACTTTTCTTCACAGGTATGTGGGAGCTGCTACGTTAAGGTCACTGTTAAAGGGCCGGAAAGGAATTTCCCTGCATTGGCAGGTTTCGCCTTTCCTGTAGCAAAACGTCACAACTTTGGCTGTATCAGGCCTTGGTCGGAATCCTTTTGTCCATCTTCCTCTTTGCAGCGGCGATACCAGGGGTCCTCGTTAAAGGGGTTTCTGAAGGGAGGCTTTGACCGTACGCCGAAAGGTCTTCATTGCTCTCCCCTGTGGCGGCAGCGTAACGGGGGCAGCTATCTCTGCTTGAACATATGTTCTCCAGAGCCGGCCCATCCCCCTCACGCACACTGGATAACCCTGATGCTCCCCAGGTCCCCGGCTGGGGACTGGGGAGGGAGAATGCCCAATGCCTGAGCCAAGGTCTAGCCACATTTGAAATTTAATAAAGTTGTGGCCAATTTAATCCCATAGCACGTTCTCTTGAGTTGTTATTCCACATGACAGGGGGACCGCTCAGGATCTGGGGACTCCACCTGTCCACGCAAATTGTCGCTGTTTTTTGTGATGAATATATTCTATATGGTAATTTATGGACCTAATACATAGGTATCTAAAAGCACATGCACAATGTAGGCACCCTATATAGAAATGAGCAAACCAGTGATATTTTAGGGAGCAGGCTAGCAGGCGGGGCCCATTATTTACATCATAGGAGCCTACGCAACACAAAACACTGTTGCTGTATGTAGGTTTTATTTTATTTATTTTTTTATCTTGTATTTTGGAACTGTACATCCAGGGTTTTTTCCCCTTTAATTTTTTTGGGAGCACCCAAGAGAGTGGGACCCTAAGCTATAGCTGGTTTAGCTTATATGTAAAACTGGCACTGATTACGCAGCATGAGTTTTCTTAAAGAGAACACAGCCTAACTCATTAAATACCATAGTCTTCCTCCACCAATACTGAGTTGCAATTGTTGTCACATTACCATTTATCTAATGACCTCTGCTTATAGAAACCACTTAACGCTGAGTGCATTGCGGTAATGCTGGGAAGGAATTGTTTTACTGACGGCCATTATTTTTCAGGATTTGGGGCAACAGCAAATTACATTTTCCAGAGTTCAGTCGAAGATGTTTTAATGGTTGGCTTCTCTATAATGTTTGTGTATTGGTCACACAGAAGAAAATCATTTTCTGAAGAGCACGCCTGTTTTCCTTGCCTGTTTGTGTCTCAAATGTTTGGCACTTGAGCCCCGAGCCATCTTTGTCGGCGGAATCAAATGAACTGCAACACAATCCGGCAGAGCCTTTCCAAATATCTCCTTTGTTCTCACAGCACCCAGGTGACCAACAAACATTCCCGGACATGCAAGAACTTAATCCATTTAATTTAATTTAATGTATGCTCTGAACATCTATGCCCGAAGGACTTCTCCTGAGTATTCTCAGGGCGTTTTGTGAAACAGCACACAGAATTATTATCAGTACACTTTAGGAAGCTGGTCTAGAAATTTTACACACATTGTGCCGAGTTGGGAGCAGGGAGGTCCCCTCCATTACGGAGGACTCTCTGGGTGGTTCTTAGCCTCATTTCACCATCTGCAAATCAGAATGAAGAGTAAGGCTGTTTTGAAACTAGCAAGCTATTTATATTCTGCGTTTCTTCTGTAGAATCCCACCGTGCCCAGGCAGCACAAATACAAACTAAAATGTACAACAAGGTACTTGAACATGTGCCTTCAGAGTCTAGGTCTGCAATAGTGACCCATTTGGTGGGCACAGTTGTCTTCCAGAAACAGACATTGATGCAGATGGGATGAGGGAAGGGATAAGTTTGGGGCTATTCAGACACACTGGCAAGAGTGCTGGACTGGCTCTGCCATTGTGCCCACATGGCTCTGATTTTCCACAGTTTTGCCCTGTCCTAACCTCTTTCACGAAAATTGCATCAACACTGGTATCAGGAGGGTGGCTCTCTCTCACTAGATGGGCCACTACTGTAGACTTGGCAGTGCAGATCTAGACTCAACAATTAACACTGACACACATTTATTTGTATTTGATATCTCGCTTTATCACTACCCGAAGGAGTCTCAAAGTGGCTAACATTCTCCTTTCCCTTCCTCCCCCACAACAAACACTCTGTGGGGTGAGTGGGGCTGAGAGACTTCAGAGAAGTGTGACTGGCCCAAGGTCACCCAGCAGCTGCATGTGGAGGAGCCGGGAAGCGAACCCGGTTCACCAGATTACGAGACCACTGCTCTTAGCCACTACACCACACTAGCTCTATTGTCTGAAGCTGCACCAACAAATTGCATGCAGAATCTTCATACCTGGCAAAGAGCCATTGTAACATTAGTTTCTCACACACGTTATGGTAGCTCTAACAGCTTCTGTTTTCTTGAGAACACAAGACAAGAGGACATTGGAACTAGATAAGTTGGAACAGGAACAAACACTGCAGCCAAACATTGATTATTGTGAGAATACAAAATTCTAGGATGGTAATACTTCTCCCATTTGAAGAGAGCTTCTTCTTTGGCGATCACTCGTAGCTGATTAAGATTGTTTTCCATAAACACACTTTTAACAGTGAGACCGTAAGTGACTGTGGAGGCCAATTCTGGATCCACACATACTTTAACAGTGGGGACATAGGTTTCCAGGCAGGACGGGAGTTGATCATGGTGAGGGTTTGCCAAGCGTGCCTTCCTCTTAGCACATTTCTTCCTTTTGTCCTGAGTTTGAGCATCTTCAAAGCCCATGAAACCTTTGATAAAGGCTGTTCTCTAACAGGAGTGCTCGCAAACCAGTGTTTCCCAGTTGTCGGTGTTTATACTACATTTTTTTTTTTTTTAGATTTGCCTTGAGAGAGTTTTTAAACCTCTTTTGTTGACCACCAGCATTTCACTTTCCATTTTTAAGTTGGGAATAGAGTAGTTGCTTTGGAAGACGACAATCAGGCATCTGCACAACATGACCAGTCCAACAAAGTTGATGTTGAAGAATCATTGCTTCAGCACTGGTGATTTTTGCTTCTTCCAGTACACCGGTATTAGTTCACCTGTCTTCCCAAGTGATGTGTAAATTTTTTCGGAGACACTGTTGATGGAATCTTTCAAGGAGTTAGAGATGACTTTTATAAGTGGTTCACGTTTCACAAGCATATAGTAAGGTTGGTAGTACAATAGCTTTGTAACAAGTATTTTCCTGCAAATGTCCTGGTCCTCAAACACTCTGCACTGCAATCGGGAGAAAGCTGCACTTGTAGAGCTTAGGTGATGCTGGATTTCGGCATCCATGTCGGGCCTTGTGGAAAGATAACTGCCCAGGTAGGAGAAGTGATCAACATTTTCCAACATTACACCACTGAGTTGGATTTGTGGCACTGCAGAGGTGTTGTTTTGTGCTTGTTGGTGCAGCCCTTTGGTTTTTTGGATGTTGAGTGATAAGCAAGACTACAGCATAATGTCATCAAATAGAAGTTCCTCTTTTGCTGGGAAAGCGTGACCCTTGAAATATATGATGAGATTGCTTCAGCCTGAAACTAGAGTGCTGTTGAATTTGGAGAGGGCAGGCCTGGAGACGAACATGCAAATTCCCAAGGATGGTGGTGAGCCAAATAAGTTAAGACACTTCAGGCCATTGCACAATAATAATGTTGTGGGCACAATCCATTGAAACTGAAGCAATGAAGGAGAATCAAGCAAATGATTAACTCTCTAAGATACTGCCTTAGATCAGTCATTTAATAATAGCAAGTGCTGATCTCATGCCAGGAAAATGAAGACATGAGATGGGAAAAGTGTTGGGAAGCAGGAAGTGATATTAGAATGCAAAGAAATAAGGTATAAATGCTGGGGTGTTATAAAGGGAAAGGGAAAGGCAGTGGAGGCCAAAGAATTAAGGTAAATGGGACAATGACCCACCAACCTCAGTTTGCCCTTAGCCAAGCCTCACCTGTATGCCTTCCTACTATGCCAGTGTGGTTTAGTGGTTAGAGTGCTGGACTAAGACCTGGGAAACCAGGGTTCAAATCCCCACTCAGCCATGAAGCTCACGGGGTAGTCTTCGGTCAGTCACAATCTCTCAGCTTCACAGGATTGTTGTCAGAGGGAGGGAGAACCAGGTACACAAACCTCCAAGTGTCCCTATTTTCCAGGGATGGTCCCAGATTTATAGAGGCCGTCTCAGTTTCTGATCTGATCCCGGAACATGCCTATTAGTTTGTCTTTATTTTCATCAGAGAGATGTTGGAGGGTATGGAGCTACTTGACCTGTGAGCCAAGGAGATAAGTAACTATACTTTTAGAAGACATCTGAAGGAAGCCTTGTACAGTGGTACCTCAGTTTAAGAACAGCCCTGTTTACGAGCTATTCAGTTTATGAACTCCGCAAAACAGGAAGTAGTGTCCTGGTTTGTGAACTTTATCTCGGTCTAAAAGAAGCCGAATGGTGAAAGGTCACTGGCGGGAAGCCTCATTAGGGAAAGCGTGCCTTGGTTTAAGAACGGTTTCAGTTTAAGAATGAACTTCCGGAACAGATTAAGTTCATAAACCAAGCTACCACTGTATAGGGAAGGTTGTTTTTTTGTTTTTTGTTTTAAAAAAGTTTAATGTTTTATTATGTTTTTTTATAAATGCTGGGAGCCACCCACAGTGTTGGCAGGTATGTATGAGCCCTGGAGAAGAAAGTAGGATATAAATGCAATAAAAATAAATTTAAAATAAAATAATAAATAAAATAAAATAAAATAAAATAAAATAAAATAAAATAAAATAAAATAAAATAAAATAAAATAAAATAAAATGCTAATATCCAGTCATGGGGGTAGCACTGCCTGGCAGCTTCATCGTCGTCAGACTCTCTTCTAGAAGTCACTGTGGAAAAAGATGGAGGCAAAACAAGAATTAGTGACCTCTGCCTGTCATTGGCTTCTCTGCCTTCTTTCCTACCAATCTTAGTGGGGACCAAACTTCAATGAGGAAAAGCTACGCCAGCAGGTATAGTTGCAACTCAATAAACAAACAGCATTTTTTTCTAGCTTATATTCATAACCACAAAGGCAGGTAGGCCACACTGAAATTAAATAGCTCAAGGCCAGCTGAGTGATCATTGTGGCTCTAAACAGGTTTGACCAAAAAGCGCCTTCTTCTAAAACCAACGTTCAACCACTACAACACACTGATCCCCAATGCTGTAATTGCTTAGCTTCAAATTACTGAGGATTGCCAACTCAGAGAGGTCAACTGCTGGTTCTCACCTTCCATTATCTTTGAAAACCTGACTTACTGATTTCAACAGGGCATTGAGAGGTATGTGGCGTCAGACCACTGTTTTCCCTAGCACATTACAGGAGGGAGATAAGGAGAGCAGCACATCCTGAATCTTCAGTTTCATTTGGATAAGCCCAGATTCTAGTATCTTGAGAGTGGAGGAAGGGGGAGGGACAGAGTGGGAGAAATCAGAGATCTCTTTGCCTACTTTCTCCACACCATACATACATTTCTATCATGTTCCCCTCTTTCTGGTTTTATTTTCCAAATTAAAAGAAGACATCCCCCCATCAAATACACTTCACAGGTAAGATTCACCTTCTGTTGTGTGGGCAGGGCGGTCCCTCCCCTTACCTGGCCAGTCCCCTGGCAACACCTACCCAGGCGGTATTGGGCGATAGGCAGAGACCGTCAGGTATCCAGCCTGGGGATGGCAAAGCCAGTCCGTACTACCAGGAGCCACATGGGATTAAGGGGGCTGTGCACAACCACACAAAAGGCCCCCCCCCCATTTGATGTGGGGAGCGGTCATTATCAGTTAAGAAGCCCAAATACAAACCAATAGCAATACCAGATTATTATTTTTTAAAAAAATGAAAACTAGCCATGTTGTAGCTTGTAACAGATTCTTCTTCAAGATGATCACTACCAATAAATGTGAAGCAGGGGGCAGCACCCCGTGCTTTAAATTAGACCACAAGTTCTGTTCTGGAAGCCACATGCATTTGATACTCAAACGACACACAAGATGCAGAGATAATCTATATAGAAACATGCACAAGCAGGGGCTCCACCTACCGGAAGCAGTTCCTACTTCTGGAGTCCCATTGGCTGCTGATATGCCCACACAATATCAGTCCGAACTATGTGGCATCAGAGCTTGCAAAAAAGGAGCTGTGAGTGGGTTGGTTGCTAGTTGCTCTTTTCACATGGCCAAGTGTGATGCTAGCCATAGAAGAAGATGTGGATGCCAGGTGATGTCACTAGACCAGGGGTCAGCAAACTTTTTCTGCGGGGGGCTGGTTCACTGTTCCTCAGAACTTGTGGTGGGCTGGACCACGTGCACACATGCGCAAACATGCCTTCCCTCCCTTGGAGACAGAGCGGCTGAAATACCTCCACTCACCACTTTCAGATGTAGCAGGCTGGGCTGGGGAGGGGGCACCTTGCCAGTGCTGGGTCTCAGCTTGCGCGGAGGGGCCACAGCCACTGTCCCAGGAAGGGCCCCTAATCCAAGGTGTCAATGACCATGCTGCTAATGGTCCATCACCGAGCAGCACAGAGGAGTCCTCCTCCTCCCCCTCCTCCCTCCTCACAGGCTCTCTGCTCCCACATCTTCCCGCCCCTTCACTTCTCTTCCTCCCTTCTCAGAGCTAGACCTCAACAAGGCACCCTGCCCTGCACCTCGCCCTGATTGGAGCAGCGAGCTTCGGGAAGGGTCGCCATTGGCTGCCGGCTCACATCAAATGGGCCAATTGAGGGGAGACCTGAGGTTCCTAAGACTTCAGATTGGCCAGCATCACAGAACTCTGAGCAACCTCGGAGCATGCTGGGAGATGTAGTCCCGGGAAAGCACCTCTCCATAGAGCTAAACCTGAGCTAAACCAGCATGGCAGGGCAACTGACCGAGCGAATGGCAGGCTCCACAGATTGGATTTACGACCCTGGCGGGCCTTATCTTGTCCCCAGGCCTTAGTTTGCCGATGCATGCACTAGACCTTTCTATATTTGGACAAACCTCTGAACACTCAAAGTGCTATTATGAAAGACAATGAGAAGTTATGCTGGAATGTATGAAATAGGGGAAAATGTTTTTCATCTCTGATAGCTCGGTTAGAAATATTTGAGAGGGTCAAAAGTTGATGCATGTTGCCATTTGAAAGGGGAGTATGTGCCATGTCTTTGGGCTGATTATGTGGGGCAGGGCTTACCTGACAGCCCCCCCCCCCCCAATATTTCATTCAAGTTTGCAGTCCTGATTCAGAATCTGGTATGGCTAACGTAAGCTAAGAAGGAAGGGAAAGTCCAAATTATGGAAATTAGCTATTTATTTCCCAAGTCAAATCCCCAATACTATGAACTGCAGCTGGATAGCTCAGTTGGCTGGAGGGTCGATCCCCATATGGGGCAGATGCTTATTACTGCATTGCAGGAGATTGGACCAGATGAAACTCAGGCTTCCTTCCAACTCTATGATCTGCAGAACCTTAGGCCTAAGGGCCGAATTTAGCCCTCCAGCCTTCACTATTTGGCTCTTGGGTCTTTTAAAAGCCAAGCCTTCTCCCCAGGCCACACTTCTCACAGCCCCTGCTTAAGCACATTTGCCTGGCTAGACTGTGTCCTTGGAACCAATGATGTCTCCTGTTTGCCAAGACAGAGAACAGTTGTGTGTCAAAGCCTCATACTTTGTTGTGTGGACAGGGCAGAGTCCCCCAAACCCGGGCGGCCCCCGTGTGGAATAACGACTCAGGACAACGTGCTACGGGATTAAAATTGGTCACAACTTTATTATGTTTCAGATGTGGGTAGACCTTGGCTCAGGCATTGGGCATTTATCCCTCCCAGTCCCCCGCCGGGGATCTGGGGAGCATCAGGGTTATCCAGTGTGGGGGGGGGATGGGCTAGATTTGGAGAACATATGTTCAAGCAGAGAGAGCCCGCCCCTGTTACGCTGCCATCACAGGGGAGAGCAATGACGACCTCTAGGTGTACGGCCAGAGCCTCCCCTCAAACAACCCCTTTAACGGGGAACCCTGGTATCACCGCCGCAAAGAGGATGGGGGCATGGGTCACCGCTGCACCCCCCCCCCCCAATTCAGGGAAGATAGACTTAAAAAAAAAATATTAAATTTTTCCATAAAAACTCCAATCATACAAATTTCCACATCACATATTTTAGCTTATTAGACCTCCCTCAACTTCTCTGACAATCATTCGTAGTTGAATTCCTATCTTCACATTCCTTAATTTTAGTATTGCCTTTACGTACAATATTTCTATCATCCTTTACATTCTTGCAATATTCCTTATATTTTCACAAAGCTTCTTTAAAGCACACTAGCGTTGTATATTCCTCACATACAGTTTTCAAATATTCTGTAAATTTTCCCCAGTCCTCAAAAAACTTGTGGTCCCTTTGGAATCTAATTTTTCCAGTTAGTTTGTCCAGTTCTGCATAGTCTGTTAATTTTGTTCTCCATTCTTCCAAAGTCGGTACTTCTTCTTGCTTCCATTTTTGAGCCATCAATGTTCTTGCTGCTGTTATTGCGTACTGAAAAAGTTTACAGTCCCTCTTTTTTATATCCATTCTCGTTATTCCCAGCAAAAATGTTTCTGGTTTCTTAACAAAGCTGTACTTCAGCATTTTCTTTAATTCATTATATATCATTTCCCAGAACCCCTTTACTTTCTTACACTCCCACCACATATGCATAAATGTACCTTCTTTCTCTTTACATTTCCAACATTTGTTACAAGTTTTGTACATTTTTGCTAATTTAGCTGGTGTCATATACCATCTGTATACCATTTTCATAACATTTTCTTTTAATGTAGTACATGCTGTAAACTTCAAATTTTCGTTCCATATTTTTTGCCAATCTTCCATATCTATATTATATCCTAGATCTCTGGCCCATTGAATCATTACCACTTTTACTTCCTCATCTAACGTGTGCCATCCATTCAGGGAAGATAGACTAAAGGATTCCACCCAAGGCTTGATACCGCCAAACTTGTGACGTTTTGCTATGGGAAAGGCAAACCTGCCAATGCAGGAGAATTCCTTTCCGGCCCTTCAACAGTGACCTTGATGTAGCAGCACCTGGGTACCTGTGGAGGAAAGGTTAACCTGTAAAAGAAGTCTTAACTGAGGGTGGGTAGGACGGGAGAAGCTCTGGAGCCAACTGACGATTCCCAGGTAAGATCCTCCCCTACTGTGTGGGCTGGTAGTCCCTCCCCTACCTGGCCTGATCACCTTGGCAACGCCTCCCCAGGTGGGATTGGGCAACTGGCTGAGGTAGGCAGAGACCTCCAGGTATCCCACCTGGGGAAGGTGAAGCCTGTGTTAATGGTGCTGCATGGGGTCCAGGGGGCTGCGTGCGACCACGCAAAGGCGCCCCCATTTAATGTGGGGAGCAGTCATTGTCTACTGTACAAAGGTCAGGGCCACCTTCTTTGCCACACACTCTTCTGTTTTGCATCCACCCCCCGCAAAGGTTGAGGGTCTGAGCCCTGTGATCTGAAAGAAGTTGCTTACCTGGATCTAAGGTCTCATAACCTCAGACCTTCAGATCTTCTGACAGCCATCTTGTCGCATAATTACTAAATACAAACAGCATGAATGTGGCCCCACTGTGAACCAATCTGCTTCATCCCAAATTTCTGAAATGACTAATGCTTTTCAGATTTAATTTAGGGTTGCCATATTTCAAAAAGTAAAAACCAGGTCACCCCAAAAGTTGTTTTTTAGGAAATCACTGAAATTCTTGAGCTTTTTAAAAGGAAAACCTGAAGGTTATTGAGCTTTTCCTTTTTTACAAAAACACATTTTTTAAATATATATTTTTGTCTAAGATCCAGGACAAAGTTCCGCCTTTTGCAAATTCCCCCCTACATCAATTCCGCCTTTGAAATCCAGACGTATAGCAGCCCTAGATTTATAGATCAATTTGATAAGGGATAGGAGCAAATAATTTAATTTCACTTCAGGTTCTTTCAAATCAAAAGCACTTTGGGTAGCTTGGTCTTGAGCAATGCGATTCAGCAAGCCTAAGCATCACCACAACATGCCCCAGATCATAATATTCACAAAATTAGTTTCCTGCCTTCTAAAGTTGTGAAATGCAATCTGGGTTTCTGTGCAACAGCAGTAAATTTCGATGACCAATTAACTGATGTACAGGTATGTCGGTTTACGACTACGTTCAAAAATAGCTGCTAATTTGGATTCAGTAAAGAAAGAGAAACTTTCCTACTCAAAGCACCCTTGCATTATTCATGGCTGAAAAGTAACACAAGATTTACTGAGCAAAAAAACAAAGTGTTTTACACAGCAATTTCAATAATACATGCCCTGGTACTCAAAATTCTTCAGCAAGCCATTTCTTAGCAGATACATGGAAATTATTCAGCAAGGCCTGTCACTTAAATCTTATAAGATCCATGTTTGGATTCAGTATTCAGTTTGCGTTAGTTTCCTTGCCAGCCAAGAGCACAGAAAAAGATAATTACGTATTAAGCATGTGGTTTCCATATAGCTTTGTTAATTAATCTGTGGCATTCTACTGGATCGCGGTGCATTTTCTTCCCAAATAATTAAAAACAGGCTGGCAAGATAAAGCTGGCTCTTTTCTGTGTGAATCTTTTCTAAGTTGGAATGTTGTGGAAAGGAGAGAGAGAGAGAGAGAGAGAGAGAGAGAGAGAGAGAGAGAAAGAAAGAAAGAAAGAAAGAAAGAAAGAAAGAAAGAAAGAAGACATCAGCGGAAAGTTTCAGAGAAGTTTCAAATTATCAACCTCGGCTGTGTACAGATGTAACATTTTCAGAGCAATTTCCCCTCTGCCGTGATCTGCCTCTAATCCTGCTGTGGTAGCTGAATAATAATACCAACACAATAAAGGAAAGGTTGGCACCTGAGGAGCTCCAAAATAAGGAGCGCCTGGTGAAACTTTAAGAAAATGACATATTATGCGTGTCGGAACATTAGCGGTGCTTAAACTGAATACATTACCAGGGTGGCATTTTCTAATCAAGTTGCTTTCCAAAATGAACTTGAGAAAGGAATGCTAGGTTGTAGGGCTAAATAAAGAATAAAGAACAGGTGGCCTATAGAAAAGGGAGCATATTGGGATGGGAGTGGGTGGGGGGGGGACACATAATGTCTAGTTGCTTTTTCAGTGAAGGACTTAAAAACAAAGAAAGTGTTAGCACTCATGCTCATTGGACAAGAGTTTAATCATGGATTGCACACTTAGCAGGTGCTTGGTAACTCATATTGCCATTTTGATTCACATCAGAGGTAAGTCACATTCAGTGACCTGTGGTCATATATGTGGCCTTCCAGAAACTCCTGGGTGTGTCTTCTATGCCACCAGATTACCTTCATTCCTGTTTGTTATTATTTTGTCTGCCTTTTAAAAGCATTTCATGCCTTCTTCCTGGATAGTTTCAGAATAATTGGAAGGGAAAGGATTCTATCTCATGCCCTCCTACTTTTCTCCAATGAAAATGGGGACGTCCTATTCCATAATAATAATAATGTTACTATTTATACCCCACCCATCTGACTGGTTTGTCCCAACAACTCTGGGCAGCTTCCAATACAGATAAAAACATAATAAAACATTAAACATTAAAAAACTACACTATGTAGGGCTGCCTTCAGATGGCTCGGGGGTCGGATTAATCCAAAGTCTCCAACATGTCTCTGATGAAAATAGGAACATCCTAAGGAAGAATGGGAAATCCCAGAATCACATCAGAAACCAGGGTGGATTCTGTAAATCTGGGACTGTGGAAAATAGGGACATTTGGAGGGTCTGCTATTTGCTAAAGGAAAAATGATTTTTTTTAAATAAACAAACTTTCTCCCCTGATTGTATGGCTTCTGCAGTTGTCTGAGAACAAATTGGTAGGACAAAACTACCAAACAGAAAGCCCTTGACAGAAACAATATTTGACCACTCCTGGTCTATGTGAACAGACTCTACTTTCAAGCTTCTTGCTGCATCATCAACCCAAATGGATCTTGTTTCCCATGTGTGGAAGAGTTAAAACCACACTCACAGAAAGCTTGCTTTGAGCAATACCAACGTAAACAGGTTTGCCCTCGGGAAGTATAGTATTTCAAAAGAGCTTTTATTTAAATTGTATCCAAATATATTTCTACAGTTGTAAGTCCATAGAAGGGTGAATGGGGAAATCATCCTTCTGTAGCACATATTGTAAGCGATTTGTTTTGAGTCCTCTGGTCCTATCTATACTATAACCCTACATCAGTTTTATGCCATGTGAAGCTCTCACCCCTTCACCCAGAATCTGAGGCTGATTTCTTTTACTCCTGGGGTCAGAAATATCAACACAGCACTAGTTTGGAGATTAAGTTGGTTTTTTTTTTTTTTAAGGTTGTGTTGCACTATGACATCAGAAGGATAAGTACCGAAGCTACAGTTCTACTGTACTCTACCAGTTCTACTGGTGACAGCAGCCACGAAATTAAAATATGCCTGCTTCTTGGGAGAAAAGCAATGACAAACCTAGACAGCATCTTAAAAAGCAGAGAAATCACCTTGCCAACAAAGTTCCGTACAGTTAAAGCTATGGTTTTCCCAGTAGTGATGTATGGAAGTGAGAGCTGGACCATAAAGAAGGCAGATCGCCAAAGAATTGATGCTTTTGAATTCTGGTGCTGGAGGAGACCCGTGAGAGTCCCATGGACTGCAAGAAGATCAAACCTATCCATTCTTAAGGAAATCAGCCCTCAGTGTTCACTGGAAGGACAGATTGTGAAGCTGAGGCTCCAATACTTTGGCCACCTCATGAGAAGAGAAGACTCCCTGGAAAAGACCCTGATGTTGGGAAAGATGGAGGGCACAAGGAGAAGGGGACGACAGAGGACGAGATGGTTGGACAGTGTTCTCGAAGCTACCAGCATCAGTTTGACTAAACTGCAGGAGGCAATGGAAGACAGAAGTGCCTGGCGTGCTCTGGTCCATGGGGTCACAAAGAGTCGGACACAACTAAACGACTAAACAACACCACAGTTCTACACATGTTGTGTAGTTCTACCTGTACTATGCATTCAAAGTAGTACCATACTACTTTAAACATTCATGGCTTCCCACAAAGAGTCCTGGAAATTGTATTTCTCTAAAGGTGCTGAGAGTTGTTCAAAGACCCCTATTTCCCTCATAGGGCTACAGTTCCCAGAGTGATTGAACAGTCGATCTCTCTTCCTAGGGAACTCTGAGAATTGTAGCTCTGTGAAATGAATAGGGGTCTTCTAACAACTCTCCACAACGTTAACAAAATACAGTTTACACAGGGGAGCCATGACTTGCACAAAATAGATGGCTTCACAGGTTTTTAAAAGCAACACTGTGAAGTACTCTGCAGGCTTAAAAGCAATGCAATCTTCTTCATATTTTCCTTTTCTTTTCAAATTGGGGAAATTCTGTAGGAGATAAAGCTCCAAAGAGAATGTTTTAGTGACATCTTTGGAGCAACACCAGTCATTCAAATGCCATAAGTATGAATAAACGTTTAATTATGGGTAAAAATGACCATCATTTATGTCCTACGCAAAGAAACAGAAAGTAGTGGCAAAATTCAACAGCAAGCCACAGAATAAGCCAGTAACTAGTGGAGGAGCAACAGCCACGGAATATTGTAAAGCCGTCCAAAGCTGTGCATGGTTGCCATATGTCCTCTTTTTCCAGGACATGTCCTCTTTTTCATGAGTATATAAAATGAGAGTTGTCACAGCGATCCATAGTTAAAAGCAGAAGTTGGCTAATGTGTTCTCTTTTTTGCTCTTCAAAATATGGCAGCCCTAGACTGCTATCCACTTCGGAAAACGACAAAGATCCCCACATTTATCGCTTGGCAAGCTGGTTGTCTGCATTCATCCCAGGGCAGAGTCATCATATCCTTATCTCCATGTTTCATAGTACGTACATGAAATTATATTTCTTATTGGGAAACAGGATTTTTTCCCCCTTTACTTTTTCCTCCCATGTTGGGAGGAAAGGATACATTTGTATGAACACAGTGCTTGAGCCGCAAGAGAGGCATGACACAGACTCGGCCGATGTACCTTTGACAAAGCTTTCAGGGCATTTCCCAGAGTAGTAGCTTTCAATATAGATCATAAAAACAAAACCTTGAAATGAATGAATTACTGAACTCAGGGGGGGAAATAGCCAATGGTTATGTATATCCATTGTTTTATTTTTTTAAAAAATAGAAGCAAAACATGACCTTTGCACATGAGACTGTAAGGGGCCATGTAGCCTCAGGAGCACATATGAGGACAATGTCTCTTGAGAAGGGTCACTCACAGTAGTCTAAAATCTGACACAACAGAGTCATACATATTACAAATGAGAACTGGGAAGTTGTTTGGAGAGAAGAGAGTCAACTGCCTTAAAAGAATGCACAATCCCAATGAAATGTTCAGCCTCTACCTAGCTTCCTCTCAGAGTCTGTCTACTAAGGTCCCACATCATGCTGTTCGCTGGAGGAAGTCACACACAAACACATTCATCCATCAATCCAATATGTTGCTCTCCTGATGTTGCAACTCCCAAAAACCCTGATAATTGGCCATGTTGGTTGGGGCTGTTGGAATCCAACAACTGGGAGGGGGATGAACCACTTTGGCTATCCCTGAACAAAGACTGCAATAACAAGTGATTTCCTTGAGTAAATTTAGATCTAACGCCACAGGCAGAACTTTCCTAACACCTCGCTAGGTCTCAGACAATGCTTTTCAGTGAAGACAGCTCACATATTCAACAGAATGTATAATTAACCACAGATAAATTAGCAATTAAGGAATGTATGTGCTTGTGTGAACCACCTCTCTGTCATTCAAGGGAACCAGCAAAGGACCATACAAACCACCAGCCTACGCCATACCCTCCAACATTTCTCTGATGAAAATTGGGATGCCCCATTCCATAACGATAATTTTACTATTTATACCTCACATATCTTACTGGGTTGCCCAAGCCACTCTGGGCGGCTTCCAACATATATAAAAACATTTTTAAAAAATAAACATTAAAAAAAACTTCTGTATACAGGATTGCCTCCAGGCAGCTTGGGGGGCGGATAACTCCATACCCTCCAACATTTCTCCCATGAAAATAGGGACATTCCAAGATCAAACTGGGATTGCTTCTCTAAATCAGGGATGTCGCTGGAAAATTGGGACACTTGTAGGGTCCAGCCTACGCATGCTTGGGCTATGAAGATCAGAAACATGGAAGGAGCACAACCAACCTCCAAAATGATAACTATCCTTAATAATGCTCCTGCGGGTGGTGCTGTGGGTTAAACCACAGAGCCCAGGACTTGCTGATCGGAAGGTCGGCGGTTCGAATCCCTGCAAAGGAGTGAGTTCCCGTTGCTCGGTCCCTGCTCCTGCCAACCTAGCAGTTCGAAAGCACGTCAAAGTGCAAGTAGATAGATAGTTACCACTCCAGCGGGAAGGTAAATGGTGTTTCTGTGTGTGCTGCTTTGGTTTGCCAGAAGCAGCTTAGTCATGCTGGCCACATGACCCGGAAGCTGTACGCCGGCTCCCTCGGCCAATAAAGTGAGATGAGCGCCGCAACCCCAGAGTCGGTCATGACTGGACCTAATGGTCAGGGGTCCTTTTACCTTTACCTTATTATTAAAGACATGTTAGTTATCATTCCATCCTTGTGAAAATAGGATGGGTAGTGACAAGAGAATTCCACCATGCTTTGCTGTTTTGGATTTCAGATCTGGAGAAGGGACATTATAAATTCTCCTTCACCCAGGATATTGTAGATCATTGGCGCCTCATGGATCAGAGCTCAGTAGTAGGACACAAAACCTCCCAAGATTCAATTCCTATGCTTGGTCTCTTCACACAAGTAACACATGAAGAGGACAAGCATCAAACACCTACGTATTTCTATCAACCCAGAACTCCCTAATGTGCCTCCTCCTCTAATCTATCTCCAGAGCACTACAAAAGCCGATGAGGCCATTGTCCTGATGCAGACTTGCCTACACACCCTATTTGGTTTAAAGGACATTTTTTGTCTAGCAATGACTCCTTTAAAATATATTGATAGGTGTCGTTGAGCTGCAGATAATGGGAGATTCTTTGATACTTCCTCAGAGACTTTAAATGCACTTTAGGAGCAATTACATCTCTTAATTGAGAAACCAATTATTGCAGTGATTGATTTCTTGCTCTTCTCCCCTTGTTTCTCTTTATAAAAATATGTTGAACAGACATCACTGCCCTAAAGCTGTGGCATGCAGCTAAACCTATAAAAGAATTTTGTGTGCAAGTAAAGCATCTGAACTGGAAATTATTGGAACTGGATTGGTTGATTGATTGGACTCTTTGCAGAGAAATTCTTGCTGTTTTATGTGCTTGGCATAAGAGTATCAAACAGGGCCAGCCCTCTAGGTCTGAAATCCTAGGCAAAGTACCCTTGGGTGGGACACCACTCATGTTGATGCTGCCCCTTTGACTTTCCGGCAGTGGGGATGAAGGTAGCAGCTCTTCAAGAACTTCCAGTGTAGTGCTTGTCACTCCAGGGTATTTAAGGGAAATTAAAATGGAGACTCGCAGATCTGGTTTCCTGAAGTGGAGAGCCCAGGGCAAGCACAGGCAACCTCAGACCTTCATATGTTTTTTGGTACTACAATTCCCATCATCCCTGACCACTGGTCCTGTTAGCTAGGGATCATGGGAGTTGTAGTCCCAAAATATCTGGAGGGCTGAGGTTGCCTATGCCTGGCCCAGAGCATGTGTCAATGCTAGCAGTTCTTGCTGTGCCACTGGGGGTCAGATTCTGACGTCAGGATTGCTACTACAGAGTTGGCAGGATGGCCTCTTTGGCAGAAGCAGGAGCTTATGCGGTGAGGTTGAAAGCAGTGTTTTTATAACTGATCGGCCAGTGGAGGGAACCATGTTGAACTTTCCCCTTGTCACTGTAAATTCTGATCTCCACCAAGGGGTGCCAACTTGAATAAAATATTGGGGTGGGTACAGGTAAGCCCTGCCCCACATAACTGATCACATGATGAAGTGTACATGCACTATTTGAATGGCAATGCCCATTAACTTTGTCCCCCCACCCCACCCCTCTCAAATATTTTATTGGGGGCTAAGGGATCTTGGTCCCTAGGAATTGGGTCTTATTATGCCTCTACCTCATTCCTTGGTCTCTGATAAACTCCTAGCCAGCTCCTACTAGTGTTCAACACCTCACTGCAGGAAATTCATTGGTTTGGTTCATTCATACATATATATCGCTTGCTTTCTGATCACTTGGTTATCACTCATCACTTGACTGCAAATGTTTCAACCAGCTTTGTAAAAAGATGGTGTTTTTGAGCCGACACCCAACAATATGAAAGTTCCATCTGCAGTGATAAATCTGTGACAGATGATGGCTGCATCACTTGTATGTCATGCATGCAATGGATCTATCACAATGTTGTTCTGGCTTCAAAACTCCTGGGTTGAACGGACTTCACTGAAGACCTGACTGAAGCATTGGTGATACAGAGGTTTCTCTCTCTCTATTGTGTGAGATTCATAATGAGTCACTCAAGCATACATACTTCTTAATATCAAAAGTCAATGACTGATTGACATGTATTTGTGCAATCTTTAGGCATATCTACTTGGAAACCAGCTCCTCTGAGATACAGATTTAGGACTTGGGTGTTAAAACTTAATCCCAGTAACTACACCAGCGAAGACGGAACCACAAAACTTTTGTCTTACAAGAAATTATCCCTTAAGGGAAATAAAAGTTAATGTGTTTTTTTCTCCTTAACTTGTTTTAATTGCCTAAACAGAAAAGTAATCAATGCATAATCTAACATGTACTAATTAACAGAACTACAGACAATTACCTAACAAACAAAATGCTGGAAATGCAAACTCAGTGCACTTGAGTTAAATCAGACCTGATTAAAGTATAATTATTAGTTTAAGGTAATTTGGGCATGCATCCATATGTCTATTGGTTTGTGTGGGTAAAATAATTGACAACATCTTTTGCCTTTGTGAGAGGGGGCAGTTGGAGGGAGAACATGGTACTAACAAAAGTAGAGTGACATCTGAAACAATGGTCGAGCTTGTTCTGAGGTAAAATACAGAAAATGTGCCTTTCTTTATGATGGAGGTGAAGAGCAACGACATAAAACCTCCAGGCCCTTTGGGAAATAAGTAAGACTGACAGATCTGGAGGTTATTAGTGAATCATTTGAGAAGCCAAAGCGATTGTTAAGATGAATTATAGAAAACTAAAGTTGGAGGTCACTCCCGAAGTTATCTAGTCTTGTCTTCTCCTCTGAGAAATGGAACCATATATCTAAAACTTTCTTCTCAGAAGCACTCCCAGTAGCAGAAACTTTACAGTTTCTACAAACAAGTTGTTCTCTTCCGCAAAATATTATTGTTATGTGAAGGAATTTCCTAATATTTGATCTGCACTGTTCTTGCTCTTCCTTAGCCCCGTTAGTACATAAAAGTCTTCCATCAATGCCCACTGTGAGCACCAAAGAATCATTCACATATTAAAAGCAAACATGTTTCTAAGTGGGCCCACAAGGGAGGGAGGGATCCAAATTCAGGTATGTTTGCATTAAAATTCAAACCAATCAAAATTTATTCCCTGTCCTATGTTTCTGGGGAAACCTCAGGCTAATGGGATAAAGAAACACGCAATAGCCGATGTCTCCTTTTTGAAAATATACACTATCTTATGACAGCAGTTGCTATGATGCCCACTGCATTTTCTCTAAACATGTACTCTCACCTCCAAACATGCACAACAAACTGATTTAAATTATGGTTGGATGTTCATGAAAAGTCGCCCGAATGACCCTGTGAGTGATGGTTTGGGGATGCAGTTGCACCTGATAATATGCTACAGATTCCCCACCCCCCTGAAAGTGACTCATTTGAGCACATTGGTAAAAAAGACAACTGTTCTGCTCATACGAATTTCAGGAAGCAGTGGAAGTAACAATAGATGTAATAGATCAGAAATTATGTTCTCCATGAAGCTGAATCCCAGAGATTTACAGAAAGAGGTCTTTTGGGAGGTGTGGCGAGAAATAAACAAACAGGCTGCTCTTCTATAAGTACCACTGGAGCCAAAAGTGGGCAGAGTGACATGATTCATCACACTAGACAGAGAAACCAGACAGGTTGTTAATTCTAAAAATGGCCTATTAGTGTTGACCTACGGACCCTTTCATGGGTCTAGTGCAAACACCAGCAGACTTTCTATAATTGTTGCTTGGAGCACATAGAGGCTGATGCTCGACTACCAGTGTGCAGTGGCACACTTTCCATAAATAAATGAGGTACAAGTACCTGTTGTGATGAAAACAGCACTTTCAGCCCTATCAAGTCAACAGGCTGCCACCATCCACAGGCCTTTCTAATCATCTTCTGGACACATTTGAAAGATACCTCAGATGCTCAAAATTCAAAAGCAACACCCCGTTATATTAAATCAGGCCAAATGCCTGACATTTAGATTGAGTCACCATAACATTTCTGTTCTCTGTGAAAGATGCATTTGTCACAAAAAAAGAGCCACAGCAAGCGAAAACAACAAAACATTACCTCATGCCCACAGTAAAAAATTTCATACAGTAATGGCAACTCCACTTTTCTTTGCAGAAATGTAACAACTAAAACATGTTGCTTTGTGATTCTCCAAGCATTTTGGTCTCTTTTGAGAGCAACTTGTGCCCTGTCCCTCCATCCCATCCCTTTGGGTGTTGGCAAGTGTGTCCCCCCCCCCCCAGAGTGAGAGTGGAACATCCAATTAATTTGAAACTGATTCTGACATTTTTATTTTTTTTTTAATGTTTTCTTTCTACTGAATTTTCGTCTTGAGGGAATAAAATAATGAATCTGGATTTCTCAGTTCCAGCACCGGGGGAGACCTCTGATAACCTCAGCTTGCAGAGACGAGTAATGATTCCTTGAGCAGTTTCGCTACATGGATTGCAATTGCTTGAATACTTTCCCCCTCTTTGCCACATTTGTTGCTGGACATATATGCAAAGTTTTACTTGAAGCCTCTGGCCTTCCTTGCGGAAAAGTATTATTGCTGGCCTTCACCGTTGGCAAATAAATTATTTTGTGTAGTCAATTAGTTTAAGGCCTTTACCAGTGATTGTTTCCCCCCTTTTAGTTTTTGATCTTTGAATTTGGTAAGTGGAAAATTGACTTTGTGCGCTAATATAGCTGCCCAAGACTTGTTTCTCCTGTGGACGATAAATTTGCAGGTGAAGCCCCATCAGTTTTCAAACATCATTAATTGGTCACATTGTATAGCAGGGGCAAGGAACCTGTGACCTCCTGGCCCTTCCTGGACTTGAGGTCCCTTCACCCCCAACCAGCATTGGCTATTAGTCAGATATTATGGGAGTTGCAGTCCAGCAATTTGTGGAGGGCAACAGGTATCCCATACCTATTGTATGCTTTTATTATATAGATGAATTTTTTTTTGAGATATCGACACCTGTAAACTGTAATCGAGCATCTGTAGGGAATAAATACTATATGTAGGAAAAGAACACCTCCAGAAAAGAAATTAAAAGCATACTTCTTCTTTTTTGCTGTACAGTAAGTGTGTATAAAAATTTTAATCTGTTTGCCAGTGCAATTTTCTGGTTTTGTGCAGATTAGTCATGTCCAAAGTCCTTTTGGGGGGCCTAATCCAGCCCTCCGGCCAGTTTTATCTGGCCCCTGTGGCAGTTTATTTATTTATTTATTGGGGTCAAATCCTTAAAAAAGCTCAACAACTTCACGTTCACTTCAGACGAATGTTTCTGCACACACACACACTTCTGAAGCACCCAAGAAATAGGAGCCAACAGCTAGGGACCGAGGTCCCTTCAAACACACCCCAAATTGAGGGGTCCAGCCCCCCCCCCCCAAGTCGATGGGCATTGTCACTCAAATGGTGTACATGTGATCACTTATGTGGGGCAGCCCACCCCAATATTTTATTCAATCTGGGCACCCCTGAGTGGAGCAGTTTGGAGCCTGATTTCCCCCAGTTTAGCCAATTATCCCCATATCAGATAAACCCGAATTTAAAGGTGGAAAGAGGAAACTTTGGTGTTGTTTGAGGGTAATGGCATGTGGACTACATAAATTAGATGGGAATGCAAATGGCTGCAGACACATAGTGAACTCCAATGCGGACAAGCCCTTACTATCTGAATCAAAGGCTGAAGTCCTAACCACACTTGCTAGGAAACAAGTCTCGCTGAACGCAGTAGGGCCTACTTCTTTTCGAACATGCTCAGAACAGTGAAGGCGCACTGCTCATGTGGAAACAAATGCCACTTTGCAAGTGAAACCTCTCATGGTTCGCAGTCTTAGATTTGAAGGTTTCATTTCATTGAGAGCAAAAATAACTTCTGTTTTGTTTTTCTCCAAGTTCCCCCCTCTCCGTATCCTTCAGGCTACAGTCCAGGTGGTATAACCTGAAGCCACTGTGTTTCTCCAAAGGTTCCAATTTGTTCTATTTCCGACACACACTGCTGCTGTGGGTGCAGATTTCATTTCCTTATACACTGCCTACCTAGCACTCAGAAAGTGGGGCTTCTACGAAGACTTGTGTTCTCTTACCAGAAGTAGCTGCCCTTGGCGCCACTTATAGGCACAGTACTACAACACATCAGGGATTACAACTGCAAGGGGAAATTAAAGAGCCAGTTATTGGTTACCTTCTCCTCCTCAGTTCTTTCGACGGCTGGATGCTTCTGCCGCCAGTGCATTAAAGCAAGCGGGTTATGCTAACATTTGGAAAGCAGTCAATTAGAAATCAAGCTGATCCTCTCCGTAGCACAGGGCACTGGGGGATTTCTGGAGAACAATTACTGCATTCTGCCTGCCTCTGTAAAAAACCCAGGATTGCTTCAGTTCGACCCTTGAAAACACTCACACTTCTACACCAGTTAAACATCCCAGAAGATGAGACCAGAGGGCAGCATCTATGGACCACTTATCACACTTTAGACAAAACCCTTCTCTCTATTGACAGGTAATTAATCACTGAAAGTCGTCTTTTGTAGGGAAAAAAATATTCTCTAGTCAATGACTGGACAATCTCTGAGCTTTTGCAACAGACCTTTGGATCAAGATTGGAACAAGAATTGATAAGGCTACCAAATGCTGTCGGAATATCCCTCCCTCCTTCCCAGAAATGAATATTTATTTTGCTTTCTATGAGAGATGGAGTAGTATTTTCTTTTAGGAGCTTCAGGTGTTTTGCTTCTTTTTTTAAGGGTGTGTGTGTGTGGGGGAGTTAGGGTTAAGAAGGGGGTAAAGGAGAGAAGGTGAGATAATTTGCAGCAGCAGGAGGAGGAGCTGAGCTTTCCTAAGGTGGAGCTGCATGGATCTTGTATTAAATGACACTGGCAGATTAACGCTCCGCGATGGGGAAGGGCTTAAAGGCTGAGTCAAAAGCCAAGAAGTCTCTTTATTTACGCCTACTACCTCCCAGCCTCTGGCAATCTGACTAATAACAAACTGAGCTAACAAGAAAGACTCTCCGAAGGGAGAGAGAGAGGGGAGCGAAACACACAGAGAGAGCGTGCATCGCAGCAGTTTGGATCCTTAAAGCATCTAAAGATACATATTGCGTTTCTTGCAAAGCCAGGAGTGATCGCTTGAAGTCCTGCGGAGCGCTGGGTTTATTTACTGCATCCCGAAGCTCGCAAATGGTTAACTACGTGCAGAAAGTCAGCCTAGCTGGGAAGTCTGCTGTGAATTTTAATTGAGCAAAAGGGACAACTGTTTACAGGATGGTGTAGTGGGTTCTCTTTCTCCCTGGCGTCGTTCTCCCCCTCTCCACCTCCGGCAAGATTTTTTTTTTTTTAATTTCCCCCCTCTCTCTGTCTCTCTGCTCTCAGACAAATATGATCTGTCCTGCTTCGGATCTAGGATTTTAACTTCAAGGAACTGCAGCCACGCTTGAAATCCCTGCAAAGAGAGACCTTAACCTAGGTTGGTGGGGGATTGGATAGGGCTCCTTTTTGGAGATAACAAGGAAGGGGATTGTATACGAAGAGCGACTCTGTGCATCGCCGGCTGTGTCAGTGGGTGTAGCTGCTGTACAGGTAAGGAGACTTTCATTTAGGAATTAACTTAACCATAGCCAGCTTTTTTTGCATTGTAAAAATCACCTTGGCTACCTATTCTGTTTCTCTCTCTCCCGCCCCACCAAACACATACACACACAGAGAGAGAGAGAGAGTTAGTTTGAGGTGCTTATTTCCTGTTAGAGCAAATATTTGCTCAAAACTTATAGAATGGCACCTCAAGTGTTGCATAGGTCCTGGGAATATTTTGTGCATGGAAGGATCTTAAAAGAAATTGGCTGGCAGGGAAGGAGAGATTTAAGGAGTGGCATTTGCAGTGGCACACACGAAAAGGACTTTACATACACCAAACCCTTAGATTCCTTCTGAGATCCTAGAGTAAACTGTAGTTGCCTGCAGAATTTGACAAAGGAGCACATAGCCATATTCAAGTGATCGTTCCTTAACCTGAGGCTTTGTAGTCCGTCATAACCACTTTCTCACAACTGTATAAGCATTAATTGAAACAAGAAATGTATTTGATTTCTGCTGTTTAAAATAGATGGATTTATTGCCTTCAATCTGTATGGAAACTTTGCCTTAGGGACACTCATTAATCAGTACTCCTGAAAATGCAAAAATGTGCAAAAAAATCTACCAAGAGGCAGTGGAGGCGAGTGGTGTGTGTGTGTGTGTGTGTGTGTGTGTGTGTAGAAAACCTCTGGTGTTCCTTAGGTTTTCCCCAAACTCCCTCCTCCCTCCATGCTCAAAATGGAACCATTTATTTAAGGTAGTTTTTGAAAGCATCTATGGAATTAGAGCACTGGGAATGTAATGCTTCAACTAAGCAAGTGAATTAATAGGTACAAGGGACATTTCTCTAGAATGGGCAATATGAAGTAAGTTATACTCCTGTGCCACTTTGGATATTTTGAAGTTTCATTATATTTATAATACAAGGTTAGCAGTCCCAAGGGGGCCATCCATGCATGGATAAAGCCATGTTTGATGGGGTAGAAGTTTTAAAATGTAAATAATATGTTAGCCAAAAATAGGCTTTTGTTTACAGTTGTGTTACTAGCAATGGCTTTTGAAGGCTGGGGATGAGGCAGACAGTTGGAAGGACAAAATCTAAGATAGTGAGTTGATGTCTTCCAGGACTAGACAGAAGCTCCAAGAATCTATCTGCAGAGGGAGAAAAAACTGTGTGTGTATGTTTGTGTGTATGAAAGAGAAAGAGACTTATTGCAGTTTTACCCAGCCAAAGTATGACAATGATTAAGAGGCGAATGCCTTTCTAGCCGATTGCAAATACTTTTAAAACATTTGTGTTTCAGAAAAAAACGTGGAAGGCTTTCATCTTCAGAAATGTATGTAAAGCGTCCGTCGATGCAACATGCACTTTAAATTAATGCATGTTGATTTACTTCTTAATTTTGCCCAAGGACATCGTAACAAGTATGTTCAGTGTGCTCTGCCTGCTTAGCAGAAGAACAGTTAAGAGAAAATAAAAGTTGAATTAATGACCCAATTGCTTTGCTGAAGACAAGTGTTTACAAGAAGCTTTATTTGTGAAGTTAGGTTATCAAAAACAAAGCCTTGGGTACTAAAAGTGGGGAATACTTTCTGTTCTAATGGCTGGTAATAAACTAACTCCTTTGGTAAAACAGGATCTGCATGCTGGGTCTTGTTCATCAGTCAGCAAGGTTGGTTGGGGTGAGGGTACTAAAGTTAAGGAGAAGCAGACATTTAGACTCTAGAGTGGGGCAAGAAACTTTTTTTGTTTGATCCAAAATATGTGCATTTATCCCTTTATGGACAACACCCCCCCCCACAAACAAGAAAAAACCCACATCTTACTTGTAGGCCCATTCAAAATATTGGCATACTAGGATAGTTGCCTTTAAGACTGAAGCTGCAATGGTATATACGATTATTTTGGAATAAGCCCCACTGAACTCAATGGGACTTACATCTGAGTAGGCTTATATAGGATTTCACTGTGAGTTCCACTAGTTATGGGGCTAATCTTATGCACACCCATGCTCTCTGGCTTAATGCTTCTGAAATGAAGCTTATAGTCATGTTTAACAACAACAACAACAACAACAACAACAACAACAACAACAATGAATCAAAATTGCTATCTGTAGTTGAACAGACTTATCCTGTACACGTTTACTTGGAAGTGAATCCCTCCAAGCTAAATAATACCGCAGCCCTAAGAAAGACTCTAATGTTGGTAACCTAATATAAGAGGATCAGAAAGGTCCATCACCAGGGGACTCCTATTTGAGTAGGTTTCATTGAGTTCAATGGGGCTTACACCCAGGTAATTAGGTTTGGGATTTTGGTCCAACATCCTCTTCTCCACAGAAGCCAACCAGATGCCTTGAGGACTTGAAGGCAATATTCCTCTCCTATTACATCCTCATGGCACTTTACAGCAATATGCTGTAAAACACAATCGGGTTAAAATCTGTTGCAAAATCTCCTTTATTGAATGGCACTAATTGCCCAAACGAGTGCAGGGAAGCAACACACGACTTCACAGTGGTTGAAGACATGACCTCAATCCTGGACATGTGCATATAGATGTCAACACACAAATGCTTTGTAGAAGAAAATGAAGAAAAAGTTCAACTTCCGCATAAAGCACCTTTCTGGGTGGTTGCATGTAGAACTGAGTCTCCGAGCCAAATTGGATGTCATCTGTCAAAACCGTAACCCTTTTACCCCCTTATTATAGGCTAGATTCATGGGCATCAATATCACCACTTCAGAGAAGTCGAAGCTGCAATTGCATGCACACTGGTTTGGAAGGAAGCCCCATTGAAGTAACTGGAGCTTGCTTCTAAGTAAACTTGCACAGAATTGCACTGGGAGGTGACTATTGCTCCCTGCCTTATAATAAGCAGTGTACCAAAACAGAGCTTGCCTAAATGTGTTTTGAAACATCCTTTCCGACGCAGAAATTCTTTACTTTGGAAATATAGAACTATTTACTTTGTTAATACATTGTGAACAGATGACCCCATGTGAAACAAAAGGAGATACTCAAACATGACTGAGTAAACACATACAGATAAGTAAAGAATACGCAGTCGCAAGTCAAACTATATTAAAAGAACTGTGTTAGTACAACAGTTAATTTCCCACATTTAAACGTGTTTAATAGGACATATTGCTCAGCAGCTCCACATTTCCAAAAACTGGTTCCTTTAAAGGCAATGCACATTTTCAATTCCATAGGAGGCAGTATCATCCATGTATACATAGCAATTCTGTGCCATATTTACCTTCGAGTGAAATTAATAATGTAGATGAAAATGTCTAATATATCCAGATCAGCATCTTGTTCACAGCTTGCTTGTCCCGTCTTTTCCCACTTTCTTCTTATACTTATTTTCCTAGATGTCCCTAAAATGCAAATACACACAAACAGCTGGAGGGCAAAACTAAGAGATGATGCTTTAAAGTAAGGACAAGTTATACCTTGCAACAAAATGTTGCAGCGTGCCCCAGGTGTATGTATGTTACCTGTGGTGGGGCCCTCGAAGACCGCTGTCCTCGCTCTTTCTTCACGTGCAAAATTTAGGTAACTTTAAAAAACATTTGACAGCACAGCCAATCAGCATGCATTCATTCCCATGAAGCCTGAAGGTTGTGCAAGCAGTTTGGCCTGGGAGGGGGACTTGAGGGGGCAGGTGAAGTTGATTGATCTTTGGTGCATCCTAAGACATATAGGAGAATGCTGACCAGGAATCCACCCCAGCCACAGCCCCACTTCTACCTCTGGCATACATTGTTAACCAGGGGCTATGTTTTGGGACTGCAGTGACTGTCTCTCAACACAGTCCACAGCCACACCCATCTGCATTAGGGATTTAATTGCAGATTTTTGTTTCCGCCCTCAGCCCAGACTGGATCATGAGGATCAAAACAATGGAAAGCTGCTCTTTCAGCTGCTAATCTGTAGCAAGAGGTCTAGTGCCTCTGGACAACCCCTGCATAGTTGTTGTATACAACTTGGAGCCTGGCCTGCAGTATTCATCATATACCCTTGCCTGTACTACACTGTCTCTTAGTCTAGGTTCTCCTAACCTGCAGTATGGTGACAATAAACTTCATTTGCTTAGGAATTTGCATTAGCAGGACTACTGACACACACACCTGCTCTCTTCTTTTTCCTGCTATCTTTTTGAAGGGTATAGGAGATCCTTGGTTGTGGGCCAGTTTCAGCTTTGATCTTTTTCCTATTGACATTTTCTATTGACATTTCCTGGAGACATTTTAAATAAGACTTCTCAATGTGAGCTAGGAAATAATCCGGCCCTACTGTTAGTCAAAGGGTAGCAACTGGTTCAGGCAGCAGGTGCCGGTTGTTCCTCTGAAACCCCTAATCACAGGGCAGTTTACAGTGTGAAAATGCAAAATACATAGCATAACAACTGCCACCACCATACCCCCATGTATGTGCGACGTGACCCAACTTGGCCACATCTAAACTAGGATGCTGCCCCAGATGCTGTGGAGAACGTGACCAGCATTTAAATAAGATCCAGCTGCCTGTCCACTTGGCTTTTGTGTGTGGGCACCATATTGTCCTTTGCTTCAGGCAGCAAAACATGCTTGGCTGGCCTTGCCAGGAAATGATTTATCCAAATATAAGTTACGGTTCTCTCTGATCATTTTGCATCTGAATGCCCCTTCCTCCATCCTCTCTTGCTCATAGAAGAGAGGAATGGGGAAAAGGGAATGGAAGAAGAGACACAGGGATATAATTGCACACCTTCCACTCTCCCTCTTTATTCCTTCTATGCTCCTTGCCTTATCTCTCAGTCAGCAGCTCCTGCCTGTTTGCCAGTTGATCAGCAGTGTTTTGAAGTCTCTTGAGCTCCTACAACCCCACCTTTTCCACTAGCCACATTCTTCCAGCCTGCCAGCCTATTCTGTTCTCTCCTCTCCTGGTTTTCTTTCCCACCTGATCCATTGTTACATGGAACAGGTTCAGTCCTCACTGGGCTATTTTTTATTTTATTTTTTTAAAAAAAATATTAAATTTTCCAATAAGAACATACAAATACAAAACAACTACAATAAAAACAAACACAAACAAAAAACAACAAGTATAATTTCAAAACTTATTTTCTCAACCTTATTTCCCCGACTTCCTCATACCTCACCGTTTTGTATTCTAGTTTCATTATCCCATCAGCAACTCCATTCCCTTATTTCCCAAAAGTTTCTTACTAATTCCTAATAGCTCACTGGGCTATTTTGGAGTCCCTCGTTTTTGTGTGTTTCCCTAAGTCTATTGATACCTCCATCTTGTTTGTGGGTGACCCCCCCCCAAAAAAAAAAACTTCACAAATGAAAGGGAGCATCACAAATAGGGAATGAATCAATTGGCACTTACTTCTGAGTAGACATGTATAGGATTGTGCTGGGAGTGTCAGACACATAGCTGTAGCTGTATATGCGTAACTTCTAAGTGACTTGTGTTTTGTATTTAAGGAATTTGAATTATTCAATAAATGATTTCTGATATGCACAGCTCACCATGGTAGAAGAACCATGTGGTGTATTTCAGATTTGATGCTGGACTATGACTGTCATAGTCCCTGTCCATTGGCCATGCTGGTGGGGCCGAAGAGAGTGGTAATCTAACTCTATAGAAAGTACCATGTTAGCTGCCACAGAAGTCAACAGAAAGGAAAAGTAACACTGATAATGAACACAATTTAACTAGTTCTTTAGCCAAGACCAGACTAGACAGTCACCTTGCCATGTTGCAATGCTGGCATGGTAAGGAATCATGTCACAGGCTTCTCTCATATGGGTTTAGACTCGGACATTACTGGAACATGCTGCAACTCTCTTCATGCTGTAGAATGTAATGGACCCTTATAATCTTGCCAGGTGAATATTGGAGCTGTAGCAGGATTTACAATCCTTGATTCATTGTAAATCTCCACTGAGAGATGATTGGAGATGGGGAGTCACTTTGTAGTAGAAAGAGAGTCCTATGAATCCATGCAAGACTGAGGTGTTTATATGAAACTTTTTCTCGTTTCTGTGACTTCTTTTTCTTCTTGACCTAAATTCTACAAATAAAATGTTGCTACTCAACTGTTGGACGTGGGTGGCACTGTAGGTTAAACCCCAGAGCCTAGGACTTGCCTATCAGAAGGTTGGCGGTTTGAATCCCTGCGATGGGGTGAGCTCCCATTGCTCGGTCCCTGCTCCTGCCAACCTAGCAGTTCGAAAACACGTCAAAGTGCAAGTCGATAAATAGGTACCGCTCCAGCAGGAAGGTAAACGGCATTTCCGTGCACTGCTCTGGTTCGCCAGAAGCAGCTTAGCCATGCTGGCCACATGACCCGGAAGCTGTACACCAGCTCCCTCAGCCAATAAAGCGAGATGAGCACCGCAACCCCACAGTCGGTCACGACTGGACCTAATGGTCAGGGGTCCCTTTACCTTTACCTTTACTCAACTGTTACTATCCTAAAGGTTTAAATTATTTGATCATTCAGATGTTTGGCATTCACTGTGACAATGTTGGGGGACAGCATTCTTCCTTTGTTGTTTTCATCCAATTTCTAAATAAGTTTTTTGCACTGAAATAGACAATTCAGTTTTTTTGTGGCCCATCTATGGTACAAGCTGTCAATTATCAGACATATACTTCTGGCAAGTGGCAATTTGTAACTCTTCCTTTCCACAGAGCAGAGGTGTAGCCAATTTCTTAAGCCTGAAGGACATATAGTGTACCACTCCACTGTTTGGGTCATTCACACTCCTCAAGGAAGAACTATGGTAGTTATCAAGAAAAGAGGGTAATATCATAGTTCTGAACACCCAACACTCATTCAGAATAGTTGGGTGAAGTTTAGTCAACCCAGCTTAGGAAAAGAAAGTTGCTTATCCAATAAGCAGAGAACACAGTGGTGTCCAGATATGTTACTCTGCAGAACTGGGCAAATTTAACCTGGGAATTGGATCCACTCAATGGTCAACCAGTTGACCATTTCCATCTTAGAGAATTACTATAATGTTTCAATTGATAGGAGTTGCTATTTCAGTGGGTGGTTTGTATATCGGAGCATGTGGGCATGTAAGGGGCGGGGAGGTCTTCCAATGTTGTGATGATCACCTTTTTAAAAAAAAATTAAAATGAGGTATATATCTGTATTGTATTTTGCAGAAGCTGTTGGATGACCATGAAGCTCTGGATAATTACATTAAGTTTGATGGGGGTTGCTTGTGATATACTACAGTCCAAACCAGCTTTACCTTCAACTATTGGCTCTTGTGATATGCTGTGTTCCTGTGAGGAAAAGGATGGTGTCTTTAATATAAACTGTGAAGAAAGAGGCATCAAGGAGTTATCTCAAGTACATGTTCCACCATCCCGGCCTTTCCACCTTAGTCTTCTCAACAACAGTTTGACCATGTTACATGTGAATGACTTCTCCAGCTTCATCAACGCTCTCTCACTCCATCTTGGATTTAACTACATTGTAGACATTGAACCAGGAGCATTTAATGGACTAAGTCTCCTTAAGCAACTTCATATCAATCACAACTCATTAGAAGTACTTAAAGAAGACACATTCCATGGGCTGGAGAACTTGGAATTTCTTCAAGCCGACAACAATTTCATCACAATAATTGAATCAAGTGCCTTCAGCAAGCTCAACAGGCTAAAGGTGCTCATTTTAAATGACAATGCCATTGAGTTTCTTCCTTCCAACGTATTTCGCTTTGTGCCATTAACTCACTTGGATCTTCGTGGGAACCAGCTGCAGACTCTACCTTATGTTGGTTTTTTAGAACATATTGGTAGAATTCTAGACCTTCAGTTGGAAGATAACAAATGGGTCTGCAATTGCGACCTGGTGGAGTTGAAAGCTTGGTTAGAAAACATGCCTCCTCAGTCCATAATAGGTGATGTCGTATGCCACAGCCCTCCTATTTTGAAAGGCAGCATTTTAAGCAGATTGAAAAAAGAATCCCTCTGTCCCACTCACCCTACAAATGATCTTGATGCCCCATCAGGTTCCTTACCATTGGTGGTTACCACGTCAATAAGTGATAGTCACTACTCAACCAAGGTAATACCTATTTTTAGGGTTCCTACCAGGGAAACTGCTTTAACACTTCACGTAACAAAGCCAGCTACTTTGCTTCCTGGTGTATATTGTCCAATCCCTTGTCAGTGCACTAGCAATATCCTTTCAGGGATTTTAATGCAATGCCAAGAACAAAACATTGAAAGCCTGTCAGATTTAGGACCTCCTCCTCCAAATCCTAAAAAGCTAATACTAGCTGGAAATATAATTCAGACATTACTGAAATCAGACCTTGTAGACTATGGCAGCCTAGACTTGCTTCACTTGGGAAGCAACCGTATTGAAATACTAGAAGAAGGATCCTTCCTCAATCTCACCAGATTGCAGAAATTATATCTCAATGGGAATCATCTCACCAAGCTGAGTCGGAATTTATTTTTAGGCCTGCAGCGCCTTGAGTATTTGTATCTTGAATATAATTTCATCAAGGAGGTTTTACCCGGGACATTTCATCCCATGCCTAAACTAAAGGTCCTTTATTTAAATAATAACCTTCTTCAGACTTTGCCAGCCCACATTTTTTCTGGAGTTCCTCTAGCCAGGCTAAATCTGAAAACCAACCAGTTTGCACATTTGCCTGTAGGGAATGTCTTAGATGATCTGGATTTACTCGTACAACTTGAGCTGGAAGACAACCCTTGGGATTGTACTTGTGACTCAGTTGGGCTACAGCAATGGATACAAAAGCTGAACAGAAACACAATGACGGGCGACATTTTCTGCACATCTCCAAGGCATTTAGCTAAAAAGAAACTGAAATCTCTGAATAGTGACGTGCTATGTCCCGGAATAAACAGCCCACCATCCGCAACTCATGCTAGCTTCATAGTTGTCACCACGTCACCAACCACCACCAATACGGCAGACACTATTCTGCGATCACTTACCGATGCAATTCCTCTTTCAGTTTTAATCTTGGGGCTTTTGATAGTCTTTGTAACCATCATTTTTTGCGCAGCTGGTATTGTCGTCCTTGTGCTACACCGGCGGAGAAGGTACAAAAAGAAGCATGCAGATGAACAGATGCGGGACAACAGCCCAGTGCAGCTTCAGTACAGCATGTATGGTCACAAAACAACACATCACACCACGGAGCGCCCGGCCACAAGCTTGTATGAGCAACGTATGCTCAGCCCCATGGTGCAAGTTTATCGAAGCCCATCTTTCACCCCCAAATTTACAGACCATCAACAGGAGATGAATGACAAGGAGATGAATGATTCCAAACATCTCCGCAGAGGCCTCTTGGAGAGGGAGCACTCTTCCCCTCTGACGGGGTCAAATGTCAAATATAAAGCTACAGACCAATCGGCTGAGTTCCTTTCCTTCCAGGATGCCAGCTCCTTGTACAGGAACATTCTTGAGAAAGAAAGAGAACTTCAGCAACTGGGGATAACTGAGTATCTACGGAAAAACATAGCCCAGTTACACCCTGATATGGAGGTACACTATCCAGGAGCTCACGAGGAGCTCAAGCTGATGGAGACACTCATGTACTCCAGGCCAAGGAAAGTTTTACTAGAACAGACTAAAAATGAATATTTTGAACTCAAAGCCAACCTGCATGCTGAACCCGATTACCTGGAGGTTTTGGAACAGCAAACATAAAAGGGACCCTTTTTGAAGGATTAAGTCAAAGACTCTTCTATCTTAACTCGGAACTTGTAAATAAAAGTGCCTTATAATAATGTGTCGTCAATCAGAACTTTAAGCACAGTAGTAATCCGAGTGACAAGAAACTCTCAGGGATAACTGTGTGAAGCCATGGGGAAGTTTGCAGGCTCTGTGTCTCATTCTCACATTAAATGTGAACTTTGGGCAACTGGATTCTGGGAGGAAGTTCAGCTGGCCATATTCCTTGAGACCTGCATGGCAATCCCTCATTTTTTTCGCTTAGAAAAGAAAGAAAAAAGCTTGAAGCATTGGTTTACTTTTGTTCCCCGGACCTAGACACTAAATTTTCTTTAAAATGCACCTATATACCTGGTTCCAAGAGGCTAGTGTATATTGGTTAGGAATTAGTTCACATGTATGAGTATTGTCTATGGATCGCACATGAGATTGCCACATAATAAATACAAGATAAATTATATGATTTTAAACAGATATTTAACTGTACAACCCCAAGGTCCGCCAATATTTAAGTACCTTTTATTTGGAATGTTATTTATATTTTAAAAAAGAACCTGTTAGAATATTCAGAAGGAGGGGGAAAGCTGTGTACATGTTTTATCTAGGAATCCTAAAAGACATACACAAAACTCTCTTTTTTGGTTACTTTCCCTAGTAGGCAATTTTAATTGTTTTTGGACAGTCTTCAATATAATGCTGCTATAGAGTTCTGTGCACCATTGGTTGACACTCATACCTGAGGAAATTTGGAAAGCTACTGAGAATTTATTGTAAATATATTAGTAAATCAATGAGCTGGGTTATTATTATTATTTATATGATTGACTCCCATTATGGTTGTGGATACTTTGGATGAAACATCAATTCACTGTGGTCAGTTAAATGTCACATGCAAATAAGTACACCAATGAGCAACAAGATCTTATTTGTGTATCTTTGTAAATACTCCATATTTGCTACAATTACTCAGCAAAAAAGCTTTTATCAGGTCCGGTTTGAAAGTGATACCAGGCACTTTAAGGAAGAAAGAAAAAGTACATGTGCGTGGTTTGCAACTTGTTTTAAAGCAAATTGCTGGAATCTATATTTACAATGTTAGCACTCCAGAATCTTGCGTCTATGTCATGTTAATGCTGAACATATAGTTGCCAGTGACTAAGCTGGGTCCCAGCCATTGATTTGTCTGCATGCTTAAGCATGCTTACATGAAAGCAAGTTCTGTCAGGCTGTTTCGGCTATTACACTGCAACTATCCTGGGTTTTCTGCTGAGTATGCACTCGACAAGGAGGTACGATCAAGTCTAGCTCTCGGACGGCTACATCTGTGTTTTCACAAACCCGTTTGTTGAATACGCAAGCCACATTTTCCGTGCACACTTATCCCCCGCCCAACAACTTAGATGTAAACCTAAAAAAGCAAAAATAATACGAGCAGCCTGACAGATGTTCTGTGGAAATCAATGGGATGTACTTCACAAAGATGCTCTCCATATGAAGGTGACATGAAGCACGACAGCTTTATTTTACTACAAAGCTTAGTTAGGTTTATATGAACTATTTATTCTGTACAGTTTATATCTATTTCAGTTCACAGTTACTATTATTATTCTTGGGTGCCTTTCAAGCAAATCAAAGAACTTCTAGCTATAAATAAAAAGATGACAATAAATGTGTTTTTTTTAAAAAAAGAAAATACACCCCCCTGAAAAGTTCCTTTTTTAAAATAAAAAGATATTGGCAAGACCTGCATGCACAAGTTCAGATCTGTTCGGAAATCAAATGGGAGGCTTCAGTCCGTCGTCATGCATACAGAAGCATCTTGTTCTGGGTGCAAGAAGGCAGTTTAGTGCCCATGCATGACTGACACAGTGCCAAATTGTTACTCTGACCTGCATTTCCCCTCCTGTTTAAGCTCGTCTTTTGTGAACCAGCTACACTTTGATGGATTCATTCGCCCCCACTTCTGGCTCTGACTATTTAAGGCTGAATGGTTACATACTATAAAAAATGCATTGTTAAATCAATTCAGCCGTAAGTAGTCTAAAAGTCGTTAGAAAACAGGAAGAGGAAAATATATACCAAGTGTTGCCTACACGATTCGGATCTATTTATCATCAAGAAATAAAACATCTTAATTAAGCTTCCAGAGGTTTGCTTAAGTAGCAGCTGACATAAATGTTAATTTCTCTGCAATGTCTTGACCTTCTGAAGAAACAGCCTCTCTGGGGGAAAGAAAAGGAAATATTTGTACCAGATACTTTATTCATGCCAATTGGCACACTGCTGCAATGTCTTTCACAAAACTGAGCCAGTGGCCCTGCAGCTTGATTGAACTACCACCTTATTTCTTACATTAGATCATTGATTTCACAACCAAAACTATAGACTCCTAGGAATGAACAGGGAGATGTGGTAATGTGAACAGGTAATGTGATAGGCAGTGAAAATACCTGCTGAATTTATCACGGAGCTGCCATGGAAATGATCTCTACCCACCCCTGCCTGTGGGTTCTGTATAGAGAATTAGAAATATTCTTTCACAAGACACTGTCAATACAGAATATTCAAACTGAGAAACGTGGAGATGCAGATGTGATTTTTTTCCCCACTAGGAGAAAGAAGAATATGCTGGTTTTGGTGGTGGTCCCTTATTTTTAGTAATTTGCTTTAGCAAAAGAAACTGGCTACTAATAAAGATATTACTACTATTATTAATAAGTTGTAGTTAGAGAAGGGGAGTAAATTTGATGCAGTTCACATTTAAAGGTGACCTTACCAAATCTTCACTTGTTGAAACAATATGTGAACCAAAACACAGCTGTCCTTCAAAACTCACACTTCTCCAAATTTTGCAATGCAGTTCTCCTGCCAGTGATGTGTACAAAAATACATATATTAGGGTAAAGTGTGCCTATAAATGCATGTATTAGAAAACAACATGTAAAAATACATTGCATGGAGGAAATTCCTTTATAAATATATACATACAAAATTCAAAATGTGAAAATTCACACTAAAACGCTGATGAATTTTCATGAGAACCTTAAAAATAAAAACCCACAAATTTATGTGGAAATGTGGAGAACTGAATTTAAGGTTGGGAAAATATGAAACTGAGAGAAAACCAAATTTACCCGTTGTTGATAATGCACATGCATTCTTTGAGTAAGACCTATTGAATTCAATGCAAATTTCTTCTGAGTTCACATCTATTGTATTGTTTTGCATTGCTGCAAGCTTGAATGTATTGACCTGGAGGTAAGTGACATTGAATGCTTGCTTCTGCTAAAACAAATGTAGGATTGTGCTATAAATATTAAGGCTGGGCCAATAAACTCCCTCCAGTTTCTGAAAATGTCTGCCCCTATCACATCATTTTAGAGGTGTTTAACTTAGCAGTGTGATAAGCAAGAAGCTGTGAAGAAATTCTGCTCTCCCCACGCCCTCACTACGTGGATGTTTTATTGCATTTACTACATTTATGCACATATGGGCACACACTCTGTTTTTCATGTTTTGCAGACCTCACTTGTTTTATGGACTGCATAGATATTCCTGATTAATACAATGCTCACTTTGATTTCTCCCTCCCTCCCCCCATTAAATATAGTCATTCCTATTTCACTACTGATACATAAGGAGTTCCTAAAGATAGTGTCTGAGCTGATTTTTACTTATTATATTTTTGCAGTCTTATAAAGCAAGGTTAAGACTGACTCACACACAGAATATCTTCAAAGCAGTGGTTCTCAACCTGTGGGTCCCCAGATGTTGTTGGACTACAACTCCCATCATCCCTGAGCTCTGGCCTTGCTATCTACTTGCACTTTGACGTGCTTTCGAACTGCTAGGTTGGCAGGAGCAGGGACCGAGCAACGGGAGCTCACCCCATCGCAGGGATTCGAACCACCAACCTTCTGATTGGCAAGTCCTAGGCTCTGTGGTTTAACCCACAGCACCACCCGCATCCCTTTTCTTTTTGAGATCTATTGAAATTAATGACCATGACTAACTTAAATTCATTGATTTCAGTGGGTGGTATTCAACCAAGCAGGGGTGGCTTGTCCCATTTCATCGCCTGAGGTGAATTGAGAAGCTGCCCCTTGTCCCAACTGAAGTCTCACTTACTGGGGTCATGCAGTTGTGTGAGGTGGCTTCTGAGTTCCAGTGAGATCTTGCCCTGCAAAATTGCATGGGGCTCTTGCAAGGATTTGCCAGAACCTGGAAGCCAACTGCATTACTCCAGTAAGTCAGACTTCGTCCACCTCCGTCCACCTCATGGATGGGCCAGCCTTGCAATGTTTCACTCAAAACAGACCCACCAAAATTAGTAGACTTAACTTAATCATATTCATTCATTTCAATGGGTCTGCTGAGGAGGATTTAACAACAACATGGAAGTGCTTTGGGCCTGCCGCTCCTATGTGTACCACACACATTTATTTTCTGCACTGGTCAACACCAAGCCAAGGTGCAAGGCGAAAACATTTCTCTTCAACCAGGCATTTGGCTGATTAACATTCTACGGCTATAAACAAGCAAACAAATTTTATTAAGGTTTATAGAGAAAAATACAAAACTTGATATATTTTCCCATGTTTTCACTAAATCAAGACTTTTATATAGATGCAATAAAAACACAGAAAGGGGCGACGGAGAGAAATAGAGAAGGAAAAAGAAATAATAATAAAAAAATAGAAAAGAGGTTAAAAGAGAAAGTTAGAAAAATAAGATTCAGAAAGCAAAAAACCTCTGATTCTTCATCGGTCTTCTATATTATATGGCCTTCAAAATGTGTCTGTGGGAGGGGGATGATTGATTTTGTTCTATTATATATTCTATTTGTTTTCATTTTGCATTTTTAGGTTGTGAACTGCCCTGTGATCTTTGTATGAAGGATGGTATACAAATTTTAATCATCATCATCATCATCATTATCATCATCATCATCATCCAGGTAATATTACCCCTCAAGGGAGGGAATGACTTTTGCCATGTAGCCACCGTATATGCCTATATGTATGAAATACAGTATATTTCATAGAGAATAGGGCTACGGATTACTGCTAGCTACTGTTGGAGGCAATGCACCTGTGAATACTGGTTTCTGGGAATCACAAGTGGGGACAATATTATGGCACTTGGATTGTGGGCTTCCTATAAGCATCTGTGAGAACAGGATGCTGGGCTAAATGCCTCAGGTCTGACCCAGCTGGGATCTTGTGCAAGAAGGAGAGCCAAAGACACACACCATCAACAACATCCTCAGGGCTGGATGCTGAGCACCAGCAGGTAGGAGTTCGAGTCACATGAGTGGGAAGAGGGAACACCCCCTACTCACTTTTTTGCCTGGCTGAACAGTCATGTCAGAGCCATAATGCATTTATTTATTAAGTTTGTAAGGTCCCTCATTGGTGCTGGAGGAGACCCTTGAGAGTCCCATGGACTGCAAGAAGATCAAACCTATCCATTCTGAAGGAAATCAGCCTTGAGTGCTCACTGGAAGGACAGATCGTGAAGCTGAGGCTCCAATACTTTGGCCACCTCATGAGAAGAGAAGACTCCTTGGAAAAGACCCTAATGTTGGGAAAGATGGAGGGCACAAGGAGAAGGGGACGACAGAGGACGAGATGGTTGGACAGTGTTCTCGAAGCTACCAACATGAGTCTGACCAAACTGCGGGAGGCAGTGGAAGACAGGAGTGCCTGGCGTGCTCTGGTCCATGGGGTCATGAAGAGTCAGACACGACTAAACGACTAAACAACAACGTCCCTCATAATCCGCCGTCCCCCGAAATTAATTTTTATTTGTTTTTTCATATATATTTGATTTCATTTGATTTTACATATATATTGGGACACGGGTGGTGCTGTGGGTAAAACCTCAGCGCCTAGGACTTGCCGATCGCATGGTCGGCGGTTCGAATCCCCGCGGCAGCGTGCGCTCCCGTCATTCGGTCCCAACCCTTGCCAACCTAGTAGTTCGAAAGCACCTCCGGGTGCAAGTAGATAAATAGGGACCGCTTACCAGCGGGAAGGTAAACGGCGTTCCGTGTGCTGCGCTGCCTCTCCAGATGCAGCTTGTCACGCTGGCCATGTGACCTGGAAGTGTCTGCGGACAGCGCTGGCTCCCGGCCTATAGAGTGAGATGAGCGCACAACCCTAGAGTCTGGCAAGACAAGTTTTGGTCTTCTTGGTTCCTGAGCTTTCTAGTCAATTTTGCCATTTTGGCATAGTCCAACAGTTTAATTTGCCATTCCTCTCTGGTGGGGAGTTGATCTTCTTTCCATCTCTGGGCTAATAGCATCCTTGCGGCTGTCGTTGCATACATAAAAAGTCATTTTTGCTCCCTCCTTTTTTAATAAAGGTTAATTTAAGCATTTCCCCCCCCAATTCATTATATATCATTTCCCAGAATTCTTTTATTACCTTACAGGACCACAACATATGAAAAGGTACCATCATTTTCTTTACATTTCCAGCAGATATCCTCCTAAAATAAATTACTGAGGCATCGTAGAAATAAAAAGAATGAACCTTTAAAAATAAGTCAGCCAGCATAAAGCCTAGATACAAAACTAGTGTAATAAAATTTGACTATGTACAGCACAGAACTAAAAGAGCCATCAAATGCACACATGTTAAACATCATGGAGACTTAAACCCAGAAGAGTATTAACTTGGCATTTCCCTAAAGAGTGCCATCCCATAATAGGTGAGGGAAGGGGGACTGTTGAAAAGACTTTGGTCCAGTTTGCACAATACATTTAAAGTACTGCTATACCAGTTTAAACAACCATGACTTTCTTCCAAAGAATCATGGGAACTGTAGCTTGTTAAGGGTACTGGGAGTTGTTAGGTGACCCCCTTCCCCCCATAGAGCTACGATTTCCAGAGTTCCTCGGAAAGAGGGATTGACTGTTAAACTACTCAGAGAATTGTAGCTTTGTGAAGGAAGCAGGGGTCTCCTAACAACATAGGATGTGGTTGAACTCAGCACTCAGTTACAGCACACCATCCCTAGCATATTAATTCCACAATGGATGGTCATAATTCAGAGGGCTGGGTGCACAGTATGAGGTTACTTCTCTTTTGCCCCACACCACATCCTATGGACCCTGCCTGAGTTAGTGGATCACAAATATAGAATTGCTTATTAATATCAATAAAATCATAGAATTGTAGAGTTGGAAGGACCACAAGGATCATCTAGTGCAACCCCCTGCAATGCCAGAATATTTTTTCCCAATGTGGTGCTTGAACCCGCAACCCTGAGATCAAGAATTTCATGTTCTGCCAACTGAGCTATCCAGTTTAAATCACTTTTCAAGCTAAGATGTGTTAAGCTTGGGAAGGGGGATACAGTGCTGTTTTATTGATATAGTACAAATGGAATATATGATGTTAGACATTGGTAAACAAGAAAAATGTGTAATGTCTGGGCCCAATCACATTAGATCAATTTTCTCCTATTTCTGTCAAAAGGGAAGTAGAATATATCCAACCACATAGTTTAAAAACTTGTTTGGCTGTTGTTGTTTTTAAAATGATGTGTCTGGCTATTTTTGGTCTGACGGGCAAGACATATTTCTGTTTCTTACAGAATGAGCTATATCTTAACAAATGCTTTTGAGCTATGATTAAAGCTGAGAGTATGTGACAGTTTTAAGATGAGCATCTCAAATTTCTCCATACTTTTTATTTCAGTGCAAAAAAGGAGACTTTCAAGCCACACCCAATGAAATTAACCCAAAATAAATACAGATATGTGACGTTAACATAGACAATGCCTCTTATATTAACATACACTGGCAAGGGCAGGGGATGGAACAGAATATGGCTACCCAGGTGGAGCAAGCTGTGAGGTAAATTTGGTCAACTTGAAGCCTGCAGACTCAAGGTGAAAGGAATATTATCTGGCATTAGGCACCCTAAATCAAATTCCAATCAGTATGTGGGAAAACGTTCGCCTGCCATCCAATTTATGCAGAAAAGAAAGCAGGGGTGGAGGAGGGGAAAATAAAATTGAAGAGAAATGTTTATTTCTCATATTCTATTTTCCTCTTCCTCCAATGACCTCAGGTTGGAATATATGAATACAAGACCACTGCTCTTTCTCAATAAACTCTATCTATATTGAATAGAACACAAATAACTGTGGGAAAATATACATCTAGCACTAGAACAGGCGTGGGAAAACTTTGGCCATCCAGACGTTACTGAACTATCCATTATCCATTACAACTCCATGGGCATTGGCCATGTTTGCTGGGGTTGATGGGTGCAACAGGTCAGCATCATCTGGAGGATCAAAGGTTCTCCACACCTGCATTAGAGGAAACTTTCCCTCTCATCAGCCCTGGCTGTATTCTCACAAAGGACAGGCTTCTTCTTCTGAAAATCTGGATAGGGCTGGGTCAGAAACTGGCACATTTACCAAAATGCACTTAAATACAGCACATGTAACTTCAATCTGGGTCACTGTCCTTGTAAGTTACCCAAGAGGGAGTAACAGATGCAAGCCCACACTTTCCCCAAAAAGGAGCGGTTTTCTGATAAAAGTAAAATTAAAGGGAAGTTGCAAGGTAAATCATTGAAGGAAGTGGGAGAGTTTTGTTTTGTCTTTGGTGTTTGATTTTATTTGTTATTTTATGGTTTTACCAGCAGTCTCATACCTGGCATTGCTGAGGAACACTTAAAAAACGAAAAAGGGTATTTTTGAAAAGTTCAGTCTGCCATCTTGATTCAAAATGCTGTCCAGCTGTATCAAAACATAAATGAAAACCTGCTCCTTGATAGCAGAAATCACCATGCAAATTTTCTTTATGGCCACGTAAGTAGAAGCCATAGAGCAGCATGTACAAATAACATCCCCAAACCTATAGAAATGTGTACTATCCTGAGATCTTTTTGGATGAAGCGAAAAATATAAAATAAAAAAGGCAGTGGGAGAGATGTGAACAAAAGGATACAAGGTGGCAGCTAGCTGAAAGTTTTTAGCATTCATGGGAATGAATTTAGTCTACAGTGGTCAAAGCTGAGTTGAGCACTGGTATTCTGGGCCAGCATTTGCCACAAACAGACATGGATGCCATTTGCATTAAGGACAACCCCTGAGAGTGGTGGGAGCTGGAAAGAGCAAGAGAAGAGATCAGGTGAATGGTGTCGGAATCTCCACTCGGCCAAGCTGATAAAGCTCATCTTTCGGCCAAGTCCTTCAGAATCGCCCTCCGACAAATAATTAACGACCTGAGCCTTTGATAAGGCCTCAGGCACGTTCCCCCATTCAGCAGAGTTTCAAAGCAGCAGAAGTGATGAGATTTATGGCTACATGCTATGCTTTATTACTAAAAGATAGCTGATCACTGAAGAATTGATGCTTTTGAATTATGGTGCTGGAGGAGACTCTTGAGAGTCCCATGGACTGCAAGAAGATCAAACCTATCCATTCTGAAGGAAATCAGCCCTGAGTGCTCACTGGAAGGACAGATCCTGAAGCTGAGGCTCCAATACTTTGGCCACCTCATGAGAAGAGAAGACTCCCTGGAAAAGACCCTGATGTTGGGAAAGATGGAGGGCACAAGGAGAAGAGGACGACAGAGGACGAGATGGTTGGATAGTGTTCTCGAAGTTACCAGCATGAGTTTGACCAAACTGCGGGAGGCAGTGGAAGACAGGAGTGTCTGGTGTGCTCTGGTCCATGGGGTCACGAAGGGTCGGACACAACTAAACAACAACATGCAGAGAGCAAAGAAAAATACAACCTCTCTCTATGAGAGCAGAGAGCAACTGAAACAAAGGAACAAAGGAACAGGAAACCACTAACGTCACATCCTGCCTCCCCTTCCGTGAGACTTCCAACAGTCTGGAAGGTCTCTGGAATGTAAACAGAGTCCTGTGACTCCAAGCAGCTGCTCAGTGGCAAACAGAAACTAACAAATGGAAGATGAACAAGTTATTGATGAGCTTGCCAAATGATATGCCTGAAAAGACCTCAAAAGGAGGTGGAGCTAGAGCCATCAGCAATAAGGGAAATCCAAAGTAAGGAACAAAGAAGAGGTATTCCCAAGCCACAGCAATGCTTTACTTTGGGGAAGGGAGTACCCACAGGAGAAATTCCAAGTCAGACAGACTGAATATTTACCAGCAGAATTGCTTTCCTCAAATCACACTGAATTTAGAGGTGCAAGACTAAGTAGAAAGAGAGTAGCACTAGCAATAAAACTAGGGTGGCAACTGGGAGGGAGATTTCCAAGTGAAGAGTTGGGGATCGTCAACGAAGATACATAAAGGAACATACTTGACTCTAGGTGGGGGGTTGCCAGGAGTAAGTGGTCACACCAGAGCTCAGAGCTCAATGAATCAAAATGTTAATGATTCATTTACACATATTTACACTAGAAGCGTTCAATGGAGAGAGATTTCACAGCATTCGTCCTTCACAGCACTGGATTCTCAGACATCTCCATGCTTCTCTCCCAGCCTGCCTCTAGCCAGCCCACTAAGTTGGTTGTAGTCTTGACAATAGCTCATTAAGTTTCCTTCCTTCTTCCCTAAATTCTAAATTTTGAAAGAACTATTTTTTTCTAGTATAACACCAGATCACAGTGCATAAAATAGCACAATAAAACTGAGAAGCAGAGACACACAACTTATAAAATTATTTTATAAAACAAATATCCCTGAACTCCTCGTTTCGCTTCCCAGCTGCTTCTGCTGTTCCTGAAGTCATGGTCTGGGAAAGGCTCGTAGGGCAAGACAGGTGGAAAAAGCCATTGCCTGATGACCAGCACAAAATCTCTCTCCCCTCAATACCCCTAATATTATCAAAATTCTACCATCTATTAATGTCTAACATCCCCCTTGCATTCCCAAACACTGTTGCCATAATGCTCCATTATGGAAGTGGGATGGAAACTTTGGAAAAGATGGCACCAACATTCACTGGGCATACTTTGAACATATCTGGTTTAACATGATGGAGAGTGGAAGATTCTACAGAATAAAAATGCATTCACTGTTGACCGAGCCTCCTATATCAACATGCCATGGACCAGAGCTGCCAGATCAAGACCAAGGGTTTCTTTCTGTAGCTTCAAGAGATGACTTCTAACTCAAGAAGATACACCCCACTATTGACATCAAGTCATGGCCAACCAGCCACCACAATCAAGACTAGTGCCATGTACCCCAGACACAAACTAAAAAACTATGATCTCACCCACAGGCTGCACATTGAATCACAAAGCATATGACGTTGAGATATGTAGCACATTATCAAGGAATTAAGCATTTATGAAAGTGCAGCTATGGTTGGTTCTAAGGAGTATGAGTGAATTATTGATAGAAAATTCAGTTATAGTCAGGAAATAAAGCACAAACATGAATTCAGTGGTAGGATTCATAGGGACTAGTGAATTTGCCCAAACTTTTATATTTAACTGGGGGGTCCAAACAGGAACAGATCCTGGAGGCAAAGCTTTATCCAGTACAAGCTTTGTAGTTGTCCCACCCTTCTACTGTTAAGTTCTTTTAATGTATTTTTAATCTTTTGTTTGAAGCTTCCCAGAGTGGCTGGGGAAACCCAGCCAGATGGGCGGTGTATAAATTTATTTATTAATTATTATTATTATTATTATTATTGACCACTAGGAAAGGACACAGGGCAGTCTGTGTACCACACACTGTTCTGTCTGTTCCAGTTCTTTCCTGGAAGGTTCCCATGCTTCTCTAAGAGGCCAGCCCCATCTTGGAGAATAGCCAGTCGAATGCAATATTTTTTCCCAGGAAAAAAGCACGGAAGCAATTGGCTAGCAGTTGACAAAAGAAGAAGACAGCATTCAAATAGTTAAAATAAACAAAGAGAGTCAACTCATAAAAAGTTAATATAACATCTGTTCCGTAGGGTTAAATGCAGACACAAGCAAAGAGCAACATTTTCAAGAACTAAAAGAGACTAGTGCTGACGCTATCATTTTGAGAGCAGCACATTTTAGATTTTTTAAAACCATGGAGGTCCCATCATTTATCCTATAAAGCAACATCACTATAAAAGTTCTTTGAAACTCCAAACTCCTTTCCTTTTAGCATTTTGAAGCCATCTAGTAGCATCAGACTGGGGACGCAGGTGGCGCTGTGGGTTAAAGCCTCAGCGCCTAGGACTTGCCGATTGAAAGGTCGGCGGTTCGAATCCCTGCGGCGGTGTGTGCTCCCGCTGCTCGGTCCCAGCGCCTGCCAACCTAGCAGTTCGAAAGCACCTCCGGGTGCAAGTAGATAAATAGGGACCGCTTACCAGCGGGAAGGTAAACGGCGTTTCCGTGTGCGGCTCTGGCTCGCCAGAGCAGCGATGTCACGCTGGCCACGTGACCCGGAAGTGTCTCCGGACAGCGCTGGCCCCTGGCCTCTTAAGTGAGATGGGCGCACAACCCCAGAGTCTGTCAAGACTGGCCCGTACGGGCAGGGGTACCTTTACCTTTACCTTTAGTAGCATCAGACATCCATCTATTTTTCAAATTTCTGCAATGTGAAGTTGTTTCATACAACTTTCCTCTTCCCAGTGTAGCAATTTCTTCAACTATTCCCAATGCAAAGTAACCTGGAACATTTGACCTTGTGAATTGGTTTAGCACGGGTTCTGGAAATAGTGGAAGACAGAATAATTTGCACCCAATTCTTCCCCAGTTTTGGAAAGAATTGTATTCGGGGGAACATGTGTGAATGAGCAGGCCTACAAGTAACAGCAAAAAGAAAAGACGACTGAGGGTGTAGCATGCATTAATGGCGAAGGATTTTGTTGAAGTGTAGACAGTGATGCTTCTTTTCTAATGAACATTTCTCTTCCCATTTTAGTCCCCAACCACATGCCAAGCTGTAATTCTGTGGAATATTTACTGCAGTTAAAGCAACAAATCATCCACACATCCAGCACAGCTGGAAAGGAGGGTTTGAGGCAAGGAATTGCTTCCTGTTCCATATCTCTGTGTGCCTGTCTATCCAGTCAAGCATTAATCTTGCCGATGTTCATAGTATCCTGGCCGGCAAACTATTACACCCCAGCAGCCTTTGCCTGTGTGTTCATCAATCATATTGAGGACAGAGTCTGTTGGGGTGTGCAAACCAGCTGGTATGCCAGCCTTTAAGATACAAAATGAAGCGGTTGCAGAGAAGCACCCTTTTTTGGCACTGGATCTGAAGAGTATTTAAGGAGAGACCACCAAAGAGGACCCATAGCTCAGTGTTGGAGCTCGTAGGTCAATATGAGTTTCAATACCTGATAGTTCTGGGCTACAAGGGTCAATGATCTGATAGTCAGAATAAGACGGCTTTTCGTGTGTGTGTGTGTGTGTGTGTGTGTGTGTGTGTTTGTACCAGAGAGCACAGATCCTCCTTACTTACTTCCAGATGCTACTCCAAGCAAGCATTTTGACTGGCATTAGATGTTTAAATATTGAGTCTCATAAAACGACTTATGTTCTGCTCACCATATGGACGCGTTTCTCAGCCGGCAGCCTGCCAAGTCTCTTGAGCTAGACAGCCCAGCTTCTGCCTTTTCCCTGTTGCTGTTGCCCTTCTACACACACCCTTTTCTGCTCCCCTTGATGGCTCCCAGCATTCCAGTTCTTTTTGCAGAGTTTCCTTATGACATTGCAGGGTGGGGAGGAGAGACAAAGCTCAATGATAACCACATGTGTGTGTTTCCCTAGCCAGTCCTCTTTTTGTGTGTGTGTTGGCCATTAACAGTATCACAAGGAAATGGGGTAGGCGTGGATGGGAGCAGAAGCTGGTGATCAGTAGCTTAGATGATGAGCAATTCAACTGAAGGCATGTGTGAATGATCACATCACATGTGAAAAAAACAGGTAAAAAAGTAAAGGACCCCTGTACGGTTAAGTCCAGTCAAAGGTGAGTATGGGGTTGCAGCGCTCATCTCGCTTTCAGGCCAAGGGAGCCAGTGTTTGTCCATAGACAGCTTTCTGGGTCATGTGGCCAGCATGACTAAACTGCTTCTGACGCAACAGAACACCATGACAGAAAGCAGAGCACATGGAAATGCCGTCTACCTCCCTGCCGCAGCGGTACCTATTTATCTACTTGCACTGGTGTGCTTTCAAGCTGCGAGGTTGGCAGGAGCTGGGACAGAGCAACGGGAGCTCACTCCATCTCGGGAATTCAAACCACCAACCTTCTGATCAGCAACCCCAAGAGGCTCAGTGGTTTAGACCACAGCACCACCCGCACCCCTCCAGTGGGAGTAGAAGCAGGGAAGCATTGGTTAGGTCAATGCGATGGAACCATCCTCACAAAGCAAATACATCATGCTGACCTTGCTGTCACCTCATCCCTCCTCTTCTCTGTCTTGATGTGCATACAACTTCTATTATGACTTCCAGTCACCCCATTGAGAGTCACAGGTTTCTTTTGAGTAGCGCATTTTTCATTATCACTCCAAACTTCTCCCAAATTTTTGTTTTATTAAGGTTTTTTATTTTCATACGGGGTCATTCTAATCCAGCCAGAGAATTCACATTTTTACAATGCTCTTTAAGACATTTTCTGTAAATGTCCCACTCTCTAGTAAATGTTTGTTCTGTATTATCACTAATTCTTCCTGTCATCCTTCCTAATTTTGTGTATTCTAATAATGTCGTCTGCCAGTCCATTTTGGTCGGAGTGGAATATCCTTCCCATTTTTTGGCTGTTAAGATTCTTACTGCCACTCTTGCATACAAGAAGATCTTTCTCATTTTTGGGGGGATGTCTATACCTATTATGATGGGATGCAGGTGGCGCTGTGGGTTAAACCACAGAGCCTGGGGCTTGCCGGTCAGAAGGTCAGTGGTTCGAATCCCCATGACGGGGTGAACTCCCATTGCTTTGTCCCAGCTCCTGCCAACCTAGCAGTTTGAAAGGACATCAAAGTGCAAGTAAAGAAATAGGTTCCGCTCCGGTGGGAAGGTAAACAGCATTTCTGTGTGCTGCTCTGGTTCGCCAGAAGTGACTTAGTCATGCTGGCCAGAAGCTGTAAACTGGCTGCCTCAGCCAGTAAAGTGAGATGAGTGCTGCAACCCCAGAGTTGTCCGCAACTGGACCTAATGGTCGGGGGTCCCTTTACCTTTATACCTATTATACCCAGTAGAAAGGCTTCAAGGTTTTTTGGGGGGGTTGGGGTTTGCTAAGGAGATTTTAAACATATTTTTGAACTGATTGTATATTATATCCCAAAATTCCCTTTATTTCCTTACAACTCTACCACATGTGTATCATCGTACCCTCCGCCTCTCTACATCTCCAACAAATGCTCAACTCAGTTCTATACATTTTTGCCAATTTTGATGGTGCTAAATACCACCGGTAAAGTGTTTTCATAAAGTTCTCTTTCAGGGTATAACATGCACTAAACTTCAAGTCTTTCCTCCATAATCTTTCCCAGGCTTCCACTAGCTAGATTTTAACAATAACATGGCACTAGAATCAAAGTTACAGTTTCAGAGTTGGAATGCAGCTGAAATTAGCCATTTTTCAGAGTCGGCTGGCATCTCCAGCATTTTTTCCCTCCTCCCACAAGGGATTTTGTCTTCTGTGGACAGCACATATCTGAACAGAATTCTAAAGCTTTGATGTAAACTCACATTAGAAAGTGTGTGTGTTGGGGGGGGGAGAGGCTTAACCAGACACAGTGGTTTGTACAGCCTGTATGCTTCAAAATCTTTTTGACATGCTGTCCAGAGGAATCAAGCCGGGAAACAAGGGGATTGAGAGAAGACTTCCTAAGTGATTTAAAAAAGTAATACAGTTTCTTAATTCATCAACTGTTATTAAATTAGTTTGCTCCTTCAGCTGTCACTGCAGGTTTCTTTCAGAAGAGAATTCAGCAATTCTGTTAGACCGCAGGGCATATATTCACAAAACCATTTAAAATGCATCTTTCTTTTGCAGATGTTCTCTGTGGATTCTTACTGCCTTCCTCTACACATACATTTAAAAAAAAATTAACAAAAAGCACTTCTTAAGAAAATAAAGTAGTGGCCTTGAAATTGCCCAGATCTGTGAACAAATTTCTCTTCATCTAAAATTAAATCTACTATTAGAAATGGAGCACTTGCATTTGGAAAGAAAGGGAATTAAACATCTTTGCTATAAGAAGATGCAAATCTAGGCAAATTCGTGGAGAGGAAAGGAATGAAATGGTTTCACTTTCCATATCCCTTTCTTGAATTGTTTCAGAAGTGAATGTAGCAATGAGTTTGCATTTAGTAAAAGATGCTCAATAAAATTCTTTGTACTTTTATTCAAAAAGGCAAGCCTTGATATAGTTATGATGTTATGTCTTCCTATTTTTGCCATCACTATATAATCGGCTTGCAGTTCATTGGTTTATCTAAAGTAAATTGTTCTTCCTAAGCCTATTCTACCTCCAAATATTGTTGGAAAGACAGGTAAGAGTCTGTAAATTATTGTGCACATTGAACAATATTATAAGATATAATGGATTGGATCCAAAACGGCAATACTTCTGCAGTTTCTTACACAAGTGGCAGTATGAGATCTATGGAACAAGCTTATTATACGGCACTGCATGAAATTCTTGCACAGTCATTTGTGAAGCATAACAAGCCACTCACAGTTCTCGGGCTCCAACTCTATACATTAAAATATTGTTTTATATTCCTCCCCAGGTCAAAAGCCAGTTCTTTTCACTGGTAGTGAGAAGCTAATGAATTTTCACATCATTATTCACACCAGCAAAAATCACCCATATATAGGAAGGAAAGGAAGTATAGATTCAGTTCCCTGGGGAGTTGTTTCCCCTTTGTATCTGTGGGTGTGTTGAATGACTTTCAATCACACATACAGTTCTTAGAGACAAATGCGATGGCTTTCAGCAAACCTAGACTGTACAGTAATGACATCCAAAATATACCATCACATATACGTGCACTGCAGGAGGTTGGATTCGATGACCCTTGTTGTGGTCCCTTCCAACTCTACCATTCCATGCTTCTATGCTTCTATAAACCAGCAGCCAGATTTTTGAAGTTCTGAGTCACGCGGAATAAAGTTGAGTGCATGCCTCGACGGAATGTCATTCTGTCTTGTTCTTGGAGAGTACATTTTTCAGTAGCAGATAGACATGACTGACCTCATAAACAGGAACTAGATTAGAAGGAGTTTTCTTGTTGAAAACATTAAGGGGCCTCCGGGGAAAGAAATAATAATAATTTCATTCGATCTCTTGTTTCCCCCCATAAATCTAAGAAGCATGCTCCGGGGAGGTGATAGGGATGTTGTTGCTTGGCTCAATTAATTAGTTTGTTGTAGACAAACATTTCCATGTGACTGAATAGTTACTGTCACCCTCCTTTGACTATGAGCCTAATTAATCTGAGGACAATGCTTCCCCCCCTTACTGTTTACCTCTCAGAGGAAAATATTTTTTAAAAAATAAAAATAAAAAGTAGTTATGAAACTTAAAAGAAATGGCAAATACTGCTTTTCCCTATGGCACTTTTTGCTTTGGGAATGTTTTCTACATCAGTGGCATTGTTTTAATGTTTCCCTGTTCAAAGCACTAGACCTGACTTACAGCAACAGAGACCTTCATTCCATCTGTAAATTGCTGCCCAAATAATTATTGCCAGGATGGATGTAAAAGACCTTAAAAGAACAATTAAAAGTATGAGGGTGAGTGGCTATGGAAAATAATGATGATATAAAAATTAGTTCAGCAGATCAGAGAAGTGAAGAGAAAAGAGAAGTGAATAGTACTAAACTCTTGCCTTCTATTTGTGGGCCCAGTCACAGAGCATCTTCCCCCTCTGCTGGCAGCTAGATACCCTGTGGCAGAACAGACTCAGGCAGACAACCAATTGGATTGAAAAAATGGCCACAAATTTATTGATTACAGGTGTAGGTGCATCATTGGCTCAGGCATTGGATGTACATCCATTTCAGCCTCCTGTGCTGTGGGGTCATGAGCAACCAGCTGTGGCAAATGCCCGACCAGCCAGCAAAGGAATTCCCAAAGCCCTGGGCCCTGATTGGCCCATTGGAACTTGGCTACTGGCTGGAACATCCCCATGATCCCAAGGGTCGAGGGGGATTCCCTCTTGGCTGGCGACCATGTTAGTCAGGCTGGGAAGGAGATGGAGAGCAAAGGTCTGCAACCAACTTTCATTGGAGAAGCAGTATGTGTCCATTATTATGTACCCTGTTGTGATACATTGACAAAGGCGTGAGAGCTGCTACCCTATTGTGAGATTCCAATGACATGCACCTGAGTGTTTGTTCAGGTCATTCTCATGCAATCAGCACTCTCCTTTCAAATCAGGTTCTGATTGAGTGGAAAGGATACATTCATCTGGTTCCATGCACAAAGCCATGTGCAACATTTCCCCGAAGCAACATAGCTTCCACCTCACTTTGGCTACATCAGGCTTCAGCAATAAACAAACTAATGTATAATAAATACGAGTATTTCCTTCTTCTTTAGGAATTCACTCAGCTAAATAAAGCAGGTCTTTACTGACACAGAAAGAAGCTTTGTAGAAGCAGTCATCCTTTCTGCAGTGAACCATGAATTGGGATGGAGAGGGCTCTGCTCATTATGTGGGAGCAGTTCAACAGAGGAGGTGTCTTGCTTTTTCAGCATTCCGTCATTACAAACGGCTGAAAAATATATTTGTCATCGATTCAGGATGATTTGTTCTTTAAGCATGACATTCGGATTGGATTGGATTGGATTGTTCCGAAAGACCAAGGAAAAGTGTGGGTGATCGAGATGGCTAAATCATAAGCAAGCACAGTATGTAAGACTATACTGTGTTTACTTCTTATATGGTGCAGAAGTCAATTGTGGGTGCCTTAACGTATAATCTGCATTCTCATTGGTGCATAAGTAGATTTATAAGAGGTTTAAACTGAAGCTTTATTGATCCTATAATATAATTTTGAGTGCCATAGAAACAATCCAGTCAAAGTTAAGCACCATTGCATCCACTGATTTTAACATGAGTGAATTAAGCATTTGCTCAAGCATATGCTCTTTGATTGAAACTCAACTGGACCTAAAAGTCATTATATTCTTGTTCCTTTCACATGAAAAGAAGTATTACCTGTATATTTGATCCAGTGTGGTGTAGTGGTTAAGAGTGGTAGACTCGTAATCTGGGGAACCAGGTTCGTGTCTCCGCTCCTCCACATGCAGCTGCTGGGTGACCTTGGGCTAGTCACACTTCTCTCAGTCCCACTCATTTCACAGAGTGTTTGTTGTGAGGGAGGAAGGGAAAGGAGAATGTTAGCTGCTTTGAGACTCCTTCGGGTAGTGATAAAGCGGGATATGAAATCCAAACTCTTCTTCTTCTCCTCACCCAGCCTCTTTGTCAAAGTAGAGTTGACTGCTCATTTTTTACCCCTCAAAACATTCACTTTAGAAATTAAATAAAATTTATAATTATTTTCCTCACCCTCTCAAAGTTTGTTTGACTTATAACTAATCTGTCCTTCCATGATGCTTGAGTTTGGGAAATGAGGTAGAATGACAAGTTTATGCTGAATTGTGAAATCAAGGTTGTGAGAATGACTGCAATCCTAACTGCAAATACCTTGGAGTAAGCCCCACTAATTTCACTGGGACTTACCGTATTTTTCGCCCCATAGGGCACACCGCCCCATAGGACACACCTAGTTTTTTGGGGGGAAATAAAGAAAAAAAATTATTCCCCCCCGGCACAGGGCTGGCGCAGGGGAAGCCCGAGCTTCCCCCGACCCCAGCTCCGAAAACAGCCTGCTATCCGCAAGCCTAGGGAGCCTGGCGGAAAGTTGCGCCGGGCTCCCTGGGGCTGCGCAGAGCTGCGCGAAGCCCGGGACTGCAGGCAGCTCTGTGCAGCCCCCGGGAGACCATGCGCAGGTCTCCCAAGGGTTGCACAGAGCTTCCTGAAGCCTGGAGAGTGAGAGGGGTCAGTGCACACCGACCCCTCTCGCTCTCCAGGCTTCAGCGAAAGCCTGCATTCGCCCCATAGGACGCACACACATTTCCCCTTCATTTTTGGAGGGGAAAAAGTGCGTCCTATAGGGTGAAAAATACGGTACTTTAGTATACAGCAATCATACCTCAGCACACAGCAAGCTGGGTTGTGATACAACCAGAGGAACTTTCTGAGTTGCAATAAAAACTTGATTTCAATAGTGCTTGTAACTCTGAGAATTTAATGTGCAAAGGGCAAGACTAAGGAGTCATAGCCTTGCAGCATTTAAAGCTCTCTGATCTCCTATGCCTATAATTTTGAAAATTGAACTTGTGCATTATTGCTGCTATAATTTTCTTTGTAGTGTTTGGTTTTCGCTGTTGACAGAGAGAGGAAATCACCTGTTTGGGGTTAAATATAGTCTTTGCTAGGACAATAACAATGTTCTAATGTACAAAATGCAGCAATGCGGAGAAGACTATGCAGACTTATCTACTTAATTTACCGTATATGAAGACGGGGAGAAACAAGGCTCAATAGTTATTTCTATTTAGGGAAAACAAATTATGAGCAAACCTCAGCTTCCTTACGGTAGCAAAGATAAAACAATTGCATACTCACTACCATATTAAATCAAGAAATAGATCTTTGGGGATGTTGAAGTGCTTTATGTTAAATTTAGCAATGCCTCTCTTTGTTTCTATTAAAGTGGCTGTACTTGCCTCAGGGCCGGTGGGGTGAGGAGAAGCAGTACCTAAGCATGTTCTTTCATAATAGTTTCCCGTAAAAAAAATTTAGTCCTTGGTTTGTGTGCCCAGGACCACAAAAACCATAATATGCTGTAACCTTAAGCAAAACAAAAAGAAAACAAAAACAAAAAAACATTAATGTTAATTAAGTACATCTTCACAATTGTTGAAGTAATGAAGAATGCAAATATTCAGCGGAAACCTATGGTCAATTATTGCATCACAGGCTATCTGAATCTTTGCATTCACCCAACAAGTATAACAATTTAAACCTATGCTGTTATTCCAAGTAAGCATGGACCAGATGTATGGAGTGTCAGGCGTGTTCTTAATGTGAATGAAAGTCATGTAATGAAGTTAATGTTTGACAATTTCATTTCAGATGTCCAGAGCAGTAGAAGGATGTGATGCCGTCTTCTGGGGACTGTTCCACAATGGGGGGAGTGAGCAAGCTGCTGTTTTGAATTCTCCCTCTTGTTAATTTTCCAATAACAGGGAAATTGAATCTGTTAGAAAGAAGCAGGGTAAATAACTATTCTAGTAAGAGTTCCTGTTGTGTGGAACTGAAAGTCCCAATGCGACAGCTAGACTGGTGACTGGGAGTGGCTGCCGAGGCCATATAAAACCGGTCCTGAAACACCTACATTGGCTCCCAGTATGTTTCCAAGCACAATTCAAAGTGTTGGTGCTGACCTTTAAAGCCCTAAATGGCTCCGGCCCACTAGACCTGAATGAGCGTCTCTACCCCCATCATTCTGCCCAGACATTAAGGTCCAGCTCTGAGGGCCTTCTGGCGGTTCCCTCACTGAGAGATGTGAGGTTACAGGGAACCAGGCAGAGGGCCTTCTTGGTAGTGGCACCCTCCCTGTGGAACGCCCTCCCATCAGATGTCAAGGAAATAAACAACTTCAGAAGACATCTGAAGGCAGCCCTGTTTAGGGAAGTTATCAATGTTTGATGTTTTATCATGTTTTTAGTATTCTCTTGGGAGCCATGCAGAGTGGCTGGGGAAACCCAGCCAGATGGGCGGGGAAATTATTATTATTATTATTATTATTATTATTATTATTATTATTATTAGTGCACAGGATTGTGAGGATATGAATTGATCTAAGCTACTTAAAACGGAATCCTAGCAGGCATAGAATATATTGAATCTCCCTCTCTACTTTGAAGATATAATCTGATGAATCCAAAGCTTTCTTTATCCTCTGACTCACCCCCAAAGTGTAGGAGAAATTTAGACCACTGTTCTCAATGGGAGAAAAACTGTTTAATGGCCCCATCTGCAACATACATTAAAGGTAGTATCATGACACTTTAAACAGTCAGGGTTCCCCTCAAATAATCCTGGGTAGCATGGTGTGCTGAAGGTACTGAGAATTGTTAGGAGATGGGTGGCCATGTGTCCTCTTTTTCCAGGTCATGTCCTCTTTTTCAGGGGTAAAGTTTCGGTCTGGGTAGATTTCTGAAATCTGTCAAAATGTCTCTGGCTGTACTTTCTGGATGAGACATAGATGTAACTGGTGGCTGAAGACTTGCTTTCCTCTTCTCTTCTCCTGCCCCCCTCAGCAATATATCACATTTTCTATAGCCTCTACAGAGTAGGGGTATTTAAAATGAGAATTGTCATAGTGTCCTCTTTTTTTTTGCTCATCAAAATATGGCAACCATAGCCGAGAAACCCTATTCCTCTCAAAGATCTACAGTTTCCAGAGTTTCTTGGGAAGATGGGGAGATCATTAAGTCACTCTGAGAATTGTAATTTTGTGAGGGTAATAGAGTACTCCCAACAATTGTCTGCACCTTTGACAAAAATGACAGTTCCCAGAATTCTTTGGGGTAAGCCATGACAACTGTTTAAAGTTATAGGATACTGCTTTTAATGTATGTTGTGGATGGGGTCAAATAATTAAAAGGACAGAGGGGTGCAAGAATTTTTGTCCAAGCACATTTTCAGTGGGGGCAAAGCAGTTAAATGCCTTTGAAATCCCCACAAACATGTCACTAGCCTTAGGACTGTGCATTTAAGTAACTGCATTTATTTCTTTAAAGGAAATGCCTGAAGTACGCAGCAACAACCTACCATTGATATCACTGATAGAAGTAGAAAGGGAGAGTAAGCCTATGCACAAGAAGCTGGCGTAAAGCAAGCCAGTGTATGGCTAGATCCAAGAAGTGTTTCGGTTAAAGCGTAAAGTTAAACAGGGAAAACAGGTATAGGAAAACGAGACTCCACGTCACCATCTGGTGGCACAACGTTATATTGCACATAAGGTAAAGGGACCCCTGACCATTAGGTCCAGTCGTGACCGACTCTGGGGTTGCAGTGCTCATCTCGCTTTATTGACCAAGGAAGCCGGCATACAGCTTCCGGCTAATGTGACCAGCAAGACTAAGCCACTTCTGGTGAACCAGAGCAGCACACGGAAACAGTGTTTACCTTCCTGCCAGAACGGTACTTATTTATCTACTTTGCACTTTGACGTGCTTTCGAACTGCTAGGTTTGCAGGAGCAGGGACCGAGCAACGGGAGCTCACCCTGTCATGGGGATTTGAACCGCTGACCTTCTGATCGGCAAGTCCTAGGCTCTGTGGTTTAACCCACAATGCCACCTGCATCCCTATATATTTCCTTAGGCCAGACCTATTAATTGTAGTCTAATTATATGTTTGTAGCTTTCTTAAACTTTTGAGTATTATATATTTAAGGTAATGTGCTGCTTTTACCATTTGATGTGACATTTTGGGTGAGCATATCACACAACCCCACAAAATAGAGTTCTGAAGTTGCATAGTCAGTCCCAAGAGGACTGTGCCAAATAATCTCCCCCCCCCAAAAAAAAAAAGATAAGGTGTAGGTGGATGGCAATAAATTATCTCTTGTTCAACCATACAATACATCATATATTCAGGGACATTATGCTGGTACTCCAGCAAAATACATCAGTACAGGATAATGGTTTACTCCAGGTTATATTTTTGTTTTATTTATTTTTTAAAAAGAAACATCTTTTCCTCCTCATTTTGCTGTATAGCCAGAGGGAAACATGAGTTAACCATGGATAAATACTTCGACCAGAATAAATCTAACACATCACTGTAAAAGAGCAGATAAAGCCATTTCCAGAGAGAGTTGGTTTTCTTTTATTCTCCCCCACATTTATTTGCTGCCTTATTTTGTCATGGGGGGGGGCTTTATTTGAAAAGATCGGGGGGGGGGGTGGAGAGCAAGGAATTCCATGTAAAAGCAGCTATAGTGCTCAAAATATGTCAAACAATGTGTCAAAGAATAAAATCCATTTTCTACCATACCTTTGGGGAGGGGAACTTTCTCTTGAGGTTGGTAATCCACAACATGAGCATAGTTATGTTGGCCATGTATTAAAATACCTGCATCAGCATTAAGATTTGCCATTTGCTAACTTAATGAGGGTGAAAGAGGAGAGCACAAAATATGGCCTAAAGCTCAACATAAAAAAAAAAAATGAAGATCATGGCCACTGGTACCATCTCCTCCTGGCAAATAGAAGGGGAAGAAATGGAGGCAGTGAGAGATTTTACTTTCTTGGGCTCCATGATCACTGCAGATGGTGACAGCAGTCAAGAAATTAAAAGACGCCTGCTTCTTGGGAGAAAAGCAATGACAAACCTAGACAGCATCTTAAAAAGCAGAGACATCACCTTGCCAACAAAGGTCCGTAGAGTAAAAGCTATGGTTTTCCCAGTAGTGATGTATGGAAGTGAGAGCTGGACCATAAAAATGCTGATCGCCAAAGAATTGATGCTTTTGAATTATGGTGCTGGAGGAGACTCTTGAGAGTCCCATGGACTGCAAGAAGATCAAACCTCTCCATTCTTAAGGTAATCAGCCCTGAGTGCTCACTGGAAGGACAGATCGTGAAGCTGAGGCTCCAATACTTTGGCCACCTCATGAGAAGAGAAGACTCCCTGGAAAAGACCCTGATGTTGGGAAAGATGGAGGGCAGAAGGAGAAGGGGACAACAGTGGACAGTGTTCTCGAAGCTACCAGAATGAGTTTGACCAAACTGCGGGAGGCAATGGAAGACAGGAGTGCCTGGCGTGCTCTGGTCCATGGGGTCACGAGGAGCTGGACACGACTAAATGACTAAACAACTACAACAAACTTAATCATCTAAGTTGCTTTGCACATTGCAGCAAATTCTCTCATGCCAAGCAGCAGTGGACCTACATTTTGGGGGGCCCTGAGGCTTGAACTGCTATGGAGCCCCCTTTGCAACCAGCCACAAGGTCTGGGTAACCATTGTTATCCTCTTCAATGGCGTTCTTCCATGACAGATCACCACATTCTTTTTTTCCCTTTTTCTTTTAAAAGGGACGTGGGTTGCACTGTGGGTTAAACCACAGAGCCTAGATCAGAAGGTCGGCAGTTCGAATCCCGACAACAGGGTGAGCTCCTATTACTCGGTCCCTGCTCCTGCCAACCTAGCAGTTCGAAAGCACACCCCAAAGTGCAAGTAGATAAATAGGTACCATTCTGGTGGGAAGGTAAATGGCATTTCCATGCGCTGCTCTGGTTTGCCAGAAGCGGCTTAGTCATGCTGGCCACATGACCCGGAAGCTTTACGCCAGCTCCCTTGGCCAATAAAGTGAGATGAGCGCTGCAACCCCAGAGTCGTCCGCGACTGGACCTAATGGTCAGGGGTATCTTTACCTTTACCTTTTCTACACTACAACCCAGATTTTGATTAAAATTGCTCAGTTATCATATGTGTCAAAATCACTGGAGTTAATAAAAAATTCTTATTATATTTTTGAGGGGGTTTTTTTGGGGGGGGTGAAAATTAGGGAAATGTTATACACATGCATGGCTAATCAGATCATTAATCCATTTATCTCAGGATTGTCTACACTGATTGACAGTGGCTCTACAGGGTTTCAGACAGAGGACATTCCTAGCCCTATCAGGAGAAGTCGGGGATTGAATGTGAGACTTCCTGTGCGCAGGGTAGACAGCTAGAAGTATACATTGCCAAGGTAAAAAAAAAAGGGGGGGTGCTAAGTAGGCAGTGGGAGGCTAGTTGAGGCTAGAACCTGTCACCTGATAAAGGGAAGAGGCATCAAATAGGATTTTGCCCAGGGTCCTCTCAACCCTTGTATGAAAATGAAAAGAGAAATATGTCGTCACTCCTGACAATGGAGTCTGCTATGATCCTGCACACCTACATACTCCCTTTAACCACTCTGTCTGCAGGCTAGTCACACTAGCACTGCTGATTGATGGACAAGGGGGGGGGGAGAAGAGGCAGAAAAGACTTTTTATTTATGTGATGACAGCTGTGCAGAAGCTACTAGCCCAGAGATTGAAAGAAGTCCAAGTCCCTACCCAGAGAAGAATGGTAAATTAAGCTGATGGCCTACACTGAAATGGCAAAACTGCTCGGAAACGTTAGGAACCAGGAAGACCAAAATTTCAACATGGAATGCAAGCAAGGAGGTGGTTAGGCAAGAGGAATTTAGAAGGTGGAAATTGTGACTTAGGGAACCATCATGGCATAGTGTTGCATATAGATCTGCTTAGAGAAGTTTGTTGTTAAACTGTATATAAATGGTATAGATAGATCATTCTAACTTCTATTGTGTCTGATTCTTTGCAACTGAAAAAGGGCAATAAGGGCTACAAAGGAGGTTGTATTTATTGACTTGAAGTAATCAGATGATTCTTTGGCTGCGGATTTTTATTTTACTAAGTAATGAAAAAACTCCCCCACCCACCCCCTGAACTCCCAGGTTCTGTATTTGCTGTTAGACAAAGAAATAAACAAGATGTAGTTAATTTGGATTTGAAAACCTGGGAGAGAATAAAATACCATGTTTGCAACAAAGCGAGCCTTCACATAAGATCAATTTTATCTTCCCCTTAGGTTATAACAAAGCAGCCTTTTTAATCAGAACACAACTTCTTTTTTTAAATGGACTACAGAAAACAATTTTGTTAAGTGGCAAACCCTACAACTTTCTCCTGTACTGAGTTCTTCAGAAACATTGCAAACTATTTGGCAAAAGATTAGCCCGCAATCAGACCATGAACAAATTTGGGATAACAAAGTTTATTTCTCGCCCTCAAAAATGATAACTGGGCTTGACAAGCCCGCCTTTAATGGTTAACACATGAAATGGCAGGAAACATATAAGATGGGCTCTTTTATGCAAATGTATCCGCCATATACATTCCAGAACACACACCTCCATTCAGAAACAGTTGTGACAACATGCCTAAACTCTAAAAAGTTAGAGAGAGATCCAACATCGAAAACCTTATTAGCAGAGACAGAGTTAGAATTACAGATAATTATTGCCTTGTTATGGAAGTTTCACAGCATGTCGGTTCCCACTGAGACAAGCAAATCAAAGGTCATTTGTGAAATAACATGCTGGGAATTGGGAATGGTCAAATTCAGAATGTACTTCAGGCTCCAGAAACACACCACAATTGCAGCTGTGAATATAACAGCAGTAGACAAACCTTAGCCTGGTACACATTAGGACAAATTAGTGTTCTAACGATGTGATCCTTTGGTCCAACTACTTTGGCTAGGGAGCCTTAGGATCCAAAGTCCCGAAGCTATGCTGTCATTGGGGACCCCATGCTGGTGCGTTGCTAGGGTTGTGTTGTTGTAACATGATACTGGTACAGGTCTACCACTGACACAGTTGTGCTGCCGCAGAGACCAAAGTTAGGCAGTGTTGAGACATGAGGTGGGGTGAGTTTAGATTGCTCCCCCAATAATCATTGACACCCAAATACTATGCATAAAGGTATTGGTAAAGGGACTCCTGACCATTAGGTCCAGTCGTGACCAACTCTGGGGTGGCGACGCTCATCTCGCTTTATTGGCCGAGGGAGCCGGCGTACAGCTTCCAGGTCATGTGGCCAGCATGACTAAGCTGCTTCTGGAAAACCAGAGCAGCGAACAGAAATGCCGTTTACCTTCCCACCAGAGAGGTACCTATTTATCTACTTGCACTTTGTGCTTTTGAACTGCTAGGTTGGCAGGAGCAGGGACCGAGCAACAGGCGCTCACCCCGTCGCGGGGATTCGAACTGCCAACCTTCTGATCGGCAAGTCCTAGGCTCCGTGGTTTAACCCACAGCGCCACCCATACTTGCTCACAAATAGCTTCCATTGAGTTTGGTGGGGATTACTCCCAGCAGGTATGTACACAAAAGACTGTAACTCCTGTAAAGTGGTGTAAACTCACTATTATAAAAGTGGCTTTTCTTCATATCCCCCAAAGGCCCATATTGTTCAGTAAATGCTTCAAGGGTGGGAAAACAGCAACAACAACCCTTTACCTAATACATTCACAAGTGAATGGTCTAAGTTTGGCATCTTTCCTCTTGAAAGAGGTGCCAAATAGAAAGATCCTGGATGGGCAATTGTTACTTTACGCCTGGGATTTTCTCCCCCAAAAGATAGAGAAATTATAGCTGTGAGTGTCGTGAAGAATGCTGAAGTGTCTCTGTCTCACAGATTTTTCTGTGGAGTGACATTCTAGGTCTGAAGTCCAGAGGTGAATAATGAAGCTGAATAATGAAGTTGACTGTGAAATGCAGTCAAGTGTCTGGAAATGTGTTATTTGCTCAAAAGCAACACGATATCTGAGATTAGAGACAAAAACAGAACCCTAATGTGATGATCCTCCTGCTTGACAAAGCTGCCATCTTACAGTAACTAAACATACTTGGGGAGCCAGGAATGTTAGCCTTAGTGGATATACCTGTATTCTCACTAAGCATTTAGTACAGTCTCTCTCATTCATACAGACCCTCCAGATGGTCTGCTTATTGAACATTCATCCTGATTTCCTTGTACAGTGGTACCTCGGGTTACAGACACTTCAGGTTACAGACTCCGCTAACCCAGAAATAGTACCTCGGGTTAAGAACTTTGCCTCAGGATGAGAACAGAAATCGTGCTCCGGCAGCGCGGCAGCAGCAGGAGGCCCCATTAGCTAAAGTGGTGCTTCAGGTTAAGAACAGTTTCAGGTTAAGAACAAACCTCCAGAATGAAATAAGTTCTTAACCAGAGGTACCACTGTACCAAGATTACATGAAGGTTGTACTATGTCTAGTTATGCTATGTCTTTATTAATCATTCATTATTGTTGTTGGCACCTGTCTGTCTTGAGAGACAATGGAGTGTGCCTTTGGGGGTGAAGTCAAGCTGCTGCATTAGCAGCACCAAAGTGACCTTCCCCAAGTTGTACACCCCAGGTGTTTATGGAGGTCCTGGGCTGCCCAGATGAGAAGACCGCCACCACCACCACCACCCCAGGCCTCGCTGGTGTGGTCCAAAGGAAAGCAGAGCAATACATTTGACACCAGCTTGACTGCAGGAGTTACCGGAAGGAGGAGCACAAGGCGCCATCTTAGGTACTCCACTCCAGATTTCTGTAGGCTTTATTCCTTAGCCTTTCCTTCTCCAATTGACCACTAAAGAGCAGGTTTTCATAGAGGGGTGGAACCACTCTCAGACAGAGAGCTTTTAAGCCTGTGCCTGGAAAGGGCAGGGCAAAAGATAAGTGTTGATAAGCTCATAGCCCAGGGGTTGGCAAGGTTTACCTCACCTGGGCCAGTTCACTCCAGCAGAGATCCCTCCGTGGACTGGATCGTGTGCATGCATGAGCACCCGTGCCCATGATTTCTGGCATCTGCACATGTGCAGACATGATTTCCGGCACCACGAATGTAGTGTGGGGACTCGCTGAGCGAGAGGCTCAGTTTAGGGGTGGCTTGTGGGGTGATTAAATGACCCCTGTGGGCCACTTGTGGCCCATGGGCCTTAGATTACCGACCACTGCCATAGTCTCATCATTGATTTGCCACCCTGTAAGTTTGTCACCATTAAAGGTAAAGGTAAAGGTACCCCCGACCATTAGGTCCAGTTGTGAATGACTCTGGGGTTGAGACACTCATCTTGCTCTATAGGCCAAGGGAGCCGGCATTTGTCCGCAGACAGCTTCCAGGTCATTTGGCCAGCATGACTAAGCCAGCAGTGCACGGAAATGCTGTTTACCTTCCCGCCAGAGCGGTACCTATTTATCTACTTGCACTTCGACATGCTTTTGAACTGCTAGGTGGGCAGGAGCTGGGACCGAACAACGGGAGCTCACCCCATCGCAGGGATTCGAACCACCGACCTTCCAATCAGCAAGCCCTAGGCTCTGTGGTTTTGACCACAGCGCCACCCATGTCCCTTGTCACCATTGGCCTCATATAATATTACATGGCTCGGTGATAGAGCACATGCTTTGTGTGCAGAAGGTCCTTCGTTCAACCCATGGCAGCTTCAGTTAGGGTTGGGATCGTCCCTTCCCTGAATCCCTGGAGAGACACTGATACTCAACAGACAATACAGAGCTAATGGGAACAATGGTCTAACTCAATGTAAGCTTCCTGTGTTCTGTCAACTAATTAAATCTGTTTTGGTTTTTAATAGTGTCTTATAGCAGGCATGAATATCATAAAGCATTCACCATGAGAATTTCCAGACACAAGGTGTGACTAAAGATTTCATGGGAAATTTCACTCACCTTAGAAGCAGGAAGAGAGAGGGGGGGAGCATCAAATTTTAATTCAGCATATCACAAAAAGCGCAGGAAGCACAGGGCAAGGAGATCAGGGTCAGTGATGACAGAAAGACTTTGCTATATTTCTGTACCTTCCCCGCCTACACTCGGTCTTACAAACCTGCTGAGAAGCTTTGATTGGCATATCAAAAATTCACAGCTTGGTTTCAGATTCTATGAAGCCACCAGGCGGGCGCCGAAGCTCAAAATTTTTGGAGCCATCCTTAATCTTCAGTTGCTTTCTCCTGTGTCTTTGATTTGCACTAATGAGCAGATTTCCATCTGGTTTGTATAATAATAATAATAATAATAATAATAATAATAATAATAATAATAATGGTTCAAAGTCTGGGGTAGGGTCGAAAGCAGACCTAGAGAAAGATGGGGGAAACTGTATATCTGCAACATATGCAATACACAGTTCTGTGAACTAAAATAAGAAGTACAAATGCTTTTGCAGTCCTAAATGGACAAATTTCAGTGAAAGGAACCATTTCTGTTGATCTTCTTTAAGGTCATAAAATTGGATTTATATACTAAAAAGGGATACCCGGATCCAAAATCCATGGAGGAGTGAGAGAAGGGCTTAGATAATTTTCTGAAAAGGCCTGATAACTAATGATATGGCATCAGATGATCATGTAACAAAATTAATCCTGTTAAAATATGGCAGGGGAGGTGAAGACAACCTACTTGCTTCTTCCTGAAGACTTCTTAATTAAAGGTGACATTGTTCAGAATCCGGGAAGTGATGCTAATCTTCCTAGTGTATTGCCAAGTGAGAGTTCTTATATTTGCTCCCAAGGATAGCTTAGATATATGTTTCCAGAGAGGTAAAAAATTATTCTGTGGCAGATCTGTGTAAATGTCACAAAGCTGTTTCAGACAGTTTTCATATGCTCCAGCTCCAAGTCTGTTTTTTTCCAGCCCAGTCAAAGGATTCTTTTTCAACCTTTTGAGCTTGGCTCCAATAAACTTATCTGATGTTCTGCTCTCCCTTCCCACCTGTCGAGAGCTGACACTTGAAGATCTAACATGTTCTCCCTTGGGGGTTTGAAACATCGTCGGAATAAAATAGCACACCCTCTTTGAACGTTTGGGGAAGCAAGGGAGAAATCCATTGTGGGCCACTGAGGATATATAGGCAGCATTCAGGTCCCTCCTATCCTGACTGATGGTAATGAATGAGTGCTGTTGTGCTCATATTCTGTTCCCCATGGGCTTCCCTTAGGCATCTTGTTGACCACTGTGAGAATAGGATGTTGGATTGAGTAGGCCTTTGGTTTGATCCAGCAGAAATCTTCTTATGATCTTGGGAGGAGTGAAGGAATGGAAGGGAAAAGGCTTCAGGATCCTCTTTTCCCTGGGTTTTGTTGCCCATCTCTAGACTTCATCCTACAGTTTGTAATGCATGAGTTTAAACCCATATATATAACAGCAGATGACATGCATGCTATGTATCTTACATCAAGGGACCTTCTCCTAGCACATGAGTCCAAATCAGCAGCTTTAGTCACATCAATGTAAACAGTAGGGCTCAAATATTTGTACAGCGATGTGGTCCTAGCCAAATGAATTTGCTTACTAAGCTACCCCTATCTTACATCTGTTATTAGCTTATTATCTGCTAGACATATGAAACAGTCTTAACCTAATATCCTGGTCTATGACAGGCAGGCACCCTCCCAGGATCTCAGACAGATGTCTTCCCAAGCCCTCCTCTCTGAGAACCTGGGAGTGAGTGATGCCTGGGATGGTTTTTCTGCAAGCAAAACATGTGCTCTGTCACTTTGTTACAGCTCCACCCCATCTGTATTTCATATCCTTCCCTTCCTCCCAGAAGCTCAGAGTAGTGAATTTAATCTCTCAAGAGCCCTGCGTTGAAAGGCATTGGAACAGATCCAAAGGTGCCATTCTGATTAGAAAAAGTCTTCCATTTGCAAAGGGTCGTTTTGCACCTCACACTAGAGAAAGCTTAAACTAAATCTAATTATGATGTTCTGCAAGCAGAATGCACAGGAACAGCTATGGAGAAATCTATTTTTCCTAGGAGGACTATCAAACATGGTGCCCATTACTCCCTGTTCAGGATGGCCAGTAGTCTGGGATGATGGGAGCTGTAGTCCACAATACCTGGAGAGCACCACTTTGACTATCCCTGCTCTATAGCATTGCATAAACTAGGAATTGCCAATTCCCACCATTCCTAACTGCTGGCTCAAGCTGATGGGAGTTGGAATCCAACACAAACAGGGCCACTTTTACCCCTGGCATAGATTTTTTAAGTTGCAAGCACACACCTTTCCCCCCCCCCCCTTCCATTTTCTTCGCAGCAACCATGGGCAGCATATATAAACCAGGTTTCACACACACATATTTCCATTTGCAAAAAAAGTTTTCTTTAAATAGTTTTTGCATTTTGATTCCAAACATCTGACTTGGAATTAGTATCAATAGAGCTTACATCTAAATATGTGTGTTTAGGGCTGTAGCCTTAATATACAGCAGATGTCAGAGAGAATTATATACTAAACTGCCAAATGTAAGATTTCACTGTTTCATTTGCTAAAAGGCATTTAAGAAATTTCTTTTAACAGCTTCCCTCCTCCCCTTTCTAAAAATAAATCTATCCCTGTGTCCTTTGTGAATGGAAATGCTCGCTGAAAACTAATATTATACAGCCTTTGGGTGGCTCTCTGAACAATGCGATGGCTGTAACTTCACTACTAAATTATACATGTTAGGCAGACTCCATAATAAGCAAGTGTTGTTTGTCTTTTTCCAAAAGCCTTCAATCAATCTAACCAACAAGAGATTATTCAAAAGCCAGGCACTGAGTACTGATCTTCACTTAACAAATGTTTCTTTTGGAGGGACCTTGACATCCAGTTCTAAGGTCTTCTTCATCTCTCAGGGCTCTCAGCAGTCCTAGGTTTACTGAGACATCAGAAAAGACCAGCCAATGGACAGGTGAGGCAGAAAAGTTAGAATCAGAGGATAACCATGGGTGTACAGGGACGCAGGTGGCACTGTGGGTTAAACCACAGAGCCTAGGACTTGCCGTTCAGAAGGTCGGCAGTTCGAATCCCCGCAACGGGGTGAGCTCCCGTTGCTCGGTCCCTGCTCCTGCCAACCTAGCAGTTCGAAAGCATGTCAAAGTGCAAGTAGATAAATAGGTACCACTCTGGCAGGAAGGTAAACGGCGTTTCCGTGTGTGGCTCTGGTTTGCCAGAAGCAGCTTAGTCATGCTGGCCACATGGCCTGGAAGCTGTACGCCAGCTCCCTCGGCCAATAAAGTGAGATGAGCGCCGCAACCCCAGAGTCGGCCACGACTGGACCTAATGGTCAGGGGTCCCTTTACCTTTACAGGGAGTATTGTTGTAAATGCACCTAAAGCAGCATTGGAGAACTTCAGGCCTGGAGCCCACATGTGGACTTCCAGGCCTCACTGTCTGGTTCTCCAGACCTCCCCAGATCCCACTACAGACCACACTCATCTCTTACCATGCTTTGCACCTTCCTTGACTACTTTTGCCTGGCCTCAACGTGTCCTTGATCTCAGATGGTGCCTGTTGTTTGCCTGGGTGGAGGGGGGAAAAGAGGGAATTGTGAACATGTGTAGAAACTGGCATACATCAATTGCTTTTACCACTTTTGCCTCTAGCCTTTCACACTAGCCATATGGACCCCATAAAGCTTGCCCAGAAGCGGATGTTGACCCCACAGCAGGATGAATTTTTTTGCCTAAAGATTCTTGAGTGCACAATTTCTACAATTTGTCACAGGGAGATATCATAAACAGGGTTCAAATCCAGCTCTTTATTCATGCTGTGTTGAATCCTGTCCTCCAGTATCTTGAGAGATTTCTACCTCTGCAAAAGAAGCTTCCTTTTTCCTCACCTTTTTTTCCGGGTACAGTGGTACCTCGGGTTAAGTACTTAATTCATTCTGGAGGTCCATACTTAACCTGAAACTGTTCTTAACCTGAAGCACCACTTTAGCTAATGGGGCCTCCTGCTGCCGCTGCACCGCTGGAGCATGATTTCTGTTCTCATCCTGAAGCAAAGTTCTTAACCCAAGGTAATATTTCTGGGTTAATGGAGTCTGTAACCTTAAGCGTATGTAACCCGAGGTACCACTGTACTGTGGAATTTCTTCACAACTTCTTTATAATTTATCTGAATGCAGGATTGAATTTATCTATTCTTTGAAACAGGGCCATGGGTCGTACAGGAGCTTTCCCATTCAACATTTGTCTTGCTGCCTAAACATCCTAATCTGAAGAAGCTTAATGGGAGATATTTCTGACACCTCACCTTGAGCTTTAACTAAAACACTGGAATGCAGAGAGGCTGGCTACCAATAGCCCCAGGGAAGGTCAAGTGGAGCTACATTTCTCTCAGGTCATAATGTTAATAGCACAATCCCAGACCCTCCAGGTGTTCCTATTTTCTATGGACAGTCCCAGATTTACAGAAGCTGTCACAGTTTCTGATTTGATTCTAGAATGTCCCGCTTTTCCTTAGGACATCCCAATTTTCATTGGAGAAATCTTGGAGGGTATGCAACTCCTGAGGGTATGCAACTCCTGAGTCAAGGAGACATCTTTAGAAGACATCTGAAGGAAGCCCAGTATAGGGAGGTTTTTTAAAAATGTTTGATGTTTTATTATGTTTTTATAAATGTTGGAAGCTGCCCAGAGTGGCGGGACATCATCATCATCATCATCATTATAGACATCCTTATGTTTATTGGATAAATGTTGGAGGGTATGCAGTCCTATGTTTGTCCAATCAAAAGAATTTCCTATTGAGTTCAGTGGGATTCCAGGTCACTGTGTATAGGACTGCAACTTAAGCTCATCTTATCTTATGCTCACTACCCAAATGGCCATCTGCGCCTTAAGGGATTGATCTCTCGTGTCCGACAGCTGAAGTGTGCAGGGAAGCAGGTGCAGGTCTGAAAAGTTACCATGCACCTGCAGTTGTAGCGTACGGACTATAAACAGATGTGACAATTCCATTAAAACATCCAATTCCAAAACCAGAGCTGAGTTCCAACAAGCCTGGCTATACTCTGTTTTAGATCTAAGTAGAAGGTAATCTTGTATCTTAGGGGAGATAGCTTCCATCTTTATTTGCCCTTCCCTATCAGAATTCAAGGACATAGGTCAAAAATAGGCAAGGAAAGTGTAAAACAGGATAGCTGAGTGGTTGTAGTCAGTGCAGAGTCCTGAAGGTCACATAGAAAGCTTTGCATCCCAGCTGCTGTAACAGCCGCCATGCTCCCTATTCCATCAGAATAGACACCTATTGTTTTCCCAAATTACATTCTCCCTGATATTATTTGTTATGAAATCTAGTGATCCTATTACAAAACGAAATGTTGAATATGATTTCCTAAGGGTGAGGAAAAACAACAATTGTATCTTAATGTTGATAATGCATCATGGCATGCGGCTTCCACATCATAAACTTTTTATCACCAGACAACAGCCCTCCCCGCCAAAAAACAAAACAAAACCACCTTGAAATAATAACAACAGATGACTCCCCTGTCCAGAATGCCAAAATTCTCTAAGTACCACTGTTGGAATAAGTGTTAAAGTATAACATAATCACAGGAGAACCCTGAAAGCTAGGAGTCTTCTCGTGATACTAATGCTATCTCCGTGAGAAAATAAATCTCAACCAAAAGAGAAATTGGCTCTTGAAACAGATCTCATCTAACAATATTGCACTTGAGAGGCAAATACATTATGTCTGCTGATCAATTCAAGACATCTGTTTCAGTTTCAAGTGGCAAAAATGGGAGATCCCAGGAGCTAAGATAGTGTTAAGCAGCTACAGCGGCGCTGTTTGCTTCGCAGTTCATGGGTAATGACTTCTCTCTCTTTCTTGGTGAAACTAATCATGATAGCATGCCGTATGACAGGCAAATCTAAACGCGACTAAAATTAGGTAAGTGGTAAAAATGTTTCCATGAACTCTAGTGAACCTGTCAAGGAGGGACTACCACAAAGAATAGTGAGATAGAAATGAAAGAACAGTTTCCACAGAAGTGCTTAAGCTATGTCCCAGTCTTTGGGGTAAGGGAAATAAGGCCATGTAGCCCAGTCACAATGAGATATTCTTCTCTCCCCTTCCCCACTCCAACAAGGTCTAGCAATACAAAACATGCATTGTCATGAGGACCTTTTAGGGATGTACAGTGGTACCTTGGGTTAAGTACTTAATTCGTTCCGGAGGTCAGTTCTTAACCTGAAACTGTTTTTAACCTGAAGCACCACTTTAGCTAATGGGGCCTGCTGCTGCCGCCGCACCGCCGGAGCACAATTTCTGTTCTTATCCTGAAACAAAGTTCTTAACCTGAAGCACTATTTCTGGGTTAGCAGAGTTTGTAACCTGAAGCGTATGTAACCTGAAGTGTATGTAACCCGAGGTACCGCTGTATGTGTCACAGTGTGATGTCATGACAGCACATCGTGCATTTCACCTGGGGACAAGGAATGATCTTCTGTTAGTTGTAGTTGATGGGAAGTGCCAAAAAAATCTCAGCACCCTTACCAAGCTCCATGTAACAATTTCTTTGGAGGAAGCCATGAGCATTTAAACTGGTATAATACTGCTTTAAATGTCTAGTGCAGATGGGGCAATAATCTTTCAGCTGAAAGTGCGGTGTAGTGATAAGGGTTTCAGACTAAGACTGGGGAGATCTGGGTTCAGATCCCTATAGACCTTGGGTCAGTCACCATCTCTCAACCATAAAATATGGAAGGCAGAAGAACCATGTACGTCACCAATGTTGAGATGTAATAAATGATGATCTGTAGGGCTTGAGAAAAACCTCAAAGGTCATCTCCAAAGGAAAAAGTTCCTATCAGCCTCAGCCAGCATGGGCAATAGACAGGGTTGGTATGATCTGTAGTCCAACAACATCTGGAGGGCCACATGTTCCACATGTTCCACTGAAAAGCACCCTCACACTGGGCTGTCTGATACTATGTACACCAGAGGAAAGAGTAAGATGTATCATTTCGTTCTAACACAGATATTTGGAGTATGAACCTCGCCCCAGAATCCTTGTACATTTGCCAACTCAAAAAATATACAATACACTGGTAATTCTGGTTGTGGATGGGATCTGTTCTGGAGGTCCGGTCAGATCCCAAGGTTTCCACAACCTGAGGACCGCTTCTGTGCATGCGTGCATGCGAAACCTAGTATAGTACTTCTGGGTTTGCTGCGCACGCATCCCAAAGTTTATGTAACAAGAGGGTTACCTAAACAGAGGTACGACTGTAATAGTTTTCAAAACAAAATTAATACAGCCGTGTAAAATAATCCAAATGTTGTGGAGCCAGATGTACAGAAATGCACAGTTGCACCATCTATAATTTGACTGTTTTGCACAGATCATAACTATGTGCTTAAATCTTACAGATCTTGCTACATAGGCAAGATAATCTCTACAGAGTTAGGAATAATAATAATAATAAAGTGCAAAATTGATTTAGCACATCAATTTACCGGGAGGATTTAAAGATGACTAGAGGGAACGCTTACAACAGATTCATGATATATGAAATGTATGATTAAAATGTAAGGGGGAAAATATCAGTAGAGTATAAGGTTTGGTGGTGGGGAGTTATCATTGGAAATACAGCCAGAAATGCAACAGAACACTCCAGGCATGCTTTCATTTTAAGAAAGAGAAAGAAAGCATAAAAATGGTGCTTAAAAAGAGAATGACACACAAAGGTTCCCTTTGATATCAGTGTAAATCGCACATCAAAAATGTGGCTAGTAATGTGATGATTAAATGGAAAGATTGGAGAAAGGGAGAAGCAGAAAAAGAGGGTCATTCATTTATAGTACATGAGTGACTCATGGCTTCATGCAAGCTCTATCGTTTTGAAGGTTTGCTGAGCGCTAAAATCTAAAGAGAAACAGAGAGATCAAAATTGGAGCATCTTCAAGGTGGCAAGAATACGGCTATTTAAAGATATCTGTAAGAACAAGAGTTTCCTTTTAAAGGCAACAGAGTTAGTGCCCTTCTCCACTCCACCAAAGAATGTAATCTGAGAATGTAGATTTAAATAACGCCAAACTACAGCCAAGGTTACATATGGAGTTAAATGAATGTTTGCATCTAACATGCAGGTTTGTTTGTTTTTAATACAAATTGCATGTGCTGGGGGGGGGGGGCTGGTGATGATTAATGGAATGACAGCTGATGTGGAGTGGGGATTTAACCCTTTCATCCCTTGCTGGGGTTCTCAGGACATGGGTGGCACTGTGGTCTATACTACTGAGCCTCTTGGGCTTGCCAATTGTAAGGTCAGCAGTTCAAATCTGTGTGATGGGATGAGCTCCTGTGGCTTTGTCCCAGTTCCTACCAACCTAGCAGTTTGAAAGGATACCAGCGTGAATAGATAAATAGGTACTGCTGTGCTGGGAAGGTAAACAGCATTTAGATGCACTCTGGCTTCTATCAAAGTGTTCTACTGCACCAGAAGCAGTTTAGTCATGCTGGCCACATGACCCAGAAAGCTGTCTGCAGACAAACACTGTCTCCTTCGGCCTGAAAGCAAAGATGAGCATCACACCCCATAGGTGAATTCAAGTAGACTTAACCATCCAGGGGTCCTTTACCTTCCACCTTTACCTTGCTCAGGAAAATGCATTTTCTGAAATAAGAAATCTCTCATTGACATCTATGGAAGATTTCCTCCCACTATATATATTTGATTCAGAAGAGGGATGTTCCCCAGGACTGCAGCATCTGAGTTCCCTACACACACACACACCGATGCAATTTGCAAGTTATAAACCTGCAGATATAGAAGCAAATTCACATTTGACATGAAGGGTAGTTTCCTATAGGCCAGCAGGTTTGATTTGTATCTACCATTAGGGAATACTTCCCACAGAACCCTTGCTTATTGAAAAGATTATGGGTTATACATATGGTTTGCAAAGAAAGCTAGCTGTAGACATGTTGTATCTCACCATTGCCCCTTATGAATTGAACATGCACCCTACAAACTATTACCTACTACCTGCAGCTGCAGATTACCAAACACTATGAATGGCAGTGGCCAATATTCAGCTTGTCTTCCATTACTTAACTTCTCATTTAGAGACTTCAAACAGGCTGCCAAGGAATCACAGAGTTCCAAAAAGATATTTCCAAACTTAGTGAATTACATATGGCAAATGTAATTCAATGCACACAAGAGTAAAATCAATGGGCCAAAACACAATGGGCCAAAACACATATATACCAGTGGGGTCAGAACGGGCAATGACCAACCAAGAAAGTTATCTTTGTGTTGTGGTGCATAGATCAATGAAATTGTGTTGAAGGGTATGTTAGCTGTGAAAAAGGTGGGTTTCATTTTAGGGTATCACTATGAATGGGATTGAAAATAATCCATCACAAATGGTCCATCAAAAGCTCCATCAAAATGGTTCATCAAATGGTCCATCAAAAGCAGCATCCGAACACCAAATGCCTATGGGAATCTCACAAGCATGGCATGAATGTAAATATCACAATACACTTGTAATGCAGCTGTGGTCACTGCTTCTCAAAAAGGACACTGCAGAGCTGAAGAAGGTGAAGAAAAGACCAACCAAAATGATCAGAGGCTTGAAGCAACTCCCCTATGAATCACAGAATTGGAGAGTTGGAAGGGACCCTGCGGATCATCTGGTCCTATCCTCTGCAATGCAGGAATATGCAGTTGTCCAATACAGGGATCAAACCTGCAGCCTTGGTGTTATCAGCACCACGCTCTAACCGACCGAGCTAACCACCTGGGGCTATTTAATGTAGGGGGGAAAACAATGTGAGTAGAAATAGAGAGATAAAGTTTTTTCCCCTCCTTCCCTTGTAATATTACAGCCTGGAGTCATCCAATGAAGTGGACCATAAGAGCCAACTCCAGAGGACCATGGGTACTTGGGTACCCACAATAATATAATTGTGGGAGACAGGCACCCACAAAGTCAATGAAAAAAGCCAGCAGGAGGCAGGGGTGCTGCCTCCGAGAGAGAAGCAGTTCAGATCCGCCCTCTGCAGCCAGCAAGTGAGGCCTCCTTTTCCAGGAGGCGGTGCTCAGACACAGCTTTGCCTCTGAGTTTGAGCCCCCCCCCCCCCGAAAAGGGTGCCTCTCTGGCTGTGGATAGGAGGAGGAAGAGGACTTGCTGGCGGTGACTGCTGCCGTAACGTGTCCACAGCACACGCACACGCCTGCATGTAGTACATGTGTGACGTCGCACATCCGTGTTGCAGCGGTGGGCACCCACAATCCGGAGGACGCCCCTGAAGTGGACTGATGGGAGATTCAGAACATAAGGAAAGGAAGCATTCTTCACACTGCTAAACTGCAGGATTCCCCCCCCCCCCTGCAATATGTGGTGATGGCCTTGCATTAGGTTGGAGAGCCAGTGTGGTGTAGTGGTTAAGAGCGGTAGTCTCGTAATCTTGGGAACTGGGTTCGCATCTCCGCTCTTCCACATGCAGCTGTTGGGTGACCTTGGGCTAGTCACACTTCTCTGAAGTCTCTCAGCCCCATTCACCTCACAGAGTGTTTGTTGTGGGGGAGAAAGAGAAACGAGAATGTTAGCTGCTTTGAGACTCCTAAAAGGGAGTGAAAGGCAGGATATCAAATCCAAACTCTTCTTCTCGTCATTAGCAGGGAATTAGACAAATTCATCGAGGATAAGTCTTACAATGGCCACAAGTCATAATGGCTGTGTGCTGCTTCCAGGATCACTGGGGAGCAACACCCAGGAGAGGACTATTGAGTTCATAATTCCTGCTTGTGGGTAGCATCTGGTTGGCCAGTATGGGAAACAGGATGTCAGATGAGACAGGCCTTTGTCTCATCATCAGGTCTCTTTGAATGTTTGTATGTTACGTTCTTAGAATGCACTCTCTTTGGGCATACTTGCATTGCAAATTTATAGCATCACTTCCTGCTCCCTCAGAATCTGGAAATTACATTTTGATGATGATAATTGCCTGTTCCTAGTTCCCATCTCCTTCACAGAGCAAAGAGTTCCCAGGGTTCCTTGGGGTGTGGCAGAATGACTGCTCACCAGATCTAAGACTTCAATATAGATATGCCTTCACTGAACGTATAATTCCTCAGCAGGGAAACAATACTCAGTTGCAAATCTCTGGATTGACCCTTACTTTACAGTGGGCAACGTGTTTGCCAGTTCGCTATGGCTTCATCAAGACCACTCCAGTCACTTCTGAAATGGATAAATTGCACTGGGGCAGATGACAAGGACATAATTAGAAGTGTTATGGATTTTTGTGGCCTACTCCAACAGCTCAGCTGAGCAATTTTTATTTTTTTTAGGGATAACAGAAATTCTATTTTTCTAGAAAAAGAGGTGCTGGAACTCACCACAAACACGCGTCCAGCGTCCACTGTAACGGAACTGGCTCCCACCTGAGAGGTGCCGGAACTGAGTTCTGAGTGGGGTGGGGGGAAAGCCCAGGATGACAGTAATTCAGTTTATGAGAAAAACTGAAATTTTGTTTATCAACCAGGGATGCAAAGGCACCAGGCCACTATCTCAATAGCTCTTATCACAAGGCATAGTCTTCAGAATCAATCCCCCAATACACAAACACACAAGAGGTCTCAGGATACAGTCATACCTTGGTTGTTGAACGCCTTGGTACTTGGACATTTTGGCTCCCGAACGCCGCAAACCAGGAAGTGAGTGTTCCCATTTGAGAATGTTTTTCAGAAGCCGAATGTCCAATGCAGCTTCTGTGGCTTCCGATTGAGCGCAGAAGGTCCTGCAGCCAACCAGAAGCCTCACTTTGGTTTTCAAACCATTTTGGGAATCAAATGGACTCCTGGAACAGATTAAGTTTGACAACCAAGGTACAACTTGGTTTAACGGATTAAGTTCGACAACTAAGGTACGACTGTACTAGAATTCTCTGAGTTTCAGGGAAGGTGGGGACGGCTGTCATGGTTAAATCAGGTATGCCCTCTAGCCTTTTATTAGAAGAAGAAGAAAAAGAAGAAGAAGAAGAAGAAGAAGAAGAAGAAGAAGAAGAAGAAGAAGAAGAAGAAGAAGAAGAAGAAGAAGAGTAGTAGTAGTAGTAGTAGTTTGGATTTGATATCCCGCTTTATCACTACCCTAAGGAGTCTCAAAGCGGCTAACATTCATTCTCCTTTCCCTTCCTCCCCCACAACAAACACTCTGTGAGGTGAGCGGGGCTGAGAGACTTCAAAGTGTGACTAGCCCAAGGTCACCCAGCAGCTGCATGTGGAGGACTGGAGACACGAACCCGGTTCACTAGATTACGAGTCTACCGCTCTTAACCACTACACCATACTGGCTCTCTTAATTACAGCTGGGGGGCAGAATCTCTCCTTTTATAAAGGCCTGTTGACCCAGTGGGGCCAGAACTAAAAGTGGGCAAAATCAGAGATGAAAGTGGACAGTAGCAGAATACAATAAAATAAAATAAAATTGTAAAAGGGGGCTGATCAATACATATTCTGTCAGTTAGAAGACAAAGGAAAAAGTATATAAAATGGATATAAAAGAACTCCTATGTGTGATTTTGATGGCATCCAGATATTAGGCAGTCAAAGGCTTGGAATTGAGGGTTTCAAGTTTTTAAAGTGAGTTCTAAAGAATGAGCCAAAGCAACTAAGGGCCAGGGGTGGATGGAGATAGAAAATTATAAACGGCAAAAGAAGAGAATGAGTTTCTTTTAGTACTTTGGTCGTTCACCTGTATTGTAACATCTCTTCCCGAATTTATGTTGTGGAAATCATTATATTGAATTTGTTCTACTTGTCCTGCTTACGATCAATCATTCTCAGTGCTGCCTAAAAAGCACAAAGGTCTCCCTGCCTTATTAAATGACTTGCAAAGCTAACATGGTGCAAGAATCAGGAGTGAGAAGGGTCTACATTTTAAAAAAAAACTTTTCCTGCTGTGCCTCATACATTTCCCAGAGAAATAAAATGGATGAAGCAGCTTGCATTTAATGTAACCTGAATGTGCCTTTTGACCTTGTCAAGTCGTTACCTTTGTAAGATAAATGGAGGGGCTTGTTTCGCTTCTTTGCATAGTAACCCCAGATGCATTCTCTGGAAATGCTGCCATCAAATGGGGTTTGATTGAGGCTACAATTTCTGATTTGTGGCAATTATTAAGAAGGGACTATGGAGCAGCAGAGAGACTTATGTATGGACAGACTGGGAGAGTTGCAAAACAGCAGAGGGAGGCCATGAGGGAAATTTTGTTGTGGAGAAGCAGCTGGCGGGAGGGTTGTACATATCCCCTGTTCTTCCCTGCTCCTTTTCTGCTGTAGCCCAACTAGGGATTGGCAGATCTGTCCATTCTGGTTTCTCTCAGTTCCTCACGTATCAAATCTTAAGCTCAGTTTTCCACATCACTTTGCAAATTCTTCTTTATGAAAGCATCCTCGTGAACATCTGACAGCATTATACTGAGAACATTTCCTAATACACACATGTTCTAACTCAGTATTGCTTGCTATGCACATTTTTTTTCCAGGCGTTGCTTTTTAATATAACGCATGTCTGCTTTCATATAGCACAGGCTACCTTCACAAACATATGCATTTTATGTATACACACAAAAATGGCTAGAGAACTGCAGCACAAAATTTGGAGAAGAGCAAGGAAGGATTATTGTGTTTCAGGTTGGGTACTGAAGTACCAGTCAGCAGTGGCGGAAACCACTTGGGCACCTGAGGCGGCGTGCCCAAAGGTTGGGCGAGCTGTTCATAGGGGTGGGGTGAGCCACCCTTAGGGGTGGGGCGCACCGCTGGGCCTCCAGAGTCTGCCTGCCTCCTCCCACTCAGCCACCATACAGCTGGGTAGGGGGAGGCAGCAGGTTGACCGCTTGGACCTGTATACCTGAAGGAGCATCCCCACCCCTATCATTCAGCCCTGACACTGAAGTCCAGCTCCAAGGGCCTTCTGGCGGTTTCCTTGCTGCAAGAAGTGAGGTTACAGGGAACCAGGCAGAGGGCCTTCTCAGTAGTGGCGCCTGCCCTGTGGAACACCCTCCCAGCAGATGTCAAGACAATAAACAACTATTTTACTTTTAAAAGACAACTGAAGAAAGTTTAAGAAAGTTTTTAAGGTCTGATGCTGTATTGTTTTCAATATTCAGTTGGAAGTTGCCCAGAGTGGTTGGAGAAACCCAGCCAGATGGGCGGGGTATAAATAATAAATTATTATTATTAGACAGCGCGGAGTCTGTGCATGCCCAAGCCACCGTGGTGACTGCCGCCCAGCATTTTGTCACCCCCCCTTAGTGGTGACACCCGGGTCAGACAGCACCCACTGCACCCCCTGCCTCCGCCCCAGTACCAGTTAGGTAGATTCATCTCAAAATGTGAACTGAATCAATCCCCCCCCACACAAAGCTGAACTGCCACTGAACTGCCACAATGTGACAGACATACATCTTGAATCACACCTTGTGCAAGAAAGGGTTTGCAGTAAAAGCTGTAGGCAGGGGAGGGAGTTTTCTGTATTAGCACATTGATGTCATTTTGTTCTTATGTGGAGGTCTTCAGATGTTTCTTCACCTAACCTGCTGCTTTGTCCTCCTAAATGGTTCCCTGAACATTGGCCTCAAGCTCCTTCCCTGACAGCATCATTGGTTAAACGTACCTCCTCCTCTCATTTCTTGACTCTTGCATCTATTCAGCGGCAAAATAAGTGCAGGCAAGCACAATACATTTTGCTCCCTGAGGTGAAGGACAAGACAGAACCTCCTTCTCATTCCTTGTACAGAAGCTAGCTGGCAGCTGAATCATCACCAACAAGAGAATAGTCCTTCTAACTGCACTGAGGGCAATAGACTAGTTTAGGAGGTCCAGGACAGGTCGTGTGGCATATACAGCTCTGCCCTCCAGCAGAGAGGATGGCTGGGCACCTCAGGAGGAGCACCCAGGGGATTATAACTGTTGCCCTCTCCAAGCGTCTGCCGCCCGAGGCAGTTGCTTCCCTCTGCCTAAAGGTCTGGACAACCCTGTCTAGATGCAGTTATCAAATGAGAGGTTGATCAGATTCTGGATGCAGAAACACATCCTGTACAATTGGGTCCTGGGTGATATGAAACTGGGACTCTAGTAATGAACAATCCTAGTACGGTCTGCTTTCTCTCTCTCTTAGAAGGAAAGCAGGATAATCTGAAGGCAGAAAACTGTCCCTAATGAGATCATATAGCAAAGTGCATGCATTTGAAAGAAAGCTGTTCTAAAGTGCCAGAACCGCTACCCTTAATAATTTCATAGAGATAAAAGCTCAGGGAGAAGAGCAGTGAGAGAATAGCCTCACACACACTTCTTCTTATTATTTTATTTTTTAAAGCATTGCAGATCCCAGTGCAATAAATCAGGAAGTCTATTGGAGTTGACAAAGCGGCCCATTGTAAGTCAGCAGCATCCCATTCTCAGAGAAGTGGTTTGGCTGTGGGAATCAGTAAATATGACTATGCCGTATCATCCAAATTCTCTAAGGCCATAACTTTGTATACTGTCAGAAAAGAAAGGCACGCGAGATGCCAGGAATAATTAACCCACACCCCTCCTTCTTTCCCAGGAGCTTTTTTCGCAGAGAATCGTACAGCTTACAATAGCAGAGGCTATACGTTGCAGAAAGCATGTTGAATACGCTGTCATTAAATTGTTTACTGAATGACTGCCATTCCAAGGCTGCATTCACATCAGCATCCTGCAGTACTCTGCAGCAATCCCACAGAAGGAAGGCCCTGCCATGCCGTGGGACTGAATGGTCTCCTGTCAACCTCATGAACTTTGCTTCTATTTTCAGAGAGACAGAGTATGGGAGATTATTAGGACAAAGGCAAGATGTGAGTTACTTCATTCTCACTCTTGTTTGCTTCCGAAAACAAACATGGGATTGTATAGAAGCCATCGTAATGAAGAAAGCTGAAACCCATGCCACTTCCTGCTTTAGAGAACATTTTTGGCTAAAGAGGCCTCACCTTTCCCCCTCTTTTGCTTTTCTGCACTCTGTGCAGGAAATGTGTCAGTTATGGTTCTCCCCATTTGCCATTTTTGCACTTTTCAGTTCAGTTTTCCACATCAGTTTGCAATTTTCTAAAACAAACGAACGAAACAAAACCAAGTTCTTGTGAAAATTCACCAGTATTTATTGCAAATTTCTCCTAATCTCATGCAATTCTTTCTAATTTACACATTTTTGTGAAGCAGCATCCCCTTATTGAATGTGTTTTGTTTTATATTTGTGCTAATAAATGCATTTATATGCATACTTTACTCCAGTGTGTGTATTTTTTATACACAATGCTTGCCTAGAGAATGGCATTTTGAAGTTCGGAGAACTGTGAATTTAAAAGTGTAACTATATTTCAGTTCAAGTATTTTTTTTCCTGTGGGGGGGAGTGTGAATTGGTTCGGTTCACCTATAAATGCAAAGTGAATCAAATTTCTTCCATATCTCTAGTCCGTATCCCTCCCTGCATGAAATAAGTTTGTTTCATTGTTTATATTTTCACCACCGATCCTCTCTCCAATCTATACTCAATGTAGTCCAAGCTGATTATCTCAAGCTGCACAATTTTATTTACTGAAATCCAGGGATGTCATCACATCAGATATGGCACTATGAAATTGTCCTATTCCCATTATACCCTGGAAGGAGCTCTATGTGATCAAGGGGCAGTGGAATCATTTGCTGTTGCCCCAACCTCCAAGGTAGCATCACTTCCCATTACTCTTCCCCCAACTTCTAAATGTTAGATATGAATGTCTGCAGGGAGGAAGCCTATGTGCACAGGGAACTATAGGCATAGACCTTCACCCTGCAGATATCTAAGCCTTATTTGTGGACATCAGGAGAAGAACTAGTGAAAAGCTGTGCAGCCTCAAGGAATCGCTACTGGTGGCCCCACAAACCCTTGACTGCATCATGTGATCCCTGATTGCATGGAATCTCACAAGTGACAAGTAGAAGAAAGAAAGAAAAGCAGTAACCAGTGGAAACAAGCATGTTTGTCAGAGAAGCTCAGATGCTGACAGGAGAAGAAGGAGCAGGCATAGGGAGAGAACAGTTAACAACGGAAGGTAGAGAGGAGGGAGAGAATTCTGTTCCACCTTAAGGAACAGGCATGGGATTTTACGTGTCACATGTCTGTTTACATTCCAGCACAGTATGCTGGGAACTTCCTTTTGTGTATAGCTTTTGCTTTTCTCATTCTCTCCATGACGACATGAGAGAGAGAGAACATGTTTCTTTGCCCTGATTTATGATGAATAAATCTGTAGTTATAGTATGACTTCACAAGCCTCATGCCTATTCTGTGTGCGCAGTACACTCTGCTAATAGCATGCCCTGGCTTTTGAAGTCCAGGTTGCTGATGTACGTCGGAGCACGGGCCGATGGAAGGAGATGGCACAGCTGGGCCTTGCCAGCTGGCCTCCTGGCCCTCTGCATGCTGACAGAGCAGGTGTAATCTGAGCTCTGAACAAAGGGGAGAAGAAAAACAGGGTCAGAGTGGCAGGCTGCTGTGTGAGAACTCCAATAGTGAGTCAGACGGAGGAATGCAGGAAGCAGTCTCTTCCAAGTCTCGTAGGCTCTCAAAAGTGGCCAAGATGCGCGAAAGATACCGGAAAAGAAGGTGGGGGCTTCTGTGTTGGGAAAGGGGGAGGAGCTCAGTCCGGGCAACTCCATCTTCGGGGGAGGATGATGAGTAGAGGAGCTCCATCCTTGTTTGTTGTTTTACCAATAAATCTGAAATAATTAACAGCCAGCGTCGTCTCGAGTTTGTGGAGAGACTAAGCCATAACAATGGTGGACACTCTAAACTATTTGTTTTCTGTAAAAAATGTCTAACCCACCAAAGTTGCTATATTCAACCCGCAATCAACACTGGCAGATGCTTGGCACTGTCCTAATAATATGACTAGCCTAGCAAGAATGGATACAAAAACTTACGGAATATGCAGAAATGGCAAAACTTACAGGAAGAATAAGAAATCAAGATAACAAACTTTTTATAAAAGAATGGAATGGTTTATTGAATATTTACAGATAAATTGTGAGCAGATAAGAACATTAGCAGGATTATTGTAATAACCTGCAGTTTCATAAGAGTATCTATTTAAAGAAGATGAATAAATGAGCAAATTAAGTTAATTTAGATATGCAGAAGATATTAAAAATATGAGAAATATGGCATCCAGGAGCTTTTCCCAGTGGAATTTTCTCCCTCCCCCCCTTGAAATAAAGAATCCCCTGCCCACAATGTATCTCCAATGACTTTTGCAATTGCTCTAAATTTCAGAAGTCTTTTGACATGCAGAATTCTTTGGGTTGGGTGGAAAATATCCTGCTCATTAAAGAAAGCCAACAGAGTCCTTTGGTGCATAGAGCTACTTGGTAGGGTTGTTTTGGTTTTTTTTTTTTTTTTTTTAATCCTGACCAATTATATTTAGTGCAAGTGTGCCAATTGGCATGTTTATCTGGATATTGATGCAGAATTTGGAGTATTAGGTGAAAGAATTTTGATTCCTTTAGCACAGAAAAGATACTGCCTTGTCTGTCACGGACATGTCAAAAGAGTTTGCACATGAATACTGGCAAAAGTCTATGTTTTGTATCTCTTTTTATAAACTCTAGTAGAATTTATTCAAAAATAAAAGAAAGGTGTGATTTAAGATTTATATGCCACTTAACATTTAAAAATCCCAAGCTGTCTAGAAAAATCAGGATACAAACTAACAATATATAGCATAAAACCCTTAATCTGACAAATTCACAGTGTTATTTATTTTGAAATGTTGGCTGTAGAACTACTATTGTGATAGAATGAATCAGAACCTAACACCCACTGCTGAGGCATATTATCCATCCAACTATTCATTATATTTCGGAGGCAAAAGTCCGGTTTACTGAAATGAGCAAGTTCTTATTTTTCTCAGCATGACAATTTCTTCAAGTACATGACTATGTAAAGAAACAACAGCATGAACCATCTGCTTACTGGGGGCAACTACATCCATTTTTCATGATTGAAGCAGACCTTTTTCCAACCTCACTGATAATGGAAATGACTGACGTTACCCCTGTTGAAGTAGTCAGCTCAAATACCTTTTTCTACATGTGGCCATGAGTTGAAGCACATGACTGCAGAGAAAACAACCAAGTGTTAACTAAATCAAAGTTTTACACAACTGAACAAGTTATAAAGGAAAACTGGTATTTCCAAAAGCCCCGGAAGGCCTGGGACTTGACGCATCAACATTTAGGCTGCATAACTTTTTTGTGTGTTCCATATAAATGAATAGGTGGCGGTGGCGATGACTGAATTCTATATCAATTTACCTAGGTTTAAGTTTCATTTGGGACACGGGTGGTGCTGTGGTCTAAACCACTGAGCCTCTTGGGCTTGCTGATCAGACGTTGGCGGTTCGAATCCCTGTGATGGGGTGAGCTCCTGTTGCTTGGTCTCAGCTCCTGAAAACCTAGCAGTTCGAAAGCACGCCAAAAAGTGAAAATAGATAAATAGGTACCACTCCGGCAGGAAGGTAAACGGTGTTTCCATGCACTGCTCTGGTTTTGCCAGAGGCAGCTTAGTCATGCTGGCCACATGACCCGGAAAAACTGTCTGCGGACAAACGTCAGCTCCCTCAACCTTTAAAGTGAGATGAGTGCTGCAACCCCAGAGTCATCTGCGACTGGACTTAACTTTCAGGGGTCCTTTAGCTTTACCTTTTTAAGTCCCATTTAATTCATCTGCACTTACTTCTGCGTTGAAACATCTAGGGTTGTTAAACACTCAAAGGCTGATTCTAAAAACTAATATATGTTTAGAAAAAGAGTGGCTATCTCACCCAGCTGTTGACAATCCTCTGCAACAATGGGTGACCTCAGATGTTCACATCAAAACACACATTCAGACAATAGGCTTGAATAAAAGACACATCCAGCTGAAAGGGTTTGAAAGAGCTGCAGATGCAAATTTGAATCCTGAGGCACATGTATTTTGAAGTCTGCTTACGTACTCAGAGTTCTCTTCGTGGATCAGGCAGCAAACTCCTCAGAAGGAGCCCCCCCCTTTGTTCAGTGGGGCGTGTTTTCAAATAAGTGTGCTTAAGGATCGGAGTCTACAGGGGTTCGTGCTGAGGAGACACTGGGATTTCAAGCAGTTCGGAGAGCAAAGCAAAACCCAGCTCAATGTAGTCCAACTAACGTCAATGGCTCTGTTCTAAAATCGTGTGAAGATAGTGCCTAAAGCTTATGACTTTGTTCTGCCTCTGTGAGGGGGAAAAATTCTCTGGGACATATTGGTATAAATAGATATAGAAAACATATGTATACATTAAAAAAAGAAAGAAAAAATCAGTGATGCTCATTTCTGGAAACATAATCCATCTGACCTACCAGCCAAAATGCAGCAGTCAAATGTAGTGTGCCATTAAAAATATTCTTTAAGGTCAAATGCAGTTTGTAATTAAAATGTGTTCATTTAATTATTCAGGTTTGTAATGAATTGCAACAGCTCCCTACCTCCTTTTTTCGCATCAAATGTCAAGGGAGCAGACCTTTCTCTCTCCCTTTTCTCTCTATACAATTAGATTATATCAAACATTTGGCAATATTCCATACTTTGTAATGTTAATCTGAACCAAGTGGCTTACACTATTTTATTTGCAGAACCTAACTTCTATACAGGCTGCTAGGGAAGAAACTCCCCCAAACTGTGCTAAAACTAAAATTTTGCATGAAAAGGGAAACTGAATTCTGCAACCTGTATGAATTATGGAGCAGTGAGGAATGAAATAGATATGCATGCTGTCTCTATCTAATGGGGATTCATCAGGTCAGTATTCCACTAGTCTTTTCAGAAGCTCAGATAGGTTGTCCCATTTTTCTGTATAACCATCCTGTGAGATAACTTTGGTTGACCATTGGTAACTGCCATCCCCAACACTCAGTGCCTTTCCGGTGAATTGGCACTTCTGAGGTTGGTGTTGAGGAACATTCCACCTGACAGTCTACTTCCTCTTCAAAACCCTCCTCCTCCTTCCTGTGCCTCCAGACATGCTGGACAGCTCCCAACAGAATATAAAAAAACATGATAAAAACATCAAACATTAAAAACTTCCCTAAACAGGACTGCCTACAGATGTGTAAACGTTTTCTGCATTAATGGAGCTAAACTTTCCACACTGGAAACAGGACCTTGCAGATCTCCACAGCATGCATACTGTAAAACCCAGTTGCAGCACACAAAATCAGACCCGCATTTCGGCTATGGACATGCCAGCTACTTTCAAATCCTGCCAGCCAAATCTCAATCAGCTTAGTAAGCCCTTTCTTGGAACGTTCCTTTTCTGCAGGTGCTTGCACTTAGTCAGCAAACCTTAGAATTATGGCCTTCCTGTGATCAGATCAAAACAAACAGTTATAAATACATGCAGGCTGAGGTTCCTCATTATCTTTTGTGAAATGTGTCAGGCACTGTTTGGCGGATAGTGTTTTATCACCTGGAGGGGAGAAATTCCAAACTCTAACCTTGCAAGGATCAGCAAGTGTCAGAACCTTTTGTCGGCATTTATTATCCATTCCGAGCAAATCTATGACTTGCTCAGTCTTCTGAAACATTCACTAAGGATGTTTTTTAAAAATTGCATGGGATTGTTTTAGGTAGTCAATGAAACAAGACATTTTGATGGTTGCGTTAAAACATGACCCACTCTTCGTTTTGAAATGATATACTGTACAAGACTGCAAAATGATGTAAATAACAAACACTCAAGTATGCCAGAAATTTGTATTCATTGTGCAGCTGCCCATTTCCCCCCAAAATGTCCATTGATGGCATCTTATCGGAACATAAGAACATAAGAAGATCCCTGTTGGTTTGGGCCAATGTCCTATCCAGTCCAGCATCCTCTCCTCACAGTGGCCAACCAAATGCTTAAAGGAAGCCCACAGGAAGGATGTGAAAATACCCTATGATTTCTAGTGAGTGGTATTCAGAAGCATTACTGCCACTGCCTGTGAAGGTAGAACATATCCATCAAAAAAGTCTGATGGAAGCATTCTACTTCACATTCTCAGAAGACTCCATGTGATCAGGAACCCTGGAAGACACAGAGTTCCCAAACGTGGAAGTCTAAATGTGTGCAGTGGACTAGAGTTACAGTTCCCCTTTAGACCTTCACACATAACTTCTCTGTCAGAGATGAGGATGTTGAAGGTGAGGATTGGTATGAAACCACAGTGACCTCTTCATCCATTTGCTTTGAATGGTTGAAGTGGGCTGGTCTCTATTCTATATAGCAATGTTTCAAACAATAATGAGAACTGATGTGTTCAGGGTGGGTTGTGTGAAGCCTATGTTCAAGTCAGTAGTCACACACAGGAAAGGGATGCGGGTGGCGCTGTGGTCTAAACCACCAAGCCTCTTAGGCTTGCCGATCAGAAGGTCAGTGGTTTGAATCCCCACGACAGAGTGAGCTTCCATTGCTCTGTCCCAGCTCCTGCCAACCTAGCAGTTCGAAAGCACACCAGTGGAAGTAGATAAATAGCGGGAAGATAAACAGCGTTTCCGTGAGCTCTGGTTTCCATCATGGTGTTCTGTTGCACCAGAAGCAGTTTAGTCATGCTGGCCACATGACCTGGAAAGTTGTCTGTGGACAAACGCCGGCTCTCTCGACCTGAAAGTGATATGAGCACCTCAACACCATAGTCACATTTGACTGGATTTAACCTTCCAGGGATCCTTTACGGGAAATAACTTCAAATGACTATCAGGAACTGGTCTTCTTATGAGCTGAAGTCTCTTGAAACTTTGGCTTTAATTCTGGGTGGTCAGCTCATCTGATTATGTTATCCGTGCGGTGTTTGGAAATGTTAACATGACTGCAGCATAATCAACCATTGTGCCTGGTTTCTTTAAAATGGCAACGTTAATTGCAGACAGATGATGTCTGCAGCTGGCTTTTCACAAAGCAAAAAGGCTGCAAAATGGGTCCACCAAAGTATTGTGTAACCCAAGACAAGTTGAAGAGAATGCTTAGAGCTAAGGTCTTTTTTTGACACCCTCACCTCAGTTTTAAGCAGGTTCTAGTTCTGTAAATGACCTGTTGCTGGCTTTCATCTGTGATATTTTGCTGTGGTATGTAGTCATCTATTACATGGCTGTTTTCTGGGAAAGACGGACTCACAGATGCTCCCCTCAGTTTGGGTGAGGGTTTTTCTGAGTGCCTCCTCCCCAGTCAAGGCGAGACTGGAAAAATTCTCAGAGCCCAACTGAATGCTTGGATCAACACATACACCTGAATGCCAACAGAGCTTTTCATGGATCACAGTTCTGTAACAGCAGCAGAACACCCAGAGACAGGCAAGTGTTTATCCAAAGTCACCTTTAAGCCATTTTCCAGGGAGGATTCAACTGTCTGCTCGAAGTATAGGCTTGCACACTTGAAGTGCTTTGGTGCAACAAATCCACTTTAAGAACCAAGCAGCCAGATTCTTGAGATAACAAAAGAGATAAAAAGGTAAAGGTAAAGGTACCCCTGCCCGTACAGGCCAGTTGTGTCCGACTCTAGGGTTGTGCGCTCATCTCACTCTAGAGGCCGGGAGCCAGTGCTGTCCAGAGACACTTCCGGGTCACGTGGCCAGCATGACGAAGCTACTCTGGCAAGCCTGCACCAGCGCAGCACACGAAAATGCTGTTTACCTTCCCGCTATAAAGCGGTACCTATTTATCCACTTGCACTTAGGGGTGCTTTCGAACTGCTAGGTGGGCAGGAGCTGGGACCGAAAGACGGGAGCTCACCCCGCTGTGGGGATTCGAACCGCTGACCATACGATCAGCAAGTCCTAGGCACTGAGGTTTTACCCACAGCTCCACCTGCGTCCCATAACGAAAGAGATAGGGATGTGCAATAAAAAGTGTGAGATAATAATCAATGCTGGGAAGCTGCGTAACCTCCATGCAAGAAGTCAGGATATCTGCTTATTAAGTGTTGAATAGTGTATGACCTCCCCATGGACATATCATAACAATACTGAGTGGACATTGTATAATGTCTGTGCAAACTTTGTGCTAAACACATTCTTCATTTACTTACAATAGTCTCTGGAACTTGTGCAACGGAACAAATATCACTTAGGGCTGGTGGCTGCCTCTTGTCCTTGACCCAGCTTAGGCTTCTGTATCCTTGAGACAGAGAGTGCTGCTGGAATTGACAGAATCAGTTTGCTGCAAAACTGCTTGTAGAGCTAGAGTAAGGCATTGTGTCATTTAGCAATAGTGCTGCAGAAGGCAATGACACAACATATTCTGTACCATCAACTGGCTTCCCCCAGCCTTGTGCTATCCATTTATTTTAGGTTACAACTCACATCAGCCCCTGCCAGCATGGCCAAGGGTCAGTAATGAGGGGAGTTTTAGCCCATAGTATCTGCAGGGCACCAGGTTGTGGAACAGTTAAAAAAACACACATCGGATTGTGACCTAAGAGCAAATGTAGATCACTCTCATTGCTGATTGTGCTACATGAAGTTTGTGTGTGTTTTCTGACACCAATGTGTTTAACAACAACAACAATTTTATTATTTAAAGCCCATCTATCTGCTTAGGTTTCTCCAGCCACTCTGGGTGGCTTACAGCACATAAAAATTGTAAAACATTAGAAATAAAAAATTTTCCTGATACATGGTTGCCTTCAGATGTCTTCTAAAAGTCAAAACAAAAAAAAATTCCTTCCAGTAGCACCTTAAAGACCAACTAAGTTAGTTCTTGGTATGAGCTTTCGTGTGCATGCACACTTCTTCAGATACACAGATACACTTCAGATACACTTCTTCAGATACACTTCTTCAGATACACTTCTTCAGATACTGTGTATCTGAAGAAGTGTGCATGCACACGAAAGCTCATACCAAGAACTAACTTAGTTGGTCTTTAAGGTGCTACTGGAAGGAATTTTTTTTGTTTTGACTATGGCAGACCAACACGGCTACCTATCTGTTTCTAAAAGTCAGATAGTTGTTTATTTCCCTGACATCTGATGGGAGGGTGTTCCACAGGTGGGTGCCACTTCTGAGAAGGCCTCTGTCTGGTTCCCTGTAACCTCACTTCTCACAGTGAGGAAACCGCCAGAAGGCCCTCGGTGCTGGACCTCAGTGTCTGGGCTGAACAATGGGTGTGGAGATGCTCCTTCAGGTATGCTGGGCCAAGGCTGTTTTGGGCTTTAAAGGTCAGCACCAACACTTTGAATTGTGCTTGGAAACATACTGGGAGTCAATTATCTTTCAGGACGGGAGTTATATGGTCTAGGTGGCCACTCCCAGTCACCAGTGTAGCTGTCTCATTCTGAATTAGTTGTATAATATTTGATCCACAGACATCTCCTGCTCTAACTTTTTTTTCTTGTGAGTGGAAACAACATTGTACTAAATGAAATATCTTGGCACACCTAACACTGCACCATTGAAGAATGTAAACATATAGGGTGTTCATCAGCACATAGATGAGAACCCACTATCTATAATACCTGAATATGTGCCCGTTCTGGGAATTATTGATTAATGCCACTTTGAGTTACATGAAGGCATAGGCTGTTTTGGCTACTGAAGAAATACATTATTACTAACTCAGACTGGATAAAACCAAAAAAAGGTTGGGTGGGGCAAGCAAATCTCTTATGATCCTGTGCTGCGAAACTATATTGTGAGCACAGAAGTAGCTGCATGTACCTATTTCAATTTTCATCCAGGGATGATCATTACTTGCAAGATTTACCATATGTCCAGAAATCATCTAGTCCGTTTCAGTGCTCAGAGAATATCAGTTCTTTATATACTGGCAGTGGCAGGTTTATCAGGGGAACTATAAACCACATCCAGAATTAAGAGAGCTTCCAGACTGTAATCGCTTTCAGGTGGGATTCAGTCGCATACTACCCAATTCAGTTTTCACAATTAAAGTTGATTTGGAGCTCTGGTTCAACAAATTTGCCTCCCCAGGAAACCAGACTTTTGTGATAAGGGAAGTGATGGGAAAATGAATTGGAGAGTGTGAGTAACATTTGCTTAGCACACATTGTCTAATATCCCTGTAAACAAATCACAGTGAATGTTCAATCATTTATTGCCTTTATTTACTCTCCTCACAAACAAATTAGGATAAATGCTCAATAAACAATGACTTGCATGTGATCTGGTCTCAAATGTCTTCCTATGAATTAAATAAATCAAGGAAACATGAATGTGGGGATGGGAGCATATCTAGCAGACCTTGCAATAAAAAACTTCTACTTATATTGTTGATTGGCTTAGGGATCCTCCCTGAACTTCTTATTTTTATTTTTTGGCCAGTGCCTATTAGTATTTTTAAATTATTTGTTAAATTTATATCCTGCCCTCCAACCCAAAGGAGCGTCGGGTGGTAGATACACAAGCAATAAAGGAATTAAAATATCTTTAAAAAGCAATGCCAGTACTGATGTAGAGCAGGTTGTCCTATAATTACTATGGGAATGGACACTGGCAGTGCTCAGTAATTTGTCCCATGGATGAGACGGGATGGAATTCAATCCAGCAAATATGATCAGTAGTTCCTTCTGCTTTTGTTTTCAGTCCACAAACAGCACCTAGCTAATTACATTTCCTCCCATTTGCATTGTGTTACCTATCGGTTAAAATGAATAGTGTGGAATAATGCAATGATAATATAATTATGTATTTAGCTACACAAAATTCTTCAACCATGGACAGCAAGACAAATGATGTCGTTTTTGTCAAACCCGAACTGCAGCGGAATGGAAACAGGGTTGTATGTGATGAACACCAGTAAAAATGGAAATCATTGCTGTGTTACAGCTCTACTTAGGAGTGTCCCTTGGCTCTCCTATTAGCCCTCAGAACTATAAAAAAAACACTCATGTGGGGGTGCTTAGGTCAGGGTGTGTGGTGTTTGGTCTCCGTGACCTAAATGAAGAACCATGCTCAAAACTACTCTCTGCTAGTATGGAGAATTCTTAATTCTGAGCTGTAGAAAAGCTTTGGGGGAGATAATGTTTGATTCCTTTGTGTTCTGAACATTATAGACAAAATCCATTCTCCAAATCAAGTGATATCTTTCAGCTACATTCCATGAATCTTACTGAAACCTTTGTAGCAATTCTCAAAATTTCCCAGCTACTTCTGGGATTTAACTCTGATTTCATTTTAAGAAACTGTAATCATTGGGCTCCTCTCAAAATTCCTCAGATATAGCCTCAGTAAGAATAAGCAGGATTTACATCAACCTTACATTTTGGCAAAATTCTGTGGGCACTGTAGCCTCTTTCCTTCTGTCATAAGAAACCCAGTTTCTACAGAAATATATTAACTATTAACTGTCCTTTCCGTTAGTCTGCTTCTAACTTGATTGCCCTAGAGTCATAAGACGAGTTACATTGAATCTAATATCAAATCATGGATATGCAGAACTCAAATTAGGGTAGGTAGCAAGGGCATCCCAGGAATCTCAAAGCATGATAGATGGGGAAATGGTGTGTTGAAAATCTGCAACAGCTGCACAGTTTTGGAAAAAAAACAAAGCCAAAGTGAAGTAAAGTTGTTCATGATTCAGGAGAACAAAATCTCTTGCTGTGAAAGGTTTTTTTTCTAAGGTCAAAATGCATTTAGTCTACAGTGGTCAAAGCTGACTTGAGCACTGGTATTTTGGGCCAGCATCTGCCACAAACAGACATGGATGTCATTTGCATTAAGAACAACCCCTGAGAAGTGTGATTTCAAGAAGCAAGAGCAGCAGGACATCGCTAATGTAGCTTGAGAGGAAGAAGAATGCGTGTCTTATGTACCCATGCATATATATCATTTTTATTTTATTAATAAAGCAAAGCACAACGAAAAGGCACTTCATCAGGGAACATTCAAAAGAGCTTACAAAATGAAAATGGCAAGACCACCACCAACAATTTATACTTAACTTTTCTGAAGAACGTTCGGAAGCAGCTTACAATATGAGACAGAAAAACAGCAACACAATTACAATTATAATTATAATAAAATAGCAGCAATACATGTAGTAAAACAACTGTATGACAATGACAATATGATTAGAAATACATATATTGTGTACATATGCATTCCTGTTATCTTATTAATAATATTTTATTAATGAAATATATACTCTTCTGCAGCACATCTGAAGCTTACAATAGGAGACATTAAAATGACTGCAATGAAATTATAGTATGAATCTAATCAAATAAAAATAGCAGTGATAAAAAGAAGCAATCATAAAAGCAGTCATTCTTAAAGCAAATTTAATGACAGCAGTCACAATGTCTATAAAACACACACACACACACACAAATTAAAGGATGACAGGAATAAAACTCCTTGATTAGACATCTAAATTAAGAAAGAGATTGGAGCTCCATTGATAGAGCATTCCATCATTTTGGTGTCAACACTAAGAAGAACCCGTCTATTGTTGCCTCTGATCTTATCTCATTCGGTTCTCTCATGATAATAACAATCAGGATTGTATTGAGGGAATCACTCTTGAGATCACTAGTCCTTGTCTGTTTAGGGCAGGCATAGGCAAACTTGGCCCTCCAGATGTTTTTGGCCTACATCTCCCATCATCCCTAGCTAACAGGACAAGTGGTCAGGGATGATGGGAATTGTAGTCCCAAAACATCTGGAGGGCTGAGTTTGCCTATACCTGGTTTAGGGCTTTAAAGATTTTCTATTTGGCCCCATAAGAAATAGTACAAATTTCATATCAAAGTTATATGTAAGTTTTTTTAAAAAATCTCTTATGCACATGATTTTTTTTTCTGATTCCTGTTTGGCTCCTTGGTCTTGAAAAGAAGTCATACATTATATGTATTATCATACATACAAATATTATATTATAAAAATATTATACAGATATGCACTCCAGGTTTCCTAAAATAACCAGCTCATAAACAGATGCTACAACAATGCATACAACTATATAAAAACACTTATGTATCAGTGTATGACTTCCATACATATTTATGAATTTCATACATATGTATGAAATTATGCTTCATATAATTCTTCATAGGGCTTGTCTGTTTCATATGTGTAAGATATTTCCTGTTATAAATAGTTGGGCATTGGGGAAAAAGTAACACATGAGCAGCTCTTATATATATGCAGGCATTTGCTGCAAGAGGTAATCCTATGTCGCCAGTTCAGTTGGGTTAGAACCACCAAATTCCATGTATAAATCCATTTAAAATGGATTCCTTCTGCACCCCTAGTTATGTGCTACAATCACTGAGCCTTGAAGTCTGCTGCTATATGTTAAACCAGCTGGAGATTCTGAATTAAAGCAGCTCTATGTGGATAACATTTCAGTAATCCAATGTGAAAATAGCTAAGTCATAAAGAACATCTCATGACCAAGATCCCCTCCAAAACCTAGAGCTGGCACTGGCTTTAACATTTCACATGGTGGACATTATTTCACCTCAGCTTTGTGAACAATGGCTGGGTTCAGTCCAGTCTCTTGCCAGCCCCAGGAGCCAACCAGACACACTTAACTGATATTATTTTGCTGTGGAGGTAAAGGTAAAGGTAAAGGGACCCCTGACCATTAGGTCCAGTCGTGGCCGACTCTGGGGTTGTGGCGCTCATCTCGCTTTATTGGCCGAGGGAGCCGGCGTACAGCTTCCAGGTCATTTGGCCAGCATGACTAAGCTGCTTCTGGCGAACCAGAGCAGCGCACGGAAACTCCATTTACCTTCCCGCCGGACTGGTACCTATTTATCTACTTGCACTTTGACGTGCTTTCAAACTGCTAGGCTGGCTGTGGAGGACCATTGGCCAATGTTTTCATGGCTGGGAATGAATTTTACCAATAACCAAAGTAGCCTCGGTTCTTGGAGGTTTTACTCTCCTCAGAGCAAGAGTGATTCTGTTTCTCCTGTGACAACTTGGCTGTGCTGGACATTGGGCAGAATCCACAGTGTATGAAGACCCCCATCCCTCACATAATACCCCCTGTCCTTTTTGCCTCATGAGACCCCACTCACTGCCCAATCAGCGTATTGTACATATGCTATCTATAACATCAAAATGAAAGGTATTTTATGGCAGCTGATACTCTTGAGGAGCTTGCCACTCTCAAGATGTGTCAGTTAGTGAGAAATATATACAAGTTGAGGGGGCGGGGGAGTTCGCATCTAACTGAGCCTCAATCATTTGCCACGATGCAGACGCTGTCCTGTCTGGTGCTGTCAGGGTGCATTAAGCGTCTTGTTTGATGTGTCATCATAACTTGTTTACTTCCTGACATACACTTGATGTACAGCACACTCGATTCAAGCACACTTCTCGAGAGTTGTTTCTTTGGGGAGCCCCACACAAAATCGTCGAGCGCCTGTGGTGACAGGTAAATAAGTTTGAAACTCATTGCCCAAATACAAAGAGATGTCATAAACCCTTCCGAGTAATTCAGTGAACATGTAGCAAACAGTAGCCTTTGATCAAGACACAAGGCTCAGAAGAATAGAGGCTATTTGACGGAGGATTTAACCCATTGTGGTTGAAGTGGGGAAAAGAGATGAAAACTTAGCAAAGGATACGGGAGGGTGGAATTATGGTAATTTGAAACAGGCCAAAGAGCACATCTCAGTAGCAGATGTCACAAGAATGTGCTTGGTTCTCCCTACATTAACAGTTGCCAAGTGTGTTACACTGTACTTGTTTTGTTTTAATGCAGTTGAGGGGAAAGGGAAATGCTTTGTGATACTCTTGGGTAGAGATGATAGAATCCCGATCTTTCCTTCACACTGTCTGTAGCAATACAATGGATTCAAATTTGCACAAAGGTGCTTCTACCATTTTTATTTTGCCTAGAGAAAATGTGACACTGTGACATGCTTTTGTTCAGTGTCCCACTCAGACATACCTTCTTCCAGAATACACCATCTTACCAACACCAGCTTTCTGCTATCTGCTTCCAGAAGACAACCGCCATTCTGTGGCTACCCCCTTAGATTCTGCCTCCTAAAGATTCAATGTACCTCTTCAAACCTTAGAATTTCCCCAAGCATATTGATCTCTCTTTCTTGTTCCTCAGTGGCTCAGTTTAGACTTTAATCCTGTTAACATGCACCAGTTGAGTTTGCTATCAGTATATCAGTAGAGAGCAAGAATCACATATTGCTTCTAAAAATGTGTGTGTCTCTTTGTGCCTGTAACTTAATCTAGAGTAGACCCAAGAGCATCTCACTTAGAATCTTGGTACTTCAATTGCACTGAAATCACTCCTCTTCAGAAATCTGGAAAAAGTTCCTATGGCTTCAGCTTCCCTTTCATTTCAATAATCTTTCTATCCACCTACTTGAGAAAAGAAGCATTTATAATGTCAGTGAGAAAGGTTGGTAAATAATCATGTACTCCAAATGATTCTCTGTTTCATTTTTGAAGAGGAGTCATGCACAATTTAAAATACTGGAGACTTTTTTCATGAACTGAAGCCCCCCCCCCCCAAATGAAGAGCTATATCTTTCTTGTTTCTTTTTCATTACTATGATAAACACATGAAAAGTAAGAGAAAGTGGGGGGGGGGGGTTAGAAGATAGCAAAAATTTTGATTAAGGACAGAATAAAAATCAAGGTTAGATATGGATCAAGTACAACTGAAGAGATTTCACATGCAACTCAGCCTGTATGCCTCTCCACTTTTAATTTTGCTCCCCGATGTGAAGTGAATAAGTGCATTACTATGAGAAAACCCATCAGCCAAAGAATTCCTAAACCAATGTTGAAAGGCATTTTGTCCTCTCCATTATTTGATTGCAATAGATGGGTTGAGCTATTGGAGAAACCTGCACCAATAAAAATATATATTTATGTTTAAAAAAATACATTTATATTCTCTACATCTCCTGGGCTGACTCCGGTGTATATATACCATTTCTACAATGCCTTATGGAGTGCAGGAAATGGAAAGGATGGGGAAATCAGTATGTTAGTTCTTCATTGGAGGCATACCCAGTTCTGTCTTGACACTAGCTTCAGGAGGATCATGGCACTTTGTGGCTGGAGAAATGTTTCAACATTTGGGTTTTTACCGGTTTGTTTAAAAAATGCAGGTTTTGTGGTCATGGTTGAGGTTCAAAGTGTGTAAGAGGTGGATTAGAAAGGCAGTATTCTCCCCCTCTTAATATTAAAACCCAGGACCATTCAATGAAGCTGCATGTTGGAAGATTTGGGACAGACAAAATGAGGTACTTCCTGATACAACTCAGAGTTAAACTATGGAATAAACTACCACAAGAAGTTGTGATGACCACCATCTTGGAAGGATTCGAAAAAGGGATACAGTGGTACCTCTGGTTGCGAACTTAATTCGTTCCGGAGGTCTTTTCTTAATCCAAAACCATTCTTAACCTGAGGCACGCTTTTGCTAATGGGGCCTCCCACTGCTGCCGTGCCGCTGGTTCGCTACCATGGAGGTACAGGTCATTTCTGTGTCCAGGGCAGCTGTTTACCAGCTCCATCTGTTACACAGGCTGAGACCCTACCTGCCCGTGGACTGTCTGGCCAGAGTGGTGCATGCTATAGTTATCTCTCACTTGGACTACTGCAATGTGCTCTGTGTGGAGCTACCTTTGAAGGTGACCCAGAAACTGCAACTAATCCAGAATGCGGCAGCTAGATTGGTGACTGGGAGCGGCTGCCGAGACCACATAACACTGGTCTTGAAATACCTACATTGGCTCCCAGTATGTTTCCGAGCACAATTCAAAGTGTTGGTGCTGACCTTTAAAGCCCTAAACGGCCTTGGTCCAGTATATCTGAAGTAGCATCTCCACCCCCATCATTCCACCCAGACACTGAGGTCCAGCGCCAAGGGCCTTCTGGTGGTTCCCTCACTGTGAGAATCCAAGTTAAAGGGAACCAGGCAGAGGGCCTTCTCGGTAGTGGCACCCACCCTGTGGAACGCCCTCCCACCAGATGTCAAAGAAAACAACAACTACCAGACTTTTGGAAGACATCTGAAGGCAGCCCTGTTTAGGGAAGCTTTTAATGTTTGGTGCATTACTGTATTTTAATATTTTGTTGGAAGCCACCCAGAGTGGCTGTGGAAACCTAGCCAGATGGGCGGGGTATAAATAAATTATTGTTATTGTTATTGTTATTGTTATTGTTATTGTTATTGTTATACCAGGAGTACCTACTTCCGGGTTAGTGGAACTCATTATCCAAAGAGTTCCTAAGGAGGACGGTACGTAACTCGAGGTTGCACTGTAATACATATTCAAGGAGGATAAGGCTGTCCTTGGCTTCTAGCCATGCTGGCTGTGTCTTTCTCCAGCATCAGAGGAAGCATGTCTCTGCATACAAGTTGCTGGTGTGGCGAGTGCTGTTCCAGTTTCCAGTTTGTAGGCTTCCCATTTGTATCTGGCTGGCCACTGTAAGAACAAGATGCTGGACAAGATGGGCTTCTGGTCTAATCTCGCTGGGTTCTTGTTATGTAAGCCCAAAGCACAGTGAGAAATCAAAAATACCAATTTGCTCATTGCTTCTTACAGCCTTTCTCTTTAAGGAAATAAAAATGTCCGTTCCAGCTTGTTTAGAATTCCAGCAAGGAGCAAGACGTAAGACAAAGATGCTTCGGTAATGAAAGCCAGCATTCTCTGTCCCTTTACCACAAAAAAGAGAAATAAATTTGCAATAAAGCTTGGATGGTTTTGGAGCACATGTTTATTATCCGAGTTCGCCTCCTGGGAGTGAGAGCAATTTACGGAACCCCACTGTAGACGGAACTGTGGTGCCTTTTGAAGGGAACAGGATGCCTCCCGATGACTTCAAAGGAAAAACCAAGGTTTAACACCAAATTTTGTCTGACTTAAAACAACCTGGCAGTGTGAAGCTTGCAGCATCTTGAATCATGCCTGGCATTCTGGATCTGATTTACAAACAAATCACATATGTGTAAAATATATTCGTATATGCTTTAGCACTACATGCAAACAGAATCTGGTGTGTGTGTGTTTTCCTCATGCAGTTTCAATTATTTTACTTATTCAGAGACAAACAGCTTCTATTTATTTATTTATACCTACCTACCTACCTACCTACATACACCCTGCCCATCTGGCTGGGTTGCCCCAGCCACTCTGGGCAGCTTCCAACACATAAAATCACAATAAAATGTCAAACATTAAAAACTTCCTGATACAGGGCTGCCTTTAGATGTCTTCTAATAAAGGCAATTGTGATGTAATTTAAATTCAGCTAGCAATTTGTGTACAGGAAAAGCAGTGTGACTCCCATATACATTCATATTTAACATTTTCTGGTGGCAGCAACTGTTCCTGTCAGCAGTCATAGTTTTGAAAATGATGGTCATTCAATTACTGATAGCCAATTACTATATTTCTTGATAGCAAATGATGGTCCTTGGCAACTGATAGCATACATAAAGTACAGTTTTGATCTTCTGAAATTTGAACCTAGACAAATTGGTGTATAAAAGAACTCTTGTCACAGATTTTATAAAAGCACTGATCTTAATTATGTTAGCAAAATATCCTTCAGTGAAAAGGCACAATCACAACACATTCCTAACTGAATTTATTGAATTCAATTGGGCTCTTTCCCAGGTAAAATGTTTTAGGATTGCAGCCTTAGACCTTTCCGAAATTTACTTTCATCCTTTGTATGCCACAGTGCTAACTTTGTGTCCCTATTAAATGAATGCTGGTGGGTAAACATTTGAAGGGATGTGCAGTAAATTTGTCTGATTAGGTGCCTTCTTGTTAGATGGTTTGTGTATCTGCTGCAGTAATTGAATATGCAGCAGGTCAGAACGAGATATCCAGAAAAATTAAAAGACCAGTATGAGAAATACCATTAGAACAACCAGTTCCCAAATATTTGGTATTTTATTATTAGAGGCAGCCGGTCAGCATCAGATCTAATAATTTTCATTTCCAAGGTCAATCCAGCAAGCAACCCCTTCTAAATGTGTCTACCAGAAACACCTGTTTATTGCTTGGCTATTTACAGCATCTCTGGAGTACCTGCTAGGGATTGAATCTGGAATCCTCTGCACACAACGCAGATGATTTATCACTGAGCTGATCATGGTAGTAGCTGTCATTAGATTGCCAGTGCTGAACATCCTTCCTTCATGTTCACAACACGCACCTGCATTTATTAACGTTAAAAAGCAGCATTTTTAAAAAAATGCTTGCTAAATTTAGCATTCCACATTACAGCAAAGTGGGGGAAGAAATCAGATATAATTTTTAAAAATTCACCTCCCTTTTCATTTGGCATTCACTTCAATTTGGCATAAGATATAATTAACTAGAATTTTTTTTTGGGGGGGGGGAATACTATTTAGTATGTGACACTCAACAGACGTCTGAAAAAGTCACTTGGATAATTGCAAGTGTTTCAATCTTTTCTTTCCACTTATTTCAGATTGAAGTATAAGTGTTGATGAGCAAATGGGTTGGGTACTTATAAGGCTTTTGGGATAATTCTTGCAAAAAGCTAAGACTCTTTTCAAGATTTCTCCAAATCTTTGAATGCATTGGCCCAGACAAGTGGCTTGTTAATCCACCTCATCTGGGAAGGTTAATAGGCATGCTCAATTGTACAGAACATGCTTTTCATTAAGAAGGTCTTTGGTTCAAGCAATAGCATCTCCAGGCTAGGGCTGGGGGACTCTGGAGAACCATTGCTAGTCAGCGTAGTTCAGATGTTGCCAACACGGTTCTGGATGAGGTTTAAGGGCATCCAATGGCACCTGAAGGGTCTACCCCTTGTGTAGAGAATGCCAAGCTAGATGGACCATTATGAGGCAGATTCCCACGATCTTATATGCTTTCAAGTTGGAGGAGGTAGGGGGTATGAAAAGAGCAGGGCTGATAGCTGAGAGGGCTAATAAAAGCAAAAGTCTCTTCCTAGCTTCCAATCAATCTGAAATGAGGTCTCAGAACATGCTATACAGGAATGCTGGGAAGTGGGAAGTTCCGCCTGATCAATGATTTCAGAATAATAATATCCCCCAAAGTTCATGTCACTAGAAACAGCTTAGAAAGCACTTCTGACTTTATCCTCATCAATTACATTTATATTCCACCTCAATGAGCTCAAGATGGTGTACATGCTTCAACTCCACTTCATCCTCATGACAACCCTGCGAAGTAGCTTAGACTGAGAGACAGTGGTCATCTAGTGGGCCTCATGTCTGGGTGGAGATTTAGACCCTGGTCTCCCAGGTCCTAGTTTAACTCTAACCACATTTTTACACTGGCTCTTTACCATCTGGCTCTTTACCACTGTTACTTTCTCCCCTCATCACATCTTGGTACATTTGTGAAATTATGAGAAGGCGGGGTCAAGGGAACGTGACACATGATTAGGGATTGTGAATTAAAAATAACAAACAAGTTGTTCTTGTTTAGTCATTTAGTCGTGTCCGACTCTTCGTGACCCCATGGACCAGAGCACGCCAGGCACTTCTGTCTTCCACTGCCTCCCGCAGTTTAGTCAAACTCATGCTGGTAGCTTCGAGAACACTGTCCAACCATCTCGTCCTCTGTAGTCCCCTTCTCCTTGTGCCCTCCATCTTTCCCAACATCAGGGTCTTTTCCAGGGAGTCTTCTCTTCTCATGAGGTGGCCAAAGTATTGGAGTCTCAGCTTCAGGATCTGTCCTTCCAGTGAGCACTCAGGGCTGATTTCCTTCAGAATGGATAGGTTTGATCTTCTTGCAGTCCATGGGACTCTCAAAACTCTCCTCCAGCACCATAGTTCAAAAGCATCAATTCTTTGGCGATCAGCCTTCTTAATGGTTCAGCTCTCACTTGCATACATCACTACTTGTCAAGCATAAACCCAAATGAATGCAACAAAATGGCAGCCCATTCCAGAAAATTTATATTTCCTATATTGCCATATTGGTGAATAAAAATGGGCTTCTCAAATATTCCAAGTAAAAACTTCATTCAGCTATGGAAGCCATACTGCAGCCTTCTCTTCAGTTTCACACATTTCAATCCATAGGGCTATATGCACTATACCTTTAAATCTTATTCATTCCCTCAACGAATTCTGGACACTTCAGTTTGTTAAGGGTTGCTGGGCAATTGTAATTCTGGGAGGGCAAAATACAGTGATCAGAATTCTTTGAGGGAAAGAATTTGCTTCAGATATGCTTTAAAAGTATGTTGTGTACATAGCCCCAACATGAAAGCTCCAAACAATATCAGATTTCCAATGTATTTCAAAAGAGCTATGGACTATGCAAGAAATCCCTCCTACACTTGTTTTGTCGATACACATAGGAACAAATTAGGTAACCAAGAAACTGAAATGGTTCCCAGCCTGAGTGCATCATGAACTGTTTTTCGCCAGTCAGATTATTTCTTATCAGACAGATATATCTTGGGAACCAGTGCCTCCTGCCTTCAATCAACAGTGGACCAAAGCTATCTATCACCATTGTCATTGCCTACCACATCTCATCATTACCCGAAGCATGAAAAGAGGAATAGAGAGAGAGAGAGAGAGAGAGAGAGAGAGAGAGAGAGAGAGAGAGAGTGTCTTCTACAACAACCACAGAAGGTATTCCTGCAGCAACCTTTTGTAGAAGGCAGCAGATCAGACATAGGTGTTCTGCATAAGATGTCTTCTGAAAATAAATCTCTCTTCAGCATTCAGTGTTTTGCTCTTGTTTTATTTATTTTATAGGAGTGACAGAAAAATTGCACTTCTCAAAAACAGATTTTGAAAGCATTCAGAAATCTTGGATGATTCTCCTCCAGGCAACATGTCTTCCTTACTGTCAGCTGTCTGGAAACTCAAAAAAGTAATGTTTGATACTGTAATTTCCTTAGACCCATCCTTTCACACAACGGTAATGCCAATGACAGGCTGGTAAGAGTATTGGTTTACTCTGATTTCTCTTTACATCTGTCTCCTTTGTTTCTTGAGCATGCAGATCAAAGTGAAGATTGTGTCATGAACATAACATCATCCCAAAAAGTTTAAAAGTTGTTAAGAAATTTGCAGTTTCTAGACTTTTCACTTCCTCTCTTCGGGTGCACTTCTACTCTAGTAATCAAGAGATAGTGCAATGGTAGAATTGCATTCCTGTGTCACTTTGGAGATGCATAATATTAGCCAGCAATTAAACTCTGACTAGAACAGGGGAAAACATAAAGGAATAACAGAGAAATAAATAAAGCATAATGGGATATGGAAAGCTTTCATATGGGAGTATGTCTAAAGGGCATGTTGCTCAATTTGATCACAGCTGTCCATGGAGGCACAGGTCATTTCTGTGTCCAGGGCAGCTGTCTACCAGCTCCATCTGGTATGCTGGCTGAGAGCCTACCTGCCCTTGGCTGTCTCGCCAGAGTGATGCATGCAGTTATCTCCTGCTTGGACTACCGCAATGTGGACTGAGGTCCTCCTCTGAGTATCTTCTACTAATTTCCTAGCAAGAAGCAAGGTTACAGGGAACCAGGCAGAGGGCCTTCTCAGTAGTGGCACCCTCCCTGGGGAACACCCTCCCTTCAGATGTCAAGGAAATAAACAACCATCTGACTTTTAGAAGACAGCCCTGGATTGGAAAGTTTTTAATGTTTGATGTTTTAGTATGTTTAGATATATGCTGTGAGCTGCCCAGAGTGGCTGGGGAAACTCAGCCAGATGGGTGGGGTATAAATAATAATAATAATAATAATAATAATAATAATAATAATAATTTGGAATTCATTGCCATGGGGTGTGATGCTGTTCACCTGCATAGATGGCTTTAAATGTAGGTCAGCAGATTCATGGATGATAAGTCTAGCAAGCAGATTAGCCAAAGAAGGCAATTTTGTAACCTCCACATTCAGAAGCAGTATTCCTGTTGCTGTGTTAGCATTTTATTTTCTTGTTTTATTATTTAATATAGGGGGGATTCTCAGCTCCAAGGGAGACTGTGGAGCTCTCATTCCACCAGTGGGTGAGGGGAGAGAAATCTATAGATGGAGAGGGAAGTCTGCTGCCAGAGGTCTCCTTGTTGTGCCTGTACCATTGTCATTGTTCTGTAAAACTGCTGTATCGATGGTGCGTGACATATACTGTATGAGGACAGCATGGATCTATGTTATCCAGTGTGGAGCCAGTGTGGTGTAGTGGTTAAGAGTGGTAGTCTCCTAATCTGGGGAACCGGGTTCGCGTCTCCGCTCCTCCACATGCAGCTGCTGGGTGACCTTGGGCCAGTCACGCTTCTGTGAAGTCTCTCAGCCCCACTCACCTCACAGAGTGTTTGTTGTGGGGGAGGAAGGGAAAGGAGAATGTTAGCCGCTTTGAGACTCCTGAAGGGGAGTGAAAGGCGGGATATCAAATCCAAACTCCTCTTCTTCTTCTTCTTCTTATCCAAAGACCCATTTTCTCTAGACATGGAGCTGGCACAGGGCACTTCCAGGTTTTTTGTTTTGTTTTGTTTTTGTAGAAAGGAAAGGCACCAGGAAATGTTCTACTAAGTGTGGAATAAAAATTATTTGAGGCAAAGCAATCAGGGTGAATGCTCAGCAAATGTGGGTTGTTTTGAAGTGTTCGTAGTTAACTCCCTATCATTTAAACAATGAGAGGAGAGGGGAAATGGTCATAGGAATGAAAAACTAAAATGAATGTCACTCCTACAACCTCTAGTTTGGACTCCTACAAGCCATCTCTCTCTCTCTCTCTCTCTCTCTCTCTCAGTATTGGTAGCCACCTTGAAGATCACATAGGAGGGGATTGTACCTGCTTCTGAGATTCCTCCCAAACATCCTGCAAGCCACTGTGTTGGTTTATATCAGAGGTCAGAAACTGTGGTTCTCTAGATGTTGTCAGATTCCAACAACCCCAATCAGCATAACCAATGGCAAGGAATAATGGGGCTTTTAGTTCAGCAACATCTTGAGCATTCCAGGCCAGTCACCCTGGTTTAGATGGAAGTTTGTCCTGAACCAGCAAAATAATTTTGTTCTCTTGTGCTTCCTGGTCATGCTGTAATTACAAATGTCAGAAGCAAGTCAAGGCAGAGCAGGGAAAAGCACTTTGTACTCTTAGCTTTAAAGTGTAAAAAATAATGATAAAATCATCCATTTGGTTTAAATTTCTCTTCCATTCTACTTCAAAATCAGTAAAAAATGAAGTTTGACTTTGCGGTAGCAAAAACCTAGGCAGTTAACTGGGTTTTTAAAATACGATAGAATAAAACAGCTGATTTATGTGAAGTATAGTTTTATAGTTATCAAAACAAGTACATCAGGTGCCCTGAGTTGCATGCCTCCCATTTGAAAATTGCTAAACCAATTGCTGGTGAAGTGTGCCATTAATTTTCTCCCCAAACTGACTGACCACACTGGTGCTGAAACTCACAGTTCTCATCTCTTCGACAGCCACAGGGCAATGTTCTTTTCCAGCCACAGTTCAAATCACAAACTGTCCTTCATTGAATGCAGTCAACCTAACACCTAAAGGTGACTTCACACTGATGGAGCATGACCCCAATAATGCCTTTCGCTACAAAAGCCACACACGCCAGCGGGAAGAAGATTTTTATGTTAGATATCATTCTATTGTGTGTATTTTGAGGTAATCCCAAATAATCCAAACAGTCCAATGAACTATTTTAATCCATGATCCTCTCCCGTGTTTCAAAAAATAAATAGGATTGCATCGCTGACTGTGGAACAGGCTTTCAGTGCTTTCTTTCCCCTCCCCACCACCTTGCACAATAAAACAAGTTTCATTTTCACATACATTGAGAGCCTTCAGTTTTTTTATTTTTGCAATTAGGAAGCATTGCAGTTTAATACTTTAATCAATTAAGCATCCTTCTGAGAACAGATGCTTTCTGATCTGCTCTAGAAATGCAGGTTCAGGTGTGATGTTAGTGCATTTATTTATTCACCACTGAAGGTAGATTTAACAATGTAATTGTATACATGGCTATTCAGTCATTACTCTCACTGTGTTCAATAGGATTCACTCCTAGGTAAGTGTGTATGACTGTACCTTCATATAACAAGGGTTATGCTCAACATCCCCAACTCCACATGTGCACAAACACATAAAAGAAGAGCCATGCTGGGTCAGACCAAAGACCCATCTCATCCCACATCTTGATTTCCAGAGCAAGCTTGTTTTCTCCTGCTCTGGAAGGTAGGACTCGAACCAACAGCTTCAAGAAAAGAGATTCCAACTCAACATCAAGAAGAACTTTATGACAGTAAGAACTGTTCGACAGTGGAACCATCTCCCTTGGGAGCTTGTGGGCTCTTCTTCCTTGGAGGTTTTTAAGCAGAGGTTGGGTAGCCATCAGTCATGGATGATCTAGTTGAACTAGGGGGTTGGACTAGATGACACTTCTGGTACCTTCCAACTCTACTATTTTATGATTCTATCTTGTTTCCTGCAAGAGGCCAAGCAAATACTTCTGGGAAGCCACAAGCAAGATAGGAGGAACTCCTCCCTGCTTTGACCCAAGTAACCAGCATTCAGCCACATGCTGCCTCTGAACATGTTCTCCTATCTAGCCGTGTGCACCAACATTATGTGAATTACTAATATTTGCAGTGGAAGTTCTTTCTCTGCAGAAGCAAATTTTGGGAAGGGCAACTGGTTTGGTTGCACTGCGCACAGAGCCTCATGGACACCGCAGGGAGCAGCAATGATGTAGAACTGAAGGCAAGAGGCGAGATGGGGCAAATTTTGGTGTCGCATAAGGCACCGCTGAAATTTAAGACCCCAAGTCATAGAAAAATAAATTTTCATCACAAGAATTAAGTTTTGAAGCTTTATGTGCAGAAACTTGATTTAAATGTTGCAAAAACAATAAGTGGATACATTGCCTCAGTTATACATTTCTCTTGCGTATACTGGTTCCATGCTCTAAAGCATCTATTTGCCCATACCTAGCTTTTTCAGGTAAAAATCAAAATGAACTTTGTCCCCACCACCACCCACTGGTTTCCTGCTTGCTTGCAGCTTGGGCAATACGCAGGGAGATCTGTGTCTGCTTGCAAAACAACTCGTGACCGAGTGATGGAAGTTACTTCATAAACATAAATAGATGTTCTGAAATTCAATCCCAAGACCCATGACTCAGTCATAAAACCTAGCCCACCACATTTTTGCAATGGAAAAAAATACAAGCCTTCATCATGAGTTCATACAGTGTATTTTTCACCGTAACTTAAAATACAATGACAATCATACACAATTTTATGTAACGTTAAGTAAAGTCAGCACTTTAACAGCACAGTCATCTTATATATGTCAATAATAATAATAATAATAATAATAATTTATTATTTATACCCCATATATCTGGCTGGGTTTCCCCAGCCACTCTGGGTGGCTTCCAACAAAATATTTAAATACAATAGTCCATCAAACATTAAAAGCTTCCCTAAACAGGGCTGCCTTCAGATGTCTTCTAAAAGTCTGCTAGTTGTTTTTCTCTTTGACATCTGGTGGGAGGGCGTTCCACAGGGCAGGCACCACTACCAAGAAGGCCCTCTGCCTGGTTCCCTGTAACTTGGCTTCTCACAGTGAGGGAACCGCCAGAAGGCCCTTGGCGCTGGACCTCAAAAGTACACCCAGCTGAGTTCAATGGGTGTTACTCCCAGGTAAGTAAGTAGAGGATTGCAGCCTAAAGGTATTTTGCAGAATGGGAACAGATCTTCACAGGCAGCAGAGGTCAAGGAATTTGCTGCCACAAATTGTGATGATGGGCTCTAACTTTGATGCATTTGGTCAAATTGGGGGGGGGGTAGGTCTTTCCATGGTTGTTAGGAATGCGAGTTAAGTAGAACCTTTATGTTAAATGACAGTATGCCTCTGCAGAGGGAAAACTATCTAGGGATGGCTCTCATCATCCTGTTCTGTTTGTGAGTTTGCCTGAGTTATCCGGTTGAGTATTGCTGGAAAGGGTCTGTGATTAAGCTAGATGATATGATTTGGCAAGCGAGTCCTCTCTATGTTTTCCAAACGGCAACATGCTGTACTCCAAATGTCTGTTTGAACGTTCCTGAATGCATGAAACAGTTTTGTTGTGCTACATGGGATGAGGGTGGCGGAGTAAATTAACCTGGATGATAGCAAGTCATTTTTTTAATTTAAAAAAAAGTGAATACGTACAGTCATACCGTGCTTTAGGGTGATCAAGAAACTGCATATATTTATCACAGTAATTATTGTGACAATCCCATACGGTAAGTTAGTGTTACTATTCCTAGATAGCAGCTGCAGGGTAGGTACTGACAGAGAACAGTTTGCCTGGCAGTTTCTTCCTGAGTTTATAGCAGAGGTGAGATTTGTACCATTGACTTCCTGATTGACAGCTCAGCCTCTAGCAGTGCAATCCTACACATGTATTCTCATCAGCAAGCCCCACTGGATTTAATGGGTTTAACTTCCAGGTTTGCAGCTTACAAGGCTAAAAACCAGTGTCAAAATCATAATGCACCAATTAGGTGTCGACACACCCCTTTCAGAATGTAGCACATGTATTTAATTTGTCAAATGTGTTCTGTGTTTGTACAAAGGCACAGCTGCTCCTCTGGCATCAATGTTTCACAGTTTCCGTATGCATTGCTGAAGCAGCACTGAACCTGAACATGTTTTGTTCCATGCCTCATAACTGGGAAACAAGCCCACTGCTAAGCCTGTCTACTCTGAAGTAAGCCCCTTTGAATACAATGAGGTTTACTTCCAGGTAAGGGGGTATAGGATTGCTGCCTAAATTGTCAACTTCTGTTGCCACATACAGTGATTGCTGCGTTTAAATTATTGAGAATATGAAAGTTTGCCAGATTTTATGAGCTCGCTGCAGAAAAGATGAAGTTGCATAATAATATCATTTGCATCAGTGTTTAAACAAATGGAAGAATGACTTGACATAGTACAAACCCACACAAATGAGAACTCATGCTGATACTGCTTAGTGATTATTTTGTCAACATAAAAATTAACCTATTATTCTTGCTGTGATGGATTTGCACCGAACCAATATAGAAATGCGGTGATAATGACTTTGTAATTACTGATTAAACATTTTCAACTATTATGAACTTCTCTGGCGTAATGAACTAAATGAAGAGCATGTTTCACAGCCTTCTGGTTTCTAGGAGGAATGCTTGATAGAATAAATGTCACTGCATTCTTTTGAAGGAAGAGAAAAATGAAACCTACTGTAAACCACATGGGTGAGATGAGGTTGATTCACACATTAGCTTCATAATGAGAGAATGCTGTGATGAAATGTCCCTATAGCTGCAGCGGCTTTCATTTCTGACAAAAATGAAACATTACCCTTTCACTGGAAGTGATAACTCCGATGCTCCTTTGAAACCCAGCGCAGTGATGAACAGAACCTGTTGCACTCACCTCTGATGCACATACCCTTTCTTTTCTGAGGGAACCACAAAACATTTGGCCTGGGTCAATGCTGCTAGATTATCTGTTTAAAATCTGCATCTCAAAGTCTCAGAATTCTAACTTGTCAGTTGGCTTCCTTCTGCACCGTCTTTCCTTCTTCCTTATGTCAACTTTGGGAGAAATTCCCATTTTATACACACACACAAACACACACACACACACACACACACACACACATACATAACGCCACCTGTTTTAGAAAAAACACAGTTGTGCTCCAATCCCCAAAACCCATCCCCCATGGAAGTAAAGACACGGTGAAGACAGAATTTATTTTAATTATTAAAGGGCAAATTTTGGCCACAACTTTATTAAATACACAAATGTGACTGCTATTGACTTACGCATTGGTATCAAAACTATATCTGGCTCCTGCCCCACCCTGCAGGAAGTCTGGAAGGGTAAACGACCAGCAGGGCGAGCTCCATCAATGTATATTGATTGATGCTCACCCCTGGGGTTCCCAGGGGTCCTGGCATGGCCCTAGCCCCTCTCCGGGCTTCAGACGAGATCCAGACCCCCGGATTCCATTAACGGAATACCCTATTAATTGGAGGGGCAGGTGATGGCCACACCTCCCCTCCCCACATTCCCCTAAACCAATGCCTAACCGCCAAACCTTACAAAGTTGTGATGATTGCTAAGAGGTAGGCAAAAACCAAGTGGCAACAGCCAATCTGCCACATTGGACAAAATTCCTAGTAAAAGGTAAAGGTACCCCTGCCCGTACGGGCCAGTCTTGACAGACTCTGGGGTTGTGCGCCCATCTCACTCAAGAGGCCAGGGGCCAGCGCTGTCCGGAGACACTTCCGGGTCACGTGGCCAGCGTGACAAAGCTGCATCTGGCGAGCCAGAGCCGCACACGGAAACGCCGTTTACCTTCCCGCTGGTAAGCGGTCCCTATTTATCTACTTGCACCCAGAGGTGCTTTCGAACTGCTAGGTTGGCAGGCGCTAGGACCGAGCAGTGGGAGCGCACCCCGCCGCAGGGATTCGAACCGCCAACCTTTCAATCAGCAAGTCCTAGGCGCTGAGGCTTTAACCCACAGCGCCACCTGCATCCCCTGGACAAAATTCCTACCTGGCCCCTATTCCAAAACAGGCGACCAACTGAAGTCCAAAGCAAGGCCAAACATGACCTAATTAAGGGGTGGGTGGGTGGGTGTTCGGCAGCGTGAAGCAAAAGGAAGTCCCTACGTTGCGCTGCCAAATAGATACCCCCAACCCCCAACCTTGCCACGCTGCCAATTGGCTAAAGGCCAGTGGCACCAATGACTTGGAGTGGGGCAAGCCCTGCCCACAAGCCAGATGGGGAAGAGTTCCAGGGCTAAGCACAACATGGACCCTCTGTTAGGAGGATCCAACTTGGCACATTTCCCCCCTCCCTTTTAGCAGAAGTGACCGCAAGCACACCAGCTGCCTGTAACCTGATTTAAGGAGTCCCAGACTCCTTCCCTTTCTCAATTCTCAGCCTTCCATTTTCCATCTTGCAAAAAGGAAAATTAGAACCAGGTTCATACCCTCCAACTGTTAGGGGCTGGGAAGTAATGGTGGAGACCCTCTCCCCATCCTGACCCTTCCAGGGAGGAGGAAGAGGAAGACAGTATTAATAGCTAAATTAATAATCGCCGGATTCGGGAAGCAGTCACACTCCAACTTGCTGACTCTATGATATAAGGAAATGTGGCAAACTGGTCCGATGGAAAATCTTACCTTTAAACTAAAGCCTCAAAGGAATGGTCCAGAAGAAGATAAATTTTATCCTGTATGGTATAAATTTATTGAGCATATAACTAAGTCTGAGGGTACTCTTCACCCTCCCTCAACTCCTGGAATATTATGGGCTATATTTGACATAGATATGGAACCTCCTTGTCATGGATTTAAAATTTGATTGCCCCAGACTTGTTTGTTTTGTTTGTTATTATGATTTTTCCATTTGTACTGTTTTTATGTACAGTGGTACATTGGGTTACATACGCTTCAGGTTACATATGCTTCAGGTTACAGACTCCGCTAACCCAGAAATATTGCTTCAGGTTAAGAAGAACTTTGCTTCAGGATGAGAACTGAAATCGTGCTCCGGCGGCGCGGTGGCAGCAGAAGGCCCCATTAACTGAAGTGGTGCTTCAGGTTAAGAACAGTTTCAGGTTAAGTACGGACCTCCGGAACGAATTAAATACTTAACCCGAAGTACCACTGTATCTTAAACTCGATGTAAAGACTTAATTGAAAAAGAGGAATGCAAACAGTCTGAAATGATAAGCAGTTGGCTCTGCATCTTATAAATGTTTAAGAATTCACTCACATCTGGAAGTGCTGACCTGGCTGTTATCCTGCACTCTCCTGCACTTGTCTGAACAAAGAACAAGGACGACAGCTGGAACAGCTGTTTCCTTCTTATTCTCCCTTTCAAGGAAATGCCAACTATGGTAATGGAGTGCAGAGGCCAGAGTTGACAACAGTGCCATGCCACCATATGCTATGGATTTGTTTTATTTTTAAAGTTTTTATCCTATTGTAGTTCATTCACTTATCTTCTCCCTTCCTCCCCTTAATGCAGCTGGCGAAAGAAGCCTGTTATATGAATGAGTTCCAAGCAGTTTGCAAAGGAGAGGAGGTGTTGCTTTAAGGACAGACTTAACATCCATGCATTTCACCACTTTATTGCATAGGACCTGCTGACTTGTACCTAGGGATACTGTAGCAATCTGCCAGCTTAAATTTCAGACATGAATATTCTCATTCTTTTGCTGCACACAGAATCTCTGACACCTAGGGATCTAGGTGAACCCTGTTCCCCCACTTACCCATAACAATATGCACAAATTTCTGCATTGAGTAACCTATAGTTCTCCCTCTCTCTAATACAATGCACATGCACTTTCCCCAAATATATGCATTCTTGTCCACTTTACTTGGCTAGAGAATTGCATTGCAAAATTTGAAAGATTTCTGCATTTCAGTTCACCTATTGTTTCGGGAAGAGCAAATTAGTTACATTCACCTATAAATGCAAACTGATTTTTATTTTTTTTAAATAATCCCTCATCCCTGCTGTAAAGTCAATGCAAAGCCAATTGAGATCAAAACCTTAGTGGTTCTCCTGGCCAGCTCTTAATTTTTAGGTAAAGAGACCATGTGTCCTGTTCCTCCTTGCAATAATAAAGAGCCACGCTAACATTGCCAAGGGCACTACACATAATGTATCTGACACATGGAGCAATCAAACTGGGGTCTTTCTGCTGTTCGGAATCCCCTTTGCAATTATTACAACCAAATCACTTTTGCCCACTTCTCTGAAATAATGATGACTTTAGCAGCCTAGATAAAATCAGCATTATTATATAAGTATAATTTTAATGCAAACGTTATTAACCCTGGGAGTTATCTTTCATTCTGTTGATATTTAACATTGGACATTTATTGTTAGCAACCTCCATAGGAAGCTATCATTTTGCTCATTGGAAAACATTCCCTATAATTAACCCAGCCCTTGATTTCTTTGTCCTACATAATAATGGCATATTCATAAATCATTTTCAGAAAGGTACACGTTGTAATCATTTTCTCTAAGGAGACCTATCGTTAGCATACGTTGTTAATCTGTGTTGCTTCCAAATATGTCTTTGCTTAACGAAAGACTGATGCCGAATTGCCTTTCTTTATAAAATGGTGCTTTTTAATATTTAAAACCTACTGGGCTTGTTTACCAAAAAAAGCAAGCTGGCAATTAATCTCGTTGATATAATTATTTTGTTTTACACATTCCAGTAAAGCTACTTGGCACCAATGGCAATCCACCACAAATTTAAACTACTTTGAGTTATAGATTTGTAGATAAAAATGCTGCTTTAAATAACTTTGCAACATGCAGTCTTTACCACCAGTAAAAGCCACCGGTTGTTTTAATATATTTCAAAATTATAAACAGCCCAAGCAAGAAAAGTACTAAATATACCTTGTGGATTTATGAGTGTATCTCAGGGGGCAAAACCACAAACTGCAGTCGTTTATAATGCATAAAACATGGAAACAATATATTTATAAAATAAGACAGGAGAGCTCAATGAGATTTGATTCTGGGAAAGTAGGCATGTGATTTCAGCCATAGTGCAAGATCCTAAATGTATGCAGCAGTCTCTAGACCCCAAATACTCACTGAATTCAATGGCACTTTAGCACAGAGGCTTATAGGATTGTGTTGAGTAAAATCAGGCAGAGGGATCTCTTGCTGCACTCACAAATGATTCCTCCACTCAGACATTCCAATATCCTCTCCCTTCTCTCTCTTTTTAAAAAACCATTATTTATACTTTTCAGATATACACATTTCACTGATTTTACAATCATTTTGACATTTTAAAACTTAACTTCCTTCCCCCTCTTTCTGTGGTTCCTTAAATTTATTTTTAATATCTTCTGCATATCCAAATTCACTTAACTTGCTCATTCATTTATCTTCTTTAAATATATACTCTTGTGTAACTGCAGGTTATTACAATAATCCTGCCAGTGTTTTTATCAGTTTACAATTTATCTGTAAATATTCAATAAACCATTTCCACTCTTTTATTAAAAAGTTTGTTATCGGCCAATAAAGCGAGATGAGCCCCGCAACCCCAGAGTCGGTCACGACTGGACCTAATGGTCAGCGGGCACTTTACCTTAACTCGAAGCTGACTTGCTTTACTTCAGCTTCTTGCAACTAGGATTGCTTCCCTTAACATATAAAATAAGAGAACAAGAAAAACATATGTTTAAAGAAGATTGGAAAACGTTTATTGAATATATGAGAAATAATTGTGAACAGCTGAAAACGCTGGCAGCATTAAGATAAATTCAACCACGTAAATAAGTTTTGATGGATATAATAATGGAAAACCGATTGGTATAGTTTTTGTAAAATATGCAGGGATATAAGGTATGTAAAATGAACCATGGAAAGAGAAGAAGAGAAGTCACTGATATGGATAATGGATGGATAATGTTTAGCTGAAATGGTAAAACAGAAAATTTAGTAAAAATCATAGAAGAAGAAGAAGAAGAAGAAGAAGAAGAAGAAGAAGAAGAAGAAGAAGAAGATTGTTTCCTTAACTAGTACTGAAAAACAGAAATTTTAGGTCGCACTAAGTTAGAATTTGAGAACATTTTATACTATTATTTTTTGTCATTATTCCGTTGGCTTAACTTACTAGCATTATAAGCATGGAGAACCTTTGGCCAAGACATCTCTTTCTATAGTTTATTTAGTAAAACCTTTTATTTTTTGGAGAGGACATGTCAGGGTTGTTGTGTTTCTTTTTACAGCAAAACCCAGCAAAGAGTCTTGTGCCAGTAGAAGTGTTGAACAATATTCTTCATAGCTATATGATGAATCAGAGGCAAGATACGATTTGGATCTATACATATATTGGCATTTGAAATGAATTTTATACAGAACATAGTAGGTTATTGATAATCATATATGTATTGGGACAATAGTGTTACATTATATATTTATATAAGAATGTATGGAAGTGTAACTAATTATACTTCGTGTACTATTTTATATCTTTGTTTTTATTGTAGTTTTCTACTTCTTAATTTATTTTTATTTGCAATTTCTCTATTTGTTTATTTATTCTTTCTTCACTTTATTTTGTACAAGTGTAATTCTCTCAAAAGTTTTTTTTTTAAATACCATGGATTACTTCAGTTTGTACATGAATTTAAGTGAATAGGGAGGGGCATGCATGCAACCTCTGCCCCCCACAAGCTCCAATTCCACTTTTGTGAGGAGATTCAGCTGAACACACTTAGAAATCACTCCATGATCAGGAATCCTGCATTATCAGGATTTTCAGTCCAGGGAGGCTTATAAGTGTATTCACCCGAAGGCAGTTAGAATCCGTCTTCAGACTTACAATTGCCCCTTCAGGCTCTGGTATGTAATGAAAGTAAACAATGTTAAAAAGTGAGATTTGTATCTGAATGCGGTTAAATGAAGGAAAGAAAAACCAAGGCCAAACAAGAAGTGCTGGCTGTGTCTTATGTTCCTAATTGTCATTTTGCAGAGGATTTTCTCCTCTTTGTCAGTGTAAAAAAGAAAAGAAAAAGAGTTTGGGGTGTTAGAATGACACACAGAAGGAATAAATGAGTGAAGACACTTGAGACATGGATGGATTGCTTATGATTTTGTGCTGCTAAAAATGTGGCTGCAGTACTTGTTATTTCTGTAAAACCAAGTCAAGAGTTCAGTCAAAGTCTCACAGCCGCCTTGTGCAATGTAATTCAAGACCCATCCATCAGTCGACAATTTCCAGTCTTTATAAAGCAGTCTTCATTGCTGCTGAAGCAAATGTGTGCCATTTCTAGATTATCCACCGTCACAGTAATGATCCAAAGAAATGTTTCAGTGGTAGAGTCCTTTAACACATTTTTTTTTTATAAAAAAAAACCTTTTCAGAAAATGGCAGGGTAGGTAATGAGGTTGCGATTAAAAATAGGACAGGACAGGAAAGGAAACTGTCATTAACTCTGACAATGCTTATTTATGCTGGGATGCCTCATGGGTCAAAAGTGAGAGACAGTTGCAAGCAACACAAGCACACTTGAGATTTGGCGATGTAACAAAAGAGCAGGTGGACATGTGCACATGATATTTTGGCCTCTACAGCCATGAAGTTTCCCAATCATATGCTTATAATATGAATTTTCACTGAGATTTCCGCTTTGGATCCAATGCTAACACTTTCTGAGAACGAGGATTGGATGGGGGGAGATTAATAGTGCTGTTACAAGTGTCTACATTAAAGCATCCTCTGCCTGCTATTTGATGGGTGAACCTGCAGCCACCAATCTGCCAGGACAACTGATGTAATTGTCACTTCATCTCCCTCACATTCCAACAGACAATCAAGGCCCAGAGCATCACTATGGAGCAGATATTTGATTCAGTTTACATTTAAATACAAAGCTCTTTCCGAAACAATATGCAAGGTGAAAGATAGCCGTCCTTCAAAATTCACATTTCTTCCAATTTTGCAATGCCGTTCTCCAGCCAAGTAATGTGTCAATAAATGTATATACTAAGGTAAAGTTTGCAAAACATGGATATATTAGTGGGGAAAGCATACAGAAATGAAGAATATATATTGTGGGAAATCGGGTCCTCCCTTAAAGAGGGCACGTATTGCGGTGAGACCTGGAAACCAACACCCCGTGGTGTGGGTGGGTACGATTGGTCAGCCACAACACCCGATTGGTAGGTCCCTTGTAGCTGGGTGAAATCTGGCCAATGGGACACAGTCCAGACCTATTTATGCCCATGCACATGACCCAGAGCTTCCTCTTTCAGCACCCGCCCACCTCTCCCTACTTTTAGGGCTTGTTGCGCTTGACCTTGCTATGCCGTTGTGTGTCATCTGTCGTTGGGACAGGGGCACGGCAGGAATTTTCCCAACTTGGCTGATTGGCTGTTGCCATTTGGGTTTCACCTGTCGCATAGCAAATTGTCACAAGTTGTAAGGTTGCGGATAGGCTCTGGTTCAGGTGATAAGGAATACTCTCGCCATCCCTATGTGAAGGGTATTCCATTAAAGGAATCCAGGGACTCGATGGTTTGGTCAACCCCTGAGAGGGGGTTGTGCCTGTGCCTGAGTCCAGGGGGACATTTGGGTGGTGGAGTTACCCCATTCCCGGCTTTCCGCTTATCCAGATGTTCACCCTAGGCTGACCTATGCTGGAACCCTGGGTCAGTGCTGCCTGCATGGCAGGAAGCTAGTCGAACCAGAGCCTATGCAACCACTCACTTTCTGTAATCAATAAAGTTGTGACCTAAATTCTGCCAAAAACCAAAACTAAAATTTGAGTCAAGTGTGAATTTATTTAGGGGGGAGGTTTCTGGGTCTGAACACGCAAATGGCTTTGCAAAAAATAAAAATAAATTAAAAATGAGGCAAAATTGCATACAATGAGGTTTCTGCTTTGCATTTTCATTCTACAAAAAGCTTGAATTTCAGAATGCTGGCCCCAAGAAATCACTAGTTTTGCCCCCAGGGAAACAGAAATCAGAGAAACCTGCGATTGCTATCGTAAATGCACATTTGATGGTTTCCAATACAAATTAACAAGTGTGTTTGTTCATTAAGACATGAGAGATGTTCAGAACTCAACAAGTGGCAGAATTACTATCTTGGGGAGCAAGAGGGGAGAAGCATTTTTTTAAAAACTTGACTCAGATTTCCTACATGATACTTTGTTTGAGGGATGATGCTATATAATTTGTGAAGGTAAATTACAATGGTGATTAGACAATCATTTTATTTTGAAGGATAATTAACTTGTGCTACAAATTAATCACATAAGATCTAAGTGAAAAGCTGTTTATGGTTCCAGCAATACAGATTGTCATGCCCAGGGGCACAGCAATTAAGCATACATTAAAGTAATGGGAGAACAGAACAGAAAGCGTTGGTGAAAGTTGTCTCCATTTCAACCAGACCTTAAATTAGCTTACATACTGGGGAAGAGCTTACTTTTCAAATTCTCTTATTGCCTTGGGATTCCTATTGACTTGTCCTGGTATATCCCCAGGTTGCCATAACACCATTACAACATCAGTGATAATGTCCACATTGTGCTAATCTTTGCACATTTAAGTGCCTCCAGTTAAGCCAAGGATGCGATCTTGGCACAAAAAATTGTTACAACATCAGCATAATGTTTAGCATTGTTCTAATATTGTTCTAATATTGTTCAGCATTGTTCCTTTTAAGGATGAGACAAGACAGATGCCACTGGGTTAATTAGGGTCACTTAAATTTAACAAAGTGCAACTCTGCAGCAATCCTCACATAGTATGGGCTAGTGTTGTCCTACAACATGTTTAGATTGCAACACTAATGTAGGAGCTGTCTTGTGGATACCTCATTCAAGTTAGGGCAAGATTGACCCAGCTCTGATTTCACTGGCCATACTTTTTCAGGTGATGAGTGGAACCTTCCTAAATGACTTCCTGCTCTGGACCCATGACTCTGGGTGAGTGGAATAAGCTAGAGCCAAATGAAATCTGTACCTTGTCCCACAATGCTGAAGGATAATTCTCAGAGCAAAGAAGAAGAAGAAGAAGAAGAAGAAGAAGAGGAGGAGACATCACCTTGCCAACAAAGGTCCGTATAGTTAAAGCTATGGTTTTCCCAGCACTGATGTATGGAAGTGAGAGCTGGACCATATAGAAGGCTGATCGCCAAAGAATTGATGCTTTTGAATTATGGTACTGGAGGAGACTCTTGAGAGTCTCATGGACTGCAAGAAGATCAAACCTCTCCATTCTTAAGGAAATCAGCCCTGAGTGCTCACTGGAAGGACAGATCCTGAAGCTGAGACTCCAATACTTTGGCCACCTCATGAGTAGAGAAGACTCCCTGGAAAAGACCCTGATGTTGGGAAAGATGGAGGGCACAAGGAGAAGGGGACGACAGAGGACGAGATGGTTGGATAGTGTTCTTGAGGCTACCAGCATGAGTTTGACCAAACTGTGGGAGGCAGTGGAAGACAGGAGTGCCTGGCGTGCTCTGGTCCATGGGGTCATGAAGAGTCAGACATGACTAAACGACTAAACAACAAAAATTATCAGAGATCCCACACTAAGCATACCCCCTGCACACCTCTGTGTGCAGCCCTGGCTATATTCCCAACCTGGCTCCATTCAGATGTCTCCAACTTCCATCAGCCCAAGCAAGCATGGTTAGTGCTGGCCAGGGGTGATGGAAGTTGTAGATCAAAATGTCTGGAGACCAAAGGTTGGATATGCTGTTCTGTTCCATCTACTTCCTCAACTCACTGCATCATAAACTCAGCTCCCACCCAGTTTCTGCATAGATCTTTCTTTCAGGACAAAAGTGGGATTCAAATACCAGGGCACAGAAGGCTGATCTCTCCTTTTTGGCTAGCTTGATTCTAGGCAACTTAGAAATAAATCTCACAATATCCACTGGGGCTGATTTCCAAGTATCCAGTGGAAGGATTGCAGCCCAAATGCTCTTTGAGGACCAAGTGCTGCCTGTCCAATGTGTGGCCAGTTTTAGTTTTCTTTTCGTCTCACAGCCTTCTTCCTGCTACCACTTCTGGCATCCAGCCCAATACCTTCCTGCTACATTTTCCTTAGGCACTGATTAGCCTGCCCTCATAACATTGCCTGGCAGTTGTGACTTCCTGCCTTAGAGGGCAAATTAGATACAGTGCTAATTGCAGAAATGCAAACAGCAGCTTTCAGCAAAGTGATTTTTGTCACTGAAAGATTTTATTATTATTATTCAGAATGCAGCAGCTGGAGTAAAATGCAGCAGTTTATGAGACAGCCAACACCATGTAACACCTCTGCTAAGACACTTGCATTATCTGCTTGTGTGCTCCTGGACCAGCTTTAAGGTTCTTTTGTTGATATGTGAGGCCTTGAACAACTTGGGACCAGGATATCTTAGGCTTTATACCACAGCTTCATCACTGAGATCAACCAGAGGAGCGCTGTGAGTTGTCCAAAATGTTTCAGAGCCCTGACTTCATCACCTAGAAGTCTAACATTTAGTATTCCATGCTGTGGAATGGTTTTCCAGCAGAGATTCAGTAGGCAATCTTACTTTTGGCTTTCACTACATCTCTGCAAGACGTTTTTTCTGTGCTGACAGGCTTTTGTAGCTGTTTAATTTTTAATTTGCTGATTAGCTAATCACTGTAGCAATTATCTGTACTGGTTTTTAATGATGTTTTAGGGCCACACATTGCCCTGATACTTTATGACATGGTAGTATAGAACGGCTTTTGTAAATAAAGAAAACAGACCTAATAATATCTGCTCAGCACTTTTGACACAAAGGCATTTCAAATCAATTTAAGAATAGAATTAACAAGGCACGTGAACACCAAATCTAAGAACCAGAGGAACAGAAGAAGCTAAAATGCTCATACATAATAAAAAAAATTGTGAAGATACAGCTCCACCCCACTTTACCAATAGGCTTAAACTTCTCATCGCTTCCCTGCAAACTTCCTTGCAGGATTCCAAGACTTTATAGGTTGACTGCTATTTACATAACATAAATGTGCACATTATGTGCATTCACCCAACCGCAGGCAGGTCCTATAGCAAGATCCCCTGGAATGTGCAGGTTAGGATCCAGTGAATCTCCAACTGAGCTGAAGGGTTCCCAGCATAGTTGGGTTAAGCCAGATTAATTCTTTCTTCCTTGATTTAACTGAAGATACATTAACATATCTCCCGCATCCTGGCTCAGCCAGGACCCAGGCAGGTAAGCCGAGCCTAAAGCCCTAACAAAGGAGCATTCTGAGGGCATGGCAGGGGTGGGACCAGAGAGGGCAAATAGACTGTATCCTAAACCCATTCAGCTCAATCACAGGACCTAGAAACCTGGGGCAAGTGAAGGCAGCAAGAAAGGTTCTGGTAGGTAGCTGTGTTGGTCTGACGCAGTCAAAATAAAAAAAAAATAAAAATAGTCCAGTAGCACCTTAGAGACTATTTTAAAGACTTATTTTGCTCCTGCCAGGCTTAAGCTGGCTGAGTCAGCAAGCACAATTAAAATGGCTAAACAGATAAAAGGCAAAACCACCTCACAGAAAAACAAAAGACTATGTAACCAGGTAAGGTTTTACATGTGAATAAATGTTGCAAAAGCACTATGCCACTTTTTAAGTCAAAGTATCTGCAGGAGTAATGGGAAGAGTTTATATTTGTGATAGATAGATGATGATGATAGATAGATAGATGATAGATAGATATAGATGATAGATAGACAGATGATAGATAGATAGATAGATAGATAGATAGATGATAGATGATAGATAGATATAGATGATAGATAGATGATAGATAGAGATGATAGATAGACAGATAGATAGATAGATAGATAGATAGATAGATAGATAGATAGATAGATGATAGATAGATAGATGATAGATAGATAGATAGATAGATAGATAGACATAGATAGATAGATGATAGATATAGATAAGATAGATAGATGATAGATAGATATAGATAGATAGATGATAGATAGATAGATAGATAGATAGATAGATAGATAGATGATAGATAGATAGATAGATAGATAGATAGATGATAGACAGACAGACAGACAGATAGATAGATAGATAGATAGATAGACAGACAGACAGACAGACAGACATATTAGAATGAGCCCCATTTCTTTCAAACCACATTTTGAAGCATCTTAGGCAAACAGCAGTTAAATGCAAGGCTGACTTTGTTTAAAATAACTTCATAGTTTATGAAGAAGTGGCTCCATGAGGGAATGGCCCATGCATCTAAAATGGTTCTGCAAGCTCACCTTCATAGTTTATGAAGAAGTGGCTCCATGAGGGAATGGCCCATGCATCTAAAATGGTTCTGCAAGCTCACCTTCAGTGCAGACTATTAGGCAAAATTTTCAGGGCACTGATTGGAACTTTTCAAGTGGTTACTTTGTGGCCACCATAACATGATGTGCTGATTTTATATGGAGTAAAAATGAAAGCAAAGAAAGCCCATTTGACACATGCTGTGAGGTGTTTCCTGTGGCTCTTGCTACTCTTAGTGCACTGCAGATTCCTCACCTTATTTCACCCTCAGCAGGGGCCTAATGTGTGCTGACAAAAGATGGGCTCACATCTGGCTCACTTCAGCAAAGTGAATTATTTTCCACACCATGGCACCACATCTCTTAGGAGTAAGTTCTGTTGAGTTCAGTAAGGTGCACTTCCAAATATGTATGATGTGACGATTGGAGTACAAGGCAGATAAAAGGCCTATTGCAGAAATCCTCACAGTGTTGTTGACTTGGCTCTAGGAGGTGAGTTTCAAAGCCTTAGCTTTCCCAAGCATTATTTCCAAAAAAAAAAACCCCATTATCATATTTTAGGCCTACAAAATTTTGAACTACCAACCCTTATGTTGCCCAACAACTCATGGACCTAAAGGCCACAAAATTTAGCTTTTGAGTAGTGTTGGGCACATGGCACATGTCTGTGAATGGCTGTCAAAATAGCTTAGCTTGCAGTGTGCTAGACCAGTGGTTCTCAAACTTGTTTTCTCTGGGCCACACTTTTAGAATCACAATTTGCATGTGCCACATTGAATTTTTTTATTGATATGAACTACATTGTAAAACAACCTTTCAGCAGTGCTTGAGTCTAACAACTACTTTATAACATGATCATGGGACATTCAGAAAGTATAAAACAATGCAGCAACATAAGAACATGAAATTTTCTTTCTTTCTTTCTTTCTTTCTGTCTGTCTTTCTGTCTTTCTGTCTTTCTGTCTTTCTGTCTTTCTGTCTTTCTGTTTCTCGGGAGGGCCCTAGCTCGTATGTGCAGAAGGTTCTACACAGAATGCACCTAAACATTTAAAGCACACATAATTCAAATTTAAAGTGTATATAACGCACATTTAAAGTGCATAGCTTCCCTCAAAGATTCCTGGAGACTGTCGATTGTTTAAGGTGCTAGGAAGTGGGTCTCTGGACTTTTGCCTTAGAGACTGGCTCTGACAGACCCAAGTTAAATTACACCCTTACAGCTGCATGTATGAGGTATGAGGTATGAGGTAGCAAAAGAAACAGCTCTCTCTCTAACTAGTTGCATAAAACCACATTTAAGGTGCACAGACTTGTAAATAAAATTGTGATACACAATTTATTTTCCTATTTTCTGTCCACAATTAAGTACTTCTATGCACCTTGTTTTTCACGGTTATTAAGCTTTGTCCTGACTAAATTTAATTGGGGTCGTTCAGTTCAGAATTATGTCTGTGTTTACCACCGATGGCTGAAATAACTCAGATTTGGAGTTCAAATTGTTCTGCCATCAGGTCTTAACTCTTCATAAAATAAATTGTCTGTCATTGGGTTTCTCTTTATGTCTTACAAGAGTTAGCTGCTAATTACACAAGCACACATCTATAGTCTAGTATTTCTAAGTAAAACAAATTGTGAAATATAATCCTGTATTGGGCAATTCTGACTCTCAGTAGTGGCAATGCACTTCCCATTCCCATATCCTTATAAAACACTCATTCTACACACTGAGTGATTACTGTTACAGCTCCACTGTTGGTAAAATGAGTTTGCACATATGGATGTGGTGATACCAAAACAATCTTGGAGAGGAGGTGGGTGGAGGGGGACAAATGGGCCATAAGAACATAATACTAATAATACTACTATTACTAGGTAGGTAAAGGACCCCTGGATGGTTAAGTCCAGTCAAAGGTGACTATGGGGTGCAGCACTCATCTCCACTTTCAGGCTGAGGGAGCCAGCGTTTGTCCACAGACAGCTTTCCAGGTCATGTGGCCAGTATGACTAAACCACTACAGGCACACGGAGGACTGCGACGAGAGCCAGCGCGCACGGAAACACCGTTTACCTTCCCACTGCAGCGGTACCTATTTATCTACTGATGTGCTTTTGAACTGCTAGGTTGGCAGGAGCTGGGACAGAGCAACGGAAGCTCACCCCATCACAGGGATTCGAACCACCAACCTTCTGATTGGCAAGCCCAAGAGGCTCCGTGGTTTAGACCACAGCGCCACCTGCTTCCCACTAATATTACTAATAACAATACAACTGTCCGTATACCTCAGAATCAAGACACTAGACGACAATGGGGATTAAAGGGTCAACATTTTATCAATATTGCAATCAAGGATCTGTAACAGGCTGACCCATAACCTCACTAGGGAAGGACCTAGTCCCCTTCAATATCCTATTGACTGACCCCTTCCATGTCAAAGCCAGTCAAAGCCTCCTGTGGTCTTCACTGTGCACCAAGTAGGGAGAGGAGAACATTGTTCCAGGTTTGAGCCAGAAGAGTGTAAATATCACAGTTCAATACAGTCCAACATAGAATCAAAACCCAGTAAAGCACCGTCTCCCACTGTTTCGCTCCAACATCTAATATCCAGTGGCATACTGCAACTAGGAACAAGTGTGTGTTAATCTGAATCTAAAGGTAAAGGTAAAGGGACCCCTGACCATTAGGTCCAGTCGTGGCGGACTCTAGGGTTGCGGCGCTCATCTCGCTTTATTGGCCGAGGGAGCTGGCATACAGCTCATGTGGCCAGCATGACTAAGCTGCTTCTGGAGAACCAGAGCAGTACACGGAAACGCCGTTTACCTTCCCCCTGGAGCAGTACCTATTTATCTACTTGCACTTTGACGTGCTTTCGAACTGGTATGTTGGCAGGAGCAGGGACCAAGAAACGGGAGCTCACCCCATCGTGGGGATTCGAACTGCCGACCTTCTGATTGGGAAGTCCTAGGCTCTGTGGTTTAGCCCATAGCGCCACCTGCGTCCCTTAATCTGAATCTATGATATAGTTAATCTCTGTAGATCATGGCATGAGTCATGTCAACTGACATGACTTAAATATGGCATGAGATTCTCCATCTTGAAATACTTCACATCTTTTAAAGGTCAACACATTCAAATCAAGTTCCCTGGTTTGCTTTAAGGACAAGTATTCTTTCCATTCCCACTCCCTCTCCAATTCTAGGGTGGGATTATGGCAAACCTCTCATGCCCACATTTCTGTTGGAATATTTCCACACAATCCAAGGGTCCCTATTTTCTAGGGACAGTCTCAGATTTACAGAAGCTGTCCCTGTTTCTGATTTGATCACGGAAAATCTTGCTTTTCCTTAGAACCTCCGTAATTTCATTGGAGAAATCTTGGAGGTTATGGAGTTATCTGACCCCTGAGCCATCTGTTGTTGTTGTTGTTGTTGTTGTTGTTGTTGTTGTTACTATTAATGTTGGAAGCTGCCCAGAGTGACTAGGGCAACCCAGTCAGATGGGTGGGGTATAAATATTAAAATGATGTTGGTGGTGATGCTGCTGATGCGGATGGAAATAGGAGGTCCCTACTTTCATCGGAGAAATGTTGGAGGATATGTCTTTCACTCTTCAGATCAAGGTTTATGTGTGTGTAGGTACTGCTGCCTGCTTAAACTGTAATTTTGAAGCATTTGTATACTTTGTCACTTTTATTTCATGTAATAAACCAAGCTTTCTTTACTTCTTTGTGTGATAGCTTCTTGTGAGCATAGGATTAAGGAGAAAACACATACACAGAGACAAGTTCTTCTTTTTTTAAATAAGTTTTTATTGCTAAAATAATTCAGTATTAATACACACATATTGTGAATATACAAGCATACAAACATACATTTCATACAATCCTTAAAAATGTTCAAACATACCTACACTCAATCCCACAGATAATTCCTTTTCTCATCACCACCCCTCACCCAACCTTTGTGTTAGACTTCCAATCTACTCAGTTGCAATTTCTTTCCACTTCTATTACTTTCTTTCACACACCTTTAACCTAATTTCATGCTTCTTTTTCTATTACACATTGTTATCCATCTTATTTAGTATTTCAGTATTTAAAACAGAACTTGTTTATTCTAACAAGAGTTCTGATTTTTCAATATGGTTTTGCAAGTATCCTTTAAAGGACACAGAGACAAGTTCATGCCATAACTCCAGCAAAAGAGACTAAACCCATCAGCAGTGTGTACATGAACATACTTGACTGCTGGCTGTGCACATGCGAGTCCAGGTACAGTGGTACCTCGGGTTAAGTACTTAATTCGTTCTGAAGGTCCCTTCTTAACCTGAAACTGTTCTTAACCTGAAGCACCACTTTAACTATTGGGGCCTCCTGCTGCTGCCGTGCCGCCGGAGCAAGATTTCTGTTCTCATCCTGAAGCAAAGTTCTTAACCTGAGGTACTATTTCTGGGTTAGAGAAGTCTGTAACCTGAAGCGTATGTAACCTGAAGCATATGTAACTCGAGGTACCACTGCACACACTTGAAACACTTCTAAATGTGGAGGTTCTAAACGGTCATCAAGGCTAATAGCCACTGCTAGTCCTCTCTTCTCCAAACATAAGAAGACCCCCATCCAGCTCTCACAGTGCCCCCCCCCCCGATGCCTGCAAGCAGAATCTAAGTGCAAGTGTGCTCTCCTCAACTGTGATTTCCAGCAGCTGGTATTTGGAGGCATACTTGTCTTCTCGATGAATTCATGGTGATTAGCCGAGTCAGTGCTTGTGAAATGTTTGGCCATGGCCCAAGAAGCAAAGAAACCAACAGAAGCTGAATCTAATAAAGTCTCAGATTTACTGCCTATAAATCCCCTGACGCTGCAGTGATGATGGGCGTTTTTGGACTAGTCCTTCAGATGCTCTAATTCCATTCCTGCTTTCAGCTCATGATTACTCACTGTGTTGACACGATGTGAGGGAGGGGACGTGAAGTAATCGACCAACCTAGCTCCTCTCTTTTTTCCCTGATCAAAAAAGCCCTTTGGCTGCTGGAGTCTAGTGAATTCTATGAACTAACTTGGGTAGTGAAGACCAAGTTCCTCAAAACCACATTAGTTCACACTGAAGGTTTTTGTAAATCTAAGTTTGAATACTTTTCCACAAGAGCAATAATAACCAGTGATATTTTTCTAAAAAATAAAAGAGGTGCCAGAACACTTCATGAACACCTCCCTTGTTCTCTTAGAGGGGCAATGGCATCCATTTGAGAGACGACGGAACTGAGTTCCAGTGAGTTCTGGCTGTTATGATATAATAACATAAAAAGGTACCCACCTGAAGTTAATTTAGACCCAGGTCAATGAATCAACCAGAAGAGGTTCCCTCATTGAGAGGCACTGTAGGGTTTGCTTCCTGTCAATGGTGTTGTTGCCTCTTAAAATGAGGAGGGATAAGGTGGCAGGGAGGTCAAGGTAGTGAATCATGCTCTCCATTCAAAATGACAGAAACTCATTAAACAGAATCATGCACAAATGTCTCATTACTGCACATTGTGCATGAAGTTTCCTGCCTACATGGACATTGATTATATTCTCAAAACAACTGTGTCTTGGGGACGCGCAGCTAGAACAGCAAATATGTGGCTTTTTGCATAGGGAACTCACCACTTAAGAAGAGCATGTTGGATCAAGCCAATGCCCCGTGTAGTTCAGCTCTCACAGGCGTTAAGCAGATGCCAATAGGTAAAGGTAAAGGGACCCCTGACCATTAGGTCCAGTCGTGGCTGACTCTGGGGTTGCAGCGCTCATCTCGCTTTATTGGCTGAGGGAGCCGGCGTACAGCTTTCGGGTCATGTGGCCAACATGATTAAGCCACTTCTGGCGAACCAGAGCAGCGCACGGAAACGCCTTTTACCTTCCCGCCGGAGCGGTACCTATTTATCTACTTACACTTTGATGTGCTTTCGAACTGCTAGGTTGGCAGGAGCAGGGACCGAGCAACGAGAGCTCACCCCATCGCAGGGATTCGAACCGCCGATCTTCTGATCCACAAATCCTAGGTTCAACCCACAGCGCCACCCGCATCCCAAGCAGATGCCAATGGTAAGCCCCCAAACAGGGCCTGAGCACAACGAGACTCTCACTATTTCTAGCAACAGATATTCAGAGGCAGGAGTGTCAATATGGCCCCGTGACTGCGGTGTCCATGGCCCTGGCACTAAAATTTGTGGGTGCCCAGCCCCTTCATGGGGAATTTTGTGGGTGCTCAGGGACCCAGGACTCCAGGGAGTTGGCACTGATATTCAGAGGCACATCAGTAATAATTCCAGAAAATATTCCCCTTTTACTTTTAAAATTATATTTATTTCTATATCCACAGCATACCTCTAATAACTAATCATTATACTGTTATATTTGATTGATCTATTTCATTATATATTTTCCCTGTACTTGAATACCCCATTGCAAATGATAATGCTCCCACAGCATTACCACTCTGTCAGTAGCAATCTATTCACAATATACTCCCTACAAAGCATTCATAAGTTTTGCCATATTCCTTCCCTTCCACAGTGTGGTAACTTTCATTAATATTGATATCTGAAGAGACATCTCCCATGTTCTAGTTGTACATGTGGGAAACCAACCCACAATATTTCCATTAGATTAAAAGAACGTTCAAATAGCTGCAGCACATAAAATGAGGTCTGTTTGTGGAGCACCACAAAGTGATTTGTCATGAAGCAAATAAAACTTGCGGAGAGATGCTGCAAAGGTTTCTCACTGCAAAGTTATAAATATGGATTGCAGAATTTCCAGACCTATAATGGCAAATGGGCAGCGATGGCTAGTGCTCATTTGCACTGGTAAATCAGAAGGCCAGGAGACCAGAAGTAGGTGGTCAGAGCCAATGACAGTGATAACCACCCCATGGCTGGTTGTATGTAAAACAGCAGAAAGTTAGAGGCTGGCAGAGTGAAGACTGATGTTGATGGGGCAGTGCACCACTGCTAGACGAGCCTCCACTAGTCTACACTCCACTTTATATTGCAGATAGAGGATGAAATGTTTAACTATTCTCCTGTCCTTCTTGTTGGTGGTGTTTTAGCACACCTGAAAAGGACTGGGCTAAAACCTTTTTTTTTCAGAAGAAACTCACCAAAACTCAGTTCTGGCACCAGAGGTGCCAACTTGAATAAAATATTGGGGGGCCAGGTAAGCCCCACCTGCATAATCAATCACATTACACAGTAAGCACACACCATTTGAATGGCAATGTCCATCAACATTGGGGGCCCTAACCCCCTCAAATATTTTATTGGGGAGCAAAGCCCCCTCAGCTCCTAGGAGTTGGTTTCTATGTCCGGCGCCTTTTCAGGTGGGTTCTGGCAACTTTCAATGTGTTTATGTGGAGCAATCCACCTTCATTCTGAAGTAGTGCAGTTTCAAGAGAAGGACCATGTCCTCTTTGCTTTCAACACGTGGATTTGCTCTTTAAAATATTTTAGGGAAATGTGAGAGTGTGGGCCATCTGGGAGAAGCAAAAGAAATTAGGAGAACTTAGGATGCAGTTATAAAAGGATTAAGAAGAGCCTGCAGGATCAGGCCATTGGCTCCTTGTGTCCAGTGCCCAACCAGATGTCAATGGGAAGCCACAAAGCAAGACCTGAGAACAACAACACTCACCTCAGTTTCTGTTCTTGGCGATTGATATTCAGAGTCATGCTGCCTCTAAAAAGCAGAGACAGCCATAAGTTAATGGAGACTGCTGGTACATTCCAAAAGAACTCAGCAAACAAGTCAACAGACAAAGAAAGATGTGACTTGAGAAAGGGTGGACCTGGAGCTGGGTAGAAGACGATGAAGTCGGGTTTGTGTGCATGCATAGTTTATTGTTCTATGTCTCCTGAGCCAGGCCCTCCTGCAACTTCACAGCCTGAAGTGCGAAATATTTAACATACCCATAAACATTCTCACAACTAAAGGTGTGAAAGCAAGGCTGGAAGGAGGGATCATCAATCAAGATAGTTTCATTCCCACTTAGAAACTTGCCCCCAACACTTTGGGGGGCTGAAGTTCTGTAATGGCTGCTAACAGGCTTTCCAACCATGGAGGCAGGGAGAGAAACACGGCCAAAATCCATCCATAGACGGGGTCATTTGCATTGTCCTTGCTGCTGTACCTGACTGATTTATTTTTTTATGCCCTTCTCTCCACCTAATGGAATGAGCTCTGCATTTGTGCTATTTCAAGCTGTGAGTTATTAGCCCCCTTTCTAAATCAGCCGTTACTGGTGTTGTCTCCTTTTGAAAAATAACACCATAACTCACGACTCTGACAAATGCATGTCTGCTAGCAGTTTCGGGCCCTTCAGAAATATTCAATGTGTAATTAGATGTGATGTCCTAATTTATTCTTAACACCCAATAAGGCGATATAAATTAGTATTAATTTTATGAAAGTGTTGAAGAACTCATCATGTAAAAATTGAAATTCAAACCTTTGGATTTATTGTCTAGAGAAGAATGCACATCATCTGTACACTCTAATGTATCATAATGATGACAGTATAATATAACCTTAAGATTTCTGCTCCACTCTGATCAATGTCGGGGTAGATTCCTATTCGAGTTAGATTCCTATTCGAGTTAGGTTCATTTTTATTTTAGAATAATATGGTTGATAACTGGGCACATTATCCTCTAAGTCACTGCAGGCTAATAAAATACGATAACTGGTTTTGTGACTTGGCTGTGACTGAGCTGCTAGCACTTATTTAACTAGCAATGTTCTAGATATCAAATTTCCAAAAGAAAAATAGCTCCCCATTCGCCCTCACATGACCCCACCAAATTTGAAATTTGCCTCAGTACTTACATTGTGCAATAATTCACAAGGGCTGTTGTTGTTGTTGTTGTTGTTGTTAATTGTCTCTGGTATGCCTGATCACTACTCAAACTGATTAGTGAAGTCTAGTCTTTGCATTAGAGTATAAACTGAATTTACTGTATATGCTAACATGTTAACTTCATTCTTTGGTATCAGAAAGGAAGGAAGGAAGGAAGGCAGGCGAGCCTTTTACTGGAAAATTTGATAGCGATATCAACTAAAATATTTCAATGTTTATTAGAAATTAAGGGGGAAAGTGCTGAACTTTTATATATTGCCTATTCTATTTTAAATGTTGCTTTTCAATATTTAAATAGTTCTGCACTAGTTCTGATCTTAAAGTGTGACTTTTGAAACTAAGAAACTAACAAAAATGATGAAAATCATCACTGGACATCTTCTACACTTCTAGCAGTTCGCATTTCTTGAAGCTGAGTTCTAAACATAAGACTGGAGAGCACAATGAATCTCATAGTCCGAGCACTGGGAACTTGCCTCACACTTAACACTGGACCAAGCTATTAGTGATACTACTTAAAGAACTTAAGAAGAGCCTACTGGATCAGCCAATGGTCTGTCTAGTACAACATCCTCTTCTCACAGTCGCCACCCAGATGCATGTGGGACGTCCTCAAGAATGCCTGAGCACAACATAATTCTCTCTTCCTGTGATTTCTAGAAACCGGTATCCGCCTCCAACTGTAGAGGCACAGAAAAGCCATTGTAAGGGATAAATTTTGTTTCGTTTGAATTTTGATGCAAAACTTCCTAATGCACTACCTAATTTTCTGAAACAATATGTGAACCTAAACACAGCTTACAGAAATGTGTATATTGGAGGACAAGGGGAGTGGGTGGTGCTGTGGTCTAAACCACTGAGCCTCTTGGGCTTGCCAATCAGAAGGTCGGCGGATCAAATCCACATGATGGGGTGAGCTCCTGTTGCTCTTTCCCAGCTCCTGCCAACCTAGCAGTTCGAAAGCACACCAGTGCAAGTAGATAAATAGGTACCGCTGCAGTGGGAAGGTAAATGATGTTTTCGTGCACTCTGGTTTCCAGCACAGTGTTCTGTTGTGCCAGAAGCTGTTTAGTCATGTTCGCCATATGACCCGGAAAGCTGTCTGGAGACAAACACCAGATCCCTTGGCCTGAAGCGAGATGAGCGCCACAACCCCATAGTCGCTTTTGACTGGACTTAATCTGTCTGGGGTCATTTACTTTTACCTTTATTGGAGAACAGTGTGCAGAAAAATGTAGATATTTGGGTTAACAACATTCATAAATGCATTATATTATCAATTAATCAATCATATTTGTTGCCTTTCCACAGTTAAACGCCCTCCTATCAGTCGACAAGGAGATAAGCAAAGCGTGTTCTCACTAAAAGGAGAGCACGGGTTGCGGATGGGGCTATACAAGGCACCCCATGATTGCTAGGCAAGTTAAAGCCAGGGCTTGTTTAGATGGGAGGATCTGGTTATCTGGGGAAAGTTGATGTTGCAAACTTAGGGGTGGGGTCAGTGGCTATTTAAGCAAGGTCCACAGCTTTCTCTTTCTCTTTTGCTGTGGACATCGGATCTCCCGCCCGCCCTCCCTTGTTGGGCTTCGCTTGACCTTGCTATGCCTGTCATGGGGTCGTTCGCCTTGGTGCGGGGGCCCAGTAGGAATTTACCTCTTGGCTGATTAGTGTGTGCCAATTGGGTTTTGCCTACTGCGTAGCAAATCGTCACAACTTGTAAGGTTGGCGGTTAGGCATTGGTTAAAATTGGTTGGTGGAGGGGTATGGATAGGCTGGGCCTGCCCCTCCAATGCTGCACGGGTATTCCGTTAAAGGAATTCTGGAACTTACCATCCCCTTCGTCCAAACCCTTGGTGCAGGGTGCGGGCCGTGTAAGTTCCAAGGAGCATGCGGGGATTAGCTGAGGGTCTGTTTCGCAGCTCCAGTTGACCCTGATCTTGCTCTTCCGCACTGACTACGGAGTCAGGGCTGTCCCCAAGGCGGGGAGGACAGATAGTCTAACCAATGCCTAAGCAACCACTCACAATTTGTATTGATAATAAAGTTGTGGCCAAAATTATGCCAAAAACCTTAAACAAAAATAATGTGTGAAGTTTGAGTTATTGGGTTTGGGGTGTCTTGGGGACCTCAGCACGCAACTATATGACCTTTAGAAGACATCTGAAGGCAGCCCTGTATAGGGAAGCTTTTTTTAAGTTGATTTTTTTAAAAAAATGTTTGTATATATTTTGGAAGTTATCCAGAGTGGCTGGGGCAACCCAGTCAGATGGGCCAGGTACAAATTGTTGTTGTTGTTGTTACAGAGTTGAATACAAAATTCCCCAGCTGGTTATGCACCATCCTAAGTTCTTTGAAGGTATTATTATTTCAAATTTAATAAAAAGAGACACCAAAAATATAATCCTGTTTCTTTAAAGTACTAGCTTATCATTGACCTGAGTTATTACATTTCAGCAAAGCGTGTTCTCCTTCACGGAGAGCACGTGTTGCGGTGGGGTCTGCTGAGCCACCCCTCTGTTACCAGGCAGGGTCTCTAAAGATGGCCTGGGGCAGTGATTGGTTCACTGGGTTGCTGGGGTAAAAGTTATGTTGCAATTTTGGTGGGAGGGGTAAAATGTTTAAATACTCTGCACGCAGCCTGGAGCTTTCTCTTTGCTGCTTGCAACGGATCACCCGCCCACCCGCCCTTGAGTAAGGGGTTGTTGCATTGACCTTGCTATGCCTGTCATGGGGTCGTCTGCCATTGGGGCAGGGGCCTGGTAGGAATTTTGTCCATCTGGCTGATTGGCTGGGCCATTTGGTTTTTGCCTACTGCATAGCAAATTGTCACAACTTGTAAGGTTGTGGTTAGGCATTGGTTATAAATTGGTGGAGGAGGGGTTAGGATAGGCTGGGCCTGCCCCTCCATGGTTGCTGCGGAAAGGGAATTCCGTTAAAGGAATCCTGGGGCTTGCCATCTTTTCGTCCAATCCCCAGAGGCAAGCCTTCGGGGAGCATGTGGATGAGAATTGAGGGTCTGTGACTCAGCTCCATTTCTCCCCGACTTGCTTTCCCCCGCACTGTCTTTCGGTGGTGCCCGGAAGTCAGTTCTGTCCCCAGGCGGGGGGACAGATAGTCTTAACCAATGCCTAAACAACCACTCACGGTTTTGTATTTAAATAAAGTTGTGGCCAAAATTATGCCAAAAACCTTAAACAAAAATTAAGTGTGCGTTGTGAATTATTTGGGGGGTGGCTTGGGAACCTTGACACGCAACAAGCAGCACTCACTAGTTTCAGGAATGGCAATGAGAACTATTTCCCCCAACCCTTTCTAGAATGCTAAATACTTTATAAACATGACACAACATTCAAGAGAGCCTTCAGCATGGCAAAATTCCAACATGCACGGCTATATAATTATCTGTCTCTGGGCTCTATCAATAATCATGGAGATTTATACATTTTGGCACTTGACTCCTGGTCTTGAGACCCATGACCCATATTAAAATGCTTATTAGGAACATGGGCATATGATGTTCCGTTTGACGCAAGGGACAAGTAAATTCTGTCCTTGCACACACAAAAAAGGAAACAGTTTTTTAATAAGCCGTACATAATCCACTGCTTTAAGATGAAAAGCAAGGGGCTGGGCTTGGCCCAGGGAATAGGGCAATTTATAAAGGACAGGAACATGAGGAGGAATGGATCTAAATAACAGGGGGGGGGGGGAGCCAGAAAGGACCAGGATGCAAGAGGCAAACCAAGACAGGGACCAAGCATGAGAACTGAGAGACACATTTGAGGCATTTGCAATGAGCACAATTCAAAGTGTTGGTGATGACCTTTAAATCCATAAACGGCCTCAGTCCAGTATATCTGAAGGAGTGTCTCCACCCCCATCTTTCTGCCCGGACACTGAGATCCAGTGCCGAGGGCCTTTAGGAGGTTCCCTCACTGAGATAAGCCAAGTTGCAGGGAATGAGGCAGAGGGCCTTCTCGGTAGTGGCACCCGCCCTGTGGAACGCCCCCTACCAGATGTGAAAGAGAAAAACAACTGCCAGACTTTTAGAAGACATCTGAAGGCAGCCCTGTTTAGGGAAGCTTTTAATGTTTAATAGACTATTGTATTTTAATATTCTGTTGGAAGCCACCCAGAGTGGGTGGGGTATAAATAAATTATTATTATTATTATTATTATTATTATTATTATTATTATTATTATTATTTATTATTATTATTTATTATTATTATTATTATTATTATTATTATTATTATTATTATTATTATTTTATTTTATGTTCCTGGTTTGAAACAAGCAAGAGACAAGCAAGGGGCGTTTTCATAGTCTAGAATATCGTCCAGGCAGTCAACAACATATAACAAGAGTGTGGACAGTGGCGTAGTGTCAGTTGTCGGTGCCTCGGGCAGGCAGGTGTGGAAGATGAATGGACTCTGGCATGCCTGCCAAGCCCTGGACGCCGAAACCACCAGAGCAAACCCACCAGAGCAAAGCAGTGCAGTGCTGAGCTACCTGCTTGCCTGCACAGAGGCGGAGGACTCGGTTGGCCAACGCAGCCCTTGGCAGGTGAATCCCCCTGATGTGGCAATGCCCATGGAAAGGAGCACTAGGCCAGTCCATGCTGGGGGGGGGCCTGCTTTGGGGGGGGCTGGTTCGCACCCTGTCAAAAATTGTGCGCCTGGGGCCAGGGCCCCCTGGCACCCCCCATGCAATGCCCCTTGGTGTGAAGTAGGACCTGTAGGAGGTGTGGCTTGTAGAGAGGGAGGTGGTCAGGGAAGAGTCATGACACCTAGCTATAGAGACCTGAATCAGTCCTGAAGGCTGTGGTTCCGCACCTCAATTATATGGCATTTACAACTCATGAGTTCCCTACCTCTTCCATAAACAAAAGAGGAATTCCTTGGAACGTACTGTGTCTTAAACTGATAGGCTTCATAATGATAATGATAATGATAATGATAATGATAATAATAATAATAATAATAATAATAATAATAATAATCACAGACAAAAGGTGCCTGGGAATAAGTCCCATTGAATTCAAGAGGAGTTGCTTCTAAGTAGGCATGGTAGAGTTTGTGCTGTAAGGTTGAAATCCTATACACTCTTACATGGGATTAAGTCCCATTGAGCTCAGTAGGATATACAGTACTTTTGCATAGACTTGCATAAAAGTGCACCGATAGTTTTTGTAAAGATGGAGAAAGTTGGAATCTGGGGCAGAATTGGGGGGAGGTTTTAATTCAGAATCTTTAGAATTATTGAGATAACCAGAACCACCACCTGCAATGTGTTCACACACCAAAATTAATCAGGGTACCCACAAAACAGCAGCTGGAATCTCTCTTTTGATCTTTGTTCCATAAATGAGCCCAACATCCCATTAATGATATTATCTATCTAGAGCACTGCACACAATTCCAGATTACGATGATGAAATGAATACAACAATTAACTGCAGTAATTGTTTTCCCACACCCTATATGGGCCGTCATTAGAATCAATCAGAGTTGCTTCATCGCTCCACAAATAACTTCAAAAACTTCATGGGTGCTAAGGAAACCACAATGTAACTTTTACTTATTATAACTGAAATGTGTGTTTAGCTATAGATGCTTTAATATTAAAGGTAAGCACACCAGCCTTTTTTAAAGGTTTCATAGTACAGAAGATAGTTAAGTAACAAACACACAATGCTAGATATGCAACAGTGTGACTGCCACTATCTTCTATGGTGCCTGCAAAAGTTCTCATTATATACCACCTTAAAAATGCACAATACATGAGAGACTATTTGCTCTTCCTGCTGGATCCTCTTTGCATTTGCTTGACATGCCCACATTTCATCCTCCTCAGTGCTTTTTATGGGGGTACGCAGGGGTAGGCATATCCCTAAATATTTTGTGAATCTAATGGGAGAATAAAGTAATTTATTTATTTATTTTAAAAGTTTCTTCTCTAGCACAGTGAATCATCAGTTCCGTTGAATAATATGGTGAATCGTTAGTTCCATTGCTACCCCTGATGGTGGCCTCATTTCCTGTCACAGTGTTTCCTGAGTCTCAGATGGAAGCGAGCGTTTAATGTGTGAAGTAGGAGTTGGAATCTAGAATGGTGATTGGTCAGTTTCATTGTTACCACCTCCAATATCAGCTTCCTTTCCTTTCCTTTCCTTTCCTTTCCTGGTGTAATGCATGTTCTTTGTACTATTGTCCATTGACTGTATTTATTTCCCCCGATTTGAACTATGAAATGGTGATTTTCTTGAATCAAAATAAGAGTATCCCTAAACATTTATTTATTTATTATAGATTGTGACAGCAGCCACAAAATTAAAAGATGCCTGCTTCTTGGGAGAAAAGCAATGACAAACCTAGACATCATCTTAAAAAGCAGAGACATCACCTTGTCAACAAAGGTCCGTATAGTTAAAGCTATGGTTTTCCCAGTAGTGATGTATGGAAGTGAGAGCTGGACCATAAAGAAGACTGATCGCCAAAGAATTGATGCTTTTGAATTATGGTGCTGGAGGAGACTCTTGAGAGTCCCATGGACTGCAAGAAGATCAAACCTATCCATTCTTAAGGAAATCAGCCCTGAGTGCTCACTGGAAGGACAGATCGTGAAGCTGAGGCTCCAATACTTTGGCCACCTCATGAGAAGAGAAGACTCCCTGGAGAAGGGGATGACAGAGGACGAGATGGTTGGATAGTGTTCTCGAAGCTACCAGCATGAGTTTGACTAAACTGTGGGAGGCAGTGGAAGACAGGAGTGCTTGGCGTGCTCTGGTTCATGGGGTCACGAAGAGTCGGACATGACTAAACGACTAAACAACAACAACAAACTTTTTTTATAGAAAAAAAAACACTGATCATCCTTCCATTCTGAACATAGAAATGGTGCAAAGAGCTTCTCCCAGTGACTGCATGGAACAATGGCTGATGTGTGTGCCTCCCCCTCCCCATTGATAACAGGCATGTCCACACCTTTGTGTGGTCCTCTCTTTTCCTGCTCTTTTGTATATGACCCTCATGGCAGCCATTTTGTGACTGGTGTTCATAGGACTTTTTCAAGATCCCAGATGTTCCCATTGGCACCAAAAGGTTGGTGGCCCCTGCAATCAGTAATGTGAGCAACATTATGTTGGAAAGTCTGGATATAAATATTCCTAAAGCATTAATTAAACATTAATTACATAGAAATACTGCTCTCCTCCAATGAACTCTGGGTGGTATAACTGGGAACAAAGAAGAAGACTACTGGGATTTCAAACACTGGTTGAAAATTATTATGTTGCATGCAGTCTGCAGGAACTGATCTTGTTAAATATAGATGTAAATATCTGGAGCTAGTGTACCATTATAGTAGCTGAACATAAATAAGCGACTCACAGATAACTAGATGTGTATCATCTAGCTAAAATTCCTTAGTAGATGTTAAAAAGAACTTGTTTCAGTCCCGAAAGGCTTTCTTTACAGCAATGACAATAGTGAAAACACACATTAAGATGTGCTTTAAGTGCCATGCTTGCCTTTACAGAAATTACTTATAGGAGGGGTCCCCTGAATAAAATTGCCAGTACATGACTGATTACTCTCTTTGGGGTCAGGAAGACATTTTCCCCTGAATTGAGGATGTTTTGTGGCACAGAAGACAGCCCATTTGCTTGAGCTATGTGAATTTAGCCAATAACTTGTTAGTTTCCTCTATATTCACATGCAACAAAATGCTACTTGATCCCTACTGCTTTTTTAAAAAATGATACTGATGGGTCACCAGAGTATATGCTTCAGAATATTCACTGACTTTCCATTGTCTTTCAGACACAATGCAAGCTTCTGCTTTTGTTCTCTATAGGCTATTGATATAAAATACAACAGGTTTTCACAGAAAGCAAAAATGAACCCCAACCATACAGGGAGCAATGCAGGATAAGAAGTACAACAATCAGGCCATGAAGTCACCAGTTTTTATGGGCTGGCAACTGATCAAAGTATCTAAGCAAATAAACCAGATGCTGACCCTACTTAATGTTATGAGTCTACATCAAGGATGGGGAAGCTGTGACACGCCAAAGGTCACATCTCCCATCACCCTGACTGTTAACCATGCTGGCTGGGGTTGATGGAAGTTGGAGTTCAATAATATAGGATAGGTCACAGGTTCTGCATCTCTGGTTGGAATCTACAGAGAGAATGTCATGTCCCACGAGTCATACTGTTAACTCTTTGGGTCAACTCAATTTTCAACAACTCAGTCGGTGAATGAAACTGAGTTATGTGTAGGGAGGCAACCTTGGAAACCACATTTCCTCTGGATACACACAAAAGTCCAAGAAGATTTTGGAACCATTTAAATGCATTTTCCCAGCTTGGGGTGCATTTCCAAAGATTTAGGGTAGGTTGGGGAGTCTCAGGTGTAGTTTTAATGTTGCATATGTTGTTAAATATCTGCCCCCTCCCCACAAAACAAATCAGATGTGTGGAGTTGGATAGAGTTTTCTTCATTTTATGCTTGATTTCAGCATTTGAAGCTGGTTCTTATTTGTTGGACGCTAAGACATGATTTTAAATGGTAGATCAAAGGAGATGTGCCAGCACTGAACCTTTACCAGAAGAAGCTGGCTCTCAAACTGGAAGTTCATATATTCCAAATTGGGACTACTTCTAAGCCCTTTATGATTAAAAAGGATATTTTGGTAACATTTGTGGTTTCCTATCACATCTTCTATCATCTACTTAAGAGCTGAGTTTTCCCTCACTGGAATGGAATGAAACATGGCCAGATGGGTTATATTTTTATTTCTTTAAATTGCAAAGCCAATAAAAACAAGGTTTTTTTCATGTTAATTAAAAAAGTCTGTTATTTATCTGTATTCAAATTTCTTCTGAATATAGATTGCATGCAGCATCATACATTATTATTAACAATAATACTTAGGAGTTGATTTTTTTTTCAGAAAGAAAGCAATCAAAGCATCTTACAAAACATAAATCCAGATGTACCTTTCCTGGCAATCCCCATAAGCTATTGTGGGACCATAGGTTGAAGTGCAGGTAATCATAGAAGTGATAATAGTAGTTTTTAGAAGGCTACTGGGAACATGCTTAGGGATGTCAAAGTTGAAAGCAGTCAAGGGGGTTGTGGTTTTCATTAAATACCCCTTTTCTATGGTCCCAGTAATCTTGAATGCTGATGCTGGCTGCCCAGAAGCATTTCTTTGAGGAATATTGGAACTGAGGTCCCCAAAAAGTTGGTAAAATTGTTTTTGTACGCCACCACAGCAGCCAGAGTACTCTGTGCACAAAAATGGAAAACACAAGAAATCCCAGCAAAGGAGGAATGGGTACTCAAGCTACTGGAGTACTCAGAAATGGTGGAACTCACAGCTAAAAGAAGGAATCGAAAGAGAAAATATATGTGGAAGAATGGAGACTCCTGTCAATCTATATAAGAACACAATACAGCCAAATACAATTTCAAACAGGTTTTGAGTTATGAGCAATGGCAAAAAAGTAGAAAAGATTGTAATACAGGACTTAGGTACAGTGGTACCTCAGGTTAAGTACTTAATTCGTTCCGGAGGTCCATAGGTAAAGGTAAAGGTAAAGGTACCCCTGCCCGTACGGGCCAGTCTTGACAGACTCTGGGGTTGTGCGCCCATCTCACTTAAGAGGCCAGGGGCCAGCGCTGTCCGGAGACACTTCCGGGTCACGTGGCCAGTGTGACATCGCTGCTTTGGCGAGCCAGAGCCGCACACGGAAACGCTGTTTACCTTCCCGCTGGTAAGCGGTCCCTATTTATCTACTTGCACCCGGAGGTGCTTTCGAACTGCTAGGTTGGCAGGCGCTGGGACCGAGCAGCGGGAGCGCACCCCGCCGCAGGGATTCGAACCGCCGACCTTTCGATCGGCAAGTCCTAGGCGCTGAGGCTTTAACCCACAGCATACTTAACCTGAAACTGTTCCTAATCTGAAGCACCACTTTAGCCAGTGGGGCCTCCTGCTGCTGCCGCGCCACCGGAGCACGATTTCTGTTCTCATCCTGAAGCAAAGTTCTTAACCTGAAGCACTATTTCTGGGTTAGCGGAGTCTGTAACCTGAAGCATAAGTGACCTGAAGCGTATGTAACCCGAGGTACCACTGTAAATAGATAAAGATAAGAAGTTGGGCAGCAGGATTAGACCATCACAGATGTAAGGATGGAAAGCTGCCAAAATAATTAAATAGATTTTTATGTAAATTGTATGTTATATACCATATTTTTTCGTCTATAAGATGCCCCCATGTATAAGGTAAAGGTAAAGGTACCCCTGCCCATACGGGCCAGTCTTGACAGACTCTGGGGTTGTGCACCCATCTCACTTAAGAGGCCAGGGGCCAGCGCTGTCCGGAGACACTTCCAGGTCACGTGGCCAGCGTGACATCGCTGCTCTGGCGACCCAGAGCCGCACACGGAAACGCCGTTTACCTTCCCGCTGGTAAGCGGTCCCTATTTATCTACTTGCACCCGGAGGTGCTTTCGAACTGCTAGGTTGGCAGGCGCTGGGACCGAGCAGCGGGAGCGCACCCCGCCGCAGGGATTCGAACCGCCGACCTTTCGATCGGCAAGTCCTAGGCGCTGAGGCTTTAACCCACAGCGCCACCTGTGTCCCCCCCATGTATAAGACACCCCCTATTTTGGGGGACTCAAATTTAAGAAAATGGGGGGAGATGGCCCCGTGTATAAGACACCCTCTAATTTTTTACATTACTTTTTAGGAAAAAAGCCTAGTCTTATACATGTAAAAATATGGTAATCTTAATGTAAATCAATGTAAAAAATCCAATGAAAATGAGTATTTTAGGTTAAAATACATTTAGAAATTCGCATTGGAAATATCCTTTCGAATAAAACAAACATTTAAATGCATATTTTATACTATTTTTTGTTCTGATTTTTTTAAAAAGAAAACAAGATTAATGTGAGAATTGCACAGAAGAGACTGAACACATGCTAAATTTACATGGACCAGGAACAGTCTGATCCATCACTAATGACAAGCAACCAGCGCAATTGTTTAAGCAATGGGAGGATGTGTTCCCTATTAGCCAGAAGCTCAGAGTAGGAGGTTATCTAATAACATTCTTGAGGAGATGGCACCACAATGAATATGATACAGAATCTGTGTTTTGCAATCTAAACTGAAGAACAATTTGCTAGATAAACACTTCCTTGGAAACCATTTGAATTCCTCACCTGGCAGTAACTTACTTGACCAGTTTTCTTTTGTATATAGTGAGTTCTTCAAATGAAAAGCAAAGGAGTGCCAGCGTTATTTTTTAGGGAGTGGGTTGTATAATTCAGCTTCTGTCCATAGTTCTCTTATAGTGTAGGTTAAATGCTGGCGAACAGTCACTGAAGTACCACAAGAAGCAGGCCCATCCTTCAGTGGAAATTTCCAAGATGTGGGGTTAAACTACCAAGGATAATACAGTCATACCTTGGTTTTCAAACAGCTTAGTTCTCAAACATTTTGGCTCCCGAACGCTGCAAACATAGAAGTGACTGTTCCAGTTTGTGAACTATTTTTGGAAGCCAAATGTCTGTTGGGGCTTCTGTGGACAATCAGAAGCCACACTTTGATTTCCGAATGTTTTGGATGTTGAACAAACTTCCGGAATGAATTCCGTTTGACTTCCGAGGTACAACTGTATCTAGGTCTAAATTTTTACACTAAAAAAGCTCAAAACCTGCAATTGTGCTACCTTTTTTAATTGTTTCTTTTTACTTACAGTATTTCTGTAGCACCATTCACAAATATCTCTCAAAGCTGCTCACAATGAAGTATGAAAAATACAAGAACTGCAGCAGCAAGAAACTGCAGACAAACTCAACACGCTGGTGTAAATGCCCAAGCCTGAGAGAAAATACATCAAATAGAAGGCTGGCATAACAACAACAACAACAACAATTTCCTGTTTGTCATAAGATAGACCTCCAGGAGAGTCATTTTGGAGTATCTTGTTGACCAAGTTTTAGTATACCACAAAAGGTGTTCCCTCAGACAACTCAGTCCCAAGTTGTTCAGGGGTTTATGCATAATTACCAAAGCCTAAAACCTAACCGGGATGCGGGTGGCACTGTGGTCTAAACCAATGAGTCTAGGGCTTGCTGATCAGAAGGTCAGTGGTTCGAATGCCTGCGATGGGGTGAGCTCCCGTTGCTCGGTCCCTGTTCCTGCCAACCTGGTAGTTCGAAAGGACGTCAAGTGCAAGTAGATAAATAGGTACCACTCAGGTGAGAAGGTAAACAGTGTTTCCGTGCGCTGCTCTGGTTCGCCAGAAGCAGCTTAGTCATGCTGGCCACATGACCTGGAAAAACTGTCTGCGGACAAACTTTGGCTCCCTTGGCCAGTAAAGCGAGATGAGCTCCGCAACCCCAGAGTTGTTTGACTAGACTTAACTGTCAGGGGTCCTTTACCTTTACCTTTTTAAAACCTAACCTGGTAACATATTGGCAGCTAGCACACTTACTTTTGGTATGCTATATTACATGACTGAAGTAAACTGTCCCACTCTGCAGCCTAGCTGCTTAGTATGCAAAGAAATTATTTCAGAGGATATAATTTTCAATTGCTCAGGAGATGGCGGATGATAGCAACCAACAAGAAAAGAAATGAATTGCTCAATGCTATGAAGGAACTGTTTGCACACTGGAGGAACATAATGCAGAACAACTGGTTTTGGTTGTCTGAAGTGGATTCAACTGAATGCAAGAAGGAGTGTCAAGTAAGAAGGGTAAATTCTCTTTGGAAAGGAAACAATAGAGTTTGCGTTGTGAAGGTCAAACACTGAATGGCTTCCAAAAATGTATTTGTAGTGCTTTCTTTGAAGAACCCTGCCCTTTAGAACTTTCTATTAAGCCAAATACCTTCTGTGTTGTATCAGAACAAGAACAACTAGATTTTCTTCTTCATTTTTTAAAAAATCTGTAGCACCTATTGCTTCTTTCCATTTTTAGCAATGCTAGTCTTAGTTAGAGCGTTTTAGATGCTGTTGAAGACTGTTGTGAAAACTGCAACTTTGGCACATGGCAGGACATATGAAAACTGATTTTCAAAAGCTGCGATGTTAGAAAAACCCAATGTAGTCTGGCTATTCAGATTATGGTAGTACTGTGCCAGTGAAGCTTCCTCGTTTATGAAAGAGGATTCTATTATTCTTCCTCATTCTCAAGGTGCTTTAGAATTTCTTTAGAATTCTGATAGGTGTGAACTGACCTTCTGCTATGAGGTGGACATAGGTTCTGTGTTTTCTCCCACCTATTCAGTGAATATTATTTTAATTGCTCAGCAACTTCTTAGTCTGTCCACACTTCCTGCTCTGAAAAACTCCCGTGGAGGGGATACCTAATGACATCTTCCTCCCTGTATGTTTTAATAGATCTTTTCTGCATCAATATTGTTTTAATTATAGTCAGTGTCAAATTGTGCTGCTTTGAACGTATGCTTTATATTCAACTTTCATAGGTAAAGGGACCCCTGACCATTAGGTCCAGTCGTGGCCGACTCTGGGGTTGTGGCGCTCATCTCGCTTTATTAGCCAAGGGAGCTGGCGTACAGCTCCTGGGTCATGTGGCCAGCATGACTGAGCCGCTTCTGGCGAACCAGAGCAGCACACGGAAACGCCGTTTACCTTCCCACCAGAGTGGTACCTATTTATCTACTTGCAGGTTGATGTGCTTTCGAAATGCTAGGTTGGCGGGAACAGGGACCGAGCAATGGGAGCTCACCCCGTCCTGGGGATTCAAACTGCCGACCTTCTGATCGGCAAGTCGTAGGCTCTGTGGTTTAACTCACAGTGCCACTCGCGTCCCTTCTCAACTTTCATAGGTAATGTTTAATTCTGGGTTGTTTTACTTGATGTTTTAAGGTGTTGCAAACCGTTTTTCTTAAAAATATAAAGTGGGATGGAAATTAGATAAACAATAACAAATAATAACTTTAGCTGAAGTGTTGGGAGCTGAGGAGACCGGCTACTAAGTGCTTGAGACCCATGAACTCACTGATTTTGTTTTCAAGGGAAGTTCTTCCTTATACCTTTAACAAAAAGCTCCTCGCACTGGTTAAAAAGACATCACCTTTTTTTTAAAAAAACAAACACATGCCAATAGCATGGTAAATAACCTCCCTGGCTTCTTGTGCTTGCAAAAAACTCCTGCCAAGGATATGGTGGGATTTTCCAGCAGGTTTGAGCATCTGGGATCTAGGAAAGGGCAAATCTGTCAATTTTGTTTCCTCCAGTTTCTCATCTTTCAAAATCTAGTTCTTCTTAAATTCAGTTCTTCAAAATCTCGCATCAATTTATGAAAATTCACCAGCATTGTAGTGCAGATTGTTGTGTGCAATTCAATCTAATATAAGCATTTTTGCAATCCAATTTTCCCTAATATAACACACCTTTTCAATAATATATGTATTCCTATGCACATTTTATTCCAGTATATGCATTTTTTGTACCCAAAACTTCACTGCAAAGCTCAGAGAAGTGCAAAATTTTAAATCTTAAAAGATGGCTTTGTTCTTGTTTGCAGGTTGCTTCAGAAAGTGTGAATTGTGTAGATTCACTTCTAAGTGTGAACTGAGTTTGATTCACCCCCCATCCTTATCAGCTGCAGAACAATTCGTAGAATGAAAGGCACCCACAAAGTCTCTCAGATGCTTCAAACTTGATAATTGCTAATTTTCAAGTTCAATTTCATTTCTCATGAATTGGTGGAGAACCATCAGGGGGAAATGCAGAATTTTTCAGTACAGTACTAATTCAAATTTGAAAAAAAAGATAAACATTCAAACACAATGCCTGCAGTTTAAGGTTGATAGACGGTTGACGGTTTAAAACAAAAACTTGCTTCAGCATGCTTTTGTTGTCTCACTGTAAAATGCCTTTCATGTTAATAATGTTGTATAAACAATAATATATATATATATATATATATATATATATATATATATGCTTTCGTAGATTTTCACGGGTACAGGAATGCAGGTTTTGGTGTCCTCGGGTGTCTTCCCGTGTAAAAGTTGGGGTGTCTAGGCGACGTTTCGACGAGGTCTCACTCGTCATCTTCAGGCTGGTGCTTTCGGCTTCTTGTTACTGGAACAGAGCGGGATCTCAATGTTTGAGTTCCTATAAATACTGTAGAGGGGGTGTGGTGTCTAGCCTCCAATGTTCTGGGCAGAGAGGAAGTTCCCAGGCTAGTGGAAATTAGCCCTCCCCACAAAAACTGACACCAGATCCAGAGGCACACAGAACGCCAACACCAATCAACCACACCAGACCCAAACCCAGACCCTCTCCACAGATGAATTACTGACACCATCCAGTAGCCAATCCATGGTGGCACCTCCGGATGCTGCACCCCCCTGCAATCCCTACACAGATCTGGCTGACACAAGCCACAAAACCACAGCTCGCCCCTATACACGAAGCCAAGCCAAAGCACAACTAAGTGCAATACAGCCATCTTCTCAGGAAAACTCTTCACAAAGTTCAAGAGGTCAAGACACAAAGACTTTAGCAACTAATCCACACCTAATGACCCACCTAAGTGGTACTCAGGATATCACTCAAGAAATCACTCAAGGTATCTCTCAAGTAATTAAGGAACAAAAGAAGAAAAGGCACACTAGCCTGGGAACTTCCTCTCTGCCCAGAACATTGGAGGCTAGACACCACACCCCCTCTACAGTATTTATAGGAACTCAAACATTGAGATCCCGCTCTGTTCCAGTAACAAGAAGCCGAAAGCACCAGCCTGAAGATGACGAGTGAGACCTCGTCGAAACGTCGCCTAGACACCCCAACTTTTACACGGGAAGACACCCGAGGACACCAAAACCTGCATATATATATATATATATATATATATATATATATATATATATGCCAATGCCAGAGGCAAAGGGCTAAGCATAGAGGAACAGGGACAAGGCTGCAGCCTAATAGGCATAAACTGCAGTCACATTTTAGATACTGGTAACCTTTTTAAACTCAAAAATAAATTTGTCCCAGTAATAGCAGGACTTACTCCCTTATCACCAATGATTACAGTGAAATAAAGCCACAATGCTTGTTTAATCTGAATGGAGTCATACCGTGATATCTATAGCAATGCTAAACAGTTGTTGAGCTAGCCGAGTGCCAATGGGTGTATATTTGAGAACACATCTAGACAAGAAGAACACAAGTCCACCCCCCTTCCCCGACACCTTCTAAGCTCAAAATTGCTTAATAGGCACCCATGGAGGAAACCACAAAACTGAAGCTGTGAGAACCAAGCATTTGAGAGCTTCCTTTAGTTCCCTAAATTATTATTATTATTTATTGAATTTATAAAAGGTTAAAAAAGGTGAAGGATCCCTTGACGGTTAAGTCCAGTCAAAGGCAACTATGGGGTTGTGGTGCTCATCTCGCTTCAGGCCGAGGGAGCCAACGTGTTTGTCCACAGACAGCTTTCCAGGTCGTGTGGCCAGCATGACTAAACCACTTCTGGTGCAACGGAACACACACAAGAAGAGGGTATAAGCAAGCCATCCAACAGCTTCCTTTTGTTAGTACTATGGTACCTTGGTTTATGAACTTTATCCGTTCCGGAAGTCCATTCTTAAACCAAAGTGTTCTTAAACCAAGGAATGTTTTCCCATAGCAGCAGGGGACTCAATTTACAAATGGAACACACTTAACAGGAAGCAAAACATGTTCTTATTCCACGGCAAAGTTCACAAACCAAAACACCTACTTCCGGGTTTGCAGCGTTCCTAATCCAAGTTGTTCATAAACTAAGCTGTTCTTAAACCCAAGTACCACTGTACAGTAATACCTCTGCGGACATCCGCCCCGTCGACCGTTCATTTTGGCGAACGTCCGTGGCAAATCCAGAAGTACCAGAACAGGTTACTTCTGGGTTTGCTGCTAGCGCATGCGCAGATGCGCATACCGCTCCGAGCATGTGCACAGAGTGGTGCTTTGTCGAGCATCCCTTTTGTCGAGCGTCCAGGGCTCCAAAATGGATCCCGGACTCAAAACAAGGTACCACTGTATTCTCTTCAGTCTTTGATTCCCCAACACACACTCAACCCTATACAATATTCTCAGAGATTTCAGTAATCAGAACTTTTATTCTTTGAGACTACGCATTAGATAACACATGGAACTCTTTATATATCGTTCTTTTGATGTTTCAGGATATTAACAAACAACGGAGGATTCTTTACCAATCTGTGCATCATTAACTAATTTTGCCGTTACGTGATTCTTCCTACATTTCAATTGTATATACAAGGAATGCAGTAATTTTTTTCCTTCCTTCCTTCACTTCTTCTTGTTGCTTATAATTAAAAACAACAAGCCATTACTTTCTGCGTGGATTTCCCCCAACTCTGACCCATATTACATATTCTACTGGAAACAATGCTTCACTTTCAAAGAAACTTGGTTAAGCGTTAGCATTTTAAAAGCAAAATAAAAACATAGCTTGGTTTATGACATATTTACCCCTGTCTTTACTTCCTGATCATTTCCTCCCTGCTTTCCCTTACTCTTTACGCTATGTTTCCCTCTTCCTATGTAGTGTTCAGAATTGGAAGGGGCAATGTTTTATTTGCTAATAGTGAAACTTTTTTTTAAAAAAATCTTCCTTTGTTGTATAGATTGGGGGAAATAAGTTTTCCCTCCAGATATATTAGAACAAATTGATAGGATTCTACCGTGTGTGTGTGTGTGTGTGTGTGTGTGTGTGTGTGTGTAGTGCACCAGAATCAGAAAGGAATAAGTTTAATTTGCTATGTTGTTCAGTTGTATTAAGAGTAACGGCATCAAGGCTAGTGGGGTTTTACTTCTGAGCAGATTTGTCTCAGTTTAAGAATTCTAACTTGAGACAGGCTTGGTTAAAATTGAAGCAGTTGGACTGGTTCTTCAAGAGCATGTTTGTCTCTAGCTCTGACTACCCACCAGCATGCAGCCACCAACAGATTACCCCTGAACAAATATTGATTGGTAGGGGAAGAGTTTGCTTGCTAAAGCTCAGGAGAGCAACCAGAAGGATAGCACCACTATAAATCAGTCCTATATTGAGGATGTGGAGCCTTTGGCCATCCAGCTATTGGGCTTCAGTTCCCATCAGCCCCAGTCAACATGTTCAGTGACCAAGGATGGTGGGAATTTTAGTCCAGCAACAATGGGAGCACCACCAATTCCCACGCCTGCTGTAACATGTACATGCATGGACTAGCAAGGAAACTAAGAAGAAGAAGAAGAGTTTGGATTTGATATCCCGCCTTTCACTCCCCTTCAGGAGTCTCAAAGCGGCTAACAATCTCCTTTCCCTTCCTCCCCCACAACAAACAGTCTGTGAGGTGAGTGGGGCTGAGAGACTTCAGAGAAGTGTGACTGGCCCAAGGTCACCCAGCAGCTGCATGTGGAGGAGCGGAGACTCGAACCCCGTTCCCCAGATTACAAGACTACAGCTCTTAACCACTACACCACACAAACAAACAAACAAACACAGAGAGTGTGGATCCCTGAGGTTCACTGGAAGGTTCTTAGGGGTTCCTCAATGAAAAGATCAGTAAGGAAAGACTGAACATGTTCTATAACTGATGCTCAGTTCTTGTGAGGTGAAGATGAAGCCGAAGAGGTATAATTGGCATCTCTTATTAATGAAAAGTGTACCTTAAAACACTCCCAGAATCCCCTGCAACATGTAGACATTCTTAGCAGACAAATTTACTTGGGAAGAGTTTCCGGAAAGTACAAAGTTTGAAAACCACCTTTTTAGTGTTATGCAAAATGCTAGACTGGATATTTTATGAAGCATAATCTGACTATTATGTCAATGAAGAATGCCGGGGGGGGGGGGGGAATAGAATAGAAAAGTTAATATCAGAATAGGAAATGCGGTCATTAATGTCAGATTTACATGCCTTAATCCTTTGTTATAAAAGGCATTCAGTCCTTTCAAACTCACTTGTGTTCCAGCTTCCTTGTCAAAAGTTAGCTAATCTAAGCTCGTCTTCTATGAAGCAAACATTATATAGCCATTAGTTTAACAGATGGAAGGAAGCTTCTCCCCTTCTATTTCCCACACAGAGAGCTCAACTTAATAGGTGGGAGGATCTGTTCAGGGAGAGGAGTTAGCAGTTTGATTTTCATATTTAACTATGCAATGTTTATTGCCCTGCATATTTTACATGCTCTTTTTATTTTTATTTTTGCTAATTAAGAAGGCTTGTTTTTAGTCTGCTTTCCCTAACATTTGGTTTTACTCAATATTTTATTTTTTTTTACAATAAAGGTTAACTGTTACAACGTTCCTTAATACTTTTATGTATTTGCTCTGGTTCTCTTGTTTTTTTAAATGTCATTTAAGCTTTACTAATGGCTGGATTATGGTTTGTTTTGGTTTGTGAGCTTTGTGAGCTGCTTTGAGCATCTCCATTAGAAGGGGGAAAGAGGCAATTAAACAAACCTATTAAAATATTATTGTCCTTTCTCGAACTGCATTTAAGTTCCACTAAATCATTTCTATGCGAACAGTTCCCAAATAGCTTCTAAGACTGCAATCCCATGCAAAGTTACCTGGGAGTACATCCCACTGAGATAAATAGGGCTTACTTCCTACATGTATAGCAGAGGTGGCCCATGTGGTGACCTTAAGATGCTGTTGGACTTGTTGTTTAGTTGTTTAGTCGTGTCCGACTCTTCATGACCCCATGGACCAAAGCACGCCAGGCACTCCTGTCTTCCACTGCCTCCTGCAGTTTAGTCAAACTCATGCTGGTAGCTTCGAGAACATTATCCAACCATCTCGTCCTCTGTCATCCCCTTCTCCTTGTGCCCTCCATCTTTCCCAACATCAGGGTCTTTTCCAGGGAGTCTTCTCTTCTCATGAGGTGGCCAAAGTATTGGAGCCTCAGCTTCAGGATCTGTCCTTCCAGTGAGCACCCAGGGCTGATTTCCTTAAGAATGAAGAAGTTTGATCTTCTTGCAGTCCATGGGACTCTCAAGAGTCTCCTCCAGCACCATAATTCAAAAGCATCAATTCTTTGGCGATCAGCCTTCTTTATGGTCCAGCTCTTAGCTGTTGGACTACAACTCCCCTAACTCCTAACCATTTGCCATAGTTTTGGAGACTGATGGGACTTGTAGTCCAATGTCAGGAGTGGGTGTCTAGAGTGGGGCAGCATTAAACTACATAGAGTAAGTGAACTTAACTCTATTAGAATAAATAGATGCATAATGAGCAAAGCAACTTTTCATGGTAGATCTTGCCTCTATGAAGAGTGCTGAGTGTCCCAGGGGGATGCCGCGAGTGTCGAGCATCCCAGAGGGGTGCTGCGAGCTGTGAGCATCCCAGGGGGGCAGCGCAGCAATGTCATCCCCCTCAGGGATGACACCCGGGGCGGACCGCACCCACCACACACCTCTTCCTCCGCCAGTACTCTCCTGGGTCCTTCCCAAGCAATCGGAGACTCTGCTGGTACAGCTATCTATCCTCCTCCCTTTTCATACCTCTTCTGGTTCTGGGAGACCATGTCTAGGCCAGGAGTCGGCTTCACCTGCTGAGCAGCAGCCTGAAGGAGCAGAAAGCGAAGTGACTCCACCTGCTGCTAATCAGCCTTCTTGCTCCTGATGAGAACCAACTGGCTCCAGCTTTCTTAAGCGGGGTTTCCAACCTTAGTCAGTTGCTGGAAGCAACATTTCATTTGTCATTCCTGGCCAGAGCTTGCTGCTTCTTGTGAACTTGGACCCTCAGCTTTCTTGACCCCCAGATTGTCTGACTACATGAACTGAGATACTCCTGACATTAGGACTGGACTGAACCTTGCCTACGGACTCTGTCTCCAGGCAAGTACCCCCTTGAGATTTGGCTGGTTCGCTGGCTTCTCCCTCCACTGCGCTCTGCCATGACTGGCAGCACAGGACTATGACAGACCAGGGGGAAGGGGAGCTTGTCACAACAACAGCAGCAGGAGACACCCTGTACCTCTTCTGCAGCCTGACTCATCTCTGCCTCATGGCTTTCCACATATCACTCTCCTGATTCTTGACTTATTTCTGCCACTGGCTCTCCCAGTTCACTAAGTCCTGTTACCTCTTCAGCTTCCAGCACCACCTCTGTAATCATCTGTAATGATCTCAGGCAGCCAAGCATGCTCCAATAAGAATTAACGAGTCTCTTGCTGTTTTATGGTACGTTTATTTACAATTAACACCCACTCTGAGCCTGCCGCTCTTAGCTATGAGTTGGTCACTCTGAGTCTCCGCCCCCTTCTGCAGCCTTTCCTCTCTTGTACTTCCATTGTAGTTTAACCCTTTCAGCTCTTCTGGTTTGGGGAGAAGGTGGGTAGATTCCCCCACCACTCTAAAATGAAGAGCCCTCTAAATGCTGCCTCCCTTCTGGTTGCATAGCAACCCCCTCAATGCCATCTATTCCCCCCACCATCTGCGAGCTTTCCGAGTCTGCTGTTCTATCTGAGTCTGGCAACTCTTGATGAAGGAGGGCCAAACTAACCCACTCCTGCTCTGTCTGTGACAGCATTCCCTCATCTCCAGAGTTAGACACTGGCTCCCTCTGTAATGGCATTCTATCATCTCGAGTCAGATGTTTGATTCAGCCATGTCTTTGACATCCTCCCTCCAGTCTTCTCCTCCTTCTCCCTCTGACCACTCATCTGTTGGATTCAGCCTCGGTCAGAGGGATGTGCCAGTCTTCCAGGCACCGGCTGAATTCCTTTCTGACCTCCCTCCCGGCAGGATTACAGACAAGGTCCGTTTCGGCGATTTTTCCCAGGCTGTGAGAAAAACACACCACTGCTTCTCCTCCTCCCTGCTCCCCAGGGAGGGGAATCAGACTCAGACAGAAACGTATCTACATGTCTTTATTTCTGTCTTTCACAGCCATACAGATAAAGATGTCTGCACTCTTTGAACAACAGAGAGAATCTCTCTCAACTCCTCCCATGTACATCCTGTACAGATCATATGACACACACTGAGCTCACATCCGGTGCTCAATAAGGAGAATGGACTGCCCCTTTGTTTACATGGCAACAGTCACACACATCCTGTTTGGCTTTCCAGCCAGCAGCAGCTGACTTAGCTGCTTCTTGCTGCCGCATTGCTTCTTTATAGTAACATCATCATCATCCCACCACCAACCCCTGGGCTTTGAGCCTCCTTTCCTTGGATGTTTCCCAGCTGGTTCCTCCCACTATTCCTCTGCATCCATCTAATTCATGACACCCAACAGCAATGTCTACTGTATAAGATGACACTGTTCTTGTCTTAACCATAGGTAACATGACAAGCTCAGCTCCAAGTGTTGTGTTACTTTCAGCTAGTGAACTTCATTGTAACTCAAAATGCGTAGGAGCTCGGAAGAACTCTATGATGTAATGTTTTCCATTTGGTTAACAGCTGTCCTTTGTATGACATTCTTTCATTTCCAGATGGCTTGCTTGGCCACTGGTACATGCACTTCATTACAGTTATTACCATAAAAGTGAGAAGACCATGTTCACTTTTACATGCAGATCACCTGGGGAAAGGTGTATTTGCTCCTGTCACCAGGTGATTCATGGAACACAGAAATAAATGGAAACTGGAATCCACAAGTGAGGATAAGATAAATAACCCAAGAACCATGAGAGTCAGCAGCCAGCAAACATTTAAAAGAAATGACAAAGGAACATACGAGGCATGTGAAAATTGATATTTGGGAGAAAGACATTTTTAATTAATTAAATGTATCCCCTGCCCTTCCTCTTGGAGAAGTCAGGAATGTTGAACATATCAATAAAATAATAGTTAATTTTTTTACAAACTATTTTAAAACAGTGTTCTAAAAACAGTTGAAGGCCAACAGTTTAAAATTCTAAAAATAAATAAATCACCTATTATCACTGCTAATAATTTCAGGGATTGCCGAGGACAGACCAAATGCCTGACTAAACAGGGTTGCTTTTTCATACTTTTAAAAGGTTAATAATGAGAGAAAATGATGGATATGCATGTAATAAAGCTATCAGAAAATTAATATTAATTTATTGAGCTTTTTATCACAAAAGTGTTTCTACATTGTGTGATTTGAGAGTTCCTATGGAGTTAAAGATTTGCATTTCTATATTCCTACTATAGGTTTGAAAATGCATAAATTGGAATTGGGGGCAAACATAGACCACAAAGTGGCAGAATGACTTTGATGACTCTTTCGAATTATGAGATAATTATGAGCCAGGACCAATGCAGACTAAGGAAAGGAAGGATTTGGGAACACACCCAGACTGTGATAATTCAGACCATTACAATTAGTAGCCCAATTAGTAGTAGTACAATTAGTAGACTGCTTTTCTGACAACATGGTTCTTGAAAGCCTTATGTATTTTAACCTTGTCATACCACAAATATGCATGCCAACCAAAAGCATTGTTAAATCCTTCCAAATCTAAAACATCGGTGTTTTCAAGAAGTAGCCAATCTTTCAACCAGCAGAAAGCTGCTGATTCATAGTACAACTTTAAGTCTGGCAGGGCAAAGCCCCCTCTTTCTTTAGCATCAGTTAATATCTTGAACTTGATTCTGGGCTTTTTGCCCTGCCAGACAAATTTAGAAATATCTCTCTGCCACTTCTCAAAACACCCCATTTTGTCCACAATCTGCAAAGTTTGAAACAAGAACAACATTTTTGGCAATACATTCATCTTAATAGCAGCAATATGTCCTGACAAGGAAAGTTTCAATCTTGACCAGACTTCTAGATCCCTCTTAATTTCAGACCAATATTTTTCATAGTTATCTTTAAATAAATTCATGTTCTTCGCTGTTATGTTTACCCCTAGGTATTTTACTTTTTTAACCACATTTAATTCTGTCTCTTTCTGAAACCTTTCTGATTCTAAAGAGGTCAATTTCCCCCCCAAAACCTTAGTTTTTTGCTTATTAAGTTTAAATCCCGCCACCCGACCAAACTCATAAATCAGTTGCAATACCTTTTTGGTACTAGGCTCTGGCTCCTGTAAGGTCAATACTAGGTCATCTGCAAATGCTTTAAGTTTATACTGTTTCGCTCCGACCTGAATACCTTCCACCAACCGGTCTCCTCTAATCTTATTTAAGAGCACTTCCAGGACCGATATGAATAGCAAAGGGGATATGGGACAACCTTGTCGTGTTCCTTTTTCAATTTTAAACTCTTCTGTCACCACATTGTTCACTATCAATTTTGCCTTTTGCTCTGAATAAATTGCCTCAATCCCATTTTGAAACCCCCGCCCCACTCCCATTCCTTCCAGATTTTTCTTCATGAACTTCCAAGAAATGTTGTCAAAGGCCTTCTCCGCATCTATAAATATCAACACTGCTTTTGTATTGATATTTGTTTGCAAGAGTTCCAAAATATCAATAATGTTCCTTGTATTAGCAAACAAATGTCTACCTGGGAGAAAGCCTGCTTGGTCCTTATGAATCACTTCATTTAACACTTTTTTGAATCTATTTGCTAAAATGTCTGCAAATATTTTGTAATCCACATTCAGGAGGGAGATGGGGCGGTAGTTCTTAAGTTGTGTCTTTTCAGTTTCTAATTTGGGTATCAATGTGATGAAAGCCTCTTTCCACAACTCCGGTGCCTTCTTCCCTTCCATAATTTCATTGCAAACCTCCATTAATGGATGTATCAGATAGTCTTTCAATGTCTTATAATATTTGGAGGTAAGTCCATCTGGCCCTGGAGATTTGCCCAGTTGCATGTTCTGAATGGCTTCTTCCATCTCTAGTTGTGTTATTTTATAGTTCAGGATTGTTCTGTTTCGCAGAGACAACCTTGGTAGTCCATTCTTCTTTAAAAATTGTTCTATCTCCGATTCGTTTTGTGGCCCTTGTGTGTATAGTTGTTTGAAGTATCTCTGGAAACACTTTCTGATCTCCACTGGGTTCTGAATATTTCTTCCCTCAATTTCTAAGTTTGTTACTGTATTCAGTTTTTGTCTCTTTTTCAGCTGCCATGCTAGCAGCTTTCCACATTTATTTGCCGATTCAAAGGATCTTTGTTTCATTAACTTCATTTTCCATTCCACTTCTTGGTTTATCAATTTTGAATATTGTGCTTGGTAATGTTTAATTTCTCTTAGAATCTCCTTTGATTTCAGTTTCGATCTTAGCTTCTTCTCACCTTCTTTAATTTTCTCCAAAATCTTGTCTTTTTTCTCATTCTGTGCTTTTTTCTTTATAGTATTCTGTTGTATCAGAAACCCCCTCATAACCGCCTTACTTGCGTCCCAGACAATTCTTTTTTCCACCATGGTGTTCAGATTTATCTCAAAGTAGTCCTTCAAAGCTTTTTGGGCCCAGACTGTGATAATTCAGACCATTACAATTAGTAGCCCATCACTCATGTCTGGCAGCTCAATGAGGCCTTGATAAATCTTGTGCTTCTGAGAGGAAAAGGTGGGAGAAGAAAGCACATGGAAGTTTATATATATATATATATATATATATATATATATATATTCTCCTTTGTAAGTTATACACCATACATACACACACACACACCCAAAAAGGGGGGGAATGCACAATAATTTGGAAGATAATCCAAAAAAGTGACATTTTTTTTTATTTCCTCTAGTTATTGCTTCTTCCTGATTCGTGCTCCTGATTCGTGCCAAACAAGGCTCCTGAAGCAAACAGGATGATGTCACAACATGGCATAACCAATCAGGTTTAGCTATTTGCCCAAGTCCCTGAAAATAAAAGAGGAGGAGGAAGAGGATGGAAGAGTCAATTGAATAGAGATACTAGTGAATGGGTAGGTAAAAGATAAATTAACAAATGGCTTTTCCCCTTATGAAATGGGAGAGGGAGAGATGGTTGGGCTGCTGGAGACGGGGGCAGGGGGGCAGGGAACATTGGTTGTTTTTGAGAAGGGAATGGGGAGATGGGGTAGTACAGGCAGCTTGGTTTGTGCCTACAATCTAATACTATAAACGTACCAATTTCTCCCTTTCTCCTTCTAACGCAAAGGGGAAAATAATTTCATAAAACATGAAAGAGAGATACTGTGCTATTGCAAAGAAATTAGTTAACTTGGAGCAGCACAGGCAGCAAGTCCCACACGTGAAATGGGACTTAATTATGTAAATTACATACTTTTGCCACAACAGACAGTGAGACAAATAATGTAGTTTTTGGTGGAACACAAGCTGCAGCAGAACGGAAACAGTGCTGCTTGTGAAGAATACAGAAAATGATCCCTTATTACATCCCTACTTTAAACATGGTCTTTTGGGTACACCTCTAGAAACTTTCTTTGACAAGGTAAATTCAGTCTGCTTTGTGCCTTTAAAGCAGACCTTGCTATGTTTTAGTCTGCAGTTTACTAATGTGTTTCATACTGGCTCTAACCAATACTGTAGTTATCCTTTTTGCATGGATGGGTGGGAGTTCTATTTGTCCCATTCTGGGCCCAGTAAGCACAAGACATCTTTGCCCAGTGGCGCTGTGGCCCATGGATTACAAGGTTTTGCCCAGTATCCTCCATGTGTGATGGGCTCATGGGAAAAAAGCTGTCCCATGAGCCCTTGCTGCAGAAAGGAGGGGAAAGCTTATATTAGGCGGCTTCCCCTGGAGCTCACAGCCATTTTGCTTTGAGAGCTTCCTGCCCACTCACCCACCCTTGGGTTAGAGCCTTCACTGAGTAATTTTGGGTTGCTGGTTAAGAGGGCCAGAAATGATTTTTTCTCTCTCAACCTGATTGGGTTGTGTGTGTCCCCTTCCCTCACTGGCTTTCCTTTTAGGCGGAAAACAGTGTTTGTATGAGGGCAGAAATGGCATTGGTCAGGATCGACATAGTATGGGGGGGGCCATAAGGGGCTTGAGGGGAGGATTGACCACGCCAAACCCAAGCGTGGGTTCGGTATCTGCCTGGTTGGAATCTGAACCCTGGTTCCCCAGTGAGACCTTGCTTGCTTAGCTTGCACCATGGCAAAGTATAATACTGGCCAACTCCCGTCGTACAGGTTTGGAGCGATCCAAACCCAGCGGATCCATTCCATCAAACATGAGACTTGTGGGATGATGAACTGACCCATAGGCCCCATGCCATGCCAACCCTTGCCCTGCCTGCTGCTGTCAATAAGGAATTGGCCTGATTTCATCCCACAGTCTGGTTATTTTACTGCTCTCATGGGTCATACAATGCGCCTGCTTGGGAAAACTTTATATATTAATAGTGTTGTTCTGTTGTTGGTTTTTTTTGTGTGTGTGCTGTCTAGTTGCTGAAAGACAGAGAAGGGTAGGTAAAAGATAAATTAACAAATGGCTTTGCCCCTTATGGAATGGGAGAGGGAGAGATGGTTGGCCTGCTGGAGATGGGGGCGGGGGACATTGGTTGTTTTTGAGAGGGGAATAGGGAGATGTGGTAGTGCAGGCAGCTTGGTTCATGCGTACATTCTAATAATATAAACGTACCAATTTCCCCCCTTCTCCTTCTAACTCAAAGGGGAAAATTATTCCATAAAACATGAAAGAGAGATATTCTATACCATTTGTAATGCATATGCTTCATCTGGAGAACTCCACACTTCATTTCCAGGAGTCATGGTTGCCATATGCTTTAGGCCTTCTGATGTTCAAGACACAAAAGGATTTCTGAAATGTGAAACTAATGAAAAACTAATAGGACAAAGAAAGACTCAGCCTCAGAGCACTTCTTTTTACCTTTAACACTATATGCATGAGTTAAAAGCCTAGGGATCTTATAGAATACCTGTTAATTAACTTTTAAAAAACCCTCTTCATCCCGTAAGCTCAAAATCTAGTCCTAAGAGTCATCAACCCACCACACCAATAGATTTTATTAAAATTGTAGCTAATGGCTCTATAGTGAAAGCAAACAAAATCAGAAGTTCTATTTGCTTCCTTGATAGGCAGCTATCCTAGAAGGGGAACACAAATGTATCCCCTCCCCCCTTGACCTTATAATGCATTGGCTTTTTCATGATGATCTACAAAAAGGAAGCATGTTCAGGCCTATAATTGCCTAGAAATGAAATTGTCATTGAAAAGGGTGTGTGTAAGTGTGTGGACAGATTTAGCAAGCTTTTAAAATGCCTTGCAATCCAGGCCGGTAAGCACTGATGTGAAAAAAAAAAAGATATGGAATAGCAAATTTCACTCTTTCTCTCCCTATAAAATGCATTTGACCTTTTTGCAGAGATGCTACATCAGAACCATATGTAGCACTCTGCCTCTGTGGAGTGTTTCTGAAAGAAATGGAATTATTAAAGTTCAAATAAGCACTCTAGGCTTAATACTGGAAAAAAATGTTGAATTTGTGATACTGCTTTTAAGCTTTCGATTCAAAGGACAATACCAAGTTTTTCAGGTAAAGTAGGTTGTTGTTAACATGTTTCAAGGGCCACTTCAATGGAGATGAAACATTCATTGCCATATCAGCTCAGAAGCTGACACTACAAAATCTCAAATACTAGGACAATGGAAACAATAGAATATTGTTTTGCATTGCATTGTGACAACTAAGAAATCAAACACTAGGTGTGAATTTTTGCATGACAGTACACAGATATGCTAAAGAAGTCCACTGGTGGATCTCATTATTCAGAATACTGCATGTGAGAGGAAGACACAGAGAAAGGAACTTTCTGCTTATCCTACATCACCCGTGGACATTTCCAAATGTTCCTCCATCCCCACCCCTAAAACCACCTTCTTGCACTTTTTAGTGGTTGTATTGAGATAATGACTTTACCTGTAGATTCTACAGCAGGGATGGGAAACATGATACTCTAGGTACTTTTGGACTTCAAGTACCATCAGTCCCAGCTAGCATGGCCAATGGTAAGAGTTTATGTGAGTTGTAGTAATACAAGATCTAGATGTTGCCTGACTCTCCATCTCCACTTGAAAGGTGGGAGGTGTCAAAAAGGGACACATTGGAATAGAATCCTGAAATCTTATATGTGTCTACTGAAAACATAAATCTCACTGAATGCAACTGACCTTACTCCCCGGTAGGAGGGCTGGGGAATCTCCCACCTGCAAGTTTAATTAGGCCCAGAGCAGGTCCCAACTGGGTCTGTAAGTCCATTTTGCCAAAACCACACCCACTTGCCACACACCTGATGTCACATCAGCAGGTAGAGATGTGGCTGCTATTGCACACTGGGAGCCTTAAAGTGCTCCCCTAAGTCTTTAATATCAAAGGCTTGCTACAGATAGGTAGCCGTGTTGGTCTGCCATAGTCAAAACAAAACAAAAATTCCTTCCAGTAGCACCTTAAAGACCAACTAAGTCAGTTCTTGGTATGAGCTTTCGTGTGCATGCACACTTCTTCAGATACTTGCTGTTACTGTTGGTGATGATCCATTAGGATTGTCTATGCCAGGCATAGGCAACCTCGGCCCTCCAGATGTTTTGGGACTGCAGCTCCCATGATCCGTAGCTAACAGGACCAATGGTCAGGGATGATGGGAATTGTAGTCCCAAAACATCTGGAGGGCTGAAGTTGAGGAAGCCTGGTCTATGCTTTAGAGTTCTCCATGGAGAACTCCATAGTGCAGCTGACCTCTGCCCCAAGCTAGTCTTGAAGACATAGCTGAACAGTTGATAGGTGATGACTTCAAGCTCTGTAGATACCAACCCTGCCTCTGCATGGTGGTGACTTCAAGCCTGCTGGATTGGCTGACCAAGTTACATAGGGAACTTGGTATTCAAGTAGACCCCTGCAGAAACTGGAGTTTGAAGTCAATGACTATTCAAGTCCTGCTTTCGACAGGAAAACTGGTCAACAGATGCTATGGAGATACAGTGGTACCTCAGGTTAAGTACTTAATTCATTCCGGAGGTCCGTTCTTAACCTGAAACTGTTCTTAACCTTAAGCACCACTTTAGCTAATGGGGTCTCCCGCTGCTGCCATGCCTCTGGAGCATGATTTCGGTTCTCATCCTGAAGCAAAGTTCTTAACCCGAGGTACTATTTCTGGGTTAGCGGAGTCTGTAACCTGAAGCGTGTGTAACCCGAGGTACCACTGTATCAGACGTCAACAAGTGGACAGGGCTCCACACTTCTGTCCAAGTGACCGGCTGATCTAGTGCCCTATCTCGAGGGTAGAAGGTTGCAGCCTAAAAGTTATGCCCATTGATACGAAAACTTTGGGAGGAAAACTTTTCATTTTAGTAGACTTGCTTCCTGTAGCTATTTTCCTTCAGGAAGTCAGAGCAACATCACATTTGACAGAAGCCTGTATTTTGCTCTGGTTAAATTCCTATGCTTGCCATGCCAAGACATCTGTGTACATAATTATGTCTGTGATGCTGTAAGAAAAGGAACTTTTGTTTCCTTTTTTTAGTGTATGCAAAACCAACACCTTCCAACAGGAAAAGCAATATAAAATTCAGGAACAGCAGTATAAAATTCAGTTAGTGAAAGAAAGAAAAATACCCTGAGGCAGAGAGAACACTAAAAGTTGAGGCTGACTCACTACAGGGCTACTAATGGTGGTGGTGATGATGATGATGATGATGCAGAGAATTGCAGTTTCTGAACCCACAATCTAGATCAGGCTTCCGTAACCTGGTGCCCTCGAAATATTTAGGTCAACAACTCCCATCAGCTGCAGCCACCACAGTGAGAGCTGCAGTCTAGAACATCTGGATGGCATGAAGTTGAAGGAGGCTGATCAGTACATTGTCTCTATCTATATACCCAATGGCTGGAAGACAGCAGCTGTCACATTGTAAGGAATCATGCAGATACACCCTCATACAGTCTACATGCTTTAATCTAACACAGACAGCTCATCCTAAATTGTATTCATATTCCAGTGCAGGGATTTCTGTATTCTCTGTTGCCATTCTAGTCTATGGACTACAGATAACTGCCCCCCCCCCCCCCGCCATGATTGCAATTTGGTAGGACCACAAACTTGACCCGTGAATCATGGAATACCCACATGCAGTGCTTTTTTTCTTTGAAAGTGTTTAGGGTACTCTCATTTTCTTACTCATATCAAAATACTGCCCCTCAATGAGGCCAAACTTAGATTCACAATTGTTTAGGGGTATGCGTACCGTTGCGTACCCCCAGGATAAAAAGCACTGCCCACATGAGCAGGTTTATTCATGGACTACACTTTATTCATTACTGCAAGGTGTACAAAAGCAACTTTCCACAGCACTGCAAAACTGAAAATGAGCATCAGGGGTCAATTGGCTTCCTTAATTGGGAGCTTCAGAAGAACATTTCCTTTTCACCATGGTTTCCCAAGCCTCTTCTTTGCAAAGGCATGACATGTTGTTTTCCAAAGACGGGATCACAGCTTGCACAGAATAAGTAACACTGTGCCACAATATCTGTTGTTGGCATCCGTCTGTCTCAGGACACAATGGAGGAGTGCATCTTTGGGGGTGAAGTCAAACCGTTGAAAGGTTACTGCTGTGACTTTAAAGACCTATATGAGAGAGACATGTTCTGTTGCAGCTGGGGCAGATAAAAGTGTCTGGCTGTGCTGCTGCAGGGACACGGGTGGGGCTGTGGGTTAAACCACAGAGCCTAGGACTTGCCTATCAGAAGGTCGGCGGTTCAAATCCCCGTGACGGGGTGAGCTCCCGTTGCTCGGTCCCTGCTCCTGCCAACCTAGCAGTTCGAAAGCACGTCAAAGTGCAAGTAGATAAATAGGTACCACTCTGGAGGGAAGGTAAACGGCATTTCCGTGCACTGCTCTGGTTCGCCAGAAGCGGCTTAGTCATGCTGGCCACATGACCTGGAAGCTGTACGCTGGCTCCCTCGGCCAATAAAGCGAGATGAGCCCCGCAACCCCAGAGTCGGCCACGACTGGACCTAATGGTCAGGGGTCACTTTATCTTTACCTTGTGCTGCTGCAGATGCATCAAGGTGTTTCTTCTCTCTCTCCATCTCTGTAATATTAAAGCTTATGCATGGTGTAGTAGAGAAAGTGGGGAGAGTGGTTAGGGATCTTAAGCCAAGGAGTGATCTTGACCACATTCGTCTAATTTCTGGACTTCCCATATACATCTGGTTATCTACTGTAAAAACAGGATGTTGGACTTGGTGGGGCTTTGGCCTGATCCAACAAGGTTCTTAAGTTTATCTACTGCCCCCAGTATCAAATCCAGCAGACCTCTGAATGTTATGGAACAGCAGTGTGGGACGGTTGATACCCTCCTGTCCTGCTTGCGGGCTTCACAGAGACATCTGCTTCATCGCATGGGGAAGAGGATATTGCCTTAGGCACAAAGATACTTTGAGAGAAGAACCCATTTCCTCCTGTTTACTGACTTTCTGAATTACCGTACAATATAACTATTTACTGTACAATACTTTGGTTTACATACGAATGGTTTTACGGTGCAATCATTGAGCATGCCACTCTGTAGAATTTGAAAGGAGTAGTAAATGTGAAATGGTAGCATTTGATTCTTGGGCTGTTTACATAGATTGCTGGTTTAGCTCTTTGGTACATGAAAAAAAACCTGTAACGCTTTTGTAATATTTTGTCGGGAAAGTCACCCTTTCTTTTCAGTGCTGTTGACTTTAAGGGTATTACATATTCTGTGGGCATAGTGTTAAAAGTTCAGGTGGTATTATTAAAGATATGTTATAAGCAGTATCTATTCTGTGGCTGCTTTTAGGGGCTCTGTGTAAACTGTGCTAAAAAAAGTACCAACATTTCCCAATTTTAATGATCATTAAAGCTGGATTTTAAAACCTCCATGAACTATGAAAATTTGCACATTTTCTTCTAGTTTGCATAATTTTTTGTGCTTCTGCTAGTTATGGGGAGGAGGAGTCATGCAGAATAAATTATCTGGATCTGTTACATGGACTCTATCCACTTACATATAAATGAATGTGTGTGTGGTTTATTTAATGGGAGAATTGATTGGTATTCTTTAACTTCCCATCTGATTGCTTCAATTCCTTATGATTCTGGCTTTCATAACATGATATGATGTATGTCTATTAAAGGTCCTCTATCCCTGGAATCAGTGCTAGTTTTCTTATCTGCTCTGCAGACCAGAAACTTAATTTGTCTACTCGTGTGAATGTAGGTTTGAAATTCTATAGGACACATTGATTCCCACAGGGATCTCAGTGAGCTGTGTCCAATGATTCCATTTTGCTCACATAACAGACTTCCATTTGTGCAACAAAAAACCCTCTCCTTTCCTCTATACCGACCCACACCCTCAAAATTTTGGGGTGCCAGGAGGAAGAGAGAAAGTAAAAGCCCCTCTGTGAAAGTCCAAGCCAGTCAGAGGAGCATGGCAATTTGTTGAGGCATTTTCCCCCAGCTTCCATCTAATCTTGGACCTCTGGATGCTGTTGTTGAACTTGCTAGCCATGCCTTTGGTGATCTGCACCTGTAGGCAATGGCGGAATCTAAACTAGGCTTGCTCAACCTTGGCCCTCCAGAAGTTTTTGGCCTACAACTCCCATGATCCCTAGCTAGCAGGACCAATGGTCAGGGATGCTGGGAATTGTAGTCTCAAAACATTTGGAGGGCCGAGGTTGAGGAAGCCTGATCTAGACACTTCAAAGAAGCATTTCACTTAAACACATTGTAAACTTTGTATGAGAAATCAGGTTGGGAAAAACAGCCATGTGGTGTCACAGTGTTATAATGCATACAGAACGCATGTATGTCTTTAGCAATCTAGCCGAGTCCTAACTTGTATCATTGCAAGCTTTGAATAAAGCTTTCTTTTCTGCTGCCTCAGTATTTGAGCCAGAAGCCAAGCTATTACCTGAGATTTTTGACAGAAGCCACCAAGAAAAGTGTATTTCCCCAACTCTCAATTCTACTTAGGAATCTTGCCTTTTGGAGCAGGGGGACATAACAAGTTTAGGTTTCCCATCCATTTTTTTTTAAAAAAAACCATTCTTGAAGTCTGCTTTAGAACTGGTGTTGGTTCCATTTTGTCTCGTTGGGAGAAAGTCTCCTAGCTAAATGCCCAACATTTTTGCTTAACACAAAGGAGAAAGCGCCATTCCAAAGATCTTTAGATAGAAAGTGCCTTTTTGCAAGCAAGTACTACTGTAAACTATTGTGAATGACCTAGTTACCTCCTGTCTCCTCAATATTGTGTGGGTATCGGATCCAGCAAAGTTGCCAAGAAGGTCAATAATTTCCTATTTAGAAAACAGCCATATCCCCAAGAGGGAGAAAAAAACTGTGGATCCACTTGCCTTCTCCACTTGCATGATGGGAGATAACTGGGACAGCAGCATTGTAGAAGGCGTCAAAATGAACACATATTTTGTAACAAGAGCAGAATGCTAAACTAATGCATTGATTCCACCACCAGCTCCCAACTAAGTGTTCTACTACAAATCCCGGAGATTTACAAACCTCACCAACAGAAATCACAGACTATGAAATGTAATACAAAGGACCGTACAAACGAACAGCTTGCTTTTTTTTGTATTTTGAAAAGTTCTTTTTAAAAATGAGCAAGACAGGTTGGCCATTTCTGTTCTTATTTGTAGGGCTCCTGAGTTTTCCTGTTTCAGCATTTTGGTCCCAAGTGGAAATTTAATCCTGTGGGCAGTGATCCATAAATTGACATGTGGAGTGAGTTTTATGTTCAAGGTTCTGCAGTTGCTACTATTTTAACATTTATTTCAGCACCATATTGTGTACAGACTATACCTGGACCTAGTCTATTGATAAACCTAATGGGAACAAGAAAAGGTGCTTTTCTAAATTCCTTTGCTTTCTTTATACTTTGTTGTTGTTTTGTAGGGTGTGTGTGTTTCTGTGTAAGAAAATGACTTAAAAGCAATGTCAGAAAGCAGACTGTGAGAGCGTGAATTGCTTATGATAGAAAAGTTGAGGCCATGTTGCTCAAATAATTGGGGTAGTTTTACAAAGGAAAATTCTTTAAAAGGGGACATCATTTATTTATGCATACTATTATTGCCTAGCCCACTTATAAGTTTTCAAAGTGGCTCACATATCAGGAAATATAAAATTAGGTCTTCTTGTTCCATATCACAAAATATGATTGTTTTCTTGAGATCAGGGTGCTGTTCTGCAATTGGCCCTCTCACTCCCCAATAATGCCTAGAAATTATGTGGACCTGGAATTTTAAATAGTTAATTCTACACACTTTATACAGTATTAGTTTCACATGGTCAGTTATTTGTTGAGATTGCACTGTTTCACGGGGTTTATCTTGAAGATAAGGCTTTAGCTGGCATCTGAAATAAGGAATAGAGAGTCATTGGAAGTTATCTGTGTTGATGCCCTGCCAAGTTTACTTAGTCTTTCATTCTGTTGGGAAACTGATGTGTCAACCAAACACCAGCTGTGGCTTATGTAGCCCCAACAGTCACTTTGGTGGAAACAGATACATGCAGCTCAAAGAGAATACTATTGTTAGTGAGAATCTCCATGCAGGATAGATCATGCCAACTCAATCTCCATCGTCAGGGGTCACAGACATTTCTTACAGTTCTCAGCAACCAAAGACAGAAGGTGTGCAAGATAATGACAGGGCTTTGTAGCTTTCTTTGGGCTATTTAATAAAATCTTTAGCTTTTGTCTCATTTGTGTGTTCATTGAGTTCCAAATCCTAAAAGAACCATTGCCCCTTTGGCAATACATTTTTGAAGTATACACACACACACACACACACACACATATATATATATATATATATATATATATATATATATATATATATGCAGGTTTTGGTGTCCTCGGGTGTCTTCCCGTGTAAAAGTTGGGGTGTCTAGGCGACGTTTCGACGAGGTCTCACTCGTCATCTTCAGGCTGGTGCTTTCGGCTTCTTGTTACTGGAACAGAACAGAAGCCGAAAGCACCAGCCTGAAGATGACGAGTGAGACCTCGTCGAAACGTCGCCTAGACACCCCAACTTTTACACGGGAAGACACCCGAGGACACCAAAACCTGCATTCCTGTACCCGTGAAAATCTACGAAAGCATATATATATATATATATATATATATATATATATATATACTGGGACGTGGGTGGCACTGTGGGTTAAACCACAGAGCCTAGGGCTTACCAATCAGAAGCTCCGCGGTTCAAATCCCTGTGACGGGGTGAGGTCCCGTTGCTCGGTCCCTGCTCCTGCCTACCTAGAAGTTTGAAAGCACGTCAAGTGCAAGTAGATAAATATATACCGCTCTGGCAGGAAGGTACACTGCGTTTCCGGGTGCTGCTCTGGTTTGCCAGAAGCAGCTTAGTCATGCTGGTCATATGACCCAGAAGCTGTACGCCGGCTCCCCCGGCCAATAAAGCAAGATGAGTGCTGCAACCCCAGAGTCTGCCATGACTGGACCTAATGGCCAGGGATCCCTTTACCTACACACACACACACACACACACACCACTTTTCCTCCACAGAACTTGTGGGTTCTCAGGTACCATCCAAACAATGGCAATATTGAGACCTGGAAGGCTTCACTCCCATCCACTGTCATGACATCAAAAGCAGAAAGAGCCATATATGAAACAGGTTCCCTAAACTGCAAATTTGATAATTCAGAAAGAATGTGACATAATCAAGAGCAGCTGTTCCTAGATCAGCCAGATCAGCCACCAATCTTTACTAGACTGAGTTTCAGTTTACAGAAGAAGGAGGAGGAGGAGGAGGAGGAGGAAGAGGAGGAGGTTTCCAGAAAATTACTCATGGACTTTGGTACCACCCTATAATGGAAGGGGAAAGGCCAGTGTGATCAAACAACTGGGAACCCACCAATTCCCCACCCAACTCCAAACCTCACAACAGCCCCTGTTACAACAATTTAGATACTGAAAAGTCTGGGAGAAAGCGAGGAATATTGTAGTACCAATAGGCTGAAGTAGTCATTTCCCAGTACTACCACCTGCCTGCCAGGTGAACTCAAATTATTGCTAAGCAATGCCACCAATTCCTGACCTTAACATGCTACACAGGAGGATTTTATAATCAGTGGTGTCATATGTCACCAAGAGGTCCAGGAAAATCAACAGGATCATACTCTCCCTATTTATCTCCTGGTGAAGCTTGTCCATAGGGCCTCCATGGCAGTTTCTGACCCAAGCCCAAGCCAGACACCGATGGAGATAAACACAGGTAATCAGCTTCATCTGATAGACCCTGGAGCTTGGGGGGAGGGGCTTTTTGATTCCGAGGGCCACATTTCAGTGTGGGCAATTCTCTGTAGGTCACATGCCAATGAGGAAAGGGGCAGAGGCAAAAGTTAGTGGGTTTATAAATGTGCATTTTACTAATGCACCCTTGTCCTCCATCCGGGAATGTAAAAAGCATTATAAGAGTGCAAGGACGATTTCTAGGCAAGCAAAAACTTTGAAAGTGCGTATGAAACCATACTAGCAGGAGTTATGGCTGGGAGCGGGTTTGGCTGTGGACAGTCCTGAGTCTCAGAACAGAGGCTTGGGGGTACAGTGGTACCTTGGTTCTCAAACTTAATTCATTCCAGGGGTCTGTTCAACTCCTGAAACCATTTGAAAATCAAGAGGAGAAGAAGAAGAAGAAGAAGAAGAAGAAGAAGAAGAAGAAGAAGAAGAAGAAGAAGAAGAATTTGGATTTGATATCCCGCTTTATCACTACCCGAAGGAGTCTCAAAGCGGCTAACATTCTCCTTTCCCTTCCTCCCCCACAACAAACACTCTGTGAAATGAGTGGGGCTGAGAGACTTCAGAAAAGTGTGACTAGCCCAAGGTCACCCAGCAGCTGCATGTGGAGGAGCGGAGACGCGAACCCGGTTCCCCAGATTACAAGTCTACCACTCTTAACCACTACACCACACTGGCTCTCTGAAGGCTAAATCACCTTGTTATAAGGAAAGGACATGCCTGCTCCTACTACCACCCTATGGTAACACACTGATACCAACATTGTATTTAAAATAAGAAAGCGTATGTGTGTGTGTGTGTCAATCTTCAGTTATAATTTGCCCCTACTTTTTTGTATCCCACCAATTAATCAAGTAAAATCAACCAGTTAAAGTGATTAAACCTTGCAGTTTACATATGTTTTATATGTAGACAAGAAGAAGAAGAAGAGTTTATCACTACCTGAAGGAGTCTCAAAGCGGCTAACGTTCTCCTTTCCCTTCCTCCAGATTACGAGTCTACTGCTCTTAACCACTACACCACACTGGCTCTCAGTTGGAAGAGATGGCTTCTGATTGGCTGCAGGAACTTCCTGCACTCAAGCAGAAGCCACGTAGGGCATTCAGCTTCTGAAAAACATTAACAAACCGGAACACTTACTTCTGGGTTTGCGGTGTTCGGGAGCCAATTTGTTCAGTAACTAAGCCATTTGAGAACCAAGGTACGTATATATACGTATTTTAGTATAAGGACTAATATGGGAGTAATACAGAAATAGAGAGGCCAATGCAAGAATATTAGCATATGCATTTCTTGGGACAGATTTTAGAGAAAAGGAAAACCTTGCCACTTCTTTTCTATGTACAAAATTATAAATATCATGCACCGTAAATGATAACAATACAAAAGGTTATGATGTAAAATTGTTCCTACTGATTATGAGGCTTTTTTTCTGATTTCACTATTCTTTGGGGAGCAATTAGCTCCCACTCTTGACTAGAAGTAAATGGAATAGGAGTTTACTTCATATTGTGATGGGGGGGGGACCTAGGGAAGTATTACTTCAATCATATCATTCAATACACAGTGGAGTTCTATAAAATGCTTGGCTGAATCTAATCACCTTCTGAAATAGAAAACATTCAGTGTGTCATGCACCATTCTGGTAACCCAAGAGGTCACAGCATCAGGTCTTGTTTGATAGACCGTGGAAACAGGACAGGTACATTTACAAAATTGCTCTATAAGCACCAAAGATATCATTTGATCAAAGCATCATTAAATCAAGTTATCCTCCTACTTGGATATTTGATGTAGCTTCCCTTCCCTCCTTTATCATCTCTCTTGAAAAGAAACTCTTCTGGGAGGGAAGGGACTGTTCCTCCCACCAATGTTGATAGAGCCATAATAAATCTACTTCCTCAGAATTCTCTTAAACCTTTCCGACTGCAAATGTTGATGTTAAATATTTCCTATTAAGCGATTAGCTGAATGTTCCCCTCTTCCATGATACTTCCACCCTATCTGATAACAACTTGATTGTTTAGAAGGAGCTTGGGGTGATGGGTAGGTAATAAATTTTGATGGAGATGATAGTGTAATGCAGTCAAATATATGTATGGCTTGAATTAAGTTCCAGAACTTCCTTTTAGGTCAAGGATGGGAAACTTGTGATGCACAAGATGTTGCTGGTAGGGATTTTGATGAAAATGGAAAACAAAAATGAAATTGCTGCACTTTATGTGTTTGTTTCTGGTCAGGAACAAAAACCAGTCAAGTAAATACAACTGGCCAAAAAATAATGCAAAATTAATGCCTTCCCACCCCCAAATTGGATTGACATTTCCTTTTCACTGTAATGAATTTAAGGTCCATCTGTAAGTTATGTATACGGGATATGCAAATAGAAATGTAAGTTGAGTTCATTAGCAGACAGTGAGACAAATAACATACTGTGTTTGCAGAACCCAAACTGCAGCAGAATGGAAACAGCACTGATTGCAATGAATGCAGGCAGGAATGGAAACCACTGCCTTTGTGCAACCCTTCAACTCCCATCATCCCTGACCATTGGCTCTGCTGGCTGAGAGTGATGGAAATTCAAATCCAACAGTAACTTGAGGGCCATAGGCTCCCCAGCCCTGCTGTAGATAGTATGGTATAGTAGTTGTCAGTGTTTGATGAATGGAAGCTTGTGAGATTTCATTTGGTTGCCTGTCAAAATAATAATAATAATTAAGAAAGCAAATTGAAGGGTTCAAAATTTCAGATTATGAGGGTTCTCTCTCTCTCTGTGTGTGTGTGAGAGAGAGAGAGAGAGAGAGAGAGAGAGAGAAAGAGAGAGAGAGAATTTGAAGGTTGCCATATTTCAAGAAGTGAAAATCATCAACAAAAGTTGATGAGCTTTTTTGAGGGTGGGTTTTTTTTTAGCTTTTCTTTGCAAAATATTTTTTTTAAAAAAAGTTTTTGAGCTATTTTTAAGGGAGTTCTGACATGTATTGCCATACGTCAGGATTTTCCCAGACATTTCAGAGATTTCCAACTGGGCACTGGTTCCGACTGTCGCATTCCAGTTATGTTCAGGAAATTCTGGAAATATGGCAGCCCTCGGAGAATTGGACACAAATCAAATTTAGAATGTTATTTTCAGTTTGAGTTGGGTAATACTGTTATGAAAGAGGAACGGCTTAAATGAAACAATCTATTTGAAGTTTGTTAAGGCAACATTTGCCTTAAAATGCACACTAATAGTTACTAGTGTGCATTTTACAGCAAATGTTGCCATGTTCTTATTTGAGGCTTTTAAAACATACTAATTGCTGGATGAACCTGCAAGGTGCCTGTTGCAATCAAAGCCATGTTGCTTTTAATTTTACTTCAAGAAGGACTTTCCCCCTTGATGCTTCCCCAAAATTAGCATACCTGCTTGAGCACAAACCAGGATCAAAAGTTGTGAAATATACTACCCTTATTCTGCAAAGCCATTACTTCACAGAATTAGTCACTTCAGCAAACTTATGCCAAATAATTATTCACTTCAACTTTTCTACTAAATTGCTGACTTCACCAGTTTGGGAGAGAGAGAGAGAGAGAAATGAAGATTCAGCACAGAACATAACAATCCCTCAAGACATGCACTTTATTTACTAGTGCCTTGGCTCCCATCCAACTCAATACAGACAGACTCTTACTTGGAAGTAAGGAAGAGATGTGTATTCAGGCAAGTCACAGTACAGACTTGGCAGCAGACACAGTGCGCAGGAGTCATGATGCAGAAGTAGGGCAAGAACTTCAGTTGGATGGAAGAGATGAAGATGTCCCAATGAATTCTCCCACCAAGCTCACTTGCTAGGCTGTCTCACCCTGTGGGAATATCGGGATTTCAAGTGTGTGCTTTCTTGGGTCAAAAGTGTCTCTTCCCATCTTTGAAGGCAGTACCCCTGAGGGGCTTCTGGCAGTTCACTCACTGTGTAAAGTGAAGTTACAGAGAACCAGGCAGAGGGCCTTCTCAGCAGTGGCACCCTCCCTGTGGAACTCCCTCCCATCAGACATCAAGGAGATAAAGAACTACACAACTTTTAGAAGGCATCTGAAGGCAGCACTGTTTTGGGAAACTTTTAATGTTTGATGCTTTGATGTTTTATATGTGCTGTAAGCTGCCCAGAGTAGCTGGGGAAACCCAGCTAGATGGGCAGGATATTATTATTATTATTATTATTATTATTATTATTATTATTACTACAGTGGTACTTCGCAAGACGAAATTAATTCGTTCTGCGAGTTTTTTCATCTTGTGAATTTTTTGTCTTGCGAAGCACGGATTCCCATAGGAATGCATTGAAAATCAATTAATGCGTTCCTATGGTCAAACAAAGTTTAAAAATCACCAAAGTGTACAGAACTGTACATACATTTTCTAAGACTCTGGGGGACAACTCGAAGAAGGTTCCTCTTCCACTCTTTGCTTCTTGATGAAGAACCTGTCCATGGTCTGCTGCTTCATCCGCCTTTTCAGCACCTCCCTGAAAGACGACATGACCCTCGTATCAAAAGTGTTTGCAAGGTCATGTGTCAGGTCCTTGTCAGGGTGGTGCCGCTGTGCAAAAGCCTGCACATCTTTCCACTTCTGGCAAATGTCCCTCAGTTCTTTCTTCTCCTTCTTCCTCTCGCCAGCCTCTGCAGCAGCAGTCTTCTTGGGCCCCATGGCAGCACAGCTCCTTCCTTCACAACACCCCCCCCCCAAAAAAAAATCAGTGCTTCACATCCAAAAAATTCAAAAGCACCAAACCTCCTAGAAAACACCCCAACCCAAAATCCAACCCCCCCAAAAAAAGTTTAAAAAGTTTAACTTACCAAATGGCTGCAAAAGAAGTTTTGGAAAAGCTTCAAAAATCAGCAAAGTCTTCAAAAACCTCAAAAAAGGCTACCACACCGCGTGCTATGAGTTGCTCCTCGAAGTCAAGTCGCAACTGCACCTCTTCAAGCAATGCACCCTGGGTATTAACGGTTTTAAGAAAAAGGAAACAAACTTGCAAGACGTTTTCGTCTTGCAAAGCAAGCCCATGGGGAAATTCATCTTGCGAAGCAACTCAAAAAATGAAAATCTCTTTTGTCTTGCGAGTTTTTCGTCTTACGAGGCATTCGTCTTGCGAGGTACCACTGTATTATTCTAGGCAACAAGTCTGTACCCTACTGCTCAGGCTCATGTTCCACCTTTGTGACATTATTATTATTATTTATTAAAATTTATATACCACCCCATTCACACAGGTCTCAGGGAAGTTCATAAGATAAAATTACCTTTCAGGTGTGGAGGATCCTCTCCTCCCCCAGTAGCATCAGAGGCAAGAAGAACAAGCAGTTCATATTTTATGGTTTTTATTCAGTCATTTGGTTGCAAGACAAAGAATCCATGTCTCCACTCAAAGGAGACATTGCCTATTCCAGGCTTCCTCAACCTTGGCCCTCCAGATGTTTTGAGATGACAGTTCCCATCATCCCTGACCACTGGTCCTGCTAGCTAGGGATCATGGAAGTTGTAGGCCAAAAACATCTGGAGGGCCGAAGCTGAGGAAGCCTGGCCCACTCTGAGTCCCTCCTCTTCTGTCCCCAACAACACGAAGTACCTATGGGAAGTCCCAGGAGGCACACTACTCTGCAGTCTCTGTTCTTGAATGCGCCCTTGGAGGAGGAGGATCTCCCAGACTCTCCAGGGAGATCTCTGTTGGCTGCTCTCTCCCTCCCTCCCCCATTATCTCATAACTAGTCATTTCTTCATTCAGCTGTAATTCAGCCCTGTCAACTTTTCCTCTTGAAACTGTTGGAGACAAGGGCGGGACCAGTGGTGGAGCTTCATGCTTCCTCCGCCAGTGGGGGGGTAACCTTCCCCTCCCCCTCCTGTTCAGTCCAATCCCTGACAATGACCATATAAAAACACAAAATACAGAATCAAAATATAAACAGAAAGAGCTGAGTAAAAAAAACAAAAACCAATACATAAAAACTGTTTGTTTGTTGTTGTTTCTTAAAAATAAAAGACACAATTAAAAAGCAGTTTTAAAAAATGCAAACAGTACTCTCTGCTGTGGTTTCGACTTCAACCTTCCCCCACCGACTGATCAAAGCCCCCAGCCTCAACCCAAACTGGGAAGAGCCAGCATCCCTACTCTCCTTTCCAATGACCCCCTTCCTCCAACCCAGTTTTTTCCAGTTCAGCCCCCCCACCCCATTTCCTCCTCCTCCTCCTCCTTAACCTCCACCAGACCTTGCCAATCAAAGCCTGATCCTGACAGCACTGAAGGGCTCGTAGAAATTGGACAGAGTTCAGGATGTTCTTTTCTCTTGTCATATTTTAAAGTAGATAATTGTGATCCAGCCAAATTTCACCATTTTTATGTCTTCAATAGTACTATGTACGACAGCCTCCCTTTCCCCTCTTTCAAACATGTGATTAGCACAGTGAGTCATCATCATTGTGCTGATTGCTGTTGCCGGGGTGGATAGAGGATGAGAGATCCTAACTCAGTGATGGAGAGCAACTACAGCGATTTCATCTGGAGTTCAGACTCGGAATTGCACATTCAGAAATGGAATCAGATGAAGAATGTCCCAGGTACAATCCCTGGAACAGTCCCTTAAAAGGAATCTGGGTGACAAGTCAGAGCATACAGTACAATCACCAGTCAGAGCAATCACCAGTCAGAGCATACAGTACAATACTAGGCTGCATTCCCTTCGAAGCAAACTTCTGAGGGTCATAGGACAGTGGTGGGTGGGGCCACAGGTCAAAAGTGGGAGGAGCATCAAATATAAATGTTACTGTGGCGATCGCACAGGGTCCCGGACGTTTGACGGTCTATTGATCCCTGGGCCACCACTGTGATTGCTTCCCCACTGCCACCAACCCGTTTCTCTCGGGTACACACGGAGTCCAGACAGTTGTTAACATTAAACCAAATAAACAAGTTTATTTATAAGCCTTAACAAGTTTATGGTTTCAGATAATTTTTCTTGTCAGTTTCTTATTCTTAGTTTCCTTACTGGCCTATACCTTCCTAATAACTTCTAACTAATTATCCCAACTGTCTATCTGACTCCTCGTAACAGATTCTCTCACTCCCTCACATCAAACTATCCCAACCCACAGATGTATCCTCACTCCCGCTTCTCTAACACCCAACTGACTCTCAACAAGTCTAACTCTAACTCCTCCCCTTGGGTTCCCACTTGCCAATCACGTCACACTCATTTAACCCTTTCCTTATGACCCAGCATGATGTCACCTAGGAGGGCAAACGCCACAGTTACCTTTCTGCCCTGGGCTTGTTTCTACACACACTTATGGACTCCTCTCTTTTCTCCACCAAGACAAGCAAGTGGTGTTATCAGCGTTCAAGGATATGTTCCGGACCTGCAAAATTATCTGAATCAGGGCCAGTGAGTGCTGTGGCTGGACAAAATCCCAGAATTCAAATAGGAAGTCTTGGAGGACCTTGTTTAGTTTCCAGGCTTGAGGTTCTTCATCCGTAGCCTGGGATCTCACCTGATATGAGGCAGCTTTCCTGTGCATCTATGAAGAGGGAAGGGATGTTGGCTTCGATTCTCTTACCATAAAATGAATAAAATGCTTTTAGCACTGGTTATTCCTTTCTTGCCTTGTACTTAACATCCTGCCCTTGAAAACACAGAGTGGTTTACAATATGGCACAAATTTCAAAAAAAATGTAGTTAATAGCACCCTGGGATCATAATCACAGTAACAGTATCAGCAAGAAGACTGATTGCATTCTAAACAAAAAATGAAGCCAACATAAGGGACATACCAATGTCTTTGGGGAATCTCATGGATACGTTTAGCAGGGCAAATGTGGCCCTGGACCCAGGGACAGATCAAACTATCCGTTTCAGTTCTTCTCAGTTTTTTCCTATCTAAACTTCAGTTCAGTTCTCCACATATTTGGAGCAATTTACCTTTAAAAAAAAATCTTCATGAAAATTCAGCAAGAATCAATACAGAATTGTCCTAAGAATTTCACTGAAATGCATATACTGTACTTGCAAGTCATTTCCCCTAATATGAAGCATGTTGTGTATTTTCATGTATTTTCATGGATGAAATGATGAATTTTTATCCACTCTCCTCCCTAATATATGCATTTCTCAGTTGTAGAGCAACACCACAACATTTGGAGAAGTACAAATTTCAAAGGATAGCTGTGTTTCAGTTTGAGTATTGGTTTGAGAACTGCAAATTAGGTAGCTTCACATTTCCTCATCCCTATTGGAGTTTATTTTCAGTTCTAGCTGACAGCTGATGGTTTCCTCCCATAGGGTTTGTTTGTTTGTTTGTTTTGGCAATGTGCATGCTTCAATCCAAAAGGGTGATCCACGCAAAGAAGGAATCCTGGTTTGTGCACACACAATAACCTTGGCAGTATCCAGACCTTGTGCTAAAGATCCAAAAACCAATGTTTTTTCATTAACTGGTAATTGAGTCTCTTTTCCCAATCACTATAATACTCATAGCGCTAAATCTAATTTAACCTTTCCACACTCATAAAAAGAACTTTACTAATATGATATTGGAGTTAAATAAACTCCAATCAAGTAATATTTTTTCTTGAGATATATTTGACAGTTATTGCAAGTTAATGTAATTTTTTTTAAAAAAAATGTATTAATGGTCTCTGTGTGTGTGTTATCTTGTTGAGACACGTATGCACTTGCATAAAACACAACGGAGAAGAGGAGCGGGAGGAGATTTCAGCATTTCTGTTTTTGGATATGTTTGACAGTTTGATCCTATGCATGTCAACCCCATTGAGTTTAATGGAATTAGCTCCCAGATAATTAGGTATAGCATCATAGTCTTACAGATGCATACATTCCTTGCTAATGTGCATTGGTACAGTGCTGGCTAGGGACAATAACAACTCTTCTGCATCCTGAAGACATCAATTCCTGCCTTGTTCTTTTCACCACTTCCATCATAGTGCTGTTCAAAGTTTAACCCTGTTGCATGGGCCATTGGTAAAACATTAGGGGTGGAATTAAATGTCAATAAGATCATTCCATCTCATTCCATCTGTGCAGGTATTTCTGCTTGCCAGTTGGACTTACCTCCTCATTCCTCCCACAATGTGCTTTTCAAGGGATTTCCCCAATACTCCAGGCTAGATTTAGGGCAATTGTTGAGGACATGTGATTGGGGTGGAAAGCCCCACTGCACTAGCAAATATCCTTCTGCTGGTGTCTACTGGAGAGCTGAATCCAGCCTTCGAAATGAATCGTGATAGAACTGTGTATACAGTTCCATGAAGATTGCTTTTCATCTCTCTTTCAGTTTGCAGGTTGGTGATTCTAAAAGGGAAAAGGCTATGAAGAGACTGAAGGAACAAAAATCTGCTGCAAGCTGTGTGTGTGTGTAATGCACCATACAAAGTTTGAAAATCATAAAACTGGAACAAGTTGGAATCCCTAACGCAGTGGATCTACATTGGAAACATCATTATTTTGAGTCAATTTGGATACCTTTTATGCACCTTTGGGAAAGCTTACATAGAAGGGTTAAATGCTTATTTTCAAATATTTATTTGCCCAGGGAACATGCAGAGTGGTGATATCACAACACAAAAAAAGTTTTACTTTTCATTATGCAGAAAAAATCCATTCATTATGCCATTTTTGTAGCTCTGTTATTCAAGCAGTAGGTTAAATCTCTACCTGTGCCTCTTCCTGTGTTCACAGGGCCCAGTAACTGTAATAAGTTATAACTGTAGTAGAAACTCCCATCTCTTGCGGGGGTGCAATTAGTGCCAGCACCGTCCGTTAAGAGTTTGGGTGTAATCTTCGATACCTCCCTCTCCATGGAGGCGCAGATTGCAGCTATAACAAAGGCGGCATTTTTTCATCTCCGCCAAGCTAAGCAGTTGGCTCCTTACCTCTCTCGCCCTGACCTAGCCACTGTGATCCACATGACAGCCACCTCCAGACTGGATTATTGTAACTCGCTCTACGTGGGGCTGCCCTTGAGACTGACCCAGAAACTCCAGCAGGTGCAGAATGCCGCAGCGAGACTTCTTACGGGGTCTTCGCTGCGAGATCACATTCATCCGGTGCTATACCAGCTGCACTGGCTCCCGGTGGAGTACAGGATCAGGTTTAAGGTGCTGGTTTTAACCTTCAAAGCCCTATACGGCCTAGGACCCTCGTACCTACGGGACCGCCTCTCCTGGTATGCCCCATAGAGGAACTTACAGTCTTCAAATAAAAACATCTTGAAGGTCCCAGGCCACAGAGAGGTTAGGCTGGCCTCAACTGGAGCTGCGGCTCCAACCTGGTGGAACGCTCTGTCACAAGAGACAAGGGCCCTGCAGGACTTGACATCTTTCCGCAGGGCCTGCAAGACAGAGCTGTTCCACCAGGCGTTTGGTCAGAGCACAGCCTGACTCCCTCCTTTGGCAATCTTTACAAAACTTTAGTTTATGGTTGCCATCAATTTTGATTTTAATTAATTTTTATAATGTTTTTATAATGTTGCACTGTTTTAGTGTTGTTAGCTGCCCTGAGCCCGGCTTCGGCTGAGGAGGGCGGGATATAAATAAAATTTATTATTATTATTATAAAGATGGGTCCGGATAATCCTTTTCCTCCAACCACATCTGAAGTTTACCACGACTCAACAAGCTTGCCCACCCACTCCAAATTGTTTTGTAAATGTATAGTTCCATGTAGGTGTCTATTGTTCACATACAGTAAACGAGACTTCCAGCCATTGAAGCGTTGCAAACCAATACATTTGATAATCACCAGCAGGGTGCACCTGATCCATTTTTTCTAGTTCTGGAGTAAGATTTCATGTGATTAGGAAGTATTCTGGCAACACTATGAGTTACTATGACTTTATTGAAATGTATAAATTATTTTGATGAATTTGTCACTATTGTTTTCTTTATTTATATGCCATTGTGTTTGATATTAAAACAATTGCAATCTTCGGATTCTTAAAAATGCTGTCGTGATTATTGTGAGTCACTGTGAGCTCAACATCCGTTATTGGAAAAGCGGAATACAAATAACCAAGCCATCCCTTAAAAGGTAAAGGTAAAGGTACCCCTGCCCTTGACAGACTCTAGGGTTGTGCGCTCATCTCACTCTAGAGGCTGGGAGCCAGTGCTGTCCGCAGACACTTCCGGGTCACATGGCCAGTGTGACGAAGCTGCTCTGGCAAGCCAGCGCAGTGCACGGAAACGCCGTTTACCTTCCCGCTAGTAAGTGGTCCCTATTTATCTACTTGCACCCGGGGGTGCTTTCGAACTGTTAGGTTGGCAGGCGCTGGGACCGAGCAATGGGAGCGCACCCCGCCGCGGGGATTCGAACCGCCGACCATGCAATCAGCAAGTTCTAGGCGTTGAGGTTTTACCCACAGTGCCACCCATCCCTTAAATGGCTTCAATTCGGCAACACAAATTAGATGACAGTTCTCCCATCAGATACTGTATTTTAAACTGTTTTCCTTGAGATATGTGTAAGTTAGTTTCCCTGGGGTAATTCATTATGCTTGATGGAGATTCTTTTTAGTTAAAAAAAGGAGGGGGGGAGAGAAAGAAAAGATTGCTGTTTGTATTTGTCTCTTTAAACATGTTTTCCTCGTCAGCAGCAACTTGAAGGTGATGACAGCCCGTTTTACCGGAAAAGGTTTTGAAGTAAGTAGATCCTGCACTACAACCTAATTGTTTTCAGATACTCATAGTTTGCATTCTAATGAAAGTATGACAAATAAAGGATTGTTAATGAGGGACTAGCCATTTATTTCCTCATACCAGTCAGAGCACATAGATCAGTTACGTAAGATCTATGTGACTGTCATACAACAGAGCAAGTGCCATTTGCCAAATGCCTCCCAGTAATTTGGCAAATTGGGCTGTTAGTTTAAATTAGTCTCATGTTGGTTTCATATATTTCAAAAATGGCATTGCAGGATGGCTGCCATCTTCCACTTAGCAATGGCATGCTGTGACAATAGCCCTCTTCATGTGCGAATTCAATGAAGTGAGCTCTAGGCAACGATCAGAGATTGGAAGTAGACCATTGGCTTTGAGGATAACACAGAGCATCCCACTAGTTGCACTGGAGGTCTGCAGTAAACAGCCCTACAAACAAGCACAGTGTACTTTGATACATGGCTGTCCGGGGAGTAGGACCATCAGCATTCACAAAGCTACCAATGCAGGCAGAGCCACACTCCCCATTCACCATGGGACAACTTCAGAGAGAGAAAAAGGAAAGGTTCTAAATTGTGTGGGGAGCCTGCATGGGTAGAAAATGATCCCCACTTCAGAAATTATTCCCTTTTTTTTGGTATATAAATTTTTATTAGTTTTTAACATATCATTTTCAACAGTAATTAAACACACTTTTACATCTTATTCAAAATTTTTGACTTCCATCAATCCTGTCTGAAAATTTTCCAGTCTAATCTCTTAGTATGCATTTCTTATCTTCCCTATTACATTTCAAACTCATAACCAATATTTCTATCTTTTTCTAATTTGTAACACTTTGTATATTTCTCCTTACAAAACTTCTTGTAGTCCTACTAGCGTAATTTGTTGATTACAGTTGCTCTTCAAATAATTCATATACTTCTTCCAATCTTGTGTAAATCTCTGGTCCCACAGATTTCGAATCCTTCCTTTCATTTTGTGCAATTCTGCATAGTCCATTAATTTCATCTGCCATTCTTCTTTTGTCGGAATTTCTCACTTCAGAAATTATTCCTGAACATGTACGATACGATACAATACGATAATACAATAATTTTTATTGTCATTGTCCCATACAGAACAATAAAATTGAAAAAAAATCTACATCAGACATTCAAAAACCAACAAGCCTACTATCCCAGCTATTCCAGCCTGGTTAACCCCCTAAAAACTCTGATACCCCATAATTAAATACAATATACTCCACAGACCAAACTGCGGAATGCAGTGGAAGACAGGAGTGCCTGGTGTGCTCTGGTCCATGAGGTCACGAAGAGTTGGACATGACTAATCGACTAAACAACAACTCCCACAGAGACTACTTTACACTGCGTTTAAAACCAAAATTGCATTTGGATGAAAACTGTGAGGGAACCTTGAGTGTGGGAAGCTCCAATTAAATCAAACTCAAAGTTGACCCATTAAAATCAATGAACTTACATTAACCAAGTGCATTTATATCAATAAATCTGCTCTATGACACAGGGAAAAATCCAAAACCAAGGTCCACTGAGATAAGCAGAGTTTGGAAGAGGTGGGTCTCTGGCTGAGCTTGGGCTTAACTGGGGCTGCATCCTACCTTAGCCAGAGATATGCCATCTTAAGTCCTCCACCCTGGCTCAGCTAAAGAACATAAGAAGAACATGGGGTGGTTGCTGCATCAGGCCAATGGCCCATCTAGTTCAGCATCTTGTTCCCATAGTGGCCAACCAGATGCCTGCCAGAAATCAACAAACAGGATACGAGCACAAGAACACTCTTTCCTTCTGTGAGCATAGCCATGATACAGTGGTACCTCTAGTTACGGACTCAATCCATTCCGGGGTGCCGTTCGCACACCCTGAAAAGTCCGCAACTAAAGCACCGCTTCTGTGCACATGCATGGTGCAATAGAGTGCTTCTGTGCATGTGTGAGGTACGCAGAGCACTTTGCGCATTTGCAAGACACGCAGAGTGCTTGGCACATGCGCGTGCAGCGAAACCCAGAAGTCTACACTTCCGGGTTTGCCGCGTTCGTATCCTGAAAAATGCAACTGACGTAATAAGAAGTACGACTGTAACTAGTAACCATTGATAGTCCTCTTCTCCAAGAATTTGTCTAATCCTCTTTTAAAGCCATCAGTGGGAGTGGGAGTTCTGCCAGTGGGAGTAAGTTCCATAATAAAACTTTCGGAAGAAGTACTTCTTTCACAAAGGCAATGTTCCTGTGATGTGACAGGGCAGGGAGAGACTCTTTTTCGAACTCTGCTCAGCTCAGGTACATGAACTAGCAATCCATTAGTAGTCACACTGACAAAAAAATAAAATAAAAGGTGCTGTGAGCCTCTATTTTAAAAGCTTGTTTTTCCTCGATCAGGCTTAGGCCAGCTCAACTGGTGATAACCCTGCTCCTGAACAAATCTGGAATAGGGGTAAATTTTGTTGTTGTTGTTTAGTCGTTTAGTCGTGTCCGACGCTTCATGACCCCATGGACCAGAGCACGCCAGGCACTTCTGTCTTCCACTGCCTCCCGCAGTTTAGTCAAACTCATGCTGGAAGCTTCGAGAACATTGTCCAACCATCTCGTCCTCTGTCGTCCCCTTCTCCTTGTGCCCTCCATCTTTCCCAGCATCAGGGTCTTTTCCAGGGAGTCTTCTCTTATGAGGTGTCCAAAGTTTTGGAGCCTCAGCTTCAGGATCTGTCCTTCCAGTGAGCACTCAGGGCTGGTTTCCTTAAGGATGGATAGGTTTGATCTTCTTGCAGTCTATGGGACTCTCAAGAGTCTCCTCCAGCACCAGAATTCAAAAGCATCAATTCTTCGGCGATCAGCCTTCTTTATGGTCCAGCTCTCACTTCCATACATCACTACTGGGAAAACCATGGCTTTAACTATACAGACCTTTGTTGGCAAAGGGGTAAATTACACCAATGTAAACTACGCCTGGCATGAACTGAGCTGGCTCCCTATAGTTTGGATTACTCTAACCAATGGATGCAACCCTCGTGCTTAGTTTTTTGGCACAAGAGGCTGCAGAAAAGAAAACAAAATATCCAAGTTTCCATTGGATAAACAATTGTGCCTAGACTGTTTGTCTCATGGATAATGAGACAGGATTTCTAACTGAAGATTTCTGCAAAGTCTAATGATTGTATACATAAAACAACAACAACAGGCAGTGATGAGAGGCATTGAGTGGATAAATTGATGGAGCTGGTGGAACAGGCTACTATCTATTAGTCTGGATTATGGCTATCTACATTGTCAGAACAATGTCCTTGTTGCCAAAACAAATGCTGACATCATATTTTAGTTCACAGAAGGGACAGAGAGCAAAGGAGAAATGAGGATTCATAGATTTATTTATTTTTAAAAATCACTCCTTATAAAAAAAACAGCAATACCAAAAAGAGAATTTTTAGTTATGATGACAATTATTAAAGACTAACATTTCTCTTTAAAAGTAATATCGAAAAGCCTGTAAAAGAAAAGGAATCAGATTTTTTAAGTTTAGTAGGAAAGGAAGGAAGGAGAAAGTCAGCAAACCAGAATAGTCCTGGTAGTGCTTTCTGCCTTAGAATTCGAACCCAATTCTTTAACACAGAAGTTGCGGACCAGCATCTTTTGACTCTCCAGAAAGTTCTATGATGTCAGTCACAGGTAGCTACCATGTAGGGCAGCCTTTCTCAACCTGTGGGTCCTCAGATGTTGTTGGACTACAACTCCCATCATCCCTAGCTAGCAAGGCCAGAGCTCAGGGATGATGTGAGTTGTAGTCCAACATCATCTGGGGGACCCACAGGTTGAGAATCACTGAAGGGTGTGGCATCACACAACATGGGAGGCATGACATGACACAACACAAGACATTGCTCTTTCCCATACAGACAACCTCATGCCTACCATAGGAAGCACCTATGTCCGGCAGGGCCTGATTTTGGTGATCACACCAGATTGATTCCCTCCACACACATGCACAAGGATGCTGTTGTTTTCTAACAACAACAGGGGACATTCCCTAGTACCGGTAAACAATACATACACTCTGCCTTGCACACATCACGTGTGTATATGTGTGTGTGTTCACACACATGTACATGGACATGCAGTCATTGCACACCTACAGATCATAGAATAGAGCTGCCATATGTCTGGAATTTCCCTGACATATCTGGGATTCGTCTGTTGGAAATAGTGTCCCGGTGACATTTTTGAAAATCGGCTAAAGTGTTTGGGGAAACCCAGGCGTATGGCAACTAATGCTGGACGTGTTGATTTGTTGGCTAATTTCTGTTTAAAAAAATAGCTCAAAAACTTGGAGATTTTGGCCCCAAAAAAGCTCAACAACTGGCCCTCCCCAAAAGCAGCTCAACAAGTTTGCCCCCTCCCCACAAAAAAAGTTCCGGAATTTTTCTTTTTGAAATATGGCCACCCTACCATAGAAACATTTCACATAGGCATTCAGAAAAACTTGCATAGTTGAAGGAAGTGCCTGTATTTTTTGTAATAAAAAAAATACACACAGAGAGAATTTTTTTGTTTTTGTTTTGTTTTTTAAAAATCGTTTAACTAAATAAATAAATACATGAGGGTCATCTACCTGGGGTGCTGGGTTGGCGATTTCTGCTCTAACAGAGGCTCTGAAACAGAATGAAACAGATCAACACTACTATTAAACAAAAACAGGCATAATACAGAAGGACTCTAATGTGGCAGGTCAAACAAATGGCATGCACTATCTGAGGGATGGAGAGATCAGAGGAGATTAGATGTAGCAACCTGGATTTAGCTCTTTCTGATCTCATGAGCATGTACAGCTCTGGCAGATGTGCTGGGCATAGAATGACATATCTGGTACCCATCTGCACCTGCCATTCCTTGGCTAGGGATGCACATGTGGAAGTTTGCTTCCTGGACATATATGCATCTTTGACATTTTTAAATGTGACTAAATTTAATGAGCTTGTTAACCAGGGCCGGGTGTTGTGCCTGCTCTCTAATTGTGCCTCCATCATTGGCTAGAAGCTACATATTCAGTAACAAAAATAATAACCTCCAAAGTTGAATACTTTAAATAATTTAAAGATTAGTGTGTGCCAAGCCCTCGCGATTTCCTGGAGGCTGCCTTTACCCATCAGAATTAACATTTGCTGCATTTTGTTATAGCTTCTTTCTTTTTTCAGGGTGTGTGTTGTTGTTTGCTTAGGAAATAATATGTACTTTCACATTTCAGAGAAGAAAATTTTAAAGGAAGGCAAAACACCTACGACTAAGCCCTTGCCCTATTCTGGTATTTGAGAGAGTAACAGCACTAAAATGTGCACATGTGTAATTATAATTATTTAATTAAAAGTTGGTTGCCATTTACACCCATTTCTGTTTTGCCACAGGCTGCCAGTCAAAGGAGTTATTGTCTTAATTAGGAACTCAGCAAAATCTCAGTAGAAAAAAGTTTGGAGGACACCACCCACCCACACGCCGCTTTGCAAATTTTGAGATTTCCAGCTCGGTTCACAAATTAAATGCTTTGTTATGTCTGAATAGAGATTTGCATTTTCAAATAAATTTCTGTGCCTTGTAAGATCGGGGGAGAGTTTCCTTCCATCACAGATCTGTTCCTTGCAGTGCAGTTCTGCACATGACTACTCAGGAAAAGGTATCATAGACTTCAGTGGGGTTTGCTCCCAAGAAAAAAGGTATAAAATCACAACCTAAGGCTATGATACTTTCTTAGACGTCATCTCTGCTAAACTCAGTGAAAATGATTTTCAAGTAAATATGTTCAGATGGTGACTTTTTAAAAAAAAACACTTCTCATTCTGTCTCTCCCTCTCTCTAGGGATCACAGTTTCCCCCAAATATTCTTTGCAGATCTGACACAGAAACAACAGCTCCCCTCATCCAAAGTCTTAACTATGCAATAGATAATGCTAATTGAACCATACAACAGATGTGTTCCTTTGGTGAGTGCCCAAGGATCACAGAATCAGCAGGAAAGCTGTATAAAGCAAAATACAAAGGCTGATCTTCACTTGAATGTATTCCTCCTTAGTTATTGCCAACTGCTCTTCATCTAGGGTATGCAAATTTAGCATCCTCCTGTGCAAAACTGGATATGCATTTTAAAATAGTTGTTGTTTTAATATACCATGCATAGAGGGGGGAAAGGAAATTGCGGGGAATTTTTATAAGGTTTTACCCACACATTTATATATATATATATATATATATATATAATAATTGAATTTTAACTAAATATATGGAATGGCTTCTTAAGGCACATGAAGCAAATAGAGTTCTTCTGGAAGGTATCTTGAAAATAATAAGATGATGAATAGACTATATGGAATTGGCAGAAATGACTGGCAGAATCTGAGACCTGGGAGAAGAGTCGGTGGAAGAGGACTGGAAGAAGTTCAAAGATTATCTCCAAAAACATTGTAAAATGTTTGAATGCTAAAATGATGTTGGATATAAAGATAATATGGCATCAGTGACATAGTTAAAAGGAATATGCAAAAATGTTTTAACAGAAAAGGGTGAAAAGACCAGAGTAATATTATGTCAAATTTAAATAAAATGATACAAGGGATTAAGTTATAAAGAACATGTAAAAATGGATTTAAAAAGAAAGGAAAAACCGGAGACATAATAGGTTGAAATGTATAATGTTGAATAAGATTTGAAAGAGGGTAAGGAACTGCTGAACTTGATCAGGAAAGAGGGTTGTAAAGATAATAAGTAAAAAACTAGATTTTCTTTGCTTTTTGTTTTTTCTTACCTTTTTATGTTTTTTATTGTACTTTTCTGCTTTGTTTGATTGTGTTGTTTTTTATTGTCTTTTTTTTGTTTGATTGTGATGCTTGTTTTATTATACAAGAAGAAGAAGAAGAAGAAGAAGAAGAAGAAGAAGAAGAAGAAGAAGAAGAAGAAGTCCCCCTTGCGATCATGGTAGTGAATGAGCAAGTCCTTATTGCATGTCGAGGTCCCCAAGCTACCCTTCAAATAACCCACAACACACACATAAATTTTGTTTAAGGTTTTTGGCATAATTTTGGCCACAACTTTATTGAAATACATAAATGTGAGTGGTTGTTTAGGCATTGGTTAAGACTATCTGTCCCCCCACCTGGGGACAGAACTGACATCTGGGCACCACCGAAAGCGAGTAAGGGAAAACAATATTGGGGGAAAATGGAGCTGAGGCACAGGCCCTCAGCTCTCCCCGCATGCTCCCCGGGGCTTGCCTTGGGCTTCCCCTAGCCCCATTCCAGGGATTCGGACGAAAAGATGGCAAGCCCCTGGATTTCTTAAACAGAATTCCCTTTCTGCGGCAACCTTGGAGGGGCAGGCCCAGCCAATCCTAACCCCTCCTCCAACCAATTGATAACCAATGCCTAACCACAACCTTACAAGTTGTGCCAATTTGCTACGCAGTAGGCAAAAACCAAATGGAACCAGCCAATCAGCCAGATGGACAAAATTCCTACCAGGCCCCTGCCCCAACGGCAGATGACCCCATGACAGGCATAGCAAGGTCAATGCAAAACCCCAAAATTAGGGCGGGTGGGCGGGTGATCCATTGCACACAGCGAAAGAGAAAGCTCCAAGCTGCATTTACAGAATTTAAAACATCCAATCCCCCCCACCAAATTGCAGCATAGGATTTACCCCAGCAACCCAGCCATCCAATCATTGCCACAGGCTTCCTTAGTAATCCTGCCTGGCAACAGAGGGGTGGCCTGGTGGACCCCACAGCAACACGCGCTCTCCATGAGAGAGAGCACACTTTTTATGAAGACTTGGAAAAGGCTTCATGTACTGATGGCATTCTATATGCCACAGCTGGTGGTAAAAGGGAGGCTATGCATTGCAGCCAAATACCAAAGCAATTTTTCATAACCCATGGATCTCAAAATGCAGATGGACCCCAAGTGGAAGAGTCTCCTTCTGGAGGTTGTGGGCTGTCCTTCCTTGGAGATTTTCAAGCAGGGATTGGATGGCCATCTGTCACGGATGCTTTAGTTGAAATTCCTCCATTGCAGGAGGTTGGACTTGATAAGCCGTGGGGTCTTCTCCAACTCTACAATTCTATGATTCTAATGCATGTGCAAGGATCCCGAAGTTCTCCAGCTGTTGCTAAACCCCGGCTCCCCTCACCATTGGCCTGGTGGGAGTTGGAGTCCAACAATCTTTGGAAGGACACAGGTTCCCAACCCCTGCTCAAATGGGAAAGAGCAGTTACCCAGGAAAGCAAAATAAATACAGTGGTACCTTGGGTTAAGTACTTAATTTGTTCCAGTGGTCCGTACTTAACTTGAAACTGTTCTTAACCTGAAGTACCACTTTAGCTAATGGGGCCTCTTGCTGCTGCTGCGTCACCGGAGCCCGATTTCTGTTCTTATCCTGAAGCAAAGTTCTTAACCTGAAGCACTATTTCTGGCTTAGTGGAGTGTGTAACCTGAAGCGTATGTAACCTGAAGCGTATGTAACCTGAGGTACCACTGTACATTTTAAATCTATGATTGGAAGAAAAGATTGAGGCATGTACCAGAAGAAAAACCCACTTCTACCCTTTTTCTGAGAGGGTCAACCTTGATGTTCAGCTTGACTCGAATTAAAAAAAAATGTGAGCTGTCATCTCGCTCAGATTTGATTACATCTGCAAGTTGTACTTTGGAAATCCAAGGGAAAGAAACATTTAAAGAAGGTCAGTGGAGCCGTGTGGCATTGACAGTTCCTAAGTGAGCTTTTTCACCTGCTATCTGCCTATTGTGCCTGCTGAGCGTAGATAAAACAGTTCTATTTGACAATTAATGCACAAAACATCTCATTCTGTGCTACTTTAAAGGAATGATTTTTCTAAGAAGGTAGGACTGAGGGCATGTACTGGCAAACCCTGCATTAAGAATATCTACAGTCAGCCAGGCTTGGGAATGCAGGTTAGAAACTGCTCATTTCTTTGTCATCAGAACAAATGAAGGAGATGGAGACTTGATTCTATGTGTTTATTTTTAGATCAGACTAAACAGGACACCTGTTCAGAATGTAAAGCCAAAGTAAAGCTTCTTTCTCTCTCTCTCTCTCTCTCTCTCTCTCTCTCTCTCTCTCTCTCTGTGTGTGTGTAAGGAAATATCTAGAATGTGCAGCGATCTAGCTTCCATAGCATTGCTTCAGAGCTTCTTAATGTTATTATAATGGTGTATTTTTTCCTTGCTAAACAGAAGATTCATACAGTTGGGAAAGAATGCACAAGGAGTCATGTAAAAATGCCTCAAATCTGCTTGGAATTTTGTATTTAAATGCATATTTCAATGCTTGCCTCTCATGTGCAAGAAGTTTCCTGCCCCTTCCCTGCTGCCTCTTCTCCTTGTGTGACACCCCCTCCATCTGCTTTGGAGGGTGGGGGGCAATAACAGCTGGGGGGCATGCAGTGGAAGGAAAAGGAGATGAAGTTCTACTATTCAAGCAAAGCCCTTTCCGAGCCTGAAGAGGAGAGGGTGTTGCGGGCAGGACCCTCCCACATTCGCGGGGGCTTCCCTCGCCCCCGCGACAGTTGGGGAATCCCTGGGCGTGCCTGCAACTCAGCCCGCCAATCGGCGGGCGAGGGGAGGCGCGGCCTGGGCTACTTAAGGCCAGGCATGCCCAGGGACCGCCCTCTTTTCCCCTCGCCCCAGCAGCTGAGCGGTTTTCTCTTCCCGGCAGCTGGCGCCAAAAACACTCAACATTCAGTCCGCAGGGATTTCTTATTTCTGCAAAGGCTTTTTCGCAACAGACCCATGTGCAGCTTTTATCGTTCGTAAGACTCTCGAGGGCTGGCGTCGGCAGCAACCCCCCAGTGCGGATAGGCGGAGGCCCATAACTATTGACATTTTGACACAGATTCACAAGAAATTACGGACAATCTGTTGGTCAAAGTACGAGGCGCGCCTGTTTTCAGCCGCTTATTCCATTTCTTTCTTTGGCGCTCTCCGCATTGGCGAGGTAGTCTGTGAGCGCGGAGCGTCTCAATTCCAGAGGGGTTTGCTGATAGGTGATTTGTCCCTGTCCGAGTCTGAGCTAACCGTTCAGGTGCGGAGCTCTAAGATGGACCAGCTCGGTAAGGGCACGCTCTTACGTTTAGCGGCGGTACAAGGTCCCGTAAGAGACACACGGCGTTTCCTCTATTTGAGGCCCAGCGGCCCTGGCCCACTGCTGATACACGAGGATAGGTCACCTTTGGCCAGACACCAGTTCACACGGGTACTGTGCACCACGCTAGCAGCCTGCGGTCTTCCCGCGGCAGAATTCGCAGCCCACTCCTTTCGCATCGGGGCCGCTACCACCGCAGTGCATTTTGGGCTCTCCACGGAAAGGATTAAGGATCTTGGGAGGTGGAAATCTAATGCATACAGAACGTATGTTAGAAAAAATCTATGACTTGCAGCAATAATCCTGACCTCGGTATTTCCGTCTACTTTCCTTTCAGAATCCAAGAAAGTACGCATTTGGTTGGTGGGCCACAGCATTGTTTACTGGGCCAGAAATCGTGCTTTGAGTTCCGGAATGGGGCACAATTTGAATCTGCCTTCGAATGTTGAGCTGGCTTGGATTGCGCGTAGAGGGATGCGCTGGAGTGAATTTAAACCAGCCGTGATGGCGAGAACTGCTATTGAGGGGCCGCCGGATGCATTAATAATCCAGTTAGGCGAAAATGATTTGGCATACCGAAAAGCCATCGATTTGAGATGGAGCATTTTTGATGATTTGACAGATTTTGTGGCGGCTTATCCAAGCGTTACCATCTTGTGGTCCTCGCTGCTTGAGAGGAGGACATGGAGGGATTGTGTGAGCCCGACTGGAATCAATAAACCAAGAAAGGTCTTGGAGCGGGCCGTGGCACGTAGAGTGGCGGATCTGGGCGGGTGCGTCATTGGCCACCCTGGCATCCAGTACAATAATGAAGTCCTCTACAGATGGGATGGCGTGCATCTTTCAGATGCGGGAAATGACATTTGGTTGGGGGACATCATAGCAGGGATTAGGGGTTGGTTACGGGCCTGAAGGTATTGGCGGCGAGCCTTGCTCGTGTGGCGGTTAGGCATTGGCATGGGGCAAATTATAGGAAAAAGGAGGGGGGAAGGGAACGCCATCACCTTCCCCCAATGAGAAGGGGTAGTCCGGTAGAGGACTCCCAGGGGGGGCGTGGCCTTGTCTGAAGCCTGGAGAGGTAGGGCCTCCGGCACGCCCCTGAGCGGTGGCACCCGTGGGATCCTAGTTGGCGTACTTCAACAGGATTCCTGCGGTGTGTTCAACCCTTCCCGGTCACCATGCCGGGTAGCCGATAGAAGCCAATGCCTAAGGCCAATACCTTCAATTTCGTAATCAATAAAGTTGTGGCCTTTCACGCCCATTAACCTTAAAGCAACGTGTCTGTGTCTTCATTTCAACTGGGGGAGGAAACTTGCCACGCAAAAGTCCTTGCACATGAACTGCAACAATTTCTGTGTTCCCCTACATTCCCACTTTTGTTTATTACTATTATAATTATATTTATACCCTGCTTTTCTCCTGGGCTGAGACTCAAGGTGGCTTACACAAGACAGATGAAATGCAAAAAAGCTAAAAACATATTGAATATAATTGCATAACTGTAAAGGCATTAAAATAACAAACAAAACAAATTAAATGCAGATAATAAAAATGGCATGGCATTATTAAAAGCATTTCCCCAAAGTTTCTAAAGCGCTGCAAGGATAAAACAGCCTCTACCTGCTGGCGGAAGGACAAAGAGGAAGCCAGTCTAGCTTCTCTAGGGTGGGAGTTGCAAAGTTGTCTGGGGGCTGCTGCCAAGATCATGCATAGCTAAGAAAACTTGACAACAACCAAGCATCTCCTCCTCAAAGTGAGGAACAAAAATGGCACAGTGGTCTACAAAGTAATCAACTTAATGATACTGCCAAAATGTTTGGTTATTTACTATATCCAATAATTACAAATTGTTTATGCCTCTAAACCCAGCTTATTCTGATCTCTCTGTTAGTGGCTGGGTACACAGAACTGGACCTTGCTGGGCACCAACTTGGAAAACACCAGACAGGAGCGTTCTCCCCCACAAGCAACCCTCAGGATGATCCATGACTCTTCTTTCCCGACGTGCTTCTGCAACATATATCCAAAGATATATGAACGCAATACAAAAGCAGAGTCCAAGCAGAAGCTAGGCATCAGAGGTGTGGATTTCTAAGCTACTTTACTATGTACAAAGCAGAACAAAAGAAATCATGGCTCCTCTCTCCTTCTTCATCTCCGAGAGAGCAGAAAAGCAAAAGTACAACATAACGGAACAGTGTATCTGAACTTCCATTCTCATGACTTCAACAGTATGGAATGTCAACATGTGATGAAAACACTCACACATCCTGCAACGAGAGGAATGAAATCCCAACACTCTCACCCATGGGTATGGGTTTGGCCTAGATGCCAAACGCAGTATATCTGGTATCTTGGAGTAGCTCCTTCATGCTTTTGTCATGCAAGCATGAAACTGGGAGTTGGATAGAGCCTCCCACACCTATGACCTGAAGAAATCCACAGGGAAATTGATCACAGGCATTTGTCATCCATACTTGACAGCCCTGGTTTCACATAACTAGGGCTACATGAAAGGAAATATTTCTGTGGGTCTAGTATATACAGACAACTAGCATTTACAACCCGTAAAGATTTGATTAAACATTTAATCTGTCCCTTTTCAGAATTGCAACATGTCTCTGTCATGTAACAACTCAACAGTTTATCATAACACCCTGTCACTCCTGCATATTATTATTGATATATTGCGCTATCCAGATGCTGGCATTATAATGATCCTGGGGAGAGCTGTTTGCCAACTCCAGGTCAAAACACGATAATCTGGATCAAGCAAATCCATACTTCTAAAAAAAACCCTTCATTTTTTAAAAAAAAATCGTCACCTTTCCTCCAAGGAGTTCATGGTGGCAGTCATAGTTTTTTTTTTTTTTGCCTCAAAACAACCCTGTGAGATAAGTTAGACTCTAAGAAAGTGACCAGCCCAAGCTCACCCAATTAGCTTTATGGCTGAGTGAGGATTTGAATCCTGGAAGAAGCAAAGATCACCAGTATCAAAGCAATGATTCTTCAACCTCAACTTTGTTGGACTGGTAATGTTATGTGGATACCTGATTATCATCTTCCAAAGAAACTACTCTATTCCCAACTTAAAAATTGAAAGTATAATGCTGGTAGTCAACAAAAGAGATTTAAAGACTCTCTCAAGACAAATCTAAAAAATAAAAAAATAAAATAAAATAAATGAAGTATAAACACTGACAACTGGGAAGCACTGGCCTCCAAGTGCTCCAGTTGGAGAACAGTCTTTACCAAAGGTGCCATGGGTTTTGAAGATGCTCGAACCCAGGATGAAAGGGGAAAGTGTGCTAAAAGGAAGGCACACTTTGCAAACCCTCACCATAATCATTTCCCATTTAGAAACCTATGTCCCCACTGTGGAAGGACATGTGGATCCAGAATTGCCCTCCACAGTTACTTACTGACTCACTGTTAAAACTCATGGACTCACTGTTGAAACTCACTGTGTTCATGGAAGACAATCTTACTTGGCTACAAGTGATCGTCAAGGAAGACAAAGAAGACTCTGGCCACACTGGCAGTGATGTATATGAATGTGTGCTGAAACTGGCAGCTAGCTGGTCTTCTCATCTGTCTCTTGTGCAAAAATAATGTGACATTTTAACCTTGAGAATGTATGCAGATGCCAACATAGAATTATATAAACACCCATGAAGTGGGGAATAACTGCTTCCAGGGAGGAAGGGCCGGATGACATGGTCCAAGGGCCATCAGGAGCACAAGGTTGGATCTATCAGGGCATTTGCACTGTACTGCAGTCTTCCCTTCCACCTACCTCTACTATAAGAGGTGATTTGTCTATGGGTAGGGCCAGAGCCATGGAAGTTGCAGTGGCCAGGAGGGATCAAACACTGAATTTCCCTCTCCAAGAGAGGAGGATCCAAGGCATCCTGTGGCCATTGGGGCACTATCTCAATTGACTGTGTCATTCATTGTCCTGTTGATTTCTGCATCAGAAACTTCAGAGACAGTGTCTCCACATACAGACACCCTCCCTTTAGTGGTTTGCCTTCAGTGGTACATCAGATGTACACTTAATGTAACATACTTATGTAAGCTTTCACACAGTAATTCCTAAGGCAGCCGTTCTCAACCTTGGGTCCCCAGATGTTCTTAAACTACAACTCCCATCATTCCCGACCACTGGTCATGCTGGCTAGTAATGATGGGAGTTGTGGTCCAGCAACATCTGGGGACCCAAGGTTGAGAAAGACTGTCCTAAGGTTTTTTGACCAGGTAGTGCTGAATGGGTTTATGCAAAAGTGGATACTGCCAATTGGTGTAGTTTGTGCTGGTGTTTGTTTTTTTGGGGGGAAGATTGTCCACCACAGCAAGCTTTTGAGAAAGGCATGGCATATATATCTGAGTTAATTGCAAGTAGCTCACCATGATGCACCCAACAAGTTGGGTCATGTCATGAAGAGCCGCTCACATCTGTGGGAAATACTGGAAGTAAGTGAAATAGAATGAGGACCCTTTCTTTTGCAGATTTTTAAAATAGTAAAGAAGTGGCCCTTATTAGAACTAAAATGCTAGTCTTTGATTATTCTTTGGTCTATGTGCAAAAAGCTAAAACCAGATTATTGAAGTACATCTTAATAGTGCATATAAGCTATGAAAAATGTTTTTGTTTATTTTACTTTATTTTGGCCTGATGATGTTGTGCTTCATTCAGATTATTTTCAAGCAGCTGATTTCTTTTGAGCAAGGCCGGGTTTCTCTTGAATTGTGAGTACTTCAAACAGAGAACAGCTGAAAACTAAAGTGGTGTTTTCCATTGAAAGTGTATGCAACTTTGAGTCTATGGGTGAGTGAAGTTCCTTTAAAAAGCCATTAAAATGAATTTTTAAAATCAGGGTAGGGCATCACCTTTATTTCCTTGATGCCGTGGCTTTCGGGAACTTGGAATGCTTAAGTAGCATTAATCTCCAAGGAAAGTAACGTTTGGCCAAAACCACAACAGGCAATCTGTTCTGCATGATTCCTAGTGGAAGATTGGAAAAGAAGATTGGGTCAGGAAAAGGAACCATCTTTTGAAGAAATAAACTCAGTATTCTCTAGGGACGGAGGGGAATTTGATTCAGTTCACATATAAATGCAAAATAAAAGACAGATATCCATCAAAATTCACAGTTATTTGAATTTTGCAGTGCAGTTCTCCAGCTGTGAAATGTCTATAAAAATGCATATGCAAGGGTAAAGTGTGCATATTGGGGGGGGGGGTACACTGTATTATGGAAAGTATAAATAACAGTGAAAATATGCTTTGCAAAATGTGCATTTTGAGCAAAGCAACATAAAAAAAAATGTAATTGGGAGATGAGAGATTTTACTTTCTTAGGTTCCATGATCACTGCAGATGGTGACAGCAGTCATGAAACTTAAAGATGCCTCCTTCCTGGGAGAAGAGCAATGACAAACCTAGACAGCATCTTAAAAGGCAGAGACATCACCTGGCCAACAAAGGCCCATATAGTTAAAGCTATGGTTTTCCCAGTAGTGATGTATGGAAGTGAGAGCTGGATCATCAAGAAAGCTGATCGCCGAAGAATTGATACTTTTGAATTATGGTCTGGAGGAGACTCTTGACAAGAAGATCAAACCTATCCAAATCAGCCCTGAGTGCTCAATGGAAGGACAGATTATGAAGCTGAGACTCCAATACTTTGGTCACCTCATGAGAAGAGAAGACTCCCTGGAAAAGAACCTGATGTTGGGAAAGATGGAGGGCACAAGGAGAAGGGGACAACAGAGACGAAATGGTTGGACAGTGTTCTCAAAGCTACCAGCATGAGTTTGACTAAACTGTGGGAGGCAGTAGAAGACAGAAGTGCCTGGCGTGCTCTGGTCCATGGGGTCACGAAGAGTCAGACATGACTAAATGACTAAACAACAACAACAACATGAATTATGGTGCTGGAGAGTCCCATGCTATTGAGAGTCCCATGGACTGTAATAAGATCAAACTTATCCATTCTGTGTTTTTTTTAAAGAATATTTATTAAGGTTTCCGAATTAATACAAAAACAAGAAAAAACACAAAAAAAACAAAAATACAAAATTAAAAACAATTAAAACAAATACAATTTCCATTACTTATTTCCATTAACTTGTTTCCCGGACCTCCTCTCACCTCCCCCTTTTGTATTCCATTTCAAATTGTTAACTCAGCAAATCCTTATTATAACTTATTATAACTTATTTCTCAACCTTTACATTACAGCTGGTAACCACTTAATTTCTGTCCAACATCATTCTAATATCCATTAATTTTACAATGCCTCTGCAGATAGTCTTTAAATTTCTTCCAGTCTTCTTCCGCCGACTCTTTTCCCTGGTCTCGGATTCTGCCAGTCATTTCTGCTAGTCCCATATAGTCTATCACCTTCATCTGCCATTCTTCCAGAGTGGGTAGATCTTGTGTCTTCCAATACTTCACAATAAGTATTCTTGCTGCTGTTGTTGCATACATAAAAAATGTTCTATCTTTCTTTGGCACCAATTGGCCGACCATGCCCAGAAGAAAGGCCTCTGGTTTCTTAAGGAAGATATATTTAAATACCTTTTTCAGTTCATTATAGATCATTTCCCAGAAAGCCTTAATCTTTGGGCACGTCCACCAAAGGTGAAAGAATGTACCTTCAGTCTCTTTACATTTCCAACATTTATTATCGGGCAAATGATATTTTTTTGCAAGCTTGACTGGGGTTATGTACCACCTATATATCATTTTCATTATATTCTCTCTTAAGGCATTACATGCCGTGAATTTCATACGGGGGGTCCATAACTGTTCCCAGTCAGCAAACATAATATTATGTCCAACATCCTGTGCCCATTTAATCATAGCAGACTTCACCGTTTCATCCTGAGTGTTCCATTTCAGCAGCAAGTTATACATCTTTGACAAAATCTTAGTTTTAGGTTCTAACAATTCTGTTTCTAATTTCGATTTTTCCACCTGGAATCCAATTTTCTTCAAACTTATCCATTCTGAAGGAAATCAACCCTGAGTGCTCACTGGAAGGACAGATCCTGAAGCTGGGGCTCCAATACTTTGGCCACCTCATGAGAAGAGAAGACTCCTTGGAAAAGACCCTGATGCTGGGAAAGATTGAGGGCACAAGGAATAGGGGATGGCAGAGGATGAGATGGTTGGACAGTGTTCCCGAAGCTACCAGCATGAGTTTAACCAAACTGGGGGAGGCAGTGGAAGACAGGAGTGCCTGGCATGCTCTGGTCCATTGGGGTCATGAAGAGTCGGACACGACTAAACGCCTAAACAACAACAATTGGGAGAAATCTGCACAGAAATGCATGAGCACTTAAAAAAAAACACCACAAATAAATCACAAACTGATGTGGGAATTTGGAGAACTGAGCTTAAGGTTAGAAAATGAGACACTGAGTGATAGCAAAGTTGACAGATTCACCCATCCCTAGTCTTAAATTAGTGAAGACTAATTTAGAGCAATACCACAGAAGTAGTTGTCTGTGAGGGAACTTTTTGTTTGATTTTTTTTTAATAGCTTGGAATAAAATGCTGCCACATGTATTTATGGTTCTTCAAAGTGTTTCCTGTTCCCTTCACAAAGCAGCTGTAGCATGAAGTATGGACTGGGCCTGTTCTAACTGGCCATGTTAAAAAATAATAATGATGATGCAAACACGTCCAGCTTTTGTTCATGATAAATTATGTATTCTTGCAATTGCTGTAGTCATTTCTCACTGCACAAATCCATCTTTTTTCAGCAACTTCCCTTCCTTGTTTTTTTCTTTATTATTTACAGTAGAAGCAGGACCAGTTCTACCATTAGTCAGAGTGAACTACTTCAGGAAGCAATGCAGGGGCAGGCAACAGCAGTTGAGTGTTGGTGAACAGAACTGTGTGTTTTAAAGCCCATCCTGCAAATCACTAAGCTAGTGTGCTATCATTAGGCATGTGGAAATTGCTGTGCCACCACTTGTGAAGATTTGACTACTTTCCAGTTGGCTTCTGTACTCAAAATGGGAGGAACCGCCATCTTGCCCTTGGCCCCAGGCAAGCGAAATGTCTTGGGTCAGCTCTAAACAAAAAGCATTAAAAGCTGTCAGCTTTAAAATTGGTGAGGGGAAAAACAGCAGTCCGAAAGGATTCCTGTTTTAAAGAGTAATTTCTAAGAACAAATTGAAAGCCTGAACCACTGAATCGGAGAAAAAATACCAACTTTCCCCAGTTATCTTGTAATTATATGAAGTGCTCAAAACTAGTAGTAAGCAAAAGTATCCTTGCCCTCAGAGAACCGAGCATTATATAACCGTTATAAACACACACCGCGCCATTAAGTGGTTTCATTTGCAAATAAAATTGTTTCCACATCTTTAATAATGACATTAAATTATCTGTACCTGACCTTTCTCCACACCTCCTTCACTTCATATCCCTATAGCTCAGTAATTGAGTTTAAATTCTCATGTTCACATAAACACAATTTTATGTTCCAGCAATTATGAATATCTGTTTAAGCTGAAACAAAGAGAATCTTGCCCTAACGTTATTTAGAACAACCTTTTTTTTTTTAGATGATGCGTGCTCAATATTAGAAAGCAAGTTTGATGAAGTAGGGAGGGGGCTCAACTTGGAACAAGGAAACCCAGGTTTGAACTTTTCATCCATGGTGCTGACCAGGTGACCTTCAGCACATCACTCTCTCTCAGCCTTATTAACCTCTGACTGACAGGGTTGTTAGGTTGTTTGGAGTGAGGAGGAAAACACATCCGAAATGTTATTGGAATACAGGATTTTTAAAAAAGAATTTTTAAAGAAAACACTAGCACTTAGGCTGCCTTATTTTTTACTGAGAATCATGGACCCAGCTCAAATAATAAAATAAATGTTGCTACTATCTTCTTCTGGTTGCTAGTGATGGTTCATTTCTTGATACTTTCAACTGTAAGCTAAATTGATAGGAATATGGGTATGTGTGTGTGTTTTTTCAGGCTTTTGACTAAGGTAGCCAAGCACAGCCACCCTCCTCCAGATATGTATTGTGAAATGCATGCCAGGTGTCTGACAGTCTCCTTTTGGGGGTTTCAAAGGAAGGTTCAGCTCCAGGACCTACAATGGCAATTGTATGCATCCCTATGAAATCATTCCCAGCTGTAACAAGGCTGGAACCAAGCATTAGAATGTCCCTGAAACTCATCTTCCTGAACTAAGAAATATAATTGTCAGGTGTTCATAATGTTCACCTCAAATGCAAATTTCAACCCCAATTTCTTCCATGACTCATACTGAAAAAAGCTGCTTCTCACCCATTCTTTGACCCTTCCTGCTTCCTTGTAGCATCAGCCAAATAAGTTAAACCAGAGAAGTCTTCTTCTTCTTTGGCGATCACTTGTAGCCGAGTTAGATTGTCTTCCATAAACACAGTTTTAACAATGAGTCCGTAAGTGACTGTGGAGGCCAATTCTGGATCCGCACATCCTTCCACAGTGGGGACATTGGTATCCGGGCAGGAGTTGATCACGGTGTGGATTTGCCAAGCGTGCCTTCCTCTTAGCACGTCTCTCCCTTGTGTCCTGAGTTTGAGTGTCTTCAAACCCCATGACACATTTGGTAAAAGCTGTTCTCCAACTGGAGCTCTCGCAGGCCAGTGTTTCCCAGTTGTCAGTGTTTATACTACTTTTTTGTAGATTTGCCTAGTCTTTAAACCTCTTTTGTTGACCACCAGCAATACGCTTTCCATTTGTAAGTTCAGAATAGAGTAATTGCTTTGGAAGACGATCATCAGGCATCGGCACAACATGACCAGTCCAACGAAGTTCATGCTGAAGAATCATTGCTTCAACACTGGTAATCTTTGCTTCTTCTATTACACTGATATTAGTTTGCCTGTCTTCCCAAGTAAGCACATATGTAATGATAGCCATAAACTTGGATGGCTTCAAAATGTCATTTGAAAAATTCAAGGATAGCAACTAGGCATGAGGACTATGCTTCTCCTGCCTTGGAGATAATATGCCTTCACAGTTGCTGGGAATCACAATTAAATATGATGCTCTTAAACATGCAGTTGTACTTTTACAGAAACAACCAATGCATATTGCTTTCAACAAGTGGCTGAGTGGCTAAACAAGTGGCTGAGCGGCTAAACTTAAAGGGAAAAGGTCCTATTTTCAACCTATCATGTGAAATGCATCCCTCCAGCCATGTAGCACAACCAATCAGGAATCACACAAACCTCCTCTCTCTCCCCCCCTCTCTCTTTCTCTCTTTTTCCTATTTGGAACTTCAGAAACACAGAGCATCCAGCAGGGCACAACATATGGCTATTGGGATCTCTTTAGGTTGGTGTTTCACTAATTCTACAGTCCAGCTTTATCAAATGTTCCACAAATGCCCTGGAGCCTATTACGTCCTTACCTTTGAATGTGTAGAAAGAAAAAATGGATAAAATGACAAAAAGGCAAGTGGCACAGCTTTCCCATAATATGTGAAATGCATAACAGAGCATGCTCAGATGTTTGCGCCTACTGTTCCTCTTTTCTCAAGGCACAGCCAGGAGGAAAATAATTGCACCTGTGGCTACACCAGAAAGCCAATTTTGTTGAAATAATCTTTTGGGGGACAAAGATGTTTTCCTAAATTTAGGGATTAAAAAGGTGTTACTTGACATGTTGTTGATGTAAGATTGTCATGCCACACAACCTGCCACAGCAGGTTTAAACTGATTAAAGAATGATACTGAAACAGGACCCAAAATACTGGAGGTTAGATCAAGAGCCCCATTTGTTTAAAGGCTACTACTGTCTAACATACTGAGCTTCACAACCTTTCAAATGTTCAAAAAAGGACACCAACATTTTGCACTCAGACTACTGTAATTCTCTCTTGAATGCACCAGTGATCAATCTGCAGGCAGAGATATTCATATATTGTTAGCTTTACAACTGTCTCCAATTATTATTATTTTATAATTAAAAAAAATGGTTTTACAATTTTTTAATACATTTTTAACGTTAACCATTTCAAACATTAAAACAAAAGGTTCTTTTGAACCTTTGGACCTCCTTCCCTCCACCATGGGTTCCATATTCAAGACAACATGTTCTGCATCTTTTCCCTTTATCCATCCATTAAATATCTATAGTTACCGTACTTAATTCCACATTACAAGTGTCATTACATCCCTGCCAATGATTTTAACTGTTTACAATGTTCTTTTAAGTAAGTTAAGAATTTACTCCAGCCTTTTAAAAATACTTGATCTTCCTGGTTTCTGATCCTCCCTGTCAGTTTCACCATCTCTGCATAGTCCATCAGTTTAGTCTGCCATTCTTCCTTCCATTTCTGGGCTAGAAGCATTCTCGCTGCTGCTGTTGAATACATAAAAATTATTTTGTCCTCTTTTGGCATCTCTTTACCTATTATACCTAACAGAAAAGCTGCTGGTTTTTTAACAAATGTATTCTTTTCTTTAATTCATTATATATCTTTTCCCAGAACGCTTTTACCAGTGCACAAGTCCCATTTTTAAACTAGTCTACATTACCCTAGCTAGAAAGCTTAATATTTAATATAATGCACATTATATTTCAATAGCATATCACAAATCACAAGGGTTGCATTTCTCATTTGTTACAGTCACGTGATAAGCAGAAGGATCTTGTCTTGTTGTGTCAGCATTAAGGTTCTGGACAAGAATAAAAGTTTCAGTTCTTGGGGGAAGTGATGGGTGGAGGAGAAATTGGTTGCATATCTAATTCAGTAATTACTATACCTCTGACAAAAACCACCCACAGGCTTTTGTTCACCTCTGCCTCCATAAGACACACAAGTCAGAAAACATTTCCATAATGCAAAAAACAAAACACCAATATAAGATTTCGAGAAATAGCACTGGATTGTGGTCATTCATCAGCATGATGCACTATTAAAATAAATGAGGCCTGGCCCTCTTGTTACCCTGAAGTTGTGGGTTGTAACTAGGGATGCAGGAGAAAGACAATTCACATGTAAAGGAGAAGCTAGCTAATTTGCATTGTGCAAATTAAAACACAGCCATCTCTGAATTTTGCAATGCCAAGTAATGTGTACAAAAATTCATATATTATGGGAAAGTGTGCATAAAATGCCTCTTTTAGTGAACATAACAAAAATGCGTTATTGCTTTGTAAACATGTTTATAGTAGGCAAAATTGCAATGAAAAAAAGTGTATAATAGGAAGAATTCACACTAAAAGGCTGAAAAACTCTCATGTGGATTTTTTAAAAAAAATTTATTCAGAAATTAATGAGGAAATGTGGAAAAATGTAAAATGAGAAATAAAGAGAAACTAAAATTGGCAGGTTCATGCTTCCCTAGATGCAACTTCTTCCCCATGCCCAAGGGGTTGTGTGACAATAAACCATGGATGACCTAGGAGGAGCCTGTAGTGTGACCCCTGCTCACATCAGTATGAACCCTCAAGAAACTGTGTGTTGTGTTAAGGGCTTCTCATATTATCTGGCAGCATTGCAAAGAGCAAGAACACGACTCTCGTGCCACCAGAATAATGTCAAAACCAACCCTTTGTCTTTCAGCTCCCAAATGTTCTACATTGATTTGTCACTCCTTGACACCCAGAAGTGAGAGTTAGAGCTGCAACACAGATGCTACCTCTGGAATGGAAAAGACCAGGGGTCAGCAAACTCTTTCAGCCGTGGGCTGGTCCACCGTCCCTCAGACCTTGTTGGGGGCCGGACTATATTTTGAAGGGGGGGGGGATGAACGAATTCCTATGCCCCACAAATAACCCAGAGATGCATTTTAAATAAAAGCACACATTCTACTCATGTAAAAACATGCTGATTCCCGGACCGTCCACGGGCCAGATTTAGAAAGTGATTGGGCCGGATCTGGCCCTGGGCCTTAGTTTGCCTGTCCATGGGAAAGACTCAGTCCTGTGGTAGAGCATGTGCTTAATACACAAAATGTCCTGGGCTCAATCCCAGTACAGGGAGGTCTTGTGAGGACTGCCTAACTCCTGGAGAAATGCTGTTGATCACTGTATACCATACTGAGCTAAAAGGTAAAGGGAATCAGGTGGTGCTGTGGTCTAAACCACTGAACCTCTTGGCAGTGGCGTAGCGTGGGGGGTGCAGGGGGGGCCGGCCGCACCGGGCGCAACATCTGGGGGTTAGGGTTAGGGGGCGCAAATCCACGGGTTAGGGGGTGCAAATTACTTGCCTTGCCCCGGGTGCTGACAACCCACGCTACGCCACTGCCTCTTGGTGTTGGCAGTTTGAATCTGTATGATGGGGTGAGCTCCCATTGCTTTGTCCCAGCTTCTGCCAACCTAGCAGTTCAAAAGCATACCAGTGCAAGTAGATAACTAGGTACCGCTGCGGCGGTGTTTCCGTGTGCTCTGGCACTTATCACGGTCCTCCGTGCGCCAGAGCAGTTTAGTCATGCTGGCCACATGACCCAGAAAGCTGTCTGTGGACAAACGCCAGCTTCCTCGGCCTGAAAAGCGAGATGAGTGCTGTAACCCCAGAGTCTCCTTTGACTGGACTTAACTGTCCAGCTGTCCTTTACCTTTGCCCTTTTTAACTTTACCATACTGAGCTAAATGATTGTCTGAATTTGTATGAGGCTGCTACCTATGTCGTGCATAGGATTGGAAAGCTTATGCACAGAAGGCAACAGCTCCATTTCATAGGAAGTTGATCTCAAGCGCTGCTCGTTTTCTGCTCCTCTAATGTCAGTGCATTTCAGGGGGAAAGGAAGCATCCTAAGCCCACTGGTTAATCTGTATTTAAACAGAAGTCAGTGCTACTAAAATAATGCAACCTGACAAGGAGTAAATCTCTGAACAACCACTACGTGCCTCAGGTGGTGTGATGAAGCATGAGGTGGAAAACTACTAGGCCAGCACAGTGAGAAAAAGTGGTCTTTTCCCTGAAGTATATGAACATGTTAAGATTCCTTGGGCTTTCACTTTCTAACTAATCCATAACAACTGATCAATATAATAGCACTTTGCTTCAAAAAACCACCTATTGTTGATCATAGTTGTCATTTGAGCCTTATGTTATCATTCTCTTAGTTTTTATAATTTTAAATTCAATTCTCTACATTCCTGCATCAGTTTGCTTTTTTTAAAAAAAAAAATCCTTTAGAAAATTCATCAACATTTTAATGTGAATTTCTCTTCTTTTTGTAAACAGATTTTCTTAATATACATATTTTTACAAAAGAAACCTATGATATAATGAACTTCTGCAGGTTATTTCACTAATATATTCATTTTCATGCGGGCTTTACCCTAGTATATGGATTTTTGTACGCATCACATAGCTGGAGATCTGTACTACAAAGATTTCAGTGGTTTCAGGAAGTGTGAATTTCATGGATCCATTTTCAAATGCAGATTGAATTTCTCCTTCATTGCTCTTAGTTGTGTACCATGTAAATGCAGCCTGCCAGCCATGCAAACTGTCTCCTGTGTCACCTAGCAAAAAATACCTGTGACATCTTGCTGCAACATTCTTCATTTCCCTGCATCCTGTTACTGGCAGCTGAAGAAGAGGACTTGTGAGTAAGGAAACAGAATGTTTTGACATCAAATCATGACACATAGGCAAGTTCTAGTAGATCTTATTGAGAGGAGTAACTCAACAAATACTCATCATTTTTTGTGATAGCCAACGTTATTTATTTAAAAGTTTGCTAAACCATCCACCATTGGAAAATATTCTAGTGGTGCACTACCTAAATATTTTAAATGTTTGTTTTTGTAAGTCACTTTGAGGCCATCAGTTTGAAAAACAAAATACTAATTAATAGTAACAATAAATGCAAAGCTAAACTAATAAAATAAATTAAGTCTGTCTATAAAAACATTGTGAATGGCATCAAGGAATGCTACCCTGCAAAAGCCTAGTTTAATGAAATAATTAAGGCGGTGGCTGAAAGAACAAATTGTTGATGCCAACTTAATTTCCAGGAGGAGCATATTATAAAGTGTGGATGCCACCACTCAAATGCTTTGCCCTGGGTATTTGTTAAATGAATTTCCTGAGCATGTGGCACCCTGAAGAGGGCTCCACTTGATGTCCTAAGTTTTTCAGCATTTAATTCAGCCTAAAGGGGGAGAAAATAAATGTTTTAAAAGGATGATGGATAATATCAAAAGTAAAGTTTGCAACAAACAAAGATTGTTTTTTTAATATGCTTTATGTTGAAAAGTTTTTAGACGGCAATCCTCTGCTGGTCTAGTGAGAAGTAAGCACCCCTGAATGCAGTAGAAGTTATTCCGAGTTGTGGTCATATAGGATTGCAGACATAAGACATGGTGCATTGATGCAATCACTTTATTATGAAAAGACATCCTTCTATGTGATCTACAAGTACTAAAATCACAATAGGACAGTTGTAATGGAGTCTAACCAGGCTCTAGTCTGAAAACTCACACAAAAGGAGCAACAATGGCACGCTGAATGACCCACAAGTTACAACTTATGAAAATAAAAGGGGATGATGTCAGGGAGAAAGAAAGCTCAGCAGCAAATTCTGAAGTTGGCTGAAGAACAGTAATAAAAAAGAAGAATCGACACATAGTTAATCTCCCTTACTTTTTGTATTTAAAAAATCTTGAAACATATCCATTTGCAATATGCTTCCTTAAAAAGATGTATATTAAAACAAAGCCGAGTTTAACAGTTCACAAATACTATATAAAGCAATGTGGAACTCATTAGGATTCCAAAACATCCATAGCACTTACACCAAGACTAGATCTATACAGATGCATTCAATTACATATTCTGTGGTGCTTGATGCAGGAAATATGATTGCCTTTTATTCACTACAGAAATGAAAAAAAACTTACTGAATGTTTGTCAGGCGTTGTGTGACTGTGACTGTTGTGCGCCACTACAAATGTGACTTTTATGGTCTCTTTAATGAAAAGCCAAAAATATTATTAGACCTCAAAGTCCGAGAGAATTTGCCTGACATTTAGGCCTATGTTACATGAAAGGTTTTCAAAGTGAAAGGTTATGAATGGACCCCACTCTTTGTCTACTATTAGCTGTCAAAATGAGCCAAGCGCCAAAAATTCCCTGCGAAGAAAGAAAGAGGGAGCATGATCAAGAGCCCACATTCAGAAAAATACTGACCCCTTCGTGGAAAGGCCAGCTAATGAAATGATTTGCCTGACTTCATATTCTGCTGACAAAGACCTTATTTAGAATTTGAAGTGGAAGGCTTTGGAGATTGTATAAACATAGCCTGTGATAATTATTTTGGGGGGAAAGCCGCCATGTTACATGTATTATGTCTGGCTTTGTAACTAACAACTGCAAGAACTCTGTTTCAAAAAGGTTTATCATACATATAGTAAGCACATCATATAGATATTTCTGACATGGGTTTCAAACAACAACAACAACAACAACAACAACAACAACAACAACTGGCTTGCAGAATGTCAACGAGATGGATTGAGCTGTCCAGAGTAAAACAATCACATTGTGTGTGGGGTGAAATGAAATGGGCAAAGTAAAAATCTAGGAGGAAATGAAGAAAGGGGAAAGGGCTTCATCTGAAATAGCCTTTCAGAGGTTCAACAAGAGTCTAACATGCCACTCACCAAGGAAAGAAAGAAAGAAAGAAAGAAAGAAAGAAAGAAAGAAAGAAAGAAAGAAGAGAGAGTGAACAGTCATGTCTTTGTATCATAGTTTATGAATCCTAGTCTTGTGGCCAAATTATCCTGTTAGAATAAAAGTATCACTGCCATCAAAAGAGCAGCCACTTAGTCCCAGAAAGCACAACAGCTTGCATTTTCCTACCCTCCTACAGTGGCAGCCAGTTATGTGGGGTAGGGCAAGATAGAATATAACAGCAGAATGCAAGGAAGTTATTCCAGATCAGAGGCCCTCCAGATCCTGCCGGTGTATCGCTCCCATCATCCCTGCTGATATGAGTTGGAGTCCAATAACATAAGGAGGGTCGCTTCCACTGTAGCTGCTGGCACAAACCATATTGAATTAAAGAGAGAAAAGTTTCACACACTATAATTGTCTAAGGTCGAGGCTCAGTGAAGGCTGGCCTGACCATAAGCCTCACAGACAAAATCAGCTCAAGCGTCAACTCAAAGTCAACTCAACTAGGCTGAGGAGAACTGGGAGGAGTTGCAGATCTGGAAAGAGAGGGGAGTCCTCACATACTTTTACCATTCCTCCTTTAGCTGTGGATTTAGTGCCATGAGGATCCAGCTGCCACCAGCCTGGGTAGGGCTCTGGGGAGCTCCCTATTGCCACCTCAAGTTTCCTCGGGCTGTGGCTTCCCCAGAATTTGTGAGCCAGGGTTGGCAGAGTGCGCCAGAGCATTTGTTCCACTGGAGCATGCATCATGGGGCATCACTATCAAGGCCTTAGCCTTTGCTTCTGATTTTTTTGAGCTTTAATGGGCTGGATGTTTTCATAATTGTATATATTGAATTGGAAGCCTTTTAGCTTGGACACACAGGTGAAACTCGGAAAATTAGAATATCTGGCTGATAGCATCCATGCCACGCCACATTGAGGCAGTAATTGATGCAAAAGGAGCCCAAACCAAGTACTGAGTACATATGCATGCTTCTACTTCTCAGAGGTCCAATATTGCTCTATTTGCAGTCCTTGTTTTGCTGATTTCATTTAATATTCTAATTTTCTGAGATTGTTAATTTGGGGTTTTCATCAGCTATACGCCATGATCATCACAATTATAACAAATAAAGGCTTGACATATCTCGCTTTGCATGTCATGAGTCTATCTCATATATTAGTTTCACCTTTTAAGCTGAATGAGTTTCACCTGTATAAAAGGCATCCGATTTAATATATATTCAATTTTTCAAAATGTCTGCTGATTTAAGATCACAGTTCGGGATATCTGTCAGTCGCAGAGTATCTTCTCTTCCCCTGCTAACCTCAGAGGCAAGGAGAACAAACAGATTGTATTTTATGGTTTTTTTATTCAGTCATCTGGTTGCAAGACAAATGATCCATGTCTCCATGCAAAGGAGACGTTGGCTACTCTGAGTCCCTCCTCTTCTGTCCCCAACAAGCCTGAAACCCTACCGGAAGTCACAGGAGGCACATATCTGTTCTTGAATGTGGAGGGACCAGCAAGCCCTTGGGGTCTCCCAGACTCTCCAGGGAGGTCTCTACTAGCTATTCTCTCACTTCCTCCTCCTCCTCCACTATCTCATAACTAGGCATTTCCTCATTCAGCTGTACATCATCTCTGTCTCCCTCTCCTCCTGAAACTGCTGGAGACAAGGGGGGTGAAACTTACCCTCCTCTTCTGAGAGGAGTTGGACATTTCCCATTCCTCCTGTTCAGTCCCTGACACTATCTCATGTTTGCTCAAGCTCAACTAACCTGAGAAGTAGGAATCAAAATCTGATGCTAGACATGCCTTGTGATCAGCAGTGATCTTATGCAATGTTACAAACTGTGCTTGCTTGCAAAGTGTGTTCTCTCTCATGGAGAGCACAGGTTGCGGGGAGGGCTGACGAGACACCTCACTGTTGCTAGGCAAATGGTTTGGCTATCCTTTAAGCAGGGGCGGGCTGTTACTGGGGAAATCTAGATGTTGTCATTTGTTGATTGACAGCCCTATTTGTTAAATACAATGCTCGCAGCAACAAACTTCCTCTTTTCGCTGCTTACTTCGGAACACCCACCCTCCCTTCCCTAATTTTAGGCTGTTTGCTTGACCTTGCTATGCCTGTCATGGGGTCGTCTGCTTTGGGGCAGGGGCCTGGTAGGAATTTTGTCCATTTGGCTGATTAGTGTGTGCCATTTGGTTTTTGCCTACTGTGTAGCAAATCGTCACAACTTGTAAGGTTTGCAGTTAGGCATTGGTCTTGGAATTGGTTGGTGGAGGGGTATGGATTTGGCTGTGCCTGCCCCTCCAAAATGCTGCTGCTGCTTCAAGGGTTTTCTGTTAAAGGAACCCAGGGGCTCCCCATGCTTTTGTCCGAAACCCCCTGACAAGGGGCTAGGGCCACGCAAGCCCCTGGGAGCATTCTGGGGAGAGGTGAGGCATGATTCCCAGTCCCGTCTCTCTCCCCAGGTGACTTACCCTTGCTGACTTCGTGGGGGGTGCGAATGTCAGAGCTGTCCCCGTGCAGGGTCAGTTAGTGCTACCAATGCCTAAGCAACCACTCACATTGCTGTAATTAGAATAAAGTTGTGGCCAAAATTATGCCAAAAACCTTAAACAAAAATTAAGTGTCAATTGTGTTTTTCTTTGGGGGGTGTCTTGGGGACCTCGGCACACAACTTACCCTACATGTGAACATATTTTCCCAAATCCAGATCAGGAGGAAGGAGTGTCTTGGACCAGCAAAAAGAAAAAGGAAAATAAAATAAAATATGTATTTTGAGGGACGTCTATGATTCTTTTTTGGGGTTTTATTCTTTTGTTATCAATGATAATTAGTGAAGTTCATGTATTTAATTTTGTGGGGGATCACCATCACTTGGTTTATGGTGAAACAGACACTATCCATCAGCATCTTAGTTTGTGGTTGGCTTTTTAGATAGATGGATAGATTTCCCCCCCTTCTGCAAGATGAGGATAAATAGGTACCTGTTTAATGAAGAGGGCAAGGAATTTTATTTCTGTTTCTTGTACTTTTAGGAAGAGAGCTGTTTTAGTAGAGAAATTCAGAAAATTCATGATGTCCAATAACTTTTGTACACCATAAACAATCTTTAGAAGCTGCATCATAAACATTCTCTCAATTTTCTTTACTACACATGCTAAGGGTTTTTGCTCCAGGGTTACACTTTTAGGTAAATTAAAAATTTCTCTACACATGTTATATGAAAGAATCTCAAGCTGTATAATAAAATAAAGGGAAGTGAGAGAGAAATCAAAATTTCTCCACAGAATTATTTCTTTTCAAATCAAGTTTCAGCAGTTTGAATAAAAGATCAAAAGCATATCTACATTTCAGTTTCAATAATGTCACACCAAAGACAATTCCCCCCCCCCAAAAAAAAACCTAATGACCAACTGGTTAGATATGTGCAGTATATATAGTCATACCTAAATCATGTAGTATCAATAAAGGCAGTCTAGTTGAATCAGGTGGTAAAATGATGGAATGGGGAAAATATATAATTTACCTTAAAAATCATTGTAAACAATTAAAATTATTATTACAATTGGAATGATACTTCTTGTTGAACATTGAACTGTGCTTGTAAGGTAAAGGTAAAGGTCCCCCTGACCATTAGGTCCAGTCGTGACCGAGTCTGGGGTTGCGGCACTCATCTCGCTTTATTGGCTGAGGGAGCCAGCGTACAGCTTCTGGGTCATGTGGCCAGCATGACTAAGCCGCTTCTGGTGAACCAGAGCAGTGCATGGAAACACCGTTTACCTTCCCACTAGAGTGGTACCTACTTATCTACTTGCACTTTGATGTGCCTTCAAACTGCTAGGTTGGCAGGAGCAGGGACCGAGCAACGGGAGCTCACCCTGTCGCAGGGTTTCGAACTGCCAACCTTCTGATCAGCAAGTCCTAGGCTCTGTGGTTTAACCCACGGCGCCACCGCGTCCCTATGAACTGTGGTTGTAATGGAGATTTAATAGATTTGGATTAATAGAGAAGATGCATGAGGAAAAAAAGTTAACAAAAGAACCTACAAAGGGGAGGAGGGAAATTCAGGGGAATTTGCTTTGGTTGTTTTGACACTTGTTTGTAAATTTCAAAATTTGAAAAACTAAATAAATTTATATACAGAAAATGAATCAGGTAGTAAAGTGTTTCCCATGAAACTGGTGTAATCTACCAATGAAAGCTTTAATTTGATGGTGGGTATGTTTTGGGAGGGGCTACAAAATCATGCCAATTCAATATAACCCATTTTAATACTAGTGGACCTGATTCTGCACAGACTTAATGGAAACATAAAGAATCTCCATGTATATATACTTCCTTGCTTTCTGTCTGCTGTGGAGCGGGAAATGTTGTTGTTGTTGTTGTTGTTGTTGTTGTTGTTGTTGTTGTTGTAGTATTTATAACCCACCCTTTTCCCTTACAGGGACTCAAGGTGGCTTACTGATAAAATAAAAACATAGAGAAAAACAGTCAATAAAACAATTAAATATTAATAGAATTAAATAGAATTAATAGAATTAAATCTATAAATCTACCACCTATCTATCATCTATCTATCATCTATCTATCTATCTATCTATCTATCTATCTATCTATCTATCATCTATCATCTATCTATCTATCTATCTATCTATCTATCTATCTATCATCTATCGTCATCTATCTATCATCTTCTATTATCTATCATCATTACAATGAAAAACAACACCAGCCCTTTCATTAAAAGCAGTCAGTTTCCCCAAGCCTGTTGGAATGAGAAGGTGTCCCACTGACAGAAGGACAACAAGGAGGGAGTGCTCAGCTCTCTTTCAAAATACCAAATGTGCCCATGGGTTCTGGGAATGTTGGCAAGCTCTGTTGTAGTGTCACAGTGGGAATATTCCCCCCTCCCCTCTTATCATCTGCATCACAATACAAATGGATGGTGCCTGACAAGGAGAACAATGTGTGCAGGACATGCTTGTCATGCTGAGATGGGTAAGTAGGTTTCCTCCTGTCATAGTGGCACTGGATAATTGGAACAGAGTATGTGGTCACTGCAGATGGTGACAGCAGCCACAAAATTAAAAGACGCCTGCTTCTTGGGAGAAAAGCAGTGACAAACCTAGACATCATCTTAAAAAGCAGAGATATCACCTTGCCGACAAAGGTCCATATAGATAAAGCTATGGTTTTCCCAGTAGTGATGTATGGAAGTGAGAGCTGGACCATAAAGAAGGCTGATCGCCGAAGAATTGATACTTTTGAATTATGGTCTAGAGGAGACTCTTGACAAGAAGATCAAACCTATCCAAATCAGCCCTGAGTACTCAATGGAAGGACAGATTATGAAGCTGAGACTCCAATACTTTGGTCACCTCATGAGAAGAGAAGACTCCCTGGAAAAGAACCTGATGTTGGGAAAGATGGAGGGCACAAGGAGAAGGGGACAACAGAGACGAAATGGTTGGACAGTGTTCTCAAAGCTACCAGCATGAGTTTGACTAAACTGTGGGAGGCAGTAGAAGACAGAAGTGCCTGGCGTGCTCTGGTCCATGGGGTCACAAAGAGTCACTTAGTCATTTAGTCATGACTAAATGACTAAACAACAACAACAACATGTGGTGATGGTGTTAGCCCAGAGATATACTTTGCCAAAGTCACAAGAGAAGCAAAGAAAGAAATATTGCGTATGTATGTGTCTCCCCCACCCAAAAAAAAAATTAAAGGGTTATATACATAGCCATTAGGTTTGTATAATGAGCACTCACACTTTACATTGTGGGTGCCATTTGTGGGATCGTGCATGGGGCTACAGTTCTTGCTGGGAGGTGAGGCCAGCCCCAATTATAAAGAGGGGGTGGAGCTGACATTATCCAGGCAGTCGGCTCTGGAGATTCACCCTCCCTCCCCTCCCTTTGTTTAATGTTTCTTGTTTGCAGGTTAATTTTTTCTTCCTGTTTAGCGGGTGCTGCTACGGTCTTTGATTGGTAGCTTTTGAAGGACTGGGAATAAATTTTCCTGCATTGGCAGGTTTCGTTTTCCCCATAGCAATTCGTCACAACTTTGGTGGTTATGGTATTGGGTGGAATTGTTTAGTCTTTTCTTCCCTATATGGGGGGGGGCGTGAAGTAGTGACTCACCCCCCTGCGCCAGCGATTCCAGAGTCCCCCTCTTAAAGGGGATATATATATATATATATATATATATATATATATATATATATATGAGTTTCACAGGCCATACACCGAAAGGTCGTCAGTGAACTACCCTGCATGCGGGGATATGGGCTGCACTTCCATCTCAGAGCACCTCTATATCCTATTTGCCCTGATGAGCCCCAGTTCCCCCCGGTTGGGGGGCTGGGAGGGATACACGCCGATGGCCTAAGCCAAGGTCTTCATACATTCAGAAGTTTAATAAAGTTGTGACCTAGTTTTAATTCCATAACACGTTGTCAAAGTCTTTATTCGTTCCTTGTGATTTGTGGGGGCACGGGCTGTCGCCGCCTGGTCACACAAAAAATATTAAGTTACAGATAGGTAGCCGTGTTGGTCTGCCATAGTCAAAACAAAAAAAATTCCTTCCAGTAGCACCTTAAAGACCAACTAAGTCAGTTCTTGGTATGAGCTTTCGTGTGCATGCATCTGAAGAAGTGTGCATGCACACGAAAGCTCATACCAAGAACTGACTTAGTTGGTCTTTAAGGTGCTACTGGAAAAAATATTAAGATTATTATATATTAGTTGCTTTTTTCTGAAAGGTGAAGGGAAAGCAATTTACAAAAGCAACATCACAATAGATGGATGGGTGGATAGACACCTTTCAGGTCCATGTAGAACAGAAGGAGCAGCCCCTGCTTCATCATTCTAAAAGATTTGGCCGTTTGCCCAGAAGGTGAGCAGAACGGGGTGGAAGTGATGGAGGAGGAAGGCACTTGAAGAGTGACGACGACAGGATTAGGAGCCAAAAAGACGGAGCAAGAGGCAGCAACATATAAGGAGAGGGTTAGAAGTGTGAAAGATGGGACAAGAGGAAGTGACAGGACATTAACCTTCATACACAAGGAATAACAGCATTTCCCAAAAATCAGAACATGGGAAGTCATCCGAAATGTTTGATTTGGAATTGGATAATTGACTCTTTTCATTGTACAGTGGTGCCTCGCAAGACGAAATTAATCCGTTCCGTGATTCTCTTCGTCTAGCAGTTTTTTCGTCTTGCGAAGCAAGCCCATTGACAGCTTAGCGGATTAGCGCTATTAGCGGTCTAGCGGCTTTTAGCGATCAGCTGAGAAGCGGCTTATCAGCGGAACAGCTGATAAGCGGCTTAGCGCTTAGGGAAAGGGCAGAAAAAAGCGAGAAAAAAACGCGGGAACTCGCAAGATTTTTTCGTCTTGCGAAGCAACCCCATAGAGAAATTCGTTTAGCGAAGCGCCTCCAAAAACAGAAAACCCTTTCGTCTAGCGGGTTTTTCGTCTTGCGAGGCGTTCGTCTTGCGGGGCACCACTGTATAATGATTTGTATTAATGTGGATTATATTGGATTGTTATTAATGAAAAATGAAAAAAAAATATTATTATTAAAAGATAATGTGAAGTGCAATCTAGTGCATCTTCACTTGGTAGTAAATTCTGTTATGTTAAATGGAGCTTTCTCCCAGATTTGTGTCCCAAGGTTGGAACTTTAGAAAAATTAGCCCTCTGTCTGCAGCTAATGGTCAAGTTTTACCAACATGTTCAGCGATCTCTCATTCTGCCAACAGCATTGCTGTTTTCACTGATCATGTGTGCAGCTGACACACTGAACAAGTGGGTGTGTGTGAGTGATCAGATTCAACATGGGAAATAACTTTTATATGGATATTGCTGCTTTCACCCTTCATGACATCGCTAGAATGAGAAAATATGTCCAAGTGCTAACAGAGGCACAGAAACCTTAATCCGCTTTGAGAAGGAGCCATGGCTCAGTGGCATAGGACAGAGTCCAACTTCTAGGTAGCAGGAAAGACATCTGCTTGAGATCTTGGAGAGCGTCTCTGCCCATCTGAACAGATGGTACGGGGCTGAGGCAGATCTAACAAGTGCAAGGCAGCTCCTTGTAATTGGTGATGGCACCAAATCCTTTCGGAGGGCGACTTGCTTTAGCGGGTGTTCTCTTCTGCAAACAGAATGCATCTTAATTTTCAGTGAAGGATTCTTCATGTAATTTCATGAAACGTCAACCATACATACATGGATCAGCCTTCCTAAGGCTATGGAATTACAATAGCAGTTCTCAGTATAGCTAACCTAGCTGACAGCATCCGATGAATCATTATGTTTACCACTTGAACAATTTGCTTTAAACAGCTGTAATGATACCGATTTGTTTTTCTTGGTGGCTTCGGCACACCATTAGTGCCCATATAGTATATCTTCAAAAACACGTTTGCCTCATTATTCCAAGATTCACTTCGGAAAATAGATTATCACTGCAATTTATGAGGAATTGCTCTTATATTATGTGCATTTTAAAAAATAAAAAAGCCCTATTCCATTTGCCTGCTTTCCAGAATGGATTTATTTTTTATTTTTATTTTTTTTGCATGAGGATGCTATCTACTAAGAACTCATGTGATAACAATGATTTATATAGTCCCCATAACTTACATTGCAAATTACAGAGTAAAATAAGCTGGTAATTGTGCCCCCCCCCCGAAATTTATAATCTGAATTTTGGAAGGAGACACAGTAAAGAAGTGGGAAAGGAAACAAGGTATAGGTATGAACATTTGCAGTTACAAGTAGTTCAGAGTTCCTTTGTCTGGGGATGAAGGACTGAAATACATATAAGGTTTACAGGTCAAATACCTTCATGGTTCTATCTACAAATTGTTAAATACTTGCTTAGTTGCAAAAGTAGTAGGTAAACTAGGCAGAACAATAATTCAGCCTTGGAATATCTGAAATATTAGCACATTGGTGTGTGGGGGGGAACCTAATTAGCAAACTTAGATGATGAGTGTCAGCAGAGTTGGCACCAAAGCAGGTCCACTGAGAAATCACAGGCAAGTATCAGAAATATCGCAGGAAGTTTCTGTTTTACAGTACCCAGCCAAAAGATATTTAAACCAAAACTAACAGAGGAACACTGCCCTTCCCTGACCCCAAATCCCAAGGTCTAGTGGAACTGAGCATGCTTGGTAGACATAAGTAACAGTGTCAGTTGAAAAAGCCCAGGTTTCCCCCCCCCCCAGCCCCAGGGCCCACACATTCGCTCCATAAGACGCACTTTTTCCCTCTTAAAATCTAAGGGAAAATGTCTGTGCATCTTATGGAGAGAATGTGTGGTCCCTGGGGCTGGGGGGTGGGACCCGGGCTTCCCTCGCCAGCCCCACAAGCATGGGGAGCAGCGGAATTCTGAAGGATTACTTGCATGGGGGACGTGGGTGGCGATGTGGGTAAAACCTCAGTGCCTAGGACTTGCTGATCGTAAGGTCGGTGGTTCGAATCCCCGCGGCGGGGTGAGCTCCCATCGTTTGGTCCCAGCTCCTGCCCACCTAGCGGTTCGAAAGCACCCCTAAGTGCAAGTAGATAAATAGGTACCACTTTATAGCGGGAAGGTAAACGGCGTTTCCATGTGCAGCGCTGGTGCTGGCTCACCAGATGCAGCTTCGTCACGCTGGCCACGTGACCCGGAAGTGTCTTCGGACGGCACCGGCTCCCGGCCTCTTGAGCGAGATGAGCGCGCAACCCTAGAGTCGGATACGACTAGCCAGTACGGGCAGGGGTACCTTTACTTGCATTTCAGTTTATGCATCGAGAAATGTGAATTAGGTAATTCTGCATTAAAATGAGTGTGTAATAAATGAGTGCACCCATCAATACAATAGAAAAGTTTAACTGGAAACTTTGTATGATTGGGGACTAGATCTTAGCCCAATGGTAGCCCTATACATGCTTGCTCAAACATAAATCTCACTGATTTCAATAGGACTTACTCCCAGGTAAGGGTGCATAGGATTGCAGCTGGATAGGATGTTGAAGCAGCCTAAGGCCTGTTACTGAAGCAGCTATATTTCTAACTTGAAAATCCTACAGCAGTAGTACTGCTCAGAATTTCTTTTGCTGCGCACCATCATTCAATCTAGGTCAGGTTTGAAAGCAGCTGAAGCATAAAATGGAAAATAATGATGGGAAAAGTTCTTATACTTTAAAGATGCCTAAAAGTTAGATGACTGATACAAATTACAGAAGTGTTCCCTAAACAATCATAACTACACACCATCCGTTATTTTCTTAAATTGCTCCTGGGCTGCCCCATTCTCAAAGCACTCCATAGACTCCGGAAACCCTTGGAAGCAAATAGGGCTTCGGATATCCAGTGGCAAGCTTCAAGGATCAGCCTCTTCCTAGTTATTCTCTTCTTTTTGTGTGAATTTCTTGTACTTTCAATATCTTAGAGAATTCGCTAGGGTGATGTGACCATAAAACTGCCTAGAAATAAATGAATTTGGTTTGGACTTCTGCACACCTCATTTTCTTTAATATATTTCCAAGCTATTGTGCTCTATTAAGTCATGTTCCAAGATGGCATAATGTACCGTCCAGCATCAAGATCTTTAAGGACTTGAGGCAGTAAGCTAAACACCTTAAATGCCAACATATGAAACAAAATTAGCTCTACTCTACAGTACATCCATTCCAGGAAGAAATTCAAGTAAGGCCCAATCCACAGTTTTGATTGTCCAGTGATTTCAAATCCAAGAGGTGTTTTGTTTTGTCCCTCTACTTTCCCTTCCTTACATAACTTACATAACTTTAGCTTCCAGGCACAAATATTCCTCTTCTCTCTGGCCTCTTAAATCAGGAAGGTATTGTTTTTATTTGCTATTATGGAATGTGCTTTTTGTATTTATATGTTTTTACAGTGGTACCTTGGGTTAAGAACTTAATACACTCTGGAGGTCCGTTCTTAACCTGAAACTGTTCTTAACCCGAGGTACCACTTTAGCTAATGGGGCCTCCCGCTGCTGCTGTGCCGGCGCTGCACAATTTCTGTTCTCATCCTGAAGCAAAGTTCTTAACCCGAGGTACTATTTCTGGGTTAGCAGCGTCTGTAACCTGAAGCGCCTGTAACCTGAAGCGTCTGTAACCCGAGGTACCACTGTATATTGTAAACCACCCTGTGATTTTTGGATGAAGGATGGTAAAAAAAGTCAGAAATATAGTATTATTATTATTATGGTTATGGTTCTTGGTTGCTTAACACCACCCCCTTTTGAGTGGGGAACGACAGAAACACAGGACATAAATATTACAATAAAAAAGTAAAGAACATGAAAGTTTGTGAACTTTAGATCAGGTCTTCAGAGCTTATAAAAAACTAGAATCTCTTCAGAAAGGAAACCCCTGCTGCCTATCAGCTAAATGATGTTGACATGCCATAACTCATACTCCAATACTGTGAAGCACTGAGCACAAAGTTGGCATCAGCATATTTTTCATTGCATGCTCTTTATGGAACTTCCAATCACCAGCGTCTTCTCCGTCTTGATGGGAAGTGATGGTGAAAAATTTCAGTCAATTGCATATACAATAAAAATCCTGATAGACTAAGGAAAGCGGTGGTCTTTTTATTGAGGGTTGGCATTAAAAGAAGGTCTCGTTTTCATCATAAAATCCCTCAAGCTGAACCAAGATCAAAATCTTGCTTTTCTTATAATTAGGGATCTGTCAGAGTTCCCAGTATATAAATCCCCATCATCTGGGACTTCTATAAGACAGTAATAAAAAATCTGTTATTGCTCTCTCTGGGCTATGAGGTGCCATTCAAATTCTCAGGCAGCAGCAAAGGAATTTCTTCCTGTTTTGCTGAATGAAAAAGAAGCATCATTTGGCTGATATAAAATTACAGACGGGGGGGGGGGGACCTCATAGAGATCATTCCTATTAGATGCAGCAAATATATTTTATTTTTATTTCTAGGAGTAAAAATCAAGCATGTGCCACTGTAAATAAGTAGGCTGGCCATAGCAACAGGTTTCTGAACAGCTCTTGCAGTGTAAGGGACGGAGAGGGGAGGAGAGCATGTGCCGCTGTAAATAAGTAGGCTGGCCATAGCAACAGGTTTCTGAACAGCTCTTGCAGTGTAAGGGACGGAGAGGGGAGGAGAGCATGTGCCGCTGTAAATAAGTAGGCTGGCCATAGCAACAGGTTTCTGAACAGCTCTTGCAGTGTAAGGGACGGAGAGGGGAGGAGAGCATGTGCCGCTGTAAATAAGTAGGCTGGCCATAGCAACAGGTTTCTGAACAGCTCTTGCAGTGTAAGGGACGGAGAGGGGAGGAGAGCATGTGCCGCTGTAAATAAGTAGGCTGCCCATAGCAACAGGTTTCTGAACAGCTCTTGCAGTGTAAGGGACGGAGAGGGGAGGAGAACACGATATTAGTGCAAAAATGTTGTGTGCATATTTGCTCCCAAGCATGTCACAGTGAAATAAGTGGAGCTTACTTCTCAGTTAACAGTGTTATGGTCACCTTGCAAGTCAATCACATGGAAAGGGAAACCATGTGGGAAAGAAGCCAGTCAGCAATTGGGCAGGGAACAAGCAGAACTGCTAATTAGCTGATCTTTGCTTTGAACGGGGAACACTGAGCACAAGCTAGACCACATGCATGCACACAGCTGCTAAACCAGCTCTGTGTCTTCCAAGAGAACTGTGAATGATTAAACCAGGTCTCTATACATGGGGATGTTCTCTCAGTTGCTCAGGGCATGTCATACATGTCTGCAGAGTACCCCTCCATGTTCAGAGAGTAAACTGTTCCAGAACACGAGTGACTGAGAAGAATTCACACCCTCCAACATTTCTCCGATAAAAATAGTAAAGGTAAAGGTAAAGGTACCCCTGCCCATACGGGCCAGTCTTGACAGACTCTGGGGTTGTGCGCCCATCTCACTCAAGAGGCCAGGGGCCAGCGCTGTCCGGAGACACTTCCGGGTCACGTGGCCAGCGTGACAAAGCTGCATCTGGCGAGCGAGAGCCGCACACGGAAACGCCGTTTACCTTCCCGCCAGTAAGCGGTCCCTATTTATCTACTTGCACCCGGAGGTGATTTCGAACTGCTAGGTTGGCAGGCGCTGGGACCGAACAGCGGGAGCGCACCCCGCCGCAGGGATTCGAACCGCCGACCTTTCGATCGGCAAGTCCTAGGCGCTGAGGCTTTAACCCACAGTGCCACCTGCGTCCCCCGATAAAAATAGGGACATCCAATTCCATCATCATCATCATCATTTTATTATTTATACCCCACACATCTGTCTGGGTTGCCCCAGCCACTTTGGGCTTCCAACATATGAATATAAAAACTTTAACTTTTTTTTTTAAAAAAAGAATCCCTATACAGTGGTACCTCTGGTTGTGAACGGGATCCGTTCTGGAGGCCCGTTCGCAACATGAGCAGAACACAACCCACGTTTGCGCATGCGCGGGTCACGATTCGCCACTTCTGCACATGCACATGACATAATTTTGCACGTCTGCGCATGCGTGAGCAGCAAAACCCAGAAGTAACCCTTTCCAGTACTTCCGGGTCGCCGTGGGACGCAACCTGAAAATGCTCAACCTGAAGCAAACTTAACATGAGGTATAACTGTATAGTCTCCTTTCAGATGTCTTCTAAAGGTTGTATAATTACTTAATCCCCTTGGCTTGGTGGTCACATAGCTCCATGCCCTCCTACATTTCTCCAATGAAAAGAGTGACTTCCTAAGGAAAAGTGGAACATTCTGGAATCAAATCAGAAACTGGGATGGCTTCTGTAAATCAGGGACTGTCCCTGGAAAATAAGGACACCTGGAGGACATGAGAATTTAGTTTCATGGTGTGAGGGGAGTCATTTCCCACTGTTTCCATGGCTCTGTTCTGCCAGAGGACAGACTGCTGCCTGTCTAGAAGAGTTGTCCCAATTAACTAGCACATTCTCCAAATATGATCAACAATCCTGAATAACTTCAGATCACTGAATCTAGGTAGGAGAAAGTAACTTTGTGTGTTACTTGGGGAAGCAACAGAGAAGAAAGCTTGTCCAGAATTGGGGTACATTGAAAAAGCATAACACAATTGCAGTTTCATAGCAAATTGTGAAAACTGCCCCAGAGATAGGAGGGGAAAAGTAGATGAGATGACTGCAAGACATGAAGGCTGTATTTTGGCTCATGAATGAGAAGAAGGGGACATTTCACTGGGAACTGAGAGTGCAAAGGGGACCTATTCTTGAGAAGGATTTCAGGTACAGAATTGTAAACATTGCATTGAAAAGCTACGATGCAGTTGACTAATTTTTTTTTAATGCTATATACATTTGTAAGGCATAATAACTGGCAGAGGCTGGAATTATAAGTCATGGATATATAATTTTTCAAACTACTGCTGAAAATTGTCTCCCAGTTGTGCCCATTAATATAAAATACATGCTGTGTGACTTGGTGCCCCACCTTTGCCAGCTCAGAAGTGAAGTGAGGATAGCAAATTTGGAGCACATATTATTTTATGCACTTCATAGCACACAGTATATGAGAGAAGGTAGGTTGATGAAACTGCTGATTTTTGAGGTACCCAATATCCTTTATATTGTCTCAATATGATAATCAGAATAATCAGAATGCTGGACCATGGTTCAAATCCGAGTTTAAAACCATGATGTGGACCAAATCCAGATATAGTAACTGGGTAAGGTAAAGGTAAAGGGGCCCCTGACCATTAGGTCCAGTTGTGACTGACTCTGGGGTTGCGGCGCTCATCTCACTTTATTGGCCGAGGGAGCTGGCGTACAGCTTCTGGGTCATGTGGCCAGCATGACTAAGCTGCTTCTGGCGAACCAGAGAAGCACACGGAAATGCTGTTTACCTTCCCGCTGAAGTGGTACCTATTTATCTACTTGCACTTTGACGTGCTTTCGAACTGCTAGGTTGGCAGGAGCAGGGACCGAGCAACGGGAGCTCACCCCGTCGTGGGGATTCCAACTGCCAACCTTCTGATTGGCAAGTCCTAGGCTCTGTGGTTTAATCCACAGTGCCACTCGCGTCCCTTAGTAACTGGGTACCAGTGCGCAAATCGTTATCTCTCAGTTTAACCTACTCCATAAGGTTTCTGTGGAAATTATATGCGTGTTACTCTTAAAGGAATGGAAGGTTCCAATGGGATAAATAAAAGAGACTCTGTTTAATGACAAAGCTTCACCAATTTTAAAGTGCTCTTTACAAAATAGGCTTTGCAACAGAAGACAAAAGGCTTCTTCACTATGAAACACTGAAAAGGTGTATCATGTTTTATCTGCATTTTATTGTGGCCAGACCCCGCTTCAAGGGAAGCCTTGGGAAAATTTATGCTAAGGTTTATGTGTGTGCAGTAATCATCTGTAAAACCTGGTTTAGATTTGCCTCATCCTGTGTGAAATTTAAAACAGTTCACTGGGCTTGAAATAGACCAGCAATCTTATCTTCAGTGCTTCATGTAGTTCAAGAACTGCTTAAGGCTCATAAGTTCACATGCACTGTTGACAACAGTAGACAGTTGTCTATGTCCCTTCTCTGCTTTTGTAATGTCATCCACACCTGCATTGTGATATCGTGGTGATTGCAGAACATCCCTGAAGTGTAGGTGGGTTCCCACAAGGCAAGACACAGTGATAACAGCAAGAACCCTTCTTGAACTAACAGAACTGGACAACAGGGGTAAAGCAACTGCTTAAATACATTTCTGAAAGTCTGGGCCACTCCCACTCCCAACATGATTGGCTGTCTAAACTTCCAAGCTGCGAATCATAAATCTGCCCCGCTTCATAGTGGAGAGGAGTTGCGGTGGACCGCGTGGCCACCCACTCCTCCTCAGGGGTGGGGTACAAAGTCCCATGTTGCCCTGGGGATCCTGGCCATGTCAGCACTCAGCCACCGAATCAGCTGGCTGGTGGGGGTGTGGCCGGAACCATTTAAGTGGAGGCGTGAGCCGGAGGGCTTCCTCTTGACTCGCTTCTTCAATCTACCACTCTCCCTCCCTCTTTTGCAGGTTTTCATTGACCTTACTATGGACCTTGGTTGGTCACCGTTAACGGGCCTGGTAGAAATTTTTTCACTTGGCAGAATTGGCATGGGCCATTTGGTATTTGCCTACCTTGTAGCAATCGTCTGAACTTTGTAAGGTTTTGCGGTTAGGCATTGTTTGACCTTGTGACAGGGGAGGGAAGGTGTGGCCATCACCTGCCCCTCCAAGCTTAAGAGTATTCCATTAAAGGAATCCGGGTGTGTGGATCTTGTCCGAAGCCCGGGGTGGGGCTAGGGCCATGACATGACCCCGTCGGGAACACCTGGGGGAGCTCGAGTTGGTCTGCATTGACGGGGCTCCCCATTTTGGTGGTTTACCCTTACCGGACTCCCTGCACAATGGGCAGGAGTCAGATATGGTCGGGTCCATTCAATGCCTAAGCCAATTGCTGCTCACATTCTGTAATCAATAAAATTGTGGGCTAAATTTGCCCAATTAACATTAACCCAATATCTGTGTCCTGGTGTGTTTTATCCTTCTACGAGGGGGTGATTGCGGGGTCTAGACACACAACTCAGAGTTTAAGGGCCAGAGGCAGAGGCCCAAATCCTGAAATGTTCTGTGACTGGACATCATGTCTCGAATCAGAACACAGGGGCTCAGAATCCTTAGTCCAGACTCAAGCTCAGGCAAACACAGACCACTGAATACATAACAATCCCAATGCAGAAGGTCCCCAGATTCATTCTTCAGCACCTTCTGCCACTCATTGCCAACAATACTGAGCAAGATGCACAGATGGTATGGCTTGTGACAAGGCAGCTTCCTATGTTCCATTTGTCACTTCCCTGTCCACATAACTGACAGCAAGAGCAAGGAAAGGGAAATGTGGAGCACCATGACATAACAATAGAACAACATGATGGAGTAGCAGGGGGAACTGTATGTGTGGCAACAGGTGTGCATTCAGTACCAGTACAGGTTTAGGTCTGACTGGAAGAATGGGAGGCACAGATCATGATGAGATGTAGCAATCTCATCATAACTTCCCATCTGGCTTGTTCTTCTCCCATAATTCCCACAAACCAGGTCTGAACCTATGTAGCGTATCAAACCATGGTGCAGCATCGTCAACTTGGGACCCACACAACAGAAAAATTGTGGGTGCCCAGGCCACCAGAGCCCCCTGGAGATGGTTCCAGTGCCATGGTGGAATGACAACTCTGTTATAATCCACTCCACTTCTTGGTGTACAGTGGTACCTCGGGTTAAGAACTTAATTTGTTCTGGAGGTCCATTCTTAACCTGAAACTATTCTTAACCTGAGGTACCACTTTAGCTAATGGGGCCTCCAGCTGCTGCCGTGCTGCCGGAGCACAATTTCTGTTCTCATCCTGAAGCAAAGTTCTTAACCCAAGGTACTATTTCTCTGTTAGCAGAGTCTGTAACCTGAAGCGTCTGTAACCTGAAGCATCTGCAACCCGAGGTACAACTGTAGTTTGTAGCTTCTAAGGGTAAACATGGCCTTTACTGGCATAGTTAGAAAATTGTGAATTGCAGTGAAGTCATGCCTTTCATAGGAAAGACGTCATGCTTTATACTCTTTTGGAAAAGGGCAAAGATTTCTATGCTTTTAGCATGGTATGCCTACCAAATCCATTTCTGTGCTGCATATATATTTATTTTTCAATTCACAATCCACTTTCCCTGAAGGGCTGTCTTTTGTTTTTGTTTTATTATTATTATTATTATTATTATTATTATTATTATTATTAGTCCCATGTCATGCATACTTTAGCATTTTCATGCCAAAGCGTTTAGATGTTTTTGTTCTAAACATGTTTTTTGTTTTAATTTTGAAGACTTCCCATTTTCAACAAGGCTTTTATCCCAATCTGCATTGGATTGTAAAGTGTTTTTACATATGGAATTGCTTGTAATTATTTTAATTGCTGATCCCCCCCCCCATAAATTCACTTTGAGATGATGTATGGGAAGCAATTCATAAGCAGAATCCAATAAATGCAAATTTAATTGCTTTTTTTTGCCACTTTGGTATCTGTTGCCCTGGGTTCCTTTGGGATGAAGGGTGAGATAGAAATGCAATTAACTAATAAACAAAATTTTACAGTGTAGTGTAATGGTTATGTGGGGTTATTTGTGCGTAAATTGCCTTCGGTTTAGTTAGATTGCTTGCTCCACCATGCTTAGGGTCAGAGCTTGCACTCCGTGACCTGTTAGTCACTTGCAGAATCCGTTAGTGGGCGTTTCTTGAACCTCTTCCAGCATAAAAGCTGTTTGACCCCCAGTCTCCTCCTATGTTCCCTGCGCGGAACGCGTCTGCACAAGTAAGGGGAAGGCAGGGGCGTGCCAGCGCTCTCTCCACTAGATTCGGGTGAAGGGTCTGGGAGCCCTGTCACCAATTCCTCTATCTCCCTCTCTTCTCTATTGGTGTTATGCTGAATTCCTTCCCCCTTGCTGGTCCCCTCTCCGGCATCGCTCGGGAACCCTGCCTCCGCCTCTTGCTCTGATGTCAGTTCCCTGACATGCAGTATTCAGGATGTTAAGAGTAGCCATTAATAAATGGCTGGGAACAGATGCAGGTATTTTGAAAACTTGGTCTTTGGCCTCTTCTATGTTTGTTTGAACTTGACCTTATCTGACAAGAGCAAAGTCCACCATATAGTTTGACCACAGATTTTCGCTATGGGAACATAGACTGACATCTGGGAAATCTTTCCTTTAAATCAAACAAAAAGCTCAAATATGCAAGTTCATAAGGAAAGGGGGAATGTCTCCCAACTCAGATGTCCCAAGGATGCCCAGGGGAAATATATACTATGGTCTCATCTCAAGACTTCTCAAAACACTAGGTGACCCATTAAACCGCACACTAAGTACTGCAATAGTGGAAGCAATAAAAGGAAAAATTTAAGCCTTAACCCAGTGTTTACAAGCATTTGTCAATCTAAGACAGATGCTTCTTTAGCTGGGATATATATAATAAATACTCCCGGTGTTGTTACAAAACCGCATAGCTGTTTCTTAAAGTGGATTTCCATCTCAGCTGAGCAAGGATGATGTCTCTGAAAACAACACTCTCATTTGTTCTGCATTCACTGCGCTTCCATCACTGACTTGGGAAATGGTGAGTGAACAATCCATATCTACCCCGTTGTTTCTTATGAAATACTGCATTTTGATGCATCCGCTCCCTCCCCACCAAAAAGAAACACGTATGAGATGCAATGTCTAGACCAGTGTTTCCCAACCTTGTGTCTCCAGCTGTTTTTGGACTACAATTCCCATCATCCCTTGCCACTGGTCTTGCTAGTCAGGGATGGTGGGAGTTGTAGTTCAAAAACAGCTGGAGGCACAAGGTTGGGAAACACTGGTCTAGACCAGCCTTTTTCAACCTTGGGTCCCCAGATGTTGTTGGACCAGAACTCCCTGTGTTACTGACCATTGGTCCTGCTAGCAAGGGATGATGGGAGTTGTAGTCCAACAACACCTGCAGACCCAAGATTGAGAAAAGCTGGTCTAGACCATCACCACTCACAAGAATTATCTAGCCAATGCTTCTCACATTGTCCAGAAAGTCTCTGTTAGCAAAATATTCATGGCTGGGGGGTGGGGGCAGGAGGAGAAATCTAGAAGAAGGTCTGAAGCAACCCACCAATCCTTACATAGAAATTTGATACACTTTCTCTGAATTGGGGTGGGGAAAACCAACCTAACAACTAGATAGTATCTATGAAATTCAGAATAGATGGTTCTGAAAGTGGATTTATTATACTAGTCATACAAATGAATCAAGGTGGGAAATTGGGTGTTGAACATTAATGGCTGTGCAACTCTTACAAAAGTTTCTTTTAGCTGGGACAGGAGGAAAAGAACTTAGAAGGAGATAGCAGAATATATAAGTTATTTTGCTCCTGAAGAGTTGTGAGTAGCTGTGGACTACACACTTGGTGCCAACTTGCAGTTTTGAAAATCAAGAGTGGTTTTTCTAAATGTGTTTTCATCTCAATGCCTACTTCTATATTCTCCTTACCTCAGCCTACAGAATGCTACCCCATTCTGTTTTTGTGATTCCTGGATCCCCAAGCCTTAGATACACTCCACGTTGATCTGATTCAAAAATAATTAGGAAGATGTATGTTGCCCCAATTTGTCCAGCCAGAGGAGCTCAGTGTATGGGGATATAGGTTGCCTCGTTTAGAGAACTCCAGGCATCACGAGAACAAACATAGTGCCTTTGTAGTCCCCATGTTAATATTCTAGTTCCCCGCATGCTGCCACAATGCTGCTTGAGGCCATCGAAAAGGATCTATATAAATCATAATAGTATTTACTTAGCTATCCCCATGGGGTATTCTGACATTCAATTAGTGAAAAGACAGAGCAGTCTGAAAAGAAAGAGCTTCAAAAAATGTTATGTATTACTTTTCTAATTGCTGCTGTGTATACAGTTCCACATATAAACACCCAATTTCAGTCAAAATTCAGGCTTCCAAATGAATAATGAATAAATTAGCCCTAATCCTATAATGCAGCTTAAGAGTTGCACCCATGTAGAAATACAACTCTGTTTTATCAATTCCCCAATATCCTATTCTGTAGAGGTTTAGAAGGTTTATTTCATACAGAAATTTACACATTCCTCTTCGGCAGTTTCTCGCTGTTTGCAAGCAAAGTTGATATGGAATGGAAGTGGGCCAATCTGCCCATTACTGAGTGACACTTGAGGAGCAGGAAGACATGTGTCCAGCCTGGTCCTTTCTCTCTGCCTCCTCCAGATTGCAGGAAATCCATCTTCCTGACCAGCACTGCTCCTCCTGGGGCAATGAGTGACACAGGCCTGCAACCTTCCTGTCAGTATTTATTTGCCAATCCTGAGATGGCATTTGTTCAAGAGTCGATGTTGACCTTTGACATTCTCATTTCCATTGAGTGCCCTTGTACTTAGTTTTCATGCCCTTTCTTGGGTGGTGAACCCGAAGCCCGGTATGGAAACTTCGAGCAGGTCAAATGCTGTCAATCACCATGATTTTCATGCATTTTCCTCTCAAGTCAATAGTTTAGGTTTTCCAAAAGTCCAATTCACACCAGTCCCATTTAAATAGGAGTGAGGAAAGTGTTCAGTGTAAGTCATAATGAACCATGTACCCATGGCTTTTTCAGCTTCTAATGGTCTTACGTTCCTTCTTTGCATACGGCACGCAGAACTAAGGAGTTCTCGACTTAAAATATTCACATCTGCAATGCAGTATCTAGACAGCTGACATCACATTGACAATTCCCTATCATTAAAAGTGAGTGATAAGGTAGAGAATGAGGAAAGGGATTATTTTCTTCCCTCGTCTGCCAGTCATCATTTCAGGACAAGGTAGGTAAGGCAGAGTATGAGACTCATCCAAGCATGCAGCACTTTTTAAATAAAAAACCCCCCAGATCTCAAGATATCAGTTCAATATGCTTTACATGGAGGGAAACCTTAGTAAGAAGACAAATTTTGCATTTTCAGGATCTGTTGTTAAGATACTTGGAATCAAATGCAGAGGCGATACCCCCACAACTGAATGTCCATATGTGCTCTTGAATCCTGGTAACATGAATGCAATGCAAGCAATGGGGGATTGTGACATAACCAGGGACAGAGACAGAAGTCCCATTAGTCAATTTAAGCAGATTCAGGTTCTACTCTGGTTTGGTTTTGGTTTTTTTGGTTTGGTTTTTTTGCATGAGCCCCGTATCCCATTCCATGCATATCCATCGTGAAGTTTGGGAATCAACTGAAGATTTCCTATGCTGTGCCAAACATAATCTAGGTTCTTATAAATCACTTCCGCATAAACATTGTGTTGTCCCTAGGCTTCATGCCTTCTGAACTAAACCAACTGATGCTGCAGAAAACACATTTGTTAATATGGGAATGAAGAGCAGTATCAAACAGGGTTATGCTAAAATGGAATAAGAAGAACAGGACAAAGCAGAGAATGAAGACCCATGTAATGACTACACCACCATTTCCAATAACAATATATTGAAGACTTCTGAAGGAAATCCAACATGAATTTAATCGTATTGCTTACCAGAATAAAAATAATTGTTTTGGTGTAGCAACAACAGGCACGTTCAAAGCCTTAACATAATTGCTTACTGCAAAAAATAAAAATAAGTGGTTGCTTATTAACAAGTGTGTCAAAATTTATGCAAAGAGGGTTTTCTTTTTGTTTGGGGCACTGCATTCGAAATGTGTTGCCCTATTTAACATCTCTTCAATTATTATAGGTGTTTTCCACTATACCCTAGAAATTACTTTGTATTGATTTTTAACCCTCACGCTTGAGGCATACTGATTCATATCGTGCTAGCATGATTAAACCATTGTAAATTGCACGATCGCTCACATTTTATTCCATTGTTTTATTCCATTGTTTTGCTCTCCTGCTGATTTCAACAGACGCTGAAAACTGCTGAAATAAAGGAGGAGGGGAAAGGAATTTACTGACCAATTTATAACAAAACTGCTCACAACCACTCGTGTTGGGTACAAATGGCTCATGCAACAACTCTTTGGTGCCATCAATGCTTCTCATGTCTATAATAATAACAGTTGGGGAACAGCTTGGAGAATCGCTTCCAGCGACTGCAACACAAGTTGGTGCGTTCCTGACAAGCGCTGCAGACCAGTTCCTTGCAGTGCTATGAACTTCTCTGTCTTGCTGGTTGCTCCTGGCCCCAGTGGGAAGCAGGGAAGCTGTTTCTGCACATATGGTGTCAATTCGGCTCCTGAGACATTCAGTCAGGGCTGAGTTACATGGCTCCCATTTGAGACTGAAGCTGGGCTATTATGCAGATGAGCAGCACTAAAAGATGCTCCCAATAGAGGCTTAAATGTCTGAGCCATGGTTTTGGCTCTTAGGCCACAGCTGCATCATACATTTAAAGTACTCCTGTTACCCTCACAGAACTACAGTTCCCAGAGTTTCTTGTGAAGAGGGGATGGTGATTAAACTACACTGAGAATCGTAGCTCTGTGGGGGAAATTGAGGTCTCCTAACAACTCTTAGGAACCATAACAAGCTACAGTTCCCAGGAATCTTTGGGGGAAATGATGAATGTAAAGTGGTACAAGAGTGCTTTAAATGAGATGTGGCCTCAGTTGGCTTCTGAGAGCAGTCTTTCTTTTTTTAGCCTTTGTGACAGGAAACTTATTTTTATTAAGAAAGTAAGGAATTGTGGGGTGGGGTGGTTCCTATCTGAAATGGTTTTAAATGTTTGTTCTGCATGAAATGGCGTTATATAGTTTATATTGTTGTTTTAACTTTTAAATCTCTTTGAGATGTTTGATGAGAAGTGGTTCATAAATGAAATGGAATTCCATTTCACCAGGGCGGATAACAATGCTAAATTGCCCATGTTTTATTTTCTGAAGAGACACTCCACAGCAGAGACACAACTCCTGAGAAAACCTTGTCTCACATTCTCAGCTTCAGCTAGTAAGGGCACATAATGGAAAGATTCAAAAGATTTTATAATGTGTGGAGAATGATATGGAGCCAAGCAGTTCTTATACAGTGGAAGCTCAGGTTGTGAACGTGATCCGTGCGGGAGGCACGTTTGCAACCTGCAGTGTTTGCAACCCACAGCACATCTGCACATGCATGGGTTCCGATTCGAGGCTTCTGCGCATGCACAAAGTGCGATTTAGCACTTCTGTGCATGCACAACCGCCGAAACTCAGAAGTAACCCGTTCCAGTACTTCCAGATTTTGGCACGTCCGTAACCCGAAAAAATGCAACCTGAAGGTATATAGTAACCCGAGGTATGACTATATAGGCTAAGGCTAAGGTACCCCTGCCCGTACAGGCCAGTCTTGACAGACTCTGGGGTTGTGCGCCCATCTCACTCAAGAGGCCGAGGGCCAGCGCTGTCCGGAGACACTTCCAGGTCACGTGGCCAGCATGACAAAGCTGCATCTGGCGAGCCAGCGCAGCACACGGAAACGCCATTTACCTTCCCGCCAGTAAGCGGTTCCTATTTATCTACTTGCACCCGGGGGTGCTTTCGAACTGCTAGGTTGGCAAGCGCTGGGACCGAGCAGCGGGAGCGCACCCCGCCACGGGGATTCGAGCCGCCGACCTTTCGATCAGCAAGCCCTAGGCGCTGAGGCTTTTACCCACAGCGCCACCCGCGTCCCTATATGACAATATAGCTAGGGTAATTGGAATGTTGCCAACTGAACAAAAGATAATTGGTCACCAGTTGCTTACTGCTATAGGAGACCTAGCTGGTTGAAAAGGCTAGAGGAGAGGGAGTGCAGGATTGATTCCTGTATGGGGAACCTAACATACAGAATTTTTTTGGACCGGTTTGTTTTTCAAATCCACCCTGGGAACTTGCAAGGGTGGAATGAAGTGTAACTTTTTAAACCCCAACAAATTGGTGCCTATTAACAACAGTTAATAGTGGTGTAAACCACTGAGCCTCTTGGGCTTGCTGATCAGAAGGTCGGCGGTTCGAATCCCCGTGATGGGGTGAGCTCCCGTTGCTCGGTCCCAGTTCCTGTCAACAAAGCAGTTCAAAAGCACGCCAAAAAGTGCAAGTAGATAAATAGGTACCACTCCAGTGGGAAGGTAAATGGTGTTTCTGTGCGCTGCTCTGGTTTTGGTGTTCTGTTGCGCCAGAAGCGGCTTAGTCATGCTGGCCACATGACCCAGAAAAACTGTTTGCGGACAAACACCAGCTCCCTCAGCCTGTAAAGTGAGATGTGCGCCGCAACCCCAGAGTCATCTACGACTGGACTTAACTGTCAGGGGTCCTTTACCTCTACCTTTTTAACAACAATTAGTAGAAACAGGCTTGTTTTGAACTGGGTCCTCTTCATAGTTGCCATCAGCTCTTTTTGTTGAACCTTCCCCCGGTGCCTTTAACACAGAGGTGTTTACCAGATCAAATTTTTCTGAGCACAAAGATTGGAAATTATATATATATATATATATATATATATATATATAAGCTTTCCCCGTCTGATTTCTGTATGTCAAGCTGCCGTTAAAATCACAGGAGCAACACCAGAACAACAGAGAAGCAATCTTGTGACCCTATATACAGTTTTCACACAATCAATCTCATATATCACTGGGCATTTCCTGCGACACCATTTATTACCGATGAAAAGTAACAGCCACCTTCCAACAGCACCAGTTTCAGAACAACTTTAAAACAGGTATTTTGTGTATGTGTCTCTCTGTGTGTGCTGCTTATGACACTCTCTTAAGAGAGTAAAACATGACAAGTTTACTTCTCGGCGAGCAACTTAGATTCTGTAAACTTTCCTTCCACCTTTTACCACTTAGTGATATGGTGACATTAGCAAGTGAGCTTTTATTAACCATGTTGTGAAAAGCACCCACACAGCTGTTTGCCTCACTCTGCTTTTAGAGTCAGAGCAAGTTAGAACAAGCCTTGCATCTTCCTCCTCCCCACCAGATCAGTTGGCAACCCTGATTTGCGTGGCAATACCCGCCCCCTCCCACAGTTGGAGTAAATAAAGACACCAGACCACAGAATTAAGTTTGATGGGCGAAAATGGCCACAACTTTATTGATTACAGGTAAGAGCGGTATTGGCCTTAGGCATTGGCCCTAACAGTCTATCCGGTCTAACTGGGGAGGGTTAAGTACCAACAGGGGGAGCCCCCGAGATGCACATCCGTAGGCACTCCCCCAGGGGTTACCGCTCGGGAGCGCGCTTTAGGCCCTAGCCTCCGTAGGTTTCGGACGAGGCGTCGCTCCCCGGAGTCCTTTAACGAACTACCCTCCAAGCATTGGGGGAGGTGATGGCGATCCTCCCCCCCATCCTCATTTGCATAACAATACCCCGGCCAATGCCTAACCGCCAAAACCAGGTAGTTGTGACGTTTGCTACGAGGTAGGCGAAAAAACCAAGTGGCTTCCAAAATCAGCCAATTAGCCAAATGGAAAAACTCCTACCAGGCCCCATGCAGCGACCAGCCGAAGCCCATAGCAAAGACCAAGCACGCACCTAAAGGGAGGGAGGGTGGGAAACCGCGGCTGCTGCAGAAGAGGAAAGGGGTGAGCCTGGGCTTCCCTGACCTTAAGTGCCCCTGGGAAGCCCTGCCCCTAGCGGAAGCCCATTGGCGGCCGCCGCTGGATATGAATAATAATCAGTAGGGAATCCCTACTGATGGCTGTGGCTGGGGGCGTGAGCCCGCAACCCCCCCCCCTCCGGAGATCGGGAGTGGCTTTACAATTCCAGGAGAGCCATTGGGGAAAGGGAGCAACATGTATGTCTAATTGTTGGTACACCACTTATGGATTTAAAATATGATGGTCTATGAATTAAGGGGGGGGGGAATTAAAATGCCAAAAAAAATAACACAGCATACTACATGAAACGTAATTTATACAATGAACTGATTGTAGAAGAATGGAGCCCTTTTTGGACTATTCAGTAAAGCACTGCAAACAAACGAAATTGTGGGCAAAATTCGAGATAGGATCAGCAGAAGAAATTGAGCAAAATGCAGGTGATGATGATGATGATGATGATGATTTATTATTTATACCCTGCCCATCTGACTGTTTCCCCAGCCACTCTGGGCAGCTCCCAGCGGAATATTAGTAATAGTAATAAGTGATAAAATCTCAAACATTAAAAAGTTCCCTAAACAGGGCTGCCTTCAGATGTCTTCTAAAAGTCAGATAGTTGTTTATTTCCTTGACATATGATGGGAGGGCATTGAAATGAATAATGATTTTAATAATAATAATAATAATAATAATAATAATAATAATAATAAAGCACCAGAAGCATCGTATTGCCAGTGCTTGTCAAAATTCTGAGGGGAGGTGGTCCTATTGGGTGATGACCACAACAAATAATGTCTTTCATCTTGTCCCCACAAGGAGGATATATGTGGGCTAATGTTAATGCTAATCTCAGTGATCAAGCAGATCTACATGGGATGATGTGTTGTCTGAGGTAGCCTAGTCCTGAGTGGTTTATGAGCAGGAGCATGCACTAACAAAATGTAATAGAGTTCTAGACATTTTTTCACATATACCTCATTGAACTTAGAATATTGGCAGTGTGTATGGGGACCCCAGGAAGCAATTGGTTCCATCACTGGTGGTAACTAATAGCACATTGTCAAAGACTCTGACCTCTAACCGTCTCAACAGAATACTCTGAGAGGCTCTGGGCTATTGACCTCTCCTTTACAGCATTCAGCAATGTCAGTATAGCCAGTTATCTCTGCTATGGATGCTGGAAGAAAGTGCTGTTTGCAAATTCTGATATGAACTATCCCAGAAGACTCAACTCCTGGACCAATAAGGATCTATATAAATCAGAATAGTATTTACATAATAGTATATCCTTTGGAGTTTGCACTTCTCTGAATGCTGTGGCACAATTCTGCACTCAAAAGAAGTGTGGTTAGAAATGCATATTTTGAGATTTTAAAAATATGGTTAGCGGTTTAAGAGAAAATACATTTTTAAACAGCTTTGTATGTAAAGAGCTTTTAAAATAATCACCTTCATTATCATGAGATTAATGTGGAAATTGAAGTGATGTGGATAAGAAGCACACTCTCCCATCTATCCCCATCTCAGGTCTATGTACCAGTAATTCCCTTCCTGGTGCTTCAAAAAAGCCAATTTGGCATTGGTGGCTCTTGTTTTATTAACCCCCTCTAGACACTATTTTAAAAGGATTCATTTGGGGAAGATATATTTTAGGGTAGATGAGCTATGAAAAATGGCTGTTGTCTCATGGCAATAAAAATGCTTAGGAAAACATCTTCCTGCATGATTAGACACAGAGAACAATACAAGGAACAACTCTTGGTTTTAAAACATACCAACCACAGCTAATAATAGGCCTTGATTTGTGGCGACTGCATTGAGAAATGCTTAGAGTCTGCGATTTGTTTATTATATTTAAGAGAGATCCTCAAGATGGGTTAAGGCTTTAGTCGAAGAACAGCCAAGTGTCTGCACACCACATCAGACATACAAAACTGCTTGGTATGACAACAATCTCTACCAACTTGCCAACAAAGGGGAAATTAATTTACCACACATCAGATACTGATGGTGATGTGAGATTATTTATATGTACACATATATTATCTGTGTCAAGGTTTGCCTAATACAACATTCTTGTACTTGGGCAGAACCAGAAGGAGGTTCGAGAAGCAAGGAGGGGCAGGCCTGAGCTAAAGCTATTTGCTTACTATTTGCTTACTGATTAGGAACAAAGGAAGCTCCCTTATATTGAGTCACATCATTTGGATCATCTAACTCTGAACTGTCTACACTGTCTAGCAGAAGCTGTCCAGGATTACAGGCAAGGGTACCTAGCAATGGCAGAGATTGAACCTGGAACCTCCTGCACAGCGACGTTGTGTTGGTTGCCCGTGCCCAGGTTGGGCGTTGAGTGTGGAGGTCCCCAAGCCACCCCTCAAAATAATTCACAAATGACATGTAATTTTAGTTTAAGGGTTTTTGGCACTATTTTGGCCACAACTTTATTAAAATGCAAAATCTGTGAGTGGTTGCTTAGGCATTGGTTATAACTATCTGTCCCCTTGCCTGGGACAGAACTGACATTCCAAACTCCATTGGAAGCCAGTGAAGGGAAAGACAATGTTGGGGATCAGTTGAGCTGAGCGACAGTCCCTCACCGCTCACCCAACCAGCTCCCCAAGGCTTGCCGGCCCTGGTCCCATTTTAGGGATTGGACGAAATCGTGGCAAGCCCCAGGTTTCCTTTAACGGAATTCCCTTCCAGCACCATTGGACGAGCAAGCACAGCCTATCCTGACCCCTCCACCACCAATTTTTATAACCAGTGCCTAACCGCAACCTTACAAGTTGTGACAAATTGCTAAGTAGTAGGCAAAAAACAAATGGCACCAGCCAATCCACCAAATGGACAAAATTCCTACTAGGTCCCTGCCCCAACGGCAGATGACCCCATGACAGGCATAGCAAGGAACACAGGGCAGGTGGGTGGGTGATCCGATGCACTCTGCGAAAGAGAAAGCAGAAGCAGTGTGCCCCAATATTTAAAGCCTATGGTCCTACCCACCTAATTTGCTACATGCAATTTGCCCCAGCAACCCGGTCAGCCAATCGTTGCGCCAGGCAATAACCATTAACCTGCCTGGCAACAGAGGGCTGGCCTGGCAGCCCCCACCGCAACACGTGCTCTTATTTTAGGGAGAGCACGCTATGGCACCATAGCACCCCACAAAATCAAGCGGGGCCATGCTGCATCACCTGCCTGCCTGCACGGGGGGATCCCAGCTGACTGACGTGGTTCTTGGCAGTCTAATCCCTCCGACTTCTGCAGAGAGGTGTGCTGGACTGAGCCACATTGGGGCCAACCCTTGCCCACCTCCTTCCACCCATGCTGCTCATCGTGGCCCTGAACTGCTCTACCACCTCTGCCAGGGTGGAGTGGAGATCCCCATGGAAGCCAGTGCCTGCATAGGGGTCCCTAGTCCTGCCCCCACAGAATTTTGTGCCCTGGGCCATGGCCTCCCTGGCCCTGCATGCTATGCCTCTGCTTCTGCATGCAAACAGATGCCCTAGCACTGGGCAATGGCTCTTCTTTGAGGATGTTGCCTCTTTTTGCTGTCATGGAAGACTATCAGCATACGACATCAGATCCTACAGATTGCAATCTGATCTAGACTGCATGTGGGCCACTCAGGCAGCAGATGATAAGCTACCTGCAGAACAGATGACTCATCTAACTTTTAAGGTCAGAGACTGCATACTCTGCTCCCCCATACTGAAGGAGAGCCTCCACCCCCATCGTCCAACCCGGACGCTGAGGTCCAGTGCCGAAGGCCTTCTGGCAGTTCCCTCACTGCGAGAAGTAAGGTTACAGGGAACCAGGCAGAGGGCCTTCTCAGTAGTGGTACCCACCCTGTGGAACGCCCTCCCATCAGATGTCAAAGAAATAAACAACTATCTGACGTTTAGAAGACATCTGAAGGCAGCCCTGTTTAGGGTTTTAATGACTGATGTTTTAATGTGTTTTTTATCTTTTGTTGGAAGCTGCCCAGAGTGGCTGGGGGAACCTAGCCAGATGGGTCGGGTATTCATCATCATCATCATCATCATCATCGTCATCATATACATATGCCAAATATCTCATTCTCATGCTCAGATAGATAAAGAAATCTCTTTCTCTCACCCACACAGATACCCACATATGGTATACCTAGATGATCTACATAGTCCTCTGTCATCAGCCTGAAGATCCATTCATTTCCTTTCTCCTCTCCAACCTGCAGATCTCCCAGGTGGGCTGGCAAATGAGCAGGCAGATGAGAAGCAAGCTTAGGGGGGCCTGCAATTATTCTTGCAGTGAAAGTGCTCTGGTGCTCAGGTGGTCTGGCACCAGCCCCACTGCTGCTACCACCCACAAACAGGTGGGGCAAGCCGGCCTCAGCTGTTCCGCATCCTGCTGTTTCTGTTTCTGCCAAAATCTCTCATCCAATTTCTCAAAAGTTTAGTTTCCCTGCAAAAGAGGCTTCCATTTTTTTCCTGAGTCTTTCTGCAGGCATTTTATTTCTTGATCATTTTTTGATGTGGGATGTTTTCTTCTATCTGCTTAATGTTTATCCAGCACTCTGCAGCCTTCTGATCTGTAAAAGCCCCCATAGAAGGAGAGACCTCTCTACCATTTGACTTCATTAAAACACAGAAAGTCGGGGAGACTAGCAACCGAGTGCCTAATATCAGTGTGCTCACTGTTTATGTTTTTAAGAGAATTTCCTTTGTCGTTCTTTTTTTCCTTTCCTTTCCTTTCCTTTCTTTCCTTCCTCCCTTCCTTCCTCCCTCCCTTCCTTTTCTTTTACAAAACACCGTTTGGCACTGATTTCTTTAAAGTAAAAAAGGCTTCACTTTAAAAGCACACACAGATGAAGAGCTGTCAGGCACAGAATAGGCAGCCTCCTCACTTTCCCATACTTACTAGAAAGCCCGGCTGAAGTGCAGGATGAAAGGTGAAGCATGAAAGGCAGGATGCTCACAAACACAGACCCTCCAAGTGTCCCTATTTTCCAAGGACAGTCCCGGTTTTACAAGAGCCATCTTGTTTTCAGATTTGATACTGGAATGTCCCTCTTTTATCAGGACACCCCTATTTTCATCAGAGAAATGTTGGAGGTTATGGAGTTATGTGACCCCAGAGCCGAGGGGATAAGCAGTTACACAACCTTAGAAAACATCTAAAGGCAGTTCTGTATAGGGAGGGTTTTTTTAATGTTTAATGTTTTATTACGTCTTTATATATGTTGGAAACTGCCCAGTGTGGCTGGGGCAACCCAGTCAGACAGGTGTGATATTATTATTATTAATAATAATAATAATAATAATAATAATAATAATAATAATAATTTTATTAAGGAATAAAAAGGAAAAGGGACCCTGACTGTTAGGTCCAGTCGTGGACAACTCTGGATTTGCGGCTCTCATCTCGCTTTACTGGCCAAGGGAGCCGGCGTTTGTCCACAGACAGCTTCTGGGTCATGTGGCCAGCATGACTAAGCCGCTTCTGGCGAACCAGAGCAGTGCACGGAAATGCCATTTACCTCCCGCCAAAGCGGTACCTATTTATCTACTTGCACTTTGACGTGGTTTTGAACTGCTAGGTTGGCAGGAGCAGGGAGCAAAATAAGCAAATCAGATACAATCTTCCCTCCAAAAAAGACAAGGCAGGCCAGCTAAAAATGGTTGGCCAATCACGTCACGAGTACCCCCAGATTCTTATAGCAAAGGAAAACTGTGGTCCAACATCTTTTGCTTTATGAAAAACATTGGCACTCCAAATTGTAACACATGAAGAAATATTGAGAATATTATCTGAGCCGAATTGTTTCTTCTGCTGCCAGATCGATAGAAAGTTGGAGTGAAAAAAGAAATGTAAGGAAACTACAACACCTGCAATGATGTTCTTAGAAAACGTACCCTTTCACTTTACAGATTTCTGGAAGCATTTAAGCAACCCATCTGAAAGCAGTTTTGAGAGAGCAAATGCTGGCACTGAGCAGTCAAAGTTAAAATAAGTTGCACCAAACACATGTTGCAACCTGGAAGAAATTGTCTTACATTCTAGCACTTTGATATTTAGCACAGCTACTTGCACCTAAACTTCCATTTGTGTGTGTGTGTATGTGTTCCTCTGCACCTCCTTCGTGTTCCTTGACCTGCTGGATCAGGTCACATAATAATAATAATAATAATAATAATAATAATAATAATAATAATAATTTATTTATACCCCACCCTCTCCAGCCAAGGCCGGGCTCAGGGCAGCTAACAAGCAATAATAAAAAACAAGTTGAATGAATACAACTTAAAAACAAGATTAAAATACAACACTAAAACATTGAAACATTAAAATGTAGCCTCATCGCAGGAGGAGAAGGAAAAGAAAAAAGAAAGAGAGGGAGGGAGGGAATCAAATTGACTCCAAGCCAAAGGCCAGGCGGAACAACTCTGTCTTACAGGCCCTGCAGAAACAAATCAGATCCTGCAGGGCCCTGGTCTCATGAGACAGAGCGTTCCACCAGGCTGGACACCAGGCTGGAGCCAGTGTTGAAAAAGCCCTGGCTTTGGTTGAGGCTAATCTAACTTCCTTAGGGCCCGGGACCTCTAGGGTGTTGCTATTTATGGACCTTAAGGTCCTCCATGGGGCATACTGGGAGAGGTGGTCCCATAGTTACGATGGTCCTAGGCCGTGAAGGGCTTTAAAGGTCAAAACCAGCACCTTAAATCTGACCCTGTACTCCACCGGGAGCCAGTGCAGCTGGAAAAGCACTGGGTGAATATGCTCCCATGGCAGAGACCCCATGAGGAGCCTCGCTGCAGCATTCTACACCCGCTGGAATTTCTGGGACATGGGCAGAGGAGGAATGGTGGAGACCACCTCCCCATCCTGACCCTTCCAGGGAAGAGGTTGAGGAAGACAGTATAGATTGACAACAGTGGTTTGATGGAGGTCACAGCTCAGAGGCAGATGAGGGGGAAAGTTGGGAGATCATGGGAGAGCCAGTGAAGCTGGCTGACACGTTGTCATTAGAAAGCATTCCAGATCCTCCATCTCCCAGAACCCGGTGAACCTTAAAAGTAGGAGAGCAAAGAGCTCAAAGACAGAGGGCACCTAGCAGCACCTGTAGAAGAGACAATGAGAATGACGAAGGAGGAAGTGGGAGAGACAGGGGTGGAGATTCACTCAGGACAATGCCATTATCTAAGAGGCTGGGTTCTATAGCCTCTCTCTGTAAAGAAGGAAATAAAAAAGGATGGTAAGAAACTTTCCCTTGCCTTATACTTTCTTGTGCAACCAGCAATGAGCCGCTGACAGCATCCTGAGACATACCTATTGAATCCAACATCCTGTTCTCACAGTGGCCAACCAGAAGCCAATGGGAAGCCCACAAACATGACATGAGTGCCACAATTCTCTGGTTGTAAACCCCATAAATTGTGGGGTTTATTGCCTCCAATGGTGGAGCTAGAACATAGCCGTCATGTATTTCTTTGGAAGTCATCCAGATTGGTTGCTATCATTACATTTTATGGAAGCAAATTCCATAGTTGCACTTTCCCCCGTCTGTCCTAATATTCTAACATTCAATCGTTTGATGGTCCTAAATGAGAGAGGACAAGAACAGTTCACGTTCTCCACATTATACATAATCCTTTACACCTTTATCACTTCTCATTTGACTAATTTTTCTCTCTCTAAAGTAAAACACCCCAAATGTTGTAACCTTTCAACCTTTCCTGTTGGGGGTGGGTGGGTGGGATCGATATTTGGTTGGGGATTAATTTTAGTATAATTGTTCTGTTTTTGTTTTCTGTTGTTTTATTGGTTCTGTATAGTTTGTATTTTGTTTTTAAGGGGCGGGATCAGGGCTGCCTGGGAGTGGGGCCCCAGCCAACACGATGGCTGGGACAAGTTCCACAGGGGCGGAAGCACTGGGACATCCGATCTCGGTGATCATGGGCAGGAGGCGGAGTTACGCTAAGACCAGACCGTGTCATTACCAAGGAGGCAGGTTTAGTCGTTGTTTGAAGACTACCCCTGCCTCCGGGTCTGGCCTTGACCGGATGGATACTGGAATCAACAGGGGAAACCCACATGACCTGAAGGTGTTGCTGTGTAATGCCAGGTCAATGATGAATAAAACCACTGCCATCCACGACCTGATTGTGGATGGAGGATTTGACCTGGCATGTGTGACAGAGACCTGGTTGGAGGAAGCAGATGGGCCTGTCCTTGCTGCCGTTTGCCCACCGGGTTTCTCTTACGCACAGCAACCCAGGTCATGTGGGCGGGGGGGGGGGTTGCAGTGATTTTTAGGAAGTCATTAGTTTGCATCAGGCGTCCTACTGGGAAGACCCAGTTTTCTGAGTGCATGTTCTGGAAGTTGGGCAATAGGGGCAGTACAGGATTCCTTTTGGTGTACCGACCTCCCCGCTGCACCAAGGATTCCCTGTATGAGCTGCTTCAGGTCGTGGCGGATGTTCTCCTGGAGACACCTAGCTTGTTTGTCCTAGGGGATTTTAACATCCATGCCGACACGACCTTACAAGGGGCCGCTCGGGACTTCATGGAAAGCATGGCCTCCATGGGGCTGTCCCTGAATAAGTTGGGCCCAACTCATAGTCATGGACATGCCTTAGACCTGGTATTCACCTCTAGTGACGTGGGTGATCTGACACTAAGTAAAAGTGAAACCAAAGAAGTGCCATGGTCAGATCACTTCCTGGTGCAACTGGACTTCTCCGCGACCCTTCCCTTCTGCAGGGAGGTGGGACCAATTCGGATGGTCCGCCCCCGCCACTTAATGGATCCAAATGGTTTCCAGAGAGTGGTAGGGGATGCTTTATCCCATGTTGATGGCCTTTCAGCTGATTCCCTGGTGGCCCGCTGGAATGCGGAGTTAACCAGGGCTATTGACTGTTTGGCTCCGAAGCGCCCTCTCCGATTGCATGGAGCCCGGACAGCCCCGTGGTTTTCTTCGGAGCTGAAGGCGATGAAACAATTGCTGAGACGGCTAGAGCGTTGGTGGCAGAAAACTCACTCCGAATCTGACCGGACACAGGTTAGAGCTCAACGTCGAGCCTACCAAGTGGCGATAGCGACGGCGAAGAAGACTTTCTTCACCACCTCTATTGCATCTGCAGAAAATAGTAGCAGGAGACTCTTTCAGGTGGTCCGCAATTTAACGGAACCACCTTTACCACCGGGGCCTTGTAAAGACCCCAAGATCTCCTGCAATGATTTTGCAAAGTTTTTTGCAGATAAAATCACTCATATTCGGAAGGAGCTAGACACCACCGTGGGAGCAGGGCTGGGGCGGGAGAGTGCTAGAGCCCCGTCTGGTCAAGTTGCATGGAATCAGTTTCAATCCGTTACCACCGAGGATGTGGACAGGCTGCTTGGACGCGTGAAACCAACCACCTGTCTCCTTGATCCTTGCCCATCCTGGCTAATAAAAGCAAGCCGGGAAGGGCTGGGCGATGGGCTCTGCGGGGTGGTGAATGCTTCCCTCTGTGAGGGAACATTCCCAGATCCGCTGAAAGAGGCGGTCATTAAACCGCTTCTTAAAAAACCATCTTTAGACCCGGCCAGTATGGCCAACTATTGCCCAGTCTCAAATCTTCCATTCTTGGGCAAGGTGATTGAGCGTGTGGTTGCTGAACAACTCCAGGCATGCCTGGAGGATGCGAAGCATTTGGATCCCTTCCAATTGGGTTTCAGGCCTCATCATGGGACTGAAACTGCCTTGGTCGCACTGGTTGATGATCTCCGGCGAGCTAGGGACAAAGGTGAGAGTTGTTTCCTGGTTCTGCTGGATCTCTCAGCGGCCTTTGATACAATCGACCATAACATCCTTCTGGACCGTCTAGAGGGGTTGGGAGCTGGGGGCACTGTTATACAGTGGTTTCGCTCCTTCCTCCTGGGCCGTGTTCAGAAAGTGGTGGTGGGGGATGAGTGTTCAGACCCTTGGGCCCTCACTTATGGGGTACCTCAGGGTTCCGTCCTCTCCCCCATGCTTTTTAACATCTATATGAAGCCGCTGGGAGAGATCATCAGGGGGTTTGGACTGAGTGTCCATCAATATGCAGATGATACCCAGCTCTACCTCTCTTTCAAATCAGAACCAGTGAAGGCGGTGAAGGTCCTGTGTGAGTGCCTGGAGGCGGTTGGAAGATGGATGGCGGCTAATGGATTGAAGCTGAATCCTGACAAGACAGAAGTACTGTTTTTGGGGGACAGGGGGCGGGCTGGTGTGGAGGACTCCCTGGTCCTGAATAGGGTAACTGTACCCCTGAAGGACCAGGTGCATAGCCTGGGAGTCATTTTGGACTCACAGCTGTCCATGGAGGTGCAGGTCAATTCTGTATCCAGGGCAGCTGTCTACCAACTCCACCTGGTACGCAGGCTGAGACCCTACCTGCCCGCGGACTGTCTCGCCAGAGTGGTGCAGGCTCTAGTTATCTCCCGCTTGGACTACTGCAATGCGCTCTACGTGGGGCTACCTTTGAAGGTGACTCGGAAACTACAGCTAATCCAGAATACGGCAGCTAGACTGGTGACTGGGGGCGGCCGCCGAGACCACATAACACCGGTCTTAAAAGACCTACATTGGCTCCCAGTACGTTTCCGAGCACAATTCAAAGTGTTGGTGTTGACCTTTAAAGCCCTAAACGGCCTCGGCCCAGTATACCTGAAGGAGCGTCTCCACCCCCATCGTTCTGCCCAGACGCTGAGGTCCAGTGCCGAGGGCCTTCTGGCGGTTCCCTCATTGCGAGAAGCAAAGCTACAGGGAACCAGGCAGAGGGCCTTTTCGGTAGTGGCGCCCGCCCTGTAGAACGCCCTCCCATCAGATGTCAAAACGATAAACAACTACTTGACATTCAGAAGACATCTTAAGGCAGCCCTGTTCAGGGAAGTTTTTAATGTATGATATTTTAGTGTTTTCTGGTTTCTATGGAAGCCGCCCAGAGTGGCTGGGGAAACCCAGCCAGATGGGCGGGGTACAAATAATAAATTATTATTATTATTATTATTATTATTATTATTATTATTATTATTATTATTATTATAGGGGAGGTGCTCCAGCCCTATAATAATTATGGTTGTCCTTTTCTGAACCTCTCCCCAGTTCTACAATATCCATTATTGGGTGTTTCGTATTGTATCCCTAGGGTTCTGAGGGGAACATCGGCTTTCCTAAATAAAAGCTGGAGTGATTTTCAGTGTCTCCCTCTCCTGGCCCCAAGTGCATTTTCTTTCCAGCAAAGTTTTTCCTTGGGCATGGAGTGTGAATTTGTTATTCAAAAGGGTGTCCATCAACTTGTCCTGATTTTTTTTTGCGGTGAATTCTAAATGCTGTGTTCTGCTTCAATTTAAGGGTGCTGTTCTCTTCCTTTCATACTAACCTGACACTTCAATCATTTTAAGGGTGCTTTTGACCCTCTTAATAGCTTGTTGTATGTCACCCTTATAGTTTTGATGAAGCATGACATAATAAATCTTAGGAAGGATAAAGGTAAAGGGACCCCTGACCATTAGGTCCAGTCGTGGCTGACTCTGGGGTTGCAGCGCTCATCTCGCTTTATTGGCCAAGGGAGCCGGTGTACAGCTTCTGGGTCATGTGGCCAGCATGACTGAGCCGCTTCTGGCGAACCAGAGCAGCGCACGGAAATGCCATTTACCTTCCCACCGGAGCGGTACCTATTTATCTACTTTCACTTTGATGTGCTTTCAAACTGCTAGGTTGGCAGGAGCAGGGACTGAGCGACGGGAGCTCACCCCGTCGCGGGGATTTGAACCACGACCTTCTGATCAGCAAGCCCTAGGCTCTGTGGTTTAACCCACAGTGCCACCCGCGTCTCTTAAGGATGGATGGAAGGGGTTAAATAAATAATATTTCCTTGCAACATATAGGACACTAAGTCTAACAGCCTTGAGAAATGGAAAAGTCAATGTGGGGAAGGGTTCTTTGATGATGGAAAATTTATAAAATTGCTACACCATCCCATAGAGCTTTGCAATGCCAACAAATCTTAGGCTCCAAAAGGCCACATCAGTTCAGATGGCACCAATGTTTGGCAACACATGAGTACACATTGCCCCTTCAACATAACAACACAGCTGTTTGGGGAGGATGGGGCTCCTTGTTCTTCATTAGAAATGCAACCTGGGCTACATTCTTGTGCTTAGCTATGCATGAGCAAGTTCCACTGATTTCTATGAAACTTGAAGAGGCCAATGACTTCCTTGGCCCAGGACAGTCACAGTATGTACAGTATGTATGCGTGCGGTTAGAGACAGAGATAGAAACAGAGCTATATAAACATTTGAAAACTGATTTCATGAAGCATTAAAAATGCAGTGCTAGAACCATATTGCACACCTACAAATAGAAAAGGGGTTTGAGCATAAAATAGAAATTTTACATGATTGTTCACTGACAGTCATTTTAATGGATGAAATAGTGAGTTGGGCCTTTTTGTGATTGTTTTTTAGGCTATTTTGGTTCTGGAGAGGGCTATGTTGTTTTCAGTGGTGTGTGTGTGTGTTGTAATTGCCATATCAAATGTTCAAGTTGGCCAAGTACAGTGGTACCTCGGGTTACATATGCTTCAGGTTACATACACTTCAGGTTACAGACTCCACTAACCCAGAAATAGTGCTTCAGGTTAAGAACTTTGCTTCAGGATGAGGACAGAAATCGTGCTCCGGCAGCGCGGCAGCAGCAGGAGGCCCCATCAGCTAAAGTGGTGCTTCAGATTAAGAACAGCTTCAGGTTAAGTACGGACCTCCAGAATGAATTAAGTACTTAACCCAAGGTACCACTGTCATTTTAATCCATGGCTTTTAAAAATGCCTTCTCCCAGGCTTCCTCACAGCAACATGGGCTCCCTCTTTGAAAAGCTTATATACTAATAACACTCCCTACATTACACTGACCATGTGAAAACTACCCAACTGAAAGCTCTCTCAATTTCTATACTCTTTCCCCATCCCTACCACCAACATCCTTGCTGGTCACTTTGATCTGCCCCCACCAGCTCCAATTGCCAAAGGGAGGGGGAGCAAAGTTTTGAGCAGCAGTAGTCCTGCTGCATTCCTGTGAGAAGAAATGTCAAGGAAAGCTATGAAGTCAATCTTTAATTCCAACAATGAGTGGTAACCTTTGAAAAATGGTTCACCTTTACTTCCTTCAATATTTCAATCAATGGCCCCTCTACTGAGTGACCAGAGGAGGAATGAATGCTGGGAGGAGCACAGAGAGAAGAAGCCTCATTTCGTAGCCCAACAAGCACAGGATGCCTTTGCCCCGGGGCACTGCGGCCCGTAGACTGCAGCAAAATACTGGGCAAAGTTTTGCCCAGTATCTTGTCCATGCAATGGATTCCTGAGAAAAAGCTGTCCCATGAGCCCTTGCAAAGGGGAGGGTAAAGCCTCAGCCCACCCTCATTATTCAGCCCAGACACTGAGGTCCAGCAGCGAGGGCCTTCTGGTGGTTGCCTCACTGTGAGAAGCGAAGTTACATGGAACCAGGCAGAGGGCCTTCTTGGAAGTGGCACCCACCCTGTGGAACCCCCTCCCATCAGATGTCAAATAAATAAACAACTATCTGGCGTTTAGAAGACATCTGAAGGCAGCTCTGTTTAGGGAAGTTTTTAATGACTAATGTTTTAATGCATTTTTCATCTTTTGTTGGAAACCCAGATGGGCGGGGTATAAATAATATATGATGATGAGGATGATGTAAGACTGCTTTCCTTAGGCCATTTTGCCAATCTTGTTGGACCCATGGGCATGTTATCAAACTAGATTAAATGCCATGTGTACCACACATGCTGCATCTAAGCACACACTGCAACCTAAGTGTGCATTGACGAAGTACATGTGCAACCCTCGATCTATTGGAAGAAGATATTCAATTAAATAATAATGTAACTTAAACTTTTATATTTTCTTTGCCAGTTAGAACAATGCTATTTCCTCACATATGCGAATTTATAACCAATCCCTCTCCTTTTTACACAGTATGATGTTCCTGATGCAACATTAAGTATAATATCTGTACCGGCTTCCCTTTATGCACCTAAATTTGCAGCATGAAAGTCACAACAGGAGACTGAGAACAAGCCTCTTCCAACTGAGCTCTAAATGTTCTGAGAGGCTCCTTCTTAGGTTGGACAGGAGAAAAGGAACATTTCCTAGAAGACAGACCTTTGAACTAAAATCCCACAGAACAAGGGAGCCACCTGCTACAGAAACTCTGTGTAGAAGGGATGGGGAAGAAGAAAACCCAGAAGAATGACTACAAAGAATATGGAATGACACGACTGCAAATAATGAAGAAGCTGCAAGAGTTCTGACTTCTTTCTTTAAAAAAAATATAACTCCTGGAAACAAGCACATAATAAAAGAACTGCTCCTTCAAAAGAGCAGCTTCTTCAAAATACAATGCAAACTAAATTTCAGACAGGCTAAAAATAGTTTTTCAGACTTGGGCGGGAGAGGGGTGGTGGTGCAGAGGTAATCACGATCAGGAAATCCTCAGGCCAGGCAAAAAGCAAAGATAATAAAAACAAAGATGTGAAGAAAGCTAAGCTTGCTCTTTCTTCTTCTTTGCTTTGGTCTTTTTTAAATTGTTCTTTAGGGAAAATGTGTATGGGACAGTCCTAACCTTGAGTCAAGTACTACAGAGCTTTCTGAGGCAGTAAAACGTGGTCTAAAGGTTGTGTGTGTGTGTGTGTGTGTGTGTGTTTTAATGCTGCGCAATGGGAAGCTTCTTTCATTTTACACACATGGACACACACAGACCATGTTTGAGGAACACGCTCTTTGCAAATTCTAATAAAATCTGACCTGAGCTGCAACCCCAAGGACCAATGGCGGGTCAGAACTTAGTTTACTCTTCTCCAACAGTGTTTTTGTCTTAACATTTATTTTAAAAAACCTGTAAAAATGCACATTTCAGGATAAAGTATATTCAGAAATATGCAATTAGTGAGAAAATATAATTGAAATTACGTACTTAAATATGGGCAGATTTTTCTTTTTAAAAAGAAAAAGAAAACAAACCACAATAAATTCACAGGTGATGTGGAAATGTGTGTATACACACACACACACACACACAATTTTTATTTGATTTTACCTATCAAAATTACATACAATACCAAATACATATCCATAAAATGAGATTTCTCTGAATCTCACGACTTCCGCCCATCCCCTCCATGGGTCCTATTGTCAACCTTTCCAACTGCATATTATTTTAGAGTCTATATTTTGTATCTATCTATATTGTCAATAATATTTGTTACATTACAAGTGTTTTTGCAATCCTGCTAATGTTTTCATCTGCTTACAGTGGCCTCCTAAATAAATTATAAACTTTTCCCATTCTTTCTTGAATTTCTTGACTTCTTGGTCTCTGAGTTTCCTGGTCAGTTTAGCCATTTCAGCATAGTTTGTCATTCCTCTCTGGTAGGGGCCATTCTTCTCCGGTAGGTCAAATTATTTTGACCAGAAATAGACTGACCCAACTATCCCTCGTGTCGTGTGTGTGTGTGTGTGTGTGTGTGTGTGTGTACACACACCTTCCCTCTAAACTAAGGCAAAGACCTTCAATGATGTTATTTGCACATTTTGTCCTTGCACAGGGGACATGCTAATCTTCTCTGTATCATTCGGATTTTAGCAAATGTGTTGCTAAATCTAGATCTATAGCTATACCCATTGAATACTTTGTGGATTTGCATTGTTTCTTCTCCCCATCGTCCTCAAAGCTGCACTGGCAGTGCCCCAAGCAACAGCAATGGGAGATGCCCCATCACTGTTTTTTCACAGACTGCTGCACCCAAGGCACTCCTGAGATAGAAGCATTTCCTTCCATTAGCTTCCAAAGGATGTTGCTCCACTGGTTGCTAAAAACTCAATTATTTTCTCAAGCTTTTAATGGTCATTACTATTGGCTGGTTGTATTTGTCTGCCCTGGTGTATTGGCTATTTTATTTCCTCTTGCAATTTTAATGCATTTTCCCCTACTGTGCAGTACATTGCCTTCTAAAGATAGTATACTCTCTCTCTCTCTCTCTCTCTCTATATATATATATATATATATGCATGCACACACACACACACACACACATAACTATATTCTATGTATGTGCATACACACACACACACACACACACACACACACAAATGGCCCTCTAAATACTATGATAATATTGAATGAGGAAGGGGGAACATGATATCATTCCCTTTCTATGCACAGAGTCTGTTTTGGCTGAATGAAAGCTGAATGAAAATAACACTATTGTATTTAATGTTCCTCAGTTGAAATCATGTGTTGGAGGCATTTTGCTAGGAGCAATATCTTTCCAGTAAATAACTGCAGTGCATTTCTAGTGCGCATTGAGAACAGCTTGCTCAAGGGAAACCACAGAGAATATAATGATTCTGATCCAAAGCTGTATTTTCCTGCGAGCGTGCCCATCAATTGAGAACACATAAGGTACACCTCAGCTGAGATGGCTGTGAACACAAGTTGAATGTAACTTGTGATGCTTCCATTAAGATCACATTTATACCCCAAAGAGATGATTTTTTTTAAACTTATTTAACATCTCTGTACATATGAAATATATAATGCAAATGATTTCCTGCTGAAAATGGACTTCAGTTCACTCAGTGATTCCTAGTGATACAGAGTAAAACTGCAGTTGAGAACATAAAAAAGCCTCATGAGTCAAGCCAATGGCACATTTTATCCAGCAACTTGTTCATCATCATCATCATCACTTTTAATTTGTATACCACCTTTCTATCTTACAATACTCAAGGCTGAAGAAACAAAGAATTTACACCTTATAACAATGTAATGCAATACAAAAATGTGATAATTAAACAGCTTTAAAATAAGCAATCTACATCAACGAAAGTAACATTCGACAATCATTAGAATAGTATAGAATAATAATATCAGCATATAAAAATTAAACAGAAACCCACTCTTAACAATTACAATAAATACGGTAATTTCAAAACTACAACCAATCAAACAATGGCAAGCCACAGTACATAAAATAATACAATACAAATTGAGAATCAGAGACTGGAGAGTGGGGCAAGGCAGGTGAAAGGAGGCCTTGCCTGATGGAGTCTCTCCCCTCACAATGGCCAACCAGATGCTTGCAGGAAGCTTGCAAGCAGGACCTGAGAGCCAACTACACTGGAGGTAGAATCTGGTTAGTAGCCAGGTTTAGTAGTTCTTTCTAAATACGGTGGTACCTCGGGTTACATACGCTTCAGGTTACAGACTCCACTAACCCAGAAATATTACCTCGGGATAAGAACTTTGCTTCAGGATGAGAACAGAAATCATGCTCTGGCGGTGCAGCAGCAGCGGGAGGCCCCATTAGCTAAAGTGGTGCTTCAGGTTAAGAACAGTTTCAGGTTAAGAACGGACCTCCAGAACAAATTAAGTTCTTAACCTGAGGTACCACTGTATAAGAGTTCTGCTGAACATTGTAACATCTAAGAGCTTATGTAATGTGCTCATGATGCTACAATTTGTGTCTCTGACAGTAGTGCAATGATGGGTGGTGTCAAAATGGAAACACACTCCATAGTGACATTTGGACATAGGTAAGTTGAATTAAATGTTGTTGTTCTTTCCAGTGCTGAATATTCAGAGGGACATTGAATCTGAACGTGGAAGTTCTATCTAGTTAGCATGACAAATAGCCACTGACCAACCTATCCTCCAGGAATTCATGTAATCTCTTGATTTATGGCTGCCCTGGGGAAACTTTGCATGAGTCTGCCATGTCAACTGTAGTGTAGTTCTGCTCACACATGCAGCCCAAACTAATAAGTACTTCCCTCCATGCTACCTGAAGTAAATTTGAAGACCTTGCAGCCAAGCTTCAATTATTTCCATTTCTTCCAAATTAGTTTTGCCCAAAGCTTTGCTAAAAATAGGAACTGACCCTCAATTGCAACTCTTGAGGAGCATTTAATGGATAAAAGCAGAACTACTCATATTTAGTAAGCACAGCATGCCTCTTTAAAATGCCCTAAAGCAACAGTTATCTAATTTCATTGCTAACCTGACAGTTCTATTTAATACTTTGTCTCCTTGTATGAACTTTAGGAAGTCTATGATTCTGACTCATAAATATTACGTATGCGTTCTTTCTGTGAGAAATACAGGCAGAGAGAGAAAGATAATGAAACATTTTCTATATAAAGTGATACATTACTGCAGAATATATGCTCCATAATAGGTTTTGCACACAATTACTGATCCGTGTTGCTTTTACAAAAAAGAAGATATCAAGAACAGTGGCCAGATAGACACCTGAAGAAGACTTATAAATAAAACAAATGGTCATTGATGGAACTATCCTTCATGAATACAGTGTTCTACTCTCCACCCAACCCCAGAAATATCTCTAAGGACACCCATTTTGCCTGCTAAAAATAAGTTGGCTTCCTTATGGACAGTGCAATTCTATATGTGTCTACTTAGAAGCAATCCACAGTGAGTTCAATTAGGCTCACCCCAGTTTGGACACAGAGGACTGAACTGTAAATGTAGGAATGTCCATACTGCACAATCAACTATCTTCTGCAGAAATTAAGATTAATAAAATGTAAGTACAACCATAATACCAATTCTATCAATATATAAAAGCAGGACCAGAACAAAATTAACAAAACATAAGTTAATATAGCATGTTGAAGTCAGTAAAGCAGCACTAAAATCAATAAGTATCTACTATTCTTCTAATTAACTAAGTAAGCAATCCTGTAGCACAGTCCACTGAGATGAGTAGATTAGGATCCAGCAGATCTCCTGCTGAGCTAGGAGATTCCAAACATGGCCAGGCTATGCTGGATTAATTTCCTCACCCTTTTATTAATAATTGTTCAAAATGGATAAATGATTAAATGTGTATTCTAACGGGGGTTTTCCACAGTAGTTTTCTAAGGGACTCTAAGCTCCTAAATTGGTTAATGATTGGCTATGGATTGTTCTGTGCTGAGAGTGAACCTTAGATCAGGTGATTAAGGTATTGAGTTGCAAATTTGCCATCTTGGGAGGCTGGTGGACGGTTTTTGGTTCCTCTCAAACTCTGTGGAGTGAGGGTGTAAATGAAGCTCTCCAGGTAAACAGCCTAAGGCAGGATGTGGGGAGAGATAGACCTCCACTTCTAGGTCTGCTTGGATTACTTCATATTTTCTAAGATGCTGAGCCTGTGGTAGACAGCACAAGACATTGTATGGTTATTTTGTTTTTTAAACTTCTTTATTTAAAATTAAAATAAAACATATTATCCAGAAACATATCATCCTTATTTCCCCCCCTTTTCCTCCCTCCCCCACCCTCCCCCACAAAACCCACCCACCTCTACCCCCTAACTTCCCTCAGTTCCAGTCTTTGATTTCTCTAAGAATGTTGTTTTCTGCATTTTACACCGTTGTATAGATCCTCAAACTATTTAGCTGATTATCATCAATAGAAAAGTTTGTGAATGTTTATTCAAAGCCAGCCAAGGAGTCCAGTTCACTTTGTTGAGTCTTCAGATACTTTGTAAAGGGTTCCCATTCATCTTTAAAGTCACTGTTATCCTTGTCCCATAGCTTATATGTCAATTTTGCCAGTTCTGCATAGTCCATCAATTTTTCTTGCCATGTTTCTTAAGTTGGGGTTTCTTCAGTCTTCTATCCTTGTGCTATTAGAACTCTCGCGGCCATTGTCACATACATGAAGATGTTTTTTCAGCTTTTTTGGCAGATCTTTCCCTACAATCCCTAACAAAAATGCTTCAGGTTTTTTAACAAATGCTAAATGGAACATTTTTTTCCAATTCATTGTATATCATTTCACAATTTTTTTTAAATTACATTACAATCCCACCACATATGATAAAATGTCCCTTCCTTTCCCTTACACTTCCAACATATATTTGAACTAGTTTTGTACATTTTCCCTAACTGCACTGGTGTCGTGTACCATCTGTACATCATCTTCATGTAATTCTCCTTCAGTAGGGAACAATCTGTAAATTTTAAATCAGTTTCCCATAATTTCCCCCCAATCTTCCATCATAATGTTGTGACTTACATCTTGTGCCCATTTAGAAGAAGAAGAAGAGTTTGGATTTGATATCCCGCCTTTCACTCCCTTTAAGGAGTCTCAAAGCGGCTAACATTCTCCTTTCCCTTCCTCCCCCACAACAAACACTCTGTGAGGTGAGTGGGGCTGAGAGACTTCAAAGAAGTGTGACTGGCCCAAGGTCACCCAGCAGCTGCATGTGGAGGAGCGGAGACGCGAACCCAGTTCCCCAGATTACGAGACTACCGCTCTTAACCACTACACCACACTGGCTCTCCATGCAAATAATCATTGCATGGTTATTTTGGATGTATCATTTGATATTTCCATTTTGTTTTGAAGAAAGTTCTGCAAGTAAAATTTTGAAGAATAGCTTGGAGGTCTGGACAGTGTTTAATTCCAAAAAAAACCCCCTAGTTTTTTGTTTTGTTTTTTAATGTACCCAGTTGTTTCAAACTGTGCAATATCAATATCTGTGATACAATATGTGGATATTTTCTTACACCTTCCAAATAGACTTGTATTGTAAGGAAAATGACCCCTCCTACACAACAGTATGTCTCAAGGAGTGGTGTTTGTGTTGGTGCCAATTAGACATATGTAAATGCTGTCTTTTGATTTATGAACATGCATAGGGCCAGGATTATCTGGGAGGAGAAGAAGCAATGTCGTCAAGTATTTTGTCACGCAAAGCCTGCAGAAACAAACACCCTCGGTGGAGCTTTCGGTTTTGTGCATTGCTCAATCCTTATCAGTAAAGCTGGCTTAATAACTTCATTTTCTAGAACAGTGGTGCCTAATAACTGCAACTTCTGGACTGAGCAGTAGTGCTCAGAACTGGCAGTCTAGTCTCACACTGTCTGCAAGTCAGCAGGCCTTCATTTATTGCATCAGAGAACATCAGAGAAAGGGGGAGAAGATGGCTCCTTACTGGGTCCCTGACACTGGAATAAGACAGGCAGAAATAAGCAAGCACAGCAGTAGCGAGAAAAGTTTGAGGCACCTGGCGTCTTCAAAGTGTGTCAACAATTTGATGGGCATTTCTTGTAAGGTTTTAAATGTTAATGCAGACGAGCTGGGGGGGGGGGGACATCCAAAACAAAACGGCAGCTTCAAATGATACAAGCAGCTTTTTTCATCCTTCTCCTTATCCCCTTGATACTTGAGAGCTGCAAGCAGCAAAAACCAGGAAAGGTACACAAAGCAATACAGAATGAAGAGTGGGAAAGAAAAGCATCATCTGCTTCTGCCCTTGTGGGGTTTTCGTTGAACAGGTTGAGGAACACCTCAGTCAGGAATTAGTGGATCGGCGTTTCATGGGGACGGTTGTGTCAACTGCAGCTTCTCCTCCCAGAAAACCCAGGCCCATGGCATGCAGGGGCAGCAATAAAAGTCTTGCAGAGAGGTATTGACAAAGTGGGCAGAATTCCAACTTTTCCCTGCTAGCAGAAGGGCTCTAGGGGACGTACCACCAGCTGGCACGGAATAGAGCAATCCTGCTAGGGTAAAAAGGCAGAGGCAGTGAGCTGTGAACAACATCCCAGTGAGCCACCTGGCAATTCTCTAGAGAGCCTTCTTTCATCACTTGGTATATTTTATTTCCCTGCAGATCACAATCTTTATGAAGAACTGTGCTGCATTTTTTTACCCCTTTGCTTTGTGAATTCCCAGAAGCAACAACAGGGGATCCTCCAATGTAAATTGGAATAATCTTTGGAAGCTAACGTTTCTAGCCTAGATATCCTCCCCAAACATTTGTCTGTGATTGACACCACTGTAAAAACGAAAACAAGAAAACAACCCACCTAAAAATACATGCATATTCTCTCCCAAATTATGCTACACCGCAGATGCTCAAAAAGTGGAAGGTTCACAATGCAATACTTGCCTAACTGATAGGCATCGGACTGCATTTAAATCTCAGGTTTGTGTTGTTTGTGAGTTGAAGTTTTTGTTTCCATTAGCTTGCATTCCAAGCTGTATATATAGGTCCAAGGTAGCTTGGTTCACTTTAAATCACAAAATAAATTTCTCCTCCATCTCTACTGCAAATTTGCTACAAAGTAAGAAACTGCAATCCTAAATAAATTTATTCTGGTAATAAGTCCCACTAACACTTGGGGACTTCCCCCCAAATGAATATACATAGAATTCCACTGTTCATCTCTTACCCCTTGATTACCCCAAACTTGACTCTCAGTCAAATAATCTGTGAGTCTTTTCTACTGAAAAGAGACTCTGTTTTGTGTGCAGGTGTGGGTGAATACATTCAATGTGTGTTCTTGCTGATATGAAAAATATGTCTCTGGTGATTAAACTGTGATGGCTTTAGACAGGTAATGAAGATGCATGTGTAAACTAGTTCCTAGTGACAGTCCTCTAAAATCTCCTTTTCTTTTGAGACACACCCTGCATCTGGCAGAGTCCCAGGACCCATTTTAGTTTAGGTATGAGCACAGCTATGTGATTCTACTCTGCAATATTTTTGCAGAGAGACCTAGCGGCATCTGTGTGTGCCTGGGTTGGAACATGCAAAATGGGGTGCACTACTTGGTCCCCCGATCTCAATCTCTGGCATGGCTTGGGCGGAATTTTAATCTTATCTGGCATACCTGGGACATGCAAAAGAGCTTCCCACACTGTTCTGTAGATGCCCCTAGGCCTCAAACATGACCAGCGCGTGGTGAAAACGTTCTAGTTTGGGTGGAATTTGGGAGTGTCCTTAATTAAGCTTAGTAGGATATTGACATTGCCAGCAAATAATTGCTCTGTTCCTTGTTCATTGTCAGGCACAAGGGCCAAAAAATACTTGGGCAACACTGATACTGTTATCATAATATTTCCATAATACCAAATTGGGTGTTCCCATTCCTAACATTGCCCCAACACCAGGGATTCAAGGGTATTCAAGGCCACAACTTTGGATGAAGGGTGGTATACAAATTTATTTAATAATAATAATAATAATAAGATGAAAACAAAACAAAACAGGTAAGTTGTAAAGCGGGGAGGGAATGCTTCAAATCCCTGCAATATATATTGTGCAGAACAGAGAGCAGTTCATGCATCAATCAAAATGAAGTGATACAATGAAATGTCTAGCGATATAGGGAAAACACTAGCATTCAGAAATGCAGAAGAACATGGCATTAGGTGGGTGGAACCAGAGCTTAGTATGTTTTGCATACAGAAGGTGCCTGGTTCAGTTCCTGGCCTTTTCGCTTAAAAGGATCAGGTTACTACAACAGGAGTTGGAAAAGCAGGGATGGAAAACAGGGGATGGAAAAGCATGAAAACCTGGAGAGTTTCTGCCAGTCAGAAAAGACAGTACTGGGCTAGGTGAGAAAAACATGGTATAACAAAGCTTCCCAGGACAGCCCCCATCCCTTTCCCCCCCAATTCGCACAACAGACGAATGCCAACAATAGAGGAATTTTCAGGCTGGTAGCATAAGGTGATAATGCGGGAATTTACTAGTAAAAAGACTCATATTTTCTCATGCTCATGAGCTTGGAAGTGTGAGAGTTTTGCACCATGTAACAATGCAAACAACAGGGGCAGTTTAGGAGATGGGCTATGACAATCATTCTTTGTACGATGATTCACAGGCTCTTCGAAAACATTGATAGGAATTCTGTTTCCCAGCAGAATGGGAAAACTGTCAATTTAATCTTCTCACAGTTTCTCCTTTTTCCTACCTTAAGTTGAGTTCTCCATATTTCCTCATCAGTTTGTGTTGTTGTTTTCAAATCCTTTTGTAAATTCACCAGCATTTTAGTGCAAATTTATCCTAATGTATTGTCGCACCCATCACCTTCTTGTATAGAAGGTATGCACATTTTTACAAAGCAATTTCTCTCAATATAATGCATGACATTTTCCCTAATGTATCCATTTCAATGTACATTGTACCCAATTATATAGATTTTTGTATACGCTGCTTGACTGGAGAACTGCATTGCAAAATTCAGAGAAGTGTGAATTTCGATGAATGTGTTTTGGTTCGTATCTTGTTTTAGAAAGTGCAACTTAAATGTAGACTCCATTGATTTTCTCCTCCATCCTTATTTCCTAGGCAGGGAAATTTATTGTGAAATATTTCCTCTATCCCTTTTCCATTCTTCTTTCAGAGCCTGCACATCTTGGGACAATGGTGGTGGTTGTGCAGCTTACCCTCTCCTGAGGCTGGTTTTAATGCTGCTCCTTTATCCAATCATATAAGAATGATGCAAATTGTAAGAGACTGAAAAGGTCACCTCTGCATTGTCTCCTATTTATGTTAGCCCAGTGAGCAGTAAACCTGAGGCAAAGTACACAGCAGCTCGTATCTCTGGCAAAGCAGCAAGTAACCTTAGCAAATGAGCCACCAAACATCCTCACAGTCTGTTCTGGAAATAGTGACCACATACAGGATCGCTGCTCAATGTCACTGTGTTGTTTACAGTTAGCTCCCTCTTGCAGTTTCCACTTCAGAATTATTCCTGCCCCTCACCTCACCTCCAGTTTCAGCTGTCCAAGATATGAGCCACTTTTTATTGGGAATTCTGTACAAACATGACAGATCTCCAAACAGGCTAAAAGAACTCCTATTATATTACAGAACTTGGTTAAAGGCCAGATTAAGTCAGAAACCAATAGCATGAAACCATGCAATAAATCTGTACTGTGATAAATCAATAGTCTGTTTCTTTGCTTCATTTGATCTATTTTAGGATGCTTCTGGGATTTAGTTTTCTGCCCCAAATTCCCAAGCCATAAACTAAACTAAATAAATGTATCTAGGGTATCTTTTACCACTATTATACCATGTTTAGTTTTTTAGTTCAGACCCTGCCTGGAGTATTGTGTCCAGTTCTCGGCATCATGGTTTAAGAATAATATTGACAAGCTGGAATGTGTGCAGAGAAGGGCAACCAAGATGATCCTGAAACCAAGCTTTCCAAGTAATGCTTGAAGGACTAGGTATGTTTAGCCTGGAGAAGACAAGACTGAGAGGTGAAATGATAGCTAACTTCAAATATTTGAAGGGCTGTCACATGGAAGACAGACCAAGCTTGTTTTCCGCTGCTCCAGAGAGAAGAACCCAAACCAATGGATCTAAATTACAAGAAATGAATTCTCTTTCAGAGTTACACAATCAGTAATTTTTAAGACCACTTTCCACAATTTGTCCCAATCTTCCATTTGTATATTATGTCCTAAATCTTGTGCCCATTTAATCATTACACATTTAACCTCCTCATCTTTAGTTTCCCATTCTAGCAGTAAATTATACATCTTCTTCAATATTTTAGTATTATCATCTATGATTTCTCTTTGAAATCTAGTTAGAGTATGTTGTTGTTGTTATTTTTAAATACCTCATTTATTTGGAAATACTGCAACCAGTCATTAACATATTCTCAAATCTCTTCAAAATATTTCAATTTTAATTTCCCTTCTGTTTCTATTAAGAGATCTCTATATGTAAGCCATTTTTCTTTCTTATTTTTCTTAATTGATGTTGCTTCTGTTAGTGACAACTACCACAGGGTCTTTTGTTTTAATAAATCTTTGTATCTTTCCCAAACTTCAAAAAGTGATCTCCTGATTATATGATTGCAAAATCCTTTATGCACTTTCCCTTTATCATACAACAACATGCCATCCAAATCTCTGATTTCTAATTAGGTATTATATGGCAGGAGCTGACAAAAGCTATGACAGCAGCTACGATTCTGCTAGCCCCAAAATGGAAAGACAACAACATACGAACGAAAGAAGAATGGCAAGCTAAACTCCTGGAATATGCAGAAATGGCGAAACTTATGGGAAGACTTAGAGACAAAGGTAACAGAGACTCTAAAAAAGATTGGGAATCATTCATGTTGTATTTACAGAAATATTGTAATGAGATGGACTCGCTAGCAGGGTTTGAGTAAACACTTACAATTAAGAAAACATGAGGAAAGGTTAAGAAACAATAATATGATAATTAAATGTAAGATGTAACTTGAAGAAAAAGAAAGGATGAGAATATAAGAGCATTTAGCTAAAAAATATATGAAAAATAAGACAAAAATTAAGCAGAAGCAGCAAGTAGTTAAAGAACCAGAAGGGGAAGTTGGGGGAAGTCACTGGGTGGGAGTTTTGTTTTGCTTTATTGTATTTTCTTTCATTTGATAAATGTGTTGAATATTAAAATATAAATTTAATTTTAAAAATTATTAAAAAAACAACAACAAACAAATTACAGGAAAGGAGACTCCAACTAAACATTCAGAAAACTTTCTGACATTAAGAGCTGTTTGACGGTGGAACGGACTACATCAGAAGGTGATTGACTCTCCTTCCCAGAAGGTTTGTAAACAGAGGTTGGGTGGCCATTTGTCAGGGATTCTTTAGCTGTGATTCCTGCATTTCAGAGGGTTGGAATAGAATATCCTCAGGATCCTTTACTGTTGGACTTTTGCACCAAGTGTGTGCAGCAACTGGGGCATAGAAATTAAAGGCTGTTCGCAATATCTTTGCTTAGTTTTATTTCCAAAACGTAACTGTCAAATGTTGGAAGCCATCACTCCTCCTCACCAGCAGCTTACAAGACATTTGAACACAATAGGGCATCCTGATCAAATTTGCAGATGACACCAAACTGGGAGGGGTGGCTAACACCCCAGAGGACAGGATCACACTTCAAAACAACCTTGACAGATTAGAGAACTGGGCCAAAACAAACCAGATGAATTTTAACAGGGAGAAATGTAAAGTATTGCACTTGGGCAAAAAAAATGAGAGGCACAAATACAAGATGGGTGACACCTGGCTTGAGAGCAGTACATGTGAAAAGGATCTAGGAGTCTTGGTTGACCACAAACTTGACATGAGCCAACAGTGTGACGCGGCAGCTAAAAAAGCCAATGCAATTCTGGGCTGCATCAATAGGAGTATAGCATCTAGATCAAGGGAAGTAATAGTGCCACTGTATTCTGCTCTGGTCAGACCTCACCTGGAGTACTGTGTCCAGTTCTGGGCACCACAGTTCAAGAAGGACACTGACAAACTGGAACGTGTCCAGAGGAGGGCAACCAAAATGGTCAAAGGCCTGGAAACGATGCCTTATGAGGAACAGCTAAGGGAGCTGGGCATGCTTAGCCTGGAGAAGAGGAGGTTAAGGGGTGATATGATAGCCATGTTCAAATATATAAAAGGATGTCACATAGAGGAGGGAGAAAGGTTGTTTTCTGCTGCTCCAGAGAAGCGGACACGGAGCAATGGATCCAAACTACAATAAAGAAGATTCCACCTAAACATTAGGAAGAACTTCCTGACAGTAAGAGCTGTTTGACAGTGGAATTTGCTGCCAAGGAGTGTGGTGGAGTCTCCTTCTTTGGAGGTCTTTAAGCAGAGGCTTGACAACCATATGTCAGGAGTGCTCTGATGGTGTTTCCTGCTTGGCAGGGGTTTGGACTCGATGGCCCTTGTGGTCTCTTCCAACTCTATGATTCTATGATTCTATGATTCTACAATATAATGCAGTTTCAATTAACCAATTATCCTATCACATCCCTTTCTGCATCTGGTGCAGAATGCAACTTTCTTTCTAATTAGGAAAAAAGTTGAGAGACCACAGGTGTGAAGCGAAGTAGGTCAAACTGTAAACATTCACCTGTGAGCTTCAATTAACCAACTCTGTTCCTGCGTAGCATCATTGACCACTTTAAGATAAAGAGAAACCAACATTTAAACTCTGTGTTTCTGTGTTTTGATGGATGCAATATTTTGTTCTGGATGAGGGACAACCAGTAATTGTTAACCCTATTAAGGAGACAGAACCGGCTGGCATGATGGGAGGAAGCTAGGATCCAGAAAAGCCTGCATCATTTCCTGACTTCTTAGGGGGTGAGACAAGGTTATCATTCTGGATTTAAAGCTGCCTGTGCAACTTGCTGAGGAGGAGCGTTGATGGAAAGCTGTGCAAACTGCTTCACCACATAGAATCCATTTTCATGTTTTGCCTTTGTAGAACCAGAAAGGTATAAGGAGGCTCAAAAATACTCATGTCGGATTTCTGCAGAGTAAAGATGAAGCCTCGGTTTCAGTGATAGCTAGAATGTGATGGGTCTATCACCCTTCAACTCTAGGTGATTGCCCAAGGTTATAAGAGCAGCATTTGTGATAAAATATTGTTTTTAAAATTGCTGGATTGATCAGGAAGGCTTCCATTAGCACTTCTAAAAGATACTGTGGTTTTCTGACCCGATTTTGAGATTTATCTTAAGCACAGATCTTACCAAACATCCTCAGGCCATGGCCTCTTTCTTCCATAGCAAATGGTTTGTTGCTCTTAGCCGGTTCTTTCCAATGAACACTTCCTTGCCTTCCATCTAGCAGAGCATATATTTACTGTTATAGAACTGTATTCTGTATTGTGCTAATCTCGTCCTCCTTGGTAGTGAGCCAAGCAAATCCCCACATGATTTATGATGATTGTATTCCTTTTGTGTGTTGGGGGTGGGTGGGAGAGAGGAGATAATGTAATTCATTGCTGCTCCAGCCATGAAGGGCGGTTCCAGCTAGAGGACTTTTTGGGATTCCAGCGTGCCGAGATTCTACATGCCCGACACCCGCAAGCGACAGGTAAACTGTGCCAATCCCTGAGATGATCTCTTTAAATCCACGCAGCAGGCATTGTATTATCAGGCTCATGGGTGGCATAATCCAGAAAAGAGAGACACTGGCATTCTCTCTTGGATGTGCACTCTTTTCTCGTAGGTATATCTTTGCAGTACCACTGCTTTCTTCCCTTCAAGATTGCAAGGAATTGTCATAAGGGTGAGTTCTAGGTGTTAGGAAGTCATATTGTTCATATTGTCCTGCCATGTTGGACTTGGTGAAATCCCACCCCCAAGAAACAGTGGAAGGCTGACCCACTTATAATAATAATAATATTTATACCCCGCCCTTCACTGGTTTAAAAACCAGGCTCAGGGCGACTAACAGCAAATATAAAACACTGATTAAAATGTGACTTAAAAACAGCATAAAAACACAACATAAATGGAGTATGAATGTCAATAAAATTCAAAAATTCAGGTTCAATTGGAATGGGAGGGGGGACCCAGTCAGTAAGCATGAAATGATTACCAGGGCTAACTGGCCAAGTTGCTCCTACTAGGGCCAGCAAGGAGACCAGGGAAGAGTTTAAATGTGGGGTCCCAGAAAGGGTTTCTTCATAAAAAAGGAAAGGGAATGGAGAATCAGGCTAATTCAAATTGAAGACCAGGCGGAATAGCTCTGTCTTACAGGCTCTGCGGAAGGAGATCAATTTTCCACAGTGGAAAATGGGGTGCTGTGTGGCTGGTGACAGTGGTGGGGCTCACTGGGGCTCTGAGGTCCTTGCAATGGAGCTTTACAATGGGAATGCTGCTAAGATAACAAGTTACATCCATGTTCTTTGGTGGTAGTGACTGCAGGTAAATAAATTGCACTGGGCACACATTACTAGGTAGTGGCGGGCAGAGGGTTAATGTCATTCTGGTACGTTCAGGCCTGGAGTCCAGAGCCTGTTTTCCCCATCTTAGCAGAAGTGCAAAACGCCCCCCCCCCCCCCGTTATGATTTGGAATGCAGATTCAGTTCAGATTTTATTATATTTTACGTAAGTGAAGTTACTTAACCTTTGCATCATGATGCAACCATTTTCCCTGTCAAGTAGGTCACATGGTCATTATAAGAGTACCTACATTTTAATCCTTTACTTTTAGGCATTCAAATATGCATTCAAAGGGGGAGGGAGACACATGAAATTGCCACTAAGAATACCATGCTTAAAACATCACCTGTATCACAATCACCTTGCAGTAATAAAAGCTAGCATGCTAGAAAGAAGTTTAGGCAAAAAATAATTTTCTATGACATCCTAGCTTTCCTGGCTTACAGATATTTTTAGTCCCCAACCGAATTCTAAAGTACTGTCCATGAAGGACTAGGCCACTCCTCACCCCTGCCCCGCTAAAATGGTCAGTCACAATGGTATGAACACAATTCAGCAAGTTTTTTAACCTTAAACCTAGCATATATCTGAAATCAAGTTCCTGGCCCAAGCTATGTCAGCCTAGCAAGCCAGCAGTTAAATGGTGGTTAAATTGAGAAGAGTTTTAACATGCTTTGAATAATGTTGTAATAATAAAGGGAGGAAGCTGCTCTACCCTTTGCCAGGCTATAGAGTTCATTTTGGGCAGGGTTTTAAGTTTCAGAACAATTTCATCATGACAGTTCTAAATATTGGGTGGCACTTTATTGCTATGTTACAATATCTGTAATTACAAATTATAATTAAGTGCATTTCACAAGATTATTTTTAATGTCAGGGCAATGTCACAGGGCATGGTGGAGTATTTAAAAATGAAATGGAAAATCCATTTTAGTTAGCCACCACTCAGAATATATATATATATATATGGAAAGTGATATGTATTCCCAACTAACCCTCGCCTGAGCCACAAACACTCTTAACTGGTGCATTGCTTCTTTTGTTATCTCAGATATATGGGAATCTCTTTCAGTTTTGCCCCAGGTTGTTTGGTAGATATTAATTCCTCTTCTGATAACCAAAAGTGAGCCACCAGACTCAGGACTGCAATACCCAAAGGACGACCTCTCTACATATGAACCTACCTGGACCCTGAGATCATCCTCTGAGGCCCTTCTTTGTGTGTCTCCTTCACGAAAGGTCCAGAGGGTGGCAACATGAGAACGGGCCTTTTCTACAGTGGCTCCCCATTTGTGGAACACTCTCCCCAGTGAGGTTCACCTGGTGCCTTCATTATACACCTTTAGGTGCCAGGTAAAAACGTTCCTCTTTAACCAGGCCTTGGGCTGATTGACATCCGATGCCCTTTTAAATGTCATATGAAAGGAGGTATTATTGATTTGTTTCTGTCCTTATTTTTGTCATGTATTTTGTGTTTTTTATATTGTAATCCTATGTTGTGAACCGCCTTGGGATCTACAAGTATAGGGTGGTATACAAATTTAATAAATAAAACAATAAATAAATGAATGAATAATAGTATTGGTGTACAAAGCCTAGCTTCAGGCACAAGCACCTAACAGTGCACCTACACCATTATCAACAAGTCCCTGGCATTTTCAAGTATGGTTGGGAATGTCCCTTTTCTCAAACCCTAGAGTGACCTTCACCAAGATGTTAGACTACAGCTCCCATGCACATGTGGTTAGCATATCAGACTAGCATACTCTCCAATATGCCACAGAGGAAAATTAGGGGCCACACTCTTGCAGGAGCCAAAACAGGTCATCCCAGGATCCAATCAGAAGCCATGCTGGCTTCCGTAATTATGGGATGTCCTGCTTAAAGCGGGACAGTTGAGAGATATGGACTAGGACCTGGGAGACCTGGGCTTAAATCCCCACTCAGCCATGAAGCTCACAAGATGACCTGGTCTTAGCCACCAACTCTCAGCTGAGCCTACCTTCCAGTGTTATCATGAGGACAATATGGAGAAGAGAGAATAGTGTACAACACATCAAGCTCCTTAAAAGATACAAAATGTAATAAAAATAAAATAAATAACCATCTAGAGGGCACCTATGTTGGAGAAAGCTGCCCTAGAGAATTGCTGAAAGTGAGTGTTGACAATATTGAGCAAGACAGACCAACGGGTCTGACTTGGTGTAAACCAGCTTCCTATGACCCTATGAAACACATTTCCCTCCAGAGCAATGAAACGTCTACCATATTGGTAGAAGCAGGCAGAACAACCTCATTTTCAGTTTCTTGTCCTAGTTTATCATGAGATGAGGATGCCCTTTCCCTCAGCATTCTCTGAATTGTCATCAAAGCTTTGAAAGGAAGCAGGTTATCAAAACACCAGCAACTGAGCAGCCGGCAATCCTTGCAAGCCACACATAGATAATTGCCACTGCTGTGCACCTGGATAAATTGCTGCTTTCCACAGAAGCAAGGGAAGCCCTCAAAATGACTGGCATGCTGTTATAGAGAGGGTCCTGTTTTGTCCTATTTTGCTCCAGTGGCCTGGGGGCTTTTCAACCTCTCCTGCCGGCAGTCAGAGCTGCTGGAATAATCATGCCTGGAAGTGTTAGCATTTGATTATTGTCCTCTTAATGGTGAACATTAAGGGAAGATCCTTTGAGGCTGAAGGAATGAGTCAAAGGCTAAAGTTGCAATGTTGTTCTCTTGCCAAGATGACCAAAAATGCAGGCATGCAGGAAAATGTCTGGGGTTTGATATGGACTCTGGGAAAGCTGCTTGACTCTTTCAGCTTTTGCTTTGAAAAATGAAAAATGAAACATAAGGGAGGAGGGAATCACTCAGATGGTGGTCAGACCAATCCCAGTCCCTCATCAGTGAGGCTGGAGGAAGACTGGAAGAGGCAGAAGTTTCCATCTGGTGGGGGGCAGTGACCCTCAACTGCTAAAACATGGGTGAGCAGAAGTTCCCACCAGCATAAGTAAAGGTAAAGGGTAAAGGGACCCTGACCATAATTCCAGTCGCGGACGAGTCTGGGGTTGCGGCGCTCATCTTGCTTTACTGGCCGAGGGAGCTGGCATTTGTCCACAGATGGCTTCCGTGTCATGTGGCCAGCATGAGTAAGCCACTTCTGGTAAACCAGAGCAGCACACAGAAACGCCGTTTGCCTTCCTGCTGAAGCGGTACCTAGTTATCTACTTGCACTTTGATGTGCTTGCAAACTGCTAGGTTGGCAGCAGCAGGGACCGAGCAACAGGAGCTCACCCCATCGCAGGGATTCGAACTGCCAACCTTCTGATTGGCAAGCCCTAGGCTCTGAGGTTTAGACCACAGCGCCACAAACAGGGTGTTTTAGGGCAGAGAGAGAGGATGGGGAGGAGATGATCCACTAAGCCAGTTCAGCTACCAGAGCCCAATTTAGGTCTCTCTGCTTATGCCAACCTGGAACTGCCATGGTGAAAAAATGGATTTTTCCTGCTAGTGGTAAAGTCACTTCCCTGCCCTTTTTAGCTCCACTACTGCCTCTCAGGTGCTTGGCTTGCTCCCAGATTACCTTAGTTCTTGATGTGCAAGACATAGCAAAGGAGTTTTGGTTTAGTATTTCCATTATGAATTAGAGACTACCGCCAGCTCATGGAAATCAGACTAATTCCAGGCAAAATCTCTCCCTGCTAGCCAGAAGTTTCCATGTGTAGATATTGTAAGCAATTTGTGTGTCGAGGCCCCCAAGCCACCCCCTAAATAAATCACAATTCACACAGAATTTTTGTTTAAGGTTTTTGGCATAATTTTGGCCACAACTTTATTAAAATACATAATGTAAGTGGTTGCTTAGGCATTGGTTACAACTATCTGTCCCCACGCCAAGGGACAGAACTGACTTCTGGATTCCAGTGAAAGCCAGTAAGGGAAAACAATATTGGGAAAAGAATGGGGCAGGGCACCATACCGTCACCCCTGCCTGCACGCTCCCAGGGGCTTGCGTGGCCCAAGTCCCTTGCCAGGGATTTGGACAAAAGCATGGCAAACCCCTGGATTCCTTTAACGGAATTCCCTTGCAGCAGCAGCATTGGAGGGGCAGGCATAGCCAACACTTACTCCTCCACCAACCAATTTTAACCAATGCCTAACTTACAAGCTATGACGATTTGCTACACAGTAGGCAAAAACCAAATGGCACCAGCCAATCTGCCAAATGGACAAAATTCCTACCAGGCCCCTGCCCCAAAGCAGACAGGCATAGCAATGTCAAACGCAACAGCCCTAAATTAGGGAGGGTGGGCAGGCGATCCGATGCACGCAGCAAAAGAGACTGTACCAAGCTGTGTGCCAAGAATATATAA